>NW_026646922.1:5419333-8129000 GCF_950005125.1 Chionomys nivalis | reverse complement strand
TTGTAAAACAGCAGAATGTTGGATCCTGTTTTCGTATCCAATCTCTCAGCCTGTGCCTTTTTATATGTGAATTGAGTCCATTAATAGTAAGTGATATTAATTACCAGTAGCTGTTTACTCCAGTTATACTTATTGTTTTTGTTAGTAGAGTTTCTATGTCTCCCTTCTTTGAGTGGGCTGGTGAAGGCTTGCTAGATGCCTGAGTCCTTGTAGGCAGTGTTGGCAATGTTGGATTCCTTGGGTTGTGATTTTCCTTCTATTAAACACTGTAAGGCTGGATTTGTGGATATGTATTGTTTGAATTTGTTCTTATGCTGAAATGTTTGTTTTTTCCATTGATAGTGAACGATAGCTTGTCTGGGTATTGTAGCTTGGGCTTGCATTCACGGTCTCTTACTTTCTGTAGTACCTCTATCCAGGACCTTCTTGCTTTCATGGTTTCCATAGAGAAGTCAGGTGTAAGTCTGATTGGTTTACCTTTATAAGTTACTTGCCCTTTTTCCTTTGCAGCTCTTACTATTATTTCTTTAATCTGTATGTTTTGTGTTTTGATTTTTATATGGTGAGGGGATTTTTTTTTGATCCAGACTGTTTGGTGTTCTGTATGCTTCTTGAATATTCAAAAAAATATCTTTCTTATGTTGTGAAAATTTTCTTCCATAATTTTGTTAAAAAATATGTTCTGGGGCTTTGAGCTGTGACTCTTCTCCTTATATACCTATTATTCTTAGGTTTGGTGTTTTTTTTTAAGTTAAAGATCTTTTAATTAATTAATTAGTTAATTAATTTAATTATTAAAGATTTCTGCCTCTTCCCCGCCACCACCTCCCATTTCCCCCCACTCTTCCAATCAAGTCTTCCTCCCTCCTCAGCCCAAAGAACAATCAGGTTTCCCTGCCCTGTGGGAGGTCCAAGGACCACCCACCTCCATCCAGGTCTATTAAGGTGAGCATCCAAACTACCTAGGCTCCCACAAAGCCATTATTTGCAATAGGATTAAAAACCCATTGCCATTGTTCTTCAGTTCTCAGTAGTCCTCATTGTCTGCTATGTTCAGTGAGTCCAGTTTTGTCCCATGCTTTTTCAGACCCCGCCCAGCTGGCCTTGGTGTGTTTCCAATAGAACATTCCCATTGCCCTCGCAGTCCTGAGTTCCTTGCCCATGCTCTCTCTCCTTCTGCTCCTCCTTTGGATCGTGAGACTTCAGTCCAGTGCTCCAGTGTTGGTCTCTGTCTCTGTCATCTTTCATTGCCTGATGAAGGTTAATATTCAGGAGGATGCTTATATGTTTTTCTTTGGGTTCACCTTCTTATTTAGCTTCTCTAGAATCACAAATTATAGTCTCAATGTCCTTTATTTATGGCTAGAAACCAAATATGAGTGAGTACATCCCATGTTCCTCTTTTTGAGTCTGGCTTAACTCACTCAGGATAGTGTTTTCAATTTCCGTCCATTTGTATGCAAATTCAAGAAGTCATTGTTTTTTACTGCTGAGTAGTACTCTAATATGTATATATTCCATACTTCTTAATCCATTCTTCCATTGAAGGGTATCTAGGTTGTTTCCAGGTTCTGGCTATTACAAACAATGCTGCTATGAACATAGTTGAGCATATACTTTTGTTGTATGTTTGGGCATCTCTTGGGTATATTCCCAATAGTGGTATTGCTGGGTCGAGAGGGAGGTTGAACCCGACTTTCCTGAGAAACCGCCACACTGCTTTCCAAAGTGGTTGCACAAGTTTGCATTCCCACCAGCAATGAATGAGAGTGCCCCTTTCTCCACAACCTCTCCAGCAGAGGCTATCATTGGTGTTTTTGATTTTAGCCATTCTGACAGGTGTAAGATGGTATCTTAATGTTGTCTTGATTTGCATTTCCCTGATTGCTAAGGAAGTTGAGCACGATCTTAAGTGTCTTTTGGCCATTTGAACTTCTTCTGTTGAAAAGTCTCTGTTCAGCTCAGTGCCCCATTTTATAATTGGATTGATTAACCTTTTACGGTCTAATTTCTTGAGTTCTTTGTATATTTTGGATATCAGACCTTTGTCAGTTGCGGGGTTGGTGAAGATCTTCTCCCAGTCAGTGGGTTGCCTTTCTGTCTTAGTGACAGTGTCCTTTGCTTTACAGAAGCTTCTCAGTCTCAGGAGGTCCCATTTATTCAATGATGTCCTTAGTGTTTGTGCTGCTGGGGTTATACGTAGGAAGTGTTCTCCTGTGCCCATGTGTTGTAGAGTACTTCCCACTTTCTCTTCTATCAGGTTTAGTGTGTTTGGACTGATATTGTGGTCTTTAATCCATTTGGACTTGAGTTTTGTGCATGGTGATAGATATGGATCTATTTTCATTCTTCTACAGATTGACTTCCAGTTTTGCCAGCACAATTTGTTGAAGATGCTCTCTTTTTTCCATTGTATACTTTTAGCTCCTTTATCAAAAATCAGGTGTTCATAGGTTTTTGGGCTAAAGTCAGGGTCTTCTATTCTATTCCATTGGTCGACTTCTCTGTTTTTATGCCAGTACCAAGCCGTTTTCAGTACTGTAGCTCTGTAATAGAGTTTGAAGTCAGGGATGGTAATGCCTCCAGACGATCCTTTATTGTATAAGATTGTTTTGGCTATCCTGGGTTTTTTGTTTTTCCATATAAAGTTGATTATTGTCTTCTCCAGATCTGTGAAGAATTTTGATGGGATTTTGATGGGGATTGCGTTGAATCTATAGATTGCTTTTGGTAGAATTGCCATTTTTACTATGTTGATCCTCCCAATCCAAGAGCAAGGGAGGTCCTTCCATTTTCTGGTGTCCTCTTCAATTTCTTTCTTCAAAGACTTAAAGTTCTTGACAAATAGATCTTTCACTTCCTTGGTCAGAGTTACCCCAAGGTATTTTATGCTATTTGTGGCTATCGTGAAAGGTGATGCTTCTCTGATTTCCCTCTCTGCTTCCTTATCCTTAGTGTATAGGAAGGCAACTGATTTTTTGGAGTTGATTTTGTATCCTGCCACATTACCAAAGGTGTTTATCAGCTGTAGGAGTTCTTTGGTAGAGTTTTTGGGGTCGCTTATGTATACTATCATATCATCTGCAAATAATGAAAGCTTAGCTTCTTCCTTTCCAATATGGATCCCCTTGATCCCCTTATGTTGTCTTATTGCTATTGCTAGAACTTCAAGCACTATATTGAAGAGGTATGGAGAGAGTGGACATCCTTGTCGTGTTCCTGATTTTAGTGGGATGGCTTTGAGTTTTTCTCCATTTAATTTAATGTTAGCTGTCGGCTTGCTGTAATTAGCTTTTATTATAGTTAGGCATGACCCTTTTATCCCTAATCTCTCCAAGACCTTTATCATAAAGGAGTGTTGAATTTTGTCGAATGCTTTTTCAGCATCTAATGAAATGATCATATGGTTTTTTTCTTTCAGTTTATTTATATGGTTGATTACATTGATAGATTTTCGTTTGTTGAACCAGCCCTGCATCTCTGGAATGAAGCCTACTTGATCATAATGGATAACTTTTCTAATGTGTTCTTGGATTCGGTTTGCCAGTATTTTATTGAGAATTTTTGCGTCGATGTTCATGAGTGAGATAGGCCTGTAATTCTCTTTCTTGGTTGGGTCTTTGTGTGGTTTTGGTATCAGGATAACTGTAGCTTCATAAAAGGAATTTGGCAATGACTTTTCTGTTTCTATATTGTGAAATACATTAAGAAGTATAGGTATTAGCTCTTCTTGGAAGTTCTGGTAGAATTCTGAATTGAAACCATCTGTCCCTGGGCTTTTTTTGGAAGGGAGATTTTTGATAACTGTTTCTAATTCTTCGCGACTAACAGGTCTATTTAGATCGTTCACCTGGTCTTGGTTTAGGTTTGGTATATGGTACTTATCTAAAAAAGTGTCCATTTCTTTTGCATTTTCCAGTTTTGTGCATACAGGCTTTTGTAGTAAGATCTAATGATTCTCTGAATTTCCTCTGTGTCTGTGGTTATGTCCCCCTTTTCATTTCTGATCTTATTTATTTGCATGTTCTCTCTCTGTCATTTAATTAGTTTGGATAGGGGTTTGTCAATCTTGTTGATTTTCTCCAAGAACAAACTTTTTGTTTCATTGATTCTTTGGACTGTTTTCTGTGTTTCTATTTTGTTGATTTCTGCCCTCAGTTTGATTATTTCCAGTCTTCTACTCCTCCTGGGCGCGTCTGCTTCTTTTTTTTCTAGAGCTTTCAGGTGTGCTGTTAAGTCCCCAATGTATGCTTTCTCCGTTTTCTTTAAGTGGGCACTTAGTGCTATGAACTTTCCTCTTAGCACTGCTTTCATCGTGTCCCATAGGTTTGAGTATGTTGTCTCTTTGTTTTCATTAAATTCAAGGAAGACTTTAATTTCTTTCTTAATTTCTTCCTTGACCCAGGTGTGGTTCAGTAGTTGACTGTTCAGTTTCCATGAGTTTGTTGGCCTTGGGGGGTAGCATTGTTGGTGGCTTCTAACTTTAATCCGTTGTGATCTGATAAGACACAGGTGGACACTGATATTTTTTTGTATCTTTGGAGGTTTCCTTTGTTTCCAAGTATGTGGTCAATTTTCGAGAAGGTTCCATGAGCTGCAGAGAAGAAGGTGTATTCTTTCCTATTTGGGTGGAGTGTTCTATAGATGTCTGTTAAGTCCATTTGATTCATTACCTCCAACAATTCTCTTAATTCTCTGTTAGTTTTCTGTCTGATTGACCTGTCCATTGGTGAGAGAGGTGTGTTGAAGTCTCCTACTATTAGTGTGTGTAATTTGATGTCTGCTTTGAGTTTTAGCAGTATTTCTTTTACATAAGTGGGTGCTTTTATATTAGGGGCATAGATATTCAGGATTGAGACTTCATCCTGCTGTATCGTTTTTGTTATGAGTATAAAGTGTCCCTGTCGATCTCTTCTGATTGATTTTAGTTTGAAGTCAGTTTTGTTAGAAATTAGTATGGCCACACCTGCTTTTTTCTTAGGAACATTTGCTTGAAAAACCTTTTCCCAACCCTTTACTCTGAGTAGATGCCTGTCTTTGTGGTTGAGATGAGTTTCTTGCAAACAGCAGACTGTTAGATCCTGTTTTCGTATCCAATCTCTTAGCCTGTGCCTTTTTATTGGTGAATTGAGACCATTAATATTAAGTGATATTAATGACCAGTGGTTGTTAACTCCAGTTATTCTTACTGCTTTTGGTAGAAGAGTTTGTGTGTCTCCCTTCTTTGAGTTGTGCTGTCGAAGGTTCGCTAGATGCCTGGGTTATTGTAGGCAATGTTGGCAATGTTGGATTCCTTGGGTTGTGATTTTCCTTCTATTACTTTCTGTAGGGCTGGATTTGTGGCAACGTATTGTTTAAATTTGTTCTTATCCTGGAATGTCTTGTTTTCTCCATTGATAGTGAACGATAGCTTGGCTGGGTATAGTAGTTTGGGTTTGCATCCATGGTCTCTTACTTTCTGTAGTACCTCTATCCAGGACCTTCTGGCTTTCATGGTTTCCATAGAGAAGTCAGGTGTAAGTCTGATAGGTTTACCTTTATAAGTTACTTGGCCTTTTTCCTTTGCAGCTCTTAATATTCTTTCTTTAATCTGTATATTTTGTGTTTTGATTATTATATGGCGAAGGGACTTTTTTTTTGATCCAGTCTGTTTGGTGTTCTGTATGCTTCTTGAATATTCAAAGGAATATCTTTCTTTATGTTGGGGAAGTTTTCTTCCATAATTTTGTTAAAAATATTTTCTGGACCTTTGAGCTGTGCCTCTTCTCCTTCTTCTATCCCTATTATTCTTAGGTTTGGCCTTTTTATTGTGTCCCATATTTCCTGAATGTTTTGTGATGAGAATTTGTTGGTTTTGGTGTTTTCTTTGATCAGTCCCTTTATTTTCTCTATGTTGTCTTCAGAATCTGAGATTCTTTCTTCTATCTCTTGTATTCTATTGATTATGCTTGTTTCTGTAGTCTCTGCTCGTTGACCTATATTTGCCATATCCAGCTGGTCCTCAGTTTGTGTTTTCTTCCTTGCTTCCATTTCAGTTTTCAATTCTTGGACTGTTTCCATGACCTGTTTGATCGTTTTTTCTTGGCTTCCCAGGGTATCATTTACGTATTTACTCATTTCTTCAAACTTTTTGTTATACTTCTCATCCATTTCTATGAGGGTGTTTTTTACATGTTGTTTAAGGGACTCTATTGCTTTCAAAAAGTCAGTTTTTCCCTCTTCTCCTGTGTTAGGGTGTTCAAGTCCTTGTGTTGTAAGATCATTGGGTTCTGGTGTTTTCATGTTTTTTTCAGATTGTTGGGTGAATTCTTGCCTTGGCGTCTGCCCATCTCCTCTTACCGATGCTATCTATTGGGTTTGATTTAATTGTAGCGGGGCAATCTGCTCTCAGTGCAGGCTTCACTGTTTCTTGCCCGCACTATCCTGCATCCAGTGCCTCCGCCGCCCGGAACTGTCTGTGCGCCAGTGCTTCCGCCGCCTAGGCCTGACTGCTGGTGCCTCCGCCACTTGGGCCCGCCTGCACGCCGGTGCCTCTGCCACCTGGACTTGCCTGCGTGCTGGTGTCTCCGCAGCCCGGGCCTGCCTGCGCGCCGATGCTTCTGCCGCCTAGGCCTGCCTGCAGGTGTCTCCGCCAACCGGGCCTGCCTGCCAGTGCCTCCGCCTCCCGGGCCTGCCTGCGCGCCAGTGCTTCCGCCGCCTAGGCCTGCCTGCCGGTGCCTCCGCCACCTGGGCCTGCCTGCGTGCAGGAGCTTCCACCGCCTAGGCCTGCCTGCCGGGCCTGACTGCTGGTGCCTCTGCCACCCAGGCCCGCCTTCCCGCCGGTGCCTCCGCTGCCCGGACTTGCCTGCGTGCTGGTGCCTCCGCCGCCCGGGCCTGCCTGCGCGCTGGTTCCTCCGCCGCCCGGGCCTGCCTGCAGGTGCCTCCGCCACCCGGGCCTGCCTGCCGGTGCCTCCGCCTCCCGGGCCTGCCTGCGCGCCGGTGCTTCCGCCGCCTAGGCCTGCCTGCCCTGCCTTTCACTTTCATGGCAAGTGTTTTGCCTACTGTGCCAACTTCCTGGCCCATCAGTTACTTATTGTTACTATTATTTAATTCAGTAACATTTCTATTAGCCATAGTTTTCTAGAGTAACAGAACTTATAGAAAAAGTTTTAACACAATGGTTTATAGGTTGTGGCCTTGTTAATCCCACTATGAAAGGAATGTCCAAAAGCAAAGTAGGTATTCAGTCTGAGACTCTGAATGTGTCAGCTAGTCTTTGGTACACACCATAATTATAAAGAATTCGGTGTTAATGCTGGTGAGGGAATAGCTTTGCCTTTGAGAGCAAGCAGGCAGAGAAAGTGATTCCTCCTTCCATCTCCTTTATATAAGCTGCCAGAAGATGGTGTGGCCCAGACAAAAATGCCTCTTCCCACCTCTAAAGTGTCCTATCTCAAAGATCCAGATTAGGAGTGTGTCTTACCACTTCAAAATTGAAATTAAGAAGAAATACTCCTCAATAAATATGCCCAGTCATTAAAATACTTATTAACTCTAGATGTAGTCAAGTTGACAACTAAGAATAGCCATCCCATAATTATGAATATATTGTCTATTCATATAGAAATCTGTATTTCTCCCTCATAAAATCCTCCAAGGTTGTATGGCCACAGATCTACTTCAATTCCTATGAGACTTTTCTTAAGTCGGGCAGAGATGCCCCTTCATTGGAATGTCAATCCTGTTCACTGCAATCTACACCACCAGTTTAACTCCTTGTGGGGGTGCAGGGATGTCACATTTACATGCTGATTTTCTGGTTTAGATTTTGCAGGAATATAGAAAGGTTATTATTCAGGGCCCCTCTTTTATAAAATAATGAGACACATACTACAGTTCATCCCATCACTCTGGTGGCAAAGTCTGTCTATGTAAAATCTGAAAGCGGCATTGGGAACTGTGTGACTTAGCAATGATGTGAAGGGATGGAGGATTCTGGAAATCCAATCACAGAAGGAAATATTGAGTAAGGTAGGTGGCCAACTGGCCAGTCAACTCCAGAGGAATAAAATGTCATTTTATCAGGTGCCATCATAGTGCTCTTCACATCTGTCAAGGACCAATGTGGGGTAGATGCAGTGTGAATTTGCCTTTCAGCTCCTCAGAGTGTGGGTTCATTCTCAGTGGAAAGAATAGTATGGTCATGCACTGAGTTCCTTGGTTAAGATTTTAGACTTTGGCAATAAATTCAGATCTTGATTCCATCCTTCCTTTCTGTTGGAACTTTGTTAGACTGTGTAACATGTGTGAGCCTAGCTTTCTTATGTCTTAGGAAGAGAGGAGACAGGATTCAAAAGGCCAAATGAGATAGTGGACAGGGTTCTTATAGAAAGATTTCTTCTAATATCATTGTGTGAGGCAGGCCAAAATGATGGAGGAGGGCTGTATGTCTATAGGTTTTAAAGAAACTGCCTTGGCCCTTTGGATAGGACAGCAGATGAGATAGGCAGAGTAAACAGAAGAGAATGCTGGGAGAAAGAAGCCGAGAAAGACAGACACCATGCCACCCCTCTCTGAGACAGAAGCAGCTTAAGAATCTCCCTGGTAAGCCAGCAGCTCATGGTGCTATACAGATTATTTGAAAAGGCTTAATCAAGATGTGAGAATTAGCTAATAAGAGGCTAGAAATAATGGGTCAAGCAGTATTTAAAAGAATACAGTTTCTGTAAAATTATTTCTGGAAAAGCTAGCCAGAGCTAGAGACAGGTGGCAGGATGCAGCCAGCCATTCCTATAACACCAAAGAGCAGTCAAAGTTAAGCTCAAAGCTATGCCACTGAAATGTGTATAATATAAATTGGAAACACAGTTGTTTAAAAAGATGAGTGTAACATTTTATGGAAATGTGTATGCATGCATGCAGAGGCTAGAATTAACCGTGGGTGTCTTCCTTAGTTACTCTCTGTCATGTTTAAGATACATCATTTCTTTGAACCTGGAGCTGACCAATTCCCCTTGACCAAAGAGTGAGACTCAGAGACCCAGGTGTGGCTGTCTCCTCAGAACTGAGTGAAGGGTTTATATCTTTAATTCTGAGATTCTTGCACAAGTTGAAGGGATCAAATTTATGTTCTTCATTTGTATGGAAAGCACCTTACTGACTGAGCCATGGCTGAAGAACAAGACAGTTGGTTAAAACGTATTGAGCTCTGAGTTAATATTCTGAATCAGAAAAGGGAATGGTGTGACCTTAAAAAAATGTTGGGGAGATTGAGATGAGAGACATTCAAACATGAATGCCTTTGCTTCCTCCCCTCAAGACTCCTGGTGGATGTGTCCAGAGGGCTACTGAATTATCACAGCATGGGGAAACGGCAAACTGTGAAGTCTGTTTGGGCTCAGGTCTTGATATCAAATTTAGGGTGTAAATATATAAAAGTGTACATCTAGAGTAGCATGCTATGATTGGTCTATCCCAGTAGTATATTGCATTTCAAAGCAGATGTTAATTTCTGCTCATTTTAGAGGGGCATGACAGCAGATGCTCAAGGCAGAGATGCATTGTTATAGATGCTTAAGGCAAAGAAATATTGCTCCAGATGCTCAAGGCAGAGATACATCATTTTAGATGCTTAAGGCAGAGATTCATTACATGGGATTGAAATGGCATTCCATCTCCTGAGCTTTGACTGCCAGGATTTGTGGCTCATTAACCTTTAAAAATGCTTTCATTATCTTCCTGGAATTGGGACATGGGGTTCTTCATTTTCAGTTACCACCTTTGTCTCATCACTGTCTATATTTCGCATAGTCTCAGTTTTTCTACTTTCTGATTAGGAAAGCCATCTTTTGCAGTCTCAGCTTCTTCCAGAATGTAACTGAATATATTCTCTGGAACTCTGCAACTCCCCATGGTGTTACATTTCTTAGCTTTGGTGTTACGTCCTCAGCCTCCATTGATGCTCAGAATTCTTCATCTGTTTCTTGTTGCTGCCAATGTGATTGTGGCCATGTATGTCATATCTCAAGCTGGATGCTCTATCTGTTTTTATTATTCCTGCAAGTGTTTCAATGCACTGTACCTGAGATAGAGACTCCTCTGGGGGAGAAGATGAGCAAAGAGGACATTTTGATGCCCTGGTATTACAACGCCAGATGACATGCGCCCCCAAGCCGCAAGCATCCTGTTCATATGATCAGAAGAAAGACAGATGTGACAGTGTAGACTGACATCATAACATCCTGGAAGATGCATTTTTTCCCAATTATGTTAGTTTTGAATCTTCCCCAAGGGTCTTTCATAAGCCATTTGTTACATCAGTGAGACTTTTTGTTGAGATTCTAGGGAGATATGCCTCCTTCTGCCAATGGTGAGGATAACTCCCGGGAAAAAGGTCATCTGTGCCACACTCTAGCTGGCCCTCTCAAAGTAGAAACTTCCAATGCTTGGGCTAGCTGCTTCGAGATTTTTTGGCCTAGACAGGAGTAGTGACTATGGAAAACGCTGTGGCTGTTTCCTTTTTAGCTCAGGTCTCCTCTTCCATTTTGAAATCCTACAGGGTAGTGCTCTCATACTCCTTCTCCTTTTCTTTTATCTCTCCTGTGTGAACCCATAATTTTACTTTCTTATCTGACTCTGACCCTTTTATCTCCACATATAAAGTTCTTTAATTCCAATATGTAGTTTTGGTTGATAGATTCTATACTGCAGGAAAGCTACTTAGATAGGAAGCAAACAACTCAAATTAGCTATAGAGAGTTTGATAACCTGAGCATATTCACAAAGCAACGTCCTCCAAGCAGTATATTGGCAGTAAATATATAACCAAGCAATCATCACAGACAAATAGAGATGCTTAGATGAGGCTCAGATCAACTGAGCCAAAGATTTAAAAAAAAAACTCTTCAGATCACTGATCTGCCTCAAGGCTGCACAGTGAATTTCAGGTTCTCAGCCGTACTGAACTATTAACCATGCTGGGGTGGGCTTTGTTGAACCAACTGCTATTGAGTCATTTCTACTGTAAGTGCTCGCTCACCAATTTTCCTGTAAGTAACCTGAAAATTATTCTTTGGTTCGCCTAGTTAGACTTTGTCTATTGTTAGTTCCATATCTCTTGTGTGTAGCCAATTTATTCATACAACATAGGTTTTACCCAGACAAGCCATCTCAGGATAGTCAATGAATCTGCAATACCCTTTGTTGGTGGAGGCCACTCATTAGTTAGTTTTCCGAACACCTTGACTTGAAATAATCACATAAAACCTATATTATTCACAACACTGTTTGGCCAATAGCTTAAACATATTTCTAGTTTTCTCCCTTATTCTAAACAAACCCATTTGCATTTAACTGTATCACCAGTAGTTCATGTCTTACCAACAAATTTTTGGCAACTCCAGAGAAGGTGTTCTTCCATGGTGGTGTCTATGTGGCTTCTCACTGACCCTACGCTGTTTCTCCTATCATAGTTTACTTTTACCACCTAGGTCTATTCTGCTAAGCTACTGTCTGAAACATTATTCATTAACCAATAAAAGCAAACATAGACAGCAGGACTTCCCAAACCAACCCTTTGTCCAATGTATTAATTCCAAGAACTGGTATAAAATTTTCTAATAAAACAAATACTTGAAAGGGGTTGATGTTTATTTTCAGGATCTGGAATAAATGTGTTGGTGGGGACCCTACTTCATCAAGATGTGCTAGGAAAGTTGACTTTTGATATTCCTCAGTATGTATCAGTTCTCTTACTGTCTCCACTGTTTTGTGAGCACACCACTGTTTTCCTGTGTCTCTTGGGATACAGATTTTGCCATTGAATTTAAAGACCATCTTATCCTAAGATGACACATTTTTGTGAATCTTAATCTTCTATTTGCAAAGTAATATTTTTAAATTATGATCCCTCTCAGTGGGGCCTAAAACTTGGATATATCACTTTTATGTTGTGGTTTCCTGCTGTACTGTGTATTTACAAATTCTCAGGATTAAGACTGTGTTACTTGGCAGGAGTCACTACATTTTAGGTGACCCTGTGTTATTGGTTTTTCCTTTGTTAAATAGAATCTTTAATGATCTTGAGAGAAAGGAAATGAAATGCTATTTCAATATGTTAAATATTCTTTCATCCTTGGGCATCTGTTCTTCTGAGGGTTGTTTTTGTTTTAATCTCATATATATTCTTACAAAATGTAATGGTTTCATTCCATCTGCTATGCAAAACATCGTGGCAAATAAACAAGCAAGCAAAAAGCATCAACACAAAACAACTTAAGGGAGAGAAAGTTTTATTTTGCCCAGCATTTCAGAGGGATTGTTTAAATAGCTATTGAAATGTCAGAGCAACAGGGGTCTGAGGCTCGCTGGCCACATTGCATTAACAATTAAGAAGCAGAGAGAGATCAGGAAGTCGGGTGAGTCTATAGATTCTTAGAGCCTATCTTCAGTGTCTACTTCCTCCAGCAATTCTCTGCCTCCTAAAGGTCGGCAACCACTTCAAAGAGCACCACCTGTTTGGGAAAAAATGTTCAAATATGGGAGCTTATGGGGGACATTTCTCACTCAAACCACAACATGTTCTATGCCAATAGATTCCAGAACTAACCAGTAAAAACTAGTATCACCCATGATGGGCAGCTTGTTATACTCAGGGGGAGATAAATATAAATGCATGCACAACTTGAAAATGGCTCCTGTAACTTTAGGCTGTCATAATTACATGCATAACCAATAGGTATCAGGTCGGTTCATAATAATGCAACCTTGAAAGTCTAATCAATCTTAATATTTTAAAGTCTATTTAATATTTTATTAAAATATAATATTTTAAAGTCTAACCACAGTCAATGATCCTGCTTCGGAAGAAGCTGGTTTGTGGGAGAGAAGAGGCCACGATGTGAATAACACAGAAAAGGAGAAAGTGTTCTCTAGCTTGATGAGCTGTTTGAGGAGCTGGTCATTGAAGCTCCATGGGAAATGAGAGCAAGACCCACAGTAACAGCTTTATTGTGTCAGTGTGTGCAACCACAGTAGGCTGTGTGATCAAAGTCAGCCTAAGTGTTGGGCTTCCAGAGTAGATTAAATGGAAGGCTAGTGTGTTCTGAGAGGGCTCCTCAGGGAGACACATGAGTTGACATCAGCCCTCAAGCAATGAAAACAGGCCAGGTGTAAGAGACAGGGAGAGGGCTATTTGAAAGAAAACGGATGAATTCTGGAATGAGCAACTATTGTTCTCATTATTGTTTCACATCACAGAAACCCAAATCCACCACCTGCCTCTTTCAATTTGTCTTGAAAGAACATGGAGAGAGTATTTAAAAAATCAGAGATTTAAAGCCATTTCTTTTCCTCTTGCAATGTACAATGCTTCACACAAAAAATATTCTATATAAAAAAGCCCCACTCTTTGTCTATCTTTGGGCACAAATTTCCTTTCTGCCCCACATTGCCAGGAGCCATACAGGTAAGAACAATTTGTCAGGCAGTTTGGCTGTTGCTGTTCCTGAATTCTGTCCTTCTTTTTGCTGGTAATTTGGATGTTTATTGTTTCATTTTGTGTTGGAGATCTGTGATATATTGGTCAGGCATACACACTGCTGTATTCTCAATCTTTTGTTCTGTAAACTTCATTACAATTCCAATATCAATCCGAGCATTTGTTCCTTTTCATCTTTGACATTTCTAATTAAGAAATAAGAATCCTGGAACTACTTCTGCATATATCTGGGCAATCTTGGAGTGAGCCAGCTCAAACCTACATTCCTCTGGATTCTCCCAGGAGCTGTGCACCTGCACTTCCTTCCCAACCATTTTATGATTTGAACACCTGTTGCTCTCCTTCTCTTTACAGAGACCTGGGCAGATCTGGTTGCTGGTACCCATGACTTCCACAGATACATTATTGTCTCCTAGACATGTGCTCCCTGGGCATTCCATGATATCAAATGTTTTTTTTATTTGACCTAAGTGTAATTTGATTGTAGGTGGAGATATCAGCTATATTGGTATGAATTGAAACAAGCTGCCAAGTTCAACTAAGTCACACACATGTTAGATTCAGTCCCAAGTAGGAGTGTATCTAGGGAGAGGTTATATGTGACAAGGATATATATGACACAAGAGGGTCAACCTCTGCCAGACGTGTCCTAACAAATTTTCAGAGCAGTAATGGATGTCCATGAAAGGTAAATATTTTAATGAAAATCGGATAGGCTTTTTTATATTATAGGTGTCTTACCAATATATTGATTTATCAAAATTATGCATCATCCCTATCACATTAGGCTTTAACTGCCAACCTGACCCAACTTAGAAGCAGATAAGAGTCTCAGTTGAGGAATTGCCTCATCAGGTGGGTCTGTAAGCATGACTGTTAGTCACGTGTTAATCAAGCCCAGTCCACTGTGGGTAGCATCATTCCCTTGGAAGTGGTCATGTACTGTGTATGAAACCTAGCTGAGCTTGAGGCTGCAAGCAAGTTAGCAAGTGGCATCCACTACACTTGTGCTGCAGGGACTGCTGAAATTTTAAGTTATAAATTAAACAACACACACAGCTTGGGTCTATATTGGAGTCAACAGTCGAGGGAGAGCCAAGTGTAAATGTAGGCTCTTTGGTATAGAAGAGAGACAGGTATTTGACTCTTCACTTTAGACCTGTCTTGTGAAACTTTAGAATGTATCAGGGACATTAAAATGGAAATAACTGAAGTGCTTTTCCTTGGTAGTGTCTCTCTGCTGAGCTTAACTGACTATTCTTAAATACAGAGAGTTTTGTCTGGTCTTGGAGTAAGCATATCTCTTCCTTCATCTGTCCTACATAAGAGGGAAGGGTCAGAAGTTTGTGCCAGACCCAAAAAGCGCCTAGTTGACAACTAGTATCAGAGGCCCCTGGAGGAGGGTATAATTCACCCATTGATGATTTTTCTACCCCTGTTGCTGACTTGGTGGACAGTATGTTCTTTAAGATTTTGTTGAAGGCAAAAACTTCAATATCATCTAAGAGTAAAACCCAAAGAGACATTGGAATGTTGCTGCTCTCCCTTAATTCACTTGCTTCTCTTGCAGATAAAGAACACTCCAGAATGTAGGTGGTATCTATAACGGTGTGTCTGTGTTAGCTAAGCATAACTCATTGGAGTTTTACAACTCTTGAGGCACCAGCTTACAAAAAATGGCTGCAGGATACTGTGGGGTTAGCACAGGACTCAAGGAAATTCTTAGGGAACTGGGTTTCCGGCCATCTCCAATGTCTACTTTCTTCCAGCACCCTCAATAGGCAGGGGCTTTCGTATCAGCTACAGCTGAAATTTCTTCTGACTCTAAAAATTTCACAGTATCTAGGACAAACTTTTCCATCTGACATCTCTTTGGAATATAAGATGAGTTCCCTGAGGGCCATAGATATGTCTCAATTTTCACCTCCCAGTCCCAGAAGTTTCAATGGTACCTTACAAATTCAGGGCTCTCAGTAAGTGTTAAAGGGATGAATAAGGTTTTGGCATATCCAAAGAGAGCAGAAAGGTCCTGAGGGAATGAGGCATGGCCAGGGGTTTCCTTAGATCTGCTGTTTTTCTCCATGCTTTGCTCCTGAAAGTTCATGGAAGGAAATATGACTGTAAGTCTGTGTTTGATGTCAGGAAGGTGTGAAAGAATGCTGGCTTATTGAGCTGGAGAGCACTTTTCCCTTAGATGAAGGCTGTGTGATGATGTGGGGATCATGCTAACTATCTTCTCAGTTTATCTGGGTCACCTATCAACATGAGAGTCCTGTGCAAGTGTTCTATGGACAGATCCCAGTGTGGTCTGATGAGGAATGCTAAAGGTACTGAAACATAATGTCATGGCCTGGGAAGACAGACTTTCTTTGAAGTCCTTTGTAAGAGGTTTATAAAAGACCCGAATTACCATTTCCTGGGGTACTGTGGGATCAAACAGAGACTTAGGCACTCTTTGCCTTTTATTCATTTTGTGTGTGGTTTACTTACAGCGTATATGTGTGTATGCATGTTTCTTCATGTGTGTGGGTTCACATGCATGTATGTGTGAACATGAATTAAGCAGAACAGTGATCAATGTTGGGAGTCAAGCTCAGTAATTCTCTAACCGCAGTCATTCAAGCAGAACTTGTTAAACAAATATAACCATGGACAGTGAGGCCAGACTCTTTAGCCAGAACACCAAGTGCGTTTCTGGAGGATCAGACCTTTGATGCTTACACTATACCACGCAGACATCACCACAACATCCTAGGCACCAACTTTACATGAGATAAGGAGTAGCATTTATTGTGCACCCAGATGCTTCATGCATATCAATTCCTGCAGTATTTCAAACCTCTTGGGGCTTGCCTCATAAACTCCACATCCTTCTGATGTGAAAACCATGTAGACCAACAAAGAGGTAGGACTCAGGCTGGGACTTGAGCCTTAGAGCTCTGATCACTATATTCAAAAAGAGTGCCCTAATTTCTCAGTTAATGTAGCCCCTGCAAAGGCTTGTGACAGTGACTCCACTCTCTCCTTACCTCTTCAGTATAGTGCATGAAGTTCTAGAATAGCAATAAGACAACATAAGGAGATCAAGTGGATTCAAATTGGAAAGGAAGAAGTTAAACTTTCATTATTTGCTGATGATATGATAGTATACATAAGTGACCCCAAAACTTTACCAAATAACTTCAACAACTGATAAAGACCTTTAGTGATGTGGCAGGATACAAGATTAACTCAAAAAAAAATCACTTGCCCTCCTATACACTACGATAAGTATGCAGAGATGGAATTCACAGAAGCATCACCCTTCATGATAGCCAAAAATAGCATAAAATATCTTTGGGTAACTCTGACCAAGGAAGTCAAAGTTGTATTTGAAAACATCTCTAAGACTTTTAAGAAGGAAATTCAAGAGGATAACAGAAAATGGAAGGATCTCCCTTGCTCTTGGTTTGGGGGGATCAACATAGTAAAAATGGCAATTCTCCCAAAAGAAATCTATAGATTCAGTGCAATCCCCATTAAAATCACATCAAAATTCTTCATATAACTTGAGAGGAAAGTAATCAACTTTATATGGAAAAACGAAAAACCCAGGATGGCCAAAGCAATTTTTAAAATTTATTTATTTATTAAAGATTTCTGCCTCCTCCCCTCACCGCCTCCCATTTCCCTCACCTACCCCCCAAAAAGTCCACATCTCTCCTCAGCACTAAGATCAATCAGGGTTCCCTGACCTTTGGGAAGTCCAAGGTTCACAAACCTCCATCCAGGTCTAGTAAGGTGAGCATCCAAATGGCCTAGACTCCCACAAAGCCAGTACGTGAAGTACGATCAAAAACCCTTTGCCATTGTTCTTGAGTTCTCAGTCGTCCTCATTGTCCACTATTTTCAGGGAGTCCTGTTTTATCCCATGCTTTTACAGAACCATGCCAGCTGGAGTTGCTGAGATTCTGACAGACCATCCCCAGTGCATCAGGGTGTGGGTACACCCCTCGCAGTCCTGAGTTCCTTGCTCGTGCTCTTTTCTCTTTTGCTCCTGATTTGGACCTTGAAATTTCAGTCCAGTGCTCCAATGTGGGTTCTGTCTCTGTCTTATTTCATCGCCTAATGAAGGCTAATATTCAGGATGATGCCTATATGTTTTTATTTAGGTTCACCTGCTTATTTAGCTTCTCTAGGATCATGAATTATAGGATAAATGTCCTTTAATTATGACTAGAAACCAAATATGAGTGAGTACGTCCCATGTTCCTCTTTTTGGGTCTGGCTTAACTCACTCAGGATAGTGTTTTATATTTCCATCCATTTGCATGCAAAATTCAAAAAGTCATTGTTTTATTTTTACTCCTAAGTAGTGCTCTAAAATGTATATAGTCCATACTTTCTTCATTCATTCTTCCATTGGTAGGCATCTAGGTTGTTTCCAGGTGCTGGCTATAACAAACAATGCTGCCATGAACATAGTTGAGCATATACTTTTGTTTTATGATAGGGCATCTCTTGGGTATATTCTCAAGAGTGGTATTGCTGGAGCAAAGGATATGATGATCTAAAATTTCCTCAGAAACCGAAGCACTACTTTTCAAAATGGTTGCACATGTTGAATTCCCAACAGAAATGGATGAGTATACCCCTTTCTCCACAATTTTCCAGCAAAGGCTATCATTGGTGTTTTTGATTTTTGCCATTCTGACAGGTGTAAGATGATATCTCAAAGTTGTCTTGATTTGCATTTCCCTTTATTTTTAAAGAAGTTGAGCCTGACTTTAAGTGTCTTTTGTCCAATTGAACTTCTTCTGTTGAGAATTCTCTGTTCAGTTCAGTAACCCAATTTTTAATTGGGTTAATTAGTATTTTAACATCTTCACAAATTTTGATTTTTAGAGCAAAAAAAAATTCCATTGGGAAAGATACCAGGATTAATAGAAGACCTGAGGTATTTCTGAAAAAAAGAGTTCCCCAAACACAGTTTTAAGTCTGACCCCCAAAATTTGTGAATTTCACTTTAACACATCTTCATCAAATCATAGACATAGATATGGAAGTCATTATAAAACTCGATGAAATGCACGGAAGGTTTGGTGGGAACTTGGTAAATAATTTTACCTATCTTTTGGGTTCCATCTTTTTTGTTGTGCTGCATGCTTCTGCCTGCCAAGGAATCCCTGCCTAATTCCAAATTCACCCCTATTGGAGGACATCCTGGCATAATGTGGAGGTCGCTTTCAATGTAGTCATCTAGATGGTGGTAAAGGTACACAACTGGGTCTTTCTCGTAGGTAATGTAGAAACAGGTCTTCATGGTCTGCACCTCAGCTTGGACCACCCCAGTCCACTCCTCCATAGAGCCTGGCATGATGTGGAGGTTGACTTCAGTTAGTCAACCAGGAGGTGTTAAATGTACAAGACCAGAACTTTCTTGTAGGTAATATAGAACCAGGACTTCATGATTGGCACCTCCTCTAGGACCATCCCCTTCCAGTCATCCTTAGAGCCATTTGTGCCCTCAAATGTATGTTTCACCCTTCTGCCAACTCTGGTGTTTGAGAGATGAGTGTCTGTCTCCTGAGGAAATGGTACGTTGTTAGGCAGGAACTTAAGGTTTAAAATCCTTTCATCACTGTGAAGCTCCAATCCATAGACACAATCTATCCCATCATACTTCAACAAATAGAGAGAGGGATTTGTTGGCAGTTGATCTAGAATGATGGCTTTCCACTGGGTGACTGGTTCATTGGCTTCCTTCCAGCCGTGAGAAATTCTGCGGCCGACATTATTCTCCAGGGTCTCAAAAGGCCTACTCAGTGTTTTCTTCTGGAGAGATGAACCATTACTCTTCTGGAGAGGTGGCATGCATCTCATACTAAGAGGCATCTTCATCATGGCTGTAGACTTACTGAGATAGGCCACTGACCTCCTGGTCTGCTTTTTTTTGTCTATCTTTCTGTGCTTGGGCTTCATAGCTGCCCACTCTCTAGGTTGAAAGAATCTTCCTTCTGTTTAATTCAGAAACAAAGTCTTGGCCTCAACCATGAGTGCCAGCAAGGATAAGAAGGGGAGGCTGTCAGGTCAAGGCTCTTTTCTGGAAGAACTTTGGTGCAGGAGACAAAGATATTGATCAACAGGTTTGCATACCTAACTGTAATTTTCTCTTAAGAAATGAATAGGACAATTAGCAAATTTTCCTCTAGAGCTCAGTATATCAATCTCAGAGACACATTCCTGCTGCCCAATGGCAAATGACCTCTGCTGAGAAACCTACTTTCTGACTGGCTAAGTCAATGAGAGGAGAAGGTATGCCTATCCCCGAAATGAGTAAGAAAAATCTGAACAGATAACAAAGACTTCGAAGGATATCCACACGTCTCCTTCGACATCAAGCTAATAGGTAGGGGGCTCATTCCAAGACAGCCTGCCCAAGGTCATGGCACTCCAGTCCACTGGCTCTCTGTATTGGGTCTCCTGATCCAGACCCAGGTATATTACATAAAGCCATTCTGTGTCTTCATTGTGGAAGTGAGTACTGTGAGACCCACTTCAACCTGAAAGACTCATTATTCTGGGCAACAGCAGCCATTGAGAAATAATTAGTATTATTAATACACCTATGGACAAAGAGGAGCTTTGCCATTTTAGTGGATTGATGAATTTGATATTGTTAGCAAGGATAAAGTGGGAAGAATAGCTGGCATTCACCATCCCCACAGCTATCAAATATAGGAGCTGGTAACAACGTAAATGGTGGACCCGCAGGACATTTGAAGGAAAACGTTTTTGTACTACAGAGGTCTTAGTTGCTTTGGAAACATATTTACCAAAAGAAAATGTCCTTCCTCTCCAGTTTCCATCTTCCGTAAATGTTCAGGTGCAAAACACCTGTTGAACAGTTGTGGAGACCAGGAGCTCAACTGTCCTCCTCAGGCACTGTGAGGATAATAAACCCACCTTCATGGAAGACTAGTGCTTTGAGTGGAACAGAGTTGCTACCACAAACCAAGGATTTGTGACATCACCAAGGCTCTACTTATGTCAGAAATCCCCTCACAAGCTTGTTACTTCCCTATTTACCCACAGAAACATCCAGCATTCAGCTCCTCAAAAGCTGTATACAGCCACCAGGGGACGCAAAATAAGCCCCCACTCATCTTCCCAATTACTCAAGTCACACTCTTGCCCAAGCAACTCAGTCCCTGTATCTTATTTTTCTGAAAAAGTTTTTGGTGTCTGAGTCAACACCTCACATGAAAGTTTTTTTTCTTAGATCCCATCTCTCCATTGGTTATCTGCTATTGATTTTTTTCTTCCTTCATAAATAATAAATTTCAAATTTCCACTTCCTTTCCTCCTCCCCGTAACTACTCATGCAACCACCCATCCTCTCCACTCAAATCCAGTCCTAATACAGGGCAGGGTACCTTGACCTGTGGGAATCACATGCCCCCCCTCCATCCAGATTGAGGAAGGTATGCATCTATATATAATGCTTCCACTTTGATCCCATGCTATGTCAGTCCCAGCACAGCTGGTTTTGTTGACCTCCCAATAGCTCAGACACAGTGTCTCAGTGGGTGGACCAAGCCCATGTATTCCTAAGTTCTTTGCTCTTATTCTCTCCCCTTCAGCTCTTCAACTGGAGCTTGGAAGCTCAGTCTAGTTTTCTGATGTGGGTCCCTGTCTTTATCTCCATCCTTTTCTGTACAACAGTTCTATGGTGATATTCAAGATAGTCATCAGTCTGATTATGGGACAATACACCCGTAGTGCCTAGGGACATGGCACAGTGCAGGCACCCACAGCTCACCTGCCCAAGTCCTCATTGGGGTCACCCCAAGGCTTTCTGGGAACCACTCTAGAGATAAGATCCTGTCTCCAGAAAGACTGAAAACAATAAACTAAAATAGGTTTTTGTCACATACTGGTAAATTTTGCTGCTATTTCCAAATAGGTGTGATGCAGGAGCCCCTTAAAAGAAATAACCATTTTATGAATCATAATTCTAAGCTGGTGTGTTAGATTGCTTTTGACTTATACCTTCTTATGTGATGAAAACAACCCGGGTGTGGAGGAAGTTCTCACTGTTCATGTTGCAGAAGCCATGGCAGCAGGAGTTGGAGGCTTCTCGTTCTCTGTAAGGAAATCAGTAAACATTGGGGACCAATGAAAGATGCCCTGATACTTCAAGGCTAATCCTTTCAGACACCAATTCCTCCAGCAAGGTTCTGGTTCTCCACAACCTCAAAAACATCCTGAGGAGCAAGTATTCAGAACCAAAATCCTGTGTGCGTCATATCACATACAATCGTGAGTACACCAATCTGTTTTTTAGTGTACATCATTTTGTCCCTGCAGAAACATTTGTATTTCCTATAAAGATAACTTGCTGCCTCTTTGGGGTCCTGAAATTCCTCTAAGGGGATGTGTGGGTCATTCTTACATACCTTGCTGTGTTGTTATGAGACATTGATGGGACAGCAATTGTTCCAGAAATCAAAATCAGTTAGGTTTAAACTGTGGTTTGTAGTGTGCTGGACACTTGGGTTGTGTATAGCTAATATATGGAAGGATGGATTTGCTAATAAAGGTTGGAAGCACACGTGGAGGCAGGCAGTCTTACTTTTCAAATGATCCATTTTGAGGCCTTACATCAGGCTCCTCTATTCTCCTCATCTTTTTTCTTTATCAGATTAGGACAAAAATTAAAACTCAATGTTCTGGACGTGAGCACTGAATAGGTTATCTATGTGAGATCACAGTGACAGAGCTCATGGGAATCTGACTCATTGCAAGATATGAGATTTAGCCAGTAACGGCTAGAGCTAATGCACCAAGCAGTGTTTAAAAGAATACAGTGTGTGTGTTGTTATTTTGGGGCATGAGCTAGCCAGGCAGCCATGAGCCCGGCTGTGGGAAGAGGCCCGCAGCTCACCACTACAATACACAAGTCCTCCCCCTGTCACTCTGCATCAATGGGTATTTACAGTTTGGATGAAGAGTTCTGGGCATCCCCCCTCAGCTCCTCTGACTCAGTCTTCAACCACACCAGTTTCACTCAGCCTCAAGAGATCACCCATGAACAAGAAGGAGACAATTACCAAGAGGGAAAAAGTATACCACAAAGTACACTTTCCAGTGGATCAAAGTTGATTTTGTTCAAATATATCTCAGGCTAGAGTATTGCTCAGCACGGGACACTGGTGGCAAATGGTGGTTATCCTAGCACTTGAGAGACTGAGGGGAAAGGCTCCTGAGTCCCATGCCAGCCTGGGCTGCATATTAAGTTCAAATATAGACCTCAGAAAAACTTTAAGATAAACAAATAATAAACATATAAAGTACTTTTCCGGAGGGGAAGCCCAAAGAGCATTAAGTACCTGAAGAGAACTCTTATGAAATGGCAATTAGAAACAAAATAGAATTGAAAAGAAACTTCTGCTGGAAAACACCATACTGGATCTCAATGCCTGAGTCTGGTAGGAAACTCAGACAACCCCCTCATTTTCTCTGGCTTATCACTCCCAATACTAAATAGGCAAACTTGGCATACACCTGGTCCCTCAACAAGGGCAGTTTTCTGAAGAGACAGAGACAGAGAAAATGTGTGCAAAACATCCTTCCATACTCCAACTGCAAACATTCCCATGCCCCACTAAAAGAAAAAGGCCTTTTCTGTGGTTCTTCAGAATAAGGGAGGAAGTCTATTCCCTTATTCCAGTGAAAATACAAGAGGGCTCAAAAGGCAAAGGTTTTTGCCACCAAGGCGTGGCAACCTGAGTTTGATCCCTGTAACTTGCATAAAGTAGAAGAAAACCAACACCATAAAAATGTCTCCTGAGTCCTTCAGGGTTCCTGCTTCATGAAATGTTCCAGACATTCTGCAGGACACAGAAGAAAGTGATTGACAAACTGCCAATAGAGGCAAAACAGCCTTTCAAATTCACTGCTTCATGGAAAAGTCTGCCAGATACTATGGGCCTGTAGGCTGATGAAAAATTTCCCGATGTTACAGAAGAACTTTGGGTTACAGTCCAGGCAGCAAGATATCTCTGTCAAGTTTTAGAAGTTGCTTATAATGCTTATAATATATATTTCTTTTCTCTAGTAGTCTCTGAATCTGCTTTGCTGTTTCTTAATCATATAATATTGAACAATTTGGGTCCTAAAATGGTATTTTGATTAATGTGTCGGTTTGAAAGAGAATGGTCCCATAAAAGCTCCTATATTTAAATGATTGATCCCTAGTTGGTGGAACCATTTTGAGAAAGATTAGATGTGACCTCGTTGGACAGGTGTTTCACAGGAGGTGGACTTTGAGATTTCAGAAGCCTAAGACAGGTCCAGCCCCTCCCTCTACCACCTCTGCTACCAACTTGTAAATCAGGTTAAAACTCCCAGCTACTCTCCAGTGTCATGCCTGTGTGCTGCCATGCCCCATGACGTGATGGTCATGGACTCACTCTCTGACCATGAGCAAGCCCCCAATTAAATGTTTTCTTTTATAAGCTGCCTTCATCATGGTGTCTCTTTACAATAGAAAAGTAACTATGATAACGTTGTTACATGGTATTGCTGTGACAGGACTGGTCAAGCTGCTTGTTAGAGGAATGTTGACTTGGGAACTTTGCATGAGGGAAGTGGTTGAATGTTTTAAGTGGGGCTTAAAAATGCTACAAGAGCTTTTAAGACAGTAGTAGTGAGAGCAATGTGGATTATAGAGGCCCAGTTCAAGAAGTTTCAGGGTGAAACTGTATTAGAAACTGGAATAAAGTGAATCCAAAGAAAAACATATAGATCCTCCTGGAAACTGGAACCAGACAAGAGCACTGGGCAAAAGTTGGGCACGTGGGGATGGGGTGGGAGGAAGGGGAGGCAGGAGAGAGAAGGAAGAAGGGAAGAATTAGGGAGAGCTTGGGACAGAGGGATGGTAGCGATGGAGGAAAGGTGGATATGGGAGCAGAGAAGACGATATCTTAATTAAGGGAGCCATTTTAGGGTTGGATAAGAAACTTGGCTCTAGAACGATTCTCAGGTGTCCACGGGGATACCTCTAGCTAGGTCCTTGGGCAGTAGATGAGAGGGTGCCTGAACTGGCCTTGTCCCATACTCACACTGATGATTATATTGAATATCACCATAGAACCTTCATCCAGCGATGCATGAAGATAGAGACAGAGACCCACAGCAGAGCATTAGACTGAGCTCCTAAGATCCAGTTGAAGAGCAGAAGGAGGGAGAAAATGAGTAAGGACATCAGGACCAGGCAGGGTTGGTCCACCCACTGAGACAGTGTGCCTGAGCTAAATCCAGCTGGAGGCATGGGGGCTGACTGAGAAGCCAATGATAATGGCACTGAGATTTGTCTCTACTGCATATACTGGCTTTTGGGGATCCTAGTCTGTTTGAATGCACACCTCCTAGGCCTGGATGGACGGAGGAGGGCCTTCCCAAAGGGCAGGGTACCCTGCACTCTTAGGATTGGCGGATAAGGGGCAGAGTGAGTGGGAGAATAGGAGGGAAATGGGAGGAGGGGAGGAAGTGCAAATTTTGAATGGTAGTATTTATAAAAAAATTTAGAAAAAAAACTGGAATAAAGACAATTCTTGTAATGTTTTAGCCAACAATGTGGCTGCTTTTGGCCCTTGTCCTAAGAACCTGCTTGAGGCGAAATTGAAGAGTTTTGGAACAATATTATTGGCAGAGATTTCATTCAAGACTGTATTGACTCATGGTTATTAGTAATCATTCTTAATGCAGCTCTAAAATGAAAAACTGCTAAGCAAGTGTTCTACCACTGAGCTAAAACCCCAACTACTGGCTCCAAAGCTACAAAGAAACACTGTTCCCCCCAAAAAAAAGGAAGGAAAGAAGGAAGAAAGAAAGAAAGAAAAGTGCAAACAGGGCAAAGAGAAATACAAATGCACAATCTGAGGAGAAAAAGGAAGAATAGGAAATAAAATGCCTACACCTAGGTTTGTGCTGAAAGAGGTACAGAGAAATGGAATGAAGGTAAAGATCCCACCTAGATAACCATGAAACATGTAAAAAGAAAATCCCTAGAGAATCTACTACAAAAACAAAGTAAAGCTTATTGAACGAAGGAAAACACCAAGAGTTCAAAGTTTATACAAATGGAATCCAATGAGAGAGCCATATTCCATCAAAAATGTACAACAATACTTGCCTGACTTTAGAACCAAAATACTGGAGTTAAGAGGTTGTGAAATCTTCCTCATTAGTTCAGAGAAAAATGTTACAGCCCTGATCGCATGTGTCTTGCAGGCTCATAGAGGCAATCATATAAAGCTGAGAACAAGAAGCTTGGATTTGTACTAAAGATCCAAGATGTTGGAGACTCCAGAGTCACAGTGATGCACTAACCCTCTGAAACTGTAAAATGCTTTCTTTTATAAATTAGCTTGGTATCGTGCTATCTCTCTCTCTCTCTCTCTCTCTCTCTCTCTCTCTTTCTCTCCCCCCACCCTGTGTGTGGAAATAAATGTAAAAAACTCCTAGTTCTTTAATTTATTACCAACATAGTAAAGATTACAGTTTAACTTTTTGTAAAACAATGTACTCAAGGTGGGGCTGAGAAGATAGCTTTGCACTGAGTACTTGCTGCTCTTCTAGGAGACCTCTGTTTGGATCACAGCAGCCCCATGAGTAAGTTCATGGACATGTAACCCCAGTTCCAGGATATCTGAACTCTTCTCACCATGCCAAAAGACACCAGCACACACTTGGTACATACTCAAGACACACATACAAATAAAATAAATCTTTTTAAAAATAATCTTTTTAAAAAATAATAAAGGCTATCCTCCTGCAACTTGGGTTGGACTTTAAAACACAGCTTGCTCCAATACTGAGGGGACTTAAGAGGTGAGTGAACAGTCACATGGCAGGACGCCACACTCTCTAGGACCTCCCCAGTGGGACAAACTCCAGGCCCCTCCCCAACTCCCTTGGCTTTTCTAGCCAGCCAGCAGGGAGTTTCCTGTGGCTAGGATCCCCTCAAACCCAATCCCACCCATGGGACAACCCCCAAGGTACTAGCCACACGCTGCCTAAGAGCTGAAAGCTTGCTATAATACTGAGGGGATCAAGAGCTTGCTACAACACTGAGGGGATTAAGAGAGCACCAAGAGAACACAACAGGAAAGAAGACCTAGAGAGCAGGCGTATAGAGACCTCAGAAGCTTCGGAGACAGACAGTGACAGTAAAGCATATCAAGAAAAACTCCCAAACACTCAGACAGCCACTTCAAGGACTGGACCAAGACACAAAAACACTGCAGGCCTCATTTGAAGGACTAGATGGGTAGGCGCCAAAGTAGGAATCCCTCCAACAACCTAAAAAGCAACATGGTAACACCAGAACCCAGTGGTCACACAACAGGAAGACTTGATAATCCTAACCCAAAAGAAGTAGAAGAAAACAACTTTAAACTCTTCAACTGGACTTTGGGAGCTCAGTCCAGTGCTCCAATGTGGATCTCTGCCTCTGTTGCCATTAGTTGCTGGATGAAGGTTCTATGGTGATATTTATGATAATCATGAGTCTGGTTAGAGTGCAAGTCAAGATCTGGCCGCCTCACCTCTATTTCTTAGGGTCTTAGGCATGCCACCACTCCTTAACTCACTTAACCAACTGACTTCCCTTGCAAGTGATGCTGTGTGGAATAAACTTAGAGAAAACAGAAATAACAAGTTGTGGCTATAGCACAGGTATACTGAAATAGAATCTATTGGGTCAAATCAGAGAAGTATCGCTACAAATGGAAAATAAGTAAAGCTAAAAAACCACTTTTTAAAACAAACACAAAACCTGATGACCTCCCCTTGCAAAGTGATTAGCTGTAAACAAAACACTTATGTCAGCACACAGCCTGGATCTACACTGCATCATGTAGGAAAAAATGTCTATTAAACACCTCTTGGTACTATTAGTAGTACAAAAATGAAAGCCAAGTCCTAATAATGTACTGTTTGCTGATAATAGTTAAAAGAGATAAATACTTAAAATATCATAAATAACAGTCCCACCTAGTGTGACTCAAAAAGAACAAATAATATTACCAATCTAATTATAGAAACATCTCCAAATAGTACAAGTCATGAAAAGTAAGCATCCCTACCTAGTGTGACTCAAAAGAACAAATAAAATTCTTAACCTAATTATAGAAATATCCCCAAGATATATAACCCCAGCAGCACAGACATTTAGGGCACACTGAATAAATGGGACCTCCTGAAACTGAGAAGCTTCTGTAAAGCAAAGGACACTGTCATTAAGACAAAAAGGCAGCCTACTGACTGGGAGAAGATCTTCACAAACCCCGCAACAGACAAAGGTCTGATCTCCAAAATATATAAAGAACTCAAGAGACTAGAAGTTAAAATGATAATTATCCGAAATAAAAAATGGGGCACTGAACTGAACAGAGAATTCTCAACAGAAGAAGTTCAAATGGACAAAAGATACTTAAGGTCATGCTCAACCTCCTTAGCGATCAGAAAAATGCAAATCAAAACAACTTTGAGATATCATCTTACACCTGTCAGAATGGCTAAAATCAAAAACACCAAGGATAGCCTTTGCTGGAGAGATTGTGGAGAAAGGGGTACCCTCATCCATTGCTGGTGGGACTGCAAACTTTTGAAACCACTTTGGAAATCAGTGTGGTGGTTTCTCAGAAAAATTGGGATTAACTTACCCCTGGACCCAGCAATACCATTCTTGGCAATATACCCAAAGGTGCCCTATCATATGACAAAAGCATTTGTTCAAGACAAAAGCATTTGTTCAACTATGTTCATAGCAGCATTATTTGTAATAGCCAGAACCTTGAAGCATCCTAGATGTCCATCAATGGAAGAATGGATGAAGAAAGTGTGGAATATATATACATTAAAGTATTACTCAGCGGTAAAAAACAATGACTTCTCAAATTTTGCATGCAAATGGATGGAAATAGAAAATACTATCAAGAGTGAGGTAGCCCAGACCCAAAAAGAAGATCATGGGATGTACTCACTCATCATTGGTTTCTAGCTATGGATAGGGGCCACTGAGTCTATAATTTGTGATCCTAAGGAAGCTAACAAGTGGGTAAACCCAAGGAAATCATATAGTTATCCTCCTGGCTATGGGAATAGACAGGATTGCCGGGCAAAAATTTAAAATCTTGGGGGTGGGGTGGGATGGGGGTGAGGGGAAATGGGGAGAGAAAAGTGTGAAGGAGAGGATGAGGGGATCTTGAGGAAACGGGATGATTGGGGATACAGGAAGTTTGGATAGGGGAACAGGGAACTCAAATATTAGTTAAGAGAACCACGTAAGGGTTGGCAAGAGACTTGAACTTGGAGTGGCAACCAGGTGCCCAGGGCAATGTCCCCAGTTAGTTCCTTGGGCACCTGAGGATAGGGAACCTGAAATGAACCTATCCTATAGCCATAGTGGTGAATATCTTGCATATCACCATAGAAACTTCATCTAGCGATGGATGGAGAGATAGACAGAGACACACACTGGAGCACCAGACTGAGCTCCCAAGGTCCTAATGAGGAGCAGATGGACTGAGAACATGAACAAGGAAGTCAGGACCACGAGGGGTGCACCACCACTGAGACAGTGGGGCCAATCTTTTGGGAGCTCACCAAGGCCAGCTGGACTGTGACTGAAAAAGCATGGGATAAAACCGGACTCTCTGAACATGGCAGACAATGAGAGTTGATGCTAGTGGCCAAGGACAGTGGCACGGGATTTTGATCCTACTTCAGGTTTTGGCTTTGTAGGAGCCTAGTCAGTTTGGATGTTCACCTTCCTAGACCAGGATAGTGTGGGGAGGACCTTGGAATTTCCACAGGGCAGGGAACCCTGACTGCTCTTGGGACTGGAGAGGGAGGAGAAGAGAAGTGGTGGGAGGGGGAGGGGGGCGGGCAGAGGCAGAGGGAAATGGGAGGCAGGGAGGAAGAGAAAAAACCTAACCAAGGAGTCCAACAATGACCACAATATCTCTGACAATTAGAGACCCTTCACCAGAGCAACTCGAAGAAGGCAAACACACAAATTTTTTTTTAAAGAAATGGTGCAAATATTTATTTTATATTTCGATTACTGAACATTTCCAGATTGAGTAACTTGGATAATTTGACTTTATATTGTTAATAAATGCCATTCAGCAAATCAACAGTTATGACTTTACTTCCAACAAAGCAAACATCCACAGTTACAAAAATTATCTGTAACCACCTGTATCTTATCAGATCACCATGGATTAAAGCTAGAATTCAAGAACAATGCTACCCCCATAAAGCCTACAAACTCATGGAAACTGTACAGTCATCTACTGAAAGCAAGTTTTTCATTTCTAAGACTTTGGAGTTGCTAACATGTGCATGAAATAAACACAGAAAATTCAATTAAAAGAACCTTTCTTCGAAGCCGGAGAGATGGCTCAGAGGTTAATAGTACATAATGGCATTTCCAGAGGACCCTGGTTTGGCTCCTAGCACCCAAATGGAGGCTAGCAATCATCACTCCAGTTCCAAAGGTTCCAGTACCCTCTTCTGCACTTTGGGCACTTCACCCAGAATATACATCCAGGTAAAACAGTCACACATAAAATAAAAATAAAATCAATCTATAAAATAAACCAAGTTCTCTGGTCTGAGGATGAAGCTAAGAATTTGTCTAGTATGTATAAGATCGAGGTTCTACCCTAAAAATGAAGAAAAAAATGGCCAGTCTGCTTTGTTGGACATGGTGGGTCTTATCTATAATCCTAACATTTGAGAGGCTGAGGCAGGGGATGCTTAGTTTGGAGGCAGGGTAGGCACAAAAGATTCAAGTACAGCATGATATACAACATCCTTCAAGCTGTTGCCAGGCAGGAGTTCCTCCTGGCTCTGGGCAACAATGGAGGCCTGACGTGAGGCAACATTCATCTTCTGGATTGGACCTCCTCGAAGGACCAGTGTGGTCCACGATAGCACAAGAGGCTGTGTTGGTGTTAGAAGTTCATGCTGCTTTCCCAGACAGAGATGAAGCCTGAGATCCACATGAACCTACACAGTCTGTGCTACTGTCCAATGCCTTTGTGATGTCCTCAGACTCTGCTGTCTTGGTGCACCAAGCCTGTGTGAGTGGCATGTGTAACCACCTGAGACCATGTTTGAGGGAAATGGTCCATGCAGTCCCTAGGGTTCTGATATGGCCAACACACAGGTTGATGTCTGTGGTCCAAGTTTACCACCAATGACCTTGAGGAAGCCCATGGTCAGAGTTGATGTCTGAAGCCATGTTAATGCCCGTGAGTATGGGAAAGCCTGCTCTGCCCCTCAGTGCAGGCAATACAGGCAGTAGCATGGGTGCAGGACATCTAGTCCCACCCCATCCCAGCCACTGCAAAGCTTTGCTAAGCTGATGGATGGTTTCTGGCATGGATATAGGCTGAGAAAGACTCATTCCCTTTGGGAACTTGGCCACTAAGAATTTTACCATTTCAGTGAATATACATTCAATACACAACAGACTTGTCTTTTTTGAAGTGGGGAGATCATGGTGGACAGGAAGTAGACATGGGAAGACTGGGAGGTGAGCACCATGGAGGCACATAATGTGAGATTACCAAATTATCAATAAAAATGTAAACAGAAGAAAAAGAAGGAAATGAGAACCCTCTGAGACTCTGTCTCAAATATCCTGACAATTTGTCCCCTCTTATGAACAAACATTGTAAATTAAAAAATTTGTAAAATAAAAACAATTGAGCAGCAGGAAAACTGAGCTTCCAGGGGCCAGTTTACTGTCGTGTAAAAAAAATAAAATTCCTTAACAAGCCGAGGGTAGGATATTTAATAAAAAATACAAAGATGGCCCAAGAGATTCTTTTCAGAATTTAATTGAATAATAAACCCCTAGCTTACTTTAATAAGCCTATAACAAGAACATATTCTAGGCCACGATGTCCAAAGCATGACAGCTGACAGCTGATAAAACACTAAAGGCTTAATTTTCCTACCCTAGCAATCTGCCAGAATTTAACTTATTGAAAGAGGCCAATGTCTTTTTTTGTTCTAATGATGAATGTGCATACTTTCATTTTTTCAATTTTACTCAGCTTTATTAAAGTATAACCAACAGATAAATTTACAGGGTAAATGTCTTAATGCAGATAAACATTACAAAATGTCTAAGTTGAGGTAACCAACTATCATCTCATTACCTATCACATTTCATTGCTGACATTTCCCTGTAATTCAACTTGTCTCCTCTTCTTCTCCCACAGACCAGCTTCTTCAAAGAAGGATCCTTACATGGGGTTAAAAGACTTTAAAGTATTAATATTCATTAGACTTTCAAGGTTGCATTTTTATGAATCTACCTGATGCCTATATGTTGTGCATGTAATTATGACAGCTTAAAGTTACAGGAGCCATCTTCAAGTTGTGCATGAGTTAATATTTATCTCTCCCTGAGTATGAGAAGCTGCCCATCATGGGTGATAATAGTTTTCACTGGTTATTTCTGGAAGCTACTGTCATAGAACTTATTGTGGTTTGAGTGAGAAATGTCCCCCATAAGCTCCCATATTTGAACATTTTATCGGCAACATGTGCTGCTCTTTAAAGAGGTTGCAAAACCTTTAAGAGGCATAGAATTGCTGTAAGAAGTATGCCACTGAAGATAGGCTCTAAGAATCTATAGAATCACCCAACTTCCTCTTCTCTCTCTGCCTCCTAACTGTTGAGGCAATGTGGCCAGTCAGCCTCACACTCCTGTTGCTATGCCATTCCCAAAGCTATTGAACCAATCCCTCTGAAATGGTGAACCAAATTAAACCTTTTCTCTCCCTTAAGTTGTTTTTCTCATGATGCTTTTTGCTTGCTTGTTTGTCACGATGCTTTGTCACAGCAAACGGAATGAAACCATGACATTTTGCAAGTACACGCATGAATTTAACACAAAACTAAACCTCAGAAGGAAAGATGACCAAGGATTAAGGCATATTTAAGATATTGAAATTGCATTTCATTTCCTTTCTCTCAAATGCATTAATGATACCATTTAACAAAGGAAAAACAAATCACACATGGTTACATAAAATATAGTGCCTCTTGCTAAGTAACATAGTCTTTGTAATGAGAACATGTGAAAACACTGTAGAGTAGGGAACCAGGACATAAAAGAGATATACCCAAGTCCTAGTTCCCACTAAGAGCATCACCTTTCACGTAGCCACAAACAGCATAAAATATCTTGGGGTAACTCTAACAAAAGAAAGTGAAAGGTCTCTTTGACAAGAACTTTAAGGAATTGAAGGAAGAAATTGAAGAGGATATCAAAAATGGAAGGATCTCCCTTGGTCTTTGATTGGGAGCATCAACATAGTAAAAATGGCAATTCCACCAAAGGCAATTCATAGATTCAATGCAATCCCCATCAAAATCCCATCAAAATATTTTTTTTTTTTTTTGGTTTTTCGAGACAGGGTTTCTCTGTGGCTTTGGAGCCTGTCCTGGAACTAGCTCTGTAAACCAGGTTGGTCTCGAACTCACAGAGATCCGCCTGCCTCTGCCTCCCAAGTGCTGGGATTAAAGGCATGTGCCACCATCGCCCGGCCCATCAAAATTCTTGACAGATATTGAGAGGACATTAATCAAATTTATATGGAAAAACAAAAAATCCTGGATAGCCAAAATAATCTTGTAGAATAAAAAAATGTCTGGAGGCATTACCATTCCTGACTTCAAACTCTATTACAGAGCTACAGTAATAAAAACAGCATGGTATTGGCATAAAATCATAGAATTCGACCAATTGAATCATATAGAAGATACTGATTTTAACCCATAAACATCTGAACACCTCATTTTCTATAAAGTGGCTAAAAGTATACAATGGAAGAAAGAAAGCATCTTCAACAAATGGTGCTGGCAGAACTCGATGTCAACCTGTAGAGAATGAAAATAAACCCATATCTATCACCATGCACAAAACTCAAGTCCAAATGGATCAAAGACCTCAATATCAATCTGAACACACTGAACCTGAGAAGAGAAAGTGGGAAGTACCCTACAACATATGGGCACAGGAGATTGCTTCCTATGTATAACCCCAGCAACACAGATGATAAAGGCAACATTGAATATTTGGGACCTCCTTACATGATAAGCTTCTGTAAACAAAGGACACTGTCACTAAGACAAAATGGCAACCCACTGACAGGGAGAAGATCTTCACCAACCCTGCAACAGACAAAAGTCTGATCTCCAAAATATATAAAGAAATCAAAAACCTAGACTTTAAAATGCTAATTAACTCAATTAAAACATGGGGCACTGAACAACAGGGAAATCTCAACAGAAGAAGTTTAATTGGCCAAAAGACACTTAAGGTCCTGCTCAACCTCATTAGCGATCAGGGAAATGCAAATCAAAACAATTTTGAGATATCATCTTACACCTGTCAAAATGGCTAAAATCAAAAACACTAATGATAGCCTTTGCTGGAGAGGTTGTGGAGGAAGGGGTACCCTCATCACATGCTGGTCAGAATGCAAACTTGCCCAACCACATTGGAAATCACTGTGGCGGTTTCTCAGGAAATTTGGGATCAACCTAACCAAGGACCAAGCAATACCACACTGGGGAATATACCCAAGAGATTCCCTATCATATGACAAAAGCATTTGTTCAACTATGTTCATAGCAGCATTATTTGTAATAGCCAGAATCTGGACACGACCTAGATGCCCTTCCATGTAAGAATGGATGAACAAAGTGTGGAAAATATACACAGTAGTGCACTACTCAGTGTAAAAAAAAATGACTTCTTGAATTTTGCATGCAAATGCATGGAAATAGAAAACACTTTTATGAGTGAGGTGTCCCAGACCCGAAAAGATGAAAATGGGATGTACTCAGTCATAATTGGTTTCTAGCTATAAACAAAGAACATTGCATCTATAATTTGTGATCCCAAAGAAGCTATATAAGAAGGTGAACCCAAAGAAAAACATATAGTTATTCTCCTGGATATGAAAGGTAGACCAGATTCTCAAGCAAAAATTTGGGATCTGGGGGGTGGAGTGGGATAGGATAAGAGGGAATGGGAGGAGAAATGTAAGAAGGAGAGGATGGGGGTAACTTGGGGAATTGGGATGATTGGGATAAAGTAAGTTTGGATATGGGAGCAGGGAAGCATATATCTTAATTAAGGTAGCCATCTGAGGGATTTTATTTAAAAAAAAGAACTTGGTAAATAGAAGCTTAAGATTCTCAAAAATTGGTCATTTCAGGTTAGGATGGTCTTTAAATTCAATGGCAAACCCCTATATCAAAAGAGTAACACAGGAAAACAGTGGTGTGCTCATAAAATAATGAAGATATTAAGAGAAGTGATACAAAATGATGAATATCAAAAGCCAAATTTCCCATCCCATCTTGAGGAAGTAGGTTTCCCACCAACACATTTATTCCAGATCATAAGAATAAACATCAACCTCTTTCAAGTACTTCGTTTAATAATAAATTTTTATACCAGTTCTTAGAATTTATACATTGGACAAAGCTTTGGTTTGGGAAGTCCTTCTGTTTATGTTTGTTTTTATTGGTTAATGAATAACATTATTTCAGCCAGTAGCTTAGCAGAATAGACCTAGGTGGTAAAAGTAAACAATGTTGGGAGAAAGGATGTGGGGTCAGTGAGAAGCCACCTAGACACCACCAGGGAAAAACACCTACTCTGGAGCTACAAAAATTTGTTGGTAAGACATGAACTAGTGGTAATACAGATAAATGCAAATGTGTTAGTTTAGAATGAGGGAGGAATCTAGAAATTTGGTTAAGCTATTGGCCAAACAGTATTGTGAATAATATAGGTTTTATGTGATTATTTCAAGTCAAGGTGGTCAGAAAACTAACTAATGAGTGGCCTCCACAAACAAATCAGCTTGTTGAACTGAAGAGTGTTTTTTTTTTTGTTTTGTTTTGTTTTTAAATCTGTTTGCTCACTTGATCTGGGCTTCATCTAAGCATGTCTATTTGTCTGTGATGATTGCTCGGTTATATATTTACTGCCAATATATTGTTTGGAGGAAGGGGTCTATTGAATCTGCTCAGTTTAATGGACTCTCTATAATTAATTTGAGTGGATTACTTTCTATCATATGTAGTTTCCCTGCAAATAGTGTTTACCAACCAAGACTACATTTTGGCATTAAAGATTTATAAATGGGGAGGTTGAAGGGTCAGAGTCAGATAAGAAGTTGCAATTGTGGATGCAGACAGGAGAGAGAAAAGAGAAGGAAAGGGATTATGAGATCACTACCCTATAGTCTTTCAAAATGGAGGAGGGGACCTGAGCTAAGAAGGAAACAGCCAAGCTCTTTCCACAGTCACTATTCCTGTCTAGGCCACAATATCTCCAAGCAGCTAGCACAAGCATTGGAAGTTTCTCTTCTGAGAGGGGCAGCCAGAGTGTGCCACATATGACCATTTTCCCTGGAGTTATGCTCATCATGGACAGGAGGCATGTCTCCCTAGAATCTCAACAACAATCTCACAGATGAAAATAAAAAGGCTTGTTAAGAACACTTGGAGAAGCATTATAACTAACAGAGTTGGGAGATAATACATCTTCTAGGATGTGATGATGTCAATCTACACAGGCACATCTGCCTGTCTTCTGATCATATGAACAGAATGCCCGCTGGTTTGGGAAGCATCTCATCTGGGATTGTAATACCAAGGCATTAAACTGTCCTCTTTGTTGGTCTTCTACCCCAGAGTGGTCTCTCTCTCAGGTACATTGGGATGAAACATTTGCAGGAATAACAGAAAAATAGGTAGAGCATCCAGAATGAGGTATAACATACATGGCCACAATTACATATGCAGCAACAAGGAAACAGATGAAGAATTCTGAGCATCAGTGGAAGTTGAGGACCTAATACCAAAGCTAAGTCATGTAACACCATGGGTAGTTTCAGAGTTTCAGAGAGTAAATTCAGTTACATTCTGGAAAAAGCTAAGACTGCAAAAGATGGCTTTCATAATCAGAAAGTAGAAAAATTGGGACTGCAAAAAGGAGGCAGTGAGGGAGTCAAGGGTGGTCACTGAGCAATGAAGAACCCCAAGTCCCTATCCCAACATGATACTGATATCATTTTTTATTAATTAATTTATTTAATTATTAAAGATTTCTGCCTCTTCCCCTCCACCACCTCCCATTCCCTCCCCCTCCCCCAATCAAGTCTTCCTTCCTCCTCAGCCCAAAGAGCAAGCAGGTTTCTCTGCCATGTGGGAGGTCCAAGGACCACCCACCTCCATCCAGGTCTATTAAGGTGAGCATCCAAACTACCTGGGCTCCCACAAAGCCATTATGTGCAATAGGATCAAGATCCCATTGCCATTGTTCTTCAGTTCTCAGTAGTCCTCATTGTCCATTATGTTCAGCGAGACCGGTTTTGTCCCATGCTTTTTCAGTCCTCGGCCAGCTGGCCTTGGTGAGTTCCCGATAGAACAGCCTCATTGCCTCAGTGTGTGGGTGCACCCTCGCGGTCCTGAGTTCCTTGCTCGTGCTCACTCTCCTTCTGTTCCTTCTTTGGATCGTTTAAAAGTTATTGAGCCACAAATCTTGGCAGTAAGAGCTCAGGAGCTGAAATTACATTTCAATCCCATGTAATGAATCTCTGTCTTGAGCATCTACAATGATGCATTTCTATCTTGAGCATCTGGAGCAATATTTCTTTTCCTTAAGCATCTATAGCAATGCACCTCGGCCTTGAGCATCTGCTGTCATACCCCTCTAAAATGATTATCTACAGAAATTAACATCTGCTTGAAAAATACTACTGGGATAGACCTACCATTGCATGTTTCCTTTGGATGTACACTTTTATATAACTACACCCTAAATTTGATATCAAGACCTGAGCACAAACAGATTTCACAGTTCACAGTTGCCCCATGCTGTGATAATTCAGTAGGCCTCTGGACACATCCACCAGGAGACTTGAGGTGAGGAAGCAAAGGCATTGACGTTTGAATGTCTGTCATCTCAATCTCGACAGCACTTCTTCTGAAGTTATACCATTCCCTTTTGTGATCCAGAATATTTGCTCACAGCTCAATATTTTTTAACCAACTGTCTTGTTCTTCAGCCATGGCACAGTCAGTAAGGTGCATTCCATACAGATGGAGACCATAAATTTGATCCCTTCAAACTTGTGCAAAAATCTCGGCATTAAAGATATCAACTCATCACTCAGTGCTGAGGAGACAGCCACACCTGCGTCTCTAAGACTCGCTGTTTGGTCAAGGGGAATTGGTCAGCTCCAGGTTCAAAGAGATGACATATCTTAATCATGACAGAGAGTAATTAAGGAAGACACCCACGGTTAATTCTGGCCTTTGCATGCATGTATACACATCTCCATAAAAAGTTACACTCATATATTAAACAACTGTCTTTTGAATTTCTAAATATACACATTTCTGTGGTGAAGTTTTGAGCTTAATTTTGACTGTTCTTTTGAGTTGTAGGAACAGCTGAATGTTTTCTGCCACCGGGTTCCCGCACTGGCTAGCTTTACCAAAAATAATTACATAGAAACTGTATTATTTTAAATAATACTTTGCCCATTAGGTCTAGCCTGTTAGTTGCTACTTCTCACATCTTGATTAACCCATTTCAAATAATCTGTGAAGCACCATGAGCTTATGAGAATCATAAGCTGCTTCTGTCTCGGGGGGGAGGGGGGCATGGCGTCTGTTGACTAGGCTTCTTTCTCCCAGCATTCTGTTGTTTACTCTGCATAACTAACCTGCTGTTCTATCAAAAGGGCCAAGGCAGTTTCTTTATTAACGTATAGACATTTAACCCTCGTCCATCACTTTGGCCTTCCTCATACAATGACATTAGAAGAAAGCTTTCTGTAAGAACCCTCTCCACTATCTCATTTGGCCTCTTGAATCCTCCCTCCTCTCTTCCAAAGGCAAAAGGAAGCTAGTCTCAGACATGTTACACAGTCTAAAAAAGGAAGGATGGAATCAAGATTTGAATTCATTACCAAAGTCTAAAATCTTAACCAAGGAACTCACTGCACGACCATACTTTTTTTTCAACTGAGAATGAACTCACACTCTGAGGAGCTGAAAGGCAAGTTCATACTGCATTAACTTCACATTCGCCCTTGACAGATATGCAGAGCATTATGATGGACCCCTAACCACTGATACATTGACATCTTATTCCTTTGTATTTAACAGGCCAGTTGGCCACATACCTTACTCAATCTTTCCTTCAGTGATTTGACTTCCAGAATCCTCCATCCCCTCACTTCAATCCTAATTCACACACTCCCCAAAACCCCTTGATGTGAGTCAGGTATCAATATCGTACTGGTATTTTCGATTCTGATGGGTTTGTGGGGTCTTTTCCACACTCCTCCTAACATCACAGATTCCTTAGGTAACTGATTCTAGAGAGCTCGGTGCATTCATCATATGTGTGCATGTCACACACCAATGTACATCAATGTGTACATGTTTAGCCTGGGTGCAGTTGAGTCTGTTCATGACTTTTATAGCGAAGTCCCACAGAACATGATCCATGAAAAGGGTACAGTGTTTTACAGTTATTGCAGGCCAATTGATTAAATGAACTCACAAGGGTGGAATGGCATGCATAAGACCTGTGAGAGTGCAAGACAGAAAGAATCCAGGCATGACAAAATAGGTGGCAGACAGAAGCCTGGCAAAAGTAAGTACGTAGCCTAAGATACAACCCATTGTAGAAGAGCCACTGAGAGTGGAAACTTTTCTTTAGGCAGGAGGATCCTGGTCACTCAACATGCTCCAGTGGAGATAATATACCCAGGGATTTCCAGATGGTATGAATTAAACCATTAATCAAATGAAACCTAATTTTCTTTGCTTCTGAGTATACATTTGTGAACCTTCACGATCACTCTGTATCCTCTTAAGTCCCAACACCTCGATGTCACATCTTTCCATATGACACGCTTTTCCCTCATGCATTATCCCTCTCTGAGATCCTATGTCTTTTTGGCCACTCTCCTCTGTTTCCTAATCAGCCATCTTGGCCTCTTCCACACACTGCATCTCCTTCTTTCCATTCCTCTCCAAGTGGAAAAGACCATAAGTTCTGTTTTGTTTTGAGGCATATCTTTCAGTGATGTCCCATCCACCAGACACTCCTTCATTGACCAAAAAACATAACATCTTCACAAATTTTATTTTTAGAGCAAAAAAAAATTCCATTGGGAAAGATACCAGGATTAATAGAAGAACTGATGTATTTCTGAAAAAAAGAGTTCCCCAAACACAGTTTTAAGTCTGACCCCCAAAATTTGTGAATTTCACTTTAACACATCTTCATCAAATCATAGACATAGATATGGAAGTCATTATCAAACTTGATGAAATGCACGGAAGGTTTGGTGGGAACTTGGTAAATAATTTTACCTATCTTTTGGGTTCCATCTTTTTCATTGTGCTGCATATTCTTACCTGCCAAGGAATCCCTGCCTAATTCCAAATTCACCCCTATTGGAGGACATCCTGGCATAATATGAAGGTTGCTTTCAATGTAGTAAACTAGACGGTGGTAAAGATACATAACTGGATCTTTCTCATAGGTAATGTAGAAACAGTTCTTCATGGTCTGCATGGCAAGATGTGGAGGTTGTCTTCAAGGTAGTCAACAAGGAGGTGGCAAAAGTACAAGACCGAACCTTTTTTGTTGGTAATATATAACCAGGTCTTCATGATTGGCAACTCCTCTAGGACCATCCCCTTCCAGTCATCCTTAGAGCCATTTGTGCCCTGAAATGTTTGTTTCACTGCTCTGCCAACTATGGTGTTTGAGAGATGAGTGTCTGTCTCCTGAGGAAATGGTATGTTGTTAGGCAGGAACAAAGGGTTTAAAATCCTTTCATCACTGTGAGGTTCCAATCCATAGACAAAGCTATCCCATCATACTTCAACAAATATAGAGAGAGATTTGTTGGCATTTGATCTAGAATGATGGCTTTCCACTGGGTGACTGGTTCATTTGTTCCTTCCAGCCGTGAGAAATTCTGCGGCTGACAATATTCTACAGGGCCTCAAAAGGCCTCTGCAGTTTTTGCTTCTGTAGAGATGACCCATTCCTCTTCTGGAGAGGTGGCATGCATTTCATACTAAGAGGCATCTTCATCATGGCTGTAGACTTGCTGAGATAGGCCACTGACCTCCTGGTCCACTGTTCCTTGGCTATCTTTCTGTGCTTGGGCTTCATAGCTGCCCACTCTCTAGGTTGAAAGAACGTTCCCTCTGTTTAATTCAGAAACAAAGTCGTGGCGTCAATAATGAGTGCCTGCAAGGATAAGAAGGGGAGGCTGTGAGGTCAAGGCTCTTTTCTGGAAGAACTTTGGGGCAGAAAACAAAGACAGTGCTGAACAGTTTTGCATACCTAACTGTAATATTCACTTAAGAAATGAATAGGACAAGTAGCAAATTTTTCTCTACAGCTCACTATATCAGTCTAAGAGACAAATTCCTGCTGCCCAAAGGCAAATGACCTCTGCTGAGAAACCTATTTTCTGACTGACTAAGTCAATGAGAGGAGAAGGTATGCCTATCCTCGAAATGAGTAAGAAAAATCTGAACAGATAACAAAGAATTCGAAGGACATCTCACGTCTCCTTCGACATCAAGCTAATAGGTAGGGGGCACAATCCAAGACAGCCTGTGCAAGGTCATGGCACTCCAGTCCACTGGCTCTCTGTATTGTGTCTCCTGATCCAGACCCAGGTATATTACATAAAGCCATTCTGTGTCTTCATTGTGGAAGTGAGTACTGTGAGACCCACTTCAGCCTGAAAGACTCATTATTATAGGCAACAGCAGCAATTGAGAAATAATTAGTATCTTTTAAAACACCTATGGACAAAGAGGAGCTTTGCCATTTTAGTGGATTGATGAATTTGATATTGTTAGCAAAGATAAAGTGGGAAGAATAGCGGGCATTCACCAACCCACAACTATCAAATATAGGAGCTGGTAACAACGTAAATGGTGGACCCGCAGGACATTTGAAGGAAAACTTTTTTGTATTACAGAGGTCTTACTTGCTTTGTAAACATATTTACCAAAAGAAAATGTCCTGCCTCTCCAGATTCAATCTTCCGGAAATGTTCAGGTGCAAAAAGCCTTTTGAATGTTTGTTGAGACCAGGAGCTGAACTGTCCTCCTCAGGCACTGTGAAGATAATAAACCCACCTTCATGGAAGACTAGTGCTTTGAGTGGAACAGAGTTGCTACCATGAACCAAGGCTTTGTGACATCACCAAGGCTCTACTTATGTCAGAAATCCCCACACAAGCCTGTTACTTCCCTATTTACCCACAGAAACATCCAGCATTCAGCTCCTAAAAAGCTGTATACAGCCACCAGGAGACCCAAAATAATCCCCCACTCATCTTCCCAATCACTCGAGTCACACTCTTGCCCAAGCAACTCAATCCCTGTATCTTATTTTTCTGAAAAAGTCTTTGGTGTCTGAGTCAACAACTCACATGAAAATTTTTTTTCTTAACTCGCATCTCTCCGTTGGTTATCTTTGATTGATTTTTTCTTCCTTCATAAATAATAAATTTCAAATTTCCACTTCCTTTCCTCCTCCCCCTCACTACTCAGGCAACCACCAATCCTCTCCACTTCAAATCCAGTCCTAATAGAGGGCAGGGTACCTTGACCTGTGGGAAGCCCATGCCCCAATCCATCCAGATTGAGGAGGGTATGCATCTACATATAATAGGACCACATAAATTTCTTCTTATCTTGAGAAGAATACTTGCTACAGAAACACTATCACAGTAGTTCTGAGAGTGTAGGCTGTCTCAGCATGGAGAAGTAACTGGAGCAAACCCCTAGTAGTTCAGCTCAGTGGCCCAAGAAAGATTGTCAAGGAAAGTCAATGAACTCAGGGATGGAAGTTAAAACTCAGGTAAATAACATTCCAAATCATTTAGGCGGAACATGAGACACTTGTGCAACAGTCACAAGATGTCTAAAATGCCTGGAACTAGAATCTTAGGGCAGGAGAAGTTGTGGAGCTGAGAGTGCATGGCAAAAACTGACAGAATCTGGCAAAAGACATGTAAGCATAACTAGCAAACATCCATGGAAACCATGAATGGGAGAAAACTCTGAGAAGTCTGCACAAAAACATAACATCTTTACAATTCTGAGATTTAAAGACAGGAGAGATCTTAAATATGTCACTATCACATGGTGATGACTAACCCACTCCATAGCAGTGTGAACTCCTGACATTTTAAGATAAACTGTCTATTCTCTCTATATATTTACAGGGAAATTCACATTGCTTGCACAGATTAACTAGCAGCATGAGTTACCACTCCATCAAAGGCAAAGCAAAGCAATCATGGACATGTTGTTGAATGCTGATGATGTTGTTGGGAGTCTTTGTGGGTTTTTTCTTAAAGGGTAATCATTGGTCACACAAATGCATGAAGCATATCCTGTCTCTGCCATGTATCATGAAAGACTGATAACAATAAACAAAAATAGGTTTTTGTCACATACTGGTAAATTATGCTGCTATGTCCAAATAGGTGTGGTGCAGGAGCTCCTTCTGCTCCTTCAGGCTATAGCAACAGAGATAAAGGCCATTGTGGTGTGGTCTCTCTCTCTTTCAATAAGGAGCAACTGCCTTCGGCTTGCTCTCATTCATCCACCTTTTCTTCCAGCTACTAGGCTCCCTTCCTGATCCTGCAAAAAGATGTTGTCTGGCATGGCAATCTGTAAGTTTTGCCCCTTAAAAAAATAACCATTTAATGAATCATAATTCTAAACTGGTGTGGGAGATTGCTTGTGACTTACAACTTCTTATGTGATGAAAACAACCAGGGTGTGGAGGGGGTTTTCACAGTTCATGTTGCAGAAGACATGGCAGCAGGATTTGGAGGCTTCTTGTTCTCTGTAAGGAAATCAGTAAACATTGGGGACCAATGAAAAAATGCCCTGATACATCAAGGCTGATCCTTTCTGACACCAATTCCTCCAGCAAGGTTCTGGTTCTCCACAACCTCAAAAACCTCCTGAGGACCAAGTATTCAGAACCAATATCCTGTGTGCATCATATCACATACAATCGTAGTGAGTACACCAATCTGTTTTTTAATGTACATCATTTTGTCCCTGCAGAAACATTTTGATTTCCAATAAAGATAACTTGCTGCTTCTTTGGGGTCCTCAAATTCCTCTAAGGTGGTGATGGGGCATTCTTACATAATTTTCTGTGTTGTTATGAGACCTTGATGCGACAGCAATTGTTTCAGAAATCAAAGGCAGTTAGGTTCATAACTGTGGTTAGCAGTGTGCTGCACACTTGGGTTGCGTATAGCTAATCTATGAAAGGATGGATTTGCTAATAAAGGTTGGCAGCACACGTGGAGGCAGGCAGTGTTACCTTTTCAAATGACCCATTTTGAAGCCTTACATCAGGCTCCTCTATTCTCCTCATCTTTTTTTCTTTATCAGATTAGGACAAAAATTAAAACTCAATGTCCTGGACGTGAACACTGAATGAGTTATCTATGTGAGATCACAGTGACAGAGCTCATGGGAATCTGACTCATTGCAGGATATAAGATTTAGCCAGTAACAGCTAGAGCTAATGGACCAAGCAGTGTTTAAAAGAATACAGTGTGTGTGTGTTGTTATTTTGGGGCATGAGCTAGCCAGGCAGCCATGAGCCCGGCTGTGGGAAGAGGCCCGAAGCTCACCACTACAATACACAATTCCTCCCCCTGTCACTCTGCATAAATGGGTATTTACAGTTTGGATGAAGAGTTCTCCTGGGCATCCCCCCTCAGCTCCTCTGACTCAGTCTTCAAACACACCAGTTTCACTCAGCCTCAAGAGATCACCCATGAACAAGAAGGAGACAATTACCAAGAGGGAAAAGGTATACCACAAAGTACACTTCCCAGTGGATCAAAGTTGATGTTGTTCAAATACATCTCAGGCTAGAGTATTGCTCAGCACTGGACACTGGTGGCAAATGCTTGTAATCCTAGCACTTGAGGGACTGAGGGGAAAGGCTCCTGAGTCCCATGCCAGCCTGGGCTGCATATTAAGTTCAAATATAGACCTCAGAAAAACTTTAAGATAAACAAATAATAAACATATAAAGTACTTCTCCGGAGGGGAAGCCCAAAGAGCATTAAGTACCTGAAGAGAACTCTTATGAAATGGCAATTAGAAACAAAATAGAATTGAAAAGAAACTTCTGCTGGAAAACACCATACTGGATATCAATGCCTGAGGCCGGTAGGAAACTCAGACAACCCCCTCATTTTCTCTGGCTTATCACTCCCAATACTAAATAGGCAAACTTGGCATACACCTGGTCCCTCAACAAGGGCAGTTTTCTGAAGAGACAGAGAGAGAGAAAATGTGTGCAAAACATCCTTCCATACTCCAAGTGCAAACATTCTCATGCCCCACTAAAAGAAAAAGGCCTTTTCTATGGTTCTTCAGGATAAGGGAGGAAGTCTATTCTCTTATTCCAGTGTGAGAAAAAAGATAAATGAAAATATAAGAGGGCTCAAAAGGCAAAGGTTTTTGCCACCAAGGCGTGGCAACCTGAGTTTGATCCCTGTAACTTGCATAAAGTAGAAGAAAACCAACACCATAAAAATGTCTCCTGAGTCCTTCAGGGTTCCTGCTTCATGAAATGTTCCAGCCATTCTGCAGGACACAGAAGAAAGTGACTGACAAACTGCCAATAGAGGTCAAACAGCCTTAAAAATTCACTGCTTCATGGAAAAGTCTGCCAGATACTATGGGCCTGTAGGCTGAAAAAGGATTTCCCGATGTTACAGAAGAACTTTGGGTTACTGTCCAGGCAGCAAGATATCTCTGTAAAGTTTTAGAAGTTGCTTATAATGCTTATAATATATATTTCTTTTCTCTAGTAGTCTCTGAGTCTGCTTTGCTGTTTCTTAATCATATAATATTGAGCAATTTGGGCCCTAAAATTGTATTTTGATCAATGTGTTGTTTTGAAAGAGAATGGTCCCATAAAATCTCCTATATTTAAATGCTTGATCCCTAGTTGGTGGAACCATTTTTAGAAAGATTAGATGTGACCTCGTTGGACAGGTGTTTCACAGGATGTGGACTTTGAGATTTCAGAAGCCTAAGACAGGTCCAGCCTCTCCCTCCACCACCTCTGCTACCAACTTGTAAATCAGGTTAAAACTCCCAGCTACTCTCCAGTGTCATGCCTGTGTGCTGCCATGCCCCATGACGTAATGGTTATGGACTCACTCTCTGACCATGAGCAAGCCCCCAATTAAATGTTTTCTTTTATAAGTTGCCTTCATCTTGGTGCCTCTTTACAATAGAAAAGTAACTATGATAATGTTGTTACATGGTATTGCTGTGTCAGGACTGGTCAAACTGCTTGTTAGAGGAATGTTGACTTAGGAACTTTGCATGAGGGAAGTGGTTGAATGTTTTAAGTGGTGTTAAAAATGCTATAAGAGCTTTGAAGACAATAGTACTGAGAGCAATGTGGACTATAGAGGCCCAGTTCACGAAGTTTCAGGGAGAAACATTATTAGAAACTAGAATAAAGTGAATCCAAAGAAAAACATATAGATCCTCCTGGAAACTGGAACCAGACAAGAGCACTGGGTAAAAGTTGGGAAGGTGGTGATGGGGTTGGAGGAAGGGGAGGCAGGAGAGAGAAGGGAGAAGGTAAGAATTAGGAAGAGCTTGGGAGAGTGGGATGGTTGCAATGGAGGAAGGGTAGCTATAGGAGCAGGTAAGACGATATCTTAATTAAGGGAGCCATTTTAGGGTTGGCAAGAAACTTGGCTCTAGAAGGATTCTCAGGTGTCCACGGGGATATCTCCAGCTAGTTCCTTGTGCAGTAGATGAGAGGGTGCCTGAACTGGCCTTGTCCCATACTCACACTGATGATTATCTTGAATATCACCATAGAACCATCGTCCAGCAATGCATGGAGATAGAGACAGAGACCCACAGCAGAGCATTAGACTGAGCTCCTAAGATCCAGTTGAAGAGCAGAAGGAGTGAGAAGATGAGTAAGGACATCAGGACCAGGCGGGTTGGTCCACCCACTGAGAGAGTGTGCCTGAGCTAAATCCAGCTGGAGGCATGGGGGCTGACTGAGAAGCCAATGATGATGGCACTGAGATTTGTCTCTACTGCATATACTGGCTTTTGGGGATCCTAGTCTGTTTGAATCCACACCTTACTAGGCCTGGATGGAGGGGAGGAGGGCCTAACCAAAGGGCAGGGTACCCTGCCATCTTAGGATTGGGGGAGAGTGGGCAGAGTGAGTGGGGGAATAGGAGGGAAATGGGAGGAGCGGAGGAAGTGCAAATTTTGAATGGCATTATTTATAAAAAAATTTATAAAGAAACTGGAATAAAGACAATTCTTGTAATGTTTTAGACAACAAAGTCGCTGCTTTTGGCCCTTGTCCTAAGAACTTGCTTGAGGCTAAATTGAAGAGTTTTGAAACAATATTATTGGCAGAGATTCCATTCAAGACTGTATTGACTCATGGTTATTAATAATCATTCTTAATGCAGCTCTATAATAAAAAAAGTGCTAAGCAAGGGTTCTACCACTGAGCTAAAACCCCAACTACTGGCTCCAAAGCTACAAAAAACACTGTCCCCCAAAATAAAGAAGGAAGGGAGGAAGAAAGAAAGAAAGAAAGAAAGAAAGAAAGAAAGAAAGAAAGAAAAGTGCAAACAGGGCAAAGAGAAATACAAATACACAATTTGAGGAAAAAAGGAAGACCGGGAAATAAAATGCCTACACCTAGGTTTGTGCTGAAAGAGGTACAGAGAAGTGAAATGAAGGTAAAGATCCCACCTAGCTAACCATGAAACCTGTAAAAGAGAAAATCCCTAGAGAATCTACTCCAAAAACAAAGTAAAGCTTATTCAACGAAGGGAAACACCAAGAGTTCAAAGTTTATACAAATGGAATCCAATGAGAGAGCCATATTCCATCCAAAATGTACAACAATACTTGCCTGACTTTAGAATCCAAAATACTGGAGTTAAGAGGTTGTGAAATCTTCCTCATTAGTACAGAAAAAAATGTTACAGCACTGATGGCATGTGGCTTGAAGGCCCATAGAGGCCATCATATAAAGCTGAGAACATGATGATTGGATTTGTACTAAAGATCCAAGATGTTGGAGACTCTAGAGTCACAGTGATGCACTAACACTCTGAAACTGTAAAATGCTTTCTGTTATAAGTTAGCTTGGTATCATGCTCTCTCTCTCTCTCTCTGTCTCTCTCTCTCTCTCTCTCACTCTGTCTCTCTCTCTTTCTCTACCCCACCCCATGTGAGGAAATAAATGTAAAAAAACTTCTAGTTCTTTAATTTATTACCAACATAGTAAAGATTACAGTTTAAGTTTTGTAAAACAATGTACTCAAGGTGGGGCTGAGAAGATAACATTGCACTGAGTACTTGCTGCTCTTCTAGGAGACCTCGGTATGGATCACAGCAGCCCCATGAGTAAGTTCATGGACATGTAACTCCAGTTCCAGGATATCTGAACTCTTCTCACCATGCCAAAAGACACCAGCACACACCTGGTACATACTCAAGACATACATACAAATAAAATAAATCTTTTTTAAAATAATCTTTTAAAAAATAATAAAGGCTATCCTCCTGCAACTTGGGTTGGACTTTAAAACACAGCTTGCTCCAATACTGAGGGGACTTAAGAGGTGAGTGAACATGGCAGGACGCCCCACTCTCTAGGACCTCCCCAGTGGGACAAAACTCCAGGCCCCTCCCCAACTCCCTTGGCTTTTCTAGCCAGCCAGCAGGGAGTTTCCTGTGGCTAGGATCCCCTCAAACCCAATCCCACCCATGGGATACCCCCCAAGGTACTAGCCACACCCTGCCTAAGAGCTGACAGCTTGCTATAATACTGAGGGGACCAAGAGCTTGCTACAACACTGACGGGATTAAGAGAGCACGAAGTGAACACAACAGGAAAGAAGACTGAGAGAGCAGGCATATAGAGACCTCAGAAACTTCTGAGACAGACAGTGACAGTAAAGCATATCAAGAAAAACTCCCAAACACTCAGACAGCCACTTCAAGGACTGGACCAAGACACAAAAACACTGCAGGCCTCATTTGAAGGACTAGATGTGTAGGCGCCAAAGTAAGAATCCCTCCAACAACCTAAAAAGCAACATGGTAAAACCAGAACCCAGTGGTCACACAACAGGAAGACTTGATAATCCTAACCCAAAAGAAGTAGAAGAAAACAACTTTAAACTATTCAACTGGACTTTGGGAGCTCAGTCCAGTGCTCCAATGTGGATCTCTGCCTCTGTTGCCATTAGTTGCTGGATGAAGGTTCTATGGTGATATTTACAATAATCATGAGTCTGGTTAGAGTGCAAATCAAGATCTGGCCGCCTCACCTCTATTTCTTAGGGTCTTAGGCATGCCACCACTCCTTAACTCACTTAACCAACTGACATCACTTTCAAGTGATGCTGTGTGGTATAAACTTACAGAAAACAGAAATAACAGGTTGTGGCTATAGCATAGGTATACTGAAGTAAAAACTATTGAGTCAAATCAGAGAAGTAGCCCTACAAATGGAAAATAAGTAAAGCTAAAAAACCACTTTTTAAAACAAACAAAACCTGATGACCTCCCCTTGCAAAGTGATTAGCTGTAAACAAAATGCTTATGTCAGCACACAGCCTGGATCTACACTGCATCATGTAGGAAAAAAGGTCTATTAAACACCTCTTGGTACAATCAGTAATAAAAAATGAAAGCCAAGTACTAATAATGTACTGTTTGCTGATAATAGTTAAAAGAGATAAATACTTAAAATATCATAAATAACAGTCCCACGTAGTGTGACTCAAAAAGAACAAATAATATTCCCAATCAAATTATGGAAACATCTCCAAATAATACAAGTTATGAAAAGTAAGCAGCCCTACCTAGTGTGACTCAAAAGAACAAATAAAATTCTTAACCTAATGATAGAAATATGACAAAGATGTATAACCCCAGCAGCACAGACATTGAGGGCACACTGAATAAATGGGACCTCCTGAAACTGAGAAGCTTCTTTAAAGCAAAGGACACTGTCATTAAGACAAAAAGGCAGCCTACTGACTGGGAGAAGATCTTCACCAACCCCGCAACAGACAAAGGTATGATCTCCAAAATATTTAAAGAACTCAAGAAACTAGAAGTTAAAATGATAATTAACCCAATAAAAATGTGGCACTGAACTGAAAAGAGAATTCTCAACAGAAGAAGTTCAAATGGACAAAAGATACTTAAGGTCATGCTCAACCTCCTTAGCGATCAGAGAAATGCAAATCAAAACAACTTTGAGATATCATCTTACACCTGTCAAAATGGCTAAAATCAAAAACACCAAGGATAGCCTTTGCTGGAGAGGTTGTGGAGAAAGGGGTACCCTCATCCATTTCTGGTGGGACTGCAAACTTGTGCAACCACTTTGGAAATCAGTGTGGCGGTTTCTCAGAAAAATTAGGATTAACTTACCCCAGGACCCAGCAATACCACTCTTGGCAATATACCCAAAAGATGCTCTATCATATGACAAAAGCATTTGTTCCACTATGTTCATAGCAGCATTATTTGTAATAGCCAGAACCTGGAAGCATCCTAGATGTCCTTCAATGGAAGAATGGATGAAGAAAGTGTGGAATATATATACATTAAAGTATTACTCAGTGGTAAAAAACAATTACTTCTCAAATTTTGCATGCAAATTGATGGAAATAGAAAATACTATCCAGAGTGAGGTAACCCAGACCCAAAAAGAATATCATGGGATGTACTCACTCATCCTTGGTTTCTAGCCATGGATATGGGACACTGAGTCTATAATTTGTGATCCTAAAGAAGCTAACAAGAGGGTAAACCCAAGGAAAAACAGATAGTTATCCTCCTGGCTATGGGAAATAGACAGGATTGCCGGGAAAAAATTTGGAATCTTGGGGGTGGAGTGGGATGGTGGTGAGGGCAGATGGGGAGAGAAAAGTGTGAAGGAGAGGATGAGGGGAACTTGAGGAAACGGGATGATTGGGGATATAGGAAGTTTGGATAGGGGAGCAGGGAACTCATACCTTAGTTAAGGGAACAACTTAAGGGTTGGCAAGAGACTTGAGCTTAGAGTGGCAACCAGGTGCCCAGAGCAATGTCCCCAGTTAGTTCCTTGGGCACCTGAGGATAGGGAACCTGAAATGAACCGATCCTATAACCATAGTGGTGAATATCTTCCATATCACCATAGAACCTTCATCTCGCAATGGATGGAGAGAGAGACAGAGACACACACTGGAGTGCCGGACAGAGCTCCCAAGGTCCTAATGTGAGCAGAAGGACTGAGAACATGAGCAAGGAAGTCAGGACCACGAGGGGTGCACCCACCCACTGAGACTGTGGGCCCGATCTATTGGGAGCTCACCAAGGCCAGCTGGACTGTGACTGAAAAAGCATGGGATAAAACCGGACTCTCTGAACATGGCGGACAATGAGAGTTGATGCCTGAGGCCAAGGACAGTGGCACAGGGTTGTGATCCCACTTCATGCTTTCGCTTTGTAGGAGCCTAGACAGTTTGGATGTTCACCTTCCTAGACCTGGATGGAGTGGGGAGGACCTTGGAATTTCCACAGGGCAGGGAACCCTGACTGCTCTTGGACTGGTGAGGGAGGAGAAGAGAAGTGGTGGGAGGGGGAGGGGGACGGGAAGAGGGGGAGGGAAATAGGAGGCATGGAGGAAGCGAAAAAACCTAAACAAGGAGTCCAACAATGACCACAATATCTCTGACAACTAGAGACCCTTCACCAGCGCAACTCGAAGAAGGCAAACACACAAAATTTACTACTAAAAAAATGACCGGAGTTAACAACCACTGGTCATTAATATCACTTAATGTCAATGGACTCAACTCACCTATAAAAAGGCACAGATTAAGAGATTGGACATGAAAACAGGAACCAACATTCTGTTGTTTACAAGAAACACACCTCAACCACAAAGACAGACACCTACTCAGTGTAAAGGGTTGGGATAAGGCTTATGAAGTAAATGGACCTTAGAAACAAGCAGGTGTGGCCATACCAATTTCTAACAAAGTTGACTTCAAACTTAAATCAATCAGAAGTGATTTAGAGGGACATTTTCTACTCCTAACAGAAACAATTCATCAGGATGAAGTCTCAATCCTTAAAAGCTATGCCCCTAATATAAAAGCACCCACATACGTAAAAGAAACATTGCTAAAACTCAAGGCAGCAATCAAACCGAACACATTAATAGTAGGAGACCTTAACACTCCTATCTCAAAATGGACAGGTCAATTAGACAGAAACCTAAAAGAGAAATAAGAGAATTAATGGAGGTAATGAATCAAATGGACTTAACAGACATCTATAGAAAATTCCACCCAAAATAGGAAAGAATATACCTTCTTCTCTGCAGCTCAAGGAACCTTCTCAAAAATTGACCACATACTCGGTAACAAAGCAAACAATCACAGTTACAAAAAAATATCTGTAACCACCTGTATCTTTCAGATCACCATGGATTAAAGCTAGAATTCAACAACAATGCTACCCCCAGAAAGCCTACAAACTCATGGAAACTGAACAGTCAACTACTGAACCATACCTGGATTAAAGAAGAAATAAAGAAAGAAATTAAAGTCTTCCTTGAATTCAATGAAAATAAAGAAACAACGTACTCAAACCTATTGGACACTATGAAAGCAGTCCTGAGAGGAAAGTTCATTGAATTAAGTGCCCACTTAAAGAAAACAGAGAAAGCACACATTGGAGACTTAACAGCCCACCAGAAAGTTCTAGAAGAAAAAGAAGCAGACTAACCTAGAAGTAGTAGAAGACTGGAAATAATCAAACTAAGGGCTGAACACAACAAAATAAAGACACAGAAACAATTGAGAGTACCAATGAAACCAAAAGCTGGTTCTTGGAGAAAATCAACAAGATTAATAAACCGATATCCAAACTAGTTAAATGGCAGAGACAGAATTTGGAAATTAACAAAATCAGAAATGAAAAGGGGGACATAACCACAGACACAGAGGAAATTCAGAGAATCATTAGATCTTACTACAAAAGCCTGTATGCCACAAAACTGGAAAATGTTAAAGAAATTGACACTTTTTTAGATAAAAAAAAGACCAGGACCAGATGGTTTCAATGCGGAATTCTACCAGAACTTCCAAGAAGACCAAATACCTATACTCCTAAATGTATTTCACAATATAGTAACAGAAGAGTCATTGCCAATTTCCTTCTCTGAAGCTACAGTAACTCTGATAGCAAAATCACACAAAGACTCAACCAAGAAAGAGAATTACAGGCCAATCTCACTCATGAACATCAACTCAAAAATCTTCAACAAAATACTGGCAAATTGAATCCAAGAACACATTAGAAAAATTATCCATTATGATCAAGTAGGTTTCATACCAGAGATGCAGGGCTGGTTTAACATACGCAAATCTATCAATGTAATCCATCATATAAATAAACTGAAAGAAAAAAAACATATTAGTTTAATTAGATGCTGAAAAAGCATTTGACAAAATTCAACATCCCTTTATGATAAAAGTGTTGGAGAGATTAGGGATACAATGGTCACACCTAAATATAATTAAAGCTATTTACAGCAAGCCGACAGCTAACATCAAATTAAACGGAGAGCAACTTAAAGCCATCCCACTAAAATCAGGAACACGCCAAGGCTGTCCACTCTCCCCATACCTCTTCAATATAGTTCGTGAAGTCTTAGCCATAGAAATAAGACAACATAAGGGGTTAAAGGGGATTCGAATTGGAAAGGAAGAAGTTAAACTTGCATTATTTGCAGATGATATAATAGTGTACTTAAGCGACCCCAAAAACTCCACCAAAGAATTTCTACAGCTGATAAATACCTTTAGTAATGTGGCAGGATACAAGATCAACTCCAAAAAATCAGTCACACTCTTATACACAAAGGATTTGGAAGCAGAGATGGAAATCAGAGAATCATCACCTTTCACGATAGCCACAAACAGCATAAAATATCTTGGGGTAACTCTAACCAAGGAAGTGAAAGATCTATTTGACAAGAACTTTAAGTCTTTGAAGAAAGAAATTGAAGACGATACTAAAAAATGGAAGGATCTCCCTTGCTCTTGGATTGGGAGGATCAACATAGGAAAACTGGCAATTCTACCAAAGGCAATCTATAGATTCAATGCAATCCCCATCAAGGTCCCATCAAAATTATTCACAGATTGAGAGGACAATAATCAACTTTATATGGAGAAACAAAAAACCCAGGATAGAAAAACAATCTTATAAATAAACGAAATTCTGGAGGCATTACTATCCCTGATTTCAAACTCAATTACAGTGCTACAGTAATTAAAACAGCATGGTACTGGCATAAAAACAAAGAAGTCGACCAATGGAATCGTATAAAAGACCCAGATTTTAACGCACAAACCTATGGACACCTCATTTTCGATAAAGGAGCTAAAACTGTACAATGAAAGAAAGAAAGCATCTTAAACAAATGGTGCTGGCTCAACTGGATGTCAACCTTTAGAAGAATGAAAATAGACCCATATCTATCACCATACACAAAACTCAAGTCCAAATGGATCAAAGACCTCAATATAATTCTAAACTCACTCAAACTGATAGAAGAGAAAATGGGAAGTAACCTACAACATATGGGCACAGGAGATCGCTTCCTATGTATAAGCCCAGCAGCACAGACATTAAGGGCAACATTGAATAAATGGGACCTCCTGAAACTGAGAAGCTTCTGTAAAGCAAAGGACACTGTCACTATGACAAAAAGGCAGCCTACTGACTGGGAGAAGATCTTCACCAACCCCGCAACAGACAAAGGTCTGATCTCCAAAATATATAAAGAACTCAAGAAACTAGATGTTAAAATGATAATTAACCCAATTAAAAAATGGGGCACTGAACTGAACAGAGAATTCTCATCAGAAGAAGTTCAAATGGCCAAAAGGTACTTAAAGTCATGCTCAACCTCCTTAGCTATCAGAGAAATGCAAATCAAAACAACTTTGAGATATCATTTTACACCTGTCAGAATGGCTAAAATCAAAAACACCAAGGATAGCCTTTGCTGGAGAAGTTCTGGAGAAAGGGGTACCCTCTTCCATTGCTGGTGGGAATGCAAACTTGTGCAACCACTTTGGAAATCAGTGTGGTGGATTCTCAGAAAAATTTGGATCAACCTACCCCTGGACCCAGCAAAACAACTCTTGGGAATATACCCAAGAGATCCCTTATCATATGACAAAAGCATTTGTTCAACTATGTTCATAGCAGCATTATTTGTAATAGCCAGAACCTGGAAGCATCCTAGATGTCCTTCATGGAAGAATGGATGAAGAATGTGTGGTATATATAAACATTAGAGTACTACTCTGCAGTAAAAAACAATGACTTCTCGAATTTGGCATGCAAACGGATGGAAATAGAAAATACTATCCTGAGTGAGGTAACCCAGACCCAAAATGAAGATCATGGGATGTACTCACTCATAATTGGTTTCTAACCATGGATAAGGGGCCACTGAGTCTATAATTTGTGGTCCTAAGCTAAACAAGAGGGCAAACCCAAAGAAAAACATATAGTTATCCTCCTGGCTATGGGAAATAGACAAGATTGCCGGGCAAAAATTTGGAATCTTGGGGGTAGTGTCGTATGGGGTTAAGGGGAGATGGGGAGAGAAAAGTGTGAAGGAGAGGATGAGGGGAACTTGGGGAAACCGAATGTTTGGGGATATCGGAAGTTTGGATAGGGGAGCAGGGAAACTCATATCTTAGTTAAGGGAACCACATAAGGGTTGGCAAGAGACTTGAAATTGGGGTGGCTACCAGATGACCAGGGCAATGTCCCCAGTTATTTCGTTGGGCACCTGAGGATAGGGAACCTGAAATAAACCTATCCTATAGCCATACTGATGAATATCTTGCATATCACCATATAACATTCTTCTAGCGATGGATGGAGATATAGACAGAGACCCACACTGGAGCACCAGACTGTGCTCCCAAGGTCCTAATGAGGAGCAGAAGGTGGAAGAACATGTACAACGAAGTCAGGACCACGAGGGGTGCACCCACCCACTAAGACAGTTGGGCCGATCTATTGGGAGCTCACCAAGGCCAGCTGGACTGTGACTGAAAAAGCATGGGATAAAACCGGACTCTCTGAACATGGCAGACAATGAGAGCTGATGAGAGCCCAAGGACAATGGCATGGGGTTTTAATCCTACTTCATGTTCTGGGTTTGTGGGAACCTAGAGAGTTTGGATGTTCAACTTCCTAGATCTGGATGGAGGGGGGAGGACCTTGGACTTTCCACAGGGCAGCGAACCCTGACTGCTCCTGGGACAGGAGAGGGAGGAGACGAGTGGTGGGGGGAGAGGGAGAGGGGTGGAAGGAGCAGGGAAATGGGAGGCGGGGAGGAGGCGGAAATTTTTTTTTCAATAAAAAAAAGGTCATATACCTATGGACATCTGATTTCCAACAAAGAAGCAAAAATTATACATTGGAAAAATAAAGCATCTTGAACTGGATGTCAGCATGTAGAAGAATGCAAAGAGATCCATATTTATCACCCTGCACAAAACTCAAGTCCAAATGATCCAAGACCTCAATATGAAATAAGTATACTGAACCTGATAGAAAATTGGAAATAATTTCTATTGCATGGTACATGCGGCAAGTCCCAGAACAGAATAACAACAGCACAATATACAACACACAATTAATAAATGGGTCCTCATGAAACTGAAGTTTCTCTAAGGCAAAGGACACCATCAATAGGTCAAAATGGCAGTTTATAGAATGGGACAAGATCTTCACCAAACCAACATCCGACAGAGGCCTGATGTCCAAAATATATAGAGAACTCAAGAAACTAGGTATCAACCAACCAAATAGTACAAGTAAAAAAATGGGGTGCAGATATAAGCAGAAAATTCTCAACAGAAGAATCTCAAATGACTGAAAAACACTTGAGATGTTTAACATTCTTAGTCATCAGAGAAATGCAAATCAAACTGACTCTGAGATTCAATCTTATACCTGTCAGAATGGCTGAGAATAAAAACACAAGGGGCAAGCTGAAGAGGACGTGGAACAAGGGAACACTCCTCCATTTTGGTGGAAGTGAAATCTTTTCTAGCCACTTTGGAAGTCAGTGTGGTGATTCCTCAGAAAACTGGGGATCAACCTACCACAAGCCTCAGCTTTACTGCTCTTGGGCATATACCCAGAGGATGCTCAATCATACCACAAGGACACTTGTTTAATTATGTTCATGGCAGTTTTATCTGTAATATTGAAAACCTGGAAACAATCTTCATGTCCATCTACTGAGGAATGGATGAGGAAAATGTGGTTCATTTAGACACTGGGATTATTACTCAGCTGTTAAAAACAAGGATACAAGGAAATTTGAAAGCAAGTAGATGAAACTAGAAAAAAAATCATCAGGAGTGAGGTAACCCAGGCTGATAAAGACACACATGGCATGTACTCACACATAGTGAATATTAGCTGTAAAATAAAGGCTAACTATACTAGAACCCACAGACCCATAGAGACTAGTTAACAAGAGAGCTCATGGCGGGTGGAGGGGCTACGGGGGCACATGAATCTCCCTGGGAAGGGGAAACAGAAGAGATTTCTTGAGTGCACTGAGAGCAGGTGAAGATGGGAACTTGAGCAATCAGGTTGGGGGAGGTATGAGGAGGGAGAGTGCTGAAGGGGTTGGCTAGGGGTGGCATTTTGGGGTTGGCGCTGATGACTCTCCCAGGAGTCTATATGGAGGATCCCATCGTAGACTCCTAGCAACAGTGGATAAGTAGCCTGAACTGGCTGTCTCCAGTGACCAGATTAGTGCTTGGCCCAATTGTCATCAGAGAGGTGTTATCAACAACTTATGGAGGCAGATGCAGAGACCCACAGCCAAACATTAGATGGAGTTGGGAATCCTGCAGAGGAGGAGGAGAAAGATGTGTAGGAGCCAGCGTGATCAAGGACACCATGGGAATGCTCACCCAGTCAACTAATTTGGGTTCATAAGGGTTCGCAGAGACTGAACCGACAACCAGGGAGCCTGCATGGGACCTACATTGGCACTCTGCATATTCTACAGTTGTGGGACTCCTAATAGCGGGAACAGGGTCTGTCTCCGACTCTTATACTGGCTTCTGGGATCCTACTTCTCATACTGGGTCGCCCTGCCCACCCTTAATACAGGGGAGGTGCTCAGTCGTACTGCAACTTGATATGTCATGTTTTATTGATAATGCTAGGAGACCTGCTCTTTCCTGGATGGAGACTGAAGAGGAGGGGATTCAGGGGTGAAATGAGGGGTGGAATGAGAGAGAGGACTATGGGGAGAAGGTCAGGATGTAAAATAAATAGATAAAAAAAGAGGTCGAGGCAGAAACTGTCATCCCCTCAAACATAATACATGTTACATTTTGCAAACTGAACACGTTATATTTAGGAATAAATAAATAAATATATATATATACATATACATATATATATATATATTTTATATGCATGTGATAGCAGTGAAAAGAGAGATCATTTTCTGAAGGAGACTGGGGAGGAGTATATGGGAGGCTTTGAAGGGAGGGAAGGGAAGGGAGAAAACTTGTAATTATATTATAATTTCAAAGGAATAAAAAGAGGTGGAGGCAGGAGGATCTTGAGTTCCAGGGCGACTTGGGCCTCATATTTAGGGGCTGTGGAGAAGCATCAGTTGATAAGAGCATTTATAACCCTTCCAGACGATTGGAGTTCCATTCTCTGCACCACAGGGCGCCTCACAATCATTTGTAGCTCCAATTCCAGGTGATCTGACACCCTTTTCTAGCTTCCTTGGGTACCAAGCAAACTTGTAGGGCAAAATACCCATACACATTAAAAAAACTGTGAAGAGTTAATATCACTATCTGATTTATTATCACTGTATACAGGTGTCGTAAAGTGCTATGTCTATATCAAAGTTGCAGCAATTGGCACAGATCCAATGATTGAAAGGATAGAACCCAGCTTGGCTTCACTAAGCGAACTACCAATCCCATGCAGCAGTGCAGGATCTCGCACTCAGAGTGACGACTGGGGGCGTGTCCTCCGAGGGCGGGGTCGCTCTGCAGGGTGGTGGGCCAGCAGCTGCAGAACCTAGGCTCAGGGAGCTGGGGGTCCCTGGTGAGCGAGGGCCATGTGGCCTTGCCATGCGATGGAACAGGCAAAGATGGCGGAGGAGAGCCTGGAGACCGCCGCGGAGCACGAGCAGATCCTGAGGGAGATCTAGAGCACAGACATGGCCTGTATCTGGCCCATGCTCAGGTACCGGGGCGGGGCCAGGGCCAGCGGGAGCAGGCAGAGTGCAGGGGCTGGCAGAGGGGAGAGCCCGAGGTGTCCTGCATCCTGGGCTAGGCTCTGCTGGGAGCCTGTCTGGAGAGAGGGTGAGGCTTGGCTCTGTTGGGCCACAGCTACTTTCGGGCAGTAGCTCTTCAGTCAGGTGCGGGCGCCATCTCTGCATTCAGGGATGAGAGCATCCTGGTGATGTCATTCCTGGGGGAGAGTTCTCCCACCTTCTTTCACCTGAGAGCTCTGTTCGTGAGGACGACCTCACCGAACTGCAGCCCCGGGACCTTGCCAGCTCCTGGACCTGCTCCTTCTCCCTGCCCTGCCTCCTTCTCTGAGAGCTTCCACCAGCATTGCCTGTGGACCCATCAGAATGGACCTGATTAATTACCTTGCACTTGTTACACAGAGCAGAAGGCATTGTGCGAATTTCTGTGCTAATACCACTATGGAAGCCATTGAGCAGTCCTACCGCTGGGACACAGTTACTGTTGTCCAGTAGCAGAGGTCGTGGGGAAGTGAAGTGACTTGTCCAAGGTCACGGGGGAGGGAAACCGGGTTTCTAGTTCCCATCCCAAACTCTGCCTCCCTGGTCCTATTCCTTGTCCTCCTCCTAGTCTTCCTAGTCCTCCTTGTCCTTGTCCTCCTCCTCCTCCTCCTTCTCCTCCTCCTCCTCTTCCTTTTTTTGTGGCACTGGGAATAGAACCCAGTGTGCCAGGCAAGCTCTTTTCCACTGAACTATGCCCAGCCCACAGATTCTTCACTACTTTGGTTCTGCCTTAGTTGGGGATTACCATATGCTATACTTCCTGTTGAAAATTGTCCACCAAGACCAATTTTGAATCCCCGCAGTTTCCTGGTGTCCTAGAACTAGTTCCTCCTGGTCCTTTCCTGTGGCACTTTCGGGTCTCCCTTCAGTCTGAATGGAAAATTGCTTTACCAGTCCTTGCACAGCATTGGGTCCGCATTCCTCCCTCCAGAAGGCATCACTAATCATTTCATGGGGAGATTTGTCCCAGGAAAGAGTGACCGAAGGCCCGGGACCTTTGCTTTTAGCTTTACTTGCACAGCTTTCTTCTCCAGGCTCCATTGTTAGTTTCAAGCAAGTTTTCTCAGTGTCCTATCTCCTGGAAATAACTGTCCTTATTCATCTATACCTCGATCTCCTTTTCCTTTTTTTTTCTTTTCCGGTGCTAAAGTTTGAACTAGATAAAGCAACAATGCTTTACCACTGAGTTGAATCCCCAGTGGACTTTTAGCTCTCCGCCCCGCATTATTTCTGCCAGTTCTTTCACACAATTGCTCCCCTGTCCTCTTTGTATCATAATCATGCTCCTCTCATTCTCTGTTTTCTTGTGTTGTGGAAGGCCAGTGATTTTCATTTCATAGTCCTTTATAAAAGCCCAGGGACCCTCACTAATCCTCTCCTAAATGTGTGGCTATTACTGTTTGGCTTTCAGTGACGGGAAATGTTCTGTTCTCATCTGTTAGGTAATCTGGCTGCTGAATTGAGTATTTAGGACCAAAGTTTAGGCAGGATTCCTTATCATAGCAGCATCCGTGTTGTCTTGAGTTGCTTGTGGTTTGCAGTTGCTGTTGTTTTGTACAATAAATAACTTAGGTAGTACCATAAATTTAGTTACTGTGATTAATATGTTAATTCTCGGTGTAAAACATTTTAATTTTTTACATGGTAGATGTAGTTTCCTGTATCCCAGGCTTTGATCATACTTGCCGGATAGTTGAGAAAACCCTTGAACTTCTCAACTTCATCAAATGCACACTTCCTAAGTGCCGGGATTACCTGGGCTTCTTTTGGTCGGGAGGTTTTTTATAACAACTTCTAATTCTTCGTGACTAACAGGTCTATTTAGATTGTTCACCTGATCCTGGTTTAAATTTGGTATATGGTACTTATCTAAAAAAGTGTCCATTTCTTTTACATTTTCCAATTTTGTGGCATACAGGTTTTTGTAGTAAGATCTAATGATTCTCTGAATTTCCTCTGTGTCTGTGGTTATGTCTCCCTTTTCATTTCTGATTATGTTAATTTGCGTATTCTCTCTCCGCCGTTTATTAGTTTGGATAGGGGTTTATCAATCTTATTGATTTTCTCCATGAACCAGCTTTTATTTCATTGATTCTTTGGATTGTTTTCTGTGTTTCTATTTTGTTGATTTCAGCCCTCAATTTGATTATTTCCAGTCTTCTACTTCTCCTAGGTGAGTCTGCTTCTTTTTTTTTTTAAGCTTTCAGGTGTGCTATTAAGTCTCCTATGTGTGCTTTCTCCGTGTTCTTTAAGTGGGCACTTAATGTTATGAACTTTCCTCTTAGCACTGCTTTCATAGTGTCCCATAGGTTTGAGTATGTTGAGCCTTTGTTTTCATTGAATTCAAGAAAGACTTTAATTTATTTCTTCCTTGATCCAGGTGTGGTTCTCTAGTTGACTGTCCAGTTTCCATGAGTTCATAGGCTTTCTGGGGATGTCATAGTTGTTGAAATCTACATTTAATCCATGGTGATCTGATAAGACACAGGTGGTTACCGATATTTTTTTGTAACTGTGAGAGCTGATGAGAGCCCAAAAACAATGGCATGGGGTTTTGATCCTACTTCATGTTCTGGCTTTGTGGGAGCCTAGAGAGTTTGGATGTTCAACTTCCTAGATCTGGATGGAGGGGGGAGGACCCTGGACTTTCCACAGGGAAGCGAACCCTGACTGCTCCTGGGACAGGAGAGAGAGGAGACGAGGGGTTGGGGGAGTGGGAGAGGGGTGGAAGGAGGAGGGAAATGGGAGGCGGGGAGGAGGCAGAAATTTTTTTCAATAAAAAAAAGGTCATATACCTATGGACCGCAATATGAAATAAGTATACTGAACCTGATAGAAAATTGGGAAATAATTTCTATTGGATGGTACATGCAGCAACTCCCACAGCAACTCCCAGAACAGAATAACAACAGCACAATATACAACACACAATTAATAAATGGGTCCTCATGAAACTGAAGTTTCTCTAAGGCAAAGGACACCATCAATAGGTCAAAATGGCAGTGTATAGAATGGGACAAGATCTTCACCAAACCAACATCCGACAGAGGCCTGATGTCCAAAATATATAGAGAACTCAAGAAACTAGGTATCAACCAACCAAATTGTCCAAGTAAAAAAATGGGGTGCAGATATAAGCAGAAAATTCTCAACAGAAGAATCTGAAATGACTGAAAAACACTTGAGATGTTTAACATTCTTAGTCATCAGAGAAATACAAATCAAACTGACTCTGAGATTCAATCTTATACCTGTCAGAATGGCTGAGAATAAAAACACAAGGGGCAAGCTGAAGAGGACGTGGAACAAGGGGAACACTCCTCCATTGCTGGTGGGAGTGAAAACTTTTCCAGCCACTTTGGAAGTCAGTGTGGTGATTCCTCAGAAAACTGGGGATCAACCTACCACAAGCCTCAGCTGGACTGCTCTCGGGCATATACCCAGAGGATGCACAATCATACCACAAGGACACTTGTATAATTATGTTCATGGCAGTTTTATCTGTAATATTGAAAACCTGGAAACAATCTTCATGTCCCTCTACTGAGGAATGGATGAAGAAAATGTGGTTCATTTAGACACTGGGATTATTACTCAGCTGTTAAAAACAAGGATACAAGGAAATTTGAAAGCAAGTAGATGGAACTAGAAAAAAAAATCATCGGGAGTGAGGTAACCCAGGCTGATAAAGACACACATGGCATGTACTCACACATAGTGAATATTAGCTGTAAAATAAAGGCTAACTATACTAGAACCCACAGACCCATAGAGACTAGTTAACAAGAGAGCTCATGGCGGGTGGAGGGGCTAAGGGGGCACATGAATCTCCCTGGGAAGGGGAAACAGAAGAGATTTCTTGAGTGCATTGAGAGCAGGTGAAGATGGGAACTTGAGCAATCAGGTTGGGGGAGGTATGAGGAGGGAGAGTGTTGAGGGGGTTGGCTAGGGGTGGCATTTTGGGGTTGGCGCTGATGACTCTTCCAGGAGTCTATGTGGAGGATCCCATCGTAGACTCCTAGCAACAGTGGATAAGTAGCCTGAACTGGCAGTCTCCAGTAACCAGATTAGTGCTTGGCCCAATTGTCATCAGAGAGGTGTTATCAACAACTTATGGAGGCAGATGCAGAGACCCACAGCCAAACATTAGATGGAGTCTGGGAATCCTGCAGAGGAGGAGGAGGAGGAGGAGAAAGATGTGTAGGAGCCAGCGTGATCAAGGACACCATGGGAATGCTCACCCAGTCCACTAATTTGGGTTCATAAGGGTTCGCAGAGACTGAACCGACAACCAGGGTGCCTGCATGGGACCTACATTGGCACTCTGCATATTCTACAGTTGTGGGACTCCTAATAGCGGGAACAGGGTCTGTCTCCGACTCTTGTACTGTCTTCTGGGATCCTACTTCTCATACTGGGTCGCCCTGCCCACCCTTAATACAGGGGAGGTGCTCAGTCGTACTGCAACTTGATATGTCATGATTTATTGATAATGCTAGGAGACCTGCTCTTTCCTGGATGGAGACTGAAGAGCAGGCGATTCAGGGGTGGAATGAGGGGTGGAATGAGAGAGAGGACTATGGGGAGAAGGTCAGGATGTAAAATATATAGATAAAAAAAGAGGTCGAGGCAGAAACTGTCATCCCCTCAAACATAATACATGTTACATTTTGCAAACTGAACACGTTATATTTAGGAATATATATATATATTCATATATATATGCATATAAATATATATATGCATGTGATAGCAGTGAAAAGAGAGATCATTTTTTGAAGGAGACTGGGGAGGGGTATATGGGAGGCTTTGAAGGGAGGGAAGGGAAGGGAGAAAACTTGTAATTATATTATAATTTCAAAGGAATAAAAAGAGGTGGAGGCAGGAGGATCTTGAGTTCCAGGGCGACTTGGGCCTCATATTTAGGGGCTGTGGAGAAGCATCAGTTGATAAGAGCATTTATAACCCTTCCAGACGATTGGAGTTCCATTCCCTGCACCACAGGGCACCTCACAATCATTTGTAGCTCCAATTCCAGGTGATCTGACACCATTTTCTAGCTTCCTTGGGTACCAAGCAAACTTGTAGGGCAAAATACCCATACACATTAAAAAACTGTGAAGAGTTAATATCACTGTCTGATTTAATGTCACTGTATACAGGTGTCGTAAAGTGCTCTGTCTATATCAAAGTCGCTGCAATTGGCCCAGATCCAATGATTGAAAGGATAGAACCCAGCTTGGCGTCACTGAGCGAACTACCAATCCCATGCAGCAGTGCAGGATTCTCGCACTCAGAGTGACGACTGGGGGCGTCTCCTCCGAGGGCGGGGTCGCTCTGCAGGGTGGTGGGCCAGCAGCCACGGAACCTAGGCTCAGGGAGCTGGGGGTCCCTGGTGAGCGAGGGCCATGCCGCCTTGCCGTGTGATGGAACAGGCAAAGATGGCGAAGGAGAGCCTGGAGACCGCCGCGGAGCACCAGCAGATCCTGAGGGAGATCTAGAGCACAGACATAGCCTGTATCTGGCCCACGCTCAGGTACCAGGGCGGGGCCAGGGCCAGCGGGAGCAGGCGGAGTGCAGTGGCTGGCAGAGGGGAGAGCCACAGGTGTCCCGCATCCTGGGCGAGGCTCTGCTGGGAGCCTGTCTGGAGAGAGGGTGAGGCTTGGCTCTGTTGGGCCACAGCTCCTTTGGAGCAGTAGCTCTTCAGTCAGGAGCAGGAGCCATCTCTGCATGCAGGGATGAGAGCATCCTGGTGATGTCATTCCTGGGGGAGAGTTCTCCCAACTTCTTTCACCTGAGAGCTCGGTTCCTGAGGACGAACTCACCCAACTGCAGCCCCGGGACCTTGCCAGCTCCTGGACCTGCTCCTTCTCCCTGCCCTGCCTCCTTCTCTGAGAGCTTCCACCAGCATTGCCTGTGGACCCATCAGAATGGACCTGGTTAATTACCTTGCACTTGTTACACAGAGCAGAAGGCATTGTGCGAATTGCTGTGCTAATACCACTATGGAAGCCATTGAGCAGTCCTACCGCTGGGACACAGTTACTGTTGTCCAGTAGCAGAGGGCATGGGGAAGTGAAGTGACTTGTCCAAAGTCACGGGGGAGGGAAACCGGGTTTCTAGTTCCCATCCCAGACTCTGCCTCCCTGGTCGTAGTCCTTGTCCTCCTCCTAGTCTTCCTAGTCCTCCTTGTCCTTGTCCTTGTCCTCCTCATCATCATCCTCCTCCTTCTCCTCCTCCTCCTCCTCTTCATTTTTTTGTGGCACTGGGAATAGAACCCAGTGTGCCAGGCAAGCTCTTTTCCACTGAACTGTGCCCAGCCCCTCAGATTCTTCACTACTTAGGTTCTGCCTTAGTTGGGGATTACCATATGCTATACTTCCTGTTGAAAATTGTCCACCAAGACCAATTTTGAATCCCCGCAGTTTCCTGGTGTCCTAGAACCAGTTCCACCTGGTCCTTTCCTGTGGCGCTTTCGGGTCTCCCTTCAGACTGAATGGAAAATCGCTTTACCAGTCCTTGCACAGCATTGGGTCCGCGTTCCTCCCTCTAGAAGGCGTCACTAATCATTTCATGGGGAGACTTGTCCCAGGAAAGAGTGACCGAAGGCCTGGGACCTTTGCTTTTAGCTTTACTTGCACAGATTTCTTCTCCAGGCTCCATTGTTAGTTTCAAGCAAGTTTTCTCAGTGTCCTATCTCCTGGAAATAACTGTCCTTAGTCATCTGTACCTCGCTCTCCTTTTCCTTTTTTTTTCTTTTCCAGTGCTAAAGTTTGAACTAGATAAAGCAACAACGCTTTACCACTGAGTTGAATCACCAGTGGCCTTTTAGCTCTCTGCCCCGCCCTTTTTTCTGCCAGTTCTTTCACACAATTGCTCCCCTGTCCTCTTTGTATCATAATCATGCTCCTCTCATTCCCTGTTTTCTTGTGTTGTGGAAGGCCAGTGATTTTCATTTCATAGTCCTTTATAAAAGCCCAGGGCCCCTCACTAATCCTCTCCTAAATGTGTGGCTATTACTCTTTGTCTTTCAGTGACTGGAAATGTTCTGTTCTCGTCTGTTAGGAAATCTGGCTGCTGAATTGAGTATTTAAGACCAAAGTTTAGGCAGGATTCCTTATCATAGCAGCATCCGTGTTGTCTTGAGTTGCTTGTGGTTTTCAGTTGCTGTTGTTTTATACAATAAATAACTTAGGTAGTACCATAAATTTAGTTTACTGTGATTAATATGTTAATCCTCGGTGTAAAACATTTTAATTTTTTACATGGGAGATTTAGTTTCCTGTATCCCAGGTTGTGATCATACTTGCCGGCTAGTTGAGAAAACCCTTGAACTTCTCATCCTCATCAAACACACACTTCCTAAGTGCCGGGATGACCGTCTAGGACCACTGTGCTTAGTCTTATGCCATACTCGGGATTGTACCTACGGCTTGCTGCCTATTAGGTGAACATCCCATTAATTGAGCCAAGTGTCTAGCACTAGTAATGTATTTGTAGCAACTGGATTTTGGTGTTTAATTTTCTGGTCTCTTGGCTTTAGTAATGTATATGTAATAATTTAAACATGTTATGCATTCTCCCCAGATTTTCTCATTATTATTACTGAACTCTTTTTCTTCTGGTTCTGTGCTTGTGCATGAATTACGAAGCCTTTTACTTTATGGGAACATTGTTAAGTAGCAACATAAAAGAAAGTTCAGGAACTATCACATGACCCTATATGTTTTAGTTGTTTTTCCTGACTATATTGTTAGAGGATTTGGATTAAATTTTTTACAATTTATTTCATTTTCATTGGTGACCTGACCGGCGGTGGTGGAAGCAGCCCTGGACAGGGAACTCTGAAGTTCCTCATCCCCCACCCTATACTCCCTGGGATCCCTGCAGGTGCTCTACACCCTGCATACTGCCTTTCTCTTCTTGTCCCACCCAGCTTGCACCCAGAACCCTTCTTCTTTCTGCCCCCTTTCCTCTTTGGGCACATAACACCATCCAGCTCAGTCTGTCTGGCGCTGGGGGCAAATCCTCAGGGCAAGTAGGCAGGCAAGACTTCCTTTGTTTCTCCAGCCTGCCTGCACCAAGCAAGGTAAGGCCTTTGTTTACAAACTACCCAACCTGCACAGAGATCTGATCTAGTCACCAGGAGAGACAACAGCGGGGTGAGTTTGTGACCTGACCAGCGGCAGCAGAAGCAGCCCTGGACAGGGAACTCTGAAGTTCCTCATCCCCCACCCTATACTCCCTGGGCTCCGTGCAAGGGCTCTATACCCTGCATACTGCCTCTCTCTTCTTGTCCCACCCAGTTTGCACCCAGAACCCTTCTTCCTTCTGCCCCCTTTCCTCTTTGGGCACATAACACCATCCAGCTCTGTCTGTCTGGCGCTGGGGGCAAATCCTCAGGGCAAGTAGGCAGGCGAGACTTCCTTTGTTTCTCCAGCCTGCCTGCACCAAGCAAGGTAAGACCTTTGTTTACAATCTACCCAACCTGCATGGAGATCTGATCTAGGCAACAGGAGAGACAGCAGCAGGGTTAGTTTTTGACCTGACCGGCGGCGGCGGAAGCAGCCCTGGAGAGGGAGCTTTGAAGTTCCTCATCCCCCACCCTATACTCCCTGGGCTCCCTGCAGGGGCTCTACACCCTGCATACTGCTTAATCTTCTTGTCCCACCCAGTTTGCATCCAGAACCCTTCTTCCTTCTGCCCCCTTTCCTCTTTGGGCACTTAACACCACCCAGCCCAGTCTGTCTGGCGCTGGGGGCAAATCCTCAGGGCAAGTAGGCATGCGAGACTTCCTTTGGTTCACTGGCCTGCCTGCACCAAGCAAGGTAAGGCCTTTGTTTACGAACTACCCAACCTGCACGGAGATCTGATCTTGGCACCAGGAGAGCAATCAGTGGGAGAGCTAATCTGGGTACCAGGAGAGCCGCCTTTGGGCACGGAGATCTGATATTGGTACCAGGAGAGACATCACTGGAGCACCAGGAGAGCTATCACTGCAGGGTGCCATCACTGGGAAAGTACATCAGTAGGCAAGGAGACCTGATCAGGTAAAAGAAGACCCATAGGGGAGCATTCGGAGAAAGAGATGGGCAGGCGCCAATGAAAGAATTCACCCAACAATCTGAAAAACTATATGAAACCACCAGAACCCAGCGACCTCACAACAGGAGGACATGAACACCTTAATCATGAAGAAGTAGATAAAATTGACTTTATGAAAGTGATTGACGCCCATAAACAGCATGTAAAAAATGCCCTTATAGAAATGGATGAGAAGTATAACAGAAAGTTTGAAGAATTGAGTAAATCAGTGAATGATACCCTAGGAAACCAAGGAAAAACAATCAAACAAATAGTGGAAACAGTTCAAGACTTAAAAACTGAAATGGAGGCAAAGAAGAAAACACAAACAGAAGGCCAGCTGGACAGGGAAAATATAGGTAAATGAATAGAGACTACAGAAGCAAGCATAACCAACAGAATACAAGAGATAGAAGAAAGAATCTCATATTCTGAAGATACCATAGAGAAAATAAACACGCTGATTAAAGAAAACAGCAAGGCCAACAAATTCTCATCACAAACATTCAGGAAATATGGGACACAATAAAAAGGCCAAACCTAAGAATAATAGGAATAGAAGAAGGAGAAGAAGCGCAGCTCAACAGCCCAGAAAATATATTTAAGAAAATTATAGAAGAAAACATACCCAACCTAAAGAAAGATATACCTATGAAGTTTCAAGAAGCATACAGAACACCGAATAGGCTGGATCGAAAAAAAAAAATCCTCTCGCCATATAATAATCAAAACACAAAGCATACAGAATAAAGACAGAATACTAAGAGCAGCAAAGGAAAAAGGCCAAGTTACTTATAAAGGTAAACCTATCAGATTTACACCTGATTTCTCTATGGAATACAAGAAAGCCAGAAGGTCCTGGATAGATGTACTGCAGAAACTAAGAGACCATGGATGCAAGCCCAGACAACTATACCCAGCCAAGCTTTCGTTCACTATAAATGGGGAAAAAAAAATTTTCCAGGATAAAAACAAATTTAAACAATACGTATCCACAAATCCAGCCTTACAGAAAGTAATAGAAGGAAAATCACTAATCAAGGAGTCCAACAATGACCACAGCAACTCAGACATCTATAGACCCTTTACCAGCACACCTCAAAGAAGGGAAACACACAAAATCTACTACTAAAAAAAATGACCGGAGTTAACAACCACTGGTCATTAATATCACTTAACGTCAATGGACTCAACTCACCTATAAAAAGGCACAGACTAAGAGATTGGATACGAAAACAGGATCCAACATTCTGCAGTTTACAAGAAACACACCTCAACCACAAAGACAGACACCTACTCAGAGTAAAGGGCTGGGATAAGGCTTATCAAGTAAATGGACCTAGGAAACAAGTAGATGCGGCCATACTAATTTCTAACAAAGTTGACTTCAAACTTAAATCAATCAGAAGAGATGGAGAGGGACATTTTCTACTCATAACAGGAACAATTCATTAGGATGAAATCTCAATCCTGAATATCTATGCCCCTAATATAAAAGCACCCACGTAGGTAAAAGAAACATTGTTAAAACTCAAGGCAGCCATCAAACCGCACACATTAATAGTAGGAGACTTTAATACTCCTCTCTCACCAATGGACAGGTCAATTAGACAGAAACCTAACAGAGAAATAAGAGAATTAATTGAGGTAATGAATCAAATGGACTTAACAGACATCTATAGAATATTCCACCCAAATAGGAAAGAATATACCTTCTTCTCTGCAGCTCATGGAACCTTCTCAAAAATCGACCACATACTAGGTAACAAAGCAAACATTCACAGTTACAAAAAAATATTAATAACCACATGTATCTTATCAGATCACCATGGATTAAATCTAGAATTCAGCAACAATGCTACCCCCAGTAAGCCTACAAACTCATGGAAAATGAATAGTCAACTACTCAACCATACCTGGATTAAGGAAGAAATAAAGAAAGAAATTAAAGTCTTCCTTGAAGACAATGAAAATAAAGAAACAACATACTCAAACCTATGGGACACTATGAAAGCAGTCCTGAGAGGAAAGTTCATAGCACTAACTGCCCACTTAAAGAAAACAGAGAAAGCACACATTGGAGACTTAACAGCCCACCTGAAAGCTCTAGGAAAAAAGAAGCAGACTCACCTAGAAGGGGTAGAAGACTGGAAATAATCAAACTGAGGGCTGAAATCAACAAAATAGAGACACAGAAAACAATTGAAAGAATCAATAAATCAAAAAGCTGGTTCCTGGAGAAAATCAACAAGATTGATAAACCCCTATCCAAACTAATCAAACGGCAGAGAGAGAATTTGCAAATTAATAAGATCAGAAATGAAAAGGGAGACATAACCACAGACACAGAGGAAATTCAGAGAATCATTAGATCTTACTACAAAAGCCTGTATGCCACAAAACTGGAAAATGTAAAAGAAATGGACACTTTTTTAGATAAATACCATATACCAAACTTAAACCAGGACCAGGTGAACAACCTAAATAGACCTGTTAGTCGTGAAGAATTAGAAGCAGTTATCAAAAACCTCCCTTCCAAAAAAAGTCCAGGACCAGATGGTTTCAAGGCGGAATTCTACCAGAACTTCCAAGAAGACCTAATACCTATACTCCTTAAGGTATTTCACTATATAGAAACAGAAGAGTCATTGCCAAATTCCTTTTATGAAGCTACAGTAACACTGATAACAAAACCACACAAAGACCCAACCAAGAAATAAAATTACAGGCCAATCTCACTCATGAACATCGACGCAAAAATCCTCAACAAAATTCTGGCAAACCAAATCCAAGAACACATTAGAAAAATTATCCATTATGATCAAGTAGGCTTCATACCAGAGATGCAGGGCTAGTTTAACATACGCAAATCTATCAATGTAATCCATCATATAAATAAACTGAAATAAAAAAACCATATGATCGTTTCATTAGACGCTGAAAAAGCATTTGACAAAATTCAACATCCCTTTATGATAAAAGTCTTGGAGAGATTAGGGATCCAAGGTCATACCTAAATTTAATTAAGGCTATATACAGCAAGCCGACAGCTAATGTCAAATTAAATGGAGAGAAACTTAAACTAAAATCAGGAACACGCCAAGGCTGTCCACTATCTCCACACTTCTTCAATATAGTTCTCGAAGTTTTAGCAATAGCAATAAGACCACATAAGGGGATAAAGGGAATTCAAATTGGAAAGGAAGAAGTTAAACTTGCATTATTTGCAGATGATATGATAGTGTACATGAGCGACCACAAAAACTCCACCAAAGAACTCCTACAGCTGATAAACGCCTTTAGAAATGTGGCAAGATACAAGATCAACTCCAAAAAAATCAGTCGCCCTATTATACACAAAGGATATGGAAGCAGAGAGGGAAATAAGAGAATCATCACCTTTCACGATAGCCACAAAAAAAGCATAAAATATCTTGGGGTAACTCTAACCAAGGAAGTGAAAGATCTATTTGACAAGACAAAGGTCTGATCTCCAAAATATATAAAGAACTCAAGAAACTAGACTTTAAAAGGATAATTAACCCAATTAAAAAATGGGGCACTGAACTGAACAGAGAATTCTCATCAGAAGAAGTTCAAATGGCCAAAAGGTACTTAAGGTCATGCTCAACCTCCTTAGCGATCAGAGAAATGCAAATCAAAACAACTTTGAGATATCATCTTACACCTGTCAGAATGGCTAAAATCAAAAACACCAAGGATAGCCTTTGCTGGAGAGGTTGTGGAGAAAGGGGTACCCTCATCCATTGCTGGTGGGACTGCAAACTTGTGCAACCACTTTGGAAATCAGTGTGGCGGTTTCTCAGAAAAATTGGGATCAACCTACCCCTGGACCCAGCAATAGCACTCTTGGGAATATACCCAAGAGATGCCCTATCATATGACAAAATAATTTGTCCAACTATGTTCATAGCAGCATTATTTGTAATAGCCAGAACCTGGAAGCAACCTAGATGCCCTTCAATAGAAGAATGGATGAAGAAAGTGTGGAATATATATATATATATACATTAGTGTACTACTCTGCGGTAAAAAACAATGACTTCTCGAATTTTGCATCAAATGGATGGAAATAGAAAATACGATCCTGAGTGAGGTAACCCAGACGCAAAAAGAAGATCATGGGATGTACTCACTCATAATTGGTTTCTAGCCATGGATAGGGGCCATTGTGTCTATAATTTGTGATCCTAAAGAAGCTAAACAAGAGGGTAAACCCAAGGAAAAACATATAGATATCCTCCCAGCTATGGGAAATAGACAAGATTGATGAGCAAAAAAACGGGAATCTTGGGGTGTGGGGTGGGATGGGTATGAGGGGAGATGGGGAGAGAAAAGTGTGAAAGAGAGGATGAGGGGAACTGGGGGAATCGGGGTGATTGGGGGTAAAGGAAGGTTGGATGGGGGAGCAGGGAAACTCATACCTTAGTTAAGGGAGCCACCTAAGGGTTGGCAAGAGACTTGAACCTGGAATGGCTACCAGAAGCCCAGGGCAATGTCCCCAGTTAGTTCATTGGGGCACCTGAGGATAGGGAACCTGAAATGAACCTATCCTATAATCATACTGATGAATATCTTGCATATCGCCATAGAACCTTCATCTAGCGGTGGATGGAGAGAGAGACAGAGACCCACACTGGAGCACCGGACTGAGCTCCCAAGGTTATAATGAGGAGCAGAAGGAGAGAGAACATGAACAAGGAAGTCAGGACCATGAGGGGTGCACCCAACCACTGAGACAGGGGGGCCGATCTATTGGGAGCTCACCAAGGCCAGCTGGACTGCTACTGAAAAAAAAAACATGGGATAAAACCAGACTCTCTGAATGTGGTGGACAATGAGAGCTGACGAGAGGCCAAGGAGAATGGCACAGGAACTTTCATCTGGTGATGGATCGAGAGAGAGACAGAGACCCATTTTGGATCAACCTTCTGAGCTCTTAAGGTCCAAATGAGGAGCAGAAGGAGGGAGAACATGAGCAAGGATATCAGGACCACGGGGCGTGCACCCACCCACTGTGACAGTGGAACTGATCTATTGGGAGCTCTCCAAGGCCAGCTGGACTGGGACTGAATAAGCATGGGTTGAAACTGGACTCTCTGAACAAGGCGGACAATGAAGGCTGATGAGAAGCCAAGGAAAATGGCACTAGGTTTCAATCCTAATACATGAACTGGCTTTGTGGGAGTGTAGCCTGTTTGGATGCTCACCTTCCTGGACCTAGATAGAAGTGGGAGGACCTTGGTCTTCCTGTAGAGCAGGGAATTTGGACTGCTCTTCAGTATTGAGAGGGAGGGGGAGTGGACTAGGGGGAGGAGATGTAAAGTTTGGATAGGGGGAGGGGAGTGGGGGAGGGGGCAATATATGGGTGGAGGGGGAGGGAAATGGGAAAAGGGGAGCAGTTGGAATTTTTAAGTAAAAAAGAATAAAAAAAAATTACAATTTATTTCATTTTCAGTGGTGTTTTGTCTGCATATATGTTTGTGTGACAGAGTCATAAGCCTTGGAACTGGAGTTACAGACAGGCTTGGGTGCTGGGAATTGAACCTGGGTTCTCTGAAAGAGCAGCCAGTACTCTTTTAAATATTTATTTATTTATTATGTGTAGTAGGAGCTGTGGGCTGTGTTGCTGCCGCCCTAGCTCCTGGTCACCTGGCTAGCTTATGCCCCGAAATAACAACACACAAACTGTATTCTTTTAAACACTTTTGGCCCATTATATCTAGCCTCTTCTCGCATAACTCTCGCACCTGGACTAGCCCATTTCTAATAATGTGTTTAGCACCCCAAGGTGCGCTTACCAGCAAGATTCTAGCCTACGTCCATCCTGGGGTGGAGCTTCATCGCATCTGCCCCAGAGAGCAGAGCTAAGGTGTATGAGCTCACTTCCTCTTCCTCCCAGCATTCTGTTCTGTTTACTCCAATGACCTATGTTCTAACCTATGAGGGCCAAGCAGTTTCTTTGTTTTTAACCAATGACCTTACTCCATCATTTTTCCTTTTTCTGTTTAAACAAAAACAAAGGAAGGCTTTAACTTTAACTAGCTAAATTACATATAACAAAACAGTTATCAAGTAAGCATTACAATATTTACATCTATTTTATCTTTATCATAACTAAGGAAAACTATAACTATAACTAACTATTCTTCAACTCCATCAAAGACTCCAGAAAGATACAATAATACCTAATCAACCAAGAAATAAGCAGCTTTCAAACTCTAGAAATGACAGAGACATCTCGCTGCCTTGACAGTCACCCAAAGTTTCTCTGTACCATTGGAGCATCCGTCTTTGGCCTACAGGCCCATAGCTTCCAGCAGACATTTCCATGAAGCAGGAAATTTCAAAGGCAGTTCAGTCACTATCTGCTATGTCCTACAGGATGTCTCACAGACTCTTTCATGAATCAGGAACCCTGAAAGCTCATCTCACCTTTAGGCAAGTTCAGCAGGCATCTCTCTGCAGGTTATTTGTGTCCAGTTTATGCAACAGTCCAGGCAAGAGCAGTTTCTTGCCGAAATGACTATCAAACTCCATAAGGATCCTCTTCGATGCCCATTTTCTTCTTGAAGTAGATTGGTGCTGCCAGTAGCAGAGTGTCTCATTATCATGAAAAGTCCTAAGTTATTTAAACATTAAATAGCATATTCTGTAGTCTTTGAAATATATGAAGAATGTCAATCTAAAATATATCTATGTACATCTAGAAAATCTAACATGACTACAAACATTACTATTATAGATAACTTCATTAACAGCTTATATACATAACATTTTTACATGAGCTACACAATCACAACACCTTAATCAATATCAGAAATAAATATACATATAACAAATTGACCTTAAATTTAAATCACTGAAGCAAAATCCATATCAATGCAAATTATTCATACCTATATTGTATCCCCCTTTAAATGTAAAAGAACATTTAAAAACAATATTTGGGAATATGGACGCAGTTATTTCTCTCCAAACTGCTTCCTGCTGAATGGGGCCGCTGTCATTCAGGTCTTTTATGGGATAACCTGTCTGCTAGTTTCATCTCAGTTGGCAGTTGAGCGAAGCAATTTTTTGAGGGTATTCACAGCAACCATTCAGGAGGGCATGGTCTATCATACCATGTTGGGGTCGAATAAGCAATTCGCAGGGTGTCATCATCCTGACTAGCTCAGTTAATAGAGCATGAGATTCTTAATCTCAGGGTCTTGGGTTCGAGCCCCACTTTGGGCGCCATTCTGTAGTAGGAGCTGTGGGCTGTGTTCCTGCCGCCCCAGTTTCTGGTCGCCTGGCTAGCTTATTCCCCGAAATAACAACACACAAACTGTATTCTTTTAAACACTGCTTGGCCTATTATATCTAGCCTCTTCTCGGCTCACTCACACCTGGACTAGACCATTTCTAAAAATGTGTATAGCACCCCAAGGTGCGCTTACAGGCAAGATTTTAGCCTACTTCCATCCTGGGTCGAGCTTCATTGCATCTGCCCCAGAGAGCAGAGCTAAGGTGTATGAGCTCACATCCTCTTCCTCCCAGCATTCTGTTCTGTTTACTCCATCCACCTATGTACTAACCTATGAGCGCCCAGCAGTTTTTTTTTTATTTTTTAACCAATGACCTTCCTCCATCAATTATGTATACAGAATTCTGCCTGCATGTATTTTTGCATGCTAGAAGGTGGTATGAGATCTCACTAGAGATGGTTGTGAACCACCATGTAGATGCTGGGATTGAACCCAGGTCATCTAGAAGAGCAGTCAGTGCTCTTATCCTCTGAGCCATTTCTCCTCCTGTGCATGGCCACATGGATCATGCTGTCCTTGGACTTCCAGAAATCTGCCTGCCTTTGCTTCTCCAGATGGGATTAAGGCCTGTACCAATTATTCCCGGCTGAGAGCTTCTTTTGAGGCTGTGCCATAAAAATACAGCTATACTTCAACTCTTGGCTGAAGAAAGTCAATTATCAGAGAGGGCCATCCTCTTCAGTGCAGCTTGAGAAGGTCACATTTAGAACAGTGAGGAGGGAAGGGAAAACCTTCCTAGCTAGCCATTTCAGCCTGTCAATCTGGTGATCAATGGGATTAGGATGTCTCTGCCGAATTACCCTCACATCTCAAGTACTAACATTCTTATTCCAAGTAAGTTGTGAACAGTAGCTCTGTTTTTCATTTTTCAAATCCCATGTCCTTATTTCTATGACCAATGACCTTCTTATTTACCACATTATTTAACTAATAATCATTTCCGTATTTTGCTTGGTGGGTCAGAGCAATTGGCATTCACTCTAATTGTACTTAAAATTTTGTTTTTAAAATTTTTACCTTGAATAATAAAATGCATTGCCATTTAAAAAAATAGCTTTATACCCAAGTGTTCATGCATGTATCCCAGCACTTGGTTGGTGACAGCAGGAAGACAGGGAGTTAAGAGAGTCATCTTTGGCTACATAGCAAGTTCCAGACCAGCCTGGAGTATATGAAACCCTATCTTTAAGGAGTAGCTTTACTGAGATATAATTCATATGATAGCATATGATCTACATATTGTTTAAAATGTGTAACTACCTAGGTGGTGGTGATGCACACCTTTAATCCCAGCACTCAGGAGGCAGAGGCAGGCAGTTAGTTCCCTGTGGATTCTTTCATAGCCAGGACTGTTTCACAGACAAACCGTGTCTTGAAAATCCAGAAATAAATAAATAAACAAAGAAACAAACAAATAAATGTGTAACTGAGTGGCTTGCAGTATATTGGTAGAGTTGTGCAGCAATCACCACAGTCTAATTTAGGACTATTTTACCTTCCCCAAACAAACACATATTCTTTGAGAATCACTGTCCATTATTTGTCTCTCTTCCATGCCATTCTTCCTTTCCTGTTTTGTTTATTTTTTTCAAGGCTCTTCTTGAATAACTTTGAGCTCTAGATCTTTTTGCCCCACCTCCTAAATGCTGGAATTACAGTTGTGCACCACCACATTCATCTTCCCACTTGCTGCTGTGGACATCTAGACATTTTGTGTAAATAGATTTATACAGGAATTATTTTTTTGCTACTTACAGAAATGTTTTCAAGGTTTATCCATATGGCTATGTATCTGAATTTATTTCTTTTTATTGCTGAATAAAACTCCATTGTATGAATGTACTTGTATCACATTTTATTTGTTCATGAAGGTGGTGCATATTATGATCATTTCCATTTTGGGATTGTTAAGAACAATGTCCTATGTCCTGTTTTTTGTGTGTCTGTGTGTGTTGACTCATGTTTTCCTTTCTGGAGATTGGAGCAAGCAGTTGAGATCATTGTGCAGCTTCCCTAAGACAGTCCCAGAATGTTCCAAATTTCCAGTGGTGTGAGGCTGATTTGGTTGTCTGCTTGACTGACATCCCCTTTGCTGAAGGCACTTAGAGCAATGGAGTGTATAGCAGCTGCCAATTAGGAAATCAGATTGCTTCATTCTCCAAGATTTTTACTTATAAAAAAATAGACATCTGAAGAATGTTTCATTTTTATCTTTACTTTTTTTAATTAAGATTTTTTAAAACATACAGTCTCCTCCTTTTACATAATTATCCCCATTCCCATCCCTTCCTCTCCTCCTGCTTCCCTCACCTTCCCCATCCCACTCCCCCATCCACTCTTCATAAAGGGTAAGGCTTCCTGTGGGGAGTCAACAAAGTCTGACACTTCACCTTGAGGCAGGACCAAGGCTCTCCCCTGAGCAACGTTATCCCTCCAAAAGGAATGTGCTCCTATATGCCAGTTCAAGTACTAGGGATAAAACCTGGTCTTATAGCCTGTGGCCCCACAGACTGCCCAAGCCTTACACTGTCCCCCATATTCAGTGGGCCTAATTTGGTCTTCTGCTGGTTCCCGCGCTGTCAGTCCAGAGCCAGTGAGCTCTCACTAACTCAGGTCAGCTGTTTCTGTGGGGTACCGGGCGCGACATTATCCCCAACCAACCCAGACCCCTCACGCTACACCCGGGTTTAATTCCCAGCACCTACATGGCAGCTCGCAGCTGTCTGTAACTCCAGTTCAAGAGAATCTGACATCGTTATACCAATGCGCATGAAATAAAGTTAAATAAAGTTAAAAAAAAGATAAGTAATGTAGAAACTATGTTGGCTGGAACATTTATTTCTGACTAAGTAAATAATTTAATTGAAATGTCTGTAACTTATCCTGCTCCAGACGAAGTTTTTTTTAAGAGTTTAGATAATTCTCAATAAGTGAGTGATAAATTTAAGCATGTAAGAGATATTTTTACAACTAATTTAGGACTTTAAAATAAAAACTACATATTGAAACATCTAAGCATCTCAAAGGATCTGCCTGTCTCTGCCTCCAGACTATTGAAGGCATGGTATCAGACACCCAGCTTTAGTGGTTTTTGTAATGGTGCATATAGAGTTAGGACTCTGTAAATTGCTACCTACCGTTATGTCTTGAAGAGTTAACATGCATCTTGCATTGTACTACATTTGGTTCTTCATTTAGTTATGTGCTTTGAGAATAGATTGGTGATTATGCAAAAGCTAAACCAGTAATAATAGCCACAAATAGTTCTAAGTATTTGGGTATTTATGTATTTAGCTTATTTATTTATTTATTTATTGTTTTTTTTCGATATTCTTACATAGTCTTCTGTAGTCCAAGCTGGCCTAGAACTCATGCAGTTTAGGATGACGCTTATTACTGCTGCCAATTCCACCTTAATGCTGGGGTTATGGGTGCACATCACTGAACCTGGGACATTTGAATATTTCCATTCTTTTGGAGTTTAAGAATCCATGTAATTGTTACATTGTATGTTAGATAAGTAATGATGTTTTTTTGTGAAAAGGGATGACTTTAATTAAAGTATTGCTTTATATAAAATTTTAAAAATTTACCTTGTTGTGTGTATGTGTGTGCATACATTTGTGTGCTTTGTTGTGTGTGTAGAGTCAGAGTGCAAGTTTGCGGATATGTTCTCCTGTTCCACCTTCATGTGGATTCTGGTGATTGAATGTAGTTCATTAGGCATGTGCAGCAAGTACTTTTACTTGCTAAGTCATTTTGCTGCCCTCAGATTACATAGTTTTTTATTGTTGTTGTTGTTGTTAAAATTGCAGAAGAATAGACTTTATAGACCTGGTTTTGTAGGAAGTTTTATTGGCCTGATATGATCTCAAGCATGTTTGTTGTTCTGGCATTACAGAGTAGAATACCAGTTTCTTCATACATATTCCCTGTCTAGTTTCATTCTTTTTATTGGCAGCATATGTATTATTGTTATTCTTTTGGATTTTTTGATGCAGGGTTTCTCTGTGTAGTCCTGGCTCTCCGGGAACTTGCTCTGTAGACCAGGCTCTCCTGGAATGCAGAGATCCCCCTACCTCTGACTCCCAAGTGCTGGGATTAGAGGCTTGTCTCACCACTCCGGGCAGCATCTGTAGTTTTAAAATTTGTATTTTTTTCTATTTTGAAAGTTGTGTCTTTACTTGTTTCTTTACATTTGTGCTTGCCATTTTTAAAAATTCTTCCTCCTATTTCCTGTAATTTGGAACTTTGAAACACACATTGTTTGGTGAAATAGTCAAGTAAGTGAGCAAGCATCATTGCTGTGAAAACAATGTGTTTCCTGGGGAAGCTCTGCTGCGAGTAAACAGTAAACTTCGAAAGGTTCTGTATGGAATGTGATCTTGTCAAGCAATATAGATGTATAAAAATAACAGACTCTGGACCTGATTGGTTTTCATATGGACTTTGATTTAAGGAGTGGCTTTTATGGAGCACATTTGGTAATAATAGAGCTGGCCAAATGTTTGGGTTTGTTTGAGGTGAAGGACTTTATGACATTGGTAAAGAAGGGCGGTCAGTGGAGACCGTTAGCCTTGGAGAAACAAAGAAGAAGGTGGGGTGAGAACAGCTTTGAGGTCCAAAGGAAATATAATTGAAAGCATTCAGATAGTCACGGTGGTGCAAGCCTGTCATCCCAGAACTTGGGAAGTGGAGGCAGTAGAAACTCAAATTTGTATGCAGCCTGGTCTGTGTATCAAGTTCTAAGGTAGTCTAGGGTACACAATGAGAACCCTTGGCAAGAAAAAACATTTAAAATAGATGTGGATCTGAGTGAATGTATCTTTTAGGTTTTGAATCATTTTTAGATGACTATAAATTTGCATGTAGTTGAACAAAATAATACAGGGATTCCTCTGTACTCTTTACTCAGGTTTCCCCATTGATAACATCTTATAAAAACTACAATGTCAGGTCCACAGTATTGATATTGTACCCTGATAGTCAAATTGACATACTTCATGCTCACAAGGAATGCTCAGGGTACCTTTTTTATAGCTTGGCCCATTTCCCTCTGCCTGTATTTTCTCTTCCAACTTGACAACCAGTCATGTGTTTTTGTATCAGGTTTTCAAAGAACCATAACTTATATACCCTACCTAACATTCTAGGATTGACTTTTTCCACTTAGCGCTGAGGTTTATCCTTTTGTTATAATGTAGCAACAGTTTACTTTTTTTAATTGCCGAGTAGTTTGCCACAGTATAACTGTACCACAATTTATCATTATAGATTTGTCTTTGAACATATGCTTTTCTTTTCTTTTTTTAAAATTTAGTTTTTTTGTTCTTTTCGAGACATTGTTTCTATGTAGCTTTTGGAAACTGTCCTGGAACTACCTCTTGTAGACCAAGCTGGCCTCTAACTCACAGAGATTTGCCTGCCTCTGCCTCATGAGTGGTGGGACTAAAGCTGTGTACCACCACTGCCTGGCTGAACATCTGTTTTTGATTCTTTTAGCTTATCCATGAGTAGAATTGCTAGTGTTATAGTAACTAACTTGCTTGCCAAAATGTTCTAATTCCTTCATATCATTACTAGCATTTGGTGTTGACATTTTTAGAAATTTGGTTAGTCTGTATTATATATGTAACAGTTTTAACTGTAGGTGTTTTGTGTTTTGTTTTTTTCCAACTGGTTCTTAGGTAACTGAGGCTGCTCTTGATCTCCTGGTGTTCTCCTGCCTCTATTTGAGCTACTGCATCAGGCTTCATTGTAGTTTTCATTTTAGATCTTGTTGTTAATGATGTTTAACATTTTTCATGTGCTCATTTGTTTTATATATCACTCAGGGCTTCTTGAACTCAGGTACTTCACCACTGACCTCTACCTACTACTTTTTTTCTTCCTTTCTTTTTTTATTAAGGATGAGCAGAATTGTTTTTCCTGAAAGGTTGAGGTTTTTTTTTTTTATTTTTTGAGGAAATGGTTTAATATACATAAGCACACGCATGTGTGTGTGTGTGTGTGTGTGTTAAGGAAAGGGGCAGTTGTACACACAGTAGTAAGGGTGGCTATAGACTTCTCAAGATAGAGTTGCATGCAACACAGTGTTCTTTGCAATCATGTATCAGGATTAGCTTTTCAACTAGAAAAGACCATTTTAATGGAGCAGGGAATTGCCAAATGTTTCTTGCATAATTCTAGAGGAAGAACGTCTTTCTAAGTAAGGGCTTTATTTTGCTTGAAGTTTTTAAGTCAGTTTTAAACTATAAGTACTTATATGTGATACTAGTAATGAATCAGAAAGTGGCTTCTTTTTAATAGTTCTATGAAAAAATACTTGATATCACTAATCATTAGAGTAATGAAAGCAAAACCACAGTGAGATATCATATTATTACCTCTTCTCTTTTCAGATGGTCATTGTGGAAAAGACAAAAGAAGCAAAGCTTGTGGTGCACACCTTAATCCCAGCACTTGGAAGGCTGAAGTGGGAGAACTAGGAGTTCAACCTAGGTAAGGGCACCCTTGGCTACATAGTGCATAGTGAACTCAAGATCACCTTGCAGTATTACCCCCCCCCAAAAAAATGAATAATAGAAAAGAAAAAAAAAGAAAAAAAGACAAAGTCATTTTGGTAAAGACATAATAAAAATCTCTATAGGCTGTTGTTGGAATTATGGCTTGGTACAGTCATTATGGAAAATAGTATGGAGATCCCTCAGAAAGTTAAAAGTAGAAACAAGATGATCAGCAATTGAAAACGATAGCATCGTGTTTACAAGCATGCATGTATACACACAGTGGAAGACAACTCATACTTAATGTAGGGAATCCCATCATTTTATGTGATCTAATCTGGAAGATAGTATAATAAATGAAATAAGCCTAGAACTGAAAGACATGGAAATACTGATTGTTTTAACTTATAAATACAATATAAAAAGTTGAACTCAGAGACAGAGGCTAAAATTGTGGTTACCAGAGGCTGCCTGGGGAGAGGAGATAGGGAGATATTCTTCCTAGGGTACAAAGTTTTAGTTAGGCTGAGTATGTTCTAGAGGTCTATTTTACATCAAAATTGCTATAAACAATAATGTAGCTCTTTATAATGGCTCAGTGATTGATGTGCCATCACAGTTACTACAAACTGCCTCTGACAAAACTATGCTGTAATAGATTGGAATAGAAAACCCTTGTAATAGAATTGTTTACTTTCATACAAAGAAGATTGAGAAAACACCAAAATCTGCATGCGGTGTGTGCCCATTTCATCTTTAAGGGGTTTGTGTGGTGAGATTCATGACACCATCTAAATCAGAATGGTTCAGCGGGGCCTATGTTGAATCCATGTATGCTAAATATGTTCATGACAAGATGCAGCATACTTTCCTTATTGAAGATCAGAAATCACTGTAAAAGTATTGTAGCCCAGAATTATAAAGCTAAATAAATGTAGTCTTTTTAAGGAATAAGAGAAACACATACTTGAAAATTGCAAAGAGTGTGGATCTTAAATGTCATCAATAAAATGTTATAGGTAAGTGAGATGATACTTGGTTACTTCAACTTAGACATTTTGTAATGTTTATCTGCATTAAGACATTTACCCTGTAAATTTATCTGTTGTTTACACTTTAATAAAGCTGAGTAAAATTGAAAAAAATGAAAGTATGCACTATCATCATTAGAACAAAAAAAGACATTGGCCTCTTTCAATATGTTAAATTCTGGCAGATTGCTAGAGTAGGAAAATTAAGCCTTTAGTGATTTATCAGCTGTCAGCTGTCATGCTTTGGACATCATGGCCTAGAATATGTTCTTGTTATAGGCTTATTAAAGTAAGCTAGGGGTTTATTATTAAAGTAAATTCTGAAAAGAATCTCTTGGGCCATCTTTGTATTTTTTATTAAATATCCTACCCTTGGCTTGTTACGGAATTTTATTTTTGTTACACAACAGTAAACTGGGTCCTGGAGGCTCAGCTTTCCTGATGCTCATTTTTTTTTTATTTTACAAATTTTGTAATTTACAAAGTTTTTTAATAAGAGGGGAGAAATTGTCAGGATATTTGAGACAGAGTCTCAGAGGGTTCTCATTTCCTTCTTTTTCTTCTGTTTACATTTTTATTGATTATTTGGGAATCTCACATTATGTGCCTCCATGGTGCTCACCTCCCTGTCTTCCCATTTCTACTTCCTGTACACCATGATCTCCCCACTTCAAAAAAGACAAGTCTATTTTGTATTGACTGTATATTCACTAAATGGTAAAATTCTTAGTGGTCAAGTTCCCAAAGGGAATGAGTCTTTCTCAGCCTATATTCATGCCAGAAACCATCCATCAGCTGAGGAAAGCTTTGCAGTGGCTGGGATGGGGCTGGACTAGATGTCCTGCACCCATGCTACTGCCTGTATTGCCTGCACTGAGTGGCAGAGCAGTCTCTCCCATACTCACAGACATTAACATGGCTTCAGACATCAACTCTGACCATGTGTTTCCTCATGGACTTTGTTGGTAACTTGGACCACAGACATCAACCTGGCTCTTGGCCATATCAGAAACCTAGGGACTGCATGGACCATGTCCCTCAAACATGGTCTCAGGTGGTTACACATGCCACTCACACAGGCTTGGTGCACCAAGACATCAGAGCCTGAGGACATCACCAAGGCATTGGACAGTAGCACAGACTCTGTAGGTCCATGTGGATCTCAGGCTTCATCTCTGTCTCGGAAAGCAGCATGAACCTCTAACACCAACACAGCCTCTTGTGCTATCGTGGACCACACTGGTCCTTCGAGGAGGTCCAATCCAGAAGATGAATGTTGCCTCACGTCAGGCCTCCATTGTTGCCCAGAGCCAGGAGGAACTCCTGCCTGGCAACAGCTTCAAGGCTGTTGTATATCATGCTGTACTTGAACCTTTTGTGCCTACCCTGCCTCCAAACTAAGTATCCCCTGCCTCAGCCTCTCAAATGTTAGGATTATAGATAAGACCCACCATGTCCAACAAAGCAGACTGGCCATTTTTTTCTTCATTTTTAGGGTAGAACCTCGATCTTATACATACTAGACAAATTCTTAGCTTCATCCTCAGACCAGAGAACTTGGTTTAATTTATAGATTGATTTTATTTTTATTTTATGTGGGACTGTTTTACCTGGATGTATATTCTGGGTGAAGTGCCCAAAGTGCAGAAGAGGGTACTGGAGCCTCTGGAACTGGAGTGATGATTGCTAGCCTCCATTTGGGTGCTGGGAGCCAAACCAGGGTCCTCTGGAAATGCCATTATGTACTCTTAACCTCTGAGCCATCTCTCCAGCTTCAAAGAAAGGTTCTTTTAATTGAATTTTCTGTGTTTAGTTCATTCACAGGTTAGCAACTCCAAAGTCTTAGAAATGAAAAACTTGCATTCAGTAGATGACTGTACAGTTTCCATGAGTTTGTAGGCTTTCTGGGGATTGCATTGTTCTTGAATTCTAGCTTTAATCCATGGTGATCTGATAAGATACAGGTGGTTACAGATATTTTTCTGTAACTGTGGATGTTTGCTTTGTTACCGAGTATGTGGTCAATTTTCAAGAAGCTTAATTGAGCTGCAGAGAAGAAGGTATATTCTTTCCTATTTTGGGTGGAATTTTCTATAGATGTCTGTTAAGTCCATTTGATTCATTACCTCCATTAATTCTCTTATTTCTCTTTTAGGTTTCTGTCTAATTGACCTGTCCATTGGTGAGATAGGAGTGTTAAGGTCTCCTACTATTAATGTGTGCGGTTTGATTGCTGCCTTGAATTTTAGCAATGTTTCTTTTACGTACGTGGGTGCTTTTATATTAGGGGCATAGATATTCAGAATAGAGACTTCATCCTGATGAATTGTTTCTGTTAGGAGTAGAAAATGTCCCTCTCCATCTCTTCTGATTGATTTAAGTTTGAAGTCAACTTTGTTAGAAATTAGTATGGCCACACCTGCTTGTTTGTTAGGTCAATTTACTTGATAAGCCTTATCCCAACCCTTTACTCTGAGTAGGTGTCTGTCTTTGTGGTTGAGGTGTGTTTCTTGTAAACAACAGAATGTTGTTTCCTGTTTTCATGTCCAATCTCTTGGTCTGTGCCTTTTTATAGGTGAGTTGAGTCCATTGACATTAAGTGATATTAATGACCAGTGGTTGTTAACTCCGGTCATTTTTTTAGTAGTAAATTTTGTGTGTTTGCCTTCTTCGAGTTGCGCTGGTGAAGGGTCTCTAGTTGTCAGAGATATTGTGGTCATTGTTGGACTCCTTGTTTAGGTTTTTTCGCTTCCTCCCTGCCTCCCATTTCCCTCCCCCTCATCCCATCCCCCTCCCCCTCCCACCACTTCTCTTCTCCTCCCTCTCCAGTCCCAAGAGCAGTCAGGGTTCCCTGCCCTGTGGAAATTCCAAGGTCCTCCCCACTCCATCCAGGTCTAGGAAGGTGAACATCCAAACTGTCTAGGCTCCTACAAAGCCAAAGCATGAAGTGGGATCACAACCCTGTGCCACTGTCCTAGGCCTCAGGCATCAACGCTCATTGTCCGCCACGTTCAGAGAATCCGGTTTTATCCCATGCTTTTTCAGTCACAGTCCAGCTGTCCTTAGTGAGCTCCCAATAGATCGGCCCCACTGTCTCAGTTGGTGTGTACAGCCCTCAAGTCCTGACTTCCTTGCTCATGTTTTTCCTCTTTCTGCTCCTCATTAGGACCTTGGGAGCTCAGTCCGGTGCTCCAGTGTGTGTCACTGTCTCTTTCTCCATCCATTGCTAGATAAAGGTTCTATGGTGATATGGAAGATATTCACCACTATGGTTATAGGATAGGTTCATTTCAGGTTCCCTATCTTCAGGTGCCCAAGGAACTTACTGGCGACATTTCCCTGGGCACCTGGTTACCACTCCAAGCTCAAGTCTCTTGCCAACCTTTATGTGGTTCCCATAACTAAGATATGAGTTCCCTGCCCCCCTATCTAAACTTCCTATATCCCAAATCATCCCATTTCCTCAAGTTCCCCTCATCCTCTCCTTCACACTTTTCTCTCCCCATCTCCCCTCACCCCCATCCCACTCCACTCCCAAGATTCCAAATTTTTGCCCGGCAATCCTGTCTATTTCCTATAGCCAGGAGGATAACTATATGTTTTTCCTTGGGTTTACCCTCTTGTTAGCTTCTTTAGGATCACAAATTATAGACCTAGTGGCCCCTATCCATGAATAGAAATCAATGATGAGTGAGTACATCCCATGATCTTTTTTTGGGTCTGGGTTACCTCACTCTGGATAGTATTTTCTATTTCCATCCATTTGCATGCAAAATTCGAGAAGTCATTGTTTTTTACCGCAGAGTAGTACACTAATGTATATATATTCCACACTTTCTTCATCCATTCTTCTATTGAAGGGCATCTAGGTTGCTTCCAGCTTCTGGCTATTACAAATAATGCTGCTATGAACATAGTTGGACAAATACTTTTGTCATATGATAGGGCATCTCTTGGGTATATTCCCAAGAGTGCTATTGCTTGGTCCAGGGGTAAGTTAATCCCAATTTTTCTGAAAACCGCCACACTGATTTCCAAAGTGGTTGCACAAGTTTGCAGTCCCACCAGCAATGGATGAGGGTACCCCTTTCTCCACAACCTCTCCAGCAAAGGCTATCCTTGGTGTTTTTGATTTTAGCCATTCTGACAGGTGTAAGGTGATATCTCAAAGTTGTTTTGATTTGCATTTCTCTGATCGCTAAGGAGGTTGAACATGACCTTAAGTATCTTTTGGCCATTTGAACTTCTTCTGTTGAGAATTCTCTTTTCAGTTCAGTGCCCCATTTTTAAATTGGGTTAATTATCATTTTAACTTCTAGTTTCTTGAGTTCTTTAAATATTTTGGAGATCAGACCTTTGTCTGTTGCAGGGTTGGTGAAGATCTTCTCCCATTCAGTAGGCTGCCATTTGTCTTAATGACAGTGTCCTTTACTTTACAGAAGCTTCACAGTTTCATGAGGTCCCATTTATTCAGTGTGCCCTCAATGTCTGTGCTGCTGGGGTTATACATCTTTGGGATATTTCTTTAATTAGGTTAAGAATTTTATTTGTTCTTTTGAGTCACACTAGGTAGGGCTGCTTACTTTTCATAACTTGTATTATTTGGAGATGTTTCCATAATTAGATTGGGAATATTATTTGTTCTTTTTGAGTCACACTACGTGGGACTGTTATTTATGATATTTTAAGTATTTATCTCTTTTAACTATTATCAGCAAACAGTACACTATTAGGACTTGGCTTTCATTTTTGTACTACTAATAGTACCAAGAGGTGTTTAATAGACCTTTTTTCCTACATGATGCAGTGTAGATCCAGGCTGTGTGCTGACATAAGCGTTTTGTTTACAGCTAATCACTTTGCAAGTGGAGGTCATCAGGTTTTGTGTTTGTTTTAAAAAGTGGTTTTTTAGCTTTACTTATTTTCCATTTGTAGGGCTACATCTCTGATTTGACTCAATAGTTTTTACTTCAGTATACCTGTGCTATAGCCACAACTTGTTATTTCTGTTTTCTGTAAGTTTATACCACAAAGCATCACTCGAAAGGGAAGTCAGTTGGTTAAGTGAGTTAAGGCGTGGTGGCATGCCTAAGACCCTAAGAAATAGAGGTTAGGCGGCCAGATCTTGACTTGCTCTCTAACCAGACTCATGATTATCATAAATATCACTATTGAGCATTCATCCAGCAACTAATGGCAACAGAGGCAGAAATCCACATTGGAGCACTGGACTGAGCTCCCAAATTCCAGTTGAAGAGTTTTAAGTTGTTTTCTTCTACTTCTTTTGGGTTAGGATTATCAAGTCTTCCTGTTGTGTGACCACTGGGTTCTGGTGTTACCATGTTGCTTTTTAGGTTGTTGGAGGGATTCGTACTATGGCGCCTACCCATCTAGTCCTTCAAATGAGGCCTGCAGTGTTTTTGTGTCTTGGTCCAGTCCTTGAAGTGGCTGTCTGAGTGTTTGGCAGGTTTTCTTGATATGCTTTACTGTCACTGTCTGTCTCAGAAGTTTCTGAGGTCTCTATATGCCTTCTCTCTCAGTCTTCTTTTTGTTGTGTTCACTTTGTGCTCTCTTAATCCCCTCAGTGTTGTAGCAAGCTCATGGTCCCCTCAGTATTATAGCAAGCTTTCAGCTCTTAGGCAGCGTGTGGCTAGTACCTTGGGGGGTGTCCCATGGGTGGGATTGGGTTTGAGGGGATCCTAGCCACAGGAAACTCCCTGATGGCTGGCAAGAAATGCCGAGGGAGTTGGGGAGGGGCCTGGAGTTTTGTCCGACTGGGGAGGTCCTAGAGAGTGGGGCGTCCTGCCATGTTCACTCACCTCTTAAGTCCCCTCAGTATTGGAGCAAGCTGTGTTTTAAAGTCCAACCCAAGTTGCAGGAGGATAGCCTTTCTTATTTTTTAAAAAGATTATTTTAAAAAAGATTTATTTTATTTGTATATGTGTCTTGAGTATGTACCAGGTGTGTGCTGGTGTCTTTTGTCATCGTGAGAAGAGTTCAGATATCCTGAAACTGGAGTTACATGTCCATGAACTTACTCATGGGGCTGCTGTGATCCAAACCCATGTCTCCTAGAAGAGCAGCAAGTACTCAGTGCAAAGCTATCTTCTCAGCCCCACCTTGAGTACATTGTTTTACAAAAAGTTAAACTGTAATCTTTACTATGTTGGTAATAAATTAAAGAACTAGGAGTTTTTTACATTTATTTCCACACACAGGGTGGGGGGAGAGAAAGAGAGACAGAGAGAGAGAGAGAGAGAGAGCGAGAGAGAGAGAGAGATAGCACGATACCAAGCTAATTTATAAAAGAAAGCATTTTACAGTTTCAGAGGGTTAGTGCATCACTGTGACTCTGGAGTCTCCAACATCTTGGTTCTTTAGTACAAATCCAAGCTTCTTGTTCTCAGCTTTATATGATGGTCTCTATAGGCCTTCAAGCCACATGCCATCAGGGCTGTAACATTTTTCTCTGAACTAATGAGGAAGATTTCACAACCTCTTAACTCCAGTATTTTGGATTCTAAATTCAGGCAAGTATTGTTGTACATTTTGGATGGAATATGGCTCTCTCATTGGATTCCATTTGTATAAACTTTGAACTCTTGGTGTTTCCCTTCGTTGAATAAGCTTTACTTTGTTTTTGTAGTAGATTCTCTAGGGATTTTCTTTTTACATGTTTCATGGTTATCTAGGTGGGATCTTTACCTTCATTCCATTTCTCTGTACCTCTTTCAGCACAAACCTAGGTGTAGGCATTTTATTTCCTGTTCTTCCTTTTTCTCCTCAGATTGTGCATTTGTATTTCTCTTTGCTCTGTTTGCACTTTTCTTTCATTCTTTCTTTCTTTCTTTCTTCCTCCCTTCCTTCCTTTTTTTTTTGGGGGGGACAGTGTTTCTTTGTAGCTTTGGAGCCAGTAGTTGGGGTTTTAGCTCAGTGGTAGAACACTTGCTTAGCAGTTTTTCATTTTAGAGCTGCATTAAGAATGATTACTAATAACCATGAGTCAATACTGTGTTGAATGAAATCTCTGCCAATAATATTGTTCCAAAACTCTTCAATTTCGCCTCAAGCAGGTTCTTAGGACAAGGGTCAAAAGCAGCCACATTGTTGGCTAAAACAATACAAGAATTGTCTTTATTCCAGTTTCTTTTCAATTTTGTTTATTTTTTATAAATAATACCATTCAAAATTTGCACTTCCTCCCCTCCTCCCATTTCCCTCCTACTCCCCCACTCACTCTTCCCCTTCTCTGCCAATCCTAAGAGTGCAGGGTACCCTGCCCTTTGGGAAGGCCCTCCCCTGTCCATCCAGGCCTAGGAGGGGTGCATTCAAACCGACTAGGATCCCCAACAGCCAGTATATGCAGTAGAGACAAATCTCAGTGCCATTATCATTGGCTTTTCAGTCAGCCCCCATGCCTCCAGCTGGATTTAGCTCAGGCACACTGTCTCAGTGGGTGGACCAACCCTGCCTGGTCCTGATGTCCTTACTCATTTTCTCCCTCCTTCTGCTCTTCAACTGGATCTTAGGAGCTCAGTCTAATGCTCTGCTGTGGGTCTCTGTCTCTATCTCCATGAATCGCTGGATGAAGGTTCTATGGTGATATTCAAGATAATCATCTGTGTGAGTATGGGACAAGGCCAGTTCAGGCACCCTCTCATCTACTGCCCAAGGATCTAGCTGGAGATATCCCCGTGGACACCTGAGAATCCTTCTAGAGCCAAGTTTCTTGCCAACCCTAAAATGGCTCCCTTAATTAAGATATCATCTTCTCTGCTCCCATATCCACACTTCCTCCATCGCAACCATCCCACTCTCCCAAGCTCTCCCTAATTCTTCCCTTCTCCCTTCTCTCTCCCCCCTCCCCTTCATCCCACCCCATCCCCACATTCCCAACTTTTGCCCAGTGCTCTTGTCTGCTTCTAGTTTCCAGGAGGATCTATATGTTTTTCTTTGGATTCACTTTATTCCAGTTTCTAATACTGTTTCACCCTGAAACTTCTTGAACTGGGCCTCTATAATCCACATTGCTCTCAGTACTACTGTCTTCAAAGCTCTTGTAGCATTTTTAAGCCCCACTTAAAACATTCAACCACTTCCCTCATGCAAAGTTCCCAAGTCAACATTCCTCTAACAAGCAGCTTGACCAGTCCTGTCACAGTAATACCATGTAACAACGTTATCATAGTTACTTTTCTATTGTAAAGAGACACCATGATGAAGGCAGCTTATAAAAGAAAACATTTAATTGGGGGCTTGCTCATGGTCAGAGAGTGAGTCCATGACCATCACGTCATGGGGCATGGCAGCACACAGGCATGACACTGGAGAGTAGCTGGGAGTTTTAACCTGATTTACAAGTTGGTAGCAGAGTTGGTGGGGGGGGGTGGAACTGTCTTAGGCTTCTGAAATCTCAAAGTCCACATCCTGTGAAACACCTGTCCAACGAGGTAACATCTAATCTTTCTCAAAATGGTTCCACCAACTAGGGATCAAGCATTTAAATATAGGAGCTTTTATGGGACCGTTCTCTTTCAAACCACCACATTAATCAAAATACTATTTTAGGACCCAAATTGCTCACTATTATATGATTAAGAAACAGCAAAGCAGATTCAGAGACTACTAGAGAAAAGAAATATATATTATAATCATTATAAGCAACTTCTAAAACTTGACAGAGATATATTGCTGCCTGGACAGTAACCCAAAGTTCTTCTGTAACATCGGGAAATTTTTCTTCAGCCTACAGGCCCATAGTATCTGGCAGACTTTTCCATGAAGCAGTGAATTTGAAAGGCTGTTTTGCCTCTATTGGCAGTTTGTCAGTCACTTTCTTCTGTGTCCTGCAGAATGTCTGGAACATTTCATGAAGCAAGAACCCTGAGGACTCAGGAGACATTTTTATGGTGTTGGTTTTCTTCTACTTTATGCAAGTTACAGGGATCAAACTCAGGTTGCCACGCCTTGGTGGCAAAAACCTTTGCCTTTTGAGCCCTCTTATATTTTCACTGGAATAAGAGAATAGACTTCCTCCCTTATTCTGAAGAACCACAGAAAAGGCCCTTTTCTTTTAGTGGGGCATGAGAATGTTTGCAGTTGGAGTATGGAAGGATGTTTTGCACACATTTTCTCTGTCTCTGTCTCTACAGAAAACTGCCCTTGTTGAGGGACCAGGTGTATGCCAACTTTGCCTATTTAGTATTGGGAGTGATAAGTCAGAGAAAATGAGGGGGTTGTCTGAGTTTCATACCAGACTCAGGCATTGAGATCCAGTATGGTGTTTTCCAGCAGAAGTTTCATTTCAATTCTATTTTGTTTCTAATTGCCGTTTCATAAGAGGTCTCTTCAGGTACTTAATGCTCTTTGGTTTTCCCCTCCTGAGAAGTACTTTATATGTTTATTATTTGTTTATCTTAAAATTTTTCTGAGGTCTATATTTAAACTTAATATGCAGCCCAGGCTGGCCTGGGACTCAGGAGCCTTTCCCCTCAGTCTCTCAAGTGCTAGGATTACCACCATTTGCCACCAGTGTCCCGTGCTGAGCAATACTCTAGCCTGAGATGTATTTGAACAACATCAACTTTGATCCACTGGGAAGTGTACTTTGTGGTATACTTTCTCTCTCTTGGTAATTGTCTCCTTCTTGTTCATGGGTGATCTCTTGAGGCTGAGTGAAACTGGTGTGGTTGAAGACTGAGTCAGAGGAGCTGAGGGGGGATGCCCAGGAGAACTCTTCATCCAAACTGTAAATACCCATTGATGCAGAGTGACAGGGGGAGGACTTGTGTATTGTAGTGGTGAGCTGAGGGCCTCTTCCCACAGCTGGGCTCATGGCTGCCTGGCTAGCTCATGCCCCAAAATAACAACACACACACACTGTATTCTTTTAAACACTGCTTGGTCCATTAGCTCTAGCCATTACTGGCTAAATCTTATATCCTGCAATGAATCAGATTCCCATGAGCTCTGTCACTGTGATCTCACATAGATAACTCATTCAGTGTTCACGTCCAGGACATTGAGTTTTAATTTTTGTCCTAATCTGATAAAGAAAAAAAGATGAGGAGAAGAGAGGAGCCTGATGTAAGGCTTCAAAATGGGTCATTTGAAAAGGTAACACTGCCTGCCTCCACGTGTGCTGCCAACCTTTATTAGCAAATCCATCCTTTCATAGATTAGCTATACGCAACCCAAGTGTGCAGCACACTGCTAACCACAGGTGTGAACCTAACTGCCTTTGATTTCTGAAACAATTGCTGTCCCATCAAGGTCTCATAACAACACAGAAAACTATGTAAGAATGCCCCATCACCACCTTAGAGGAATTTGAGGACCCCAAAGAAGCAGCAAGTTATCTTTATTGGAAATATAAATGTTTCTGCAGGGACAAAATGATGTACATTAAAAAAACAGATTGGTGTACTCACTACGATTGTATGTGATATGATGCACACAGGATATTGGTTCTGAATACTTGGTCCTCAGGAGGTTTTTGAGGTTGTGGAGAACCAGAACCTTGCTGGAGGAATTGGTGTCTGAAAGGATCAGCCTTGATGTATCAGGGCATTTTTTCATTGGTCCCCAATGTTTACTGATTTCCTTACAGAGAACAAGAAGCCTCCAAATCCTGCTGCCATGTCTTCTGCAACATGAACTGTGAAAACCCCCTCCACACCCTGGTTGTTTTCATCACATAAGAAGGTGTAAGTCACAAGCAATCTAACACACCAGTTTAGAATTATGATTCATTAAATGGTTATTTTTTTAATGGGCAAAACTTACAGATTGCCATGCCAGACAACATCCCTTTGCATGATCAGGAAGGGAGCCTAGTAGCTGGATGAAAAGGTGGATGAATGAGAGCAAGCTGAAGTCAGTTGCTCCTAATTGAAAGAGAGAGAGACCACACCCCAATGGCCTTTATCTCAGTTGCTATAGCCTGAAGGAGCAGAAGGAGCTCCTGCAACACACCTATTTTGACATAGCAGCATAATTTACCAGTATGTGACAAAAACCTATTTTAGTTTATTTTTTACAGTCTTTCAGGATACATGGCAGAGACAGGATCTGCTTCATGCATTTGTGTGACCAATGATTACCCTTTAAGAAAAAACCCACAAACACTCCCAACAACATCATCAGCATTCAGCAACATGTCCATGATTGCTTTGCTTTGCCTTTGGTGGAGTGGTAACTCATGCTGCTAGTTAATCTGTGCAAGCAATGTGAATTTCCCTGTAAATATATAGAGAGAATAGACAGTTTATCTTTTTTTTTTTTTTTTTCTTATTTATTTATTTTTATTCTTTTTTAATTAAAATTTCCACCTGCTCCCCATTTCCCATTTCCCTCCCCTCCTCCCAAATATTGCCCTCCCCCCACTTCCCTCCCCCTATCCCCACTCCTCTTCTCCTCCCCCCACTCCATTCCCCCTCCCTCTCGTTACTGAAGAGCAGTCCAAATTCCCTGCCCTGCGGGAAGACCAAGGTCCTTCTATCTACGTCCAGAAAGGTGAGCGTCCAAACAGGCTAAGCTCCCACAAAGCCAGTTCATGTATTAGGATCGAAACCTAGTGCCATTGTCCTTGGCTTCTCATCAGTCTTCATTGACCGCCATGCTCAGGGAGTCCGGAATCAACCCATGCTTATTCAGTCCCAGACCAGCTGGCCTTGGTGGGCTCCCAATAAATCAGTTCCACTGTCACAGTGGGTGGGTGCATCCCTCGTGGTCCTGATTTTTTGCTCATGTTCTCCCTCCTTCTGCTCCTCATTTGGACCTTAAGAGCTCAGACCGTTGCTCCAAATTGAGACTCTGTCTCTACCTCGATCCATCGCCAGATGAAGGTTCTAAGGTGATATGCAAGATATTCATCAGTATAGGATAGGGTCATTTCAGGTTCCCTCTCCTTAGTTGCCCAAGGTACCAGCTGGGGACATATTCCTGGACACCTGCGAACCCCTCAAGAGTCAAGTCTCTTGCCAACCCTAAGATGGCTCCCTTAGATAGGATATATACTTCGCTGCTCCCGTATCCATCCTTCCTATATCCCAACCATCCCAATCCTCCGAGCTCCTCCCATCCTCCCCTTCTCATATTTCTCATCCCATTTCCCCTTTGCCCCATGCCACCTCACCCGCAAGTTCCCAGTTTTTGCCCTGGAATCTTGTCTACTTCCCCCTCTCCATGCGGATGACTATATGATTTTCTTTGGGTTCACTTTCTTATTTAGCTTCTATAGGATCACACATTATATGCTTAATGTCTTTTATTTTATGGTTAGAAACCGATTATGAGTGAGTACATCCCATGTTCCTCTTTTTGAGTCTGGGATACCTCACTCAGGATAGTGTTTTCTATTTCCATCCATTTGCACGCAAAATTCGAGAAGTCATTGTTTTTTACTGCTGAGTAGTACTCTAATATGTATATATTCCACACTTTCTTCATCCATTCCTCCATTGAAGGGCATCTAGGTTGTTTCCAGGTTTTGGCTATTACAAACAATGCTGCTATGAACATAGTTGAACAGATACTTTTGTCATTTGATGTGGCATCTCTTGGGTATATTCCCAATAGTGGTATTACTGGATCTTGGGGTAGGTTGATCCCAAATTTCCTGAGAAATCGCCACACTGATTTCCAAAGTGGTTGCACAAGTTTGCATTCCCACCAGCAATGAATGAGTGTGCCTCTTTCTTCACAACCTCTCCAGCAAAGGCTATCATTGGTGTTCTTGATTTTAGCCATTCTGACAGGTGTAAGATGGTATCTCAAAGTTGTTTTAATTTGCATTTCCCTTATCGCTAAGGAGGTTGAGCATGACCTTAGGTGTCTTTTGGCCATTTGAATTTCTTCTGTTGAGAATTCTCTGTTCAGATCAGTGCCCCATTTTTTTATTGGGTTCATTAGCATTTTAAAGTTTAGTTTCTTGAGTTCTTTATATATTTTGGTGATCAGACCTTTGTCTGTTGCAGGGTTGGTGAAGATCTTCTCCCAGTCAGTGGGTTGCCTTTTTGTCTTAGTGACAGTGTCCTTTGCTTTACAGAAGCTACTCAGTTTCAGGAGGTCCCATTTATTCAATGTTGCCCTTAATGTCTGTGCTGCTGGAGATAAACGTAGGAAGTGATCTCCTGTACCCATATGTTGTAGAGTACTTCCAACTTTTTCTTCTATCAGGTTCAGTGTGTTCAGACTAATATTGAGGTCTTTAATCCATTTGGACTTGAGTTTTGTGCATGGTGATAGATATGGATCTATTTTCATTCTTCTACACGTTGACAACCAGTTCTGCCAGCACCATTTGTTGAAGATGCTCTCTTTTTTCCATTGAATACTTTTAGCTCCTTTATCAAAAATTAGGTGTTCATAAGTTTGTGGGTTAAAATCAGGGTCTTCTACTCGGTTCCATTGGTCGACTTCTCTGTTTTTATGCCAATACCAAACTGTTTTCAATACTGAGGCTCTGTAATAGAGTTTGAAGTCAGGGATGGTAATGCCTCCAGACGATCCTTTATTATATAAGATTGTTTTGGCTATCCTGGGTTTTTTGTTTCTCCATATAAAGTTGATTATTGTCCTCTCAAGATCTGTGAAGAATTTTGATGGGATTTTGATGGGGATTGCATTGAATCTATAAATTGCCCTTGGTAGAATTGCCATTTTTACTATGTTGATCCTCCCTATCCAAGAGCAAGGGAGATCCTTCCATTTTCTGGTATCCTCCTCAATTTCTTTCTTCATTGACTTAAAGTTCTTGTCAAATAGATCCTTTACTTCCTTGGTTAGGGTTACCCCAAGATAGTTTATGCTATTTGTGGCTATCGTGAAGGGTGATGCTTCTCTGATTTCCATCTCTGCTTCCTTATCCTTTGTGTATATGAGGGCAACTGATTTTTTGGAATTGATCTTGTATCCTGCAACGCTACTAAAGGTGTTTATCAGCTGAAGGAGTTCTTTGCTGGAGTTTTTGGGGTCGCTTATGTACACTATCATATCGTCTGCAAATAATGAAAGTTTAACTTCTTCCTTTCCGATTTGAATCCCTTTGATCCCCTTATGTTGTCTTATTGCTATTGCTAGAATTTCAAGCACTATATTAAAGAGGTATGGAGAGAGTGGACAACCTTGTCGTGTTCCTGATTTTAGTGGAATAGCTTTGAGTTTCTCTCCATTTAATTTGATGTTAGCTGACGGCTTGCTATAAATAGCTTTTATTATAGTTAGGAACGACCCTTGTATTCCTAATCTCTCTAAGACCTTTATCATAAAGGGATGTTGAATTTTGTCAAATGCTTTTTCAGCATCTAATGAAATGATCATATGGTTTTTTTCTTTCAGTTTATTTATATGATGGATTACATTGATAGATTTTCGTATGTTGAACCAGCCCTGCATCTCTGGGATGAAGCCTACTTGATCATAATGGATAATTTTTCTGATGTGTTCTTGGATTCGGTTTGCCAGTATTTTATTGAGTATTTTTGCGTCGATGTTCATGAGTGAGATTGGCCTGTAGTTCTCTTTCTTGGTTGTGTCTTTGTGTGGTTTTGGTATCAGAGTAACTTCAGCTTCATAAAAGGAATTTGGCAATGACTTCTCTGTTTCAATATTGTGAAATACATTAAGGAGTATAGGTATTAGGTCTTCTTGGAAGTTCTGGTAGAATTCTGCATTGAAGCCATCTGGACCTGGGCTTTTTTTGGTGGGGAGGTTTTTTATAACAACTTCTAATTCTTCGCGACTAACAGGTCTATTTAGATTGTTCACCTGGTCCTGGTTTAACTTTGGTATATGGTACTTATCTAAAAAAGTGTCCATTTCTATAACATTTTCCAATTTTGTGGCATACAGATTTTTGTAGTAAGATCTAATGATTCTCTGAATTTCCTCTGAGTCTGTGGTTATGTCTCCCTTTTCGTTTCTGATTTTGTTAATTTGCGTATTCTCTCTCCGCCGTTTGATTAGTTTGGATAGGGGTTTATCAATCTTATTGATTTTCTCCATGAACCAGCTTTTTGTTTCATTGATTATTTGGATTGTTTTCTGTGTTTCTATTTTGTTGATTTCAGCCCTCAATTTGATTATTTCCAGTCTTCTACTTCTCCTAGGTGAGTCTGCTTCTTTTTTTTCTAAAGCTTTCAGGTGGGCTATTAAGTCTCCAATGTGTGCTTTCTCCGTTTTCTTTAAGTGGGCACTTAATGCTATGGATTTTCCTCTTAGCACTGCTTTCATAGTGTCCCATAGGTTTGAGTATGTTGAGTCTTCGTTTTCATTGAATTCAAGAAAGACTTTAATTTCTTTCTTTATTTCTTCCTTGATCCAGGTGAGGTTCAGTAGTTGACTGTCCAGTTTCCATGAGTTCATAGGCTTTCTGGGGATAGCATTGTTGTTGAATTCTAACTTTAATCCATGGTGATCTGATAAGACACAGGTGGTTACCGATATTTTTTTGTAACTGTGTAAGTTTGCTTTGTTACCGAGTATGTGGTCTATTTTCGAGAAGGTTCCATGAGCTGCAGAGAAGAAGGTATATTCTTTCCTATTTGGGTGGAATGTTCTATAGATGTCTGTTAAGTCCATTTGATTCATTACCTCCCTTAATCCTCTTATTTCTCTGTTAGGTTTCTGTTTGATTGACCTGTCCATTGGTGAGAGAGGAGTGTTGAAATCTCCTACTATTAGTGTGTGTGGTTTGATGACTGCCTTGAGTTTTAGTAACGTTTCTTTTACATAAGTGGGTGCTTTTATATTAGGGGCATATATATTCAGGATTGAGATTTCATCCTGGTGAACTGTTCCTGTTATGAGTAAAAAATGTCCATCTCCATCTCTTTTGATTGATTTTAGTTTGAAGTCAACTTTCTTAGAAATTAGTATGGCCACACCTGCTTGTTTCTCAGGTCCGTTTGCTTGATAAACCTTTTCCCAGCCCTTTACTCTGAGTAGATGTCTGTCTTTGTGGTTGAGGTGTGTTTCTTGTAAGCAGCAGAATGTTGGATCCTGTTTTCGTATCCAATCTCTTAGCCTGTGCCTCTTTATAGGTGAGTTGAGTCCATTGATATTAAGTGATATTAATGACCAGTGGTTGTTAACTCCGGTCATTTTTCCTTTCTTTCTTTCTTTCTTTCTTTCCTTTGGTAGTAGAGTTTGTGTGTTTCCCTTCTTCAAGTTGTGCTGGTGAAGGGTCTTTAGATGTCTGAGTTATTGTGGGCATTGTTGGACTCCTTGGTTTGTGATTTTCCTTCAATTACTTTCTGAAGGGCTGGATTTGTGGCTACGTATTGTTTAAATTTTTTTTTATCCTGGAAAACTTTGTTTTCTCCATTTATAGTGAACGAAAGCTTGGCTGGGTATAGTAGTCTGGGCTTGCATCCATGGTCTCGTAGTTTCTGCAGTATATCTATCCAGGACCTTCTGGCTTTCATGGTTTCCATAGAGAAATCAGGTGTAAGTCTGATAGGTTTACCTTTATAGGTAACTTGACCTTTTTCCTTTGCAGCTCTTAATATTCTTTCTTTATTCTGTATGTTTTGTGTTTTGATTATTATATGACGAGGAGATGTTTTTTTTTGATCCAGTCGATTTGGTGTTCTGTATGCTTCTTGGACCTTCAAAGGAATATCTTTCTTAAGGTTGGGAAAGTTTTCTTCTATAATTTTATTAAATATATTTTCTGGACCATTGAGCTGTACTTCTTCTCCTTCTTCTATCCCTATTATTCTTAGGTTTGGTCTTTTTATTGTGTCCCAGATTTCCTGAATGTTTTGTGATGAGAATTTGTTGGTTATGCTGTTTTCTTTGATGAGAGTGTTTATTTTCTCTATGGTATCTTCAGTGTCTGAGATTCTTTCTTCTATCTCTTGTAATCTGTTGGTGGTACTTGTCTCTGTAGTTCCTGTTCGTTTATTCAAATTTTCCATCTCCATCCTTCCCTCGGTTTGTGTTTTCTTTATTACTTCCACTTCGTTCTTCAAGTCTTGAACCGTTTCCCTTACCTGTTTGATTACTTTTTCTTGTTTCTCTTGGTTTTCTTGGGTATCTTTGAGATATTTATTCATTTCCTCTACCTTTTTGTTTGTAATCTCTAATTGGTTGTGGCAGTTTTTCACCTCCTGTTTAAGGTCCTCTATTATTTTCATAAAATTCACTTTTGAGTCGAATTCTTCTAATTCTTCTGTATTAGGGTTTAGACTTCTCATTTCGGGATTCCTGGATCCTGGTGATGTCACGTTGCCTTTCAAGTTGTTGGGGGAATTCTTGCATTGGCGCCTGCCCATCTTTTCCTTCAAATGGAGCCAGGAGAGGCCTGATGTCTTGGACCAGACTTTGCTGTGACTAACTCTCTAGGTGTATCTCCTCAGTGTAGGGGCAGGAACCGTTCCCTTCCAGGTGAACTCCTCAACACCAAAACATGGATGCGTGGTATTCCAATGACCCGCGTAAAGAAGGCCGAATGCAAGGGTTCGGGCGGGGTCCAGTAGAACACAGGCGACACTGCAGTACAAGCTGGAGGTGCCTGCGCTCCCTTTCGGGGGTTGCTGAGGCCTGCCCGCTGCTCTGGTTGGGTAGCCTTAGTGTAGGGGCGTTTGTGCTCTCTACCGGGACCGTCCGCCCCAGGATAGTACACACTCACCCGTCCCGATGAAACTTCTTGGCACCTACACAGGAACTCCTGGATGCCCCAATGAGCCAGGGACTAAGGGAAGTAGGGCGCAGGCAGAGCAGGTCCAGCAGATCACAGCAGAGACTGCAGCCCCAGCAGCAGGGGCCCGCTTTCCCTGGCGGGGACCTTGAGGCCTGCCCTCTAGTCAGGGACTCACTGCTCTGGGTTGGTAGCCTTAGTGAAATGGCAGGAAACTGTTCCACAGCTAAGGACCTTGCAGACAAGGCAGGTTTGGGGGTGGGGGTGGGGGCGGGTGTGTAGGAGAGCAAGCCCTGCAGCAGGAGCTGGGGGAGGGGTGTTTGTGCTCTCTACCTGGACAGTCCGCCCCAGGATAGCACACACTCACCCGTCCCGATGAAACTTCTCGGCACCTACACAGGAACTCCTGGATGCCCCAATGAGCCAGGGACTAAGGGAAGTAGGGCGCAGGCAGAGCAGGTCCAGCAGATCACAGCAGAGACTGCAGCCCCAGCAGCAGGGGCCCGCTTTCCCTGGCGGGGACCTTGAGGCCTGCCCTCTGGTCAGGGACTCACTGCTCTGGGTTGGTAGCCTTAGTGAAATGGCAGGAAACTGTTCCACCGCTAAGGACCTTGCAGACAAGGCAGGTTTGGGGGTGGGGGTGGGGGCGGGTGTGTAGGAGAGCAAGCCCTGCAGCAGGAGCTGGGGGAGGGGTGTTTGTGCTCTCTACCTGGACAGTCCGCCCCAGGATAGCACACACTCACCCGTCCCGATGAAACTTCTCGGCACCTACACAGGAACTCCTGGATGCCCCAATGAGCCAGGGACTAAGGGAAGTAGGGCGCAGGCAGAGCAGGTCCAGCAGATCACAGCAGAGACTGCAGCCCCAGCAGCCTAGACAGTTTATCTTAAAAATGTCAGGAGGTCACACTGCAATGGAGTGGGTTAATCATCACCATGTGACAGTGACATATTTAAGATCACTCCTGTCTTTAAATCTCAGAATTGTCAAGATGTTATGTTTTTGTGCAGACTTCTCAGAGTTTTCTCCCATTCATGTTTTCCATGGATGTTTGCTAGTTACGCTTACATGTCTTTTGTGAGATTCTGTCAGTTTTGCCATACACTCTCAGCTCCACAACCCCTCCTGCCCTAAGATTCTAGTTCCAGGCATTTTAGACATCTTGTGACTGTTGCACGAGTGTCTCATGTTTCGCCTAAATGATTTGGAATGTTATTTAGCCTGAGTTTTAACTTCATTCCCTGAGTTCATTGACTTTCCTTGACCATCTTTCTTGGGCCACTGAGCTGAGCTACTAGGGGTTTGCTATAGTTACTTCTCCAGGCTGAGACAGCCTACACTCTCAGTACTACTGTGATAGTGTTTCTGTAGCAAGTATTCTTCTCAAGATAAGAAGAAATTTCAATATTATAATCCATCTGCTGTTATTGTGTCTTAAACACACAAACACACCCCCATAAGTTATGCACACACACACTGTTGATATCTCAACTTAGTCAGTCATTCTAGGATTAGTAAGAGGCTTCTCTCTAGAGGGGTTCCTAGAAAGACTTGGGGTGACCCCAACGAGGACCTTGGTCAGGTGAGCTGTGGGTGCCTGCACTGTGCCATATCCCTAGGGACTTCAGGTTCTTTGTCCCATAATCAGACTGATGACTATCTTGAGTATCACCATAGAACTGTTGTACGGAAAAGGATGGAGATAAAAACAGGGACCAACATCAGAAAACTAGACTGAGCTACCAAGCTCCAGGTGAAGAGCTGAAGGGGAGAGAATAAGAGCAAAGAACTAAGGAATACAAGGGCTTGTTCCACCAATGAGACACTGTGTCTGAGCTAATGAAAACTCAACAAAACCAGCTGTGCTGGGACTGACACATCACGGGATCAAAGTGGAAGCATTGAATGTGACTTACAATTGGGGCAGAATGAGAACCCAATGATAATGGAACTGGGATTTGTCTGTACTGCACATACAGGCTTTATGTGGTCCTATTATATGTGGATGCATACCTTCCTCAATCTGGATGGAGGGGGGGCAAGGGCTTCCCACAGGTCAAGGTACCCTGCCCTCTATTAGGACTGGATTTGGAGTGGAGAGGGGGGGGAGGAAAGGAAGTGGTAATTTGAAATTTATTATTTATGAAGGAAGAAAAAATCATTCAGAGATAACCAACGGAGAGATGCGAGTTTAAAAAAAAAAACTTTCATGTGAGTTGTTGACTCAGACACCAAAGACTTTTTCAGAAAAATAAGATACAGGGATTGAGTTGCTTGGGCAAGAGTGTGACTCCAGTAATTGGGAAGATGAGTGAGGGCTTATTTTATGTCTCCTGGTGGCTGTATACAGCTTTTTAGGAGCTGAATGCTGGATGTTTCTGTGGGTAAATAGGGAAGTAGCAGGCTTGTGTGGGGATTTCTGACATAAGTAGAGCCTTGGTGATGTCACAAAACCTTGGTTCATGGTAGCAACTCTGTTCCACTCAAAGCACTAGTCTTCCATGAAGGTGGGTTTATTATTCTCACAGTGCCTGAGGAGGATAGTTCAGGTCCTGGTCTCCACAACCATTCAACAGGCTTTTTGCATCTGAACATTTCTGGAAGATGGAATCTGGAGAGGTAGGACATTTTCTTTTGGTAAATATGTTTCCAAAGCAACTAAGACCTCTGTAATACAAAAAAGTTTTCCTTCAAATGTCCTGCAGTCCACCATGTATGTTGTTACCAGCTCCTATATTTGATAGTTGTGGGGATGGTGAATGCCAGCTATTCTTCCCACTTTATCTTTGCTAACAATATCAAATTCATCAATCCACTAAAATGGCAAAGCTCCTCTTTGTCCATAGGTGTTTTAAAAGATACTAATTGTTGCTCAACTGCTGCTGTTGCCTAGAATAATGAGTCTTTCAGGTTGAAGTGGGTCTCACAGTACTCACTTCCACAATGAAGACACAGAATGGCTTTATGTAATATACCTGGGTCTGGATCAAGAGACACAATACAGAGAGCCAGTGGACTGGAGTGCCATGACCTTTGGCAGGCTGTCTTGGGTTGAGCCCCATACCTATGTGCTTGATGTCGAAGGAGACGTGTGGATGTCCTTCGAATCCTTTGTTATCTGTTCAGATTTTTCTTACTCATTTCGGGGATAGGCATACCTTCTCCTCTCATTGACTTAGTTAGTCAGAAAGTAGGTTTCTCAGCAGAGGTCATTTGCCTTTGGGCAGCAGGAATTTGTCTCTGATACTTATATTGTGAGCTGTAGAGAAAAATTTGCTAATTGTCCTATTCATTTCATAACAGAATATTACAGTTAGGTATGCAAAACTGTTCAGCACTGTCTTTGTCTCCTGCCCCAAAGTTCTTCCAGAAAGGAGCCTTGAACTCACAGCCTCCCCTTCTTATCCTTGCAGGCACTCATTATTGATGCCACGACTTTGTTTCTAATTTAAACAGAGGGAAAGTTATTTCAACCTAGAGAGTGGGCAGCTATGAAGCCCAAGCAAAGAAATATAGCCAAGAAACAGCGGACCAGGAGGTCAGTGGCCTATCTCAGCAAGTCTACAGCCATGATGAAGATGCCTCTTAGTATGAGATGCATGCCACCTGTGCAGAAGAGGAATGGGTCATCTCTCCAGAAGCAAAAACTGAGTAGGCCTTTTGAGGCCCTGTAGAATATTGTCGGCCGCAGAATTTCTCACGGCTGGAAGGAAGCCAATGAACCAGTCACCCAGTGGAAAGCCATCATTCTAGATCAACTGCCAACAAATCCCTCTCTCTATTTGTTAAAGTATGATGGGACAGATTGTGTCTATGGAATGGAGCTCCACAGTGATGAAAGGATTTTAAACCTTAAGTTCCTGCCTAACAACATACGATTTCCTCAGGAGACAGACACTCATCTCTCAAACACCAAAGTTGGCAGAGCAGTGAAACATACATTTGAGGGCACAAACGGCTCTAAGGATGACTGGAAGGGGATGGTCCTAGAGGAGGTGCCAAACATGAAGACCTGGTTCTATATTACCTACAAGAAAGATCCGGTCTTGTATATTTACCACCTCCTGGTTGAATACCTTTAAGGCAACCTCCACATCATGCCAGGCTCTATGGAGGAGTGGACTGGGGTGGACCAAGTTGAGGTGCAGACCATGAAGACCTGTTTCTACATTACCTACGAGAAAGATCCAGTTGTGTACCTTTACCACCATCTAGATGACTACATTGAAAGCAACCTCCACATTATGCCAGGATGTCCTCCAAAAGGGGTGAATTTGGAATTAGGCAGGGATTCCTTGGCAGGCAAAAGCATGCAGCACAACGAAAAAGATGGAACCCAAAAGATAGGTAAAATTATTTACCAAGTTCCCACCAAACCTTCCGTGCATTTCATCAAGTTTGATAATGACTTCCATATCTATGTCTATGATTTGATGAAGATCTGTTAAAGTGAAATTCTCAAATTTTGGGGGTCAAATTACAACTGTGTTTGGTGAACTCTTTTTATCAGAAATACCTCAGGTCTTCTATTAATCCTGGTATCTTTCCCAATGGAAATTTTTGCTCTAAAAATAAAAATTTGTGAATATGTTATGTTGTTTGGTCAATGATGGAGTGTCTGGTGGATGGGACATCACAGAAAGACAGGCCTCAAAACAAAAGAGGATTTATGGTCTTTTCCCCTTGGAGAGGGAATGACGAAAGGAGATGCAGTGTGTGGAAGAGGACAAAATGGCTGTTTAGGAAACAGAGGAGAGTGGCCAAAAAGATGTAGGATCTCAGAGAGGGATAATGCGTGAGGGAAAAGCATGTCATATGGAAAGATGTGACATCGAGGTGTTGGGACTTAAGAGGATAGAGAGTGGTCATGAAGGGTCACAAAGGTGTACTCAGAAGCAAAGAAAATTGGGTTTCATTTGATTAATGGTCTAATTCATACCATCTGGAAGTCACTGAGTATATTATCTCCACTGGAGCATGTTGAGTGACCCGGATCCTCCTGCCTAAAGAAAAGTGTCTCCTCTCAGTGGCTCTTCTGCAATGGGGTGGACCTCAGGCTACCTACTTACTTTTGCCAGGCTTCTATCTGCTACCTACTTTGTCATGCCTGGATTCTTTCTGTCTTGCACTCTCACAGGTTTTATGCATGACATTCAACCCCTGTGAGTTCATTTAAACAATTGGCCTGCCTTAACTGTAAAACATTCTTCCCTTGTCTTTGATCATGTTCTGTGGGATTTGGGCTATAAAACTCATGAACAGACTCACCCGCACCCAGGCTAAACTAGTACGCATTGAATCACATTGGTGTGTGACATGCACAGATATGATGAATGCACCGAGCTCCGTAAAATCAGTTACCTAGGGAATCAGTGATGTTAGGTGAAGTGTGGCAAAGACCCCACAAAGCCATCAGACCCAAGGATACCAGTATGATATTGATGCCTGACTCCCATCATGCAAGGATCCTGACATCTTTAACAGGGCAGTTTTGGTTCCTTCATCTTCAAAAACTTGGTTAGTAAGGTTGTAGGTGTCAAACTGCCATTCAGGGCCCAGCATGTGTGTCACCTGTGCCAGGTCAGGTGATTTGGCTACAATGTGGGTGAAAACTTGTACCAGCGCATGCTGGTACCCTCGCCCCTTCTTCTTCTCAACATCATCATCAGTCTCCTGGGTGGGTCTAGAGCACAAAGAAGGCAAAATGGACTAAGCTTTTTCCTTAGTGGATAACCTTATCTACCCTCAACTTGGACTGACTTTCAGAGGGCATGCAGCACATTTTATCCTATTAGCCTTCTCTTTCATTGGATCACTCACTTATCCAATGAATGATTGAATTTATCCATTCCTCCATGTCTCTATCTTCTTCAATCCCTTCTTCCATTTCCCCATGTCTTGTGTCTACAGTTTGCCAAGATAAATCTACTATGTCTCTTCTGTTCTAGAAACTTTGGTTTGTAAAGAACTTGCCCTCTCAGGTGTGGATTTTTCTGAGTTCTCTGTAGATGGAGACCATATGAGGAGGAACAGAGGAGCAACCATGACAACACTTGCGCAGTAGAGTTAGGCAGATTACAGATTGATTCCTGGAAAGCCTGTACAATGAGTCAGATTCCCATGAGCTCTGTCACTGTGATCTCACATAGATAACTCATTCAGTGTTCACGTCCAGGACATTGAGTTTTAATTTTTGTCTTAATCTAGTAAAGAAACCAAGATGAGGAGAATAGAGGAGCCTGATGTAAGGCCACAAAATGGGTCATTTGAAAATGTAAGACCACATGCCTCCATGTGTGCTGCCACCCTTCTTAGGAAATCCATCTTTCCATAGATTAGCTATAGGCAACCCAAGTGTCCAGCACACTGCTAACCACAGGTTTGAACCTAACTGCCTTAGATTTCTGAAACAATTGCTGTCCCATCAAGGTCTCATAACAACACAGCAAGGTATGTAAGAATGCCCCACCATCAGCTTAGCGTTTCATTTGATTGATGGTTTAATTCATACCATCTGGAAGTCCCTGGATATATTATCTCCACTGGAGCATGTTGAGTGACCAGGATCCTCCTGCCTAAAGAAAAGTGTCTACTCTCAGTGGCTCTTCTGCAATGGGGTGGACCTTAGGCTACCTAATTACTTTTGCCAGGCTTCTGTCTGCCACATATTTTGTCATGCCTGGGTTCTTTCTGTCTTGCACTCTCACAGGTCTTAAGCATGCCACTCAACCCTTGTGAGTTCATTTAAACAATTGGCCTGCAATAACTGTAAAAAACTGTACCCTTTACATGGATCATGTTCTGTGGGACTTGGCTATAAAAGTCATGAACAGACTCACCTGCACCCAGGCTAAACATGTACACATTGATGTATATTGGTTTGTGACATGCACACATATGATGAATGCACCGAGCTCCCTAGAATCAGTTATCTAGGGAATCTGTGATGTTAGGAGGAGTGTGGAAAAGACCCCACAAACCCATCAGACCCGAAAATACCAGTACGATATTGATACCTGACTGCCATCAAGGGGTATTGGGGAGTGTGTGAATTAGGATTGAAGTGAGGTGATGGAGGATTCTGGAAATCAAATCACTGAAGGAAAGATTGAGTAAGGTATGTGGCCAACTGGCCCGTTAAATACAAAGGAATAAGATGTCAATGTATCAGTGGTTAGGGGTCCATCATAATGCTCTGCATATCTGTCAAGGGCCAATGTGAAGTTAATGCAGTATGAACTTGCCTTTCAGCTCCTCAGAGTGTGAGTTCATTCTCAGTTGAAAAAAAGTATGGTCGTGCAGTGAGTTCCTTGGTTAAGATTTAAGACTTTGGTAATGAGATCAAATCTTGATTCCATCCTTCTTTTTTTAGACTGTGTAACATGTCTGAGACTAGCTTCCTTTTGTCTTTGGAAGAGAGGAGGGAGGATTCAAGAGGCCAAATGAGATAGTGGAGAGGGTTCTTACAGAAAGATTTCTTCTAATGTCATTGTATGAGGAAGGCCAAATTGATGGATGAGGGTTAAATGTCTATAGGTTAATAAAGAAACTGCCTTGGCCCTTTTTATAAGACAGCAGGTTAGATATGCAAGGTAAACAACAGAATGCTTGGAGAAAGAAGCCTAGTCAACAGACGCCATGCCCCCCTGCCCCCCGAGACAGAAGCAGCTTATGATTCTCATAAGCTCATGGTGCTTCACAGATTATTTGAAATGGGTTAATCAAGATGTGAGAATTAGCAACTAACAGGCTAGACCTAATGGGCAAAGTATTATTTAAAATAATACAGTTTCTATGTAATTATTTTGGGTAAAGCTAGCCAGTGCGGGAACCTGGTGGCAGAAAACATTCAGCTGTTCCTACAACTCAAAAGAACAGTCAAAATTAAGCTCAAAACTTCACCACAGAAATGTGTATATTTAGAAATTCAAAAGACAGTTGTTTAATATATGAGTGTAACTTTTTATGGAGATGTGTATACATGCATGCAAAGGCCAGAATTAACCGTGGGTGTCTTCCTTAATTACTCTCTGTCATGATTAAGATATGTCATCTCTTTGAACCTGGAGCTGACCAATTCCCCTTGACCAAACAGCGAGTCTTAGAGACCCAGGTGTGGCTGTCTCCTCAGAACTGAGAGATGAGTTGATATCTTTAATGCCGAGATTTTTGCACAAGTTTGAAGGGATCAAATTTATGGTCTCCATCTGTATGGAATGCACCTTACTGACTGTGCCATGGCTGAAGAACAAGACAGTTGGTTAAAAAATATTGAGCTGTGAGCAAATATTCTGGATCACAAAAGGGAATGGTATAACTTTAAAAGAAGTGCTGTGGAGATTGAGATGAGAGACATTCAAACGTGAATGCCTTTGCTTCCTCCCCTCAAGTCTCCTGGTGGATGTGTCCAGAGGCCTACTAAATTATCACCACATGGGGAAACTGCGAACTGTGAAATCTCTTTGTGCTCAGGTCTTGATATCAAATTTAGGGTGTAATTATATAAAAGTGTACATCCAAAGGAACCATGCAATGGTAGGTCTATCCCAGTAGTATATCACTTTTTAAAGAAGATGTTAATTTCTGTACATAATCATTTTAGAGGGGTATGACAGCAGATGCTCAAGAACGAGGTGCATTGCTATAGATGCTTAAGGAAAAGAAATATTGCTCCAGATGCTCAAGACAGAAATGCATCATTGTAGATTCTCACGGCAGAGATTCATTACATGGGACTGAAATGTAATTTCAGCTCCTGAGCTCTGACTGCCAAGATTTGTGGCTCAATAACTTTTAAAAATGATATCAGTATCATGTTGGGATAGGGACTTGGGGTTCTTCATTGCTCAGTGACCACCCTTGACTCCTCACTGCCTCCTTTTTGCAGTCCCAATTTTTCTACTTTCTGATTATGAAAGCCATCTTTTGCAGTCTTAGCTTTTTCCAGAATGTAACTGAATTTACTCTCTGAAACTCTGAAACTACCCATGGTGTTACATGACTTAGCTTTGGTATTAGGTCCTCAACTTCCATTGATGCTCAGAATTCTTCATCTGTTTCCTTGTTGCTGCATATGTAATTGTGGCCATGTATGTTATACCTAATTCTGGATGCTCTACCTATTTTTCTCTTATTCCTGCAAATGATTCATCCCAATGTACCTGAGAGAGAGACCACTCTCGGGTAGAAGACCAGCAAAGAGGACAGTTTAATGCCCTGGTATTACAATCCCAGATGAGATGCTTCCCAAACCAGCAGGCATTCTGTTCATATGATCAGAAGAGAGGAAGATGTGCCTGTGTAGATTGACATCATCACATCCTAGAAGATATATTACCTCCCAACTCTGTTAGTTATAATGCTTCTCCAAGTGTCCTTAATAAGCCTTTTTATTTTCATCTGTGAGATTGTTGTTGAGATTCTAGGGAGACATGCCTCCTTCTGTCCATGATGAGGATAACTCCAGGGAAAATGGTCATATGTGGCACACTCTGGCTGCCCCTCTCAGAAGAGAAACTTCCAATGTTTGTGCTAGCTGCTTGGAGATATTGTGGCCTAGACAGGAATCGTGACTGTGGAAAGAGCTGTGGCTGTTTCCTTCTTAGCTCAGGTCCCCTCCTCCATTTTGAAAGACTATAGGGTAGTGATCTCATACTCCCTTTCCTTCTCTTTTCTCTCTCCTCTCTGCATCCACAATTGCAACTTTTTATCTGACTCGGACCCTTCAACCTCCCCATTTATAGATCTTTAATGCCAACATGTAGTCTTGGTTGGTTAACACTATCCTGCAGGGAAACTACATAAGATAGAAAGTAACCAACTCAAATTAATTATAGAGAGTCCATTAAACTGAGCAGATTCAATAGACCCCTTCCTCCAAACAGTATATTGGCAGTAAATATATAACCGAGCAATCATCACAGACAAATAGACATGCTTAGATGAAACCCAGATCAAGTGAGCAAACAGACTTAAAAAAAAAAACAACAACACTCTTCAGTTCAACAAGCTGATTTGTTTGTGGAGGCCACTCATTAGTTAGTTTTCTGACCACGTTGACTTGAAATAATCACATAAAACCTATATTATTCACAATACTCTTTGGCCAATAGCTTAACCATATTTCTAGATTCCTCCCTCATTCTAAACTAACACATTTACATTTATCTGTATCACCACTAGTTCATGTCTTACCAACAAATTTTTGTAGCTCCAGAGTAGGTGTTTTTCCCTGGTGGTGTCTAGGTGACTTCTCACTGACCCCACCTCCTTTCTCCCAACATTGTTTACCTTTACCACCTAGGTCTATTCTGCTAAGCTACTGGATGAAATAATGTTATTCATTAACCAATTAAAAGAAACATAGACAGAAGGACTTCCCAAACCAACCCTTTGTCCAATGTATAAATTCCAAGAACTGGTATAAAAATTTATTATTAAACGAAGTACTTGAAAGAGGTTGATGTTTATTCTCATGATCTGGAATAAATGTATTGGTGGGGAACCTACTTCCTCAAGATGGGCTAGGAAATTTGGCTTTTGATATTCGTCATTTTGTATCACTTTTCTTAATGTCTTCATTATTTTATGAGCACACCACTGTTTTCCTGTGTTACTCTTTTGATATAGGGGTTTGCCATTGAATTTAAAGACCATCCTAACCTGAAATGACCAATTTTTGAGAATCTTAAGCTTCTATTTACAAAGTTCTTTTTTTAAATAAAATCCGTCAGATGGCTACCTTAATTAAAATATATGCTTCCCTGTTCCCATATCCATACTTACTTTATCCCAATCATCCCAATTCCCCAAGTTCCCCCCATCCTCTCCTTCTTACTTTTCTCCTCCCATCCCCTCTTATTCTATCCCACCCCACCCCCCAGATCCCAAATTTTTGCTTGACAATCTGGTCTAACTTTCATATCCAGGAGAATAACTATATGTTTTTCTTTGGGTTCACCTTCTTATATAGCTTCTTTGGGATCACAAATTATAGATGCAATGTTCTTTGTTTATAGATAGAAACCAATTATGACTGAGTACATCCCATTTTCATCTTTTCGGGTCTGGGACACCTCACTCATAAAAGTGTTTTCTATTTCCATGCATTTGCATGCAAAATTCAAGAAGTCATTGTTTTTTACCACTGAGTAGTGCACTACTGTGTATATTTTCCACACTTTGTTCATCCATTCTTACATGGAAGGGCATCTAGGTCGTGTCCAGATTCTGGCTATTACAAATAATGCTGCTATGAACATAGTTGAACAAATGATTTTGTAATATGATAGGGAATCTCTTGGGTATATTCCGCAGTGTGGTATTGCTTGGTCCTTGGTTAGGTTGATCCCAAATTTCCTGAGAAACCACCACACTGATTTCCAATGTGGTTGGACAACTTTGCTATCTGACCAGCATGTGATGAGGGTACCCCTTCCTCCACAACCTCTCCAGCAAAGGCTATCATTAGTGTTTTTGATTTTAGCCATTTTGACAGGTGTAAGATGATATCTCAAAATTGTTTTGATTTGCATTTCCCTGATCGCTAATGAGGTTGAGCAGGACCTTAAGTGTCTTTTGGCCAATTAAACTTCTTCGGTTAAGAATTCCCTGTTGTTCAGTGCCCCATGTTTTAATTGAGTTAATTAGCATTTTAGAGTCTAGTTTTTTTATTTCTTTATATATTTTGGAGATCAGACCTTTGTCTGTTGCAGGGTTGGTGAAGATCTTCTCCCAGTCAGTGGTTTGCCATTATGTCTTAGTGACATTGTCCTTTGTTTACAGAAGCTTATCAGTTTAAGTAGGTCCCAATTATTCAATGTTGCCTTTATCATCTGTGTTGCTGGGGTTATACATAGGAAGCAATCTCCTGTGCCCATATGTTGTAGGGTACTTCCCACTTTCTCTTCTCAGGTTCAGTGTGTTCAGATTGATATTGAGGTCTTTGATTCATTTGGACTTGAGTTTTGTGCATGGTGATAGATATGGTTTTATTTTCATTCTTCTACAGGTTGACATCGAGTTCTGCCAGCACCATTTGTTGAAGATGCTTTCTTTCTTCCATTGTATACTTTTAGCCACTTTATAGAAAATGAGGTGTTCAGATGTTTGTGGGTTAAAATCAGTATCTTCTATATGATTCAATTGGTCGAATTCTATGATTTTATGACAATACCATGCTGTTTTTATTACTGTAGCTCTGTAATAGAGTTTGAAGTCAGGAATGGTAATGCCTCCAGACATTTTTTTATTTTTTATTTTTTTTTTAATTATTTTTTTTTTTAAGATTTGTTTATTTCTTATATACACAGTGTTCAGCCTCCATGTATGCCCTCAGGCCAGAAAAGGGCACCAGATCTCATTACAGATAGTTGTGAGCCACCATGTGGTTGCTGGGAATTGAACTCAGGACCTCCAGAAGAACAGTAAGTGCTCTTAACCTCTGAGCCATCTCTCCAGCCCGACATTTCTTTATTGTAGAAGATTATTTTGGCTATCCAGGATTTTTTGTTTTTCCATATAAATTTGATTAATGTCCTCTCAATATCTGTCAAGAATTTTGATGGGCCGGGCGATGGTGACGCACGCCTTTAATCCCAGCACTTGGGAGGCAGAGGCAGGCAGATCTCTTTGAGTTCGAGACCAACCTGGTCTACAGAGCTAGTTCCAGGACAGGCTCCAAAGCCACAGAGAAACCCTGTCTCGAAAAACCAAAAAATAAAATAAAATAAAATAAAAGAATTTTGATGGGATTTTGATGGGGATTGCATTGAATCTATAAATTGCCTTTGGTAGAATTGCCATTTTTACTATGTTGATGCTCCCAATCAAAGACCAAGGGAGATCCTTCCATTTTTGGTATCCTCTTCAATTTCTTCCTTCAATTCCTTAAAGTTCTTGTCAAAGAGACCTTTCACATTCTTTTGTTAGAGTTACCCCAAGATATTTTATGCTGTTTGTGGCTATGTGAAAGGTGATGCTCTTAGTGGGAACTAGGACTTGGGTATATCTCTTTTATGTCCTGGTTCCCTACTCTACTGTGTATTCACATGTTCTCATTACAAAGACTATGTTACTTGGCAAGAGGCACTACATTTTAGGTAACCCTGTGTGATTTGTTTTTCCTTTGTTAAATAGTATCTTTAATGCATTTGAGAGAAAGGAAATGAAATGCTATTTCAATATCTTAAATATGCCTTAATCCTTGGTCATCTTTCCTTCTGGGGGTTGGTTTTGTGTTAATTTCATGTGTGTACTTGCAAAATGTCATGGTTTCATTCCGTTTGCTGTGACAAAGCATCGTGACAAACAAGCAAGCAAAAAGCATCATGAGAAAAACAACTTAAGGTAGAGAAAAGGTTTAATTTGGTTCACCATTTCAGAGGGATTGGTTCAATAGCTTTGGGAATGGCATAGTAACAGGAGTGTGAGGCTGACTGGCCACATTGCCTCAACAGTTAGGAGGCAGAGAGAGAAGAGGAAGTTGGGTGATTCTATAGATTCTTAGAGCCTATCTTCAGTGGCATACTTCCTCCAGCAATTCTATGCTTCCGAAAGGTTTTGCAACCTCTTTAAAGAGCAGCACACGTTGCCGATAAAATGTTCAAATATGAGAGCTTATGGGGGGCATTTCTCACTCAAACAGCAATAAGTTCTATGACAGTAGCTTCCAGAAATAACCAGTGAAAACTATTATCACCCATGATGGGTAGCTTCTCATACTCAGGGAGAGATAAATATTAACTCATGCACAACTTGAAGATGGCTCCTGTAACTTTAAGCTGTCATAATTACATGCACAACATATAGGCATCAGGTAGATTAATAAAAATGCAACCTTGAAAGTCTAATCAATATTAATACTTTAAAGCCTTTTAACCCAATGTAAGGATCCTTCTTTGAAGAAGCTGGTCTGTGGGAGAAGAAGAGGCGACAAGTTGAATTACAGGGAAAAGGATAAAATGATCTCTAGCTTGATCAGCTGTTTGAGTAGCTGGTCAGTGAAGCTCCATGGGAAATGAGCACAGGCCCCACGGTAGCAGCTTTATTGGATCAGTGTGTGCCAGCCCAGTAGGCTGTTTGATCGAAGTCTCCCTAAGTATTTGGGCTTCCAGAGTAGATTAAATGGAAGTCAAGTGTGTTCTGAGAGGGCTCCTCAGAGAGACACACGAGTTGACATCATCCCTCAAGCAGTGGTATCAGGCCAAGTGTAACAGACAGGGATAGGGGGATTTGACAGGACGAGGATGAATTCTGGAATGAGTAACTATTATTTTCATTGTATTTTGACTTCACAGAAACCCAAATAAACCTGCCTCTTTCAATTTGACTTGAAAGAACATAGAGAGAATTCTAAAAAATCAAAGAGACAAAGCCATTTCTTTTCCTCTTTTAATGTACAATGCTTCACACAAAAAAATACTATATAATAAAGCCCCACTCTTTGTCTATTCCTGGGCACAAATTTCCTTCTTTTCCATCATTGCCAGGAGCCACACAGCTAAGAACAAGTTGTCAGGCAGTTTGGCTCTTGGTCATTATGCTGGTACTTTGGAAATTTTTTGTTTCATTTCGTGTTGGAGAAGTGTGATATATTGTTCAGGCATATACACTGTGTATTCTCAATCTTTTTTTTCTGAAACTTCATTACTGAAGGTGCAAGTCATAAACAATCCCACACCAGTTTGGAATTGTGATTAATAGGGTGGTATTTATTTAAAGGGGAATAAATTTACAGATCACCATCCCAGAAAACAGCCCTCTGCGCGCGCAATTAGGAAGAAGTCTAGTCGCCGGAACCAGAGCAGGAAGTAAAGAGAGAGAGGAGGGAAGTAGCCACTTGTTTTTTTAAAGGGAAAGAGACCACGCCCCAATGGGCTGGTATCTCGGTGGCTATTGGCTGGAGGAGCAGAAGGACATCCCACAACACCTCCCCCTTTTGTTTAAGTAAGAGAGTTCCAAACCTACTATGAAATTATATACAATAAGTACAAATATCCTATTCTAACTAGCTTAGGTCTTATATAATAAATAGCTGGGCTAAGTCATGAGTCGAAAGTAACAACATTTATATAGTCTTCAACCCCATGGAAGATCTGTGAAGGGAAATTATGTTTCCTGAGTAATTAGAAAGTGCAATCAAACACCTTCCAAAACATGCAACAAATCACAGAGACAACTAGCTACCTGGGCAATCACCCAAGGTCACGTTTGCAGTGTTGAAGCAACCAACTTTGGCTAAGGCCTAGCATAACTGACACACCATTTTCAAAGTCAAGAAACTTGTCAAAACTATCTTACCCTGTCTTGGCAGGATATGACAGTCCTGTTTTTTCCATTCACAGATACTCTGTATTTCTGTCAGTGGTTGAGGTATGAGCATTTCTTTACCCAAAGGCCAGTTCAGCCAAGAAGAAAGGCTCCAGGTGGAGTGTCTTTGGTGCTCAACATTCTCTCAGGAATAGAGCGGTGTTGCCAGGAGCAATTGTGTCTCACTACCACAAAACTCTGAGTTAGATTAAAAGACATTTTCTACAGCTCTTTGAAGAGGTTGAAGATTATCTATCTATACTGAGTATAATCTCTATGTATCTAAAGAACCTGATTAGTCTAATTAGAAATGACAAACTTAGAATACTATTGATCTATATAATTCTCAATACCTATCTAACTTAAAGACTAAGACAATAAACAACTGTGAAACAAATGAGGATAATGTCCTCCAAATATAAGCAATGTACAAATATACATTGCAGTATGGTAAATATATATCAATACACAAGCAAAATGTAAGTATCTTAATCAGAGGTAGAAATGTACACTGCAATATGGTAAATATATACAATATATATCAATACAATATATGTCAATACATAAAAATATTTTTAAACAGAGGTAGAAACATGCATGCATACAATAGTCAATATAATTTCACTTTGTATCAATATATAAGAATTGATACCAATACATTTGTCTCAAAACAATAACTCACAAGTACCAACAAGTACCAATCTATTATCCCTCTTTTTTTTCCCAAATGATCCCCGAGCTTATAAAATTTTTCCCCAACCCTCAACCATATACCAATTTATACTCAACCCATAAATGATGTCCCTAAACCCAAGGGCAAACTTTACTTGGAGAGGGGACGTCGTCCTCTAGAGTTACTTCCATCTGTCATGGGGGCGACTTTCTTTCTGGGGGATCCTGTGAAAGTAAAATGATGGTTAATTTCAAGATCGATGTCTTTTAAAATTGCAAATAGTCTCTGAGTATTTTGTGCAGGTCTGGCCAGAATGTTGTATAAGAGGTACACCATTTCAGCTAACCAAGTTGGGATTATCTTGTGCAGCTGGTACCCAAAACAGGTCTTGTAGTAGAGCTATCAGTATCATGACGTCATATCAACCAGGTGTAGTCGTTCTTATGGGGCCCCATCTTCTTCCTGGAAACTTTAAATGTCACTTCAGGAAAAACTCATTGTTCATTGTGAAAAACTTAAACATTAATCATATAGACATACATACACACACACACACACACACACACACACATATATAAATACCATGAAAGGAATGATAGATATATTCAATGAAAAGTATGATAGATATGTGGAAAAGCAAAGATATTTTCTAAACTCATATTTCTTTCTGTCCCCTATCATGGCTCTTGACAATAGACAGAAACTCCAGAAACTCTGGGTTTTTCTCTTACCAACAGGCTTGGAATTGGAGAGGGACTGAGCCAGAGTCCACCTTCAAAACCAGCTCTATAAATTTAGAAATATGGTTTAGTATATTTTACTTACACAACTTATTCAGTTTTCTTGATAGTTCCTATTGGGCAGGTATTTTTCCATCTGTCAGTATCCAAACATCCAGGATCCCTTGAATTTTTCAAAGATGAGTGTTTTCCTGTGGAGATAAGAACAGAACCCTGCCCCCATTCTATATGTTGTTCTTACCACCTGTAGGAATATCATCATTGTGGATGAGTTGTCATTTCTCCTTTCCAAGAGGTTTCTCCTCTTCAAATCGAACCTTTATTAATTTTGATGGTACCCACAATTTTTCTTCTCCTGTGGAAACCAGAGCAAAACCCCTTCTCCAACGTAGCACATCTCCTGGCTTTCATTGAGAGGTCAGGACATCTTTGAAGTAAATTGGTTGATTTAGTTCAGCAGACTTTTCCATTATCCAATGTCTTTCTGCTGCTGTCGTTCCTTACTCATTAGTGTTAAGAAATTTCAAGGTCAATAAAGCATTATGTAATCTATTTCTGGGGGTATTTTTGGTCCCTTTCTGTTTGTTCAGCATATCCTTTATAGTACAATTTGATCTTTCTATAACTGCCTGACCTGTGGGATTATGTGGTATACCTGTAATGTGTTTTATATTATAATAAGCAAAAAAGGATTTCATTTTCTTAGATACATATGCTGGACCATTATCTGTCTTTATTTGTGCAGGTATTCCCATGATGGCCATAACTTCCAATAGATGTGTGATTACTGAATCAGCCTTTTCTGAGCTCAGGGAAGTAGCCCATTGAAAACCTGAATACGTGTCTATGGTGTGGTGTACATATTTTAATTTACCAAATTCCATAAAGTGGAACACATCCATCTGCCAGATTTCATTTCTCTTAGTACCCTTTGGGTTACTCCCTGCAGGCAACGGTGTTTGATTATAGAAAGAACAAGTAGGACATCTCTTTATAATGTCCTTAGCTTGTTGCCATGTAATGGAAAATTCTTTCTTTAGGCTTTTACTATTGACATGATGCTTCTTATGAAATTCTGAGGCCTGCAACACGCTTCCAATCAATAATTGATCAATCTCAGCGTTGCCTTGTGTTAGAGGACCAGGCAGACCTGTATGGGACCGGATGTGTGTTATGTACATTGGACAAAGCCTGTTCCTGATTATGTCTTGTACCTGGATAAACAATGAAGTCAACTCTGTGTCATCTGGTATAAATTCAGTGGTTTCAATATGCAAGATAACTCTTTCTGCATATTGTGAATCTGTAACTATATTAAGAGGTTCTTTAAAATCCCTTAGCACCATAAGAATGGCATATAATTCTGCCTTCTGGACAGAATTATAAGGGCTTTGTTCCACCTTACTCAATTCATCTGACTTATAACCTGCTTTCCCTGATTTATTTGCATCAGTATAGAACATACAGGCTCCAGTTATTGGAGCACCACGTAAAATTCTAGGAAGAATCCAAGAAGTTCTCTTTATGAGGTTAAGTCTACCACTTTTGGGATAGTTGCAATTAATTTCTCCCAAAAAATTAGCACAAGCTCTTTGCCATGGTTCATTGTCTTCCCATAACTTTTTTATTTCTTCAGTAGTAAAAGGCACTATAATTTCTGCTGGGTCTATACCTGCTAGTTGACGAAGTCTCAGTTTACCTTTTATAATTAATTCAGAGACTTTTTCCACATAAGTTTTTAATTTTTTACTTGGTTTATTAGGTATAATATCACTCTAAAATAATATCTTCCCTCTGCATTAGAATCCCTGTAGGAGAAATTCTGGAAGGTAATATGACTAGGATGCAGCTAAGATTTGGGTTCATCCTATCCACATGTGCCTCCTGTAATTTTTCCTCAATCATTGTCAGTTCCTTTTCTGTTTCAGCTGTCAGTTTTCTTGGACTATTCAAATCTTTATCACCATCTAAGGTTTTGTTTAAATGAACTATTAGATCAGGGGTTATCCCAACAGCTGGTCTTAGACTGGAAATGTCTCCTAACAATCTTTGGAAGTCATTAAGAGTCTTTAACCGGTCTCGCCTAATTTGTGCCTTTTGCGTTTTAATTTTCTCTAACCCTATTCTGTATCCTAGGTAATTAATAGAATTTCCTCTTTGAATCTTTTCAGGGGCAATTTGTAATCCCCACCTAGGCAAGACTTTCTTTACTTCTTCAAACATCCTTTCTAAAGTATCTTTATTTGAATCAGATAACAAGATGTCATCCATGTAATGGTAAATTACGGACTTGGGGAATTGTTTACGAATTATTTCCAATGGCTTACTTACAAAATATTGGCACAATGTAGGACTATTGAGCATACCCTGTGGGAGGATAGTCCATTGATATCTCCTATTAGGCTGAGAATTTTTATAAGTAGGCACTGTGAAGGCAAATTTTTCTCTATCATTTTCTTGTAACTGTATGGTTAAAAAACAATCTTTCAAATCAATAACTATAAGAGGCCATCCTTTTGGTAATAGAGAAGGCAAAGAAATTCCAGATTGTAGTGGGCCCATAGGTTGAATTACCTTGTTGACAGCTCTTAAATCTGTCACCATTCTCCATTTACCGGATTTCTTTTTTACAACAAACACAGGAGAATTCCAAGGGCTGGTGGATTCTTCAATATGTTGAGCATCTAGTTGCTCTTGCACCAGCTGTTCCAATGCCTGTAATTTATCTTCAGCTAGAGGCCACTGTTTGATCCATATTGGCTTCTCAGTTAGCCATTTTAAAGGTAGGGCTGTTGGTACCTCTAAAGGTTTGGTATTTGCTGTATGTTCTTGTACAGCCTGAATGGCTGGTGACGTTTTCCCATAATATCTCATCATGTCCTTCCCAGAATTATGAGTTCCTGGAAGTACAGTAATGTTAATCTGGGTATTCCATTGCTGTAGCAGGTCACGGCCCCAGAAATTTATTGCGATATTGGCAATATATGGCCTTAGTCTTCCTATTTGCCCTTCAGGCCCTATGCATTCAACCCATCTTGTGCTTTGTTTTACACGAGATAGGGTTCCAATTCCCAGGAACTGAACATCTACCTCTTGAAGAGGCCAATTCGGATGCCAAAATTCTGGAGTAATGATACTTACATCCACACCTGTGTCTAATAAGCCTTCAATAAAAGTGCCATTTATACAGACTCTTAGCTTTGGTCTTTGATCATTAATAGAAGTCTGCCAAAATATGTGTTTACTCTGTCTTACTGGGTTTTTTGACTCATCCTCCATGCGTAATTCATCATTTAGACCAGTAATATTTTTTACAGCAGAAATTGGAGCTTTTAATTTTCTTGGTGAGGCACGTTCTCTACTGTGACTGGGAATGACTGGGCCACTGTTGGCTTGGGGGCCTGCGAGAGGCCCCTCAAGGAGTTTCCCAATGGTATCGGGTTGCCTTGTCTGTCTGTTGTTGACCTGCATTCGTTGGACCAATGTCGGCCTTTACCGCATCTCCTACATATACCTGAAGGCCGAGGTCTCCTATTTTTGTCATTCCCAGAAGGGATATTATTCCTAGAAATCCTTTGCCTGCAATCCCTTTTCAGATGTCCTAATTTACTACAATTAAAACACCCGGCAGTTTGATGTCTCCTCATTGCTTGGGAAATCGCTTCTCCTACCCAAGTTTCATCATTATAGCTAAACGTCTCAACATTCATTGTATGCTGAATCCATTCATCCATAGGTGCTGATCTAAACTTTAAAGGCCCAATTATCTTTTTGCATTCTACGTTTGCATTCTCAAAAACTAGAGATTCAAGAAGTAGTCGTCTAGCTTCTGGGTCTGTTAGCCCTATGTCCAGAGCCTTAATTAATCTTTGCAAAAAGTCAATAAAGGGTTCTCTCTGTCCCTGCCTAATTCTGGTATATGATTCAACCCTTTTTGCTGGATCGTGTAGCCTATTCCAAGCATTTAAAGCTGCTTCATGACATAAACACAGTACTTCATCATCATAAAGAGCTTGTACCTGTGGATCAGCATATTGTCCTACACCAAGAATTTGATCTTGGGAAACCTCCACACCTTTTGCTCTTCCTTGCTCTTCCATATGTTTGGATTCTTCTCTGAAATAGATTCCAAACATCAAGGAAGGTCCAATACCTAAAACTGCAGACACTAACTGATGGAAATCGTGGGGGGTAGCTCTAGCATTAGAAGCCCAAGTCCTTATCATTTCCTTAACATATGCAGAGTGCAAGCCAAAGGTAACAATAACTTGCTTAATTTCTTTTAGATCATTCATTGCTATTGGCATCCATCTAGCTTCTCTGACTCCCTTTGAGCCTTTAGAAGTAGACGCTTTGTCAGAATGAATTACAGGGTATGTCGCTAAAACCTTGGGTAAGCCAGATCTAATAGCTGGTGGTGGCATTGTATCCTGTCCTTTGCATTCTCACTCTGTTCACCAGCTCCAATAATTTCTTCAATCATTTCAAGTCTTTTTATCATTGTCTCTCTTAAATCCTGAATCTCCTGAGCTACATGTGTTTCTAGTGATTTCACTGAGGTATCAATTTTTTTGTCCACATTCTGCACCTGTGATTTCAAAGCTTTTGAATCCTGAATCTCCTGACCTGTATTAGTTTCTGTTAAAGATTGTATGGTTCTTAGGACCATTTTTTTCCTAAATAATAGAATATTCAAAAGAATACAAAATCTAGTAACCAGTAAATTAAGTTATCTCCATAGTGATATAAACCTTCCATGAAAAATCCCATTGTTTTGGTAGTCAAAACAGTAAAATTCATTGGAAACAAAAACTTTCATATTACCTATTATCCAGCAGGTGGCGCTGTTCCCAAGTCGCGACGAAAACAGGGTCCTGTTTCAGTGTCCGCCTAGTATTTGTTAAAAACTGGGAAATGCCAGTTGCTCAACAAAGTAAATGTAATTAAATCAATTCTGTACACAGAATCATAAACCCAAAATCCAGGGGTAGAGAAGAGTAACCCGGAAGCCGTGTATGCCTCCACGTGACAGAGTCGTCCCAAGGGGTTGCAGCTTTCCGCAACCGGTAACCGCGTGCTCTGGTTCGTTCCGCTTAAGAGCTGTGCTTGCAAGGGAGATTTGAAAGCGATTCAGAAAAGAGAAAACCATGTGGGCAGAGACTATGCGGGCCTGTGGAATTTAAATCCACATAGCGAGGCAAATGATAGGCTGCATCGGGACTTGAAGTCAATCTGAGGTGTCTAAAGGGAAAATATAAAAAACTGCAGCAAGAAAAGCCACTGCATGATGATTTATGTTAAACTGCTGGCTCCACGCACAAGGCACAGGCCGCAAGGAACAGGCCGTGGCTGAACTGGCGCCCGGCAGCCGAGCGAGGAGGGAAAGGGGGGTCCTAAAACCAAACGTTGGGTGCCAGATGAAGGCGCAAGTCATAAACAATCCCACACCAGTTTGGAATTGTGATTATTAGGGTGGTATTTATTTAAAGGGGAATAAACTTACAGATCACCGTCCCAGACAACAGCCCTCTGTGCACGCAATTAGGAAGAAGTCTAGTCGCCGGAACCGGAGCAGAAAGTAAAGAGAGAGAGGAGGGAAGTAGCCACTTTGTTTTTAAAGGGAAAGAGACCACGCCCCAATGGGCTGGTATCTCGGGGCTATTGGCTGGAGGAGCAGAAGGACCTCCCGCAACACATTACACTTTCAATATCAATTAGAGCATATTTTAATTTTTGCCTTTGGCGTGTCTAATTAAGAATAAGCATCCTGGCACTACTTCTACCTTTATCTAGGCAATCTTGGAATGAGCCGTCTTGAACCTACATACTTCCAGCATCTCTCAGGAGTTGTGCAACTTCACTTCCTTCCCACCCATTACATGATTTGAATACCTGTTGCTCCCCTTCTCTAGACAGAGACCTGGGCAGATCTGGTTGCTGGTACCTATGACTTCCATGGATACAATTATTGTCTGCTGTACATGTGCTCCCTGGGAATTAAGTGATTCAAATACATTTTGTTATTTGATGTAAGTGTAATTAGTTAGTGGGTGGAACTATCAGCTTTATTGGAATTAATTGAAACAAACTGCCAAGTTCAACTTAGTCACACACATGTAAGATTCAGTCCCAAGTAGGGGTGTATCTAGGGACAGGATATATGGGACAAGGCTAGTGACCACTTCTGCCATATGTTTCCTAACAACTTTTCAGAGCAGTAATGGATGTCCATGAAAGGTAAATCTTTAAATGAATACCGGATAGGCTTTCTTTTATGTTATAGGTGTTTTTCCAATGCATTGATGTTATCAAAATTACTCACCATCAATATCACAGTTGGCTTTTTTTCAGTTTTTTTTATTAATTTATTTCTTTATTAAAGATTTCTGTCTCTTCCCCGGCACTGACTCCCATAACTCTCCCCTTCCCCCAATCAAGTCTCCCTCTCTCATCAGTCCTAAGAGCAATCGGGGTTTCCTGCCCTGTGGGAAGACCAAGGACATCCCACCTTCTTCCAGGTCTATTAAGGTGAACATCCAAACAGCCTAGGCTCCCACAAAGCCAGTATGTGCAGTAGGATCAACACCCAGTGCCACTGTTCTTGACTTCTCAGCAGTCCTCATTGTCTGCTATGTTTATTGAGTCCAGTACTATCCCATGTTTTTTGAGACCCAGTCCACCTGACCATGGTGAGTTTCCAAAAGAACATCCCCTTTTTCTCAGTATGTGGGTGCACCCCTCATAGTCCTGAGTTCCTTGTTCATGCTCTCTCTCCTTCTGCTCCTGGTTTGGGGTTGTAGTCTGGTGCTCCAATGTGGGACTCTGTCTCTGTCACCTTTCATCGCCTGATGAAGGTTAAAATCCAGAAGGATGTCTATATGTTTTCCTTTGTGTTCACCATCTTATTTAGCTTTTCTAGGGTCATGAATTATAGAGACAATGTCCTTTATTTATGGCTAGAAACCAAATATGAGTGAGTACATCCCATGTTCCTCTTTTTTTTGGGGGGGTCTGGCTAACCTCACTCAGTATAGTATTTCTATTTCTGTCTATTTGCATGCAAAATTCAAGAAGTCATTGTTTTTCTGCTGAGTAGTATTCTAATATGGATATATTCCATACTTTCTTCATCCATTCTTCCATTGAAAGGCATTTCGATTGTTTTCAGGTTCTGGCTGTTACACACAATGCTGCTATGAAAATAGTTGAGCATATACTTTTGTTGTATGATAGGGCATCTCTTGGGTATATTCCCAAGAGTGATATTGCTGGGTCAGGAGTATGTTGATCCAGAATTTCCTGAGAAAGTGCCACACTGCATTCCAAAGTGGTTGCACAAGTTTGCATTTCCAACAGCAATGGAGGAGTATACCCCTTTTTCTACAACTTTTCCAGCAAAGGCTATCATTGGTGTTTTTTATTTTAGCCATTCTGACAGGTGTTAGATGACATCATAAAGTTGTCTTGATTTGGATTCTCCTTATCTCTAAGGAAGTTGAGCATGACCTTAAGTGTCTTTTGGCCATATGAACTTCTTCTGTTGAGAATTCTCTGTTCAGTTCATTGCCCCATTTTATAATTGGGTTGATTAGCCTTTTACGGTCTAATTTATTGAGTTCTTTATATATATTGAAGATCAAACCTTTGTCAATTGTGGGGTTGGTGAAGATCTTCTCCCAGTATGTGGGTTGCCTTTCTGTTTTATTGACAGTGTTCTCTGCTTTACAGAAGCTTCTCAGTCTCAGGAGGTCCCATATTTTCAAAGAGGCCCTTAATAACTGTGCTGTTGGGGTTTTTGTAGAAAGTGGTCTCCTGTGCCCATCTGTTGTAGAGTACTTCCCACTTTCTCTTCTATCAGGTTCAGTGTGTTCTGACTCTTATTGAGGTCTTTAATCCATTTGGACTTAAGTTTTGTGCATGGTGATAGACATGGATCTATTTTCATTCTTCTACAGATTGACATCCAGTTTTGTCAGCATAATTTGTTGAAGATGATCTTGTTTATCCATTGTATACTTTTAGCTCCTTTATCGAAAATCAGGTGTTCATAGGTTTGTGGGTTAAAGTCCGGGTCTTCTTTCCATTCCGTTGGTTGACTTCTCTGTTTTTATGTCAAAACCAAGCTGTTTATTTATATGATGGATTACATTGATAGATTTCCCTATGTTGAACGAGCCCTGTATCTCTGGAATGAAGCCTACTTGATCATAATGGATATTTTTTTCTTGCATTCTTGGATTTGGTTTGCCAGTCTTTTATTGAGAATTTTAACATCACTGTTTAGGAGTGAGATTGACCTGTAATTCTCTTTCTTGGTTAAGTCTTTGTGAGGTTGTGAGGTTTTGGTATCAGGGTGACTGTAGCTACATAAAAGCAATTTGGCAGTGACTCTTCTGTTTCTATATTGTGAAATACCTTCAGGAGTATAGGTATTAGGTCGTCTTGGAAGTTCTTGTAGAATTCCACATTGAAACCATCTGGTCCTGGGCTTTTTATGGAAGGGAGATTTTTGATAACAGCTTCTAATTTTTTGCGACTAACAGATCTATTGAGATTGTTCACCTGGTCTTGGTTTAGCTTTGGTATATGGTACTTATCTAAAAAAATGTCCATTTCTTTTGCATTTCCAGTTTTTTGGCATATAGGCTTTTGTAGTAAGATCTAATGATTCTCTGAAATTCCTCTGTGTCTGTGGTTATGTCCCCTTTTTCATTTTTGATCTTATTTATTTGAGTGTTCTCTCTCTGTCATTTAGTTAGTTTGGATAAGGGTTTGTCAATCTTGTTAATTTTCTCCAAGAACCAACTTTTTGCTTCATTGATTCTTTGGATTGTTTTCTGTCTTTCTATTTTGGTGATTTCAGCCCTGAATTTGATTATTTCCAGTCTTCTTCTCCTCCTGGGTCCGTCTGCTTCTTTTTTTTTTCTTGGGCTTTCAGGTGTGCTGTTAAGTCCCCATTGTATGGTTTCTCTGTTTTCTTATGTGGGCACTTAGTGCTATGAACTTTCCTCTTAGCACTGCTTTCATACTTTCCCATAGGTTTGAGTATGTTGTCTCTTCATTTTTCATTAAATTCATGGAAGATTTTTATGTTTTTCTTAATTTCTTTCTTGACCCAGGTGTGGTTCATTAGTTGACTATTCAGTTTCCATGAGTTTGTCGGCTTTCTGGGGGTAACATTGTTGTTGCCTTCTAATTTTAATCCATGCTGATCTGATAAGACACGGGTGGACACTGATATTTTTTTGTATCTGTGGAGGTTTTCTTAGTTACCAAGTATTTGTTTAATTTCAAGAAGGTTCCATGAGAAGAAGGTGTAGTCTTTCCTATGTGACTGGAGTGATTTATAGATGTCTGTTAAGTCCATTTGCTTCATTACCTCCAATAATTCTCTTATTCTCTATTAGGTTTCTGTCTGATTGACCTGTCCATTGATGAGAGAGGTATGTTGAAGTCTCCTACAACTAGTGTGTGTGTGGTTTGATGTCTGCCTTGAGTTTTAGTAATAATTCTTTTACATAAGTGGGTGCTTTTATATTATGGGCATAGATATTCAGGATTGAGACTTCATCCTGATGAACTTTCCTGTTATGAGTATAAAATGTCTCAACCTCTTCTGATTGATTTTAGTTTGAAGTCAGTTTTGTTAGAAATTAGTATGGCCACTCCTGCTTGATTCTTAGGCCCGTTCGCTTGAAAAACTTTTTCCCAACCCTTTAATCTGAGTAGATGCCTGTCTTTGTGGTTGAGATGTGTTTCTTGTAAAACAGCAGAATGTTGGATCCTGTTTTCATATCCAATCTCTCAACCTGTGCCTTTTTATATGTGAATTGAGTCCATTAATAGTAAGTGATATTAATTACCAGTAGCTGTTTACTCCAGTTATACTTATTGTTTTTGTTAGTAGAGTTTGTATGTCTCCCTTCTTTGAGTGGGCTGGTGAAGGCTTGCTAGATGCCTGAGTCCTTGTAGGCAGTGTTGGCAATGTTGGATTCCTTGGGTTGTGATTTTCCTTCTATTACACGCTGTAAGGCTGGATTTGTGGCTACGTATTGTTTGAATTTGTTCTTATGCTGAAATGTTTGTTTTTTCCATTGATAGTGAACGATAGCCTGTCTGGGTATTGTAGCTTGGGCTTGCATTCATGGTCTCTTAGTACCTCTATCCAGGACCTTCTTGCTTTCATGGTTTCCATAGAGAAGTCAGGTGTAAGTCTGATTGGTTTACCTTTATATGTTACTTGCCCTTTTTCCTTTGCAGCTCTTACTATTATTTCTTTAATCTGTATGTTTTGTGTTTTGATTTTTATATGCTGAGGGGATTTTTTTTTATCCAGACTGTTTGGTGTTCTGTATGCTTCTTGAATATTCAAATGTTCAAATATTCAAAGGAATATCTTTCTTTATGTTGGGAAAATTTTCTTCCATAATTTTGTTAAAAATATGTTCTGGGCCTTGGAGCTGTGACTCTTTTCCTTATATCCCTATTATTCTTAGGTTTGGTCTTTTTTTTTAATTAAAGATCTTTTTTTAATTATTTAATTAATTAATTAACTAATTTAATTATTAAAGATTTCTGCCTCTTCCCCGCCATGCCCGCCCAATTCCACCCACTCTTCCAATCAAGTCTTCCTCCCTCCTCAGCCCAAAGAACAATCAAGTTTCCCTGCTCTGTGGGAGGTCCAAGGACCACCCACCTCCATCCAGGTCTATTAAGGTGAGCATCCAAACTACCTGGGCTCCCACAAAGCCATTATGTGCAATAGGATTAAAAACCCATTGCCATTGTTCTTCAGTTCTCAGTAGTCCTCATTGTCCGCTATGTTCAGCGAGTTCAGTTTTGTCCCATGCTTTTTCAGACCCCGGCCAGCTGGCCTTGGTGTGTTTCCGATAGAACATTCCCATTGCCCTCGCAGTCCTGAGTTCCTTGTCCGTGCTCTCTCTCCTTCTGCTCCTCCTTTGGACCGTGCGACTTCAGTCCAGTGCTCCAATGTTGGTCTCTGTCTCTGTCTTCTTTCATTGCCTGATGAAGGTTAATATTCAGGAGGATGCTTATATGTTTTTCTTTGGGTTCACCTTCTTATTTAGCTTCTCTGGAATCACAAATTATAGTCTCAATGTCCTTTATTTATGGCTAGAAACCAAATATGAGTGAGTACATCCCATGTTCCTCTTTTTGAGTCTGGCTTAACTCACTCAGGATAGTGTTCAATTTCTGTCCATTTGTATGCAAATTCAAGAAGTCATTGTTTTTTACTGCTGAGTAGTACTCTAATATGTATATATTCCATACTTCTTAATCCATTCTTCCATTGAAGGGCATCTAGGTTGTTTCCAGGTTCTGGCTATTACAAACAATGCTGCTATGAACATAGTTGAGCATATACTTTTGTTGTATGTTAGGGCATCTCTTAGGTATATTCCCAAAAGTGGTATTGCTGGGTCGAGAGGTAGGTTGAACTCGACTTTCCTGAGAAACCGCCACACTGCTTTCCAAAGTGGTTGCACAAGTTTGCATTCCCACCAACAATGGATGAGTGTGCCCCTTTCTGCACAACCTCTCCAGCAGAGGCTATCATTGGTGTTTTTTATTTTATCCATTCTGACAGGTGTAAGATGCTATCTTAAGGTTGTCTTGATTTGCATTTCCCTGATTGCTAAGGAACTTGGGCATGATCTTAAGTGTTTTTGGCCATTTGAAATTCTTCTATTGAAAAGTCTTCGTTCAGCTCAGTGCCCATTTTATAATTGGATTGAATAACCTTTTACGGTCTAATTTCTTGAGTTCTATATATATTTTGGAGATCAGACCTTTGTCAGTTGTGGATTGGTGAATATCTTCTCCCAATCAGTGTGTTGCCTTTCTGTCTTAGTGACAGTGTCCTTTGCTTTACAGAAGCTTCTCAGTGTCAGGAGGTCCCACTTATTCAATGATGTCCTTAGTGTTTGTGCTGCTGGGGTTATATGTAGGAAGTGTTCTCCTGTGCCCATGTGTTGTAGAGTACTTCCCACGTTTTCTTCTATCAGGTTCAGTGTGTTTGGACTGATATTGAGGTCTTTAATCCATTTGGACTTGAGTTTTGTGCATGGTGATAGATATGGATCTATTTTCATTCTTCTACAGGTTCACAACCAGTTCTGACAACACCATTTGTTGAAGGTGCTTTCTTTATTCCATTGAATACTTTTAGCTACTTCATCAAAGATCAGTGTTCATAGGTTTGTGGGTTAATATCAGTGTCTTCTACTTGATTCCATTGGTCGACTTCTCTGTTTTGATGCCAATACCAAGCTGTTTTCAATACTGAAGCTCTGTAATAGAGTTTGAAGTCAGGGACAGTAATGCCTCCAGAAGTTCCTTTATTGAATACAATTGTTTTGGCTATCATGGGTCTTTTGTTTTTCCATACAAAGTTGAATAATGTCCTCTCAATGTTTGTGAAGAATTTTGATGGGATTTTGATGGGGATTGCATTAAATCTAGGAATTTCCCTTGGTAGAATTGCCATTTTCACTATGTTGATCCTCCCAATCCAAGAGCAAGGGAGATCCTTCCATTTTCTGGTATCCTCCTCAATTTCTTTCTTCAAAGACTTAAAGTTCTTGTCAAATAGATCCTTCACTTCCTTGGTTAGATTTACCCCAAGGTATTTTATGCTACCTGTGGCTATCGTCAAAGGTGATGCTTCTCTGATTTTCCTCTCTGCTTCCTTATCCTTTGTGTATAGGAGGGCAACTGATTTATTGTATTTGATCTTGTATACTGCCACTCTACTTAAGGTGTTTATCAGCTGTAGGAGTTTTTTGGAGGTGTTTTGGGGGTCGCTTATGCACACTATCATATCATCTGAAAATAATGAAAGTTTAACTTCTTCGTTTCCAATTTGAATCCCTTTGATCCCCTTATGTTTTCTTATTGCTATTTCTAGAACTTCAAGCACTATATGTAAGAGGTATGGAGAGAGTGGGCAACCTTGTTTTGTTCCTGATTTTACTGGGATGACATTGAGTTTCTCTCTATTTAATTAGATGTTAGCTGTCGGCTTGCTATGAATAGCTTTTATTATAGTTAGGTACGACCCTTGTATCTCTAATCTCTCTAAGACCTTTATCATAAAGGGATGTTGAATTTTGTCAAATGCTTTTTCATCATCCAGTGAAATGATCATGTGGTTTTTTTCTTTCAGTTTCTTTACATGATGGATTACATTGATAGATTTTCATATGTGGAATGAGCCCTGAATCTGTGGATGAAGCCTACTTGATCATAATGGATAATTTTTCTAATGTGTCCTTGGATTTGGTTTGTCAGTATTTTATTGAGGATTTTCGCATCGATGTTCATGAGTGAGATTGGCCTGTAGTTCTCTTTCTTGGTTGGGTGTTTGTGTGGTTTTGGTATCAGAGTAACTGCAGCTTCATAAAAGGAGTTTGGCAATGATTTCTCTGTTTCTATATTGTGAAATACATTACATTAAGGAGTATAGGTAATAGGTCTTCTTTGAAGTTCTGGTAGAATTCTGACTTGAAGCCATCTGGACCTGGGCTTTTTTGGTTGGGAGGATTTTTATATCATCTTCTAATTTTTCACGACTAACAGGTTTATTTAGATTGTTCACCTGGTAATATTTTAACTCTGGTATATGGTACTTATCTAAAAATTGTCCATTTCTTTTACCTTTTCCAAAATTGTGGCAAATAGGCTTTTCTAGGAAGATCTAATGATTCTCTTTATTTCCTCTGTGTCTGTGGTTATGTCTCCCTTTTCATTTCTGATGTTGTTAATTTTTGTATTCTCTCTCTGCCATTTGATTAGTTTGTCTAGGGGTTTTTCAATCTTGTTGACTTTCTCCAAGAACAAGATTTTGTTTCATTGATTCTTTTGATTGTGTTATGTTTTTCTGTTTTGTTAATTTCAGCCCCCAGTTTGATTATTTCCAGACTTCTACTCCTCCTATTAAGTCTCCAATGTGTGCTTTCTCCATTTTCTTTAAGTGGGCAATTAGTGCTATGAACTTTCCTCTTAGCACTGCTTTCATACTGTCCCATAGGTTTGAGTATGTTGAGTTTTCATTTTCATTGAATTCAAGAAGGACTTTAATTTCTTTATTTCTTCCTTGATCCAGGAGTTGTTCAGTAGTTGACTGTCCAGTTTCCATGAGTTCGTAGTCTTTCTGGAGGTAGCATTGTTGTTGAATTCTAACTTTAATCCAAGGTGATCTATAAGATACAGGTGGTTGCTAATATTTTTTTGTAACTGTGGATGTTTGCTTTATTACTGAGTATGTGGTCAATTTTCGGTTCCATGAGCTGCAGAGAAGTAGGTATATTCTTTCCTATTTGGATGCAATGTTCTATAGATGTCCATTAAGTCCATTTGCTTCATTACCTACTTTAATCCTCTTATTTCCCTGTTAGGTTTCTGTCTGATTGACCTGTCCATTGGTGAGAGAGGAGTGTTAAAATCTCCTACATTAGTGTCTATGGTTTAATGACTGCCTTGAGATTCAGTTATGTTTCTTTTACATGAGTGGGTGCTTTTATATTAGGGGCATAGATATTCAGGATTGAGACTTGTCCTGATAAATTGTTCCTGTTATGAGTAAAAAATGACCCTCTCTATCTCTTCTGATTGATTTTAGTTTGAAGTCAACTTTGTTAGGAATTAGTATAGCCACACCTGCTTGTTTCCTAGGTCCATTCTCTTGATAAACATTTTCCCAGCCCTTTACCCTGACTAGATGTCTGTCTCTGTGGTTGAGGTGTGTTTCTTGTAAGCAGAGGAATGTTGGACTCTGTTTTCATATCCAATGTCTTAGCCTGTGTCTCTTTTATAGGTGAGTTGAGGCCATTAATATTAAGTGATATTAATGACCAGTGGTTGTTAACTCTGGCCATTTTTTCTTTCTTTCTTTCTTTCTTTCTTTCTTTTTTTACCCTTCTTCGAGTTGTGCTGGTGAAGGGTCATTAGATATCTGAGTTATTGTGGGCATTGTTGGACTCCTTGGGTTGTGATTTTCCTTCAATTACTTTCTGTAAGGCTGGATTTGTGGCTATGTATTGTTTAAATTTGTTTTTATCCTGGAAAATTTTGTTTTCTCCCTTTATGTTCTATGAAAGCTTGGATGGGTATAGTAGTCTGGGCTTGCATCCATGGTCTCTTAGTTTCTGCAGTGCATCTATCCAGGACCTTCTGGCTTTCATGGTTTCTATAGAGAAGTCAGGTGTAATTCTGATATGTTTACCTTTATAAGTAACTTGACCTTTTTGATTTGCAGCTCTTAATATTCACTCCTTATTCTGTATGTATTGTGTTTTGATTATTATATGATGAGGAGACTTTTTTTTTATTCTTTTTTACTTAAAATTTCCAACTGCTCCCCGTTTCCCATTTCCCTTCCCCTCCTCCCACATATTGCACCCTCCCCCTGTTCCCCTCCCCCTATCCCCACTCCATTTCTCCTCCCCCTAGTCCACTCCCCCTCCCTCTCGATACTGAAGAGCAGTCCAAATTCCCTGCTCTACATGAAGACCAAGGTCCTCCCACTTCTATCTAGGTCCAGGAAGGTGAGCATCCAAACAGGCTACGCTCCCACAAAGCCAGTTCATGTATTAGGATCGAAACCTAGTGCCATTGTCCTTGGCTTCTCATCAGCCTTCATTGTCCGCCTTGTTCAGAGAGTCCAGTTTCAACCCATGCTTATTCAGTCCCAGTCCAGCTGGCCTTGGAGAGCTCCCAATAGATCAGTTCCACTGTCACAGTGGGTGGGTGCATGCCTCGTGGTCCTGATTTCCTTGCTCATGTTCTCCCTCCTTCTGCTCCTCATTTGGACCTTAAGAGCTCAGACGGTTGATCCAAATTGGGTCTCTTTCTCTCTCTCGATCCATCGCCAGATGAAAGTTCCTGTGCCATTCTCCTTGGCCTCTCGTCAGCTCTCATTGTCCACCACATTAAGAGAGTCCGGTTTTATCCCATGTTTTTTTCAGTAGCAGTCCAGCTGGCCTTGGTGAGCTCCCAATAGATCGGCCCCCCTGTCTCAGTGGTTGGGTGCACCCCTCATGATCCTGACTTCCTTGTTCATGTTCTCTCTCCTTCTGCTCCTCATTATAACCTTGGGAGCTCAGTCCGGTGCTCCAGTGTGGGTCTCTGTCTCTATCTCCATCCATCGCTAGATGAAGGTTCTATGGCGATATGCAAGATATTCATCAGTATGATTATAGGATAGGTTCATTTCAGGTTCCCTATCCTCAGGTGCCCCAATGAGCTAACTGGGGACATTGCCCTGGGCTTCTGGTAGCCATTCCAGGTTCAAGTCTCTCGCCAACCCTTAGGTGGCTCCCTTAACTAAGGTATGAGATTCCCTGCTCCCCCATCCAACCTTCCTTTACCCCCAATCACCCGATTCCCCCAGTTCCCCTCAACCTCTCCTTCACACTTTTCTCTCCCCATCTCCCCTCATCCCCATCCCACCCCACCCCCCAAGATTCCCATTTTTTGCCCATCAATCTTGTCTATTTCCCATAGCTGGGAGGATATCTATATGTTTTTCCTTGGGTTTACCCTCTTGTTTAGCTTCTTTAGGATCACAAATTATAGACTCAGTGACCCCTATCGATGGCTAGAAACCAATTATGAGTGAGTACATCCCATGATCTTCTTTTTGGGTCTGGGTTACCTCACTCAGGATCGTATTTTCTATTTCCATCCATTTGCATGCAAAATTCAAGAAGTCATTGTTTTTTACTGCTGAGTAGTACTCTAATGTATATATATTCCACACTTTCTTCATCCATTCTTCTATTGAAGGGCATCTAGGTTGCTTCCAGGTTCTGGCTATTACAAATAATGCTGCTATGAACATAGTTGGACAAATGCTTTTGTCATATGCTAGGGCATCTCTTGGGTATATTCCCAAGAGTGCTATTGCTGGGTCCAGTGGTAGGTTGATCCCAATTTTTCTGAGAAACCGCCACACTGATTTCCAATGTGGTTGCACAAGTTTGCAGTCCCACCAGCAATGGATGAGGGTACCCCTTTCTCCACAACCTCTCCAGCAAAGGCTATCCTTGGTGTTTTTGATTTTAGCCATTCTGACAGGTGTAAAATGATATCTCAAAGTTGCTTTGATTTGCATTTTTCTGATCGCTAAGGAGGTTGAGCATGACCTTAAGTATCTTTTGGCCATTTTAACTTCTTCTGATGAGAATTCTCTGTTCAGTTCAGTGCCCCATTTTTTAATTGGGTTAATTATCCTTTTAAAGTCTAGTTTCTTGAGTTCTTTATATATTTTGGAGATCAGACCTTTGTCTGTAGCGGGGTTGGTGAAGATCTTCTCCCAGTCAGTAGGCTGCCTTTTTGTCTTAATGACAGTGTCCTTTGCTTTACAGAAGCTTCTCAGTTTCAGGAGGTCCCATTTATTCAATGTTGCCCTTAATGTCTGTGCTGCTGGGGTTATACATAGGAAGCGATCTCCTGTGCCCATATGTTGTAGGGTACTTCCCATTTTCTCTTCTATCAGGTTCAGTGTGTTCATATTGATATTGAGGTCTTTGATCCATTTGGACTTGAGTTTTGTGCATGGTGATAGATATGGGTCTATTTTCATTCTTCTACAGGTTGACATCCAATTGGGCCAGCACCATTTGTTGAAGATGCTTTCTTTCTTCCATTGTATACTTTTAGCTCCTTTTTCGAAAATTAGTTGTTCATAGACTTGTGGGTTAAAATCCGGGTCTTCTATACGATTCCATTGGTCGACTTCTCTGTTTTTATGCCAGTACCACGCTGTTTTCATTACTGTAGCTCTGTAATAGAGTTTGAAGTCAGGGATGGTAATGCCTCCAGAAGTTCCTTTATTATATAAGATTGTTTTGGCTCTCCTGGGTTTTTTGTTTCTCCATATAAAGTTGATTATTGTCCTTTCAAGATCTGTGAAGAATTTTGATGGGATTTTAATGGGGATTGCATTTAATCTATAGATTGCCCTTGGTAGAATTGCCATTTTTACTATGTTGATCCTCCCAATCCAGGAGCAAGGGAGATCCTTCCATTTTCTGGTATCCTCTTCAATTTCTTTCTTCAATGCCTTAAAGTTCTTGTCAAATAAATCTTTCACTTCCTTGGTTAGAGTTACCCCAAGATAGTTTATGCTTTTTGTGGCTATCGTGAAAGGTGATGATTCTCTTATTTCCCTCTCTGCTTCCATATCCTTTGTGTATAAGAAGGCGACTGATTTTTTGGAGGTGATCTTGTATCCTGCCCCATTACTAAAGTCGTTTATCAGCTGTAGGAGTTCTTTGGTGGAGTTTTTGGGGTCCCTCATGTACACTATCATATCATCTGCAAATAATGCAAGTTTAACTTCTTCCTTTCCAATTTGAATCCCCTTTATCCCCTTATGTTGTCTTATTGCTATTGCTAAAACTTCGAGAACTATATTGAAGAGGTATGGAGAGAGTGGACAGCCTTGGCGTGTTCCTGATTTTAGTGGGATGGCTTTAAGTTTCTCTCCATTTAATTTGATATTAGCTGTCGGCTTGCTGTATATAGCTTTAATTAAATTTAGGTATGACCCTTGTATCCCTAATCTCTCCAAGACTTTTATCATAAGGGATGTTGAATTTTGTCAAATGCTTTTTCAGCGTAATGAAACGATCATATGGTTTTTTTCTGTCAGTATATTTATATGATGGATTACATTGATAGACTTGCGTATGTTAAACCAGCCCTGCAACTCTGGTATGAAGCCTACTTGATCATAATGGATAATTTTTCTAATGTGTTCTTGGATTCGGTTTGCCAGAATTTTGTTGAGGATTTTTACATCGATGTTCATGAGTGAGATTGGCCTGTAATTTTCTTTCTTGGTTGGGTCCTTGTGTGGTTTTGGTATCAGAGTTACTGTAGCTTCATAAAAGGAATTTGGCAATGACTCTTCTGTTTCTATATTGTGAAATACCTTAAGGAGTATAGGTATTAGGTCTTCTTGGAAGTTCTGGTAGAATTCCGCATTGAAACCATCTGGTCCTGGAGTTTTTTTGGAAGGGAGGTTTTTGATAACTGCTTCTAATTCTTCACGACTAACAGGTCTATTTATCTTGTTCACCTGGTCCTGGTTTAACTTTGGTATATGGTATTTATCTAAAAAAGTGTCCATTTCTTTTACATTATCCAGTTTTGTGGCATACAGGCTTTTGCAGTAAGATCTAATGATTCTCTGAATTTCCTCTGTGTCTGTGGTTATGTCTCCCTTTTCATTTCTGATCTTATTAATTTGCAAATTCTCTCTCTGCCGTTTGATTAGTTTGGATAGGGGTTTATCAATCTTGCTGATTTTCTCCAGGAACCAGCTTTTTGATTTATTGATTCTTTCAATTGTTTTCTGTGTCTCTATTTTGTTGATTTCAGCCCTCAGTTTGATTATTTCCAGTCTTCTACCCCTTCTAGGTGAGTCTGCTTCTTTTTTTTCTAGAGCTTTCAGGTGGGCTGTTAAGTCTCCAATGTGTGCTTTCTCTGTTTTCTTTAAGTGGACAGTTAGTGCTAAGAACTTTCCTCTCAGGACTGCTTTCATAGTGTCCCATAGGTTTGAGTATGTTGTTTCTTTATTTTCATTGTCTTCAAGGAAGACTTTAATTTCTTTCTTTATTTCTTCCTTAATCCAGGTATGGTTCAGTAGTTGACTATTCAGTTTCCATGAGTTTGTAGGCTTTCTGGGGGTAGCATTGTTGCTGAATTCTAGCTTTAATCCATGGTGATCTGATAAGATACAGGTGGTTATGAATATTTTTTTGTAACTGTGAATGTTTGCTTTGTTACCGAGTATGTGGTCGATTTTTGAGAAGGTTCCATGAGCTGCAGAGAAGAAGGTATATTCTTTCCTATTTGTGTGGAATATTCTATAGATGTCTGTTAAGTCCATTTGATTCATTACCTCCATTAATTCTCTTATTTCTCTGTTAGGTTTCTGTCTGATTGACCTGTCCATTGGTGAGAGAGGAGTATTAAAGTCTCCTACTATTAATGTGTGCGGTTTGATGGCTGCCTTGAGTTTTAACAATGTTTCTTTTACGTACATGGGTGCTTTTATATTAGGGGCATAGATATTCAGGATTGAGATTTCATCCTGATGAATTGTTCCTGTTATGAGGAGAAAATGTCCCTCTCCATCTCTTCTGATTGATTTAAGTTTGAAGTCAACTTTGTTAGAAATTAGTATGGCCACACCTGCTTGTTTCCTATGTCCATTTACTTGATAAGCCTTATCCCAGCCCTTTAATCTGAGTAGGTGCCTGTCTTTGTGGTTGAGGTGTGTTTCTTGTAAACAGCAGAATGTTGGATCCTGTTTTCATATCCAATCTCTTAGTCTGTGCCTTTTTATAGGTGAGTTGAGTCCTTTGACATTAAGTGATATTAATGACCAGTGGTTGTTAACTCCGGTCATTTTTTTTAGTAGTAGATTTTGTGTGTTTCCCTTCTTTGAGATGTGCTGGTAAAGGGTTTCTAGATGTCTGAGTTACTGTGGTCATTGTTGGACTCCTTGATTAATGATTTTCCTTCTATTACTTTCTGTAAGGCTGGATTTGTGGCTACGTATTGTTTAAATTTGTTTTTATCCTGGAAAATTTTGTTTTCTCCATTTATAGTGAACGAAAGCTTGGCTGGGTATAGTAGTCTGGGCTTGCATCCATGGTCTCTTAGTTTCTGCAGTACATCTATCCAGGACCTTCTGGCTTTCATGGTCTCCATAGAGAAGTCAGGTGTAAGTCTGATAGGTTTACCTTTATAAGTAACTTGGCCTTTTTCCTTTGCTGCTCTTAGTATTCTTTCTTTATTCTGTATGCTTTGTGTTTTGATTATTATATGGCGAGAGGATGTTTTTTTTGATCCAGCCTATTTGGTGTTCTATATGCTTCTTGAACCTTCATAGGTATATCTTTCTTTAGGTTGGGAAAGTTTTCTTCTATAATTTTATTAAATATATTTTCTGGACCGTTGAGCTTCGCTTCTTCTCCTTCTTCTATTCCTATTATTCTTAGGTTTGGTCTTTTTATTGTGTCCCATATTTCCTGAATGTTTTGTGATGAGAATTTGTTGGCCTTGCTGTTTCCTTTGATCAGCGTGTTTATTTTCTCTATGGTATCTTCAGAATCTGAGATTCTTTCTTCTATCTCTTTTATTCTGATGGTTATGCTTGTTTCTGTAGTCTCTATTCGTTTACCTAGATTTTCCCTGTCCAGCTGGCCTTCTGTTTGTGTTTTCTTCTTTGCCTCCATTTCAGTTTTTAAGTCTTGAACTGTTTCCATTATTTGTTTGATTGTTTTTCCTTGGTTTCCTAGGGTATCATTCACTGATTTACTCAATTCTTCAAACTTTCTGTTATTCTTCTCATCCATTTCTATAAGGGCATTTTTTACATGCTGTTTAAGGGCGTCAATCACTTTCATAAAGTCAATTTTATCTACTTCTTCATGAATAAGGTGTTCATGTCCTCCTGTTGTGAGGTCGCTGGGTTCTGGTGGTTTCATATAGTTTTTCAGATTGTTGGGTGAATTCTTGCATTGGCGCCTGCCCATGTCTTTCTCCGAATGCTCCCCTATGGATCTTCTTTTACCGGATCAGGGCTCCTTGCCTACTGAAGTACTTTCCCAGTGATGGCACCCTGCAGTGATAGCTCTCCTGGTGCTCCAGTGATGTCTCTCCTGGTACCAATATCAGATCTCCGTGCCCAAAGACGGCAATCCTGGTACCCAGATTAGCTCTACCACTGATGGCTCTCCTGGTGCCAAGATCAGATCTCCGTGCAGGTTGGGTAGTTCGTAAACAAAGGCCTTACCTTGCTTGGTGCAGGCAGGCCAGTGAACCAAAGGAAGTCTCGCCTGCCTACTTGCCCTGAGGATTTGCCCCCAGCGCCAGACAGACTGAGCTGGATGGTGTTGTGTGCCCAAAGAGGAAAGGGGGCAGAAGGAAGAAGGGTTCTGGATGCAAGCTGGGTGGGACAAGAAGAGAGAGGCAGTATGCAGGGTGTAGAGCCCCTGCAGGGAGGCAAGGGAGTATATGGTGGGGGATGAGGAACTTCAGAGTTCCCTGTCCAGGGCTGCTTCCGCCGCCGCCGGTCAGGTCACAAACTCACCCCGCTGCTGTCTCTCCTGGTGCCTAGATCAGATCTCCATGCAGGTTGGGTAGTTTGTAAACAAAGGCATTACCTTGCTTGATGCAGGCAGGCTGGAGAGACAAAGGAAGTCGCGCCTGCCTACTTGCCCTGAGGATTTGCCCCCAGCGCCAGACAGACTGAGCTGGATGGTGTTATGTGCCCAAAGAGGAAAGGGGGCAGAAGGAAGAAGGGTTCTGGAGGCAAGCTGGGTGGGACAAGAAGAGAGAGGCAGTATGCAGGGTGTAGAGCCCCTGCAGGGAGGCAAGGGAGTATAGGGTGGGAGATGAGGAACTTCAGTGTTCCCTGTCCAGGGCTGCTTCTGCCGCCGCCTGTCAGGTCACAAACTCACCCCGCTGCTGTCTCGAGGAGACTTTTTTTATCCAGTCTATTTGGTGTTCTGTATGCTTCTTGGACCTTCAAAAGAATATCTTTCTTAAGGAAGGGAAAGTTTTCTTTTTAATTTTATTAAATATATTTTGTCGAACATTGAGCTGTACTCTTCTCCTTCTTCTATCCTTATTACTCATAGGTTTGGTCTTTTTATTGTGTCCCACATTTCCTGAATGTTTTGTGATGAGAATTTTTTGGTTTTGCTTGATCAGTGTGTTTATTTCCTCTATGGTGTCTTTAGTGTCTGAGATTCTTTCTTCAATCTCTTGTAATCTGTTGGTAGTACTTGTCTCTGTAGTTCTTGTTTGTTTACCCAGACTTTCCATCTCCATCCTTACCTTGTTTTTGTTTCTTCTATACTTCCATTTCATTCTTCAAGTCTTGAACCTTTTCCCTTACCTCTTTGATTGCTTTTTCTTGTTTCTCTTGGTTTTCTTGGGTATTTTGAGAAATTTATTCATTTCCTCTACATTTTTGTTTGTAATCTCTAATTTTTTATGGCAGTTTTTCACCTCCTGTTTAAGGTCCTCTATTATTTTCTTATAATTCAATTTTGAGTCGAATTCTTCTAATTCTTCTGGAGTAGGGTATAAAATTCTTCTTATTTCAGGATTCCTGGATTCTGGCAATGTCATGTTGCCTTTCAGGATGTTTTGAGGAATTCTTGCATTGGTTCCTCCCCATCTCTTCCTTCAGATCGAGCCTGGAGAGGCATGGTGTCTTGGTCCAGTCTTTGCTGTGACTGACTCCCTGGGTGTATCACCTCAGTGTAGGAGTAGGAGCCTTTCCTTTCCAGATGGATTCCTCAGCACCAAAACATGGACGCCTGATAGTCCAATGACCCGTGGACAAAATGGCGAATGTGGGGTGTAGTGTGGTATCGAGTAGAACACAGGAGACCCTGCAGCCAAAGCTGAAGGTTCATTTGCTCCCTTCGGGGGTCCTTGAGGCCTGTCTGGCAGACAGGCACTCACCACTCTGAGTGGGTATCCTTAGTGTAGGAGCATGAAACTGTTCCTCAGCAAAGGACCTTGTAGACAAGGCATGCTTGGGGCTGATCGTGGGTAGGAAAGAAAGTCCTGCAGCATGAGCTGGGGGAAGGGGTTTGTGCTCTATTCCAGGACAGTCAGCCCCTGGATAGCACACACTCACCCGTCCAGATGGAATTCCTCAGCACCTATACAGGGATGCCTGATAGCCCAATGAGCCAGGGACAATAGGGAGAATGTGACAGAGAGGGCGGTGCTCAATAGAGCACAGGAGACCCTGCAGCCCCAAGCTGAATGTTCCTATGGTCCCTCGTTTGGAACCTTCTGGCCTGCCTGGTAGGCAGGCACTCACTGCTCTGGGTGGGTAACCTTAGTGTAGGAACGGGAAAACTGTTTTTGAGGAGAGAACATAAGAGACAGCAAGGCAGGCTTCTGCGGGGGAGATGGGGGCTGGGTCATGTGTAAGAAAAGGGGCCCTGCAGCAGAAGCTGGGGGAGGGTGATTTGTGCTCTCTTCCAGGAGTGTCAGCACCTAAATTGCACACCCTAACCCATCCAGAAGTAAATCCTCAGCACCTAAACAGGGACGCCTGGTAGCCCATGAGCAGGCAAAAAAAGGAAACAAGCCTACTTGATTGTAAAGCGTAATTTTTTAAATGTGTTCTTGGATTCTGTATGACAAAATTTTATTGAGAATTTTTGCATCAATGTTAATGAGTGATATTGGTCTGTAATTCTCTTTCCTGTTTTGGTCATTGTGTGGTTTTGGGATCAGAGTGACTGTCAATTCAAAAAAAAGAGTTTGGGAATGACTCTCTGATTCTATTATGTGCAACACATTAAGGAGTATAGGTATCAGCTTTTCCCAGAAGTTCTGATAAAATTCAGCATTGAAATCATCTGTTCCTGAGCTTTATTAGCTTGGGAGCTTTTTTTATGACCGCTTCTATTTCCTCATGACTCATAGGTCTATTTAAATTGTTCACCTGTTCTTGATTTAACTTTGGTAAATGGTACTTATCGAAAAATATGTCAATTTCTTTTATTTTTCCAACTTAATGGCATACAAGCTTTTGTAAAATGACCTAATGATTCTCTACATTTCCTCAGTGTCTGATGTTAAGTCTCCCTTTTCATTCCTGATCTTGTTAATTTGGGTATTATATCTGTACCTTTTGTTTAGTTTGAAAAATTGTTTGTCAATCTTGTTGACTTTCTAAAAGAACCTGCTCATTGTTTCATTGATTCCTTGAATTGTTCACTGTGTTCCTATTTTATTGATTTCAGCCTTCTGGTTGATTATTTCTGGTCTTCTACTACTCCTGGGTGAGTGTGCTTCTTTTTTTCTAGAGTTTTCAGCTGTGTTGTTAAGGCTCTAATGTGAGCTTTCTCCATTTTTTAATGTGTGCAATAAAAGCTATGAACATTCTTCTTAGCACTGCTTTCATTGCTTCCCACAGGATTGTTTATGGTGTGTCTTAATTTTCATTGAATTTAAGGAAGACTTTAATTTCTTTCTTTATTTCTTCCCTGACCCTGTTGTGGTCAATAGTTGACTGTTCAGCTTCCATAAGTTTTAGGCTTTCTTGGGGTAGAACTATGTTTAAATTCTTACTTTAATCCATGGTGATCTGATAAGACACAGGAGGATACTAATTTTTTTTTTATATCTAAGGAAGTTTGCTTTGTTACATAGTATGTGGTCAGTTCTAAAGAAGATAACAAGAGATGTTCAGAATTAGGTATATTCTTTCCCCTTTAGGTTGAATGTTCTATAAATGTCTGTTAAGGCCATTTTTTTCATTACCTCCTTTAATTCTATTTTTTCGCGATTTGTTTTCTGTCTGATTGATCTGTCCACTGGTAAGACAGGAGTGTTGAAATCCCTTCTATTAGTTCTGGGTTTTGATGTCTGCCTTTAGATCTAGTAATTTTTCTTCTAAAGAAGTGGGTGCTTTTTTATTAGGGACATAGACATTCAGGATTGTGACTTCATCCTGATGAATTGTTCCTGTTATGAGTAAAAAGTCTCCATCACCATCTCATCTGACTGATTTTAGTTTTTCGTCAGTTTTGTTAGATATTAGTATAGCCACACCTGTTTGTTTCTTAGGTTCATTAGAATGAAAAACCTTTCCCAACCCTTTACTCTGAGTAGATGTCTGTCTTTGTGGTTAAGGTGTGCTTCTTGTATACAGCAGATTGTTGGTTCCGGTCTTTGCATCCAATCTCTTTGCCTCTGTCTTTTTTATAGGTGAATTGAATACATTGATATAAGTGATATTAAAGACCAGTGATTGTTAACTCTGGTTATTTTTTTTTTCATTTTGGTGTTAGAGTATTTTGTTACCCCTTTTTGTGTTGTATTTGTAAAGATTTGCTAGATGTCTGAGTTATTTGGGCGTTGTTGGATTTCTTCGGTTGTGATATTCCCTCCATTTCTTTTAGTTATGCCGTCTTTATGGCTACATATTATTTAAATTTGTTTTTGTCCTGGAATGTTTGACTTTACATTGATGGTGAACTAAACCTTGGCTGGGTATAGTAGTCTGGCCTTGAATCTATGATCTCTTACTTTCTGTAGCAATCTATCCAAAATCTCCTGGCTTTCATTGTTTCTATAGACATGTCAGATGAATTCTAAAAGGTTTATATTTATAATTTACTTGAGAGTTACCTTTGTAGCTCTTAATATTCTTTCTTTATATTCTATGTATTGTGTTTGATTATTATAATGTGAGGGATTTTTTGATTCATTCTATTCGGTATTCTGTATTCTTCTTGAACTATTATAAGATTATCCTTTTTTCAAGTTCATTGAATATATTTTTGGGCCTTTGAGCTGCAATTTATCTTCTTCTTATACCCCTATTATTTTTATGTTGGGTCTCTTTATTGTGTCCCTGATTTCCTGGATGATTTGTGATGAGATATTTTTAGATATGCTGTTTTCGTTGAACAGTGTGTTTATTTTCTCTATATTGTCTTCAGCATCTGAGATAGTTTCTTCTATCTTTTGTATTCTGTTGGTTATGCTTGCTTTTCTCTGTAATCTCTGTTTGTTTACCTAGATTCTCCATATCCAGATGGCCCTTGTTTCTTGTTTTTTTCATTATCTTCATTTTAGTTTTCAAGTCTTGACCTGTTTCCATTATCTGTTTGATTGTTTTTTCTTGGTTTCCTAGGGTATCTTTTAGGAATCATTTCTTCAAACTTTTTGTTATTCTTCTCATCCATTTCTTTAACGGAGTTTTTCACATCCTGTTTAAGGGACTCTATCATTTTCATAATGTCTATTTTTTCTATTTCTTCTGCATAAGTGTGTTCGCGTCTTCCTGTTGTACGTTTATTGGATTCTGGTGTAATCATGCTTTTCAGGTTGGTGGAGGAAATTGTCTTCTCATTTCTTCCTTCCATTGCCTTCTGATGGATCTTCTGGTACAGAATCAGAGCCACTTGCTGGCCAGGGACATCTCAGAAAAATGGACTAGCTTGCTGTTTCCAAACTGAGTGAAACAAAGAAAATCCTGCCCGGTTGCACTCACCACACCATCCCAGAGCCTCAGCCCTCAAACAGTCTGAGCAGGGGTATCTTATGGCCTCACAGAAGGGAATGTGTTCCTGGGAGCAAGCTGGGATGGAATCGGATAAGAGAGGCAGTAACTGGGGAGAGAAGCTCCTGCAGAATGACCACAAAGTTTAGGGCGTTTGGGGGTGTCTGTGCTCCATTAATAGCATCGGCCAACCATTCAGGAACACACTCAACTTGCTGATGGATCTACTCTTCAGAATCAGGACCACCTTCTGTTCAGGGAACTCACAGATAAGAGGACTAGCTTGCTGCTTGAAGATCAGTGAAACAAACAAAATTCCTTCCTGGCTGCCCTCACCTCCTGACTTTATTTCTTTTCCTATCTAAATAACAAGGCATATGAAAGAATATACAATAATGTGACTTGCTTGTTTTGGCAAGGGTCATTCATTACATGAATTCAGACTTGTTCTCTATTGTCATTTGATTGGAACATATCAGCACACTCTAGTGAGCCTTGAATTGACAACTAAAAGGCAGAGAAGCATTTCTATTTTGAAGCATACTCAATATAAAACATAAAATTATGGATAGGGCAGAACGGGATGCAGAGAAATGTAACCTTAACTCTTGAGCACATAACTGTGAAAAAAGATTATAAGAAAATGCTTTACACTAAGTATCAAGATCACTAAAATTTGTACCCAAATTTTTCATTTGGTGTACATGCACTACACAAAAATAACACTGCATATGCCAGACCGAGATCTCATGTAAGGGAAAAACAAATTTTTAATTTATTTATTACTTTAAAACAATCTATTTTATATACTAGTCCCAGTTCTTACTTCCTCTGTTTCGTCCACTCCCCCCAACTTATACCCTCCCAAACTCCCATTCACTGCTCAGAGATGGAAAGTCTTCTCATGGAAAGTCAGCAAAGTCTGATACATCACTTTGATGCAGGATCAAGTCCCTCTCCCCTTATCTAGTGTGAGCATGATAGCCATCCCTCCAGAGTAAATGGGGTTGAAAAAACGAATTCAAGAAATAGGATTACATACCAGTCTTACTGCCAGTGGGACCCACAGTCTGCCCAAGCCATATACATGTCAGTCACATTCAGACAACCTAGTTTTGTTCAATGTGGTATTCTCAGATGTCATCCCTGAGTCAGTGAGCTCCCACTATCTCAGGTAAGCTGTCTCTGTGCATTACCCCACTGTGGTCTTGACTTCATTGCCTGTATACTCTCTCCTGCCTCTCTTCAACTGGACCTCAGTAGCTTCGCTCACTGTTTAGCTATGGATCTTAGCATCTTTTTCCATCAGTGGTTGAATAAAACTTCTATGATGATATTAGAGTTGTCAAGAATGTGATTACAGATGCAGGCCAGTTCAAAACCCTCTCCACTAGTACTAGAATTTTTATCTGGGACTGTTTTTATGGATTACTGAGAATTTTTCTGGCAGCAGTTTTCTCTCTAAGCCTAGTATTGCATTCTATATCAAGATATTTTCAGGGCAGACGCACGTGCTGGGGGAGACCAGTGGGCAGACGCACACTGCGGGCGGAGACCAGCGGGCAGATGCGGCAGAGACAGGCATGCAGACGCGGCAGGAGACTGGCACGCAGACGCGGTGGAGACCTGTGGGCAGAAGTGGCAGTGACAGGCGCGCAGATGTGGCAGAGACCGGCAGCGGTGGGATAGTCTAAGCATGAAACAGTGAAGCCCACACTGAGAGCAGATCGCCCCACTACTATTAAATCAAGTAGGTTTCTTGGGACCTAACCTGCAGATTGGGAGGCCTTGTATTGGCGAGATCCACTGGCCTGCCCTGAAGACACTCCTGGGTGGGGAGAGTGTTCTTGGCCCACGGCGGGTCACAGGAAATGTAGCAGGGGAATTCCCAGACCCCCTTGACCCCTCGGTTAGTGTGTGAGGGCTGGTACCCTCTGCTGGGGCTGCTCTTCCTCTGCTGCGACCTCTCTCCTCCTGGCCCAGCTTGCGCCCCGGGGATGCCGTCACTCTCCCTCCCTTACGCTGGGCCATGGGATCACCCAGTTTAGCCTATTTGGGCTCTGGGTCAGGAGCTCAGGACAAAGGGCAGTGGGAGATTCTCTGTTTTGGTGGCTGGCCCACAGAATAGTAGGCCTTTTGTTGGTGAGATCCCTGGCAAACGGAGAGCCTGGCCCCGTTCCTGAAGACCCTTCTGAGTGGTGAGAAGGATCTTTGCCCGTGGTGGGAGACAGGACACGGAGCAAGGGAATTTTGTAAGCGAGACCACTGGCCCAGCAGGGAACCTGATCCTGCTTTAAAAGACCCATTAGATAGCATTGATAGGAGGAGATGGGCAGGCACCAAGGCAAGAATTCACCCAACAATCTGAAAAAAACATGAAAACACCAGAACCCAATGATCTTACATCAGAAGGACTTGAACACCCTAAAACAGAAGTAGTGGAAAAATTGACTTTATGAAAGCAATAGAGTCCCTTAAACTACATGTAAAAAATGCCCTTATAGAAATGGATGAGAAATATAACAAAAGGTTTGAAGAAATGGGTAAATACGTGAATGATACCCTGGGAAACCAAGAAAAAATGATCAAACAAGTAATGGAAACAGTTCAAGAATTGAAAACTGAAATGAAAGCAAGGAAGAAAACACAAACTGAGGACCAGCTCGGTATGGAAAATATAGGTCAACCAGCAGAGAATAAAATATCAAGCATAATCAATAGAATACAAGAGATGAAGAAAGAATCTCAGATTCTGAGGACACCATAGAGAAAGTAAATGCACTGATCAAAGTAAATAGCAAAGTCAACAAATTCTCATCACAAAACATTCAGGAATTATGGGACACAATAAAAAGACCAAACCTAAGAATAATAGGTATAGAAGAAGGAGAATAGTCACAACTCAAAGGCACAGAACATATTTTTAACAAAATTCTGGAAGAAAACTTTCCCAACCTAAAGAAAGATATTCCTTTAAATATTCAAGAAGCATCCAAAATACCACACAGACTGGATCAAAGAAAAACATCCCCTCACCATATAGTATTCAAAACAAAAATATAGTGATTAAATAAAGAATATTAAGAGCTGCAAAGGAAAAAGGGCAAGTAACTTATAAAGGTAATCCGATCAGACTTACACCTGACTTCTCTATGGAAACCATGAAAGCCAGAAGGTCCTGGATAGAGGAACTGCAGAAACTAAGAGACCACGGATGCAAACCCAAACTACTAGACCCAGCCAAGCTATCATTCACTATCAATGGAGAAAACAAGACATTCCTGGTAAGAACAAATTTAAACAATAGGTAGCCACAAATCCAGCCCTGCAGAAAGTAATAGAAGGAAAATCACAACCCAAGGAATTCAACATTGCTAACACTGCCTACAATAACTCAGGCATCTAGCAACCCTTCAACAGCACAACTAAAAGAAAGGAGACACACAAACTCTACTACCAAAAACAATAAGAATAACTGGAGCAAACAACCACTGGTCATTAATATCACTTAATATGAATGGTCTCAATTCACCTATAAAAAGGCACAGACTTAGATGTTGGAGACAAAAACAGGATCCAACATTCTGCTGTTTGCAAGAAACACATCTCAACCACAAAGACAGGCACCTACTCAGAGGAAAGGGTTGGGAAAATCTTTTTCAAGCAAATGGTTCTAAAAAAAAGCAGGTGTGGCCATACTAATTTCTAACAAAACAGACTTAAAAGTAAAATCAATCAGAAGAGATCGAGATGGACATGTTATAATCATAACAGGAACAATTCATCAGGGTGAAGTCTCAATTCTGAATATCTATGCTCCTAATTTAAAAGCACCCATGTATCTAAAAGAAATATTACTAAAATTTAAGGCAGACATCAAACCACACACACTAGTAGTAGGAGACTTCAACAAACCTCTCTCACCAAGGGACAGGTCAATCAGACAGAAACCTAATAGAGAATTAAGGGAATTGTTGGAGGTAAAGGCTTAACAGACATCTATAGAACACTCCACCCAAATAGGAAAGAATACACCTTCTTCTCTGCAGCTCATGGAACCTTCTCGAAAATTGACCACATACTCGGAAACAAAGGAAACCTCCACAGATACAAAAAAAAATCAGTTTCCACCTGTGTCTTATCAGATCACCATGGATTAAAGATAGAAGGCAACAACAATGATACCCCAAGAAAGACAACAAACTCATGGAAACTGAACAGTCATCTACTGAACCACACATGGGTCAAGGAAGAAATTAAGAAAGAAATTAAAGTCTTCCTTGAATTTAATGAAAATAAAGAGACAACATACTCAAACCTATGGGACACGATGAAAGCAGTGCTAAGAGAAAAGTTCATAGAACTAAGTGCCCACTTAAAGAAAACGGAGAAAGCATACATTGGGGACTTAACAGCACACTGGAAAGCTCTAGAAAGAAAAGAAGCAGACTCGCTCAGGAGGAGTAGAAGACTGGAAATGATCAAACTGAGGGTAGAAATCAACAAAATAGAAACACAAAAAACAGTCCAAAGAATCAATGAAACAAAAAGTTGGTTCTTGGAGAAAATCAACAAGATTGACAAACCCCTATCCAAACTAATTAAACGACAGAGAGAGAACAAGCAAATAAAGAAGATCAGAAATGAATAGGGGGACATAACCACAGACACAGAGGAAATTCAGAGAATCATTAGATCTTACTACAAAAGCCTATATGCCACAAAACTGGAAAATGCAAAGAAATGGATATTTTTTTAGATAAGTACCACATACCAAAGCTAAACCAAGAACAGGTAAAAGATCTAGTAGACCTGTTAGTCGTGAAGAATTAGAAATTGTTATAAAAAATAGTCCTTCCTAAAATGGTCCAGGAGCAGATGACTTCAATGCTGAATTCTACTTGAACTTCCAAGAAGAGCAAATACCTATACTCCTTAACGTATTTCACAATATAGAAACAGAAGAGTCATTGCCTGATTCCTTTTATGAATCTACAGTTACTCTGATACCAAAACCACAAAAGACCCAACCAAGAAAGAGAATTACAGGCCTATCTCATTCATGAACATTGACGCAAAAATTCTCAATAAAATCCTGGCAAACCAAATCCAAGAACACATAGAAAAATTATCCATTATTATCAAGTAGGCTTCATCCCAGAGATGCAGGGCTGGTTCAACATACGCAAATCTATCAATGTAATATAAATAAACTGAAAGAAAAAAACCATATGATCATTTCACTAGATGCTGAAAAAGCATTCAACAAAATTCAACACCCCTTTATGATAAAGGTCTTGGAGAGATTAGGGATATAAGGTTCATACCTAAATATAATAAAAGCTATTTAAATCAAGCCAACAGCTAACATTAAATTAAATGGAGAAAAACTCAAAGACATCCCACTAAAATCAGGAACACGACAAGGATGTCCACTCTCTCCTTATATCTCTTCAATATCGTGCTAGAAGTTCTAGCAATAGCAATAAGACAACATAAGGGGATCAAGGTGATTTGTATTGGAAAGGAAGAAGTTAAGCATTCATTATTTGCTGATGATATGATAGTATACATAAGCGACCCCAAAAATTCTACCAAAGAACTCCTACAGCTGATAAATACCTTTAGTAATGTTGCAGGATACAATATCAACTCAAAAAAATCAGTTGCCTTCCTATACACTAAGGATAAAGAAGCAGAGAAGGAAATCAGTGAAGCATCACCCTTCACGATAGCCACAAATAGTATAAAATATCTTGGCGTAACTCTGACCAAGGAAGTGAAAGATCTATTTGACAAGAACTTTAAGTCTTTGAAGAAAAAAATTGAAGAGGACACCAGAAATTGGAAGGATCTCCCTTGCTCTTGGATTGGGAGGATCAACATAGTAAAAATGACAATTTTACCCAAAGCAATCTTTAGATTCAATGCAATCCCCATCAAAATCCCATCAAAATTCTTCACAGATCTTGAGAAGACAATAATCAACTTTATATGGAAAAGCAAAAAACCCAGGATAGCCAAAACAATCTTATACAATAAAGGACTGTCTGAAGGCATTACCCTCTCTGACTTTAAACTCTATTATAGAGCTACAGTATTGAAAAAAGCTTGGTACTGGCATAAAAACAGAGAAGTTGACCAATGAAATCGAATAGAAGACCCTGACTTTAACCCATAAACCTATGAACACCTGATTTTGACAAAGGAGCTAAAAGTATTCAATGGAAAAAAGAGAGGATCTTCAACAAATTGTGTTGGCAAAACTGGATGTCAATCTGTAGAAGAATGAAAATAGATCCATATCTATCAACATGCACCAAACTTAGTCCAAATGGATTAAAGACCTCACTAACAGTCGGAACACACTGAACCTGATAGAAGAGAAAGTGGAAGTACTCTACAACACATGGGCACAAGAGACCACTTCCTACGTACAACGACAGCAGCACAGACATTAAGGGCATCATTGATTAAATGAGACCTCCTGAGATTGAAAAGCTTCTGTAAAGCAAAGGACACTGTCACTAGACAAAAAGGGAACCCACTGACTGTGAGAAAATCTTCACCAACCCTGCAACTGACAAAGTTCTGATCTCCAAAATATATAAAGAACTCAAGAAACTAGACCGTAAAAGGCTAATCAACCCAATTATAAAATGGGGCACTTAGCTGAGCAGAGAATTCCCAACAGAAGAATTTCAAATGGCAAAAAAACACTTAAGGTCATGCTCAACTTCCTTAGTGATCAGGGAAATGAAAATCAAGAAAACTTTAAGATACCATCTTACACCTGTCAGATTGGCTAAAATCAAAAGCACCAATTATATCCTTTGTTGGATGGTTGTGGAGAAAGGGGTACACTCATTCATTGGTGGTGGGAATGCAAACTTGTTCAACCACTTTGGAAAGCAGTGTGGTGGTTCCACAGGAAATTCGGGATCAACCTACCTCTGGACCCAGCAATACCACTCTTGGGAATATACCCAAGAGTTGCCTTAACATACCACAAAATATATGCTCAACTATGTGCATAGCAGCATTGTTTATAATAACCAGAACCTGGAAACAACCTTGATGCCCTTCAATGGAAGAAAGGATGAAGAAATATGGAATATATACATATTAGAGTACTACTCAGCAGTAAAAAACAATGACTTCTTGAATTTTGCATGCAAATGGACAGATATAGAAAACAGTATCCTGAGTGAGGAAAGCCAGCCCCAATAAGAGGAACATGGGATGTACTCACTCATATTTGAATTCTAACCATAAATAAAGGACATTGAGCCTAGAATTTGTGATCCTCGAGAAGCTAAATAAGAAGGTGAACACAGTGAAAAACATATAGGCATCCTCCTGAACAGTAACCTTCATCACACGATCAAAGGAGACAGATACAAAGACCCACAGTGGAGCACCAGACTGAAATCTCAAGGTCCAAATCAGGAGCAGAAGGAGAGAGAGCACGAGCAAGGAACTCAGGGCAGTGAGGGGTGCACTGAGATAATGGGGATGTTCTATTGGGAACTCACCTAGGCCAGCTGGCCTGGGTCAGAAAAAGCATGGGATAAAACCAGACTCACTGAACATAGAGTACAATGAGGACTACTGAGAACTCAAGAACAATGGCAATGGGTTTTTGATCCTACTGCACATACTGGCTTTGTGGGAGCCTAGGCAGTTTGGATACTCCTCCTACTAGATGGGATGGAGGTGGGTGGTCTTTGGACTTCCCACAAGGCAGGGAACCCTGATTGCTATTAGGGCTGACGAGGGATGGGGACTTGATTGGGGGAGGGAAATGGTAGGTGGTCTTGGGGTGGAGGCAGAAATCTTTAACAAACATATAAATACATAAATAAATAAGAGATATTTTCTTCATTTTTCTCCATCTCTGTCCTTCTTGAATCTCAACCATCCCATTCTTTCATTTCTCCTTCCCTTCCCCTTCTTCCATCTCCATCCTCTTCCTCCCACCTTTCCTCCTCCACTGTTCCCAATTTTTTCGGGTGCTCTTTTCTGTTTCTACTTCCCAGGGCTATCCATGCATGCATCACTTAAGATCCTCCATATTACCTTCTTGTTAACAGATGAGTTTATCCTGCCTATTCCCAGAGTGACTTACTTGTAACGAGCACACAGAGGCTTATATTAATTATGAACTATTTGGCCGATTAGCTCACACTTATTATTGGCTAACTGTTACATTTTATATTAACCCTTAATTCTTATCTATGTTTAGAAACATGGCTTATTACCTTTTCTCAATAAGTCATTCTCATTATTTTTTTTCTGCCTCTAGCTGATAAGTCACTCTGCCATCCCCTTCCCATATTTCACTTAGTGTAGTAGCCTCAACTGTATTACCTGCCTAGTTACAGTAAAGTCTCTACATTTCCAGTGATTAATCTTTATAGTCTACAAGAATGTTATCCCACAGTAGTTCCCCTTTTTTTCTTTGAAAGAAAGAGCTCTGTTTTATTTCATTTGTTTAGCTTTAGTATATATATTGAAGGTAGAAGTTGCAGTCTATAGGTGTGAATGGCCTTAGCCAATGAGAAGGCATATCATGTTAGTCACAAGGAAGTTGAATTTTCATATTTAATGTGTTCCCTTATCTGGAGTTTGGCAGAGATTGGAGAGTTTGAGAGCTTGGCCAAACTTTCTGAAATTAAAAGAAAAGCATCCTTTTTGTCTCGAAGTATATAAGAACAAATTATGAATAGATGGGTTTTGAAATTTCAGTCCTGTATATACACTCTATGCATCAGACTTGAGCCCTCGTCTTGCTAACAGCTGATAGTCCTGCACATATTGGTCATCTAAAAATTTTCTAGCAGAATGTTTAGAGTCATTTGCTTAGACCTAGAATGACTCTGTATCAAGTAATTTGTTTTTATGGCTTCTGCTGACTCATGTATATAGTGAGGGAACTCCCAAGTTAGTTTACCTCTGTGCCTCTTATAGTTTGAAGGATTGCCCTGACCTTGTGGAAAAGCGTCTTGATACAGTGTAACTTAGTAGACCAGAATTCCAGGGTAAGGCTCCATATTGCAAAAGTTGCCAGGTTTGAACTCAGTTATCTTGAAGTGTTGGGACATTTTGTTTACTACTGTGGAATAATGCTCTTATATCCTGTATATATTTGTTATTTGTGTTGGTTCAATAAAATGTTCATTGTCCAGAATCCAGGCAGGTAGTATAGGCAGGGTAAACAGACTAGGAGAATCCTGGGAAGAGGAAAATATTCATTCTGCAATCTCCATCCAGATGTATTGGAAACAAGATGTGAATGCTGCACTGAGTAAGCTACCAAACCACAAGGCTAATCTTAGATAAGACCTATGGGTTAATTTAAGTTATAAGAGCTAGCTAGGCATATGTGTGAGCTACTGGACAAACAAGGTTGTAATTAATGTAGTTTCTGTGTGAAAACTTGGGTCTCCGTGACCAAGTAATGAAAGGGCTATCTGTATCTACAATTTGCTCTTCTTTCTGTATGTATTTCACGATTTCTTTCCATATACCTTTCACCATCTCTCTATCATCTCTATACTCCATCATTTCTTTTTCTATACTATCATCTTTTCCGGTATTATCTCTAGTTCATCTCATTGTCTATCATCTCTCTATAATCTCTTTGTCATCTCTTTATCATCTCTATCATCACTCTGTCATCTCATTATCATCTCATTTTCTATCATCTCTCTATTGTCTCTATGTCTATCCTCCAGCATTTATTTTTCTTGTCTCTCTTCCATCCCTTTCTCTATCCCATGTATCATCTCTTCTATTTCTCTATCATGGCTCAATCATCACTTCTTCTATCATCACTTTTTCCTCCATGTCTTTGTCTATCATCACTTCCTCTTTCATCTCTTTCTCATCATCTCTTCCTCTATCATTGCATTTCCTATCGTATCTTACTATGATAACATTTTCTTTATCATCTCTTTCTGTATTGTCTATTTTCTATCATCAGTTTCTCTAATACCTCTGTCATCACTTACTCTATCATCTTGTTCTCAATCATCTATTATTCATTTTTCAATTAACTCTATCTGCCATCATTTCATTCTCCAGTCTATCTTCTCTTATTCTACCATCTCTCTATCTTCTCTTACTCTATTATTTCTCTGCTATCTCTTTCTCTGTCTTCTATTTCTCTGCTATGTGTTTCTCTATCATCTCTTCCTCTATCATATTTCCTCCATCATGATTTCCTCTAACACTTCTCTATCATCTGATTCTCTCTCATCTTTTCTTCTATCATCTCTTCCACTATCATCCCGTACTCTACCATCGCATTTTCTAGCATCTCTTCTCTAGCATCTCTTTCTCTATCATATCTTCTTCTATCATCTTTTGCTCTATCATCTCTTGCTCTTTAATCTCTATGTCATCTCTTTCTCTATGACCTCTTCATTATCATCTGTCTTTATCACTTATGTATCATCTCATTCTCTAAGATCTCTATCACATATATCTTTAGCATCTTTTCCTATTTCTCTTGATCTCATTAATGGTAGGCAGAAAATTGCATTGATAAAAATGTATCTCTTTGTATGGTATTATTTTATTTAATTTATTTATTGAAAATTTCCACTTCCCTTCTTCAAATTTCACTCACACTCTGCCATCCCCCTCTCTGTCCCTCTGGAGTCCTCAGAGATAACAGAGTGCCCTACCCAGTGGGAAGTCCGAGGCCCTCCCCACTCCATCCATGTCTAGGAAGGTCTGAATCCAAACAGACTAGGCACGCAAAAATCAGTACATGCAGTAGAATCAAAACCCAGTACCATTATCATTGGCTTCTCAGTCAGGCACATTCAGAGAATCTTGTTTGATCACATACTCATTCAGTATCAGTTCAGCTGGACTTGCTGAGCTTCTATTATATATGTCCCATAGTCTCTGTGGGTGGAAGCAATTCTTGAGGTCCTAACTTCCTTTCTCATGTTCTCTCTCCTTATGATCTTCATCTGAACATTGGGAACTAAGTCCAGTGCTCCAATGTGTGTCAGTGTCTCTATCTCCATACATTGCTAGATGAAGGTTCTAAGGTGATATGCAAGATATTTATCAGTAGGGCTATGGAATAAGGCCAGTTCAGGGACACCCTCATCTGCTGCAAGATGAAAGGGCTAGGAACATCTTCCAGGGCACCTGGGACCCCCTCTAGAGCCAAGTCTTTTGCCAAACCTAAAATGGTTCCCTTTCTTGTGATATCTTCTTTTCTGCTCCAATATCCATCCTTCCTCAATCTCATTCATCCCTATTCCCAATCCTCCCATTCTCCCTTCTCTCTCCCCACTGCCACCCCCATGATCCCAAATTTCACCTGGCAAACTTGTCTACATTCAGTATCTAGGAGGATAAATATATGTTTTTCTTTGGGTTCTCCTTCTTGTTTTCTTCTTAGGATCATGAATTATAGGCCCAATGTCCGTTGCTTATGGCTTGAATCCACTTCTGATGGAGTTCATAACTTATTCGTCTTTTTGTATCTAGGTTATCTCAGTAAAATGTTTTCTATTTCCATTCTTTGAATACAAAATTCAAGATGTCATTGTTTTATTGCACTGAGTGCATCTCTAAAGTGAATATATGCCACAACTTCTTTATCCATTCTTCTATTGAGGGGCACCTAGGTTGTTTCCAGGTTCTGGCTATAACAAATAGTGCTGGTATGAACATAGTTGAACAAATGCTTTTGTAGTATGATTGGGTATCTCTGGATATATTCCCTAAAATTGAAATTACTGGATTCCAAAGTTGGTTGACTCCTCTATTATAATGTATCATACATCTCTACTTCTGATCAAGGTGTCTATAAGCTGCTTCCATTTTGAGGATGTTGTCATATTTGTTGCACATATGTTCAAAGATTGTTTAATATTGTAATATGAAGTATTAGTCTTTACGTTATATATTAAAGCAGTAATTATTATAAGTTAATATTCACCCATGTTTTCCAAACTTATATTTACACTAATCAGGTTCTTAAGATACATAGAGACTGTATTCTGTACAGATAGGTAATCATCAAACACATAAAGGAACTGCAGAAACTGGGATTTAAATAACTTAGGGTTATGTTGATGTGAGACACAATGGCTCTTTGCAGCACTGATCTATTCCTGAAAAAATGTTGAGCATTAAAGACACTGTACTTGGAGTTTGTACTATTCTTTGGAAAACTGGGCTTTGGTGAAGGAATGGCACTTGTTTGACTGATAAAATGCATGGTGTCTGGACTGGACAAGCAAGATACAAGAAAAATGACTGTCAAACCTTGCCAAAATAGGGTAAGATTGTTTTTAAAATCTTCCTGCATCTATAAAAGGCTGTCAGTTACTCTAGGCCTTAGCCAAAGTGGTTTGCTTCAACATTGCAAATGAGACACTGGGTGATTTCCCAGGTAGACATATGTCTTTGTAATGTACTGGATATTTTGGAAACAGCTTTAATGCATTTATTGGCTACTCAAGTAATATTCTATCTCAATTCTCAGGCCTTGATGGAGGTTGAAGACTTCATAGTTGTAGATAACTTCCTCTTATGGTTTAGCCAACCCATTTCTAATACAAGACTAAGACTCCTAGGAATAAAATAATCATTGAAACTTTGAGCATATATTTCTTGCTCAATATTGCCTATACTGGATACTCCCTGGGCTCCCTGCAGGGGCTCTACACCCGCATACTTCCTCTCTCTTCTTGTCCCACACAGCTTGCATTCAGAACCCTTCTCCCTTCTGCCCCCTTTCCTCTTTGGGCACATAACACCATCCAGCTCAGTCTGTCTGGAACAGGGGGCAGGGGAGCATTCGGAGAAAGAGATGGGCAGGCGCCAATGCAAGAATTCACCCAACAATCTGAAAAACTATATGAAACCACCAGAACCCAGCGACCTCACAACAGGAGGACATGAACACCAAAATCATGAAGAAGTAGATAAAATCGACTTTATGAAAGTGATTGACACCCTTAAACAGCATGTAAAAAATGCCCTTATAGAAATGGATGAGAAGTATAACAGAAAGTTTGAAGAATTGAGTAAATCAGTGAATTATACCCTAGGAAACCAAGGAAAAACAATCAAACAGATAATGGAAACAGTTCAAGACTTAAAAACTGAAGTGGAGGCAAAGAAGAAAACACAAACAGAAGGCCAGCTGGACAGGGAAAATCTAGGTAAACGAATAGAGACTACAGAAGTAAGCATAACCAATAGAATACAAGAGATATAAGAAAGAATCTCAGATTCTGAAGATACCATAGAGAAAATAAACACGCTGATCAAAGAAAACAGCAAGGCTCTATTCTCATAGCCAGGAGTATAACTATATGATTTTCCTTGGGTTTACCCACTTGTTAGCTTCTTTAGGATCACAAATTATAGACTCAGTGGCCCCTATCCATAGCTAGAAACCAATGATGAGTGAGTACATCCCATGATCTTCTTTTCGGGTCTGTGCTGCCTCACTCTTGATAGTATTTTCTATTTCCATCCATTTGCATGCAAAATTAGAGAAGTCATTGTTTTTTACCGCTGAGTAATACTTTAATGTATATATATTCCACACTTTCTTCATCCATTCTTCCATTGAAGGACATCTAGGATGCTTCAAGTTTCTGGCTATTACAAATAATGCTGCTATGAACATAGTTGAACAAATGCTTTTGTCTTGAACAAATGCTTTTGTCATATGATAGGGCACCTTTTGGGTATATTGCCAAGAGTGGTATTGCTGGGTCCAGTGGTAAATTAATCGCAATTTTTGTGAGAAACCGCCACACTGATTTCCAAAGTGGTTGCAAAAGTTTGCAGTCCCACCAGCAATGGATGAGGGTACCCCTTTCTCCACAATCTCTCCAGCAAAGGCTAATCTTGGTGTTTTTGATTTTAGCCATTCTGACAGGTGTAAGATGATATCTCAAAGTTGTTTTGATTTGCATTTCTCTGATCGCTAAGGAGGTTGAGCATGACTTAAGTATCTTTTGGCCATTTGACATTCTTCTGTTGAGAATTCTCTGTTCAGTTCAGTGCCCCATTTTTTAATTGGGTTAATTATCATTTTAACTTCTAGTTTCTTGAGTTCTTTATATATTTTGGAGATCAGACCTTTGTCTGTTGCGGGGTTTGTGAAGATCTTCTCCCAGTCAGTAGGCTGCCTTTTTGTCTTAATGACAGTGTCCTTTGCTTTACAGAAGCTTCTCAGTTTCAGGAGGTCCCATTTATTCAGTGTGCCCTCAATGTCTGTGCTGCTGGGGTTATATATCTTGGGGATATTTCTATAATTAGGTTAAGAATTTTATTTGTTCTTTTGAGTCACACTAGGTAGGGCTGCTTAGTTTTCATGACTTGTACTATTTGGAGATGTTTCCATAATTAGATTGGGAATATTATTTGTTCTTTTTGAGTCACACTACGTGGGACTGTTATTTATGATATTTTAAGTATTTATCTCTTTTAACTATTATCAGCAAACAGTACATTATTAGGACTTGGCTTTCATTTTTGTACTACTAATAGTACAAAGAGGTGTTTAATAGACCTTTTTTCCTACATGATGCAGTGTAGATCCAGGCTGTGTGCTGACATAAGAATTTTGTTTACAGCTAATCACTTTTCAAGGGGAGGTCATCAGGTTTTGTGTTTGTTTTAAAAAGTGGTTTTTTAGCTTTACTTATTTTCCATTTGTAGGGCTACTTCTCTGATTTGACCCAATAGTTTCTATTTCAGTATACCTGTGCTATAGCCACAACTTGTTATTTCTGTTTTCTGTAAGTTTATTCCACACAGCATCACTTGAAAGGGAAGTCAGTTGGTTAAGTGAGTTAAGGAGTGGTGGCATGCCTAAGACCCTAAGCAATAGAGGTGAGGCGGCCAGATCTTGACATGCACTCTAACCAGACTCATGATTATCATAAATATCACCATAGAACCTTCATCCAGCAACTAATGGCAACAGAGGCAGAGATCGACATTGGAGCACTGGACTGAGCTCCCAAAGTCCAGTTGAAGAGTTTAAAGTTGTTTTCTTCTACTTCTTTTCGGTTAGGATTATCAAGTCTTCCTGTTGTGTGACCACTGGGTTCTGGTGTTACCATGTTGCTTTTTAGGTTGTTGGAGGGATTCTTACTTTGGCACCTACCCATCTAGTCCTTCAAATGAGGACTGCAGTGTTTTTGTGTCTTGGTCCAGTCCTTGAAGTGGCTGTCTGAGTGTTTGGGAGTTTTTCTTGATATGCTTTACTGTCACTGTCTGTCTCAGAAGCTTCTGAGGTCTCTATACGCCTGCTCTCTCAGTCTTCTTTCCTGTTGTGTTCTCTTGGTGCTCTCTTAATCCCCTCAGTGTTGTAGCAAGCTCTTGATCCCCTCAGTATTATAGCAAGCTTTCAGCTCTTAGGCAGCGTGTGGCTAGTACCTTGGGGGGTGTCCCATGGGTGGGATTGGGTTTGAGGGGATCCTAGCCACAGGAAACTCCCTGCTGGCTGTCTAGAAAAGCCGAGAAAGTTGGGGAGGGGCCTGGAGTTTTGCCCCACTGGGGAGGTCCTAGAGAGTGGGGCGTCCTGCCATGTGACTGTTCACTCACCTCATAAGTCCCATCAGTATTGGAGCAAGCTGTGTTTTAAAGTCCAACCCAAGTTGCAGGAGTATAGCCTTTATTATTTTTTAAAAAGATTATTTTAAAAAAGATTTATTTTATTTGTATGTGTGTCTTGAGTATGTACCAGGTGTGTGCTGGTGTCTTTTGGCATGGTGAGAAGAGTTCAGATATCCTGGAACTGGAGTTACATGTCCATGAACTTACTCATGGGCCTGCTGTGATCCAAACAGAGGTCTCCTAGAAGAGCAGCAAGTACTCAGTGCTAAGCTATCTTCTCAGCCCCACCTTGAGTACACTGTTTTACAAAAAGTTAAACTGTAATCTTTACTATGTTGGTAATAAATTAAAGAACTAGAAGTTTTTTACATTTATTTCCACACATGGGGTGGGGGAGAGAAAGAGAGAGAGACAGAGAGACAGAGAGAGAGAGACAGAGACAGAGACAGAGAGAGAGAGAGAGAGCACAATACCAAGCTAACTTATAAAAGAAAGCATTTTACAGTTTCAGAGGGTTAGTGCATCACTGTGACTCTGGAGTCTCCCACATCTTGGATCTATAGTACAAATCCAAGCTTCTTGTTCTCAGCTTTATATGATGACGTCTATTAGCCTGCAAGCCACATGCCATCAGGGCTGTAACATTGCTTTGGCTATCAAGGGTTTTTTGTTTTTCCATATAGAGTTGATTACTTTCCTCTAAAGTTATATGAAGAATTTTGATATGATTTTAATGGGGATTGCACTGAATCTATAGATTTCTTTTGGGAGAATTGCCATTTTTACTAGATCCTCCCAAACCAAGAGCAAGGGAGATCCTTCCATTTTCTGGTATCCTCTTGAATTTCCTTCTTAAAAGTCTTAGAGATGTTTTTAAATACATCTTTGTCTTCCTTGTTCAGCGTTACCCCGAGATATTTTATGCTATTTGTGGCTATCATGAAGGGTGATGCTTCTGTGAATTCCATCTCTGCATACTTATCGTAGTGTATAGGAGGGCAAGTGATTTTTTTTGAGTTAATCTTGTATCCTGCCACATCACTAAAGGTCTTTATCAGTTGTTGAAGTTCTTTGGTAAAGTTTTGGGGTCACTTATGTATACTATCATATCATCCGCAAATAATGAAAGTTTAACTTCTTCCTTTCCAATTTGAATCCACTTGATCTCCTTATGTTGTCTTATTGCTATTGCTAGAACTTCATGCACTATATTGAAGAGGTAAGGAGAGAGTGGAGTCACTGTCACAAGCCTTTGCTGGGGCTACATTAACTGAGAAATTAGGGCACTCTTTTGAATATAGTGATCAGAGCTCTAAGGCTCAAGTCCCAGCCTGAGTCCTACCTCTTTGTTGGTCTACATGGTTTTCAAATCAGAAGGATGTGGAGTTTATGAGGCAAGCCCCAAGAGGTTTGAAATACTGCAGGAATTGATATGCATGAAGCATCTGGGTGCACAATAAATGCTACTCCTTATCTCATGTAAAGTTGGTGCCTAGGATGTTGTGGTGATGGCTGCTTGGTATAGTGTAAGCATCAAAGGTCTGATCCCCCAGAAACCCACTTGGTGTTCTGGCTAAAGAGTTTGGCCTCACTGTCCATGGATATATTTGTTTAACAAGTTCTGCTTGAATGACTGAGGTTAGAGAATTACTGAGCTTGACTCCCAACATTGATCACTGTGCTACTTAATTCATGTTCACACATACATGCATGTGAACCAACACACATGAAGAAACATGCATACACACATATACGCTGTAAGTAAACCACACACAAAATGAATAAAAGGCAAAGAGTGCCTAAGTCTCTGTTTGATCCCACAGTACCCCAGGAAATGGTAATTGGGGTCTTTTATAAACCTCTTACAAAGGACTTCAAAGAATGTCTGTCTTCCCAGGCCATGACATTATGTTTCAGTACCTTTAGCATTCCTCATCAGACCACACTGGGATCTGTCCATAGAACACTTGCACAGGACACTCATGTTGATAGGTGACCCAGACAAACTGAGAAGATAGTTAGCATGATCCCCACCTCATCACACAGCCTTCATCTAAGGGAAAAGTGCTCTCCAGCTCAATAAGCCAGCATTCTTTCACACCTTCCTGACATCAAACACAGACTTACAGTCATATTTCCTTCCATGAACTTTCAGGAGCAAAGCATGGAGAAAAACAGCAGATCTAAGGAAACCCCTGGCCATGCCTCATTCCCTCAGGACCTTTCTGCTCTCTTTGGATATGCCAAAACCTTATTCATCCCTTTAACACTTACTGAGAGCCCTGAATTTGTAAGGTACCATTGAAACTTCTGGGACTGGGAGGTGAAAATTGAGACATATCTATGGCCTTCAGGGAACTCATCTTATATTCCAAAGAGATGTCAGATGGAAAAGTTTGTCCTAGATACTGTGAAATTTTTAGAGTCAGAAGAAATTTCAGCTGTAGCTGATACGAAAGCCCCTGCCTAATTGAGGGTGCTGGAAGAAAGTAGACATTGAAGATGGCCGGAAACCCAGTTCCCTAAGAATTTCCTTGAGTCCTGTGCTAACCCCACTGTATCCTGCAGGCATTTTTTGTAAGATGATGCCTCAAGAGTTGTAAAACTCCAATGAGGTATGCTTAGCTAACACAGACACACCGTTATAGATACCACCTACATTCTGGAGTGTTCTTTATCTGCAAGAGAAGCAAGTGAATTAAGGGAGAGCAGCAAAATTCCTATGTCTCTTTGGGTTTTACTCTTAGATGATATTGAAGTTTTTGCCTTCAACAAAATCTTAAAGAACATACTGTCCACCAAGTCAGCCACAGGGGTAGAAAATTCATCACTGGGTGAATTATACCCTCCTCCAGGGGCCTCTGATACCAGTTGTCAACTAGGCACTTTTTGGGTCTGGCACAAACTTCTGACCCTTCCCTCTTATGTAGGACAGATGAAGGAAGAGATATGCTTACTCCAAGACCAGACAAAACTCTCTGTATTTAAGAATAGTCAGTTAAGCTCAGCAGAGAGACACTACCAAGGAAAAGCACTTCAGTTATTTCCATTTTAATGTCCCTGATACATTCTAAAGTTTCAGCAAGACAGGTCTAAAGTGAAGAGTCAAATACCTGTCTCTCTTCTATACCAAAGAGCCTACATTTACACTTGACTCTCCCTCGACTGTTGACTCCAATATAGACCCAAGCTGTGTGTGTTGTTTAATTTATAACTTAAAATTTCGGCAGTCCCTGCAGCACAAGTGTAGTGGATGCCACTTGCTAACTTGCTTGCAGCCTCAAACTCAGCTAGGTTTCATACACAGTACATGACCACTTCCAAGGGAATGATGCTACCCACAGTGGACTGGGCTTGATTAACACGCGACTAACAGTCATGCTTACAGACCCACCTGATGAGGCAATTCCTCAACTGAGACTCTTATCTGCTTCTAAGTTGGGTCAGGTTGGCAGTTAAAGCCTAATATGATAGGGATGATGCATAATTTTGATAAATCAATATATTGGTAAGACACCTAATATATAAAAAAGCCTATCCGATTTTCATTAAAATATTTACCTTTCATGGACATCCATTACTGCTCTGAAAATTTGTTAGGACACGTCTGGCAGAGGTTGACCCTCTTGTGTCATATATATCCTTGTCACATATAACCTCTCCCTAGATACACTCCTACTTGGGACTGAATCTTACATGTGTGTGACTTAGTTGAACTTGGCAGCTTGTTTCAATTCATACCAATATAGCTGATATCTCCACCTACAATCAAATTACACTTAGGTCAAATAAAAAATACATTTGAAGTTTACAGAACAAAATAGCTATTGAAACAATCCCTCTGAAATGCTGGGCAAAATAAAACCTTCTCTCCCTTAAGTTCTTTTTGTGTTGATGCTTTTTGCTTGCTTGTTTATTTGCCACAGTGTTTTGCATAGCAGATGGAATGAAACCATTACATTTTGTAAGTACATACATGAGATTAAAACAAAAACAACCCTCAGAAGGACAGATGCCCAAGGATGAAAGAATATTTAACATACTGAAATAGCATTTCATTTCCTTTCTCTCAAGATCATTAAAGATTCTATTTAAGAAAGGAAAAACCAATCACACAGGGTCACCTAAAATGTAGTGACTCCTGCCAAGTAACACAGTCTTAATCCTGAGAATTTGTAAATACACAGTACAGCAGGAAACCACACCATAAAAGTGATATATCCAAGTTTTAGGCCCCACTGAGAGGGGTCACAATTTAAAAATATTACTTTGCAAATAGAAGATTAAGATTCACAAAAATGTGTCATCTCAGGATAAGATGGTCTTTAAATTCAATGGAAAACCTCTGTATCAAAAGAGACACAGGAAAACAGTGGTGTGCTCACAAAACAGTGGAGACAGTAAGAGAACTGATACATACTGAAAAATATCAAAAGTCAACTTTCCTAGCACATCTTGATGAAGTAGGGTCCCCACCAACACATTTATTCCAGATCCTGAAAATAAACATCAACCCCTTTCAAGTATTTGTTTTATTAGAAAATTTTATACCAGTTCTTGGAATTAATACATTGGACAAAGGGTTAGTTTGGGAAGTCCTGCTGTCTATGTTTGCTTTTTTTGGTTAATGAATAATGTTGTTTCAGACAGTAGCTTAGCAGAATAGACCTAGGTGGTAAAAGTAAACTATGATAGGAGAAACAGCGTAGGGTCATTGAGAAGCCACATAGACACCACCATGGAAGAACACCTTCTCTGGAGTTGCCAAAAATTTGTTGGTAAGACATGAACTACTGGTGATACAGTTAAATGCAAATGGGTTTCTTTAGAATAAGGGAGGAAACTAGAAATATGTTTAAGTTATTGGCCAAACAGTGTTGTGAATAATATAGGTTTTATGTGATTATTTCAAGTCAAGGTGGTCGGAAAACTAACTAATGAGTGGCCTCCACCAACAAAAGGGTATTGCAGATTCATTGACTATCCTGAGATGGCTTGTCTGGGTAAAACCTATGTTGTATGAATAAATTGGCTACACACAAGAGATATGGAACTAACAATAGACAAAGTCTAACTAGGCAAACCAAAGAATAATTTTCAGGTTACTTACAGGAAAATTGGTGAGCGAGCACTTACAGTAGAAATGACTCAATAGCAGTTGGTTCAACAAAGCCCACCCCAGCATGGTTAATAGTTCAGTAAGGCTGAGAACCTGAAATTCACTGTGCAGCCTTGAGGCAGATCAGTGATCTGAAGAGTGTTTTTTTTAAATCTTTGGCTCAGTTGATCTGAGCCTCATCTAAGCATCTCTATTTGTCTGTGATGATTGCTTGGTTATATATTTAATGACAATATACTGTTTGGAGGACGTTGCTTTGTGAATATGCTCAGGTTATCAAACTCTCTATAGCTAATTTGAGTTGTTTGCTTCCTTTCTAATTAGCTTTTGTTGCAGTATAGAATCTATCAACCAAAACTACATATTGGCATTAAAGAACTTTATATGTGGAGATGGAAGTGTCAGAGTCAGATAAGAAAGTAAAATTATGGGTTCACACAGGAGAGATAAAAGAAAAGGAGAAGGAGTATGAGAGTACTACCCTGTAGGATTTCAAAATGGAAGAGGAGACCTGAGCTAAGAAGGAAAGAGCCACAGCGTTTTCCATAGTCACTACTCCTGTCTAGGCCACAAAATCTCCAAGCAGCTAGCCCAAGCATTGGAAGTTTCTACTCTGAGAGGGCCAGCTAGAGTGTGGCACAGATGACCTTTTTCCCGGAGTTATCCTCACCATTGGCAGAAGGAGGCATATCTCCCTAGAGTCTCAACAAAGAGTCTCACTGATGTTACAAATGGCTTATGAAAGACCCTTGGGGTAGATTCAAAACTAACATAATTGGGAAAAAATGCATCTTCCAGGATGTTATGATGTCAGTCTACACTGTCACATCTGCCTTTCTTCTGATCATATGAACAGGATGCTTGCTGCTTGGGGAAGCATGTCATCTGCCGTTGTAATACCAGGGCAACAAAATGTCCTCTTTGCTCGTCTTCTCCCCCAGAGGAGTCTCTATCTCAGGTACAGTGCATTGAACCACTTGCAGGAATAATAAAAACAGATAGAGCATCCAGCTTGAGATATGACATACATGGCCACAATCACATTGGCAGCAACAAGAAACAGATGAAGAATTCTGAGCATCAATGGAAGCTGAGGACATAACACCAAAGCTAAGAAATGTAACACCATGGGGAGTTGCAGAGTTCCAGAGAATATATTCAGTTACATTCTGGAAGAAGCTAAGACTGCAAAAGATGGCTTTCCTAATCAGAAAGTAGAAAAACTGAGACTATGCGAAATATAGGCAGTGATGAGACAAAGGTGGTAACTGAAAATGAAGAACCCCATGTCCCAATTCCAGGAAGATAATGAAAGCATTTTTAAAGGTTAATGAGCCACAAATCCTGGCAGTCAAAGCTCAGGAGATGGAATGCCATTTCAATCCCATGTAATGAATCTCTGCCTTAAGCATCTAAAATGATGTATCTCTGCCTTGAGCATCTGGAGCAATATTTCTTTGCCTTAAGCATCTATAACAATGCATCTCTGCCTTGAGCATCTGCTGTCATGCCCCTCTAAAATGAGCAGAAATTAACATCTGCTTTGAAATGCAATATACTACTGGGATAGACCAACCATAGCATGCTACTCTGGATGTACACTTTTATATATTTACACCCTAAATTTGATATCAAGACCTGAGCCCAAACAGACTTCACAGTTCGGCGTTTCCCCATGCTGTGATAATTCAGTAGCCCTCTGGACACATCCACCAGGAGTCTTGAGGGGAGGAAGCAAAGGCATTCATGTTTGAATGTCTCTCATCTCAATCTCCCCAACATTTTTTTAAGGTCACACCATTCCCTTTTCTGATTCAGAATATTAACTCAGAGCTCAATACTTTTTAACCAACTGTCTTGTTCTTCAGCCATGGCTCAGTCAGTAAGGTGCTTTCCATACAAATGAAGAACATAAATTTGATCCCTTCAACTTGTGCAAGAATCTCAGAATTAAAGATATAAACCCATCACTCAGTTCTGAGGAGACAGCCACACCTGGGTCTCTGAGTCTCACTCTTTGGTCAAGGGGAATTGGTCAGATCCAGGTTCAAAGAAATGATGTATCTTAAACATGACAGAGAGTAACTAAGGAAGACACCCACGGTTAATTCTGGCCTCTGCATGCATGCATACACATTTCCATAAAATGTTACACTCATCTTTTTAAACAACTGTGTTTCCAATTTATATTATACACATTTCAGTGGCATAGCTTTGAGCTTAACTTTGACTGCTCTTTGGTGTTATAGGAATGGCAGGCTGCATCCTGCCACCTGTCTCCAGCTCTGGCTAGCTTTTCCAGAAATAATTTTACAGAAACTGTATTCTTTTAAATACTGCTTGACCCATTATTTCTAGCCTCTTATTAGCTAATTCTCACATCTTGATTAAGCCATTTCAAATAATCTGTGTAGCACCATGAGCTGCTGGCTTACCAGGGAGATTCTTAAGCTGCTTCTGTCTCAGAGAAGGGTGGCATGGTGTCTGTCTTACTCGGCTTCTTTCTCCCAGCATTCTCTTCTGTTTACTCTGCCTATCTAACCTGCTGTCCTATCCAAAGGGCCAAGGCAGTTTCTTTATAAACCTATAGACATACAGCCCTCCTCCATCACTTTGGCCTGCCTCACACAATGACATTAGAAGAAATCTTTCTATAAGAACCCTGTCCACTATCTCATTTGGCCTTTTGAATCCTGTCTCCTGTCTTCCTAAGACATAAGAAAGCTAGGCTCACACATGTTACACAGTCTAACAAAGTTCCAACAGAAAGGAAGGATGGAATCAAGATCTGAATTTATTGCCAAAGTCTAAAATCTTAACCAAGGAACTCAGTGCATGACCATACTTTTCTTTCCACTGAGAATGAACCCACACTCTGAGGAGCTGAAAGGCCAATTCATACTGCATCTACCCCACATTGGTCCTTGACAGATGTGAAGAGCATTATGATGGCCCCTGATACAATGACATTTTATTCCTCTGGAGTTGACTGGCCAGTTGGCCACCTACCTTACTCAATATTTCCTTCTGTGATTGGATTTCCAGAATCCTCCATCCCTTCACATCATTGCTAAGTCACACACTTCCCAATGCCGCTTTCAGATTTTACATAGACTGACTTTGCCACCAGAGTGATGAGATGAACTGTAGTATGTGTCTCATTATTTTATAAAAGAGGGGCCCTGAATAATAACCTTTCTATATTCCTGCAAAATCTAAACCAGAAAATCAGCATGTAAATTTTGACATCCCTGCACCCCTACAAGGAGTTAAACTGGTGGTGTAGATTGCAGTGAACAGGATTGACATTCCAATGAAGGGGCATCTCTGCCCGACTTAAGAAAAGTCTCATAGGAATTGAAGTAGATCTGTGGCCATACAACCTTGGAGGATTTTATGAGGTAGAAATACAGATTTCTATATGTATAGACAATATATTCATAATGATGGGATGGCTATTCTTAGTTGTCAACTTGACTACATCTAGAGTTAATAAGTATTTTAATGACTGGGCATATTTATGGAGGGGTATTTCTTCTTAATTTCAATTTTGAAGTGGTAAGACACACTCCTAATCTGGATCTTTGAGATAGGACTCTTTTGAAGTGGGAAGAGGCATTTTTGTCTGGGCCACACCATCTGCTTGCAGCTTATATAAAGGAGATGGAAGGAGGAATCACTTTCTCTGCCTGCTTGCTCTCAAAGGCGAGGCTATTCCCTCACCAGCATTAACACAGAATTCTTTATAGTTCTGGTGTGTACCAAAGACTAGCTGACACATTCAGAGTCTCGGACTGAATACCTACTTTGCTTTTGGACATTCCTTTCATAGTGGGATTAACAAGGCCACAACCTATAAGCCATTGTGTTAAAACTTTTTCTATAAGTTCTGTTACTCTAGAAAACTATGGCTAATAGAAATGTTACTGAATTAAATAATAGTAACAATAAGTAACTCATGGGCCAGGAAGTTGGCACAGTAGGCAAAACACTTGCCATGAAAGTGAAAGGCAGGGCAGGCAGGCCTAGGCGGTGGAAGCAGCGGCACGCAGGCAGGCCTGGGAGGCGGAGGCACCGGCAGGCAGGCCCGGGTGGCGGAGGCACCGGCAGTCAGGCCCGGCAGGCAGGCCTAGGCAGCGGAAGCTCCTGCGCGCAGGCAGGCCCAGGTGGCGGAGGAACCAGCAGGCAAGCCTAGGCGGCAGAAGCACTGGCACGCAGGCTGGCCCGGGAGGCGGAGGCACTGGCAGGCAGGCCTAGGCGGCGGAAGCATAGGCGCGCAGGCAGGCCCTGGCGGCGGAGGCAACAGCACGCAGGCAAGTCCAGGTGGCAGAGGCACCGGCGTGCAGGCGGGACCGGGTGGCGGAGGCACGGGCAGTCAGGCCCGGCTGTCAGGCCTAGGCTGTGGAAGCTCCGGCGCGCAGGCAGGCCCAGGTGGCGGAGGCACCAGCAGGCAGGCCTAGGCGGCGGAAGCACAGGCGCACAGACAGTTCCGGGCGGCGGAGGCACCGGCAGGCAGGCCCGGGCGGTGGAGGCACTGGATGCAGGATAGTGCGGGCAAGAACAGTGAAGCCTGCACTGAGTGCAGATTGCCCTGCTACAATTAAATCAAACCCAATAGATAGCATCGGTAAGAGGAGATGGGCAGACGCCAAGGCAAGAATTCACCCAACAATCTGAAAAACAACATGAAAACACCAGAACCCAATGATCTTACAACACAAGGACTTGAACACCCTAACACAGGAGAAGAGGAAAAAACTGACTTTTTGAAAGCAATAGAGTCCCTTAAACAACATGTAAAAAACACCCTCATAGAAATGGATGAGAAGTATAACAAAAAGTTTGAAGAAATGAGTAAATACGTAAATGATACCCTGGGAAGCCAAGAAAAAACGATCAAACAGGTCATGGAAACAGTCCAAGAATTGAAAACTGAAATGGAAGCAAGGAAGAAGACACAAACTGAGGACCAGCTGGATATGGCAAATATAGGTCAACGAGCAGAGACTACAGAAACAAGCATAATCAATAGAATACAAGAGATAGAAGAAAGAATCTCAGATTCTGAAGACAACATAGAGAAAATAAACGGACTGATCAAAGAAAACACCAAAACCAACAAATTCTCATCACAAAACATTCAGGAAATATGTTACACAATAAAAAGGCCAAACCTAAGAATAATAGGGATATAAGAAAGAGAAGAGGCACAGCTCAAAGGTCCAGAAAACATTTTTAACAAAATTATGGAAGAAAACTTCCCCAACATAAAGAAAGATATTCCTTTGAATATTCAAGAAGCATACAGAACACCAAACAGACTGGATAAAAAAAAAACGTCCCTTCGCCATATAATAATCAAAACACAAAATATACAGATTAAAGAAAGAATATTAAGAGCTGCAAAGGAAAAAGGCCAAGTAACTTATAAAGGTAAACTGATCAGACTTACACCTGACTTCTCTATGGAAACCATGAAAGCCAGAAGGTCCTGGATAGAGGTACTACAGAAACTAAGAGAACATGGATGCAAACCCAAACTACTATACCCAGCCAAGCTATCGTTCACTATCAATGGAGAAAACAAGACATTCCAGGATAAGAACAAATTTAAACAATACGTTGCCACAAATCCAGCCCTACAGAAAGTAATAGAAGGAAAATCACAACCCAAGGAATCCAACATTGCCAACACTGCCTACAATAACCCAGGCATCTAGCGACCCTTCAACAGCACAACTCAAAGAAGGGAGACACACAAACTCTTCTACCAAAAGCAGTAAGAATAACCGGAGTTAACAACCACTGGTCATTAATATCACTTAATATTAATGGTCTCAATTCACCAATAAAAAGGCACAGGCTAAGAGATTGGATACAAAAACAGGATCCAACAGTCTGCTGTTTCCAAGAAACTCATCTCAACCACAAAGACAGGCATCTACTCAGAGTAAAGTGTTGGGAAAAGGTTTTTCAAGCAAATGGTCCTAAGAAACAAGCAGGTGTGGCCATACTAATTTCTAACAAAACTGACTTCAAACGAAAATCAATCAGAAGAGATCGACAGGGACACTTTATACTCATAACAGGAACGATACAGCAGGATGAAGTCTCAATCCTGAATATCTATGCCCCTAATATAAAAGCACCCACTTATGTAAAAGAAATACTGCTAAAACTCAAGGCAGACATCAAATCACACACACTAGTAGTAGGAGACTTCAACACACCTCTCTCACCAATGGACAGGTCAATCAGACAGAAAACTAATAGAGAATTAAGAGAATTGTTGGAGGTAATGAACCAAATGGACTTAACAGACATCTATAGAACACTCCACCCAGTAGGAAAGAATACACCTTCTTTTCTGCAGCTCATGGAACCTTCTCGAAAATTGACCACATTCTTGGAAACAAAGGAAACCTCCACAGATACAAAAAAATATCAGTGTCTACCTGTGTCTTATCAGATCACCACGGATTAAAGTTGAAGCCACCAACAAAGCTACCCCCCGAAAGCTGACAAACTCATGGAAACTGAACAGTCAACTACTGAACCACACCTGGGTCAAGGAAGAAATTAAGAAAGAAATTAAAGTCTTCCTTGAATTTAATGAAAACAAAGAGACAACATACTCAAACCAATGGGAAACGATGAAAGCAGTGCTAAGAGGAAAGTTCATAGCACTAAGTGCCCACTTAAAGAAAACGGAGAAAGCATACATTGGGGACTTAACAGCACATCTGAAAGCTCTAGAAAAAAATGAAGCAGACGCGCCCAGGAGGAGTAGAAGACTGGAAATAATCAAACTGAGGGCAGAAATCAACAAAATAGAAACACAGAAAACAGTCCAAAGAATCAATGAAACAAAAAGTTTGTTCTTGGAGAAAATCAACAAGATTGACAAACCCCTATCCAAACTAATTAAATGACAGAGAGAGAACACGCAAATAAATAAGATCAGAAATGAAAAGGGGGACATAACCACAGACACAGAGGAAATTCAGAGAATCATTAGATCTTACTACAAAAGCCTGTATGCCACAAAACTGGAAAATGCAAAAGAAATGGACACTTTTTTAGATAAGTACCATATATCAAACCTAAACCAAGACCAGGTGAACGATCTAAATAGACCTGTTAGTCGCGAAGAATTAGAAACAGTTATCAAAAATCTCCCTTCCAAAAAAAGCCCAGGGCCAGATGGTTTCAATGCAGAATTCTACCAGAACTTCCAAGAAGAGCTAATACCTATACTTCTTAATGTATTTCACAATATAGAAACAGAAGAGTCATTGCCAAATTCCTTTTATGAAGCTACAGTTACCCTGATACCAAAACCACACAAAGACCCAACCAAGAAAGAGAATTACAGGCCTATCTCACTCATAAACATCGACGCAAAAATTCTCAATAAAATACTGGCAAACCGAATCCAAGCACACATTAGAAAAATTATCCATTATGATCAAGTAGGCTTCATTCCAGAGATGCAGGGCTGGTTCAACATACGAAAATCTATCAATGTAATCAACCATATAAATAAACTGAAAGAAAAAAACCTTATGATCATTTCATTAGATGCTGAAAAAGCATTCGACAAAATTCAACACTCCTTTATGATAAAGGTCTTGGAGGGATTAGGGATAAAAGGGTCATACCTAAATATAATAAAAGCTATTTACAGCAAGCCGAGAGCTAACATTAAATTAAATGGAGAAAAACTCAAAGCCATCCCACTAAAATCAGGAAACGACAAGGATGACCACTCTCTCCATACCTCTTCAATATAGTGCTTGAAGTTCTAGCAATAGCAATAAGACAACATAAGGGGATCAAGGGGATCCATATTGGAAAGGAAGAAGCTAAGCTTTCATTATTTGCAGATGATATGGTAGTATACATAAGCGAACCAAAACTCTACCAAAGAACTCCTACAGCTGATAAACACCTTTGGTAATGTGGCAGGATACAAAATCAACTCCAAAAAATCAGTTGCCTTCCTATACACTAAGGATAAGGAAGCAGAGAGGGAAATCAGAGAAGCATCACCTTTCACGATAGCCACAAATAGCATAAAATACCTTGGGGTAACTCTGACCAAGGAAGTGAAAGATCTATTTGTCAAGAACTTTAAGTCTTTGAAGAAAGAAATTGAAGAGGACACCAGAAAATGGAAGGACCTCCCTTGCTCTTGGATTGGGAGGATCAACATAGTAAAAATGGCAATTCTACCAAAAGCAATCTATAGATTCAACGCAATCCCCATCAAAATCCCATCAAAATTCTTCACAGATCTGGAGAAGACAATAATCAACTTTATATGGAAAAACAAAAAACCCAGGATAGCCAAAACAATCTTATACAATAAAGGATCGTCTGGAGGCATTACCATCCCTGACTTCAAACTCTATTACAGAGCTACAGTACTGAAAACGGCTTGGTACTGGCATAAAAACAGAGAAGTCGACCAATGGAATAGAATAGAAGACCCTGACTTTAGCCCACAAACCTATGAACACCTGATTTTCGATAAAGGAGCTAAAAGTATACAATGGAAAAAAGAGAGCATCTTCAACAAATTGTGCTGGCAAAACTGGAAGTCAATCTGTAGAAGAATGAAAATAATCCATATCTATCACCATGCACAAAACTCAAGTCCAAATGGATTAAAGACCTCAATATCAGTCCAAACACACTGAACCTGATAGAAGAGAAAGTGGGAAGTACTCTACAACACATGGGCACAGGAGAACACTTCCTACGTATAACCCCAGTAGCACAAACACTAAGGACATCATTGAGTAAATGGGACCTCCTGAGACTGAGAAGCTTCTGTAAAGCAAAGGACACTGTCACTAAGACAGAAAGGCAACCCACTGACTGGGAGAAGACCTTCACTAACCCCGCAACTGACAAAGGTCTGATATCCAAAATATACAAAGAACTCAAGAAATTAGACCGTAAAAGGTTAATCAATCCAATTATAAAATGGGGCACTGAGCTGAACAGAGACTTTTCAACAGAAGAAGTTCAAATGGCCAAAAGACACTTAAGATCGTGCTCAACTTCCTTAGCAATCAGGGAAATGCAAATCAAGACAACATTAAGATAGCATCTTACACCTGTCAGAATGGCTAAAATCAAAAACACCAATGATAGCCTCTGCTGGAGAGGTTGTGGTGAAAGGGGCACTCTCATCCATTGCTGGTGGGAATGCAAACTTGTGCAACCACTTTGGAAAGCAGTGTGGCGGTTTCTCAGGAAAGTCGGGTTCAACCTACCTCTCAACCCAGCAATACCACTATTGGGAATATACCCAAGAGATGCCCAAACATACAACAAAAGTATATGCTCAACTATGTTCATAGAAGCATTGTTTGTAATAGCCAGAACCTGGAAACAACCTAGATGTCCTTCAATGGAAGAATGGATGAAGAAAGTATGGAATATATACATATTAGAGTACTACTCAGCAGTAAAAGAACAATGACTTCTTGAATTTTGCATACAAATGGACGGAAATTGAAAACACTATCCTGAGTGAGGTAAGCCAGACCCAAAAAGAGGAACATGGGATGTACTCACTCATATTTGGTTTCTAACCATAAATAAAGGACATTGAGACTATAATTCGTGATTCTAGAGAAGCTAAATAAGAAGGTGAACCCAAAGAAAAACATATAAGCATCCCCCTGAATATTAACCTTCATCAGGCGATGAAAGAAGAGAGAGAAAGAGACCAACATTGGAGCACTGGACTGAAGTCTCACGATCCAAAGGAGGAACAGAAGGAGAGTGAGCACGAGCAAGGAACTCAGGACTGCGAGGGGTGCACCCACACACTGAGGCAATGGGATGTTCTATTGGGAACTCAACAAGGCCAGCTGGCCGGGGACTGAAAAAGCATGGGACAAAACCGGTCTCGCTGAACATAATGGACAATGAGGACTACTGAGAACTGAAGAACAATGGCAATGGGTTCTTGATCCTATTGCACATAAGGGCTTTGTGGGAGCCCAGGTAGTTTGGATGCTCACCTTAATAGACCTGGATGGAGGTGGGTGGTCCTTGGACCTCCCACAGGGCAGAGAAACCTGCTTGCTCTTTGGGCTGAGGAGGAAGGAAGACTTGACTGGGGGAGGGGGAGGGAATGGGAGGTGGTGGAGGGGAAGAGGCAGAAATCTTTAATAATTAAATAAATTAATTAATAATTAATTTATAAATTATTAATAAATATAAATTATTAATAAATAATTAATTAATAAAAATTAATTAATAAAAAAAGAAAAAAGAAAAAATAACCTTCGAAGAAAGGTTCTTTTAATTGAATTTTCTGTGTTTAGTTCATTCACAGGTTAGCAACTCCAAAGTCTTAGAAATGAAAAACTTGCTTTCAGTAGATGACTGTACAGTTTCCATGAGTTTGTAGGCTTTCTGGGGGTTGCATTGTTCTTGAATTCTAGCTTTAATCCATGGTGATCTGATAAGATACAGGTGGTTACAGATATTTTTTGGAACTGTGGATGTTTGCTTTGTTACCAAGTATGTGGTCAATTTTCAATAGGGTTCCTTGAGCTGCCGAGAAGAAGGTATATTCTTTCCTATTTTGGGTGGAATATTCTATAGATGTCTGTTAAGTCCATTTGATTCATTACCTCCATTAATTCTCTTATTTCTCTTTTAGGTTTATGTCTAATTGACCTGTCCATTGGTGAGAGAGGAGTGTTAAAGTCTCCTACTATTAATGTGTGCGGTTTGATTGCTGCCTTGAGTTTTAGCAATGTTTCTTTTACATACGTGGGTGCTTTTATATTACGGGCATAGGTATTCAGAATTGAGACTTCATCCTGATGAATTCTTTCTGTTAGGAGTAGAAAATGTCCCTCTCCATCTCTTCTGATTGATTTAAGTTTGAAGTCAACTTTGTTAGAAATTAGTATGGCCACACCTGCTTGTTTCTTAGGTCCATTTACTTGATAAGCCTTATCCCAACCCTTTACTCTGAGTAGGTGTCTGTCTTTGTGGTTGAGGTGTGTTTCTTCTAAACAGCAGAATGTTGGATCCTGTTTTCATGTCCAATCTCTTAGTCTGTGTCTTTTTATAGCTGAGTTGAGTCCATTGACATTAAGTGATATTAATGACCAGTGGTTGTTAACTCCGTTCATTTTTTAGTAGTAAATTTTGTCTGTTTGCCTTCTTCGAGTTGCGCTGGTGAAGGGTCTCTAATTGTCAGAGATATTGTGGTCATTGTTGGACTCTTTGGTTAGGTTTTTTCGCTTCCTCCCTGCCTCCCATTTCCCTCCGCCTCTGCCCGCCCCCCTCCCGCTCCCACCACTTCTCTTCTCCTCCCTCTCCAGTCCCAAGAGCAGTCATGTTTCCCAGCCCTTGGAAATTCCAATGTCCTCCCCACTCCATCCAGGTCTAGGAAGGTGAACTTCCAAACTGAATAGGCTCCTACAAAGCCAAAACATGAAGTAGGATCAAAACCCCGTGCCACTGTCCTTGGCCTCTAGCATCAACTCTCATTGTCTGCCATGTTCAGAGAGTCCGGTTTTATCCCATGCTTTTTCAGTCACAGTCCAGCTGGCCTTGGTGAGCTCCCAATAGATCGGCCCCACTATCTCAGTGGGTGGGTGCACCCCTCGTGGTCCTGACTTCCTTGCTCATGTTCTCAGTCCTTCTGCTCTTCATTAGGACCTTGGGAGCTCAGTCTGGTGCTCCAGTGTGTGTCTCTGTCTCTCTCTCCATCCATCACTAGATGAAGTTTCTATGGTGATATGCAACATATTCACCACTATGGCTATAGGATAGGTTCATTTCAGGTTCCCTTTCCTCAGGTGCCCAAGGAACTAACAGGGGACATTGCCCTGGGCACCTGGTTGCCACTCCAAGTTCAAGTCTTTTGCCAACCCTTATGTGGTTCCCTTAACTAAGATATGAGTTCCCTGTTCCCCTATCCAACCTTCCTATACCCCCAATCATATCGTTTCCTCAAGTTCCCTTCATCCTCTCCTTCACACTTTTCTCTCCCCATCTCCCCTCACCCCCATCCCACCCCACTCTCAAGATTTTAAATTTTTGCCCGGCAATCCTCTCTATTTCCCATAGCCAGGAGGATAACTATGTTTTTCATTGGGTGTACACACTTGTTAGCTTCTTTAGGATCACAAATTATAGACTCAGTGGCCCCTATCCATGGCTAGAAACCAATGATGAGTGAGTACATCCCATGATCTTCTTTTTGGGTCTGGGTTACCTCACTCTAGATAGTATTTTCTATTTCCATCCATTTGCATGCAAAATTCAAGAAGTCATTGTTTTTTACCGCTGAGTAATACTTTAATGTATATTTATTCCACACTTTCTTCATCCATTCTTCCATTGAAGGACATCTAGGATGCGTCAAGGTTCTGGCTATTACAAATAATGCTGCTATGAACATAGTTGAACAAATGCTTTTGTCATATGAGAGGGAATCTCTTGGGTATATTGCCAAAAGTGGTATTGCTGGGTCCAGGGGTAAGTTAATCTCAATTTTTCTGAGAAACTGCCACACTGATTTCAAAAGTGGTTGCACAAGTTTGCAGTCCCACCAGCAATGGATGAGTGTACCCTTTTCTCCACAACCTCTCCAGCAAAGGCTATCCTTGGTGGTTTTGATTTTAGTCATTCTGACAGGTGTAAGATAATATCTCAAAATTGTTTTGATTTGCAATTCTCCAATCGCTAAGGAAGTTGAGCATGACCTTAAGTATCTTTTGGCCATTTGAAACTCTTCTGTTGAGAATTCTCTGTTCAGTTCAGTGCCCCATTTTTTAATTGGGTTAATTATCATTTTAACGTCTAGTTTCTTGAGTTCTTTATATATTTTGGAGATCAGACCTTTGTCTGTTGTGGGGTTTGTGAAGATCTTCTCCCAGTCAGTAGGCTGCCTTTTTGTCTTAATGACAGTGTCCTTTGCTTTACAGAAGCTTCTCAATTTCAGGAGGTCCCATTTATTCAGTGTGCCCTCAATGTCTGTGCTGCTGGGGTTATACATCTTGGGGATATTTCTATAATTAGGTTAAGAATTTTACTTTTTCTTTTGAGACACACTAGGTACGGCTGCTTACTTTTCATGACTTGTACTATTTGGAGATGTTTCCATAATTACATTGGGAATATTATTTGTTCTTTTTGAGTCACACTAGGTGGGACTGTTATTTATGATATTTTAAGTATTTATCTCTTTTAACTATTATCAGCAAACACTACATTATTAGGACTTGGCTTTCATTTTTGTACTACTAATAGTACTAAGAGGTGTTTAGTAGACTTTTTTTCCTACATGATGCAGTGTAAATCCAGGCTGTGTGCTGAAATAAGTGTTTTGTTTACAGCTAATCACTTTGCAAGGGGAGGTCATCAGGTTTTGTGTTTGTTTTAAAAAGTAGTTTTTTAGCTTTACTTATTTTCCATTTGTAGGGCTGCATCTCTGATTTGACCCAATAGTTTCTACTTCAGTATACCTGTGCTATAGCCACAACTTGTTATTTCTGTTTTCTGTAAGTTTATTCCACACAGCATCACTTGAAAGGGAAGTCAGTTGGTTAAGTGAGTTAAGGCGTGGTGGCATGCCTAAGACCCTAAGCAATAGAGGTGAGGTGGCCAGATCTTGACTTGCCCTCTAACCAGACTCACGATTATCGTAAATATCACCATAGAACCTTCATCCAGCAACTAATGGCAACAGAGGCAGAGATCGACATTGGAGCACTGGACTGAGCTCCCAAAGTCCAGTTGAAGAGTTTAAAGTTGTTTTCTCTACTCTTTTGGGTTAGGATTATCAAGTCTTCCTGTTGTGTGACCACTGGGTTCTGGTGTTACCATGTTGCTTTTTAGGTTGTTGGAGGGATTCTTACTTTGGCGCCTACCCATCTAGTCCTTCAAATGAGGCCTGCAGTGTTTTTATGTCTTGGTCCAGTCCTTGAAGTGGCTGTCTGTGTGTTTGGGAGTTTTTCTTGATATGCTTTACTGTCACTGTCTGTCTCAGAAGTTTCTGAGGTCTCTATACGCCTGCTCTCTCAGTCTTCTTTCCTGTTGTGTTCTCTTGGTGCTCTCTTAATCCCCTCAGTGTTGTAGCAAGCTCTTGGTCCCCTCAGTATTATAGCAAGCTTTCAGCTCTAAGGCAGCTTGTGGCTAGTACCTTGGGGGGGTGTCCCATGGGTGTGATTAGGTTTGAGGGGATCCTAGCCACAGGAAACTCCCTGATGTCTGGCTAGAAAAGCTGAGGGAGTTGGGGAGGGACCTGGAGTTTTGTCCCACTGGGGAGGTCCTAGAGAGTGGGGCGTCCTGCCATATGACTGTTCACTCACCTCTTAAGTCCCCTCAGTATTGGAGCAAGCTGTGTTTTAAAGTCCAACCCAAGTTGCAGGAGGGTAGCCTTTATTATTTTTTTAAAAGATTATTTTAAAAAAAGATTTATTTTATTTGTATGTGTGTCTTGAGTATGTACCAGGTGTGTGCTGGTGTCTTTTGGCATGGTTAGAAGAGTTCAGATATCCTTGAACTGGAGTTACATGTCCATGAACTTACTCATGGGGCTGCTGTGATCCAAACCCAGGTCTCCTAGAAGAGCAGCAAGTACTCAGTGCAAAGCAATCTTCTCAGCCCCACCTTAAGTACATTGTTTTACAAAAAGTTAAACTGTAATCTTTACTATGTTGGTTATAAATTAAAGAACTAGAAGTTTTTTCATTTATTTCCACACACGGGGTGGAGGGAGAGAAAGAGAGAGAGAGAGACAGAGAGAGAGAGAGAGAGAGAGAGAGAGAGAGAGAGAGAGAGAGAGATAACACGATACCAAGCTAATTTATAAAAGAAAGCATTTTACAGTTTCAGAGGGTTAGTGCATCACGGTAACTCTGGATTCTCCAACATTTTGGATCTTTAGTACAAATCCAAGCTTCTTGTTTTCAGCTTTATATGATGGCCTCGATGGGCCTGCAAGCCCCATGCCATCAGGGCTGTAACATTTTTTTCTGAACTAATGAGGAAGATTTCACAACCTCTTAACTCCAGTATTTTGGATTCTAAAGTCAGGCAAGTATTGTTGTACATTTTTGATGGAATATGGCTCTCTCATTGGATTCCATTTGTATAAACTTTGAACTCTTGGTGTTTTCCTTCGTTGAATAAGCTTTACTTTGTTTTTGGAGTAGATTCTCTAGGGATTTTTACAGGTTTCATGGTTAGCTAGGTGGAATCTTTACCTTCATTCCAATTCTCTGTACCTCTTTCAGCACAAACCTAGGTGTAGGCATTTTATTTCCTGGTATTCCTTTTTCCTCTCAGATTGTGCATTTGTATTTCTCTTTGCCCTGTTTGCACTTTTCTTTCTTTCATTCTTTCTTTCTTTCTTTCTTTCTTTCTTTCTTTCTTTCTTTCTTTCTTTCTTCCTACCTTCCTTCCTTCTTTCCTTCCTTTTTTTTGTGGGGACAGTGTTTCTTTGTAGCTTTTGAGCCAGTTGTTGGGGTTTTATCTCAGTGGTAGAACACTTGCTTAGCACTTTTTCATTTTAGAGCTGCCTTAAGAATGATTACTAATAACCATGAGTCAATACTGTCTTGAATGAAATCTCTGCCAATAATATTGTTCCAAAACTCTTCAATTTAGCCTCAAGCAGGTTCTTAGGACAAGGGCCAAAAGCAGCCACATTGTTGGCTAAAACATTACAAGAATTGTCTTTATTCCAGTTTCTTTTTAATTTTTTTTATTTTTTATAAATAATACCATTCAAAATTTGCACTTCCTCCCCTCCTCCCATTTCCCTGTTACTCCCCAACTCACTCTTCCCCTTTTCTACCAATCCTAAGAGGGCAAGGTACCCTGCCTTTTGGGAAGGCCCTCTCCCCTCCAACCAGGCCTAGGAAGGTGTGCATTCAAACAGACTAGGATCCCCAAAAGCCAGTATATGCAGTAGAGACAAATCTCAGTGCCATTATCATTGGCTTCTCTGTCAGCCCCCATACCTCCAGCTGGATTTAGCTGAGGCACACTGTCTCAGTGGGTGGACCAACCCCGCCTGGTCCTGATGTCCTTACTCATCTTCTCCCTCCTTCTGCTCTTCAACTGGATCTTAGGAGCTCAGTCTAATGCTCTGCTGTGGGTCTCTGTCTCTATCTCCATGTATCGCTGGACGAAGGTTCTATGGTGATATTCAAGATAATCATCAGTGTGAGTATGGGACAAGGCCAGTTCAGGCACCCTCTCATCTACTGCCCAAGGACCTAGCTGGACATATCCCCGTGGACACCTGAGAATCCTTCTAGAGCCAAGTTTCTTGCCAACCCTAAAATGGCTCCCTGAATTAAGATATCGTCTTCTCTGCTCCCATAACCACCCTTCCTCCATTGCAACCATCCCACTCTCCCAAGCTCTCCCTAATTCTTCCCTTCTCCCCTCTCTATCCCCCTCCCCTTCATCCCACGAATCCCCACCTTCCCAAATTTTGCCCAGTACTCTTGTCTGCTTCCAGTTTCCAGGAGGATCTATATGTTTTTCTTTGGATTCACTTTATTCCAGTTTCTAATACTGTTTCACCCTGAAACTTCTTGAACTGGGCCTCTATATTCCACATTGCTCTTAGTACTACTGTCTTCAAAGCTCTTGTAGCATTTTTAAGCACCACTGAAAACATTCAACCACTTCCCTCATGCAAAGTTCCCAAGTCAACATTCCTCTAACAAGCAGCTTGACAAGTCCTGTCACAGCAATACCATGTAACAACTTTATCATAGTTACTTTTCTATTGTAAAGAGACACCATGATGAAGGCAGCTTATAAAAGAAAACATTTAATTGGGGGCTTGCTCATGGTCAGAGAGTGAGTCCATGACCATCACGTCATGGGGCATGGCAACACACAGGCATGACACTGGAGAGTAGCTGGGAATTTTAACCTGATTTACAAGTTGGTAGCAGAGGTGGTGGAGGGATGGGCTGGACCTGCCTTAGGCTTCTGAAATCTCAAAGACCACCTCCTGTGAAACACCTATCCAACGAGGTCACATCTAATCTTTCTCAAAATGGTTCCACCAACTAGGGGTCAAGCATTTAAATATAGGAGCTTTTATGGGACCATTCTCTTTCAAACGATCACATTAATCAAAATACTATTTTAGGACCCAAATTGCTCTATATTATATGATTAAGAAACAGCAAAGCAGATTCAGAGACTACTAGAGAAAAGAAAATATATTATAAGCATTATAAGCAACTTCTAAAACTTGACAGAGAGGGAACGCGGGCTCCTACTGCTGGGGCTGCAGTGTCCGCTGTGCTCTCCTGGACCGGCTCTGCCTGCCCCCCATTTCCCTTGGCCCCTGGCTCATTGGGGCTACCAGGAGTCCATCTGTAGGTGCTGAGAAGTCCCATCTGGATGGGTGAGTATGTGCAATCCTGGGGCGGACTGTCCCAGTAGAGAGCACAAACGCCCCTCCCCCAGCTCCTGCTGCAGGGCTGTCTTCCCTGCACTCGCGCCCCCACCCCCAAGCCTGCCTTGTCTGCAAGGTCCTTTGCTGTGGACAGTTTCCTGCCCAAACCAGAGCAGTGAGAGCCTGACTGGAGGGCAGGCCTCAAGGTCCCCGCCAGGGAACGCGGGCTCCTGCTGCTGGGGCTGCAGTGTCCGCTGTGCTCTCCTGGACCGGCTCTGCCTGCCCCCCATTTCCCTTGGCCCCTGGCTCATTGGGGATACCAGGAGTCCCTCTGTAGGTGCTGAGAAGTCCCATCTAGAAGGGTGAGTGTGCGCTATCCTGGGGTGGACTGTCCCAGTAGAGAGCACAAACACCCCTCCCCCAGCACCTGCTGCAGGGCTTTCTTTCCTACACACGCGCCCCCACCCCCACCCCAAGCCTGCCTTGTCTGCAAAGTCCTTTGCTGTAGAACAGTTTCCTGCCCTTTCACTAAGGCTACCAACCCAGAGCAGTGAGTGCCTGATTAGAGGGCAGGCCGCAAGGTCCCCTCCAGGGAACTCGGGCCCCTGCCGCTGGGGCTGCAGTGTCCGCTGTGCTCTCCTGGAATGGCTCTGCCTGCCCCCCATTTCCCTTGGCCCCTGGATCATCGGGGCTACCAGGAGTCCCTGTGCAGGTGCTGAGAAGTTCCATCTGGACTGGTGAGTGTGTACTATCCTGGGGCGGACTGTCCCAGTAGAGAGCACAAACCCCCCTACACTAAGGCTACCCAACCAGAGCAGTGAGTGCCTGCCTAGCGGGCAGGCCTCAGTAACCCCCCCAAAAGGGAGCACAGGCACCTCCAGCTTGTACTGCAGTGTCGCCTGTGTTCTACTCGACCCCGCCCTACACCTTGCATTCGGCCTTCTTTCTGCGGGTCATTGGACTACTAGGCATCCCTGTTTTAGTGTTGAGGAGTTCATCTGCAAGGGAAAGGTTCCTGCCCCTACACTGAGGAGATACACCCAGAGAGTTAGTCACAGCAAAGACTGATCCAAGACACCAGGCCTCTCCTGGCTCCATTTGAAGGAAAAGATGGGCAGACGCCAATGCAAGAATTCCCCCAACAACTTGAAAAGCAACGTGACATCACCAGAATCCAGGAATCCCGAAATGAGAAGTGCACATGCTAATCCAGAAGAATTAGAAGAATTCGACTCAAAAGTGAATTATATGAAAATAATAGAGGACCTTAAACAAGAGGTGAAAAACTGCCATAATCAATTAGAGATTACAAACAAAAAGGTAGAGGAAATGAATAAATATCTCAAAGATACCCAAGAAAACCAAGAGAAACAAGAAAAACTAATCAAACAGGTAAGGGAAACAGTTCAAGACTTGAAGAATGAAGTGGAAGTAATAAAGAAAACACAAAGGGAAGGATGGAGATGGAAAATTTGGATAAACGAACAGGAACTACAGAGACAAGTACCACCAACAGATTACAAGAGATAGAAGAAAGAATCTCAGACACTGAAGATACCATAGAGAAAATAAACTCTCTGATCAAAGAAAACAGCATAACCAACAAATTCTCATCACAAAACATTCAGGAAATCTGGGACACAATAAAAAGACCAAACCTAAGAATAATAGGGATAGAAGAAGGAGAAGAAGTACAGCTCAATGGTGCAGAAAATATATTTAATAAAATTATAGAAGAAAACTTTCCCAACCTTAAGAAAGATATTCCTTTGAAGGTCCAAGAAGCATACAGAACACCGAATCGACTGGATCAAAAAAAAAACATCTCCTCGTCATATAATAATCAAAAGACAAAACATACAGAATAAAGAAAGAATATTAAGAGCTGCAAAGGAAAAAGGTCAAGTTACCTATAAAGGTAAACCTATCAGACTTACACCTGATTTCTCTATGGAAACCATGAAAGCCAGAAGGTCCTAAATAGATGTGCTGCAGAAAGTAAGAGACCATGGATGCAAGCCCAGACTACTGTACCCAGCCAAGCTTTCGTTCACTATAAATGGAGAAAACAAAATTTTCCAGGATAAAAACAAATTTAAACAATACGTAGCCACAAATCCAGCCCTACAGAAAGTAATAGAAGGAAAATCAGAAACCAAGGAGTCCAACAATGCCCACAATAACTCAGACATCTAAAGACCCTTCACCAGCACAACTTGAAGAAGGGAAACACACAAACTCTACTACCAAAAGAAAGAAAGAGAGAAAGGAAAAATGACCAGAGTTAACAACCATTGGTCATTAATATCACTTAATATCAATGGACTCAACTCACCTATAAAGAGGCACAGGCTAAGAGATTGGATTCGAAAACAGGATCCAACATTCTGCTGCTTACAAGAAACACACCTCAACCACAAAGACAGACATCTACTCAGAGTAAAGGGCTGGGAAAAGGTTTATCAAGCCAACGGACCTAAGAAACAGGCAGGTGTGGCCATACTAATTTCTAAGAAAGTTGACTTCAAACTAAAATCAATCAAAAGAGATGGAGAGGGACATTTTTTACTCATAACAGGAACAATTCACCAGGATGAAGTCTCAATCCTGAATATATATGCCCCTAATATAAAGCACCCACTTATGTAAAAGAAACGTTAATAAATCTCAAGGCCGTCATCAAACCACATAAACTAATAGTAGGAGATTTCAGCACTCCTCTCTCACCAATGGACAGGTCAATCAGACAGAAACCAAACAGAGAAATAAGAGGATTAAGGGAGGTAATGAATCAAATGGACTTAACAGACATCTATAGAATATTCCACTCAAATAAGAAAGAATATACCTTCTTCTCTGCAGCTCATGGAACCTTCTCAAATATAGACCACATACTTGGTAACAAAGCAAACTTACACAGTTACAAAAAGATATCGGTAACCACCTGTGTCTTATCAGATCACCATGGATTAAAGTTAGAATTCAACAACAATGCTATCCCCAGAAAGCCTATGAACTCATGGAAACTGGACAGTCAACTACTGAACCACACCTGGATCAAGGAAGAAATAAAGAAAGAAATTAAAGTCTTTCTTGAATTCAATGAAAACGAAGACTCAACATACTCAAACCAATGGGACACTATGAAAGCAGTGCTAAGAGGAAAGTTCATAGCATTAAGTGCCCACTTAAAGAAAACGGAGAAAGCACACATTGGAGACTTAATAGCCCACCTGAAAGCTTTAGAAAAAAAAGAAGCAGACTCAACTAGGAGAAGTAGAAGACTAGAAATAATCAAATTGAGGGCTGAAATCAACAAAATAGAAACACAGAAAACTATCCAAAGAATCAATGAAACAAAAAGCTGGTTCTTGGAGAAAATCAATAAGATTGATAAACCCCTATCCAAACTAATCAAACAGTGGAGAGAGAATACGCAAATTAACAAAATTAGAAACGAAAAGGGAGACATAACCACAGAGGAAATTCAGAGAATCATTAGATCTTACTACAAAAACCTGTATGCCACAAAATTGGAAAATGTAAAAGAAATGGACACTTTTTTAGATAAGTACCATATACCAAAGTTAAACCAGGACCAGGTGAACAATCTAAATAGACCTGTTAGTCGCGAAGAATTAGAAGTTGTTATAAAAAACTTCCCCACCAAAAAAAGCCCAGGTCCAGACGGCTTCAATGCAGAATTCTACCAGAACTTCCAAGAAGACCTAATACCTATACTCCTTAATGTATTCCACAATATTGAAACAGAGAAGTCATTGCCAAATTCTTTTTATGAAGCTGAAGTTACTCTGATACCAAAACCACACAAAGACACAACCAAGAAAGCGAACTACAGGCCAATCTCACTCATGAACATCGAAGCAAAAATACTCAATAAAATACTGGCAAACCGAATCCAAGAACACATTAGAAAAATTATCCATTATGATCAAGTAGGCTTCATCCCAGAGATGCAGGGCTGGTTCAACATACGAAAATCTATCAATGTAATCCATCATATAAATAATCTGAAAGAAAAAAAAACATATGATCATTTCATTAGATGCGGAAAAAGCATTTGACAAAATTCAACATCCCTTTATGATAAAGGTCTTAGAGAGATTAGGAACACAAGGGTCATTCCTAACTATAATAAAAGCTATTTATAGCAAGCCGTCAGCTAACATCAAATTAAATGGAGAGAAACTCAAAGCTATTCCACTAAAATCAGGAACACGACAAGGTTGTCCACTCTCTCCATACCTCTTTAATATAGTGCTTGAAATTCTAGCAATAGCAATAACACAACATAAGGGGTTCAAAGGGATTCAAATTGAAAAGGAAGAAGTTAAACTTTCATTATTTGCAGACGATATGATAGTGTACATAAGCGACCCCAAAAACTCCAGCAAAGAACTCCTTCAGCTGATAAACACCTTTAGCAGCGTTGCAGGATACAAGATCAATTCCAAAAAATCAATTGCCCTCCTATACACAAAGGATAAGGAAGCCGAGATGGAAATCAGAGAAGCATCACCCTTCATGATAGCCACAAATAGCATAAAATATCTTGGGGCAACTCTAACCAAGGAAGTAAAGGATCTATTTGACAAGAACTTTAAGTCTATGAAGAAAGAAAGTGAGGAGGATACCAGAAAATGGAAGGATCTCCCTTTCTCTTGGATTGGGAGGATCAACATAGTAAAAATGGCAATTCTACCAAGGGCAATTTATAGATTCAATGCAATCCCCATTAAAATCCCATCAAAATTCTTCACAGATCTTGAGAGGACAATAATCAACTTCATATGCAGAAACAAAAAACCCAGGATAGCCAAAACAATCTTATATAATAAAGGATCGTCTGGAGGCATTACCATCCCTGACCTCAAACTCTATTACAGAGACTCAGTATTGAAAACAGCTTGGTACTGGCATAAAAACAGAGAAGTCGATCAATGGAACCGAGTAGAAGACCCTGATTTTAACCCACAAACATATGAACACCTAATTTTTGATAAAGGAGCTAAAAGTATTCAATGGAAAAAAGAGAGCATCTTCAACAAATGGTGCTGGCAGAACTGGTTGTCAACGTGTAGAAGAATGAAAATAGATCCATATCTATCACCATGCAAAAAACTCAAGTCCAAATGGATTAAGACCTCAATATTATTCTGAACACACTGAACCTGATAGAAGAAAAAGTGGGAAGTACTCTACAACAAAGGGGTACAGGAGATCACTTCCTACGTTTATCACCAGCAGCACAGACATTAAGGACAACATTGAATAAATGGGACCTCCTGAAAATGAGTAGCTTCTGTAAAGCGAAGGACACTGTCACTAAGACAAAAAGGCAACCCACTGACTGGGAGAAGATCTTCACCAACCCTGCAACAGACAAAGGTCTGATCTCCAAAATATATAAAGAACTCAAGAAACTAGACTTTAAAATGCTAATTAACCCAATAAAATTGGGGCACTGAACTGAACAGAGAATTCTCAACAGAAGAAATTCAAATGGCCAAAAGACACTTAAGGTCATGCTCAACCTCCTTAGCGATAAGGGAAATGCAAATTAAAACAACTTTGAGATACCATCTTACACCTGTCAGAATGGCTAAAATCAAAAACACCAATGATAGCCTTTGCAGGAGAGGTTGTGGAGAAAGGGGCACACTCATTCATTGCTGGTGGGAATGCAAACTTGTGCAACCACTTTGGAAATCAGTGTGGCGATTTCTCAGGAAATTTGGGATCAACCTACCCCAAGATCCAGTAATACCACTATTGGGAATATACCCAAGAGATGCCCCATCAAATGACAAAAGTATCTGTTCAACTATGTTCATAGCAGCATTGTTTGTAATAGCCAAAACCTGGAAACAACCTAGATGCCCTTCAGTTGAGGAATGGATGAAGAAAGTGTGGAATATTTACATATTAGAGTACTACTCAGCAGTAAAAAACAATGACTTCTCGAATTTTGCATGCAAATGGATGGAAATAGAAAACAATATCCTGAGTGAGGTATCCCAGACCCAAAAAGAGGAACATGGGATGTACTCACTCATAATCGGTTTCTAGCCATAAATAAAGGACATTGAGCTTATAATTTGTGCTCCTAGAGAAGCTAAATAAGACAGTGAACCCAAAGAAAATCATATAGTCATCTGCCTGGAGAGGGGAAGTAGACAAGATTGCAGGGCAATAACTGGGAACTTGCGGGTGAGGTGGAAAGGGGCAAAGGGGAAATGGGATGAGAAACATGAGAAGTGGAGGATGGGAGGAGCTCGGGGGATTGGGATGGTTGGGATATAGGAAGGGAGGATACGGGAGCAGCGAAGTATATATCCTAACTAAGGGACCCATCTTAGGGTTGGAAAGAAACTTGACTCTAGAGTGGTTCGCAGGTGTCCAAGGAGATGTCCCCAGGTGGTACCTTGGGCAACTGAGGAGAGGGAACCTGAAATGACCGTATCCTATACTGATAAATATCTTACATATCACCTTAGAACCTTCATCTGGCGATGGATCGAGGTAGAGACAGAGACTCAATTTGGAGCAATGGTCTGAGCTCTTAATGTCCAAATGAGGAGCAGAAGGAGGGAGAACATGAGCAAGGAAATCAGGACCACGAGGGATGCACCCACCCACTGTGACAGTGGAACTGATTTATTGTGAGCCCACCAAGCCCAGCTGGTCTGGGACTGAATAAGCATGGGTTGAAACTGGACTCTCTGAGCATGGCGGACAATGAAGGCTGATGATAAGCCAAGGACAATGGCATTAGGTTTCGATCCTAATACATGAACTGGCTGTGGGTGCTTAGCCTGTTTAGATGCTCACCTTCCTGGAAATAGATAGAAGACCTTCGTCTTCCCGCAGGGCAGAGAATTTGGACTGCTCTCCAGTATAGAGAGGGAGGGGGAATAGTGTGGAGTGAGGAGAAGAGGAGTGGGGATAGGGGGAGGGGTGTGGGGGGAGGGGGCAATATTTGGGAGGAGGGGAGGGAAATGGGAAACGGGGAGCAGGTGGAAATTTTAATTAAAAAAGAATAAAAAAAATTTTAAAAAAAAAAGAAAAAAAAGAAAAAAAATAAAACTTGACAGAGATATCTTGCTGCCTGGACAGTAAACCAAAGTTCTTCTGAAACATCGGGAAATCCTTCTTCAGCCTACAGGCCCATAGTATCTGGCAGACTTTTCCATGAAGCAGTGAATTTTAAAGGCTCTTTTGCCTCTATTGGCAGTTTGTCAGTCACTTTCTTCTCAGTCCTGCAGAATGTCTGGAACATTTCTTGAAGCAGGAACCCTGAAGGACTCAGGAGACATTTTTATGGTGTTAGATTTCTTCTACTTTATGCAAGTTACAGGGATCAAACTCAGGTTGCCAGGCCTTGGTGGCAAAAACCTTTGCCTTTTGAGCCCTCTTATATTTTCACTGGAATAAGGGAATAGACTTCCTCCCTTATTCTGAAAAACCACAGAAAAGGCCTTTTTCTTTTAGTGGGGCATGAGTATGTTTGCAGTTGGAGTATGGAAGGATGTTTTGCACACATTTTCTCAGTTGTGTACCTTTACCACAATCTAGATGACTACATTGAAAGCAACCTGCACATTATGCCAGGATGTCCTCCAATAGGGGTGAATTTGGAATTAGGCACGGATTCCTTGGAAGGCAAAAGCGTGCAGCACAACGAAAAAGATGGAACCCAAAAGATAGGTAAAATTATTTACCAAGTTACCACCAAACCTTCCATGCATTTCGTCAAGTTTGAGAGTGACTTCCATATCTATGTCTATGATTTGATGAAGATGTGTTAAAGTGAAATTCTCAAATTTTGGGGGTCTGATTTATCCTATTAGCCATCTCTTTCATTGGATCACTCACTTATCCAGTGAATGATTGAATTTATGCATTCCTCCATGTCTCTATCTTCTTCAATCCCTTCTTCCATTTCCCCATGTCTTGTGTCTACAGGTTGCCAAGATAAATCTACTATGTCTCTTCTGTTCTAGAAACTTTCATTTGTAAAGAACTTGCCCTCTCAGGGGTGGATTTTTCTGAGTTCTCTCTAGATGGAGACCATATGAGGAGGAACAGGGGAGCAAACATGACAACACTTGCGCAGTAGAGTTTGGCAGATTACAGATTGATGCCTGGCAAGCCTGTACAATGAGTCAGATTCCCATGAGCTCTGTCACTGTGATCTCACATAGATAACTCATTCAGTGTTCACGTCCAGGACATTGAGTTTTAATTTTTGTCCTAATCTTTTAAAGAAACCAAGATGAGGAGAATAGAGGAGCCTGATGTAAGGCCACAAAATGGGTCATTTGAAAAGGTAAGACTACATGCCCCCATGTGTGCTGCTACCCTTCTTAGGAAATCCATCTTTCCATAGATTAGCTATAGGCAACCCAAGTGTCCAGCACACTGCTAACCACAGGTTTGAACCTAACTGCCTTTGATTTCTGAAACAATTGCTGTCCCGTTAAGGTCTCATAACAACACAGCAAGGTATCTAAGAATGCCCCACCATCACCTTAGAGCATTTTCAGGACACCAAAGAGGCAGCAAGTTATCTTTATTGGAAATACAAATGTTTCTGGAGGGACAAAAGGATGTACATTAAAAAAAAGATTGGCATACTCACTACGATTTTATGTGATATGGCCCACACAGGCTTCTGGTTCTGAATACTTGGTCCTCAGGAGGTTTTGTAGGTTGTGGAGACCCAGAACCTAGCTGGAGGAATTGCGGTCTGAAAGCTCAAGCCTTGATGTTTCAGGGCATCCTTTCACTGGTCCCCAATGTTTACTGATTTCCTTACAGAGAACGAGAGGCCTCCTACTCCTGCTGCCATGGCTTCTGCAACATGAACAGTGAGAACCCCCTTCACACCTTGGTTGCTCTCATCACATAGGAAGGTGTAAGTCACAAACAATCTCCCACACCAGTTTAGAATTATGATTCATAAAATGTTTATTTCTTTTAAGGGGCAAGCCTTACAGATTGCCATGCCAGACAACAGCCCTCTGCAGGATGAGGAGAGGAGCCTAGTAGCTGGATGTGGAGGTGGATGCAAGAGAGCAAGCTGAAGGCAGTTGCTCCATTTTGAAAGAGAGAGACACCACACCCCAATGGCCTTTATCTCAGTTGCTATAGCCTGAAGGAGCAGAAAGAGCTCCTGCAACACACATATTTGGACATAGCAGCAAAATTTACCAGTATGTGACAAAATCCTATTTTAGTTTATTTTTTTCATGCTTTCAGGTACATGGCATGGACAGGATCTGCTTCATGCATTTGTGTGACCAATGATTTCCCTTTAAGAAAAAACCCACAAATGCTCCCAACAACATCATCAGCATTCAACAACATGTCCATGATTTCTTTGCTTTGCCTTTGATTGAGCGGTAAATCATGCTGCTAGTTAATCTGTGCAAGCAATGTGAATTTCTCTGTAAATATATAGACAGAATTGACAGGTATCTTAAACATGTCAGGGGGTCACACTGCAATGGAGTGGGTTAATCATCACCATGTGACAGTGACATATTTAAGATCTCACCTTTGTCTTTAAATCTCAGAATTGTCAAGATGTTATGTTTTTGTGCAGACTTCTCAGGGTTTTCTCCCATTCATGGTTTCCATGGATGTTTGCTTGTTACGTTTACATGTCTTTTGCCAGATTCTCAGTTTTTGCCATGCACTCTCAGCTCCACAACTTCTCCTGCCCTAAGATTCTAGTTCCAGGCATTTTAGACATCTTGTGACTGTTACACGAGTGTCTCATGTTCCGCCTAAATGATTTGGAATGTTATTTAGCCTGAGTTTTAACTTCCATCCCTGAGTTCATTGACTTTTCTTGACCATCTTTCTTGGGCCACTGAGCTGAACTACTAGGGGTTTGCTCCAGTTACTTCTCCATGCTGAGACAGCCTACACTCTCAGTTCTACTGTGATAGTGTTTCTGTAGCAAGTATTCTTCTCAAGATAAGAAGCAATTTCAATATTATAATCCATCTGCTGTTATTGTGTCTTAAACACACAAACACACCCCCATAAGATAATGCACACACACTGTTGATATCTCAACTTAGGGTGCCGTTCTGGGGTTAGTAAGAGGCTTCTCTCTAAAGGGGTTCCCAGAAAGCCATGGGGTGACACCAACAAGGACCTTGGGCAGGTGAGCTGTGCGTGCCTGCACTGTGACATGTCCCTAGGCACTATGGGTGCTTTGTCCCATAATCAGACTGATGACTATCTTGAATATCACCATAGAACTGTTGTACGGAAAAGGATGGAGATAAAGATAGGGACCCACATCAGAAAACTAGACTGAGCTACCAAGCTCCAGTTGAAGAGCTGAAGGGGAGAGAATAAGAGCAAAGAACTAAGGAATACAAGGGCTTGGTCCACCCACTGAGACACTGTGTCTGATCTAATGGGAGATCAACAAAACCAGCTCTGCTGGGACTGACAGAGCATGGGATCAAGTGGAAGCATTGAATGTGGCTGACAATTGGGGCAGAAAGAGAACCCAATGATAATAGCACTGGGATTTGTCTGTACTGCACATACAGGCTTTAATAGATCATATTATATGTAGATGCATAATTCCTCAATCTGGATGGAGTGGGGGCAAGGGCTTCCCACAGGTCAAGGTAATATGCCCTCTATTAGGACTGGATTGGGAGTGGAGAGGATTGGTGGTTGCGTGAGTAGGGGGAGGAGGAAGGGAAGAGGAAATTTGAAATTTATTATTTATGAAGGAAGAAAAAAATCAATACAAGATAAACATTGGAGAGATGGGATCTAAGAAAAAAAAACTTTCATGTGATTTGTTGACTCAGACACCAAAGACTTTTTCAGAAAAATAAGATACAGGGATTGAGTTGCTTGGGCAAGAGTGTGACTTGAGTAATTGGGAAGATGTGTGGGGGCTTATTTTGGGTTCCCTCGTGGCTGTATACAGCTTTTGAGGAGCTGAATGCTGGATGTTTCTGTGTGTAAATAGGGAAGTAACAAGCTTGTGAGGGGATTTCTGACAGAAGTAGAGCCTTGGTGATGTCACAAAGCCTTGGTTCGTTGGGTAGCAACTCTGTTCCACTCAAAGCACTAGTCTTCCATGAAGGTGGGTTTATTATCCTCACAGTGCCTGAGGAGGACAGTTCAGCTCCTGGTCTCCACAACAGTTCAACAGGCTTTTTGCACCTGAACATTTCCGGATGATGGAATCTGTAGAGGTAGGACATTTTCTTTTGGTAAATATTTTTCCAAAGCAACTAAGACCTCTGTAGTACAAATAAGTTTTCCTTCAACTGTCCTGCGGGTCCACCATTTCTGTTGTTACCAGCTCCTATATTTGATAGCTGTGGGAATGGTGAATGCCAACTATTCTTCCCACTTTATCTCTGCTAACAATATCAAATTCATCAATCCACTAAAATGGCAAAGCTCATCTTTGTCCATACCTGTTTTAAAAGATATTAATTATTTCTCAATGGCTGCTGTTGCCCAGAATAATGAGTCTTTCAGGTTGAAGTGGGTCTCACAGTACTCACTTCCACAACGAAGACACAGAATGGCTTTATGTAATATACCTGGGTCTGGATCAGGAGACCCAATACAGAGAGCCAGTGGACTGGAGTGCCATGACCTTGGGCAGGCTGTCTTGGATTGAGCCCCCTACCTATTTGCTTGATGTCAAAGGAGATGTGTGGATGTCCTTCGAATTCTTTGTTATCTGTTCAGATTTTTCTTACTCGTTTCGGGGATAGACATACCGTCTCCTCTCATTGACTTAGTCAGTCAGAAAGTAGGTTTCTCAGCAGAGGTCATTTGCCTTTGGGCAGCAGGAATGTGTCTCTGAGATTGCTATACTGAGCTGTAGAGAAAAATTTGCAAATTGTCCTATTTATTTCTTAAGAGAAAATTACAGTTAGGTATGCAAACCTGTTGATCAATATCTTTGTCTCCTGCACCACAGTTCTTCCAGAAAAGAGCCTTGACCTCATAGCCTCCCCTTGTTATCCTTGCAGGCACTCATGGTTGAGGCCACGACTTTGTTTCTGAATTAAACAGAAGGAAAGTTCTTTCAACCTAGAGAGTGGGCAGCTATGAAGCCCAAGCACAGAAAGATAGCCAAGAAACAGCGGACCAAGAGGTCAGTGGCCTATCTCAGTAAGTCTACAGCCATGATGAAGATGCCTCTTAGTATGAGATGCATGCCACCTGTCCAGAAGAGGAATGGGTCATCTCTCCAGAAGCAAAAACTGAGTAGGCCTTTTGAGGCCCTGGAGAATATTGTCGGCCTCAGAATTTCTTACGGCTGGAAGGAAGCCAATGAACCAGTCACCCAGTGGAAAGCCATCATTCTAGATCAACTGCCAACAAATCTCTCTCTCTATTTTTTGAAGTATGATGGGATAGATTGTGTCTATGGATGGAGCTTCACAGTGATGAAAGGATTTTAAACCTTAAGTTTCTGCCTAACAACGTACCATTTCCTCAGGAAACAGACACTCATCTCTCAAACACCATAGTTGGCAGAGCAGTGAAACATACATTTGAGGGCACAAATGGCTCTAAGGATGACTGGAAAGGGATGGTCCTAGAGGAGGTGCCATTCAAGAAGACCTGGTTCTATATTACCTACAAGAAAGATCCGGTCTTGTACATTTACCACCTCCTGGTTGACTACCTTGAAGGCAACCTCCACATCATGCAAGGCTCTATGGAGGAGTGGACTGGGGTGGTCCCAGATGAGGTGCAGACCATGAAGACCTGTTTCTACATTACCTACGAGAAAGATCCAGTTGTGTACCTTTACCCCCATCTAGATGACTACATTGAAAGCAACCTCCACATTATGCCAGGATGTCCTCCAATAGGGGTGAATTTGGAATTAGGCAGGGATTCCTTGGCAGGCAAAAGCGTGCAGCACAATGAAAAAGATGGGACCCAAAAGATAAGTAAAATTATTTACCAAGTTCCCACCAAACCTTCCGTGCATTTCATCAAGTTTGATAATGACTTCCATATCTATGTCTATGATTTGATGAAGATGTGTTAAAGAGAAATTCACAAATTTTGGGGGTCAGACTTAAACTGTGTTTGGGGAATTCTTTTTTTCAGAAATACCTCAGGTCTTCTATTAATCCTGGTATATTTCCCAATGAAATTTTTTTTGCTCTAAAAATAAAATTTGTGAAGTTGTTATGTTGTTTGGTCAATGATGGAGTTTCTGGTGGATGGGACATCACAGAAAGACAGGCCACAAAACAAAAAGGACTTATGGTCTTTTCCCCTTGGAGAGGGAATGACGAAAGGAGATGGAGTGTGTGGAAGAGGATAAGATGGCTGTTTAGGAAACAGAGGAGAGTGGCCAAAAAGATGTAGGATCTAAGAGAGGGATAATGCATGAGGGAAAAACATGTCATATGGAAAGATGTGACATCGAGGTGTTGGGACTTAAGAGGATAGAGAGTGAATATGAAGGGTCACAAATGTGTACTCAGAAGCAAAGAAAATTGGGTTTCATTTGATTAATGGTTTAATTCATACCATCTGGAAGTCACTGGGTATATTAACTCCACTGGAGCATGTTGAGTGACCCAGATCCTCCTGCCTAAAGAAAAGTGTCTCCTCTCAGTGGCTCTTCTGCAATGGCGTGGACCTCAGGCTACCTACTTACTTTTGCCAGGCTTCTATCTACTACCTATTTTGTCATGCCTGGATTCTCTCTGTCTTGCACTCTCACAGGTCTTTTGCATGCCATTCAACCCCTGTGAGTTCATTTAAACAATTGGCCTGCCTTAACTGTAAAACACTGTTCCCTTGTCATTGATCATGTTCTGTGGGATTTGGGCTATAAAACTCATAAACAGACTCACCCGCACCTAGGCTAAACTAGTAGTACATTGAATCACATTGGTGTGTGACATGCACAGATATGATGAATGCACCGAGCTCCATAAAATCAGTTACCTAGGGAATCAGTGATGTTAGGTGAAGTGTGGCAAAGACCCCACAAACCCATCAGACCCGAGGATACCAGTATGATATTGATGCCTGACTCCCATCATGCAAGGATCCTGACATCTTTAACAGGGCAGTTTTGGTTCCTTCATCTTCAAAAACTTGGTTAGTAAGGTTGTAGGTGTCAAACTGTCACTCAGGGTCCGTCATGTAGGTCACCTGTGCCAGGTCAGGTGATTTGGCTACAATGTGGGTGAAAACTTGTACCAGGGCATGCTGGTACCCTTGCCCCTTCTTCTCCTCAACATCATCATCACTCTCCTGGGTGGGTCTAGAGCACAAAGAAGGCAAAATGGACTAAGCTTCCTCCTTAGTGGATAACCTTATCTACCCTCAATTTTGACTGACTTTCAGAGGGCATGCAGCACATTTTATCCTATTAGCCATCTCTTTCATTGGATCACTCACTTATCCAATGAATGATTGAATTTATCCATTCCTCCATGTCTCTATCTTCTTCAATCCCTTCTTCCATTTCCCCATGTCTTGTGTCTACAGGTTGCCAAGATAAATCTACTATGTCTCTTCTGTTCTAGAAACTTTCATTTGTAAAGAACTTGCCCTCTCAGGGGTGGATTTTTCTGAGTTCTCTCTAGATGGAGACCATATGAGGAGGAACAGAGGAGCAACCATGACAACACTTGCGCAGTAGAGTTAGGCAGATTACAGATTGATGCCTGGCAAGCCTGTACAATGAGTCAGATTCCCATGAGCTCTGTCACTGTGATCTCACATAGATAACTCACACAGTGTTCACGTCCAGGACATTGAGTTTTAATTTTTGTCCTAATCTGGTAAAGAAACCAAGATGAGGAGAATAGAGGAGCCTGATGTAAGGCCACAAAATGGGTCATTTGAAAAGGTAAGACTACATGCCTCCATGTGTGCTGCTACCCTTCTTAGGAAATCCATCTTTCCATAGATTAGCTATAGGCAACCCAAGTGTCCAGCACACTGCTAACCACAGGTTTGAACCTAATAGCCTTTGTTTTCTGAAACATTTGCTGTCCAGTTAAGGTCTCATAACAACACAGCAAGGTATGTAAGAATGCCCCACCATCACCTTATAGCAATTTCAGGACACCAAAGAGGCAGCAAGTTATCTTTATTGGAAATACAAATGTTTCTGGAGGGACAAAAGGATGTACATTAAAAAAAAAAAAAAACGATTGGTGTACACACTACGATTTTATGTGATATGGCCCACACAGGCTTCTGGTTCTGAATACTTGGTCCTCAAGAGGTTTTGGAAGTTGTGGAGACCCAGAACCTAGCTGGAGGAATTGCGGTCTGAAAGCTCAAGCCTTGATGTTTCAGGGCATCCTTTCACTGGTCCCCAATGTTTACTGATTTCCTTACAGAGAATGAGAGGCCTCCTACTCCTGCTGCCATGGCTTCTGCAACATGAACAGTGAGAACCCCCTTCACACCCTGTTGCTCTCATCACATAGGAAGGTGTAAGTCACAAACAATCACCCACACCAGTTTAGAATTATGATTCACAAAATGGTTATTTCTTTTAAGGGGCACACCTTACAGATTGCCATGCCAGACAACAGCCCTCTGCAGGATGAGGAGACGAGCCTAGTAGCTGGATGTGGAGATGGATGCAAGAGAGCAAGCTGAAGGCAGTTGCTCCATTTTGAAAGAGAGAGACACCACACCCCAATGGCCTTTATCTCAGTTGCTATAGCGTGAAGGTGCAGAAAGAGCTCCTGCAACACACATATATAAACATAGCAGCAAAATTTACCAGTATGTGACAAAAACCTATTTTAGTTTATTTTTTCATGCTTTCAGGTACATGCAGAGACAGGATCTGCTTCATGCATTTGTGTGACCAATGATTTCCCTTTAAGAAAAAACCCACAAATGCTCCCAACAACATCATCAGCATTCAACAACATGTCCAGGATTTCTTTGCTTTGCCTTTGATTGAGCGGAAAAAAATGCTGCTAGTTAATCTGTGCAAGCAATGTGAATTTCTCTGTAAATATATAGACAGAATTGACAGGTATCTTACATGTCAGGGGTCACACTGCAATGGAGTGGGTTAATCATCACCATGTGACAGTGACATATTTAAGATCTCTCCTTTGTCATTAAATCTCAGAATTGTCAAGATGTTATGTTTTTGTGCAGACTTCTCAGGGTTTTCTCCCATTCATGGTTTCCATGGATGTTTGCTAGTTACGCTTACATGTCTTTTGCCAGATTCTGTCAGTTATTGCAATGCACTCTCAGCTCCACAACTTCTCCTGCCCTAAGATTCTAGTTCCAGGCATTTTAGACACTTGTGACTGTTGCACGAGTGTCTCATGTTCCGCCTAAATGATTTGGAATGTTATTTAGCCTGAGTTTTAACTTCCATCCCTGAGTTCATTGACTTTCCTTGACCATCTTTCTTGGGCCACTGAGCTGAACTACTAGGGGTTTGCTCCAGTTACTTCTCCATGCTGAGACAGCCTACACTCTCAGTACTACTGTGATAGTGTTTCTCTAGCAAGTATTCTTCTCAAGATAAGAAGAAATTTCAATATTATAATCCATCTGCTGTTATTGTGTCTTAAACACACAAACACACCCCCATAAGTTAATGCACACACACTGTTGATATCTCAACTTAGGGTGCCGTTCTGGGGTTAGTAAGAGGCTTCTCTCTAGAGGGGTTCCCAGAAAGCCATGGGGTGACACCAACGAGGACCTTGGGCAGGTGAGCTGTGGGTGCCTGCACTGTGCCATGTCCCTAGGCACTACGGGTGCTTTGTTCCATAATCAGACTGATGACTATCTTGAATATCAACATAGAACTGTTGTACGGAAAAGGATGGAGATAAAGACAGGGACCCACATCATAAATTAGACTGAGCTACCAAGCTCCAGTTGAAGAGCTGAAGGGGAGAGAATAAGAGCAAAGAACTAAGGAATACAAGGGCTTGGTCCACCCACTGAGACACTGTGTCTGAGCTAATGGGAGATCAACAAAACCAGCTATGCTGGGACTGACAGAGCATGGGATCAAAGTGGAAGCATTGAGTGTGGCTGACAATTGGGACAGAAGGAGAAGCCAATGATAATGGCCCTGTGATTTGTCTGCACAGCACATACAGGCTTTAATCGATCATATATATGTAGATGCATACCTTCCTCAATCTGGATGGAGGGTGGGCAAGTGCTTCCCACAGGTCAAGGTACCCTGCCATCTATTAGGACTGGATTGGGAGTGGAGAGGATTGGTGGTTGTGTGAGTTGTTAGGGGGAGGAGGAAGGGAAGAGGAAATTTGAAATTTTTTATTTACGAAGGAAGAAAAATTCAATACAAGATAACCAATGGAGAGATGGGATCTAAGAAAAAAAAATTTCATGTGATTTGTTGACTCAGACACCAAAGACTTTTTCAGAAAAATAAGATACAGGGATTGAGTTGCTTGGGCAAGAGTGTGACTTGAGTAATTGGGAAGATGAGTTGGGGCTTATTTTGGGTCCACTGGTGGCTGTATACAGCTTTTGAGGAGCTGAATGCTGGATGTTTCTGTGGGTAAATAGGGAAGTAACAAGCTTGTGAGGGGATTTCTGACATAAGTAGAGCCTTGGTGATGTCACAAAGCCTTGGTTCATTGGGTAGCAACTCTGTTCCACTCAAAGCACTAGTCTTCCATGAAGGTGGGTTTATTATCCTCACAGTGCCTGAGGAGGACAGTTCAGCTCCTGGTCTCCACAACTGTTCAACACGCTTTTTGCACCTGAACATTTCTGGAAGATGGAATCTGGAGAGGTGGACATTTTCTTTTGGTAAATATGTTTCCAAAGTAACTAAGACCTATGTAGCACAAAAATGTTTTCCTTCAAATGTCCTGCGGGTCCACCATTTACGTTGTTACCAGCTCCTATATTTGATAGCTGTGGGGATGGTGAATGCCAGCTATTCTTCCCACTTTATCTTTGCTAACAATATCAAATTCATCAATCCACTAAAATGGCAAAGCTCCTCTTTGTCCATAGGTGTTTTAAAAGATACTAATTATTTTTCAATGGCTGCTGTTGCCCAGAATAATGAGTCTTTGAAGTTGAAGTGGGTCTCACAGTACGCACTTCCACAATGAAGACACAGAATGTCTTTATGTAATATACCTGGGTCTGGATCAGGAGACCCAATACAGAGAGCCAGTGACTGGAGTGCCATGACCTTGGGCAGGCTGTCTTGGATTGAGCCCCCTACCTATTAGCTTGATCTCGAAGGAGACATGTGGATGTCCTTTGAATTCTTTGTATCTGTTCAGATTTTTCCTACTCGTTTCAGGGATAGGCATACCTTCTCCTCTCATTGACTTAGTCAGTCAGAAAGTAGGTTTCTCACGAGAGGTCATTTGCCTTTGGGCAGCAGGAATGTGTCTCTGAGATTGATATACTGAGCTGTAGAGAAAAATTTGCAAATTGTCCTATTTATTTCTTAAGAGAAAATTACAGTTAGGTATGCAAACCTGTTGATCAATATCTTTGTCTCCTGCGCCACAGTTCTTCCAGAAAAGAGCCTTGACCTCATAGCCTCCCCTTGTTATCCTTGCAGGCACTCATGGTTGAGGCCACGACTTTGTTTCTGAATTAAACAGAAGGAAAGTTCTTTCAACCTAGAGAGTGGGCAGCTATGAAGCCCAAGCACAGAAAGATAGCCAAGAAACAGCGGACCAAGAGGTCAGTGGCCTATCTCAGTAAGTCTACAGCCATGATGAAGATGCCTCTTAGTATGAGATGCATGCCACCTGTCCAGAAGAGGAATGGGTCATCTCTCCAGAAGCAAAAACTGAGTAGGCCTTTTGAGGCCCTGGAGAATATTGTCGGCCTCAGAATTTCTTACGGCTGGAAGGAAGCCAATGAACCAGTCACCCAGTGGAAAGCCATCATTCTAGATCAACTGCCAACAAATCTCTCTCTCTATTTTTTGAAGTATGATGGGATAGATTGTGTCTATGGATGGAGCTTCACAGTGATGAAAGGATTTTAAACCTTAAGTTTCTGCCTAACAACGTACCATTTCCTCAGGAAACAGACACTCATCTCTCAAACACCATAGTTGGCAGAGCAGTGAAACATACATTTGAGGGCACAAATGGCTCTAAGGATGACTGGAAAGGGATGGTCCTAGAGGAGGTGCCATTCAAGAAGACCTGGTTCTATATTACCTACAAGAAAGATCCGGTCTTGTACATTTACCACCTCCTGGTTGACTACCTTGAAGGCAACCTCCACATCATGCAAGGCTCTATGGAGGAGTGGACTGGGGTGGTCCCAGATGAGGTGCAGACCATGAAGACCTGTTTCTACATTACCTACGAGAAAGATCCAGTTGTGTACCTTTACCCCCATCTAGATGACTACATTGAAAGCAACCTCCACATTATGCCAGGATGTCCTCCAATAGGGGTGAATTTGGAATTAGGCAGGGATTCCTTGGCAGGCAAAAGCGTGCAGCACAATGAAAAAGATGGGACCCAAAAGATAAGTAAAATTATTTACCAAGTTCCCACCAAACCTTCCGTGCATTTCATCAAGTTTGATAATGACTTCCATATCTATGTCTATGATTTGATGAAGATGTGTTAAAGAGAAATTCACAAATTTTGGGGGTCAGACTTAAACTGTGTTTGGGGAATTCTTTTTTTCAGAAATACCTCAGGTCTTCTATTAATCCTGGTATATTTCCCAATGAAATTTTTTTTGCTCTAAAAATAAAATTTGTGAAGTTGTTATGTTGTTTGGTCAATGATGGAGTTTCTGGTGGATGGGACATCACAGAAAGACAGGCCACAAAACAAAAAGGACTTATGGTCTTTTCCCCTTGGAGAGGGAATGACGAAAGGAGATGGAGTGTGTGGAAGAGGATAAGATGGCTGTTTAGGAAACAGAGGAGAGTGGCCAAAAAGATGTAGGATCTAAGAGAGGGATAATGCATGAGGGAAAAACATGTCATATGGAAAGATGTGACATCGAGGTGTTGGGACTTAAGAGGATAGAGAGTGAATATGAAGGGTCACAAATGTGTACTCAGAAGCAAAGAAAATTGGGTTTCATTTGATTAATGGTTTAATTCATACCATCTGGAAGTCACTGGGTATATTAACTCCACTGGAGCATGTTGAGTGACCCAGATCCTCCTGCCTAAAGAAAAGTGTCTCCTCTCAGTGGCTCTTCTGCAATGGCGTGGACCTCAGGCTACCTACTTACTTTTGCCAGGCTTCTATCTACTACCTATTTTGTCATGCCTGGATTCTCTCTGTCTTGCACTCTCACAGGTCTTTTGCATGCCATTCAACCCCTGTGAGTTCATTTAAACAATTGGCCTGCCTTAACTGTAAAACACTGTTCCCTTGTCATTGATCATGTTCTGTGGGATTTGGGCTATAAAACTCATAAACAGACTCACCCGCACCTAGGCTAAACTAGTAGTACATTGAATCACATTGGTGTGTGACATGCACAGATATGATGAATGCACCGAGCTCCATAAAATCAGTTACCTAGGGAATCAGTGATGTTAGGTGAAGTGTGGCAAAGACCCCACAAACCCATCAGACCCGAGGATACCAGTATGATATTGATGCCTGACTCCCATCATGCAAGGATCCTGACATCTTTAACAGGGCAGTTTTGGTTCCTTCATCTTCAAAAACTTGGTTAGTAAGGTTGTAGGTGTCAAACTGTCACTCAGGGTCCGTCATGTAGGTCACCTGTGCCAGGTCAGGTGATTTGGCTACAATGTGGGTGAAAACTTGTACCAGGGCATGCTGGTACCCTTGCCCCTTCTTCTCCTCAACATCATCATCACTCTCCTGGGTGGGTCTAGAGCACAAAGAAGGCAAAATGGACTAAGCTTCCTCCTTAGTGGATAACCTTATCTACCCTCAATTTTGACTGACTTTCAGAGGGCATGCAGCACATTTTATCCTATTAGCCATCTCTTTCATTGGATCACTCACTTATCCAATGAATGATTGAATTTATCCATTCCTCCATGTCTCTATCTTCTTCAATCCCTTCTTCCATTTCCCCATGTCTTGTGTCTACAGGTTGCCAAGATAAATCTACTATGTCTCTTCTGTTCTAGAAACTTTCATTTGTAAAGAACTTGCCCTCTCAGGGGTGGATTTTTCTGAGTTCTCTCTAGATGGAGACCATATGAGGAGGAACAGAGGAGCAACCATGACAACACTTGCGCAGTAGAGTTAGGCAGATTACAGATTGATGCCTGGCAAGCCTGTACAATGAGTCAGATTCCCATGAGCTCTGTCACTGTGATCTCACATAGATAACTCACACAGTGTTCACGTCCAGGACATTGAGTTTTAATTTTTGTCCTAATCTGGTAAAGAAACCAAGATGAGGAGAATAGAGGAGCCTGATGTAAGGCCACAAAATGGGTCATTTGAAAAGGTAAGACTACATGCCTCCATGTGTGCTGCTACCCTTCTTAGGAAATCCATCTTTCCATAGATTAGCTATAGGCAACCCAAGTGTCCAGCACACTGCTAACCACAGGTTTGAACCTAATAGCCTTTGTTTTCTGAAACATTTGCTGTCCAGTTAAGGTCTCATAACAACACAGCAAGGTATGTAAGAATGCCCCACCATCACCTTATAGCAATTTCAGGACACCAAAGAGGCAGCAAGTTATCTTTATTGGAAATACAAATGTTTCTGGAGGGACAAAAGGATGTACATTAAAAAAAAAAAAAACGATTGGTGTACACACTACGATTTTATGTGATATGGCCCACACAGGCTTCTGGTTCTGAATACTTGGTCCTCAAGAGGTTTTGGAAGTTGTGGAGACCCAGAACCTAGCTGGAGGAATTGCGGTCTGAAAGCTCAAGCCTTGATGTTTCAGGGCATCCTTTCACTGGTCCCCAATGTTTACTGATTTCCTTACAGAGAATGAGAGGCCTCCTACTCCTGCTGCCATGGCTTCTGCAACATGAACAGTGAGAACCCCCTTCACACCCTGTTGCTCTCATCACATAGGAAGGTGTAAGTCACAAACAATCACCCACACCAGTTTAGAATTATGATTCACAAAATGGTTATTTCTTTTAAGGGGCACACCTTACAGATTGCCATGCCAGACAACAGCCCTCTGCAGGATGAGGAGACGAGCCTAGTAGCTGGATGTGGAGATGGATGCAAGAGAGCAAGCTGAAGGCAGTTGCTCCATTTTGAAAGAGAGAGACACCACACCCCAATGGCCTTTATCTCAGTTGCTATAGCGTGAAGGTGCAGAAAGAGCTCCTGCAACACACATATATAAACATAGCAGCAAAATTTACCAGTATGTGACAAAAACCTATTTTAGTTTATTTTTTCATGCTTTCAGGTACATGCAGAGACAGGATCTGCTTCATGCATTTGTGTGACCAATGATTTCCCTTTAAGAAAAAACCCACAAATGCTCCCAACAACATCATCAGCATTCAACAACATGTCCAGGATTTCTTTGCTTTGCCTTTGATTGAGCGGAAAAAAATGCTGCTAGTTAATCTGTGCAAGCAATGTGAATTTCTCTGTAAATATATAGACAGAATTGACAGGTATCTTACATGTCAGGGGTCACACTGCAATGGAGTGGGTTAATCATCACCATGTGACAGTGACATATTTAAGATCTCTCCTTTGTCATTAAATCTCAGAATTGTCAAGATGTTATGTTTTTGTGCAGACTTCTCAGGGTTTTCTCCCATTCATGGTTTCCATGGATGTTTGCTAGTTACGCTTACATGTCTTTTGCCAGATTCTGTCAGTTATTGCAATGCACTCTCAGCTCCACAACTTCTCCTGCCCTAAGATTCTAGTTCCAGGCATTTTAGACACTTGTGACTGTTGCACGAGTGTCTCATGTTCCGCCTAAATGATTTGGAATGTTATTTAGCCTGAGTTTTAACTTCCATCCCTGAGTTCATTGACTTTCCTTGACCATCTTTCTTGGGCCACTGAGCTGAACTACTAGGGGTTTGCTCCAGTTACTTCTCCATGCTGAGACAGCCTACACTCTCAGTACTACTGTGATAGTGTTTCTCTAGCAAGTATTCTTCTCAAGATAAGAAGAAATTTCAATATTATAATCCATCTGCTGTTATTGTGTCTTAAACACACAAACACACCCCCATAAGTTAATGCACACACACTGTTGATATCTCAACTTAGGGTGCCGTTCTGGGGTTAGTAAGAGGCTTCTCTCTAGAGGGGTTCCCAGAAAGCCATGGGGTGACACCAACGAGGACCTTGGGCAGGTGAGCTGTGGGTGCCTGCACTGTGCCATGTCCCTAGGCACTACGGGTGCTTTGTTCCATAATCAGACTGATGACTATCTTGAATATCAACATAGAACTGTTGTACGGAAAAGGATGGAGATAAAGACAGGGACCCACATCATAAATTAGACTGAGCTACCAAGCTCCAGTTGAAGAGCTGAAGGGGAGAGAATAAGAGCAAAGAACTAAGGAATACAAGGGCTTGGTCCACCCACTGAGACACTGTGTCTGAGCTAATGGGAGATCAACAAAACCAGCTATGCTGGGACTGACAGAGCATGGGATCAAAGTGGAAGCATTGAGTGTGGCTGACAATTGGGACAGAAGGAGAAGCCAATGATAATGGCCCTGTGATTTGTCTGCACAGCACATACAGGCTTTAATCGATCATATATATGTAGATGCATACCTTCCTCAATCTGGATGGAGGGTGGGCAAGTGCTTCCCACAGGTCAAGGTACCCTGCCATCTATTAGGACTGGATTGGGAGTGGAGAGGATTGGTGGTTGTGTGAGTTGTTAGGGGGAGGAGGAAGGGAAGAGGAAATTTGAAATTTTTTATTTACGAAGGAAGAAAAATTCAATACAAGATAACCAATGGAGAGATGGGATCTAAGAAAAAAAATTTCATGTGATTTGTTGACTCAGACACCAAAGACTTTTTCAGAAAAATAAGATACAGGGATTGAGTTGCTTGGGCAAGAGTGTGACTTGAGTAATTGGGAAGATGAGTTGGGGCTTATTTTGGGTCCACTGGTGGCTGTATACAGCTTTTGAGGAGCTGAATGCTGGATGTTTCTGTGGGTAAATAGGGAAGTAACAAGCTTGTGAGGGGATTTCTGACATAAGTAGAGCCTTGGTGATGTCACAAAGCCTTGGTTCATTGGGTAGCAACTCTGTTCCACTCAAAGCACTAGTCTTCCATGAAGGTGGGTTTATTATCCTCACAGTGCCTGAGGAGGACAGTTCAGCTCCTGGTCTCCACAACTGTTCAACACGCTTTTTGCACCTGAACATTTCTGGAAGATGGAATCTGGAGAGGTGGACATTTTCTTTTGGTAAATATGTTTCCAAAGTAACTAAGACCTATGTAGCACAAAAATGTTTTCCTTCAAATGTCCTGCGGGTCCACCATTTACGTTGTTACCAGCTCCTATATTTGATAGCTGTGGGGATGGTGAATGCCAGCTATTCTTCCCACTTTATCTTTGCTAACAATATCAAATTCATCAATCCACTAAAATGGCAAAGCTCCTCTTTGTCCATAGGTGTTTTAAAAGATACTAATTATTTTTCAATGGCTGCTGTTGCCCAGAATAATGAGTCTTTGAAGTTGAAGTGGGTCTCACAGTACGCACTTCCACAATGAAGACACAGAATGTCTTTATGTAATATACCTGGGTCTGGATCAGGAGACCCAATACAGAGAGCCAGTGACTGGAGTGCCATGACCTTGGGCAGGCTGTCTTGGATTGAGCCCCCTACCTATTAGCTTGATCTCGAAGGAGACATGTGGATGTCCTTTGAATTCTTTGTATCTGTTCAGATTTTTCCTACTCGTTTCAGGGATAGGCATACCTTCTCCTCTCATTGACTTAGTCAGTCAGAAAGTAGGTTTCTCACGAGAGGTCATTTGCCTTTGGGCAGCAGGAATGTGTCTCTGAGATTGATATACTGAGCTGTAGAGAAAAATTTGCAAATTGTCCTATTTATTTCTTAAGAGAAAATTACAGTTAGGTATGCAAACCTGTTGAACAATATCTTTGTCTCCTGCACCACAGTTCTTCCAGAAAAGAGCCTTGACCTCATAGCCTAACCTTGTTATCCTTGCAGGCACTCATGGTTGAGGCCACGACTATGTTTCTGAATTAAACAGAAGGAAAGTTCTTTCAACCTAGAGAGTGGGCAGCTATGAAGCCCAAGCACAGAAAGATAGCCAAGAAACAGCGGACCAGGAGGTCAGTGGCCTATCTCAGTAAGTCTACAGCCATGATGAAGATGCCTCTTAGTATGAGATGCATGCCACCTGTCCAGAAGAGGAATGGGTCATCTCTCCAGAAGCCAAAACTGAGTAGGCCTTTTGAGGCCCTGGAGAATATTGTCAGCTGCAGAATTTCTCACGGCTGGAAGGAAGCCAATGAACCAGTCACCCAGTGGAAAGCCATCATTCTAGATCAACTGCCAACAAATCTCTCTCTCTATTTGTTGAAGTATGATGGGATAGATTGTGTCTATGGATTGGAGCTTCAAAGTGATTTAAGGATTTTAATGCTTAAGTTCCTGCCTAACAACGTACCATTTCCTCAGGAGACAGACACTCATCTCTCAAACACCATAGTTGGCAGAGCAGTGAAACATACATTTGAAGGCACAAATGGCTCTAAGGATGACTGGAAGGGGATGGTCCTAGAGGAGGTGCCAATCATGAAGACCTGGTTCTATATTACCTACAAGAAAGATCCGGTCTTGTACGTTTACCACCTCCTGGTTGACTACCTTGAAGGCAACCTCCACATCATGCCAGCTCTATGGAAGAGTGGACTGGGGTAGTCCAAGATGAGGTGCATACCATGGAGACCTGTTTCTACATTACCGACAAGAAATATCCAGTTGTGTACCTTTACCACCATCTAGATGACTACATTGAAAGCAACCTCCACATTATGCCAGGATGTCCTCCAATAGGGGTGAATTTGGAATTAGGCAGGGATTCCTTGGCAGGCAAAAGCGTGCAGCACAACGAAAAAGATGGAACCCAAAAGATAGGTAAAATTATTTACCAAGTTCCCACCAAACCTTCCGTGCATTTCATCAATTTTGATAAAGACTTACATATCTATGTCTATGATTTGATGAAGATCTGTTAAAGTGAAATTCACAAATTTTGGGGGTCAGACTTAAAACTGTGTTTGGGGAACTCTTTTTTTCAGAAATACCTCAGGTCTTCTATTAATCCTGGTATCTTTCCCAATGGAATTATTTTGCTCTAAAAATACAATTTGTGAAGGTGTTATGTTGTTTGGTCAATGATGGAGTTTCTGGTGGATGGGACATCACAGAAAGACAGGCCTCAAAACAAAACAGGACTTATCGTCTTTACCCTTGGAGAGGGAATGACGAAAGGAGATGCAGTGTGTGGAAGAGGACAAGATTGCTGTTTAGGAAACAGAGGAGAGTGGCCAAAAAGATGTAGGATCTCAGAGAGGAATAATGCGTGAGGGAAAAACATGTCATATAGAAAGATGTGACATCGAGGTGTCGGGACTTAAGAGGATAGAGAGTGATCATGAAGGGTCACAAATGTGTACTCAGTAGCAAAGAAAATTGGGTTTCATTTGCTTAATGGTTTAATTCATACCATCTGGAAGTCACTGGGTATATGAACTCCACTGGACCATGTTGAGTGACCCGGATCCTCCTGCCTAAAGAAAAGTGTCTCCTCTCAGTGGCTCTTCTGCATGGGATGGACCTCAGGCTACCTACTTACTTTTGCCAGGCTTCTATCTACTACCTATTTTGTCATGCCTGGATTCTTTCTGTCTTGCACTCTCACAGGTCTTATGCATGCCATTCAACCCCTGTGAGTTCATTTAAACAATTGGCCTGCCTTAACTGTAAAACACTGTTCCCTTGTCATTGATCATGTTCTGTGGGATTTGGGCTATAAAACTCATAAACAGACTCACCCACACCCAGGCTAAACTAGTAGTACATTGAATCACATTGGTGTTTGACATGCACAGATATGATGTATGCACCGATCTCCATAAAATCAGTTACCTAGGGAATCAGTGATGTTAGGTGAAGTGTGGCAAAGACCCCACAAACCCATCAGACCCGAGGATACCAGTATGATATTGATGCCTGACTCCCATCATGCAAGGATCCTGACATCTTTAACAGGGCAGTTTTGGTTCCTTCATCTTCAAAAACTTGGTTAGTAAGGTTGTAGGTGTCAAACTGCAATTCAGGGCCCAGCATGTGTGTCACCTGTGCCAGGTCAGGTGATTTGGCTACAATGTGGGTGAAAACTTGTACCAGGGCATGCTGGTACCCTCGCCCCTTCTTCTCCTCAACATCATCATCACTCTCCTGGGTGGGTCTAGAGCACAAAGAAGGCAAAATGGACTAAGCTTCCTCCTTAGTGGATAACCTTATCTACCCTCAATTTTGACTGACTTTCAGAGGGCATGCAGCACATTTTATCCTATTAGCCATCTCTTTCATTGGATCACTCACTTATCCAATGAATGATTGAATTTATCCATTCCTCCATGTCTCTATCTTCTTCAATCCCTTCTTCCATTTCCCCATGTCTTGTGTCTACAGGTTGCCTACATAAATCTACTATGTCTCTTCTGTTCTAGAAACTTTAATTTGTAAAGAACTTGCCCTCTCGGGGTGGATTTTTCTGAGTTCTCTGTAGATGGAGACAATATGAGGAGGAACAGAGGAGCAACCATGACAACACTTGCGCAGTACAGTTAGGCAGATTACAGATTGTTGCCTGGCAAGCCTGTACAATGAGTCAGATTCCCATGTGCTCTGTCACTGTGATCTCACATAGATAACTCATTCAGTGTTCACGTCCAGGACATTGAGTTTTAATTTTTGTCATAATCTGGTAAAGAAACCAAGATGAGGAGAATAGAGGAGCATGATGTAATGCCACAAAATGGGTCATTTGAAAAGGTAAGACTACATGCCTCCATGTGTGCTGCTACCCTTCTTAGGAAATCCATCTTTCCATAGATTAGCTATAGGCAACCCAAGTGTCCAGCACACTGCTAACCACAGGTTTGAACCTAATAGCCTTTGATTTCTGAAACAATTGCTGTCCCGTTAAGGTCACATAATACACAGCAAGGTATGTAAGAATGCCCCACCATCACCTTATAGCAATTTCAGGACACCAAAGAGGCAGCAAGTTATCTTTATTGGAAATACAAATGTTTCTGGAGGGACAAAAGGATGTACATTAAAAAAAAAAAAACGATTGGTGTACTCATTATTATTTTATGTGATATGGCCCACACAGGCTTCTGGTTCTGAATACTTGGTCCTCAGGAGGTTTTGTAGGTTGTGGAGACCCAGAACCTAGCTGGAGGAATTGCGGTCTGAAAGCTCAAGCCTTGATGTTTCCGGGCATCTTTTCACTGGTCCCCAATGTTTACTGATTTCCTTACAGAGAATGAGAGGCCTCCTACTCCTGCTGCAATGGCTTCTGCAACATGAACAGTGAGAACCCCCTTCACACCCTGGTTGCTCTCATCACATAGGAAGGTGTAAGTCACAAACAATCACCCACACCAGTTTAGAATTATGATTCATAAAATGGTTATTTCTTTTAAGGGGCACACCTTACAGATTGCCATGCCAGACAACAGCCCTCTGCAGGATGAGGAGAGGAGCCTAGTAGCTGGATGTGGAGGTGGATGCATGAGAGCAAGCTGAAGGCAGTTGCTCCATTTTGAAAGAGAGAGACACCACACCCCAATGGCCTTTATCTCAGTTGCTATAGCCTGAAGGAGAAGAAAGAGCTCCTGCAACACACATATTTGGACATAGCAGCAAAATTACCAGTATGTGACAAAAACCTATTTTAGCTTATTTTTTTCATGCTTTCAGGTACATGGCATGGACAGGATCTGCTTCATGCATTTGTGTGACCAATGACTTCCCTTTAAGAAAAAACCCACAAACACTCACAACAACATCATCAGCATTCAACAACATGTCCTTGATTTCTTTGCTTTGCCTTTGATTGAGCGGTAAATCATGCTGCTAGTTAATCTGTGCAAGCAACGTGAATTTCTCTGTAAATATATAGACAGAATTGACAGGTATCTTAAACATGTCAGGGGGTCACTATGCAATGGAGTGGGTTAATCATCACCATGTGACAGTGACATATTTAAGATCTCTCCTTTGTCTTTTAATCTCAGAATTGTCAAGATGTTATGTTTTTGTGCGGACTTCTCAGGGTTTTCTCCCTTTCATGGTTTCCATGGATGTTTGATAGATACGCTTACATGTCTTTTGCCAGATTCTGTCAGTTATTGCAATGCACTCTCAGCTCCACAACTTCTCCTGCCCTAAGATTCTAGCTCCAGGCATTTTAGACACTTGTGACTGTTGCACGAGTGTCTCATGTTCCGCCTAAATGATTTGGAATGTTATTTAGCCTGAGTTTTAACTTCCATCCCTGAGTTCATTGACTTTTCTTGACCATCTTTCTTGGGCCACTGAGCTGAACTACTAGGGGTTTGCTCCAGTTACTTCTCCATGCTGAGACAGCCTACACTCTCAGTACTACTGTGATAGTGTTTCTCTAGCAAGTATTCTTCTCAAGATAAGAAGAAATTTCAATATTATAATCCATCTGCTGTTATTGTGTCTTAAACACACAAACACACCCCCATAAGTTAATGCACACACACTGTTGATATCTCAACTTAGGGTGCCGTTCTGGGGTTAGTAAGAGGCTTCTCTCTAGAGGGGTTCCAGAAAGCCATGGGGTGACACCAACGAGGACCTTGGGCAGGTGAGCTGTGTGTGCCTGCACTGTGCCATGTCCCTAGGCACTACGGGTGCTTTGTCCCATAATCAGACTGATGACTATCTTGAATATCAACATAGAACTGTTGTACGGAAAAGGATGGAGATAAAGACAGGGACCCACATCAGAAAACTAGACTGAGCTACCAAGCTCCAGTTGAAGAGCTGAAGGGGAGAGAATAAGAGCAAAGAACTAAGGAATACAAGGGCTTGGTCCACCCACTGAGACACTGTGTCTGATCTAATGGGAGATCAACAAACCCAGATATGCTGGGACTGACAGAGCATGGGATCAAAGTGGAAGCATTGAATGTGGCTGACAATTGGGGTAGAAGGAGAACCCAATGATAATGGCACTGGGATTTGTCTGTACTGCACATACAGGCTTTAATCGATCATATTATATGTAGATGCATACCTTCCTCAATCTGGATGGAGGGGGGGCAAGGGCTTCCCACAGGTCAAGGTACCCTGCCCTCTATTAGAACTGGATTGGGAGTGGAGAGGATTGGTGGTTGCGTGAGTATTTAGGGGGAGGAGTAAAGGAAGTGGAAATTTGAAATTTATTATTTATGAAGGAAGAAAAAATCAATAGAAGATAACCAATGGAGAGATGGGATCTAAGAAAAAAACTTTCATGTGATTTGTTGACTCAGACACCAAAGATTTTTTCAGAAAAATAAGATACAGGGATTGAGTTGCTTGGGCAAGAGTATGACTTGAGTAATTGGGAAGATGAGTGGGGCCTTATTTTGGGTCCCCTGGTGGCTGTATACAGCTTTTGAGGAGCTGAATGCTAGATGTTTCTGTGGGTAAATAGGGAAGTAACAAGCTTGTGAGGGGATTTCTGACATAAGTAGAGCCTTGGTGATGTCACAAAGCCTTGGTTCGTTGGGTAGCAACTCTGTTCCACTCAAAGCACTAGTCTTCCACGAAGGTGGGTTTATTATCCTCACAGTGCCTGAAGAGGACAGTTCAGCTCGTGGTCTCCACAACTGTTCAACAGGCTTTTTGCACCTGTACATTTCCGGAAGATGGAATCTGTAGAGGTAGGACATTTTCTTTTGGTAAATATGTTTCCAAAGCAACTAAGACCTCTGTAGTACAAAAAAGTTTTCCTTCAAATTTCCTGCGGGTCCACCATTTCTGTTGTTTCCAGCTCCTATATTTGATAGCTGTGGGGATGGAGAATGCCTGCTATTCTTCCCACTTTATCTTTGCTAACAATATCAAATTCATCAATCCACTAAAATGGCAAAGCTCCTCTTTGTCCATAGGTGTTTTAAAAGATACTAATTATTTCTCAATGGCTGCTGTTGCCCAGAAAAATGAGTCTTTCAGGTTGAAGTGGGTCTCACAGTACTCACTTCCACAATGAAGACACAGAATGGCTTTATATAATATACCTGGGTCTGGATCAGGAGACCCAATACAGAGAGCCAGTGGACTGGAGTGCCATGACCTTGGGCAGGCTGTCTTGAATTGAGCCCCCTACCTATTAGCTTGATGACAAAGCAGACGTGTGGATGTCCTTCAAATTCTTTGTTATCTGTTCAGATATTTCTTACTCGTTTCGGGGATAGGCATACCTTCTCCTCTCATTGACTTAGTCAGTCAGAAAGTAGGTTTCTCAGCAGAAGTAATTCGCCTTTTGGCAGCAGGAATGTGTCTCTGATATTGCTATACTGAGCTGTAGAGAAAAATTTGCAAATTGTCCTATTTATTTCTTAAGAGAAAATTACAGTTAGGTATGCAAACCTGTTGATCAATATCTTTGTCTCCTGCACCACAGTTCTTCCAGAAAAGAGCCTTGACCTCATAGCCTAACCTTGTTATCCTTGCAGGCACTCTTGGTTGAGGCCACGACTTTGTTTCTGAATTAAACAGAAGGAAAGTTCTTTCAACCTAGAGAGTGGGCAGCTATGAAGCCCAAGCACAGAAAGATAGCCAAGAAACAGAGGACCAGGAGGTCAGTGGCCTATTTCAGTAAGTCTACAGGCATGATGAAGATGCCTCTTAATATGAGATGCATGCCACCTGTCCAGAAGAGGAATGGGTCATCTCTCCAGAAGCCAAAACTGAGTAGGCCTTTTGAGGCCCTGGAGAATATTTTCGGCCGCAGAATTTCTCACGGGTGGAAGGAAGCCAATGAACCAGTCACCCAGTGGAAAGCCATCATTCTAGATCAACTGCCAACAAATCTCTCTCTCTATTTGTTGAAGTATGATGGGATAGATTGTGTCTATGGATTGGAGCTTCACAGTGATGAAAGGATTTTAAACCTTAAGTTCCTGCCTAACAACATACCATTTCATCAGGAGACAGACACTCATCTCTCAAACACCATAGTTGGCAGAGCAGTGAAACATATATTTGAGGGCACAAATGGCTCTAAGGATGACTGGAAGGGGATGGTTCTAGAGGAGGTGCCAATCATGAAGACCTGGTTCTATATTACCTACAAGAAAGATCCGGTCTTGTACATTTACCACCTCCTGGTTGACTACCTTGGAGGCAACCTCCACATCATGCCAGGCTCTATGGAGGAGTGGACTTGGGTGGTCCAAGATGAGGTGCAGACCATGAAGACCTGTTTCTACATTACCTACAAGAAAGATCCAGTTGTGTACCTTTACCACCATCTAGATGACTACATTGTAAGCAACCTCCACATTATGCCAGGATGTCCTCTAATAGGGGTGAATTTGGAATTAGGCAGGGATTCCTTGGCAGGCAAAAGCGTGCAGCACAACGAAAAAGATGGAACCCAAAAGATAGGTAAAATTATTTACCAATTCCCACCAAACCTTCCGTGCATTTCATCAAGTTTGATAATGACTTCCATATCTATGTCTATGATTTGATGAAGATGTGTTAAAGTGAAATTCACAATCTTTGGGGTCAGACTTAAAACTATGTTTGGAGAACTCTTTTTTTCAGAAATACCTCAGGTCTTTTATTTATCCTGGTATCTTTCTCAATGGAACTTTCTTTTTGCTCTAAAAATAAAAATTTGTGAAGGTGTTATGCTGTTTGGTCAATGATGGAGTGTCTGGAGGATGGTACATCATAGAAAGACAGGCCTCAAAACAAAACAGGACTTATTGTCTTTTCTCCTTGGAGAGGGAATGATGAAAGGAGATGCAGTGTGTGGAAGAGGACAAGATGGCTGTTTAGGAAACAGAGGAGAGTGGCCAAAAAGATGTAGGATCTCAGAGAGGGATAATGCGTGAAGGAAAAGCATGTCATATGTCAGGCTACACTCTCAGTACTATTATGACTCTGTTTCTGTAGCAAATATTCTTCTAAAGATAAGAAATTTCAATATTACAATCCCTCTATTTTTATTGTTATTTAAACACATATACACACACACAAGTTAATGCTCACCAACTGATGAGAGCTCAACTTAGGGGGCCATTCTGGGGTTGGTAAGAGTCTTATCTTTAGCGGTGTTCCCATAAGGACATGGGGTGACTCAAACTAGGACTTTGGGCTGGTGAGGAGAGGGTGCCTTCAGTGTACCATGTCCCTAGCCACTAAGACTGCCTTGTCCCATAATCCGACTGATGACTATCTTCAATATCATCACAAATTTTTGTTTGGCAAATGATGGATATAAAGACAGTGATCCATATCAGAAAACTAGACTGAGCTTTCAAGCTCCTGTTGAAGAGCAGAAGGGGGGAGAATATGAGCAAAGAAGTCAGGAATATAAGGCTAAGTCATTCCACTGAGACACTCTGCCTGAGCTATTTGGAGCTCAACAGAACCAGCTCTGCTGCGACTGACAGAGCATGGGATCAAAGTGGAAGTGCTAAATGTGGCTAACAATTGGGGCAGATTGAAAACCCAATGATAATGGCACTGGGATTTGTCTCTACTTCACATACAGGCTTTATGTGATCCTATTATGTGTGAATGCCTCCCTTCATCAAACTGCATTGAGGGGGACTACGGTTGTCCCGACTAACGAATCTTTTATTTTGCAGTAGGTCTCACAGAACTCACTTCTTTAAAAAACACACAGAATGACTTTATGTAATATCCTGAGTCTCAAGGAGAGGACAAAATACAACCAGTCAGTGGACTGGAGTGCCATGACCTTGGGCAGGTTTTCTTGGATTCAACCACCTAACTATTAGCTCAATGTTGAAGGACAGGCATAGCTGTCCTGCAAATGCTTTTCTTTCTGTTCAGATTTTTCTTACTCATTTTGGAGATAGGCATACCTTCTCTTTTCATTGACTCAGTCAGTCAGGAAGTAGGTTTCTCAGCAGAGAACAAAATACATACATCCTTCCCTTCTTATGCTTGCTTCAACTCATAATGGAGACAATGAATTTGTTTCTGACTTAAACAGAAGAGTTTTTTCAACCTAGAGAGTGGGCAGGTAAGAAGCTCAAGCACAGAAAGATAGCCAAAAGACAGCGGACCTCTAGTGAACCTGATAGAAGGGATATAAGGAAGTACTCTACAACATATGGGCACAGGAGAACACTTCCTAAATAAAAACCCAGCAGCACAGACATTAATGGCAACTTTGAATAAATGGGACCTCCTGGAACTGAGAAGCTTCTGTAAAGCAGAGTACACTGTCACTAAGACTAAAAGGCAAACAACTGACTGGAAGAAGATTTTTACCAACCCCTCAACAGACAAAGGTCTGATCTCCAAAATATATAAAGAACTCAAGAAACTCAATGTTAAAATACTAATTAACCCAATTAAAATTGGAGTACTGAACTGAACAGAGAATTTCAACAGAAGAAGTTCAATGGACAAAAGACACTTAAAGTCAGGCTCAACTTCCTTAACAATAAAGGGAAATGCAAATCAAGACAACTTTGAGATATCATCTTACACCTGTCAGAATGGCAAAAATAAAAGACACCAATGATAGCCTTTGCTGGAAAATTGTGGAGAAAGGGGTATACTCATCCATTGCTGTTGGGAATTCAATATGTGCAACCATTTTGAAAAGTAGTGCTTCTGGTTCTGAGGAAATTTTGGATCATCATATCCTTTGCTCCAGCAATACCACTCTTGAGAATATACCCAAGAGATGCCCTATCATAAAACAAAAGTATATGCTCAACTCTGTTCATCGCAGCATTTTTTGTTATAGCCAGGACCTGGAAACAACCTAGATGCCTAGCAATGGAAGAATGAATGAAGAAAGTATGGAATATATACATGTTAGAGCACTACTTAGGAGTAAAAATAAAACAATGACTTTTTGAATTTTGCATGCAAATGGATGGAAATATAAAACACTATCCTGAGTGAGTTAAGCCAGACCCAAAAAGAGGAACATGGGATGTACTCACTCATATTTGTTTTCTAGTCATAATTAAAGGACATTGATCCTATAATTCATGATCCTAGAGAAGCTAAATAAGCAGGTGAACCTAAAGAAAAACATATAGGCATCCTCCTGAATATTAGCCTTCATTAGGCGATGAAATAAGACAGAGACAGAACCCACATTGGAGCACTGAACTGAAATTTCAAGGTCCAAATCAGGAGCAAAAGAGAAAAGAGCACGAGCATGGGGTGTACCCACACACTGATGCTATGGGGATGGTCTATCAGAATCTCAGCAGTCCAGCTGGCATGGTTCTGTAAAAGCATGGGATAAAACAGGACTCGCTGAAAATAGTGGACAATGAGGACTACTGAGAACTCAAGAACAATGGCAATGGGTTTTTGATCGTACTTCACGTACTGGCTTTGTGGGAGTCTAGGCCATTTGGATGCTCACCTTACTAGACCTGGATGGAGGTTGGTGAACCTTGGACTTCCCAAAGGGCAGGGAACCCTGATTGATCTTAGTGCTGAGGAGAGATGTGGACTTTTTTGGGGGTAGGCGAGGGAAATGGGAGGCGGTGAGGGGAGGAGGCAGAAATCTTTAATAAATAAATATATTTTAAAAATTGCTTTGGCTATCAAGGGTTTTTTGTTTTTCCATATAGAGTTGATTACTTTCCTCTAAAGTTATATGAAGAATTTTGATATGATTTTAATGGGGATTGCACTGAATCTATAGATTTCTTTTGGGAGAATTGCCATTTTTACTAGATCCTCCCAAACCAAGAGCAAGGGAGATCCTTCCATTTTCTGGTATCCTCTTGAATTTCCTTCTTAAAAGTCTTAGAGATGTTTTTAAATACATCTTTGTCTTCCTTGTTCAGCGTTACCCCGAGATATTTTATGCTATTTGTGGCTATCATGAAGGGTGATGCTTCTGGGTATTCCATCTCTGCATACTTATCTTAGTGTATAGGAGGGCAAGTGATTTTTTAGAGTTAATCTTGTATCCTGCCACATCACTAAAGGTCTTTATCAGTTTTTGAAGTGCTTTGGTACAGTTTTGGGGTCACTTATGTATCATATCATCAGCAAATAATGAAAGTTTAACTTCTTCCTTTCCAATTTGAATCCACTTGATCTCCTTATGTTGTCTTATTGCTATTGCTAGAACTTCAAGCACTATATTGAAGAGGTAAGGAGAGAATGGAGTCACTTATCTCCTTTCCAATTTGAATCCACTTGATCTCCTTATGTTGTCTTATTGCTATTGCTAGAACTTCAAGCACTATATTGAAGAGGTAAGGAGAGAATGGAGTCACTTATCTATCATATCATCAGCAAATAATGAAAGTTTAACTTCTTCCTTTCCAATTTGAGTCCACTTGATCTCCTTATGTTGTCTTATTGCTATTGCTAGAACTTCAAGCACTATATTGAAGAGGTAAGGAGAGAGTGGAGTCACTGTCACAAGCCTTTGCAGGGGCTGCATTAACTGAGAAATTAGGGCACTCTTTTGAATATAGTGATCAGAGCTCTAAGGCTCAAGTCCCAGGCTGAGTCCTACCTCTTTGTTGGTCTACATGGTTTTCACATCAGAAGGATGTGGAGTTTATGAGGCAAGTCCCAAGAGGTTTGAAATACTGCAGGAATTGATACGCATGAAGCATCTGGGTGCACAATAAATGCTACTCCTTATCTCATGTAAAGTTGGTGACTAGCATGTTGTGGTGATGGCTGCTTGGTATAGTGTAAGCATCAAAGGTCTGATCGCCCAGAAACCCACTTGGTGTTCTGGCTAAAGAGTCTGGCCTCACAGTCAATGGATATATTTGTTTAAGAAGTTCTGGTAGGTGCCGAGAAGTTTCATCGGGCGGGTGAGTGTGTGCTATCCTGGGGCAGACGGTCCCGGTAGAGAGCACAAACGCCCCTCCCCCAGCTCCTGCTGCAAAGCTTTCTCTCCTACACACCCGCCCCCACCCCCACCCCCAAGCCTGCCTTGTCTGCAAGGTCCTTTACTGTGGAACAGTTTCCTGCCCTTTCACTGAGGCTACCAACCCAGAGTAGTGAGGGCCTGACTAGAGGGCAGGCCTCAAGGTCCCCGCCAGGGAAAGCGGGCCCCTGCTGCTGGGGCTGCAGTCTCTGCTGTGATCTCCTGGACCTGCTCTGCCTGCGCCCTACTTCCCTTTGTCCCTGGCTCATTGGGGCATCCAGGAGTTCCTGTGTAGGTGCCGAGAAGTTTCATCGGGACGGGTGAGTGTGTGCTATCCTGGGGCAGAAGGTCCCGGTAGAGAGCACAAACGCCCCTTCCCCAGCTCCTGCTGCAAAGCTTTCTCTCCTACACACCCGCCCCCACCCCCACCCCCAAGCCTGCCTTGTCTGCAAGGTCCTTAGCTGTGGAACAGTTTCCTGCCCTTTCACTAAGGCTACCAGCCCAGACCAGTGAGTGCCTGACTAGAGGGCAGGCCTCAAGGTCCCCGCCAGGGGAAGCAGGCCCCTGCTGCTGGGGTTGCAGTCTCTGCTTGTGATCTCCTGGACCTGCTCTCCCTGCCCCCTATTTCCCTTGGTCCCTGGCTCATTGGGGCCACCAGGAATCCCTGCATAGGTGCTGAGAAGTCCCATCTGGATGGGTGAGTGTGTGCTATCCTGGGGCGCACTGTCCCGGTAGAGAGCACAAACGCCCCCCCCCCCAGCTCCTGCTGCAAGGCTTTCTTTCCTACACACCCGCCCCCCACCCCCACCCCCAAGCCTGCCTTGTCTGCAAGGTCCTTTACTGTGGAACAGTTTCCTGCCCTTTCACTGAGGCTACCAACCCAGAGTAGTGAGGGCCCGACTAGAGGGCAGGCCTCAAGGTCCCCGCCAGGGAAAGCGGGCCCCCGCTGCTGGGGCTGCAGTCTCTGCTGTGATCTCCTGGACCTGCTCTGCCTGCGCCCTACTTCCCTTTGTCCCTGGCTCATTGGGGCATCCAGGAGTTCCTGTGTAGGTGCCGAGAAGTTTCATCGGGACGGGTGAGTGTGTGCTATCCTGGGGCAGACGGTCCCGGTAGAGAGCACAAACACCCCTCCCCCAGCTCCTGCTGCAAGGCTTTCTCTCCTACACACCCGCCCCCACCCCCACCCCCAAGCCTGCCTTGTCTGCAAGGTCCTTAGCTGTGGAACAGTTTCCTGCCCTTTCACTAAGGCTACCAGCCCAGACCAGTGAGTGCCTGACTAGAGGGCAGGCCTCAAGGTCCCCGCCAGGGAAAGCGGGCCCCTGCTGCTGGGGCTGCAGTCTCTGCTGTGATCTCCTGGACCTGCTCGGCCTGCGCCCTACTTCCCTTAGTCCCTGGCTCATTGGGGCATCCAGGAGTTCCTGTGTAGGTGCCAGAAGTTTCATCGGGACGGGTGAGTGTGTACTATCCTGGGGCGGACGGTCCCGGTAGAGAGCACAAACGCCCCTACACTAAGGATACCCAACCAGAGCAGTGAGTGCCTGCCTAGCGGGCAGGCCTCAGCAACCCCCGAAAGGGAGCGCAGGCACCTCCAGCTTGTACTGCAGTGTCGCCTGTGTTCTACTTGACCCCGCCCGACCCCTTGCATTCGGCCTTCTTTACGCGGGTCATTGGAATACCACGCATCCATGTTTTGGTGTTGAGGAGTTCACCTGGAAGGGAACGGTTCCTGCCCCTACACTGAGGAGATACACCTAGAGAGTTACTCACAGCAAAGACTGGTCCAAGACATCAGGCCTCTCCTGGCTCCATTTGAAGGAAAAGATGGGCAGGCGCCAATGCAAGAATTCCCCCAACAACTTGAAAGGCAACGTGACATCACCAGGATCCAGGAATCCCGAAATGAGAAGTGTACACCCTAATCCAGAAGAATTAGAAGAATTCGACTCAAAAGTGAACTTTATGAAAATAATAGAGGACCTTAAACAGGAGGTGAAAAACTGCCACAACCAATTAGAGATTACAAACAAAAAGGTAGAGGAAATGAATAAATCTCTCAAAGATACCCAAGAAAACCAAGAGAAACAAGAAAAAGTAATCAAACAGGTAAGGGAAACGGTTCAAGACTTGAAGAATGAAGTGGAAGTAATAAAGAAAACACAAACCGAGGGAAGGATGGAGATGGAAAATTTGAATAAACGAACAGGAACTACAGAGACAAGTACCACCAACAGATTACAAGAGATAGAAGAAAGAATCTCAGACACTGAAGATACCATAGAGAAAATAAACACTCTCATCAAAGAAAACAGCATAACCAACAAATTCTCATCACAAAACATTCAGGAAATCTGGGACACAATAAAAAGACCAAACCTAAGAATAATAGGGATAGAAGAAGGAGAAGATCTACAGCTCAATGGTCCAGAAAATATATTTAATAAAATTATAGAAGAAAACTTTCCCAACCTTAAGAAAGATATTCCTTTGAAGGTCCAAGAAGCATACAGAACACCAAATCGACTGGATCAAAAAAAAACATCTCCTCGTCATATAATAATCAAAACACAAAACATACAGAATAAAGAAAGAATATTAAGAGCTGCAAAGGAAAAAGGTCAAGTTACCTATAAAGGTAAACCTATCAGACTTACACCTGATTTCTCTATGGAAACCATGAAAGCCAGAAGGTCCTGGATAGATATACTGCAGAAACTACGAGACCATGGATGCAAGCCCAGACTTCTATACCCAGCCAAGCTTTCGTTCACTATAAATGGAGAAAACAAAATTTTCCAGGATAAAAACAAATTTAAACAATACGTAGCCACAAATCCAGCCCTTCAGAAAGTAATTGAAGGAAAATCACAAACCAAGGAGTCCAACAATGCCCACAATAACTCAGACATCTAATGACCCTTCACCAGCACAACTTGAAGAAGGGAAACACACAAACTCTACTACCAAAGGAAAGAAGGAAAGAAAGGAAAAATGACTGGAGTTAACAACCACTGGTCATTAATATCACTTAATATCAATGGACTCAACTCACCTATAAAGAGGCACAGGCTAAGAGATTGGATACGAAAACAGGATCCAACATTCTGCTGCTTACAAGAAACACACCTCAACCACAAAGACAGACATCTACTCAGAGTAAAGGGCTGGGAAAAGGTTTATCAAGCAAACGGACCTAAGAAACAAGCAGGTGTGGCCATACTAATTTCTAAGAAAGTTGACTTCAAACTAAAATCAATCAAAAGAGATGGAGATGGACATTTTTTACTCATAACAGGAACAATTCACCAGGATGAAGTCTCAATCCTGAATATCTATGCCCCTAATATAAAAGCACCCACTTATGTAAAAGAAACGTTACTAAAACTCAAGGCAGTCATCAAACCACACACACTAGTAGTAGGAGATTTCAACACTCCTCTCTCACCAATGGACAGGTCAATCAGACAGAAACCTAACAGAGAAATAAGAGGATTAAGGGAGGTAATGAATCAAATGGACTTAACAGACATCTATAGAACATTCCACTCAAATAAGAAAGAATATACCTTCTTCTCTGCAGCTCATGGAACCTTCTCGAAAATAGACCACATACTCGGTAACAAAGCAAACTTACACAGTTACAAAAAAATATCGGTAACCACCTGTGTCTTATCAGATCACCATGGATTAAAGTTAGAATTCAACAACAATGCTATCCCCAGAAAGCCTATGAACTCATGGAAATTGGACAGTCAACTACTGAACCACACCTGGATCAAGGAAGAAATAAAGAAAGAAATTAAAGTCTTTCTTGAATTCAATGAAAACGAAGACTCATCATACTCAAACCTATGGGACACTATGAAAGCAGTGCTAAGAGGAAAGTTCATAGCATTAAGTGCCCACATAAAGAAAACGGAGAAAGCACACATTGGAGACCTAATAGCCCACCTTAAAGCTTTAGAGAGAAAAGAAGCAGACTCACCTAGGAGAAGTAGAAGACTGGAAATAATCAAATTGAGGGCTGAAATCAACAAAATAGAAACACAGAAAACAATCCAAAGAATCAATGAAACAAAAAGCTGGTTCTTGGAGAAAATCAATAAGATTGATAAACCCCTATCCAAACTAATCAAACGGCGGAGAGAGAATACGCAAATTAACAAAATCAGAAACGAAAAGGGAGACATAACCACAGACACAGACGAAATTCAGAGAATCATTAGATCTTACTACAAAAACCTGTATGCCACAAAATTGGAAAATGTAAAAGAAATGGACACTTTTTTAGATAAGTACCATATACCAAAGTTAAACCAGGACCAGGTGAACAATCTAAATAGACCCGTTAGTCGCGAAGAATTAGAAGTTGTTATAAAAAACCTTCCCACCAAAAAAAGCCCAGGTCCAGACGGCTTCAATGCAGAATTCTACCAGAACTTCCAAGAAGACCTAATACCTATACTCCTTAATGTATTTCACAATATTGAAACAGAGAAGTCATTGCCAAATTCCTTTTATGAAGCTGAAGTTACTCTGATACCAAAACCACACAAAGACACAACCAAGAAAGAGAACTACAGGCCAATCTCACTCATGAACATCGACGCAAAAATACTCAATAAAATACTGGCAAACCGAATCCAAGAACACATTAGAAAAATTATCCATTATGATCAAGTAGGCTTCATCCCAGAGATGCAGGGCTGGTTCAACATACGAAAATCTATCAATGTAATCCATCATATAAATAATCTGAAAGAAAAAAACCATATGATCATTTCATTAGATGCGGAAAAAGCATTTGACAAAATTCAACATCCCTTTATGATAAAGGTCTTAGAGAGATTAGGAATACAAGGGTCGTTCCTAAATATAATAAAAGCTATTTATAGCAAGCCGTCAGCTAACATCAAATTAAATGGAGAGAAACTCAAAGCTATTCCACTAAAATCAGGAACACGACAAGGTTGTCCACTCTCTCCATACCTCTTTAATATAGTGCTTGAAATTCTAGCAATAGCAATAAGACAACATAAGGGGATCAAAGGGATTCAAATCGGAAAGGAAGAAGTTAAACTTTCATTATTTGCAGACGATATGATAGTGTACATAAGCGACCCCAAAAACTCCAGCAAAGAACTCCTTCAGCTGATAAACACCTTTAGTAGCGTTGCAGGATACAAGATCAATTCCAAAAAATCAGTTGCCCTCCTATACACAAAGGATAAGGAAGCAGAGATGGAAATCAGAGAAGCATCACCCTTCACGATAGCCACAAATAGCATAAAATATCTTGGGGTAACCCTAACCAAGGAAGTAAAGGATCTATTTGACAAGAACTTTAAGTCAATGAAGAAAGAAATTGAGGAGGATACCAGAAAATGGAAGGATCTCCCTTGCTCTTGGATAGGGAGGATCAACATAGTAAAAATGGCAATTCTACCAAGGGCAATTTATAGATTCAATGCAATCCCCATTAAAATCCCATCAAAATTCTTCACAGATCTTGAGAGGACAATAATCAACTTTATATGGAGAAACAAAAAACCCAGGATAGCCAAAACAATCTTATATAATAAAGGATCGTCTGGAGGCATTACCATCCCTGACCTCAAACTCTATTACAGAGCCTCAGTATTGAAAACAGCTTGGTATTGGCATAAAAACAGAGAAGTCGATCAATGGAACCGAGTAGAAGACCCTGATTTTAACCCACAAACTTATGAACACCTAATTTTTGATAAAGGAGCTAAAAGTATTCAATGGAAAAAAGAGAGCATCTTCAACAAATGGTGCTGGCAGAACTGGTTGTCAACGTGTAGAAGAATGAAAATAGATCCATATCTATCACCATGCACAAAACTCAAGTCCAAATGGATTAAAGACCTCAATATTAGTCTGAACACACTGAACCTGATAGAAGAAAAAGTTGGAAGTACTCTACAACATATGGGTACAGGAGATCACTTCCTACGTTTATCCCCAGCAGCACAGACATTAAGGGCAACATTGAATAAATGGGACCTCCTGAAACTGAGTAGCTTCTGTAAAGCAAAGGACACTGTCACTAAGACAAAAAGGCAACCCACTGACTGGGAGAAGATCTTCACCAACCCTGCAACAGACAAAGGTCTGATCACCAAAATATATAAAGAACTCAAGAAACTAAACTTTAAAATGCTAATGAACCCAATAAAAAAATGGGGCACTGATCTGAACAGAGAATTCTCAACAGAAGAAATTCAAATGGCCAAAAGACACCTAAGGTCATGCTCAACCTCCTTAGCGATAAGGGAAATGCAAATTAAAACAACTTTGAGATACCATCTTACACCTGTCAGAATGGCTAAAATCAAAAACACCAATGATAGCCTTTGCTGGAGAGGTTGTGGAGAAAGAGGCACACTCATTCATTGCTGGTGGGAATGCAAACTTGTGCAACCACTTTGGAAATCAGTGTGGCGATTTCTCAGGAAATTAGGGATCAACCTACCCCAAGATCCAGTAATACCACTATTGGGAATATACCCAAGAGATGCCACATCAAATGACAAAAGTATCTCTTCAACTATGTTCATAGCAGCATTGTTTGTAATAGCCAAAACCTGGAAACAACCTAGATGCCCTTCAATGGAGGAATGGATGAAGAAAGTGTGGAATATATACATATTAGAGTACTACTCAGCAGTAAAAAACAATGACTTCTCGAATTTTGCGTGCAAATGGATGGAAATAGAAAACACTATCCTGAGTGAGGTATCCCAGACCCAAAAAGAGGAACATGGGATGTACTCACTCATAATCGGTTTCTAGCCATAAGTAAAAGACATTAAGCATATAATGTGCGATCCTATAGAAGTTAAATAAGAAAGTGAACCCAAAGAAAATCATATAGTCATCCGCATGGAGAGGGGGAAGTAGACAAGATTGCAGGGCAAAAAATGGGAACTTGCGGGTGAGGTGGCATGGGGCAAAGGGGAAATGGGATGAGAAATATGAGAAGGGGAGGATGGGAGGAGCTCGGGGGATTGGGATGGTTGGGATATAGGAAGGATGGATACGGGAGCAGCGAAATATATATCCTATCTAAGGGAGCCATCTTAGGGTTGGCAAGAGACTTGACTCTAGAGGGGTTCGCAGGTGTCCAGGAATATGTCCCCAGCTGGTACCTTGGGCAACTAAGGAGAGGGAACCTGAAATGACCCTATCCTATACTGATGAATATCTTGCATATCACCTTAGAACCTTCATCTGGCGATGGATCAAGGTAGAGACAGAGTCTCAATTTGGAGCAACGGTCTGAGCTCTTAAGGTCCAAATGAGGAGCAGAAGGAGGGAGAACAAGAGCAAAAAATCAGGACCACGAGGGATGCACCCACCCACTGTGACAGTGGAACTGATTTATTAGGAGCCCACCAAGGCCAGCTGGTCTGGGACTGAATAAGCATGGGTTGATTCTGGACTCTCTGAGCATGGCGGTCAACGAAGACTGATGAGAAGCCAAGGACAATGGCACTAGGTTTCAATCCTAATACATGAACTGGCTTTGTGGGAGCTTAGCCTGTTTAGAAGCTCACCTTCCTGGACGTAGATAGAAGACCTTCGTCTTCCCGCAGGGCAGAGAATTTGGACTGCTCTTCAGTATCGAGAGGGAGGGGGAATGGTGTGGGGGGAGGAGAAGAGGAGTGGGGATAGGGGGAGGGGAGTGGGGGGAGGGGGCAATATTTGGGAGGAGGGGAGGGAAATGGGAAACGGGGAGCAGGTTGAAATTTTAATTAAAAAAGAATAAAAAAAAAAAAAAAAAAAAAAAAAAAAAAGAAGTTCTGCATGAATGACTGAGAATAGAGAATTACTGAGCTTTACTCCCAACATTGATCTCTGTGCTGCTTAATTCATGTTCACACATACATGCATGTGAACCCACACACATAAAGAAACATGCATACACACATATACGCTGTAAGTAAACCACACAAAATGAATAAAAGGCAAAGAGTGCCTAAGTCTCTGTTTGATCCCACAGTACCCCAGGAAATGGTAATTGGGGTCTTTTATAAACCTCTTACAAAGGACTTCAAAGAATGTCTGTCTTCCCAGGCCATGACATTATGTTTCAGTACCTTTAGCATTCCTCATCAGACCACACTGGGATCTGTCCATAGAACACTTGCACAGGACACTCATGTTGAAAGGTTACCCAGATAAACTGAGAAGATAGTTAGCATGATCCCCACCTCATCACACAGCCTTCATCTAAGGGAAAAGTGCTCACAAGCTCAATAAGCCAGCATTCTTTCACACCTTCCTGATATCAAACACAGACTTACAGTCATATTTCCTTCCATGAACTTTCACGAGGAAAGCATGGAGAAAAACAGCAGATCTAAGGAAACACCTGGCCATGCTTCATTCCCTCAGGACCTTTCTGCTCTCTTTGGATATGCCAAAACCTTATTCATCCCTTTAACACTTACTGAGAGCCCTGAATTTGTAAGGTACCATTAAAACTTCTGGGACTGGGAGGTGAAAATTGAAACATATCTATGGCCTTCAGGGAACTCATCTTATATTCCAAAGAGATGTCAGATGGAAAAGTTTGTCCTAGATACTGTGAAATTTTTAGAGTCAGAAGAAATTTCAGCTGTAGCTGATACGAAAGCCCCTGCCTAATTGAGGGTGCTGGAAGAAAGTAGACTTTGGAGATGGCCGGAAACCCAGTTCCCTAAGATTTTCCTTGAGTCCTGTGCTAACCCCACTGTATCCTGCAGGCATTTTTTGTAAGCTGGTGCCTCAAGAGTTTTAAAACTCCAATGAGGTATGCTTAGCTAACACAGACACACCATTATAGATACCACCTACATTCTGTAGTGTTCTTTATCTGCAAGAGAAGCAAGTGAATTGAGGGAGAGCAGCAACATTCCTATATCTCTTTGGGTTTTACTCTTAGATGATATTGAAGTTTTTGCCTTCAACAAAATCTTAAAGAACATACTGTCCACCAAGTCAGCCACAGGGGGAGAAAATTCATCACTGAGTGAATTATACCCTTTTCCAGGGGCCTCTGATACCAGTTGTCAACTAGGTGCTTTTTGGGTCTGGCACAAACTTCTGACCCTTCCCTCTTATGTAGGACAGATGAAGGAAGAGATATGCTTACTCCAAGACCAGACAAAACTCTCTGTATTTAAGAATAGTCAGTTAAGCTCAGCAGAGAGACACTACCAAGGAAAAGCACTTCAGTTATTTCCATTTTAATGTGCCTGATACATTCTAAAGTTTCAGCAAGATAGGTCTAAAGTGAAGAGTCAAATACCTGTCTCTCTTCTATACCAAAGAGCCTACATTTACACTTGACTCTCCCTCGACTGTTGACTCCAATATAGACCCAAGCTGTGTGTGTTGTTTAATTTATAACTTTAAAATTTCGGCAGTCCCTGCAGCACAAGTGTAGTGGATGCCACTTGCTAACTTGCTTGCAGCCTCAAACTCACCTAGGTTTCATACACAGCACATGACCACTTCCAAGGGAATGATGCTACCCACAGTGGACTGGGTTTGATTAACACTTGACTAACAGTCATGCTTACAGACCCACCTGATGAGGCAATTCCTCAACTGAGACTCTTATCTGCTTCTAAGTTTGGTCAGGTTGGCAGTTAAAGCCTAATGTGATAGGGATGATGCGTAATTTTGATAAATTAATATATTGGTAAAACACCTATAATATAAAAAAGCCTATCTGATTTTCATTAAAATATTTACCTTTCATGGACATCCATTACTGCTCTGAAAATTTATTAGGACACGTCTGGCAGAGGTTGACGCTCTTGTTTCATATATATCCTTGTCACATATAACCTCTCCCTAGATACACTCCTACTTGGGACTGAATCTTACATGTGTGTGACTTAGTTGAACTTGGCAGCTTGTTTCAATTCATGCCAATATAGCTGATATCTCCACCTACAATCAAATTACACTTAGGTCAAATAAAAAATACATTTGATATCACGGAATGCCCAGGGAGCACATGTCTAGGAGACAATAATGTATCTGTGGAAGTCATGGGTACCAGCAACCAGATCTGCCCAGGTCTTTGTAAAAAGAAGGAGAGCAAAAGGTGTTCAAATCATAAAATGGTTGGGAAGGAAGTGCAGGTGCACAGATCCTGGGAGAATCCAGAGGAATGTAGGTTTGAGATGGCTCACTCCAAGATTGCCCAGATATATGCAGAAGTAGTGCCAGGATTCTTATTTCTTAATTAGAAATGTCAAAGATGAAAAGGAACAAATGCTCAGATTGATGTTGGAATTGTAATGAAGTTTACAGAACAAAAGATTGAGAATACAGCAGTGTGTATGCCTGACCAATATATCACAGATCTCCAACACAAAATGAAACAATAAACATCCAAATTACCAGCAAAAAGAAGGACAGAATTCAGGAACAGCAAGAGCAAAACTGCCTGACAAATTGTTCTTACCTGTATGGCTCCTGGCAATGTGGGGCAGGAAGGAAATTTGTGCCCAAAGATAGACAAAGAGTGGGGCTTTTTTATATAGAATATTTTTTGTGTGAAGCATTGTACATTGCAAGAGGAAAATAAATGGCTTTAAATCTCTGATTTTTTTTAGCACTCTCTCCATGTTCTTTCAAGTCAAATTGAAAGAGGCAGGTGGTGGATTTGGGTTTCTGTGTTGTGAAACACTAATGAGAATAATAGTTGCTCATTCCAGAATTCATCCTTTTTCTTTCAAATAGCCCTCTTCCTGTCTCTTACACCTGGCCTGTTAACATTGCTTGAGGGCTGATGTCAACTCATGTGTCTCCCTGAGGAGCCCTCTCAGAACACACTAGCCTTCCATTTAATCTACTCTGGAAGCCCAACACTTAGGGTGACTTTGATCACACAGCCTACTGTGGTTGCACACACTGACACAATAAAGCTGTTACTGTGGGTCTTGCTCTCATTTCCCATGGAGCTTCAATGACCAGCTCCTCAAACAGCTCATCAAGCTAGAGAACACTTTATCCTTTTCTGTGTTATTCACTTCGTTGCCTCTTCTCTCCCACAAACCAGCTTCTTCTGAAGCAGGATCCTTGATTGTGGTTAGACTTTAAAATATTATATTTTAATAAAATATTAAATAGACTTTAAAATATTAAGATTGATTAGACTTTCAAGATTGCATTATTATGAACCGACCTGAAACCTATATATTATGCATGTAATTATGACAGCCTAAAGTTACAGGAGCCATTTTCAAGTTGTGCATGCGTTTATATTTATCTCCCCCTGAGTATAACAAGCTGCCCATCATGGGTGATAATAGATTTTATTGGTTAGTTCTGGAATCTATTGGCAAAGAACATGTTGTGGTTTGAGTGAGAAATGTCCCCCATAAGCTCCCATATTTGAACATTTTTTCCCAAACAGGTGGTGCTCTTTGAAGTGGTTGCCGGACCTTTAGGAGGCAGAGAATTGCTGGAGGAAGTGGACACTGAAGATAGGCTCTAAGAATCTATAGACTCACCCGACTTCCTGATCTCTCTCTGCTTCTTAATTGTTAATGCAATGTGGCCAGCGAGCCTCAGACTCCTGTTGCTCTGCCATTTCAATAGCTATTGAAACAATCCCTCTGAAATGCTGGGCAAAATAAAACCTTCTCTCCCTTAAGTTGTTTTTGTGTTGATGTTTTTTGCTGGCTTGTTTATTTGCCACAATGTTTTGCATAGCAGATGGAATGAAACCATTACATTTTGTAAGTACATACATGAGATTAAAACAAAAACAACCCTCAGAAGGACAGATGCCCAAGGATGAAAGAATATTTAACATACTGAAATAGCATTTCATTTCCTTTCTCTCAAGATCATTAAAGATTCTATTTAAGAAAGGAAAAACCAATCACACAGGGTCACCTAAAATGTAGTGACTCCTGCCAAGTAACACAGTCTTAATCCTGAGAATTTGTAAATACACAGTACAGCAGGAAACCACACCATAAAAGTGATATATCCAAGTTTTAGCTTCCACTGAGAGGGATCACAATTTAAAAATATTACTTTGCAAATAGAAGCTTAAGATTCACAAAAATGTGTCATCTCAGGATAAGATGGTCTTTAAATTCAATGGCAAACCTCTGTATCAAAAGAGACACAGGGAAACAGTGGTGTGCTCACAAAACAATGGAGACAGTAAGAGAACTGATACATACTGAGGAATATTAAAAGCCAACTTTCCTAGCACATCTTGAGGAAGTAGGGTCCCCACCAACACATTTATTCCAGATCCTGAGAATAAACATCAACCCCTTTCAAGTATTTGTTTTATTAGAAAATGTTATACCAGTTCTTGGAATTAATACATTGGACAAAGGGTTGGTTTGGGAAGTCCTTCTGTCTATGTTTGCTTTTATTGGTTAATGAATAATGTTGTTTCAGACAGTAGCTTAGCAGAATAGACCTAGGTGGTAAAAGTAAACAATGATAGGAGAAACAGCGTAGGGTCAGTGAGAAGCCACATAGACACCACCATGGAAGAACACCTTCTCTGGAGTTGCCAAAAATTTGTTGGTAAGACATGAACTACTGGTGATACAGATAAATGCAAATAGGTTTGTTTAGAATAAGGGAGGAATCTAGAAATACGTTTAAGCTATTGGCCAAACAGTGTTGTGAATAATATAGGTTTTATGTGATTATTTCAAGTCAAGGTGGTCAGGAAACTAACTAATGAGTGGCATCCACCAACAAAGGGTATTGCAGATTCATTGACTATCCTGAGATGGCTTGTCTGGGTAAAACCTATGTTGTATGAATAAATTGGCTACACACCAGAGATATGGAACTAACAATAGACAAAGTCTAACTAGGTGAACCAATGAATAATTTTCGGGTTACTTACAGGAAAATTGGTGAGCGAGCACTTACAGTAGAAATGACTCAATAGCAGTTGGTTCAACAAAGCCCACCCCAGCATGGTTAATAGTTCAGTAAGGCTGAGAACCTGAAATTCACTGTGCAGCCTTGAGGCAGATCAGTGATCTGAAGAGTGGTTTTTTTTTTAATCTTTGGCTCAGTTGATCTGAGCCTCATCTAAGCATCTCTATTTGTCTGTGATGATTGCTCGGTTATATATTTACTGCCAATATACTATTTGGAGGAGGTTTCCTTGTGAATCTGCTCAGGTTATCAAACTCTCTATAGCAAATTTGAGTTGCTTGCTTCCTATCTAAGTAGCTTTCCTGCAGGATAGAGTCTATCAACCAAAACTACATATTGGCATTAAAGAACTTTATATGTGGAGATGGAAGGGTCAGAGTCAGATAAGAAAGTAAAATTATGGGTTCACACAGGAGAGATAAAAGAAAAGGAGAGGGAGTATGAGAGCACTACCCTGTAGGATTTCAAAATGGAAGAGGAGACCTGAGCTAAGTAGGAAACAGCCACAGCGTTTTCCATAGTCACTACTCCTGTTTAGGCCACAAAATCTCCAAGAAGCTAGCCCAAGCATTGGAAGTTTCTACTCTGAGAGGGCCAGCTAGAGTGTGGCACAGATGACCTTTTTCCCTGGAGTTATCCTCACCATTGGCAGAAGGAGTCATATCTCTCTAGAGTCTCAACAAAAAGTCTCACTGATGTAACAAACGGCTTATGAAGGACCCTTGGGGAAGATTCAAAAGTAACATAATTGGGAAAAAATGCATCTTCCAGGATGTTATGATGTCAGTCTACACTGTCACATCTGCCTTTCTTCTGATCATATGAACAGGATGCTTGCTCCTTGGGGAAGCATCTCATCTGGCGTTGTAATACCAGGGCATCAATATGTCCTCTTTGCTCGTCTTCTCCCCCAGAGGAGTCTCTATCTCAGGTACAGTGCATTGAACCACTTGCAGGAATAATAAAAACAGATAGAACATCCAGCTTGAGATATGACATACATGGCCACAATCACATTGGCAGCAACAAGAAACAGATGAAGAATTCTGAGCATCAATGGAAGCTGAGGACGTAACACCAAAGCTAAGACATGTAACACCATGGGGAGTTGCAGAGTTCCAGAGAATATATTCAGTTACATTCTGGAAGAAACTAAGACTGCAAAAGATGGCTTTCCTAATCAGAAAGTAGAAAAACTGAGACTATGCGACATATAGGCAGTGATGAGACAAAGGTGGTAACTGAAAATGAAGAACCCCATTTCCCAATTCCAGGAAGATAATGAAAGCATTTTTAAAGGTTAATGAGCCACAAATCCTGGCAGTCAAAGCTCAGGAGATGGAATGCCATTTCAATCCCATGTAATGAATCTCTGCCTTAAGCATCTAAAATGATGTATCTCTGCCTTGAGCATCTGGAGCAATATTTCTTTGCCTTAAGCATCTATAACAATGCATCTCTGCCTTGAGCATCTGCTGTCATGCCCCTCTAAAATGAGCAGAAATTAACATCTGCTTTGAAATGCAATATACTACTGGGATAGACCAACCATAGCATGCTACTCTGGATGTACACTTTTATATATTTACACCCTAAATTTGATATCAAGACCTGAGCCCAAACAGACTTCACAGTTCGCCGTTTCCCCATGCTGTGATAATTCAGTAGCCCTCTGTACACATCCAACAGGAATCTTGAGGGGAGGAAGCAAAGGCATTCATGATTGAATGTCTCTCATCTCAATCTCACCAACATTTCTTTTAAAGTCATACCATTCCCTTTTCTGACTCAGAATATTATCTCAGACCTCAATACTTTTTAACCAACTGTCTTGTTCTTCAGCCATGGCTCAGTCAGTAAGGTGCTTTCCATACAAATGAAGAACATAAGCATCTTCAACAAATTGTGCTGGCAAAAATGGAAGTCAATCTGTAGAAGAATGAAAATAGATCCATATCTATCACCATGCACAAAACTCAAGTCCAAATGAATTAGACCTCAATATCAGTCCAAACACACTGAACCTGATAGAAGAGAAAGTGGGAAGTACTCCACAACACATGCGCACAGGAGAACACTTCCTATGTATAACCCCAGCAGCACAAACACTAAGGACATCATTGAATAAATGGGACCTCCTGACACTGAGAAGCTTCTGTAAAGCAAAGGACACTGTCACTAAGACAGAAAGGCAACTGGGAGAAGAACTTCACCAACCCCACAACTGACAAAGGTCTGATATCCAAAATATACAAAGAACTCAAGAAATTAGACCATAAAATGTTAATCAATCCAATTATAAAATGGGGCACTGAGCTGAACAGAGACTTTTCAACAAAAGAAGTTCAAATGGCCAAAAGTCACTTAAAATCGTGCTCAAATTCCTTAGCAATCAGAGAAATGCAAATCAAGACAACTTTAAGATAGCATCTTACACCTGTCAGAATGGCTAAAATCAAAAACACCATTGATAGCCTCTGCTGGAGAGGGTGTGGAGAAAGGGGCACTCTCATCCATTGCTGGTGGGAATGCAAACTTCTGCAACCACTTTGGAAAGCAGTGTGGCGGTTTCTCAGGAAAGTCGGGTTCAACCTACCTCTCGACCCAGCAATACCACTATTGGGAATATACCCAAAAGATGCCCAAACGTACAACAAAAGTATATGCTCAACTATGTTCATAGCAGCATTGTTTGTAATAGACAGAACATGGAAACAACCTAGATGTCCTTCAATGTAAGAATGGATGAAGAAAGTATGGAATATATACATATTAGAGTACTACTCAGCAGTAAAAAACAATGACTTCTTGAATTTTGCATACAAATGGACGGAAATAGAAAACACTATCCTGAGTGAGGTAAGCCAGACCCAAAAAGAGGAACATGGGATGTACTCACTCATATTTGGTTTCTAGCCATAAATAAGGACATTGAGACTATAATTCGTGATTCTAGAGAAGCTAAATAAGAAGGTGAACCCAAAGAAAAACATATAAGCTTCCCCCTGAATATTAACCTTCATCAGGCAATGAAAGAAGACAGAGACAGAGACCAACATTGGAGCACTGGACTGAAGTCTCACGATCCAAAGGAGTAGCAGAAGGAGAGTGAGCATGAGCAAGGAACTCAGGACCGCGAGGGGTGTACCCACACACTAAGGCAATGGGGATGTTCTATTGGGAACTCACCAAGGCCAGCTGGCCGGGGACTGAAAAAGCATGGGACAAAACCGGTCTCACTGAACATAATGGACAATGAGGACTAATGAGAACTGAAGAACAATGGCAATGGGTTCTTGATCCTATTGCACGTAATGGATTTGTGGGAGCCCAGGATGTTTGGATGCTCTCCTTAATAGACCTGGATGGAGGTGGGTGGCCCTTGGACCTCCCACAGGGCAGAGAAACCTGCTTGCTCTTTGGGCTGAGGAGGAAGGAAGACTTGATTGGGGGAGGGGGAGGGAATAGGAGGTGGTGGCGGGTCTCTGAGTCTCACTCTTTGGTCAAGGGGAATTGGTCAGCTCCAGGTTCAAAGAAATGATGTATCTTAAACATGACAGAGAGTAACTAAGAAAGACACCCATGGTTAATTCTGGCCTCTGCATGCATGCATACACATTTCCATAAAATGTTACACTCATCTTTTTAAACAACTGTGTTTCCAATTTATATTATACACATTTCAGTGGCATAGCTTTGAGCTTAACTTTGACTGCTCTTTGGTGTTATAGGAATGGCAGGCTGCATCCTGCCACCTGTCTCCAGCTCTGGCTAGCTTTTCCAGAAATAATTTTACAGAAACTGTATTCTTTTAAATACTGGTTGACCCATTATTTCTAGCCTCTTATTAGCTAATTCTCACATCTTGATTAAGCCATTTCAAATAATCTGTGTAGCACCATGAGCTGCTGGCTTACCAGGGAGATTCTTAAGCTGCTTCTGTCTCAGAGAGGGGTGGCATGGCGTCTGTATACTCGGCTTCTTTCTCCCAGCATTCTGTTCTGTTTACTCTGCCTATCTAACCTGCTGTCCTATCAAAAGAGCCAAGGCAGTTTCTTTATAAACCTATAGACATACAGTCCTCCTCCATCACTTTGGCCTGCCTCACACAATGACATTAGAAGAAATCTTTCTATAAGAACCCTGTCAACTATCTCATTTGGCCTTTTGAATCCTGTCTCCTCTTTTCCTAAGACATAAGGAAGCTAGGCTCAGGCATGTTACACAGTCTAACAAAGTTCCAACAGAAAGGAAGGATGGAATCAAGATCTGAATTTATTGCCAAAGTCTAAAATCTTAACCAAGGAACTCAGTGCATGACCATACTTTTCTTTCCACTGAGAATGAACCCACACTCTGAGGAGCTGAAAGGCAAATTCATACTGCATCTACCCCACATTGGTCCTTGACAGATGTGAAGAGCATTATGATGGCCCCTGATACAATGACATTTTATTCCTCTGGAGTTGACTGGCCAGTTGGCCACCTACCTTACTCAATATTTCCTTCTGTGATTGGATTTCCAGAATCCTCCATCCCTTCACATCATTGCTAAGTCACACACTTCCCAATGCCGCTTTCAGATTTTACATAGACAGACTTTGCCACCAGAGTGATGGGATGAACTGTAGTATGTGTCCCATTATTTTATAAAAGAGGGGCCCTGAATAATAACCTTTCTATATTCCTGCAAAATCTAAACCAGAAAATCAGCATGTAAATGTTATATCCCTGCACCCCCACAAGGAGTTAAACTGGTGGTGTAGATTGCAGTGAACAGGATTGACATTCCAATGAAGGGGCATCTCTGCCCGACTTAAGAAAAGTCTCATAGGAAGTGAAGTAGATCTGTGGCCATACAACCTTGGAGGATTTTATGAGGTAGAAATACAGATTTCTATATGAATAGACAATATATTCATAATGATGGGATGGCTATTCTTAGTTGTCAACTTGACTACATCTAGAGTTAATAAGTATTTTAATGACTGGGCATATTTATGGAGGGTTATTTCTTCTTAATTTCAATTTTGAAGTGGTAAGACACACTCCTAATCTGGATCTTTGAGATAGGACTCTTTTGAGGTGGGAAGAGGCATTTTTGTCTGGGCCACACCATCTTCTGGCAGCTTATATAAAGGAGATGGAAGGAGGAATCTCTTTCTCTGCCTGCTTGCTCTCAAAGGCAAGGCTATTCCCTCACCAGCATTAACACAGTATTCTTTATAATTCTGGTGTGTACCAAAGACTAGCTGACACATTCAGAGTCTCGGACTGAATACCTACTTTGTTTTTGGACATTCCTTTCATAGTGGGATTAACAAGGCCACAACCTATAAACTATTGTGTTAAAACTTTTTCTATTATTATCTGTTACTCTAGAAAACTATGGCTAATAGAAATGTTACTGAATTAAATAAGTGTAACAATAAGTAACTCATGGGCCAGGAAGTTGGCACAGTAGGCAAAACACTTGCCATGAAAGTGAAAGGTTCTGTGACTGAATTCTCAGAATCTACTTAAAATCAGGATGTGTACAAGTATCTGCAAGTCCAGTTCTCTTAAGATGAATTGAGAGGTGGAGACAGGAGACTCTTCAGAAGCTAGCTAGTGTACTAGCCTTGAATAAGCAACAAAAACAACAAAGACACCATATCAAACAAAATGGAAGGCAACTACTGATATGCTGGGTTGTCCTCCCCTCTCCTCAAGCCCACATGCTTACTGTGGCAATGCCCACTTACACTCACATTCATGAATACTCACACACATATATATACACACACACAAAGAATGAAACAGCTTCCATATGTATGAAGGCACACATACACATCCTTAGGCGCTTCTGGGCCAAGTCTGGCAGTAAGCTACCTCTCTTTGATCTAGAGTCAACCATATACATACTTATACACCAATTAGACCACCTGTTCTGGAAAAATCAGTAACCATCTGGTTCAATGAGATAACCTGTCTCAAATATATGGCTGTGTGTGTTTCCATGTGTGAAGATATGCATTGTCAGTCTGTCTCATATGTACCTATCTCCTAAACTCAGGTTTTTCTTGACTCCTAATATGGAAGCCCTTACTTTGTTTAATTTGTTATACCTAACGAGCACAAGGATTTCCAGGAGTTCTAAGGCAAGGCCATATTATAAGTATTAAATAAGCCCAGACCCAGAAAACAAAGACCCAGAGAGTGGAAGGAAGAACATGAGTCTAGACAGCTGTCTTGTAACCTCCACATTAACAGATGAATAATGTAAGTTGGAAAAGCCTAAGACCAGGTCTCATTTCACCTCTCAAAAGAAGCAGATGAGATGTGAAGAGCAGGATCTTTGGGTGAATTTAATTATCCTACACTATCTGAGCCAATTGGAACTGGGAGCTCTCTGATTGATTAAAATTTAGAACCTGTTTTCTCTGCAGTTTCTGTAAGAAGAGCAATGTGCAACCAATATGCAAAGAAAAGGGGGGGGCAACATAAATACTAATTTTTAAGATTCTTGACAGAAAGTAAGGACAATGAAATTTCCAGAAGTTTCTGAAAGAAATTGGAGTCAAAATATTGATCACAAATGAAGAGAATTGGGTAGAAGTATCCCATGTCCAGATATCTCAAATGCAATATGGGTGTTACTTTGCTGGTATTCAAATTAAGCCAGGATGTGCATGATGAGACTTTTTATTTTAATAGTCTTTTATTTTAATGTATATTAATAAAATTTTAACTTATCAAGCTCGTGTGTTTTATTATCTTACATTGACCCCAAAATAGTTTTAAGCCAAAGTAAAGAGGGTTTAATGGTATGAGACTTCATCCAGATAATGCAGACAGCTGCTGCAGGAAAGTAGGGTACATAAAGAAAGCCGACTCAGTAAATAATTCAACTAGGCATCGCCAGTGGGTAAAACCTGCAATGATGTATCGATTGCAAAGTAAAGGAAGCAGCCCTCTTATGAGAAAGACAGAGAGGAAGGAAGAAGAGGAAAAAGGGAAGAGATCATTTGTTGAGACCAAAAACCAGCAAAGGAAACAAAAGCTTCTTTGTTGACAATAATCTCCTCTTCTGTAAGGGCATTTCCCTTCCTTCAAATGACAGACATTCAGACAGAACATGCAAGAGAGAAAAGTGTGAACATGTTGGTGGTGAAGGGAGAGAAAAAGCTGTCTTCTGACCTCTACATAAACAGATGCATAATGTAAGTTGGAAAAGCCTAAGACCAAGTCTCCTTTCACCTCTCAAAAGAAGCAGATGAGATGTGAAGAGCAGGATCTTTGGGTAAATTTCATTTTACTAAACTATCTGAACCAATTGGAACTGGGAGCTCTCTGATTGATTCAAATTTAGAATCCTTTTTCTCTGTGGATTCTGTTAGAAGAGCAATGAGCAACCAATATTCAAAAAATAGTGGGGACAACATAAATACAAATATTAAATCTTTCTGACAAAAAGTAAGGACAATGAAACATCCAGAAGGTTCCAAAAAATTTTTAGCCAAAATATTCATCAATCACTAATAAAGAGAATTCGGGAGAAGTATCCCATGTCCAGATATCTCAACTACAAGCTGGTATTCAAATTAAGTCAGGATGTGCATGATGTGGCTTTTTATTGTTATTTCAATAGCTTTTACTTTAATGTATATTAATAAAATTTTAACACATCAAGCTTGTGTGTTTTATTATCTTACATTGACCCCAAATTAGTTTTTAAGCCAAAGTAAAGGAGGCTTTAATGATATGAGACTTCATCCAGATAATGCAGACAGCTGCTGCAGGAAAGTAGGGTACATAAAGAAAGACTACTCAGTAAATAATTCAACTAGGCATTGCCTGTTGGTAAAACCTGCAATGATGTGTCGATTGCCAAAGTAAAGGAAGCAGCCCTCTTATGAGAAAGAAAGAGAGGAAGGAAGAAGAGGAAAAAGGGAAGAGATCATTTGTTGAGACCAAAAACCAGCAAAGGAAACAAAAGCTTCTTTGTTGGCAATAATCTCCTCTTCTGTAAGGTCATCTCCATTGCTTCAAATGACAGACATTCAGACAGAACATGCATGAGAGAGAAGTGTGACCATGGTGAAGGTGAAGGGAGAGAAAAAGAAAGAAAACATTCTGGAGATTTAAAGACAGAGAGAATGAAACACCAGAGCATGAGTGTTTCTCTGGTACCTTCACAAAATCCTTATCAGGCCACCAGCATTCCAGATACTCCAATACATCCAACACAAAATTTTCTTCTTGAACCCTATGACGTTTCCAGGGAGGATGGTGTTGTTCAAGAGTTCTGTGTCCTAAGCAAGAGAGAAAAGGGCACAAGATAGCAAGCAGGTGACAAGAGTGAGAAGGGGAGGGAGGGCGACTGAGTGAGTCACCCACCACCTGGACTCCTGTTAGGACTACAAAATATCCTCCACAGGTTTTGGTGGTTAGGCCTGTTAGTAATTAGGCCTTCCCCTGAAAGGGAACTATCATTCTTGCATGAGAGAGATGGCTCGGCATTTAAGGTCACTTGCTTGTCTTCCAGAGGACCGGGTTTCAATTCCTCCCACTCATACAAACATCTGTAACTCCAGTTATAAAACATCTGACCCTAGCCAACACAAGCACTGAATGCACATGGTGAACAACACACTAATGTGCAGATAAACTCACACTCATAAAAAGAAATTTAATGATTTCTATTAAAAATAGTAGTCACTCTTTTACTTCAAACAAGCAGGGAACTATATTCAAGAGCACAATGCTCTTACAGAATGGAATTATTCAGTTCTGAGGTAGCATGACTCCCAGTTTCATGAAAAACTGCCACATTGATTTCCCAAGTAGTTGCACTAGTCTGCATTCCCGACAACAAGGGATGGGTGTTCCTCAACTCTACATCCTTTTCAGCATAGTCTATCATTGGTGTTTTTGATTTTAGCCATTCTGACAGTTGTAACATGGTATAGCAGAGATGTTCTGATTTGCATTTCCCTGATTGCTAAAAAGGCTAAGCATGGCATTGTCTTTTGCCCATTTGAAAGTCTTCTGTTGAGAATTCTGTGTTCAGTTAAGTACCCCTTTTTAATTGTAGTAATTTAAGTGTTAATGTCTAGTTTCCTGATTTCTTTACATATTTGGGGATCAGAATTTTGATTACTGACTGGTGAAGATTTTTCACATTCAAAGGGATGCCTTTTTGTCTTAGTGACAATGTCTTTTGCATTACAGAAGCTTCTCACTTTCAGGAGGTGTCACATTTATTCCTTTTTGGTCTCATTGTCTGTTCTACTCAGGTTCTACACTGGAAGTAGTCTCCTGGGTCCATGTATTGCAGATTCATTTCAACTTCTCATCTATCAAGTTCAGTGTGGTCAGATTAATATTGAGGTCTTTAATCCATTTGTAGTTGCATTTTGTGCATGCTGAACAATATGGATCTATTTTTCTTCTTCTACAGGTTGACACCCATTTATGCTGTCTGTCTTCACAAGTCTTTCTCCATGCTCTAAAGGAAACAAATTCTTCCCATTACAGCTCCTGTCATGTTCACCTGCTGTATTTCTCATATAGTTCATTCTGCTCTCCCTCTTACTTCCAGGTCTGATAACGATAATGTGAATTTTTCAACTAATGTACCACACACCTGATGAGCTGGCTTCTTTTCCCAACCATTCCAAAGCAGCTCCAATATATTTAACAGCCAGTAGCAGTGACACTCTTTGAGACCTTATGGAGATGTTAATAGATGGAGTTCTTAAAATGGGATGGGACCCTGGTAGCTGGAAGATTCCAGAAAGTTGGGTGGGGTGAAGATAATTAAGCCACCCTATAGCAAAAATCTCATTATTCCCATTGAAGGGGCACTGTTCAATCATCTAATCTTGCACAAATGACTGACATTGACACAAAAATAATGCCAATTTTATTAACCAATTAGCATTTGTACATCTGCAGTTATGTGGTTTGGAAGGTTATTTGTGTGTGTGTGTGTGTGTGTGTGTGTTTGTGTGTGTGTGTGTCTGATTTGACCAAAGGACAACTTCAGTGTCATTCCTCAGAAATCATCTACCATGCTTATTTAGACAGTATCACTTACTTGGACATAGGATATTCTGAATAGAAGATGCAGTTTGGCCAGTATGTACCAGAATCCACAGTGTCTGCCTCCCAAGCAGTGACATTACAAGCACACACTTCCACGCTGGGAAGCTTTGAGTAAGGTCTCTGGAGTCTGAACTCAGGCCTGTATACACACAGCTGATTTATCACTGACAAAGAAAATCTCTTTTCAGTATGTTAGTCTTAACTTTAGAATCATATAGAAAGTGATTGCTCATTTTTGAATTCACAGCACAGTGACTACAGAATTCCAATGGTGTTCAAATTAAGAAAACAATATCACAAAGTTAAACAGAGTACTGATTATAAATAAGCACTTGTATCCTTCTACTAAGAGTAGTTTGTCAAGCAGAATTAAGGTCAATAATTTAATACCAGTGTTGTCAGAGGCTTTGGTTAACAGACAGATCTAGATCAAAATCTTATGGGTAAAACACAGGGAGAGAGTGGATGGTGGGAACTTTAAAAGGTTATGACTTAATACTGGGAAATAACAGATATGAAAATTGACAAGCACATAGAGAGATTGTAGATAGATAAAAAGTTATATAGATGGAAAATAGATAGAGAATAGATAGATTAATGGACAGAAAGAATTATATAAATGGACATTGATTAATATAATAATCAACATACAGATATATACAGATAGATAGATTGATACATCAATAGAATAATATAGAAACATAGAGGAAACATGTACAGAGGAATAATTATACATATCTTAGAGATACAGAGATAAATACATAGAAAGACTAATAGATACATAGATACACCTAGTAGATTGAAAGTGTGATAAATAGGAGTTAACATAGGTAGATAAGTAGATAGATGGATAGATATATGACTGATAGAGTAACAAATATACAGATATGTGACAGATAAATTATAGCGCGATGGTAAATAATAAATGATCATCCAAATATAAATGATTAATAGATATGTGGTGGTTTGAATGAAAATGATACTCTATCAGCCTATGGGGAGTGACATTATTGGGAGGTGTGGCCTTGTTGGAGAAAGAGTGTCACCAGAGATACTCTTGGATGTCTGAAGCTCAACATAGGTCCAGTGTCTTATTCTTCATTTCTGCTCCCCAAGGGTCTGGATGTAGATCTCTTCCCTTCTCCTGCACCATGTATCCCTGAAGTCTGGTATAATTCTGCCATGATGTTAATGGACAGAACCCAATTAAATGCTTTCCTTTATAAGACTGATGGTGGTCATGTTATCTCTTCACAGCAGTAGAAACCATAACTAAGACAAGATAAATAGAAAGATAGATAGACAGAGAGACTGGTGTTAGATATTTGGTAAACAAATGAGGAATAAATGGATAGATGGAAGGATGGATGGATAGATGAATAATAAGAGAGAGATGATATTAATAGATTAAAAGAAATATAATTAATACATTATTGAAAGTCTCATGGCTTCTAGGACCCAGGAAAAGACAGAGAAGTTTCCTTCAGCTGCCTAGTTCTTGATATGCGGAATGAGTAATGTGCCTCCAATGCACAATACTACTAACAGTATCTGTAAGTAACTTTCTGACACATTGATTATAACTTCTCAGAATAAATATTCAAACTTACTCTATACACACATAATGAGCCCTGTTTAGATTGTGTCTTTCACAGTCTAGCTGGTGATTTAGCAATAAAACCATATCGGGATAGTGAGAAATGAGAGCAACAGCTTTTCCACTAGAAAAGTGAGTCTTAAAATGGAAAGGAGATGCAATGGGAACTCTAAGCACGAAGTAGATCAGGGAGAAAAAGTGAGAAAACTCATGTGCTGACCTATAGGTGTTCACGTGTATACAGTAGTGAGTGTACGTGTGTTTATATAAAAGGCTTTTCCTGATGTTAGTTCTCTGAAAGGCCACAGATGCAAACATCAGACTCATTCAGTATTCATCATTCCAAGTGCTGGGGTTTAACTTCTGATATCATTCCCCAAAGTAGAAGATAACAGCACTCCATGGAGAAATGGTTGGATTGATAGGCAGAGGGAAGATGAAGGCAGAAGCCTAAAATATCTCATGCATCCAGGGAGTAACTAAGTTCTCAAACAACACAAATGTCAAAAGGAAAACATGAGATGGCATGAAGGCTTGTTGGTTGCCGACCAGGGACAATTTAACATCGCAGAAAACAATACTAGCTGCCATTTTAAATCTTTGGAAGAAAATGTTTCTTAATCTCAACTGCTTGGACTAAAAAAACAGTGGAGGAGAAAACTGGGTCCTTGGGGTGGCATTCCAACTCATAAACACAAAGTAATCATGAAATTAGAACCCCACCATCTGGCAGCCACCATATATGCCTTAATTGGCTCAGGTAAGAATCGTTAATGGATTCTGCCGCTGACTGGAAATCTAAGAAAATGGCTATTTGCAAAGTGTCAGCATCTTGATGCAGAAGAAACAACTTTGAAATGAAGCAACTGCAGCTCATCCTGATGATCAAAGATACCATCACTTGTGAAGAAACATCCTGGATATTTAAAAGGACCCATTGGAAGTACAAACAGAAATTGGAACAAGGACATGAAATAATACCAGCCAGAGGTTGTTCAACAAAGAGAGAATGAATTGTATAAGCGTGTCACAGTCTGAACACAAAGTGTGAGAATGTGCTATGGAATAGGGACAGGTCACATACAGTGTCTTAGACTAAGGCCTCAGTTGGAAAACAGTAATTTGGCTGCAATGAACACAATCAGACAAATAATAAAATGATTAGATAGCATGTAGTTGAAGTAATCATTTGAAGAAATCTCTCTTTGTACAATTGAGAACCCCAGTGGATCCCTGTGGATAAGTTTTCAGGATAAAATCACAACAGAAAAACAACAACAATAATAAAAGTAACATCAATAACAATAGTAATAATAATAATAATATCATTTGTTTGTCTTGAGAAAGAACACTAACCATTGTGGGAATTCTGGAGGAGAAATTTGAGAAAGGAATTTTTCAGAATCATGAAAGCAATCAAAAGACCAACAGAGCACAGCAAGGAGAAATAATCAATCAGGACTTTAGGTTGAAGTGCCTGATGAATATAAGTAAACACAGATAATGCTTTCTTAAATATTCGATAAGCAGCAGTTAATATGACAAGTGACATCTGTCATTTATTGAAATCTGATCTAAGAGGAAGTGATGAGGCATGTAAGCCATCATGCAGGCAATAAAGAAGGAAGGGCAGAGATGAGAATTGGGGGCTTCTGAGTCCTTGCTTGCATATGACACCTTCCTCCTCCTCATATGCCAGGATGCACCATGCCCCAGCAAAGAATCACCACTTTTGGCTCCTAGTGTTTCCAGTGGGTTTCTGTCACTTGCTGCTCATCACAGTTTGCTTTACCTTTAAACTAGCTATTAACCTTGAGTCATATGGAAAGATGGAACCATGGCTATCTGAATGGAATAAGTGAATGTCTATGGGGCTATTACTGCTATTTGATACATGACAGTTATACCACTGTGGGTGTTACCTTAGTGCATCCAGAAGCAAGTTGGCCTAGGCAGTATAAGAAATTGACTGGAAAGCACATCCTCCATGGCAGCTTCAACTGTCAGTAGTCTATAAGTAAAGTGATAGGGAATAATGCACTTCCTTGATTTCAGATTCAGCTGCCAGTACCTCCCCAATAAATGTCTGGGCCTCTTCTGGCAGTGCTTTTTTTCTTTCTTTTTTTTTCTTTTTAGGACAATCTCATTTTACATACCCGAGTTAAATCAATCCTCTGTCCTTCCACTCCTGCCAACTTCTCCCTTCCCCATCCTCCATCCACTCCTCCAATAAGAACTCAGTGTTTGATGAGGCCAGGAAAACATATCTGATGGCAGTTTCAATTGCTAATAGCTCCCCAATAAGAGCTAAGGCCTAGAGCACCTGTCCTCGATGCCCACTTCAACGGGAAAAAGTTCTTCGCTTGGGCATAAGGCCACATATGTTGCCAACAACTTCAAAAGAAACAGGAGGGCTGGAAGAGCATCAAACTCATGATAGCTTCATTTGCCAGCTGTCCCAAGTAAGCATATGACCTAAAAGATACTTACCTAAGACAGAATTGCCAGTCTTACTACCATTAGCTCATAAGTAAGGGAGAAAACCTGGAGAGTTACCCACAGTAACTCCTCCTGTCAGCAACTCTTCAGTAAGAAAAAAACCATGGAAGTTTACCACACTCTTGGAATCTTTTTCTCCCAGTAGCTCCCCTGGTTGACGAGAGTCTGTTGCTTTGCACAAGAGGCAGAATGGGCTCTCCTAAGTGTTTCTGGTACCACAAAGTCACACCACACATGGTCCAGCCTCTCAAAGGCCATTGGCCAAAGGAGTTTCCACATCACCTCCCCTTTTACCTAATAAGAATGTTCAAAACCAATACAGGACTACATATAATAAGAACAGATATCAAGTATAAAAGTTAGATTTATAGCCAGTATAGGCAATATTTTTTCTCATTTTTTTTATTCTTTTTTAAGTAAAATTCCCAACTGCCCCCTGTTTCCCATTTCCCTCCCCCTCCTCCCACATATTGCCCCCTCCCCCCGCTATCCTCCCCCTATCCCCACACCTCTTGTCCTCCCCCCAGTCAATTCACCCTACCTCTCGATACTGAAGAGAGTCCAAATTCCCTGCCCTACAGGAAGACCAAGTCCTCCCACTTCTATATAGGTCCAGGAAGGTGAGCATCCAAACAGGCTAAGCTCCCACAAAGCCAGTTAATGTATTAGGATGGAAACCTAGTGCCATTGTCCTTGGCTTCTCATCAGCATTCATTGTCCGCCATGTTCAGAGAGTCCAGTTTCAACCCATGCTTATTCATTCCCAGTCCAGATGGCCTTGGAGACCTCCCAATTGATCAGTTCCACTGTCACAGTGGGTGGGTACATGCCTCGTGGTCCTGATTTCCTTGCTCATGTTCTCCCTCCTTCTGCTCCTCATTTAGACCTTAAGAGCTCAGACCGTTGCTCCAAATTGGGTCTCTGTCTCTCTCTCGATCCATCGCCAGATGAAGTTTCCCGTGCCATTCTCCTTGGCCTCTCGTCAGCTCTCATTGTCTGCCACATTCAAAGAGTCCAGTTTCTTCCCATGTTTTTTCAGTAGCAGTTCAGCTGACCTTGGTGAGCTCCCAATAGTTCGGCCCCACTGTCTCAGTGGTTGGGTGCACCCCTCATGGTCCTGACTTCCTTGTTCATGTTCTCTCTCCTTCTGCTCCTCATTATAACCTTGGGAGCTCCGTCCGGTGCTGCAGTGTGGGTCTCTGTCTCTATCTCCATCCATCGCTAGATGAAGGTTCTATGGCGATATGCAAGATATTCATCAGTATGATTACAGGATAGGTTCATTTCAGGTTCCCTATCCCCAGGTGCCCCAATGAACTACCTGGGGACATTGCCGCATCTGGTAGCCATTCCAAGTTCAAGTCTCTTGCCAACCCTTAGGTGGCTCCCTTAACTAAGGTATGAGTTTCTCTGCTCCCCTATCCAAACTTCCGATATCCCCAATAACCCCGATTTCCACAGTTCCCCTCATCCTCTCCTTCACACTTTCCTCTCCCCATCACCCTTCATTCCCATCACACCCCACCCCCAAGATTCCAATTTTTTGCCCATCAATCTTGTTTATTTCCCATAGCTTGGAGGATATCTATATGTTTTTCCTTGGGTTTACCCTCTTGTTTAGCTTCTTTAGGGTCAGAAATTATAGACTCAGTGGCCACTATCCATGTCTAGAAATCAATTATGAGTGAGTACATCCCATGATCTTCGTTTCGGGTCGGGGTTATCTCCATCCATTGCTAGATGAAGGTTCTATGGCGATATGCAAGATATTCATCAGTATGATTATAGGATAGGTTCATTTCAGGTTCCCTATCCCCAGGTGCCCCAATGAACTACCTGGGGACATTGCCCGGGGCATCTGCTAGCCATTCCAAGTTCAAGATCTTATTTTCTATTTCCATCCATTTGCATGCAAAATTCGAGAAGTCATTGTTTTTTACCGCAGAGTAGAACACTAATGTGTATATATTCCACATTTTCTTCATCCATTCTTCCATTGAAGGGCATCTAGGTTGCTTCCAGGTTCTGGCTATTACAAATAATGCTGCTATGAACATAGTTGGACAAATCTTTTGTCATATGATAGGGATCTCTTGGGTATATTCCCAAGAGTGGTAATGCTGGGTCCAGTGGTAGGTTGATCCCAATTTTTCTGAGAAACCACCACACTGATTTCCAAAGTGGTTACAAAAGTTTGCAGTCCCACCAGCAATGGATGAGGGTACCCCTTTCTCCACAACCTCTCTAGCAAAGGCTATCCTTGGTGTTTTTGATTTTAGCCATTCTGATATGTATAAGATGATATCTCAAAGTTGTTTTGATTTGCATTTCTCTGATCGCTAAGGAGTTTGAGCATGACCTTTAGTATCTTTTGGCCATTTGAACTTCATCTGTAGAGAATTCTCTGTTCAGTTCGGTGCCCCATTTTTTAATTGGCTTAATTATCCTTTTAAAGTCTAGTTTCTTGAGTTCTTTATATATTTTGGAGATCAGACCTTTGTCTGTTGCAGGGTTGGTGAAGATCTTGTAACAGTCAGTAGGCTGCCTTTTTGTCTTAATGACAGTGTCCTTTGCTTTACAGAAGCTTCTCAGTTTCAGGAGGTCCCATTTATTCAATGTTGCCCTTAATGTCTGTGCTGCTGGGGTTATACATAGGAAGCGATTTCCTGTGCCCACATGTTGTAGAGTACTTCCCATTTTCTCTTCTATCAGGTTCAGCTTGTTCAGATTGATATTGAAGTCTTTGATCCATTTGGACGTGAGTTTTGTTCATGGTGATAGATATGGGTCTATTTTTATTCTTCTACAGGTTGACATCCAATTGTGCCAACACCATTTCTTGAAGATGCTTTCTTTCTTCCATTGTATACGTTTAGCTCCTTTATCAAAAATCAGTTGTTCATCGGTTTGTGGGTTAAAATCCGGGTCTTCTATAAGATTCCATTGGTCGACTTCTCTGTTTTTATGCCAGTACCACGCTGTTTTCATTACTGTAGCTCTGTAATAGGATTAGAAGTCATGGATGGTAATGCCTCCAGAAGATCCTTTATTGTATAAGATTGTTTTGGCTATCCTGTGTTTTTTGTTTCTCCATATAAAGTTGATTATTGTCCTCTCAAGATCTGTGCAGAATTTTGATGGGATTTTAATGGGGATTGCATTGAATATATAAATTGCCTTTGGTAGAATTGCCATTTTTACTATGTTGATCCTCCCAATCAAGAGCAAGGGAGATCCTTCCATTTTCTGGTATCCTCTTCAAATCCGTTCTTCAATGCCTTAAATTTCTTGTCAAACAGATATTTCACTTCCTTGGTTAGAGTTACCCCAAGATATTTTATGCTTTTTGTGGCTATCGTGAAAGGTGATGATTCTCTTATTTCCCTCTCTGCTTCCATATCCTTTGTGTATAAGAGGGTGCCTGAATTTTGGAATTGATCTTGTATCATGCCACATTACTAAAGGTGTTTATCAGCTGTAGGAGTTTTTGGTGGAGTTTTTGGGGTTGCTCATGTACACTATCATATCATCTGCAAATAATGCAAGTTTAACTTCTTCCTTTCCAATTTGAATCCCCTTTATTCCCTTATGTTGTCTTATTGCTATTGCTAAAACTTTGAGAACTATATTGAAGAGGTATGGAGAGAGTGGACAGCCTTGGCGTGTTCCTGATTTTAGTGGGATGGCTTTAAGTTTCTCTCCATTTGATTTGATATTAGCTGTCGGCTTGCTGTATATAGCTTTAATTAAATTTAGGTATGACCCTTGTATCCCTAATCTCTCCAAGACTTTTTTCATAAAGGGATGTTGAATTTTGTCAAATGCTTTTTCAGCATCTAATGAAACGATCATAAGGTTTTTTTCTTTCAGTTTATTTATATGATGGATTACATTGATAGATTTGCGTATGTTAAACCAGCCCTGCATCTCTGGTGTGAAGCCTACTTGATCAAAATGGATAATTTTTCTAATGTGTTCTTGGATTCGGTTTGCCAGTATTTTGTTGAGGATTTTTGCGTCGATGTTCATGAGTGAGATTGGCCTGTAATTCTCTTTCTTTGTTGGGTCCTTGTGTGGTTTTGGTATCAGAGTTACTGTAGCTTGATAAAAGGAATTTGGCAATGACTCTTCTGTTTCTCTATTGTGAAATACATTAAGGAGTATAGGTATTAGCTCTGCTTGGAAATTCTGGTAGAATTCCGCATTGAAACCATCTGGTCCTGGACTTGTTTTGGAAGGTAGGTTTTTGATAACAGCTTCTAATTCTTCACAGCTAACAGGTCTATTTAGGTTGTTCACCTGGTCCTGGTTTAACTTTGGTATGTGGTATTTATCTAAAAAAGTGTCCATTTCTTTTACATTTTCCAGTTTTGTGGCATACAGGCTTTTGTAGTAAGATCTAATGATTCTCTGAATTTCCTCTGTGTCTGTGGTTATGTCCCACTTTTCATTTCTGAACTTATTAATTTGCAAATTCTCTATCTGCCGTTTGATTAGTTTGGATAGGGGTTTATCAATCTTGTTGATTTTCTCCAAGAACCAGCTTTTTGATTCATTGATTCTTTCAATTGTTTTCTGTGTTTCTATTTTGTTTATTTCAGCCCTCAGTTTGATTATTTCCAGTCTTCTACCCCTTCTAGGTGAATCTGCTTCTTTTTTTCTAGAGCTTTCAGGTGGGCTGTTAAGTCTCCAATGTGTGCTTTCTCTGTTTTCTCTAAGTGGGCAGTTAGTGGTATGAACTTTCCTCTAAGGACTGCTTTCATAGTGTCCCATAGGTTTGAGTATGTTGTTTCTTTATTTTCATTGTCTTCAAGGAAGACTTTAATTTCTTTCTTTATTTCTTCCGTAATCCAGGTATAGTTCAGTAGTTGACTATTCAGTTTCCAAGAGTTTGTAGGCTTTCTGGGGGTAGCATTGTTGCTGAATTATACTGTTAATCATGGTGATCTGATAGGATACAGGTGGTTATTAATATTTTTTTGTAACTGTGGATGTTTGCTTTGTTCCTGAGAATGTGGTCGATTTTTGAGCTGCAGAGAAGAAGGTATATTCTTTCCTATTTGGGTGGAATATTCTACAGATATCTGTTAAGTCCATTTGATTCATTACCTCCATTAATTCTCTTATTTCTCTGTTAGGTTTCTGTCTATTTGACGGACATTGGGCCTAAAATTCATGATCCTACAGAAGAAAACAAGAAGGAGAACCCAAAGAAAAACATATATTTATCCTCCTAGATACTGGATGTAGACAAGATTGCCAGGTGAAAGTTGGGATCATGGGGGTGGCAGTGGGGAGAGAGAAGGGAGAATGGGAGGATTGGGAATAGGGATGAATGAGATTGAGGAAGGATGGATATCGGAGCAGAAAAGAAGATATCACAAGGAAGGGAACCATTTTAGGTTTGGCAAAAGACTTGGCTCTAGAGGGGGTCCCAGGTGCCCTGGAAGATGTCCCTAGCTCTTTCATCTTGCAGCAGATGAGGGTGTCCCTGAACTGGCCTTATTCCATAGCCCTACTGATAAATATCTTGCATATCACCTTAGAACCTTCATCTAGCAATGTATGGAGATAGAGACACTGACACACATTGGAGCACTGGACTTAGTTCCCAATGTTCAGATGAAGATCATAAGGAGAGAGAACATGAGTAGGGGAGTTAGGACCTCAAGAATTGCTTCCACAAATAGAGACAACGGGACATATATAATAGAAGCTCAGCAAGTCCAGCTGGGCTGATACTGAATGAGTATGTGATCAAACAAGATTCTCTGAATGTGCCTGACACTGAAAACTGACTGAGAAGCCAATGATAATGGTACTGGGTTTTGATTCTACTGCGTGTACTGATTTTGCGTGCCTAGTCTGTTTGGATTCAGACCTTCCTAGACATGGATGCAGTCTGGTCTGTGTATCAAGTTCTAAGGTAGTCTGGGGTACACAATGAGACCCGCTGGCAAGAAAAAACATTTAAAATAGATGTGGATCTGAGTGAATGTATCTTATAGGTTTTGAATCATTTTTAGATGACTATAAATTTGCATGTAGTTGAATAAAATTATACAGGAATTCCTCTGTACTCTTTACTCAGTTTTCCCCATTGATAACATCTTATAAAAACTACAATGTCAGGTCCACAGTATTGATATTGTACTCTGATAGTCAAATTGACATACTTCATCCTCACAAGGAATGTTCAGGGTACCATTTTTATAGCTTGGCCCATTTCCCTCTGCCTGTATTTTCTCTTCCAACCTGACAACCATTCATGTGTTTTTGTATCAGGTTTTCAAAGAACCATAACTTATATACCCTACTTAACATTCTAGGACTGACTTTTTCCACTTAGCGCTGACGTTTATCCTTTTGCTATAATGTAGCAAGAGTGTACTTTTTTTAATTGCCGAGTAGTTTGCCACAGTATAACAGTACCACAATTTATCATTTACTCATGAAGACATCTTTGTTGTCTCTGGGTCTTGGCTATTATAAATAAAGCTCTTATATAAACATATACATATAGATTTGTCTTTGAACATATGCTTTCTTTTCTTTTTTTAAATTTAGTTTTTTTGTTCTTTTCGAGACATGGTTTCTTTTTTTTTTTTACTTATTTATTTATTTTTATTCTTTTTTAATTAAAATTTCCACCTCCTCCCCATTTCCCATTTCCCTCCCCTCCTCCCAAATATTGCCCTCCCCCCACTTCCCTCCCCCTATCCCCACTCCTCTTCTCCTCCCCCCACTCCATTCCCCCTCCCTCTCGATACTGAAGAGCAGTCCAAATTCCCTGCCCTGCGGGACGACCAAGGTCCTTCTATCTACGTCCAGAAAGGTGAGCGTCCAAACAGGCTAAGCTCCCACAAAGCCAGTTCATGTATTAGGATCGAAACCTAGTGCCATTTTCCTTGGCTTCTCATCAGTCTTCATTGACCGCCATGCTCAGAGAGTCCGGAATCAACCCATGCTTATTCAGTCCCAGACCAGCTGGCCTTGGTGGGCTCCCAATAAATCAGTTCCACTGTCACAGTGGGTGGGTGCATCCCTCGTGGTCCTGATTTTTTGCTCATGTTCTCCCTCCTTCTGCTCCTCATTTGGACCTTAAGAGCTCAGACCGTTGCTCCAAATTGAGACTCTGTCTCTACCTCGATCCATCGCCAGATGAAGGTTCTAAGGTGATATGCAAGATATTCATCAGTATAGGATAGGGTCATTTCAGGTTCCCTCTCCTTAGTTGCCCAAGGTACCAGCTGGGGACATATTCCTGGACACCTGCGAACCCCTCAAGAGTCAAGTCTCTTGCCAACCCTAAGATGGCTCCCTTAGATAGGATATATACTTCGCTGCTCCCGTATCCATCCTTCCTATATCCCAACCATCCCAATCCTCCGAGCTCCTCCCATCCTCCCCTTCTCATATTTCTCATCCCATTTCCCCTTTGCCCCATGCCACCTCACCCGCAAGTTCCCAGTTTTTGCCCTGGAATCTTGTCTACTTCCCCCTCTCCATGCGGATGACTATATGATTTTCTTTGGGTTCACTTTCTTATTTAGCTTCTATAGGATCACACATTATATGCTTAATGTCTTTTATTTTATGGCTAGAAACCGATTATGAGTGAGTACAGCCCATGTTCCTCTTTTTGAGTCTGGGATACCTCACTCAGGATAGTGTTTTCTATTTCCATCCATTTGCATGCAAAATTCGAGAAGTCATTGTTTTTTACTGCTGAGTAGTACTCTAATATGTATATATTCCACACTTTCTTCATCCATTCCTCCATTGAAGGGAATCTAGGTTGTTTCCAGGTTTTGGCTATTACACACAATGCTGCTATGAACATAGTTGAACAGATACTTTTGTCATTTGATGTGGCATCTCTTGGGTATATTCCCAATAGTGGTATTACTGGATCTTGGGGTAGGTTGACCCCAAATTTCCTGAGAAATCGCCACACTGATTTCCAAAGTGGTTGCACAAGTTTGCATTCCCACCAGCAATGAATGAGTGTGCCTCTTTCTCCACAACCTCTCCAGCAAAGGCTATCATTGGTGTTCTTGATTTTAGCCATTCTGACAGGTGTAAGATGGTATCTCAAGTTGTTTTAATTTGCATTGCCCTGATCGCTAAGGAGGTTGAGCATGACCTTAGGTGTCTTTTGGCCATTTGAATTTCTTCTGTTGAGAATTCTCTGTTCAGATCAGTGCCCCATTTTTTTATTGGGTTCATTAGCATTTTAAAGTTTAGTTTCTTGAGTTCTTTATATATTTTGGTGATCAGACCTTTGTCTGTTGCAGGGTTGGTGAAGATCTTCTCCCAGTCAGTGGGTTGCCTTTTTGTCTTAGTGACAGTGTCCTTTGCTTTACAGAAGCTACTCAGTTTCAGGAGGTCCCATTTATTCAATGTTGCCCTTAATGTCTGTGCTGCTGGGGATAAACGTAGGAAGTGATCTCCTGTACCCATATGTTGTAGAGTACTTCCAACTTTTTCTTCTATCAGGTTCAGTGTGTTCAGACTAATATTGAGGTCTTTAATCCATTTGGACTTGAGTTTTGTGCATGGTGATAGATATGGATCTATTTTCATTCTTCTACACGTTGACAACCAGTTCTGCCAGCACCATTTGTTGAAGAGGCTCTCTTTTTTCCATTGAATACTGTTAGCTCCTTTATCAAAAATTAGGTGTTCATAAGTTTGTGGGTTAAAATCAGGGTCTTCTACTCGGTTCCATTGGTCGACTTCTCTGTTTTTATGCCAATACCAAACTGTTTTCAATACTGAGGCTCTGTAATAGAGTTTGAGGTCAGGGATGGTAATGCCTCCAGACGATCCTTTATTATATAAGATTGTTTTGGCTATCCTGGGTTTTTTGTTTCTTCATCTTAGCGCTGATGTTTATCCTTTTGCTATAATGTAGCAAGAGTGTACTTTTTTTAATTGCCGAGTAGTTTGCCACAGTATAACAGTACCACAATTTATCATTTACTCATGAAGACATCTTTGTTGTCTCTGGGTCTTGGCTATTATAAATAAAGCTCTTATATAAACATATACATATAGACTTGTCATTGAACATATGCTTTTCTTTTTTTTAAATTTAGTTTTTTTGTTCTTTTCGAGACATGGTTTCTATGTAGCTTTTGGAAACTGTCCTGGAACTACCTCTTGTAGACCAAGCTGGCCTCTAACTCACAGAGATCTGCCTGCCTCTGCCTCTTGAGTGGTGGGACTAAAGCTGTGTACCACCACTGCCCGGCTGATCATCTGTTTTTGATTCTTTTAGCTTATCCATGAGTAGAATTGCTAGTGTTATAGTAACCAACTTGCTTGCCAAAAAGTTCTAATTCTTTCACATCATTACTAGCATTTGGCATTGCCATCTTTAGAAATTTGGTTAGTCTTTTATGTATGTGACAGTTTTTCATTGTACGTATTTTGTGTTTTGATTTTTCCAACTGGTTCTTAGGTAACTGTGGCTGCTCTTGACCTCCTGATGTTCTCCTGCCTCTATTTGAGCTACTGCATCAGGCTTCATTGTAGTTTTCATTTTAGTTCTTGTTGGTAATGATGTTGAACATTTTTCATGTGCTCATTTTTTTATATATCACTCAGGGCTTTTTGCACTCAGTTACTTCACCACTGACCTCTACCTACTACTTTTTTTTCCTTTCTTTTTTTATTAAGGATGAGCAGAATTGTTTTTTCCTGAAAGGTTGAGGTTTTTTTTAATTTTTTTTTTAGTTTTTGAGGAAATGGTTTAATATCAATAAGCACACGCATGTGTGTGTGTGTGTGTGTGTGTTAAGGAAAGGGGCAGTTGTACACACAGTAGTAAGTGTGGGTATAGACTTCTCAAGATAGAGTTGCCTGCAAGACAGTGTTCTTTGCAATCATGTATCAGGATTAGCTTTTCAACTAGAAAAGACCATTTTTATGGAGCAGGGAATTGCCAAATGTTTCTTGCATAATTCTAGAGGAAGAACGTTTTTCTAAGTAAGGTCTTTATTTTGCTTGAAGTTTTTAAGTCAGTTTTAAACTATAAGTACTTATATGTGATACTAGTAATGAATCAGAAAGTGGCTTCTTTTTAATAGTTCTATGAAAAAATACTTGATATCACTAATCATTAGAGTAATGAAAGCAAAACCACAGTGAGATATCATATTATTACCTCTTCTCTGTTCAGATGGTCATTGTGGAAAAGAAAAAAGAAGCAAAGCTTGTGGTGCACACCTTAATCCCAGCTCTTGGAAGGCTGAAGTGGGAGAACTAGGAGTTCAACCTAGGTAAGGGCACCCTTGGCTACATAGTGCATAGTGAACTCAAGATCACCTTGCAGTATTACCCCCCCAAAAAAAAAGAATAATAGAAAAGAAAAAAAAGAAAAAAAGACAAAGTCATTTTGGTAAAGACATAATAAAAATCTCTATAGGCTGTTGGTGGAATTATGGCTTGGTACAGTCATTATGGAAAATAGTATGGAGATCCCTCAGAAAGTTAAAAGTAGAAACAAGTTGATCAGCAATAGAAAACGATAGCATGGTGTTTACAAGCATGCATGTATACACACAGTGGAAGACAACTCATACTTAATCATTTTTCTAATCTGGAAGACAGTATAATAAATGAAATAAGCCTAGAACTGAAAGACATGGAAATACTGATTGTTTTAACTTATAAATACAATATAAAAAGTTTAACTCAGAGACAGAGGCTAAAATGGTGGTTATCAGAGGCTGCCTGGGGAGAGGAGATAGGGAGATATTATTCCTAGGGTACAAAGTTTTAGTTAGGCTGAGTATATTCTAGAGGTCTATTATACATCACAATTGCTATAAACAATAATGTAGCTCTTTAGAAAAGCTCAGTGATTGATGTACCATCACAGTTTCTAGAAACTGCCTCAACAAAACTATGCTGTAATAGATTGGAATAGAAAAACCTTGTAATAGAATTGTTTACTTTCATACAAAGAAGATTGAGAAAACAACAAAATCTGCATGTGGTGTGTGCCCATTTCATTTTTAAGGGGTTTGTGTGGCAAGATTCATGACACCATCAGAATCAGAATGGTTCAGCAGGGCCTGTGTTGAATCTATGTATGCTAAATACTTTCATGACAAGATCCAGCATACTTTCCTTATTGAAGATCAGAAATCACTGTAAAAGTATTGTAGCCCAGAATTATAAAGCTAAAAAATGTAGTCTTTTTAAGGAATAAGAGAAACACATACTTGAAAATTGCAAAGAGTGTGGATCTTAAATGTCAGCAATGAAATGTGATAGGTAAGTGAGATGATAGTTGGTTACCTCAACTTAGACATTTTGTAATGTTTATCTGCATCAAGACATTTACCCTGTAAATTTATCTGTTGGTTATACTTTAATAAAGCTGAGTAAAATTGAAAAAATGAAAGTATGCACTATCATCATTAGAACAAAAAAAGACATTGGCCTCTTTCAATAAGTTAAATTCTGGCAGATTGCTAGGGTAGGAAAATTAAGCCTTTAGTGTTTTATCAGCTGTCAGCTGTCATGCTTTGGACATCATGGCCTAGAATCTGTTCTTGTTATAGGCTTATTAAAGTAAGCTAGGGGTTTATTATTAAAGTGAATTCTGAAAAGAATCTCTTGGGCCATCTTTGTATTTTTTATTAAATATCCTACCCTCGGCTTGTTAAGGAATTTTATTTTTTTTGCACGACATTAAACTGGGCCCTGGAAGCTCAGTTTTCCTGCTGCTCAATTGTTTTTATTTTACAAATTTTTTTTCTTTTTTTTATTAATTAATTTATTTAATTATTAAAGATTTCTGCCTGTTCCCGCCACCACCTCCCATTCCCCCCCCTCCCCCAATCAAGTCTTCCTTCCTCCTCAGCCCAAAAAGCAACAGGTTTCTCTGCTCTGTGGGAGGTCCAAGGACCACCCACCTCCATCCAGGTCTATTAAGGTGAGCATCCAAACTACCTGGGCTCCCACAAAGCCATTACGTGCAATAGGATCAAGAACCCATTGCCATTGTTCTTCAGTTCTCAGTAGTCCTCATTGTCCATTATGTTCAACGAGACCGGTTTTGTCCCATGCTTTTTCAGTCCCCGGCCAGCTGGCCTTGGTGAGTTCCCGATGGAACATCCCCATTGCCTCAGTGTGTGGGTGCACCCCTCGCAGTCCTGAGTTCCTTGCTCGTGCTCACTCTCCTTCTGCTCCTCCTTTGGATCGTGAGACTTCAGTCCAGTGCTCCAATGTTGGTCTCTGTCTCTGTCTTCTTTCATCGCCTGATGAAGGTTAATGTTCAAGGGGATGCTTATATGTTTTTCTTTGGGTTCACCTTCTTATTTAGCTTCTCTAGAATCACAAATTATTATTTGGGTTCACCTTCTTATTTAGCTTCTCTAGAATCACAAATTATTATTATTTATTATTTAGCTTCTCTAGAATCACAGGCCCGGGCAGCAGAGGCACAGGTGCACAGGCAAGTCCGGGTGGCGGAGGCACCAGCGTGCAGGCAGGCCCGGGTGGCGGAGACACTGGCAATCAGGCCCAGGCGGCGGAGTCATCGGCAGGCAGGCCTAGGCGGCGGAAGCACCGGCGCGCAGGCAGGCTCGGGTGGCGGAGGCACCGGCAGGCAGGCCCAGGTGGCGGAGGCACCGGCAGGCAGGCCTAGGCGGCGGAAGCACCGGCGCACAACAGTTCTGGGTGGCCAAGGCACCGGCAGGCAGGCCCTGGTGGCGGAGGCACCAGCAGGCACGCCTAGGCGGCAGAAGTACCGGCACGCATGCAGGCCTAGTCGGCGGAGGAATCGGCAGGCAGGCCTAGGCGGCGGAAGCACCGGCGCGCAGGCAGGCCAGGGCGGCAGAAGCACCAGCACGCAGGCAAGTCCGAGTGGCAGAGGAACCGGCGTGCAGGCAGGCCCGGGTGGCAGAGGCACCGGCAGTCAGGCCCGGCAGGCAGGCCTAGGCGGCGGAAGCACCTGCGCACAGGCAGGCCCAGGTGGTGGAGGCACAGGCAGTCAGTCCTAGGCGGCAGAAGCACTGGCGCACAGACAGTTCCGGGCGGCGGAGGCACCAGCAGGCAGGCCCGGGCGGTGGAGGCACTGGATGCAGGATAGTGCGGGCATGAAACAGTGAAGCCTGCTCTGAGAGCAGATTGCCCCACTACAATTAAATCAAACCCAATAGATAGCATCGGTAAGAGGAGATGGGCAGACGCCAAGGCAAGAATTCACCCAACAATCTGAAAAACAACATGAAAACACCAGAACCCAATGATCTTACAACACAAGGACTTGAACACCCTAACACAGGAGAAGAGGAAAAAACTGACTTTTTGAAAGCAATAGAGTCTCTTAAACAACATGTAAAAAACGCCCTCATAGAAATGGATGAGAAGTATAACAAAAAGTCTGAAGAAATGAGTAAATACATACATGATATCCTGGGAAGCCAAGAAAAAATGATCAAACAGGTAATGGAAAAAGTCCAAGACTTGAAAACTGAAATGGAAGCAAGGAAGAAAACACAAACTGAGGACCAGCTGGATATGGTAAATATAGGCCAATGAGCAGAGACTACAGAAACAAGCATAATCAATAGAATACAAGAGATAGAAGAAAGAATCTCAGATTCTGAAGACAACATAGAGAAAATAAAGGGACTGATCAAAGAAAACACCAAAACCAACAAATTCTCATCACAAAACATTCAGGAAATATGGGACACAATAAAAAGACCAAACCTAAGAATAATAGGGATAGAAGAAGGAGAAGAGGCACAGCTCAAAGGTCCAGAAAACATTTTTAACAAAATTATGGAAGAAAACTTCCCCAACATAAAGAAAGATATTCCTTTGAATATTCAAGAAGCATACAGAACACCAAACAGACTGGATCAAAAAAACAAAACATCCCCTCACCATATAATAATCAAAACACAAAATATACAGATTAAAGAAAGAATATTAAGAGCTGCAAAGGAAAAAGGCCTAGTAACTTATAAAGGTAAACTGATCAGACTTACACCTGACTTCAATATGGAAACCATGAAAGCCAGAAGGTCCTGGATAGATGTACTACAGAAAGTAAGAGACCATGGATGCAAACCCAAACTACTATACCCAGCCAAGCTATCGTTCACTATCAATGGAGAAAACAAGACATTCCCGGATAAGAACAAATTTAAACAATACGTTGCCACAAATCCAGCCCTACAGAAAGTAATAGAAGGAAAATCACAACCCAAGGAATCCAACATTGCCAACACTGCCTACAATAACCCAGGCATCTAGCGACCCTTCAACAGCACAACTCAAAGAAGGGAGACACACAAACTCTTCTACCAAAAGCAGTAAGAATAACCGGAGTTAACAACCACTGGTCATTAATATCACTTAATATTAATGGTCTCAATTCACCAATAAAAAGGCACAGGCTAAGAGATTGGATACGAAAACAGGATCCAACAGTCTGCTGTTTGCAAGAAACTCATCTCAACCACAAAGACAGGCATCTACTCAGAGTAAAGGGTTGGGAAAAGGTTTTTCAAGCAAATGGTCCTAAGAAAAAAGCAGGTGTGGCCATACTAATTTCTAACAAAACTGACTTCAAACTAAAATCAATCAGAAGAGATCGACAGGGACACTTTATACTAATATCAGGAATGATTCAGCAGGATGAAGTCTCAATCCTGAATATCTATGCCCCTAATATAAAAGCACACACTTATGTAAAAGAAATATTGCTAAAACTCAAGGCAGACATCAAATCACACACACTATTAGTAGGAGACTTCAACACACCTCTCTCACCAATGGACAGGTCAATCAGACAGAAAACTAATAGAGAATTAAGAGAATTGTTGGAGGTAATGAATCAAATGGACTTAACAGACATCTATAGAACACTCCACCAAATAGGAAAGAATACACCTTCTTCTCTGCAGCTCATGGAACCTTCTCAAAAATTGACCACATACTTGGAAACAAAGGAAACCTCCACAGATACAAAAAAATATCAGTGTCCACCTGTGTCTTATCAAATCACCACGGATTAAAGTTAGAAGCCACCAACAATGCTACCCCCAGAAAGCTGACAAACTCATGGAAACTCAACAGTCAACTACTGAACCACACCTGGGTCAAGGAAGAAATTAAGAAAGAAATTAAAGTCTTCCTTGAATTTAATGAAAACAAAGAGACAACATACTCAAACCTATGGGACACGATGAAAGCAGTGCTAAGAGGAAAGTTCATAGCACTAAGTGCCCACTTAAAGAAAATGGTGAAAGCATACATTGGGGATTTAACAGCACACCTGAAAGCTCTAAAAAAAAAAAGAAGCAGACGCGCCCAGGAGGAGTAGAAGACTGGAAATGATCAAACTGAGGGTAGAAATGAACAAAATAGAAACACAAAAAACAGTCCAAAGAATCAATGAAACAAAAAGTTGGTTCTTGGAGAAAATCAACAAGATTGACAAACCCCTATCCAAACTAATTAAACGACAGAGAGAGAACACACAATAAATAAGATCAGAAATGAAAAGTGGGACATAATCACAGACACAGAGGAAATTCAGAGAATCATTATCTTACTACAAAAGCCTGTATGCCACAAAACTGGAAAATACAAAAGAAATGGACACTTTTTTAGATAAGTACAATATACCAAACCTAAACCAAGACCAGGTGAACGATCTAAATAGACCTGTTAGTCGCGAAGAATTAGAAACAGTTATCAAAAATCTCCCTTCCAAAAAAAGCCCAGGGCCAGATGGTTTCAATGCAGAATTCTACCAGAACTTCCAAGAAGAGGTAAAACCTATACTTCTTAATGTATTTCACAATATAGAAACAGAAGAGTCATTGCCAAATTCCTTTTATGAAGCTACAGTTACCCTGATACCAAATATTTTACAAATTTTTTAATTTACAATGTTTGTTCATAAGAGTGGAGAAATTGTCAGGGTATTTGAGACAGAGTCTCAGAGGGTTCTCATTTCCTTCTTTTTCTTCTGTTTACATTTTTATTGATTATTTGGGAATCTCACATTATGTGCCTCCATGGTGCTCACCTCCCAGTCTTCCCATGTCTACTTCCTGTCCACCATGATCTCCCCACTTCAAAAAAGACAAGTCTATTGTGTATTGACTGTATATTCACTGAAATGGTAAAATTCTTAGTGGCCAAGTTCCCAACGGGAATGAGTCTTTCTCAGCCTATATCCATGCCAGAAACCATCCATCAGCTGAGCAAAGCTTTGCAGTGGCTGGGATGGGGCGGGAATAGATGTCCTGCACCCATGCTACTGCCTGTATTGCCTGCACTGAGGGGCAGAGCAGGCTCTCCCATACTCACGGGCATTAACATGGCTTCAGATATCAACTCTGACCATGGGCTTCCTCATGGTCTTTGGTGGTAAACTTGGACCACAGACATCAACCTGGGTGTTGGCCATATCAGAACCCTAGGGACTGCATGGACCATGTCCCTCAAAAATGGTCTCAGGTGGTTACACATGCCACTCACACAGGCTTGGTTCACCAAGACAGCAGAGCCTGAGGACATGACAAAGGCATTGGACAGTAGCACAGACTGTGTAGGTTCATGTGGATCTCAGGCTTCATCTCTGTCTGGAAAGCAGCATGAACCTCTAACACCAACACAGCCTCTTGTGCTATCGTGGACCACACTGGTCCTTCGAGGAGGTCCAATCCAGAAGATGAATGTTGCCTCTCGTCAGGCCTCCATTGTTGCCCAGAGCCAGGAGGAACTGCTGCCTGGCAACAGCTTCAAGGCTGTTGTATATCATGCTGTACTTGAACCTTTTGTGCCTACCCTGCCTCCAAACTAAGCATCCCGTGCCTCAGCCTCTCAAATGTTAGGATTATAGATATGACCCACTATGTCCAACAAAGCAGACTGGCCATTTTTTTCTTCATTTTTAGGGTAGAACCTCGATCTTATACATACTAGACAAATTCTTAGCTTCATCCTCAGACCAGAGAACTTGGTTTATTTTATAGATTGATTTTATTTTTATTTTATGTGTGACTGTTTTACCTGGATGTATATTCAGGGTGAAGTGCACAAAGTGCAGAAAAGGGTACTGGAGCCTTTGGAACTGGAGTGATGATTGCTAGCCTCCATTTGGGTGCTGGGAGCCAAACCAGGGTCCTCTGGAAATGCCATTATGTACTCTTAACCTCTGAGCCATCTCTCCGGCTTCGAAGAAAGGTTCTTATAATTGAATTTTCTGTGTTTAGTTCATTCACAGGTTAGCAACTCCAAAATCTTAGAAATGAAAAACTTGCTTTCAGTAGATGACTGTACAGTTTCCATGAGTTTGTAGGCTTTATGGGGGTAGCATTGTTCTTGAATTCTAGCTTTAATCCATGGTGATCTGATAAGATACAGGTGGTTACAGATATTTTTTTGTAACTGTGGATGTTTGCTTTGTTGGAAGTAAAGTCATAACTGTTGATTTGCTGAATGGCATTTATTAACAATGTAAAGTCAAAATATCCCAATTACTTAATCTGGAAATGTTCAGTAATCGAAATATAAAATAAATATTTGCACCATTTCTTTAAAAAAGATTTGTGTGTTTGCCTTCTTCGAGTTGCGCTGGTGAAGGGTCTCTAATTGTCAGAGATATTGTGGTCATTGTTGGACTCCTTGGTTAGGTTTTTTCTCTTCCTCCCTGCCTCCCATTTCCCTCCGCCTCTGCCTGCCCCCCTCCCCCTCCCACCACTTCTCTTCTCCTCCCTCTCCAGTCCCAAGAGCAGTCAGGGTTCCCTGCCCTGTGGAAATTCCAAGGTCCTCCCCACACTATCCAGGTCTAGGAAGGTGAACATCCAAACTGACTAGGCTCCTATAAAGCCAAAACATGAAGTAGGATCAAAATCCCGTGCCACTGTCCTTGGCCACTAGCATCAACTCTCATTGTCTGCCATGTTCAGAGAGTCCGGTTTTATCCCATGCTTTTTCAGTCACAGTCCAGCTGGCCTTGGTGAGCTCCCAATAGATTGGCCCCACTGTCTCAGTGGGTGGGTGCACCCCTCGTGGTCCTGACTTCCTTGTTCATGTTCTCAGTCTTTCTGCTCCTCATTAGGACCTTGGGAGCTCAGTCTGGTGCTCCAGTGTGTGTCTCTGTCTCTCTCTCCATCCATCGCTAGATGAAGTTTCTATGGTGATATGCAAGATATTCACCACTATGGCTATAGGATAGGTTCATTTCAGGTTCCCTATCCTCAGGTGCCCAAGGAACTAACTGGGGACATTGCCCTGGGCACCTGGTTGCCACTCAAAGTTCAAGTCACTTGCCAACCCTTATGTGGTTCTCTTAACTAAGATATGAGTTCCCTGTTCCCCTATCCAAACTTCCTATATCCCCAATCATCCCGTTTCCTCAAGATCCCCTCATCCTCTCCTTCACACTTTTCTCTCCCCATCTCCCCTCACCCCCATCCCACCCCACCCCCAAGATTTTAAATTTTTCCCGGCAATCCTGTCTATTTCCCATAGCCTGGAGGATAACTATATGATTTTGCTTGGGTTTACCCACTTGTTAGCTTCTTTAGGATCACAAATTATAGACTCAGTGGCCCCTATCCATGGCTAGAAACCAATGATGAGTGAGTACATCCCATGATCTTCTTTTTGGGTCTGGGTTACCTCAATCTTTATAGTATTTTCTATTTCCATCCATTTGCATGCCAAATTTGAGAAGTCATTGTTTTTTACCGCTGAGTAATACTTTAATGTATATATATTCCACACTTTCTTCATCTATTCTTCCATTGAAGGACATCTAGGATGCTTCAAGGTTCTGGCTACTACAAATAATGCTGCTATGAACAGAGTTGAACAAATGCTTTTGTCATATGATAGGGCATCTCTTGGGTATATTGCCAAGAGTGGTATTGCTGGGTCCAGGGGTAAGTTAATCCCAATTTTTCTGAGAAACTGCCACACTGATTTCCAAAGTGGTTGCACAAGTTTGCAGTCCCACCAGCAATGGATGAGGGTACCCTTTTCTCCACAACCTCTCCAGCAAAGGCTATCCTTGGTGTTTTTGATTTTAGCCATTCTGACAGGTGTAAGATGATATCTCAAAGTTGTTTTGATTTGCATTTCTCTGATCGCTAAGGAGGTTGAGCATGACATTAAGTATCTTTTGGCCATTTGACCTTCTTCTGTTGAGAATTCTCTGTTCAGTTCAGTGTTCCATTTTTTAATTGAGTTAATTATCGTTTTAACATCTAGTTTTTTGAGTTATTTATATATTTTGGAGATCAGACCTTTGTCTGTTGCGGGGTTGGTGAAGATCTTCTCCCAGTCAGTAGGCTGCCTTTTTGTCTTAATGACAGTGTCCTTTGCTTTACAGAAGCTTCTCAGTTTCAGGAGGTCCCATTTATTCAGTGTGCCCTCAATGTCTGTGCTGCTGGGGTTATACATCTTGGGGATATTTCTATAATTAGGTTAAGAATTTTATTTGTTCTTTTGAGTCACACTAGGTACGGCTGCTTACATTTCATGACTTGTACTATTTGGAGATGTTTCCATAATTAGATTGGGAATATTATTTGTTCTTTTTGAGTCACACTACGTGGGACTGTTATTTATGATATTTTAAGTATTTATCTCTTTTAACTATTATCAGCAAACAGTACATTATTAGGACTTGGCTTTCATTTTTGTACTACTAATAGTACCAAGAGGTGTTTAATAGACCTTTTTTCCTACATGATGCAGTGTAGATCCAGGCTGTGTGCTGACATTAGTGTTTTGTTTACAGCTAATCACTTTTCAAGGGGAGGTCATCAGGTTTTGTGTTTGTTTTAAAAAGTGGTTTTTTAGCTTTACTTATTTTCCATTTGTAGGGCTACATCTCTGATTTGACCCAATAGTTTCTACTCCAGTATACCTGTGCTATAGCCACAACTTGTTATTTCTGTTTTCTGTAAGTTTATACCACACAGCATCACTTGAAAGGGAAGTCAGTTGGTTAAGTGAGTTAAGGAGTGGTGGCATGCCTAAGACAATAAGCAATAGAGGTGAGGCGGCCAGATCTTGACTTGCCCTCTAACCAGACTCATGATTATCGAAAATATCACCATTGAATCTTCATCCAGCAACTAATGGCAACAGAGGCAGAGATCCACATTGGAGCACTGGACTGAGCTCCCAAAGTCCAGTTGAAGAGTTTAAAGTTGTTTTCTTCTACTTCTTTTGGGTTAGGATTATCAAGTCTTCCTGTTGTGTGACCACTGGATTCTGGTGTTACCATGTTGCTTTTTAGGTTGTTGGAGGGATTCTTACTTTGGCACCTACCCATCTAGTCCTTCAAATGAGGCCTGAAGTGTTTTTGTGTCTTGGTCCAGTCCTTGAAGTGGCTGTCTGAGTGTTTGGGAGTTTTTCTTGATATGCTTTACTGTCACTGTCTGTCTCAGAAGTTTCTAGGTCTCTATATGCCTGCTCTCTCAGTCTTCTTTCCTGGTTTGCTCTCTTGGTGCTCTCTTAATGACCTCAGTGTTGTAGCAAGCTCTTGGTCCCCTCAGTATTATAGCAAGCTTTCAGCTCTTAGGCAGCGTGTGGCTAGTACCTTGGGGGGTGTCCCATGGGTGGCATTGGGTTTGAGGGGATCCTAGCCACAGGAAACTCCCTGATGGCTGGCAAGAAAAGCTGAGGGTGTTGGGGAGAGGCCTGGAGTTTTGTCCGACTGGGGAGGTCCTAGAGAGTGGGGCGTCCTGCCATGTTCACTCACCTCTTAAGTCCCCTCAGTATTGGAGCAAGCTGTGTTTTAAAGTCCAACCCAAGTTGCAGGAGGATAGCCTTTCTTATTTTTTAAAAAGATTATTTTAAAAAAAGATTTATTTTATTTGTATGTGTGTCTTGAGTATGTACCAGGTGTGTGCTGGTGTCTTTTGTCATGGTGAGAAGAGTTCAGATATCCTGGAACTGGAGTTACATGTCCATGAACTTACTCATGGGGCTGCTGTGATCCAAACCCAGGTCTCCTAGAAGAGCAGCAAGTACTCAGTGCAAAGCTATCTTCTCAGCCCCACTTTGAGTACATTGTTTTACAAAAAGTTAAACTGTAATCTTTACTATGTTGGTAATAAATTAAAGAACTAGAAGTTTTTTACATTTATTTCCACACACAGGGTGGGGGGAGAGAAAGAGAGAGAGAGAGACAGAGAGAGAGATAGCACGATACCAAGCTAATTTATAAAAGAAAGCATTTTACAGTTTCAGAGGGTTAGTGCATCACTGTGACTCTGGAGTCTCTACATCTTGGATCTTTAGTACAAATCCAAGCTTCTTGTTCTCAGCTTTATATGATGGCCTCTATAGGCCTTCAAGCCACATGCCATCAGGGCTGTAACATTTTTCTCTGAACTAATGAGGAAGATTTCACAACCTCTTAACTCCAGTATTTTGGATTCTAAATTCAGGCAAGTATTGTTGTACATTTTGGATGGAATATGGCTCTCTCATTGGATTCCATTTGTATAAACTTTGAACTCTTGGTGTTTTCCTTCATTGAATAAGCTTTACTTTGTTTTTGAAGTAGATTCTCTAGGGATTTTCTTTTTACATGTTTCATGGTTATCTAGGTGGGATCTTTACCTTCATTCCATTTCTCTGTACCTCTTTCAGCACAAACCTAGGTGTAGGCATTTTATTTCCTGTTCTTCCTTTTTCTCCTCAGATTGTGCATTTGTATTTCTCTTTGCTCTGTTTGCACTTTTCTTTCATTCTTTCTTTCTTTCTTTCTTCCTCCCTTCCTTCCTTTTTTTTTGCGGGGGACAGTGTTTCTTTGTAGCTTTGGAGCCAGTAGTTGGGGTTTTAGCTCAGTGGTAGAACACTTGCTTAGCACTTTTATATTTTAGAGCTGCATTAAGAATGATTACTAATAACCATGAGTCAATACTGTGTTGAATGAAATCTCTGCCAATAATATTGTTCCAAAACTCTTCAATTTAGCCTCAAGCAGGTTCTTAGGACAAGGGCCAAAAGCAGCCACATTGTTGGCTAAAACATTACAAGAATTGTCTTTATTCCAGTTTCTTTTCAATTTTTTTTATTTTTTATAAATAATACCATTCAAAATTTGCACTTCCTCCCCTCCTCCCATTTCCCTCCTACTCCCCCACTCACTCTTCCCCTTCTCTGCCAATCCTTAGAGTGCAGGGTACCCTGCCCTTTTGGAAGGCCCTCTCCCCTCCATCCAGGCCTAGGAAGGTGTGCATTCAAACCGACTAGGATCCCCAAAAGCCAGTATATGCAGTAGAGACAAATCTCAGTGCCATTATCATTGGCTTCTCAGTCAGCCCCCATGCCTCCAGCTGGATTTAGCTCAGGCACACTGTCTCAGTGGGTGGACCAACCCTGCCTGGTCCTGATGTCCTTACTCATCTTCTCCCTCCTTCTGCTCTTCAACTGGATCTTAGGAGCTCAGTCTAATGCTCTGATGTGGGTCTCTGTCTCTATCTCCATGAATCGCTGGATGAAGGTTCTATGGTGATATTCAAGATAATCATCAGTGTGAGTATGGGACAAGGCCAGTTCAGGCACCCTCTCATCTACTGCCCAAGGATCTAGCTGGAGATATCCCCGTGGACACCTGAGAATCCTTCTAGAGCCAAGTTTCTTGCCAACCCTAAAATGGCTCCCTTAATTAAGATATCGTCTTCTCTGCTCCCATATCCACACTTCCTCCATCGCAACCATCCCATTCTCCCAAGCTCTCCCTAATTCTTCCCTTCTCCCTTCTCTCTCCCCCCTCCCCTTCATCCCACCCCATCCCCACGTGCCCAACTTTTGCCCAGTGCTCTTGTCTGCTTCCAGTTTCCAGGAGGATCTATATGTTTTTCTTTGGATTCACTTTATTCCAGTTTCTAATACTGTTTCACCCTGAAACTTCGTGAACTGGGCCTCTATAATCCACATTGCTCTCAGTACTACTGTCTTCAAAGCTCTTGTAGCATTTTTAAGCCCCACTTAAAACATTCAACCACTTCCCTCATGCAAAGTTCCCAAGTCAACATTCCTCTAACAAGCAGCTTGACCAGTCCTGTCACAGTAGTACCATGTAACAATGTTATCATAGTTACTTTTCTATTGTAAAGAGACACCATGATGAAGGCAGCTTATAAAAGAAAACATTTAATTGGGGGCTTGCTCATGGTCAGAGAGTGAGTCCATGACCATCACGTCATGGGGCATGGCAGCACACAGGCATGACACTGGAGAGTAGCTGGGAGTTTTAACCTGATTTACAAGTAGGTAGCAGAGTTGGTAGGGGGGGGGTGGACCTGTCTTAGGCTTCTGAAATCTCAAACTCCACCTCCTGTGAAACACCTGTCCAATGAGGTAACATCTAATCTTTCTCAAAATGGTTCCACCAACTAGGGATCAAGCATTTAAATATAGGAGCTTTTATGGGACCATTCTCTTTCAAACCACCACATTAATCAAAATACTATTTTAGGACCCAAATTGCTCAATATTATATGATTAAGAAACAGCAAAGCAGATTCAGAGACTACTAGAGAAAAGAAATATATATTATAAGCATTATAAGCAACTTCTAAAACTTGACAGAGATATATTGCTGCCTGGACTGTAACCCAAAGTTCTTCTGTAACATCGGGAAATTTTTCTTCAGCCTACACTCCCATAGTATCTGGCAGACTTTTCCATGAAGCAGTGAATTTGAAAGGCTGTTTTGCCTCTATTGGCAGTTTGTCAGTCACTTTCTTCTGTGTCCTGCAGAATGTCTGGAACATTTCATGAAGCAAGAACCCTGAGGACTCAGGAGACATTTTTATGATGTTGGTTTTCTTCTACTTTATGCAAGTTACAGGGATCAAACTCAGGTTTCCACGCCTTGGTGGCAAAAACCTTTGCCTTTTGAGCCCTCTTATATTTTCACTGGAATAAGGGAATAGACTTCCTCCCTCATTCTGAAGAACCACAGAAAATGCCTTTTTCTTTTAGTGGGGCATGAGAATGTTTGCAGTTGGAGTATGGAAGGATGTTTTGCACACATTTTCTCTGTCTCTGTCTCTTCAGAAAACTGCCCTTGTTGAGGGGCCAGGTGTATGCCAAGTTTGCCTATTTAGTATTGGGAGTGATAAGCCAGAGAAAATGAGGGGGTTGTCTGAGTTTCCTACCAGACTCAGGCATTGAGGTCCAGTATGGTGTTTTCCAGCAGAAATTTCTTTTCAATTCTATTTTGTTTCTTATTGCCGTTTCCTAAGAGGTCTCTTCAGGTACTTAATGCTCTTTGGGCTTCCTCTCCTGAGAAGTACTTTATATGTTTATTATTTGTATATCTTAAAGTTTTTCTGAGGTCTATATTTGAACTTAATATGCAGCCCATGCTGGCCTGGGACTCAGGAGCCTTTCCCCTCAGTCTCTCAAGTGCTAGGATTACAAGCATTTGCCACCAGTGTCCCGTGCTGAGCAATACTCTAGCCTGAGATGTATTTGAACAACATCAACTTTGATCCACTGGGAAGTGTACTTTGTGGTATACTTTTTCCCTCTTTGTAATTGTCTCCTTCTTGTTCATGGGTGATCTCTTGAGGCTGAGTGAAACTGGTGTGGTTGAAGACTGAGTCAGAGGAGCTGAGGGGGGATGCCCAGGAGAACTCTTCATCCAAACTGTAAATACCCATTGATGCAGAGTGACAGGGGGAGGACTTGTGTATTGTAGTGGTGAGCTGCGGGCCTCTTAACACAGCCGGGCTCATGGCTGCCTGGCTAGCTCGTGCCCCAAAATAATGACACACACACTGTATTCTTTTAAACACTGCTTGGTCCATTAGCTCTAGCCATTACTGGTTAATCTCATAGCCTGCAATGAGTCAGATTTAGATGAGCTCTGTCACTGTGATCTCACATAGATAACCTATTCAGTGTTCACGTCCAGGACATTGAGTTTTAATTTTTGTCCTAATCTGATAAACAAAAAAGATGAGGAGAATAGAGGAGCCTGATGTAAGGCCTCAAAATGGATCATTTGAAAAGTAAGACTGCCTGCCTCCACATGTGCTTCCAACCTTTATTAGCAAATCCATCCTTCCATAGATTAGCTATACACAACCCAAGTGTCCAGCACACTACAAACCACAGTTTAAACCTAACTGCTTTTGATTTCTGGAACAATTGCTGTCCCATCAACGTCTCATAACAACACAGCAAGGTATGTAAGATTGCCCCACACACCCCCTTAGAGGAATTTCAGGACCACAAAGAGGCAGCAAGTTATCTTTATAGGAAATCAAAATGTTTCTGCAGGGACAAAATGATGTACATTAAAAAACAGATTGGTGTACTCACTACGATTGTATGTGATATGACGCACACAGGATTTTGGTTCTGAATACTTGCTCCTCAGGAGGTTTTTGAGGTTGTGGAGAACCAGAACCTTGCTGGAGGAATTGGTGTCTGAAAGGATTAGCCTTGATGTATCAGGGCATCTTTCATTGGTCCCCAATGTTTACTGATTTCCTTACAGAGAACGAGAAGCCTCCAACTCCTGCTGCCATGGCTTCTGCAACATGAACAGTGAGAACTTCCTCCACACCCGGGTTGTTTTCATCAAATAAGAATGTGTAAGTCAATAGCAATCTACCACACCAGTTTAGAATTATGATTCATAAAATGGTTATTTCTTTTAAGGGGCTCCTGCAACACACCTATTTGGAAATAGCAGCAAAATTTACCAGTATGTGACAAAAACCTATTTTAGTTTATTGTTTTCAGTCTTTCTGGAGACAGGATCTGATCTCTAGAGGGGTTGCCAGAAAGCCTTGGGGTGACACCAATGAGGACCTTGGGCAGGTGAGCTGTGGGTGCTGCACTGTGCCATGTCCCTAAAACTACGCGTGTATTGTCCCATAATCAGACTGATGACTATCTTGAATATCACCATAGAACTGATGTACAGAAAAGGATGGAGATATAGACAGGGACCCACATCAGAAAACTAGACTGAGCTTCCAAGCTCCAGTTGAAGAGCTGAAGGGGAGAGAATAAGAGCAAAGAACTAAGGAATACAAGGGCTTGGTCCACCCACTGAGACACTGTGTCTGAGCTAATGGGAGGTCAACAAAACCAGCTGTGCTGGGACTGACAGAGAATGGGATCAAAGTGGAAGCATTATATATAGATGCATACCTTCCTAAATCTGGATGGAGGGGGGGCATGGGATTCCAACAGGTCAAGGTACCCTGCCCTGTATTAGGACTGTAATTGGAGTGGAGAGGATTGGTGGTTGCGTGAGTAGTTAGGGGGAGGAGGAAAGGATGTGGAAATTTGAAATTTATTATTTATGAAGGAAGAAAAAATCAATAGAAGATAACCAATGGAGAGATGGGATCTAAGAAAAAAAAACTTTCATGTGATTTGTTGACACAGACACCAAAAACTTTTTCAGAAAAATAAGATACAGGGACTGAGTTGCTTGGGCAAGAGTGTGACTTGAGTAATTGGGAAGATGAGTGGGGGCTTATTTTGGGTCCCCTGGTGGCTGTATACATCTTTTGAGGAGCTGAATGCTGGATGTTTCTGTGGGTAAATAGGGAAGTAACAAGCTTGTGAGGGGATTTCTGACATAAGTAGAGCCTTGGTGATGTCACAAAGCCTTGATTCGTTGGGTAACAACTCTGTTCCACTCAAAGCACTAGTCTTCCATGAAGGTGGGTTTATTATCCTCACAGTGCCTGAGGAGGACAGTTCAGCTCCTGGTCTCCACAACTGTTCAACAGGCTTTTTGCACCTGAACATTTCTGGAAGATGGAATCTGGAGAGGTAGGAGATTTTCTTTTGGTAAATATGTTTCCAAAGCAACTAAGACCTCTGTAGTGCAAAAAAGTTTTCCTTCAAATGCCCTGCGGGTCCACCATTTCTGTTGTTACCAGCTCCTATATTTGATAGCTGTGGGGATGGTGAATGCCAGCTATTCTTCCCACTTTATCTTTGCTAACAATATCAAATTCATCAATCCACTAAAATGGCAAAGCTCCTCTTTGTCCATAGGTGTTTTAAGAGATACTAATTATTTCTCAATGGCTGCTGTTGCCCAGAATAATGAGTCTTTCAGGTTGAAGTGGGTCTCTCAGTACTAACTTCCACAATAAAGACACAGAATGGCTTTATGTAATTTACCTGGGTCTGGATCAGGAGACCCAATACAGAGAGCCAGTGGACTGGAGTGCCATGACCTTGGGCAGGCTGTCTTGGATTGAGCCCCCTACCTATTAGCTTGATCTCGAAGGAGACGTGTGGATGTCCTTCGAATTCTTTGTTATCTGTACAGATATTTCTTACTCGTTTCGGGGAGAGGCATACCTTCTCCTCTCATTGACTTAGTCAGTCAGAAAGTAGGTTGCTCAGCAGAGGTCATTTGCCTTTGGGCAGAAGGAATGTGTCTCTGAGATTGCTATACTGAGCTGTAGAGAAAAATTTGCTAATTGTCCTATTTATTTCTTAAGAGAAAATTACAGTTAGGTATGCAAACCTGTTGATCAATATCTATGTCTCCTCCACCACAGTTCTTCCAGAAAAGAGACTTGACCTCATAGCCTCCGCTTGTTATCCTTGCAGAACCTCATGGTTGAGGCCAAGACTTTGTTTCTGAATTAAACAGAAGGAAAGTTCTTTCAACCTTGAGAGTGGGCAGCTATGGAGCCCAAGCACAGAAAGATAGCCAAGAAACAGTGGACCAAGATGTCAGTGGCCTATCTCAGTAAGTCTACAGCCATGATGAAGATGCCTCTTAGTATGAGATGCATGCCACCTGTCCAGAAGAGGAATGGGTCATCTCTCCAGATGCCAAAACTGAGTAGGCCTTTTGAGGCCCTGGAGATTATTGTCGGTAGCAGAATTTCTCACGGCTGGAAGGAAGCCAATGAACCAGTCACCCAGTGGAAAGCCAACATTCTAGATCAACTGCCAACAAATCCCTCTCTTTATTTGTTGAAGTATGATGGAATAGATTGTGTCTATGGATTGGAGCTTCACAGTGATGAAAGGATTTTAAACCTTAAGTTCCTGCCTAACAACGTACCATTTCCTCAGGAGACAGACACTCATCTCTCAAACACCATAGTTGGCAGAGCAGTGAAACATACATTTGAGGGCACAAATGGCTCTAAGGATGACTGGAAGGGGATGGTCCTAGAGGAGGTGCCAATCATGAAGACCTGGTTCTATATTACCTACAAGAAAGATCCGGTCTGGTAAGTTTATCACCTCCTGGTTGACTACCTTGAAGGCAACCTCCACATCATGCCAGGCTCTATGGAGGAGTGGACTGGGGTGGTCCAAGATGAGGTGCAGACCATGAAGACCTGTTTCTACATTACCTACAAGAAAGATCCACTTGTGTACCTTTACCACCATCTAGATGACTACATTGAAAGCAACCTCCACATTATGCCAGGATGTCTTCCAATAGGGGTGAATTTGGAATTAGGCAGGGATTCCTTGGCCGGCAAAAGTGTGGAGCACAACGAAAAAGATGGAACCCAAAAGATAGGTAAAATTATTTACCATGTTCCCACCAAACTTTCAGTGCATTTCATCAAGTTTGATAATGACTTCCATATCTATGTCTATGATTTGATGAAGATGTCTTAAAGTGAAATTCACAAATTTTGGGGGTCAGACTTAAAACTGTGTTTGGGGAACTCTTTTTTTCAGAAATACCTCAGGTCTTCTATTAATACTGGTATCTTTCCCAATGGAATTTTTTTTTGCTCTAAAAATAAAATTTTTGAAGGTGTTATGTTGTTTGGTCAATGATGGAGTTTCTGGTGGATGGGACATCACAGAAAGACAGGCCTCAAAACAAAACAGGATTTATGGTCATTTCCCCTTGGAGAGTAAATGACGAAAGGAGATGCAGTGTGTGGAAGAGTACAAGATGGCTGTTTAAGAAACAGTGGAGAGTGGCCAAAAAGTTGTAGGATCTCAGAGAGGGATAATGCATGAGGGAAAAACATGTCATATGGAAAGATGTGACATCGAGGTGTTGGGACTTAAGAGGATAGAGAGTGATAATGAAGGGTCACAAATGTGTACTCAGAAGCAAAGAAAATTGGGTTTCATTTGATTAATGGTTTAATTCATACCATCTGGAAGTCACTGGGTATATGAACTCCACTGGAGCATGTTGAGTGACCCGGATCCTCCTGCCTAAAGAAAAGTGTCTTCTCTCAGTGGCTCTTCTGCAATGGGGTGGACCTCAGGCTACCTACTTACTTTTGCCAGGCTTGATCTGCTACCTATTTTGTCACTCCTGGATTCTTTCTGTCTTGCACTCTCACAGGTCTTATGCATGCCATTCAACCCCTGTGAGTTCATTTAAACAATTGGCCTGCCTTAACTGTAAAACACTGTTCCCTTGTCATTGATCATGTTCTGTGGGATTTGGGCTATAAAACTCATAAACAGACTCACCCGCACCCAGGCTAAACTAGTAGTACATTAAATCACATTGGTGTGTGACATGCACAGATATGATGAATGCACCGAGCTCCATAAAATCAATTACCTAGGGAATCAGTGATGTTAGGTGAAGTGTGGCAAAGACCCAACAAACCCATCAGACCCGAGGATACCAGTATGATATTGATGCCTGACTCCCATCATGCAAGGATCCTGATATCTTTAACAGGGCAGTTTAGTTCCTTCATCTTCAAAAACTTGGTTAGTAAGGGTGTAGGTGTCAAACTGCCATTCAGGACCCAGCATGTAGGTGACCTGTGCCAGGTCAGGTGATTTGGCTACAATGTGGGTGAAAACTTGTACCAGGGCATGCTGGTACCCTCGCCCCTTCTTCTCCTCAACATCATCATCACTCTCCTGGGTGGGTCTAGAGCACAAAGAAGGCAAAATGGACTAAGCTTCCTCCTTAGTGGATAACCTTATCTACCCTCAATTTGGACTGACTTTCAGAGGGCATGCAGCACATTTTATCCTATTAGCCATCTCTTTCATTGGATCACTCACTTATCCAATGAATGATTGAATTTATCCATTCCTCCATGTCTCTATCTTCTTCAATCCCTTCTTCCATTTCCCCATGTCTTGTGTCTACAGGTTGCCAAGATAAATCTACTATGTCTCTTCTGTTCTAGAAACTTTCATTTGTAAAGAACTTGCCCTCTCAGGGGTGGATTTTTCTGAGTTCTCTGTAGATGGAGACAATATGAGGAGGAACAGAGGAGCAACCATGACAACACTTGCGCAGTACAGTTAGGCAGATTACAGATTGTTGCCTGGCAAGCCTGTACAATGAGTCAGATTCCCATGAGCTCTGTCACTGTGATCTCACATAGATAACTCATTCAGTGTTCACGTCCAGGACATTGAGTTTTAATTTTTGTCCTAATCTGGTAAAGAAACCAAGATGAGGAGAATAGAGGAGCCTGATGTAAGGCCACAAAATGGGTCATTTGAAAAGGTAAGACTACATGCCTCCATGTGTGCTGCTACCCTTCTTAGGAAATCCATCTTTCCATAGATTAGCTATAGGCAACCCAAGTGTCCAGCACACTGCTAACCACAGGTTTGAACCTAACTGCCTTTGATTTCTGAAACAATTGCTGTCCCATTAAGGTCTCATAACAACACAGCAAGGTATGTAAGAATGCCCCACCATCACCTTAGAGCAATTTCAGGACACCAAAGAGGCAGCAAGTTATCATCATTGGAAATACAAATGTTTCTGGAGGGACAAAAGGATGTACATTAAAAAAAAAACGATTGGTGTACTCACTACGATTTTATGTGATATGGCCCACACAGGCTTCTGGTTCTGAATACTTGGTCCTCAGGAGGTTTTGTAGGTTGTGGAGACCCAGAACCTAGCTGGAGGAATTGCGGTCTGAAAGCTCAAGCCTTGATGTTTCAGGGCATCCTTTCACTGGTCCCCAATGTTTACTGATTTCCTTACAGAGAATGAGAGGCCTCCTACTCCTGCTGCAATGGCTTCTGCAACATGAACAGTGAGAACCCACTTCACACCCTGGTTGCTCTCATCACATAGGAAGGTGTAAGTCACAAACAATCTCCCACACCAGTTTAGAAATATGATTCATAAAATAGTTATTTCTTTTAAGGGGCAAACGTTACAGATTGCCATGCCAGACAACAGCCCTCTGCAGGATGAGGAGAGGAGCCTTGTAGCTGGATGTGGAGATGGATGCAAGAGAGCAAGCTGAAGGCAGTTGCTCCATTTTGAAAGAGAGAGACACCACACCCCAATGGCCTTTATCTCAGTTGCTATATCCTGAAGGAGCAAAAAGAGCTCCTGCAACATAATATTGGTCATAGCAGAAAAATTTACCAGCATGTGACAAAAACCTATTTTAGTTTATTTTTTCATGCTTTCAGGTACATGGCAGAGACAGGATCTGCTTCATGCATTTGTGTGACCAATGATTTCCCTTTAAGAAAAAACCCACAAACGCTCCCAACAACATCATCAGCATTCAACAACATGTCCATGATTTCTTTGCTTTGCCTTTGATTGTGCGGTAAATCATGCTGCAAGTTAATCTGTGCAAGCAACGTGAATTTCTCTGTAAATATATAGACAGAATTGACAGGTATCTTAAACATGTCAGGGGGTCACTCAGCAATGGAGTGGGTTAATCATCACCATGTGACAGTGACATATTTAAGATCTCTCCTTTGTCTTTTAATCTCAGAATTGTCATGATGTTATGTCTTTGTGCAGACTTCTCAGGGTTTTCTCCCATTCATGATTTCCATGGATGTTTGCTAGTTACGCTTACATGTCTTTTGTCAGAATCTGTCAGTTTTTCCAGGCACTCTCAGCTCCACAACTTCTCCTGCCCTAAGATTCTAGTTGCAGACATTTTAGACATCTTGTGACTGTTGCACGAGAGTCTCATGTTCCACATAAATGATTTGGAATGTTATTTAGCCTGAGTTTTAACTTCCATCCCTGAGTTCATTGACTTTCCTTGACCATCTTTCTTGGGCCACTGAGCTGAACTACAAGGGGTTTGCTCCAGTTACTTCTCCATGCTGAGACAGCCTACACTCTCAGTACTACTGTGATAGTGTTTCTTCACTATAGCAAGTATTCTTCTCAAGAAAAGAAGAAATTCAATATTATAATCCATCTGCTGTTATTGTGTCTTAAACACACGAACACACCCCCATAAGTTAATGCACACACACTGTTGATATCTCAACTTAGGGTGCCATTCTGGGGTTAGTAAGAGGCTTCTATCTAGAGGGGTTCCAGAAAGCCATGGGGTGACACCAACGAAGACCTTGGGCAGGTGAGGTGTGTGTGCCTTCACTGTGCCATGTCCCTAGGCACTACGGGTGCTTTGTCCCATAATCAGACTGATGACTATCTTGAATATCACCATAGAACTGTTGTACGGAAAAGGATGGAGATAAAGACAGGGCCCACATCAGAAAATTAGACTGAGATACCAAGCTCCAGTTGAAGAGCTGAAGGGGAGAGAATAAGAGCAAAGAACTAAGGAATACAAGGGCTTGGTCCACCCACTGAGACACTGTGTCTGAGCTAATGGGAGATCAACAAAACCAGCTATGCTGGGACTGACAGAGCATGGGATCAAAGTGGAAGCATTGAATGTGGCTGACAACTGGGCAGAAGGAGAACCCAATGATAATAGCACTGGGATTTGTCTGTACTGCACAAACAGGCTTTAATCGATCATATTATATGTATATGCATACCTTCCTCAATCTGGATGGAAGGGGGGCAAGGGCTTCCCACAGGTCAGGGTACCCTGCCCTTTATTAGGACCTGATTGGGAGTGGAGAGGATTGGTGGTTGCGTGAGTAGTTAGGGGGAGGAGGAAAGAAAGTGGAAATTTGAAATTTATTATTTATGAAGGAAGAAAAAATCAATAGAAGGTAACCAATGGAGAGATGGGATCTTAGAAAAAAAAACTTTCATGTGATTTGTTGACTCAGACACCACAGACTTTTTCAGAAAATAAGATACAGGAATTGAGTTGCTTGGGCAAGAGTGTGACTTGAGTAATTGGGAAGATGAGTGGGGGCTTATTTTGGGTCCCCTGGTGGCTGTATACAGCTTTTGAGGAGCTGAATGCTGGATGTTTCTGTGGGTAAATAGGGAAGTAACAAGCTTGTGAGGGGATTTCTGACATAAGTAGAGCCTTGGTGATGTCACAAAGCCTTGGTTCGTTGGGTAGCAACTCTGTTCCACTCAAAGCACTAGTCTTCCATGAAGGTGGGTTTATTATCCTCACAGTGCCTGAGGAGGACAGTTCAGCTCCTGGTCTCCACAACTGTTCAACACGCTTTTTGCACCTGAACATTTCTGGAAGATGGAATCTGGAGAGGTGGACATTTTCTTTTGGTAAATATGTTTCCAAAGTAACTAAGACCTATGTAGCACAAAAATGTTTTCCTTCAAATGTCCTGCGGGTCCACCATTTACGTTGTTACCAGCTCCTATATTTGATAGCTGTGGGGATGGTGAATGCCAGCTATTCTTCCCACTTTATCTTTGCTAACAATATCAAATTCATCAATCCACTAAAATGGCAAAGCTCCTCTTTGTCCATAGGTGTTTTAAGAGATACTAATTATTTCTCAATGGCTGCTGTTGCCCAGAATAATGAGTCTTTCAGGTTGAAGTGGGTCTCTCAGTACTAACTTCCACAATAAAGACACAGAATGGCTTTATGTAATTTACCTGGGTCTGGATCAGGAGACCCAATACAGAGAGCCAGTGGACTGGAGTGCCATGACTTGGGCAGGCTGTCTTGTTTGAGCCCCCTACCTATTAGCTTGATCTCGAAGGAGACGTGTGGATGTCCTTCAAATTGTTTGTTATCTGTTCAGATTTTTCTTACTCATTTCGGGGATAGGCATACCTTCTCCTCTCATTGACTTAGTCAGTCAGAAAGTAGGTTTCTCAGCAGAGGTCATTTGCCTTTGGGCAGCAGGAATGTGTCTCTGAGATTGCTATACTGAGCTGTAGAGAAAAATTTGCAAATTGTCCTATTTATTTCTTAAGAGAAAATTACAGTTAGGTATGCAAACCTGTTGATCAATATCTTTGTCTCCTGCACCACAGTTCTTCCAGAAAAGAGCCTTGACCTCATAGCCTCCCCTTGTTATCCTTGCAGGCACTCATGGTTGAGGCCACGACTTTGTTTCTGAATTAAACAGAAGGAAAGTTCTTTCAACCTAGAGAGTGGGCAGCTATGAAGCCCAAGCACAGAAAGATAGCCAAGAAACAGGGGACCAGGAGGTCAGTGGCCTATCTCAGTAAGTCTACAGCCATGATGAAGATGCCTCTTAGTATGAGATGCATGCCACCTGTCCAGAAGAGGAATGGGTCATCTCTCCAGAAGCAAAAACTGAGTAGGCCTTTTGAGGCCCTGGAGAATATTGTCAGCCACAGAATTTCTCACGGCTGGAAGGAAGCCAATGAACCAGTCACCCAGTGGAAATCCATCATGCTAGATCAACTCCCAACAAATCTCTCTCTCTATTTGTTGAAGTATGATGGAATAGATTGTGTCTATGGATTGGAGCTTCACAGTGATTTAAAGATATTAAAGCTTAAGTTCCTGCCTAACAACGTACCATTTCCTCAGGAGACAGACACTCATCTCTCAAACACCATAGTTGGCAGAGCAGTGAAACATACATTTGAGGGCACAAATGGCTCTAAGGATGACTGGAAGGGGATGGTCCTAGAGGAGGTGCCAATCATGAAGACCTGGTTCTATATTACCTACAAGAAAGATCCGGTCTTGTACGTTTACCACCTCCTGGTTGACTACCTTGTAGGCAACCTACACATCATGCCAGCTCTATGGAAGAGTGGACTGGGGTAGTCCAAGATGAGGTGCATACCATGGAGACCTGTTTCTACATTACCGACAAGAAATATCCAGTTGTGTACCTTTACCACTATCTAGATGACTATATTGAAAGCAACCTCCACATTATGCCAGGATGTTCTCTAATAGGGGTGAATTTGGAATTAGGCAGGGATTCCTTGGCAGTCAAAAGCGTGCAGCACAACGAAAAAGATGGAACCCAAAAGATAGGTAAAATTATTTACCAAGTTCCCACCAAACCTTCCGTGCATTTCATCAAGTTTGATAATGACTTCCATATCTATGTCTATGATTTGATGAAGATCTGTTAAAGTGAAATTCAAAATTTTGTGGGTCAGACTTAAAACTGTGTTTGGGGAACTCTTTTTTTCAGAAATACCTCAGGTCTTCTATTAATCCTGGTATCTTTCCCAATGGAATTTTTTTTTGCTCTAAATTTACAATTTGTGAAGGTGTTATGTTGTTTGGTCAATGATGGATTTTCTGGTGGATGGGACATCACAGAAAGACAGGCCTCAAAACAAAACAGGATTTATGGTCTTTTCCCCTTGGAGAGGGAATGACGAAAGGAGATGCAGTGCGTGGAAGAGGACAAGATGGCTGTTTAGGAAACAGAGGAGAGTGGCCAAAAAGATGTCGGATCTCAGAGAGGGATAATGCGTGAGGGAAAAACATGTCATATGGAAAGATGTGGCATCGAGGTGTCGGGACTTAAGAGGATAGAGAGTGATCATGAAGGGTTACAAATGTGTACTCAGAAGCAAAGAAAATTGGGTTTCATTTGATTAATGGTTTAATTCATACCATCTGGAAGTCACTGGGTATATGAACTCCACTGGACCATGTTGAGTGACCTTGATCCTCCTGCCTAAAGAAAAGTTTCTCCTCTCAGTGGCTCTTCTGCAATGGGGTGGACCTCAGGCTACCTACTTACTTTTGCCAGGCTTCTATCTACTACCTATTTTGTCATGCCTGGATTCTTTCTGTCTTGCACTCTCACAAGTCTTACGCATGCCATTCAACCCCTGTGAGTTCATTTAAACAATTGGCCTGCCTTAACTGTAAAACACTGTTCCCTTGTCATTGATCATGTTCTGTGGGATTTGGCCTATAAAACTCATAAACAGACTCACCCGCACCTAGGCTAAACTAGTAGTACATTGAATCACATTGGTGTTTGACATGCACAGATATGATGAATGCACCGAGCTCCATAAAATCAGTTACCTAGGGAATCAGTGATGTTAGGTGAAGTGTGGCAAAGACCCCACAAACCCATCAGACCCGAGGATACCAGTATGATATTGATGCCTGACTCCCATCATGCAAGGATCCTGACATATTTAACAGGGCAGTTTTGGTTCCTTTATCTTCAAAAACTTGGTTAGTAAGGTTGTAGGTGTCAAACTGCCATTCAGGACCCAGCATGTAGGTCACCTGTGCCAGGTCAGGTGATTTGGCTACAATGTGGGTGAAAACTTGTACCAGGGCATGCTGGTACCCTCGCCCCTTCTTCTCCTCAACATCATCATCACTCTCCTGGGTGGGTCTAGAGCACAAAGAAGGCAAAATGGACTAAGCTTCCTCCTTAGTGGATAACCTTATCTACCCTCAATTTGGACTGACTTTCAGAGGGCATGCAGCACATTTTATCCTATTAGCCATCTCTTTCATTGGATCACTCACTTATCCAATGAATGATTGAATTTATCCATTCCTCCATGTCTCTATCTTCTTCAATCCCTTCTTCCATTTCCCCATGTCTTGTGTCTACAGGTTGCCAAGATAAATCTACTATGTCTCTTCTGTTCTAGAAACTTTCATTTGTAAAGAACTTGCCCTCTCAGGGGTGGATTTTTCTGAGTTCTCTGTAGATGTAGACCATATGAGGAGGAACAGAGGAGCAACCATGACAACACTTGCGCAGTACAGTTAGGCAGATTACAGATTGATACCTGGCAAGCCTGTACAATGAGTCAGATTCCCATGAGCTCTGTCACTGTGATCTCACATAGATAACTCATTCAGTGTTCACGTCCAGGACATTGAGTTTTAATTTTTGTCCTAATCTGGTAAAGAAACCAAGATGAGGAGAATAGAGGAGCCTGATGTAAGGCCACAAAATGGGTCATTTGAAAAGGTAAGACTACATGCCTCCATGTGTGCTGCTACCCTTCTTAGGAAATCCATCTTTCCATAGATTAGCTATAGGCAACCCAAGTGTCCAGCACACTGCTAACCACAGGTTTGAACCTAACTGCCTTTGATTTCTGAAACAATTGCTGTCCCATTAAGGTCTTATAACAACACAGCAAGGTATGTAAGAATGCCCCACCATCACCTTAGAGCAATTTCAGGACACCAAAGAGGCAGCAAGTTATCTTTATTGGAAATACAAATGTTTCTGGAGGGACACAAGGATGTACATTAAAAAAAAAAAAAAAAAAAAAAAAAAAACGATTGGTGTACTCACTACGATTTTATGTGATATGGCCCACACAGGCTTCTGGTTCTGAATACTTGGTCCTCAGGAGGTTCTGTAGGTTGTGGAGACCCAGAACCTAGCTGGAGGAATTGTGGTCGGAAAGCTCAAGCCTTGATGTTTCAGGGCATCCTTTCACTGGTCCCTAATGTTTACTGATTTCCTTACAGAGAACGAGAAGCCTCCTACTCCTGCTGCCATGGCTTCTGCAACATGAAGAGTGAGACCCCCCTCCACAGCCTGGTTGCTCTCATCACATAGGAAGGTGTAAGTCACAAACAATCTCCCACACCAGTTTAGAATTGTGATTCATAAAATGGTTATTTCTTTTAAGGGGTAAACCTTACAGATTGCCATGCCAGACAACAGCCTTTTGCAGGATGAGGAGAGGAGCCTAGTAGCTGGATGTGGAGGTGGATGCATGAGAGCAAGCTGAAGGCAGTTGCTCCATTTTGAAAGAGAGAGACACCACACCCCAATGGCCTTTATCTCAGTTGCTATAGCCTGAAGGAGAAGAAAGAGCTCCTGCAACACACATATTTGGACACAGCAGCAAAATTACCAGTATGTGACAAAAACCTATTTATTTTATTTTTTTCATGCTTTCAGGTACATGGCAGAGACAGGATCTGCTTCATGCATTTGTGTGTCCAATGATTTCCCTTTAAGAAAAAACCCACAAATGCTCCCAACAACATCATCAGCATTCAACAACATGTCCATGATTTCTTTGCTTTGCCTTTGATTGAGCGGTAAATCATGCTGCTAGTTAATCTGTGCAAGCAATGTGAATTTCTCTGTAATTATATAGACAGAATTGACAGGTATCTTAAACATGTCAGGGGGTCACATTGCAATGGAGTGGGTTAATCATCACCATGTGACAGTGACATATTTAAGATCTCTCCTTTGTCTTTAAATCTCAGAATTGTCAAGATGTTATGTTTCTGTGCAGACTTCTCAGGGTTTTCTCCCATTCATGGTTTCCATGGATGTTTGCTAGTTACGCTTACATGTCTTTTGCCAGATTCTGTCAGTTTTAGCCATGCACTCTCAGCTCCACAACTTCTCCTGCCCTAAGATTCTAGTTCCTGGCATTTTAGACATCTTGTGACTGTTGCACGAGTGTCTCATGTTCCGCCTAAATGATTTGGAATGTTATTTAGTCTGAGTTTTAACTTCCATCCCTGAGTTCATTGACTTTCCTTGACCATCTTTCTTGGGCCACTGAGCTGAACTACAAGGGGTTTGCTCCAGTTACTTCTCCATGCTGAGACAGCCTACACTCTCAGAACTACTGTGATAGTGTTTCTGTAGCAAGTATTCTTCTCAAGATAATAAGAAATTTCAATATTATAATTCATCTGCTGTTATTGTGTCTTAAACACACAAACACACCTCCATAAGTTAATGCACACACACTGTTGATATCTCAATTCAGGGTGCCTTTCTGGGGTTAGTAAGAGGCTTCTCTCTAGAGGGGTTCCCAGAAAGCCATGGGGTGACACCAATGAGGACCTTGGGCAGGTGAGCTGTGGGTGCCTGCACTGTGCCATGTCCCTAGGCACTATGGGTGCTTTGTCCCATAATCAGACTGATGACTATCTTGAATATCACCATAGAACTGTTGTACGGAAAAGGATGGAGATAAAGACAGGGACCCACATCAGAAAACTAGAATGAGATACCAAGTTCCAGTTGAAGAGCTGAAGGGGAGGGAATAAGAGCAAAGAACTAAGGAATACAAGGGCTTGGTCCACCCACTGAGACACTGTGTCTGAGCTAATGGGAGATCAACAAAACCAGCTATGCTGGGACTGACAGAGCATGGGATCAAAGTGGAAGCATTGAATGTGGCTGACAATTGGGGCAGAAGGAGAACCCAATGATAATGGCACAGGATATGTCTGTACTGCACATACAGGCTTTAATCCATCATATTATGTGTAGATGCATACCTTCCTCAATATGGATGGAGGGGGGGCAAGGGCTTCCCACAGGTCAAGGTAACCTGCCCTCTATTAGGACCTGATTGGGAGTGGAGAGGATTGGTGGTTGCGTGAGTAGTTAGGGGGAGAGGGAAAGGAAATTTGAAATTTATTATTTATGAAGGAAGAAAAAAATCAATAGAAGATAACCAATGGAGAGATGGGATCTAAGAAAAAAAAACTTTCATGTGAGTTGTTGACTCAGACACCAAAGACTTTTTCAGAAAAATAAGATACAGGGATGAGTTGCTTGGGCAAGAGTGTGACTTGAGTAATTGGGAAGATGAGTGGGGGCTTATTTTGGGTCTCCTGGTGGCTGTATACATCTTTTGAGGAGCAGAATGCTGGATATTTCTGTGGGTAAATAGGGAAGTAACAAGCTTGTGAGGGGATTTCTGACATAAGTAGAGCCTTGGTGATGTCACAAAGCCTTGGATCGTGGTAGCAACTCTGTTCCACTCAAAGCACTAGTCTTCCATGAAGGTGGGTTTATTATCCTCACAGTGCCTGAGTAGGACAGTTCAGCTCCTGGTCTCCACAACTGTTTAACAGGATTTTTGCACCTGACCATTTCCGGAAGATGGAATCTAGAGAGGTAGGACATTTTCTTTTGGTAAATATGTTTCCAAAGCAACTAAGACCTCTGTAGTACAAAAAAGTTTTCCTTCAACTGTCCAGCGGGTCCACCATTTCTGTTGTTACCAGCTCCTATATTTGATAGCTGTGGGGATGGTGAATGCCAGCTATTCTTCCCACTGTATCTTTGCTAACAATATCAAATTCATCAATCCACTAAAATGGCAAAGCTCCTCTTTTCCATAGGTGTTTTAAAAGATACTAATTATTTCTCAATGGCTGCTGTTGCCCAGAATAATGAGTCTTTCGGGTTGAAGTGGGTCTCACAGTACTCACTTCCACAATGAAGACACAGAATGGCTTTATGTAATATACCTGGGTCTGGATCAGGAGACCCAATACAGAGAGCCAGTGGACTGGAGTGCCATGACCTTGCGCAGGCTGTCTTGGATTGAGCCCCCTACCTATTAGCTTGATGTCGAAGGAGACGTGTGGATGTCCTTCTAATTCTTTGTTATCTGTTCAGATTTTTCTTACTCATTTCGCGGATAGGCATACCTTCTCCTCTCATAGACTTAGTCAGTCAGAAAGTAGGTTTCTCAGCAGACGTCATTTGCCTTTGGGCAGCAGGAATGTGTCTCTGAGATTGCTATACTGAGCTGTAGAGAAAAATTTGCAAATTGTCCTATTTATTTCTTAAGAGAAAATTACAGTTAGGTATGCAAACCTGTTGATCAATATCTTTGTCTCCTGCACCAAAGTTCTTCCAGAAATGAGCCTTGACCTCATAGCCTCCCCTTGTTATCCTTGCAGCCACTCATGGTTGAGGCCACGACTTTGTTTCTGAATTAAACAGAAGGAAATTTCTTTCAACCTAGAGAGTGGGCAGCTATGAAGCCCAAGCACAGAAAGATAGCAAAGAAACAGCGGACCAGGAGGTCAGTGGCCTATCTCTGTAAGTCTACAGCCATGATGAAGATGCCTCTTAGTATGAGATGCATGCCACCTGTCCAGAAGAGGAATGGGTCATCTCTCCAGAAGCAAAAACTGAGTAGGCCTTTTGAGGCCCTGGAGAATATTGTCGGCCACAGAATTTCTCAAGGCTGCAAGGAAGCCAATGAACCAGTCACCCAGTGGAAAGCCATCATTCTAGATCAACTGCCAACAAATCCCTCTCTTTATTTGTTGAAGTATGATGGAATAGATTGTGTCTATGGATTGGAGCTTCACAGTGATGAAAGGATTTTAAACCTTAAGTTCCTGCCTAACAACGTACCATTTCCTCAGGAGACAGACACTCATCTCTCAAACACCATAGTTGGCAGAGAAGTGAAACATACATTTGAGGGCACAAATGGCTCTAAGGATGACTGGAAGGGGATGGTCCTAGGGGAGGTGCCAATCATGAAGACCTGGTTCTATATTACCTACAAGAAAGATCCGGTCTTGTACATTTACCACCTCCTGGTTGACTACCTTGAAGGCAACCTCCACATCATGCCAGGCTCTAGGGAGGAGTGGAGTGGGGTGATCCAAGATGAGGTGCAGACCATGAAGACCTGTTTCTACATTACCTACGAGAAACATCCAGTTGTGTACCTTTACCACCATGTAGATGACTACATTGAAAGCAACCTCCACATTATGCCACGATGTCCTCCAATAGGGGTGAATTTGGAATTAGGCAGGGATTCCTTGGCAGGCAAAAGCGTGCAGCACAACGAAAAAGATGGAACCCAATTATAGGTAAAATTATTTACCAAGTTCCCACCAAACCTTCCGTGCATTTCATCAAGTTTGATAATGACTTCCATATCTATGTCTATGATTTGATGAAGATTTGTTAAATTGAAATTCACAAATTTTGGGGGTCAGACTTAAAACTGTGTTTGGGGAACTCTTTTTTTCAGAAATACCTCAGGTCTTCTATTAATCCTGGTATCTTTCCCAATGGAACTTTTTTTTGCTCTAAAAATAAAAATTTGTGAAGATGTTATGTTGTTTGGTCAATGATGGAGTGTGTGGTGGATGGGACATCACAGAAAGACAGGCCTCAAAACAAAACAGGACTTATGGTCTTTTCCCCTTGGTGAGGGAATGACGAAAGGAGACGCAGTGTGTGGAAGAGGACAAGATGGCTGTTTAGGAAACAGAGGAGAGTGGCCAAAAATATGTATGATCTCAGAGAGGGATAATGCATGAGGGAAAAACATGTCATATGTCAGGCTACACTCTCAGTACTATTATGACTCTGTTTCTGTAGCAAATATTCTTCTCAAGATAAGAACTTTCAATATTACAATCCCTCTATTTTTATTGTTATTTAAACACATATACACACACAAGTTAATGCTCACCAACTGATGAGAGCTCAACTTAGGGTGCCATTCTGGGGTTGGTAAGAGTCTTATTTTTAGCAGTGTTTCCATAAGGCCATGGGGTTACTCCAACTAGGACCTTGGGTTGGTGAGGAGAGGGTGCCTGCAGTGTACCATGTCCCTAGGCACTAAGACTGCCTTGTCCCATAATCCGACTGATGACTATCTTCAATATCATCACAAAAGTTTTGTTGGGCAAAGGAAGGATATAAAGACAGTGATCCATATCAGAAAACTAGACTGAACTTTCAAGCTCCTGTTGAAGATGAGAAGGTGGGAGAATATGAGCAAAGAAGTCAGGAATATAAGGCTAAGTCATTCCACTGAGACACTCTGCCTGAGCTATTTAGAGCTCAACAGAATCAGCTGTGCTGGGACTGACAGACCATGGGATCAAAGTGGAAGTTCTAAATGTGGCTAACAATTGAGGCAGGTTGAAAACCCAATGATAATGGCACTGGGATTTGTCTCTACTTCACATACAGGCTTTATGTGATCCTATTATGTGTGAATGCCTCCCCTCATCAATCTGCATTGAGGGGGACTACGGTTGTCCCGACTAACGAATCTTTTATTTTGCAGTAGGTCTCACAGAACTCACTTCTTTAAAAAACACACAGAATGACTTTATGTAATATCCTGAGTCTCAAGGAGAGGACAAAATACAACCAGTCAGTGGACTGGAGTGCCATGACCTTGGGCAGGTTTTCTTGGTTTCAACCACCTAACTATTAACTCAGTGTTGAAGGACAGGCGTAGCTGTCCTGCAAATGCTTTTCTATCTGTTCAGATTTTTCTTACTCATTTTGGAGATAGGCATACCTTCTCTTTTCATTGACTCAGTCAGTCAGGAAGTAGGTTTCTCAGCAGAGAACAAAATACATACATCCTTCCCTTCTTATGCTTGCTTGAACTCATAATGGAGACAATGAATTTGTTACTGACTTAAACAGAAGAGTTTTTTCAACCTAGAGAGTGGGCAGGTAAGAAGCTCAAGCACAGAAAGGTAGACAAAATACAGCGGACCACTAGTGAACCTGATAGAAGGGATAGAAGGAAGTACTCTACAACATATGGGCACAGGAGAACACTTCCTAAATAAAAACCCAGCAGCACAGACATTAATGGCAACTTTGAATAAATGGGACCCCTGGAACTGAGAAGCTTCTGTAAAGCAGAGTACACTGTCACTAAGACTAAAAGGCAAACAACTGACTGGAAGAAGATTTTCACGAACCCCTCAACAGACAAAGGTCTGATCTCCAAGAACTCAGGAAACTCAATGTTAAAATACTAATTAACCCAATTAAAAATTGGGGTACTGAACTGAACAGAGAATTCTAAACAGAAGAAGTTCAATTGGGCAAAAGACACTTAAAGTCAGGCTCAACTTCCTTAACAATAAACGGAAATGCAAATCAAGACAACTTTGAGATATCATCTTACACTGTCAGAATGGCAAAAATAAAAAACATCAATGATAGCCTTTGCTGGAAAATTGTGGAGAAAGGGGTATACTCATCCATTGCTGTTGGGAATTCAACATGTGCGACCATTTTGAAAAGTAGTGCTTCGGTTTCTGAGGAAATTTTGGATCATCTTATCCTTTGCTCCAGCAATACCACTCTTGAGAATATACCCAAGAGATGCCCTATCATAAAACAAAAGTATATGCTCAACTATTTTCATCGCAGCATTGTTTGTTATAGCCAGCACTTGGAAACAACCTAGATGCCTACCAATGGAAGAATGAATGAAGAAAGTATGGAATATATACATTTTAGAGCACTACTTAGGAGTAAAAATAAAACAATGACTTTTTGAATTTGCATGCAAATGGATGGAAATATAAAAACTATCCTGAGTGAGTTAAGCCAGACCCAAAAAGAGGAACATGGGATGTACTCACTCATATTTGGTTTCTAGTCATAATTAAAGGACATTTATCCTATAATTCATGATCCTATAGAAGCTAAATAAGGATGTGAACCTAAAGAAAAACATATAGGCATCATCCTTCATTAGGTGATGAAATAAGACAGAGACAGAACCCACATTGGAGCACTGGACTGAAATTTCAAGGTTCAAATCAGGAGCAAAAGAGAAAAGAGCACGAGCAAGGAACTCAGGACCGTGAGGGGTGTACCCACACACTGATGCAATGGGGATGGTCTATCAGAATATCACCAAGTCCAACTTGCATGGTTCTGTAAAAACATGGGATAAAACAGGACTCGCTGAAAATAGTGGACAATGAGGACTACTGAGAACTCAAGAACAATTGCAATGGGTTTTTGATCGTACTTCACTTATTGGCTTTGTGGGAGTCTAGGCCATTTGGATGCTCACCTTACTAGACCTGGATGGAGGTTGGTGAACCTTGGACTTCCCAAAGGGCAGGGAACACTGACTGATCTTAGTGCTGAGGAGAGATGTGGACTCTTTGGGGGATAGGTGAGGAAAATGGGAGGCGGTAAGGGGAGGAGGCAGAAATCTTTAATTAATAAATAAATTTTAAAAATTGCTTTGGCTATCCTGGGTTTTTTGTTTTTCCATATAAAGTTGGTTACTTTCCTCTCAAGTTATATGAAGAATTTTGATGTGATTTTAATGGGGATTGCACTGAATCTATAGATTTCTTTTGGGAGAATTGCCATTTTTACTATGTTGATCCTCCCAAACCAAGAGCAAGGGAGATCCTTCCATTTTCTGGTATCCTCTTGCATTTCCTTCTTAAAAGTCTTAGAGATATTTTCAAATACATCTTTGACTTCCTTGGTCAGAGTTACCCCAAGATATTTTATGCTATTTTTGGCTATCATGAAGGGTGATGCTTCTGTGAATTCCATCTCTGCATACTTATCTTAGTGTATAGGAGGGCAAGTGATTTTTTGTCGAGTTAATCTTGTATCCTGCCACATCACTAAAGGTCTTTATCAGTTGTTGAAGTTATTTGGTACAGTTTTGGGGTCACTTATGTATACTATCATATCATCAGCAAATAATGAAAGTTTAACTTCTTCCTTTCCAATTTGAATCCACTTGATCTCCTTATGTTGTCTTATTGCTATTGCTAGAACTTCAAGCACTATATTGAAGAGGTAAGGAGAGAGTGGAGTCACTGTCACAAGCCTTTGCAGGGGCTGCATTAACTGAGAAATTAGGGCACTCTTTTGAATATAGTGATCAGAGCTCTAAGGCTCAAGTCCCAGGCTGAGTCCTACCTCTTTGTTGGTCTACATGGTTTTCACATCAGAAGGATGTGGAGTTTATGAGGCAAGCCCCAAGAGGTTTGAAATACTGCAGGAATTGATATGCATGAAGCATCTGGGTGCACAATAAATGCTACTCCTTATCTCATGTAAAGTTGGTGCCTAGGATGTTGTGGTGATGGCTGCTTGGTATAGTGTAAGCATCAAAGGTCTGATCCCCCAGAAATGCACTTGGTGTTCTGGCTAAAGAGTCTGGCCTCACTGTCCATGGATATATTTGTTTAACAAGTTCTGCTTGAATGACTGCGGTTAGAGAATTACTGAGCTTGACTCCCAACATTGATCACTGTGCTGCTTAATTCATGTTCACACATACATGCATGTGAACCAACACACATGAAGAAATAAGCATACACACATAAACGCTGTAAGTAAACCACACACAAAATGAATAAAAGGCAAAGAGTGCCTAAGTCTCTGTTTGATCCCTAGTACCCCAGGAAATGGTAATTGGGGTCTTTTATAAACCTCTTACAAAGGACTTCAAAGAATGTCTGTCTTCCCAGGCCATGACATTATGTTTCAGTACCTTTAGCAATCCTCATCAGACCACACTCGGATCTGTCCATAGAACACTTGCACAGAACACTCATGTTGATAGGTGACCCAGATTAACTGAGAAGATAGTTAGCATGATCCCCACCTCATCACACAGCCTTCATCTAAGGGAAAAGTGCTCACAAGCTCAATAAGCCAGCATTCTTTCACACCTTCCTGATATCAAACACAGACTTACAGTCATATTTCCTTCCATGAATTTTCAGGAGCAAAGCATGGAGAAAAACAGCAGATCTAAAGAAACCCCTGGCCATGCTTCATTCCCTCATGACCTTTCTGCTCTCTTTGGATATGCCAAAACCTTATTCATCCCTTTAACCTTACTGAGAGCCCTGAATTTGTAAGGTACCATTGAAACTTCTGGGACTGGGAGGTGAAAATTGAGACATATCTATGGCCCTCAGGGAACTCATCTTATATTCCAAAGAGATGTCAGATGGAAAAGTTTGTCCTAGATACTGTGAAATTTTTAGAGTCAGAAGAAATTTCAGCTGTAGCTGATATGAAAGCCCCTGCCTATTGAGGGTGCTGGAAGAAAGTAGACATTGGAGATGGCCAGAAACCCAGTTCCCTAAGAATTATTTGAGTCCTGTGCTAACCCCACAGTATCCTGCAGGCATTTTTTGTAAGCTGGTGCCTCAATAGTTGTAAAACTCCAATGAGGTATGCTTAGTTAACACAGACACACCGTTATAGATACCACCTACATTCTGGAGTGTTCTTTATCTGCAAGAGAAGCAAGTGAATTAAGGGAGAGCAGCAACATTCCTATGTCTCTTTGGGTTTTACTCTTAGATGATATTGAAGTTTTTGCCTTCAACAAAATCTTAAAGAACATACTGTCCACCAAGTCAGCCACAGGGGGAGAAAATTCATCACTGAGTGAATTATACCCTCCTCCAGGGGCCTCTGATACCAGTTGTCAACTAGGCGCTTTTTGGGTCTGGCACAAACTTCTGACCCTTCCCTCTTATGTAGGACAGATGAAGGAAGAGATATGCTTACTCCAAGACCAGACAAAACTCTCTGTATTTAAGAATAGTCAGTTAAGCTCAGCAGAGAGACACTACCAAGGAAAAGCACTTCAGTTATTTCCATTTTAATGTCCCTGATACATTCTAAAGTTTCAGCAAGACAGGTCTAAAGTGAAGAGTCAAATACCTGTCTCTCTTCTATACCAAAGAGCCTACATTTACACTTGACTCTCCCTCGACTGTTGACTCCAATATAGACCCAAGCTGTGTGTGTTGTTTAATTTATAACTTAAAATTTCGGCAGTCCCTGCAGCACAAGTGTAGTGGATGCCACTTGCTAACTTGCTTGCAGCCTCAAACTCAGCTAGGTTTCATACACAGCACATGACCACTTCTAAGGGAAGGATGCTACCCACAGTGGACTGGGCTTGATTAACACTTGACAACAGTCATGCTTACAGACCCAACTGAGACTTTTATCTGCTTCTAAGTTGGGTCAGGTTGTCAGTTAAAGCCTAATGTGATAGGGATGATGCATAATTTTGATAAATCAATATATTGGTAAAACACCTATAATATAAAAAAGCCTATCCGATTTTCATTAAAATATTTACCTTTCATGGACATCCATTACTGCTCTGAAAATTTGTTAAGACACGTCTGGCAGAGGTTGACCCTCTTGTGTCATATATATCCTTGTCACATATAACCTCTCCCTAGATACACTCCTACTTGGGAATGAATCTTACATGCGTGTGACTTAGTTGAACTTGGCAGCTTGTTTCAATTCATGCCAATATAGCTGATATCTCCACCTACAATCAAATTACACTTAGGTCAAATAAAAAATACATTTGATATCACGGAATGCCCAGGGAGCACATGTTTAGGAGACAATAATGTATCTGTGGAAGTCATTGGTACCAGCAACCAGATCTGCCCAGGTCTCTGTAAAGAGAAGGAGAGCAACAGGTGTTCAAATCATAAAATGGTTGGGAAGGAAGTGCAGATGCACAGCTCCTGGGAGAATCCAGAGGAATGTAGGTTTGAGCTGGCTCACTCCAAGATTGCCCAGATATATGCAAAAGTAGTTCCAGGATTCTTATTTCTTAATTAGAAATGTCAAAGACGAAAAGGAACAAATGCTCGGATTGATGTTGGAATTGTAATGAAGTTTACAGAACAAAAGATTGAGAATACAGCAGTGTGTATGCCTGACCAATATATCACAGATCTCCAACACAAAATGAAACAATAAACATCCAAATTACCAGCAAAAAGAAGGACAGAATTCAGGAACAGCAACAGCCAAACTGCCTGACAAATTGTTCTTACCTGTATGGCTCCTGGCAATGTGGGGCAGGAAGGAAATTTGTGCCCAAAGATAGACAAAGAGTGGGGCTTTTTTATATAGAATATTTTTTGTGTGAAGCATTGTACATTGCAAGAGGAAAAGAAATGGCTTTAAATCTCTGATTTTTTTTAACACTCTCTCCATGTTCTTTCAAGTCAAATTGAAAGAGGCAGGTGGTGGATTTGGGTTTCTGTGTTGTGAAACAATAATGAGAATAATAGTTGCTCATTCCAGAATTCATCTGTTTTCTTTCAAATAGCCCTCTCCCTTTCTCTTACACCTGGCCTGTTCCCATAGCTTGAGGGCTGATGTCAACTCATGTGTCACCCTGAGGAGCCCTCTCAGAACACACTAGCCTTCCATTTAATCTACTCTGGAAGCCCAACACTTAGGGTGACATTGATCACACAGCCTACTGTGGTTGCACACACTGACACAATAAAGCTGTTACTGTGGGTCTTGCTCTCATTTCCCATGGAGCTTCAATGACCAGCTCCTCAAACAGCTCATCAAGCTAGAGAACACTTTATCTTTTTCTGTATTATTCACGTCGTTGCCTCTTCTCTCCCACAAACCAGCTTCTTCCGAAGCAGGATCCTTGATTGTGGTTAGACTTTAAAATATTATATTTTAATAAAATATTAAATAGACTTTAAAATATTAAGATTGATTAGACTTTCAAGGTTGCATTATTATAAACCGACCTGATACCTATATATTATGCATGTAATTATAACAGCCTAAAGTTACAGGAGCCATTTTCAAGTTGTGCATGCGTTTATATTTATCTCCCCCTGAGTATAACAAGCTGCCCATCATGGGTGATAATAGTTTTTACTGGTTAGTTCTGGAATCTATTGGCATAGAACGTGTTGTGGTTTGAGTGAGAAATGTCCCCCATAAGCTCCCATATTTGAACATTTTTCCCAAACAGGTGGTGCTCTTTGAAGTGGTTGCCGGACCTTTAGGAGGCAGAGAATTGCTGGAGGAAGTGGACACTGAAGATAGGCTCTAAGAATCTATAGAATCACCCGACTTCCTGATCTCTCTCTGCTTCTTAATTGTTAATGCAATGTGGCCAGCGAGCCTCAGACTCCTGTTGCTCTGCCATTTCAATAGCTATTGAAACAATCCCTCTGAAATGCTGGGCAAAATAAAACCTTCTCTCCCTTAAGTTCTTTTTGTGTTGATGCTTTTTGCTTGCTTGTTTATTTGCCACAATGTTTTGCATAGCAGATGGAGTGAAACCATTACATTTTGTAAGTACATACATGAGATTAAAACAAAAACAACCCTCAGAAGGACAGATGCCCAAGGATGAAAGAATATTTAACATATTGAAATAGCATTTCATTTCCTTTCTCTCAAGATCATTAAAGATTCTATTTAACAAAGGAAAAACCAATCACACAGGGTCACCTAAAATGTAGTGACTCCTGCCAAGTAACACAGTCTTAATCCTGAGAATTTGTAAATACACAGTACAGCAGGAAACCACACCATAAATGTGATATATCCAAGTTTAGCCCACACTGAGAGGGATCATAATTTAAAAATATCACTTTGCAAATAGAAGCTTAAGATTCACAAAAATGTGTGATCTCAGGATAAGATGGTCTTTAAATTCAATGGCAAACCTCTGTATCAAAAGAGACACAGGAAAACAGTGGTGTGCTCACAAAACAATGGAGACAGTAAGAGAACTGATACATACTGAGCAATATCAAAAGTCAACTTTCCTAGCACATCTTGACGATGTAGGGTCCCCACCAACACATTTATTCCAGATCCTGAGAATAAACATCAACCCCTTTCAAGTATTTGTTTTATTAGAAAATTTTATACCAGTTCTTGGAATTAATACATTGGACAAAGGGTTGGTTTGGGAAGTCCTTCTGTCTATGTTTGCTTTTATTGGTTAATGAATAATGTTGTTTCAGACAGTAGCTTAGCAGAATAGACCTAGGTGGTAAAAGTAAACAATGATAGGAGAAACAGCGTAGGGTCAGTGAGAAGCCACATAGACTCCACCATGGAAGAACACCTTCTCTGGAGTTGTCAAAAATTTGTTGGTAAGACATGATCTACTGGTGATACAGATAAATGTAAATAGGTTTGTTTAGAATAAGGGAGGAATCTAGAAATACGTTTAAGATATTGGCCAAACAGTGTTGTGAATAATATAGGTTTTTTGTGATTATTTCAAGTTAAGGTGGTCGGGAAACTAACTAATGAGTGGCCTTCACCAACAAAGGGTATTGCAGATTCATTGACTATCTGAGATGGCTTGTCTGGGTAAAACCTATGTTGTATGAATAAATTGGCTACACACCAGAGATATGGAACTAACAATAGACAAAGTCTAACTAGGTGAACCAATGAATAATTTTCGGGTTACTCGCAGGAAAATTGGTGAGCGAGCACTTAGAGTAGAAATGACACAATAGAAGTTGGTTCAACAAAGCCCACCCCAGCATGGTTAATAGTTCAGTAAGGCTGAGAACCTGAAATTCACTGTGCAGCCTTGAGGCAAATCAGTGATCTGAAGAGTGTTTTTTTTTAATCTTTGGCTCAGTTGATCTGAGCCTCATCTAAGCATCTCTATTTGTCTGTGATGATTGCTCGGTTATATATTTACTGCCAATATACTGTTTGGAGGACGTTGCCTTGTGAATCTGCTCAGGTTATCAAACTCTCTATAGCTAATTTGAGTTGTTTGCTTCCTATCTAAGCAGCTTTCCTGCAGGATAGAGTCTATCAACCAAAACTACATATTGGCATTAAAGAACTTTATATGTGGAGATGGAAGGGTCAGAGTCAGATAAGAAAGTAAAATTATGGGTTCACACAGGAGAGATTAAAAAAAAGGAGAGGGAGTATGAGAGCACTACCCTGTAGGATTTCAAAATGGAAGAGGAGACCTGAGCTAAGTAGGAAACAGCCACAGCATATTCCATAGTCACTACTCCTGTCTAGGCCACAAAATCTCCAAGCAGCTAGCCCAAGCATTTGAAGTTTCTACACTGAGAGGGCCAGCTAGAGTGTGGCACAGATGACCGTTTTCCCTGGAGTTATCCTCACCATTGGCAGAAGGAGGCAAATCTCCCTAGAGTCTCAACAAAAAGTCTCACTGATGTAACAAACGGCTTATGAAGGACCCTTGGGGAAGATTCAAAACTAACATAATTGGGAAAAATGCATATTACAGGATGTCATGATGTCAGTCTACACTGTCACATCTGCCTTTCTTCTGATCATATGAACAGGATGCTTGCTTCTTGGGGAAGCATCTCATCTGGCGTTGTAATACCAGGGCATCAAAATGTCCTCATGCTCGTCTTCTCCCCCAGAGGAGTCCCTATCTCAGGTACAGTGCATTGAACCACTTGCAGGAATAATAAAAACAGATAGAACATCCAGCTTGAGATATGACATACATGGCCACAATCACATTGGCAGCAACAAGAAACAGATGAAGAATTCTGAGCATCAATGAAAGCTGAGGACGTAACACCAAAGCTAAGACATGTAACACCATGGGGAGTTGCAGAGTTCCAGAGAATATATTCAGTTACATTCTGGAAGAAGTTAAGACTGCAAAAGATGGCTTTCCTAATCAGAAAGTAGAAAAACTGAGACTATGCGACATATAGGCAGTGATGAGACAAAGGTGGTAACTGAAAATGAAAAACCCCATGTCCCAATTCCAGGAAGATAATGAAAGCATTTTTAAAGGTTAATGAGCCACAAATCCTGGCAGTCAAAGCTCAGGAGATGGAATGCCATTTCAATCCCATGTAATGAATCTCTGCCTTAAGCATCTATAACAATGCACCTCTGCCTTGAGCATCTGCTGTCATGCCCTCTAAAATGAGCATCTACAGAAATTAACATCTGCTTTCAAATGAAATATACTACTGGGATAGACCAACCATAGCATGCTACTCTGGATGTACACTTTTATATATTTACACCCTAAATTTGATATCAAGACCTGAGCCCAAACAGACGTCACAGTTCGCCGTTTCCCCAAGCTGTGATAATTCAGTAGCCCTCTGGACACATCCACCAGGAGTCTTGAGGGGAGGAAGCAAAGGCATTCATGTTTGAATGTCTCTCATCTCAATCTCCCCAACATTTATTTAAGGTCACACCATTCCCTTTTCTGATTCAGAATATTAACTCAGAGCTCAATACTTTTTAACCAACTGTCTTGTTCTTCAGCCATGGCTCAGTCAGTAAGGTGCTTTCCATACAAATGAAGAACATAAATTTGATCCCTTCAACTTGTGCAAGAATCTCAGAATTAAAGATATAAACCCATCACTCAGTTCTGTGGAGACAGCCACACCTGGGTCTCTGAGTCTCACTCTTTGGTCAAGGGGAATTGGTAAGCTCCAGGTTCAAAGGAATGATGTATCTTAAACATGACAGAGAGTAACTAAGAAAGACACCCATGGTAAATTCTGGCCTCTGCATGCATGCATACACATTTCCATAAAATGTTACACTCATCTTTTTAAACAACTGTGTTTCCAATTTATATTATACACATTTCAGTGGCATAGCTTTGAGCTTAACTTTGACTGCTCTTTGGTGTTATAGGAATGGCAGGCTGCATCCTGCCACCTGTCTCCAGCTCTGGCTAGCTTTTCCAGAAATAATTTTACAGAAACTGTATTCTTTTAAATACTGGTTGACCCATTATTTCTAGCCTCTTATTAGCTAATTCTCACATCTTGATTAAGCCATTTCAAATAATCTGTGTAGCACCATGAGCTGCTGGCTTACCAGGGAGATTCTTAAGCTGCTTCTGTCTCAGAGAGGGGTGGCATGGCGTCTGTATACTCGGCTTCTTTCTCCCAGCATTCTGTTCTGTTTACTCTGCCTATCTAACCTGCTGTCCTATCAAAAGAGCCAAGGCAGTTTCTTTATAAACCTATAGACATACAGTCCTCCTCCATCACTTTGGCCTGCCTCACACAATGACATTAGAAGAAATCTTTCTATAAGAACCCTGTCAACTATCTCATTTGGCCTTTTGAATCCTGTCTCCTCTTTTCCTAAGACATAAGGAAGCTAGGCTCAGGCATGTTACACAGTCTAACAAAGTTCCAACAGAAAGGAAGGATGGAATCAAGATCTGAATTTATTGCCAAAGTCTAAAATCTTAACCAAGGAACTCAGTGCATGACCATACTTTTCTTTCCACTGAGAATGAACCCACACTCTGAGGAGCTGAAAGGCAAATTCACACTGCATCTACCCCACATTGGTCCTTGACAGATGTGAAGAGCATTTTGATGGCCCCTGATACAATGACATTTTATTCCTCTGGAGTTGACTGGCCAGTTGGCCACCTACCTTACTCAATATTTCCTTCTGTGATTGGATTTCCAGAGTCCTCCATCCCTTCCCATCATTGCTAAGTCACACACTTCCCAATGCCGCTTTCAGATTTTACATAGACAGACTTTGCCACCAGAGTGATGGGATGAACTGTAGTATGTGTCACATTGTTTTATAAAAGAGGGGCCCTGAATAATAACCTTTCTATATTCCTGCAAAATCTAAACCAGAAAATCAGCATGTAAATGTGACATCCCTGCACCTCCACAAGGAGTTAAACTGGTGGTGTAGATTGCAGTGAACAGGATTGACATTCCAATGAAGGGGCATCTCTGCCCGACTTAAGAAAAGTCTCATAGGAAGTGAAGTAGATCTGTGGCCATACAACCTTGGAGGATTTTATGAGGTAGAAATACAGATTTCTATATGAATAGATAATATATTCATAATGATGGGATGGCTATTCTTAGTTGTCAACTTGACTACATCTAGAGTTAATAAGTATTTTAATGACTGGGCATATTTATGGAGGGGTATTTCTTCTTAATTTCAATCTTTGAGATAGGACTCTTTTGAGGTGGGAAGAGGCATTTTTGTCTGGGCCACACCATCTTCTGGCAGCTTATATAAAGAAAATGGAAGGAGGAATCACTTTCTCTGCCTGCTTGCTCTCAAAGGCGAGGCTATTCCCTCACCAGCATTAACACAGAATTCTTTATAGTTCTGGTGTGTACCAAAGACTAGCTGACACATTCAGAGTCTCGGACTGAATACCTACTTTGCTTTTGGACATTCCTTTCATAGTGGGATTAACAAGGCCACAACCTATAAACCATTGTGTTAAAACTTTTTCTATAAGTTCTGTTACTCTAGAAAACTATAGCTAATAGAAATGTTACTGAATTAAATAATAGTAACAATAAGTAACTCCTGGCCCAGGAAGTTGGCACAGTAGGCAAAACACTTGCCATGAAAGTGAAAGGCACTGTGACTGAATGCTCAGAATCTACTAAAAGTCAGGATGTGTACAAGTATCTGCAAGTCCAGTTCTCTTAAGATGAATTGGGAGGTGGAGACAGGAGACTCTTCAGAAGCTAGCTAGTCAAGTAGCCTTGAATAAGCAAAAAAAAACAAAAAAGACACCATATCAAACAAAATGGAAGGCAACTACTGATATGCTGGGTTGTCCTCCCCTCTCCTCAAGCCCACATGCTTACTGTGGCAATGCCCACTTGCACTCACATTCATGAATACACACACACATACACACACACACACACACAAAGAATGAAACAGCTTCCATATGTATGAAGGCACACATACACATCCTTAGGCCCTTCTCGGCCAAGTCTGGCACTAAGCTACCTCTCTTTGATAGAGTCAACCATATCCATACTTATATACCAATTAGACCACCTGTTCTGGAAAATCAGTAACCATCTGGTTCAATGAGATAACCTGTCTCAAATATATGGCTGTGTGTGTGTGTGTTTGTATGTGTGTTTCCATGTGTGAAGATATGCATTGTCAGTCTGTCTCATATGTGCCTATCTCCTAAACACAGGTTTTTATTGACTCCTAATGTGGAAGCCCTTACTTTGTTTAATTTGTTATACCTAACGAGCACAAGGATTGCCAGGAGTTCTAAGGCAAGGCCATATTATAAGTATTAAACAAGCCCAGACCCAGGAAACAAAGACCCAGAGAGTGGAAGGAACAACATGAGTCTAGACAGCTGTCTTGTAACCTCCACATTAACAGATGAATAATGGCATCACCAGTGAATAAAACCTGCAATGATGTATCGGTTGCCAAAATAAAGGAAGCAGCCCACTTAAGAGAAAGACAGAGAGGAAGAAAGAAGAGGGAAAAGGGAACAGATCATCCATTGAGACAAAAAACCAGCAAAGGAAACAAAAGCTTCTTTGTTGACAATAATCTCCTCTTCTGTAAGGGCATTTCCATTCCTTCAAATGACAGACATTCAGACAGAACATGCAAGAGAGAAAAGTGTGAACATGGTGGTGGTGAAGGGAGAGAAAAAGCTGTCTTCTGACCTCTACATAAACAGATGCATAATGTAAGTTGGAAAAGCCTAAGACCAGGTCTCCTTTCACCTCTCAAAAGAAGCAGATGAGATGTGAAGAGCAGGATCTTTGGGTGAATTTCCTACATTATCTGAGCCAATTGGAACTGGGAGCTCTCTGATTGATTCAAATTTAGAATCCTTTTTCTCTGTGGATTCTGTTAGAAGAGCAATGAGCAACCAATATGCAAAAAATAGTGGGGACAACATAAATACTAATCTTAAATCTTTCTGACAAAAAGTAAGGACAGTGAAACATCCAGAAGGTTCCGAAAAAATTTGGAGCCAAAATATTCATCGATCACTAATAAAGAGAATTCGGGAGAAGTATCCCATGTACAGATATCTCAACTACAAGCTGGGTGTTCCTTTGCTGGTATTCAAATTAAGCCAGGATGTGCATGATGAGGCTTTTTATTGTTATTTTAATAGCTTTTACTTAATGTATATTAATAAAATTTTAACACATCAAGCTTGTGTGTTTTATTATCTTACATTGACCCCAAATTAGTTTTTAAGCCAAAGTAAAAGAGGCTTTATTGGTATGAGACTTCATCCAGATAATGCAGACAGCTGCTGCAGGAAAGTAGGGTACATAAAGAAAGACTACTCAGTAAATAATTCAACTAGGCATTGCCAGTTGGTAAAACCTGCAATGATGTATCGCTTGCAAAGTAAAGGAAGCAGCCCTCTTATGAGAAAGACAGAGAGGAAGGAAGAAGAGGAAAAAGGGAAGAGATCATTTGTTGAGACCAAAAACCAGCAAAGGAAACAAAAGCTTCTTTCTTGACAATAATGTCCTCTTCTGTAAGGTCATCTCCATTGCTTCAAATGACAGACATTCAGACAGAACATGCATGAGAGAGAAGTGTGACCATGGTGAAGGTGAAGGGAGAGAAAAAGAAAGAAAACATTCTGGAGATTTAAAGACAGAGAGAATGAAACAACAGAGCATGAGTGTTTCTCTGGTACCTTCACAAAACCCTTATCAGGCCAGCAGCATTCCAGATACTCCAATACATCCAACACAGAATTTTCTTCTTGAACCCTATGACGTTTCCAGGGAGATTGGTGTTGTTCAAGAGTTCTGTGTCCTAAGCAAGAGAGAAAAGGACACAAGATAGCAAGCAGGTGACAAGAGTGAGAAGGGGAGGGCGACTGAGTGAGTCACCCACCACCTGGATGCCTGTTAGGACTACAAAATATCCTCCACAGGTTTTGGTGGTTAGGCCTGTTAGTAATTAGGCCTTCCCCTGAAAGGGAACTATCATTTTTGCATGAGAGAGATGGCTCAGCATTTAAGGTCACTTGCTTGTCTTCCAGAGGACCGGGTTTCAATTCCTCCCACCCATACAAACATCTGTAACTCCAGTTATAGAACATCTGACCCTGGCCAACACAAGCACTGAATGCACATGGTGAACACACTAATGTGCAGATAAACTCACACTCATAAAAAAATTAATCATTTCTATTAAAAATAGTAGTCACTCTTTTACTTCAAACAAGCAGGGAACTATATTCAAGAGCACAATGCTCTTACAGAATGGAATTATTCAGTTCTGAGGTAGCATGACTCCCAGTTTCATGAAAAACTGCCACATTGATTTCCCAAGTAGTTGCACTAGTCTGCATTCCCGACAACAAGGGATGGGTATTCCTCTACTCTACATCCATTTCAGCATAGTCTATCATTGGTGTTTTTGATTTTAGCCATTCTGACAGTTGTAACATGGTATAGCAGAGATGTTCTGATTTGCATTTCCCTGATTGCTAAAAAGGCTAAGCATAACATTGTCTTTTGCCCATTTGAAAGTTTTCTGTTGAGAATTCTGTGTTCAGTTAAGTACCCCTTTTTAATTGCAGTAATTTAAGTGTTAATGTCTAGTTTCTGGATTTCTTTACATATTTGGGGATCAGAATTTTGATTACTGACTGGTGAAGATTTTTCACATTCAAAGGGATGCCTTTTTGTCTTAGTGACAAATTCTTTTGCATTACAGAAGCTTCTCACTTTCAGGAGGTGTCACATTTATTCCTTTTTGGTCTCATTGTCTATGCTACTCAGGTTCTACACTGAAGTGGTCTCCTGGGTCCATGTATTGCAGATTCATTTCAACTTCTCATCTATCAAGTTCAGTGTGGTCAGATTAATATTGAGGTCATTAAATCCATTTGTATTTGCATTTTGTGCATGCTGAACAATATGGATCTATTTTTCTTCTTCTACAGGTTGACACCCATTTATGCTGTCTGTCTTCACAAGTCTTTCTCCATGCTTTAAAGGTAACAAATTCTTCCCATTACAGCTCCTGTCATGTTCACCTGCTGTATTTCTCATATAGTTCATTCTGCTCTCCCTCTTACTTCCAGGTCTGATAACGATTATGTGAATTTTTCAACTAATGTACCACACACCTGATGAGCTGGCTTCTTTTCCCAACCACTTCAAACAGCTCCAATATATTTAACAGCCAGTAGCAGTGACATTCTTTGAGACCTTATGGAGATGTTAATAGATGGAGTTCTTAAAATGGGATGGGACCCTGGTAGCTGGAAGATTCCAGAAAGTTGGGTGGGGTGCTGCCTCACAATGAATATAATTAAGCCACCCAAGAGCTAAAATCTCATTATTCCCATTGGAAGGGGCACTGTTCAATCATCTAATCTTGCACAAATGACTGACATTGACACAAAAATAATGCCAATTATATTAACCAATTAGCATTTGTACATCTGCAGTTATGTGGTTTGGAAAGTTATTTGGTGGCTTTTCCTCTGTGTGTGTGTGTGTGTTTGTGTGTGTCTGTGTGTGTGATTTGACCAAAGGACAACTTCAGTGGTCATTCCTCAGAAATCATCTACCATGCTTATTTAGACAGTATCACTTACAGGGACCTAGGATTTTCTGAATAGAAGATGCAGTTTGGCCAGTCAGTACCAGAATCCACAGTGTCTGCCTCCCAAGAAGTGACATTACAAGCACACACTACCACGTTGGAAAGCTTTGAATAAGGTTTCTGGAGTCTGAACTCAGGCCTGTATACACACAGCTGATTTATCACTGACAAAGAAACTCTCTTTTCAGTATGTTAGTCTTAAATTGAGACTCATATAGAAAGTGATTGCTCATTTTTGAATTCACAGCACAGTGACTACAAAATTCCAATGTTGTTCAAATAAGAAAACAATATCACAAAGTTAAACAGAGTACTGATTATAAATAAGCACTTGTATACCCCATCTTCCACATGGACCTTCCTGCTCCTTCCCTTTAGTTCTCCCTGAAACTCTCCTCCAAATCCAGGCATGGGTGGCTTTTCCTGCCTTGTGGTGGCAAACTGTTGGACACTGTATGTCCTATCTTCCTCATTTAGCTATACCAGTCATTTTATGGCATAATGTTTTTGTTAGAGTTAACTCAACTGACCACATTAGGCTTTGTAAAAACTCAAATGACCTTAAAACAGCCAGGGAAACATCTTAACATTGTGTCCATTATAATGTCAGTAAAAAAAATTAGAAATCAAGACCTGCATCCTGGTCAAGATTTTTTTAATCACGATTCCAGTCCCATCTGAAGGTTACTCACTGTCTTTTGATGCCTAGATGAATTTTTGCTTTAACTAAACTTTGGCTTTCCCTAAAGCCAGTTTGAATTGTGTTTTATCACTTGGAACTGAAAAGTCTCCTGAGAGACTAGGGGATATGATGGGCTCTGGAGAATGAAGCCAGCTCCTGCATCCCTTTATGTCCTAGGGGAGCTGTTAAAGAGACACTGACATTTCTACCAGCTTGAGTTTCAAGGGCAAGGATAAGTATCCTATAGCAAATCAAGGCTGTCCCTGACTCACAACCCTGTTGTATGTTTCTCAGTGTCGCTGTTTCCGTGTTTCCTCTCTTCCTGCAGTTGCTTAGATTTCTGCTCCTTACCATCATCCATGTATATCTATCACTCCCTTCTCTCAGAAAATTGAAAAAGAAATTGCCATGATCAACATCACAGCACTATCATCCACTGCCGAAGATGCACAGAAATCATCTGTCGGGGGAAATAACTCCTCATCTCCTGATCTGGGAAGGGTTAGACTTCACACTAACATGGGCAGACAGTCTTTCAGAAGTGTATTTCCATGAGTGTTCAACTGAATGATACCACAGAAGAGGTCTGTGTAAGGTAAGTAGAAAGAAGATTGTATGTCCTTTGAAAGCAACAAAGAAGCTGACAAATACCATGGATAACAATTATTCCAAATGCATATGGGACCCTTTTTTCAAGAATGCAGAATCTGGGCTTTCTAAGCAGAAGGAAACAGAGAACTCAGTGACATTTACCCTAAGATCTCTCCTTGTCTACGGAGCTACAGTGCTCTTAAACATTGTCATCTTACGTTCACAGGAATGCCTATAGTATAGACACTACCCAATGGGTGCAGCTGGAGATTTTTCAATATCTTGTCACAGTTGGACCTGCTTGGCATACTGTGTGAGATCTGAGTCTAGGTTCAGCAAATGTTAAATCCTTCTACTAAGAGTAGTTTTTCAAGCAGAATTAAGGTCAATAATTTAACCAGTGTTGTCAGAGGCTTTGGTTAACAGACAACTCTTGATCAAAATCTTATGGGCAAAACACAGGGAGAGAGTGGATGGTGGGAACTTTAAAAGGTTATGACTTAATACTGGGAAATAACAGATATGAAAATTGTCAAGCACATAGAGAGATTGTAGATAGATAAAAAGTTATATAGATGGAAAATAGATAGAGAATAGATAGATAAATGGACAGAAAGAATTATATAAATGGACATTGATTAATATAATAATCAACATACAGATATATACAGATACATAGATTGATACATCAATAGAATAATATAGAAACATAGAGGAAACATGTACAGAGGAATAATTATACATATCTTAGAGATACAGAGATAAATACATAGAAAGACTAATAGATACATAGATACACCTAATAGATTGAAAGTGTGATAAATAGAGGTTAACATAGGTAGATAAGTAGATAGATGGATAGATATATGACTGATAGAGTAACAAATATACCCATATGTGACAGATAAATTATAGAGTGATGGTAAATAATAATTGATCATCCAAATATAAATGATTAATAGATATGTGGTGGTTTGAATAAAAATGATACTCTATCAGCTTATGGGGAGTGACATTATTGGGAGGTGTGGCCTTGTTGGAGAAAGAGTGTCACCAGAGATACTCTTTGATGTCTGAAGCTCAACATAGCTCCAGTGTCTTATTCTTCCTTCCTGCTCCCCAAGGGTCTGGATGTAGATCTCTTCCCTTCTCCTGCGCCATGTCTCCCTGAAGTCTTGTAAAATTCTGCCATGATTTTAATGGTCAGAACCCAATTAAATGCCCTCCTTTATAAGACTGATGGTGGTCATGTTATCTCTTCACAGCAGTAGAAACCATAACTAAGACAAGATAAATAGAAAGATAGATAGACAGAGAGACTGGTGTTAGATATTTGGTAAACAAATGAGGAATAAATGGATAGATGGAAGGATGGATGGATAGATGAATAATAAGAGAGAGATGATATTAATAGATTAAAAGAAATATAATTAATACATTATTGAAAGTCTCATGGCTTCTAGGACCCAGGAAAAGACAGAGAAGATTCCTCCAGCTGCCTAGTTCTTGATATGCAGAATGAGTAATGTGCCTCCAATGCGCAATACTACTAACAGTAGCTGTAAGTAACTTCCTGACACATTGATTATAACTTCTCAGAATAAAGATTCAAACTTACTCTATACACACACACTGAGCCCTGTTTAGATTGTGTCTTTCACAGTCTAGCAGGTGATTTAGCAATAAAACCATATCGGGATAGTGAGGAATGAGAGCAACAGCTTTTCCACTAGAAAAGTGAGTCTTAAAATGGAAAGGAGATGCAATAGGAACTCTAAGCATGAAGTAGATCAGGGAGAACAAGTGAGAAAACTCATGTGCTGACCTATAGGTGTTCACGTGTATACAGTAGTGAGTGTACGTGTGTTTATATAAAAGGCTTTTCCTGATGTTAGTTCTCTTAAAGGCCACAGATGCAAACATCAGACTCATTCAGTATTCATCATTCCAAGTGCTGGGGTTTAAATTCTGATATCATTCCCCGAAGAAGAAGATAACAGCACTCCATGGAGAAATGGTGGATTGATAGGCAGAGGGAAGATGAAGGCAGAAGCCTAAAATATCTCATGCATCCAGGGAGTAACTAAGTTCTCAAACAACACAAATGTCAAAAGGAAAACATGAGATGGCATGAAGGCTTGTTGGTTGCTGACCAGGGACAACTTAACATCGCAGAAAACAATAATAGCTGCCATTTTAAATCTTTGGAAGAAAATGTTTCTTAATCCCAACTGCTTTGATTAAAAAAACAGTGGAGGAGAAAACTGGGTCCTTGGGGTGGCATTCCAACTCATAAACACAAAGGAATCATGAAATTAGAACCCCACCACCTGGCAGCCACCATATATGCCTTAATTGGCTCAGGTAAGAATCGTTAATGGATTCTGCCGCTGACTGGAAGTCAAAGAAAATGGCTATTTGCAAAGTTTCAATATCTTGATGCAGAAGAAACAACTTTGAAATGAAGCAACTGCAGCTCATCCTGATGATCAAAGATACCATCACTTGTGAAGAAACAGCCTGGATATTTAAAAGGACCCAACTTGGAACAAGGACATGAAATAATACCAGCCAGAGGTTGTTCAACAAAGAGAGAATGGATTGTATAAGCATGTCACAGTCTGAACACAAAGTGTGGGAATGTGCTATGGAATAGGGACAGGTCACATAGAGTGTCTTAGACTAAGGCCTCAGTTGGAAAACAGTAATTTGGTTGCAATGAACACAATCAGACAAATAATAAAATGATTAGAAAGCATGGAGTTGAAGTAATCATTTGTAGAAATCTCTCTTTGTACAATTGAGAACACCAGTGAATCCCTGTGGATTAGTTTTCAGGATAAAATCACAACAGAAAAACAACAACAATAATAAAAGTAACATCAATAACAATAGTAATAATAGTAATAATAATAATAATGTCATTTGTTTGTCGTGAGAAAGAACACTAACCATTGTGGGAATTCTGGAGGAGAAATTTGAGAAAGGAATTTTTTCAGAATCATAAAAGCAATCAAAAGACCAACAGAGCACAGCAAGGAGAAATAATCAATCAGGACTTGAGGTTGAAGTGCCTGATGAATATAAGTAAACACAGATAATGCTTTCTTAAATATTCGATAAGCAGCAGTTAATATGACAAGTGATATCTGTCATTTATTGAAATCTGATCTAAGAGGAAGTGATGAGGCATATAAGCCATCTTGCAGGGAATAAAGAAGGAAGGGCAGAGATGAGAATTGGGGGCTTCTGAGTCCTTGCTTGCATATGACACCTTCCTCCTCCTCATATGCCAGGATGCACCATGCCCCAGCAAAGAATCACCACTTTTGGCTCCTAGTGTTTCCAGTGGGTTTCTGTCACTTGCTGCTCATCACAGTTTGCTTTACCTTTAAACTAGCTATTAACCTTGAGTCATATGGAAAGATGGAACCGTGGCTATCTGAATGGAATAAGTGAATGTCTATGGGGCTATTACTGCTAATTGATACAGAACAGTTATACCACTGTGGGTGTTACCTTAGTCCATCCAGAAGCAAGTGGGCCTAGGCAGTATAAGATATTGCCTGGAAAGCACATCCTCCATGGCAGCTTCAACTGTCAGTAATCTATAAGTAAAGTGATAGGGAATAACGCACTTCCTTGATTTCAGATTCAGCTGCCAGTACCTCCCCTATAAATGTCTGGGCCTCTTCTGGCAGTGGTTTTTTTCTTTCTTTTTTTTCTTTTTAGGACAATCTCATTTTACATACCCGAGTTAAATCAATCCACTGTCCTTCCACTCCTGCCAACTTCTCCCTTCCCCATCCTCCATCCACTCCTCCAATAAGAACTCAGTGTTTGATGAGGCCAGGAAAACATATCTGATGGCAGTTTCAATTGCTAATAGGTCCCAAATAAGAGCTAAGGCCTAGAGCACCTGTCCTCGATGGCCACTTCAACGGGAAAATGTTCTTGGCTTAGGCATAAGGCCACATATGTTGCCAACAACTTCAAAAGAAACAGGAGGGCTGGAAGAGCTTCAAACTCATGATAGCTTCATTTGCCAGCTGTCCCAAGTAAGAATATGACCTAAAAGATACTTTCCTAAGACAGAATTGCCAGTCTTACTACCATTAGCTCATAAGTAAGGGAGAAAACCTGGAGAGTTACCCACAGTAACTCCTCCTGTCAGCAACTCTTCAGTAAGAAAAAAATCATGGAAGTTTACCACACTCTTGGAATCTTTTTCTCCCAGTAGCTCCCCAGGTTGACGAGAGTCTGTTGCTTTGCACAAGAGGCAGAATGGGCTCTCCTAAGTGTTTCTGGTTCCACAAAGTCACACCACACAAGGTCCAGCCTCTCAAAGGCCATTGGCCAAAGGAGTTTCCACATCACCTCCCCTTTTACCTAATAAGAATGTTCAAACCAATACAGGACTACATATAATAAGAACAGATATCAAGTATAAAAGTTAGATTTATAGCCAGTATAGGCAATATTTTTTTCTCATTTTTTAATTCTTTTTTAATTAAAATTTCCAATTGCCCCCCGTTTCCCATTTCCCTCCCCCTCCTCCCACATATTGCCCCCTCCCCCCGCTATCCTCCCCCTATCCCCACTCCTCTTGTCCTCCCCCCAGTCAATTCCCCCTTCCTCTCGATACTGAAGAGCAGTCCAAATTCCCTGCCCTACAGGAAGACCAAGATCCTCCCACTTCTATCTAGGTCCAGGAAGGTGAACATCCAAACAGGCTAAGCTCCCACAAAGCCAGTTCATGTATTAGGATCGAAACCTAGTGCCACTGTCCTTGGCTTCTCATCAGCCTTCATTGTCCGCCATGTTCAGAGATTCCAGTTTCACCCCATGCTTATTCAGTCCCAGTCCAGCTGGCCTTGGAGAGCTCTCAATAGATCAGTTCCACTGTCACAGTGGGTGGGTGCACGCCTCGTGGTCCTGATTTCCTTGCTCATGTTCTCCCTCCTTCTGCTCCTCATTTAGACCTTAAGAGCTCAGACCGTTGCTCCAAATTGGGTCTCTGTCTCTCTCTAGATCCATCGCCAGATGAAGGTTCCCATGCCATTCTCCTTGGCCTCTTGTCAGCTCTCATTTTCCACCACATTCAAAGAGTCCGGTTTCATCCCATGTTTTTTCAGTAGCAGTCCAGCTGGCCTTGGTGAGCTCCCAATAGATCGGCCCAACTGTCTCAGTGGTTGAGTGCACCCTTCATGGTCTTGACTTCCTTGTTCATGTTCTCTCTCCTTATGCTCCTCATTATAACTTTGGGAGCTCTGTCCGGTGCTGCAGTGTGGGTCTCTGTCTCTATCTCCATCCATCGCTAGATGAAGGTTCTATGGCGATATGCAAGATATTCATCAGTATGATTATAGGATAGGTTCATTTCAGGTTCCCTATTCTCAGGTGCCCCAATGAACTACCTGAGGACATTGCCCTGGGCATCTGGTAGCCATTCCAAGTTCAAGTCTCTTGCCAACCCTTAGGTGGCTCCCTTAACTAAGGTATGAGTTTCCCTGCTCCCCTATCCAACCTTCCAATATCCCCAATCACCCCGATTCCCATAGTTCCCCTAATCCTCTCCTTTACACTTTCTTCCCCACATGACCCCTCATCCCCATCCCACCCCACCCCCAAGATTCCAATTTTTTGCCCATCAATCTTGTCTATTTCCCATAGCTGGGAGGATATCTATATGTTTTTCCTTGGGTTTACCATCTTGTTTAGCTTCTTTAGGATAAGAAATTATAGACTCAGCGGCCACTATCCATGGCTAGAAACCAATTATGAGTGAGTACATCCCATGATCTTCTTTTTGGGTCTGGGTTACCTCAATCTTGATAGTATTTTCTATTTCCATCCATTTGCATGCCAAATTCGAGAAGTCATTGTTTTTTACCTCAGAGTAGTACTCTAATGTGTATATATTCCACATTTTCTTCATCCATTCTTCCATTGAAGGGCATCTAGGTTGCTTCCAGGTTCTAGCTATTACAAATAATGCTGCTATGTACATAGTTGGACAAATGTTTTTTTCATATGATAGGGCATCTCTTGGGTATATTGCCAAGAGTGGTAATGCTGGGTCCAGGGGTAGGTTGATCCCAATTTTTCTGAGAAACCGCCACACTGATTTCCAAAGTGGTTGCACAAGTTTGCAGTCCCACCAGCAATGGATGAGGTTACCCCTTTCTCCACAACCTCTCCAGCAAAGGCTATCCTTGGTGTTTTTGATTTTAGCCATTCTGACAGGTGTAAGATGATATCTCAAAGTTGTTTTGATTTGCATTTCTCTGATCGCTAAGGAGGTTGAGCATGACTTAAGTATCTTTTGGGCATTTGAATTTCATCTGTTGAGAATTCTCTGTTCAGTTCAGTGCCCCATTTTTTAATTGGGTTAATTATCCTTTTAAAGTCTAGTTTCTTGAGTTCCTTATATATTTTGGAGATCAGACCTTTGTCTGTTGCAGGGTTGTTGAAGATCTTCTCCCAGTCAGTAGGCTGCCTTTTTGTCTTAATGACAGTGTCCTTTGCTTTACAGAAGCTTCTCAGTTTCAGGAGGTCCCATTTATTCAATTTTGCCCTTAATGTCTCTGCTGCTTTGGTTATACATAGGAAGCGATCTCCTGTGCCCATATGTTGTATGGTACTTCCCATTTTCTCTTCTATCAGGTTGAGTGTGTTCAGATTGATATTGAGGTCTTTGATCCACTTGGACTTGAGTTTTGTGCATGGTGATAGATATGGGTCTATTTTCATTCTTCTACAGGTTGACATCCAATTGTGCCAGCACCATGTGTTGAAGATGCTTTCTTTCTTCCATTTTATACTTTTAGCTCCTTTATCAAAAATCAGTTGTTCATTGGTTTGTGGGTTAAAATCCGATATTCTATAAGATTCCATTGGCCGACTATTCTGTTTTTATGCCAGTACCACACTGTTTTCATTACTGTAGCTCTGTAATAGGATTTGAAGTCAGGGATGGTAATGCCTCCAGAAGTTCCTTTATTGTATAAGATTGTTTTGGCTATCCTGGGTATTTTGTTTCTCCATATAAAGTTGATTATTGTCCTCTCAAGATCTATGGAGAATTTTGATGGGATCTTAATTGGGATTGCATTGAATATATAAATTGCCCTTGGTAGAATTGCCATTTTTACTATGTTGATCCTCCCAATCCAGAGCAAGGGAGATCCTTCCATTTTCTGGTATCCTTTCAATTTCTTTCTTCAATGCCTTAAATTTCTTGTCAAACAGATCTTTCACTTCCTTGGTTAGAGTTACCCCAAGATATTTTATGCTTTTTGTGGCTATCGTGAAAGGTGATGATTCTCTTATTTCCCTCTCTGCTTCCATATCCTTTGTGTATAAGAGGGTGCCTGAACTTTGGAGTTGATCTTGTATCCTGCCACATACTACAGGTGTTTATCAGCTGTAGGAGTTCTTGGTGGAGTTTTTGGGGTCCCTCATGTACACTATCATATCATCTGCAAATAATGCAAGTTTGACTTCTTCCTTTCCAATTTGAATCCCCTTTATCCCCTTATGTTGTCTTATTGCTATTGATAAATCTTCGAGAACTATATTGAAGAGGTATGGAGAGAGTGGACTGCCTTGGCGTGTTCCTGATTTTAGTGGCTTTAAGTTTCTCTCCATTTAATTTGATATTAGCTGTCGGCTTGCTGTATATAGCTTTAATTAAATTTATGTATGACCCTTGTATCCCTAATCTCTCCAGACTTTTATCATAAGGGATGTTGAATTTTGCCAAATGCTTTTTCAGCATCGAATGAAACGATCATATGATTTTTTTTCTTTCAGTTTATTTATATGATGGATTACATTGATAGACTTGCGTATGTTAAACCAGCCCTGCATCTCTGGTATGAAGCCTACTTGATCATAATCGATAATTTTTCTAATGTGTTCTTAGATTCAGTTTGCCAGTATTTTGTTGAGGATTTTTGCGTCGATGTTCATGAGTGAGATTGGCCTGTAATTCTCTTTCTTTGTTGGGTCCTTGTGTGGTTTTGGTATCAGAGTTACTGTAGCTTCATAAAAGGAATTTGGCAATGACTCTTCTCTTTCTATATTGTGAAATATATTAAGCAGTACAGGTATTAGCTTTTCTTGGAAGTTCTTGTATAATTCCACATTGAAACCATTTAGTCCTGGACTTTTTTTGGAAGGTAGGTTTTTGATAACAGCTTCTAATTCTTCACGACTAACAGGTCTATTTAGGTTGTTCACCTGGTCCTGGTTTAACTTTGGTATATGGTATTTATCTAAAAAAGTGTCCATTTCTTTTACATTTTCCAGTTTTGTGGCATACAGGCTTTTGTAGTAAGATCTAATGATTCTCTGAATTTCCTCTGTGTCTGTGGTTATGTCCCACTTTTCATTTCTGAACTTATTAATTTGCAACTTCTCTCTCTCCCGTTTGATTAGTTTGGATAGGGGTTTATTTTCTTGTGGATTTTCTCCAGGAACCAGCTTTTTGATTCATTGATTCTTTCAATTGTTTTCTGTGTTTCTATTTTGTTTATTTCAGCCCTCAGTTTGATTATTTCCAGTCTTCTACCCCTTCTAGGTGAATCTGCTTCTTTTTTTCTAGAGCTTTCAGGTGGGCTGTTAAGTCTCCAATGTGTGCTTTCTCTGTTTTCTCTAAGTGGGCAGTTAGTGCTATGAACTTTCCTCTCAGGACTGCTTTCATAGTGTCCCATAGGTTTGAGAATGTTGTTTCTTTATTTTCATTGTCTTCAAGGAAGACATTTATTTATTTCTTTATTTCGTCCTTAATCCAGGTGTGGTTCAGTAGTTGACTGTTCAGTTTCCATGAGTTTGTAGGGTTTCTGGAGGTAGCATTGTTGCTGAATTTTAGCTTTAATCTATGGTGATCTGATAGGATACAGGTGGTTATTAATATTTTTTTGTAACTGTGGATGTTTGCTTTGTTCCTGAGTATGTGGTCGATATTTGAGAAGGTTCCATGAGCTGCAGAGAAGAAGGTATATTCTTTCCTATTTGGGTGAAATATTCTATAGATGTCTGTTAAGTCCATTTGATTCATTACCTCCATTAATTCTCTTATTTCTCTGTTAGGTTTCTGTCTATTTGACCTGTCCATTGGTGATAGCAGAGTATTAAAGTCTCCTACTATTAATGTGTGTGGTTTGATGGCTGCCTTGAGTTTTAACAATGTTTCTTTTATGTACGTGGGTGCTTTTATATTAGGGGCATAGATATTCAGGATTGAGACTTCATCCTGATGAATTTTTTCTGTTAGGAGTAGAAAATGTCCCTCTCCATCTCTTCTGATTAATTTAAGTTTGAAGTCAACTTTGGTAGAAATTAGTATGGCCACAACTGCTTGTTTCTTATGTCCATTTACTTGATAAGCCTTATCCCAACCCTTTACTCTGAGTAGGTGTCTGTCTTTGTGGTTGAGGTGTGTTTCTTGTAAACAGCAGAATGTTGGATCCTGTTTTCATATCCAATCTCTTAGTCTGTGCCTTTTTATAGGTGAGTTGAGTCCATTGACATTAAGTGATATTAATGACCAGTGGTTGTTAACTCCGGTCACTTTTTTAGTAGTAGATTTTGTGTATTTCCCTTCTTTGAGTTGCGCTGGTAAAGGGTCTCTAGATGTCTGAGTTATTTTGGTCATTGTTGGACTCCTTGATTAGTGATTTTCCTTCTATTACTTTCTGTAAGGCTGGATTTGTGGCTACATATTGGTTAAATTCGTTTTTATCCTGGAAAATTTTGTTTTATCCATTTATAGTGAATGAAAGCTTGGCTGGGTATAGTAGTCTGGGCTTGCATCCATTGTCTCTTACATTCTGCAGTACATCTACCCAGGACCTTCTGGCTTTCATGGTTTCCATAGAGAAGTCAGGTGTATGTCTGATAGGTGTACCTTTATAAGTAACTTGGTCTTTTTCCTTTGCTGCTCTTAGTATTCTTTCTTTATTCTGTTTGCTTTGTGTTTTGATTATTATAGGGCAAGAGGATGTTTTTTTTTGATCCAGCCTATACTGTGTTCTGTATGCTTTTTGAACCTTCATAGGTATATCTTTCTTTAGGTTGGGAAAGTTTTCTTCTATAATTTTATTAAATATATTTTCTGGACCGTTGAGCTGCGCTTCTTCTCATTCTTTTATTCCTATTATTCTTAGGTTTGGTCTTTTTATTGTGTCCCATATTTCCTGAATGTTTTGTCATGAGAATTTGTTGGCCTTGCTGTTTTCTTTGATCAGCGTGTTTATTTTCTCTATGGTATCTTCAGAATCTGAGATTCTTTCTTCTATCTCTTGTATTCTGTTGGTTATGCTTGCTTCTGTAGTCTCTATTCGTTTACCTAGATTTTCCCTGTCCAGCTGGCCTTCTGTTTGTGTTTTCTTCTTTGCCTCTACTTCCGTTTTTAAGTCTTGAACTGTTTCCATTATCTGTTTGATTGTTTTTCCTTGGTTTCCTAGGGTGTCATTCACTGATTTACTCAATTCTTCAAACTTTCTGTTATACTTCTCATCCATTTCTATAAGGGCATTTTTTACATGCTGTTTAAGGGTGTCTATCACTTTCATAAAGTCAATTTTATCTACTTCTTCATGATTAAGGTGTTCATGTCATACTGAACCACACCTGGGTCAAGAAAGAAATTAAGAAAAACATAAAAATCTTCCGTGAATTTAATGAAAAATGAAGAGACAACATACTCAAACCTATGGGAAAGTATGAAAGCAGTGCTAAGAGGAAAGTTCATAGCACTAAGTGCCCACATAAGAAAATAGAGAAACCATACAATGGGGACTTAACAGCACACCTGAAAGCTCTAGAAAAATAGAAGCAGACTCACCTAGAAGGAGTAGAAGACTGGAAATAATCAAACTCAGGGCTGAAATCACCAAAATAGAAGACAGAAAACAATCCAAAGAATCAATGAAGCAAAAAGTTGGTTCTTGGAGAAAATTAACAAGATTGACAAACCCTTATCCAAACTAACTAAACGACAGAGAACACTCAAATAAATAAGATCAAAAATGAAAATGGGGACATAACCACAGACACAGAGGAAATTCAGAGAATCATTAGATCTTACTACAAAAGCCTATATGCCAAAAAACTGGAAATGCAAAAGAAATGGACATTTTTTTTAGATAAGTACCATATACCAAAGCTAAACCAAGACCAGGCGAACAATCTCAATAGATCTGTTAGTCGCAAAAAATTAGAAGCTGTTATCCAAAACCTCCCTTCCAAAAAAAGCCCAGGACCAGATGGTTTCAATGTGGAATTCTACAAGAACTTCCAAGAAGACCTAATACCTATAGTCCTGAAGGTATTTCACAATATAGAAACAGAAGAGTCACTGCCAAATTGCTTTTATGCAGCTACAGTGACCCTGATACCAAAACCTCACAAAGACTTAACCAAGAAAGAGAATTACAGGTCAATCTCACTCCTAAACAGTGATGCTAAAATTCTCAATAAAATACTGGGAAACCAAATCCAAGAATACATGAAAAAAATTATCCATTATGATCAAGTAGGCTTCATTCCAGAGATACAGGGCTCGTTCAACATAGGGAAATCTGTCAATGTAATCCATCATATAAATAAACTGAAAGAAGAAAACCATATGATCATTTCATTAGATGCTGAAAAAGCATTCGACAAAATCCAACACCCCTTTATGATAAAGGTCCTGGAGAGATTAGGGATACAAGGGTCATACCTAAATATAATAAAAGCTATTTACAGCAAGCCAACAGCAAACATTAAATTAAAGTGAGAAAAACTCAAAGCCATCACACTAAAATCAGGAACACGACAAGGCTGTCCTTTCTCTCCATACCTCTTCAATATAGTGCTTGAAGTTCTAGCAATAGCAATAAGACAACATAAGGGGATCAAGAGGATACATATTGGAAAGGAAGAAGTGAAAATTTGTTATTTGCAGATGATATGATAGTATACATAAGCGACCACAAAAACACTACCAAAGAACTCCTATAGCAGATAAACACCTTTAGTAATGTGGCAGGATTCAAGATCAACTCCAAGAAAGAGGTGCCTTCCTATACACTAAGGATAAGGAAGAAGAGAGGGAAATCAGAGAAGCATCACCTGTCACGATAGCCACATATCTATCACGATAGCCACAAATAGCATAAGATATCTTGGGGTAACTCTGATCAAGAAAGTGAAAGATCTCTTTGACAATAACTTTAAGTCTTTTAAGAAAGAAATTGAAGAGGACACCAGAAAATGGAAGGATCTCCCTTGTTCTTGGATTGGGAGGATCAACATAGTAAAAATGGCAATTTTACCAAAAGCAATATATAGATTCAATGCAATCCCCAACAAAATCCCATCAAAATTCTTCACAGCCCTTGAGAAGACAATAATCAACTTTATATGGAAAAATAAAATAACTCAGGATAGCCAAAACGATATTATACAGTAAAGGATTGTCTGGAGGCATTACCATCCCTGACTTCAAACTCTATTACAGAGCTACAGTATTGAAAACAGCTTGGTATTGACATAAAAACAGAGAAGTCAACCAACGAAATGTAAAGAAGACCCGGACTTTAACCCACAAACCTATGAACACCTGATTTTCGATAAACGAGCTAAAAGTATACAATGGATAAAAAAGATCATCTTCAACAAATTATGCTGACAAAACTGGAAGTCAATCTGTAGAAGAATGAAAATAGATCCATGTCTATCACCATGCACAAAACTTAAGTCCAAATGGATTAAAGACCTCAATAAGAGTCAGAACACACTGAACCTGATAGAAGAGAAAGTGGGAAGTACTCTACAACAGATGGGCACAGGACACCACTTCCTACGTATAACCACAACAGCACAGTTATTAAGGGCCTCTTTGAAAATATGGGACCTCCTGAGACTGAGAAGCTTCTGTAAAGCAGAGGACACTGTCACTAAGACAGAAAGGCAAACCACATACTGGGAGAAGATCTTCACCAACCCCACAATTGACAAAGGTTTGATCTTCAATATATATAAAGAACTCAATAAATTAGACCGTAAAAGGCTAATCAACCCAATTATAAAATGGGGCAATGAACTGAACAGAGAATTCTCAACAGAAGAAGTTCATATGGCCAAAAGACACTTAAGGTCATGCTCAACTTCCTTAGAGATAAGGAGAATCCAAATCAAGACAACTTTATGATGTCATCTAACACCTGTCAGAATGGCTAAAATCAAAAACACCAATGATAGCCTTTGCTGGAAAAGTTGTAGAAAAAGGGGTATACTCCTCCATTGCTGTTGGAAATGCAAACTTGTGCAACCACTTTGGAATGCAGTGTGGCACTTTCTCAGGAAATTCTGGATCAACATACTCCTGACCCAGCAATATCACTCTTGGGAATATACCCAAGAGATGCCCTATCATACAACAAAAGTATATGCTCAACTATTTTCATAGCAGCATTGTGTGTAACAGCCAGAACCTGAAAACAATCGAAATGCCTTTCAATGGAAGAATGGATGAAGAAAGTATGGAATATATCGATATTAGAATACTACTCAGCAGTAAAAACAATGACTTCTTGAATTTTGCATGCAAATGGACAGAAATAGAAATACTATCCTGAGTGAGGTTAGCCAGACTCAAAAAAAAAAGAGGAACATGGGATGTACTCACTCATATTTGGTTTCTAGCCATAAATAAAGGACATTGACTCTATAATTCATGACCCTAGAAAAGCTAAATAAGATGGTGAACACAAAGGAAAACATATAGACATCCTTCTGGATTTTAAACTTCATCAGGCGATGAAAGGTGACAGAGACAGAGTCCCACATTGGAGCACCAGACTACAACCCCAAACCAGGAGCAGAAGGAGAGAGAGCATGAACAAGGAACTCAGGACTACGAGGGGTGCGCACCCACATACTGAGACAAAGGGGATGTTCTTTTGGAAACTCACCATGGCCAGGTGGACTGGGTCTCAAAAAACATGGGATAGTACTGGACTCAATAAACATAGCGGACAATGAGGACTGCTGAGAAGTCAAGAACAATGGCACTGGGTGTTGATCCTACTGCACATACTGGCTTTGTGGGAGCCTAGGCTGTTTGGATGTTCACCTTAATAGACCTGGAAGAAGGTGGGATGTCCTTGGACTTCCCACAGGGCAGGAAACCCCGATTGCTCTTAGGACTGATGAGAGAGGGAGACTTGATTGGGGGAGGGGGAGAGTTATGGGAGTCAGTGCCGGGGAAGAGACAGAAATCTTTAATAAAGAAATATATTAATAAAAAAAACTGAAAAAAAGCCAACTGTGATATTGATGGTGAGTAATTTTGATAACATCAATGCATTGGAAAAACACCTATAACATAAAAGAAAGCCTATCCGGTATTCATTTAAAGATTTACCTTTCATGGACATCCATTACTGCTCTGAAAAGTTGTTAGGAAACATATGGCAGAAGTGGTCACTAGCCTTGTCACATATATCCTGTCCCTAGATACACCCCTACTTGAGACTGAATCTTACATGTGTGTGACTAAGTTGAACTTGGCAGTTTGTTTCAATTAATTCCAATAAAGCTGATAGTTCCACCCACTATCTAATTACACTTACATCAAATAACAAAATGTATTTGAATCACTTAATTTCGAGGGAGCACATGTACAGCAGACAATAATTGTATCCATGGAAGTCATAGGTACCAGCAACCAGGTCTGCCCAGGTCTCTGTCTAGAGAAGGAGAGCAACAGGTATACAAATCATGTAATGGGTGGGAAGGAAGCGAAGTTGCACAACTCCTGAGAGATGCTGGAAGTATGTAGGTTCAAGATGGCTCATTCCAATATTGCCTAGATAAAGGTAGAAGTAGTGCCAGGATGCTTATTCTTAATTAGACATGCCAAAGGCAAAAATTAAAATATGCTCTAATTGATATTGAAAGTGTAATGTGTTGCAGGAGGTCCTTCTGCTCCTCCAGCCAATAGCCGCCGAGATACCAGCCCTTTGGGGCGTGGTCTCTTTCCCTTTAAAAACAAAGTGGCTACTTCCCTCCTCTCTCTCTTTACTTTCTGCTCCGGTTCCGGCGACTAGACTTCTTCCTAATTGCGTGCACAGAGGGCTGTTGTCTGGGACGGTGATCTGTAAGTTTATTCCCCTTTAAATAAATACCACCCTAATAATCACAATTCCAAACTGCTGTGGGATTGTTTATGACTTGCGCCTTCATCTGGCACCCAACGTTTGGTTTTAGGACCCATCCTTCCCCTCCGCTCGGCTGCCGGCCGCCAGTTCGGCCATGGCCTGTTCCTTGTGGCCTGTGCCTTGTGCGTGGAGCCAGCAGTTTAACATAAATCATCATGCAGTGGCTTTTCTTGCTGCAGTTTTTTATATTTTCCCTTTAGACACCTCAGATTGACTTCAAGTCTCGACGCAGCTTATCGTTTGCCTCGCTACGTGGATTTAAATTCCACAGGCCCGAATAGTCTCTGCCCACGTGGTTTGCACTTTTCTGAATTGCTTTCAAATCTCCCTTGCAAGAGCAGCTCTTAAGCAGAACGAAACAGAGCACGCGGTTACCGGTTGTGGAAAGCTGCAACCCCTTGGGACAACTATGTCACGTGGAGGCATACACGGCCTCCGGGTTACTCTTCTCTATCCCTGGATTCTGGGTTTATGGTTCTGTGTACGGAATTGATTTAATTACATTTACTTTGTTGAGCAACTGGCATTTCCCAGTTTTTAACCAATACTAGACGGACACTGAAACAGGACCCTGTTTTCGTCGCTACTTGGGAACAGCGCCACCTGCTGGATAATAGGTAATATGAAAGTTTTCGTTTCCAACATGAATTTTACTGTTTTGACTACCAAAACAATGGGTTTTTTCATGCAAGGTTTATATCACTATGGAGATAACTTAATTTACTGGTTACGAGATTTCAGTATTCTTTTGAATATTCTATTACTTAGGAAAAATATGGTCCTAAGAACCATACAATCTTTAACAGAAACTAATACAGGTCAGGAGATTCTGGATTCAAAAGCTTTGAAATCACAGGTGCAGAATGTGGACAAAAAAATTGATACCTCAGTGAAATCACTAGAAACACATGTAGCTCAGGAGATTCAGGATTTAAGAGAGAAAATGATAAGAAGACTTGAAATGATTGAAGAAATTATTGGAGCTGGTGAACAGAGTGAGAAGGCACAAGGACAGGATACAATGCCACCACCAGCTATTAGATCTGGCTTACCCAGGGTTTTAGCGACATACCCTGTAATTCATTCTGACAAAGCGTCAACTTCTAAAGGCTCAAAGGAGTCAGAGAAGCTAGATGGATGCCAATAGCAATGAATGATCTAAAAGAAATTAAGCAAGTTTTTGTTACCTTTGGCTTGCACTCCGCATATGTTAAGGAAATGATAAGGACTTGGGCTTCTAATGCTAGAACTACCCCCAACGATTTCCATCAGTTAGTGTGTGCAGTTTTAGATAATGGACCTTCCTTGATGTTTAGAATCTATTTCAGAGAAGAATCCAAACATATGGAACAGCAAGGAAGAGCAACAGGTGTGGAGGTTTCCCAAGATCAAATTCTTGGTGTAGGACAATATGCTGATCCACAGGTAGAAGCTCTTTATGATGATGAAGTACTGTGTTTATGTCACCAAGCAGCTTTAAATGCTTGGAATAGGCTACAAGATCCAGCAAAAAGGGTTGAATCATATACCAGAATTAGGCAGGGACAGAGAGATCCCTTTATTGACTTTTTGCAAAGATTAATTAAGGCTCTGGACATAGGGCTAACAGACCCAGAAGCTAGACGACTACTTCTTGAATCTCTAGTTTTTGAGAATGCAAACATAGAATGCAAAAAGATAATTGGGCCTTTAAAGTTTAGATCAGCACCTATGGGTGAATGGATTCAGCATACAATGAATGTTGAGACTTTTAGCTATAATGATGAAATTTGGGTAGGAGGAGCGATTTCCCAAGCAATGAGGAGACATCAAACTGCCAGTTGTTTTAATTGTGGTAAATTAGGACATCTGAAAAGGGATTGCAGGCAAAGGATTTCTAGGAATAATATCCCTTCTGGGAATGACAAAAATAGGAGACCTCGGCCTTCAGGTATTTGTAGGAGATGCGGTAAAGGCCGCCATTGGTCCAGCGAATGCAGGTCAACAACAGACAGACAAGGCAACCCGATATTGTCGGGAATCTCCTTGAGAGGCCTCTCGCAGGCCCCCAAGCCAACAGTGGCCCAGTCATTCCCAGTCACAGTAGAGAACGTGCCTCATCAAGAAAATTTAAAGCTCCAATTTCTGCTGTAAAAAAATATTACTGGTCTAAATGATGAATTACGCATGGAGGATGAGTCAAAAAACCCAGTAGGACAGAGTAAACGCATATTTTGGCAGACTTCTATTAATGATCAAAGACCAAAGCTAAGAGTCTGTATAAATGGCACTTTTATTGAAGGCTTATTAGACACACGTGCGGATGTAAGTATCATTACTCCAGAATCTTGGCATCAGAATTGGCCTCTTCAAGAGGTAGATGTTCAGTTCCTGGGAATTGGAACCCTATCTCGTGTAAAACAAAGCACAAGATGGGTTGAATGCATAGGGCCTGAAGGGCAAATAGGAAAACTAAGGCCATATATTGCCAATATCGCAATAAATTTCTGGGGCCGCGACCTGCTACAGCAATGGAATACCCAGATTAACATTCCTGTAGTTCCAGGAACTCATAACTCTGGGAAGGACATGATGAGATATTATGGGAAAACGTCACCAGCCATTCAGGCTGTATAAGAACATACAGCAAATACCAAACCTTTAGAGGTACCAACAGCCCTACCTTTAAAATGGCAAACTGAGAAGCCAATATGGATCAAACAGTGGCCTCTAGCTGAAGATAAATTACAGGCATTGAAACAGCTAGTGCAATAGCAACTAGATGCTCAACATATTGAAGAATCCACCAGCCCTTGGAATTCTCCTGTGTTTGTTGTAAAAAAGAAATCCGGTAAATGGAGAATGGTGACAGATTTAAGAGCTGTCAACAAGGTAATTCAACCTATGGGCCCACTACAATCTGGAATTTCTTTGCCTTCTCTATTACCAAAAGGATGGCCTCTTATAGTTATTTATTTGAAAGATTATTTTTTCACCATACCGTTACAAGAAAAGGATAGAGAAAAATTTGCCTTCACAGTGCCTACTTATAATAATTCTCAGCCTAATAGGAGATATCAATGGACTGTCCTCCCATAGGGTATGCTCAATAGTCCTACATTGTGCCAATATTTTGTAAGTAAGCCATTGGAAATAATTCGTAAACAATTCCCCAAGTCCGTAATTTACCATTACATGGATGACATCTTGTTATCTGATTCAAATAAAGATACTTTAGAAAGGATGTTTGAAGAAGTAAAGAAAGTCTTGCCTAGGTGGGGATTACAAATTGCCCCTGAAAAGATTCAAAGAGGAAATTCTATTAATTACCTAGGTTACAGAATAGGGTTAGAGAAAATTAAAACGCAAAAGGCACAAATTAGGCGAGACCGGTTAAAGACTCTTAATGACTTCCAAAGATTGTTAGGAGACATTTCCAGTCTACGACCAGCTGTTGGGATAACACCTGATCTAATAGTTCATTTAAACAAAACCTTAGATGGTGATAAAGATTTGAATAGTCCAAGAAAACTGACAGCTGAAACAGAAAAGGAACTGACAATGATTGAGGAAAAATTACAGGAGGCACATGTGGATAGGATGAACCCAAATCTTAGCTGCATCCTAGTCATATTACCTTCCAGAATTTCTCCTACAGGGATTCTAATGCAGAGGGAAGATATTATTTTAGAGTGGATATTTATACCTAATAAACCAAGTAAAAAATTAAAAACATATGTGGAAAAAGTCTCTGAATTAATTATAAAAGTTAAACTGAGACTTCGTCAACTAGCATGTATAGACCCAGCAGAAATTATAGTGCCTTTTACTACTGAAGAAATAAAAAAGTTATGGGAAGACAATGAACCATGGCAAAGAGCTTGTGCTAATTTTTTGGGAGAAATTAATAGCAACTATCCCAAAAGTGGTAGACTTAACCTCATAAAGAGAACTTCTTGGATTCTTCCTAGAATTGTACGTGATGCTCCAATAACTGGAGCCTGTACGTTCTATACTGATGCAAATAAATTAGGGAAAGCAGGTTATAAGTCAGATGAATTGAGTAAGGTGGAACAAAGCCCTTATAATTCTGTCCAGAAGGCAGAATTATATGCCATTCTTATGGTGCTAAGGGATTTTAAAGAACCTCTTAATATAGTTACAGATTCACAATATGCAGAAAGAGTTATCTTGCATATTGAAACCACTGAATTTATACCAGATGACACAGAGTTGACTTCATTGTTTATCCAGGTACAAGACATAATCAGGAACAGGCATTGTCCAATGAACATAACACACATCCGGTCCCATACAGGTCTGCCTGGTCCTCTAACACAAGGCAATGCTGAGATTGATCAATTATTGATTGGAAGCGTGTTGCAGGCATCAGAATTTCATAAGAAGCATCATGTCAATAGTAAAGGCCTAAAGAAAGAATTTTCCATTACATGGCAACAAGCTAAAGACATTATAAAGTGATGTCCTACTTGTTCTTTCTATAATCAAACACCGTTGCCTGCAGGGAGTAACCCAAAGGGTACTAAGAGAAATGAAATCTGGCAGATGGATGTGTTCCACTTTATGGAATTTGGTAAATTAAAATATGTACACCACACCATAGACACGTATTCAGGTTTTCAATGGGCTACTTCCCTGAGCTCAGAAAAGGCTGATTCAGTAATCACACATCTATTGGAAGTTATGGCCATCATGGGAATACCTGCACAAATAAAGACAGATAATGGTCCAGCATATGTATCTAAGAAATGAAATGCTTTTTTGCTTATTATAATATAAAACACATTACAGGTATACCACATAATCCCACAGGTCAGGCAGTTATAGAAAGATCAAATTGTACTATAAAGGATATGCTGAACAAACAGAAAGGGACCAAAAATACTCCCAGAAATAGATTACATAATGCTTTATTGACCTTGAATTTTCTTAACGCTAATGAGAAAGGAACGACAGCAGCAGAAAGACATTGGATAATGGAAAAGTCTGCTGAACTAAATCAACCAATTTACTTCAAAGATGTCCTGACCTCTCAATGAAAGCCAGGAGATGTGCTACGTTGGAGAAGGGGTTTTGCTCTGGTTTCCACAGGAGAAGAAAAATTGTGGGTACCATCAAAATTAATAAAGGTTCGATTTGAAGAGGAGAAACCTCTTGGAAAGGAGAAATGACAACTCATCCACAATGATGATATTCCTACAGGTGGTAAGAAAAACATATAGAATGGGAGCAGGGTTCTGTTCTTATCTCCACAGGAAAACACTCATCTTTGAAAAGTTCAAGGGATCCTGGATGTTTGGATACTGACAGATGGAAAAATATCTGCCCAATAGGAACTATCAAGAAAACTGAATAAGTTGTGTAAGTAAAATATACTAAACCATATGTCTAAATTTATAGAGCTGGTTTTGAAGGTGGACTCTGGCTCAGTCCCTCTCCAATTCCAAGCCTGTTGGTAAGAGAAAAACCCAGAGTTTCTGGAGTTTCTGTCTATTGTCAAGAGCCATGATAGGGGACAGAAAGAAATATGAGTTTAGAAAATATCTTTGCTTTTCCACATATTTATCATACTTTTCATTGAATATATCTATCATTCCTTTCATTGTATATATATATATATATATATATATATATATATATATATATATATATATATATATATATTTGTGAGTGTGTGTGTGTGTGTGTATGTTTATATGATTAATGTTTAAGTTTTTCACAATGAACAATGAGTTTTTCCTGAAGTGACATTTAAAGTTTCCAGGAAGAAGATGGGGCCCCATAACAACGACTACACCTGGTTGATATGACGTCATGATACTGATAGCACTACTACAAGACCTGTTTTGGGTACCAGCTGCACAAGATGATCCCAACTTGGTTAGCTGAAATGGTGCACCTCTTATACAACATTCTGGCCAGACCTGCACAAAATACTCAGAGACTATTTGCAATTTTAAAAGACATCGATCTTGAAATTTAACCATCATTTTACTTTCACAGGATCCCCCAGAAAGAACGTCGCCCCCATGACAGCTGGAAGTAACTCTAGAGGACGACGTCCCCTCTCCCAGTAAAGTTTGCCCTTGGGTTTAGGGACATCATTTATGGGTTGATTATAAATTGGTATATGGTTGAGGGTTGGGGAAAAAATTTTATAAGCTCGGGGATCATTTTGGAAAAAAAAAGAGGGATAATAGATTGGTACTTGTTGGTACTTGTGAGTTATTGTTTTGAGACAAATGTATTGGTATCGATTCTTATATATTGATACAAAGTGAAATTATATTGACTATTGTATGCATGCATGTTTCTACTTCTGTTTAAAAACATTTGTTATGTATTGACATATATTGTATTGATATATATTGTATATATTTACCATATTGCAGTGTACATTTCTACCTCTGATTAAGATACTTACATTTTGCTTGTGTATTGATATATATTTACCATACTGCAATGTATATTTGTACATTGCTTATATTTGGAGGTCATTATCGTCATTTGTTTCACAGTTGTTTATTGTCTTAGTCTTTAAGTTAGATAGGTATTGAGAATTATATAGATCAATAGTATTCTAAGTTTGTCATTTCTAATTAGACTAATCAGGTTCTTTAGATACATAGAGATTATACTCAGTATAGATAGATAATCTTCAACCTCTTCAAAGAGCTGTAGAAAACGTCTTTTAATCTAACTCAGAGTTTTGTGGTAGTGAGACACAATTGCTCCTGGCAACACTGCTCTATTCCCGAGAGAATGTTGAGCACCAAAGACACTCCACCTGGAGCCTTTCTTCTTGGCTGAACTGGCCTATGGGTAAAGAAATGCTCATACCTCAACCACTGACAGAAATACAGAGTATCTGTGAATGGAAAAAACAGGACAGTCATATCCTGCCAAGACAGGGTAAGATAGTTTTGACAAGTTTCTTGACTTTGAAAATGGTGTGTCAGTTATGCTAGGCCTTAGCCAAAGTTGGTTGCTTCAACACTGCAAACGTGACCTTGGGTGATTGCCCAAGTAGCTAGTTGTCTCTGTGATTTGTTGCATGTTTTGGAAGGTGTTTGATTGCACTTTTTAATTACTCAGGAAACATAATTTCCCTTCACAGATCTTCGATGGGGTTGAAGACTATATAAATGTTGTTACTTTCGACTCATGACTTAGCCCAGCTATTTATTATATAAGACCTAAGCTAGTTAGAATAGGATATTTGTACTTATTGTATATAATTTCATAGTAGGTTTGGAACTCTCTGACTTAAGCAAAAGGGGGAGGTGTTGTGGGAGGTCCTTCTGCTCCTCCAGCCAATAGCCACCGAGATACCAGCCCATTGGGGCGTGGTCTCTTTCCCTTTAAAAAAACAAGTGGCTACTTCCCTCCTCTCTCTCTTTACTTCCTGCTCTGGTTCCGGCGACTAGACTTCTTCCTAATTGCGTGCGCAGAGGGCTGTTGTCTGGGACGGTGATCTGTAAGTTTATTACCCTTTAAATAAATACCACCCTATTAATCACAATTCCAAACTGGTGTGGGATAGTTTATGACTTGCGCCTTCAGTAATGACGTTTTAGAAAAAAAAAGATTGAGAATACACAGTGTATATGCCTGAACAATATATCACACATCTCCAACACGAAATGAAACAAAAAATTTCCAAAGTACCCGCAAAAAGGACCAAGAGCCAAACTGCCTGACAACTTTTCTTAGCTGTGTGGCTCCTGGTAACGATGGAAAAGAAGGAAATTTGTGCCCAGAAATAGACAAATAGTGGGGCTTTATTATATAGTATTTTTTGTGTGAAGCATTGTACATTAAAAGAGGAAAAGAAATGGCTTTGTCTCTTTGATTTTTTAGAATTCTCTCTATGTTCTTTCAAGTCAAATTGAAAGAGGCAGGTTTATTTGGGTTTCTGTGATGTCAAAATACAATGAAAATAATAGTTACTCATTCCAGAATTCATCCTTGTCCTGTCAAATCCCCCTCTCCCTGTCTGTTACGCCTGGCCTGTTCCCACTGCTTGAGGGATGATGTCAACTCGTGTGTCTCTCTGAGGAGCCCTCTCAGAACACACTTGACTTCCATTTAATCTACTCTGGAAGCCCAAATACTTAAGGAGACTTCGATCAAACAGCCTACTGTGCTGGCACACACTGATCCAATAAAGCTGCTACTGTGGGGCATGTGGTCATTTCCCATGGAGCTTCACTGACCAGCTCCTCAAACAGCTGATCAAGCTAGAGAACATTTTATCCTTTTCCCTGTAATTCAACTTGTCTCCTCTTCTTCTCCCACAGACCAGCTTCTTCAAAGAAGGATCCTTACATGGGGTTAAAAGACTTTAAAGTATTAATATTGATTAGACTTTCAAGGTTGCATTTTTATGAATCTACCTGATGCCTATATGTTGTGCATGTAATTATGAGAGCTTAAAGTTACAGGAGCCATCTCCAAGTTGTGCATGAGTTAATATTTATCTCTCCCTGAGTATGAGAAGCTGCCCATCATGGGTGATAATAGTTTTCACAGGTTATTTCTGGAAGCTACTGTCATAGAACTTATTGCTGTTTGAGTGAGAAATGTCCCCCATAAGCTCCCATATTTGAACATTTTATCGGCAACATGTGCTGCTCTTTAAAGAGGTTGCAAAACCTTTAAGAGGCATAGAATTGCTGGAAGAAGTATGCCACTGAAGATAGGCTCTAAGAATCTATAGAATCACCCAACTTCCTCTTCTCTCTCTGCCTCCTAACTGTTGAGGCAATGTGGCCAGTCAGCCTCACACTCCCGTTACTCTGCCATTCCCAAAGCTATTGAACCAATCCCTCTGAAATCGTGAACCAAATTAAACCTTTTCTTTCCCTTAAGTTGTTTTTCTCATGATGCTTTTTGCTTGCTTGTTTGTCACGATGCTTTGTCACAGCAAACGGAATGAAACCATGACATTTTGCAAGTACACACATGAAATTAACACAAAACCAACCCCCAGAAGGAAAGATGACCAAGGATTAAGGCATATTTAAGATATTGAAATAGCATTTCATTTCCTTTCTCTCAAATGCATTAAAGAAACTATTTAACAAAGGAAAAACAAATCACACAGGGTTACCTAAAATGTAGTGCCTCTTGCCAAGTAACATAGTCTTTGTAATGAGAACATGTGAATACACAGTAGAGTAGGAAACCAGGACATAAAAGAGATATACCCAAGTTCTAGTTCCCACTAAGAGCATCACCTTTCACGTAGCCACAAACAGCATAAAATATCTTGGGTTAACTCTAACAAAAGAAAGTGAAAAGTCTCTTTGACAAGAACTTTAAGGAATTGAAGGAAGAAATTGAAGAGGATACCAAAAATGGAAGGATCTCCCTTGGTCTTTGATTGGGAGCATCAACATAGTAAAAATGGCAATTCTACAAAAGGCAATTTATAGATTCAATGCAATCCCCATCAAAATCCCATCAAAATTCTTTTCTTTTCTTTTTTTTTTTTTTGTTTTTCGAGACAGGGTTTCTCTGTGGCTTTGGAGCCTATCCTGGAACTAGCTCTGTAGACCAGGTTGGTCTCGAACTCACAGAGATCTGCCTGCCTCTGCCTCCCAAGTGCTGGGATTAAAGGCGTGCACCACCATCACACGGCCCATCAAAATTCTTGACAGATATTGAGAGGACATTAATCAAATTTATATGGAAAAACAAAAAATCCTGGATAGACAAAATAATCTTATACAATAAAAAAATGTCTGGAGGCATTACCATTCCTGACTTCAAACTCTATTACAGAGCTACAGTAATAAAAACAGCATGGTATTGGAATAAAATCATAGAATTCGACCAATTGAATCATTTAGAAGATACCGATTTTAACCCACAAATATCTGAACACCTCATTTTCTATAAAGTGGCTAAAAGTATACAATGGAAGAAAGAAAGCATCTTCAACAAATGGTGCTGGCAGAACTCGATGTCAACCTGTAGAGAATGAAAATAAACCCATATCTATCACCATGCACAAAACTCAAGTCCAAATGGATCAAAGACCTCAATATCAATCTGAAAACACAGAACCTGAGAAGAGAAAGTGGGAAGTACCCTACAACATATGGGCACAGGAGATTGCTTCCTATGTATAACCCCAGCAACACAGATGATAAAGGCAACATTGAATAATTGGGACCTACTTAAACTGATAAGTTTCTGTAAACAAAGGACACTGTCACTAAGACAAAATCGCAACCCACTAACTGGGAGAAGATCTTGACCAACCCTGCAACAGACAAAGGTCTGATCTCCAAAATATATAAAGAAATAAATAAACTAGACTTTAAAATGCTAATTAACTCAATTAAAATATGGGGCACTGAACTAACAGGGAATTCTCAACAGAAGAAGTTTAATTGGCCAAAAGACACTTAAGGTCATGTTCAACCTCATTAGCGATCAGGGAAATGCAAATCAAAACAATTTTGAGATATAAACTTACACCTGTCAAAATGGCTAAAATCAAAAACACTAATGATAGCCTTTGCTGGAGAGGTTGTGGAGGAAGGGGTACCGTCATCAAATGCTGCTCAGAATGCAAACTTGTCCAACCACATTGGAAATCAGTGTGGCGGTTTCTCAGGAAATTTGGGATCAACCTAACCAAGTACCAAGCAATACCACACTGGGGAATATACCCAAGAGATTCCCTATCATATTACAAAATCATTTGTTCAACTATGTTCATAGCAGCATTATTGGTAATAGCCAGGATCTGGACACGACCTAGATGTCCTTCCATGTAAGAATGGATGAACAAAGTGTGGAAAATATACACAGTAGTGCAGTACTCTGTGGTAAAAAACAATGACTTCTTGAATTTTGCATGCAAATGCATGGAAATAGAAAACACTTTTCTGAGTGAGGTGTCCCAGACCCAAAAAGATGAAAATGGGATGTACTCAGTCATAATTGGTTTCTAGCTATAAACAAAGAACATTGCATCTATAATTTGTGATCCCAAAGAAGCTATATAAGAAGGTGAACCCAAAGAAAAACATATAGTTATTCTCCTGGATATGAAAGGTAGACCAGATTGTGAAGCAAAAATTTGGGATCTGGGGGGTGGGGTGGGATAGGATAAGAGGGGATGGGAGGAGAAAAGTAAGAAGGAGAGGATGGGGGGAACTTGGGGAATTGGGATGATTGGGATAAAGTAAGTATGGATATGGGAGCAGGGAAGCATATATTTTAATTAAGGTAGCCATTTGAGGGATTTTATTTAAAAAAAGAACTTTGTAAATAGAAGCTTAAGATTCTCAAAAATTGGTCATTTCAGGTTAGGGTGGTCTTTAAATTCAATGGCAAACCCCTATATCAAAAGAGTCACACAGGAAAACAGTGGTGTGCTCATAAAATAATGAAGACATTAAGAGAAGTGATACAAAATGACGAATATCAAAAGCCAAATTTCCTAGCCTATCTTGAGGAAGTAGGTTCCCCACCAACACATTTATTCCAGATCGTGAGAATAAACATCAACCTATTTCAAGTACTTCGTTTAATAATAAATTTTTATACCAGTTCTTGGAATTTATACATTGGACAAAGGGTTGGTTTGGGAAGTCCTTCTGTCTATGTTTGTTTTTATTGGTTAATGAATAACATTATTTCAGCCAGTAGCTTACCAGAATAGACCTAGGTGGTAAAAGTAAACAATGTTGGGAGAAAGGAGGTGGGGTCAGTGAGAAGCCACCTAGACACCACCAGAGAAAAACACCTACTCTGGAGCTACAAAAATTTGTTGGTAAGACATGAACTAGTGGTGATACAGATAAATGCAAATGGGTTAGTTTAGAATGAGGGAGGAATCTAGAAATATGGTTAAGCTATTGGCCAAAGAGTATTGTGAATAATATAGGTTTTATGTGATTATTTCAAGTCAACGTGGTCAGAAAACTAACTAATGAGTGGCCTCCACAAACAAATCAGCTTGTTGAACTGAAGAGTGTTTTTTTTTTTTTTAAATCTGTTTGCTCACTTGATCTGGGCTTCATCTAAGCATGTCTATTTGTCTGTGATGATTGCTCGGTTATATATTTACTGCCAATATATTGTTTGGAGGAAGGGGTCTATTGAATCTGCTCAGTTTAATGGACTCTCTATAATTAATTTGAGTTGGTTACTTTCTATCTTATGTAGTTTCCCTGCAGGATAGTGTTTACCAACCAAGACTACATGTTGGCATTAAAGATCTATAAATGGGGAGGTTGAAGGGTCAGAGTCAGATAAGAAGTTGCAATTGTGGACGCAGACAGGAGGGAAAAAAGAGAAGGAAAGGGAGTATGAGATCACTACCCTATAGTCTTTCAAAATGGAGGAGGGGACCTGAGCTAAGAAGGAAACAGCCACAGCTCTTTCCAGTCACTATTCCTGTCTAGGCCACAATATCTCCAAGCAGCTAGCACAAGCATTGGAAGTTTCTCTTCTGAGAGGGGCAGCCAGAGTGTGCCACATATGACCATTTTCCCTGGAGTTATCCTCATCATGGACAGAAGGAGGCATGTCTCCCTAAAATCTCAACAACAATCTCACAGATGAAAATAAAAGGGCTTATTAAGGACACTTGGAGAAGCATTATAACTAACAGAGTTGGGAGATAATACATCCTCTAGGATGTGATGATGTCAATCTGCACAGGCACATCTGCCTCTCTTCTGATCATATGAACAGAATGCCCGCTGGTTTGGGAAGCATCTCATCTGGGATTGTAATACCAGGGCATTAAAATGTCCTCTTTGCTGGTCTTCTACCCCAGAGTGGTCTCTCTCTCAGGTACATTGGGATGAACCATTTGCAGGAATAATAGAAAAATAGGTAGAGCATCCAGAATGAGGTATAACATACACAGCCACAATTACATATGCAGCAACAGGAAACAGATGAAGAATTCTGAGCATCAATGGAAGTTGAAGACCTAATACCAAAGCTAAGTCATGTAACACCATGGGTAGTTTCAGAGTTTCAGAGAGTAAATTCAGTTACATTCTGGAAAAAGCTAAGACTGCAAAAGATGGCTTTCATAATCAGAAAGTAGAAAAATTGGGACTGCAAAAAGGAGGCAGTGAGGAGTCAAGGGTGGTCATTGAGCAATGAAGAACCCCAAGTCCCTATCCAAACATGATACTGATATCATTTTTAAAAGTTATTGAGCCACAAATCTTGGCAGTCAGAGCTCAGGAGCTGAAATTACATTTCTATCCCATGTAATGAATCTCTGCCTTGAGCATCTACAATGATGCATTTCTGTCTTGAGCATCTGGAGCAATATTTCTTTTCCTTAAGCATCTATAGCAATGCACCATGGCCTTGAGCATCTGCTGTCATACCCCTCTAAAATGATTATCTACAGAAATTAACATCTGCTTTAAAAAGTGATATACTACTGGGATAAACCTACCATTGCATGTTTCCTTTAATGTACACTTTTATATAACTACACCCTAAATTTGATATCAAGACCTGAGCACAAACAGATTTCACAGTTCGCAGTTTCCCCACGCTGTGATTATTCAGTAGGCCTCTGGACACATCCACCAGGAGACTTGAGGGGAGGAAGCAGAGGCATTCACGTTTGAATGTCTCTCATCTCAATTTCCACAGCACTTCTTTTAAAGTTATACCATTCCCTTTTGTGATCCAGAATATTTGCTCACAGCTCAATATTTTTTAACCAACTGTCTTGTTCTTCAGCCATGGCACAGTCAGTAAGGTGCATTCCATACAGATGGAGACCATAAATTTGATCCCTTCAAACTTGTGCAAAAATCTCGGCATTAAAGATATCAACTCATCACTCAGTGCTGAGGAGACACAACACCTGGGTCTCTAAGACTCGCTGTTTGGTCAAGGGGAATTGGTCAGCTCCAGGTTCAAAGAGATGACATATCTTAATCATGACAGAGAGTAATTAAGGAAGACACCCAGGGTTAATTCTGGACTTTGCATGCATGTATACACATCTCCATAAAAAGTTACACTCATATATTAAACAACTGTCTTTTGTATTTCTAAATATACACATTTCTGTGGTGAAGTTTTGAGCTTAATTTCGACTGCTCTTTTGAGTTGTAGGAACAGCTGAATGTTTTCTGCCACCGGGTCCCCGCACTGGCTAGCTTTACCCAAAATAATTACATAGAAACTGTATTATTTTAAATAATACTTTGCCCATTAGGTCTAGCCTGTTAGTTGCTAATTCTCACATCTTGATTAACCCATTTCAAATAATCTGTGAAGCACCATGAGCTTATGAGAATCATAAGCTGCTTCTGTCTCGGAGGGGAGGGAGGCATGGCGTCTGTTGACTAGGCTTCTTTCTCCCAACATTCTGTTGTTTACTCTGCATATCTAACCTGCTGTCCTATCAAAAGGGCAAAGGCAGTTTCTTTATTAACCTATAGACATTTAACCCTCATCCATCACTTTGGCCTTCCTCATACAATGACATTAGAAGAAATCTTTCTGTAAGAACCCTCTCCACTATCTCATTTGGCCTCTTGAATCCTCCCTCCTCTCTTCCAAAGACAAAAGGAAGCCAGGCTCAGACATGTTACACAGTCTAAAAAAGAAGGATGGAATCAAGATTTGAATTCATTACCAAAGTCTAAAATATTAACCAAGGAATTCACTGCACGACCATACTTTTTTTTCAACTGAGAATGAACTCACACTCTGAGGAGCTGAAAGGCAAGTTCATACTGCATTAACTTCACATTGGCCCTTAATAGATATGCCGAGCATTATGATGGACACCTCACCACTGATACATTGACATCTTATTCCTTTGTATTTAATGGGCCAGTTGGCCACATACCTTATTCAATCTTCCCTTCAGTGATTTGATTTCCAGAATCCTCCATCCCCTCACTTCAATCCTAATTCACACACTCCCCAAAACCCCTTGATGGTAGACAGGTATCAATATCTTACTGGTATTTTCAGGTCTGATGGGTTTATGGGGTCTTTTCCACACTCCTCCTAACATCACAGATTTCCTAGGTAACTGATTCTAGGGAGCTCGGTGCATTCATCATATGTGTGCATGTCACACACCAATGTGATTCAATGTGTACTAGTTTAGCCTGGGTGCAGGTGAGTCTGTTCATGACTTTTATAGCCAAGTCCCACAGAACTTGATCCATGAAAAGGGTACAGTGTTTTACAGTTATTGCAGGCTAATTGTTTAAATGAACTCACAAGGGTTGAATGGCATGCATAAGACCTGTAAGAGTGCAAGACAGAAAGAATCCAGGCATGACAAAATAGGTGGCAGACAGAAGCCTGGCAAAAGTAAGTAGTTAGCCTAAGGTCCAACCCATTGCAGAAGAGCCACTGAGAGGAGACACTTTTCTTTAGGCAGGAGGATCCTGGGCACTCAACATGCTCCAGTGGAGATAATATACCCAGGGACTTCCAGATGGTATGAATTAAACCATTAATCAAATGAAACCTAATTTTCTTTACTTCTGAGTATACATTTGTGATGCTTCACGAACACTCTGTATCCTCTTAAGTCCCAACATCTTGATGTCACATCTTTCCATATGACACGCTTTTCCCTAATGGATTATCCCTCTCTGAGTTCCTACGTCTTTTTGGCCACTCGCCTCTGTTTCCAAAACAGCCATCTTGTCCTCTTCCACACACTGCATCTCCTTTCTTCCTTTCCTCTCCAAGGGGAAAAGACCATAAGTTCGGTTTTGTTTTGAGGCATATATTTCTGTGCTGTCCCATCCACCAGACACTCCATCATTGACCAAACAACATAACATTTTCACAAATTTTTATTTTTAGGAGCAAAAATAAATTTCCATTGGGAAAGATACCAGGATTAATAGAAGACCTGAGGTATTTCTGAAAAAAAATTTGTGTATTTCACTTTAACAGATCTTCATCAAATCATAGACATAGATATGGAAGTCATTATCAAACTTGATGAAATACACGGAAGGTTTGGTGGGAACTTGGTAAATAATTTTACCTATCTTTTGGGTTCCATCTTTTTGGTTGTGCTGCACATTCTTGCCTGCCAAGAATCCCTGCCTAATTCCAAATTCACCCCTATTGGAGGACATCCTGGCTTAATATGAAGGTTGCTTTCAATGTAGTAATCTAGACGGTGGTAAAGATACACAGATGGATCTTTCTCATAGGTAATGTAGAAACAGTTCTTCATGGTCTACACCTCATCTGGGACCACCTCACTCCACTCTTCCATGGAGCCTGGCGTGATGTGGAGGTTACCTTCATGGTAGTCAACCAGGAGGTGGCAAATGTACAAGACTGGACCTTTTTTTGTAGGTAATATAGAACCAGGTCTTCATGATTGGCACGTCCTCTAGGACCATCCCCTTCCAGTCATCCTTAGAGCCATTTGTGTCCTGAAGTGTTTGTTTCACTGCTCTGCCAATTATGGTGTTTGAGAGATGAGTGTCTGCCTCCTGAGGAAATGGTATGTTGTTAGGCAGGAACAAAGGGTTTAAAATCCTTTCATCACTGTGAGGTTCCAATCCATAGACAATGCTATCCCATCATACTTCAACAAATAGAGAGAGAGATTCATTGGCAGTTGATCTAGAATGATGGCTTTCCACTGGGTGACTGGTTCATTGGGTACCTTCCAGCTGTGAGAAATTCTGCGGCAGACAATATTCTCCAGGGCCTCAAAAGGCCTACTCAGTTTTTGCTTCTGGAGAGATGACCCATTCCTCTTCTGGAGAGATGGCATGCATCTCATACTAAGAGGCATCTTCATCATGGCTGTAGACTTGCTGAGATAGGCCACTCACCTCCTGGTCTGATGTTTCTTGGCTATCTTTATGTGCTTGGGCTTCATAGCTGCCCACTCTCTAGGTTGAAAGAAATTTCCCTCTGTTTAATTCAGAAACAAAGTAATGGCATCAATAATGAGTGCCTGCAAAGATAAGAAGGGGAGGCTGTGAGGTCATGGATCTTTTCTGGAAGAACTTTGGGGCAGGAGACAAAAACAGTGCTGAACTGTTTTGCATACCTAACTGTAATATTCTCTTAAGAAATGAATAGGACAATTAGCAAATTTTTCTCTACAGCTCACTATATAAATCTCAGAGACAAATTCCTGCTGCCCAAAGGCAAATGACCTCTGCTGAGAAACCTACTTTCTGACTGACTAAGTCAATGAGAGGAGAAGGTATGCCTATCCCCGAAATGAGTAAGAAAAATCTGAACAGATAACAAAGAATTCGAAGGACATCCACACGTCTCCTTCGACATCAAGCTAAAAGGTAGGGGGCTCAATACAAGACAGCCTGCGCAAGGTCATGGCACTCCAGTCCACTGGCTCTCTGTATTGTGTCTCCTGATCCAGACCCAGGTATATTACATAAAGCCATTCTGTGTCTTCATTGTGGAAGTGAGTACTGTGAGACCCACTTCAACCTGAAAGCCTCATTATTCTGGGCAACAGCAGCCATTGAGATATAATTAGTATCTTTTAAAACACCTATGGACAAAGAGGAGCTTTGCCATTTTAGTGGATTGATGAATTTGATATTGTTAGCAAAGATAAAGTGGGAAGAATAGCTGGCATTCACTATCCCCACAGGTATCAAATATAGGAGCTGGTAACAACAGAAATGGTGGACCCGCAGGACATTTGAAGGAAAACTTTTTTGCACTACAGAGGTCTTAGTTGCTTTGGAAACATATTTACCAAAAGAAAATGTCCTACCTCTCCAGATTCCATCTTCTTGAAATGTTCAGGTGCAAAAAGCCTGTTGAACAGTTGTGGAGACCAGGAGCTGAACTGTCCTCCTCAGGCACTGTGAGGATAATAAACCCACCTTCATGGAAGACTAGTGCTTTGAGTGGAACAGTGTTGCTACCACGAACCAAGGCTTTATGACATCACCAAGGCTCTACTTATGTCAGAAATCCCCACACAAGCCTGTTACTTTCCTATTTACCCACAGAAACGTCCAGCATTCAGCTCCTAAAAAGCTGTATACAGCCACCAGGGGACCCAAAATAAACCCCCACTCATCTTCCCAATTACTCGAGTCACACTCTTGCCCAAGCAACTCAATCCCTGTATCTTATTTTTCTTGAAAAGTCTTTGGTGTCTGAGTCAACAACTCACATGAAAGTTTTTTTTCTTAGATCCCATCTCCATTGGTTATCTTCTATTGATTTTTTCTTCCTTCATAAATAATAAATTTCAAATTTCCACTACCTTTCTTCCATCCCCTAACTACTCACGCAACCCCCAATCCTCTCCACTTCCAATCCAGTCCTAATAGAGGGCAGGGTACCTTGACCTGTGGGAAGCCCTTGCCCCCCCTCCATCCCGTTTGAGGAAGGTATGCATCTACATATAATATGATCGTTTAAAGCCTGTATGTGCAGTACAGACAAGTCCCAGTGCCATTATCATTGGGTTCTCCTTCTGCCCCAATTGTCAGCCACATTCAATGCTTCCATTTTGATCCCAGACCCTGTCAGTCCCAGCACAGCTGTTTTGTTAAGCTCCCATTAGCTAAGACACAGTGTCTCAGTGGTCATTACTATCACTTAATATCAATGCACTCAACTCACCTATAAAGTAGAAATGACTCAATAGCAGTTGGTTCAACAAAGCCCACCACAGCATGGTTAATAGTTCAGTAAGGCTGAGAACCTGAAATTCACTGTGCAGCCTTGAGGCAGATCAGTGATCTGAAGAGTGTTTTTTTTAATCTTTGGCTCAGTTGATCTGAGCCTCATCTAAACATCTCTATTTGTCTGTGATGATTGCTCGGTTATATATTTACTGCCAATATACTGTTTGGAGGATGTTGCCTTGTGAATCTGCGCAGGTTATCATACTCTCTATAACTAATTTGAGTTGTTTACTTCCTATCTAAGTAGCTTTCCTGCAGGATAGAGTCTATCAACCAAAACTACATATTGGCATTAAAGAACTTTATATGTGGAGATGGAAGGGTCAGAGTCAGATAAGAAAGTAAAATTATGGATTCACACAGGAGAGATAAAAGAAAAGGAGAGGGAGTATGAGAGCACTACCCTGTAGGATTTCAAAATGGAGGAGGAGACCTGAGCTAAGTAGGAAACAGCCACAGCATTTTCCATAGTCACTACTCCTGTCTAGGCCACAAAATCTCCAAGCAGCTAGCCCAAGCATTGGAAGTTTCTACTCTGAGAGGGCCAGCTAGAGTGTGGCACAGATGACCTTTTCTCCTGAAGTTATCCTCACCATTGGCAGAAGGAGGCATATCTCCCTAGAGTCTCAACAAAAAGTCTCAGTGATATAACAAACGGCTTATGAAGGACCCTTGGGGAAGATTCAAAACTAACATAATTGGGAAAAAATGCATCTTCCAGGATGTTATGATGTCAGTCTACACTGTCACATCTGCCTTTCTTCTGATCTTATAAACAGGATGCTTGCTGCTTGAGGAAGCATCTCATCTGGCGTTGTAATACCAGGGCATCAAAATGTCCTCTTTGCTTGTCTTCTCCCTCAGAGGAGTCTCTATATCAGGTACAGTGCATTGAACCTCTTTCAGGAATAATAAAAACAGATAGAGCATCCAGCTTGAGATATGACATACATGGCCACAATCACATTGGCAGCAACAAGAAACAGATGAAGAATTCTGAGCATCAATGGAAGCTGAGGACGTAATACCAGAGCTAAGACATGTAACACTATGGGGAGTTGCAGAGTTCCAGAGAATATATTCAGTGACATTCTGGAAGAAGCTAAGACTGCAAAAGATGGCTTTCCTAATCAGAAAGTAGAAAAACTGAGACTATGTGAAATATAGGCAGAGATGAGACAAAGGTGGTAACTGAAAATGAAGAACCCCATGTCCCAATTCCAGGAAGATAATGAAAGCATTTTTAAAAGTTAATGAGCCACAAATCCTGGCAGTCAAAGCTCAGGAGATGGAATGCCATTTCAATCCCATGTAATGAATCTCTGCCTTAATCATCTAAAATGATGTATCTCTGCCTTGAGCATCTGGAGCAATATTTCTTTGCCTTAAGCGTCTATAACAATGCACCTCTGCCTTGAGCATCTGCTGTCATGTCCCTCTAAAATGAGCATCTACAGAAATTAACATCTGCTTTGAAATGCAATATACAACTGGGATAGACCAACCATAGCATGCTACTCTGGATGTACACTTTTATATATTTACACCCTAAATTTGATATCAAGACCTGAGCCCAAACAGACTTCACAGTTCGCCGTTTCCCCATGCTGTGATAATTCAGTAGCCCTCTGGACACATCCACCAGGAGTCTTGAGGGGAGGAAGCAAAGGCATTCATGTTTGAATGTCTCTCATCTCAATCTCCCCAACATTTCTTTTAAAGTCATACCATTCCCTTTTCTGATTCAGAATATTAACTCAGAGCTCAATACTTTTTAACCAACTGTCTTGTTCTTCAGCCATGGCTCAGTCATTAAGGTGCTTGCCATACAAATGAAGAACATAAATTTGATCCCTTCAACTTGTGCAAGAATCTCAGAATTAAAGATATAAACCCATCACTCACTTCTGAGGAGACAGCCACACCTGGGTCTCTGAGTCTCACTTTTTGATCAAGGGGAATTGGTCAGCTCCAGGTTCAAAGAAATGATGTATCTTAAACATGACAGAGAGTAACTAAGGAAGACACCCACGGTTAATTCTGGCCTCTGCATGCATGCATACACATTTCCATAAAATGTTACACTCATCTTTTTAAACAACTGTGTTTCCAATTTATATTATACACATTTCAGTGGCAGAGCTTTGACCTTAACTTTGACTGCTCTTTGGTGTTATAGGAATGGCAGGTTGCATCCTGCCACCTGTCTCTAGCTCTGGCTAGCTTTTCCAGAAATAATTTTACAGAAACTGTATTCTTTTAAATACTGCTTGACCCATTATTTCTAGCCTGTTATTAGCTAATTCTCACATCGTGATTAAGCCATTTCAAATAATCTGTGTAGCACCATGAGCTGCTGGCTTACCAGGGAGATTCTTAAGCTGCTTCTGTCTCAGAGAGGGGTGGCATGGTGTCTGTCTTACTCGGCTTCTTTCTCCCAGCATTCTGTTCTGTTTACTCTGCCTATCTCACCTGCTGTCTTATCAAAACGGCCAAGGTAGTTTCTTTATAAACCTACAGACATACAGCCCTCCTCCATCACTTTGGCCTGCCTCACACAATGACATTAGAAGAAATCTTTCTATAAGAACCCTGTCCACTCTCTCATTTGGCCTTTTGAATCCTGTCTCCTCTCTTCCTAAGACATAAGGAAGCTAGGCTCAGACATGTGACACAGTCTAACAAAGTTCCAACAGAAAGGAAGGATGGAATCAAGATCTGAATTCATTGCCAAAGTCTAAAATCTTAACCAAGGAACTCAGTGCATGACCATACTTTTCGTTCCACTGAGAATGAACCCACACTCTGAGGAGCTGAAAGGCAAATTCACACTGCATCTACCCCACATTGGTCCTTGACAGATGTGAAGGGCATTATGATGGCCCCTGATACAATGACATTTTATTCCTCTGGAGTTGACTGGCCAGTTGGCCACCTACCTTACTCAATATTTCCTTCTGTGATTGGATTTCCAGAATCCTCCATCCCTTCACATCATTGCTAAGTCACACACTTCCCAATGCCGCTTTCAGATTTTATATAGACAGACTTTGCCACCAGAGTGATGGGATGAACTGTAGTATGTGTCCCATTGTTTTATAAAAGAGGGGCCCTGAATAATAACCTTTCTATATTCCTGCAAAATCTAAACCAGAAAATCAGCATGTAAATGTGACATCCCTGCACCTCCACAAGGAGTTAAACTGGTGGTGTAGATTGCAGTGAACAGGATTGACATTCCAATGAAGGGGCATCTCTGCCCGACTTAAGAAAAGTCTCATAGGAAGTAAAGTAGATCTGTGGCCATACAACCTTGGAGGATTTTATGAGGTAGAAATACAGATTTCTATATGAATAGACAATATATTCATAATGATGGGATGACTATTCTTAGTTGTCAACTTGACTACATCTAGAGTTAATAAGTATTTTAATGACTGGGCATATTTATGGAAGGATATTTCTTCTTAATTTCAATTTTGAAGTGGTAAGACACACTCCTAATCTGGATCTTTGAGATAGGACTCTTTTGAGGTGGGAAGAGGCATTTTGTTTGGACCACACCATCTTCTGGCAGCTTTTATAAAGGAGATGAAAGGAGGAATCTCTTTCTCGGCCTGCTTGCTCTCAAAGGCAAAGCTATTCCCTCACCAGCATTAACACAGAATTCTTTATAATTCTGGTGTGTACAAAAGACTAGCTGACACATTCAGAGTCTCGGACTGAATACCTACTTTGCTTTTGGACATTCCTTTCATAGTGGGATTAACAAGGCCACAACCTATAAACCATTGTGTTAAAACTTTTTCTATAAGTTCTGTTACTCTAGAAAACTATGGCTAATAGAAATGTTACTGAATTAAATAATAGTAACATTAATTAACTCATGGGCCAGGAAGTTGGCACAGTAGGCAAAACACTTGCCATGAAAGTGAAAGGCACTGTGACTGAATTCTCAGAAGCTACTTAAAATCAGGATGTGTACAATTATCTGCAAGTCCAGTTCTCTTAAGACAAATTGGGAGGTGGAGATAGGAGACTCTTCAGAAGCTAGCTAGTCAAGTACCCTTGAATAAGCAACAAAAACAATAAAGACACCATATCAAACAAAATGGAAGGCAACTACTGATATGCTGGGTTGTCCTCCCCTCTCCTCAAGCCCACATGCTTACTATGGCAATGCCCACTTACACTCACATTCATGAATACACACACACATATATACACACACACAAAGAATGAAACAGCTTCCATATGTATGAAGGCACACATACACATCCTTAGGCCCGTCTCGGCCAAGTCTGGCACTAAGCTACCTCTCTTTGATCTAGAGTCAACCATATCCGTACTTATACACCAATTAGACCACCTCTTCTGGAAAAATCAATAACCATCTGATTCAATGAGGTAACCTGTCTCAAATATATGGCTGTGTGTGTGTGTGTTTGTATGTGTGTTTCCATGTGTGAAGATATGCATTGTCAGTCTGTCTCATATGTACCTATGTCCTAAACTCAGGTTTTTCTTGACTCCTAATATGGAAGCCCTTGCTTTGTTTAATTTGTTTTACCTAACGAGCACAAGGATTGCCAGGAGTTCTAAGGCAAGGCCATATTATAAGTATTAAACCAGCACAGACCCAGGAAACAAAGACCCAGAGAGTGGAAGGAAGAACATGAGTCTAGACAGCTGTCTTGTAACCTCCACATTAACAGATGAATAATGTAAGTTGGAAAAGCCTAAGACCAGGTCTCATTTCACCTCTCAACAAGCAGATGAGATGTGAAGAGCAGGATCTTTGGGTGAATTTAATTTTCCTACACTATTCGAGCCAATTGGAACTGGGAGCTCTCTGATTGATTCAAATTTAGAACCTGTTTTCTCTGCAGTTTCTGTAAGAAGAGCAATGAGCAACCAATATGCAAAGAAAAGGGGGGGGCAACATAAATACTAATTTTAAAGAATTTTGACAGAAAGTAAGGACAATGAAACTTCCAGAAGTTTCTGAAAGAAATTGGAGTCAAAATATTGATCACAAATGAAGAGAATTGGGTAGAAGTATCCCATGTCAAGATATCTCAAATGCAATAAGGGTGTTACTTTGCTGGTATTCAAATTAATCCAGGATGTGCATGATGAGGCTTTTTTATTTTAATAGTCTTTTACTTTAATGTATATTAATAAAATTTTAATTCATCAAGCTCGTGTGTTTTATTATCTTACATTGACCCCAAATTAGTTTTTAAGCCAAAGTAAAGAGGGTTTAATGGTATGAGACATCATCCAGATAATGCAGACAGCTGCTGCAGGAAAGTAGGGTACATAAAGAAAGACTACTCAGTAAATAATTCAACTAGGCATCACCAGTGAGTAAATCCTGCAATGATGTATCGATTGCCAAAATAAAGGAAGCAGCCCACTTAAGAGAAAGACAGAGAGGAAGGAAGAAGAGGGAAAAGGGAACAGATCATCCGTTGAGACAAAAAACCAGCAAAGGAAACAGAAGCTTCTTTGTTGACAATAATCTCCTCTTCTGTAAGGGCATTTCCATTCCTTCAAATGACAGACATTCAGACAGAACATGCAAGAGAGATAAGTGTGAACATGGTGGTGGTGAAGGGAGAGAAAAAGCTGTCTTCTGACCTCTACATAAACAGATGCATAATGTAAGTTGGAAAAGCCTAAGACCAGGTCTCCTTTCACCTCTCAAAAGAAGCAGATGAGATGTGAAGAGCAGGATCTTTGGGTGAATTTCATTTTCCTACACTATCTGAGCCAATTGGAACTGGGAGCTCTCTGATTGATTCAAATTTAGAATCCTTTTTCTCTGTGGATTCTGTTAGAAGAGCAATGAGCAACCAATATGCAAAAAATAGTGGGGACAACATAAATACTAATCTTAAATCTTTCTGACAAAAAGTAAGGACAATGAAACATCCATAAGGTTCCGAAAAAATTTGGAGCCAAAATATTCATCGATCACTAATAAAGAGAATTCGGGAAAAGTATCCCATGTCCAGATATCTCAACTACAAGCTGGTTGTCCCTTTGCTGGTATTCAAATTAGCCAGGATGTGCATGATGAGGCTTTTTATTGTTATTTTAATAGCTTTTACTTAATGTATATTAATAAAATTTTAACACATCAAGCTTGTGTGTTTTATTATCTTACATTGACCCCAAATTAGTTTTTATTTATTTATTAATTTATTTATTTATTTTACCATCCTCGGCACCACTGCTCTTTATTTCACTTCTAAATATACTTAAATCCCAATATACTATCACCAGCTTTACTTTAACAAGCTAATTAGCTTTATAGAATGTAGAACAACATTTTTAATTTCACATCATTTCTTTGCCTTTTAAGACCTTATTCCATGCGATGGCATTTTTCCTTTAGCTTGAAACTTCCATTTAGCATCTCCTATAGTGCTGCCACATTATCAGCAAATTCTCTCCCCTGTCATTTAGCTGAAAATGTCTTACATCGCCTTAATTTTCTTTTTTTTTTGCAAATCATCTGTTAACTTTTCTTTATTTTTTTATTCTTTTTTAATTAAAATTTCCACCTTCTCCCCGTTTCCCATTTCACTCCCCTCCTCCCAAATATTGCCCCTCCCCCATCTCTCCTCCCCCTATCCCTAATCCTCTTCTCCTCCCCCCACACCATTCCCCCTCCCTCTCGATACTGAAGAGCAGTAAAAATTCTCTGCCCTGCGGGAAGACGAAGGTCTTCTATCTACGTACATGGAGGTGAGCATCTAATCAGGATAAGCTCCCAGAAAGCCAGTTCATGTATTAGGATCAAAACCTAGTGCCATTGTCCTTGGCTTCTCATCTGTCTTCATGGTCCGCCATGCTAAGAGAGTCCAGAATCAACCCATGCATATTCAGTCCCAGACCAGCTGGCCTTGGTGGGCTCCCAATAAATCAGTTCCACTGTCACAGTGGCTGGGTGCATCCCTCATGGTCCTGATTTCCAGCTCATGTTCTCCCTCCTTCTGCTCCTCATTCGGACCTTAAGAGCTCAGACCGTTGCTCCAAATTGAGAGTCTGTCTCTGCCTCGATCCATCGCCAGATGAGGGTTCTAAGGTGATATGCAAGATATTCATCAGTATAGGAGAAGGTCATTTCAGGTTCCCTCTCCTTAGTTGCCCAAGGTACCAGCTGGGGACATATTCCTGGACACCTGCGAACCACTCAAGAGTCAAGTCTCTTGCCAACCCTAAGATGGCTCCCTTAGATAGGATATATACTTCGCTGCTCCCGTATCCTCCCTTCCTATATCCCAACCATCCCAATCCCCCAAGCTCCTCCCATCCTCCCCTTCTCATGTTTCTCGTCCCATTTCCCCTTTGCCCAATGCCACCTCACCCGCAAGTTCCCAGTTTGTGCCCTGCAATCTTGTCTACTTCCCCTCTCCATGCAGATGACTATATGATTTTCTTTGGGTTCACTTTCTTATTTTACTTCTCTAGGATCACAAATTATATGCTTAATGTCTTTTATTTATGGCTAGAAAACTATTATAAGTGAGTACATCCCATGTTCCTCTTTTTGGGTCTGGGATACCTCACTCAGGATAGTGTTTTCTATTTCCATCCATTTGCACGCAAAATTCGAGAAGACATTGTTTTTTACTGCTGAGTAGTACTCTAATATGTATATATTCCACACTTTCTTCATCCATTCCTCCATTGAAGGGCATCTAGGTTGTTTCCAGGTTTTGGCTATTACAAACAATGCTGCTATGAACATAGTTGAACGGATACTTTTGTCATTTGATGGGGTATCTCTTATGTTTATTCCCAATAGTGGTATTACTGGATCTTGGGGTAGGTTGATCCCAAATTTCCTGAGAAATCGCCACACTGATTTCCAAAGTGGTTGCACAAGTTTGCATTCCCACCAACAATGAATGAGTGTGCCTCTTTCTCCACAACCTCGCCAGCAAAGGCTATCCTTGGTGTTTTTGATTTTAGCCATTCTGACAGGTGTAAGATGGTATCTCAAAGTTGTTTTAATTTGCATTTCCCTTATCGCTAAGGAGGTTGAACATGACCTTAAGTGTCTTTTGGCCATTATAATTTCTTCTGTTGAGAATTCTCTGTTCAGATCAGTGCCCCATTTTTTATTGGATTCATTAGCATTTTAAAGTCTAGTTTCTTGAGTTCTTTATATATTTTGGAGATCAGACCTTTGTCTGTTGCAGGGTTGGTGAAGATCTTCTCCCAGTCAGTGGGTTGCCTTTTTGTCTTAGTGACAGTGTCATTTGCTTTACAGAAGCTACTCAGTTTCAGGAGGTCCCATTTATTCAATGTTGTCCTTAATGTCTGTGCTGCAGAGGATAAACGTAGGAAGTGATCCCCTGAACCCATATGTTGTAGAGTACTTCCCACTTTTTCTTCTATCAGGTTCAGTGTGTTCAGACTAATATTGAGGTCTTTAATCCATTTGGACTTGAGTTTTGTGCATGGTGATAGATATGGATCTATTTTCATTCTTCTACACATTGACAACCAGTTCTGCCAGCACCATTTGTTGAAGATGCTCTCTTTTTTCCATTGAATAATTTTAGCTCTTTATCAAAAATTAGGTGTTCATCAGTTTGTGGTTTAAAATCAGGGTCTTCTACTCGGTTCCATTGATCGTCTTCTCTGTTTTTATGCCAATACCAAGCTGTTTTCAATACTGAGGCTCTGTAATAGAGTTTGAGGTCAGGGATGGTAATGCCTCCATATGATCCTTTATTATGTAAGATTGTTTTGGCTATCCTGGGTTTTTTGTTTCTCCATATAAAGTTGATTATTGTCCTCTCAAGATCTGTGAAGAATTTTGATGGGATTTTAATGGGGATTGCATTGAATATATAAATTGCCCTTGGTAGAATTGCCATTTTTACTATGTTGATCCTCCCAATCCAGGAGCAAGGGAGATCCTTCCATTTTCTGGTATCCTCCTCAATTTCTTTTTTCATTGACTTAAAGTTCTGTCAAATAAATTCTTTACTTCCATGGTTAGATTTACCCCAAGATATTTTATGCTATTTGTGGCTATCGTGAAGGGTGATGCTTCTCTGATTTCCATCTCTGCTTCCTTATCCTTTGTGTATAGGAAGGCAACTGATTTTTGGAATTGATCTTGTATCCTGCAATGCTACTAAAGGTGTTTATCAGCTGAAGGAGTTCTTTGCTGGAGTTTTTGGGGTCGCTTATGTACACTATCATATCGTCTGCAAATAATGAAAGTTTAACTTCTTCCTTTCCAATTTGAATCCCTTTGATCCCCTTAGGTTGTCTTATTGCTATTGCTAGAATTTCAAGCACTATATTAAAGAGGTATGGAGAGAGTGGACAACCTTGTCGTGTTCCTGATTTTAGTGGAATAGCTTTGAGTTTCTCTCCATTTAATTTGATGTTTGCTGACGGCTTGCTATAAATAGCTTTTATTATAGTTAGGAACGACCCTTGTATTCCTAATCTCTCTAAGACCTTTATCATAAAGTGATGTTGAATTTTTTCAAATGCTTTTTCAGCATCTAATGAAATGATCATATGGTTTTTTTACTTTTTGTTTATTTATATGATGGATTACATTGATAGATTTTCGTATGTTGAACCAGCCCTGCATCTCTGGGATGAAGCCTACTTGATCATAATGGATAATTTTTCTAATGTGTTCTTGGATTCGGTTTGCCAGTATTTTATTGAGTATTTTTGCATCGATGTTCATGAGTGAGATTGGCCTGTAGTTCTTTTTCTTGGTTGTGTCTTTCTGTGGTTTTGGTCAGAGTAATTTCAGCTTCATAAAGGGAAATTGGCAATGACTTCTCTGTTTAAATATTGTGAAATACATTAAGGAGTATAGGTATTAGGTCTTCTTGGAAGTTCTGGTAGAATTCTGCAGTGAAGCCGTCTGTACCTGGGCTTTTTTTGGTGGGGAGGTTTTTTATAACAACTTCTAATTCTTCGCAACTAACAGGTTTATTTAGATTGTTCACCTGATCCTGGTTTAAATTTGGTATATGGTACTTATCTAAAAAAGTGTCCATTTCTATAACATTTTCCAATTTTGTGGCATACAGGTTTTTGTAGTAAGATCTAATGATTCTCTGAATTTCCTCTGAGTCTGTGGTTATGTCTCCCTTTTCTTTTCTGATTTTGTTAATTTGCGTATTCTCTCTCCGCCCTTTGATTAGTTTGGATAGGGGTTTATCAATCTTATTGATTTTCTCCATGAACCAGCTTTTGTTTCTTGATTCTTTGGATTGTTTTCTGTGTTTCTATTTTGTTGATTTCAGCCCTCAATTTGATTATTTCCAGTCTTCTACTTCTCCTAGGTGAGTCTGCTTCTTTTTTTTCTAAAGCTTTCAGGTGTGCTATTAAGTCTCCTATGTGTGCTTTCTCCGTGTTCCTTAAGTGGGCACTTAATGCTATGAACTTTCCTTTTAGCACTGCTTTCTTAGTGTCCCATAGGTTTGAGTATGTTGAGCCTTTGTTTTCATTGAATTCAAGAAAGACTTTAATTTATTTCTTCCTTGATCCAGGTGTGGTTCTCTAGTTGACTGTCCAGTTTCCATGGGTTCATAGGCTTTCTGGGGATATCATTGTTGTTGAAATCTAAATTTAATCCATGGTGATCTGATAAGACACAGGTGGTTACCGATATTTTTTTGTAACTGTGTAAGTTTGCTTTGTTAATGAGTATGTGGTCTTTTTTCGAGAAGGTTCCATTAGCTGCAGAGAAGAAGGTATATTCTTTCTTATTTGAGTGCAATGTTCTATAGATGTCTGTTAAGTCCATTTGATTCATTACCTCCCTTAATCCTCTTATTTCTCTGTTAGGTTTCTGTCTGATTGACCTGTCCATTGGTGAGAGAGGAGTGATGAAATCTCCTACTATTAGTGTGTGTGCTTTGATGACTGCCTTGAGTTTTAGTAACGTTTCTTTTACATAAGTGGGTGCTTTTATATTAGGGGCATAGATATTCAGGATTGAGACCTCATCCTGGTGAATTGTTCCTGTTACCAGTAAAAAATGTCAATCTCCATCTCTTTTGATTGATTTTAGTTTGAAGTCAACTTTCTTAGAAATTAGTATGGCCACACCTGCTTGTTTCTTAGGTCCGTTTGCTTGATAAACCTTTACCCAGCCCTTTACTCTGAGTAGATGTCTGTCTTTGTGGTTGAAGTGTGTTTCTTGTAAGGAGCAGAATGTTGGATCCTGTTTTTGTATCCAATCTCTTAGCCTATGCCTCTTAATAGGTGAGTTGAGTCCATTGACATTAAGTGATATTAATGACCAGTGGTTGTTAACTCCGGTCATTTTCCCTTTCTTTCTTTCTTTCTTTCTTTCTTTCTTTCTTTCTTTCTTTCTTTCTTTCTTTTTTTCTTTCTTTCTTTCTTTCTTTCTTTCCTTCTTTCTTTTGGTAGTAGAGTTTGTGTGTTTCCCTTCTTCAAGTTGTACTGGTGAAGGGTCATTAGATGTTGAGTTATTGTGGGCATTGTTGGACTCCTTGGATTGTGATTTTCCTTCTATTATTTTCTGTAACGCTGGATTTGTAGCTACGTATTGTTTAAATTTTTTTTTATCGTGGAAATTTTTTTTTCTCCATTTATAGTGAACGAAAGCTTGGCTGGGTATAGTAGTCTGGGCTTGAATCCATGGTCTCTTAGTTTCTGCAGTACATCTATCCAGGACCTTCTGGCTTTTATGGTTTACATATAGAAGTCAGTTGTTAGTCTGATAGGTTTACCTTTATAGGTAACTTGACCTTTTTCCTTTGCAGCTCTTAATATTCTTTCTTTATTCTGTATATTTGTGTTTTGATTATTATATGACGAGGAGATGTTTTTTTTTGATCCAGTCGATTTGGTGTTCTGTATGCTTCTTGGACCTTCAAAGGTAGGGAAAGTTTTCTTCTATAATTTTATTAAGTATATTTTCTGGACCGTTGAGCTGTACTTCTTCTCTTTCTTCTATCCCTATAATTCTTAGGTTTGGTCTTTTTATTGTGTCCCAGATTTCCTGAATGTTTTGTGATGAAAATTTGTTGGTTATGCTGTTTTCTTTGAATAGAGAATTTATTTTCTCTGTGGTATCCTCAGTGTCTGAGATTCTTTCTTCTATCTCTTGTAATCTGTTGGTAGTACTTGTCTCTTTAGGTCCTGTTCATTTATTCAAATTTTCCATCTCCATCCTTCCCTCGGTTTGTGTTTTCTTTATTACTTCTACTTTATTCTTCAAGTCTTGAACCGCTTCCCTTACCTGTTTGATTACTTTTTCTTGGTTCCTTTGGTTTTCTTGGGTATCTTTGAGGGATTTATTCATTTCCTCTACCTTTTTGTTTGTAATCTCTAATTGATTATGGCAGTTTTTCACCTCCTGTTTAAGGTCCTCTATTATTTTCATATAATTCACTTTTGAGTCGAATTCTTCTAATTCTTCTGGATTAGGGTGTACACTTCTTATTTTGGGATTCCTGAATTCTGATGATGTCACGTTGCCTTTCAATTTGTTGGGGGAATTCTTGCATTGGTGCCTGCCCATCTCTTCCTTCAAATGGAGCCAGGAGAGGCCTGGTGTCTTGGACCAGTCTTTGCTGTGACTAACTCTCTGGGTGTATCTTCTCAGTGTAGGGGCAGGAACCGTTCCCTTCCAGATGAACTCCTCAACACCAAAACAGGGACACATTGTATTCCAATGACCCGCGGAAAAAAAGGGCGAATGCACGGTTAGGGCAGGGTCAAGTAGAACACAGGCAACACTGCAGTACAAGCTGGAGGTGCCTGCGCTCCCTTTCGGGGGTTGTTGAGGCCTGCCCACTAGGCAGGCACTCACTTCTCTGGTTGGGTAGCCTTAGTGAAGGGGGGTTTGTGCTCTCTACCGGGACAGTGTACTCCAGGATAGCACACACTCACCCGACCAGATGGAATTTCTCAGCACCTACACAGGGACTCCTGGTAGCCCCAATGAGCCAGGGACCAAGGGAAGTAGGAGGCAAGAGGAGCGGGTCCAGGAGAGCACAGCAGACCCAGCATTCCCCAGCAGCAGGGGCCCGCGTTCCCTGTCGGGGACCTTGAGGCCTGCTCTCTTGTCAGGCACTCACTGCTCTGGGTTGGTAGCCTTAGTGAAAGGGCAGGAAGCTGTTCCACTGCAAAAGACCTTGCAGACAAGGCAGTCTTGGGGCTGGGGCTGGGGGCGTGTGTGAAGGAAAGAAAGCCCTACAGCAGGACCTGGGGGAGGGGTGTTTGTGCTCTCTACCGGGACAGTCTGCCCCAGGATAGCACATACTCACCCATTCAGATGGAACTTCTCAGCACCTACACAGCGACTCCTGGTAGCCCCAATGAGCCAGGGACCAAGGCAAGTAGGAGGCAGCAGAGCGGGTCCAGGAGAACACAGCAGACACTGCAGCCCCAGCAGCAGGGGCCGTCTTCACTGGCAGGGACCTTAAGGCCTGCCCTCTAGTCAGGCACTCACTGCTCTCTAGTTCTATCTTCTTATTGGCTAATTCTCATATCTTGATTAACCCATTTCTAATAATCTGTTTAGCACCACGAGGTTGTGGCTTACCGGGAAAGAATCAGTGTGTCTGTCCTGATGACTGGTTCCATGGCATCTGGCCCAGAGGGAAGAGGCATGGGGATTGCCTCCCTTCCCTCTTCCTCTCAGCATTCTGTTCTGTCTACACCATCCACCTAAGTGCTGGCCTATCAAATGGCCAAGGCAATTTCTTTATTAACCAATGAAATCAACACAAAACAGAAGACCCCCCAACATCACATACAGAGTCTTGCCCTCTAAGTCGTGCTGGACTGAAAAACAGTGTGTATGTAGTCTAGGCTGACTTTATAGTCCTGAAGATGCTGCTGCTTCAGGTCCTCCTTAGCTGCACTGAATCACTGTTAGTACTGTGGGTTAATCAAGGACTCATATAGCCCAGGCTGGCCACTCTGTAGCCAGCGATGACCTTGAGCAGGATCCTCATCTTCTCAACTCTAACCGCCCACTGCAGGAATTCCTGCTCTCGAGCCACTCTGCCATGTTAAGTAGGAAAACCTCCAGGTCAGGGTAGGCATGGGTGAGTTCCAGGCTGAATAGAAACCTGTCTCCAAAAGAATAGGTAAATTCTAAATGTTCTGAATTATCAAATCTGGAGACCAGGGCTGGCGAGATGGGTGGACGGGACTGTGTGGCAACAGGACATGCCAGCATCCTTGTGTCATCTTCGCCTGCTGGGGATGGGAGCAGGTGTGGGAACTTGCTAGCCCATATCAGTGAGACACCCTGTCTCCAAGATTAAAGTAGGGAAGCATCCATTTGCCTCAAGATGGGGAGCTAGATGCAGGCAGGTCTCTGTGAGTTCAAGGATAGCCTGGTCTAGAGAGCCAGTACCAGGACAGCCAAGTAAACACAGAGAAACCCTGTCTCAAAAAACAAGCAAAAAGATTTAAGGAACAAAAGCATTTGATGAATATTCCTGGTCTACGTTTGTGCTCAAAGGGTGAGGACACACAGACAGCCACACACAAACAACCACACACAGACTTATGGCCATGCATGTATCATGCACAAACACATATACACATTTTGTAGAGTTCTTCAACCCTGTCTTGTCTGTTCCCCTTCACTGCTGACTGTACCTTGTACTCATGGACTTCTTTTTTCTTTGTGAAACCACATGACTCCTAAACCTTACAGTGACATAACTATTAGTTCCTTATAATAAAGCAATTTTTTGAGGGTGTTCACAACAACATTCCAGGAGGGCGTGGTCTATCATACCATATTGGGATCGCTTAAGATCCGCAGGGTGTCATCGTCGCACCTAGCTCGGTCAGTAGAGCATGAGACTCTTAATCTCAGGGTTGTGTGTTCGAGCCCCACGTTGGGCGCCATCCTGTAGTAGGAGCTGCAGGCTGTGTTCCTGCTGCCCCAGTTCCTGGTCGCCTGGCTAGCTTATGTCCCAAAATAACAACACACAAACTGTATTCTTTTAAACATTGCTTAGCCTATTATATCTAGCCTCTTCTCTGCTACCTCGCACCTGGACTAGACCATTTCTAATAATCTGTATAGCACCCCAAGGTGCGCTTACCGGGAAGATTTTAGCCTACTTCCATCCTGGGTCGGAGCTTCATCGCATCTGCCCCAGAGAGCAGAGCTAAGGTGTATAAGCTCACATCCTCTTCCTCCCAGCATTCTGTTCTGTTTACTCCAGCCACCTATATACTAACCTATGAGGGCCAAGCAGTTTCTTTATTTTTTAACCAATGAATTTCCTCAATCAATTATGTATATAGAATTCCGCCTGCATGTATTTTTGCATGCTAGAAGGTGGCAGGAGATCTCACTAGAGATGGTTGTGAACCACCATGTGGATGCTGGGATTGAACCCAGGTCCTCTAGAAGAGCAGTCAGTGCTCTTAACTTCTGAGCAATTTTTCCACCCCTGCATGGCCACATGGATCATGCTGTCCTTGAACTTACAGAAATCTGCCTGCCTTTGCTTCTCCAGATGTGATTAAGGCATTTACCAATTATGCCCAGCTGAAAGCTTCTTTAGAGGCTGCGGCATAAAAATACAGCTATACTTCAACCCTTGGCTGAAGAAAGTCAATTATCATAGAGGGCAATCCTCTTAAGTCCAGATTGAGAAGGTCACACTTAGAACAGCGAGGAAGGAAAAGAACACCTTCCTGGCTAGCCATATCAGCCTGTCAATCTTGTGATCAATGGGGTTATGATGTCACCACCGTATTACCTTCACATCTCAAGTACTAACATTCTTATTCCAAATAAGTTGTGAACTGTAGCTCTGTTTTTCATTTTTCAAATCCCATATCTGTATTTCTACTCTTATTTATCACATTATTTAACTAATAGTCATTTCCGTATTTTGCTTGGTGGGTCAGAGCAATTGGCATTCACTCTAATTGTACTTAAAATTTTGTTTTTAAAATTTTTACCTTGAATAATAAAATACATTGCCATTTTAAAAATAGCTTTATAGCCAAGTGTTCATGCATGTATCCCAGCACTTGGTTGGTGACAGCAGGAAGTCAGGGAGATAAGAGAGTCATCTTTGGCTACATTGCAAGTTGCAGACCAGCCTGTAGTATATGAAACACTATCTTTCAAAAGTAGCGTTACTGAGATATAATTCATATGATAGCATATGATCTACATATTGTTTAAAATGTGTAACTGCCTAGGTGGTGGTGATGCACACCTATAATTCCAGCCTTCAGGAGGCAGAGGCAGGCAGTTAGTCCCCTGTGGGTTCTTTCATAGCCAGGTCTGTTTCACATACAAACCGTGTCTTGAAAAACCAGAAACAAACAAACAAACAAACAAACAAACAAATAAATGTGTAACTGAGTGGCTTGCATTATATTGGTAGAGTTGTGCAGCAATCACCACAGTCTAATTTAGGACTATTTTACCTTCCCCAAACAAACACATATTCTTTGAGAATCACTGTTCATTATTTGTCTCTCTTCCATGTCATTCTTCCTTTTCTGTTTTGTTTATTTTTTTCAAGGCTGTTCTTGAATAACTTTGAGCTCTAGGTCTTTTTGCCCCACCTCCTAAATGCTGGAATTACAGTTGTGCACCACCACATTCGGCATCCCACTTGCTGCTTTGGACATCTGGCCATGTGTGTAAATAAATTTATACAGGAATTATTTTTTTGCTACTTACAGAAATGTTTTCAAGGTTTATCCATATGGCTATGTATCTGAATTTATTTCTTTTTATTGCTGAATAAACTCCATTGTATGAATGTACTTGTATCACATTTTTTTGTTCATGAAGGTGATGCATATTTTGATCATTTCCATTTTGGGATTGTTGAGAACAATGTCCTATGTCCTGTTTTTTTTTTTTTTTTTTGTGTGTGTGTGTGTGTGGACTCATGTTTTCCTTTCTGGAGATTAGAGCAAGCAGTTGTGATCATTGTGCAGCTTCCCTAAGGCAGTCCCAGAATGTTCCAAATTTCCAGTGGTGTAAGGGTGATTTGGTTGTCTGCTTGACTGACATCCCCTTTGCTGAAAGCACTTAGAGCAAGGGAGTGTATAGCAGCTGCCAATTAGAAAATCAGATTGCTCCATTCTCCAAGATTTTTACTTGTAAAAAAATAGACATCAGAAGAATGTTTCATTTTTATCTTTACTTTTTTTAATTAAGATTTTTAAAAACATACAGTCTCCTCCTTTTACATAACTATCCCCATTCCCACCCCGTCTTCTCCTCCTGCTTCCCTCACCTTCCCCATCCCACTCCCCCATCCACTCTTCATAAAGGGTAAGGCTTCCTGTGGGGAGTCAACAAAGTCTGACACTTCTCCTTGAGGCAGGACCAAGGCCCTCCCCTGAGCAACGTTATCCCTCCAAAAAGAATGTGCTCCTATATGCCAGTTCAAGTACTAGGGATAAAACCTGGTCCTATAGCCTGTGGCCCCACAGACTGCCCAAGCCTTACACTGTCCCCCATATTCAGTGGGCCTAATTTGGTCTTCTGCAGGTTCCCCCGCTGTCAGTCCAGAGTCAGTGAGCTCTCACTAGCTCAGGTCAGCTGTTTCTGTGGGGTACCGGGCGCGACATTAACCCCAACCAACCAGCTCCCTCATGCTACACCCGGGTTTAATTCCCAGCACCCACATGGCAGCTCGCAGCTGTCTGTAACTCCAGTATAAGAGAATCTGACATCGTTATACCAATGCACATGAAATAAAGTTAAATAAAGTTAAAAAAGATAAGTAATGTAGAAACTATGCTGGCTGGAACATTTATTTCTGACTAAGGAAATAATTTAATTGAAATGTCTGTAACTTATCCTGCTCCAGATGAAGTTTTTTTTTAAGAGTTTAGATAATTCTCAATAAGTGAGTGATAAATTTAAGCATGTAATAGATATTTGTACAACTAATTTAGGACTTTAAAATATAAGCTACATATTGAAACATCTAAGCAGTCTAGAACACAGTTGTTAGCGTCAGTGTTATTTGTTTTGTGTTTTGAGACAGGGTTTTGCTATGTAGTCCTTTCTGGCTACGAACTCAAAGGATCTGCCTGTCTCTGCCTCCAGACTATTGAAGGCATGGGATCAGACACCCAGCTTTAGTGGTTTTTGTAATGGTGCATATAGAGTTAGAACTCTGTAAAGTGCTACATAAGGTTATGTCTTGAAGAGTTAACATGCATCTTGCGTTGTACTACATTTGGTTCTTCATTTAGTTATGTGCTTTGAGAATAGATTGGTGATTATGCAAAAGCTAAACCAGTAATAATAGCCACAAATAGTTCTAAGTATTTGGGTATTTATGTATTTAGCTTATTTATGTATTTAGCTTATTTATTTATTTATTTATTTATTTATTTATTTATTTCGATAGTCTTACATAGTCTTCTGTAGTCTAAGCTGGCCTGGAACTCATGAAGTTTAGGATGAATCATTCCTTCTGCCAATTCTACCTTAATGCTGGCGTTATGGGTGCACATCACCGAACCTGGGACATTTGAATATTTTCATTCTTTTGGAGTTTTAGAATCTACGTAATTGTTACATTGTATGTTAGATAAGTAATGATGTTCATTTGTCAAAATGATGTTTAATTAAAGTATTGCTTTATATAAAATTTTAAAATGTTACGTTTTTGTGTGTATGTGTGTGCATATGTTTGTGTGCTTTGATGTGTGTGTAGAATCAGAGTACAAGTTTACAGATTCTGTACTCTCGTTCCACCTTCATGTGGATTCTGGTGATTGAATGTAGTTTATTAGGCATGTGCAGCAAGTACTTTTACTTGCTAAGTCATTTTGCTGCCCTCACTTTACATAGTTTTCTTTTTTGTTGTTGTTGTTAAAATTGCAGAAGAATAGACTTTATAGACCTGGTTTTGTAGGAGGTTTTATTGGCCTGATATGATCTCAAGCATGTTTGTTGTTCTGGTATTACAAAGTAGAATACCAGTTTATTCATACATATTCCCTGTCTAGTTTCATTCTTTTTATTGGCTGCATCTGTATTATTCTTTTGGGTTTTTTGATGCAGGGTTTCTCTGTGTAGTCCTGGCTGTCCTGGAACTTTGTCTGTAGACCAGGCTGTCCTGGAATGGAGAGATCCACCTGCCTCTGACTCCCAAGTGCTGGGATTAGAGGCTTGTCTCACCACTCCAGGCAGCATCTGTACTTTTAAAACTTGTATTTTTCTTCTCTTTTGAAAGTGTGTCTTTACTTGTTTCGTTACATTTGTGCTCGCCATTTTTAAAAATTCTTCATCCTATTTCCTGTAATTTTGAACTTTGAAACACACATTGTTTTGTGAAATAGTCAAGTAAGTGAGCAAGCATCACTGCTGTGAAAACAATGTGTTTCCTGGGGAAGCTCTGCTGCGAGTAAACAGTAAACTTCGAAAGGTTTTGTATGGAATGTGATCTTGTCAAGCAATATGGATGTATAAAAATAACAGACTCTGGACCTGATTGGAGAAACAAAGAAGAAGGTGGGGTGAGAATAGCTCTTGAAGTCCAAAGGAAATATAATTGAAAGCATTCAGATAGTCATGGTGGTGCAAGCCTGTCATCCCAGAACTTGGGAAGTGGAGGCAGGAGAAACTCAAATTTGTATGCAGCCTGGTCTGTGTATCAAGTTCTAAGGTAGTCTGGGGTACACAATGAGAACCGCTGGCAAGAAAACATTTAAAATAGATGTGGATCTGAGTGAATGTATCTTTTAGGTTTTGAATCATTTTTAGATGACTATAAATTTGCATGTAGTTGAACAAAATAATACAGGGATTCCTCGGTACTCTTTACTCAGTTTTCCCCATTGATAACATCTTATAAATACTACGATGTCAGGTCCACAGTATTGATATTGTACCTTGATAATTAAATTGACATACTTCATCATCACAAGGAATGCTCAGGATACCTTTTTTATAGCTTGGCCCATTTCCCTCTGCCTGTATTTTCTCTTCCAACCTGACAACCAGTCATGTGTTTTGTATCAGGTTTTCAAAGAACCATATCTTATATACCCTACCTAACATTCTAGGACTGACTTTTTCCACTTAGCGCTGAGGTTTATCCTTTTGTTATAATGTAGCAACAGTGTACTTTTTTTTAAATTGCCGAGTAGTTTGCCGCAGTATAACTGTACCACAATTTATCATTTACTCATGAAGACATCTTGGTTGTCTCTGGGTCTTGGCTATTATAAATAAAGCTCTTATATAAACATATACATATAGATTTGTCTTTGAACATATGCTTTTCTTTTCTTTTTTCAAAATTTTGTTTTGTTTTGTTCTTTTCGAGACATGGTTTCTCTGTAGCTTTTGGAAACTGTCCTGGAACTACCTCTTGTAGACCAAGCTGGCCTCTAAATCACAGAGATCCGCCTGCCCCTGCCTCATGAGTGGTGGGACTAAAGCTGTGTGCCACCACCGCCCAGCTGAACATCTGCTTTTGATTCTTTTAGCTTATCCATGAGTAGAATTGCTAGTGTTATAGTAACTAACTTGCTTGCCAAAATGTTCTAATTCCTTCATATCATTACTAGCATTTGGTGTTGCCATCTTTACAAGTTTGGTTAGTCTCTTATATATGTAAAAGTTTTAACTGTAGGTGTTTTGTGTTTTGTTTTTTTCCAACTGGTTCTTAGGTAACTGAGGCTGCTCTTGACCTCCTGGTGTTCTCCTGCCTCTATGTGAGCTACTGCATCAGGCTTCATTGTAGTTTTCATTTTAATTCTTGTTGTTAATGATGTTTAACATTTTACATGTGCTCATTTGTTTTATATATCACTCAGGGCTTCTTGCACTCAGGTACTTCACCACTGACCTCTACCTACTGCTTTTTTTTCTTTCTTTTTTTTTTGGCATGAGCAGAATTGTTTTTTCCTGAAAGTTCGAGGTATTTTTTTTTTAAGAAAATGGTTTAATATAAATAAAGACACGCATATGTGTGTATGTGTGTGTGTGTTAAGGAAAGTGGCAGTTGTACACACAGTAGTAAGGGTGGGTACAGACTTCTCAAGATAGAGTTGCCAGCAAGACACTGTTCTTTGCAATAATGTATCAGGATTAGCATTTCAACTAGAAAACACCATTGTTTCTATTCTTTTTTAATTAATATTTCCACCTGCTCCCCGTTTCCCATTTCACTCCCCTCCTCCCAAATATTGCTCCCTCCCGCCACGACCCTCCCTCTATCCCCACTCCTCTTCTCTGCCCTCCCACCATTCCCCCTCCCTTTCAATACTGAAGAGCAGTCCAAATTCTCTGCCCTGCGGGAAGACGAAGGTCTTCTATCTACGTCCAGGAAGGTGAGCATCTAAAAAGGCTAAGCTCCCACAAAGCAGGTTCATGTACTAGGATCGAAACCTAGTGCCATTGTCCTTGGCTTCTCATCAGCCTTGATTGTCCACCATGCTCAGAGAGTCCAGGTTCAACCCATGCTTATTCAGTCCCAGACGAGCTGGGCTTGGTAGGCTCCCAATAAATCAGATCCACTGTCACAGTGGGTGGGTGCATCCCTCGTGGTCCTGATTTCCTTGCTCATGTTCTCCCTCCTTCTGCGCCTCATTTGGACCTCAAGAGCTCAGACCATTGCTCCAAAATGAGTCTCTGTCTCTACCTCGATCCATTGCCAGATGAAGGTTCTAAGGTGATATGTAAGACATTCATCAGTATAGGGATAGGGTCATTTCAGGTTCCCTCTCCTCAGTTGCCCAAGGTACCAGCTGGGGACATCTCCCTGGACACCTGCGAACCCCTCTAGAGTCAAGTCTCTTGCCAACCCTAAGATGGCTCCCTTAGTTAGGATATATACTTCGCTGCTCCTGTATCCACCCTTCCTATATCCCAACCATCCCAATCCCCCAAGCTCCTCCCATCCTCCCCTTCTCATGTTTCTCATCCCATTTCCCCTTTGCCCCATGCCACTTCAACGTCAAGTTCCCAGTTTTTGCCCTGCAATCTTGTCTACTTCCCCTCTCCAGTCAGATGACTATACGATTTTCTTTGGGTTCACTTTCTTATTTAGCTTCTATAGGATCACAAATTATAAGCTCAATGTCCTTTATTTATGGCTAGAAAACGATTATGAGTGAGTACATCCCATGTTCCTCTTTTTGGGTCTGGGATACCTCACTCAGGATAGTGTTTTCTATTTCCATCCATTTGCACGCAAAATTCGAGAAGTCATTTTTTTTACTGCTGAGTAGTACTCTAATATGTATATATTCCACACTTTCTTCATCCATTCCTCAATTAAAGGGCATCTAGGTTGTTTCCTGATTTTGGCTATTACAAACAATGCTGCTATGAACATAGTTGAACAGATACTTTTGTCATTTGATGGTGCATCTCTTGGGTATATTCCCAATAGTGGTATTACTGGATCTTGGGGTAGGTTGATCCCAAATTTCCTGAGAAATCGCCACACAGATTTCCAAAGTGGTCGCACAAGTTTGCATTCCCACCAGCAACTAATGAGTGTGCCCCTTTCTCCACAACCTCTCCAGCAAAGGCTATCCTTGGTGTTTTTGATTTTAGCCATTCTGACAGGTGTAAGATGGTATCTCAAAGTTGTTTTAATTTGCATTTCCCTTATCGCTAAGGAGGTTGAGCATGACCTTAAGTGTCTTTTGGCCATTTGAATTTCTTCTGTTGAGAATTCTCTGTTCAGTTCAATGCCCCATTTTTAATGGGTTAATTATCATTTTAACGTCTAGTTTCTTGAGTTCTTTATATATTTTGGAGATCAGACTTTTGTCTGTTGCAGGGTTGGTGAAGATCTTCTCCAGTCAGTGGGTTGCCTTTTTGTCTTAGTGACAGTGTCCTTGCTTTACAGAAGCTACTCAGTTTCAGGAGGTCCCATTTATTCAATGTTGTCCTTAATGTCTGTGCTGCAGGGGATAAACGTAGGAAGTGATCTCCTGAACCCATATGTTGTTGAGTACTTCCCACTTTTTCTTCTATAAGGTTCAGTTTTTACAGACAAATATTGAGGTCTTTAATCCATTTGGACTTGAGTTTTGTGCATGGTCTATTTTCATTCTTCTACAGGTTGACAACCAGTTCTGCCAGCACAATTTGTTGAAGATGCTCTCATTTTTCCATTGATACTTTTAGCTCCTTTATCAAAAATTAGGTGTTCATATGTTTGTGAGTTAAAATCAGGGTCTTCTCCTCGGTTCCATTGATCGACTTCTCTGTTTTTATGAAAATACCAAGATGTTTTCAATACTGAGGCTCTGTAATAGAGTTTGAGGTCAGGGATGGTAATGCCTCCAGATGATCCATTATTATGTAAGAATGTTTTGGCTATCCTGGGTTTTTTGTTTCTCCATATAAAGTTGATTATTGTCCTCTTAAGATCTGTGAAGAATTTTAATGGGATTTTAATGGGGATTGCATTGAATCTATAAATTTCCCTGGGTAGAATTGCCATTTTTACTATGTTGATCCTCCCAATCCAGGAGCAAGGGAGATCCTTCCATTTTCTGGTATCCTCCTCAATTTCTTTCTTAATAGACTTAACGTTCTTGACAAATAAATCCTTCACTCCTTGGTTAGAGTTACCCCAAGATATTTTATGCTATTTGTGGCTATCGTGCAGGGTGATGCTTCTCTGATTTTCCTCTCTGATTCCTTATCCTTTGCTTATAGGAGGGCAACTGATTTTTTGGAATTAATCTTGTATCCTGAAAGGCTACTAAAGGTGTTTATCAGCTAAAGGAGTTCTTTGCTGGAGTTTTTGGGGTCGCTTATGTACACTATCATATCGTCTGCAAATAATGAAACTTCTTCCTTTCCAATTTGAATCCCTTTGATCCCCTTATGTTGTCTTATTGCTATTGCTAGAATTTCAAGCACTATATTAAAGAGGTATGGAGAGAGTGGACAACCTTGTCGTGTTCCTGATTTTAGTGGAATAGCTTTGAGTTTCTCTCCATTTAATTTGATGTTAGCTGATGGCTTGCTATAAATAGCTTTTATTATACTTAGGTATGACCCTTGTATTCCTAATCTCTCTAGGACCTTTATCCTAAAGGGATGTTGGATTTTTTTGAATGCTTTTTCAGCATCTAATGAAATGATCATATGGGTTTTTCTTTTAGTTTATTTATATGATTGAATACATTGATAGACTTTGCATGTTGAACCAGCCCTGCATCTCTGTGATGAAGCCTACTTGATCATAATGGATAATTTTTCTAATGTGTTCTTGGATACGGTTTGCCATTGTTTTATTGAGTATTTTTGTGTTGATGTTCATGAGTGAGATTGGCCTGTAGTTCCCTTTCTTGGTTGTGGCTTTCTGTGGTTTTGGTATCAGAGTAACTGCAGCTTCAAAAAAGGAATTTGGCAATGAGTTCTCTGTTTCTATATTGAGAAATACATTAAGGGGTATAGGTATTAGGTCTTCTTGGAAGTTCTGGTAGAATTCTGCATTGAAGCCGTCTGGACCTGGGCTTTTTTTGGTGGGGAGGCTTTTTATAACAACTTCTAATTCTTTGCAACTAACAGTTCTATTTAGATTGTTCACCTGGTCGTGGTTTAACTTTGGTATATGGTACTTATCTAAGAAAGGGTCCATTTCTTTTATATTTTCCAATTTTGTGGCATACAGGTTTTTGTAGTAAGATCTAATGATTCTCTGAATTTCCTCTGTGTCTGTTGTTATGTCTCCCTTTTCTTTTCTGAGTTTGTTAATTTGCATATTCTCTCTCCGCCATTTGATTAGTTTGGATAGGGGTTTATCAATCTTATTGATTTTCTCCAAGAACCAGCTTTTTGTTTCCTTGATTCTTTGGATTGTTTTCTGTGTTTCTATTTTGTTGATTTCAGCCCTTAATTTGATTATTTCCAGTTTTCTACTTCTCCTAGGTGAGTCTGCTTCTTTTTTTTCTAAAGCTTTCAGGTGGGCTATTAAGTCTCCAATGTATGCTTTCTCTGTTTTCTTTAAGTGGGCACTTAATGTTATGAAGTTTCCTCTTAGCACTGCTTTCATAGTGTCCCATAGGTTTGAGTATGTTGAGTCTTTGTTTTCAGTGAATTCAAGAAAGACTTTAATTTCTTTATTTCTTCCTTGTCCAGGTGTGGTTCAGTAGTTGACTGTCCAGTTTCCATGAATTCATAGGCTTTCAGGGATAGCATTGTTGTTGAATTCTAACTTTAATCCATGGTGTTCTGATAAGATAATTTTGTGTATCTGTGAAAGTTTGCTTTGTTACCGAGTATGTGGTCTATTTTCGAGAGGTTCCATGAGCCTCAGAGAAGAAGGTATATTCTTTCCTATTTGAGTGGAATGTTCTATAGATGTCTGTTAAGTCCATTTGATTCATTACCTCCCTTAATCCTCTTATTTCTCTGTTAGGTTTCTGTGTGATTGACCTGACCATTGGTGAGAGAGGAGTGATGAAATCTCCTACTATTAGAGTGTGTGGTTTGATGACTGCCTTGAGTTTTAGTAACGTTTCTTTTACACAAGTGGGTGCTTTTATATTAGGGGCATAGATATTCAGGACTGAGACTTCATCCTGGTGAATTGTTCCTGTTATGAGTAAAAAATGTCCATCTCCATCTCTTTTGATTGATTTTAGTTTGAAGTCAACTTTCTTAGAAATTAGTATGGCCACACCTGCTTGTTTCTTAGGTCTGTTTTCTTGATAAACCTTTTCCCAGCCCTTTACTCTGAGTAGGTGTCTGTCTTTGTGTTTGAGGTGTGTTTCTTGTAAACAGCAGAATGTTGGATCCTGTTTTCGTATCCAATCTCTTAGCCTGTGCCTCTTAATAGGTGAGTTGAGTCCATTGATATTAAGTGATAGTAATGACCAGTGGTTGTTAACTCCGCTCATTTTTCCTTCTTTCTTTCTTTCTTTCTTTCTTTCTTTCTTTCTTTCTTTCTTTCTTTTGGTAGTAGAGTTTGTGTGTTTCCCTTCTTCAAGTTGTGCTGGTGAAGGGTCCTTAGATGTCTGAGTTTTTGTGGGCATTGTTGGGCTCCTTGGTTTGTGAATATCCTTCTATTACTTCTTGTAAGGCTGGATGTGTGGCTAGGTATTGTTTAAATTTGTTTTTCTCCTAGAAAATTTTGTTTTCTCCATTTATAGTGAACGAAAGCTCGGCTGGGTATAGTAGTCTGGGCTTGCATCCATGGTCTCTTAGTTTCTGCTGTACATAATTTGAATACCAGCAAAGGAACACCCATACTGCAGTTGAGATATCTGGACATGGGATACTTCTACCCAATTCTCTTCATTTGTCATCAATATTTTGACTCCAAATTCTTCCAGAAACTTCTGGAAGTTTCATTGTCCTTACTTTATGTCAAAAATCTTTAAGATTAGTATTTATGTTGCCCCCCCATTCTTTGCATATTGGTTGCTCATTGCTCTTTTTACAGAAACTGCAGAGAAAAAAAGGAAGCACACATTAATATTAGGAGACTTCAACACTCCTCTCTCACCAATGGACAGGTCAATTAGACAGAACCCTAACAGAGAAATAAGAGAATTAATGGAGGTAATGTATCAAATGGACGTAACAGACATCTATAGAATATTCCACCCAAATAGGAAACAATATACCTTCTTCTCTGCAGCTCATGGAACCTTCTCGAAAATTGACCACATACTCGGTAACAAAGCAAACATCCACAGTTACAAAAAAATCTGTAACCACCTGTATCTTATCAGATCACCATGGATTAAAGCTAGAATTCAACAACAATGCTACCCCCAGAAAGCCTACAAACTCATGGAAACAGCACAGTCAACTACTGAACCATACATGGATTAAAGAAGAAATAAAGAAAGAAATTAAAGTCTTCCTTGAATTCAATGAAAATAAAGAAACAACATACTCAAACCTATTGGACACTATGAAAGCAGTCCTGAGAAGAAAGTTCATAGCATTAACTGCCCACATAAAGAAAACAAAGAAAGCACACATTGGAAACTTAACAGCCCACCAGAAAGTTCTAAAAAAAAAGAAGCAGACTCACCTAGAAGTAGTAGAAGACTGGAAATAATCAAACTAAGGGCTGAAATAAACAAAATAGAGACACAGAACAATTGAGAGAATCAATGAAACAAAAAGCTGGTTCTTGGAGAAAATCAACAAGATTAATAAACCCCTATACAAACTAATCAAATGGCAGAGAGAGAATTTGGAAATTAATAAAATCAGAAATGAAAAGGGGGACATAACCACAGACACAGAGGAAATTGAGAGAATCATTAGATCTTACTACAAAAGCCTGTATTCCACAAAACTGGAAAATGTTAAAGAAATGGACCCCTTTTTAGATTAAAAAAAAAGTAAAGGACCAGATGGTTTCAATGCGGAATTCTACCAGAAATCCTCAACAAAATACTGGCAAACCGAATCCAAGAACACATTAGAAAAATTATCCATTGCAGGACTGGTTTAACATATACAAATCTATCAATGTAATCCATCATATAAATAAACTGAAAGAAAAAAAACCTATGATACTTTCATTAGATGCTGATAAAGCATTTGACAAAGTTCAACATCCTTTTATGATAAAAGTCTTGGAGAGATTAGGGATACAAGGGTCATACCTAAATATAATTAAAGCTATTTACAGCAAGCCGACAGCTAACATCAAATTAAACAGAGAGCAACTTAAAGCCATCCCACTAAAATCAGGAACACCCCAAGGCTGTCCACTCTCCCCATACCTCTTCAATATAGTTCTTGAAGTTTTAGTAATAGCAATAAGACAACATAAGGGGATAAAGGGATTGCGAATTGGAAAGGAAGAAGTTAAACATGCGTTATTTGCAGATGATATACTAGTGTAGTTAAGCGACCCCAAAAACTCCACCAAAGAACTTATACAGCTTATAAATACCTTTAGTAATGTGGCAGGATACAAGATCAACTCCAAAAAAACAGTCACGCTCTTATACACAAAGGATATGGAAGCAGAGAGGGAAATTAGAGAATCATCACCTTTCACGATAGCCACAAACAGCATAAAATATCTTGGGGTAACTCTAACCAAGGAAGTAAAGGATCTATTTGACAAGAACTTTAAGTTTTTGAAGAAAGAAATTGAAGACGAAACCAGAAAATGGAAGGATTTCCCTTGCTCTTGGATTGGGAGGATCAACATAGTAAAAATGGCAATTCTACCAAAGGCAATATATAGATTCAATGCAATCCCCATCAAGGTCCCATCAATATTCTTCACAGATCTTGAGAGGACAATAATCAACTTTATATGGAGAAACAAAAAACCCAGGATAGTCAAAACAATCTTATACAATAAACGAACTTCTGGAGGCATTACCATCCCTGATTTCAAACTCAATTACAGTCCTACAGTAAGGAAAACAGCATGGTACTGTCATAAAAACAAAGAAGTCAACCAATGGAATCGTATAGAAGACCCGGATTTTAACGCACAAACCTATGGACACCTCATTTTCGATAAAGGAGCTAAAACTGTACAATGAAAGAAAGAAAGCATCTTAAACAAATGGTGCTGGCTCAACTGGATGTCAAACTGTAGAAGAATGAAAATAGACCCATATCTATCACCATGCACAAAACTCAAGTTCAAATGGATCAAAGACATCAATATCAATCTGAACACACTGAACCTTATAGAAGAGAAACTGGGAAGTACCCTACAACATATGGGCACAGGAGATCGCTTCCTATGTATAAGCCCAGCAGCACAGACATTAAGGGCAACATTGAATAAATGGGACCTCCTGAAACTGAGAAGCTTCTGTAAACAAAGGACACTGTCACGAAGACAAAAAGACACCCTACTGACTGGGAGAAGATCTTCACCAACCCCGCAACAGACAAAGGTCTGATCTCCAAAATATATAAAGAACTCAAGAAACTAGACATTAAAACGATAATTAACCCAATTAAAAATTGGGGCACTGAACTGTACAGAGAATTCTCAACAGAAGAATTTAATGGGCAAAAGATACTTAAGGTCATGCTCAACCTCCTTAGCGATCAGAGAAATGCAAATCAAAACAATTTTTAGATACCATCTTACACCTGTCAGAATGGCTAAAATCAAAAACACCAAGGATAGCCTTTGCTGGAGAGGTTGTGGAGAAAGGGGTACCCTCTTCCATTGCTGGTGGGAATGCAAACTTGTGCAACCACTTTGGAAATCAGTGTGGCTGTTTCTGAGAAAAATTGGGATCAACTTACCCCGGGACCCAGCAAAACAACTCTTGGGAATATACCCAAGAAATCCCTTATCATATGACAAAAGCATTTGTTCAATTATGTTCATAACAGCATTATTTGTAATAGCCAGAACCTTGAAGCATCCTAGATGTCTTTCAATGGAAGAATGGATGAAGAAAGTGTGGTATATATAAACATTAGAGTACTACTCTGCAGTAAAAAACAATGACTTCTCGAATTTGGCATGCAAATGGATGAAAATAGAAAATACTATCCAGAGTGAGGTAACCCAGACCCAAAACGAAGACCATGGGATGTACTCACTCATAATTGGTTTCTAACCATGGATAGGGGGCCACTGAGTCTATAATTTGTGGTCCTAAAGAAGCTAAACAAGAAGGCAAACCCAAGGAAAAACATATAGTTATCCTCCTGGCTATGGGAAATAGACAAGATTGCCGGGCAAAAAATTGTAATCTTGGTGGTAGTGTGGTATGGGGTTAAGGGGAGATGGGTAGAGAAAAGTGTGAAGGAAAGGATGAGGGGAACTTGGGGAAACGGGATGATTGGGGATATCGGAAGTTTGGATAGGGGAGCAGGGAAACTCATATCTTAGTTAAGGGAACCACCTCAGGGTTGGCAAGAGACTTGAACTTGGGGTGGCTACCAGATGACCAGGGCAATGTCCCCAGTTAGTTCCTTGGGCACCCGAGGATAGGGAACCTGAAATAAACCTATCCTATAGCCATACTGATGAATATCTTGCATATCACCATAGAACATTCATCAGGCGTTGGATGGAGATAGAGACAGAGACCCACACTGGAGCACCGGACTGATCTCCCAAGGTCCTAATGAGGAGCAGTAGGTGGGAGAACATGTACAACGAAGTCAGGACCACGAGCTGTGCACCCACCCACTGAGACAGTTGGGCCGATTTATTGGGAGCTCACCAAGGCCAGCTGGACTGTGACTGAAAAAGCATGGGATAAAACCAGACTCTCTGAACATGGCAGACAATGAGAGCTGATGAGAGCCCAAGGACAATGGCATGGGGTTTTGATCTTACTTCATGTTCTGGCTTTGTGGGAGCCTAGAGAGTTTGGATGTTCAACTTCCTAGATCTGGATGGAGGGGGGAGGACCTTGGACTTTCCACAGGGCAGCGAACCCTGACTGCTCCTGGGACAGGAGAGGAAGGAGACGAGGGGTTGGGGGAGTGGGAGAGGGGTGGAAGGAGGAGGGAAATGGGAGGCGGGGAGGAGGCAGAAATTTTTTTTCAATAAAAAAAAGGTCATATACCTATGAACATCTGGTTTCCAACAAAGAAGCAAAAATTATACTTTGGAAAAATAAAGCATCTTGAACTGGATGTCAGCATGTAGAAGAATGCAAAGAGATCCATACTTATCACTCTGCACAAAACTCAAGTCCAAGTGATCAAAGACTGCAATATGAAATAAGTATACTGAACCTGATAGAAAATTGGGAAATAATTTCTATTGGATGGTACATGCAGCAACTCCCACAGCAACTCCCAGAACAGAATAACAACAGCACAATATACAACACACAATTAATAAATGGGTCCGCATGAAACTGAAGTTTCTGTAAGGCAAAGGACACCATCAATAGGTCAAAATGGCAGTGTATAGAATGGGACAAGATCTTCACCAAACCAACATCCGACAGAGGCCTGATGTCCAAAATATATAGAGAACTCAAGAAACTAGGTATCAACCAACCTAATAGTCCAAGTAAAAAAATGGGGTGCAGATATAAGCAGAAAATTCTCAACAGAAGAATCTGAAATGACTGAAAAACACTTGAGATGTTTAACATTCTTAGTCATCAGAGAAACACAAATCAAACTGACTCTGAGATTCAATCTTATACCTGTCAGAATGGCTGAGAATAAAAACACAAGGGGCAAGCTGAAGAGGACGTGGAACAAGGGGAACACTCCTCCATTGCTGGTGGGAGTGAAAACTTTTCCAGCCACTTTGGAAGTCAGTGTGGTGATTCCTCAGAAAACTGGGGATCAACCTACCACAAGCCTCAGCTGGACTGCTCTCGGGCATATACCCAGAGGATGCTCAATCATACCACAAGGACACTTGTTTAATTATGTTCATGGCAATTTTATCTGTAATATTGAAAACCTGGAAACAATCTTCATGTCCCTCTACTGAGGAATGGATGAAGAAAATGTGGTTCATTTAGACACTGGGATTATTACTCAGCTGTTAAAAACAAGGATACAAGGAAATTTGAAAGCAAGTAGATGGAACTAGAAAAAAAAATCATCGGGAGTGAGGTAACCCAGGCTGATAAAGACACACATGGCATCTACTCACACATAGTGAATATTAGCTGTAAAATAAAGGCTAACTATACTAGAACCCACAGACCCATAGAGACTAGTTAACAAGAGAGTTCATGGCGGGTGGAGGGGTACGGGGGCACATGAATCTCCGTGGGAAGGGGAAACAGAAGAGATTTCTTGAGTGCATTGAGAGCAGGTGAAGATGGGAACTTGAGCAATCAGGTTGGGGGAGGTATGAGGAGGGAGAGCGTTGAGGGGGTTGGCTAGGGGTGGCCTTTTTGGGTTGGCACTGATGACTCTTCCAGGAGTCTATGTGGAGGATCCCATCGTAGACTCCTAGCAACAGTGGATAAGTAGCCTGAACTGGCAGTCTCCAGTAACCAGATTAGTGCTTGGCCCAATTGTCATCAGAGAGGTGTTATCAACAACTTATGGAGGCAGATGCAGAGACCCACAGCCAAACATTAGATGGAGTCTGGGAATCCTGCAGAGGAGGAAGAGGAGGAGGAGAAAGATGTGTAGGAGCCAGCGTGATCAAGGACACCATGGGAATGCTCACCCAGTCAACTAATTTGGGTTCATAAGGGTTCGCAGAGACTGAACCAACAACCAGGGAGCCTGCATGGGACCTACATTGGCACTCTGCTTATTCTACAGTTGTGGGACTCCTAATAGCGGGAACAGGGCCTGTCTCCGACTCTTGTACTGTCTTCTGGGATCCTACTTCTCATACTGGGTCGCCCTACCCACCCTTAATACAGGGGAGGTCCTCAGTCGTACTGCAACTTGATATGTCATGATTTATTGATAATGCTAGGAGACCTGCTCTTTCCTGGATGGAGACTGAAGAGCAGGCGATTCAGGGGTGGAATGAGGGGTGGAATGAGAGAGAGGACTATGGGGAGAAGGTCAGGATGTAAAATATATAGATAAAAAAAGAGGTCGAGGCAGAAACTGTCATCCCCTCAAACATAATACATGTTACATTTTGCAAACTGAACACGTTATATTTAGGAATATATATATATATGCATGTGATAGCAGTGAAAAGAGAGATCATTTTTTGAAGGAGACTGGGGAGGGGTATATGGGAGGCTTTGAAGGGAGGGAAGGGAAGGGAAAAACTTGTAATTATATTATAATTTCAAAGGAATAAAAAGAGGTGGAGGCAGGAGGATCTTGAGTTCCAGGGCGACTTGGGCCTCATATTTTGGGGCTGTGGAGAAGCATCAGTTGATAAGAGCATTTATAACCCTTCCAGACGATTGGAGTTCCATTCCCTGCACCACAGGGCACCTCACAATCATTTGTAGCTCCAATTCCAGGTGATCTGACACCATTTTCTAGCTTCCTTGGGTACCAAGCAAACTTGTAGGGCAAAATACCCATACACATTAAAAACTGTGAAGAGTTAATATCACTGTCTGATTCAATGTCACTGTATACAGGTGTCGTAAAGTGCTCTGTCTATATCAAAGTCGCAGCAATTGGCCCAGATCCAATGATTGAAAGGATAGAACCCAGCTTGGCGTCACTGAGCGAACTACCAATCCCATGCAGCAGTGCATGATTCTCGCACTCAGAGTGACGACTGGGGGCGCGTCCTCCGAGGGCGGGGTCGCTCTGCAGGGTGGTGGGCCAGCAGCCATGGAACCTAGGCTCAGGGAGCTGGGGGTCCCTGGTGAGCGAGGGCCATGCGGCCTTGCCATGCGATGGAACAGGCAAAGATGGCGGAGGAGAGCCTGGAGACCGCCGTGAAGCACCAGCAGATCCTGAGGGAGATCGAGAGCACAGACATAGCCTGTATCTGGCCCATGCTCAGGTACCAGGGCGGGGCCAGGGCCAGCGGGAGCAGGTGGAGTGCAGTGGCTGGCAGAGGGGAGAGCCCCAGGTGTCCCGCATCCTGGGCGAGGCTCTGCTGGGAGCCTGTCTGGAGAGAGGGTGAGGCTTGGCTCTGTTGGGCCGCAGCTCCTTTGGAGCAGTAGCTCTTCAGTCAGGAGCGGGCGCCATCTCTGCATGCAGGGATGAGAGCATCCTGGTGATGTCATTCCTGGGGGAGAGTTCTCCCAACTTCTTTCACCTGAGAGCTAGGTTCCTGAGGACGAACTCACCCAACTGCAGCCCCGGGACCTTGCCAGCTCCTGGACCTGCTCCTTCTCCCTGCCCTGCCTCTTTCTCTGAGAGCTTCCACCAGCATTGCCTGTGGACCCATCAGAATGGACCTGGTTAATTACCTTGCACTTGTTACACAGAGCAGAAGGCATTGTGCGAATTGCTGTGCTAATACCACTATGGAAGCCATTGAGCAGTCCTACCGCTGGGACACAGTTACTGAGCAGAGGGCGTGGTGAAGTGAAGCGACTTGTCCAAAGTCACGGGGGAGGGAAACCGGGTTTCTAGTTCCCATCCCAGACTCTGCCTCCCTGGTCCTAGTCCTTGTCCTCCTCCTAGTATTCCTAGTCCTCCTTGTCCTTGTCCTTGTCCTCCTCATCCTCATCCTCCTCCTTCTCCTCCTCCTCCTCCTCTTCCTTTTTTGGTGGCACTGGGAATAGAACCCAGTGTGCCAGGCAAGCTCTATTCCACTGAAATGTGCCCAGCCCCTCAGATTCTTCACTACTTTGGTTCTGCCTTAGTTGGGGATTACCATATGCTATACTTCCTGTTGAAAATTGTCCACCAAGACCAATTTTGAATCCCCGCAGTTTCCTGGTGTCCTAGAACCAGTTCCACCTGGTCCTTTCCTGTGGCGCTTTCGGGTCTCCCTTCAGTCTGAATGGAAAATCGCTTTAACAGTCCTTGCACAGCATTGGGTCCGCGTTCCTCCCTCCAGAAAGCATCACTAATCATTTCATGGGGAGACTTGTCCCAGGAAAGAGTGACCGAAGGCCCGGGACCTTTGCTTTTAGCTTTACTTGCACAGCTTTCTTCTCCAGGCTCCATTGTTAGTTTCAAGCAAGTTTTCTCAGTGTCCTATCTCCTGGAAATAACTGTCCTTAGTCATCTGTACCTCGCTCTCTTTTTCCTTTTTTTTTCTTTTCCAGTGCTAAAGTTTGAACTAGATAAAGCAACAATGCTTTACCACTGAGTTGAATCACCAGTGGCCTTTTAGCTCTCCACCCCGCCCTTTTTTCTGCCAGTTCTTTCACACAATTGCTCCCCTGTCCTCTTTGTATCATAATCATGCTCCTCTCATTCCCTGTTTTCTTGTGTTGTGGAAGGCCAGGGATTTTCATTTCATAGTCCTTTATAAAAGCCCAGGGCCCCTCACTAATCCTCTCCTAAATGTGTGGCTATTACTCTTTGGCTTTCAGTGACTGGAAATGTTCTGTTCTCGTCTGTTAGGAAATCTGGCTGCTGAATTGAGTATTTAAGACCAAAGTTTAGGCAGGATTCCTTATCAGAGCAGCATCCGTGTTGTCTTGAGGTGCTTGTGGTTTTCAGTTGCTGTTGTTTTATACAATAAATAACTTAGGTAGTACCATAAATTTAGTTTACTGTGATTAATATGTTAATCCTCGGTGTAAAACATTTTAATTTTTTACATGGGAGATTTAGTTTCCTGTATCCCAGGCTGTGATCATACTTGCCGGCTAGTTGAGAAAACCCTTGACTTCTCATCCTAATCAAACACACACTTCTTAAGTGCCGGGATGACCGTCTAGGACCACTGTACTTAGTCTTATGCCATACTCGGGATTGTACCTACGGCTTGCTGCCTATTAGGTGAACATCCCATTAATTGAGCCACGTGTCTAGCACTAGTAATGTATTTGTAGCAACTGGATTTTGGTGTTTAATTTTATGACCTCTTAGCTTTAGTAATGTATATGTTATAATTTAAACATGTTATGCATTCTCCCCAGATTTTCTCATTATTATTACTGAACTCTTTTTCTTCTGGTTCTGTGCTTGTGCATGAATTACGAAGCCTTTTACTTTATGGGAACATTGTTAAGTAGCAACATAAAAGAAAGTTCAGGAACTATCACATGACCCTATATGTTTTAGTTGTTTTTCCTGACTATATTGTTAGAGGATTTGGATTAAATTTTTTTACAATTTATTTCATTTTCATTGGTGTTTTGTCTGCATGTATGTTTGTGTGAGAGTGTCATAAGCCCTGGAACTGGAGTTACAGACAGGCTTGGGTGCTGGGAATTGAACCTGGGTTCTCTGAAAGAGCAGCCAGTACTCTTTTAAATATTTATTTATTTATTATGTGTAGTAGGAGCTGTGGGCTGTGTTGCTGCCGCCCCAGCTCCTGGTCGCCTGGCTAGCTTATGCCCCGAATAACAACACACAAACTGTATTCTTTTAAACACTGCTTGGCCCATTATATCTATCCTCTTCTTGGCTAACTCTAATAATGTGTGTAGCACCCCAAGGTGTGCTTACCGGCAAGATTCTAGCCTACGTCCATCCTGGGGTGGAGCTTCATCGCATCTGCCCCAGAGAGCAGAGCTAAGGTGTATAGCTCACTTCCTCTTCCTCCCAGCATTCTGTTCTGTTTACTCCACTGACCAATGTTCTAACCTATGAGGGCCAAGCAGTTTCTTTGTTTTTAACCAATGACCTTACTCCATCATTTCCCCTTTTTCTGTTTAAACAAAAAAAAGGAAGGCTTTAACTTTAACACAGCTAAATTACATATAACAAAACAGTTATCAAGTAAGCATTACAATATTTACATCTATTTTATCTTTATCATCACTAAGGAAAACTATAACTATAACTAACTATTCTTCAACTCCATCAAAGACTCCAGAAAGATACAATATTACCTAAGCAAACAAGAAATAAGCAACTTTCAAACTCTAGAAATGACAGAGACATCTCGCTGCCTTGACAGTCACCCAAAGTTTCTCTGTACCATTGGGGCATCCATCTTTGGCCTACAGGCCCATAGCTTCCAGCAGACATTTCCATGAAGCAGGAAATTTCAAAGGCAGTTCAGTCACTATCTGCTATGTCCTACAGGATGTCTCGCAGACTCTTTCATGAATCAGGAACCCTGAAAGCTCATCTCACCTTTAGGCAGGTTCAGCAGGCATCTTTCTGTGTGTTATTTGTGTCCAGTTTATGCAACAGTCCAGGCAAGAACAGTTTCTTGCCGAAATGGCTATCAAACTCCATAAGGATCCTCTTTGATGCCCATTTTCTTCTTGAAGTAGATTGGTGCTACCAGGAGTAGAGTGTCTCATTGTTATGAAAAGACCTAAGTTATTTAAACATTAAATAGCATATTCTGTAGTCTTTGAAATATATGAAGAATGTCAATCTAAAATATATCTATGTACATCTAGAAAATCTAACATGACTACAAACTTTACTATTATAGATAACTATTCATTAACAGCTTATGTACATAACATTTTTACATGAGCTACACAATCACAATACCTTAATCAATATCAGAAATACATATACATATAACAAATTGACCTTAAATTTAAATCACTGAAGCAAAATCCATATCAATGCAAATTATTCATACCTATATTGTATCCCCTTTTAAATGTAAAAGAACATTTAAAAACAATATTTGGGAAAATGGACGCAGTTATTTCTCTCCAAACTGCTTCCTGCTGAATGGTGCCACTGTCATTCAGGTCTTTTACGGGATAACCTGTCTGCTAGTTTCATCTCAGTTGGCAGTTGAGCAAAGCAATTTTTTGAGGGTATTCACAGCAACCCTTCAGGAGGGCGTGGTCTATCATACCATATTGGGGTTGAATAAGCAATCCGCAGGGTGTCATCATCCCGGCTAGCTCAGTTAGTAGAGCATGAGACTCTTAATCTCAGGGTCCTGGGTTCGAGCCCCACATTGGGCGCCATTCTGTAGTAGGAGCTGTGGGCTGTGTTTCTGCCGCCCCAGTTCCTGGTCGCCTGGCTAGCTTATTCCCTGAAATAACAACACACAAACTGTATTCTTTTAAACACTGCTTGGCCTATTATATCTAGCCTCTTCTCGGCTAACTCACACCTGGACTAGACCATTTCTAATAATGTGTATAGCACCCAAAGGTGCGCTTACCGGGAAGATTTTAGCCTACTTCCATCCTGGGTCGGAGCTTCATCGCATCTGTCCCAGAGAGCAGAGCTAAGGTGTATGAGCTCACAACCTCTTCCTCCCAGCATTCTGTTCTGTTTACTCCCTCCACCTATGTACTAACCTATGAGCGTCCAGCAGTTTTTTTTTATTTTTTAACCAATGACCTTCCTCCATCAATTATGTATACAGAATTCTGCCTGCATGTATTTTTGCATGCTAGAACGTGGTATGAGATCTCACTAGAGATGGTTGTGAACCACCATGTAGATGCTGGGATTGAACCCAGGTCATCTAGAAGAGCCGTCAATGCTCTTATCTTCTAAGCCATTTCTCCTCCCCTGCATGGCAACATGGATCATGCTGTCCTTGAACTTCCAAAAATCTGCCTGCCTTTGCTTCTCCAGATGGGATTAAGGCCTGTACCAATTATTCCTGGCTGAGAGCTTGTTTTTATGCTGTGGCATAACAATACAGCTATACTTCAACTCTTGGCTGAAGAAAGTCAATTATCAGAGAGGGCCATCCTCTTCAGTGCAGCTTGAGAAGGTCACACTTAGAACAGTGAGGAGGGAAGGGAAAACCTTCCTAGCTAGCCATATCAGCCTGTCAATCTGGTGATCAATGGGATTTGGATGTCTCTGCCGAATTACCCTCACATCTCAAGTACTAACATTCTTATTCCAAGTAAGTTGTGAACAGTAGCTCTGTTTTTCATTTTTCAAATCCCATGTCTCTATTTCTATGACCAATGACCTTCTTATTTACCACATTATTTAACTAATAATCATTTCTGTATTTTGCTTGGTGGGTCAGAGGAATTGGCATTCACTCTAATTGTACTTAAAATTTTGTTTTTAATATTTTTACCTTGAATAATAAAATACATTGCCATTTAAAAAATAGCTTTATAGCCAAGTGTTTATGCATGTATCCCAGCACTTGGTTGGTGACAGCAGGAAATCAGGGAGTTAAGAGAGTCATCTTTGGCTACATAGCAAGTTCCAGACCAGCCTGGAGTATATGAAACCCTATCTTTAAGGAGTAGCTTCACTGAGATATAATTCATATGATAGCATATGATCTACATATTGTTTACAATGTGTAACTACCTAGGTGGTGGTGATGCACACCTTTAATCCCAGCACTCAGGAGGCAGAGGCAGGCAGTTAGTCCCCTGTGGATTCTTTTATAGCCAGGACTGATTCACAGACAAACCGTTTCTTGAAAAACCAGAAATAAATAAATAAACAAAGAAACAAACAAATATATGTGTAACTGAGTGGCTTGCAGTATATTGGTAGAGTTGTGCAGCAATCACCACAGTCTAATTTAGGACTATTTTACCTTCCCCAAACAAACACATATTCTTTGAGAATCACTGTTCATTATTTGTCTCTCTTCCATGCCATTCTTCCTTTCCTGTTTTGTTTATTTTTTTCAAGGCTCTTCTTGAATAACTTTGAGCTCTAGATCTTTTTGCCCCACCTCCTAAATGTTGGAATTACAGTTGTGCACCACCACATTCAACTTCACACTTACTGCTGTGGACATCTTGACATTTTGTGTAAATAGATTTATACAGGAATTATTTTTTTGCTACTTACAGAAATGTTTTCAAGGTTTATCCATATGGCTATGTATCTGAATTTATTTCTTTTTATTGCTGAATAAAACTCCATTGTATGAATGTACTTGTATCACATTTTATTTGTTCATGAAGGTGGTGCATATTTTGATCATTTCCATTTTGGGATTGTTAAGAACAATGTCCTATGTCCTGTTTTTTTTGTGTGTCTGTGTGTGTTGACTCATGTTTTCCTTTCTGGAGATTAGAGCAAGCAGTTGTGATCATTGTGCAGCTTCCCTAAGGCAGTCCCAGAATGTTCCAAATTTCCAGTGGTGTAAAGGTGATTTGGTTGTCTGCTTGACTGACATCCCCTTTGCTGAAGGAACTGAGAGCAAGGGAGTGTATAGCAGCTGCCAATTAGGAAATCAGATTGCTCCATTCTCCAAGATTTTTACTTGTAAAAAAATAGACATCAGAAGAATGTTTCATTTTAATCTTTACTTTTTTTAATTAAGATATTTTAAAACATACAGTCTCCTCCTTTTACATAACTATCCCCATTCCCACCCCTTCCTCTCCTCCTGCTTCCCTTACCTTCCCCATCCCTCTCCCCCATCCACTCTTCATAAAGTGTAAGGCTTCCTGTGGGGAGTCAACAAAGTCTGACACTTCACCTTGAGACAGGTCCCTCCCCTGAGCAACGTTATCCCTCCAAAAAGAATGTGCTCCTAGATGCCAGTTCAAGTACTAGGGATAAAACCTGGTCCTATAGCCTGTGGCCCCACAGACTGCCCAAGCCTTACACTGTCCCCTATATTCAGTGGGCCTAATTTGGTCTTCTGCAGGTTCCCCCGCTGTCAGTCCAGAGTCAGTGAGCTCTCACTAGCTCAGGTCAGCTGTTTCTGTGGGGTACCGGGCGCGACATTATCCCCAACCAACCGGACCCCTCACGCTACACCCGGGTTTAATTCCCAGCACCCACATGGCAGCTCGCAGCTGTCTGTAACTCCAGTTCAAGAGAATCTGACATCGTTATACCAATGCACATGAAATAAAGTTAAATAAAGTTAAAAAAGATAAGTAATGTAGAAACTATGCTGGCTGGAACATTTATTTCTGACTAAGGAAATAATTTAATTGAAATGTCTGTAACTTATCCTGCTCCAGATGAAGTTTTTTTTTAAGAGTTTAGATAATTCTCAATAAGTGAGTGATAAATTTAAGCATGTAAGAGATATTTGTACAACTAATTTAGGACTTTAAAATATAAACTACATATTGAAACATCTAAGCAGTCTAGAACACAGTTGTTAGCATCAGTGTTATTTGTTTTGTGTTTTGAGACAGGGTTTTGCTATGTAGTCCTTTCTGGCTATGAACTCAAAGATCTGCCTGTCTCTGCCTCCAGACTATAGAAGGCATGGGATCAGACACCCAGCTTTAGTGTTTTTTGTAATGGTGCACATAGAGTTAGGACTCTGTAAATTGCTACCTACCGTTATGTCTTGAAGAGTTAACATGCATCTTGCATTGTACTACATTTGGTTCTTCATTTAGTTATGTGCTTTGAGAATAGATTGGTGATTATGCAAAAGCTAAACCAGTAATAATTGCCACAAATAGTTCTAAGTATTTGGGTATTTATGTATTTAGCTTATTTATTTATTTATTTATTTATTTATTTCTGTCGATAGTCTTACGTAGTCTTCTGTAGTCTAAGCTGGCCTAGAACTCATGCAGTATAGAATGACGCTTATTACTGCTGCCAATTCCACCTTAATGCTGGGGTTATGGGTGCACATCACCAAACCTGGGACATTTGAATATTTCCATTCTTTTGGAGTTTAAGACTCCATGTAATTGTTACATTGTATGTTAGATAAGTAATGATGTTCGTTTGTCAAAAAGGATGACTTTAATTAAAGTATTGCTTTATATAAAATTTTAAAAATTTACCTTTTTGTGTGTATGTGTGTGCATACGTTTGTGTGCTTTGTTGTGTGTGTAGAGTCAGAGTGCAAGTTTGCGAATATGTTCTCCCGTTCCACCTTCATGTGGATTCTGGTGATTGAATGTAGTTTATTAGGCATGTGCAGCAAGTACTTTTACTTGATAAGTCATTTTGCTGCCCTCAGTTTACACAGTTTTTTTTTATTGTTGTTGTTGTTGTTAAAATTGCAGAAGAATAGACTTTATAGACCTGGTTTTGTAGGAAGTTTTATTGGCCTGATATGATCTCAAGCATGTTTGTTGTTCTGGCATTACAGAGTAGAATACCGGTTTCTTCATACATATTCCCTGTTTAGTTTCATTCTTTTTATTGGCAGCATCTGTATTATTGTTATTCTTTTGGGTTTTTTGATGCAGGGTTTCTCTGTGTAGTCCAGGCTCTCCTGGAACTTTCTCTGTAGACAAGGCTCTCCTGGAATGCAGAGATCCACCTGCCTCTGACTCCCAAGTGCTGGGATTAGAGGCTTGTCTCACCACTCCGGGCAGCATCTGTAGTTTTAAAATTTGTATTTTTTTCTATTTTGAAAGTTGTGTCTTTACTTGTTTCTTTACATTTGTGCTTGCCATTTTTTAAAATTCTTCCTCCTATTTCCTGTAATTTAGAACTTTGAAACACACATTGTTTGGTGAAATAGTCAAGTAAGTGAGCAAGCATCATTGCTGTGAAAACAATGTGTTTCCTGGGGAAGCTCTGCTGCGAGTAAACAGTAAACTTCGAAAGGTTTTGTATGGAATGTGATCTTGTCAAGCAATATGGATGTATAAAAATAACAGACTCTGGACCTGATTGGTTTTCATATGGACTTTGATTTAAGGAGTGGCTTTTATGGAGCACATTTGGTAATAATAGAGCTGGCCAAATGTTTGGGTTTGTGTGAGGTGAAGGACTTTATGACATTGGTAAAGAAGGGTGGTCAGTGGAGACCATGAGCCTTGGAGAAACAAAGAAGAAGGTGGGGTGAGAATAGCTCTTGAAGTCCAAAGGAAATATAATTGTAAGCATTCAGATAGTCATGGTGGTGCAAGCCTGTCATCCCAGAACTTGGGAAGTGGAGGCAGGAGAAACTCAAATTTGTATGCAGCCTGGTCTGTGTATCAAGTTCTAAGGTAGTCTGTGGTACACAATGTGTCCCGCTGACAGAAAAACATTTAAAATAGATATGGATCTGAAGGAATGTATCTTTTAGGATTTGAATCATTTTTAGATGACTATAAATTTGCATGTAGTTGAACAAAATAATACAGGGATTCCTCTATACTCTTTACTCAGTTTCCCCATTGATAACATCTTATAAAACTACAATATCAGGTCCACAGTATTGAAATTGTACCCTGATAGTCAAATTGACATACTTCATCCTCACAAGGAATGCTCAGGGTACCTTTTTTATAGCTTGGCCCATTTCCCTCTGCCTGTATTTTCTCTTCCAACCTGACAACCAGTCATGTGTTTTTGTATCAGGTTTTCAAAGAACCATAACTTATATACCCTACCTAACAGTCTTGGACTGACTTTTTCCACTTAGCGCTGAGGTTTATCCTTTTGTTATAATGTAGCAACAGTGTACTTTTTTTTAATTGCCGAGTAGTTTGCCACAATATAACTGTACCACAATTTATCATTTATTCATGAAGACATCTTGGTTGTCTCTCGGTCTTGGCTATTATAAATAAAGCTCTTATATAAACATATACATATAGACTTGTCTTTGAACATATGCTTTTCTTTTTTTAAAATTTAGTTTTTTTGTTCTTTTTGAGACATGGTTTCTATGTAGCTTTTGGAAACTCTCCTGGAACTACCTCTTGTAGACCAAGCTGGCCTCTAACTCACAGAGATCTGCCTGCCTCTGCCTCATGAGTGGTGGGACTAAAGCTGTGTACCACCACTGCCCGGCTGAACATCTGTTTTTGATTCTTTTAGCTTATCCATGAGTAGAATTGCTAGTGTTATTGTAACTAACTTGCTTGCCAAAATGTTCTAATTCCTTCATATCATTACTAGCATTTGGTGTTGCCTTTTATAGAAATTTGGTTAGTATGTATTATATATGTAACAGTTTTAACTGTAGGTGTTTTGTGTTTTGTTTTTTTCCAACTGGTTCTTAGGTAACTGAGGCTGCTCTTGACCTCCTGGTGTTCTCCTGCCTCTATTTGAGCTACTGCATCAGGCTTCATTGTAGTTTTCATTTTAGTTCTTGTTAATGATTTTTAACATTTTACATGTGCTCATTTTTTTTTTATATATTACTCAGGGCTTCTTGCACTCAGGTACTTCACCACTGACCTCTACCTACTACTTTTTTTTCTTCCTTTCTTTTTTTATTAAGGATGAGCAGAATTGTTTTTTCCTGAAAGGTTGAGGTTTTTTTTTATTTTTTTTTATTTTTTGAGGAAATGGTTTAATATACAGAAGCACACGCATGTGTGTGTGTGTGTGTTAAGGAAAGTGGGAGTTGTACACACAGTAGTAAGGGTGGCTATAGACTTCTCAAGATAGAGTTGCTTGCAAGACAGTGTTCTTTGCAATCATGTATCAGGATTAGCTTTTCAACTAGAAAAGACCATTTTTATGGAGCAGGGAATTGCCAAATGTTTCTTGCATAATTCTAGAGGAAGAACGTCTTTCTAAGTAAGGGCTTTATTTTGCTTGAAGTTTTTAAGTCAGTTTTAAACTATAAGTACTTATATGTAATATTAGTAATGAATCAGAAAGTGGCTTCTTTTTAATAGTTCTATGAAAAATACTTGATATCACTAATCAGTAGAGTAATGAAAGCAAAACCACAGTGAGATATCATATTATTACCTCTTCTCTGTTCAGATGGTCATTGTGGAAAAGACAAAAGAAGCAAAGCTTGTGGTGCACACCTTAATCCCAGCTCTTGGAAGGCTGAAGTGGGAGAACTAGGAGTTCACCCTAGGTAAGGGCACCCTTGGCTACATAGTGCATAGTGAACTCAAGATCACCTTGCAGTATTACCCCCCCCCCAAAAAAAAAGAATAATAGAAAAGAAAAAAAAAAGAAAAAAAGACAAAGTCATTTTGGTAAAGACATAATAAAAATTTCTATAGGCTCTTGGTGGAATTATGGCTTGGTACAGTCATTATGGAAAATAGTATGGAGATCCCTCAGAAAGTTAAAAGTAGAAACAAGATGATCAGCAATAGAAAATGATAGCATGGTGTTTACAAGCATGCATGTATACACACAGTGGAAGACAACTCATACTTAATGAAGGGAATCCCATCATTTTATGTGATCTAATGTGGAAGACAGTATAATAAATGAAATAAGCCTAGAACTGAAAGATATGGAAATACTGATTGTTTTAACTTATAAATAAAATATAAAAAGTTGAACTCAGAGACAGAGGCTAAAATGGTGGTTATCAGAGGCTGCCTGGGGAGAGGAGATAGGGAGATATTCTTCCTAGGGTACAAAGTTTTAGTTAGGCTGAGTATGTTCTAGAGGTCTATTATACATCACAATTGCTATAAACAATAATGTAGCTCTTTAGAATGGCTCAGTGATTGATGTACCATCACAGTTTCTAGAAAATGCCTCTGACAAAACTATGCTGTAATAGATTGGAATAGAAAACCCTTGTAATAGAATTGTTTACTTTCATACAAAGAAGATTGAGAAAACACCAAAATCTGCATGCGGTGTGTGCCCATTTCATCTTTAACGGGTTTGTGTGGTGAGATTCATGACACCATCAGAATCAGAATGGTTCAGCGGGGCCTATGTTGAATCCATGTATGCTAAATACGTTCATGACGAGATCCAGCATACTTTCCTTATTGAAGATCAGAAATCGCTGTAAAAGTATTGTAGCCCAGAATTATAAAGCTAAAAAATGTAGTCTTTTTAAGGAATAAGAGAAACACATACTTGAAAATTGCAAAGAGTGTGGATCTTAAATGTCAGCAATAAAATGTGATAGCTAAGTGAGATGATAGTTGGTTACCTCAACTTAGACATTTTGTAATGTTTATCTGCATTAAGACATTTACCCTGTAAATTTATCTGTTGGTTATACTTTAATAAAGCTGAGTAAAATTGAAAAAAATGAAAGTATGCACTATCATCATTAGAACAAAAAAAGACATTGGCCTCTTTCAATAAGTTAAATTCTGGCAGATTGCTAGGGTAGGAAAATTAAGCCTTTAGTGTTTTATCAGCTGTCAGCTGTCATGCTTTGGACATCATGGCCTAGAATCTGTTCTTGTTATAAGCTTATTAAAGTAAGCTAGGGGTTTATTATTAAAGTGAATTCTGAAAAGAATCTCTTGGGCCATCTTTGTATTTTTTAATAAATATCCTACCCTCGGCTTGTTAAGGAATTTTATTTTTGTTACACAACAGTAAACTGGGTCCTGGAAGCTCAGCTTTCCTGATGCTCAATTTTTTTATTTTACAAATTTTGTAATTTACAAAGTTTGTTGATAAGAGGGGAGAAATTGTCAGGATATTTGCGACAGAGTCTCAGAGGGTTCTCATTTCCTTCTTTTTCTTCTGTTTACATTTTTATTGATTATTTGGGAATCTCACATTATGTGCCTCCATGGTGCTCACCTCCCAGTCTTCCCATGTCTACTTCCTGTCCACCATGATCTCCCCACTTCAAAAAAGACAAGTCTATTTTGTATTGACTGTATATTCACTGAAATGGTAAAATTCTTAGTGGTCAAGTTCCCAAAGGGAATGAGTCTTTCTCAGCCTATATCCATGCCAGAAACCATCCATCAGCTGAGGAAAGCTTTGCAGTGGCTGGGATGGGGCGGGACTAGATGTCCTGCACCCATGCTACTGCCTGTATTGCCTGCACTGAGGGGCAGAGCAGGCTCTCCCATACCCACAGACATTAACATGGCTTCAGACATCAACTCTGACCATGGGCTTCCTCATAGACTTTGGTGGTAACTTGGACCACAGACATCAACCTGGCTGTTGGCCATATCAGAACCCTAGGGGCTGCATGGACCATGTCCCTCAAACATGGTCTCATGTGGTTACACATGCCACTCACACAGGCTTGGTACACCAAGACAGTAGAGCCTGAGGACATCACAAAGGCATTGGACAGTAGCACAGTCTCTGTAGGTCCATGTGGATCTCAGGCTTCATCTCTGTCTGGGAAAGCAGCATGAACCTCTAACACCAACACAGCCTCTTGTGCTATCGTGGACCACACTGGTCCTTCGAGGAGGTCCAATCCAGAAGATGAATGTTGCCTCACGTCAGGCCTCCAATGTTGCCCAGAGCCAGGAGGAACTGCTGCCTGGCAACAGCTTCAAGGCTGTTGTATATCATGCTGTACTTGAACCTTTTGTGCCTACCCTGCCTCCAAACTAAGCATCCCCTGCCTCAGCCTCTCAAATGTTAGGATTATAGATATGACCCACCATGTCCAACAAAGCATACTGGAAATTTTTTCTTCATTTTTAGGGTAGAACCTCGATCTTATACACACTAGACAAATTCTTAGCTTCATCCTCAGACCAGAGAACTTGGTTTATTTTATAGATTGATTTTATTTTTATTTTATGTGTGACTGTTTTACCTGGATGTATATTCTGGGTGAAGTGCCCAAAGTGCAGAAGAGGGTGCTGGTGCCCCTGGAACTGGAGTGATGATTGCTAGCCTCCATTTGGGTGCTGGGAGCCAAACCAGGGTCCTCTAGAAATGCCATTATGTACTCTTAACCTCTGAGCAATCTCTGGCTTCGAAGAAAGGTTCTTTTAATTGAATTATCTGTGTTTAGTTCATTCACAGGTTAGCAACTCCAAAGTCTTAGAAATGAAAAACTTGCTTTCAGTAGATGACTGTACAGTTTCCATGAGTTTGTAGGCTTTCTGGGGGTTGCATTGTTCTTGAATTCTAACTTTAGTCCATGGTGATCTGATAAGATACAGATGGTTAAAGATATTTTTTGGAACTGTGGATGTTTGCTTTGTTACCAAGTATGTGGTCAATTTTCGATAAGGTTCCTTGAGCTGCAGAGAAGAATGTATATTCTTTCCTATTTTGGCTGGAATATTCTATAGATGTCTGATAAGTCCATTTGATCCATTACCTCCATTAATTCTCTTATTTCTCTTTTAGGTTTATGTCTAATTGACCTGTCCATTGGTGAGAGAGGAGTGTTAAAGTCTCCTACTATTAATGTGTGCGGTTTGATTGCTGCCTTGAGTTTTAGCAATGTTTCTTTTACATACGTGGGTGCTTTTATATTACGGGCATAGGTATTCAGAATTGAGACTTCATCCTGATGAATTCTTTCTGTTAGGAGTAGAAAATGTCCCTCTCCATCTCTTCTGATTGATTTAAGTTTGAAGTCAACTTTGTTAGAAACAAACACCTGCTTGTTTCTTAGGTCCATTTACTTGATAAGCCTTATCCCAACCCTTTACTCTGAGTAGGTGTCTGTCTTTGTGGTTGAGGTGTGTTTCTTGTAAACAGCAGAATGTTGGATCCTGTTTTCGTGTCCAATCTCTTAGTCTGTGCCTTTTTATAGGTGAGTTGAGTCCATTGACATTAAGTGATGCAAATGACCAGTGGTTGTTAACTCCGTTCATTTTTTAGTAGTAAATTTTGTGTGTTTGCCTTCTTCGAGTTGCACTGGTGAAGGGTCTCTATTGTCAGAGATATTGTGGTCATTGTTGGACTCCTTGGTTAGGTTTTTTCTCTTCCTCCCTGCCTCCCATTTCCCTCCGCCTCTGCCCACCACCCTCCCGCTCCCACCACTTCTCTTCTCCTCCCTCTCCAGTCCCAAGAGCAGTCAGGTTTCCCAGCCCTGTGGAAATTCCAAGGTCCTCCCCACTCCATCCAGATCTAGGAAGGTGAACTTCCAAACTGACTAGGCTCCTACAAAGCCAAAACATGAAGTAGATTCAAAACCCCGTGCCACTGTCCTTGGCCTCTAGCATCAACTCTCATTGTCTGCCATGTTCAGAGAGTCCGGTTTTATCCCATGCTTTTTCAGTCACAGTCCAGCTGGCCTTGGTGACCTCCCAATAGATCGGCCCCACTGTCTCAGTGGGTGGGTGCACCCCTCGTGGTCGTGACTTCCTTGCTCATGTTCTCAGTCCTTCTGCTCCTCATTAGGACCTTGGGAGCTCAGTCTGGTGCTCCAGTGTGTGTCTCTGTCTCTCTCTCCATCCATCACTAGATGAAGTTTCTATGGTGATATGCAACATATTCACCACTATGGCTATAGGATAGGTTCATTTCAGGTTCCCTATCCTCAGGTTCCCAAGGAACTAACTGGGGACATTGCCCTGGGCACCTGGTTGCCACTCCAAGTTCAAGTCTCTTGCCAACCCTTATGTGGTTCCCTTAACTAAGATATGAGTTCCCTGTTCCCCTATCCAAACTTTTTTTACCCCCAATCATACTGTTTCCTCAAGTTCCCTTCATCCTCTCCTTCACACTTTTCTCTCCACATCTCCCTTCACCCCCATCCCACCCCACTCTCAAGATTTTAAATTTTTGCCCGGCAATCCTCTCTATTTCCCATAGCCAGGAGGATAACTATGTTTTTCATTGGGTGTACACACTTGTTAGCTTCTTTAGGACCACAAATTATAGACTCAGTGGCCCCCTATCCATGGTTAGAAACCAATCATGAGTGAGTACATCCCATGGTCTTCGTTTTGGGTCTGGGTTACCTCACTCTGGATAGTATTTTCTATTTCCATCCATTTTCATGCAAAATTCAAGAAGTCATTGTTTTTTACCGCTGAGTAATACTTTAATGTATATATATTCCACACTGTCTTCATCCATTCTTCAATTGAAGGACATCTAGGATGCTTCAAGGTTCTGGCTATTACAAATAATGCTGCTATGCACATAGTTGAACAAATGCTTTTGTCATATGAGAGGGAATCACTTGGGTATATTGCCAAGAGTGGTATTGCTGGGTCCAGGGGTAAGTTAATCTCAATTTTTCTGAGAAACTGCCACACTGATTTCCAAAGTGGTTGCACAAGTTTGCAGTCCCACCAGCAATGGATGAGGGTACCCTTTTCTCCACAACCTCTCCAGCAAAGGCTATCCTTTGTGGTTTTGATTTTAGTCATTCTGACAGGTGTAAGATAATATCTCAAAATTGTTTTGATTTGCAATTCTCCGATCGCTAAGGAGGTTGAGCATGACCTTAAGTATCTTTTGGCCATTTGAAACTCTTCTGTTGAGAATTCTCTGTTCAGTTCAGTGCCCCATTTTTTAATTGGGTTAATTATCATTTTAACGTCTAGTTTCTTGAGTTCTTTATATATTTTGGAGATCAGACCTTTGTCTGTTGCGGGGTTTGTGAAGATCTTCTCCAAGTCAGTAAGCTGCCTTTTTGTCTTAATGACAGTGTCCTTTGCTTTACAGAAGCTTCTCAGTTTCAGGAGGTCCCATTTATTCAGTGTGCCCTCAATGTCTGTGCTGCTGGGGTTATACATCTTGGGGATATTTCTATAATTAGGTTAAGAATTTTATTTGTTCTCTTGAGTCACACTAGGTAGGGCTGCTTACTTTTCATGACTTGTACTATTTGGAGATGTTTCCATAATTAGATTGGGAATATTATTTGTTCTTTTTGAGTCACACTAGGTGGGACTGTTATTTATGATATTTTAAGTATTTATCTCTTCTAACTATTATCAGCAAACAGTACATTATTAGGACTTGGCTTTCATTTTTGTACTACTAATAGTACCAAGAGGTGTTTAGTAGACATTTTTTCCTACATGATGCCGTGTAGATCCAGGCTGTGTGCTGACATAAGTGTTTTGTTTACAGCTAATCACTTTGCAAGGGGAGGTCATCAGGTTTTGTGTTTGTTTTAAAAAGTGGGTTTTTAGCTTTACTTATATCCATTTGTAGGGCTACATCTCTGATTTGACCCAATAGATTCTACTTCAGTATACCTGTGCTATAGCCACAACTTGTTATTTCTGTTTTCTGTAAGTTTATTCCACACAGCATCACTTGAAAGGGAAGTCAGTTGGTTAAGTGAGTTAAGGCGTGGTGGCATGCCTAAGACCCTAAGCAATAGAGGTGAGGTGGCCAGATCTTGACTTGCCCTCTAACCAGACTCATGATTATCGTAAATATCACCATAGAACCTTCATCCAGCAACTAATGGCAACAGAGGCAGAGATCCACATTGGAGCACTGGACTGAGCTCCCAAAGTCCAGTTGAAGAGTTTAAAGTTGTTTTCTCTACTTCTTTTGGGTTAGGATTATCAAGTCTTCCTGTTGTGTGACCACTGGTTTCTGGTGTTACCATGTTGCTTTTTAGGTTGTTGGAGGGATTCTTACTTTGGCGCCTACCCATCTAGTCCTTCAAATGAGGCCTGCAGTGTTTTTATGTCTTGGTCCAGTCCTTGAAGTGGATGTCTGAGTGTTTGGGAGTTTTTCTTGATATGCTTTACTGCCACTGTCTGTCTCAGAAGTTTCTGAGGTCTCTATACGCCTGCTCTCTCGGTCTTCTTTCCTGGTTTGCTCTCTTGGTGCTCTCTTAATCCCCTCAGTGTTGTAGCAAGCTCTTGGTCCCCTCAGTATTATAGCAAGCTTTCAGCTCTAAGGCAGCTTGTGCCTAGTACCTTGGGGGGGTGTCCCATGGGTGGGATTAGGTTTGAGGGGATCCTAGCCACAGGAAACTCCCTGATGTCTGGCTAGAAAAGCTGAGGGAGTTGGGGAGGGACCTGGAGTTTTGTCCCACTGGGGAGGTCCTAGAGAGTGGGGCGTCCTGCCATGTGACTGTTCACTCACCTCTTAAGTCCCCTCAGTATTGGAGCAAGCTGTGTTTTAAAGTCCAACCCAAGTTGCAGGAGGGTAGCCTTTATTATTTTTTTAAAAGATTATTTTAAAAAAAGATTTATTTTATTTGTATGTGTGTCTTGAGTATGTACCAGGTGTGTGCTGGTGTCTTTTGGCATGGTGAGAAGAGTTCAGATATCCTGGAACTGGAGTTACATGTCCATGAACTTACTCATGGGGCTGCTGTGATCCAAACCCAGGTCTCCTAGAAGAGCAGCAAGTACTCAGTGCAAAGCAATCTTCTCAGCCCCACCTTCAGTACATTGTTTTACAAAAAGTTAAACTGTAATCTTTACTATGTTGGTTATAAATTAAAGAACTAGAAGTTTTTTTCATTTATTTCCACACACGGGGTGGAGGGAGAGAAAGAGAGAGAGAGAGATAGAGATAGAGAGAGAGAGAGAGAGAGAGAGTGAGAGAGAGAGAGATAGCACGATACCAAGCTAATTTATAAAAGAAAGCATTTTACAGTTTCAGAGGGTTAGTGCATCACTGTGACTCTGGCGTCTCCAACATTTTGGATCTTTAGTACAAATCCAAGCTTCTTGTTCTCAGCTTTATATGATTGCCTCTATGGGCCTGCAAGCCACATGCCATTAGGGGTGTAACATTTTTTTCTGAACTAATGAGGAAGATTTCACAACCTCTTAACTCCAGTATTTTGGATTCTAAATTCAGGCAAGTATTGTTGTACATTTTTGATGGAATATGGCTCTCTCATTGGATTCCATTTGTATAAACTTTGAACTCTTGGTGTTTTCCTTTGTTGAATAAGCTTTACTTTGTTTTTGGAGTAGATTCTCTAGGGATTTTCTTTTTACAGGAATCATGGTTAGCTAGGTGGGATCTTTACCTTCATTCCAATTCTCTGTACCTCTTTCAGCACAAACCTAGGTGAAGGCATTTTATTTCCTGGTCTTCCTTTTTCCTCTCAGATTGTGCATTTGTATTTCTCTTTGCCCTGTTTGCACTTTTCTTTCTTTCTTTCTTTCTTTCTTTCTTTCTTTCTTTCTTTCTTTCTTCCTACCATCCTTCCTTCCTTCCTTTTTTTGTGGGGACAGTGTTTCTTTGTAGCTTTTGAGCCAGTTGTTGGGGTTTTATCTCAGTGGTAGAACACTTTCTTATCACTTTTTCATTTTAGAGCTGCCTTAAGAATGATTACTAATAACCATGAGTCAATACTGTCTTGAATGAAATCTCTGCCAATAATATTGTTCCAAAACTCTTCAATTTAGCCTCAAGCAGGTTCTTAGGACAAGGGCCAAAAGCAGCCACATTGTTGTCTAAAACATTACAAGAATTGTCTTTATTCCAGTTTCTTTTTAATTTTTTTTATTTTTTTATAAATAATACCATTCAAAATTTGCACTTGTTCCCCTCCTCCCATTTCCCTGTTACTCCCCCACTCACTCTTCCCCTTCTCTACCAATCCTAAGAGGGCAAGGTACCCTGCCCTTTGGGAAGGCCCTCCCCCCTCCAACCAGGCCTAGGAAGGTGTGCATTCAAACAGACTAGGATCCCAAAAAGCCAGTATATGCAGTAGAGACAAATCTCAGTACCATTATCATTGGCTTCTCAGTCAGCCCCCATGCCTCCAGCTGGATTTAGCTGAGGCACACTGTCTCAGTGGGTGGACCAACCCCGCCTGGTCCTGATGTCCTTACTCATCTTCTCCCTCCTTCTGCTCTTCAACTGGATCTTAGGAGCTCAGTCTAATGCTCTGCTGTGGGTCTCTGTCTCTATCTCCATGTATTGCTGGACGAAGGTTCTATGGTGATATTCAAGATAATCATCAGTGTGAGTATGGGACAAGGCCAGTTCAGGCACCCTCTCATCTACTGCCCAAGGACCTAGCTGGAGATATCCCCGTGGACACCTGAGAATCCTTCTATAGCCAAGTTTCTTGCCAACCCTAAAATGGCTCCCTTAATTAAGATATCGTCTTCTCTGCTCCCATATCCACCCTTCCTCCATCGCAACCATCCCACTCTCGCAAGCACTCCCTAATTCTTCCCTTCTCCCCTCTCTATCCCCCCTCCCCTTCATCGCACCCAATCCCCACCTTCCAAATTTTTGCCCAGTGCTCTTGTCTGCTTCCAGTTTCCAGGAGGATCTATATGTTTTTCTTTGTGTTCACTTTATTCCAGTTTCTAATACTGTTTCACCCTGAAACCTCTTGAACTGGGCCTCTATATTCCACATTGCTCTTAGTACTACTGTCTTCAAAGCTCTTGTAGCATTTTTAAGCCCCACTTAAAACATTCAACCACTTCCCTCATGCAAAGTTCCCAGTCAACATTCCTCTAACAAGCAGCTTGACAAGTCCTGTCACACCAATACCATGTAACAACGTTATCATAGTTACTTTTCTATTGTAAAGAGACACCATGATGAAGGCAGCTTATAAAAGAAAACATTTAATTGGGGGCTTGCTCATGGTCAGAGAGTGAGTCCATGACCATCACGTCATGGGGCATGGCAACACACAGGCATGACACTGGAGAGTAGCTGGGAGTTTTAACCTGATTTAGAAGTTGGTAGCAGAGGTGGTGGAGGGAGGGGCTGGACCTGTCTTAGGCTTCTGAAATCTCAAAGACCACCTCCTGTGAAACACCTATCCAACGAGGTCACATCTAATCTTTCTCAAAATGGTTCCACCAACTAGGGTTCAAGCATTTAAATATAGGAGCTTTTATGGGACCATTCTCTTTCAAACAATCACATTAATCAAAATACTATTTTAGGACCCAAATTGCTCAATATTATATGATTAAGAAACAGCAAAGCAGATTCAGAGACTACTAGAGAAAAGAAATATATATTATAAGCATTATAAGCAACTTCTAAAACTTGACAGAGAGGGAACGCGGGCTCCTGCTGCTGGGGCTGCAGTGTCCGTTGTGCTCTCCTGGACCGGCTCTGCCTGCCCCCCATTTCCCTTGGCCCCTGGCTCATTGGGGCTACCAGGAGTCCCTCTGTAGGTGCTGAGAAGTCCCATCTGGAAGGGTGAGTGTGCGCTATCCTGGGGTGGACTGTCCCAGTAGAGAGCACAAACGCCCCTCTCCCAGCACCTGCTGCAGGGCTTTCTTTCCTACACACGCGCCCCCACCCCCACCCCCAAGCCTGCCTTGTCTGCAAGGTCCTTTGCTGTAGAACAGTTTCCTGCCCTTTCACTAAGGCTACCAACCCAGAGCAGTGAGTGCCTGACTTGAGGGCAGGCCTCAAGGTCCCCGCCAGGGAACTCGGGCCCCTGCCTCTGGGGCTTCAGTGTCTGCTGTGCTCTCCTGGACCGGCTCTGCCTGCCCCCCATTTCCCTTGTCCCCTGGATCATCGGGGCTACCAGGAGTCCGTCTGTAGGTGCTGAGAAGTCCCATCTGGATGGGTGAGTGTGTGCTATCCTGGGGCGGACTGTCCCGGTAGAGAGCACAAACGCCCCTCCCCCAGGTCCTGCTGCAGGGCTGTCTTCCCTACACTGGCGCCCCCACCCCCACCACCAAGCATGCCTTGTCTGCAAGGTCCTTTGCTGTGGACAGTTTCCTGCCCAACCCAGAGCAGTGAGAGCCTGACTAGAGGGCAGGCCTCAAGGTCCACGCCAGGGAACTCGGGCTCCTGCTGCTGGGGCTGCAGTGTCCGCTGTGCTCTCCTGGACCGGCTCTGCCTGCCCCCCATTTCCCTTGGCCCCTGGCTCATCGGGGCTACCAGGAGTCCCTCTGTAGGTGCTGAGAAGTCCCATCTGGAAGGGTGAGTGTGCGCTATCCTGGGGTGGACTGTCCCAGTAGAGAGAACAAACGCCCCTCCCCCAGCACCTGCAGCAGGGCTTTCTTTCCTACACACGAGCCCCCACCCCCACCCCCAAGCCTGCCTTGTCTGCAAGGTCCTTTGCTGTAGAACAGTTTCCTGCCCTTTCACTAAGGCTACCAACCCAGAGCAGTGAGTGCCTGATTAGAGGGCAGGCCGCAAGGTCCCCACCAGGGAACACGGGCCCCTGCCGCTGGGGCTGCAGTGTCCGCTGTGCTCTCCTGGAATGGCTCTGCCTGCCCCCCATTTCCCTTGGCCCCTGGCTCATCGGGGCTACCAGGAGTCCCTGTGCAGGTGCTGAGAAGTTCCATCTGGACTGGTAAGTGTGTACTATCCTTCCCGAAAGGGAGTGCAGGCACCTCCAGCTTGTACTGCAGTGTCGCCTGTGTTCTACTCGACCCCGCCCTACACCTTGCATTCGGCCTTCTTTCTGTGGGTCATTGGACTACTAGGCATCCCTGTTTTGGTGTTGAGGAGTTCATCTGCAAGGGAACGGTTCCTGCCCCTACACTGAGGAGATACACCCAGAGAGTTAGTCACAGCAAAGACTGATCCAAGACACCAGGCCTCTCCTGGCTCCATTTGAAGGAAAAGATGGGCAGGCGCCAATGCAAGAATTCCCCCAACAACTTGAAAAGCAACGTGACATCACCAGAATCCAGGAATCCTGAAATGAGAAGTGTACACGCTAATCCAGAAGAATTAGAAGAATTCGACTCAAAAGTGAATTATATGAAAATAATAGAGGACCTTAAACAAGAGGTGAAAAACTGCCATAATCAATTAGAGATTACAAACAAAAAGGTAGAGGAAATGAATAAATATCTCAAAGATATCGAAGAAAACCAAGAGAAACAAGAAAAAGCAATCAAACAGGTAAGGGAAACAGTTCAAGACTTGAAGAATGAAGTTGAAGTAATAAAGAAAACACAGACCGAGGGAAGGATAGAGATGGAAAATTTGGATAAACGAACAGGAACTACAGAGACAAGTACCACAAACAGATTACAAGAGATAGAAGAAAGAATCTCAGACACTGAAGATACCATAGAGAAAATAAACTCTCTGATCAAAGAAAACAGCATAACCAACAAATTCTCATCACAAAACATTCAGGAAATCTGGGACACAATAAAAAGACCAAACCTAAGAATAATAGGGATAGAAGAAGGAGAAGAAGTACAGCTCAATGGTCCAGAAAATATATTTAATAAAATTATAGAAGAAAACTTTCCCAACCTTTAGAAAGATATTCCTTTGAAGGTCCAAGAAGCATACAAAACACCGAATCGACTGGATCAAAAAAAAAAATCTCCTCGTCATATAATAATCAAAACACAAAACATACAGAATAAAGAAAGAATATTAAGAGCTGCAAAGGAAAAAGGTCAAGTTACCTATAAAGGTAAACCTATCAGACTTACACCTGATTTCTCTATGGAAACCATGAAAGCCAGAAGGTCCTGGATAGATGTGCTGCAGAAAGTAAGAGACCATGGATGCAAGCCCAGACTACTGTACCCAGCCAAGCTATCATTCACTATAAATGGAGAAAACAAAATTTTCCAGGATAAAAACAAATTTAAACAATACGTAGCCACCACTACCGGCATATAATGTGTGATCCTATAGAAGTTAAATAAGAAAGTGAACCCAAAGAAAATCATATAGTCATCCGCATGGAGAGGGGGAAGTAGACAAGATTGCAGGGCAAAAACTGGGAACTTGTGGGTGAGGTGGCATGGGGCAAAGGGGAAATGGGATGAGAAATATGAGAAGGGGAGGATGGGAGGAGCTCGGGGGATTGGGATGGTTGGGATATAGGAAGGATGGATACGGGAGCAGCGAAGTATATATCCTATCTAAGGGAGCCATCTTAGGGTTGGCAAGAGACTTGACTCTAGAGGGGTTCGCAGGTGTCCAGGAATATGTCCCCAGCTGGTACCTTGGGAAACTAAGGAGAGGGAACCTGAAATGACCCTATCCTATACTGATGAATATCTTGCTTATCACCTTAGAAGCTTCATCTGGCGATGGATCGAGGTAGAGACAGATTCTTAATTTGGAGCAACGGTCTGAGCTCTTAAGGTCCAAATGAGGAGCAGAAGGAGGGAGAACAAGAGCAAAAAAATCAGGACCACGAGGGATGCACCCACCCACTGTGACAGTGGAACTGATTTATTAGGAGCCCACCAAGGCCAGCTGGTCTGGGACTGAATAAGCATGGGTTGATTCCGGACTCTCTGAGCATGGCGGTCAATGAAGACTGATGAGAAGCCAAGGACAATGGCACTAGGTTTCAATCCTAATACATGAACTGGCTTTGTGGGAGCTTAGCCTGTTTAGAAGCTCACCTTCCTGGACGTAGATAGAAGACCTTCGTCTTCCCGCAGGGCAGAGAATTTGGACTGCTCTTCAGTATCGAGAGGGAGGGGGAATGGTGTGGGGGGAGGAGAAGAGGAGTGGGGATAGGGGGAGGGGAGTGGGGGGAGGGGGCAATATTTGGGAGGAGGGGAGGGAAATGGGAAACGGGGAGCAGGTGGAAATTTTAATTAAAAAAGAATAAAAAATTAATAAAAGAAAAAAAAAAAAAAACAATACGTAGCCACAAATCCAGCCCTACAGAAAAAATAGAAGGAAAATCACAAACCAAGGAGTCCAACAATGCCCACAATAACTCAGACAACTAATGACCCTTCACCAGCACAACTTGAAGAAGGGAAACACACAAACTCTACTACCAAAAGAAAGAAAGAGAGAAAGGAAAAATGACCGGAGTTAACAACCACTGGTCATTAATATCACTTAATATCAATAGACTCAACTCACCTATAAAGAGGCACAGGCTAAGAGATTGGATTCGAAAACAGGATCCAACATTCTGCTGCTTACAAGAAACACACCTCAACCACAAAGACAGACATCTACTCTGAGTAAAGGGCTGGGAAAAGGTTTATCAAGCAAACGGACCTAAGAAACAAGCAGGTGTGGCCATACTAATTTCTAAGAAAGTTGACTTCAAACTAAAATCAATCAAGAGATGGAGAGGGACATTTTTTACTGGTAACAGGAACAATTCACCAGGATGAAGTCTCAATCCTGAATATATATGCCCCTAATATAAAAGCACCCACTTATGTAAAGGAAACGTTACTAAATCTCAAGGCAGTCATCAAACCACACACACTAATAGTAGGAGATTTCAACACTCCTCTCTCACCAATGGACAGGTCAATCAGACAGAAACCTAACAGAGAAATAAGAGGATAAAGGGAGGTAATGAATCAAATGGACTTAACAGACATCTATAGAATATTCCACTCAAATAAGAAAGAATATACCTTCTTCTCTGCAGCTCATGGAACCTTCCCGAAAATAGACCACATACTCGGTAACAAAGCAAACTTACACAGTTACAAAAAGATATCGGTAACCACCTGTGTCTTATCAGATCACCATGGACTAAAGTTAGAATTCAACAACAATGCTATCCCCGAAAGCCTATGAACTCATGGAAACTGGAGAGTCAACTACTGAACCACACCTGGATCAAGGAAGAAATAAAGAAAGAAATTAAAGTCTTTCTTGAATTCAATGAAAACGAAGACTCAACATACTCAAACATATGGGACACTCTGAAAGCAGTGCTAAGAGGAAAGTTCATAGCATTAAGTGCCCACTTAAAGAAAACGGAGAAAGCACACATTGGAGACTTAATAGCCCACCTGAAAGCTTTAGAAAAAAAAAGAAGCAGACTCACCTAGGAGAAGTAGAAGACTGGAAATAATCAAATTGAGGGCTGAAATCAACAAAATAGAAACACAGAAAACTATCCAAAGAAACAATGAAACAAAAAGCTGGTTCTTGGAGAAAATCAATAAGATTGATAAACCCCTATCCAAACTAATCAAATGGCGGAGAGAGAATACGCAAATTAACAAAATTAGAAACGAAAAGGGAGACATAACCACAGACACAGAGGAAATTCAGAGAATCATTAGATCTTACTACAAAAAACCTGATGCCACAAAATTGGAAAATGTAAAAGAAATGGACACTTTTTTAGATAAGTACCATATACCAAAGTTAAACCAGGACCAGGTGAACAATCTAAAAAGACCTGTTAGTCGCGAAGAATTAGAAGTTGTTATAAAAAACCTCCCCACCAAAAAAAGCCCAGGTCCAGACGGCTTCAATGCAGAATTCTACCAGAACTTCCAAGAAGACCTAATACCTATACTCCTTAATGTATTCCACAATATTGAAACAGAGAAGTCATTGCCAAATTCTTTTTATGAAGCTGAAGTTACTCTGATACCAAAACCACAGAAAGACACAACCAAGAAAGAGAACTACAGGCCAATCTCACTCATGAACATCGACGCAAAAATACTCAATAAAATACTGGAAAACCGAATCCAAGAACACATTAGAAAAATTATCCATTATGATCAAGTAGGCTTCATTCCAGAGATGCAGGGCTGGTTCAACATACGAAAATCTATCAATGTAATCCATCATATAAATAATCTGAAAGAAAACACCATATGATCATTTCATTAGATGCGGAAAAAGCATTTGACAAAATTCAACATCCCTTTATGATAAAGGTCTTAGAGAGATTAGGAATACAAGGGTCATTCCTAAGTGTAATAAAAGCTATTTATAGCAAGCCGTCTGCTAACATCAAATTAAATGGAGAGAAACTCAAAGCTATTCCACTAAAATCAGGAACACGACAAGGTTGTCCACTCTCTCCATACCTCTTTAATATAGTGCATGAAATTCTAGCAATAGCAATAAGACAACATAAGGGGATCAAAGGGATTCAAATTGGAAAGGAAGAAGTTAAACTTTCAATATTTGCAGACGATATGATAGTGTACATAAGCGACCCCAAAAACTCCAGCAAAGAACTCCTTCAGCTGATAAACACCTTTAGCAGTGTTGCAGGATACAAGATCAATTCCAAAAAATCAATTGCCCTCCTATACACAAAGGATAAGGAAGCAGAGATGGAAATCAGAGAAGCATCACCCTTCACGATAGCCACAAATAGCATAAAATATCTTGGGGTAACTCTAACCAAGGAAGTAAAGGATCTATTTGACAAGAACTTTAAGTCTATGAAGAAAGAAATTGAGGAGGATACCAGAAAATGGAAGGATCTCCCTTGCTCTTGGATTGGGAGGATCATCATAGTAAAAATGGCAATTCTACCAAGGGCAATTTATATATTCAATGCAATCCCCATTAAAATCCCATCAAAATTCTTCACAGATCTTGAGAGGACAATAATCAACTTTATATGGAGAAACAAAAAACCCAGGATAGCCAAAACAATCTTATATAATAAAGGATCGTCTGGAGGCATTACCATCCCTGACCTCAAACTCTATTACAGAGCCTCAGTATTGAAAACAGCTTGGTATTGGCATAAAAACAGAGAAGTCGATCAATGGAACCGAGTAGAAGACCCTGATTTTAACCCACAAACATATGAACACCTAATTTTTGATAAAGGAGCTAAAAGTATTCAATGGAAAAAAGAGAGCATCTTCAACAAATGGTGCTGGCAGAACTGGTTGTCAACGTGTAGAAGAATGAAAATAGATCCATATATATCACCATGCACAAAACTCAAGTCCAAATGGATTAAAGACCTCAATATTAGTCTGAACACACTGAACCTGATAGAAGAAAAAGTGGGAAGTACTCTACAACATATGGGTACAGGAGATCACTTCCTACGTTTATCCCCAGCAGCACAGACATTAAGGACAACATTGAGTAAATGGGACCTCCTGAAAATGAGTAGCTTCTGTAAAGCAAAGGAAACTGTCACTAAGACAAAAAGGCAACCCACTGACTGGGAGAAGATCTTCACCAACCCTGCAACAGACAAAGGTCTGATCTCCAAAATATATAAAGAACTCAAGAAACTAGACTTTAAAATGCTAATTAACCCAATAAAAAAATGGGGCACTGAACTGAACAGAGAATTCTCAACAGAAGAAATTCAAATGGCCAAAAGACACTTAAGGTCATGCTCAACCTCCTTAGCGATAAGGGAAATGCAAATTAAAACAACTTTGAGATACCATCCTACACCTGTCAGAATGGCTAAAATCAAAAACACCAATGATAGCCTTTGCTGGAGAGGTTGTGGAGAAAGGGGCACCCTCATTCATTGCTGGTGGGAATGCAAACTTGTGCAACCACTTTGGAAATCAGTGTGGCGATTTCTCAGGAAATTTGGGATCAACCTACCCCAAGATCCAGTAATACCACTATTGGGAATATACCCAAGAGATGCACCATCAAATGACAAAAGTATCTGTTCAACTATGTTCATAGCAGCATTGTTTGTAATAGCCAAAACCTGGAAACAACCTAGATGCCCTTCAATTGAGGAATGGATGAAGAAAGTGTGGAATATATACATATTAGAGTACTACTCAGCAGTAAAAAATAATGACTTCTCGAATTTTGCATGCAAATGGATGGAAATAGAAAACACTATCCTGAGTGAGGTATCCCAGACCCAAAAAGAGGAACATGGGATGTACTCACTCATAATTGGTTTCTAGCCATAAATAAAGGACATTGATCTTATAATTTGTGATCCTAGAGAAGCTAAATAAGACAGTGAACCCAAAGAAAATCATATAGTCATCTGCCTGGAGAGGGGAAGTAGACAAGATTGCAGGGCAACAACTGGGAACTTGCGGGTGAGGTGGCAAGGGGCAAAGGGGAAATGGGATGAGAAACATGAGAAGTGGAGGATGGGAGGAGCTCGGGGGATTGGGATGGTTGGGATATAGGAAAGGAGGATACGGGAGCAGAGAAGTATATATCCTAACTTAAGGACCCATCTTAGGGTTGGAAAGAAACTTGACTCTAGAGGGGTTCGCAGGTGTCCAGGGAGATGTTCCCAGCTGGTAATTTGGGCAACTGTGGAGAGGGAACCTGAAATGACCCTATCCTATACTGATAAATATCTTACATATCACCTTAGAACCTTCATCTGGCAATGGATCGAGGTAGAGACAGAGACTCAATTTGGAGCAACGGTCTGAGCTCTTAAGGTCCAAATGAGGAGCAGAAGGAGGGAGAACATGAGCAAGGAAATCAGGACCACGAGGGATGCACCCACCCACTGTGACAGTGGAACTGATTTATTGTGAGCCCACCAAGCCCAGCTGGTCTGGGACTGAATAAGCATGGGTTGAAACTGGACTCTCTGAGCATGGCGGACAATGAAGGCTGATGACAAGCCAAGGACAATGGCATTAGGTTTCGATCCTAATACATGAACTGGCTTTGTGGGTGCTTAGCCTGTTTAGATGCTCACCTTCCTGGACATAGATAGAAGACCTTCGTCTTCCCGCAGGGCAGAGAATTTGGACTGCTCTCCAGTATCGAGAGGGAGGGGGAATGGTGTGGGGGGAGGAGAAGAGGAGTGCGGATAGGGTGAGGGGTGTGGGGGGAGGTGGCAATATTTGGGAGGAGGGAGGGAAATGGGAAACGGGGAGCAGGTGGAAATTTTAATTAAAATAAAAAAAATTAAAAAATAAAAGAAAAAAAATAAAACTTGACAGAGATATCTTGATGCCTGGACAGTAAACCAAAGTTCTTCTGAAACATCGGGAAATCCTTCTTCAGCCTACAGGCCCATAGTATCTGGCAGACTTTTCCATGAAGCAGTGAATTTGAAAGGCTGTTTTGCCTCTATTGGCAGTTTGTCAGTCACTTTCTTCTGTGTCCTGCAGAATGTCTGGAACATTTCATGAAGCAAGAACCCTGAGGACTCAGGAGACATTTTTATGGTGTTGGTTTTCTTCTACTTTATGCAAGTTACAGGGATCAAACTCAGGTTGCCACGCCTTGGTGGCAAAAACCTTTGCCTTTTGAGCCCTCTTATATTTTCACTGGAATAAGGGAATAGACTTCCTCCCTCATTCTGAAGAACCACAGAAAACGCCTTTTTCTTTTAGTGGGGCATGAGAATGTTTGCAGTTGGAGTATGGAAGGATGTTTTGCACACATTTTCTCTGTCTCTGTCTCTTCAGAAAACTGCCCTTGTTGAGGGGCCAGGTGTATGCCAAGTTTGCCTATTTAGTATTGGGAGTGATAAGCCAGAGAAAATGAGGGGGTTGTCTGAGTTTCCTACCAGACTCAGGCATTGAGGTCCAGTATGGTGTTTTCCAGCAGAAATTTCTTTTCAATTCTATTTTGTTTCTTATTGCCGTTTCCTAAGAGGTCTCTTCAGGTACTTAATGCTCTTTGGGCTTCCTCTCCTGAGAAGTACTTTATATGTTTATTATTTGTATATCTTAAAGTTTTTCTGAGGTCTATATTTGAACTTAATATGCAGCCCATGCTGGCCTGGGACTCAGGATCCTTTCCCCTCAGTCTCTCAAGTGCTAGGATTACAAGCATTTGCCACCAGTGTCCCGTGCTGAGCAATACTCTAGCCTGAGATGTATTTGAACAACATCAACTTTGATCCACTGGGAAGTGTACTTTGTGGTATACTTTTTCCCTCTTGGTAATTGTCTCCTTCTTGTTCATGGGTGATCTCTTGAGGCTGAGTGAAACTGGTGTGGTTGAAGACTGAGTCAGAGGAGCTGAGGGGGGATGCCCAGGAGAACTCTTCATCCAAACTGTAAATACCCATTGATGCAGAGTGACAGGGGGAGGACTTGTGTATTGTAGTGGTGAGCTGCGGGCCTCTTAACACAGCCGGGCTCATGGCTGCCTGGCTAGCTCATGCCCCAAAATAACGACACACACACTGTATTCTTTTAAACACTGCTTGGTCCATTAGCTCTAGCCATTACTGGTTAATCTCATAGCCTGCAATGAGTCAGATTTAGATGAGCTCTGTCACTGTGATCTCACATAGATAACCTATTCAGTGTTCACGTCCAGGACATTGAGTTTTAATTTTTGTCCTAATCTGATAAACAAAAAAGATGAGGAGAATAGAGGAGCCTGATGTAAGGCCTCAAAATGGATCATTTGAAAAGTAAGACTGCCTGCCTCCACATGTGCTTCCAACCTTTATTAGCAAATCCATCCTTCCATAGATTAGCTATACACAACCCAAGTGTCCAGCACACTACAAACCACAGTTTAAACCTAACTGCTTTTGATTTCTGGAACAATTGCTGTCCCATCAACGTCTCATAACAACACAGCAAGGTATGTAAGATTGCCCCACACACCCCCTTAGAGGAATTTCAGGACCCCAAAGAGGCAGCAAGTTATCTTTATAGGAAATCAAAATGTTTCTGCAGGGACAAAATGATGTACATTAAAAAACAGATTGGTGTACTCACTACGATTGTATGTGATATGACGCACACAGGATTTTGGTTCTGAATACTTGCTCCTCAGGAAGTTTTTGAGGTTGTGGAGAACCAGAACCTTGCTGGAGGAATTGGTGTCTGAAAGGATTAGCCTTGATGTATCAGGGCATCTTTCATTGGTCCCCAATGTTTACTGATTTCCTTACAGAGAACGAGAAGCCTCCAACTCCTGCTGCCATGGCTTCTGCAACATGAACAGTGAGAACTTCCTCCACACCCGGGTTGTTTTCATCAAATAAGAATGTGTAAGTCAAAAGCAATCTACCACACCAGTTTAGAATTATGATTCATAAAATGGTTATTTCTTTTAAGGGGCTCCTGCAACACACCTATTTGGAAATAGCAGCAAAATTTACCAGTATGTGACAAAAACCTATTTTAGTTTATTGTTTTCAGTCTTTCTGGAGACAGGATCTGATCTCTAGAGGGGTTTCCAGAAAGCCTTGGGGTGACCCCAACGAGGACCTTGGGCAGGTGAGCTGTGGGTGCTGCACTGTGCCATGTCCCTAGAAACTACGCGTGTATTGTCCCATAATCAGACTGATGACTATCTTGAATATCACCATAGAACTGATGTACAGAAAAGGATGGAGATATAGACAGGGACCCACATCAGAAAACTAGACTGAGCTTCCAAGCTCCAGTTGAAGAGCTGAAGGGGAGAGAATAAGAGCAAAGAACTAAGGAATACAAGGTCTTGGTCTACCCACTGAGACACTGTGTCTGAGCTAATGGGAGATCAACAAAACCAGCTATGCTGGGACTGACAGAGCATGGGATCGAAGTGGAAGCATTGAATGTGGCTGACAATTGGGGCAGAAAGAGAACCCAATGATAATAGCACTGGGATTTGTCTGTACTGCACATACAGGCTTTAATCGTTCATATTATATGTAGATGCATACCTTCCTCAATCTCGATGGAGGGGGCGCAAGGGCTTCCCACAGGTCAAGGTACCCTGTCCTCTATTAGGACTGGATTGGGAGTGGAGAGGATTTGTGGTTGCGTGAGTAGTTAGGGGGAGGAGGAAAGGAAGAGGAAATTTGAAATTTATTATTTATGAAGGAAGAAAAAATCAATAGAAGATAACCAATGGAGAGATGGTATCTAAGAAAAAAAAACTTTGATGTGATTTGTTGACTCAGACACCAAAGACTTTTTCAGAAATATAAGATACAGGGATTGAGTTGCTTGGGCAAGAGTGTGACTTGAGTAATTGGGAAGATGAGTGGACGCTTATTTTGGGTCCCCTGGTGGCTGTATACAGCTTTTGAGGAGCTGAATGCTGGATGTTTCTGTGGGTAAATAGGGAAGTAACAAGCTTGTGAGGGGATTTCTGACATAAGTAGAGCCTTGGTGATGTCACAAAGCCTTGATTCGTTGGGTAGCAACTCTGTTCCACTCAAAGCACTAATCTTCCATGATGGTGGGTTTATTATCCTCACAGTGCCTGAGGAGGACAGTTCAGCTCCTGGTCTCCACAACTGTTCAACACGCTTTTTGCACCTGAACATGTCTGGAAGATGGAATCTGTAGAGGTAGGACATTTTCTTTTGGTAAATATGTTTCCAAAGCAACTAAGACCTCTGTAGTACAAAAAAGTTTTCCTTCAACTGTCCTGCGGGTCCACCATTTCTGTTGTTACCATCTCCTATATTTGATAGCTGTGGGGATGGTGAATGCCAGCTATTCTTCCCACTTTATCTTTGCTAATAATATCAAATTCATCAATCCACTAAAATGGCAAAGCTCCTCTTTGTCCATAGGTGTTTTAAAAGATACTAATTATTTCTCAATGGCTGCTGTTGCCCAGAATAATGAGTCTTTCAGGTTGAAGTGGGTCTCAGAGTACTCACTTCCACAATGAAGACACAGAATGGCTTTATGTAATATACCTGGGTCTGGATCAGGAGACCCAATACAGAGAGCCAGTGGACTGGAGTGCCATGACTTGGGCAGGCTGTCTTGTTTGAGCCCCCTACCTATTAGCTTGATCTCGAAGGAGACGTGTGGATGTCCTTCGAATTCTTTGTTATCTGTTCAGATTTTTCTTACTCGTTTCGGGGATAGGCATACCTTCTCCTCTCATTGACTTAGTCAGTCAGAAAGTAGATTTCTCAGCTGAGGTCATTTGCCTTTGGGCAGCAGGAATGTGTCTCTGAGATTGCTATACTGAGCTGTAGAGAAAAATGTGCAAATTGTCCTATTTATTTCTTTTTTTCTTTTTTTTATTAATTAATTAATTTAATTATTAAAGATTTCTGCCTCTTCCCCGCCACCACCTCCCGTTCCCTCCCCCTCCCCCAATCAAGTCTTCCTTCCTCCTCAGCCCAAAGAGCAAGCAGGTTTCTCTGTCCTGTGGGAAGTCCAAGGACCACCCACCTCCATCCAGGTCTATTAAGGTGAGCATCAAAACTACCTGGGCTCCCACAAAGCCATTACATGCAATAGGATCAAGAACCCATTGCCATTGTTCTTCAGTTCTCAGTAGTCCTCATTGTCCATTATGTTCAGCGAGACCGGTTTTGTCCCATGCTTTTTCAGTCCCCGGCCAGCTGGCCTTGGTGAGTTCCCGATAGATCATCCCCATTGCCTCAGTGTGTGGGTGCACCCCTCACCGTCCTGAGTTCCTTGCTCGTGCTCACTCTCCTTCTGCTCCTCCTTTGGATCGTGAGACTTCAGTCCAGTGCTCCAATGTTGGTCTCTGTCTCTGCCTTCTTTCATCGCCTGATGAAGGTTAATATTCAGGGGGATGCTTATATGTTTTTCTTTGGGTTCACCTTCTTATTTAGCTTCTCTAGAGTCACGAATTATAGTCTCAATGTCCTTTATTTATGGCTAGAAAACAAATATGACTGAGTACATCCCATGTTCCTCTTTTTGGGTCTGGCTTACCTCACTCAGGATAGTGTTTTCAATTTCCGTCCATTTGTATGCAAAATTCAAGAAGTCATTGTTTTTTACTGCTGAGTAGTACTCTAATATGTATATATTCCATACTTTCTTCATCCATTCTTCCATTGAAGGACATCTAGGTTGTTTCCAGGTTCTGGCAATTACAAACAATGCTGCTATGAACATAGTTGAGCATATACTTTTGTTGTATGTTTGGGCATCTCTTGGGTATATTCCCAATAGTGGTATTGCTGGGTCAAGAGGTAGGTTGAACCCGAATTTCCTGAGAAACCGCCACACTGCTTTCCAAAGTGGTTGCACAAGTTTGCATTCCCACCAGCAATGGATGAGAGTGCCCCTTTCTCCACAACCTCTCCAGCAGAGGCTATCATTGGTGTTTTTGATTTTAGCCATTCTGACCGGTGTAAGATGGTATCTTAATGTTGTCTTGATTTGCATTTCCCCGATTGCTAAGGAAGTTGAGCATAATGTTAAGTGACTTTTGGCCATTTGAACTTCTTCTGTTGAAAAGTCTCTGTTCAGCTCAGTGCCCCATTTTATAATTGGATTGATTAACCTTTTACGGTCTAATTTCTTGAGTTCTTTGTATATTTTGGATATCAGACCTTTGTCAGTTGTGGGGTTGGTGAAGATCTTCTCCCAGTCAGTGGGTTGCCTTTCTGTCTTAGTGACAGTGTCCTTTGCTTTACAGAAGCTTCTCAGTGTCTGGAGGTCCCATTTATTCAATGATGTCCTTAGTGTTTGTGCTGCTGGGGTTGTACGTAGGAAGTGTTCTCCTGTGCCCATGTGTTGTAGAGTACTTCCCACTTTCTCTTCTATCAGATTCAGTGTGTTTGGACTGATATTGAGGTCTTTAATCCATTTGGACTTGAGTTTTGTGCATGGTGATATATATGGATCTATTTTCATTCTTCTACAGATTGACTTCCAGTTTTGCCAGCACAATTTGTTGAAGATGCTCTCTTTTTTCCATTGTATACTTTTAGCTCCTTTATCGAAAATCAGGTGTTCATAGGTTTGTGGGCTAAAGTCAGGGTCTTCTATTCTATTCCATTGGTCAACTTCTCTGTTTTTATGCCAGTACCAAGCCGTTTTCAGTACTGTAGCTCTGTAATAGAGTTTGAAGTCAGGGATGGTAATGCCTCCAGACAATCCTTTATTGTATAAGATTATTTTGGCTATCCTGGGTTTTTTGTTTCTCCATATAAAGTTGATTATTGTCCTCTCAAGATCTCTGAAGAATTTTGATGGGATTTTGATGGGGATTGCATTGAATCTATAGATTGCTTTTGGTAGAATTGCCATTTTTACTATGTTTATCCTCCCAATCCAAGAGCAAGGGAGGTCCTTCTATTTTCTGGTGTCCTCTTCAATTTCTTTCTTCAAAGACTTAAAGTTCTTGCCAAAGAGATCTTTCCCTTCCTTGGTCAGAGTTACCCAAGGTATTTTATGCTATTTGTGGCTATCGTGAAAGGTGATGCTTCTCTGATTTCCCTCTCTGCTTCCTTATCCTTAGTGTATAGGAAGGCAACTGATTTTTTGGAGTTGATTTTGTATCCTGCCACATTACCAAAGGTGTTTATCAGCTGTAGGAGTTCTTTGGTAGAGTTTTTGGGGTCAGTTATGTATACTATCATATCATCTGCAAATAATGAAAGCTTAACTTCTTCCTTTCCAATATGGATCCCCTTGATCCCCTTATGTTGTCTTATTGCTATTGCTAGAACTTCAAGCACTATATTGAAGAGGTATGGAGAGAGTGGACATCCTTGTCGTGTTCCTGATTTCAGTGGGATGTCTTTGAGTTTTTCTCCATTTAATTTAATGTTAGCTGTCGGCTTGCTGTAAATAGCTTTTATTATATTTAGGTATGCCCCTTGTATCCCTAATCTCTCCAAGACCTTTATCATAAAGGAGTGTTGAATTTTGTCGAATGCTTTTTCAGCATCTAATGAAATGATCATATGTTTTTTTTCTTTCAGTTTATTTATATGGTTGATTACATTGATAGATTTGCGTATGTTGAACCAGCCCTGCATCTCTGGAATGAAGCCTACTTGATCATAATGGATAACTTTTCTAATGTGTTCTTGGATTCGGTTTGCCAGTATTTTATTGAGAATTTTTGCGTCGATTTTCATGAGTGAGATAGGCCTGTAATTCTCTTTCTTGGTTGGGTCTTTGTGTGGTTTTGGTATCAGGGTAACTGTAGCTTCATAAAAGGAATTTGGCAATGACTCTTCTGTTTCTATATTGTGAAATACATTAAGAAGTATAGGTATTAGCTCTTCTTGGATGTTCTGGTAGAATTCTGCATTGAAACCATCTGGCCCTGGGCTTTTTTTGGAAGGGAGATTTTTGATAACTGTTTCTAATTCTTCGCGACTAACAGGTCTATTTAGATCGTTCACCTGGTCTTGGTTTAGGTTTGGTATATGGTACTTATCTAAAAAAGTGTCCATTTCTTTTGCATTTTCCAGTTTTGTGGCATACAGGCTTTTGTAGTAAGATCTAATGATTCTCTGAATTTCCTCTGTGTCTGTGGTTATGTCCCCCTTTTCATTTCTGATCTTATTTATTTGCATGTTCTCTCTCTGTCGTTTAATTAGTTTGGATAGGGGTTTGTCAATCTTGTTGATTTTCTCCAAGAACCAACTTTTTGTTTCATTGATTCTTTGGTCTGTTTTCTGTGTTTCTATTTTGTTGATTTCTGCCCTCAGTTTGATTATTTCCAGTCTTCTACTACTCCTGGGCGCGTCTGCTTCTTTTTTTTCTAGAGCTTTCAGGTGTGCTGTTAAGTCCCCAATGTATGCTTTCTCCGTTTTCTTTAAGTGGGCACTTAGTGCTATGAACTTTCCTCTTAGCACTGCTTTCATCGTGTCCCATAGGTTTGAGTATGTTGTCTCTTTGTTTTCATTAAATTCAAGGAAGACTTTAATTTCTTTCTTAATTTCTTCCTTGACCCAGGTGTGGTTCAGTAGTTGACTGTTCAGTTTCCATGAGTTTGTCAGCTTTCTGGGGGTAGCTTTGTTGGTGGCTTCTAACTTTAATCCGTGGTGATCTGATAAGACACAGGTGGACACTGATATTTTTTTGTATCTGTGGAGGTTTCCTTTGTTTCCAAGTATGTGGTCAATTTTTGAGAAGGTTCCATGAGCTGCAGAGAAGAAGGTGTATTCTTTCTTATTTGGGTGGAGTGTTCTATAGATGTCTGTTAAGTCCATTTGATTCATTACCTCCAACAATTCTCTTAATTCTCTATTAGTTTTCTGTCTGATTGACCTGTCCATTGGTGAGAGAGGTGTGTTGAAGTCTCCTACTACTAGTGTGTGTGATTTGATGTCTGCCTTGAGTTTTAGCAATATTTCTTTTACATAAGTGGGTGCTTTTATATTAGGGGCATAGATATTCAGGATTGAGACTTCATCCTGCTGAATCGTTCCTGTTATGAGTATAAAGTGTCCCCGTCGATCTCTTCTGATTGATTTTAGTTTGAAGTCAGTTTTGTTAGAAATTAGTATGGCGCACCTGCTTTTTTCTTAGGACCATTTGCTTGAAAAACCTTTTCCCAACCCTTTACTCTGAGTAGATGCCTGTCTTTGTGGTTGAGATGAGTTTCTTGCAAACAGCAGACTGTTGGATCCTGTTTTTGTATCCAATCTCTTAGCCTGTGCCTTTTTATTGGTGAATTGAGACCATTAATATTAAGTGATATTAATGACCAGTGGTTGTTAACTCCGGTTATTCTTACTGCTTTTGGTAGAAGAGTTTGTGTTTCTCCCTTCTTTGAGTTGTGCTGTTGAAGGGTCGCTAGATGCCTGGGTTATTGTAGGCAGTGTTTGCAATGTTGGATTCCTTGGGTTGTGATTTTTCTTCTATTACTTTCTGTAGGGCTGGATTTGTGGCAACGTATTGTTTAAATTTGTTCTTATCCTGGAATGTCTTGTTTTCTCCATTGATAGTGAACGATAGCTTGGCTGGGTATAGTAGTTTAGGTTTGCATCCATGGTCTCTTAGTTTCTGTAGTACCTCTATCCAGGACCTTCTGGCTTTCATGGTTTCCATAGAGAAGTCAGGTGTAAGTCTGATCGGTTTACCTTTATAAGTTACTTGGCCTTTTTCCTTTGCAGCTCTTAATATTCTTTCTTTAATCTGTATATTTTGTGTTTTGATTATTATATGGCGAGGGGACGTTTTTTTTTTTGATCCAGTCTGTTTGGTGTTCTGTATGCTTCTTGAATATTCAAAGGAATATCTTTCTTTATGTTGGGGAAGTTTTCTTCCATAATTTTGTTAAAAATGTTTTCTGGACCTTTGAGCTGTGCCTCTTCTCCTTCTTCTATCCCTATTATTCTTAGGTTTGGTCTTTTTATTGTGTCCCATATTTCCTGAATGTTTTGTGATGAGAATTTGTTGGTTTTGGTGTTTTCTTTGATCAGTCCCTTTATTTTCTCTATGTTGTCTTCAGAATCTGAGATTCTTTCTTCTATCTCTTGTATTCTATTGATTATGCTTGTTTCTGTAGTCTCTGCTCATTGGCCTATATTTGCCATATCCAGCTGGTCCTCAGTTTGTGTTTTCTTCCTTGCTTCCATTTCAGTTTTCAATTCTTGGACTGTTTCCATGACCTGTTTGATCGTTTTTTCTTGGCTTCCCAGGGTATCATTTACGTATTTACTCATTTCTTCAAACTTTTTGTTATACTTCTCATCCATTTCTATGAGGGAGTTTTTTACATGTTGTTTACGGGACTCTATTGCTTTCAAAAAGTCAGTTTTTTCCTCTTCTCCTGTGATAGGGTGTTCAAGTCCTTGTGCTGTAAGATCATTGGGTTCTGGTGTTTTCATGTTGTTTTTCAGATTGTTGGGTGAATTCTTGCCTTGGTGTCTGCCCATCTCCTCTTACCAATGCTATCTATTGGGTTTGATTTAATTGTAGCGGGGGAATCTGTTCTCAGTGCAGGCTTCACTGTTTCTTGCCCGCACTATCCTGTATCCAGTGCCTCCGCCGCCCGGGCCTGCCTGCCAGTGCCTCCGCCGCCCGGAACTGTCTGTGCGCCAGTGTTTCCGCCGCCTAGGCCTGCCTGCCGGTGCCTCCGCCACCCGGGCCTGCCTGCGCGCCGGTGCTTCCGCTGCCTAGGCCTGCCAGCCGGGCCTGACTGTCGGTGCCTCCGCCACCCGGGCCTGCCTGCACGCCGGTGCCTCTGCCGCCCAGACTTGCCTGCGTGCTGGTGCCTCGGCCGCCCGGGCCTGTCTGTGCGCCGGTGCTTCCGCTGCTTAGGACTGCCTGCTGGGCCTGACTGCCGGGGCCTCCGCCACCCGGGCCTGCCTGCACGCCGGTGCCTCTGCCGCCAGGACTTGCCTGCTTGCTGGTGCCTCTGCTGTCCGGGCCTGCCTGCACGCCGTTGATTCCGCCGCCTAGGCCTGCCTGCTGGTGCCTCTGCCGGCCGGAACTGTCTGTGCGCCGGTGCTTCCGCCGCCTAGGCCTGCCTGCACGCCGGTGCCTCTGCCGCCAGGACTTGCCTGCGTGCTGGTGCCTCCGCCTCCTGGACCTGCCTGCGCGCCAGTGCTTCCGCTGCCTAGGCCTGCCTGCCGGTGCCTCCGCCACCTGGGCCTGCCTGCGCGCCGGTGCTTCCGCCGCCTAGGCCTGCCTGCCGGGCCTGACTGCCGGTGCCTCCGCCACCCGGGCCTGCCTGCACGCCGGTGCCTCTGCCGCCCGGACTTGCCTGCGTGCTGGTGTCTCCGCCGCCGGGCCTGCCTGCGCGCCTGTGCTTCCGCCGCCTAGCTCCTATTTATTTCTTAAGAGAAAATTACAGTTAGGTAGCAAACCTGTTGATCAATATCTTTGTCTCCTGCACCACAGTTCTTCCAGAAAAGAGCCTTGACCTCATAGCCTCCCCTTGTTATCCTTGCAGGCACTCATGGTTGAGGCCACGACTTTGTTTCTGAATTAAACAGAAGGAAAGTTCTTTCAACCTAGAGAGTGGGCAGCTATGAAGCCCAAGCACAGAAAGATAGCCAAGAAACAGTGGACCAGGAGGTCAGTGGCCTATCTCATAAGTCTACAGACATGATGAAGATGCCTCTTAGTATGAGATGCATGCCACCTGTCCAGAAGAGGAATGGGTCATCTCTCCAGAAGCCAAAACTGAGTAGGCCTTTTGGGGCCCTGGAGAATATTGTCGGCCGCAGAATTTCTCATGGCTGGAAAGAAGCCAATGAACCAGTCACCCAGTGGAAAGCCATCATTCTAGATCAACTGCCAACAAATCCATCGCTCTATTTGTTGAAGTATGATGGGATAGATTGTGTCTATGGATTGGAGCTTCACAGTGATGAAAGGATTTTAAACCTTAAGTTCCTGCCTAACAACGTACCATCTCCTCAGGAGACAGACACTCATCTCTCAAACACCATAGTTGACAGAGCACTGAAACATACATTTGAGGGCACAAATGGCTCTAAGGATGACTGGAAGGGGATGGTCCTAGAGGAGGTGCCAATCATGAAGACCTGGTTCTATATTACCTACAAGAAAGATCCAGTCTTGTACGTTTACCACCTCCTGGTTGACTACCTTGAAGGCAACGTCCACATCATGAGAGGCTCTATGGAGGAGTGGACTGGGGTGGTCCAAGATGAGGTGCAGACCATGAAGACCTGTTTCTACATTACCTACAAGAAAGATCCAGTTGTGTACCTTTACCACCATCTAGATGACTACATTGAAAGCAACCTCCACATTATGCCAGGATGTCCTCCCATAGTTGTGAATTTGGAATTAGGCAGGGATTCCTTGGCAGGCAAAAGCATGCAGCACAACGAAAAAGATGGAACCCAAAAGATAGGTAAAATTATTTACCAAGTTCCCACCAAACCTTCCGTACATTTCATCAAGTTTGATAATGACTTCCATATCTATGTCTATGATTTGATGAAGATCTGTTAAAGTGAAATTCACAAATTTTGGGGGTCAGACTTAAAACTGTGTTTGGGGAACTCTTTTTTTCAGAAATACCTCAGGTCTTCTATTAATCCTGGTATCTTTCCCAATGGAATTTTTTCTTGCTCTAACAGAAAGACAGGCCTCAAAAGAAAACAGGACTTATGGTCTTTTCCACTTGGAGAGGGAATGAAGAAAGGAGATGCAGTGTGTGGAAGAGGACAAGATGGCTGTTTAGGAAACAGAGGAGAGTGGCCAAAAAGATGTATGATCTCAGAGAGGGATAATGCGTGAGGGAAAAACATGTCATATGGAAAGAATTGACATCGAGGTGTTGGGACTTAAGAGGATAGACAGTGATCATGAAGGGTCACAAATGTGTACTCAGAAGCAAAGAAAATTGGGTTTCATTTGATTAATGGTTTAATTCATACCATCTGGAAGTCACTGGGTATATTAACTCCACTGGAGCATGCTGAGTGACCCTGTTCCTCCTGCCTAAAGAAAAGTGTCTCCTCTCAGTGGCTCTTCTGTAATGGGGTGGACCTCAGGCTACCTACTTACTTTTGCCAGGCTTCTATCTACTACCTATTTTGTTATGCCTGGATTCTTTCTGTCTTGCATTCTCACAGGTCTTATGCATGCCATTCAACCCCTGTGAGTTCATTTAAACAATTGGCCTGCCTTAACTCTAAAACACTGTTCCCTTGTCATTGATCATGTTCTGTGGGATTTGGGCTATAAAACTCACAAACCGACTCACGGGCACCCAGGCTAAACTAGTAGTACATTAAATCACATTGGTGTGTGACATGCACAGATATGATGAATGCACCGAGCTCCATAAAATCAGTTACCTAGGGAATCAGTGATGTTAGGTGAAGTGTGTCAAAGACCGCACAAACCAATCAGACCCGAGAACACCAGTATGATATTGATGCCTGACTCCCATCATACAAGGATCCTGACATCTTTAACAGGGCAGTTTTGGTTCCTTCATCTTCAAAATCTTGGTTAGTAAGGTTGTAGGTGTCAAACTGCTATTCAGGGCCCAGCATGTAAGTCACCTGTGCCAGGTCAGGTGATTTGGCTACAATGTGGGTGAAAACTTGTACCAGGGCATGCTGGTACCCTCGCCCCTTCTTCTCCTCAACATCATCATCACTCTCCTGGGTGGGTCTAGAGCACAAAGAAGGCAAAATGGACTAAGCTTCCTCCTTAGTGGATAACCTTATCTACCCTCAATTTGGACTGACTTTCAGAGGGCATGCAGCACATTTTATCCTATTAGCCATCTCTTTCATTGGATCACTCACTTATCCAATGAATGATTGAATTTATCCATTCCTCCATGTCTCTATCTTCTTCAATCCCTTCTTCCATTTCCCCATGTCTTGTGTCTACAGGTTGCCCAGAGAAATCTACTATGTCTCTTCTGTTCTAGAAACTTTCATTTGTAAAGAACTTGCCCTCTCAGGGGTGGATTTTTCTGAGTTCTCTGTAGATGGAGGCCATATGAGGAGGAACAGAGGAGCAACCATGACAACACTTACGCAGTAGAGTTAGGCAGATTACAGATTGATGCCTGGCAAGCCTGTACAATGAGTCAGATTCCCATGAGCTCTGTCACTGTGATCTCACATAGATAACTCATTCAGTGTTCACGTCCAGGACATTGAGTTTTAATTTTTGTCCTAATCTGGTAAAGAAACCAAGATGAGGAGAATAGAGGAGCCTGATGTAAGGCCACAAAATGGGTCATTTGTAAAGGTAAGACTACATGCCTCCATGTGTGGTACTACCCTTCTTAGGAAATCCATCTTTCCGTAGATTAGCTATAGGCAACCCAAGTGTCCAGCACAATGCTAACCACAGGTTTGAACCTAACTGCCTTTGATTTCTGAAACAATTGCTGTCCCGTTAAGGTCTCATACCAACACAGACAGGTATGTAAGAATGCCCCACCATCACCTTAGAGCAATTTCAGGACACCAAAGAGGCAGCAAGTTATCTTTATTGGAAATACAAATGTTTCTGGAGGGACAAAAGGATGTACATTAAAAAAAAAAAAACGATTGCTGTACTCACTACAATTTTATGTGATATGGCCCACACAGGCTTCTGGTTCTGAATACTTGGTCCTCAGGAGGTTTTGTAGGTTGTGGAGACCCAGAACCTAGCTGGAGGAATTGCGGTCTGAAAGCTCAAGCCTTGACGTTTCAGGGCATCCTTGCACTGGTCCCCAATGTTTACTGATTTCTTACAGAGAACGAGAGGCCTCCTTCTCTTGCTGCTATGGCTTCTGCAACATGAACAGTGAGAACCCCCTTCACACCCTGGTTGCTCTCATCACATAGGAAGGTGTAAGTCACAAACAATCTCCCACACCAGTTTAGAATTATGATTCATAAAATGGTTATTTCTTTTAAGTGGCAAACCTTACAGATTGCCATGCCAGACAACAGCCCTCTGCAGGATGAGGAGAGGAGCCACTAGCTGGATGTGGTAATGGATGCAAGAGAGCAAGCTGAAGGCAGTTGCTCCATTTTGAAATAGATGGCCTTTATCTCAATTGCTATAGCCTGAAGGAGCAGAAAGAGCTCCTGCATCACACATATTTGGACATAGCTGCAAAATTTACCAGTATGTGACAAAAACCTATTTTAGTTTATTTTTTTCATGCTTTCAGGTACATGGCAGAGACAGGATCTGCTTCATGCATTTGTGTGACCAATGATTTCCCTTTGAGAAAAAACCCACAAACGCTCCCAACAACATCATCAGCATTCAACAACATGTCCATGATTTCTTTGCTTTGCCTTTGATTGAGCGGTAAATCATGCTGCTAGTTAATCTGTGCAAGCAATGTGAACTTCTCTGTAAATATATAGACAGAATTGACAGGTATCTTAAACATGTCAGGGGGTCACTCTGCAATGGAGTGGGTTAATCATCACCATGTGACAGTGACATATTTAAGATCTCTCCTTTCTCATTAAATCTCAGAATTGTCAAGATGTTATGTTTATGTGCAGACTTCTCAGGGTTTTCTCCCATTCATGGTTTCCATGGATGTTTGATAGTTACGCTTACATGTCTTTTGCCAGATTCTGTTAGTTTTTGCCATGCACTCTCAGCTCCACAACTTCTCCTGCCCTAAGATTCTAGTTCCAGGCATTTTAGACAATTGTGACTGTTGCACGAGTGTATCATGTTACGCCAAAATGATTTGGAATGTTATTTAGCCTGAGTTTTAACTTCCATCCCTGAGTTCATTGACTTTCCTTGACCATCTTTCTTGGGCCACTGAGCTGAACTACTAGGGGTTTGCTCCAGTTACTTCTCCATGCTGAGACAGCCTACACTCTCAGTACTACTGTGATAGTGTTTCTCTAGCAAGTATTCTTCTCAAGATAAGAAGAAATTTCAATATTATAATCCATCTGCTGTTATTGTGTCTTAAACACACAAACACACCCCCATAAGTTAATGCACACACACTGTTGATATCTCAACTTAGGGTGCCGTTCTGGGGTTAGTAAGAGGCTTCTCTCTAGAGGGATTCCCAGAAAGCCATGGGGTGATACCAACAAGGACCTTGGGCAGGTGAGCTGTGGGTGCCTGCACTGTGCCATGTCCCAAGGCACTACGGGTGCTTTGTCCCATAATCAGTCTGATGACTATCTTGAATATCACCATAGAACTGTTGTACGGAAAAGAATGAAGATAAAGACAGGGACCCACATCAGAAAACTAGACTGAGCTACCAAGCTCCAGTTGAAGAGCTAAAGGGGAGAGAATAAGAGCAAAGAACTAAGGAATACAAGGGCTTGGTCCACCCACTGAGACACTGTGTCTGAGCTAATGGGAGATCAACAAAACCAGCTATGCTGTGATTGACAGAGCATGGGAGCAAGTGGAGCATTGAATGTGACTGACAATTGGGGCAGAAAGAGAACCCTATGATAATAGCACTGGGATTTTTCTGTACTGCACATACAGGCTTTAATCGATCATATTATATGTAGATGCATACCTTCCTCAATCTGGATGGAGGGGGGGCAAGGGCTTCCCACAGGTCAAGGTACCCTGTCTTCTATTAGGACTGGATTGGGAGTGGAGAGGATTGGTGGTTGCGTGAGTAGGGGGAGGAGGAAGGGAAGAGGAAATTTGAAATTTATTATTTATGAAGGAAGAAAAAAATCAATACAAGATAAACATTGGAGAGATGGGATCTAAGAAAAAAAAACTTTCATGTGATTTGTTGACTCAGACACCAAAGACTTTTTCAGAAAAATAAGATACAGGGATTGAGTTTGTGGGCAAGGGTGTGACTTGAGTAATTGGGAAGATGTGTGGCGGCTTATTTTGGGTTCCCTCGTGGCTGTATACAGCTTTTGAGGAGCTGAATGCTGGATGTTTGTGGGTAAATAGGGAAGTAACAAGCTTGTGAGGGGATTTCTGACAGAAGTAGAGCCTTGGTGATGTCACAAAGCCTTGATTCGTTGGGTAGCAACTCTGTTCCACTCAAAGCACTAGTCTTCCATGAAGGTGGGTTTATTATCCTCACAGTGCCTGAGGAGGACAGTTCAGCTCCTGGTCTCCACAACTGTTCAACAGGCTTTTTGCACCTGAACATTTCCGGAAGATGAAAACTAGAGAGGTAGGACATTTTCTTTTGGTAAATATGTTTCCAAAGCAACTAAGACCTCTGTAGTACAAAAAAGTTTTCCTTCAACTGTCCTGCGGGTCCACCATTTCTGTTGTTACCAGCTCCTATATTTGATAGCTGTGGGGATGGTGAATGCCAGCTATTCTTCCCACTTTATCTTTGCTAACAATATCAAATTCATCAATCCACTAAAATGGCAAAGATCCTCTTTGTCCATAGGTGCTTTAAAAGATACTAATTATTTCTCACTGGCTGTTGTTGCCCAGAATAATGAGTCTTTCAGGTTGAAGTGGGTCTCAGAGTACTCACTTCCACAATGAAGACACAGAATGGCTTTATGTAATATACCTGGGTCTGGATCAGGAGACCCAATACAGAGAGCCAGTGGACTGGAGTGCCATGACCTTGGGTAGGCTGTCTTGGATTGAGCCCCCTACCTATTAGCTTGATGTCGAAGGAGACGTGTGGATGTCCTTCGAATTCTTTGTTATCTGTTCAGATTTTTCTTGCTCGTTTCGGGGATAGGCATACCTTCTCCTCTCATTGACTTAGTCAGTCAGAAAGTAGGTTTCTCAGCAGACGTCATTTGCCTTTGGGCAGCAGGAATGTGTCTCTGAGATTGCTATACTGACGTGTAGAGAAAAATTTGCAAATTGTTCTATTTATTTTAAGAGAAAATTACAGTTAGGTATGCAAACCTGTTCATCAATATCTTTGTCTCCTGCACCACAGTTCTTCCAGAAAAGAGCCTTGACCTCATAGCCTCCCCTTTTTATCATTGCAGGCACTCATGGTTGAGGCCATGACTTTGTTTCTGAATTAAACAGAAGGAAAGTTCTTTCAACCTAGAGAGTGGGCAGCTATGAAGCCCAAGCACAAAAAGATAGCCAAGAAACAGCGGACCAGGAGGTCAGTGGCCTATCTCAGTAAGTCTACAGCCATGATGAAGATGCCTCTTAGTATGAGATGCATGCCACCTGTCCAGAAGAGGAATGGGTCATCTCTCCAGAAGCCAAAACTGAATAGGCCTTTTGAGGCTCTGGAGAATATTGTCGGCTGCAGAACTTCTCACGGCTGGAAGGAAGCCAATGAACCAGTCACCCAGTGGAAAGCCATCATTCTAGATCAACTGCCAACAAATCCCTCTCTCTATTTGTTGAAGTATGGTGGGATAGATTGTGTCTATGGATTGGAGCTTCACAGTGATGAAAGGATTTTAATGCTTAAGTTCCTGCCTAACAACGTACCATTTCCTCAGGAGACAGACACTCATCTCTCAAACACCATAGTTGGCAGAGCAGTGAAACATACACTTGAGGGCACAAATGGCTCTAAGGACGACTGGAAGGGGATGGTCCTAGAGGAGGTTCCAATCATGAAGACCTGATTCTCTATTACCTACAAGAAAGATCCGGTCTTGTACATTTACCACCTCCTGGTTGACTACCTTGAAGGCAACCTCCACATCATGCCAGGCTCTTTGGAGGAGTGGACTGGGGTGGTCCAAGATGAGGTGCAGACCATGAAGACCTGTTTCTACATTACCTACGAGAAAGATCCAGTTGTGTACCTTTACCACCATCTAGATGACTACATTGAAAGCAACCTCCACATTATGCCAGGATGTCCTCCAATAGGGGTGAATTTGGAATTAGGCAGGGATTCCTTGGCAGGCAAAAGCGTGCAGCACAACGAAAAAGATGGAACCCAAAAGATAGGTAAAATTATTTACCAAGTTCCCACCAAACCTTCCGTGCATTTCATCAAGTTTGATAATGACTTCCATATCTATGTCTATGATTTGATGAAGATGTGTTAAAGTGAAATTCACAAATTTTGGGGGTCAGACTTAAAACTGTGTTTGGGGAAATCTTTTTTTCATAAATACCTCAGGTCTTCTATTAATCCTGGTATCTTTCCCAATGGAATTTTTTTTTGCTCTAAAAATACAATTTGTGAAGCTGTTATGTTGTTTGGTCAATGATGGAGTTCCTGGTGGATGGGACATCACAGAAAGACAGGCCTCAAAACAAAACAGGACTTATGGTCTTTTCCCCTTGGAGAGGGAATGACGAAAGGAGATGCAGTGTGTGGAAGAGGACAAGATGGCTGTTTAGGAAACAGAGGAGAGTGGCCAAAAATATTTAGGATATCAGAGAGGGATAATGCATGAGGAAAAACATGTCATATGGAAAGATGTGACATCGAGGTGTTGGGACTTAAGAGGATAGAGAGTGATCATGAAGGGTCACAAATGTGTACTCAGAAGCAAAGAAAATTGGGTTTCATTTGATTAATGGTTTAATTCATACCATCTGGAAGTCACTGGGTATATTAACTCCACTGGAGCATGTTGAGTGACCCGGATCCTCCTGCCTAAAGAAAAGTGTCTTCTCTCAGTGGCTCTTCTGCAATGGGTTGGACCTCATCCTACCTAATTATTTTGCCAGGCTTCTATCTACTACCTATTTTGTCATGCCTGGATTCTCTCTGTCTTGCACTCTCACAGGTCTTATGCATGCCATTCAACCCCTGTGAGTTCATTTAAACAATTGGCCTGCCTTAACTCTAAAACACTCTTCCCTTGTCATTGATCATGTTCTGTGGGATTTGGGCTATAAAACTCATAAACAGACTCTCCCGCAGCTAGGCTAAACTAGTAGTACATTGAAAAACATTGGGTGACATGCACAGATATGATGAATGCACCGAGCTCCATAAAATCAGTTACCTAGGGAATCAGTGATGTTAGGTGAAGTGTGGCAAAGACCCCACAAACCCATCAGACCCGAGGATACCAGTATGATATTGATGCCTGACTCCCATCATGCAAGGATCCTGACATCTTTAACAGGGCAGTTTTGGTTCCTTCATCTTCAAAAACTTGGTTAGTAAGGTTGTAGGTGTCAAACTGCCATTCAGGGTCCAGCATGTAGGTCACCTGTGCCAGGTCAGGTGATTTTGCTACAATGTGGGTGAAAACTTGTACCAGGGCATGCTGGTACCCTCGCCCCTTCTTCTCCTCAACATCATCATCACTCTCCTGGGTGGGTCTAGAGCACAAAGAAGGCAAAATGGACTAAGCTTCCTCCTTAGTGGATAACCTTATCTACACTCAATTTGGACTGACTTTCAGAGGGCATGCAGCACATTTTATCCTATTAGCCATCTCTTTCATTGGATCACTCACTTATCCAATGAATGATTGAATTTATCCATTCCTCCATGTCTCTATCTTCTTCAATCCCTTCTTCCATTTCCCCATGTCTTGTGTCTACAGGTTGCCCAGAGAAATCTACTATGTCTCTTCTGTTCTAGAAACTTTCATTTGTAAAGAACTTGCCCTCTCAGGGGTGGATTTTTCTGAGTTCTCTGTAGATGGAGGCCATATGAGGAGGAACAGAGGAGCAACCATGACAACACTTACGCAGTAGAGTTAGGCAGATTACAGATTGATGCCTGGCAAGCCTGTACAATGAGTCAGATTCCCATGAGCTCTGTCACTGTGATCTCACATAGATAACTCATTCAGTGTTCACGTCCAGGACATTGAGTTTTAATTTTTGTCCTAATCTGGTAAAGAAACCAAGATGAGGAGAATAGAGGAGCCTGATGTAAGGCCACAAAATGGGTCATTTGTAAAGGTAAGACTACATGCCTCCATGTGTGGTACTACCCTTCTTAGGAAATCCATCTTTCCGTAGATTAGCTATAGGCAACCCAAGTGTCCAGCACAATGCTAACCACAGGTTTGAACCTAACTGCCTTTGATTTCTGAAACAATTGCTGTCCCGTTAAGGTCTCATACCAACACAGACAGGTATGTAAGAATGCCCCACCATCACCTTAGAGCAATTTCAGGGCACCAAAGAGGCAGCAAGTTATCTTTATTGGAAATACAAATGTTTCTGGAGGGACAAAAATGTGTACATTAAAAAAAAAAAAACGATTGCTGTACTCACTACAATTTTATGTGATATGGCCCACACAGGCTTCTGGTTCTGAATACTTGGTCCTCAGGAGGTTTTGTAGGTTGTGGAGACCCAGAACCTAGCTGGAGGAATTGCGGTCTGAAAGATCAAGCCTTGATGTTTCAGGGCATTTTTTCACTGGTCCACAATGTTTACTGATTTTTTTACAGAGAACGAGAGGCCGCCTACTCCTGCTGCTATGGCTTCTGCAACATGAACAGTGAGAACCCCCTTCACACCCTGGTTGCTCTCATCACATAGGAAGGTGTAAGTCACAAACAATCTCCCACACCAGTTTATAATTATGATTCATATAATGGTTATTTCTTTTAAGGGGCAAACCTTACAGATTGCCATGCCAGTCAACAGCCCTCTGCAGGATGAGGAGAGGAGCCTAGTAGCTGGATGTGGTAATGGATGCAAGAGAGCAAGCTGAAGGCAGTTGCTCCATTTTGAAAGAGAGAGAAACCACACCCCAATGGCCTTTATCTCAGTTACTATAGCCTGAAGGAGCAGAAAGAGCTCCTGCAACACACATATTTGGACATAGCAGCAAAATTTACCAGTATGTGACAAAAACCTATTTTAGTTTATTTTTTTCATGCTTTCAGGTACATGGCAGAGACAGGATCTGCTTCATGCATTTGTGTGACCAATGATTTCCCTTTAAGAAAAAACCCACAAACGCTCCCAACAACATCATCAGCATTCAACAACATGTCCATGATTTCTTTGCTTTGCCTTTGATTGAGCGGTAAAAAATGCTGCTAGTTAATCTGTGCAAGCAATGTGAATTTCTCTGTAAATATATAGACAGAATTGACAGGTATCTTAAACATGTCAGGGGGTCACACTGCAATGGAGTGGGTTAATCATCACCATGTGACAGTGACATATTTAAGATCTCTCCTTTCTCATTAAATCTCAGAATTGTCAAGATGTTATGTTTATGTGCAGACTTCTCAGGGTGTTCTCCCATTCATGGTTTCCATGGATGTTTGATAGTTACGCTTACATGTCTTTTGCCAGATTCTGTCAGTTTTTGCCATGCACTCTCAGCTCCACAACTTCTCCTGCCCTAAGATTCTAGTTCCAGGCATTTTAGACACTTGTGACTGTTGCACGAATGTCTCATGTTTCGCCTATATGATTTGGAATGTTATTTAGCCTGAGTTTTAACTTCCATCCCTGAGTTCATTGACTTTCCTTGACCATCTTTCTTGGGCCACTGAGCTGAACTACTAGGGGTTTGCTCCAGTTACTTCTCCATGCTGAGACAGCCTACACTCTCAGTACTACTGTGATAGTGTTTCTCTAGCAAGTATTCTTCTCAAGATAAGAAGAAATTTCAATTTTATAATCTATCTGCTGTTATTGTGTCTTAAACACTTAATGCACACACACTGTTGATATCTCAACTTAGGGTGCCGTTCTGGGGTTAGTAAGAGGCTTCTCTCTAGGGGGTTCCCAGAAAGCCATGGGGTGACACCAACGAGGACCTTGGGCAGGTGAGCTGTGGGTGCCTGCACTGTGCCATGTCCCTAGGCACTACGGGTGCTTTGTCCCATAATCAGACTGATGACTATCTTGAATATCACCATAGAACTGTTGTACGGAAAAGGATGGAGATAAAGACAGGGACCCACATCAGAAAACTAGACTGAGCTACCAAGCTCCAGTTGAAGAGCTGAAGGGGAGAGAATAAGAGCAAAGAACTAAGGAATACAAGGGCTTGGTCCACCCACTGAGACACTGTGTCTGAGCTAATGGGAGATCAACAAAACCAGCTCTGCTGGGACTGACAGAGCATGGGATCAAAGTGGAAGCATTGAGTGTGGCTGAAAATTGGGACAGAAGGAGAAGCCAATGATAATGGCCCTGGGATTTGTCTGTACTGCACATACAGGCTTTAATCGATCATATATATGTACATGCATACCTTCCTCAATCTGGATGGAGGGGGGGCAAGTGCTTCCCACAGGTCAAGGTACCCTGCCCTCTATTAGGACTGGATTGGGAGTGGAGAGGATTGTTGGTTGTGTGAGTTGTTAGGGGGAGGAGGAAAGGAAGAGGAAATTTGAAATTTTTTATTTATGAAGGAAGAAAAATTCAATACAAGATAACCAATGGAGAAATGGGATCTAAGAAAAAAAACTTTCTTGTGATTTGTAGACTCAGACACCAAAGACTTTTTCAGAAAAATAAGATACTGGGATTGAGTTGCTTGGGCAAGACTGTGACTTGAGTAATTGGGAAGTTGAGTGGGGGCTTATTTTTGGTTCCCTCGTGGCTGTATACAGCTTTTGAGGAGCTGAATGCTGGATGTTTCTGTGGGTAAATAGGGAAGTAACAAGCTTGTGAGGGGATTTCTGACATAAGTAGAGCCTTGGTGATGTCACAAAGCCTTGATTCGTTGGGTAGCAACTCTGTTCCACTCAAAGCACTAGTCTTCCATGAAGGTGGGTTTATTATCCTCACAGTGCCTGAGGAGGACAGTTCAGCTCCTGGTCTCCACAACTGTTCAACAGGCTTTTTGCACCTGAACATTTCCGGATGATGGAATCTGTAGAGGTAGGACATTTTCTTTTGGTAAATATGTTTCCAAAGCAACTAAGACCTCTGTAGTACAAAAAAGTTTTCCTTCAACTGTCCTGCGGGTCCACCATTTCTGTTGTTACCAGCTCCTATATTTGATAGCTGTGGGAATGTTGAATGCCAACTATTCTTCCCACTTTATCTTTGCTAACAATATCAAATTCATCAATCCACTAAAATGGCAAAGCTCATCTTTGTCCATACGTGTTTTAAAAGATATTAATTATTTCTCAATGGCTGCTGTTGCCCAGAATAATGAGTCTTTCAGGTTGAAGTGGGTCTCACAGTACTCACTTCCACAATGAAGACACAGAATGGCTTTATGTAATATACCTGGGTCTGGATCAGGAGACCCAATACAGAGAGCCAGTGGACTGGAGTGCCATGACCTTGGGCAGGCTGTCTTGGATTGAGCCCCATACCTATTTGCTTGATGTCAAAGGAGATGTGTGGATGTCCTTCGAATTCTTTGTTATCTATTCAGATTTTTCTTACTCGTTTCGGGGATAGGCATACCGTCTCCTCTCATTGACTTAGTCAGTCAGAAAGTAGGTTTCTCAGCAGAGGTCATTTGCCTTTGGGCAGCAGGAATGTGTCTCTGAGATTGCTATACTGAGCTGTAGAGAAAAATTTGCAAATTGTCCTATTTATTTCTTAAGAGAAAATTACAGTTAGGTATGCAAACCTGTTGATCAATATCTTTGTCTCCTGCACCACAGTTCTTCCAGAAAAGAGCCTTGACCTCATAGCCTCCCCTTGTTATCCTTGCAGGCACTCATGGTTGAGGCCACGACTTTGTTTCTGAATTAAACAGAAGGAAAGTTCTTTCAACCTAGAGAGTGGGCAGCTATGAAGCCCAAGCACAGAAAGATAGCCGAGAAACAGCGGACCAAGAGGTCAGTGGCCTATCTCAGTAAGTCTACAGCCATGATGAAGATGCCTCTTAGTATGAGATGCATGCCACCTGTCCAGAAGAGGAATGGGTCATCTCTCCAGAAGCAAAAACTGAGTAGGCCTTTTGAGGCCCTGGAGAATATTGTCGGCCGCAGAATTTCTCACGGCTGGAAGGAAGCCAATGAACCAGTCACCCAGTGGAAAGCCATCATTCTAGATCAACTGCCAACAAATTCCTCTCTCTATTTGTTGAAGTATGATGGGATAGATTGTGTCTATGGATTGGAGCTTCACAGTGATGAAAGGATTTTAAACCTTAAGTTTCTGCCTAACAACGTACCATTTCCTCAGGAGACAGACACTCATCTCTCAAACACCATAGTTGGCAGAGCAGTGAAACATACATTTGAGGGCACAAATGGCTCTAAGAATGACTGGAAGGGGATGGTCCTAGAGGAGGTGCCATTCATGAAGACCTGGTTCTATATTACCTACAAGAAAGATCCGGTCTTGTACATTTACCACCTCCTGGTTGACTACCTTGAAGGCAACCTCCACATCATGCCAGGCTCTATGGAGGAGTGGACTGGGGTGGTCCCAGATGAGGTGCAGACCATGAAGACCTGTTTCTACATTACCTACGAGAAAGATCCAGTTGTGTACCTTTACCACCATCTAGATGACTACATTGAAAGCAACCTCCACATTATGCCAGGATGTCCTACAATAGGGGTGAATTTGGAATTAGGCAGGGATTCCTTGGCAGGCAAAAGCGTGCAGCACAACGAAAAAGATGGAACCCAAAAGATAGGTAAAATTATTTACCAAGTTCCCACCAAACCTTCCGTGCATTTCATCAAGTTTGATAATGACTTCCATATCTATGTCTATGATTTGATGAAGATGTGTTAAAGAGAAATTCACAAATTTTGGGGGTCAGACTTAAACTGTGTTTGGGGAATTCTTTTTTTCAGAAATACCTCAGGTCTTCTATTAATCCTGGTATATTTCCCAATGAAATTTTTTTTTGCTCTAAAAATAAAATTTGTGAAGTTGTTATGTTGTTTGGTCAATGATGGAGTTTCTGGTGGATGGGACATCACAGAAAGACAGGCCACAAAACAAAAAGGACTTATGGTCTTTTCCCCTTGGAGAGGGAATGACGAAAGGAGATGCAGTGTGTGGAAGAGGACAAGATGGCTGTTTAGGAAACAGAGGAGAGTGGCCGAAAAGATGTAGGATCTCAGAGAGGGATAATGCATGAGGGAAAAACATGTCATATGGAAAGATGTGACATCGAGGTGTTGGGACTTAAGAGGATAGAGAGTGAATATGAAGGGTCACAAATGTGTACTCAGAAGCAAAGAAAATTGGGTTTCATTTGATTAATGGTCTAATTCATACCATCGGGAAGTCACTGAGTATATTATCTCCACTGGAGCATGTTGAGTGACCCGGATCCTCCTGCCTAAAGAAAAGTGTCTCCTCTCAGTGGCTCTTCTGCAATGGGGTGGACCTCAGGCTACCTACTTACTTTTGCCAGGCTTCTATCTACTACCTATTTTGTCATGCCTGGATTCTCTCTGCCTTGCACTCTCACAGGTCTTATGCATGCCATTCAACCCCTGTGAGTTCATTTAAACAATTGGCCTGCCTTAACTCTAAAACACTGTTCCCTTGTCATTGATCATGTTCTGTGGGATTTGGCCTATAAAACTCATAAACAGACTCACCCGCACCTAGGCTAAACTAGTAGTACATTGAATCACATTGGTGTGTGACATGCACAGATATGATGCATGCACCGAGCTCCATAAAATCAGTAACCTAGGGAATCAGTGATGTTAGGTGAAGTGTGGCAAAGACCCCACAAACCCATCAGACCCGAGGATACCAGTATGATATTGATGCCTGACTCCCATCATGCAAGGATCCTGACATCTTTAACAGGGCAGTTTTGGTTCCTTCATCTTCAAAAACTTGGTTAGTAAGGTTGTAGGTGTCAAATTGTCATTCAGGGTCCGTCATGTAGGTCACCTGTGCCAGGTCAGGTGATTTTGCTACAATGTGGGTGAAAACTTGTACCAGGGCATGCTGGTACCCTCGCCCCTTCTTCTCCTCAACATCATCATCACTCTCCTGGGTGGGTCTAGAGCACAAAGAAGGCAAAATGGACTAAGCTTCCTCCTTAGTGGATAACCTTATCTACACTCAATTTGGACTGACTTTCAGAGGGCATGCAGCACATTTTATCCTATTAGCCATCTCTTTCATTGGATCACTCACTTATCCAATGAATGATTGAATTTATCCATTCCTCCATGTCTCTATCTTCTTCAATCCCTTCTTCCATTTCCCCATGTCTTGTGTCTACAGGTTGCCCAGAGAAATCTACTATGTCTCTTCTGTTCTAGAAACTTTCATTTGTAAAGAACTTGCCCTCTCAGGGGTGGATTTTTCTGAGTTCTCTCTAGATGGAGACCATATGAGGAGGAACAGAGGAGCAACCATGACAACACTTGCGCAGTAGATTTAGGCAGATTACAGATTGATGCCTGGCAAGCCTGTACAATGAGTCAGATTGCCATGAGCTCTGTCACGGTGATCTCACATAGATAACTCACACAGTGTTCACGTCCAGGACATTGAGTTTTAATTTTTGTCCTAATCTGGTAAAGAAACCAAGATGAGGAGAATAGAGGAGCCTGATGTAAGGCCACAAAATGGGTCATTTGTAAAGGTAAGACTACATGCCTCCATGTGTGCTGCTACCCTTCTTAGGAAATCCATCTTTCCATAGATTAGCTATAGGCAACCCGTGTCCAGCACACTGCTAACCACAGGTTTGAACCTAACTGCCTTTGTTTTCTGAAACATTTGCTGTCCCGTTAAGGTCTCATAACAACACAGCAAGGTATGTAAGAATGCCCCACCATCACCTTAGAACAATTTCAGGACACCAAAGAGGCAGCAAGTTATCTTTATTGGAAATACAAATGTTTCTGGAGGGACAAAAGGATGTACATTAAAAAAAAAAAAACGATTGGTGTACACACTACGATTTTATGTGATATGGCCCACACAGGCTTCTGGTTCTGAATACTTGGTCCTCAGGAGGTTTTGTAGGTTGTGGAGACCCAGAACCTAGCTGGAGGAATTGCGGTCTGAAAGCTCAAGCCTTGATGTTTCAGGGCATCCTTTCACTGGTCCCCAATGTTTACTGATTTCCTTACAGAGAATGAGAGGCCTCCTACTCCTGCTGCCATGGCTTCTGCAACATGAACAGTGAGAACCCCCTTCACACCCTGGTTGTTCTCATCACATAGGAAGGTGTAAGTCACAAACAATCACCCACACCAGTTTAGAATTATGATTCATAAAATGGTTATTTCTTTTAAGGGGCACACCTTACAGATTGCCATGCCAGACAACAGCCCTCTGCAGGATGAGGAGAGGAGCCTAGTAGCTGGATGTGGAGATGGATGCAAGAGAGCAAGCTGAAGGCAGTTGCTCCATTTTGAAAGAGAGAGACACCACACGCCAATGGCCTTTATCTCAGTTGCTATAGCGTGAAGGTGCAGAAAGAGCTCCTGCAACACACATATATAAACATAGCAGCAAAATTTACCAGTATGTGACAAAAACCTATTTTAGTTTATTTCTTCATGCTTTCAGGTACATGGAAGAGACAGGATCTGCTTCATGCATTTGTGTGACCCATGATTTCCCTTTAAGAAAAAACCCACAAATGCTCCCAACAACATCATCAGCATTCAACAACATGTCCATGATTTCTTTGCTTTGCCTTTGATTGAGCGGTAAAAAATGCTGCTAGTTAATCTGTGCAAGCAATGTGAATTTCTCTGTAAATATATAGACAGAATTGACAGGTATCTTAAACATGTCAGGGGGTCACACTGCAATGGAGTGGGTTAATCATCACCATGTGACAGTGACATATTTAAGATCTCTCCTTTGTCATTAAATCTCAGAATTGTCAAGATGTTATGTTTTTGTGCAGACTTCTCAGGGTTTTCTCCCATTCATGGTTTCCATGGATGTTTGCTAGATACGCTTACATGTCTTTTGCCAGATTCTGTCAGTTATTGCAATGCACTCTCAGCTCCACAACTTCTCCTGCCCTAAGATTCTAGCTCCAGGCATTTTAGACACTTGTGACTGTTGCACGAGTGTCTCATGTTCCGCCTAAATGATTTGGAATGTTATTTAGCCTGAGTTTTAACTTCCATCCCTGAGTTCATTGACTTTCCTTGACCATCTTTCTTGGGCCACTGAGCTGAACTACTAGGGGTTTGCTCCAGTTACTTCTCCATGCTGAGACAGCCTACACTCTCAGTACTACTGTGATAGTGTTTCTCTAGCAAGTATTCTTCTCAAGATAAGAAGAAATTTCAATATTATAATCCATCTGCTGTTATTGTGTCTTAAACACACAAACACACCCCCATAAGTTAATGCACACACACTGTTGATATCTCAACTTAGGGTGCCGTTCTGGGGTTAGTAAGAGGCTTCTCTCTAGAGGGGTTCCCAGAAAGCCATGGGGTGACACCAACGAGTACCTTGGGCAGGTGAGCTGTGGGTGCCTGCACTGTACCATGTCCCTAGGCACTACGGGTGCTTTGTCCCATAATCAGACTGATGACTATCTTGAATATCACCATAGAACTGTTGTACGGAAAAGGATGGAGATAAAGACAGGGACCCACATCATAAATTAGACTGAGCTACCAAGCTCCAGTTGAAGAGCTGAAGGGGAGAGAATAAGAGCAAAGAACTAAGGAATACAAGGGCTTGGTCCACCCACTGAGACACTGTGTCTGAGCTAATGGGAGATCAACAAAACCAGCTATGCTGGGACTGACAGAGCATGGGATCAAAGTGGAAGCATTGAGTGTGGCTGACAATTGGGACAGAAGGAGAAACCAATGATAATGGCCCTGTGATTTGTCTGCACAGCACATACAGGCTTTAATCGATCATATATATGTACATGCATACCTTCCTCAATCTGGATGGAGGGGGGGCAAGTGCTTCCCACAGGTCAAGGTACCCTGCCTTCTATTAGGACTGGATTGGGAGTGGAGAGGATTGGTGGTTGTGTGAGTTGTTAGGGGGAGGAGGAAAGGAAGAGGAAATTTGAAATTTTTTATTTATGAAGGAAGAAAAATTCAATACAAGATAACCAATGGAGAGATGGGATCTAAGAAAAAAAACTTTCATGTGATTTGTTGACTCAGACACCAAAGACTTTTTCAGAAAAATAATATACAGGGATTGAGTTGCTTGGGCAAGCGTGTGACTGGAGTAATTGGGAAGATGAGTTGGGGCTTATTTTGGGTCCCCTGGGGCTGTATACAGCTTTTGAGGGGCTGAATGCTGGATGTTTCTGTGGGTAAATAGGGAAGTAAAAAGCTTGTGAGGGGATTTCTGACATAAGTAGAGCCTTGGTGATGTCACAAAGCCTTGATTCATTGGGTAGCAACTCTGTTCCACTCAAAGCACTAGTCTTCCATGAAGGTGGGTTTATTATCCTCACAGTGCCTGAGGAGGACAGTTCAGCTCCTGGTCTCCACAACTGTTCAACACGCTTTTTGCACCTGAACATTTCTGGAAGATGGAATCTGGAGAGGTAGGACATTTTTTTTTGGTAAATATGTTTCCAAACTAACTAAGACCTATGTAGCACAAAAATGTTTTCCTTCAAATGTCCTGCGGTCCACATTTTCTGTTGTTACCAGCTCCTATATTTGATAGCTGTGGGGATGGTGAATGCCAGCTATTCTTCCCACTTTATCTTTGCTAACAATATCAAATTCATCAATCCACTAAAATGGCAAAGCTCCTCTTTTCCATAGGTGTTTTAAAAGATACTAATTATTTCTCAATGGCTGCTGTTGCCCAGAATAATGAGTCTTTGAAGTTGAAGTGGGTCTCACAGTACGCACTTCCACAATGAAGACACAGAATGGCTTTATGTAATATACCTGGGTCTGGATCAGGAGACCCAATACAGAGAGCCAGTGGACTGGAGTGCCATGACCTTGGGCAGGCTGTCTTGGATTGAGCCCCCTACCTATTAGCTTGATCTCGAAGGAGACGTGTGGATGTCCTTTGAATTCTTTGTATCTGTTCAGATTTTTCTTACTCGTTTCAGGGATAGGCATACCTTCTCCTCACATTGACTTAGTCAGTCAGAAAGTGGGTATCTCATGAGAAGTCATTTGCCTTTGGGCAGCAGGAATGTGTCTCTGAGATTTATATACTGAGCTGTAGAGAAAAATTTGCAAATTGTCCTATTTATTTCTTAAGAGAAAATTACAGTTAGGTATGCAAACCTGTTGAACAATATCTTTGTCTCCTGCACCACAGTTCTTCCAGAAAAGAGCCTTGACCTCATAGCCTCCCCTTGTTATCCTTGCAGGCACTCATGGTTGAGGCCACGACTTTGTTTCTGAATTAAACAGAAGGAAAGTTCTTTCAACCTAGAGAGTGGGCAGCTATGAAGCCCAAGCACAGAAAGATAACCAAGAAACAGCGGACCAGGAGGTCAGTGGCCTATCTCAGTAAGTCTACAGCCATGATGAAGATGCCTCTTAGTATGAGATGCATGCCACCTGTCCAGAAGAGGAATGGGTCATCTCTCCAGAAGCAAAAACTGAGTAGGCCTTTTGAGGCCCTGAAGAATATTGTCAGCCGCAGAATTTCTCACGGCTGGAAGGAAGCCAATGAACCAGTCACCCAGTGGAAAGCCATCATTCTAGATCAACTGCCAACAAATCTCTCTCTTTATTTGTTGAAGTATGATGGGATAGATTGTGTCTATGGATTGGAGCTTCAAATTGATTTAAGGATTTTAATGCTTAAGTTCCTGCCTAACAACGTACCATTTCCTCAGGAGACAGACACTCATCTCTCAAACACCATAGTTGGCAGAGCAGTGAAACATACATTTGAGGGCACAAATGGCTCTAAGGATGACTGGAAGGGGATGGTCCTAGAGGAGGTGCCAATCATGAAGACCTGGTTCTATATTACCTACAAGAAAGATCCGGTCTTGTACGTTTACCACCTCCTGGTTGACTACCTTGAAGGCAACCTCCACATCATGCCAGCTCTATGGAAGAGTGGACTGGGGTAGTCCAAGATGAGGTGCATACCATGGAGACCTGTTTCTACATTACCTACAAGAAAGATCCAGTTGTGTACCTTTACCACCATCTAGATGACTACATTGAAAGCAACCTCCACCTTATGCCAGGATGTCCTCCAATAGGGGTGAATTTGGAATTAGGCAGGGATTCCTTGGCAGGCAAAAGCGTGCAGCACAACGAAAAAGATGGAACCCAAAAGATAGGTAAAATTATTTACCAAGTTCCAACCAAACCTTCCGTGCATTTCATCAATTTTGATAATGACTTACATATCTATGTCTATGATTTGATGAAGATCTGTTAAAGTGAAATTCACAAATTTTGGGGGTCAGACTTAAAACTGTGTTTGGGGAAATCTTTTTTTCATAAATACCTCAGGTCTTCTATTAATCCTGGTATCTTTCCCAATGGAATTTTTTTTTGCTCTAAAAATACAATTTGTGAAGGTGTTATGTTGTTTGGTCAATGATGGAGTTTCTGGTGGATGGGACATCACAGAAAGACAGGCCTCAAAACAAAACAGGACTTATGGTCTTTTCCCCTTGGAGAGGGAATGACGAAAGGAGATGCAGTGTGTGGAAGAGGACAAGATTGCTGTTTAGGAAACAGAGGAGAGTGGCCAAAAAGATGTAGGATCTCAGAGAGGGATAATGCGTGAGGGAAAAACATGTCATATAGAAAGATGTGACATCGAGGTGTCGGGACTTAAGAGGATAGAGAGTGATCATGAAGGGTCACAAATGTGTACTCAGTAGCAAAGAAAATTGGGTTTCATTTGATTAATGGTTTAATTCATACCATCTGGAAGTCACTGGGTATATGAACTCCACTGGACCATGTTGAGTGACCCGGATCCTCCTGCCTAAAGAAAAGTGTCTCCTCTCAGTGGCTCTTCTGCATGGGGTGGACCTCAGGCTACCTACTTACTTTTACCAGGCTTCTATCTACTACCTATTTTGTCATGCCTGGATTCTTTCTGTCTTGCACTTTCACAGGTCTTATGCATGCCATTCAACCCCTGTGAGTTCATTTAAACAATTGGCCTGCCTTAACTCTAAAACACTGTTCCCTTGTCATTGATCATGTTCTGTGGGATTTGGCCTATAAAACTCATAAACAGACTCACCCGCACCTAGGCTAAACTAGTAGTACATTGAATCACATTGGTGTTTGACATGCACAGATATGATATATGCACTGATCTCCATAAAATCAGTTACCTAGGGAATCAGTGATGTTAGGTGAAGTGTGGCAAAGACCCCACAAACCCATCAGACCCGAGGATACAAGTATGATATTGATGCCTGACTCCCATCATGCAAGGATCCTGACATCTTTAACAGGGCAGTTTTGGTTCCTTCATCTTCAAAAACTTGGTTAGTAAGGTTGTTGGTGTCAAACTGCAATTCAGGGTCCGTCATGTAGGTCACCTGTGCCAGGTCAGGTGATTTGGCTACAATGTGGGTGAAAACTTGTACCAGGGCATGCTGGTACCCTCGCCCCTTCTTCTCCTCAACATCATCATCACTCTCCTGGGTGGGTCTAGAGCACAAAGAAGGCAAAATGGACTAAGCTTCCTCCTTAGTGGATAACCTTATCTACCCTCAATTTGGACTGACTTTCAGAGGGCATGCAGCACATTTTATCCTATTAGCCATCTCTTTCATTGGATCACTCACTTATCCAATGAATGATTGAATTTATCCATTCCTCCATGTCTCTATCTTCTTCAATCCCTTCTTCCATTTCCCCATGTCTTGTGCCTACAGGTTGCCAAGATAAATCTACTATGTCTCTTCTGTTCTAGAAACTTTAATTTGTAAAGAACTTGCCCTCTCAGGGGTGCATTTTTCTGAGTTCTCTGTAGATGGAGACAATATGAGGAGGAACAGAGGAGCAACCATGACAACACATGCGCAGTACAGTTAGGCAGATTACAGATTGTTGCCTGGCAAGCCTGTACAATGAGTCAGATTCCCATGTGCTCTGTCACTGTGATCTCACATAGATAACTCATTCAGTGTTCACGTCCAGGACATTGAGTTTTAATTTTTGTCCTAATCTGGTAAAGAAACCAAGATGAGGAGAATAGAGGAGCCTGATGTAAGGCCACAAAATGGGTCATTTGAAAAGGTAAGACTACATGCCTCCATGTGTGCTGCTACCCCTCTTAGGAAATCCATCTTTCCATAGATTAGCTATAGGCAACCCAAGTGTCCAGCACATTGCTAACCACATGTTTGAACCTTATAGCCTTTGATTTCTGAAACAATTGCTGTCCCCTTAAGGTCTCATAATACACAGCAAGGTATGTAAGAATGCCCCACCATCACCTTATAGCAATTTCAGGACACCAAATAGGCAGCAAGTTATCTTTATTGGAAATACAAATGTTTATGGAGGGACAAAAGGATGTACATTAAAAAAAAAAACGATTGGTGTACTCATTATGATTTTATGTGATATGGCCCACACAGGCTTCTGGTTCTGAATACTTGGTCCTCAGGAGGTTTTGTAGGTTGTGGAGACCCAGAACCTAGCTGGAGGAATTGCGGTCTGAAAGCTCAAGCCTTGATGTTTCAGGGCATCCTTTCACTGGTCCCCAATGTTTACTGATTTCCTTACAGAGAATGAGAGGCCTCCTACTCCTGCTCCATGGCTTCTGCAACATGAACAGTGAGAACCCCCTTCACACCCTGGTTGCTCTCATCACATAGGAAGGTGTAAGTCACAAACAATCTCCCACACCAGTTTAGAATTATGATTCATAAAATGGTTATTTCTTTTAAGGGGCACACCTTACAGATTGCCATGCCAGACAACAGCCCTCTGCAGGATGAGGAGAGGAGCCTAGTAGCTGGATGTGGAGATGGATGCAAGAGAGCAAGCTGAAGGCAGTTGCTCCATTTTGAAAGAGAGAGACACCACACGCCAATGGCCTTTATCTCAGTTGCTATAGCCTGAAGGAGCAAAAAGAGCTCCTGCAACACAATATTTTGTCATAGCAGCCAAATTTACCAGTATGTGACAAAAACCTATTTTAGTTTATTTTTTTCATGCTTTCAGGTACATGGCAGAGACAGAATCTGCTTCATGCATTTGTGTGACCAATGACTTCCCTTTAAGAAAAAACCCACAAACACTCCCAACAACATCATCAGCATTCAACAACATGTCCTTGATTTCTTTGCTTTGCCTTTGATTGAGCGGTAAATCATGCTGCTAGTTATTCTGTGCAAGCAACGTGAATTTCTCTGTAAATATATAGACAGAATTGACAGGTATCTTAAACATGTCAGGGGTTCACTCTGCAACGGAGTGGGTTAATCATCACCATGTGACAGTGACATATTTAAGATCTCTCCTTTGTCTTTTAATCTCAGAATTGTCAAGATGTTATGTTTTTGTGCAGACTTCTCAGGGTTTTCTCCCTTTCATGGTTTCCATGGATGTTTGCTAGATACGCTTACATGTCTTTTGCCAGATTCTGTCAGTTATTGCAATGCACTCTCAGCTCCACAACTTCTCCTGCCCTAAGATTCTAGCTCCAGGCATTTTAGACACTTGTGACTGTTGCACGAGTGTCTCACGTTCCGCCTGAATGATTTGGAATGTTATTTACCCTGAGTTTTAACTTCCATCCCTGAGTTCATTGACTTTCCTTGACCATCTTTCTTGGGCCACTGAGCTGAACTACTAGGGGTTTGCTCCAGTTACTTCTCCATGCTGAGACAGCCTACACTCTCAGTACTACTGTGATAGTGTTTCTGTAGCAAGTATTCTTCTCAAGATAAGAAGAAATTTCAATATTATAATCCATCTGCTGTTATTGTGTCTTAAACACACAAACACACCCCCATAAGTTAATGCACACACACTGTTGATATCTCAACTTAGGGTGCCATTCTGGGGTTAGTAAGAGGCTTCTATCTAGAGGGGTTCCAGAAAGCCATGGGGTGACACCAACGAGGACCTTGGACAGGTGAGGTGTGTGTGCCTGCACTGTGCCATGTCCCTAGGCACTACGGGTGCTTTGTCCCATAATCAGACTGATGACTATCTTGAATATCACCATAGAACTGTTGTACGGAAAAGGATGGAGATAAAGACAGGGACCCACATCAGAAAACTAGACTGAGCTACCAAGCTCCAGTTGAAGAGCTGAAGGGGAGAGAATAAGAGCAAAGAACTAAGGAATACAAGGGCTTGGTCCACCCACTGAGACACTGTGTCTGAGCTAATGGGAGATCAACAAAACCAGCTCTGCTGGGACTGACAGAGCATGGGATCAAAGTGGAAGCATTGAATGTGGCTGACAATTGGGGCAGAAGGAGAACCCAATGATAATGGCACTGGGATTTGTCTGTACTGCACATACCGGCTTTAATCGATCATATTATATGTAGATGCATACCTTCCTCAATCTGGATGGAGGGGGGGCAAGGGCTTCCCACAGGTCAAGGTACCCTGCCCTCTATTAGAACTGGATTGGGAGTGGATAGGATTGGTGGTTGCGTGAGTAATTAGGGGGAGGAGTAAAGGAAGAGGAAATTTGAAATTTATTATTTATGAAGGAAGAAAAAATCAATAGAAGATAACCAATGGAGAGATGTGATCTAAGAAAAAAAACTTTCATGTGATTTGTTGACTCAGACACCAAAGACTTTTTCAGAAAAATAAGATACAGGGATTGAGTTGCTTGGGCAAGAGTGTGACTTGAGTAATTGGGAAGATGAGTGGGGGCTTATTTTGGGTCCCCTGGTGGCTGTATACAGCTTTTGAGGAGCTGAATGCTAGATGTTTCTGTGGGTAAATAGGGAAGTAACAAGCTTGTGAGGGGATTTCTGACATAAGTAGAGCCTTGGTGATGTCACAAAGCCTTGGTTCGTTGGGTAGCAACTCTGTTCCACTCAAAGCACTAGTCTTCCACGAAGGTGGGTTTATTATCCTCACAGTGCCTGAAGAGGACAGTTCAGCTCGTGGTCTCCACAACTGTTCAACAGGCTTTTTGCACCTGTACATTTCCGGAGGATGGAATCTGTAGAGGTAGGACATTTTCTTTTGGTAAATATGTTTCCAAAGCAACTAAGACCTCTGTAGTATAAAAAAGTTTTCCTTCAAATTTCCTGCGGGTCCACCATTTCTGTTGTTTCCAGCTCCTATATTTGATAGCTGTGGGGATGGTGAATGCCTGCTATTCTTCCCACTTTATCTTTGCTAACAATATCAAATTCATCAATCCACTAAAATGGCAAAGCTCCTCTTTGTCCATATGTGTTTTAAAAGATACTAATTATTTCTCAATGGCTGCTGTTGCCCAGAATAATGAGTCTTTCAGGTTGAAGTGGGTCTCACAGTACTCACTTCCACAATGAAGACACAGAATGGCTTTATGTAATATACCTGGGTCTGGATCAGGAGACCCAATACAGAGAGCCAGTGGACTGGAGTGCCATGACCTTGGGCAGGCTGTCTTGGATTGAGCCCCCTACCTATTAGCTTGATGTAAATCAGACGTGTGGTTGTCCTTCAAATTCTTTGTTATCTGTTCAGATTTTTCTTACTCGTTTCGGGGATAGGCATACCTTCTCCTCTCATTGACTTAGTCAGTCAGAAAGTAGGTTTCTCACTAGAGGTCATTTGCCTTTGGGCAGCAGGAATGTGTCTCTGAGATTGCTATACTGAGCTGTAGAGAAAAATGTGCAGATTGTCCTATTTATTTCTTAAGAGAAAATTAGAGTTATGTATGCAAACCTGTTGATCAATATCTTTGTCTCCTGCACCACAGTTCTTCCAGAAAAGAGCCTTGACCTCATAGCCTCCCCTTGTTATCCTTGCAGGCACTCTTGGTTGAGGCCACGACTTTGTTTCTGAATTAAACAGAAGGAAAGTTCTTTCAACCTAGAGAGTGGGCAGCTATGAAGCCCAAGCATAGAAAGATAGCCAAGAAACAGCGGACCAGGAGGTCAGTGGCCTATCTCAGTAAGTCTACAGCCATGATGAAGATGCCTCTTAGTATGAGATGCATGCCACCTGTCCAGAAGAGGAATGGGTCATCTCTCCAGAAGCAAAAACTGAGTAGGCCTTTTGAGGCCCTGGAGAATAATGTCGGACACAGTATTTCTCACGGCTGGAAGGAAGCAAATGAACCAGTCACCCAGTGGAAAGCCATCATTCTAGATCAACTGCCAACAAATCCCTCTCTCTATTTGTTGAAGTATGATGGGATAGATTGTGTCTATGGATTGGAGCTTCACAGTGATGAAAGGATTTTAAACCTTAAGTTCCTGCCTAACAACGTACCATTTCCTCAGGAGACAGATACTCATCTCTCAAACACCATAGTTGGCAGAGCAGTGAAACATACATTTGAGGGCACAAATGGCTCTAAGGATGACTTGAAGGGGATGGTCCTAGAGGAGGTGCCATTCATGAAGACCTGGTTCTATATTACCTACAAGAAAGATCCGGTCTTGTACATTTACCACCTCCTGGTTGACTACCTTAAAGGCAACCTCCACATCATGCCAGGCTCTATGGAGGAGTGGACTGGGGTGGTCCAAGATGAGGTGCAGACCATGAAGACCTGTTTCTACATTACCTACAAGAAAGATCCAGTTGTGTACCTTTACCACCATCTAGATGACTACATTGAAAGCAACCTCCACATTATGCCAGGATGTCCTCCAATAGGGGTGAATTTGGAATTAGGCAGGGATTCCTTGGCAGGCAAAAGCATGCAGCACAACGAAAAAGATGGAACCCAAAAGATAGGTAAAATTATTTACCAAGTTTCCACCAAACCTTCCGTGCATTTCATCAAGTTTGATAATGACTTACATATCTATGTCTATGATTTGATGAAGATGTGTTAAAGTGAATTTCACAAATTTGGGGTCAGACTTAAAACTGTGTTTGGAGAACACTTTTTTTCAGAAATACCTCAGGTCTTTTATTAATCCTGGTATCTTTCTCAATGGAACTTTTTTTTTGCTCTAAAAATAAAAATTTGTGAAGGTGTTATGCTGTTTGGTCAATGATGGAGTGTCTGGAGGATGGGACATCATAGAAAGACTGGCCTCAGAACAAAACAGGACTTATGGTCTTTTCTCCTTGGAGAGGGAATGACGAAAGGAGATGCAGTGTGTGCAAGAGGACAAGATGGCTGTTTAGGAAACAGAGGAGAGTGGCCAAAAAGATGTAGGATCTCAGAGAGGGATAATGCATGAGGGAAAAGCATGTCATATGATAGGATATACTCTCAGTACTATTATGACTCTGTTTCTGTAGCAAATATTCTTCTAAAGATAAGAAATTTCAATATTACAATCCCTCTATTTTTATTGTTATTTAAACACATATACACACACACAATTTAATGCTCACCAACTGATGAGAGCTCAACTTAGGGGGCCATTCTGTGGTTGGTAAGAGTCTTATATTTAGCGGTGTTCCCATAAGGCCATGGGGTTACTCCAACTAGGACCTTGGGTTGGTGAGGAGAGGGTGCCTGCAGTGTACCATGTCCCTAGGCACTAAGACTGCCTTGTCCCATAATCCGACTGATGACTATATTCAATATCATCACAAATTTTTGTTTGGCAAATATTGGATATAAAGACAGTGATCCATATCAGAAAACTAGACTGAGCTTTCAAGCTCCTGTTGAAGAGAAGAAGGGGGGAGAATATGAGCAAAGAAGTCAGGAATATAAGGCTAAGTCATTCCACTGAGACACTCTGCCTGAGCTATTTGGAGCTCAACAGAACCAGCTGTGCTGGGACTGACAGAGCATGGGATCAAAGTGGAAGTGCTAAATGTGGCTAACAATTGGGGCAGATTGAAAACCCAATGATAATGGCACTGGGATTTGTCTCTACTTCACATACAGGCTTTATGTGATCCTATTATGTGTGAATGCCTACCTTCATCAATCTGCATTGAGGAGGACTACGGTTGTCCTGACTAACGAATCTTTTATTTTGCAGTGGGTCTCACAGAACTCACTTCTTTAAAAAACACACAGAATGACTTTATGTAATATCCTGAGTCTCAATGAGAGGACAACATACTGACAGTCAGTGGACTGGAGTGCCATGACCTTGGGCAGGTTTTCTTGGATTCAACCACCTAACTATTAGCTCAATGTTGAAGGACAGGCATAGCTGTCCTGCAAATGCTTTTCTATCTGTTCAGATTTTTCTTACTCATTTTGGAGATAGGCATACCTTCTCTTTTCATTGACTCAGTCAGTCAGGAAGTAGGTTTCTCAGCAGAGAACAAAATACATACATCCTTCCCTTCTTATGCTTGCTTGAACTCATAATGGAGACAACGAATTTGTTTCTGACTTAAACAGAAGAGTTTTTTCAACCTAGAGAGTGGGCAGGTAAGAAGCTCAAGCACAGAAGATAGCCAAAAGACAGCGGACCACTAGTGAACCTGATAGAAGGGATAGAAGGAAGTACTCTACAACATATGGGCACAGGAGAACACTTCCTAAATAAAAACCCAGCAGCACAGACATTAATGGCAACTTTGAATAAATGGGACCTCCTGGAACTGAGAAGCTTCTGTAAAGCAGAGTACACTGTCACTAAGACTAAAAGGCAAACAACTGACTGGAAGAAGATTTTTACCAACCCCTCAACAGACAAAGGTCTGATCTCCAAAATATATAAAGAACTCAAGAAACTCAATGTTAAAATACTAATTAACCCAATTAAAATTGGAGTACTGAACTGAACAGAGAATTTCAACAGAAGAAGTTCAATGGACAAAAGACACTTAAAGTCAGGCTCAACTTCCTTAACAATAAAGGGAAATGCAAATCAAGACAACTTTGAGATATCATCTTACACCTGTCAGAATGGCAAAAATAAAAGACACCAATGATAGCCTTTGCTGGAAAATTGTGGAGAAAGGGGTATACTCATCCATTGCTGTTGGGAATTCAATATGTGCAACCATTTTGAAAAGTAGTGCTTCTGGTTCTGAGGAAATTTTGGATCATCATATCCTTTGCTCCAGCAATACCACTCTTGAGAATATACCCAAGAGATGCCGTATCATAAAACAAAAGTATATGCTCAACTCTGTTCATCGCAGCATTTTTTGTATTAGCCAGCACCTGGAAACAACCTAGATGCCTACCAATGGAAGAATGAATGAAGAAAGTATGGAATATATACATGTTAGAGCACTACTTAGGAGTAAAAATAAAACAATGACTTTTTGAATTTTGCATGCAAATGGATGGAAATATAAAAAACTATCCTGAGTGAGTTAAGCCAGACCCAAAAAGAGGAACATGGGATGTACTCACTCATATTTGTTTTCTAGTCATAATTAAAGGACATTGATATTATAATTCATGATCCTAGAGAAGCTATATAAGCAGGTGAACCTAAAGAAAAACATATAGGCATCCTCCTGAATATTAGCCTTCATTAGGCGATGAAATAAGACAGAGACAGAACCCACATTGGAGCACTGAACTGAAATTTCAAGGTCCAAATCAGGAGCAAAAGAGAAAAGAGCACGAGCAAGGAACTCAGGACCGCGAGGGGTGTACCCACACACTGATGCAATGGGGATGGTCTATCAGAATCTCAGCAAGTCCAGCTGGCATGGTTCTGTAAAAGCATGGGATAAAACAGGACTCACTGAAAATAGTGGACAATGAGGACTACTGAGAACTCAAGAACAATAGCAATGGGTTTTTGATCGTACTTCATGTACTGGCTTTGTGGGAGTCTAGGCCATTTGGATGCTCACCTTACTAGACCTGGATGGAGGTTGGTGAACCTTGGACTTCCCAAAGGGCAGGGAACCCTGATTGATCTTAGTGCTGAGGAGAGATGTGGACTTTTTGGGGGGTAGGCGAGGGAAATGGGAGGCGGTGAGGGGAGGAGGCAGAAATCTTTTATAAATAAATAAATTTTAAAAATTGCTTTGGCTATCCTGGGTTTTTTTGTTTTTCCATATAGAGTTGATTACTTTCCTCTCAAGTTATATGAAGAATTTTGATGTGATTTTAATGGGGATTGCACTGAATCTATAGATTTCTTTTGGGAGAATTGCCATTTTTACTAGATCCTCCCAAACCAAGAGCAAGGGAGATCCTTCCATTTTCTGGTATCCTCTTGCATTTCCTTCTTAAAAGTCTTAGAGATGTTTTCAAATACATCTTTGTCTTCCTTGTTCAGCGTTACCCCGAGATAGTTTATGCTATTTGTGGCTATCATGAAGGGTGATGCTTCTGTGAATTCCCTCTCTGCATACTTATCTTAGTGTATAGGAGGGCAAGTGATTTTTTTAGATTTAATCTTGTATCCTGCCACATCACTAAAAGTCTTTATCAGTTTTTGAAGTTCTTTGGTACAGTTTTGGGGTCACTTATGTATCATATCATCAGCAAATAATGAAAGTTTAACTTTTTCCTTTCCAATTTGAATCCACTTGATCTCCTTATGTTGTCTTATTGCTATTGCTAGAACTTCAAGCACTATATTGAAGAGGTAAGGAGAGAGTGGAGTCACTTATCTATCATATCATCAGCAAATAATGAAAGTTTAACTTCTTCCTTTCCAATTTGAATCCACTTGATCTCCTTATGTTGTCTTATTGCTATTGCTAGAACTTCAAGCACTATATTGAAAAGGTAAGGAGAGAGTGGAGTCACTGTCACAAGCCTTTGCAGGGGCTGTATTAACTGAGAAATTAGGGCACTCTTTTGAATATAGTGATCAGAGCTCTAAGGCTCAAGTCCCAGCCTGAGTCCTACCTCTTTGTTGGTCTACATGGTTTTCACATCAGAAGGATGTGGAGTTTATGAGGCAAGTCCCAAGAGGTTTGAAATACTGCAGGAATTGATATGCATGAAGCATCTGGGTGCACAATAAATGCTACTCTTTATCTCATGTAAAGTTGGTGCCTAGAATGTTGTGGTGATGGCTGCTTGGTATAGTGTAAGCATCAAAGGTCTGATCCCCCAGAAACCCACTTGGTGTTCTGGCTAAAGAGTCTGGCCTCACTGTCAATGGATATATTTGTTTAAGAAGTTCTGCATGAATGACTGAGGTTAGAGAATTACTGAGCTTTACTCCCAACATTGATCTCTGTGCTGCTTAATTCATGTTCACACATACATGCATGTGAACCCACACATGAAGAAACATGCATACACACATATACGCTGTAACTAAACCACACACAAAATGAATAAAAGGCAAAGGATGCCTAAGTTTCTGTTTGATCCCACAGTACCCCAGGAAATGGTAATTGGGTCTTTTATAAACCTCTTACAAAGGACTTCAAAGAATGTCTGTCTTCCCAGGCCATAACATTATGTTTCAGTACCTTTAGCATTCCTCATCTGACCACACTGGGATCTGTCCATAGAACACTTGCACAGGACACTCATGTTGAAAGGTTACCCAGATAAACTGAGAAGATAGTTAGCATGATCCCCACCTCATCACACAGCCTTCATCTAAGGGAAAAGTTCTCATAAGCTCAATAAGCCAGCATTCTTTCACACCTTCCTGACATCAAACACAGACTTACGGTCATATTTCCTTCCATGAACTTTCAGGAGAAAAGCATGGAGAAAAACAGCAGATCTAAGGAAACACTTGGCCATGCTTCATTCCCTCAGGACCTTTCTGATCCCTTTGGATATGCCAAAACCTTATTCATCCCTTTAACACTTACTGAGAGCCCTGAATTTGTAAGGTACCATTGATACTTCTGGGACTGGGAGGTGAAAATTGAGACATATCTATGGCCTTCAGGGAACTCATCTTATATTCCAAAGAGATGTCAGATGGAAAAGTTTGTCCTAGATACTGTGAAATTTTTAGAGTCAGAAGAAATTTCAGCTGTAGCTGATACGAAAGCCCCTGCCTAATTGAGGGTGCTGGAAGAAAGTAGACATTGGAGATGGCCGGAAACCCAGTTCCCTAAGAATTTTCTTGAGTCCTGTGCTAACCCCACAGTATCCTGCAGGCATTTTTTGTAAGCTGGTGCCTCAAGAGTTGTAAAACTCCAATGAGGTATGCTTAGCTAACACAGACACACCATTATAGATACCACCTACATTCTGGAGTGTTCTTTATCTGCAAGAGAAGCAAGTGAATTGAGGGAGAGCAGCAACATTCCTATATTTCTTTGGGTTTTACTCTTAGATGATATTGAAGTTTTTGCCTTCAACAAAATCTTAAAGAACATACTGTCCACCAAGTCAGCCACAGGGGGAGAAAATTCATCACTGAGTGAATTATACCCTCCTCCAGGGGCCTCTGATACCAGTTGTCAACTAGGTGCTTTTTGGGTCTGGCACAAACTTCTGACCCTTCCCTCTTATGTAGGACAGGTGAAGGAAGAGATATGCTTACTCCAAGACCAGACAAAACTCTCTGTATTTAAGAATAGTCAGTTAAGCTCAGCAGAGAGACACTACCAAGGAAAAGCACTTCAGTTATTTCCATTTTAATGTCCCTGGTACATTCTAAAGTTTCAGCAAGATAGGTCTAAAGTGAAGAGTTAAATACCTGTCTCTTCTATACCAAAGAGCCTACATTTACACTTGACTCTCCCTCGACTGTTGACTCCAATATAGACCCAAGCTGTGTGTGTTGTTTAATTTATAACTTTAAAATTTCGGCAGTCCCTGTAGCACAAGTGTAGTGGATGCCACTTGCTAACTTGCTTGCAGCCTCAAACTCAGCTAGGTTTCATACACAGCACATGACCACTTCCAAGGGAATGATGCTACCCACAGTGGACTGGGCTTGATTAACACTTGACTAATAGTCATGCTTACAGACCCACCTGATGAGGCAATTCCTCAACTGAGACTCTTATCTGCTTCTAAGTTGGGTCAGGTTGGCAGTTAAAGCCTAATGTGTTAGGAATGATGCATAATTTTAATAAATTAATATATTGGTAAAACACCTATAATATAAAAAAGCCTATCTGATTTTCATTAAAATATTTACCTTTCATGGACATCCATTACTGCTCTGAAAATTTGTTAAGACACGTCTGGCAGAGGTTGACCCTCTTGTGTCATATATATCCTTGTCACATATAACCTCTCCCTAGATACACTCCTACTTGGGACTGAATCTTACATGTGTGTGACTTAGTTGAACTTGGCAGCTTGTTTCAATTCATGCCAATATAGCTGATATCTCCACCTACAATCAAATTACACTTAGGTCAAATAAAAAATACATTTGATATCACGGAATGCCCAGGGAGCACATGTCTAGGAGACAGTAATGTATCTGTGGAAGTCATTGGTACCAGCAACCAGATCTGCCCAGGTCTTTGTAAAAAGAACGAGAGCAACAGGTGTTCAAATCATAAAATGGTTGGGAAGGAAGTGCAGGTGCACAGCTCATGGGAGAATCCAGAGGAATGTAGGTTTGAGCTGGCTCACTCCAAGATTGCCCAGATATATGCAGAAGTAGTGCCAGGATTCTTATTTCTTAATTAGAAATGTCAAAGATGAAAAGGAACAAATGCTCGGATTGATGTTGGAATTGTAATGAAGTTTACAGAACAAAAGATTGAGAATACAGCAGTGTGTATGCCTGACCAATATATCACAGATCTCCAACACAAAATGAAACAATAAACATCCAAATTACCAGCAAAAAGAAGGACAGAATTCAGGAACAGCAACAGCCAAACTGCCTGACAAATTGTTCTTACCTGTATGGCTCCTGGCAATGTGGGGCAGGAAGGAAATTTGTGCCCAAAGATAGACAAAGAGTGGGGCTTTTTTATATAGAATATTTTTTGTGTAAAGCATTGTACATTGCAAGAGGAAAATAAATGGCTTTAAATCTCTGATTTTTTTAGCACTCTCTCCATGTTCTTTCAAGTCAAATTGAAAGAGGCAGGTGGTGGATTTGGGTTTCTGTGTTGTGAAACAATAATGAGAATAATAGTTGCTCATTCCAGAATTCATCCTTTTTCTTTCAAATAGCCCTCTCCCTGTCTCTTACACCTGGCCTGTTCCCATTGCTTGAGGGCTGATGTCAACTCATGTGTCTCCCTGAGGAGCCCTCTCAGAACACACTAGCCTTCCATTTAATCTACTCTGGAAGCCCAAAACTTAGGGTGACTTTGATCACACAGCCTACTGTGGTTGCACACACTGACACAATAAAGCTGTTACTGTGGGTCTTGCTCTCATTTCCCATGGAGCATCAATGACCAGCTCCTCAAACAGCTCATCAAGCTAGAGAACACTTTATCCTTTTCTGTGTTATTCACGTCGTTGCCTCTTCTCTCCCACAAACCAGCTTCTTCTGAAGCAGGATCCTTGATTGTGGTTAGACTTTAAAATATTATATTTTAATAAAATATTAAATAGACTTTAAAATATTAAGATTGATTAGACTTTCAGGGTTGCATTATTATGAACCGACCTGATACCTATATGTTATGCATGTAATTATGACAGCCTAAAGTTACAGGAGCCATTTTCAAGTTGTGCATGCATTTATATTTATCTCCCCCTGAGTATAACAAGTTGCCCATCATGGGTGATAATAGATTTTACTGGTTAGTTCTGGAATCTATTGGCATAGAACATGTTGTGGTTTGAGTGAGAAATGTCCCCCATAAGCTCCCATATTTGAACATTTTTTCCCAAACAGGTGGTGCTCTTTGAAGTGGTTGCCGGACCTTTAGGAGGCAGAGAATTGCTGGAGGAAGTGGACACTGAAGATAGGCTCTAAGAATCTATAGACTCACCCGACTTCCTGATCTCTCTCTGCTTCTTAATTGTTAATGCAATATGGCCAGTGAGCCTCAGACTCCTGTTGCTCTGCCATTTCAATAGCTATTGAAACAATCCCTCTGAAATGCTGGGCAAAATAAAACCTTCTCTCCCTTAAGTTGTTTTTGTGTTGATGTTTTTTGCTGGCTTGTTTATTTGCCACAATGTTTTGCATAGCAGATGGAATGAAACCATTACATTTTGTAAGTACATACATGAGATTAAAACAAAAACAACCCTCAGAAGGACAGATGCCCAAGGATAAAGAATATTTAACATATTGTAATAGCATTTCATTTCCTTTCTCTCAAGATCATTAAAGATTCTATTTAACAAAGGAAAAACCAATCACACAGGGTCACCTAAAATGTAGTGACTCCTGCCAAGTAACACAGTCTTTATCCTGAGAATTTGTAAATACACAGTACAGCAGGAAACCAGGACATAAAAGTGATATATCCAAGTTTTAGCTTCCACTGAGAGGGATCATAATTTAAAAATATTACTTGGCAAATAGAAGCTTAAGATTCACAAAAATGTGTCATCTCAGGATAAGATGGTCTTTAAATTCAATGGCAAACCTCTGTATCAAAAGAGACACAGGGAAACAGTGGTGTGCTCACAAAACAATGGAGACAGTAAGAGAACTGATACATACTGAGGAATATCAAAAGCCAACTTTCCTAGCACATCTTGAGGAAGTAGGGTCCCCACCAACACATTTATTTCAGATCCTGAGAATAAACATCAACCCCTTTCAAGTATTTGTTTTATTAGAAAATTTTATACCAGGTCTTGGAATTAATACATTGGACAAAGGGTTGGTTTGGGAAGTCCTTCTGTCTATGTTTGCTTTTATTGGTTAATGAATAATATTGTTTCAGACAGTAGCTTAGCAGAATAGACCTAGGTGGTAAAAGTAAACAATGATAGGAGAAACAGTGTAGGGTCAGTGAGAAGCCACATAGACACCACCATGGAAGAACACCTTCTCTGGAGTTGCCAAAAATTTGTTGGTAAGACATGAACTACTGGTGATACAGATAAATGCAAATAGGTTTGTTTAGAATAAGGGAGGAATCTAGAAATACTATTAAGCTATTGGCCAAACAGTGTTGTGAATAATATAGGTTTTATGTGATTATTTCAAGTCAAGGTGGTCAGGAAACTAACTAATGAGTGGCCTCCACCAACAAAGGGTATTGCAGATTCATTGACTATCCTGAGATGGCTTGTCTGGGTAAAACCTATGTTGTATGAATAAATTGGCTACACACCAGAGATATGGAACTAACAATAGACAAAGTCTAACTAGGTGAACCAGTGAATAATTTTCGGGTTACTTACAGGAAAATTGGTGAGCGAGCACTTACAGTAGAAATGACTCAATAGCAGTTGGTTCAACAAAGCCCACCCCAGCATGGTTAATAGTTCAGTAAGGCTGAGAACCTGAAATTCACTGTGCAGCCTTGAGGTAGATCAGTGATCTGTAGAGTGTTTTTTTTTTTTTTAAATCTTTGGCTCAGTTGATCTGAGCCTCATCTAAGCATCTCTATTTGTCTGTGATGATTGCTCGGTTATATATTTACTGCCAATATACTGTTTGGAGGATGTTGCCTTGTGAATATGCTCAGGTATCAAACTCTCTATAGTTAATTTGAGTTGTTTGCTTCCTATCTAAGTAGCTTTCCTGCAGGATAGAGTCTATAAACCAAAACTACATATTGGCATTAAAGAACTTTATATGTGGAGATGGAAGGGTCAGAGTCAGATAAGAAAGTAAAATTATGGGTTCACACAGGAGAGATAAAAGAAAAGGAGAGGGAGCATGAGTGCACTACCCTGTAGGATTTCAAAATGGAAGAGGAGACCTGAGCTAAGTAGGAAACAGCCAGAGCATTTTCCATAGTCACTACTCCTGTTTAGGCCACAAAATCTCCAAGCAGCTAGCCCAAGCATTGGAAGTTTCTACTCTGAGAGGGCCAGCTAGAGTGTGGCACAAATGACCTTTTTCCCTGGAGTTATCCTCACCATTGGCAGAAGGAGGCATATCTCTCTAGAGTCTCAACAAAAAGTCTCACTGATGTAACAAACGGCTTATGAAGGACCCTTGGGGAAGATTCAAAACTAACATAATTGGGAAAAAATGCATCTTCCAGGATGTTATGATGTCAGTCTACACTGTCACATCTGCCTTTCTTCTGATCATATGAACAGGATGCTTGCTGCTTGGGGAAGCATCTCATCTGGCATTGTAATACCAGGGCATCAAAATGTCCTCTTTGCTCGTCTTCTCCCCCAGAGGAGTCTCTATCTCAGGTACAGTGCATTGAACCACTTGCAGGAATAATAAAAACAGATAGAGCATCCAGCTTGAGATATGACATACATGGCCACAATCACATTGGCAGCAACAAGAAACAGATGAAGAATTCTGAGCATCAATGGAAGCTGAGGACGTAACACCAAAGCTAAGACATGTAACACCATGGGGAGTTGCAGAGTTCCAGAGAATATATTCAGTTACATTCTGGAAGAAGCTAAGACTGCAAAAGATGGCTTTCCTAATCAGAAAGTAGAAAAACTGAGACTATGCGACATATAGGCAGTGATGAGACAAAGGTGGTAACTGAAAATGAAGAACCCCATGTCCCAATTCCAGGAAGATAATGAAAGCATTTTTAAAGGTTAATGAGCCACAAATCCTGGCAGTCAAAGCTCAGGAGATGGAATGCCATTTCAATCCCATGTAATGAATCTCTGCCTTAAGCATCTAAAATGATGTATCTCTGCCTTGAGCATCTGGAGCAATATTTCTTTGCCTTAAGCATCTATAACAATGCATCTCTGCCTTGAGCATCTGCTGTCATGCCCCTCTAAAATGAGCAGAAATTAACATCTGCTTTGAAATGCAATATACTACTGGGATAGACCAACCATAGCATGCTACTCTGGATGTACACTTTTATATATTTACACCCTAAATTTGATATCAAGACCTGAGCCCAAACAGACTTCACAGTTCGCCGTTTCCCCATGCTGTGATAATTCAGTAGCCCTCTGGACACATCCACCAGGAGTCTTGAGGGGAGGAAGCAAAGGCATTCATGATTGAATGTCTCTCATCTCAATCTCCCCAACATTTCTTTTAAAGTCATACCATTCCCTTTTCTGATTCAGAATATTATCTCAGACCTCAATACTTTTTAACCAACTGTCTTGTTCTTCAGCCATGGCTCAGTCAGTAAGGTGCTTTCCATACAAATGAAGAACATAAGCATCTTCAACAAATTGTGCTGGCAAAACTGGAAGTCAATCTGTAGAAGAATGAAAATAGATCCATATTCATCACCATGCACAAAACTCAAGTCCAAATGGATTAAAGACCTCAATATCAGTCCAAACACACTGAACCTGATAGAAGAGAAAGTGGGAAGTACTCTACAACACATGCGCACAGGAGAACACTTCCTATGTATAACCCCAGCAGCACAAACACTAAGGACATCATTGAATAAATGGGACCTCCTGACACTGAGAAGCTTCTGTAAAGCAAAGGACACTGTCACTAAGACAGAAAGGCAACCAACTCACTGGGAGAAGATCTTCACCAACCCCACAACTGACAAAGGTCTGATATCCAAAATATACAAAGAACTCAAGAAATTAGACCATAAAAGGTTAATCAATCCAATTATAAAATGGGGCACTCTGCTGAACAGAGACTTTTCAACAAAAGAAGTTCAAATGGCCAAAAGACACTTAAAATCGTGCTCAACTTCCTTAGCAATCAGAGAAATGCAAATCAAGACAACCTTAAGATAGCATCTTACACCTGTCAGAATGGCTAAAATCAAAAACACCATTGATAGCCTCTCCTGGAGAGGATGTGGAGAAAGGGGCACTCTCATCCACTGCTGGTGGGAATGCAAACTTGTGCAACCACTTTGGAAAGCAGTGTGGCGGTTTCTCAGGAAAGTCGGGTTCAACCTACCTCTCGACCCAGCAATACCACTATTGGGAATATACCCAAAAGATGCCCAAACGTACAACAAAAGTATATGCTCAACTATGTTCATAGCAGCATTGTTTGTAATAGCCAGAACATGGAAACAACCTAGATGTCCTTCAATGGAAGAATGGATGAAGAAAGTATGGAATATATACATATTAGAGTACTACTCAGCAGTAAAAAACAATGACTTCTTGAATTTTGCATACAAATGGACGGAAATAGAAAACACTAATCCTGAGTGAGGTAAGCCAGACCCAGAAAAAGGAACATGGGATGTACTCACTCATATTTGGTTTCTAGCCATAAATAAGGACATTGAGACTATAATTCGTGATTCTAGAGAAGCTAAATAAGAAGGTGAACCCAAAGAAAAACATATAAGCTTCCCCCTGAATATTAACCTTCATCAGGTGATGAAAGAAGACAGAGACAGAGACCAACAATGGAGCACTGGACTGAAGTCTCACGATCCAAAGGAGGAGCAGAAGGAGAGTGAGCACGAGCAAGGAACTCAGGATGGCGAAGGGTGCACCCACACACTGAGGCAATGGGGATGTTCTATCGGGAACTCACCAAGGCCAGCTGGCCGGGGACTGAAAAATCATGGGACAAAACTGGTCTCGCTGAACATAATGGACAATGAGGACTACTGAGAACTGAAGAACAATGGCAATGGGTTCTTGATCCTATTGCACGTAATGAATTTGTGGGAGCCCAGGATGTTTGGATGCTCTCCTTAATAGACCTGGATGGAGGTGGGTGGCCCTTAGACCTCCCACAGGGCAGAGAAACCTGCTTGCTCTTTGGGCTGAGGAGGAAGGAAGACTTGATTGGGGGAGGGGGAGGGAATAGGAGGTGGTGGCGGGTCTCTGAGTCTCAGTCTTTGGTCAAGGGGAATTGGTCAGCTCCAGGTTCAAAGAAATGATGTATCTTAAACATGACAGAGAGTAACTAAGAAAGACACCCATGGTTAATTCTGGCCTCTGCATGCATGCATACACATTTCCATAAAATGTTACACTCATCTTTTTAAACAACTGTGTTTCCAATTTATATTATACACATTTCAGTGGCAGAGCTTTGAGCTTAACTTTGACTGCTCTTTGGTGTTATAGGAATGGCAGGCTGCATCCTGCCACCTGTCTCCAGCTCTGGCTAGCTTTTCCAGAAATAATTTTACAGAAACTGTATTCTTTTAAATACTGCTTGACCCATTATTTCTAGCTTCTTATTAGCTAATTCTCACATCTTGATTAAGCCATTTCAAATAATCTGTGTAGCACCATGAGCTGCTGGCTTACCAGGGAGATTCTTAAGCTGCTTCTGTCTCAGAGAGGGGTGGCATGGCGTCTGTCTTACTCGGCTTCTTTCACCGAGCATTCTGTTCTGTTTACTCTGCCTATCTAACCTGCTTTCCTATCAAAAGGGCCAAGGCAGTTTCTTTATAAACCTATAGACATACAGCCCTCCTCCATCTCTTTGGCCTGCCTCACACAATGACATTAGAAGAAATCTTTCTATAAGAACCCTGTTCCCTATCTCATTTGGCCTTGTGAATCCTGTCTCCTCTCTTCCTAAGACATAAGGAAGCTAGGCTCAGGCATGTTACACAGTCTAACAAAGTTCCAACAGAAAGGAAGGATGGAATCAAGATCTGAATTTATTGCCAAAGTCTAAAATCTTAACCAAGGAACTCAGTGTATGACCATACTTTTCTTTCCACTGAGAATGAACCCACACTCTGAGGAGCTGAAAGGCAAATTCATACTGCATCTACCCCACATTGGTCCTTGACAGATGTGAAGAACTTTATGATGGCCCCTGATACAATGACATTTTATTCCTCTGGAGTTGACTGGCCAGTTGGCCACCTACCTTACTCAATATTTCCTTCTGTGATTGGATTTCCAGAATCCTCCATCCCTTCACATCATTGCTAAGTCACACACTTCCCAATGCCGCTTTCAGATTTTATATAGACAGACTTTGCCACCAGAGTGATGGGATGAACTGTAGTATGTGTCCCATTATTTTATAAAAGAGGGGCCCTGAATAATAACCTTTCTATATTCCTGCAAAATCTAAACCAGAAAATCAGCATGTAAATGTGATATCCCTGCACCCCCACAAGGAGTTAAACTGGTGGTGTAGATTGCAGTGAACAGGATTGACATTCCAATGAAGGGGCATCTCTGCCCGACTTAAGAAAAGTCTCATAGGAAGTGAAGTAGATCTGTGGCCATACAACCTTGGAGGATTTTATGAGGTAGAAATACAGATTTCTATATGAATAGACAATATATTCATAATGATGGGATGGCTATTCTTAGTTGTCAACTTGACTACATCTAGAGTTAATAAGTATTTTAATGACTGGGCATATTTATGGAGGGGTATTTCTTCTTAATTTCAATTTTGAAGTGGTAAGACACACTCCTAATCTGGATCTTTGAGATAGGACTCTTTTGAGGTGGGAAGAGGCATTTTTGTCTGGGCCACACCATCTTCTGGCAGCTTATATAAAGGAGATGGAAGGAGGAATCTCTTTCTCTGCCTGCTTGCTCTCAAAGTCAAGGCTATTCCCTCACCAGCATTAACACAGAATTCTTTATAATTCTGGTGTGTACCAAAGACTAGCTGACACATTCAGAGTCTTGGACTGAATACCTACTTTGCTTTTGGACATTCCTTTCATAGTGGGATTAACAAGGCCACAACCTATAAACCATTGTGTTAAAACTTTTTCTATGAGTTCTGTTACTCTAGAAAACTATGGCTAATAGAAATGTTACTGAATTAAATAATAGTAACAATAAGTAACTCATGGGCCAGGAAGTTGGCACAGTAGGCAAAACACTTGCCATGAAAGTGAAAGGCACTGTGACTGAATTCTCAGAATCTACTTAAAATCAGGATGTGTACAAGTATCTGCAAGTCCAGTTCTCTTAAGACAAATTGGGAGGTGGAGACAGGAGACTCTTCAGAAGCTAGCTAGTGAACTAGCCTTGAATAAGCAACAAAAACAACAAAGACACCATATCAAACAAAATGGAAGGCAACCACTGATATGCTGGGCTGTCCTCCCCTCTCCTCAAGCCCACATGCTTACTGTGGCAAAGCCCACTTGCACTCACATTCATGAATACACACACACACATATATACACACACACAAAGAATGAAACAGCTTCCATATGTATGAAGGCACACATACACATCCTTAGGCACCTCTGGGCCAAGTCTGGCAGTAAGCTACCTCTCTTTGATCTAGAGTAACCATATCCATACTTATACACCAATTAGACCACCTGTTCTGGAAAAATCAGTAACCATCTGGTTCAATGAGATAACCTGTCTCAAATATATGGCTGTGTGTGTATGTACCTATCTCCTAAACTCAGGTTTTTCTTGACTCCTAATATGGAAGCCCTTACTTTGTTTAATTTGTTATACCTAATGAGCACAAGGATTGCCAGGAGTTCTAAGGCAAGGCCATATTATAAGTATTAAACCAGCCCAGACCCAGAAAACAAAGACCCAGAGAGTGGAAGGAAGAACATGAGTCTAGACAGCTGTCTTGTATCCTCCACATTAACAGATGAATAATGTAAGTTGGAAAAGCCTAAGACCAGGTCTCATTTCACCTCTCAAAAGAAGCAGATGAGATGTGAAGAGGAGGATCTTTGGGTGAATTTAATTATCCTACACTATCTGAGCCAATTGGAACTGGGAGCTCTCTGATTGATTCAAATTTAGAACCTTTTTTCTCTGCAGTTTCTGTAAGAAGAGCAATGAGCAACCAATATGCAAAGAAAAGGGGGGGAAATATAAATACTAATTTTTAAGATTCTTGACAGAAAGTAAGGACAATGAAATTTCCAGAAGTTTCTGAAAGAAATTGGAGTCAAAATATTGATCACAAATGAAGAGAATTGGGTAGAAGTATCCCATGTCCAGATATCTCAAATGCAATATGGGTGTTACTTTGCTGGTATTCAAATTAAGCCAGGATGCGCATGATGAGACTTTTTATTTTAATAGTCTTTTATTTTAATGTATATTAATAAAATTTTAACTTATCAAGCTCGTGTGTTTTATTATCTTACACTGACCCCAAAATAGTTTTAAGCCGAAGTAAAGAGGGTTTAATGGTATGAGACTTCATCCAGATAATGGATACAGCTGCTGCAGGAAAGTAGGGTACATAAAGAAAGCCGACTCAGTAAATAATTCAACTAGGCATCGCCAGTGGGTAAAACCTGCAATGATGTATTGGTTGCCAAAATAAAGGAAGCAGCCCACTTAAGAGTAAGACAGAGAGGAAGGAAGAAGAGGGAAAAGGGAACAGATCATCCGTTGAGACAAAAAACCAGCAAAGGAAACAGAAGCTTCTTTGTTGACCATAATCTCCTCTTCTGTAAGGGCATTTCCCTTCCTTCAAATGACAGACATTCAGACAGAACATGCAAGAGAGAAAAGTGTGAACATGGTGGTGGTGAAGGGAGAGAAAAATCTGTCTTCTGACCTCCACATAAACAGATGCATAATGTAAGTTGGAAAAGCCTAAGACCAGGTCTCCTTTCACCTCTCAAAAGAAGCAGATGAGATGTGAAGAGCAGGATCTTTGGGTGAATTTCATTTTCCTACACTATCTGAGCCAATTGGAACTGGGAGCTCTCTGATTGATTCAAATTTAGAATCCTTTTTCTCTGTGGATTCTGTTAGAAGAGCAATGAGCAACCAATATGCAAAAAATAGTGGGGACAACATAAATACTAATCTTAAATCTTTCTGACAAAAAGTAAGGACAATGAAACATCCAGAAGGTTCCAAAAAAATTTGGAGCCAAAATATTCATCGATCACTAATAAAGATAATTCGGGAGAAGTATCCCATGTCCAGATATCTCAACTACATGCTGGGTGTTCCTTTGCTGGTATTCAAATTAAGCCAGGATGTGCATGATGTGGCTTTTTATTGTTATTTCAATAGCTTTTACTTTAATGTATATTAATAAAATTTTAACACATCAAGCTTGTGTGTTTTATTATCTTACATTGACCCCAAATTAGTTTTTAAGCCAAAGTAAAGGAGGCTTTAATGATATGAGACTTCATCCAGATAATGCAGACAGCTGCTGCAAGAAAGTAGCGTACATAAAGAAAGACTACTCAGTAAATAATTCAACTAGGCATTGCCAGTTGGTAAAACCTGCAATGATGTATCGATTGCAAAGTAAAGGAAGCTGCCCTCTTATGAGAAAGACAGAGAGGAAGGAAGAAGAGGATAAAGGGAAGAGATCATTTGTTGAGACCAAAAACCAGCAAAGGAAACAAAAGCTTCTTTGTTGACAATAATCTCCTCTTCTGTAAGGTCATCTCCATTGCTTCAAATGACAGACATTCAGACAGAATATGCATGAGAGAGAAGTGTGACCATGGTGAAGGTGAAGGGAGAGAAAAAGAAAGAAAACATTCTGGAGATTTAAAGACAGAGAGAATGAAACACCAGAGCATGAGTGTTTCTCTGGTACCTTCACAAAATCCTTATCAGGGCACTAGCATTCCAGATACTCCAAGACATCCAACAAAAAATTTTCTTCTTGAACCCTATGACGTTTCCAGGGAGGATGGTGTTGTTCAAGAGTTCTGTTTCCTAAGCAAGAGAGAAAAGGGCACAAGATAGCAAGCAGGTGACAAGAGTGAGAAGGGGAGGGAGGGCGACTGAGTGAGTCACCCACCACCTGGACTCCTGTTAGGACTACAAAATATCCTCGACAGGTTTTAGTGGTTAGGCCTGTTAGGCCTGTTAGTAATTAGGCCTTCCCCTGAAAGGGAACTATCATTCTTGCATGAGAGAGATGGCTCAGCATTTAAGGTCACTTGCTTGTCTTCCAGAGGACCGGGTTTCAATTCCTCCCACTCATACAAACATCTGTAACTCCAGTTATAAAACATCTGACCCTGGCCTACACAAGCACTGAATGCACATGGTGAACACACTAATGTGCAGATAAACTCACACTCATAAAAAGAAATTTAATCATTTCTATTAAAAATAGTAGTCACTCTTTTACTTCAAACAAGCAGGGAACTATATTCAAGAGCACAATGCTCTTACAGAATGGAATTATTCAGTTCTGAGGTAGCATGACTCCCAGTTTCATGAAAAACTGCCACATTGATTTCCCAAGTAGTTGCACTAGTCTGCATTCCCGACAACAAGGGATGGGTGTTCCTCTCCTCTACATCCTTTTCAGAATAGTCTATCATTGGTGTTTTTGATTTTAGCCATTCTGACAGTTGTAACATGGTATAGCAGAGATGTTCTGATTTGCATTTCCCTGATTGCTAAAAAGGCTAAGCATGACATTGTCTTTTGCCCATTTGAAAGTCTTCTGTTGAGAATTCTGTGTTCAGTTAAGTACCGCTTTTTAATTGCAGTAATTTAAGTGTTAATGTCTAGTTTCTGGATTTCTTTACATATTTGGAGATCAGAATTTTGATTACGGACTGGTGAAGATTTTTCACATTCAAAGGGATGCCTTTTTGTCTTAGTGACAATGTCTTTTGCATTACAGAAGCTTCTCACTTTCAGGAGGTGTCACATTTATTCCTTTTTGGTCTCATTGTCTATGCTACTCAGGTTCTACACTGGAAGTAGTCTCCTGGGTCCATGTATTGCAGATTCATTTCAACTTCTCGTCTATCAAGTTCAGTGTGGTCAGATTAATATTGAGGTCTTTAATCCATTTGTATTTGCATTTTGTGCATGCTGAACAATATGGATCTATTTTTCTTCTTCTACAGGTTGACACCCATTTATGCTGTCTGTCTTCACAAGTCTTTCTCCATGCTTTAAAGGAAACAAATTCTTCCCATTACAGCTCCTGTCATGTTCACCTGCTGTATTTCTCATATAGTTCATTCTGCTCTCCCTCTTACTTCCAGGTCTGATAACGATAATGTGAATTTTTCAACTAATGTACCACACCCCTGATGAGCTGGCTTCTTTTCCCAACCACTCCAAAGCAGCTCCAATATATTTAACAGCCAGTAGCAGTGACACTCTTTGAGACCTTATGGAGATGTTAATAGATGGAGTTCTTTTTTTTTTTTTTTTTTTTTTTTTTTTGGTTTTTCGAGACAGGGTTTCTCTGTGGTTTTGGAGCCTGTCCTGGAACTAGCTCTTGTAGACCAGGCTGGTCTCGAACTCACAGAGATCCGCCTGCCTCTGCCTCCCAAGTGCTGGGATTAAAGGCGTGCGCCACCACGCCCGGCCATAGATGGAGTTCTTAAAATGGGATGGGACCCTGGTAGCTGGAAGATTCCAGAAAGTTGAGTGGGGTGAAGATAATTAAGCCACCCAATAGCAAAAATCTCATTATTCCCATTGAAGGGGCACTGTTCAATCATCTAATCTTGCACAAATGACTGACATTGACACAAAAATAATACCAATTGTATTAACCAATTAGCATTTGTACATCTGCAGTTATGTGGTTTGGAAGGTTATTTGTGTGTGTGTGTGTGTGTGTGTGTCTGATTTGACCAAAGGACAACTTCAGTGGTCATTCCTCAGAAATCATCTACCATGCTTATTTAGACAGTATCACTTACAGGGACATAGGATATTCTGAATAGAAGATGCAGTTCGGCCAGTATGTACCAGAATCCACGGTGTCTGCCTCCCAAGCAGTGACATTACAAGCACACACTACCACGCTGGAAAGCTTTGAATAAGGTCTCTGGAGTCTGAACTCAGGCCTGTATACACACAGCTGATTTATCACTGACAAAGAAAATCTCTTTTCAGTATGTTAGTCTTAATTTTAGAATCATATAGAAAGTGATTGCTCATTTTTGAATTCACAGCACAGTGACTACAGAATTCCAATGGTGTTCAAATTAAGAAAACAATATCACAAAGTTAAACAGAGTACTGATTATAAATAAGCACTTGTATCCTTCTACTAAGAGTAGTTTGTCAAGCAGAATTAAGGTCAATAATTTAATACCAGTGTTGTCAGAGGCTTTGGTTAACAGACAGATCTTGATCAAAATCTTATGGGCAAAACACAGGGAGAGAGTGGATGGTGGGAACTTTAAAAAGTTATGACTTAATACTGGGAAATAACAGATATGAAAATTGACAAGCACATAGAGAGATTGTAGATAGATAAAAAGTTATATAGATGGAAAATAGATAGAGAATAGATAGATTAATGGACAGAAAGAATTATATAAATGGACATTGATTAATATAATAATCAACATACAGATATATACAGATAGATAGATTGATACATCAATAGAATAATATAGAAACATAGAGGAAACATGTACAGAGGAATAATTATACATATCTTAGAGATACAGAGATAAATACATAGAAAGACTAATAGATACATAGATACACCTAATAGATTGAAAGTGTGATAAATAGGAGTTAACATAGGTAGATAAGTAGATAGATGGATAGTTATATGACTGATAGAGTAACAAATATACACATATGTGACAGATAAATTATAGCGCGATGGTAAATAATAATTGATCATCCAAATATAAATGATTAATAGATATGTGGTCGTTTGAATGAAAATGATACTCTATCAGCCTATGGGGAGTGACATTATTGGGAGGTGTGGCCTTGTTGGAGAAAGAGTGTCACCAGAGATACTCTTTGATGTCTGAAGCTCAACATAGGTCCAGTGTCTTATTCTTCATTCCTGCTCCCCAAGGGTCTGGATGTAGATCTATTCCCTTCTCCTGCGCCATGTCTCCCTGAAGTCTGGTATAATTCTGCCATGATGTTAACGGTCAGAACCCAATTAAATGCTTTCCTTTATAAGACTGATGGTGGTCATGTTATCTCTTCACAGCAGTAGAAACCATAACTAAGACAAGATAAATAGAAAGATAGATAGACAGAGAGACTGGTGTTAGATATTTGGTAAACAAATGAGGAATAAATGGATAGATGGAAGGATGGATGGATAGATGAATAATAAGAGAGAGATGATATTAATAGATTAAAAGAAATATAATTAATACATTATTGAAAGTCTCATGGCTTCTAGGACCCAAGAAAAGACAGAGAAGATTCCTTTAGCTGCCTAGTTCTTGATATGCGGAATGAGTAATGTGCCTCCAATGCACAATACTACTAAGAGTAGCTGTAAGTAACTTCCTGACACATTGATTATAACTTCTCAGAATAAAGATTCAAATTTACTCTATACACACACACTCAGCCCTGTTTAGATTGTGTCTTTCACAGTCTAGCAGGTGATTTAGCAATAAAACCATATCGGGATAGTGAGGAATGAGAGCAACAGTTTTTCCACTAGAAAAGTGAGTCTTAGAATGGAAAGGAGATGCAATGGGAACTCTAAGCACGAAGTAGATCAGGGAAAACAAGTGAGAAAACTCATGTGCTGACCTATAGGTGTTCACGTGTATACAGTAGTGAGTGTACGTGTGTTTATATAAAAGGCTTTTCCTGATGTTAGTTCTCTGAAAGGCCACAGATGCAAACATCAGACTCATTCAGTATTCATCATTCCAAGTGCTGGGGTTTAACTTCTGATATCATTCCCCGAAGAAGAAGATAACAGCACTCCATGGAGAAATGGTGGATTGATAGGCAGAGGGAAGCAGAAGGCAGAAGCCTAAAATATCTCATGCATCCAGGGAGTAACTAAGTTCTCAAACAACACAAATGTCAAAAGGAAAACATGAGATGGCATGAAGGCTTGTTCTTTGCCGACCAGAGATAATTTAACATCGCAGAAAACAATAATAGCTGCCATTTTAAATCTTTGGAAGAAAATGTTTCTGAATCCCAACTGCTTTTATTAAAAAAACAGTGGAGGAGAAAGCTGGGTCCTTGGGGTGGCATTCCAACTCATAAACACAAAGGAATCATGAAATTAGAACCCCACCACCTGGCAGCCACCATATATGCCTTAATTGGCTCAGGTAAGAATCGTTAATGGATTCTGCCACTGACTGGAAGTCTAAGAAAATGGCTATTTGCAAAGTGTCAGCATCTTGATGCAGAAGAAACAGCTTTGAAATGAAGCAACTGCAGCTCATCCTGATGATCAAAGATACCATCACTTGTGAAGAAACAGCCTGGATATTTAAAAGGACCCATTGGAAGTACAAACAGAACTTGGAACAAGGACATGAAATAATACCAGCCAGAGGTTGTTCAACCAAGAGAGAATGAATTGTATAAGTGTGTCACAGTCTGAACACAAAGTGTGAGAATGTGCTATGGAATAGGGACAGGTCACATACAGTGTCTTAGACTAAGGCCTCAGTTGGAAAACAGTAATTTGGCTGCAATGAACACAATCAGACAAATAATAAAATGATTAGAAAGCATGGAGTTGAAGTAATCATTTGAAGAAATCTCTCTTTGTACAATTGAGAACCCCAGTGAATCCCTGTGGATAAGTTTTCAGGACAGAAAAACAACAACAATAATAAAAGTAACATCAATAACAATAGTAATAATAGTAATAATAATAATAATGTCATTTGTTTGTCTTGAGAAAGAACACTAACCATTGTGGGAATTCTGGAGGAGAAATTTGAGAAAGGAATTTTTTCAGAATCATGAAAGCAATCAAAAGACCAACAGAGTACAGCAAGGAGAAATAATCAATCAGGACTTTAGGTTGAAGTGCCTGATGAATATAAGTAAACACAGATAATGCTTTCTTAAATATTAGATGAGCAGCAGTTAATATGACAAGTGACATCTGTCATTTATTGAAATCTGATCTAAGAGGAAGTGATGAGGCATGTAAGCCATCATGCAGGCAATAAAGAAGGAAGGGCAGAGATGAGAATTGGGGGCTTCTGAGTCCTTGCTTGCATATGACACCTTCCTCCTCCTCATATGCCAGGATGCACCATGCCCCAGCAAAGAATCACCACTTTTGGCTCCTAGTGTTTCCAGTGGGTTTCTGTCACTTGCTGCTCATCACAGTTTGCTTTACCTTTAAACTAGCTATTAACCTTGAGTCATATGGAAAGATGGAACCGTGGCTATCTGAATGGAATAAGTGAATGTCTATGGGGCTATTACTGCTAATTGATACATGACAGTTATACCACTGTGGGTGTTACCTTAGTGCATCCAGAAGCAAGTGGGCCTAGGCAGTATAAGATATTGACTGGAAAGCACATCCTCCATGGTAGTTTCAACTGTCAGTAGTCTATAAGTAAAGTGATAGGGAATAATGCACTTCCTTGATTTCAGATTCAGCTGCCAGTACCTCCCCAATAAATGTCTGGGCCTCTTCTGGCAGTGGTTTTTTTCTTTCTTTTTTTTTCTTTTTAGGACAATCTCATTTTACATACCTGAGTTAAATCAATCCTCTGTCCTTCCTCTCCTGCCAACTTCTCCCTTCCCCATCCTCCATCCACTACTCCAATAAGAACTCAGTGTTTGATGAGGCCAGGAAAACATATCTGATGGCAGTTTCAATTGCTAATAGGTCCCAAATAAGATCTAAGGCCTAGAGCACCTGTCCTCGATGCCCACTTCAACGGGAAAAAGTTCTTCGCTTGGGCATAAGGCCACATATGTTGCCAACAACTTCAAAAGAAACAGGAGGGCTGGAAGAGCATCAAACTCATGATAGCTTCATTTGCCAGCTGTCCCAAGTAAGCATATGACCTGAAAGATACTTACCTAAGACAGAATTGCCAGTCTTACTACCATTAGCTCATAAGTAAGGGAGAAAACCTGGAGAGTTACCCACAGTAACTCCTCCTGTCAGCAACTCTTCAGTAAGAAAAAAACCATGGAAGTTTACCACACTCTTGGAATCTTTTTCTCCCAGTAGCTCCCCTGGTTGACGAGAGTCTGTTGCTTTGCACAAGAGGCAGAATGGGCTCTCCTAAGTGTTTCTGGTACCACAAAGTCACACCACACATGGTCCAGCCTCTCAAAGGCCATTGGCCAAAGGAGTTTCCACATCACCTCCCCTTTTACCTAATAAGAATGTTCAAAACCAATACAGGACTACATATAATAAGAACAGATATCAAGTATAAAACTTAGATTTATAGCCAGTATAGGCAATATTTTTTCTCATTTTTTTTATTCTTTTTTAATTAAAATTCCCAACTGCCCCCTGTTTCCCATTTCCCTCCCCCTCCTCCCACATATTTCCCCCTCCCCCCGCTATCCTCCCCCTATCCCCACACCTCTTGTCCTCCCCCCACTCAATTCACCCTCCCTCTCGATACTGAAGAGAGTCCAAATACCCTGCCCTACAGGAAGACCAAGTCCTCCCACTTCTATATAGGTCCAGGAAGGTGAGCATCCAAACAGACTAAGCTCCCACAAAGCCAGTTAATGTATTAGGATGGAAACCTAGTGCCATTGTCCTTGGCTTCTCATCAGCCTTCATTGTCCGCCATGTTCAGAGAGTCCAGTTTCAACCCATGCTTATTCATTCCCAGTCCAGCTGGCCTTGGAGAGCTCCCAATAGATCAGTTCCACTGTCACAGTGGGTGGGTACATGCCTCGTGGTCCTGATTTCCTTGCTCATGTTCTCCCTCCTTCTGCTCCTCATTTAGACCTTAAGAGCTCAGACGGTTGCTCCAAATTCGGTCTCTGTCTCTCTCTCGATCCATCGCCAGATGAAGTTTCCCGTGCCATTCTCCTTGGCCTCTCGTCAGCTCTCATTGTCTGCCACATTCAAAGAGTCCAGTTTCTTCCCATGTTTTTTCAGTAGCAGTTCAGCTGACCTTGGTGAGCTCCCAATAGTTCGGCCCCACTGACTCAGTGGTTGGGTGCACCCCTCATGGTCCTGACTTCCTTGTTCAGTTCAGCTGACCTTGGTGAGCTCCCAATAGTTCGGCCCCACTGTCTCAGTGGTTGGGTGCACCCCTCATGGTCCTGACTTCCTTGTTCATGTTCTCTCTCCTTCTGCTCCTCATTATAACCTTGGGAGCTCCGTCCGGTGCTGCAGTGTGGGTCTCTGTCTCTATCTCCATCCATCGCTAGATGAAGGTTCTATGGCGATATGCAAGATATTCATCAGTATGATTATAGGATAGGTTCATTTCAGGTTCCCTATCCCCAGGTGCCCCAATGAACTACCTGGGGACATTGCCGCATCTGGTAGCCATTCCAAGTTCAAGTCTCTTGCCAACCCTTAGGTGGCTCCCTTAACTAAGGTATGAGTTTCTCTGCTCCCCTATCCAAACTTCCGATATCCCCAATAACCCCGATTTCCACAATTCCCCTCATCCTCTCCTTCCCACGTTCCTCTCCCCATCACCCCTCATCCCCATCCCACCCCACCCCCAAGATTCCAATTTTTTGCCCATCAATCTTGTCTATTTCCCATAGCTGGGAGGATATCTATATGTTTTTCCTTGGGTTTACCCTCTTGTTTAGCTTCTTTAGGGTCAGAAATTATAGACTCAGTGGCCACTATCCATGTCTAGAAATCAATTATGAGTGAGTACATCCCATGATCTTCGTTTCGGGTCGGGGTTATCTCCATCCATTGCTAGATGAAGGTTCTATGGCGGTATGCAAGATATTCATCAGTATGATTATAGGATAGGTTCATTTCAGGTTCCCTATCCCCAGGTGCCCCAATGAACTACCTGGGGACATTGCCCGGTGCATCTGGTAGCCATTCCAAGTTCAAGTCTCTTGCCAACCCTTAGGTGGCTCCCTTAACTAAGGTATGAGTTTCTCTGCTCCCCTATCCAAACTTCCGATATCCCCAATCTCCCCGATTTCCAAAGTTCCCCTCATCCTCTCCTTCACACGTTCCTCTCCCCATCACCCCTCATCCCCATCCCACCCCACCCCCAAGATTCCAATTTTTTGCCCATCAATCTTGTCTATTTCCCATAGCTGGGAGGATATCTATATGTTTTTCCTTGGGTTTACCCTCTTGTTTAGCTTCTTTAGGGTCAGAAATTATAGACTCAGTGGCCACTATCCGTGGCTAGAAATCAATTATGAGTGAGTACATCCCATGATCTTTGTTTCGGGTCGGGGTTACCTCACTCAGGATCTTATTTTCTATTTCCATCCATTTGCATGCAAAATTCGAGAAGTCATTGTTTTTTACCGCAGAGTAGTACACTAATGTGTATATATTCCACATTTTCTTCATCCATTCTTCCATTGAAGGGCATCTAGGTTGCTTCCAGGTTCTGGCTATTACAAATAATGCTGCTATGAACATAGTTGGACAAATGCTTTTGTCATATGATAGGGCATCTCTTGGGTATATTCCCAAGAGTGCTATTGCTGGGTCCAGGGGTAGGTTGATCCCAATTTTTCTGAGAAACCGCCACACTGATTTCCAAAGTGGTTACAAAAGTTTGCAGTCCCACCAGCAATGGATGAGGGTACCCCTTTCTCCACAACCTCTCTAGCAAAGGTTATCCTTGGTGTTTTTGATTTTAGCCATTCTGATAGGTATAAGATGATATCTCAAAGTTGTTTTGATTTGCATTTCTCTGATCGCTAAGGAGTTTGAGCATGACCTTAAGTATCTTTTGGCCATTTGAACTTCATCTGTTGAGAATTCTCTGTTCAGTTCGGTGCCCCATTTTTTAATTGGCTTAATTATCCTTTTAAAGTCTAGTTTCTTGAGTTCTTTATATATTTTGGAGATCAGACCTTTGTCTGTTGCAGGGTTGGTGAAGATCTTCTAACAGTCAGTAGGCTGCCTTTTTGTCTTAATGACAGTGTCCTTTGCTTTACAGAAGCTTCTCAGTTTCAGGAGGTCCCATTTATTCAATGTTGCCCTTAATGTCTGTGATGCTGGGGTTATACATATTAAGCGATCTCCTGTGCCCACATGTTGTAGGGTACTTCCCATTTTCTCTTCTGTCAGGTTCAGCTTGTTCAGATTGATATTGAGGTCTTTGATCCATTTGGACTTGAGTTTTGTGCATGGTGATAGATATGGGTCTATTTTTATTCTTCTACAGGTTGACATCCAATTGTGCCAGCACCATTTGTTGAAGATGCTTTCTTTCTTCCATTGTATACTTTTAGCTCCTTTATCAAAAATCAGTTGTTCATAGGTTTCTGGGTTAAAATCCGGGTCTTCTATAAGATTCCATTGGTCGACTTCTCTGTTTTTATGCCAGTACCACGCTGTTTTCATTACTGTAGCTCTGTAATAGGATTAGAAGTCAGGGATGGTAATGCCTCCAGAAGATCCTCTATTGTATAAGATTGTTTTGGCTATCCTGTGTTTTTTGTTTCTCCATATAAAGTTGATTATTTTCCTCTCAAGATCTGTGCAGAATTTTGATGGGATTTTAATGTGGATTGCATTGAATATATAAATTGCCTTTGGTAGAATTGCCATTTTTACTATGTTGATCCTCCCAATCCAGAGCAAGGGAGATCCTTCCATTTTCTGTTATCCTCTTCAATTTCTTTCTTCAATGCCTTAAATTTCTTGTCAAACAGATCTTTCACTTCCTTGGTTAGAGTTACCCCAAGATATTTTATGCTTTTTGTGGCTATCGTGAAAGGTGATGATTCTCTTATTTCCCTCTCTGCTTCCATATCCTTTGTGTATAAGAGGGTGCCTGAATTTTGGAATTGATCTTGTATCCTGCCACATTACTAAAGGCGTTTATCAGCTGTAGGAGTTTTTGGTGGAGTTTTTGGGGTTGCTCATGTACACTATCATATCATCTGCAAATAATGCAAGTTTAACTTCTTCCTTTCCAATTTGAATCCGCTTTATTCCCTTATGTTGTCTTATTGCTATTGCTAAAACTTTGAGAACTATATTGAAGAGGTATGGAGAGAGTGGACAGCCTTGGCGTGTTCCTGATTTTAGTGGGATGGCTTTAAGTTTCTCTCCATTTAATTTGATATTAGCTGTCGGCTTGCTGTATATAGCTTTAATTAAATTTAGGTATGACCCTTGTATCCCTAATCTCTCCAAGACTTTTATCATAAAGGGATGTTGAATTTTGTCAAATGCTTTTTCAGCATCGAATGAAATGATCATATGGTTTTTTCTTTCAGTTTATTTATATGATGGATTACAATGATAGATTTGCATATGTTAAACCAGCCCTGCATCTCTGGTGTGAAGCCTACTTGATCATAATGGATCATTTTTCTAATGTGTTCTTGGATTCGGTTTGCCAGTATTTTGTTGAGGATTTTTGCGTCGATGTTCATGAGTGAGATTGGCCTGTAATTCTCTTTCTTTGTTGGGTCCTTGTGTGGTTTTGGTATCAGAGTTACTGTAGCTTGATAAAAGGAATTTGACAATGACTCTTCTGTTTCTTTATTGTGAAATACATTAAGGAGTATAGGTATTAGCTCTGCTTGGAAGTTCTTGTAGAATTCCGCATTGAAACCATCTGGGCCTGGACTTGTTTTGGAAGGTAGGTTTTTGATAACAGCTTCTAATTCTTCACAGCTAACAGGTCTATTTAGGTTGTTCACCTGGTCCTGCTTTAACTTTGGTATGTGGTATTTATCTAAAAAAGTGTCCATTTCTTTTACATTTTCCAGTTTTGTGGCATACAGGCTTTTGTAGTAAGATCTAATGATTCTCTGAATTTCCTCTGTGTCTGTGGTTATGTCCCACTTTTCATTTCTGAACTTATTGATTTGCAAATTCTCTATCTGCCGTTTGATTAGTTTGGATAGGGGTTCATCAATCTTGTTGATTTTCTCTAGGAACCAGCTTTTTGATTCATTGATTCTTTCAATTGTTTTCTGTGTTTCTATTTTGTTTATTTCAGCCCTCAGTTTGATTATTTCCAGTCTTCTACCCCTTCTAGGTGAATCTGCTTCTTTTTTTCTAGAGCTTTCAGGTGGGCTGTTAATTCTCCAATGTGTGCTTTCTCTGTTTTCTCTAAGTGGGCAGTTAGTGCTATGAACTTTCCTCTAAGGACTGCTTTCATAGTGTCCCATAGGTTCGAGTATGTTGTTTCTTTATTTTCATTGTCTTCAAGGAAGACTTTAATTTCTTTCTTTATTTCTTCCTTAATCCAGGTATGCTTCAGTAGTTGACTATTCAGTTTCCATGAGTTTGTAGGCTTTCTGGGGGTAGCATTGTTGCTGAATTATAGTTTTAATCCATGGTGATCTGATAGGATACAGGTGGTTATTAATATTTTTTTGTAACTGTGGATGTTGCTTTGTTCCTGAGTATGTGGTCGATTTTTGAGCTGCAGAGAAGAAGGTATATTCTTTCCTATCTGGGTGGAATATTCTATAGATATCTGTTAAGTCCATTTGATTCATTACCTCCATTAATTCTCTTATTTCTCTGTTAGGTTTCTGTCTATTTGACGGACATTGGGCCTATAATTCATCATCCTACAGAAGAAAACAAGAAGGAGAACCCAAAGAAAAACATATATTTATCCTCCTAGATACTGGATGTAGACAAGATTGCCAGGTGAAAGTTGGGATCATGGGGGTGGCAGTGGGGAGAGAGAAGGGAGAATGGAAGGATTGGGAATAGGGATGAATGAGATTGAGGAAGGATGGATATCAGAGCAGAAAAGAAGATGTAACAAGGAAGGGAATCATTTTAGGGTTGGCAAAAGACTTGGCTCTAGAGGGGGTCCCAGGTGCCCTGGAAGATGTCCCTAGCTCTTTCATCTTGCAGCAGATGAGGGTGTCCCTGAACTTGCCTTATTCCATAGCCCTACTGATAAATATCTTGCATATCACCTTAGAACCTTCATCTAGCAATGTATGGAGATAGAGACACTGACACACATTGGAGCACTGGACTTAGTTCCCAATGTTCAGATGAAGATCATAAGGAGAGAGAACATGAGTAAGCGAGTTAGGACCTCAAGAATTGCTTCCACAAACAGAGACTACGGGACATATATAATAGAAGCTCAGCAAGTCCAGCTGGACTGATACTGAATGAGTATGTGATCAAACAAGATTCTCTGAATGTGCCTGACACTGAAAACTGACTGAGAAGCCAATGATAATGGTACTGGGTTTTGATTCTTCTGCATGTACTGATTTTTGCGTGCCTAGTCTGTTTGGATTCAGACCTTCCTAGACATGGATGGAGTGGGGAGGGCCTCGGACTTCCCACTGGGTAGGGCACTCTGTTATCTCTGAGGACTCGAGAAGGACAGAGAGGGGGATGGCAGAGTGTGATTGAAATTTGAAGAAAGGAAGTGGAAATTTTCAATAAATTAATTAAATAAAATAATACCATACCAAGAGATACATTTTTATCAGTGGAATTTTCTGCCTACCATTAATGAGATCAAGAGAAATAGGAAAAGATGCTAAAGAAATATGTGATAGAGATATTAGAGAATGAGATGATACATAAGTGATAAAGACAGATGATAATGAAGAGGTCATAGAGAAAGAGATGACATAGAGATTAAAGAGCAAGATATGATAGAGCAAAAGATGATAGAAGAAGATATGATAGAGAAAGAGATGCTAGAGAAGAGATGCTAAAAAATGCGATGGTAGAGTACGGGATGATAGTGGAAGAGATGATAGAAGAAAAGATGAGAGAGAATCAGATGATAGAGAAGTGTTAGAGGAAATCATGATGGAGGAAATATGATAGAGGAAGAGATGATAGAGAAAGACATATTAGAGAAATAGAAGACAGAGAAAGAGATGGCAGAGAAATGATAGAGTAAGAGAAGATAGAGAGATGGTAGAATAGGAGAAGATAGACTGGAGAATGAAGTGATGGCAGAAAGAGGTAATTGAGAAATGAATAATAGATGATCGAGAACAAGATGATAGAGTAAGTGATGACAGAGGTATTAGAGAAACTGATGATAGATAATAGACAATACAGAAAGAGATGATAAAGAAAATGTTGTCATAGTAAGATACGATAGTAAATGCAATGATAGCGGAAGAGATGATGAGAAAGAGATGAAAGAGGAAGTGATGATAGACAAAGACATGGAGGAAAAAGTGATGATAGAGGAAGTGATGATTGAGCCATGATAGAGAAATAGAAGAGATGATACATGGGATAGAGAAAGGGATGGAAGAGAGACAAGAAAAATAAATGCTGTAGGATAGACATAGAGACAATAGAGACATGATAGAAAATAAGATGATAATGAGATGACAGAGTGATGATAGAGATGATAAAGAGATGACAAAGAGATTATAGAGAGATGATAGACAATGAGATGAACTAGAGATAATACAGGAAAAGATGATAGTGTAGAAAAATAAATGATGGAGTATAGAGATGATAGAGAGATGGTGAAAGGTATATGGAAAAAAATCATGAAATACATACAGAAAGAAGAGCAAATTGTAGATACAGATAGCCCTTTCATTGCTTGGTCACGGAGACCCAAGATTTCACACAGAAACTACATTAATTACAACCTTGTTTGTCCAGTAGCTCACACATATGCCTAGCTAGCTCTTATAACTTAAATTAACCCATAGGTCTTATCTAAGATTAGCCTTGTGGTTTGGTAGCTTACTCAGTGCAGCATTCACATCTTGTTTCCAATACATCTGGATGGCGATTGTAGAATGAATATTTTCCTCTTCCCAGGATTCTACTAGTCTGTTTACCCTGCCTATACTACCTGCCTGGATTCTGGCCAATGAACATTTTATTGAACCAACACAAATAACAAATATATACAGGATATAAGAGCATTATTCCACAGTAGTAAACAAAATGTCCCAACACTTCAAGATAACTGAGTTCAAACCTGGCCACTTTTACAATATGGAGCCTTACCCTGGAATTCTGGTCTACTAAGTTACACTGTATCAAGACGCTTTTCCACAAGGTCAGGGCAATCCTTCAAACTATAAGAGGCACAGAGGTAAACTAACTTGGGAGTTCCCTCACTATATACATGAGTCAGCAGAAGCCATAGAAACAAATTACTTGATACAGAGTCATTCTAGGTCTAAGCAAATGACTCTAAATATTCTGCTAGAAAATTTTTAGATGACCAATATGTGCAGGACTATCAGCTGTTAGCAAGACGAGGGCTCAAGTCTGATGCATAGAGTGTATATATAGGACTGAAATTTCAAAACCCATCTATTCATAATTTGGTCTTCTATACTTGGAGACAAAAAGGATGCTTTTCTTTTAATTTCAGAAAGTTTGGACAAGCTCTCAAACTCTACAATCTCTGCCAAACTCCAGATAAAGGAACACATTAAATATGAATATTCAACTTCCTTGTGACTAACATGATATGCCTTCTCATTGGCTAAGGCCATTCACACCTATAGACTGCAACTTCTACCTTCAATATATATACTAAAGCTAACAAATGAAATAAAACAGAGCTCTTTCTTTCAAAGAAAAAAAAGGGGAACTACTGTGGGATAACATTCTTGTAGACTATAAAGATTAGTCACTGGAAAGGTACAGACTTTCCTGTAACTAGGCAGGTAATACAGTTGAGGCTACTACACTAAGTGAAATATGGGAAGGGGATGGCAGAGTGACTTATCAGCTAGAGGCAGAAAAAAAAATAATGAGAATGACTTATTGAGAAAAGGTAATAAGCCATGTTTCTAAACATAGATAAGAATTAAGGGTTAATATAAAATGTAACAGCTAGCCAATAATAAGTGTGAGCTAATCGGCCAAATAGTGCATAATTAATATAAGCCTCTGTGTGCTCTTTAGAAGTAAGTCACTCTGGGAATAGGCAGGATAAACTCATCTGTCAACAAGAAGGTAATATGGAGGATCTTAAGTGATGCATGCATGGATAGCCCTGGGAAGTAGAAACAGAAAAGAGCACCCGAAAAAATTGGGAACAGTGGAGGAAGAAAGGTGGGAGGAAGAGGATGGAGATGGAAGAAGGGGAAGGCAAGGAGAAATGAAAGAATGGGATGGTTGAGATTCAAGAAGGACAGAGATGGAGAAAAATGAAGAAAATATCTCTTATTTATTTATTAATTTATTTATTTATTTATATGTTTGTTAAAGATTTCTGCCACCACCCCACCACCACCTACCATTTCCCTCCCCCAATCAAGTCCCCATCCCTCATCAGCCCTAATAGCAATCAGGGTTCCCTGCCTTGTTGGAAGTCCAAAGACCATCCATCTCCATCCCATCTAGTAGGAGGAGTATCCAAACTGCCTAGGCTCCCACAAAGCCAGTATGTGCAGTAGGATCAAAAACCCATTGCCATTGTTCTTGAGTTCTCAGTAGTCCTCATTGTCCGCTATGTTCAGTGAGTCTGGTTTTATCCCATGCTTTTTCTGACCCAGGCCAGCTGGCCTAGGTGAGTTCCCAATAGAACATCCCCATTATCTCAGTGCACCCCTCACAGTCCTGAGTTCCTTGCTCGTGCTCTCTCTCCTTCTGCTCCTGATTTGGTCCTTGAGATTTCAGTCTGGTACTCCACTGTGGGTCTTTGTATCTGTCTCCTTTGATCGTGTGATGAAGGTTACTGTTCAGGAGGATGCCTATATGTTTTTCACTGTGTTCACCTTCTTATTTAGCTTCTCGAGAATCACAAATTCTAGGCTCAATGTCCTTTATTTATGGTTAGAAACCAAATATGAGTGAGTACATCCCATGTTCCTCTTTTTGGGGCTGGCTTACCTCACTCAGGATACTGTTTTCTATATTTGTCCATTTGCATGTAAAATTCAAGAAGTCATTGTTTTTTACTGCTGGGTAGGACTCTAATATGTATATATTCCATATTTCTTCATCCATTCTTCCATTGAAGGGCATCAAGGTTGTTTCCAGGTTCTGGTTATATAAACAATGCTGCTATGCACATAGTTGAGCATATATTTTGTTGTATGATAAGGCATCTCTTGGGTATATTCCCAAGAGTGGTATTACTGGGTCCAGAGGTAGGATGATCCCGAATTTCCTGTGGAACCACCACACTGCTTTCCAAAGTGGTTGCACAAGTTTGCATTCCCACCACCAATGGATGAGTGTACCCCTTTCTCCACAACCTCTCCAGCCAAGGATATAATTGGTGTTTTTGATTTTAGCCAATCTGACAGGTGTAAGATGGTATCTTAAAGTTGTCTTGATTTGCATTTCCCTGATCGCTAAGGAAGTTGAGCATGACCTTAAGTGTTTTTTGGCCATTTGAAATTCTTCTGTTGGGAATTCTCTGCTCAACTCAGTGCCAGATTTTATAATTGGGTAATTGGGTTGATTAGCCTTTTACGGTCTAGTTTCTTGAGTTTTTTATATATTTTGGAGATCAGACCTTTGTCAGTTGCAGGGTTGGTGAAGATTTTCTCACAGTCAGTGGGTTCCCTTTTTGTCTAGTGACAGTGTCCTTTGCTTTACAGAAGCTTCTCAATCTCAGGAGGTCTCATTTAATCAATGATGCCCTTAATGTCTGTGCTGTTGTCGTTGTATATAGGAAGTGGTCTCTTGTACCCATGTGTTGTAGAGTACTTCCCACTTTCTCTTCTATCAGGTTCAGTGTGTCCCGACTGTTAGTGAGGTCTTTAATCCATTTGGACTTAAGTTTGGTGCATGTTGATAGACATGGATTTATTTTCATTCTTCTACAGATTTACATCCAGTTTTGCCAGCACAATTTGTTGAAGATGCTCTCTTTTTTCCATTGTATACTTTTAGCTCCTTTGTCAAAATCAGGTGTTCATAGGTTTATGGGTTAAAGTCAGGGTCTTCTATTCGATTTCATTGGTCAACTTCTCTGTTTTTATGCCAGTACCAAGCTTTTTTCAATACTGTAGTTCTATAATAGAGTTTAAAGTCAGAGACGGTATTGCCTTCAGACAGTCCTTTATTGTATAAGATTGTTTTGGCTGTCCTGGGTTTTTTGCTTTTCCATATAAAGTTGATTATTGTCTTCTCCAGATCTGTGAAGAATTTTGATGGGGATTGCATTGAATCTAAGGATTGCTTTGGGTAAAATTGCCATTTTTACTATGTTGATCCTCCCAATCCAAGAGAAAGGGAGATCCTTCCATTTTCTGGTGTCCTCTTCAATTTTTTTCTTCAAAGACTTGAAGGTCTTGTCAAATAGATCTTTCACATCCTTGGTCAGAGTTACCCCGAGATATTTTATGCTATTTGTGGCTATCGTGAAGGGTGATGCTTCACTGATTTCCTTCTCTGCTTCTTCATCCTTAGTGTATAGGAAGGCAACTGATTTTTTTGAGTTGATATTGTATCCTGCAACATTACTAAAGGTATTTATCAGCTGTAGGAGTTCTTTGGTAGAATATTTGGGGTCGCTTATGTATACTATCATATCATCAGCAAATAATGAATGCTTAACTTCTTCCTTTCCAATACAAATCACCTTGATCCCCTTATGTTGTCTTATTGCTATTGCTAGAACTTCTAGCACCATATTGAAGAGATATGGAGAGAGTGGACATCCTTGTCTTGTTCCTGATCTTAGTGGGATGGCTTTGAGTTTTTCTCCATTTAATTTAATGTTAGCTGTTGGCTTGATTTAAATAGCTTTTATTATATTTATGTATGAACCTTGAATTCCTAATCTCTCCAAGACCTTTATCATAAATGGGTGTTGAATTTTGTTGAATGCTTTTTCAGTATCTAATGAAATGATCATATGGTTTTTTCTTTCAGTTTATTTATATGGTGGATTACATTGATAGATTTGCATATGTTGAACCAGCCCTGCATCTCTGGGATGAAGCCTACTTGATAATAATGGATAATTTTTCTAATGTGTTCTTGGATTTGGTTTGCCAGTATTTTATTGAGAATTTTTGCGTCAATGTTCATGAATGAGATAGGCCTGTAATTCTCTTTCTTGGTTATGTCTTTTGTGGTTTTGGTATCAGAGTAACTGTAGATTCATAAAAAGAATTAGGCAATGACTCTTTTGTTTCTATATTGTTAAATACATTAAGGAGTATAGGTATTTGCTCTTCTTGGAAGTTCAAGTAGAATTCAGCATTGAAGTCATCTGCTCCTGGACTTTTTTAGGAAGGACTATTTTTTATAACAATTTCTAATTCTTCGCGACTAACAGGTCTACTAGATCTTTTACCTGTTCTTGGTTTAGCTTTGGTATGTGGTACTTATCTAAAAAAAATGTCCATTTCTTTGCATTTTCCAGTTTTGTGGCATACAGGCTTTTGTAGTAAGATCTAATGATTCTCTGAATTTCCTCTGTGTCTGTGGTTATGTCCCCCTTTTCATTTCTGATCTTATTTATTTGTGTGTTCTCTCTCTGTCGTTTAATTAGTTTGCATAGGGGTTTGTCAATCTTGTTGATTTTCTCCAAGAACCAACTTTTTGTTTCATTGATTCTTTGGACTGTTTTTTGTGTTTCTATTTTGTTGATTTCAACCCTCAGTTTGATCATTTCCAGTCTTTTTCTCCTCCTGAGCGAGTCTGCTTCTTTTCTTTCTAGAGCTTTCCAGTGTGCTGTTAAGTCCCCAATGTATGCTTTCTCCGTTTTCTTTAAGTGGGCACTTAGTGCTATGAACTTTCCTCTTAGCACTGCTTTCATCGTGTCCCATAGGTTTGAGTATGTTGTCTCTTTATTTTCATTAAATTCAAGGAAGACTTTAATTTCTTTCTTAATTTCTTCCTTGACCCAGGTGTGGTTCAGTAGATGACTGTTCAGTTTCCATGAGTTTGTTGTCTTTCTTGGGGTAGCATTGTTGTTGCCTTCTAACTTTAATCAATGGTGATCTGATAAGACACAGGTGGACACTGATTTTTTTTTGTATCTGTGGAGGTTTCCTTTGTTTCCGAGTATGTGGTCAATTTTTGAGAAGGTTCAATGAGCTGCAGAGAAGAAGGTATATTCTTTCCTATTTGGGTGGAGTGTTCTATAGATGTCTGTTAAGCCTTTACCTCCAACAATTCCCTTAATTCTCTATTACGTTTCTGTCTGATTGACCTGTCCCTTGGTGAGAGAGGTTTGTTGAAGTCTCCTACTACTAGTGTGTGTGGTTTGATGTCTGCCTTAAATTTTAGTAATATTTCTTTTAGATACATGGGTGCTTTTAAATTAGGAGCATAGATATTCAGAATTGAGACTTCACCCTGATGAGTTGTTCCTGTTATGATTATAACATGTCCATCTCGATCTCTTCTGATTGATTTTATTTTGAAGTCTGTTTTGTTAGAAATTAGTATGGCCACACCTGATTTTTTTTTAGAACCATTTGCTTGAAAAAGATTTTCCCAACCCTTTACTCTAGATAGGTGCCTGTCTTTGTGGTTGAGATGTGTTTCTTGGAAAACAGCAGAATGTTGGATCCTGTTTTTGTCTCCAACATCTAAGTCTGTGCCTTTTTATAGGTGAATTGAGACCATTCATATTAAGTGATATTAATGACCAGTGGTTGTTTGCTCCAGTTATTCTTAATTGTTTTTGGTAGTAGAGTTTGTGTGTCTCCTTTCTTTGAGTTGTGCTGTTGAAGGGTTGCTAGATGCCTGAGTTATTGTAGGCAGTGTTAGGAATGTTGGATTCCTTGGGTTGTGATTTTCCTTCTATTACTTTCTGCAGGGCTGGATTTGTGGCTACGTATTGTTTAAATTTGTTCTTACCTGGAATGTCTTGTTTTCTCCATTGATAGTGAATGATAGCTTGGCTTGGTCTAGTAGTTTGGGTTGGCATCCGTGGTCTCTTAGTTTCTGCAGTTCCTCTATCCAGGACCTTCTGGCTTTCATGGTTTCCATAGAGAAGTCAGGTGTAAGTCTGAACGGATTACCCTTATAAGTTACTTGCCCTTTTTCCTTTGCAGCTCTTAATATTCTTTATTTAATCACTATATTTTGTGTTTTGAATATTATATGGTGAGGGGATGTTTTTCTTTGATCCAGTCTGTTTGGTGTTTTGGATGCTTCTTGAATATTCAAAGGAATATCTTTCTTTAGGGACTCTATTGCTTTCATAAAGTCAATTTTCCACTACTTCTGTTTTAGGGTGTTCAAGTCCTTCTGATGTAAGATCATTGGGTTCTGGAAAGTTTTCTTCCAGAATTTTTTAAAAAATATGTTCTGTGCCTTTGAGTTGTGACTCTTCTCCTTCTTCTATACCTATTATTCTTAGGTTTGGTCTTTTTATTGTGTCCCATAATTCCTGAGTGTTTTGTGATGAGAATTTGTTGACTTTGCTGTTTACTTTGATCAGTGCATTTACTTTCTCTATGATGTCCTCAGAATCTGAGATTCTTTCTTCATCTCTTGTATTCTATTGATTATGCTTGATATTTTAGTCTCTGCTGGTTGACCTAGATTTTCCATACCGAGCTGGTCCTCAGTTTGTGTTTTCTTCCTTGTTTCCATTTCAGTTTTCAATTCTTGAACTGTTTCCATTACTTGTTTGATCGTTTTTTCTTGGTTTCCCAGGGTATCATTCACGTATTTTCCCATTTCTTCAAACCTTTTGTTATATTTCTCATCCATTTCTATAAGGGCATTTTTCATGTAGTTTAAGGGACTCTATTGTTTCATAAAGTCAATTTTTCCACTACTTCTGTTTTAGGGTGTTCAAGTCCTTCTGATGTAAGATCATTGGGTTCTGGTGTTTTCATGTTGTTTTCAGATTGTTGGGTGGATTCTTTCCTTGGTGCCTGTCCATCTCCTCCTATCAATGTGATCTAATGGGTCTTTTAAGGCAGGATCAGGTTCCCTGCTGGGCCAGTGGCCTTGCTTACAAAATGCCCTTGCTTCGTTTCCTGTCTCCCACCATGGGCAAAGATCCTTCTCACCACTCAGAAGTGTCTTCAGGAACAGGGCCAGGCTCCCCGTTTGCCAGGGATCTCACCAACAAAAGGCCTACCACTCTGTGGGCCAGCCACCAAAACAGAGAATCTCCCACTGCCCTTTGTCCTGAGCGCCTGACCCAGAGCCCAAATAGGCTAAACTGGGTGATCCCATGGCCCTGCGTAAGGGAGGGAGAGTGATGGCATCCCCTGGGTGCAAGCTGGGCCAGGGGGAGAGAGGTCGCAGCAGAGGAAGAGCAGCCCCAGCAGAGGGTACCAGCCCTCACACACTAACCGAGGGGTCAAGGAGGTCTGGGAATGACCCTGCTACAATTCCTGTGGCCCTCCGTGGGCCAAGAACACTCTCCCCACCCAGGAGTGTTTTCAGGGCAGGCCGGTGGATCTCGCCAATACAAGGCCTCCCAATCTGCAGGTTAGGCACCAAGAAACCTACTTGATTTAATAGTAGTAGGGCGATCTGCTCTCAGTGTGGGCTTCACTGTTTCATGCTTAGACTATCCCACCTCTGCTGGTCTCCTCCGCATCTGCACGCCTGTCACTGCTGCTTCTGCCCGCAGGTCTCCACCGCGTCTGCGCACCAGTCTCCTGCCGCGTCTGTATGCCTGTCTCTGCTGCATCTGCCCGCTGGTCTCTGCCCGCAGCGTGCGTCTGCCCACTGGTCTCCCCAGGCACGTGTGTCTGCCCTGAAAATATGTTGATATAGAAAGCAATACTAGGCTTAGAGAGAAAACTGCTGCCAGAAAAATTCTCAGTAATCCATAAAAACAGTCCCAGATAAAAATTCTAGTACTAGTGGAGAGGGTTTTGAACTGGCCTGCATCTGTAATCACATTCTTGACCACTCTAATATCATCATAGAATGTTTATTCAATCACTGATGGAAAAAGATGCTAAGATCCATAGCTAAACAGTGAGCGAAGCTACTGAGGTCCAGTTGAAGAGAGGCAGAAGAGAGTATACAGGCAATGGAGTCAAGACCACGGTGGGGTAACCCACAGAGACAGCTTACCTGAGCTAGTGGGAGCTCACTGACTCAGGGATGACATCTGAGAATACCACATTGAACAAAACTAGGTTGTCTGAATGTGACTGACATGTATATGGTTTGGGCAGACTGTGGGTCCACTGGCAGTAAGACTGGTATGTAATCCTATTTCTTGAATTAGTTTTTTCAACCCCATTTACTTTGGAGGGATGGCTATCATGCTCACACTAGATAAGGGGAGAGGGACTTGATCCTGCATCAAAGTGATGTATCAGACTTTGCTGACTTTCCATGAGAAGACTTTCCATCTCTGAGCAGTGGATGGGAGTTTGGGAGGGTATAAGTTGGGGGGAGTGTACGAAACAGAGGAAGTAAGAACTGGGACTAGTATATAAAATAGATTGTTTTAAAGTAATAAATAAATTAAAAATTTGTTTTTCCCTTACATGAGATCTCGGTCTGGCATATGCAGTGTTCTTTTTGTGTAGTGCATGTACACCAAATTAAAAATTTGGGTACAAATTTGGTGATCTTGATACTAAGTGTAAATCATTTTCTTATAATCTTCTTTCACAGTTATGTGCTCAAGAGTTAAGGTTACATTTCTCTGCATCCCGTTCTGCCCTATCCATAATTTTATGCTTTGTATTGAGTATGCTTCAACATAGAAATGCTTCTCTGCCTTTTAGTTGTCAATTCAAGGCTCACTAGAGTGTACTGATATGTTCCAATCAAATGACAATAGAGAACAAGTCTGAATTTATGTAATGAATGACCCTTGCCAAAACAAGCAAGTCACATTATTGTATATTCTTTCATATGCCTTGTTATTTAGATAGGAAAAGAAATAAAGTCAGGAGGTGAGGGCAGCCAGGAAGGAATTTTGTTTGTTTCACTGATTTTCAAGCAGCAAGCTAGTCCTCTTATCTGTGAGTTCCCTGAACAGAAGGTGGTCCTGATTCTGAAGAGTAGATCCATCAGCAAGTTGAGTGTGTTCCTGAATGGTTGGCCGATGCTATTAATGGAGCACAGACACCCCCAAACGCCCTAAATTTTGTGGTCATTCTGCAGGAGCTTCTCTCCCCAGTTACTGCCTCTCTTATCCGATTCCATCCCAGCTTGCTCCCAGGAACACATTCCCTTCTGTGAGGCCATAAAATACCCCTGCTCAGACTGTTTGAGGGCTGAGGCTCTGGGATGGTGTGGTGAGTGCAACCGGGCAGGATTTTCTTTGTTTCACTCAGTTTGGAAACAGCAAGCTAGTCCATTTTTCTGAGATGTCCCTGGCCAGCAAGTGGCTCTGATTCTGTACCAGAAGATCCATCAGAAGGCAATGGAAGGAAGAAATGAGAAGACAATTTCCTCCACCAACCTGAAAAGCATGATTACACCAGAATCCAATAAATGTACAACAGGAAGACTGGAACACACTTATGCAGAATAAATAGAAAAAAAATAGACATTATGAAAATGATAGAGTCCCTTAAACAGGATGTGAAAAACTTCGTTAAAGAAATGGATGAGAAGAATAACAAAAAGTTTGAAGAAATGATTCCAAAAAGATACCCTAGGAAACCAAGAAAAAACAATCAAACAGATAATGGAAACAGTTCAAGACTTGAAAACTAAAATGAAGGTAATGAAGAAAACAAGAAACAAGGGCCATCTGGATATGGAAAATCTAGGTAAACAAACAGAGATTACAGAGAAAAGCAAGCATAACCAACAGAATACAAAAGATAGAAGAAACTATCTCAGATGCTGAAGACACTATAGAGAAAATAAACACACTGTTCAACGAAAACAGCATATCTAAAAATATCTCATCACAAATCATCCAGGAAATCAGGGACACAATAAAGAGACCCAACATAAAAATAATAGGGTTAGAAGAAGAAGATAAATTGCAGTTCAAAGGCCCAAAAATATATTCAATTAACTTCAAAAAAGGATATTCTTATAATAGTTCAAGAAGCATAGAGAATACCGAATAGAATGAATCAAAAAAAAACCTCACATTATAATAATCAAACACAATACATAGAATATAAAGAAAGAATATTAAGAGCTACAAAGGTAACTCTCAAGTAAATTATAAATATAAACCTTTTAGAATTCATCTGACATGTCTATAGAAACAATGAAAGCCAGGAGTTTTTGGATAGATTGCTACAGAAAGTAAGAGACCATGGATTCAAGGCCAGACTACTATACCCAGCCAAGGTTTAGTTCACCATCAATGTAAAGTCAAACATTCCAGGACAAAAACAAATTTAAATAATATGTAGCCATAAAGACGGCATAACTAAAAGAAATGTAGGGAATATCACAACTGAAGAAATCCAACAACGCCCAAATAACTCAGACATCTAGCAAATCTTTACAAATACAACACAAAAAGGGGTAACAAAATACTCTAACACCAAAATGAAAAAAAAATAACCAGAGTTAACAACCACTGGTCTTTAATATCACTTATATCAATGTATTCAATTCACCTATAAAAAAGACAGAGGCAAAGAGATTGGATGCAAAGACAGGAACCAACAATCTGCTGTTTACAAGAAGCACACCTTAACCACAAAGACAGACATCTACTCAGAGTAAAGGGTTGGGAAAGGTTTTTCATTCTAATGAACCTAAGAAACAAACAGGTGTGGCTATACTAATATCTAACAAAACTGACGAAAAACTAAAGTCAATCAGATGAGATGGTGATGGAGACTTTTTACTCATAACAGGAACAATTCATCAGGATGAAGTCACAATCCTGAATGTCTATGTCCCTAATAAAAAAGCACCCACTTCTTTAGAAGAAAAATTACTAGATCTAAAGGCAGACATCAAAACCCAGAACTAATAGAAGGGATTTCAACACTCCTGTCTTACCAGTGGACAGATCAATCAGACAGAAAACAAATCGCGAAAAAATAGAATTAAAGGAGGTAATGAAAAAAATGGCCTTAACAGACATTTATAGAACATTCAACCTAAAGGGGAAAGAATATACCTAATTCTGAACATCTCATGTTATCTTCTTTAGAACTGACCACATACTATGTAACAAAGCAAACTTCCTTAAATATAAAAAAAATTAGTATCCTCCTGTGTCTTATCAGATCACCATGGAGTAAAGTAAGAATTTAAACATAGTTCTACCCCAAGAAAGCCTAAAACTTATGGAAGCTGAACAGTCAATTATTGACCACAACAGGGTCATGGAAGAAATAAAGAAAGAAATTAAAGTCTTCCTTAAATTCAATGAAAATTAAGACACACCAAAAACAATCCTATGGGAAGCAATGAAAGCAGTGCTAAGAAGAATGTTCATAGCTTTTATTGCACACATTAAAAAATGGAGAAAGCTCACATTAGAGCCTTAACAACACAGCTGAAAACTCTAGAAAAAAAGAAGCACACTCACCCAGGAGTAGTAGAAGACCAGAAATAATCAACCAGAAGGCTAAAATCAATAAAATAGGAACACAGTGAACAATTCAAGGAATCAATGAAACAATGAGCAGGTTCTTTTAGAAAGTCAACAAGATTGACAAACAATTTTTTAAACTAAACAAAAGGTACAGATATAATACCCAAATTAACAAGATCAGGAATGAAAAGGGAGACTTAACAACAGACACTGAGGAAATTCAGAGAATCATTAGGTCATTTTACAAAAGCTTGTATGCCATAAAGTTGGAAAAATAAAAGAAATTGACATACTTTTTGATAAGTACCATTTACCAAAGTTAAATCAAGAACAGGTGAACAATTTAAATAGACCTATAAGTCATGAGGAAATAGAAGCTAATAAAGCTCAGGAGCAGATGATTTCAATGCTGAATTTTATCAGAACTTCTGGGAAAAGCTGATACCTATACTCCTTAATGTGTTGCACATAATAGAATCTGAGAGTCATTCCCAAACTCTTCTTTTGAATTGACAGTCACTCTGATTCCAAAACCACACAATGACCAAAACAGGAAAGAGAATTACCGACCAATATCACTCATTAACATTGATGCAAAAATTCTCAATAAAATTTTGCCATACAGAATCCAAGAACACATTTAAAAATTATGCTTACAATCAAGTAGGCTTGTTTCCTTTTTTTGCCTGCTCATGGGTTACCAGGCGTCCCTGTTTAGGTACTGAGGAGTTCCTTCTGGATGGGTTAGGGTGTGCAATTTAGGTGCTGACTCTCCTGGAAGAGAGCACAAATCACCTTCCCCCAGCTCCTGCTGCAGGGCCCCTTTTCTTACACATGACCCAGCACCCATATCCCCCCCAGAAGCCTGCCTTGCTGTCTCTTAAGTTCTCTCCTCAAGAACAGTTTTCCCGTTCCTACACTAAGGTTACCCACCCAGAGCAGTGAGTGCCTGCCTACCAGGCAGGCCAGAAGGTTCCAAACAAGGGACCACAGGAACATTCAGCTTGGGGCTGCAGGGTCTCCTGTGCTCTATTGAGCACCACCCTCTCTGTCACATTCTCCCTATTGTCCCTGGCTCATTGGGCTACCAGGCATCCCTGTACAGGTGCTGAGGAATTCCATCTGGATGGGTGAGTGTGTGCTATCCGGGGGCTGACTGTCCTGGAATAGAGCACAAACCCCCTCCCCCAGCTCGTGCTGCAGGACTTTCTTTCCTACCCACGATCATCCCCAAGCCTGCCTTGTCTGCAAGGTCCTTTGCTGAGGAACAGTTTCATGCTCCTACACTAAGGCTACCCACTCAGAGTGGTGAGTGCCTGCCTGCCAGACAGGCCTAAAGGACCCCCGAAGGGAGCAAATGAACCTTCAGCTTTGGCTGCAGGGTCTCCTGTGTTCTACTCGATACCACACTACACCCCACATTCGCCATTTTGTCCACGGGTCATTGGAATATCAGGCGTCCATGTTTTGTTGATGAGGAATCCATCTGGAAAGGAACGGCTCCTGCTCCTACACTGAGGTGATACACCCAGGGAGTCAGTCATAGCAAAGACTGGACCAAGACACCACGCCTCTCCAGGCTCCATCTGAAGGAAGAGATGGGCAGGCACCAATGCAAGAATTCCTCAAAACATCCTGAAAGGCAACATGACATTGCCAGAATCCAGGAATCCTAAAATAAGAAGAATTGTATACCCTACTCCAGAAGAATTAGAAGAATTCGACTCAAAATTGAATTATATGAAAATAATAGAGGACTTTAAACAAGAGGTGAAAAACTGCCATAAAAAATTAGAGATTACAAACAAAAATGTAGAGGAAATGAATAAATTTCTCAAAGATACCCAAGAAAACCAAGAGAAACAAGAAAAAGCAATCAAAGAGGTAAGGGAAACGGTTCAAGACTTGAAGAATGAAATTGAAGTATAGAAGAAAAAAAACAAGGTAAGGATGGAGATGGAAAGTCTGGGTAAACAAACAGGAACTACAGAGACAAGTACTACCAACAGATTACAAGAGATTGAAGAAAGAATCTCAGACACTAAAGACACCATAGAGGAAATAAACACATTGATCAAGCAAAACCACCAAATTCTCATCACAAAACATTCAGGAAATATGGGACACTATAAAAAGACCAAACCTAAGAGTAATAAGGATAGAAGAAGGAGAAGAGTACAGCTCAATGGTCGACAAAATATATTTAATAAAATTAAAAAGAAAACTTTCCCTTCTTTAAGAAAGATATTCTCTTGAAGGTCCAAGAAGCATACAGAACACCAAATAGACTGGATAAAAATGTCTTCTCATCATATAACAATCAAAACACAAAACATAGAGAATAAGGAGTGAATATTAAGAGCTGCAAATGAAAAAGGTCAATTTACTTATAAAGGTAAACATATCAGAATTACACCTGACTTCTCTATAGAAACCATGAAAGCCAGAAGGTCCTGGATAGATGCACTGCAGAAACTAAGAGACCATGGATGCAAGCCCAGACTGCCATACCCATCCAAACTTTCATAGAATATAAAGGGAGAAAACAAAATTTTCCAGGATAAAAACAAATTTAAACAATACATAGCCACAAATCCAGCCTTACAGAAAGTAATTGAAGGAAAATCACAACCCAAGGAGTCCAACAATGCCCACAATAACTCAGATATCTAATGACCCTTCACCAGCACAACTCGAAGAAGGGTAAAAAAAGAAAGAAAGAAAGAAAAAATGGCCAGAGTTAACAACCACTGGTCATTAATATCACTTAATATTAATGGCCTCAACTCACCTATAAAGAGACACAGGCTAAGACATTGGATATGAAAACAGGGTCCAACATTCCTCTGCTTACAAGAAACACACCACAACCTCAAAGACAGACATCTACTCAGGGTAAAGGGCTGGGAAAATGTTTATCAAGAAAATGGACCTAGGAAACAAGCAGTTGTGGCTATACTAATTCCTAACAAAGTTGACTTCAAACTAAAATCAATCAGAAGAGATAGAGAGGGTCATTTTTTACTCATAACAGGAACAATTTATCAGGACAAAGTCTCAATCCTGAATATCTATGCCCCTAATATAAAAGCACCCACTCATGTAAAAGAAACATAACTGAATCTCAAGGCAGTCATTAAACCATAGACACTAATGTTGGAGATTTTAACACTCCTCTCTCACCAATGGACAGGTCAATCAGACAGAAACCTAACAGAGAAATAAGAGGATTGAAGTAGGTAATGAATCAAATGGACTTAATGGACATCTATAGAACATTGCATCCTAATAGGAAAGAATATACCTACTTCTCTGCAGCTCATGGAACCGAAAATTGACCACATACTCAGTAATAAAGCAAACATCCACAGTTACAAAAAAATATTAGCAACCAACTGTATCTTATAGATCACCTTGGATTAAAGTTAGAATTCAACAACAATGCTACCTCCAGAAAGACTACGAACTCATGGAAACTGGAAAGTCAACTACTGAACAACTCCCTGATCAAGGAAGAAATAAATAAATTAAAGTCCTTCTTGAAGTAGCTAAAAGTATTCAATGGAATAAAGAAAGCACCTTCAACAAATGGTGTTGTCAGAACTGGTTGTCAACGTGTAGAAGAATGAAAATAGATCCATATCTATCACCATGCACAAAACTCAAGTCCAAATGGATTAAATACCTCAATATCAGTCTGAACACACTGAACCTGATAGAAGAAAGTGTGGGAAGTACTCTACAACACATGGGCACAGGAGAACACTTCCTATGTATAACCCCAGCAGCACAAACACTAAGGACATCATTGAATAAATGGGACCTCCTGACACTGAGAAGCTTCTGTAAAGCAAAGGACACTGTCACTAAGACAAAAAGGCAACCCACTAATTGGGAGAAGATATTCACCAATCCGCAACTGACAAAGGTCTGATCTCCAAAATATATATAGAAATCAAGAAATTAGACCGTAAAAGGTTATTCAATCCAATTATAAAATGGGGCACTGAGCTGAACGAAGACTTTTCAATAGAAGAATTTCAAATGGCCAAAACACACTTAAGATCATGCCCAAGTTCCTTAGCAATCAGGGAAATGCAAATCAAGACAACCTTAAGATAGCATCTTACACCTGTCAAAATGGCTAAAATCAAAAACACCATTGATAGCCTCTGCTGGAGAGGTTGTGCAAAAAGGGGCACACTCATCCATTGCTGGTGGGAATGCAAACTTGTGCAACCACTTTGGAAAGCAGTGTGGCGGTTTCTCAGGAAAGTCGGGTTCAACCTACCTCTCGACCCAGCAATACCACTTTTGGGAATATACCTAAGAGATGCCCTAACATACAACAAAAGTATATGCTCAACTATGTTCATAGCAGCATTGTTTGTAATAGCCAGAACCTGGAAACAACCTAGATGCCCTTCAATGGAAGAATGGATTAAGAAGTATGGAATATATACATATTAGAGTACTACTCAGCAGTAAAAAACAATGACTTCTTGAATTTGCATACAAATGGACGGAAATTGAAAACACTATCCTGAGTGAGTTAAGCCAGACTCAAAAAGAGGAACATGGGATGTACTCACTCATATTTGGTTTCTAGCCATAAATAAAGGACATTGAGACTATAATGTGTGATTTTAGAGAAGCTAAATAAGAAGGTGAACCCAAAGAAAAATATATAAGCATCCTCCTGAATATTAACCTTCATCAGGCAATGAAAGAAGACAGAGACAGAGACCAACATTGGAGCACTGGACTGAAGTCTCACGATCCAAAGGAGGAGCAGAAGGAGAAAGACTACGGGCAAGGGACTCAGAACTGTGAGGGCAATGGGGATGTTCTATCGGAAACACACCAAGACCAGCTGGGCGGGGTCTGAAAAAGCATGGGACAAAACTGGACTCGCTGAACATAGCGGACAATGAGGACTACTGAGAACTGAAGAACAATGGCAATGGGTTTTTAATCCTATTGCACATAATGGCTTTGTGGGAGCCTAGGTACTTTGGATGCTCACCTTAATAGACCTGGATGGAGGTGGGTGGTCCTTGTACCTCCCACAGGGCAGGGAAACCTGATTGTTCTTTGGGCTGAGGAGGGAGGAAGACTTGATTGGAAGAGTGGGGGGAAATGGGAGCTGGTGGCGGGGAAGAGGCAGAAATCTTTAATAATTAAATTAATTAATTAATTAAACAATTAAATAAAAGATCTTTAACTTAAAAAAAAAACACCAAACCTAAGAATAATAGGGATATATGGAGAAGAGTCACAGCTCAAAGGCCCAGAACATATTTTAACAAAATTATGGAAGAAAATTTTCCCAACATAAAGAAAGATATTCCTTTGAATATTCAAGAAGCATACAGAACACCAAACAGTCTGGATCAAAAAAAAAATCCCCTCACCATATAAAAATCAAAACACAAAACATACAGATTAAAGAAATAATAGTAAGAGCTGCAAATGAAAAAGGGCAAGTAACTTATAAAGGTAAACCAATCAGACTTACACCTGACTTCTCTATGGAAACTATGAAAGCAAGAAGGTCCTGGATAGAGGTACTACAGAAAGTAAGAGACCGTGAATGCAAGCCCAAGCTACAATACCCAGACAAGCTATTGTTCACTATCAATGGAAAAATCAAACATGTCAGCATAAGAACAAATTCAAACAATACGTAGCCACAAATCCAGCCTTACAGTGCGTAATAGAAGGAAAATCACAACCCAAGGAATCCAACATTGCCAACACTGCCTACAAGGACTCAGGCATCTAGCAAGCCTTCACCAGCCCATTCAAAGAAGGGAGACATACAAACTCTACTAACAAAAACAATAAGTATAACTGGAGTAAACAGCTACTGGTAATTAATATCACTTACTATTAATGGACTCAATTCACATATAAAAAGGCACAGGCTGAGATATTGGATACGAAAATAGGATCCAACATTCTGCTGTTTTACAAGAAACACATCTCAACCACAAAGACAGGCATCTACTCAGACTAGAGGGTTGGGAAAAAGTTTTTCAAGCAAACGGGCCTAAGAATCAAGCAGGAGTGGCCATACTAATTTCTAACAAAACTGACTTCAAACTTAAATCAATCAGAAGAGGTTGAGACTTTTTAAACTCATAACAGGACAATTCATCAGGATGAAGTCTCAATCCTAAATATCTATGCCCATAATATAAAAGCACCCACTTATGTAAAAGAATTATTACTAAAACTCAAGGCAGACATCAAACCACACACACACTAGTTGTAGGAGACATCAACACACCTCTCTCATCAATGGACAGGTCAATCAGACAGAAACCTAAGAGAGAATAAGAGAATTATTGGAGGTAATGAAGCAAATGGACTTAACAGACATCTCTAGATCACTCCAGTCACATAGGAAAGACTACACCTTCTTCTCATGGAACCTTCTTGAAATTAAACAAATACTTGGTAACTAAGAAAACCTCCACAGATACAAAAAAAATCAGTGTCCACCCGTGTCTTATCAGATCAGCATGGATTAAAATTAGAAGGCAACAACAATGTTACCCCCAGAAAGCTGACCAACTCATGGAAACTGAATAGTCAACTACTGAACCACACCGGGGTCAAGAAAGAAATTAAGAAAAACATAAAAATCTTCCGTGAATTTAATAAAAAATGAAGAGACAACATACTCAAATCTATGGGAAAGTATGAAAGCAGTGCTAAGAGGAAAGTTCATAGCACTAAGTGCCCACATAAGAAAACAGAGAAACCATACAATGGGGACTTAACAGCACACCTTAAAGCTCTAGAAAAAAAAGAGGCAGACGCACCCAGGAGGAGTAAAAGACTGGAAATAATCAAACTCAGGGCTGAAATCACCAAAATAGAAAGACAGAAAACAATCCAAAGAATCAATGAAGCAAAAAGTTGGTTCTTGGAGAAAATTAACAAGATCGACAAACCCTTATCCAAACTAACTAAACGACAGAGAGAGAACACTCAAATAAATAAGATCAAAAATGAAAAAGGGGACATAACCACAGAGGAAATTCAGAGAATTATTAGATCTTACTACAAAAGCCTATATGCCAAAAAACTGGAAATGCAAAAGAAATGGACATTTTTTTAGATAAGTACCATATACCAAAGCTAAACCAAGACCAGGCAAACAATCTCAATAGATCTGTTAGTCGCAAAAAATTAGAAGCTGTTATCCAAAACCTCCCTTCCAAAAAAAGCCCAGGACCATATGGTTTCAATGTGGAATTCAACAAGAACTTCCAAGAAGACCTAATACCTATACTCCTGAAGGTATTTCACAATATAGAAACAGAAGAGTCACTGCCAAATTGCTTTTATGAAGCTACAGTCACCCTGATACCAAAACCTCACAAAGACTTAACCAAGAAAGAGAATTACAGGTCAATCTCACTCCTAAACAGTGATGCTAAAATTCTCAATAAACGACTGGCAAACCAAATCCAAGAATACATGAAAAAAATTATCCATTATGATCAAGTAGGCTTCATTCCAGAGATACAGGGCTCGTTCAACAAAGGGAAATCTATCAATGTAATCCATCATATAAATAAACTGAAAGAAAAAAACCATATGATCATTTCATTAGATGCTGAAAAAGCATTCGACAAAATCCAACACCCCTTTATGATAAAGGTCCTGGAGAGATTAGGGATACAAGGGTCATACCTAAATATAATAAAAGCTATTTACAGCAAGCCAACAGCAAACATTAAATTAAAGTGAGAAAAACTCAAAGCCATCACACTAAAATCAGGAACACGACAAGGCTGTCCTTTCTCTCCATACCTCTTCAATATAGTGCTTGAAGTTCTAGCAATAGCAATAAGACAACATAAGGGGATCAAGAGGATACATATTTGAAAGGAAGAAGTGAAAATTTGTTATTTGCAGATGATATGATAGTATACATAAGCGACTACAAAAACACTACCAAAGAACTCCTATAGCAGATAAACACCTTTAGTAATCCTTTAGGATTCAAGATCAACTTCAAGAAAGAGGTGCCTTCCTATACACTAAGGATAAGGAAGAAGAGAGGGAAATCAGAGAAGCATCACCTGTCAAGATAGCCACAAATCTGTCACGATAGCCACAAATAGCATAAGATATCTTGGGGTAACTCTGATCAAGAAAGTGAAAGATCTCTTTGACAAGAACTTTAAGTCTTTTAAGAAAGAAATTGAAGAGGACACCAGAAAATGGAAGGATCTCACTTGTTCTTGGATTGGGAGGATCAACATAGTAAAAATGGCAATTATACCAAAAGCAATATATAGATTCAATGCAATCCCCATCAAAATCCCATCAAAATTCTTCACAGCCCTTGAGAAGAAAATAATCAACTTTATATGGAAAAATAAAAAACTCAGGATAGCCCAAACAATCTTATACAATAAAGGATTGTCTGGAGGCATTACCATCCCTGACTTCAAACTCTATTACAGAGCTACAGTATTGAAAACAGCTTGGTATTGACATAAAAACAGAGAAGTCAACCAACGGAATGTAAAGAAGACCCGGATTTTAACCCACAAACCTATGAACACCTGATTTTCGATAAATGAGCTAAAAGCATACAATGGATAAAAAAGATCATCTTCACCAAATTATGCTGGCAAAACTGGATGTCAATCTGTAGAAGAATGAAAATAGATCCATGTCTATCACCATGCACAAAACTTAAGTCCAAATGGATTAAAGACCTCAATAAGAGTCAGAACACACTGAACCTGATAGAAGAGAAAATGGGAAGTACTCTACAACAGATGGGCACAGGAGACCACTTCCTACGTATAACCACAACAGCACAGTTATTAAGGGCCTCTTTGAAAATATGGGACCTCCTGAGACTGAGAAGCTTCTGTAAAGCAGAGGACACTGTCACTAAGACAGAAAGGCAAACCACATACTGGGAGAAGATCTTCACCAACCCCACAATTGACAAAGGTTTGATCTTCAATATATATAAAGAACTCAATAAATTAGACCGTAAAGGCTAATCAACCCAATTATAAAATGGGGCAATGAACTGAACAGAGAATTCTCAACAGAAGAAGTTCATATGGCCAAAAGACACTTAAGGTCATGCTCAACTTCCTTAGAGATAAGGAGAATCCAAATCAAGACAACTTTATGATGTCATCTAACACCTGTCAGAATGGCTAAAATCAAAAACACCAATGATAGCCTTTGCTGGAAAAGTTGTAGAAAAAGGGGTATACTCATCCATTGCTGTTGGGAAAGCAAACTTGTGCAACCACTTTGGAATGCAGTGTGGCACTTTCTCAGGAAATTCGGGATCAACATACTCCTGACCCAACAATATCACTCTTGGGAATATACCCAAGAGATGCCCTATCATACAACAAAAGTATATGCTCAACAATTTTCATAGCAGCATTGTGTGTAATAGCCAGAACCTGGAAACAATCGAAATGCCTTTCAATGGAAGAATGGATGAAGAAAGTATGGAATATATCCATATTAGAATACTATTCAGCAGTAAAAACAATGACTTCTTGAATTTTGCATGCAAATGGACAGAAATAGAAATACTATCCTGAGTGAGGTTAGCCAGACCCCCCAAAAAAAGAGGAACATGGGATGTACTCACTCATATTTGGTTTCTAGCCATAAATAAAGGACATTGACTCTATAATTCATGACCCTAGAAAAGCTAAATAAGATGGTAAACACAAAGGAAAACATATAGACATCCTCCTGGATTTTAACCTTCATCAGGCGATGAAAGGTGACAGAGACAGAGTCCCACATTGGAGCACCAGAATACAACCCCAAACCAGGAGCAGAAGGAGAGAGAGCATGAACAAGAAACTCAGGACTACGAGGGGTGCACCCACATACTGAGACAAAGGGGATGTTCTTTTGGAAACTCACCATTGCCAGGTGGACTGGGTCTCAAAAAACATGGGATAGTACTGGACTCAATAAACATAGTGGACAATGAGGACTGCTGAGAAGTCAAGAACAATGGCACTGGGTGTTGATCCTACTGCACATACTGGCTTTGTGGGAGCCTAGGCTGTTTGGATGTTCACCTTAATAGACCTGGAAGAAGGTGGGATGTCCTTGAACTTCCCACAGGGCAGGAAACCCCGATTGCTCTTAGGACTGATGGGGGAGGGTGAAGGTTATGGGAGGCAGTGCCGGGGAAGAGACAGAAATCTTTAATAAAGAAATAAATTAATAAAAAAAACTGAAAAAAAGTCAACTGTGATATTGATCGTGAGTAATTTTGATAACATCAATGCATTGGAAAAACACCTATAACATAAAAGAAAGCCTATCCGGCATTCATTTAAAGATTTACCTTTCATGGACAACCATTACTGCTCTGAAAAGTTGTTAGGAAACATATGGCAGAAGTGGTCACTAGCCTTGTCACATATATCCTGTCCCTAGATACACCCCTACTTGGGACTGAATCTTACATGTGTGTGACTAAGTTGAACTTGGCAGTTTGTTTCAATTAATTCCAATAAAGCTGATAGTTCCACCCACTATCTAATTACACTTACATCAAATAACAAAATGTATTTGAATCACTTAATTCCCAGGGAGCACATGTACAGCAGACAATAATTGTATCCATGGAAGTCATAGGTACCAGCAACCAGATCTGCCCAGGTCTCTGTCTAGAGAAGGAGAGCAATAGGTATTCAAATCATGTAATGGGTGGGAAGGAAGTGAAGTTGCACAACTCCTGAGAGATGCTGGAAGTATGTAGGTTCAAGATGGCTCATTCCAAGATTGCCTAGATAAAGGTAGAAGTAGTGCCAGGATGCTTATTCTTAATTAGACATGCCAAAGGCAAAAATTAAAATATGCTCTAATTGATATTGAAAGTGTAATGTGTTGCAGGAGGTCCTTCTGCTCTTCCAGCCAATAGCCGCCGAGATACCAGCCCATTGGGGCGTGGTCTCTTTCCCTTTAAAAACAAAGTGGCTACTTCCCTCCTCTCTCTCTTTACTTTCTGCTCCAGTTCCGGCGACTAGACTTCTTCCTAATTGCGTGCACAGAGGGCTGTTGTCTTGGACAGTGATCTGTAAGTTTATTCCCCTTTAAATAAATACCACCCTAATAATCACAATTCCAAACTGGTGTGGGATTGTTTATGACTTGCGCCTTCATCTGGCACCCAAAGTTTGGTTTTAGGACCCCTCCTTCCCCCCCCTCCGCTCGGCTGCTGGCCGCCAGTTCGGCCAAGGCCTGTTCCTTGCGGCCTGTGCCTTGTGCGTGGAGCCAGCAGTTTAACATAAATCATCATGCAGTGGCTTTTCTTGCTGCAGTTTTTTATATTTTCCCTTTAGACACCTCAGATTGACTTCAAGTCCCGACGCAGCCTACTATTTGCCTCGCTATGTGGATTTAAATTCCACAGGCCCGCATATTCTCAGCCCACGTGGTTTGCTCTTTTCTGAATCGTTTTCAAATCTCCCTTGCAAGCGCAGCTCTTAAGCGGAATGAACCAGAGCATGCGGTTACCGGTTGCGGAAAGCTGCAACCCCTTGGGACAACTCTGTCACCTGGAGGCATACACGGCTTCCAGGCTACTCTTCTCTACCCTTGGATTCTGGGTTTATGGTTCCGTGTACGGAATTGATTTAATTACATTTACTTTGTTGAGCAACTTGCATTTCCCAGTTTTTAACAAATACTAGGCGGACACTGAAACAGGACCCTGTTTTCGTCGCGACTTGGGAACAGCGCCACCTGCTGGATAATAGGTAATAAGAAAGTTTTCATTTCCAACATGAATTTTATTGTTTTGACTACCAAAACAATAGGTTTTTTCATGCAAGGTTTATATCACTATGGAGATAACTTAATTTACTGGTTACTAGATTTCAGTATTCTTTTGAATATTCTATTATTTAGGAAAAATATGGTCCTAAGAACCATACGATCTTTACCAGAAACTAATACAGGTCAGGAGATTCAGGATTCAAAAGCTTTGAAATCACAGGTGCAGAATGCGGACAAAAAAATTGATACCTCAGTGAAATCACTAGAAACACATGTAGCTCAGGAGATTCAGGATTTAAGAGAGAAAATGATAAAAAGACTTGAAATGATTGAAGAAATTATTGGAGCTGGTGAACAGAGTGAGAAGGCACAAGGACAGGATACAATGCCACCACCAGCTATTAGATCTGGCTTACCCAGGGTTTTAGCGACATACCCTGTAATTCATTCTGACAAAGCGTCTACTTCTAAAGGCTCAAAGGGAGTCAGAGACGCTAGAAGGATGCCAATAGCAATGAATGATCTAAAAGAAATTAAGCAAGTTATTGTTACCTTTGGCTTGCACTCTGCATATGTTAAGGAAATGATAAGGACTTGGGCTTCTAATGCTAGAGCTACCCCCCACGATTTCCATCAGTTAGTGTCTGCAGTTTTAGATAATGGACCTTCCTTGATGTTTGGAATCTATTTCAGAGAAGAGTCCAAAAATATGGAACAGCAAGGAAGAGCAAAAGGTGTGGAGGTTTCCCAAGATCAAATTCTTGGTGTAGGACAATATGCTGATCCACAGGTACAAGCTCTTTATGATGATGAAGTACTGTGTTTATGTCACCAAGCAGCTTTAAATGCTTGGAATAGGCTACAAGATCCAGCAAAAAGGGTTGAATCATATACCAGATTAGGCAGGGACAGAGAGAACCCTTTACTGACTTTTTGCAAAGATTAATTAAGTCTCTGGACATAGGGCTAACAGACCCAGAAGCTAGACGACTACTTCTTGAATCTCTAGTTCTTGAGAATGCAAACATAGAATACAAAAAGATAATTGGGCCTTTAAAGTTTAGATCAGCACCTATGGATGAATGGATTCAGCATACAATGAATGTTGAGACGTTTAGCTATAATGATGAATCTTGGGTAGGAGAAGTGATTTCCCAAGCAATGAGGAGACATCAAACTGCCAGGTGTTTTAATTGTGGTAAATTAGGACATCTGAAAAGGGATTGCAGGCAAAGGATTTCTAGGAATAATATCCCTTCTGGGAATGACAAAATTAGGAGACCTTGGCCTTCAGGTATATGTAGGAGATGCGGTAAAGGCCGACATTGGTCCAACGAATGCAGATCAACAACAGACAGACAAGGCAACCCAATACCATTGGGAAACTCCTTGAGGGGCCTCTCGCAGGCCCCCAAGCCAACAGTGGCCCAGTCATTCCCAGTCACAGGAGAGAACGTGCCTCACCAAGAAAATTAAAAGCTCCAATATCTGCCCTAAAAAATATTACTGGTCTAAATGATGAATTATGCATGGAGGATGAGTCAAAAAACCCAGTAGGACAGAGTAAACGCATATTTTGGCAGACTTCTATTAATGATTAAAGACCAAAGCTAAGAGTCTGTGTAAATGGCACTTTTATTGAAGTCTTATTAGACACAGGTGTGTATGTAAGTATCATTACTCCAGAATCTTGGCATCAGAATTGGCCTCTTCAAGAGGTAGATGTTCAGTTCCTGGGAATTGGAACCCTATCTCGTGTAAAACAAAGCACAAGATGGGTTGAATGCATAGGGCCTGAAGGGCAAATAGGAAGACTAAGGCCATATATTGCCAATATCGCAATAAATTTCTGGGGCCACGACCTGCTACAGCAATGGAATACCCAGATTAATATTCCTGTAGTTCCAGGAACTCATAATTCTGGGAAGGACATTATGAGATATTATGGGAAAATGTCACCAGCCATTCAGGCTGGACAAGAACATACAGCAAATACCGAACCTTTAGAGGTACCAACAGCCCTACCTTTAAAATGGCTAACTGAGAAGCCAATATGGATCAAACAGTGGCCTCTAGCTGAAGATAAATTACAGGCATTGGAACAGCTGGTGCAAGAGCAACTAGATGCTCACCATATTGAAGAATCAACCAGCCCTTGGAATTCTCCTGTGTTTGTTGTAAAAAAAGAAATCCGGTAAATGGAGAATGGTGACAGATTTAAGAGCTGTCAACAAGGTAATTCAACCTATGGGCCCACTACAATCTGGAATTTCTTTGCCTTCTCTATTACCAAAAGGATGGCCTCTTATAGTTATTGATTTGAAAGATTGTTTTTTCTCCATACCGTTACAAGAAAAGGATAGAGAAAAAATTGCCTTCACAATGCCTACTTATAATAATTCTCAGCCTAATAAGAGATATCAATGGACTATCCTCCCACAGGGTATGCTCAATATTCCTACATTGTGCCAATATTTTGTAAGTAAGCCATTGGAAATATTTCGTAAACAATTCCCCAAGTCCATAATTTACCATTACATGGATGACATCTTGTTATCTGATTCAAATAAAGATACTTTAGAAAGGATGTTTGAAGAAGTAAAGAAAGTCTTGCCTAGGTGGGGATTACATATTGCCCCTGAAAAGATTCAAAGAGGAAATTATATTAATTACCTAGGTTACAGAATAGGGTTAGAGAACATTAAAATGCAAAAGGCACAAATTAGGCGAGACCAGTTAAAGACTCTTAATGACTTCCAAAGATTGTTAGGAGACATTTCTAGTCTACGACCAGCTTTTGGGATAACACCTGATCTAATAGTTCATTTAAACAAAACCTTAGATGGTGATAAAGATTTGAATAGTCCAAGAAAACTGACAGCTGAAGCAGAAAAGGAACTGACAATGATTGAGGAAAAATTATAGGAGGCACATGTGGATAGGGTAAACCCATATATTAGCTGCATCCTTGTCATATTACCTTCCAGAATTTCTCCTACAGGGATTCTAATGCAGAGGGAAGATATTATTTTAGAGTGGATATTTATACCTAATAAACCAAGTAAAAAATTAAAAACTTATGTGGAAAAAGTCTCTGAATTAATTATAAATACCTGGAGTCTGTACGTTCTATACTGATGCAAATAAATCAGAGAAAGCAGGTTATAAGTCAGATGAATTGAGTAAGGTGGAACAAAGCCCTTATAATTCTGTCCAGAAGGCAGAATTATATGCCATTCTTTGGTGCTAAGGGATTTTAAAGAACCTCTTAATATAGTTACAGATTCACAATATGCAGAAAGAGTTATCTTGCATATTGAAACCACTGAATTTATACCAGATGACACAGAGTTGACTTCATTGTTTATCCAGGTACAAGACATAATCAGGAACAGGCTTTGTCCAATGTACATAACACACATCCGGTCCCTTACGGGTCTGCCTGGTCCTCTAACACAAGGCACGCTGAGATTGATCAATTATTGATTGGAAGCGTGTTGCAGGCCTCAGAATTTCATAAGAAGCATCATGTCAATAGTAAAGGCCTAAATAAAGAATTTTCCATTACATGGCAACAAGCTAAGGACATTATAAAGAGATGTCCTACTTGTTCTTTCTATAATCAAACACCGTTGCCTGCAGGGAGTAACCCAAAGGGTACTAAGAGAAATGAAATCTGGCAGATGGATGTATTCCACTTTATGGAATTTGGTAAATTAAAATATGTACACCACACCATAGACACGTATTCAGTTTTCAATGGGCTACTTCCCTGAGCTCAGAAAAGGCTGATTCAGTAATCACACAACTATTGGAAGTTATGCCCATCATGGGAATACCTGCACAAATAAAGACAGACAATGGTCCAGCATATGTATCTAAGAAAATGAAATGCTTTTTTTGCTTATTATAATATAAAACACATTACAGGTATACCACATAATCCCACAGGTCAGGCAGTTATAGAAAGATCAAATTGTACTATAAAGGATATGCTGAACAAACAGAAAGGGACCAAAAATACCCCCAGAAATAGATTACATAATGCTTTATTGACCTTGAAATTTCTTAACGCTAATGAGTAAGGAACGACAGCAGCAAAAAGACATTGGAAAATGGAAAAGTCTGCTGAACTAAATCAACCAATTTATTTCAAAGATGAGCTGACCTCTCAATGGAAGCCAGGAGATGTGCTACGTTGGGGAAGGGGTTTTGCTCTTGTTTCCGCAGGAGAAGAAAAATTGTGGGTACCATCAAAATTAATAAAGGTTCGATTTGAAGAGGAGAAACCTCTTGGAAAGGAGAAATGACAACTCATCTACAATGATGATATTCCTACAGGTTGTAAGAACAACATATAGAATGGGGGCAGGGTTCTGTTCTTATCTCCACAGGAAAACACTCATCTTTGAAAAATTCAAGGGATCCTGGATGTTTGGATACTGACAGATGGAAAAATACCTGCCCAATAGGAACTATCAAGAAAACTGAATAAGTTGTGTAAGTAAAATATACTAAACCATATTTCTAAATTTATAGAGCTGGTTTTGAAGGTGGACTCTGGCTCGGTGTCAGGAGCCGTGTCCCCCCAAAACTTACAGGAAGCACCGCCGTGAGGAGTTTTTGCAGAGGGCTTCACTTCTCAATTGTATTGAGAATAGTCTTATTGACCAAGCCTATCCCGCACCCAAATTAACTGTTAATAGAGAGTTATCTCTTAGCAGAATCTGCCTCACATTCCAGACTATCTAGAGAACTAGGTGGGTCACCTTGTGACTTCCTGACCAAGGAATCGTGACCTAGCCTACGTGATGGGTGTGGACCACGTGGCAAGACCCAGTGCCCCAGCCCCCCAAGCTCCCCATTCAGGGGCTATATAAACTGTAACCATGACTCTAATAAACGGAGGCTTCGACAAATCTGCCTAGCCTCCTTCCTGCTTATCAGCCTATGCCTTTCAGGTGGTGCCTCTCCGTGACCCTGGAATAACTGGCCAGCCAGGCGGGTTACAAACCCTAGACAGAGTAACCCGTCGAGGCCGCTACAGTGGCGCCCGAACCAGTGACTCGGAGCACGGTTAACTTTCCGGACGACGATGCGCAGTCCTGGGACAACAAGAAGAAATAGAAGATTCTGTAGCTGTAGAACTCTGACAGATCTGCAGGATGAGGTAGGCGCAGGTTCGCTGTCGTTCAATAAGACATAGGCCAGTCGCTCTCAAGGAAAGAGAAATTCATAAAGGAATTTCAGCAATCACTCAGGGTAAGAGGAGTAAGAGTAAAAAAAAAGAGATTTAGTTGCATTTTTTTGTTTTATAGATGAAATATGCCCCTGGTTAGTTTTAACAGGCCCAGAAATACACCCTGTTCTCCGCGTCTTCCTTAGTTTCCAAAAAGGACTCAGCAGCCACTGCCTTATGCTCTGACTGCTCCCGATAACATGCCTTTATTCAGAAATTGTTCAATACAAAGCCGCCCTTAAGGCCCAAATAGAAGGTCTCAAACAAGTTCTTGCATTACAGCATGAACTCTCAGACCTCTCCTCTCAGATTCGGGACTTACAATTCACTATGGAAAAAGGCAGGATTTTAGACAAACGGGCAAACGGAGCTAGACAAGCAAAAGCTGCTGAACTCCACCCTGATTCCACAGAAGACCCCCTAGGGCTAGAGAGCCTGTGTCTTAGCCTCCTGCCATGTGGAGCTGAGGCAGCCAGACAGTTTGCTATAAGGAGGTCTGGACTCAGAAAGTTACAGCTTCAGGATAATAAAAGGAGATAAATGTGCTTCTTTTCCATTCTAAAATTTTGCTTCTTGGTCAAAAATCTTTAGTTTGTAGGCATATAAATTTATATCTAAGGTAGATTAATTTCAGTACTGTGGTTCTGTAGAAAAGTTTTAAAATCAAAGACTGTGATACATTCAGAGGATTTTTAAAATTGTTTAGGATATCCTGAATTTTTATTTCTTTCTTATAAAGTTGAGGATTGTTCTTTCAAGTTTTGTGAGAAGTTTTGCTGTAATTTTAATGTGCATTTATAGTAAATCTGTATGTGACTTCTGTGAAAAATGTTGCTATAAATTTTTAATGGACATTTACACTGAATCTGTAGACTGCTTTCAGTAAAATTGTCATTTTTGCTGTGTTTCTTCTACTTTCCCAAGAAAATAGGAGATCTTTATTTTCTAATGTCTTAAATTTTTTCTTAAAAGAGTTAAAGTTTTTATCATACAAGTTTTTTCATTTGTACGCCCACTCTTGGGTGGGAGTTGTATTGTCTCAGCTTGTGGTCCTTTCCTGCTGCCTGGTGTTGCTTGAGGGTAAACTGCTGAGACTCAGGCCTCTCACTAAATTTATCGAGGGCCAGAGTTATACTCTAACAAGTGATAATGGTTAAAAATAAAAAAACATTTCTGCCTTCACAATCAGAGGTAAGAGGACCCAAAAACTTCTGTCCTGCTTGCTTGGAGTTACTCCAAGATATTTTATGGTATTCATGGATATTTAAAAGGATGATGTCTCATTTATCCTAGATGTAAAAGAGATACACTTGGGTTATTTTCAGATTTTGGCTATGATAAAGTAGTTCTGCTATAAACATAGCTGAGCACATGTTTTTATGGTAAAAAAACTTTTATATTTAGGCCCAACAGGGGTATTGATAAGTTTTAAGGTAAATATTTGCCTAATTTTGAAAAATGGCCATAATGAGGGACTCCCAATGCTGGGGAGACTCTCACTCAGGTCTCGGGAGGGCACGCCCCCCCCAATGACTTGCAGGAGACCGTCCTTGCTGCAATCGCACGAAGCTCATGACCCACGTGGGGGAAGAGTTTGGCCTCTAGTGACCTGTAGAGGAAATTTTTAGAAAAAAGACCACAGCCCTGTGGTCCAGGAGGGTCATAAAAATTCCAAAAATCCAGTGATGGTCACAGGGAGACAACTCCCTGCCTCTCGGGACCACTCCCAGGTTCCTAGAGCAGTGTGATGATAATCACAGGAGGAAAATTCCTTGTTTTTCGGGATTGTTATCAGGATTGCAATCTGGTTTTGTCTTCAGCTGGTTCCTAGGGCAGGGTTGCTGAACAGGCTAGCCCTAGATTTTTGATTCTTCTCTTTCTGCTAGAGAAGTCTGGATTTATCCAGGTCTTTCAATACTGTGTATGATCCAAAAGTGACTGCCAGTTTACACTTCTAGTGCCAGTATGCACTTCCAGCAATGAAGTTTTTTCTTTACCCACATTTTCTTAAGCATAAATTGTTAGCAATAATTTTTAATCTTGGTCATTTTTACAAGGATAAAATAAAATTTCAGAGTTTTAATTTACATTTCTCTGATGGCTAAAGGATGTTATGTTTGAGCATTTTTTTAAACTGTCTCTCAGTCATTTTTAGGTTTGTCTGTTGAGAGTTTTCAGTTTAGGTTTGTAACAAATATTTTTATTGGATTAAATTTTTAATAACTAATTTCCTGAGTTCTTCATATATTTTTAAAATGGGTTTATGATAAGTAAGGATCTTTTCTCACTCTATAGTCTTGTTATACAAAAGTTTCTCAATTCAGGAGATATAATTTATGGTTTCTCCCAATGTTTGTGCCACTGAGGCTGTGTTTGAGATGTGGCAAAGTATACTTCAAAAATTTTTTCTCTGTGAGGTTCAACATAATTTTTATATGCTGAGGCCTTTGGCTCATTTAAACTTAAGTTTGTACATGGAAATGGATATGGATCTATTTTTATTCTTCTACATGGTGGTGTCTAATGAGGCCAACATCATTAGTTAAAATGCTTCCTTTTTTCATTTTCCTATCTGCGGGACAGACTTGCAACTTAAGAGAATAGCTTATAAGCTTTTATATATTCAATGGTTAAAGCTCTAGTTATAATATTCTTATGGGAGACCTTGAGCCGCTAGGTAAAATTCTTACAAAAAAGTTTCCAATAGAAAGCTTAGAAAGCTGCCAAGCAGGTACTCAAACAGGTAAAATATAAACCAACAGGTACAGTATATTAATTATAATACAGCTATGGCAAGTGTGTATATTAAATGTAAAACTTGTTCTACAACAGTTTTATAAAAAATGCTGTTTATGGCTAAACGTTCTCAATTTTGCCAGTTAATATATTAAACTCTTAATTTAAAACAGTAGCCTGTCTAGTACAAAAGGGCAGGATAAAATCTGGGAGATGGTTTAACAAAATATTGACTATGATCAATGTTTCTTATACTAAACAATAGATTCATTGATAATTTTAAGATCGATTCCTGGACAATTGCCTTTGCTCAATTCAAAGGCTAAAACAATAATCTTTTCCCAGATGATCATTGCTACGATTCACACACCTGTATTTTGCTAATGTTATAGCTAAAAATCCCTTAAAGGATTTTATGCTAAATTTTACAAATGGCTCTTCCAAGGAAGAACTGCACATATGGCTAATAATTAATAAAAAGAAAATATGGAGCGTACCAAGGCTCCTTGAAAGCAACTTATAACGGTTGCACACAGCAACTTATAACAGTTGCACACAGATCCTGATGCAAACGGATCTAGCATGATGACACCAAGCTAACCTTTACTAAGGCAAGGTAAAAAGGCCCTTGCAATGCATTATGAAAAAACCCGACCTATATATATTTGGGGTCAAGGAGATGTTTATGCTTTTTTCACAGAAAGAAAATATAAAAGCTAAACCTGATGTCGTGGCTGCAGACACCCCACAGAGGACTTCCCGGAGGAGATTGGAGAGGAATGCTTGGTCCGGTCGGTCTTCTCTGCCCCCAAGGAGGAGTGCCTGATAACAGAACCTGCTACGCCACTCTGCAGGACATCATGCTGCCTTTAGAGAGTACAGGGAGACTGCTGAGATAATTGCCAGGATGTGCTTCAGATAGCTGACTCCAGCTCACCTCACCCAGGAAGCCCACCTGCCCTGAAGCACAAATGTTGAGCTGCTTCTGCAGTCTGCATTCGGTTTGCTTTGCAGCTGAGGTGTAGACTAAACATCTGACTGTTTTAAACTTTGGGACACAAAAAACTCATTTTAATTAAAATATTAACCCCTCTTTACTTAAGAAGGGGGAAGATTGGGGTTTTGACTGTTGCTCAGAGACTGGAGCTGGTGGTATTTGATAACAACAATGTCTGTCAATGTATGTATTCTTACTGGAATTGACCTAATGATATTTGTAACTGCTTATAGATGTTGGGAAAAGTTTGACACATGCTGTAAAATGTTCAAGTTTAATGCATATGTTAAAAATTTTAGATTTTGATCCCTTTACACTGCCCTAATTTTTGGCAGGCATCACTCATAATCTTATTGTGGAGTAGGCATTTAGGAAGGAGGATATACCTTAGGCCAGACTAAAGGTGAATACTGGGTTTGGAAAATGCCCTTTCTTCTTGTCTGGAAGATGGAGCTATTGGTGCCAAAAGTATATCATTATATCTTTTATTTGAGGAGCTCCTCACAGTCTTTTCATTAATGAAAGATACAGGGGCCCAATGACGGGAGTTAGTGTGGACCCTCGCCTGAACAGCACACCATACAGAGGTTGTAAAAACTGGCTCAACATGGCATGGTGCCAGGCACGAGGATCGCCCTCCACATGGCCTAAGACAGGGTGCCCTGTGGTCAAAGACCTGCTTACTTTAGGTCTTGCTAGATACCTTTTATTTGAGGACCTCCAAGGAACTAATGCTACTTATAAGGCACTCCTCTGTTCCCAGGAGAGGTAAATTGCTCCACCATTGGAGAGGAGGGTCCTTCCTTGTCCCAGTCCCTTCTCATTTAGATCTGACACCAGGCTTAGACTCTGACCTGGTGCCCTCCACTTGATAGATGCCTGCTTTTATAAAAGGAAGGGGGATATGTCAGGAGCCGTGTCCCCCCAAAATTTACAGGAAGCACCGCCGTGAGGAGTTTTTGCAGAGGGCTTCACTTCTCAATTGTATTGAGAATAGTCTTATTGACCAAGCCTATCCCGCACCCAAATTAACTGTTAATAGAGAGTTATCTCTTAGCAGAACCTGCCTCACATTCCAGACTATCTAGAGAACTAGGTGGGTCACCTTGTGACTTCCTGACCAAGGAATCGTGACCTAGCCTACGTGATGGGCGTGGACCACGTGGCAAGACCCAGTGCCCCAGCCCCCCAAGCTCCCCATTCAGGGGCTATATAAACTGTAACCATGACTCTAATAAACGGAGGCTTCGACAAATCTGCCTAGCCTCCTTCCTGCTTATCAGCCTATGCCTTTCAGGTGGTGCCTCTCCGTGACCCTGGAATAACTGGCCAGCCAGGCGGGTTACAAACCCTAGACAGAGTAACCCGTCGAGGTGGTCTACAGCTTGGTCCCTCTCCAATTATAAGCCTGTTGGTAAGAGAAAAACCCAGAGTTTCTGGAGTTTCTGTCTCATGTCAAGTGCCATGATAGGGGACAGAAAGAAATATGAGTTTAGAAAACATCTTTGCTTTTCTTCATATCTATCATACTTTTCATTGAATATATCTATCATTCCTTTCATTGAATATATATATATATATATATGTGTGTGTGTGTATATATATATATATATATATATATGTCTATATGATTAATGTTTAAGTTTTTCACAATGAACAATGAGTTTTTCCTGAAGTGACATTTAAAGTTTCCAGGAAGAAGATGGGGCCCCATAACAACGACTACACCTGGTTTATATGACGTCATGATACTGATAGAGTTACTACAAGACCTGTTTTGGGTACCAGCTGCACAAGATGATCCCACTTGGTTAGCTGAAATGGTGCACCTCTTATACAACATTCTGGCCAGACTTGCACAATATATCAGAGACTATTTGCAATTTTAAAAGACATCGATCTTGAAATTTAACCATCATTTTACTTTCACAGGTTCCCCCAGAAAGAACGTTGCCCCCATGACAGCTGGAAGTAACTCTAGAGGACGACGTCAACTCTCCGAGTAAAGTTTTTGGGTTTAGGGACATCATTTAGGGGTTGATTATAAATTGGTATATGGTTGAGGGTTGGGGAAAAAATTTTATAAGCTCGGGGATCATTTGGGAAAAAAAAAAGGGATAATAGATTGGTACTTGTTGGTACTGGTGAGTTATTGTTTTGAGACAAATGTATTGGTATCGATTCTTATATATTGATACAAAGTGAAATTATATTGACTATTGTATGCATGCATGTTTCTACTTCTGTTTAAAAACATGTTTTATGTATTGACATATATTGTATTGATATATATTGTATATATTTACCATATTGCAGTGTACATTTCTACCTCTTATTAAGATACTACATTTTGCTTGTGTATTGATATATATTTACCATACTGCAATGTATATTTGTACATTGCTTATATTTGGAGGTCATTATCCTCATTTGTTTCACAGTTGTTTATTGTCTTAGTCTTTAAGTAGGATAGGTATTGAGAATTATATAGATTAATAGTATTCTAAGTTTGTCATTTCTAATTAGACTAATCAGGTTCTTTAGATACATAGAGATTATACTCAGTATAGATAGATAATCTTGATCCTCTTCAAAGAGCTGTAGAAAATGTCTTTTAATCTAACTCAGAGTTTTGTGGTAGTGAGACACAATTGCTCCTGGCAACACCGCTCTATTCCCGAGAGAATGTTGAGCACCAAAGACACTCCACCTGGAGCCTTTCTTCTTGGCTGAACTGGCCTATGGGTAAAGAAATGCTCATACCTCAACCACTGACAGAAATACAGAGTATCTGTGAATGGAAAAAACAGGACTGTCATATCCTGCCAAGACAGGGTAAGATAGTTTTCACAAGTTTCTTGACTTTGAAAATGGTGTGTCAGTTATGCTAGGCCTTAGCCAAAGTTGGTTGCTTCAACACTGCAAACGTGACCTTGGGTGATTGCCCAGGTAGCTAGTTGTCTCTGTGATTTGTTGCATGTTTTGGAAGGTGTTTGATTGCACTTTCTAATTACTCAGGAAACATTATTTCCCTTCACAGATCTTCGATGGGGTTGAAGACAATATAAATGTTGTTACTTTCGACTCATGACTTAGCCCACCTATTTATTATATAAGACCTAAGCTAGTTAGAATAGGATATTTGTACTTATTGTATATAATTTCATAGTAGGTTTGGAACTCTCTTACTTAAACAAAAGGGGGAGGTGTTGTGGGAGGTCCTTCTGCTCCTCCAGCCAATAGCCACCGAGATACCAGCCCATTGGGGCGTGGTCTCTTTCCCTTTAAAAAAACAAGTGGCTACTTCCCTCCTCTCTCTCTTTACTTCCTGCTCTGGTTCTGGCGACTAGACTTCTTCCTAATTTCATGCGCAGAGGGCTGTTGTCTGGGATGGTGATCTGTAAGTTTATTCCCCTTTAAATAAATACCACCCTATTAATCACAATTCCAAACTGGTGTGGGATTGTTTATGACTTGCGCCCTCAGTAATGACGTTTCAGAAAAAAAGATTGAGAATACACAGTGTATATGCCTGAACAAATATATCACACATCTCCAACACGAAATGAAACAAAAAATTTCCAAAGTACCAGCAGAAAGGACCAAGAGCCAAACTGCCTGACAACTTGTTCTTAGCTGTGTGGCTCCTGGCAATGTTGGAAAAGAAGGAAATTTGTGCCCAGAAATAGACAAAGAGTGGGGCTTTATTATATAGTATTTTTTTGTGTGAAGCATTGTACATTAAAACAGGAAAAGAAATGGCTTTGTCTCTTTGATTTTTTAGAATTATTTCTATGTTCTTTCAAGTCAAATTGAAAGAGGCAGGTTTATTTGGGTTTCTGTGATGTCAAAATACAATGAAAATAATAGTTACACATTCCAGAATTCATTCGTCCTGTCAAATCCCCCTCTCCCTGTCTGTTACAACTGGCCTGTTCCCACTGCTTGAGGGATGATGTTAACTCATGTGTCTCTCGGAGGAGCCCTCTCAGAACACACTTGACTTTCATTTAATCTTCTCTGGAAGCCCAAATACTTAGGGAGACTTCGATCAAACAGCCTACTGTGCTAGCACACACTGATCCAATAAAGCTGCTACTGTGGGGCTTGTGCTCATTTCCCATGGAGCTTCAATGACCAGCTCCTCAAACAGCTGATCAAGCTAGAGAACATTTTATCCTTTTCCCTGTAATTCAATTTGTCGCCTCTTCTTCTCCCACCTACCAGCTTCTTCAAAGAAGGATCCTTACATGGGGTTAAAAGACTTTAAAGTATTAATATTGATTAGACTTTCAAGGTTGCATTTTTATGAATCTACCTGATGCCTATATGTTGTGCATGTAATTATGACAGCTTTAAGTTACAGGATCCATCTCCATGTTGTGCATGAGTTAATATTTATCTCTCCCTGAGTATGAGAAGCTGCCCATCATGGGTGATAATAGTTTTCACAGGTTATTTCTGGAAGCTACTGTCATAGAACTTATTGCTGTTTGAGTGAGAAATGTCCCCCATAAGCTCCCATATTTGAACATTTTATCGGCAACATGTGCTGCTCTTTAAAGAGGTTGCAAAACCTTTAGGAGTCATAGAATTTCTGGAGGAAGTATGCCACTGAAGATAGGCTCTAAGAATCTATAGAATCACCCAACTTCCTCTCCTCTCTCTGCCTCCTAACTGTTGAGGCAATGTGGCCAGTCAGCCTCACGCTCCTGTTACTCTGCCATTCCCAAAGCTATTGAACCAATCCCTCTGAAATGGTGAACCAAATTAAACCTTTTCTCTCCCTTAAGTTGTTTTTCTCATGATGCTTTTTGCTTGCTTGTTTGTCACGATGCTTTGTCACAGCAAACGGAATGAAACCATGACATTTTGCAAGTACACACATGAAATTAACACAAAACCAACCCCCAGAAGGAAAGATGACCAAGGATTAAGGCATATTTAAGATATTGAAATAGCATTTCATTTCCTTTCTCTCAAATGCATTAAAGATACTATTTAACAAAGGAAAAACAAATCACACAGGGTTACCTAAAATGTAGTGCCTCTTGCCAAGTAACATAGTCTTTGTAATGAGAACATGTGAATACACATTAGAGTAGGGAACCAGGACATAAAAGAGATATACCCAAGTCTAGTTCCCACTAAGAGCATCACCTTTCACGTAGCCACAAACAGCATAAAATATCTTGGGGTAACTCTAACAAAAGAAAGTGAAAGGTCTCTTTGACAAGAACTTTAAGAAATTGAAGGAAGAAATAAAAGAGGATACCAAAAATGGAAGGATCTCCCTTGGTCTTTGATTGGGAGCATCAACATAGTAAAAATGGCAATTCTACAAAAGGCAATTTATAGATTCAATGCAATCCCCATCAAAATCCCATCAAAATTCTTTTATTTTATTTTATTTTTTTTGGTTTTTCGAGACAGGGTTTCTCTGTGGCTTTGGAGCCTGTCCTGGAATTAGCTCTGTAGACCAGGTTGGTCTCGAACTCACAGAGATCTGCCTGCCTCTGCCTCCCAAGTGCTGGGATTAAAGGCGTGCGTCACCATCGCCCGGCCCATCAAAATTCTTGACAGATATTGAGAGGACATTAATCAAATTTATATGGAAAAAAAAATCCTGGATAGCCAAAATAATCTTATACAATAAAAAAATGTCTGGAGGCATTACCATTCCTGACTTCAAACTCTATTACAGAGCTACAGTAATAAAAACAGCATGGTATTGGCATAAAATCATAGAATTAGACCAATTGAATCATATAGAAGATACCGATTTTAACCCACAAATATCTGAACACCTCATTTTCTATAAAGTGGCTAAAAGTATACAATGGAAGAAAGAAAGCATCTTCAACAAATGGTGCTGGCAGAACTCGATGTCAACCTGTAGAGAATTAAAATAAACCCATATCTATCACCATGCACAAAACTCAAGTCCAAATGGATCAAAGACCTCAATATCAATCTGAAAACACAGAACCTGAGAAGAGAAAGTGGGAAGTACCCTACAACATATGGGCACAGGAGATTGCTTCCTATGTATAACCCCAGCAACACAGATGATAAAGGCAACATTGAATAATTGGGACCTACTTAAACTGATAAGCTTCTGTAAACAAAGGACACTGTCACTAAGACAAAATGGCAACCCACTGACTGGGAGAAGATCTTCACCAACCCTGCAACAGACAAAGGTCTGATCTCCAAAATATATAAAGAAATCAAAAAACTAGACTTTAAAATGCTAATTAACTCAATTAAAACATGGGGCACTGAACTAACAGGGAATTCTCAACAGAAGAAGTTTAATTGGCCAAAAGACACTTAAGGTCATGCTCAACCTCATTAGCGATCAGGGAAATGCAAATCAAAACAATTTTGAGATATCATCTTACACCCGTCAAAATGGCTAAAATCAAAAACACTAATGATAGCCTTTGCTGGAGAGGTTGTGGAGGAAGGGGTACCCTCATCAAATGCTGGTCAGAATGCAAACTTGCCCAACCACATTGGAAATCAGTGTGGCGGTTTCTCAGGAAATTTGGGATCAACTTAACCAAGGACCAAGCAATACCACACTGGGGAATATACCCAAGAGATTCCCTATCATATTACAAAATCATTTGTTCAACTATGTTCATAGCAGCATTATTTGTAATAGCCAGAATCTGGACACGACCTAGATGCCCTTCCATGTAAGAATGGATGAACAAAGTGTGGAAAATATACACAGTAGTGCACTACTCAGTGGTAAAAAACAATGACTTCTTGAATTTTGCATGCAAATGCATGGAAATAGAAAACACTTTTCTGAGTGAGGTGTCCCAGACCCGAAAAGATGAAAATGGGATGTACTCAGTCATAATTGTTTTCTAGCTATAAACAAAGAACCTTGCATCTATAATTTGTGATCCCAAAGAAGCTATATAAGAAGGTGAACCCAAAGAAAAACATATAGTTATTCTCCTGGATATGAAAGGTAGACCAGATTGTCAAGCAAAAATTTGGGTTCTGGGGGGTGGGGTGGGATAGGATAAGAGGGGATTGGAGGAGAAAAGAAAGAAGGAGAGGATGGGAGGAACTTGGGGAATTGGGATGATTGGGATAAAGTAAGGATGGTATGGGAGCAGTGAAGCATTTATCTTAATTAAGGTAGCCATCTGAGGGATTTTATTTAAAAAAAAGTACTTGGTAAATAGAAGCTTAAGATTCTCAAAAATTGGTCATTTCAGGTTAGGATGGTCTTTAAATTCAATGGCAAACCCCTATATCAAAAGAGTCACACAGGAAAACAGTGGGGTGCTCATAAAATAATGAAGACATTAAGAGAAGTGATACAAAATGACGAATATCAAAAGCCAAATTTCCTAGCCCATCTTGAGAAAGTAGGTTCCCCACCAACACATTTATTCCAGATCGTGAGAATAAACATCAACCTCTTTCAAGTACTTCGTTTAATAATAAATTTTTATACCAGTTCTTAGAATTTATACATTGGACAAAGGGTTGGTTTGGGAAGTCCTTCTGTATATGTTTGTTCTTATTGGTTAATGAATAACATTATTTCAGCCAGTAGCTTAGCAAATAGACCTAGGAGGTAAAAGTAAACAATGTTGGGAGAAAGGAGGTGGGGTCAGTGAGAAGCCACCTAGACACCACCAGGGAAAAACACCTACTCTGGAGCTACAAAAATTTGTTGGTAAGACATGAACTAGTGGTGATACAGATAAATACAAATGGGTTAGTTTAGAATGAGGGAGGAATCTAGAAATATGGTTAAGCTATTGGCCAAAGAGTATTGTGAATAATATAGGTTTTATGTGAATATTTCAAGTCAAGGTGGTCAGAAAACTAACTAATGAGCGGCCTCCACAAACAAATCAGCTTGTTGAACTGAAGAGTGTTTGTTTTTTTTTTTTAAATCTGTTTGCTCACTTGATCTGGGCTTCATCTAAGCATGTCTATTTGTCTGTGATGATTGCTCGGTTATATATTTACTGCCAATATATTGTTTGGAGGAAGGGGTCTATTGAATCTGCTCAGTTCAATGGACTCTCTATAATTAATTTGAGTTGGTTACTTTCTATTTTATGTAGTTTCCCTGCAGGATAGTGTTTACCAACCAAGACTACATGTTGGCATTAAAGATCTATAAATGGGGAGGTTGAAGGGTCAGAGTCAGATAAGAAGTTGCAATTGTGGATGCAGACAGGAGAGAGAAAAGAGAAGGAAAGGGAGTATGAGATCACTACCCTATAGTCTTTCAAATGGAGGAGGGGACCTGAGTTAAGAAGGAAACAGCCACAGCTCTTTCAACAGTCACTATTCCTGTCTAGGCCACAATATCTCCAAGGAGCTAGCACAAGCATTGGAAGTTTCTCTTCTGAGAGGGGCAGCCAGAGTGTGCCACATATGACCATTTTCCCAGGAGTTATCCTCATCATGGACAGAAGGAGGCATGTCTCCCTAGAATCTCAACAACAATCTCACAGATGAAAATAAAAAGGCTTATTAAGGACACTTGGAGAAGCATTATAACTAACAGAGTTGGGAGATAATACATCTTCTAGGATGTGATGATGTCAATCTACACAGGCACATCTGCTTCTCTTCTGATCATATGAACAGAATGCCCGCTGGTTTGGGAAGCATCTCATCTGGGATTGTAATACCAGGGCATTAAAATGTCCTCTTTGCTGGTCTTCTACCCCAGAGTGGTCTCTCTCTCAGGTACATTGGGATGAACCATTTGCAGGAATAACAGAAAAATAGGTAGAGCATCCAGAATGAGGTATAACATACATGGCCACAATTACATATGCAGCAACAAGGAAACAGATCAAGAATTCTGGGCATCAATGGAAGTTGAGGACCTAATACCAAAGCTAAGTCATGTAACACCATGGGTAGTTTCAGAGTTTCAGAGAGTAAATTCAGTTACATTCTGGAAAAAGCTAAGACTGCAAAAGATGGATTTCATAATCAGAAAGTAGAAAAATTGGGACTGCAAAAAGGAGGCAGTGAGGGAGTCAAGGGTGGTCACTGAGCAATGAAGAACCCCAAGTCCCTATCCCATCATGATACTGATATCATTTTTAAAAGTAATTGAGCCACAAATCTTGGCAGTCAGAGCTCAGGAGTTGAAATTACATTTCAATCCCATGTAATAAATCTCTGCCTTGAGCATCTACAATGATGCATTTCTGTCTTGAGCATCTGGAGCAATATTTCTTTTCCTTAAGCATCTATAGCAATGCACCTCGGCCTTGAGCATCTGCTGTCATACCCTTCTAATATGATTATCTACAGAAATTAACATCTGCTTTAAAAAGCGATATACTACTGGGATAGACCTACAATTGCATGTTTCCTTTGGATGTACACTTTTATATAACTACACCCTAAATTTGATATCAAGACCTGAGCACAAACAGATTTCACAGTTCGCAGTTTCCCCATGCTGTGATAATTCAGTAGGCCTCTGGACACATCCACCAGGAGACTTGAAGGGAGGAAGCAAAGGCATTCACATTTGAATGTCTCTCATCTCACTCTCGACAGCACTTCTTTTAAAGTTATACCATTCCCTTTTGTGATCCAGAATATTTGCTCACAGCTCAATATTTTTTAACCAACTGTCTTGTTCTTCAGCCATGGCACAGTCAGTAAGGTGCATTCCATACAGATGGAGACCATAAATTTGATCCCTTCAAACTTGTGCAAAAATCTCAGCATTAAAGATATCAACTCATCACTCAGTGCTGAGGAGACAGCAACCCCTGGGTCTCTAAGACTCGCTGTTTGGTCAAGGGGAATTGGTCAGCTCCAGGTTCAAAGAGATGATGTATCTTAATCATGACAGAGAGTAATTAATGAAGACACCCAGGGTTAATTCTGGTCTTTGCATGCATGTATACACATCTCCATAAAATGTTACACTCATATATTAAACAACTGTCTTTTGAATTTCAAATATACACATTTCTGTGGTGAAGTTTTGAGCTTAATTTTGACTGCTCTTTTGAGTTGTAGGAACAGCTGAATGTTTTCTGCCACCGGGTTCCTGCACTGGCTAGCTTTACCCAAAATAATTACATAGAAACTGTATTATTTTAAATAATACTTTGCCCATTAGGTCTAGCCTGTTAGTTGCTAATTCTCACATCTTGATTAACCCATTTAAATAATCTGTGAAGCACCATGAGCTTATGAGAATCATAAGCTGCTTCTGTCTCAGGGGGGAGGGGGGCATGGCGTCTGTTGACTAGGCTTCTTTCTCCCAACATTCTGTTGTTTACTCTGCATATCTAACCTGCTGTCCTATCAAAAGGGCAATGGCAGTTTCTTTATTAACCTATAGACATTTAACCCTCGTCCATTGCTTTGGCCTTCCTCATACAATGACATTAGCAGAAATCTTTCTGTAAGAACCCTCTCCACTATCTCATTTGGCCTCTTGAATCCTCCCTCCTCTCTACCAAAGACAAAAGGAAGCTAGTCTCAGACATGTTACACAGTCTAAAAAAGGAAGGATGGAATCAAGATTTGAATTCATTATCAAAGTCTAAAATCTTAACCAAGGAACTCACTGCACGACCATACTTTTTTTTCAACTGAGAATGAACTCACACTCTGAGGAGCTGAAATGCAAGTTCATACTGCATTAACTTCACATGGGCCCTTGACAGATATGCACAGCATTATGATGGACACCTTACCACTGATATATTGACATCTTATTCCTTTGTATTTAACGGGCCATTTGGCCACATACCTTACTCAATCATTCCTTCAGTGATTTGATTTCCAGAATCCTCCATCCCCTCACTTCAATCCTAATTCACACACTCCCCAAAACCCCTTGATGGGAGTCAGGTATCAATATCGTACTGTTATTTTCGGGTCTGATGGGTTTGTGGGATCATTTCCACACTCCTCTTAACATCACAGATTCCCTAGGTAACTGATTCTAGGGAGCTCGGTGCATTCATCATATGTGTGCATGTCACACAACAATGTACATCAATGTGTACATGTTTAGCCTGGGTGCAGGTGAGTCTGTTCATGACTTTTATAGCCAAGTCCCACAGAATTTGATCCATGAAAAGGGTACAGTGTTTTAGAGTTATTGAAGGCCAATTGTTTAAATGAACTCACAAGGGTTGAATGGCATGCATAAGACCTGTGAGAGTGCAAGACAGAAAGAATCCAGGCATGACAAAATAGGTGGCAGACAGAAGCCTGGCAAAAGTAAGTACGTAGCCTAAGATCCAACCCATTGCAGAAGAGCCACTGAGAGTAGACACTTTTCTTTAGGCAGGAGGATCCTGGTCACTCAACATGCTCCAGTGGAGATTATATACCCAGGGACTTCCAGATGGTATGAATTAAACCATTAATCAAATGAAACCTAATTTTCTTTGCTTCTGAGTATACATTTGTGATGCTTAACGAACACTCTGTATCCTCTTAAGTCCCAACACCTCGATGTCACATCTTTCCATATGACACGCTTTTCCCTCATGGATTATCCCTCTCTGAGATCCTACGTCTTTTTGGCCACTCTCCTCTGTTTGCAAAACAGCCATCTTGTCCTCTTCCACACACTGCATCTCCTTTCTTCCTTTCCTCTCCAATGGGAAAAGACATAGATATGGAAGTCATTATCAAACTTGATGAAATGCACGGAAGGTTTGGTGGGAACTTTGTAAATAATTTTACCTATCTTTTGGGTTCCATCTTTTTCGTTGTGCTGCACGCTTTTGCCTGCCAAGGAATCCCTGCCTAATTCCAAATTCACCCCTATTGGAGGACATCCTGGCATAAGGTGGAGGTTGCTTTCAATGTAGTCATCTAGATGGTGGTAAAGGTACACAACTGGATATTTCTTGTCGGTAATGTAGAAACAGGTCTCCATGGTATGCAACTCATCTTGGACTATGTCCATATATGTGTGTTGCAGGAGCTCATTCTGCTCCTTCAGGCTATAGCAACTGAGATAAAGTACATTGGGGCGTGTTGTCACTCTCTTTCAAAATGGAGCAACTGCCTTCAGCTTGCTCTCTTGCATCCACCTCCACATCCAGCTAATAGGCTCCTCTCCTCATCCTGCAGAGGGCTGTTGTCTGGCATGGCAATCTGTAAGGTTTGCCCCTTAAAAGAAATAACCATTTTATGAATCATAATTCTAAACTGGTGTGGTAGATTGTTTGTGACTAACACCTTCCTATGTGATGAGAGCAACCAGGATTTGTAGGGGATTCTCACTGTTCATGTTGCAGAAGCCATAGCAGCAGGAGTAGGAGGCCTCTCGTTCTCTGTAAGGAAATCAGTAAACATTGGGGACCAGTGAAAGGATGCCCTGAAACATCAAGGCTTGAGCTTTCAGACCGCAATTCCTCCAGCTAGGTTCTGGGTCTCCACAACCTCCAAAACCTCTTGAGGACAAAGTATTCAGAACCAGAAGCCTGTGTGGGCCATATCACATAAAATCGTAGTGAGTACACCAATTGTTTTTTTAATGTACATCCTTTTGTCCCTCCAGAAACATTTGTTTTTCCAATAAGGATAACTTGCTGCCTCTTTGGGGTCCTGAAATTGCTCTAAGCTGATGGTGGGGCATTCTTACATACCTTGCTGTGTTGTTATGAGACCTTGACGGGACAGCAATTGTTTCAGAAATCAAAGGCAGTTAGGTTCAAACCTGTGGTTAGCAGTGTGCTGGACACTTGGGTTGCCTATAGCTAATCTATGGAAAGATGGATTTCCTAAGAAGGGTGGCAGCACACATGGAGGCATGTAGTCTTACATTTTCAAATGACCCATTTTGTGGCCTTACATCAGGCTCCTCTATTCTCCTCATCTTGGTTTCTTTACCAGATTAAGACAAAAATTAAAACTCAATGTCCTGGACGTGAACACTGAATGAGTTATCTATGTGAGATCACAGTGACAGAGCTCATGGGAATCTGACTCATTGTACAGGCTTTCCAGGAATCAATTTGTAATCTGCCTAACTCTACTGCGCAAGTGTTGTCATGGTTGCTCCTCTGTTCCTCCTCATATGGTCTCCATCTACAGAGAACTCAGAAAAATCCACCCCTGAGAGGGCAAGTTCTTTACAAACCAAAGTTTCTAGAACAGAAGAGACATAGTAGATTTATCTTGGCAACCTGTAGACACAAGACATGGGGAAATGGAAGAAGGGATTGAAGAAGATAGAGACATGGAGGAATGGATAAATTCAATCATTCATTGGATAAGTGAGTGATCCAATGAAAGAGATGGCTAATAGGATAAAATGTGCTGCATGCCCTCTGAAAGTCAGTCCAAGTTGAGGGTAGATAAGGTTATCCACCTAGGAAAAAGCTTATTCCATTTTGCCTTCTTTGTGCTCTAGACCCACCCAGGAGACTGATGATGATGTTGAGAAGAAGAAGGGGCGAGGGTACCAGCATGCGCTGGTACAAGTTTTCACCCACATTGTAGCCAAATCACCTGACCTGGCACAGGTGACACACATGCTGGGCCCTGAATGGCAGTTTGACACCTACAACCTTACTAACCAAGTTTTTGAAGATGAAGGAACCAAAACTGCCCTGTTAAAGATGTCAGGATCCTTGCATGATGGGAGTCAGGCATCAATATCATACTGGTATCCTTGGGTCTGATGGGTTTGTGGGGTCTTTGCCACACTTCACCTAACATCACTGATTCCCTAGGTAACTGATTTTACGGAGCTCGGTGCATTCATCATATCTGTGCATGTCACACACCAATGTGATTCAATGCGTACTAGTTTAGCCTGGGTGCGGGTGAGTCTGTTCATGAGTTTTATTGCCCAAATCCCACAGAACATGATCAAAGACAAGGGAAGAATGTTTTACAGTTAAGGCAGGCCAATTGTTTAAATGAACTCACAGGGGTTGAATGTCATGCATAAGACCTATGAGAGTGCAAGACAGAAAGAATCCAGGCATGACAAAGTAGGTAGCAGATAGAAGCCTGGCAAAAGTAAGTAGGTAGCCTGAGGTCCACCCCATTGCAGAAGAGCCACTGAGAGGAGACACTTTTCTTTAGGCAGGAGGATTCGGGTCACTCAACATGCTCCAGTGGAGATAATATACTCAGTGACTTCCCGATGGTATGAATTAGACCATTAATCAAATGAAACCCAATTTTGTTTGCTTCTGAGTACACCTTTGTGACCCTTCATGATCACTCTCTATCCTCTTAAGTCCCAACACCTCGATGTCACATCTTTCCATATGACATGCTTTTCCCTCACGCATTATCCCTCTCTGAGATCCTACATCTTTTTGGCCACTCTCCTCTGTTTCCTAAACAGCCATTTTGTCCTCTTCCACACACTTCATCTCCTTTCGTCATTCCCTCTCCAAGGGGAAAAGACCATAAATCCTCTTTTGTTTTGAGGCCTGTCTTTCTGTGATGTCCCATTCACCAGACACTCCATCATTGACCAAACAACATAACATATTCACAAATTTTTATTTTTAGAGCAAAAATTTCCATTGGGAAAGATACCAGGATTAATAGAAGACCTGAGGTATTTCTGATAAAAAGAGTTCCCCAAACACAGTTGTAATTTGACCCCCAAAATTTGAGAATTTCACTTTAACAGATCTTCATCAAATCATAGACATAAATATGGAAGTCATTATCAAACTTGATGAAATGCACGGAAGGTTTGGTGGGAACTTGGTAAATAATTTTACCTATCTTTTGGGTTCCATCTTTTTCGTTGTGCTGCATGCTTTTGCCTGCCAAGGAATCCCTGCCTAATTCCAAATTCACCCCTTTTGGAGGACATCCTGGCATAATGTGGAGGTTGCTTTCAATGTAGTCATCTAGATGGTGGTAAAGGTACACAACTGGATCTTTCTCGTAGGTAATGTAGAAACAGGTCTTCATGGTCTGCACCTCAACTTGGTCCACCCCAGTCCACTCCTCCATAGAGCCTGGCATGATGTGGAGGTTGCCTTCAAGGTATTCAACCAGGAGGTGGTAAATATACAAGACCGGATCTTTCTTGTAGGTAATATAGAACCAGGTCTTCATGTTTGGCACCTCCTCTAGGACCATCCGCTTCCAGTCATCCTTAGAGCCGTTTGTGCCCTCAAATGTATGTTTCACTGCTCTGACAACTTTGGTGTTTGAGAGATGAGTGTCTGTCTCCTGAGGAAATCGTATATTGTTAGGCAGGAACTTAAGGTTTAAAATCCTTTCATCACTGTGGAGCTCCATTCCATAGACACAATCTATCCCATCATTCTTTAACAAATAGAGAGAGGGATTTGTTGGCAGTTGATCTAGAATGATGGCTTTCCACTGGGTGACTGGTTCATTGGCTTCCTTCCAGCCGTGAGAAATTCTGCGGCCGACAATATTCTACAGGGCCTCAAAAGGCCTACTCAGTTTTTGCTTCTGGAAAGATGACCCATTCCTCTTCTGGACAGGTGGCATGCATCTCATACTAAGAGGCATCTTCATCATGGCTGTAGACTTACTGAGATAGGCCACTGACCTCCTGGTCCGCTGTTTCTTGGCTATCTTTCTGTGCTTGGGCTTCATAGCTGCCCACTCTCTAGTTTGAAAGAACTTTCCTTCTGTTTAATTCAGAAACAAAGTCGTGGCCTCAACCATGAGTGCCTGCAAGGTTAACAAGGGAAGGCTATGAGGTCAAAGCTCTTTTCTGGAAGAACGTTGGTGCAGGAGACAAAGATATTGATCAACAGGTTTGCATACCTAACTCTAATTTTCTCTTAAGAAATAAATATGACAATTTGCAAAATTTACTCTACAGCTCAGTATAGCAATCTCAGAGACACATTCCTGCTGCCCAAAGGCAAATGACCTCTGCTGAGAAACCTACTTTCTGACTGACTAAGTCAATGAGAGGAGAACGTATGCCTGTCCCCGAAATGAATAAGAAAAATCTGAACAGATAACAAAGAATTCGAAGGACATCCACACGTCTCCTTCGACATCAAGCTAATAGGTAGGGGGCTCAATCCAAGACGGCCTGCCCAAGGTCATGGCACTCCAGTCCACTGGCTCTCAGATTTGTGTCTCCTGATCCAGACCCAGGTATATTACATAAAGCCATTCTGTGTCTTCATTATCGAAGTGAGTACTGTGAGACCCACTTCAACTTGAAAGACTCATTATTCTGGGCAACAGCAGCCACTGAGAAATAATTAGTATCTTTTAAAACACCTATGGACAAAGAGGAGCTTTGCCATTTTAGTGGATTGATGAATTTGATATTGTTAGCAAAGATAAAGTGGGAAGAATAGCTGGCATTCACCATCCCAACAGCTATCAGATAGGACCTGGAAACAACAGAAATGGTGGACCCGCAGGACAGTTGAAGGAAAACTTTTTTGTACTACAGAGGTCTTAGTTGCTTTGGAAACATATTTACCAAAAGAAAATGTCCTACCTCTCCAGATTCCATCTTCCGGAAATGTTCAGGTGCAAAAAGCCTGTTGAACAGTTGTGGATACCAGGAGCTGAATTGTCCTCCTCAGGCACTGTGAGGATAATAAACCCAGCTTCATGGAAGACTAGTGCTTTGAGTGGAACAGAGTTGCTACCACGAACCAAGGCTTTGTGACATCACCAAGGCTCTACTTATGTCAGATATCCCCTCACAAGCTTGTTACTTCCCTATTTATCCACAGAAACATCCAGCATTCAGCTCCTCAAAAGCTGTATACAGCCACCAGGGGACCCAAAATAAGCCCCCACTCATCTTCCAAATTACTCAAGTCACACCCTTGCCCACAAACTCAATCCCTGTATCTTATTTTTCTGAAAAATCTTTGGTGTCTGAGTCAACAAATCACATGAAAGTTTTTTTTCTTAGATCGCATCTCCCATTGGTTATCTTCTATTGATTTTTTCTTCCTTCATAAATAATAAATTTCAAATTTCCACTTCCTTTCCTCCTCTCCCTAACTACTCACACAACAACCAATCCTCTCCACTCCCAATCCAGTCCTAAGAGAGGGCAGTGTACCTTGACCTGTGTGAAGCCCTTGCCCCCCCTCCATCCAGATTGAGGAAGGTATGCATGTACATATAATATGGTCGATTAAATCTGTATGTGCAGTACAGACAAATCCCAGTGCCATTATCAATGTGTTCTCCTTCTGCCCCAATTGTCAGCCACATTCAATGCTTCCACTTTGATCCCATGCTCTGTCAGTCCCAGCATAGCTGGTTTTGTTGATCTCCCATTAGCTCAGACACAGTGTCTCAGTGGGTGGACCAAGCCCTTGTATTCCTTAGTTCTTTGCTCTTATTCTCTCCCCTTCAGCTCTTCAACTGGAGCTTGGTAGCTCAGTCTAGTTTTCTGATGTGGGTCCCTGTCTTTATCTCCATCCTTTTCCATACAACAGTTCTATGGTGATATTCAAGATAGTCATCAGTCTGATTATGGGACAAAGCACCCGTAGTGCCTAGGGACATGGCACAGTGCAGGCACCCACAGCTCACCTGCCCAAGGTCCTCGTTGGTGTCACCCCATGGCTTTCTTGGAACCCCTCTAGAGAGAAGACTCTTACTAACCCCAGAACGGCACCCTAAGTTGAGATATCAACAGTGTGTGTGCATTAACTTATGGGGGTGTGTTTGTGTGTTTAAGACACAATAACAGCAGATGGATTATAATATTGAAATTTCTTCTTATCTTGAGAAGAATACTTGCTACAGAAACACTATCACAGTAGTACTGAGAGTGTAGGCTGTCTCAGCATGGAGAAGTAACAGGAGCAAACCTCTAGTAGTTCAGCTCAGTGGCCCAAGAAATATGGTCAAGGAAATTCATTGAACTCAGGGATAGAAGTTAAAACTCAGGCTAAATAACATTCCAAATCATTTATGCAGAACATGAGACACTCGTGCAACAGTCACAAGATGTCTAAAATGCCTGGAACTAGAATCTTAGGGCAGGAGAAGTTGTGGAGCTGAGAGTGCCTGGCAAAACTGACAGAATCTGGCAAAAGACATGTAAGCGTAACTAGCAAACATCCATGGAAACCATGAATGGGAGAAAACCCTGAGAAGTCTGCACAGAAACATAACATCTTGACAATTCTGAGATTTAATGACAAAGGAGAGATCTTAAATATGTCACTGTCACATGTTGATGATTAACCCACTCCATTGCAATGTGACCCCCTGACATGTTTAAGATACCTGTCAATTCTGTCTATATATTTACAGAGAAATTCAGATTGCTTCTTTTCTTTGCTTCTGAGTACACATTTGTGACCCTTCATGATCACTCTCTATCCTCTTAAGTCCCAACACCTCGATGTCACATCTTTCCATATGACATGCTTTTCCCTCACGCATTATCCCTCTCTGAGTTCCTACATCTTTTTGGCCTCTCTCCTCTGTTTCCTAAACAGCAATCTTGTCCTCTTCCACACACTGCATCTCCTTTTGTCATGCTGATGATGTTCTTGGGAGTGTTTGTGGGTTTTCCTTAAAGGGAAATAATTGGTCACACAAATGCATGAAGCAGGTCCTGTCTCTGCCATGTACCTGACATTTTTAAGATAAACTGTGTATTCTTTCTATCTTTCACAGGTAAATTCACATTGCTTGCACAGATTAACTAGCAGCATGATTTACCACTCCATCAAAGGCAAAACAAAGAAATCATGGACATGTTGTTGAATGCTGGTGATGTTGTTGGGAGTGTTTTTGGGTTTTTTCTTACAGGGAAATCATTGGTCACACAAATGCATGAAGCAGATACTGTCTCTGCCGTGTATCCTGAAAGACTGAAAACAGTAAAGTAAAATAGGTTTTGTCACATACTGGTAAATTATGGTGCTATGTCCAAATAGGTGTGTTGCAGGAGCTCCTTCTATTCCTTCAGGCTATAGCAACTGAGATAAAGGCCATTGGGGTGTGGTCTCTCTCTCTTTCAATAAGGAGCAACTGCCTTCAGCTTGTTCTCTTTCATGCACCTTTTCATCCAGCAACTAGGCTCCCCTCCTGATCCTGCACATGGCTGTTTTCTGGCATGGTAATTTGTAAGTTTTTCCCCTTAAAAGAAATAACCATTTTATGAATCATAATTCTAAACTGGTGTGGGAGATTGTTTGGAGTTACACCTTCTTTGGTGATGAAAACAACCAGGGTGTGGAGGGGGTTCTCACATTTCATGTTGCAGAAGCCATTGCTGCATGAGTTGGAGGCTTCTTGTTCTCTGTAAGGAAATCAGTAAACATTGGGGACCAAAGAAAGATGCCCTGAATTATCAAGGCTAATCCTTTCAGACACCAATTTCTCCAGCAAGGTTCTGATTCTCCACAACCTTAAAAACCTCCTCGTGAACAAGTATTCAGAACCAAAATCCTGTGTGTGTCATATCACATACAATCAGAGTGAGTACACCAATCTGTTTTTTCATGTACATCATTTTGTCCCTGCAGAAACATTTGTATTTCCAATAAAGATAACTTGCTGTCTCTTTGGGGTCCTGAAATTCCTCTAAGGTGGTGGTGGGGCATTCTTAAATAACTCACTGTGTTGTTAGGAGACCTTGATGGGACAGCAATTGCTCCAGAAATTAAAGGCAGTTAGGTACCCACCTGTGTTTTATAGTGTGCTGGACAATTGGGTTGTGTATAGCTAATCTATGGAAGGATGGATTTGCTAATAAAGGTTGGCAGCACACATGGAGGCAGGCAGTCTTACCTTTTCAAATGATCCATTTTGAGGCCTTACATCAGGCTCCTCTATTCTCCTCATCTTTTTTTCTTTATCAGATTAGGACAAAAACTAAAACTCAATGTCCTGGAAGTGAACACTGAATGAGTTATCTATGTGAGATCACAGTGACAGAGCTCATGGGAATCCGACTCATTGCAGGATATGAGATTTAGTCAGTAAGGGCTAGAGATAATGGGTCAAGCAATGTTTTAAAGAATACAGTTTGTGTGTCGTTATTTTGGGGCATGAGCTAGCCAGGCAGCCATGAGCCCGGCTGTGGGTAGAGACCCTCAGCTCACCACTACAACACACAAGTCCTCCCCCTGTCACTCTGCATCAATGGGTATTTACAGTTTGGATGAAGAGTTCTCCTGGGCATCCCCCCTCAGCTCCTCTGACTCAGTCTTCAACCACACCAGTTTCACTCAGCCTCAAGAGATCACCCAAGAACAAGAAAGAGACAATTACCAAGAGGGAAAAAGTATACCACAAAGTACACTTCCCAGTGGGTCAAAGTTGATGTTGTTCAAATATCTCAGGCTAGAGTATTGCTCAGCGCTGGACACTGGTGGCACATGCTTGTAATCCTAGCACTTGAGAGACTGAGGGGAAAGGATCCTGAGTCCCAGGCCAGCCTCGGCTGCATATGATGTTCAAATATAGACCTCAGAAAAACTTTAAAACAAACAAATAATAAACATATGAGGTACTTCTCAGGAGGGGAACCCCAAAGACCATTAAGTACCTGAAAAAACTTCTCAAGAAATGGCAATTAGAAACAAAATAGAATTGAAAAGAAACTACTGCTGGAAAACACCATACTGGATCTCAATGCCTGAGTCCAGTAGGAAACTCAGACAACCCCCTGATTTTCTCTGGCTTATCACTCCCAATACTAAACAGGCAAACTTGGCATACACCTGGTCCCTCAACAAGGGCAGTTTTCTGAAGAGACAGAGAAAATGTGTGCAAAACATCCTTCCAGACTCCAACTCCAAACATTCTCATGGCCCACTAAAAGAAAAGGGCCTTTTCTTTGATTCTTCAGAAAAGGGAGGAAGTCTATTCTCTTAGTCCAGTGTGAGAAAAAAGATAAATGAAAATATAAGAGGGCTCAACAGGCAAAGTTGTTTGCCACCAAGACCTGGCAAACTGAGTTTTGATCCCTGTAACTTGCATAAAGGTAGAAGAAAACCAACACCATAAAAATGTCTCCTGAGTCCTACAGGGTTCCTGCTTCATGAAATGTTCCAGACATTCTGCAGGACACAGAAGAAAGTGACTGACAAACTGCCAATAGAGGCAAAACAGTCTTTCAAATTCACTGCTTCATGGAAAAGTCTTCCAGATACTATGGGCCTGTAGGCTGAAGAAGGAAATCCTGATGTTACAGAAGAACTTTGGGTTACTGTCCAGGCAGCAAGATATCTCTGTAAAGTTTTAGAAGTTGCTTATAATGCTTATAATATATATTTCTTTTCTCTAGTAGTCTCTGAATCTGCTTTGCTGTTTCTTAATCATATAATATTGAGCAATTTGGGTCCTAAAATGGTATTTTGATTAATGTGGTGGTTTGAAAGAGAATAGTCCCATAAAAGCTCCTATATTTAAATGCTTGATCCCTAGTTGGTGGAACCAATTTGAGAAAGATTAGATGTGACCTCGTTGGACAGGTGTTTCACAGGAGGTGGACTTTGAGATTTCAGAAGCCTAAGACAGGTCCAGCCCCACCCTCCACCACCTCTGCTACCAACTTCTAAATCAGGTTAAAACTCCCAGCTACTCTCCAGTGTCATGCCTGTAGCTGCCATGCCCCATGACATGATTGTCATGTACTCACTCTCTGACCATGAGCAAGGCCCAAATAAATTTTTTCTTTTATAAGCTGCCTTCATTATGTTGTCTCTTTACAATAGAAAAGTAACTATGATAAAGTTGTTACATGGTATTGCTGTGACAGGACTGGTCAAGCTGCTTGTTAGAGGAATGTTGACTTGGGAACTCTGCATGAGGGAAGTGGTTGAATGTTTTAAGTGGGGCTGTAAAAATGCTATAAGAGCTTTGAAGACAGTAGTACTGAGAGCATTGTGGAATATAGAGGCCCAGTTCAAGTAGTTTCAGGGTAAAACAGTATTAGAAACTGGAATAAAGTGAACCCAAAGAAAAACATATAGATCCTCCTGGAAACTGGAAGCAGACAAGAGCACTGGGAAAAAGTTGTGAAGGTGGGGATAGGGTGGGAGGAAGGGGAGGTTGGAGAGAGAAGGGAGAAGGGAAGAATTAGGGAGAGCTTGGGAGAGTAGGATGGTTGCAATGGAGGAAGGGTGGATATGGGAGCAGAGAAGGCGATATCTTAATTAAGGGAGCCATTTTAGGGTTGGCAAGAAACTTGGCTCTAGAAGGATTCTCAGGTGTCCACAGGGATATCTCCAGCTAGGTCCTTGGGCAGTAGATGAGAGGGTGCCGGAACTGGCCTTGTCCGATACTCACACTGATGATTATCTTGAATATCACCATAGAACCTTCATCCAGCGATGCATGGAGATAGAGACAGAGACCCACATCAGAGCATTAGACTGAGCTCCTAAGATCCAGTTGAAGAGCAGAAGGAGGGAGAAGATGAGTAAGGACATCAGGACCAGGCAGGGTTGGTCCACCCACTGAGACAGTGTGCCTGAGCTAAATCCAGCTGGAGGCATGGGTGCTGACTGAGAAGCCAATGATAATGGCACTGAGATTTGTCTCTACTGCATATACTGGCTTTTGGGGATCCTCGTCTGTTTGAATGCACACCTTCCTAGGCCTGGATGGAGGGGGGGAGGGCCTTTCCAAAGGGCAGGGTACCCTGCCCTCTTAGGTGTGGGGGAGAGGGGGCATAGTGAGTGGGGAAGTAGGAGGGAAATGGGAGGAGGGGAGGAAGTGCAAATTTTGAATGGTATTATTTTTAAAAAAATTAAAAAAATATTTAAAAAGAAACTGGAATAAAAACAATTCTTCTAATGTTTTAGCCAACAATGTGGCTGCTTTTGGCCCTTGTCCTAAGAACCAGTTTGAGGCTAAATTGAAGAGTTTTGGAACAATATTATTGGCAGAGATTTCATTCAAGACAGTATTGACTCATGGTTATAAGTAATCATTCTTAATGCAGCTCTAAAATGAAAAAGTGCTAAGCAAGTGTTCTACCACTGACCTAAAACCCCAACTACTGGTTCCAAAGCTACAAAGAAACAATGTCCCCCCCCAAAAAAAAGGAAGTGAGGAAGAAAGAAAGAAAGAAAGAAAGAAAGAAAGAAAGAAAGAAAGAAAAGTGCAAACAGGGCAAAGAGAAATACAAATGCACAATCTGAGGAGAAAAAGGAAGACCAGGATATAAAATACCTACACCTAGGTTTGCTGAAAGAGGTACAGATAAATGGAATGAAGGTAAAGATCCCACCTAGCTAACCATGAAACCTGCAAAAAGAAAATCCCTAGAGAATCAACTCCAAAAACAAAGTAAAGCTTATTCAACAAAGGAAAACACCAAGAGTTCAAAGTTTATACAAATGGTATCCAATTAGAGAGCCATATTCCATCCAAAATGTACAACAATACTTGCCTGACTTTAGAATCCAAAATACTGGAGTTAAGAGGTTGTGAAATCTTCCTCATTAGTTCAGAGAAAAATGTTACAGCCCTGATGGCATGTGGCATGCAGGCCCATAGACGCCATCATATAAAGCTGAGAACATGATGCTTGGATTTGTACTAAAGATCCAAGATGTTGGAGATTCCAGAGTCACAGTGATGCACTAACCCTCTGAAACTGTAAAATGCTTTCTTTTATAAATTAGCTTGGTATCGTGCTCTCTCTCTCTCTGTTTCTCTCTCTCTCTCTCTCTTTCTCTCCCTCCACCACGTGTGTGGAAATAAATGTAAAATACTTCTAGTTCTTTAATTTATAATCAACATAGTAAAGATTACAGTTTAACTTTTTGTAAAACAATGTACTCAAGGTGGGGCTGAGAAGATAGCTTTGCACTGAGTACTTGCTGCTCTTCTAGGAGACCTGGGTTTGGATCACAGCAGCCCCATGAGTAAGTTCATGGACATGTAACTCCAGTTCCAGGATATCTGAACTCTTCTCACCATGCCAAAAGACACCAGCACATACCTGGTACATACTCAAGACACACATACAAATAAAATAAATCCTTTTTAAAATAATCTTTTTAAAAAATAATAAAGGCTATTCTTCTGCAACTTGTGTTGGACTTTAAAAAACAGCTTGCTCCAATACTGAGGGAACTTAAGAGGTGAGTGAACATTCACATGGCAGGACGCCCCACTCTCTAGGACCTCCCAAGTGGGACAAAACTCCAGGCCCCTCCCCAACTCACTCGGCTTTTCTAGCCAGCCAGCAGGGAGTTTCCTGTGGCTAGGATCCCCTCAAACCCAATCCCACCCATGGGACACCCCCCCAAGGTACTAGCCACACGCTGCCTAAGAGCTGAAAGCTTGCTATAATACTGAGGGGACCAAGAGCTTGCTACAACACTGAGGGGATTAAGAGAGCAGCAAGAGAACACAACAGGAAAGAAGACTGAGAGAGCAGGCATATAGAGACCTCAGAAACTTCTGAGACAGACAGTGACAGTAAAGCATATCAAGAAAAACTCCCAAACACTCAGACAGCCACTTCAAGGACTGGACCAAGACACAAAAACACTGCAGGCCTCATTTGAAGGACTAGATGGGTAGGCGCCAAAGTAAGAATCCCTCCAACAACCTAAAAATCAACATGGTAACACCAGAACCCAGGGGTCACACAACAGGAAGACTTGATAATCCTAACCCAAAAGAAGTAGAAGAAAACAACGTTAAACTCTTCATCTCGACTTTGGGAGCTCAGTCCAGTGCTCCAATGTGGATCTCTGCCTCTTTTGCCATTAGTTGCTGGATGAAGGTTCTATGGTGATATTTATGATAATCATGAGTCTGGATAGAGGGCAACTCAAGATCTGGCCGCCTCACCTCTATTGCTTAGGGTCTTAGTCATGCCACCACGCCTTAACTCACTTAACCAACTGACTTCCCTTTCAAGTGATGCTGTGTGGAATAAACTTACAGAAAACAGAAATAACAAGTTGTGGCTATAGCACAGGTATACTGAAGTAGAATCTATTGGGTCAAATCAGAGATGTAGCCCTACAAATGGATATAAGTAAAGCTAAAAAACCACTTTTTAAAACAAACACAAAACCTGATGACCTCCCCTTGCAAAGTGATTAGCTGTAAACAAAACGCTTATGTCAGCACACAGCTTGGATCTACACTGCATCATGTAGGAAAAAAGGTCTATTAAACACCTCTTGGTACTATTAGTAGTACAAAAATGAATGCCAAGTCCTAATAATGTACTGTTTGCTGATAATAGTTAAAAGAGATAAATACTTAAAATATCATAAATAACAGTCCCACCTAGTGTGACTCAAAAAGAACAAATAATAATCCCAATCTAATTATGGAAACAACTCCAAATAGTACAAGTTATGAAAAGTAAGCAGCCCTACCTAGTGTGACTCAAAAGAACAAATAAAATTCTTAATCTAATTATAGAAATATCAACAAGATGTATAACCCCAGCAGCACAGACATTGAGGGCACACTGAATAAATGGGACCTCCTGAAACTGAGAAGCTTCTGTAAAGCAAAGGACACTGTCATTAAGACAAAAAGGCAGCCTACTGACTGGGAGAAGATCTTCACCAACCCCGCAACAGACAAAGGTCTGATCTCCAAAATATATAAAGAACTCAAGGAAGTAGAAGTTAAAATCATAATTAACCCAATTAAAAAATGGGGCACTGAACTGAACAGAGAATTCTCAACAGAAGTTTAAATGGCCAAAAGATACTTAAGGTCATGCTCAACCTCCTTAGTGATCAGAGAAATGCAAATCAAAACAACTTTGAGATATCATCTTACACCAGTCAGAATGGCTAATATCAAAAACACCAAGGATAGCCTTGGTGGAGAGATTGTGGAGAAAGGGGTACCCTCATCCATTGCTGGTGGGACTGCAAACTTTTGCCACCACTTTGGAAATCAGTGTGGCAGTTTCTCAGAAAAATTGGGATTAACTTACCCCTGGACCCAGCAATACCACTCTTGGCAATATACACAAAAGATGCCCTATCATATGACAAAAGCATTTGTTCAACTATGTTCATAGCAGCATTATTTGTAATAGCCAGAACCTGGAAGCATCCTAGATGTCTTTCAATGGAAGAATGGATGAAGAAAGTTTGGAATATATATACATTAAAGTATTACTCAGCTGTAAAAAAACAATGACTTCTCTAATTTTGCATGCAAATGGATTGAAATAGAAAATACTATCCAGAGTGAGGTAACCCAGACTCAAAAAGAAGATCATGGGATGTACTCACTCATAATTGCTTTCTAGCCATGGATAGGGGCCACTGAGTCTATAATTTATGATTCTAAAGAAGCTAACAAGAGGGTAAACCCAAGGAAAAACATATAGTTATCCTCCTGGCTATGGGAAATAGACAGGATTGCTGGGCAAAAATTTGGAATCTTGAGGGTGGCGTGGGATGGGGTTAAGGGGAGATGGGGAGAGAAAAGTGTGAAGGAGAGGATGAGGGGAACTTGAGAAACGGAATGATTGGGGATATAGGAAGGTTGTATCGGGGAGCAGGGAACTCATATCTTAGTTAAGGGAACCACATAAGGGTTGGCAAGAGACTTGAGCTTGGAGTGACAACCAGGTGCCCAGGGCAATGTCCCCAGTTAGTTCCTTGGGCACCAGAGGATAGGGAATCTGAAATGAACCTATCCTATAGCCATAGTGGTGAATATCTTGCATATCACCATAGAAACTTCATCTAGCAATGGATCGAGAGAGAGACAGAGAACCCACACTGGAGCACTGGACTGAGCTCCCAAGGTCCTAATGAGAAGCAGAAAAAGGAAGAACATGAGCAAGGAAGTCAGTACCACGAGGGGTGCACCCACCAACTGAATCAGTGGGGCCGATCTATTGGGAGCTCACCAAGGCCAGCTGGACTGTGACTGAAAAAGCATGGGATAAAACAGGACTCTCTGAACATGGCGGACAATGAGAGTTGATGCTAGAGGCCAAGGACAGTGGCACAGAGTTTTGATCCTACTTTATGTTTTGGCTTTGTAGGAGCATAGACAGTTTGGATGATCAACTTTCTAGACCTGGATGGAGTGGGGAGGACCTTGGAATTTCCACAGGGCAGGGAACCCTGACTGCTCTTGGGACTGGAGAGGGAGGAGAAGAGAAGTGGTGGGAGGGGGAGGGGGATGGGGGAGGGGGAGAGAAATGGGAGGCAGGGAGGAACCGAAAAAACCTAACCAAGGAGTCCAACAATGACCACAATATCTCTGACAACTAGAGACCTTTCACCAGTGCAACTCGAAGAAGGCAAACACAGAAAATTTACTACTAAAAGATGAACGGAGTTAACAACCACTGGTCATTTATATCACTTAATGTCAATGGACTCAACTCACCTATAAAAATGCACAGACTAAGAGATTGGATACGAAAACAGGATCGAACATTCTGCTGTTTACAAGAAACACACTTCAACCACAAAGACAGACACCTACTCAGAGTAAAGGGTTGGGATAAGGCTTATCAAGGAAATTGACCTAACAAACAAGCAGGTGTGGCCATACTAATTTCTAACAAAGTTGACTTCAAACTTAAATCAATCAGAAGAGATGGAGAGGTACATTTTCTACTCCTAACAGAAACAATTCATCAGGATGAAGTCTCAATCCTGAATATCTATGCCCCTAATATAAAAGCACCCATGTATGTAAAAGAAACATTGCTAAAACTCAAGGCAGCAATCAAACAGAACACATTAATCGTAGGAGACTTTAACACTCCTCTCTCACCAATGGACAGGTCAGTTAGACAGAAAACTAAGAGAGAAATAAGAGAATTAATGGAGGTAATAAATCAAATGGACTTAACAGACATCTATAGAATATTCCACCCAAAATAGGAAATAATATACCTTCTTTTCTGCAGCTCAAGGAACCTTCTCGAAAATTGACCACATACTCGGTAACAAAGCAAACATCCACAGTTACAAAAAAATAACTGTAACCACCTGTATCTTATCAGATCACCATGGATTAAAGCTAGAATTCAAGAACAATGCTACCCCCAGAATGCCTACAAACTCATGGAAACTGTACAGTCATCTATTGAAAGCAAGTTTTTCATTTCTAAGACTTTGGAGTTGCTAACCTGTGAATGAACTAAACACAGAAAATTCAATTAAAAGAACCTTTCTTCGAAGCTGGAGAGATGGCTCAGAGGTTAAGAGTACATAATGGCGTTTCCAGAGGACCCTGGTTTGGCTCCCAGCACCCAAATGGAGGATAGCAATCATCACTCCAGTTCCAGAGGCTCCAGTACCCTCTTATGCACTTTGGGCACTTCACCCAGAATATACATCCAGGTAAAACAGTCACACATAAAATAAAAATAAAATCAATCTATAAAATAAACCAAGTTCTCTGGTCTGAAGATGAAGCTAAGAATTTGTCTAGTATGTATAAGATCGAGGTTCTACCCTAAAAATGAAGAAAAATATCCAGTCTGCTTTGTTGGACATAGAGGGTCATATCTATAATCCTAACATTTGAGAGGCTGAGGCAGGGGATGCTTAGTTTGGAGGCAGGGTATGCACAAAAGGTTCAAGTACAGCATGATATACAACAGCCTTCAAGCTGTTGGCAGGCAGCAGTTCCTCCTGGCTCTGGGCACCAATGGAGACCTGATGTGAGGCAACATTCATCTTCTGGATTGGACCTCCTTGAAGGACCAGTGTTGTCCACGATAGCACAAGAGGCTATGTTGGTGTTAGAGGTTCATGCTGCTTTCCCAGACAGAGATGAAGCCTGAGATCCACATGGACCTACACAGTCTGTGCTACTTTCCAATGCCTTGGTGATGTCCTCAGGCTGTGCTGTCTTGGTGCACCAAGCCCGTGTGAGTGGCATGTGTAACCACCTGAGACCATGTGTGAGGGACACGGTCCATGCAGTCCCTAGGGTTCTGATATGGCCAACAGCCAGGTTGATGTTTGTGGTCCAAGTTACCACCAAAGTCCATGAGGAAGCCCATGGTCAGAGTTGATGTCTGAAGCCATGTTAATGTCCGTGAGTATGGGAGAGCCTGCTCTGCCCTTCTGTGCAGGCAATACATGCAGTAGAATGGGTGCAGGACATCTAGTCCCGCCCCATCCCAGCTACTGCAAAGTTTCCTCAGCTGATGGATGGTTTCTGGCATGGATATAGGCTGAGAAAGACTCATTTCCTTTGGGAACTTGGCCACAAAGAATTTTACCATTTCAGTGAATATACAGTCAATACAAAATAGATTTGTCTTTTTTGAAGTGGGGAGATCATGGTGGACAGGAAATAGACATGGGAAGACTGGGAGGTGAGCACCATGGAGGCTTATAATGTGAAATTCCCAAATAATCAATAAAAATGTAAACAGAAGAAAAAGAAGGAAATGAGAACCCTCTGAGACTCTGTCTCATATATCCAGACAATTTCTCCCCTCTTATCAACAAACTTTGTAAATTAAAAAATTTGTAAAATAAAAAAAAATTGAGCAGCAAGAAAACTGAGCTTCCAGGACCCAGTTTACTGTAGTGTAAAAAAAAAATTCCTTAACAAGTCGAGGGTAGGATATTTAATAAAAAAATACAAAGATGGCCCAAGAGATTATTTTCATAATTAATTCTAATAATAAACCCCTAGCTTACTTTAATAAGCCTATAACAAGAACAGATTCTAGGCCATGATGTCCAAAGCATGACAGCTGACAGCTGATAAAACACTAAAGGCTTAATTTTCCTACCCTAGCAATCTGCCAGAATTTAACTTATAGAAAGAGGTCAATGTCTTTTTTTGTTCTAATGATGATAGTGCATACTTTCATTTTTTTCAATTTTACTCAGCTTTATTAAAGTATAACCAACAGATAAATTTACAGGGTAAAGTCTTAATGCAGATAAACATTACAAAATGTAACCAATTATCATCTCACTTACCTATCACATTTTATTGCTGACATTTAAGATCCACACTCTTTGCAATTTTCAAGTATGTGTTTCTCTTATTCCTTAAAAAGACTACATTTTTTAGCTTTATAATTCTCGGCTACAATACTTTTACAGTGATTTCTGATCTTCAATAAGGAAAGTATCCTGGATCTTGTCATGAACATATTTAGCATACATGGATGCAATATAGGCCCTGCTGAACCATTCTGATTTAGATGGTGTCATGAATCTCACCACACAAACCCCTTAAAGATGAAATGGGCACACACCGCATGCAGATTTTGGTGTTTTCTCAATCTTCTTTGTATGAAAGTAAACAATTATATTACAAGGGTTTTCTATTCCAATCTATTACAGCATAGTTTTGTCAGAGGCAGTTTGTAGAAACTGTGATGGTACATCAATCACTGAGCCTTTCTAAAGAGCTACATTATTGTTTATAGCAATTGTGATGTATAATAGACCTCTAGAACATACTCAGCCTAACTAAAACTTTGTACCCTAGGAAGAATATCTCCCTATCTCCTCTCCCCAGGCAGCCTCTGATAACCACCATTTTAGCCTCTGTCTCTGAGTTCAACTTTTTATATTGTATATATAAGTTAAAACAATCAGTATTTCCATGTCTTTCAGTTCTAGGCTTATTTCATTTATTATAATGTCTTCCAGATTAGATCACATAAAATGATGGGATTCCCTTCATTAAGTATGAGTTGTCTTCCACTGTGTGTATACATGCATGCTTGTAAACACCATGCTATCGTTATCTATTGCTGATCATCTTGTTTCTACTTTTAACTTTCTAAGGGATCTCCATACTATTTTCCATAATGACTGTACCAAGCCATAATTCCACCAACAGCCTATAGAGATTGTTATTATGTCTTTACCAAAATGACTTTGTCTTTTTTTTTCTTTTCTTTTATTCTTTTTTTTGGGGGGGGGTTAATACTGCAAGGTGATCTTGAGCTCACTATGCACTATTTAGGCAATGGTACACTTACCTAGGCTTAACTCCTAGTTCTCCCACTTCAGCCTTCCAAGAGCTGGGATTAAGGTGTGCACCACAAGCTTTACTTCTTTTGTCTTTTCCACAATGACCCTCTGAACATAGAAGAGTCAATAACATGATATCTCACTGTGGTTTTGCTTTCATTACTCTAATGATTAGTGATATCAAGTATTTTTTCATAGAACTTTTAAAAAGAAGCCACTTTCTGATTCATTACTAGTATCACATATAAGTACTTATAGTTTAAAACTGACTTAAAAATTTCAAACAAAATAAAGCCTTTACTTAGAAAGATGTTCTTCCTCTAGAATTATGCAAGAAACATTTGGCAATTCCCTGCTCCATACAAATGGTGTTTTCTAGTTGAAAAAATAATCCTGATACATGATTGCAAAGAACAGTGTCTTGCAGGCAACTCTATCTTGAGAAGTCTATACCCACCCTTACTACTGTGTGTACAACTGCTCCTTTCCTTAACACACACAAACACACACACACATGCGTGTGTTTATTGATATTGAACCATTTCCTCAAAAAATAAAAAAATAAAAAAACCCCAACCTTTCAGGAAAAAACAATTCTGCTCATCCTTAATTTAAAAAGAAATGAAGAAAAAAAAGTAGTAGGTAGAGGTCAGTGGTGAAGTACCTGAGTGCAAGAAGCCCTGAGTGATATATGAAACAAATGAGCACATGAAAAATGTTCAACATCATTAACAACAAGAACTAAAATGAAAACTACAATGAAGCCTGATGCAGTAGCTCAAATAGAGGCAGGAGAACATCAGGAGGTCAAGAGCAGCCTCAGTTACCTAAGAACCAGTTGGAAAAAACAAAACACAAAACAGGTACAATGAAAAACTGTCACATATATAAAAGACTAACCAAATTTATAAGATGGCAACGCCAAATGCTAGTAATGATATGAAAGAATTAGAACTTTTTGGCAAGCAAGTTGGTTACTATAACACTAGCAATTCTCTACACATGGATAAGCTAAAAGAATCAAAAACAGATGTTCAGCCAGGCGGTGGTGGCACACAGCTTTAGTCCCACCACTCATGAGGCAGAGGCAGGCGGATCTCTGTGAGTTAGAGGCCAGCTTGGTCTACAAGAGGTAGTTCCAGGACAGTTTCCAAAAGCTACAGAGAAACCATGTCTCGAAAAGAACAAAAAAAACAAATTTAAAAAAAGAAAAGAAAAGCATATGTTCAAAGACAAATCTATATGTATATGTTTATATAAGAGCTTTATTTATAATAGCCAAGACACAGAGACAACCAAGATGTCTTCATGAGTAAATGATAAAAGGTGGTACAGTTATACTGTGGCAAGCTACTTGGCAATTAAAAAAAGTACACTGTTGCTACATTATAACAAAAGGATAAACCTCAGCGCTAAGTGGAAAAAGTCAATCCTAGAATGTTAGGTAGGGTATATAAGATTTGGTTCTTTGAAAACGTGATACAAAAACTCATGACTGGTTGTCAGGTTGAAAGAGAAAATACAGGCAGAGGGAAATGGGCCAAGCTATAAAAAAGGTACCCTGAGCATTCCTTGTGAGCATGAAGTATGTCAATTTGATTATCAGGGTACAATATCAATACTGTGGACCTGACATTGTAGTTTTTATAAGATGTTATCAATGGGGAAAACTGAGTAAAGAGTACAGAGGAATCCCTATATTATTTTGTTCAACTACATGCAAATTTATAGTCATCTAAAAATGATTCAAATCCTAAAAGATACATTCACTCAGATCCACATCTATTTTAAATGTTTTTTTCTTGCCAGCGGTTCTCATTGTGTACCCCAGACTACCTTAGAACTTGATACACATACCAGGCTGCATACAAATTTGAGTTTCTCCTGCTTCCACTTCCCAAGTTCTGGGATGACAGACTTGCACCACCATGAATATCTGAATGCTTTCAATTATATTTCCTTTGGACTTCAAGAGCTGTTCTCACCCCATCTTCTTCTTTGTTTCTCCAAGGCTCATGGTCTCCACTGACCACCCTTCTTTACCAATGTCATAAAGTCCTTCACCTCAAACAAACCCAAACATTCGGCCAGCTCTATTATTACCAAATGTGCTCCATAAAAGCCACTTCTTAAATCAAAGTCCATATGAAAACCAATCAGGCCCAGCGTCTGTTATTTTTATACATCCATATTGCTTGACAAGATCACATTCCATACAGAACCCTTTGAAGTTTACTGTTTACTCACATCAGAGCTTCCCCAGGAAACACATTGTTTTCACAGCAAGGATGCTTGCTCACTTACTTAACTATTTCACCAAACAATGTGTGTTTAAAGTTCTAAATTACAGGAAATAGGAGGAAGAATTTTTAAAAATGGCAAGCACAAATGTAAAGAAACAAGTAAAGACACAACTTTCAAAATAGAAAAAAATACAAATTTTAAAAGTACAGATGCTGCCTGGAGTGGTGAGACAAGCCTCTAATCCCAGCACTTGGGAGTCAGAGGCAGGTGGATCTCTGCATTCCAGGACAGCCAGGTCTACAGAGCAAGTTTCAGGACAGCCAGGACTATACAGAGAAACCCTGCATCAAAGACACCCAAAAGAATAACAATAATACAGATGCTGCCAATAAAAAGAATGAAACTAGACAGGCAATATGTATGAAGAAACTGGTATTCTACTCTGTAATACCAGAAAAACAAACATGCTTGAGATCATATCAGGTCAATAAAACCTCCTACAAAACCAGGTATATAAAGTCTATTCTTCTGCAATTTTAACAACAACAACAACAACAAAAAATATGTAAAGTGAGGGCAGCAAGTAAAAGTACTTTCTGCACATGCCTAATGAAATACATTCAATCACCAGAATCCACATGAAGATGGAACGGGAGAACATACTCCGCAAACTTGCACTCTGACTCTACACACACAACAAATCACACAAAAGTATGCACACACATACACACAAAAAAGTAACTTTTTAAAATTTTATATAAAGCAATACTTTAATTAAAGTCATCCTTTTTGACAAACAAACATCATTACTTATCTAACATACAATGTAACAATTACATGGAGTCTTAAACTCCAAAAGAATGGAAATATTCACTGGTCCAAGACACCAGGCCTCTCCTGGCTCCATTTGAAGGAAAAGATGGGCAGGCGCCAATGTAAGAATTCCCCCAACAACTTGAAAAGCAACGTGACATCACCAGAATCCAGGAATCCCGAAATGAGAAGTGTACACCCTAATCCAGAAGAATTAGAAGAATTCGACTCAAAAGTGAATTATATGAAAATAATAGACGACCTTAAACAGGAGGTGAAAAACTGCAATAATCAATTAGAGATTACCAACAAAAAGGTAGAGGAAATGAATAAATCCCTCAAAGATACCCAAGAAAACCAAGAGAAACAAGAGAAAGAAATCAAACAGGTAAGGGAAACAGTTCAAGACTTGAAGTGGAAGTAATAAAGAAAACACAAACCGAGGGAAGGAAGGAGATGGAAAATTTGGATAAAGGAACAGGAACTACAAAGACAAGTACCACCAACAGATTACCAGAGACAGAAGAAAGAATCTCAGACACTAAAGATACCATAGAGAAAATAAACTCTCTGATCAAAGAAAACAGCATAACCAACAAATTTTCATCACAAAACATTCAGGAGATCTGGGACACAATAAAAAGACCAAACCTAAGAATAATAGGGATAGAATAAGGAGAAGAAGTACAGCTCAATGGTCCAGAAAATATATTTAATAAAATTATAGAAGAAAACTTTCCCGACCTTAAGAAAGATATTCCTTTGAGTTTCTAAGAAGCATACAGAACACCGAATCGACTGGATCAAAAAAAAAACCATCTCCTCGTCATATAATAATTAAAACACAAAACATTCAGAATAAAGAAAGAATATTAAGAGCTGCAAAGGAAAAAGGTCAAGTTACCTATAAAGGTAAACCTATCAGACTTACACCTGATTTCTCTATGGAAAACATGAAAGCCAGAAGGTCCTGGATAGATGTGCTGCAGAAACGAAGACACCATGGATGCAAGCCCAGACTACTATACCCAGGCAAGCATTCATTCACTATAAATGGAGAAAAAAAATTTTCCAGGATTAAAACAAATTTAAACAATACGTAGCCACAAATCCAGCCCTACAGAAATTAATAGAAGGAAAATCACAAACCAAGAAGTCCAACAATGCCCACAATAACTCAGACATCTAATGACCCTTCACCAGCACAACTTGAAGAAGGAAAACACACAAAGTCTACTACCAAAATAAAGAAAGAGAGAAAGGGAAAAATGACCGGAGTTAAAACCACTGGTTATTAATATCACTTAATATCAATGGACTCAACTCACCTATAAAGAGGCACAGGCTAAGAGATTGGATTCGAAAACAGGATCCAACATTCTGCTGCTTACAAGTAACACACCTCAACCACAAAGACAGACATCTACTCAGAGTAAAGGGCTGGGAAAAGGTTTATCAAGCAAACGGACCAAAGAAACAAGCAGGTGTGGCCATACTAATTTCTAAGAATGTTGACTTCAAACTAAAATCAATCAAAAGAGATGGAGAGGGACATTTTTTACTGGTAACAGGAACAATTCACCAGGATGAAGTCTCAATCCTGAATATATATGCCCCTAATATAAAAGCACCCACTTATGTAAAAGAAACGTTACTAAACTCAAGGCAGTCATCAAACCACACACTCTAATAGTAGGAGATTTCAACACTCCTCTCTCACCAATGGACAGGTCAATCAGACAGAAACCTAGCAGAGATATAAGAGGATTAAGAGAGGTAATGAATCAAATGGAATTAACAGACATCTATAGAACATTCCACTCGAATAAGAAAGAATATACCTTCTTCTCTGCAGCTCATGGAACCTACTCGAAAATTGACCACATACTCGGTAACAAAGCAAACTTACACAGTTACAAAAAAATATCGGTAACCACCTGTGTCTTATTAGATCACCATGGATTAAAGTTAGAATTCAACAACAATGCTATCCCCAGAAAGCCTATGAACTCATGGAAACTGGACAGTCAACTACTGAACCACACCTGGATCAAGGAAGAAATAAAGAAAGAAATTAAAGTCTTTCTTGAATTCAATGAAAACGAAAACTCAACATACTCAAACCTATGGGACACTCTGAAAGCAGTGCTAAGAGGAAAGTTCATAGCATTAAGTGCCCACTTTAAAGAACACTGAGAAAGAACACATTGGAGACTTAAGAGCCCACATGAAAGCTTTAGAAAAAAAAAGCAGACTCACCTAGGAGAAGTAGAAGACTGGAAATAATCAAATTGAGGGCTGAAATCAACAAAATAGAAACACAGAAAACAATCCAAAGAATCAAGGAAACAAAAAGCTGGTTCTTGGAAAATCAATAAGATTGATAAACCCGTATCCAAACTAATCAAACGGCGGAGAGAGAATACGCAAATAAACAAAATCAGAAATGAAAAGGGAGACATAACCACAGACACAGACGAAATTCAGAGAATCTTTAGATTTTACTAAAAAAACCTGTATGCCACAAAATTGGAAAATGTAAAAGAAATGGACACTTTTTTAGATAAGTACCATATACCAAAGTTAAACCACGACCAGATGAAAAATCTAAATACACCTGTTAGTCGCGAAGAATTAGAAGGTGTTATAAAAAAACTCCCCACAAAAAAAGCCCATGTCCAGACGGCTTCAATGCAGAATTCTACCAGAACTTCTAAGAAGACCTAATACCTATACTCCTTAATGTATTTCACAATATTGAAAAAGAGAAGTCATTGCCAAATTCCTTTTATGAGGCTGAAGTTACTCTGACACCAAAACAACACAAAGACACAGCCAAGAAAGAAAACTACAGGCCAATCTCACTCATGAACATCGATGCAAAAATACCCAATAAAATACTGGAAAACCAAATCCAAGAACACATTAGAAAAATTATCCATTATGATCAAGTAGGCTTCATCCCAGAGATGCAGGGCTGGTTCAACATACGATAATCTATCAATATAATCCATCATATAAATAATCTGAAAGAAAAAACCATATGATCATTTCATTCGATGCGGAAAAAGCATTTTACAAAATTCAACATCCCTTTATGATAAAGGTCTTAGAGAGATTAGGAATACAAGGGTCGTTCCTATATATAATAAAAGCTATTTATAGCAAGCCATCAGCTAACATCAAATTAAATGGAGAGAAACTCAAAGCTATTCCACTAAAATCAGGAACATGACAAGGTTGTCCACTCTCTCCATACCTCTTCAATATAGTGCTTGAAATTCTAGCAATAGCAATAAGACAACATAAGGGGAACAAAGGGAATCAAATTGGAAAGGAAGAAGTTAAACTTTCATTATTTGCAGACGATATGATAGTGTACATAAGCGACCCCAAAAACTCCAGCTAAGAACTCCTTCAGCTGATAAACACCTTTAGTAGCATTTCAGGATACAAGATCAATTCCAAAAAATCAGTTGCCCTCCTGTACACAAAGGATAAGGAAGCAGAGAAGGAAATCAGAGAAGCTTCACGATAGCCACAAATAGCATAAAATATCTTGGCGTAACTCTAACCAAGGAAGTAAAGGATCTATTTGACAAGAACTTTAAGTCTATGAAGAAAGAAATTGAGGAGGATACCAGAAAATGGAGGGATCTCCCTTGCTCTTGGATTGGGAGGATCATCATAGTAAAAATGGCAATTCTACCAAGGGCACTTTATAGATTCAATGCAATCCCCATTAAAATCCCATCAATTTTCTTCACAGATCTTGAGAGGACAATAATCAACTTTATATGGAGAAACAAAAAACCCAGGATAGCCAAAACAATCTTATATAATAAAGGATCATCTGGAGGCATTACCATCCCTGACCTCAAACTCTATTATAGAGCCTCAGTATTGAAAACAGCTTGGTATTCGCATAAAAACAGAGAAGTCAATCAATAGAACCGAGTACAAGACCCAGATTTTAACCCACAAACATATGAACACCTAATTTTTGATAAAGGAGCAAAAGTATTCAATGGAAAAAAGAGAGCATCTTCAACAAATGGTGATGGCAGTACTGGTTGTCAACGTGTAGAAGAATGAAAATAGATCCATATCTATCACCATGCACAAAACTCAAGTCCAAATGGATTAAAGACCTCAATATTAGTCTGAACACACTGAACCTGATGGAAGAAAAAGTGGGAAGTACTCTAGAACATATGGGTACAGGAGATCACTTCCTACGTTTATCCCCAGCAGCACAGACATTAAGAACAACATTGAATAAATGGGACCTCCTGAAACTGAGTAGCTTCTGTACAGCAAAGGACACTGTCACTAAGACAAAAAGGCAACCCACTGACTGGGATAAGATCTTCACCAACCTTGCAACAGAAAAAGGTCTGATCTCCAAAATATATAAAGAACTCAAGAAACTCGACTTTAAAATGCTAATGAACACAATAAAAAATGGGGCACTGATCTAAACAGAGAATTCTCAACAGAAGAAATTTAAATGGCCAAAAGACACTTAAGGTCATGCTCAACCTCCTTAGCGATAAGGGAAATGCAAATTAAAACAACTTTGAGATACCATCTTAAACCTGTCAGAATGGCTAAAATAAAAAACAGCAATGACAGCCTTTGCTGGAGAGGTTGTGGAGAAAGGGGCACACTCATTCATTACTGGTGGGAATGCAAACTTGTGCAAGCACTTTGGAAATCAGTGTGGCGATTTCTCAGGAAACTTGGGATCAACCTACCCCAAGATCCAGTAATACCACTATTGGGAATATACCCAAGAGATGCCCCATCAAATGACAAAAGTATCTGTTCAACTATGTTCATAACAGCATTGTTTGTAATAGCCAAAACCTGGAAACAACCTAGATGCTTTTCAATGGAGGAATGGATGAAGAAAGTGTGGGATATACACATATTAGAGTACTACTCAGCGTTAAAAAACAATGACTTCTCGAATTTTGCTTGCAAATGGATGGAAATAGAAAACACTATCCTGAGTGAGGTATCCGAGACCCAAAAAGAGGAACATGGGATGTACTCACTCATAATTGCTTTCTAGCCATAAATAAATGACATTGAGCATATAATTTGTGATCCTAGAGAAACTAAATAAGAAAGTGAACCCAAAGAAAATCGTATAGTCATCCGCCTGGAGAGGGGAAGTAGACAAGATTGCAGGGCAAAAAATGGGAACTTGTGGCTGAGGTTGCAAGGGGCAAAGGGGAAATGGGATGAGAAACATGAGCAGGGGAGGATGGGACGAGTTCGGGGGATTGGTTGTACAAATATCTATTACATGCTTAAATTTATTACTCACTTATTGAGAATTATCTAAACCCTTAAAAAAACTTCATCTGGTGCAGGATAAGTTACAAACATTTCAATTAAATTATATCCTTAATCAGAAATAAATGTTCCAGCCAGAATAGTTTCTACATTACTTATCTTTTTTTAGCTTTATTTAACTTTATTTAATGTGCATTGGTATAACGATGTCAGATTCTCTTGAACTGGAGTTACAGACAGCTGCGAGCTGCCATGTGGGTGCTGGGAATTGAACCTGGGTGTAGCATGAGGGGTCCGGTTGGTTGGGGTTAATGTCGCGCCCGGTACCCCACAGAAACAGCTGACCTGAGCTAGTGAGAGCTCACTGACACTGGACTGACAGCGGGGGAACCTGCAGAAGACCAAATTAGGCCCACTGAATATGGGCTTGGACAGTCTGTGGGGCCACATGCTATAGGACCAGGTTTTATCCCTAGTACTTGAACTGGCATCTAGGAGCACATTCTTTTTGGAGCTATAACGTTGCTAAGGGGAGGGCCTTGTTCCTGCCTCAAGGTGAAGTGTCAGACTTTGTTGACTCCCCACAGGATGCCTTACCCTTTATGAAGAGTGGATGGGGGAGTGGGATGGGGAAGGTGAGGAAAGCAGGAGGAGAGGAAGGGGTGGGAATGGGGATAGTTATGTAAAAGGAGGAGACTGTATGTTTTAAAAAATCTTAATTAAAAAAATAAAGATAAAAATGAAACATTCTTCTGATGTCTATTTTTTAATAAGTAAAAATCTTGGAGAATGGAGCAATCTGATTTCCTAATTGGCAGCTGCTATACACTCCCTTGCTCTAAGTGCCTTCAGCAAAGGGGATGTCAGTCAAGCAGACAACCAAATCACAGTTACACCACTGGAAATTTGGAACATTCTGGGACTGCCTTAGGGAAGCTGCACAATGATCACAACTGCTTGCTTTAATCTCCAGAAAGGAAAACATGAGTCCACACACATACACAAACACAAACAAACAGGACATAGGACATTGTTCTTAACAATCCTAAATGGAAATGATCAAAATATGCACCACCTTCATGAACAAATAAAATGTGATACAAGTACATTAATACAATGGAGTTTTATTCAGCAATAAAAAGAAATAATGTCAGATACATAGCCATATGGATAAACCTTGAAAACATTTCTGTAAGTAGCAAAAAAATAATTCCTGTATAAATCTATTTACACAAAATGTCCAGATGTCCAAAGCAGCAAATGGGAAGCTGAATGTGGTGGTGCACAACTGTAATTCCAGCATTTAGGAGGTGGGGCAAAAAGATCTAGAGCTCAAAGTTATTCAAGAACAGCCTTGAAAAAACCAAACAAAACAGGAAAGGAAGAATGGCATGGAAGAGAGGCAAATAATGAACAGTGATTCTCAAAGAATATGTGTTTGTTTGGGGAATGTAAAATAGTCCTAAATTAGACTGTGGAGATAGCTGTACAACTCTACAAATATACTACAAGCCACTCAGTTACACATTTATTTGTTTGTTTCTTTGTTTGTTTATTTATTTATTTCTGGTTTTTCAAGACACAGTTTTTCTGTTAAACAGTCCTGGCTATAAAAGAATCCACAGGGAACTAACTGCCTGCCTCTGCCTCCTGATTGCTGGCATTAAAGGTGTGCATCACCACCACCTATGCAGTTACACATTTTAAACAATATGTAGATCATATGCTATCATATGAATTATATCTCATCAAAGCTACTTCTTAAAGATAGGGTTTCATATACTCCAGGCTAGTCTGGAACTTGCTATGTAGCCAAAGATGACTCTCTTATCTCCCTGACTTCCTGCTGTCACCAACCAAGTGCTGGGATACATGCATGAACACTTGGGTATAAAGCTATTTTTAAATGGCAATGTATTTTATTATTCAAGGTAAAAATTTTAAAAACAAAATTTTAAGTACAATTGGAGTGAATGCCAATTTCTCTGACCCACCAAGCAAAATATGGAAATGATTATTAGTTAAATAATGTGATAAATAAGTGTAGATATACAGACATGGGAGTTGAAAAATGAAAAACAGAGCTATAGTTCACAACTTACTTGGAATAAGAATGTTAGTACTTGAGATGTGAGGGTAAATCGGCAGAGACATCATAACCCCATTGATCACCAGATTGACAGGCTGATATGGCTAGCTAGGAAGGTTTTCCCTTCCCTCCTCACTGTTCTAAGTGTGACCTTCTCAAGCTGCACTGAAGAGGATGGCCCTCTATGATAATTGACTTTCTTCAGCCAAGGGTTGAAGTATAGCTGTATTTTTATGCCACAGCCTCAAAAGAAGCTCTCAGCCAGCAATAATTGGTACAGGCCTTAATCCCATCTGGAGAAGCAAAGGCAGGCAGATTTATGTAAGTTCAAGGACAGCATGATCCATGTGGCCACGCAGGGGAGGAGAAATGGCTCAGAAGATAAGAGCACTGACTGCTCTTCTAGAGGACCTGGGTTCAATCCCAGCATCCACATGGTGGTTCACAACCATCTCTAGTGAGATCTCATGCCACCTTCTAGCATGCAAAAATACATGCAGGCAGAATTCTATATACATAATTGATGGAGGAAGGTGATTGGTTAAAAAAAAAACTGCTGGGCGCTCATATGTTAGTATAGGTGGGTGATGTAAACAGAACAGAATGCTGGGAGGAAGAGGATGTGAGCTCATACAACTTAGCTCTGCTCTCTGGGACAGATGCGATGAAGCTCCGACCCAGGATGGAAGTAGGCTAAAATCTTCGCAGTAAGTGCACCTTGGGCTGCTATACACATTATTAGAAATGGTCTAGTCCAGGTGTGAGTTAGCCAAGAAGAGGCTAGATATAATAGGCCAAGCAGTGTTTAAAAGAATACAGTTTGTGTGTTGTTATTTCGGGGAATAAGCTAGCCAGGCGACCAGGAACTGGGGCGGCAGGAACACAGCCCGCAGTCCCAACACTGAATGGCGCCCAACGTGGGGCTCGAACCCAGGACCCTGAGATTAAGAGTCTCATGCTCTAATAACTGAGCTAGCAGGGACGATGAAACCCTGCGGACTGCTATTTCGACCCCAACATGGTATGATAGACCACGCCCTCCTGAAGGGTTGCTGTGAACACCCTCAAAAAATTGCTTCACTCAACTGCCAACTGAGATGAAACTAGCAGACAGGTTATCCCATAAAAGACCTGAATGACAGCAGCCCCATTCAGCAGGAAGCAGTTTGGAGAGAAATAACTGCGTCCATATTCCCAAATATTGTTTATAAATGTTCTTTTCATTTAAAGGGGTATACAATATAGGTATGAATAATTTGCATTGATATAGATTTTGCTTCAGTGATTTAAATTTAAGGTCAATTTGTTATATGTATATGTATTTCTGATATTGATTAAGATATTGTGATTGTGTAGCTCATGTAAAATATTATGTATATAAGCTGTTAATGAATAGTTATCTATAATAGTAAAGTTTGTAGTCATGTTAGATTTTCTAGATGTCCATAGATATATTTTAGATAGACATTCATCATATATTTCAAAGACTACAGAATATGCTATTTAATGTTTATATAACTTAGGACTTTTAATGACAATGAGACACTCTGCTCCTGGCAGCACCAATCTACTTCAAGAAGAGAATGGGCATCGAAGAGGATCCTTATGGAGTTTGATAGCCATTTGGGCAAGAAACTGCTCTTGCCTGGACTGTTGCATAAACTGGACACAAATAACCCACAGAGAGATTCCTGCTGAACTTGCCTAAAGGTGAGATGAGCTCAGGGTTCCTGTTTCATGAAAGAGTCTGCGAGACATCTTGTAGGACATATCAGATAGTGACTGAACTGCCTTTGAAATTTCCTGCTTCATGGAAATGTCTGATGGAAGCTAAGGGCCTGTAGGCCAAGGATGGATGCCCCAATGGTATAGCGAATCTTGGGGTGACTGTCAAGGCAGCGAGATGTCTCTGTCATTTCATGAGTTTGAAAGCTGCTTATTTCTTGTTTGCTTAGGTAATATTGTATCTTTCTGGAGTCTTTGATGGAGTTGAAGAATAGTTAGTTATAGTTATAGTTTTCGTTAGTTATGATAAAGATAAAATAGATGTAAATATTGTAATTCTTACTTGATAACTGTTTTGTTATATGTAATTTTGCTATGTTAAAGTTAAAGCCTTCCTTTTTTGTGTTTAAACAGAAAAAGGGGAAATGATGGAGTAAGGTCATTGGTTAAAAACAAAGAAACTGCTTGGCCCTCATAGGTTAGAACATAGGTGGGTGGAGTAAATAGAACAGAATGCTGGTAGGAAGAGGAAGTGAGCTCATACACCTTAGCTCTGCTCTCTGGGGCAGATGTGATTAAGCTCCGACCCAGGATGGACTTAGGCCAGAATCTTGCCGTTAAGCGCACCTTGGGGTGCCACACACATTATTAGAAATGGGCTAGTCCATGTGCGAGAGTTAGCCGAGAAGAGGCTAGATATAATGGGCCAAGCAGTGTTTAAAAGAATACAGTTTGTGTGTTGTTATTTCGGGGCATAAGCTAGCCAGGCGACCAGGAGCTGGGGTGGCAGGAAAACAGCCCACAGCTCCTACTACACATAATAAATAAATAAATATTTAAAAGAGTACTGGCTGCTCTTTCAGAGAACCCAGGTTCAATTCCCAGCATCCAAGCCTTTCTGTAACTCCAGTTCCAGGGCTTATGACACTCTCACACAAACATACATGCAGACAAAACACCAATGAAAATGAAATAAATTGTAAAAAATTTAATCCAAATCCACTAACAATATAGTCAGGAAAAACAACTAAAACATATAGGGTCATGTGATAGTTCCTGAACTTTCTTTTATGTTGCTACTTAACAATGTTCCCATAAAGTAAAAGGCTTCGTAATTCATGCACAAACACAGAACCAGAAAAAAAGAGTTCAGTAATAATAATGAGAAAATGGGGAGAATGCATAACATGTTTAAATTATAACATATACATTACTAAAGCCAAGAGGCCAGAAAATTAACCACCAAAATCCAGTTGCTACAAATACATTACTAGTGCTAGACACGTGGCTCAATTAATGGGATGTTCACCTAATAGGCAGCAAGCCATAGGGTCAATCCCGAGCATGGCCTAAGACTAAGCACAGTGGTCCTAGACGGTAATCCCAGCACTTAGGAAGTGTGGGTTTGATGAGGATGAGAAGTTCAAGGGTTTTCTCAAATAGCCGGCAAGTATGATCACAGCCTGGGATACAGGAAACTACATCTCCCATGTAAAAAATTAAAATGCTTTACACCGAGGATTAACATATTAATCACAGTAAACTAAATTTATGGTACTACCTAAGTTATTTATTGTATAAAACAACAGCAACTGAAAACCACAAGCAACTCAAGACAACACGGATGCTGCTCTGATAAGGAATCCTGCCTAAACTTTGGTCCTAAATACTCAATTCAGCAGCCAGATTTCCTAACAGACGAGAACAGAACATTTCCAGTCACTGAAAGCCAAATAGTAATAGCCACGCATTTAGGAGAGGATTAGTGAGGGGCCCTGGGCTTTTATAAAGGACTATGAAATGAAAATCACTGGCCTTCCACAACACAAGAAAACAGGGAATGAGAGGAGCATGATTATGATACAAAGAGGACAGGGGAGCAATTGTGTGAAAGAACTCGCAGAAAAAAGGGCGGGATGGAGAGCTAAAAGGCCACTGGGGATTCAACTCAGTGGTAAAGCATTGTTGCTTTATCTAGTTCAAACTTTAGCACCGGAAAAGAAAAAAAAAGGAAAAGGAGATCGAGGTACAGATGACTAAGGACAGTTATTTCCAGGAGATAGGACACTGAGAAAACTTGCTTGAAACTAACAATGGAGCCTGGAGAAGAAAGCTATTCAAGTAAAGCTAAAAGCAAAGGTCCCGGGCCTTAGGTCACTCTTTCCTGGGACAAGTCTCCCCATGAAATGATTAGTGATGCCTTCTGGAGGGAGGAACGTGGACCCAATGCTGTGCAAGGACTGGTAAAGCGATTTTCCATTCAGACTGAATGGAGACCAGAAAGCGCCACAGGAAAGGACCAGGAGGAACTGGTTCTAGGACACCAGGAAACTGCGGGGATTCAAAATTGGTCTTGGTGGACAATTTTCAACAGGAAGTATAGCATATGGTAATCCCCAACTAAGGCAGAACCAAAGTAGTGAAGAATCTCTGGGCTGGGCACAGTTCAACGAAAAAGAGCTTGCCTGGCACACTGGGTTCCATTCCCAGCGCCACAAAAAAAAAGGAGGAGGAGGAGGACAAGGACAAGGAGGACTAGGAAGATTAGGAGGAGGACAAGGACTAGAACCAGGGAGGCAGAGTCTGGGATGGGAACTAGAAACCCGGTTTCCTTCCCACGTGACCTTGGACAATTCACTTCACTTCCCCAAGCCCTCTGCTACTGGACAACAGTAACTGTGTCCCAGCGGTAGGACTGCTCAATGGCTTCCATAGTGGTATTAGCACAGCAATTCGCACAATGCCTTGCGCTCTGTGTAACAAGTGCAATGTCATTAACCGGGTCCATTCTGATGGGTCCACAGGCAATGCTGGTGGAAGCTCTCAGAGAAGGAGGCAGGGCAGGGAGAAGGAGCAGGTCCAGGAGCTGGCAAGGTCCCGGGGCTGCAGTTGGGTGAGGTTGTCCTCACGAACCGAGCTCTCAGGTGAAAGAAGGTGGGAGAACTCTCCCCCAGGAATGACATCACCAGGATGCTCTCATCCCTGCATGCAGAGATGGTGCCCGCTCCTGACTGAAGAGCTACTGCCCAAAAGGAGCTGTGGCCCAACAGAGCCAAGCCTCACCCTCTCTCCAGACAGGCTCCCAGCAGAGCCTTGCCCAGGATGCGGGACACCTGGGGCTCTCCCCTCTGCCAGCCACTGCACTCCGCCCGCTCCCGCTGGCCCTGGCCCCGCCCCGGTACCTGAGCGTGGGCCAGATACAGGCTATGTCTGTGCTCTCGATCTCCCTCAGGATCTGCTGGTGCTCCCCTGCGGTCTCCAGGCTCTCCTTCGCCATCTTTGCCTGTTCCATTGCACGGCAAGGCCGCATGGCCCTCGCTCACCAGGGACCCCCAGCTCCCTGAGCCTAGGTTCCATGGCTGCTGGCCCACCACCCTGCAGAGCGACCCCGCCCTCGGAGGATGTGCCCCCAGTCGTCACTCTGAGTTTGAGAATCCTGCACTGCTGCATGGGATTGGTAGTTTGCTCAGTGACGCCAAGCTGGGTTCTATCCTTTCAATCGTTGGATCTGTGCCAATTGCTGCGACTTTGATATAGACAGAGCACTTTACGACACCTGTATACAGTGACATTAAATCAGACAGTGATATTAACTCTTCACAGTTTTTTAATGTGTATGGGTATTTTGCCCTACAAGTTTGCTTGGTACCCAAGGAAGCTAGAAAATGGTGTCAGATCACCTGGAATTGGAGCTACAAATGATTGTGAGGCGCCCTGTGGTGCAGGGAATGGAACTCCAATCATCTGGAAGGGTTCTAAATGCTCTTATCAACTGATGCTTCTCCACAGCCCCTAAATATGAGGCCCAAGTTGCCCTGGAACTCAAGATCCTCCTGCCTCCACCTCTTTTTATTCCTTTGAAATTATAATATAATTACAAGTTTTCTCCCTTCCCTTCCTTCAAAGCCTCCCATATACCCCTCCCCCGTCTCCTTCAAAAAATGATCTCTCTTTTCACTGCTATCACATGCATATATATATATATTCCTAAATATAACGTGTTCAGTTTGCAAAATGTAACATGTATTATGTTTGAGGGGATGACAGTTTCTGCCTCGACCTCTTTTTTTATCTATATATTTTACATCCTGACCTTCTCCCCATAGTCCTCTCTCTCATTCCACCCCTCATTCCACCCCTGAATCCCCTCCTCTTCAGTCTCCATCCAGGAAAGAGCGGGTCTCCTAGCATTATCAATAAATCATGACATATCAAGTTGCAGTACGACTGAGCACCTCCCCTGTATTAAGGGTGGGCAGGGCGACCCAGTATGAGAAGTTGGATCCCAGAAGCCAGTATAAGAGTCAGAGACAGACCCTGTTCCCGCTATTAGGAGTCCCACAACTGTAGAATATGCAGAGTGCCAATGTAGGTCCCATGCAGGCTCCCTGGTTGTCGGTTCAGTCTCTGCGAACCCTTATGAACCCAAATTAGTTGACTGGGTGAGCATTCCCATGGTGTCCTTGATCACGCTGGCTCCTACACATCTTTCTCCTCCTCCTCCTCCTCTGCAGGATTCCCAGACTCCATCTAATGTTTGGCTGTGGTTCTCTGCATCTGCCTCCATAAGTTGTTGATAACACCTCTCTGATGACAATTGGGCCAAGTACTAATCTGGTTACTGGAGACAGCCAGTTCAGGCTACTTATCCACTGTTGCTAGGAGTCTATGATGGGATCCTCCACATAGACTCCTGGAAGAGTCATCAGCGCCAACCCCAAAATGCCACCCCTACCCAACCCCCTCAGCACTCTCCCTCCTCCTACCTCCCCCAACCTGATTGCTCAAGTTCCCATCTTCACCTGCTCTCAGTGCACTCAAGAAATCTCTTCTGTTTCCCCTTCCCATGGAGATTCATGTGCCCCTGTAGCCCCTCCACCCGCCATGAGCTCTCTTGTTAACTCATCTCTATGGGTCTGTGGCTCTAGTATAGTTAGCCTTTATTTTACAGCTAATATTCACTATGTGTGAGTACATGCCATGTGTGTCTTTATCTGCCTGGGTTACCTCACTCCCGATGATTTTTTTTCTAGTTCCATCTACTTGCTTTCAAATTTCCTTGTATCCTTGTTTTTAACAGCTGAGTAATAATCCCAGTGTCTAAATGAACCACTTTTTCTTCATCCATTCCTCAGTAGAGGGACATGAAGATTGTTTCCAGGTTTTCAATATTACAGATAAAACTGCCATGAACATAATTAAACAAGTGTCCTTGTGGTATGATTGAGCATCCTCTGGGTATATGCTCGAGAGCAGTACATCTGAGGCTTTTGGTAGGTTGATCCCCAGTTTTCTGAGGAATCACCACACTGACTTCCAAAGTGGCTGGAAAAGTTTTCACTCCCACCAGCAATGGAGGAGTGTTCCCCTTGTTCCAAGTCCTCTTCAGCTTGCCCCTTGTGTTTTTATTCTCAGCCATTCTGACAGGTATAAGATTGAATCTCAGAGTCAGTTTGATTTGTGTTTCTCTGATGACTATGAATGTTAAACATCTCAAGTGTTTTTCAGTCATTTGAGATTCTTCTGTTGAGAATTTTCTGCTTATATCTGCACCCCATTTTTCTTTACTTGGACTATTTGGTTGGGTGATACCTAGTTTCTTGAGTTCTCTATATATTTTGGACATCAGGCCTCTGTCGGATGTTGGTTTGGTAAAGATCTTGTCCCATTCTATACACTGCCATTTTGACCTATTGATGGTGTCCTTTGCCTTACAGAAACTTCAGTTTCATGAGGACCCATTTATTAATTGTGTGTTGTATATTGTGCTGTTGTTATTCTGTTCTGGGAGTTGCCGCATGTACCATGCAATAGAAATTATTTCCCAATTTTCTATCAGGTTCTGTATACTTATTTCATATTGAGGTCTTTGATCACTTGGACTTGAGTTTTGTGCAGAGTGATAAATATGGATCTCTTTGCATTCTTCTACATGCTGACATCCAGTTCAAGATGCTTTATTTTTCCAAAGTATAATTTTTGCTTCTTTGTTGGAAATCAGATGTCCATAGGTATATGACCTTTTTTTTATTGAAAAAAAAATTTCTGCCTCCTCCCCGCTTCCCATTTCCCTCCTCCTCCTTCCACTCCTCTCCCTCTCCCCCCATCCCTCGTCTCCACCCTCTCCTGTCCCAGGAGCAGTCAGGCTTCGCTGCCCTGTGGAAAGTCCAAGGTCCTCCCCCCTCCATCCAGATCTAGGAAGTTGAACATCCAAACTCTCTAGGCTCCCACAAAGCCAGAACATGAAGTAGGATCAAAACCCCATGCCATTGTCCTTGGGCTCTCTTCAGCTCTCATTGTCTGCCATTTTCAGAGAGTCCGGTTTTATCCCATGCTTTTTCAGTCACAGTCCAGCTGGCCTTGGTGAGCTCCCAATAAATCGGCCCAACTGTCTCAGTGGGTGGGTGCACCCCTCGTGGTCCTGACTTCGTTGTACATGTTCTCCCACCTTCTGTTCCTCATTAGGACCTTGGGAGCTCAGTCCGGTGCTCCTGTGGGTCTCTCTCTATCTCCATCCAACGCTAGATGAATGTTCTATGGTGATATGCAAGATATTCATCAGTATGGCTATAGGATAGGTTTATTTCAGGTTCCCTATCCTCAGGTGCCCAAGGAACTAACTGGGGACATTGCCCTGGTCATCTGGTAGCCACCCCAAGTTCAAGTCTCTTGCCAACCCTGAGGTGGTTCCCTTAACTAAGATATGAGTTTCCCTACTCCCCTATCCAAACTTCCGATATCCCCAATCATCCCGTTTCCCCAAGTTCCCCTCATCCTCTCCTTCACACTTTTCTCTCCCCATCTCCCCTTAACCCCATACCACACTACCCCCAAGATTACAATTTTTTTGCCCGGCAATCTTGTCTATTTCCCATAGCCAGGAGGATAACTATATGTTTTTCCTTGGGTTTGCCCTCTTGTTTAGCTTCTTTAGGACCACAAATTATAGACTCACTGGCCCCCTATCCATGGTTAGAAACCAATTATGAGTGAGTACATCCCATGATCTTCGTTTTGGGTCTGGGTTACCTCACTCAGGATAGTATTTTCTATTTCCATCCATTTGCATGCCAAATTCGAGAAGTCATTGTTTTTTACTGCAGAGTAGTACTCTAATGTTTATATATACCACACTTTCTTCATCCATTCTTCCATTGAAGGACATCTAGGATGCTTCCAGGTTCTGGCTATTACAAATAATGCTGCTATGAACATAGTTGAACAAATGCTTTTGTCATATGATAAGTGATCTCTTGGGAATATTCCCAAGAGTTGTTTTGCTGGGTCCCGGGGTAGGTTGATCCCAATTTTTCTGAGAAACCACCACACTGATTTCCAAAGTGGTTGCACAAGTTTGCATTCCCACCAGGAATGGAAGAGGGTACCCCTTTCTCCACAACCTCTCCAGCAAAGGCTATCCTTGGTGTTTTTGATTTTAGCCATTCTGACAGGTGTAAGATGGTATCTAAAAATTGTTTTGATTTGCATTTCTCTGATCGCTAAGGAGGTTGAGCATAACCTTAAGTATCTTTTGCCCATTTGAAATTCTTCTGTTGAGAATTCTCTGTACAGTTCAGTGCCCCAATTTTTAATTGGCTTAATTATCATTTTAATGTCTAGTTTCTTGAGTTCTTTATATATTTTGGAGATCAGACCTTTGTCTTTTGCAGGGTTGGTGAAGATCTTCTCCCAGTCAGTAGGGTGTCTTTTTGTCTTCGTGACAGTGTCCTTTGTTTACAGAAGCTTCTCAGTTTCAGGAGGTCCCATTTATTCAATGTTGCCCTTAATGTCTCTGCTGCTGGGCTTATACATAGGAAGCGATCTCCTGTGCCCATATGTTGTAGGGTACTTCCCATTTTCTCTTCTATAAGGTAGAGTGTGTTCAGATTGATATTGATGTCTTTGATCCATTTGGACTTGAGTTTTGTGTATGGTGATAGATATGGGTCTATTTTCATTCTTCTACAGTTTGACATCCAGTTGAGCCAGCACCATTTGTTTAAGATGCTTTCTTTCTTTCATTGTACAGTTTTAGATCCTTTATCGAAAATGAGGTTTCCATAGGTTTGTGCGTTAAAATCCGGGTCGTCTATACGATTCCATTGGTCGACTTCTTTGTTTTTATGACAGTACCATGTTGTTTTCCTTACTGTAGCTCTGTAATTGAGTTTGAAGTCAGGGATGGTAATGCCTCCAGAAGTTCGTTTATTGTATAAGATTGTTTTGGCTATCCTGGGTTTTTTGTTTCTCCATATAAAGTTGATTATTGTCCTCTCAAGATCTGTGAAGAATTTTGATGGGACCTTGATGGGGATTGCATTGAATCTATAGATTGCCATTGGTAGAATTGCCATTTTTACTATGTTGATCCTCCCAATCCAAGAGCAAGGGAAATCCTTCCATATTCTGGTATCGTCTTCAATTTCTTTCTTCAAAGACTTAAAGTTCTTGTCAAATAGATCTTTCACTTCCTTGGTTAGAGTTACCCCAAGATATTTTATGCTGTTTGTGGCTATCATGAAAGGTGAAGATTCTCTGATTTCCCTCTCTGCTTCCATATCCTTTGTGTATAAGAGCGTGACTGATATTTTGGAGTTGATCTTGTATCCTGCCACATTACTAAAGATATTTATAAGCTGTATAAGTTCTTTGGTGGAGTTTTTGGGGTCGCTTAACTACACTAGTATATCATCTGCAAATAACGCATGTTTAACTTCTTCCTTTCCAATTCAAAATCCCTTTATCCCTTTACTTTGTCTTATTGCTATTGCTAAGACTTCAAGAACTATATTGAAGAGGTATGGGGAGAGTGGACAGCCTTGGGGTGTTCCTGATTTTAGTGGGATGGCTTTAAGTTGCTCTCTGTTTAATTTGATGTTAGCTGTCGGCTTGCTGTAAATAGCTTTAATTATATTTAGGTATGACCCTTGTATCCCTAATCTCTCCAAGACTTTTATCATAAAGGGAGGTTGAATTTTGTCAAATGCTTTTTCTGCATCTAATGAAACTATCATAGGTTTTTTTTCTTTCAGTTTATTTATATGATGGATTACATTGATAGATTTGTATATGATAAACCAGTCCTGCAATGGATAATTTTTCTAATGTGTTCTTGGATTCGGTTTGCCAGTATTTTGTTGAGGATTTTTGCGTCGATGTTCATGAGTGAGATTGGCCTGTAATTCTCTTTCTTGGTTGAATCTTTGTGTGATTTTGGTATCAGAGTTACTGTAGCTTCATAGAAGGAAATTTGCAATGACTCTTCTGTTACTATATTGTGAAATACATGTAGGAGTATAGGTATTAGGTCTTCTTGGAAGTTCTGGTAGAATTCCACATTGAAACCATCTGGTCCTGGATTTTTTTTAATCTAAAAAAGTGTCCATTTCTTTAACATTTTCCAATTTGAGGAATACAGGCTTTTGTAGTAAGATCTACTGATTCTCTGAATTTCCTCTGTGTCTGTGGTTATGTCCCCCTTTTCATTTCTGATTTTATTAATTTCCAAATTCTCTCTCTGCCATTTGATTAGTTTGGATAGGGGTTTATTAATCTTGTTTATTTTCTCCAAGAACCAGCTTTTTGTTTCATTGATTCTCTCAATTGTTCTGTGTCTCTATTTTGTTGATTTCAGCACTTAGTTTGATTATTTCCAGTCTTCTACTACTTCTAGGTGAGTCTGCTTCTTTTTTTCTAGAACTTTCTGGTGGGCTGTTAAGTCTCCAATGTGTGCTCTCTCTGTTTTTTTTATGTGGGCACTTAATGCTATGAACTTTCCTCTCAGGACTGCTTTCATAGTGTCCAATAGGTTTGAGTATGTTGTTTCTTTATTTTCATTGAATTCAAGGAAGACTTTAATTTCTTTCTTTATTTCTTCTTTAATCCAGGTATGGTTCAGTAGTTGACTGTTCTGTTTCCATGAGTTTGTAGGCTTTCTGGGGGTAGCATTGTTGTTGAATTCTAGCTTTAATCCATGGTGATCTGATAAGATAAAGGTGGTTACAGATTTTTTTGTAACTGTGGATGTTTGCTTTGTTACCGAGTATGTGGTCAATTTTCGAGAAGATTCCCTGAGCTGCAGAGAAGAAGGTATATTGTTTCCTATTTGGGTGGAATATTCTATAGATGTTTGTTTCGTCCATTTGATACATTACCTCCATTAATTCTCTCATTTCTCTGTTAGGGTTCTGTCTAATTGACCTGTCCATTGGTTAGAGAGGAGTGTTGAAGTCTCCTAATATTAATGTGTGCTTCCTTTTTTCTCTGCAGTTTCTGAAAGAAGAGCAATGAGCAACCAATATGCAAACAATGGGGGGGCAACATAAATACTAATCTTAAAGATTTTTGACAGAAAGTAAAGACAATGAAACTTCCAGAAGTTTCTGGAAGAATTTGGAGTCAAAATATTGATCACAAATGAAGAGAATTGGGTAGAAGTATCCCATGTCCAGATATCTCACCTGCAGTATGGGTGTTCCTATGCTGGTATTCAAATTATGTACAGCAGAAACTAAGAGACCATGGATGCAAGCCCTGACTACTATACCCAGCCGAGCTTTCATTCACTATAAATGGAGAAAACAAAATTTTCTAGGAGAAAAACAAATTTAAACAATACGTAGCCCACATCTCGCCTTACAGAAAGTAATAGAAGGAAAATCACAAACCAAGGAGCCCAACAATGCCCACAAAAACTCAGACATCTAAGGACCCTTCACCAGCACAACTTGAAGAAGGGAAACACACAAACTCTACTACCGAAAGAAAGAAAGAAAGAAAGTAAGTAAGTAAGAAAGAAAGGAAAAATGAGCGGAGTTAACAACCACGGGTCATTACTATCACTTAATATCAATGGACTCAACTAACCTATAAAGAGGCACAGGCTAAGAGATTGGATTCGAAAACAGGATCCAACATTCTGCTGTTTACAAGAAACACACCTCAAACACAAAGACAGACACCTACTCAGAGTAAAGGGCTGGGAAAAGGTTTATCAAGCAAACAGACCTAAGAAACAAGCAGGTGTGGCCATACTAATTTCTAAGAAAGTTGACTTCAAACTAAAATCAATCAAAAGAGATGGAGATGGACATTTTTTACTCATAACAGGAACAATTCACCAGGATGAAGTCTCAATCCTGAATATCTATGCCCCTAATATAAAAGCACCCACTTGTGTAAAAGAAACGTTACTAAAACTCAAGGCAGTCATCAAACCACACACTCTAATAGTAGGAGATTTCAACACTCCTCTCTCACCAATGGTCAGGTCAATCACACAGAAACCTAATAGAGAAATAAGAGGATTAAGGGAAGTAATGAATCAAATGGACTTAACAGACATCTATAGAACATTCCACTCAAATAGGAAAGAATATACATTCTTCTCTGAAGCTCATGGAACCTCTCAAAAATATACCACATACTCGGTTACAAAGTAAACTTTCACAGCTACACAAAAATATCTTATCAGAACACCATGGATTAAAGTTAGAATTCAACAACAATGCTATCCCGGAAAGCCTATGAATTCATGGAAACTGGACAGTCAACTACTCAACCACACCGGGACAAGGAAGAAATAAAGAAATTAAAGTCTTTCTTGAATTCACTGAAAACAGAGTCTCAACATACTCAAACCTATGGGACACTATGAAAGCAGTGCTAAGAGGAAAGTTCATAACATTAAGTGCCCACTTAAAGAAAACAGAGAAAGCACACATTGGAGACTTAATAGGCCACCTGAAAGCTTTAGAAAAAAAGAAACAGACTCACTTAGGAGAAGTAGAAAACTGGAAATAATCAAATTAAGGGCTGAAATCAACAAAATAGAAACACAGAAAACAATCCAAAGAATCACGGAAACAAAAAGCTGGTTCATGGAGAAAATCAATAAGATTGATAAACCCCTATCCAAACTAATGAAACGGAGGAGAGAGAATACGCAAATTAACCAAATCAGAAAAGAAAAGGGAGACATAACAACAGACACAGCGGAAATTCAGAGAATCATTAGATCTTACTATAAAAACCTGTCTGCCACAAAATTGGAAAATATAAAAGAAATGGACACTTTCTTAGATAAGTACCATATACCAAAGTTAAACCACGACCAGGTGAACAATCTAAATAGACCTGTTAGTCGCAAAGAATTAGAAGTTGTTATAAAAAGCCTCTCCACCAAAAAAAGCCCAGGTACAGAAGGCTTCAATGCAGAATTCTACCAGAACTTCCAAGAAGACCTAATACCTATACCCCTTAATGTATTTCACAATATAGAAACAGAGAACTCATTGCCAAATTCCTTTTTGGAAGCTGCAGTTATTCTGATACCAAAACCACACAAAGACACAACCAAGAAAGAGAACTACAGGCCAATCTCACTCATGAACATTAACACAAAAATACTCAATAAAACACTGGCAAACCGTATCCAAGAACACATTAGAAAAATTATCCATTATGATCAAGTAGTCTTCATCACAGAGATGCAGGGCAGGTTCAACATACGAAATCTATCAATGTATTCCATCATATAAATAAACTAAAAGAAAAAAACATATGATCATTTCATTAGATGCTGAAAAAGCATTCAAAAAAATCCAACATCCCTTTAGGATAAAGGTCTTAGAGAGATTAGGAATACAAGGGTCATACCTAAGTATAATAAAAGCTATTTATAGCAAGCCATCAGCTAACATCAAATTAAATGGAGAGAAACTCAAAGCTATTCCACTAAAATCAGGAACACGACAAGGTTGTCCACTCTCTCCATACCTCTTTAATATAGTGCTTGAAATTCTAGCAATAGCAATAAGACAACATAAGGGGATCAAAGGGATTCAAATTGGAAAGGAAGAAGTTAAACTTTCATTATTTGCAGACGATATGATAGTGTACATAAGCGACCCCAAAAACTCCAGCAAAGAACTCCTTTAGCTGATAAACACCTTTAGTAGCCTTTCAGGATACAAGATTAATTCCAAAAAATCAGTTGCCCTCCTATAAACAAAGGATAAAGAAGCAGAGAGTAAAATCAGAGAAGCATCACCCTTCACAATAGCCACAAATAGCATAAAATATCTTGGGGTAACTCTAACCAAGGAAGTGAAGGATTTATTTGTCAAGAACTTTAAGTCTATTAAGAAAGAAATTGAGGAGGATACCAGAAAATGGAAGGATCTCGCTTGCTCTTGGATTGGGAGGATCAACATAGTAAAAATGGCAATTCTACCAAGGGCAATTTATAGATTCAATGCAATCCCCATTAAAATCCATTAAAATTCTGCACAGATCTTAAGAGGACAATAATCAACTTTATATGGAGAAACAAAAAACCCAGGATAGCCAACACATTCTTACATAATAAAGGATCATCTGGAGGCATTACCATCCCTGACCTCAAACTCTATTACAGAGCCTCAGTATTGAAAACATCTTGGTATTTTCATAAAAACAGAGAAGTCGATCCTTGGAACCGAGTAGAAGACCCTGATTTTAACTCACAAACATATGAACACCTAATTTTTGATAAAGGAGCTAAAAGTATCAATGGAAAAATGAGAGCATCTTCAACAAATTGTGCTGGCAGAACTGGTTGTCAACCTGTAGAAGAATGAAAAGAGACCATGCACAAAACTCAAGTTCAAATGGATTAAAGACCTCAATATTCGTCTGAAAAAACTGAACCTGATAGAAGAAAAAGTGGGAAGTAATCAACAACATATGGGTACAGGAGATCACTTCCTACGTTTATCTCCTGCAGCACAGACATTAAGGAAAACATTGAATAAATGGGACCTCCTGAAACTGAGTAGCTTCTGTAAAGCAAGGACACTGTCACTAAGACAAAAAGGCAACCCACTGACTGGAGATGATCTTCACCAACCCTGCAACAGAAAAAGGTCTGATCTCCAAAATATATAAAGAACTCAAGAAACTAGATGTTAAAATGATAATTAACCCATTAAAAATGGGGCATTGAACTGAACAGAGAATTCTCAACAGAAGAAATTCAAATGGCCAAAAGACTCTTAAGGTCATGCTCAACCTCCTTAGCGATAAGGGAAATGCAAATTAAAACAACTTTGAGATACCATCTTACACCTGTCAGAATGGCTAAAATCAAAAACACCAAGGATAGCCTTTGCTGGAGAGGTTGTGGAGAAAGGGGCACACTCATTAGTTGCTGGTGGGAATGCAAACTTGTGCAACCACTTTGGAAATCCGTGTGGCGATTTCTCAGGAAATTTGGAAACAACCTACCCCAAGATCCAGTAATACCACTATTGGGAATATACCCAAGAGATGCCCCATCAAACGACAAAAGTATCTGTTCAACTATGTTCATAGCAGCATTGTTTGTAATAGCCAAAACCGGGAAACAACCTAGATGCCCTTTAGTGGAGGAATGGATGAAGAAAGTGTGGAATATATACATATTAGAGTACTACTCAGCAGTAAAAACAATGACTTCTCGAATTTTCCGTGCAAATGGATGGAAATAGAAAACACTATCCTGAGTGAGGTATCCCAGACCCAAAAAGAGGAACATGGGATGTACTCACTCATAATCGCTTTCTAGCCATAAAAAAGGACATTGAGAATATAATTTGTGATCCTAGAGAAGCTAAATAAGAAAGTGAACTCAAAGAAAATCGTATAGTCACCTGCCTGGAGAGGGGAAGTAGACAAGATTGCTGGGCAAAAACTGGGAACTTGCCGGTGAGGTGGCATGGGGCAAAGGGGAAATGGGATGAGAAACATGAGAAGGGGAGGATGGGAGGAGCTTGGGGGATTGTGATGGTTGGGATATAGGAAGGGCGGTTACGGGAGCAGCAAAGTATATATCCTAACTAAGGGAGCCATCTTAGGGTTGGCAAGAGACTTGACTCTAGAGGGGTTCGCAGGTGTCCAGGGAGATGTCCCCAGCTGGTACCTTGGGCAACTGAGGAGAGGGAACCTGAAATGACCCTATCCTATACTGATGAATGTCTTACATATCACCTTAGAACCTTCATCTGGCAATGGATCGAGGTAGAGAAAGAGACTCATTTTTGAGCAATGGTCTGAGCTCTTGAGGTCCAAATGAGGAGCAGAAGGAGGGAGAACATGAGCAAGGAAATCAGGACCACGAGGGATGCACCCACCCACTGTGCCAGTGGATCTGATTTATTGGGAGCCTACCAAGCCCAGGTCGTCTGGGACTGAATAAGCATGGGTTGAAACTGGACTCTCTGAGCATGGTGGACAATCAAGGCTGATGAGAAGCCAAGGACAATGGCACTAGGTTTCGATCCTAATACATGAATCTGCTTTGTGGGACCTAGCCTTTTTAGATGCTCACCTTCCTGGACGTAGATAGAAGACCATCCTCTTCCCGCAGGGCAGAGACTTTGGACTGCTCTTCAGTATCGAAAGGGAGGGGGAATGGTGGGGGGGCAGAGAAGAGGAGTGGGGATAGAAGGAAGGGGTTGGCGGGAGGGAGCAATATTTGGGAGGAGGGGAGTGAAATGGGAAACGGGGAGCAGGTGGAAATATTAATTAAAAAAGAATAAAAACAATGGTGTTTTCTAGTTGAAAAGCTAATCCTGATACATTATTGCATAGAACAGTGTCTTGCTGGCAACTCTATCTTGAGAAGTCTATACCCACCCTTACTACTGTGTGTACAACTGCCCCTTTCCTTAACACACACACACCTACACACATATGCGTGTGTTTATTTATATTAAACCATTTTCTTAAAAAAATACCTCGAACTTTCAGGAAAAAAACAATTTAGCTCATGCCAAAAAAAAAGAAAGAAAAAAAAGCAGTAGGTAGAGGTCAGTGGTGAAGTACCTGAGTGCAAGAAGCCCTGAGTGGTATATAAAACAAATGAGCACATGTAAAATGTTAAACATCATTAACAACAAGAATTAAAATGAAAACTACAATGAAGCCTGATGCAGTAGCTCACATAGAGGCAGGAGAACACCAGAATGTCAAGAGCAGCCTCAGTTACCTAAGAACCAGTTGGAAAAAAAAAACACAAAACACCTACAGTTAAAACTGTTACATATATAAGAGACTAACCAAAATTGTAAAGATGGCAACACCGAATGCTAGTAATGATATGAAGGAATTAGAACATTTTGGCAATCAAGTTAGTTACTATAACACTAGCAATTCTACTCATGGATAAGCTAAAAGAATCAAAAGTAGATGTTCAGCCAGGCGGTGGTGGCACACAGCTTTAGTCCCACCACTCATGAGGCAGAGGCAGGCGGATCTCTGTGATTTAGAGGCCAGCTTGGTCTACAAGAGGTAGTTTCAGGACAGTTTCCAAAAGCTACAGAGAAACCATGTCTTGAAAAGAACAAAACAAAACAAAATTTAAAAAAAGAAAAGAAAAGCATATGTTCAAAGACAAGTCTATATGTATATGTTTATATAAGAGCTTTATTTGTAATAGCCAAGACCCAGAGACAACCAAGATGTCTTCATGAGTAAATGATAAAAGGTGGTACAGTAATACTGTGGCAAACTACTCAGCAATTAAAAAAAAAGTACACTGTTGCTACATTATAACAAAAGGATAAACATCAGCGCTAAGTGGAAAAAGTAAATCCTAGAATGTTAGGTAGGGTATATAAGATATGGTTCTTTGAAAACCTGATACAAAACACATGACTGGTTGTCAGGTTGGAAGAGAAAATACAGGCAGAGGGAAATGGGCCAAGCTATAAGAAAGGTACCCTGAGCATTCCTTGTGATGATGAAGTATGTCAATTTAATTATCAAGGTACAATATCAATACTGTGGACCTGACATTGTAGTTTTTATAAGATGTTATCAATGGGGAAAACTGAGTAAAGAGTACAGAGGAATCCCTGTATTATTTTGTTCAACTACATGCAAATTTATAGTCATCTAAAAATGATTCAAATTTTAAAAGATACATTCACTCAGATCCACATCTATTTTAAATGTTTTTTCTTGCCAGCGGTTCTCATTGTGTACCCCAGACTACCTTAGAACTTGATACACAGACCAGGCTGCATACAAATTTGAGTTTCTCCTGCCTCCACTTCCCAAGTTCTGGGATGACAGGCTTGCACCACCATGACTATCTGAATGCTTTCAATTATATTTCCTTTGGACTTCAAGAGCTATTCTCACCCCACCTTCTTCTTTGTTTCTCCAAGGCTCATGGTCTCCACTGACCACCCTTCTTTACCAATGTCATAAAGTCCTTCACCTCACACAAACCCAAACATTTGGCCGGTTCTATTATTACCAAATGTGCTCCATAAAAGCCACTCCTTAAATCAAAGTCCATATGAAAACCAATCAGGTCCAGAGTCTGTTATTTTTATACATCCATATTGCTTGACAAGATCACATTCCATACAGAACCTTTTGAAGTTTACTGTTTACTCACATCAGAGCTTCCCCAGGAAACAAATTGTTTTCACAGCAATATGGTTGCTCACTTACTGGACTATTTCACCAAACAATGTGTGTTTCAAAGTTCTAAATTACAGGAAATAGGAGGAAGAATTTTTAAAAATGGCGAGCACAAATGTAAAGAAACAAGTAAAGACAGAACTTTCAAAAGAGAAGAAAAATACAAGTTTTAAAAGTACAGATGCTGCCTGGAGTGGTGAGACAAGCCTCTAATCCCAACACTTGGGAGTCAGAGGCAGGTGGATCTCTCCATTCCAGGACAGCCTGGTCTACAGACAAAGTTCCAGGACAGCCAGGACTACACAGAGAAACCCTGCATCAAAAAACCCAAAAGAATAATACAGATGCAGCCAATAAAAAGAAAGAAACTAGACAGGAAATATGTATGAAGAAACTGGTATTCTACTCTGTAATACCAGAACAACAAACATGCTTGAGATCATATCAGGCCAATAAAACCTCCTACAAAACCAGGTCTATAAAATCTATTCTTCTGCAATTTTAACAACAACAAAAAAGAAAACTATGTAAAGTGAGGGCAGCAAAATGACTTAGCAAGTAAAAGTACTTTCTGCACATGCCTAATGAACTACATTCAATCACTAGTATCCACATAAAGGTGGAAAGAGAGTACAGAATCTGCAAACTTGCACTCTGATTCTACACACACATCAAAGCACACAAACATATGCACACACATACACACAAAAACGTAACATTTTAAAATTTTATATAAAGCAATACTTTAATTAAACATCATTTTGACAAATGAACATCATTACTTATCTAACATACAATGTAACAATTACATAGATTCTTAAACTCCAAAAAATGAAAGCATTCAAATGTCCCAGGTTCGGTGATGTGCACCCATAACGACAGCATTAATGTAGAATTGGCAGCAGGAATGATTCATCCTAAACTTCATGAGTTCCAGGCCAGCTTAGACTACAGAAGACTATGTAAGACTATCAAAATAAATAAACAAACAAATAAATAAATAAATAAGCTAAATACATAAATACCCAAATACTTAGAAATATTTGTGGCTATTATTACTGGTTTAGCTTTTGCATAATCACCAATCTATTCTCAAAGCACATAACTAAATGAAGAACCAAATGTAGTACAACGCAAGATGCATGTTAACTCTTCAAGACATAACCTTATGTAGCACTTTACAGAGTCCTAACTCTATATGCACCATTACAAAAACCACTAAAGCTGGGTGTCTGATCCCATGCCTTCAATAGTCTAGAGGCAGAGACAGGCAGATCCTTTGAGTTCGTAGCCAGAAAGGACTACATAGCAAAACCCTGTCTCAAAACACAAAACAAATAACACTGACGCTAAAAACTGTGTTCTAGACTGCTTAGATGTTTCAATATGTAGCTTATATTTTAAAGTCCTAAATTAGTTGTACAAATATCTATTACATGCTTAAATTTATTAATCACTTATTGAGAATTATCTAAACACTTAAAAAAAACTTCATCTGGAGCAGGATACGTTACAGACATTTCAATTAAATTATTTCCTTGGTCAGAAATAAATGTTCCAGCCAGAATAGTTTCTACATTACTTATCTTTTTTTAACTTTATTTAACTTTGTTTCATGTGCATTGGTATAACGATGTCAGATTCTCTTGAACTGGAGTTACAGACAGCTGCGAGCTGCCATGTGGGTGCTGGGAATTAAACCTGGGTGTAGCATGAGGGAGCTGGCTGGTTGGGGTTAATGTCGCGCCCGGTACCCCACAGAAACAGCTGACCTGAGCTAGTGAGAGCTCACTGACTCTGGACTGACAGCGGGGGAACCTGCAGAAGACCAAATTAGGCCCACTGAATATGGGGGACAGTGTAAGGCTTGGGCAGTCTGTGGGGCCACAGGCTGTAGGACCAGGTTTTATCCCTAGTACTTGAATTGGCATCTAGGAGCACATTCTTTTTGGAGGGATAACGTTGCTCAGGTGAGGGACCTGCCTCAAGGTGAAGTGTCAGACTTTGTTGACTCCCCACAGGAACCTTACCCTTTATGAAGACTGGATGGGGGAGTGGGATGGGGAAGGTGAGGGAAGCAGGAGGAGAGGAGGGGTGGGAACGGGGATAGTTATGTAAAAGGAGGAGACTGTATGTTTTAAAAAATCTTAATTAAAAAAAGTAAAGATAAAAATGAAACATTCTTCTGATGTCTATTTTTTAATAAGTAAAAATCTTGGAGAATGGAGTAATCTGATTTTCTAATTGGCAGCTGCTGTACACTCCCTTGCTCTAAGTGCCTTCAGCAAAGGGGATGTCAGTCAAGCAGACAACCAAATCACCCTTACACCACTGGAAATTTGGAACATTCTGGGACTGCCTTAGGGAAGCTGCACAATGATCACAACTGCTTGATCTAATCACCAGAAAGGAAAACATGAGTCAACACACACACACACACACAATAAAAACAGGACATAGGACATTGTTCTCAACAATCCCAAAATGGAAATGATCAAAATATGCATCACCTTCATGAACAAAAAAATGTGATACAAGTACATTCATACAATGGAGTTTATTCAGCAATAAAAAGAAATAAATTCAGATACATAGCCATATGGATAAACCTTGAAAACATTTCTGTAAGTAGCAAAAAAATAATTCCTGTATAAATTTATTTACACAACATGGCCAGATGTCCAAAGCAGCAAGTGGGATACCGAATGTGGTGGTGCACAACTGTAATTCCAGCATTTAGGAGGTGGGGCAAAAAGATCTAGAGCTCAAAGTTATTCAAGAACAGCCTTGAAAAAACTAAACAAAACAGGAAAGGAAGAATGGCATGAAGAGAGGCAAATAATGAACACTGTTTCTCAAAGAATATGTGTTTGTTTGGGGAAGGTAAAATAGTCCTAAATTAGACTGTGGTGATTGCTGCACAACTCTACCAATATAATTCAAGACACTCAGTTACACATTTATTTGTTTGTTTGTTTGTTTGTTTGTTTCTGGTTTTTCAAGACACGGTTTGTATGTGAAACAGACCTGGCTATGAAAGAACCCACAGGGGACTAACTGCCTGCCTCTGCCTCATGAGTGCTGGGATTATAGGTGTGCATCACCACCACCTAGGCAGTTACACATTTTAAACAATATGTAGATCATATGCTATCATATGAATTATATCTCAGTAAAGCTACTTTTGAAAGATAGTGTTTCATATACTACAGGCTGGTCTGTAACTTGCAATGTAGCCAAAGATGACTCTCTTATCTCCCTGACTTCCTGCTGTCACCAACCAAGTGCTGGGATACATGCATGAACACTTGGGTATAAAGCTATTTTTTAAATGGCAATGTATTTTATTATTCAAGGTAAAAATTTTAAAAACAAAATTTTAAGTACAATTAGAGTGAATGCCAATTGCTCTGACTCACCAAGCAAAATACGGAAATGACTATTAGTTAAATAATGTGATAAATTAGATTAGAAATACAGATATGTGATGTGAAAAATGAAAAACAGAGCTACAGTTCACAACTTATTTGGAATAAGAATGTTAGTACTTGAGATGTGAAGGTAATACGGTGGTGACATCATAACCCCATTGATCACAAGATTGACAGGCTGATATGGCTAGCCAGGAAGGTGTTCTTTTCCTTCCTCGCTGTTCTAAGTGTGACCTTCTCAATCTGCACTTAAGAGGATGGCCCTCTCTGATAATTGACTTTCTTCAGCCAAGGGTTGAAGTATAGCTGTATTTTTATGCCGCAGCCTCTAAAGAAGCTCTCAGCTGGGCATAATTGGTAAATGCCTTAATCCCATCTGGAGAGGCAAAGGCAGGCAGATTTATGTAAGTTCAAGGACAGCATTTTCCACGTGGCCATGCAGGGGTGGAGAAATTGCTCAGAAGTTAAGAGCACTGACTGCTCTTCTAGAGGACATGGGTTCAATCCCAGCATCCACATGGTGGTTCACAACCATCTCTAGTGAGATCTCATGCCACCTTCTAGCATGCAAAATTACATGCAGGTAGAATTCTATATACATAATTGATGGAGGAAGTTCATTGGTTAAAAAATAAAAAAAAACTGCTTGGCCCTCATAGGTTAGTATATAGGTGGCTGGAGTAAACAGAACAGAATGCTGGGAGGAAGAGGAAGTGAGCTTATACAACTTAGCTCTGCTCTCTGGGGCAGATGCGATGAAGCTCCGACCCAGGATGGAAGTAGGCTAAAATCTTCCCGGTAAGCGCACCTTGTGGTGCTATACACATTATTAGAAATGGTCTAGTCCAGGTGCGAGTTAGCAGAGGAGAGGCTAGATATAATAGGCTAAGCAGTGTTTAAAAGAATACAGTTTGTGTCTTGTTATTTTGGGACATAAGCTAGCCAGGCAACCAGGAACTGGGGCAGCAGGAGCACAGCCTGCAGCTCCTACTACAGAATGGCGCCCAACGTGGGGCTCGAACCCACGACCCTGAGATTAAGAGTCTCATGCTCTACTGACTGAGCTAGGTGGGACGATGACACCCTGCGGATCTTAAGCGATCCCAATATGGTATGATAGACCACGCCCTCCTGGAATGTTGTTGTGAACACCCTCAAAAAATTGCTTTATTATAAGGAACTAATAGTTATGTCACTGTAAGGTTTAGGAGTCATGTGGTTTCACAAAGAAAAAAGAAGTCCATGAGTACAAGGTACAGTCAGCAGTGAACGGGAACAGACAAGGACAGGGTTGAAGAACTCTAAAAATGTGTATATGTGTTTGTGCATGATACATGCATGGCCCTAAGTCTGTGTGTGGTTGTTTGTTTGTGGCTGTCTGTGTGTCCTCACCCTTTGAGCACAAACGTAGACCAGGAATATTCATCAAATGCTTTTGTTCCTTAAATCTTTTTGCTTGTTTTTTGAGACAGGGTTTCTCTGTGTTTACTTGGCTGTCCTGGAACTGGCTCTCTAGACCAGGCTATCCTTGAACTCACAGAGATCTGCCTGCATCTAGCTCCCCATCTTGAGGCAAATGGGTGCTTCCCTACTTTAATCTTGGAGACAGGGTGTCTCACTGATATGGGCTAGCAAGTTCCCATACCTGCTCCCTTCCCCAGCAGGCGAAGAAGACACAAGGATGCTGGCATGTCCTGTTGCCACACAGTCCCGTCCACCCATCTCGCCAGCCCTGGTCTCCAGATTTGATACTTCAGAACATTTAGAATTTGCATATTCTTTTGGAGACAGGTTTCCATTCAGCCTGGAACTCACCCATGCCTACCCTGACCTGGAGGTTTTCCTACTTAACATGGCAGAGTGGCTTGAGAGCAGGAATTCCTGCAGTGGGCAGTTAGAGTTGAGAAGATGAGGATCCTGCTCAAGGTCATCGCTGGCTACAGAGTGGCCAGCCTGGGCTATATGAGTCCTTGATTAACCCACAATACTAACAGTGATTCAGTGCAGCTAAGGAGGACCTGAAGCAGCAGCATCTTCAGGACTATAAAGTCAGCCTAGACTACATACACACTGTGTTTCAGTCCAGCATGACTTAGAGGGCAAGACTCTGTGTGTGATGTTGGAGGGTCTTCTGTTTTGTGTTGATTTCATTGGTTAATAAAGAAATTGCCTTGGCCATTTGATAGGCCAGCACTTAGGTGGATGGTGTAGACAGAACAGAATGCTGAGAGGAAGAGGGAAGGGAGGCAATCGCCATGCCTCTTCCCTCTGGACCAGATGCCATGGAACCAGACATCAGGACAGACACGCTGATTCTTTCCCGGTAAGCCACAACCTCGTGGTGCTAAACAGATTATTAGAAATGGGTTAATCAAGATGTGAGAATTAGTCAATAAGAAGATAGAACTAGAGAGCAGTGAGTGCCTGACTAGAGGGCAGGCCTCAAGGTCCCCGCCAGTGAAGACAGGCCCCTGCTGCTGGGGCTGCAGTGTCTGCTGTGTTCTCCTGGACCCGCTCTGCCTGTCTCCTACTTGCCTTGGTCCCTGGCTCATTGGGGCTACCAGGAGTCACTGTGTAGGTGCTGAGAAGTTCCATCTGAACGGGTGAGTGTGTGCTATCCTGGGGCAGACTGTCCCAGTAGAGAGCACAAACACCCCTCCCCCAGGTCCTGCTGTAGGGCTTTCTTTCCTTCACACACGCCCCCACCCCCACCCCCAAGCCTGCCTTGTCTGCAAGGTCCTTTGCTGTGGAACAGCTTCCTGCCCTTTCAATAAGGCTACCAACCCAGAGCAGTGAGTGCCTGACAAGAGAGCAGGCCTCAAGGTCCCCGACAGGGAATGCGGGCCCCTGCTGCTGGGGCTGCTGGGTCTGCTGTGCTCTCCTGGACCCGCTCCTCCTGCCTCCTACTTCCCTTGGTTCCTGGCTCATTGGGGCTACCAGGAGTACCTGTGTAGGTGCTGAGAAATTCCATCTGGTCAGGTGAGTATGTGCTATCCTGGAGTACACTGTCCCGGTAGAGAGCACAAACCCCCCTTCACTAAGCCTACCCAACTAGAGCAGTGAGTGCCTGCCTAGTGGGCAGGCCTCAACAACCCCCTAAAGGGAGCACAGGCACCTCCAGCTTGTACTGCAGTGTTGCCTGTCTTCTACTTGACCCTGCCCTAACCATGCATTCGCCCTTTTTTTCCACGGGTCATTGGAATACAAGGGGTCCCTGTTTTGGTGTTGAGGAGTTCATCTGGAAGGGAACAGTTCCTGCCCCTACACTGAGAAGATACACCCAGAGGACTGGTCCAAGACACCAGGCCTCTCCTGGCTCCATTTGAAGGAAGAGATGGGCAGGCGCCAATGCAAGAATTCGCCCAACAATTTGAAAGGCAACGTGACATCATCAGAATCCAGGAATCCCAAAATAAGAAGTGTACACCCTAATCCAGAAGAATTAGAAGAATTCAACTCAAAAGAGAATTATATGAAAATAATAGAGGTCCTTAAACAGGAGGGGAAAAACTGCCATAATCAATTAGAGATTACAAACAAAAAGGTAGAGGAAATGAATAAATCCCTCAAAGATACCCAAGAAAACCAAGAGAAACAAGAGAAAGAAATCAAACAGGTAAGGGAAGCAGTTCAAGACTTGAAGAATAAAGTAGAAGTAATAAAGAAAACACAAACCGAGGGAAGGATGGAGATGGAAAATTTGAATAAATGAACAGGACCTACAGAGACAAGTACTACCAACAGATTACAAGAGATAGAAGAAAGAATCTCAGACACTGAGGATACCACAGAGAAAATAAATACTATATTCAAAGAAAAAAGCATAACCAACAAATTCTCATCACAAAACATTCAGGAAATCTGGGACACAATAAAAAGACCAAACCTAAGAATTATAGGGATAGAAGAAAGAGAAGAAGTACAGCTCAATGGTCCAGAAAATATACTTAATAAAATTATAGAAGAAAACTTTCCCAACCTTAAGAAAGATATTCCTTTGAAGGTCCAAGAAGCATACAGAACACCAAATCAACTGGATCAAAAAAAAAACATCTCCTCGTCATATAATAATCAAAACACAAATATACAGAATAAAGAAAGAATATTAAGAGCTGCAAAGGAAAAAGGTCAAGTTACCTATAAAGGTAAACCTATCAGACTAACACCTGACTTCTATATGGAAACCATAAAAGCCAGAAGGTCCTGGATAGATGTACTGCAGAAACTAAGAGACCATGGATTCAAGCCCAGACTACTATACCCAGCCAAGCTTTCGTTCACTATAAATGGAGAAAAATAAATTTCCACGATAAAAACAAATTTAAACAATACGTAGCTACAAATCCAGCGTTACAGAAAATAATAGAAGGAAAATCACAATCCAAGGAGTCCAACAATGCCCACAATAACTCAGATATCTAATGACCCTTCAGCAGTACAACTTGAAGAAGGGAAACACACAAACTCAACTACCAAAAGAAAGAAGGAAGGAAGGAAAGAAAGAAAGAAAGAAAGAAAGAAAGAAAGAAAGAAAGAAAGAAAGAAAGAAAGAAAGGAAAAATGACCGGAGTTAACAACCACTGGTCATTAATATCACTTAATATCAATGGACTCAACTCACCTATAAAGAGGCATAGGCTAAGAGATTGAATACAAAAACAGGATCCAACATTCTGCTGCTTACAAGAAACTCACCTCAACCACAAAGACAGGCATCTAGTCAGAGGAACGGGATGGGTAAAGTTTTATTAAGCAAACGGACCTAAGAAACAAGCAGGTGTGGCCATACTAATTTCTAAGAAAGTTGACTTCAAACTAAAATCAATCAAAAGAGATGGAGAGGGACATTTTTTACTCATAACAGGAACAATTCTTCAGGATGAGGTCTCAATCCTGAATATATATGCCCCTAATATAAAAGCACCCACTTATGTAAAAGAAACGTTACTAAAACTCAAGGCAGTCATCAAACCACACACTCTAATAGTAGGAGATTTCAACACTCCTCTCTCACCAATGGACAGGTCAATCAGACAGAAACCTAACAGAGAAATAAGAGGATTAAGGGAGGTAATGAATCAAATGGACTTAACAGACATCTATAGAACATTCCACTCAAATAGGAAAGAATATACGTTCTTCTCTCCAGCACATGGAACCTTCTCAAAAATAGTCCACATACTCAGTAAGAAAGCAAACTTACCCAGTTAAAAAAAAATATCGGTAACCACCTCTGTCTTATCAGAACACCATGGAATAAAGTTAGATTTCAACAACAATGCTCTCCCCAGAAAGCCTATGAACTCATGGAAACTAGACAGTCAACGACTGAACCACTCCTGGATCAAGGAAGAAATAAAGAAAGAAATTAAAGTCTTTCTTGAATTCAATGAAAACAAAGACTCAACATACTCAAACCTATGGGACACTATGAAAGCAGTGCTAAGAGGAAAGTTCATAGCATTAAGTGCCCACATAAAGAACATGGAGAAAGCACACATTGGAGACTTAATATCCCACCTGAAAGCTTTAGAAAAAAAAGAAGCAGACTCACCTAGGAGAAGTAGAAGACTGGAAATAATCAAATTGAGGGCTGAAATCAACAAAATAGAAACACAGAAAACAATCCAAAGAATCAATGAAATAAAAAGCTGGTTCTTGGAGAAAATCAATAAAATTGATAAACCCCTATCCAAACTAATTAAACGGGGGAGAGAGAATATGCAAATTAACAAAATCAGAAATGAAAAGGGAGACATAACCACAGACACAGACGAAATTCAGAGAATTATTAGATTTTACTACAAAAACCTGTATGCCACAAAATTGAAAAATGTAAAAGAAATGGACACATTTTTAGATAAGTACCATATACCAAAGTTAAACCACGACCAGGTGAACAATCTAAATAGACCTGTTAGTTGCAAAGAATTAGAAGTTGTTATAAAAAGCCTCTCCACCAAAAAAAGTCCAGGTCCAGACGGCTTCAATGCAGAATTCTACCAGAACTTCCAATAAGACCTAATACCTATACCCCTTAATATATTTCACAATATAAAAACAGAGAACTCATTGCCAAATTCCTTTTATGAAGCTGCAGTTACTCTGATACCAAAACCACACAAAGACATAACCAATAAAGAGAATTACAGGCCAATCTCACTCATGAACATCGACGCCAAAATACTCAACAAAATACTGGCAAACCTAATCCAAGAACACATTAGAAAAATTATCCATTATGATCAAATAGGCTTCATCCCAGAGATGCAGGGCTGGTTTAACATACGAACATCTATCAATGTAATCCATCATATAAATAAACTGAAAGAAAAAACCCATATGATCATTTCATTAGAAGCTGAAAAAGCATTTTACAAAATTCAACATCCCTTTATGATAAAGGTCTTAGAGAGATTAGGGATACAGGGCTTATACCTAAGTATAATAAAAGCTAGTTATAAAAGCCGACAGCTTACGTCAAATTAAATGGAGAGAAACTCAAAGCTATTCCACTAAAATCAGGAACACGACAAGGTTGTCCACGCTCTCCATACCTCTTTAATATACTGCTTGAAAATCTAGCAATAGCAATAAGACAACATAAAGGGATCAAAGGGATTCAAATTGGAAAGGAAGAAGTTAAACTTCCATTATTTGCAGACAATATGATAGGGTACATAAGCGACCCCAAAAACTCCACCAAAGAATTCCTTCAGCTTATAAACACCTTTAGTAGCGTTTTAGGATACAAGATCAATTCCAAAAATCAGGTGCCCTCCTATGCACACCTAACACTTAATACACCTGTCAGGGAATGAGAGCCAATTCTCATCTATGATTGCACATAGAATGTGTTCCCTTAGTATATTTCTGTGGGTGTGTAATCTTTAGGGTGGGTCACTCAAGGTATTATGTCAGTTTATTTGTTTTAATTTTCTGTGTCTATTAAACCAATTGAAATTTTTATATTGTATTTGCATATTATTGCTGTTTATGGCCATCTTCAGTGCTTGGTGATTCCCTGGGGGTTTAACATATGACAGAGCAGCTGACCTGCCTGAAAGTTGTTTATGTGCAAGAAAAACACACAAACACTGAGGCAGAGGCAGAGAAAGACACAGAAAAGAGAGAGACTCACCAGTGGCTGTGTGTTCGAGTGGATAGAGGGCAGGGGAACAAGGCAATTAGCTGGGACCTTTAGTCTGTATTTAAAAAGAATAAATGTGTTTTTCTAGGTGCTTTTGATATATGAACTGTTAGAGCAGTGGAACTTTAGAATAACACACAAATGCATTCACTCTGTGGCACAATTTCTCTCCAAGATATATAGGTAGCTTTCTTTTTTCCTTCTTTTTCTTTCTTTCTTTCCTTCCTTCCTTTCCTTCTTCCCTCCCTTTTCTTTCCCTCTAGCCTTCGTTTCCTTTCCTCCCTTTCTCTCTCCCTCTCATCTTTCTTTTCCTTTGTCTCTTCAGTAGGGTCTACTCTCCCACCCAAGTTGGCACTCAGCACACACCCGTGTTAGCTTCCAGCTCACAATGATCCTCCTGTCTCACTTCCATACTGGTATTGAGATCTGCCTACCTCTGCCTCCTGAGGGCTAGAACTAATGAATGTGCCACCAAACCTGGTTCCTAAGGATGCTTCACAAGGCCACGTGGCATCATATTTTTCATTTACCCAAAATTACACATAATACAAATGTGTGTATACAAACAAAGAAATAGTTTAAATGAGATTAAGCCACTTTGACTGACCATCTTCCCCTCAAGAGCTATAAACTACCAAATAAGGAACCCCAGTAATGAATACGAAAAGCCCCCTTTTGAGTGTTAGTTCATGTAGTCCAAGAGACTGCTGAAAGAGTACAGGCTATGGTCATTGCCTTGGCTATCAGAAGGTGGGGCTCAGTTTCTATTGCTGTATATACTATGCACTTTTGACATTAGACTCAGAGCTGTATCTCCCCTGAAATTCTCCTCCCTGAGGAATAACTTTCATGGAACTGGAAGGTATTTTTCAAAATATGAGAGAATGAAGCAACCAATAGTCCTACGAAGTACAGCAAGCACCAGCATAGAAGATCTCTGTTAAGGTGCATTCATGACACTCTATGTTTTGGTGGTAACCAGAAGTTGTCTACTGGGATTTAAAGCCCACTTTGGGGTGGGGTGTTGGGGAAAGCATGCCTGGTAGTGAAACTTAGTCATCTATTGGGCTAGTGAGGTTATGGGTCATAGAGGAGTGTGTACTACTGCTACTTTATTAAACCAGTATAATTCCAAATGCCTTCTAAATACTTTATAAGTCACTCCCAACCTCACCAAAGAACTTCTCTTTCCAACAGACAGTAACCATTACAGAACACAAGTAGGCTAAATATAGAGAATAACTGATCATGGGTGCCCAACCCCGGTGGATTCATCTACAACACAACTCCTGTACCCAAGACTCAGGGAACATTTCAGAAGACAGCCTCAGAAAGATTTCAAAAGTCAGAGATGAGGAATTCTGCTATGAGTTTGTGTCTCCTAGAAGCCACAGGGAAACTAAACCTGTGATAATGCAACTGTATGGCTGCTTAAACAAGACCTGATTGAGGAAAACAACAATAGGCAAGCTAATGCAGAAGCGGGAAACAGGTGGTGCCCCAGCCCTGGAGAAGAACTACAAGCAACTAAGGAATGCTGAGAAAGAGAGAGAGGGAGAAGGAGTCTTTCCCATGGGAGCCTCCAAGTCAGTTCTCCAATACCAAATGGCCAGTCTTTTCTTATTTTTCTCCCCCCTCCTTCTCTCTCTCTCTCTCTCTCTCTCTCTCTCTCTCTCTCTCTCTCTCTCTCTTAGTTTTTCAAGACAGGGTTTCTCTGTAGCTTGGGAGCCTGTCCTGGAACTAGCTCTTGTAGACCAGGCTGGCCTTGAACTCACAGAGATATGTCTGTCTCTACCTGCTGAGTGCTGGGATTAAAGATGTGTGCCACCATGGCCTGGCAACCAAGTGGCAGTCTTGAAATCATGTACATCAACACTGATAGTATTGCATCTCTATATTTATCTGTGTATACACACACATACACACACACACACATTAGCGCACAATTAGAGAGGAGGAGGCCAGGAATTTAAAAGGTGTTAGTTGGGGTAGTGCATAGATGGAGGGAGGAAGGAAAGGGAAATAATGTGATTTTATTTTAATTAAAACAAACAGGTGTGGTGGTACATCCTTAAACCCAGAATTTGGAGGGCAGAGGCAGGTTGGTCTTTGTGAGTTCAGGGCCAACCTAATCTACCTAGAATGTTTCAGGTCAGCTAGGCCTACCTAATGAGACCCTGTCTCCAAACAAAACCAAAACCAAACTAACTGTTTGTGGTGGGGCTTGCTGGTAGGGTTTGGTTAAGAGGTGGAAGAAGTGTTGTCATAAAAACAGACACGTGGACCAATGGAATCAAATTGAAGATGCAGATGTAAAGCCATATATCAGCCCATCCCTCCTGGGCTCCCTGCAGACACTCTACTCCCCACAGACTACCTCTCTGTTCCTATCCCACCCAGCTTGCATCAAGAACCCTTCTTCCTTCTGCCCTCTTCCTTCTTTGGGCATATAACACCACCTAGCTCAGCCTGTCTGGGCACTGGGGGAGAATCCTCAGGACAAACAGGCGAGTAGGAGTTCCTTTGTTTCACTGGCCTGCCTGCACCAAGCAAGGTAGGCGCATTGTTTACAAAATACCCAACTAGCATGGAGATCTGAGCTCGGTACCAGGAGAGCCATCATTGGGGTGAGTTTGTGACCCACGGCAGCAGCCCCAGACAGGGAACTCAGAAGTTCCTCACCCACCACCCCTCCTGGGCTCCCTGCAGAGACTCTACTCCCTGCAGACTGCCTCTCTGTTCCTATCCCACCCTGCTTGCTCCAGAACCCTTCTTCCTTCTGCCCCCTTCCTTCTTTGGGCACATAACACCACCTAGCTCAGCCTGTCTGGGTGCTGGGTCGAATCCTCAGGGTAAACAGGCAGGCAGGAGTTCCTTTGTTACACTGGCCTGCCTGCACCAAGCAAGGTAGGCGCTTTGTTTATGAATACCCAACCAGCATGGAGAGCTGATCTTGGCACCAGGAGAGCCATCGTTGGGCAAGGAGATCTGATATTGTCACCAGGAGAGACATCATTGGAGCACCAGGAGAACGATCACTGGGGAGTACTATCATTGGGAAGGTACAACAGTAGGCAAGGAGACCTGATCCTGTAAAAGTAGATCCATAGGAGAGCATTCAGAGGAAGAGATGGCCAATCACCAATGCAAGAATTCATCCAACATTCTGAAAAATAATATTAAACCACCAGGACCCAGCAACCTTACAACAGGAGAACATGAACACCTTAATCATGAAGAAGTAGAAAAAATTGACTTTATGAAAGTGTTTGACACCCTTAAACAGCATGTAAAAAATGCCCTTATAGAAATGGATGAGAAGTATAACAGAAAGTTTGAAGAATTGAGTAAATCAGTGAATGATACCCTAAGAAACCAAGGAAACACAATCAAACAGATAATGGGAACAGTTCAAGTTTTGAAAACTGAAATTGAGGCAAAGAAGAAAACACAAACAGAAGGCTGGCTGGACATGGAAAATCTAGGTAAATGAATAGAGACTACAGAAACAAGCATAACCAACAGAATACAAGAGATAGAAGAAAGAATCTCAGATTCTGAAGATACCATAGAGAAAATAAACACGCTGATCAAAGAAAACAGCAAGGCCAACAAACTCTCATCACAAAACATTCAGGAAATATAGGACAAAATAAAAAGACCAAACCTAAGAATAATAGGAGTAGAAGAAGGGGAAGAAGCGCAGCTCAACGGTCCAGAAAATATATTTAATAAAATTATAGAAGAAAACTTTCCCAACCTAAAGAAAAATATACCTACAAAGGTTCAAGTAACATACAGAACACCGAATAGGCTGGATCAAAAAAAAAAAAAAATCCCCTCGCCATATAATAATCAAAACACAAAGCACACAGAACAAAGAAAGAAAATTAAGAGCTGCAAAGGAAAAAGGCCAAGTTACTTATAAATGTAAACCTATCAGAATTACACCTGACTTCTCTATGGAATCAATGAAAGCCAGAAGGTCCTGGATAGATGTACTGCAGAAACTAAGAGACCATGGATGCAAGCCCAGACTACTATACCCATCCAAGCTTTCATAGAATATAAAGGGAGAAAACAAAATTTTCCAGGATAAAAACAAATTTAAACAATACATAGCCAAAAATCCAGCCTTACAGAAAGTAATTGAAGGAAAATCACAACCCAAGGAGTCCAACAATGCCCACAATAACTCAGATATCTAATGACCCTTCACCAGCACAACTCAAAGAAGGGTAAAAAAAGAGATAAAGAAAAAATGGCCAGAGTTAACAACCACTGGTCATTAATATCACTTAATATTAATGGCCTCAACTCACCTATAAAGAGACACAGGCTAAGACATTGGATATGAAAACAGGGTCCAACATTCCTCTGCTTACAAGAAACACACCTCAACCACAAAGACAGACATCTACTCAGGGTAAAGGGCTGGGAAAATATTTATCAAAAAAATTTACCTAGGAAACAATGAGGTGTGACTATACTAATTCCTCACAAAGTTGACTTCAAACTAAAATCAATCAGAAGAGATGGAGAGGTTCATTTTTTACTCATAACAGGAACAATTTATCAGGACAAAGTCTCAATCCTGAATATCTATGCCCCTAATATAAAAGCACCCACTCATGTAAAAGAAACATAACTAAATCTCAAGGCAGTCATCAAACCATACACAAAATGTAGGAGATTTTAACACTCCTCTCTCACCAATGGACAGGTCAATCAGACAGAAACCTAACAGGGAAATAAGAGGATTAAAGTAGGTAATGAAGCAAATGGACTTAATGGACATCTATAGAACATTGCATCCTAATAGGAAAGAATATACCTACTTCTCTGCAGCTCAAGGAACCAAAAATTGACCACATACTCAGTAATAAAGCAAACATCCACAGTTACAAAAAATATTAGCAACCACCTGTATCTTATAGATTACCTTGGATTAAAGTTAGAATTCAACAACAATGCTACCTCCAGAAAGACGACAAACTCATGGAAACTGGACAGTCAACTACTGAACAACTCCTGGATCAAGGAAGAAATAAAGAAATTAAAGTCCTTCTTGGATTCAATGAAAATGAAAACTCAACATACTCAAACCTATGGGACAGTATGAAAGCAGTGCTAAGAGGAAAGTTCATAGCACTAAGTTGACAGATGAGTTTATCCTGCCTTTTCACAGAGTGACTTACTTCTAAAGAGCACACAGAGGCTTATATTAATTATGAAATATTTGGCCGATTAGCTCACACTTATTATTGGCTAACTGTTACATTTTATATTAACCCTTAATTCTTATCTATGTTTAGAAACATGACTTATTACCTTTTCTCAATAAGTCATTCTCATTATTTTTTTCTGCCTCTAGCTGATAAGTCACTCTGCCATCCCCTTCCCATATTTCACTTAGTGTAGTAGCCTCAACTCTATTACCTGCCTAGTTACAGGAAAGTCTGTACCTTTCCAGTGACTAATCTTTATAGTCTACAAGAATGTTATCCCACAGTAGTTCCCCTTTTTTCTTTAAAACAAAGAGCTCTGTTTTATTTCATTTGTTAGCTTTAGTATATATATTGGAGGTAGAAGTTGCAGTCTATAGGTGTGAATGGCCTTAGTCAATGAAAAGGCATATCATGTTAGTCACAAGGCAGTTGAAATTTCATATTTAATTTGTTCCTTTATCTGGAGTTTGGCAGAGATTGGAGAGTTTGAGAGCTTGGCCAAACGTTCTGAAATTAAAAGAAAAGCATCCTTTTTGTCTCGAAGTATAGAAGACCAAATTATGAATAGATGGGTTTTGAAATTTCAGTCCTATATATACACTCTATGCATCAGCCTTGAGCCCTCGTCATGCTAACAGCTGATAGTCCTGCACATATTGGTCATCTAAAAATTTTCTAGCAGAATATTTAGAGTCATTTGCTTAGACCTAGAATGACTCTGTATCAAGTAATTTGTTTCTATGGCTTCTGCTGACTCATGTATATAGTGAGGGAACTCCCAAGTTAGTTTACCTCTGTGCCTCCTATAGTTTGAGGGATTGCCCTGACCTTGTGGAAAAGTGTCTTAATACAGTGTTACTTAGTAGACCAGAATTCCAGGGTAAGGCTCCATATTGCAAAAGTGGCCAGGTTTGAACTCAGTTATCTTGAAGTGTTGGGACATTTTGTTTACTACTGTGGAATAAAGCTCTTATATCCTGTATATATTTCTTATTTGTGTTGGTTCAATAAAATGTTCATTGGCCAGAATCCAGGCAGGTAGTATAGGCAGGGTAAACAGACTAGGAGAATCCTGGGAAGAGGAAAATATTCATTCTACAATCGCCATCCAGATGTATTGGAAACAAGATGTGAATGCTGCACTGAGTAAGCTACCAAACCACAAGGCTAATCTTAGATAAGACTTATGGGTTAATTTAAGGTATAAGAGCTAGCTAGGTATATGTGTGAGTTACTGGACAAACAAGGTTGTAATTAATGCAGTTTCTGTGTGAAAACTTGGGTCTCCGTGACCAAGTAATGAAAGGGCTATCTGTATCTACAATTTGCTCTTCTTTCTGTATGTATTTCACGATTTCTTTCCATATACCTTTCACCATCTCTCTATCATCTCTATACTCCATCATTTATTTTTCTATACTATCATCTTTTCCTGTATTATCTCTAGGTCATCTCATTGTCTATCATCTCTCTATAATCTCTTTGTCATCTCTTTATCATCTCTATCATCACTCTGTCATCTCATTATCATCTCATTTTCTATCATCTCTATATTGTCTCTATGTCTATCCTCCAGCATTTATTTTTTTTTGTCTCTCTTCCATCCCTTTCTCTATCCCATGTATCATCTCTTCTATTTCTCTATCATGGCTCAATCATCACTTCCTCTATCATCACTTTATCATCCATGTCTTTGTCTATCATCACTACCTCTTTCATCTCTTTCTTTATCATCTCTTCCTCTATCATTGCATTTACTATCGTATCTTACTATGATAACATTTTCTTTATCATCTCTTTCTGTATTGTCTATTTTCTATCATCAGTTTCTCTAATACCTCTGTCATCACTTACTCTATCATCTTGTTCTTGATCATCTATTATTCATTTCTAAATTACCTCTATCTGCCATCATTTCATTCTCCAGTCTATCATCTCCTATTCTACCATCTCTCTATCTTCTCTTACTCTATTATTTCTCTGTCATCTTTCTCTATCTTCTATTTCTCTACTATGTCTTTTTCTATCATCTCTTCCTCTATCATATTTCCTCTATCATGATTTCCTCTAACACTTCTCTATCATCTGATTCTCTCTCATCTTTTCTTCTATCATCTCTTCCACTACCATCCCGTACTCTACCATCACATTTTCTAGCGTCTCTTCTCTAGCATCTCTTTCTCTATCATATCTTCTTCTATCATCTTTTGCTCTATCATCTCTTGCTCTTTATTCTCTGTGTCATCTCTTTATCTATGACCTCTTCATTATCATCTGTCTTTATCACTTATGTATCATCTCTTCTCTAAGATCTCTATCACATATTTTTTAGCATCTTTTCCTATTTCTCTTGATCTTTTTAATGGTAGGCAGAAAATTCCACTGATAAAAATGTATCTCTTGGTATGGTATTATTTTTTTTAATTTATTTATTGAAAATTTCCACTTCCCTTCTTCAAATTTCACTTACACTCTGCCATCCCCCTCTCTGTCCCTCTGGAATTCTCAGAGATAACAGAGTGCCCTACCCAGTGGGAAGTCCGAGGCCTTCCCCACTAAATCCATGTCTAGGAAGGTCTGAATCCAAACAGACTAGGCGTGCAAAAATCAGTACACGCAGTAGAATCAAAACCCAGTACCATTATCATTGGCTTCTCAGTCAGTTTTCAGTGTCAGGCACATTCAGAGAATCTTGTTTGATCACATACTCATTCAGTATCAGTCCAGCTGGACTTGCTGAGCTTCTATTATATATGTCCCATAGTCTCTGTGTGTGGAAGCAATTCTTGAGGTCCTAACTCCCTTACTCATGTTCTCTCTCCTTATGATCTTCATCTGAACATTGGGAACTAAGTCCAGTGCTCCAATGTGTGTCAGTGTCTCTATCTACATACATTGCTAGATGAAGGTTCTAAGGTGATATGCAAGATTTTTATCAGTAGGGCTATGGAATAAGGCCAGTTCAGGGACACCCTCATCTGCTGCAAGATGAAAGAGCTAGGGACATCTTCCAAGGCACCTGGGACCCCCTCTAGAGCCAAGTCTTTTGCCAAACCTAAAATGGTTCCCTTTCTTGTGATATCTTCTTTTCTGCTCCGATATCCATCCTTCCTCAATCTCATTCATCCCTATTCCCAATCCTCCCATTCTCCCTTCTCTCTCCCCACTGCCACCCCCATGATCCCAACTTTCACCTGGCAATCTTGTCTACATCCAGTAACTAGGAGGTTAAATATATGTTTTTCTTTGGGTTCTCCTTCTTGTTTTCTTCTGTAGGATCATGAATTATAGGCCCAATGTCCATGGCTTATGGCTTGAGTCCACTTCTGATGGAGTTCATAACTTATTCATCTTTTTGTATCTAGGTTATCTCAGTAAAATATTTTCTATTTCCATTCTTTGAATGCAAAATTCAAGATGTCATTGTTTTATTGTACTGAGTGCATCTCTAAAGTGAATATATGCCACACCTTCTTTATCCATTCTTCTATTGAGGGGCACCTAGGTTGTTTCCAGGTTCTGGTTATAACAAATAGTGCTGGTATGAACATAGTTGAACAAATGCTTTTGTAGTATGATTGGGTATCTCTGGATGTATTCCCCAAAATTGAAATTATTGGATTCCAAGGTTGGTTGACTCCTCTATTATAATGTATCATACATCTCTACTTCTGATCAAGGTATCTATAAGCTGCTTCCATTTTGAGGCTGTTGTCATCATTTGTTGCACATTTGTTCAAAGATTGTTTAATATTGTAATATGAAGTAATAGTCTTTACGTTATATATTAAAGTGGTAAGTATTATAGGTTAATATTCACCCATGTTTTCCATACTTATATTTACACTAATCAGGTTCTCATGATACATAGAGACTGTATTCTGTACAGATAGGTAATCATCAAACACTTAAAGGAACTGCAGAAATTGGGATTTAAATAATTTAGGTTTTTTTGATGTGAGACACAATGGCTCTTTGCAGCACTGATCTATTCCTGAAAGAATGTTGAGCATCAAAGACACTGTACTTGGAGTTTGTACTATTCTTTGTAAAACTGGGCTTTGATGAATGAATTGCACTTGTTTGACTGATAAAATGCATGGTGTCTGGACTGGACAAGCAAGATACAAGAAAAATGACTGTCAAACCTTGCCAAAATATGGTAAGATTGTTTTCAAAATCTTCCTGCCTCTTTAAAAGGGCTGTCAATTACTCTAGGCCTTAGCCAAAGTGGTTTGCTTCAACATTGCAAATGAGACACTGGGTGATTTCCCAGGTAGACATATGTCTCTGTAATCTACTGTACATTTTGGAAACAGCTTTAATCCATTTATTGGCTACTCAAGTAATATTCTATCTCAATTCTCAGGCCTTGATGGAGGTTGAAGACTTGATAGTTGTAGATAACTTCCTCTTATGGTCTAGCCAACCCATTTCTAATACAAGACTAACACTCCTGGGAATAAAATAATCATTGAAATTTTGAGCATATATTTCTTGCTCAATATTGCCTATACTGGCTATCAATCTAACTTTTATTCTTGATATCTGTTCTTATTATATGTAGTCCTGTATTGGTTTTGAACATTCTTATTAGGTAAAAGGGGAGGTGATGTGGAAACTCCTTTGGCCAATGGCCTTTGAGAGGCTGGACCTTGTGTGGTGTGACTTTGTGGTACCAGAAACACTTAGGAGAGCCCATTCTGCCTCTTGTGCAAAGCAACAGCCTCTCGTCAACCTGGGGAGCTACTGGGAGAAAAAGATTCCAAGAGTGTGGTAAACTTCCATGATTTTTTTCTTACTGAAGAGTTGTTGACAGGAGGAGTTACTGTGGGTAACTCTCCAGGTTTTCTCCCTTACTTATGAGCTAATGGTAGTAAGACTGGCAATTCTGTCTTAGGAAAGTATCTTTTAGGTCATATTTTTACTTGGGACAGCTGGCAAATGAAGCTATCATGAATTTGATGCTCTTCCAGCCCTCCTGTTTCTTTTTAAGTTGTTGGCAACATACGTGGCCTTATGCCTAAGCCAAGAACTTTTTCCCGTTGAAGTGGCCATTGAGGACAGGTCCTCTAGGCCTTAGCTCTTATTGGGGAGCTATTAGCAATTGAAACTGCCATCAGATATGTTTTCCTGGCCTCATCAAACACTGAGTTCTTATTGGAGGAGTAGATGGAGGATGGGGAAGGGAGAAGTTGGCAGGAGTGGAAGGACAGCGGATGCACTAAGGTAACACCCACAGTGGTATACTGTCATGTATCAATTAGCAGTAATTGTTAGCCCCATAGGCATTCACTTATTCCATTCAGATAGCCACGGTTCCATCTTTCCATATGACTCAAGGTTAATAGCTAGTTTAAAGGTAAAGCAAACTGTGATGAGCAGCAAGTGACTGAAACCCACTGGAAACACTAGGAGCCAAAAGTGATGATTCTTTGCTGGGGCATGGTGCATCCTGGCATATGAGGAGGAGGAAGGTGTCATATGCAAGCAAGGACTGAGAAGCCCCCAATTCTCATCTCTGCCATTCGTTCTTTATTGCCTGCATGATGGCTTATATGCCTCATCACTCCCTCTTAGATTTGATTTCAATAAATGACAGATATCACTTGTCATATTAACTGCTGCTTATCTAATATTTAAGAAAGCATTATCTCTGTTTACTTATATTCATCAGGCACTTCAATCTCAAGTCCTGATTGATTATTTCTCCTTTCTATGCTCTGTTGGTCTTTTGATTGCTTTCATGATTCTGAAAAATTCCTTTCTCAAATTTCTTCTCCAGAATTCCCACAATGGTTAGTGTTCTTTCTCAAGACAAGCAAATGACATTATTATTATTATTACTATTATTACTATTGTTATTGATGTTACTTTTATTATTGTTGTTGTTTTTCTGCTGTGATTTTATCCTGAAAACTTATCCACAGGGATTCACTGGAGTTCTCAATTGTACAAAGAGACATTTCTACAAATGATTACTTCAACTCCATGCTTTCTAATCATTTTATTATTTGTCTGATTGTGTTCATTGCAGCCAAATTATTGTTTTCCAATTGAGGCCTTAGTCTAAGACACTGTATGTGACCTGTTCCTATTCCATAGCACATTCCCACACTTTGTGTTCAGACTGTGACATGCTTATACAATCCATTCTCTCTTTGTTGAACAACCTCTGGCTGGTATTATTTCATGTCCTTGTTCCAAGTTCTGTTTGTACTTCCAATGGGTCCTTTTAAATATCCAGGCTGTTTCTTCACAAGTGATGGTATCTTTGATCATCAGGATGAGCTGCAGTTGCTTCATTTCAAAGTTGTTTCTTCTGCATCAAGATGCTGACACTTTGCAAATAGCCATTTTCTTAGACTTCCAGTCAGCGGCAGAATCCATTAACGATTCTTACCTGAGACAATTAAGGCATATATGGTGGCTGCCAGGTGGTGGATTTCTAATTTCATGATTCCTTTGCATTTATGAGTTGGAATGCCACCCCAAGGACCCAGTTTTCTCCTCCACTGTTTTTTTAGTCCAAGCAGTTGTGATTCAAACATTTTCTTCCAAAGATTTAAAATGGCAGCTATTATTGATTTCTGCGATGTTAAATTGTCCCTGGTCGGCAACCAACAAGCCTTCATGCCATCTCATGTTTTCCTTTTGACATTTGTGTTGTTTGAGAACTTAGTTACTCCCTGGATGCATGAGATATTTTAGGCTTCTGCCTTCTGCTTCCCTCTGCCTATCAATCCACCATTTCTCCATGGAGTGCTGTTATCTTCTTCTTCGGGGAATGATATCAGAAGTTAAACCCCAGCACTTGGAATGATGAATACTGAATGAGTCTGATGTTTGCATCTGTGGCCTTTCAGAGAACTAACATCAGGAAAAGCCTTTTATATAAACACACGTACACTCACTACTGTATACACGTGAAAACCTATAGGTCAGCACATGAGTTTTCTCACTTGTTCTCCCTGATCTACTTCGTGCTTAGAGTTCCCATTGCATCTCCTTTCCATTTTAAGACTCACTTTTCTAGTGGAAAAGCTGTTGCTCTCATTCCTCACTATCCCGATATGGTTTTATTGCTAAATCACCTGCTAGACGGTAAAAGACACAATCTAAACAGGGCTCAGTGTGTGTGTATAGAGTAAATTTGAATCTTTATTCTGAGAAGTTATAATCAAAGTGTCAGGAAGTTACTTACAGCTACTGTTAGTAGTATTGTGCATTGGAGGCACATTACTCATTCTGCATATCAAGAACTAGGCAACTGGAGGAATCTTCTCTGTCTTTTCCTGGGTCCTAGAAGCCATAAGACTTTCAATAATGTATTAATTATATTTCTTTTAATCTATTAATATCATCTCTCTCTTATTATTCATCTATCCATCCATCCTTCCATCTATCCATTTATTCCTCATTTGTATATCGAATATCTAACACCTGTCTCTGTTTCTCTCTGTCTATCTATCTTTCTATTTATCTTGTCTTAGTTATGGTTTCTACTGCTGTGAAGAGATAAAATGACCACCATCAGACTTATAAAGGAAAGCATTTAATTGGGTTCTGTCCATTAACATCATGGCAGAATTATACCAGACTTCAGGGAGACACGGTGTAGGAGAAGGGAAGAGTTCTACATCCAGACCCTTGGGGAGCACGAATGAAGAATAAGACACTGGACCTATGTTGAGATTCAGACATCAAAGAGTATCTCTGGTGACACTCTTTCTCGAACAAGGCAACACCTCCCAATAATGTCTGTTAACCAAAGCCTCTGACAACACTGGTATTAAATTATTGACCTTAATTCTGCTTGACAAACTACTCTTAGTAGAAGGATTTAACATTTGCTGAACCTAGACTCAGATCTCACACAGTATGCCAAGCAGGTCCAACTGTGACGAGATATTGAAAAATCTCCAGCTGCACCCATTAGGTAGTGTCTACACTATAGGCATTCCTGTGAAGGTAAGATGACAATGTTTAAGAGCACTGTAGCTCTGGAGACAAGGAGAGATCTTAGGGTAAATGTCACTGAGTTCTCTGTTTCCTTCTGCTTAAAAAGCCCCGATTCTGCATTCTTGAAAAAAGGGTCCCATATGCATTTGGAATAATTGTTATCCATGGTATTTGTCAGCTTCTTTGTTGCTTTCAAAGGACAGACAATCTTCTTTTTACCTATCTTACCCAGCCATCTTCTGTGGTATCATTCAGTTGAACACTCATGGAAATACACTTCTGAAAGGCTGTCTGCCCATATTAGTGTGAAGTCTAACCCTTCCCAGATCAGGAGATGAGGAGTTATTTCCCCCGACAGATGATTTCCTTGCATCTTCGGCAGTGGATGATAGTGCTGTGATGTTGATCATGGCAATTTCTTTTTCAATTTGCTGAGAGAAGGGAGTGATAGATATACATGGATGATGGTAAGGAGCAGAAATCTAAGCAACTGCAGGAAGAGAGGAAACACAGAAACAGTGACACTGAGAAACATACAACAGGGTTGTGAGTCAGGGACAGCCTTGATTTGCTATAGGATACTTATCCTTGCCCTTGAAACTCAAGCTGGTAGAAATGTCAGTGTCTCTTTAACAGCTCCCCTAGGACATATAGGGATAATTGAGCTGGCTTCATTCTCCAGAGCCCATCATATCCCCTAGTCTCTCAGGAGACTTTTCAGTTCGAAGTGATACAACACAATTCAAAATGGCTTTAGGGAAAGGCAAAGTTTAGTTAAAGCCGAAATTCATCTAGGCATCAAAAGACAGTGAGTAACCTTCAAATGGGACTGGAATGGTGATTAAAAAATCTTGACCAGGATGCAGGTCTTGCTTTCTATTTTTTTTTACTGACATTATAATGGACACAATGTTAGGATATTTTACCTGGCTGTTTTAAGGTCATTTGAGTTTTTACAAAGCCTAAAGTGGTCAGTTGAGGTAACTCTAACAAAAACATTATGCCATAAAATGACTGGTCTAGCTAAATGAGGAAGATAGAACATACAGTGTCCAACAGTTTGCCATGGCAAGGCAGGAAAAGCCACCCATGCCTGGATTTGGAGGAGAGTTTCAGGGAGAACTAAAGGGAAGGGGCAGGAAGGTCCATGTGGCAGATGGGGTATACAAGTGCTTATTTATAATCAGTACTCTGTTTAACTTTGTGATATTGTTTTCTTATTTTGAACACCATTGGAATTCTGTAGTCACTGTGCTGTGAATTCAAAAATGAGCAATCACTTTCTATATGAGTCTCAATTTATGACTAACATACTGAAAAGAGAGTTTCTTTGTCAGTGATAAAGAAGCTGTGTGTATACAGGCCTGAGTTCAGACTCCAGAGACCTTATTCAAAGCTTTCCAAGGTGGAGTGTGTGCTTGTAATGTCACTGCATGGGAGGCAGACACAGTGGATTCTGGTACTGACTGGCCCAACTGCATCTTCTATTCAGGAAATCCTAGGTCCCTGTAAGTGATACTGTCTTAATTAGCATGGTAGTTGATTTCTGAGGAATGACCACTGAAGTTGTCCTTTGGTCAAATCACACACACACACACACACACTCTCACAGAGAGAGAGAGAGAGAGAGAGAGAGAGAGAGAGAGAGAGAGAGAGAGAGAGAGAGAGGAAAAGCCACCAAATAACCTTCCAAACCACATAACTGCAGATGCACAAATGCTAATAGTTTAATACACTTGGCATCATTTTTGTGTCAAGTGGCAGTCATGTGTGCAAGATTAGATGGTTGAACAGTGCCCCTTCCAATGGGAATAATGAGATTTTAGCTATTGGGTGGCTTAATTATCTTCATTGTGAGGCAGAACCCCACCCAACTTTCTGGAATCTTCCAGCTACCAGGGTCCCATCCCATTTTAAGAACTCCATCTATTAACATCTCCATAAGGTCTCAAAGAGTGTCACTGCTACTGGCTGTTAAATATATTGGAGCTGCTTTGGAGTGGTTGGGAAAAGAAGCCAGCTCATCAGGTGTGTGGTACTTTAGTTGAAAAATTCACATTATCGTTATCAGACCTGGAAGTAAGAGGGAGAGCAGAATGAACTATATGAGAAATACAGCAGGTGAACATGACAGGAGCTGTAATGGGAAGAATTTGTTTCCTTTAAAGCATGGAGAAAGACTTGTGAAGACAGACAGCATAAATGGGTGTCAACCTGTAGAAGAAGAAAAATAGATCCATATTGTTCAGCATGCACAAAATGCAACTACAAATGGATTAAAGACCTCAATATTAATCTGACCACACTGAACTTCATAGATGAGAAGTTGAAATGAGTCTGCAATACATGGACCCAGGAGACCACTTCCAGTGTAGAACCTGAGTAGCATAGACCATGAGACCAAAAAGGAATAAATGTGACACCTCCTGAAAGTGAGAAGCTTCTGTAATGCAAAAGACATTGTCACTAAGACAAAAAGGCATCCTTTTGAATGTGAAAAATCTACACCAGTCTGTAATCAAAATTCTGATCTCCAAATATGTAAAGAAATCCAGAAACTAGACATTAACACTCAAGTTACTGCAATTAAAAAGGGGTACTTAACTGAACACAGATTTCTCAACAGAAGACTTTCAAATGGGCAAAAGACAATGCCATGCTTAGCCATTTTAGCAATCAGGGAAATGCACATCAGAACATCTCTGCTATACCATGTTACAACTGTCAGAATGGCTAAAATCAAAAACACCAATGATAGACTATGCTGAAAAGGATGTAGAGTAGAGGAACACCCAACCCTTGTTGTCGGGAATGCAGACTAGTGAAACTACTTGGAAAATCAATGTGGCAGTTTTTCATGAAACTGGGAGTCATGCTACCTCAGAACTGAATAATTCCACTCTGTAAGAGCATTGTGCTCTTGAATACAGTTCCGTGCTTGTTTGAAGTAAAAGAGTGACTACTATTTTTAATAGAAATGATTAATTTTTTTTTATGAGTGTGAGTTTATCTGCACATTAGTGTGTTCACCATGTGCATTCAGTGCTTGTGTTGGCCAGGGTCAGATGTTCTATTACTGGAGTTACAGATGTTTGTATGGGTGGGAGGAATTGAAACCGGGTCCTCTGGAAGACAAGCAAGTGACCTTAAATGCTGAGCCATCTCTCTCATGCAAGAATGATAGTTCCCTTTCAGGGGAAGGCCTAATTACTAACAGACCTAATCACCAAAACCTGTGGAGGATATTTTGTTGTCCTAACAGGAGTCCAGGTGGTGGGTGACTCACTCAGTTGCCCTCCCTCCCCTTCTCACTCTTGTTACCTGCTTGCTATCTTGTGCCCTTTTCTCTCTTGCTTAGGACACAGAACTCTTGAACAACACCATCCTCACTGGAAACATCATAGGGTTGAAGAAGAAAATTCTGTGTTGGATGTCTTGGAGTATCTGGAATGCTGCTGGCCTGATAAAGATTTTGTGAAGGTACCAGAGAAACACTCATGCTCTGATGTTTCATTCTCTCTGTCTTTAAATCTCCAGAATGTTTTCTTTCTTTTTCTCCCCCTTCACCTTCACCATGTTCACACTTCTCACTCATGCATGTTCTGTCTGAATATCTGTCATTTGAATCATTGGAGATGACCTTACAGAAGAGGAGATTATTGTCAACAAAGAAGCTTTTGTTTCCTTTGCTGGTTTTTGGTCTCAACAAATGATCTCTTCCCTTTTCCCTCTTCTTCCTTCCTCTCTGTCTTACTCATAAGAGGGCTGCTTCCTTTACTTTGGCAATCGATACATCATTGCAGGTTTGACCAACTGGCAATGCCTAGTTGAATTATTTACTGAGTAGTCTTTCATTATGTACCCTACTTCCTGCAGCAGCTGTCTGCATTATCTATATGAAGTCTCATACCAGTAAAGCCTCCTTTACTTTGGCTCAAAAACTAATTTGGGGTCAATGTAAGATAATAAAACACACAAGCTTGATGCGTTAAAATTTTATTAATATACATTAAAGTGAAAGCTATTAAAATAACAAAATAAATGGAGAAAACAAAATTTTCCAGGATAAAAACAATTTTAAACAATACATAGCCACAAATCTAGCCCTTCAGAAAGTAATTGAAGGAAAATCACAAACCAAGGAGTCCAACAATGCCCACATTAACTCAGACATCTAATGAACCTTTACCAGCACAACTTGAAGAAGGGAAACACACAAACTATACTACCAAAAGAAAGAAAGAAAGAAAGGAAAAATGACCGGAGTTAATAACCACTGGTCATTACTATCACTTAATATCAATGGGCTCAACTCACCTATAAAGAGGCACAGGCTAAGAGATTGGATACAAAAACAGGATCCAACATTCTGCTCCTTACAAGAAACACACCTCAACCACAAAGACAGACATCTACTCAGAGTAAAATACTAAAAAATGTTTATCAAGCAAACGGACCAAAGAAACAAGCAGGTGTGGCCATACTAATTTCTAACCAAGTTGACTTCAAACTAAAATCAATCAAAAGAGATGGAGATGGACATTTTTTACTCATAACAGGGACAATTCACCAGGATGAAGTCTCAATCCTGAATATATATGCGCCTAATATAAAAGCACCCACTTTTGTAAAAGAAACGTTACTAAAACTCAAGGCAGTCATCAAACCACACACACTAATAGTAGGAGATTTCAACACTCCTCTCTCACCAATGGACAGGTCAATCAGACAGAAATCTAATAGAGAAATAAGAGGATTAAGGGAGGTAATGAATCAAATGGACTTAACAGATATCTATAGAACATTGCACTCAAATAAGAAAGAATATACCTTCTTCTCTGCAGCTCATGGAACCTTCTTGAAAATAGACCACATACTCGGTAACAAAGCAAACTTACACAGTTACAAAAAAATATTGGTAACCACCTGTGTCTTATCAGATCACCATGGATTAAAGTTAGAATTCAACAACAATGCAATCCCCAGAAAGCCTATGAACTCATGGAAACTGGACAGTCAACTACTGAACCACACCTGGATCAAGGAAGAAATAAAGAAATTAAAGTCTTTCTTGAATTCAATGAAAACAAAGAGTCAACATACTCAAACCTATGGGACACTATGAAAGCAGTGCTAAGAGGAAAGTTCATAGCATTAAGTGCCCAATTAAAGAACACGGAGAAAGCACACATAGAAGACTTAATAGCACACCTGAAAGCTTTAGAAAAAAAAGAAGCAGACACACCTAGGAGAAGTAGAAGACTGGAAATAATCAAATTGAGGGCTGAAATCAACAAAATAGAAACACAGAAAACAATCCAAAGAATCAATGAAACAAAAGCTGGTTCATGGAGAAAATCAATAAGATTGATAAACCCCTATCCAAACTAATCAAACGGGGGAGAGAGAATATGCAAATTAACAAAATCAGAAACGAAAAGGGGACATAACCACAGACTCAGAGGAAATTCAGAGAATCATTAGATTTTACTACAAAAACCTGTATGCCACAAAATTGGAAAATGTAAAAGAAATGGACACTTTTTTAGATAAGTACAATATACTACATTTATACCAGGATCAGGTGACCAATCTAAATAGACCTGTTAGTCATGAAGAATTAGAAGTTGCTATAAAAAACCTCCCGACCAAAAAAAGCCCAGGTCCAGACGGCTTCAATGCAGAATTCTACCAGAACTTCCAAGAAGACGTAATACCTATACTCCTTAATGTATTTCACAATATTGAAAAAGAGAAGTAGTTGCCAAATTCCTTTTATGAAGCTGAAGTTACTCTGATACCAAAACCACACAAAGACACAACCAAGAAAGAGAACTACAGGCCAATCTCACTCATGAACATCGACGCAAAAATACTCAATAAAATACTGGCAAACAGAATACAAGAACACATTAAAAATTATCCATTATGATCAAGTAGGCTTCATCCCAGAGATGCAGGGCTGGTTCAACATACGAAAATCTATCAATGTAATCCATCATATAAATAAACTAAAAGTAAAAAACCAGATGATCATTTCATTAGATGCTGAAAAAGCATTTGACGAAATTCAACATCCCTTTGTGATAAAGGTCTTAGAGAGATTAAGAATACAAGGGTCGTTCCTAAGTATAATAAAAGCTATTTATAGCAAGCCATCTGCTAACATCAAATTAAATGGAGAGAAACTCAAAGCTATTCCACTAAAATCAGGAACACGACAAGGTTGTCCACTCTCTCCATACCTCTTTAATATAGTGCTTGAAATTCTAGCAATAGAAATAAGACAACATAAGGGGATCAAAGGGATTCAAATTGGAAAGGAAGAAGTTAAACTTTCATTATTTGCAGACGATATGATAGTGTACATAAGCGACCCCAAAAACTCCAGCTAAGAACTCCTTCAGCTGATAAACACCTTTAGTAGCGTTGCAGGATACAAGATCAATTCCAAAAAATCAGTTGCCTTCCTATACACAAAGGATAAGGAAGCAGAGATGGAAATCAGAGAAGCATCACCCTTCAGGATAGCCACAAATAGCATAAAATATCTTGGGGTAACTCTAACCAAGGAAGTAAAGAATCTATTTGACAAGAACTTTAAGTCAATGAAGAAAGAAATTGAGGAGGACACCAGAAAATGGAAGGATCTCCCTTGCTCTTGGATTGGGAGGATCATCATAGTAAAAATGGCAATTCTAACAAGGGCAATTTATAGATTCAAAGCAATCCCCATTAAAATCCCAAAAAAATTCTTCACAGATCTTGAGAGGACAATAATCAACTTTATATGGAGAAACAAAAAACCCAGGATAGCCAAAACAATCTTATATAATAAAGATCGTCTGGAGGCGTTACCATCCCTGATCTCAAACTCTATTACAGAGCCTCAGTATTGAAAACATCTTGGTATTGGCATAAAAACAGAGAAGTCGATCCTTGGAACCGAGTAGAAGACCCTGATTTTAACCCACAAACTTATGAACACCTAATTTTTTATAAAGAGGTAAAATTATTGAATGGAAAAAAAGAGAGCATCTTCAACAAATGGTGCTGGCAGAACTGGTTGTCAACGTGTAGAAGAATGAAAATAGATCCATATCTATCACCATGCACAAAACTCAAGTCCAAATGGATTAAAGATTTCAATATTAGTCTGAACATACTGAACCTGATAGAAGAAAAATTGGGAAGTACTCTACAACATATGGGTACAGGAGATCACTTCCTACGTTTATCCCCTGCAGCACAGACATTAAGGACAACATTGAATAAAGGGGACCTCCTGAAACTGAGTAGCTTCTGTAAAGCAAAGGACATTGTCACTAAGACAAAGAGGCAACCCACTGACTGGGAGAAGTTCTTCACCAACCCTGCAACAGACAAAGGTCTGATCTCCAAGATATATAAAGAACTCAAGAAACTAGACTTTAAAATGCTAATGAACCCAATAAAAAAATGCGGCACTGATCTGAACAGAGAATTTTCAACAGAAGAAATTCAAATGGCCAAAAGACACTTAAGGTCATGCTCAACCTCCTTAGCGATAAGGGAAATGCAAATTAAAACAACTTTGAGATACCATCTTACACCTGTCAGAATGGCTAAAATCAAAAACACCAATGATAGCCTTTGCTGGAGAAGTTGTGGAGAAAGAGGCACACTCACTCATTGTTGGTGGGAATGCAAACATGTGCAACCACTTTGGAAATCAGTGTGGCGATTTCTCAGGAAATTTGGGATCAACCTACCCCAAGATCCAGTAATACCACTATTGGGAATAAACCCAAGAGATACCCCATCAAATGACAAAATTATCTGTTCAACTATGTTCATAGCAGCATTGTTTGTAATAGCCAAAACCTGGAAACAACCTAGATGCCCTTCAATGGAGGAATGGATGAAGAAATTGTGGAATATATACATATTAGAGTACTACTCAGCAGTAAAAACAATGACTTCTCGAATTTTGTGTGCAAATGGATGGAAATAGAAAACACTATCCTGAGTGAGGTATCCCAGACCCAAAAAGAGGAACATGGGATGTACTCACTTATAATAGTTTTCTAGCCATAAATAAAAGACATTAAGCATATAATTTGTGATCCTAGAGAAGTAAAATAAGAAAGTGAACCCAAAGAAAATCATATAGTCATCTGCATGGAGATGGGAAGTAGACAAAATTGCAGGGCAAAAACTGGGAACTTGCCGGTGAGGTGGCATGGGGCAAAGGGGAAATGGGATGAGAAACATGAGAAGGGGAGGATGGGAGGATCCCGGGGTTTGGGACGGTTGGGATATAGGAAGGGAGGATACAGGAGCAGCGAAGTATATATCCTATCTAAGGGAGCCATCTTAGGGTTGGCAAGAGACTTGACTCTTGAGTGGTTCGCAGGTGTCCAGGAATACGTCCCCAGCTGGTACCTTGGGCAACTGAGGAGAGGGAACCTGAAATGACCCTCTCCTATACTGATGAATATCTTGCATATCATCTTAGAACCCTCATCTGGCGATGGATCGAGGTAGTGACAGAGTCTCAGTTTGGAGCAACGGTCTGAGCTCTTAAGGTCCGAATGAGGAGCAGAAGGAGGGAGAACATGAGCAAGGAAATCAGGACCACGAGGGATGCACCCAGCCACTGTGACAGTGGAACTGATTTATTGTGAGCCCACCAAGGCCAGCTGGTCTGGGACTGAATATGCATGGGTTGATTCTGGACTCTCTTAGCATGGCGGACAATGAAGACAGATGAGAAACCAAGGACAATGGATCTAGGTTTTGATCCTAATACATGAACTGGCTTTGTGGGAGCTTATGCTGATTAGACGCTCAACTTCCTGGACGTAGATAGAAGACCTTCGTCTTCCCGCAGGGCAGAGAATTTGGACTGCTCTTCAGTATTGAGAGGGAGGGGGAATGGTGTGGGGGGAGGAGAAGAGGATTAGGGATAGGGGGAAGAGAGTTGGGGAAGGGGCAATATTTGGGAGAAGGGGAGGTAAATGGGAAACGGGGAGCAGGTGGAAATTTTAATTAAAAAAGAATAAAAAAATAAAGAAAAGTTAACAGATGAATTGCAAAAAAAGAAAAAAAGAAAATTAAGGCGATGTAAGACATTTTCAGCTAAATGACAGCGGAGAGAATTTGCTGATAATGTTGCAGCACTATAAGAGATGCTAAATGAAAGTTTCAAGCCAAAGGAAAAATGCCATCGCATGGAAATTTAGGTCTTAAAAGGCAAAGAAATGATGTGAAATTGAAAATGTTCTACATTCTATAAAGCTAATTAGCTTGTTAAAGTAAAGCTGGTGATAGTATATTGGGATTTAAGTATATTTAGAAGTGAAATAAAGAGCAGTGGTGCCGAGGATGGTAAAATAAATAAATAAATTAATTAATTAATTAATAAAAACTAATTTGAGGTCAATGTAAGATAATAAAACACACAAGCTTGATGTGTTAAAATTTTATTAATATACATTAAAGTAAAAGCTATTAAAATAACAATAAAAAGCCTCATCATGCACATCCTGGCTTAATTTGAATACCAGCAAAGGAACACCCAGCTTGTAGTTGAGATATCTTTACATGGGATACTTCTCCCGAATTCTCTTTATTAGTGATCGATGAATATTTTGGCTCCAAATTTTTTTGGAACCTTATGGATGTTTCATTGTCCTTAATTTTGTCAGAAAGATTTAAGATTTGTATTTATGTTTTCCCCACTATTTTTTGCATATTGGTTGCTCATTGCTCTTCTAACAGAATCCACAGAGAAAAAGGATTCTAAATTTGAATCAATCAGAGAGCTCCCAGTTCCAATTGGCTCAGATAGTGTAGGAAATTCACCCAAAGATCCTGCTCTTCAGATCTCATCTGCTTCTTTTGAGAGGTGAAAGGAGACCTGGTCTTAGGCTTTTCCAACTTACATTATGCATCTGTTTATGTAGAGGTCAGAAGACAGCTTTTTCTCTCCCTTCACCACCACCATGTTCACACTTTTCTCTCTTGTATGTTCTGTTTGAATGTCTGTCATTTGAAGGAATGGAAATGCCCTTACAGAAGAGGAGATTATTGTCAACAAAGAAGCTTCTGTTTCCTTTGCTGGTTTTTTGTCTCAACGGATGATCTGTTCCCTTTTCCCTCTTCTTCCTTCCTCTCTGTCTTTCTCTTAAGTGGGCTGCTTCCTTTATTTTGGCAATCGATACATCATTGCAGGATTTACCCACTGGCGATGCCTAGTTGAATTATTTACTGAGTAGTCTTTCTTTATGTACCCTAATTTCCTGCAGCAGCTGTCTGCATTATCTGGATGAAGTCTCATACCATTAAAGCCTCCTTTACTTTGGCTTAAAAACTAATTTGGGGTCAATGTAAGATAATAAAACACACGAGCTTGATGAGTTAAAATTTTATTAATATACATTAAAGTAAAAGACTATTAAAATAAAAAGCCTCATCATGCACATCCTGGCTTAATTTGAATACCAGCAAAGGAAAACCCTTATTGCATTTGAGATATCTGGACATGGGATACTTCTACCCAATTCTCTTCATTTGTAATCAATATTTTGTCTCCAATTTCTTTCAGAAACTTCTGGAAGTTTCATTGTCCTTACTTTCTGTCAAAATTCTTTAAAATTAGTATTTATGTTGCCCCCCCTTTTCTTTGCATATTGGTTGCTCATTGCTCTTCTTACAGAAACTGCAGAGAAAAAAGGTTCTAAATTTGAATCAATCAGAGAGCTCCCAGTTCCAATTGGCTCAGATAGTGTAGGAAAATTAAATTCACCCAAAGATCCTGCTCTTCACATCTCATCTGCTTCTTTTGAGAGGTGAAATGAGACCTGGCCTTAGGCTTTTCCAACTTACATTATTCATCTGTTAATGTGGAGGTTACAAGACAGCTGTGTAGACTCATGTTCTTCCTTCCACTCTCTGGGTCTTTGTTTTCTTGGTCTGGGCTGGTTTAATACTTATAATATGGCCTTGCCTTAGAACTCCTGGCAATCCTTGTGCTCGTTAGGTTAAACAAATTAAACAAAGCAAGGGCTTCCATATTAGGAGTCAAGAAAAACCTGAGTTTAGGACATAGGTACATATGAGACAGACTGACAATGCATATCTTCACACATGGAAACACACATACAAACACACACACACACAGCCATATATTTGAGACGGGTTACCTCATTGAACCAGATGGTTATTCATTTTTCCAGAACAGGTGGTCTAATTGGTGTATAAGTATGGATATGGTTGACTCTAGATCAAAGAGAGGTAGCTTAGTGCCATACTTGGCCGAGAAGGGCCTAAGGATGTGTAGTGTGCCTTCATACATATGGAAGCTGTTTCATTCTTTGTGTGTGTGTGTATATATGTGTGTGTGTATTCATGAATGTGAGTGTAAGTGGGCATTGCCACAGTAAGCATGTGGGCTTGAGGAGAGGAGAGGACAACCCAGCATATCAGTAGTTGCTTTCCATTTTGTTTGATATGGTGTCTTTATTGTTTTTGTTGCTTATTCAAGGCTAGTTGACTAGCTAGCTTCTGAAGAGTCTCCTGTCTCCACCTCCCAATTTGTCTTAAGAGAACTGGACTTGCAGATACTTGTACACATCCTGATTTTAAGTAGATTCTGAGAATTCAGTCATAGTGCCTTTCACTTTCATGGCAAGTGTTTTGCCTACTGTGGCAACTTCCTGGCCCATGGTTAATTAATGTTACTATTATTTAATTCAGTAACATTTCTATTAGCCATAGTTTTCTAGAGTAACAGAACTTATAGAAAAAGTTTTAACACAATGGTTTACAGGTTGTGGCCTTGTTAATCCCACTATGAAAGGAATGTCCAAAAGCAAAGTAGGTATTCAGTCCGAGACTCTGAATGTGTCAGCTAGTCTTTTGTACACACCAGAATTATAAAGAATTCTGTGTTAATGCTGGTGAGGGAATAGCCTTGCCTTTGAGAGCAAGCAGGCCGAGAAAGAGATTCCTCCTTTCATCTTTTTTTTTATAAAAGCTGCAAGCAGATGGTGTGGCCAGACAAAAATGCCTCTTCCTACCTCAAAAGAGTCCTATCTCAAAGATCCAGATTAGGAGTGTGTCTTACCACTTCAAAATTGAAATTAAGAAGAAATACCCCTCCGTAAATATGCCCAGTCATTAAAATACTTATTAACTCTAGATGTAGTCAAGTTGATAACTAAGAATAGCCATCCCATCATTATGAATATATTGTCTATTCATATAGAAATCTGTATTTCTACCTCATAAAATCCTCCAAGGTTGTATGGCCACAGATCTACTTCACTTCCTATGAGACTTTTCTTAAGTCGGGCAGAGATGCCCCTTCATTGGAATGTCAATCCTGTTCACTCCAATCTACACCACCAGTTTAACACCTTGTAGGGGTGCAGGGATGTCACATTTACATGCTGATTTTCTGGTTTAGATTTTGCAGGAATATAGAAAGGTTATTATTCAGGGCCCCTCTTTTATAAAATAATGGGACACATACTACAGTTCATCCCATCACTCTGGTGGCAAAGTCTGTCTATGTAAAATCTGAAAGCGGCATTTGGAAGTGTGTGACTTAGCAATGATGTGAAGGGATGGAGGATTCTGGAAATCCAATCACAGAAGGAAATATTGAGTAAGGTAGGTGGCCAACTGGCCAGTCAACTCCAGAGGAATAAAATGTCATTTTATCAGGGGACATCATAATGCTCTTCACATCTGTCAAGGAGCAATGTGGGGTAGATGCAGTGTGAATTTGCCTTTCAGCTCCTCAGAGTGTGGGTTCATTCTCAGTGGAAAGAAAAGTATGGTCATGCACTGAGTTCCTTGGTTAAGATTTTAGACTTTGGCAATGAATTCAGATCTTGATTCCATCCTTCCTTTCTGTTGGAACTTTGTTAGACTGTGTAACATGTCTAAGCCTAGCTTCCTTATGTCTTAGGAAGAGAGGAGACAGGATTCAAAAGGCCAAATGAGAGAGTGGACAGGGTTCTTATAGAAAGATTTCTTCTAATGTCATTGTGTGAGGCAGGCCAAAGTGATGGAGGAGGGCTGTATGTCTATAAGTTTATAAAGAAACTGCCTGGCCCTTTTGATAGGACAGCAGGTTAGATAGGCAGAGTAAACAGAACAGAATGCTGGGAGAAAGAAGCCGAGTAAGACAGACACCATGCCACTCCTCTCTGAGACAGAAGCAGCTTAAGAATCTCCCTGGTAAGCCAGCAGCTCATGGTACTATACAGATTATTTGAAATGGCTTAATCACGATGTGAGAACTAGCTAATAAGAGGCTAGAAATAATGGGTCAAGCAGTATTTAAAAGAATACAGTTTCTGTAAAATTATTTCTGGAAAAGCTAGCCAGAGCTAGAGACAGGTGGCAGGATGGAGCCTGCCATTCCTATAACACCAAAGAGCAGTCAAAGTTAAGCTCAAAGCGCTGCCACTGAAATGTGTATAATATAAATTGGAAACACAGTTGTTTAAAAAGATGAGTGTAACATTTTATGGAAATGTGTATGCATGCATCCAGAGGCCAGAATTAACTGTGGGTGTCTTCCTTACTTACTCTCTGTCATGTTTAAGATACATCATATCTTTGAACCTGGAGCTGACCAATTCCCCTTGACCAAAGAGTGAGACTCAGAGACCCAGGTGTGGCTGTCTCCACAGAACTGAGTGTTGGGTTTATATCTTTAATTCTGAGATTCTTTCACAAGTTGAAGGGATCAAATTTATGTTCTTCATTTGTATGGGAAGCACCTTAATGACTGAGCCATGGCTGAAGAACAAGACAGTTGGTTAAAAAGTATTGAGCTCTGAGTTAATATTCTGAAACAGAAAAGGGAATGGTATGACTTTAAAAGAAATGTTGGGGAGATTGAGATGAGAGACATTCAAACATGAATGCCTTTTTCTTCCTCCCCTCAAGACTCCTGGTGGATGTGTCCAGAGGGCTACTGAATTATCACAGCATGGGGAAACGGCGAACTGTGAAGTCTGTTTGGGCTCAGGTCTTGATATCAAATTTAGGGTGTAAATATATAAAAGTGTACATCCAGAGTAGCATGCTATGGTTGGTCTATCCCAGTAGTATATTGCATTTCAAAGCAGATGTTAATTTCTGCTCATTTTAGAGGGGCATGACAGCAGATGCTCAAGGCAGAGGTGCATTGTTATAGATGCTTAAGGCAAAGAAATATTGCTCCAGATGCTCAAGGCAGAGATACATCATTTTAGATGCTTAAGGCAGAGATTCATTACATGGGATTGAAATGGCATTCCATCTTCTGAGCTTTGACTGCCAGGATTTGTGGCTCATTAACCTTTAAAAATGCTTTCATTATCTTCCTGGAACTGGGACATGGGGTTCTTCATTTTCAGTTACCACCTTTGTCTCATCACTGCCTACATTTCGCATATTCTCGGTTTTTCTACTTTCTGATTAGGAAAGCCATCTTTTGCAGTCTTAGCTTCTTCCAGAATGTAACTGAATATATTCTCTGGAACTCTGCAACTCCCCATGGTGTTACATGTCTTAGCTTTGGTATTAAGTCCTCAGCTTCCATTGATGCTCAGAATTCTTCATCTGTTTCTTGTTGCTGCCAATGTGATTGTGGCCATGTATGTCATATCTCAAGCTGGATGCTCTATCTGTTTTTATTATTCCTGCAAGTGGTTCAATGCACTGTACCTGAGATAGAGACTCCTCTGGGGGAGAAGACGAGCAAAGAGGACATTTTGATGCCCTGGTATTACAACGCCAGATGAGATGCTTCCTCAAGCAGCAAGCATCCTGTTTATATGATCAGAAGAAAGGCAGATGTGACAGTGTAGACTGACATCATAACATCCTGGAAGATGCATTTTTTCCCAATTATGTTAGTTTTGAATCTTCCCCAAGGGTCCTTCATAAGCCGTTTGTTATATCACTGAGACTTTTTGTTGAGACTCTACGGAGATATGCCTCCTTCTGCCAATGGTGAGGATAACTCCAGGGAAAAAGATCATCTGTGCCACACTCTAGCTGGCCCTCTCAGAGTAGAAACTTCCAATGCTTGGGCTAGCTGCTTGGAGATTTTGTGGCCTAGACAGGAGTAGTGACTATGGAAAATGCTGTGGCTGTTTCCTACATAGCTCAGGTCTCCTCCTCCATTTTGAAATCCTACAGGGTAGTGCTCTCATACTCCCTCTCCTTTTCTTTTATCTCTCCTGTGTGAACCCATAATTTTACTTTCTTATCTGACTCTGACCCTTCCATCTCAACATATAAAGTTCTTTAATGCCAATATGTAGTTTTGGTTGATAGACTCTATCCTGCAGGAAACCTACTTAGATAGGAAGTAAACAACTCAAATTAGCTATAGAGAGTTTGATAACCTGAGCAGATTCACAAGGCAACATCCTCCAAACAGTATAATGGCAGTAAATATATAACAGAGCAATCATTACAGACAAATAGAGATGTTTAGATGAGGCTCAGATCAACTGAGCCAAAGATTTAAAAAAACACTCTTCAGATCACTGATCTGCCTCAAGGCTGCACAGTGAATTTCAGGTTCTCAGCCTTACTGAACTATTAACCATGCTGGGGTGGGCTTTGTTGAACCAACTGCTATTGAGTCATTTCTACTTTATAGGTGAGTTGAGCCCATTGATATTAAGTGATAGTAATGACCACTGAGACACTGTGTCTGAGCTAATGGGAGCTCAACAAAACAGCTGTGCTGGGACTGACAGAGCCTGGGATCAAAGTGGAAGCATTGAATGTGGCTGACAATTGGGGCAGAAGGAGAACCCAATGATAATGGCACTGGGATTTGTCTGTACTGCACATACAGGCTTTAATCGATCATATTATATGTAGATGCATACCTTCCTCAAACGGGATGGAGGGGGGGGCAATGGCTTCCCACAGGTCAAGGTACCCTGCCCTCTATGAGGACTGGATTTGGAGTGGAGAGGATTGGTGGTTGCATGGTAGTTAGGGGATGGAAGAAAGGTAGTGGAAATTTGAAATTTATTATTTATGAAGGAAGAAAAAATCAATAGAAGATAACCAATGGAGAGATGGGATCTAAGAAAAAAAACTTTCATGTGAGTTGTTGACTCAGACACCAAAGACTTTTTCAGATAAATAAGATACAGGTATTGAGTTGCTTGGGCAAGAGTGTGACTTGAGTAATTGGGAAGATGAGTGGGGGCTTATTTTGGGTCCCCTGGTGGCTGTATACAGCTTTTGAGGAGCTGAATGCTGGATGATTCTGTGGGTAAATAGGGAAGTAACAAGCTTGTGAGGGGATTTCTGACATAAGTAGAGCCTTGGTGATGTCACAAAGCCTTGGTTCGTTGGGTAGCAACTCTGTTCCACTCAAAGCACTAGTCTTCCATGAAGGTGGGTTTATTATCCTCACAGTGCCTGAGGAGGACAGTTCAGGTCCTGGTCTCCACAACTGTTCAACAGGCTTTTTGCACCTGAACATTTCCGGAAGATGGAATCTGGAGAGGTAGGACATTTTCTTTTGGTAAATATGTTTCCAAAGCAACTAAGACCTCTGTCGTACAAAAAAGTTTTCCTTCAAATGTCCTGCGTGTCCACCATTTCTGTTGTTACCAGCTTCTATATTTGATAGCTGTGAGGATGGTGAATGCCAGCTATTCTTCCCACTTTATCTTTGCTAACAATATCAAATTCATCAATCCACTAAAATGGCAAAGCTCCTCTTTGTCCATAGGTGTTTTAAAAGATACTAATTATTTCTCAATGACTGCTGTGGCCCAGAATAAAGAGTCTTTCAGGTTGAAGTGGTTTCACAGTACTCACTTCCACAATGAAGACACAGAATGGCTTTATGTAATAGACCTGGGTCTGGATCAGGAGACCCAATGCAGAGAGCCAGTGGATTGGAGTGCCATGACCTTGGGCAGGCTGTCTTGGATTGAGCCCCCTACCTATTAGCTTGATGTCGAAGGAGACTTGTGGATGTCCTTCGAATTCTTTGTTATCTGTTCAGATTTTTCTTACTCATTTCGGGAATAGGCATACCTTCTCCTCTCATTGACTTAGTCAGTCAGAAAGTAGGTTTCTCAGCAGAGGTCATTTGCCTTTGGGCAGCAGGAATGTGTCTCTGAGATTGATATACTGAGCTGTAGAGAAAAATTTGCAAATTGTTCTATTTATTTCTTAAGAGAAAATTACAGTTAGGTATGCAAACCTGTTGATCAATATCTTTGTCTCCTGCACCACAGTTCTTCCAGAAAAGAGCCTTGACCTCATAGCCTCCCCTTGTTGTCCTTGCAGGCACTCATGGTTGAGGCCACGACTTGGTTTCTGAATTAAACAGAAGGAAAGTTCTTTCAACCTAGAGAGTGTGCAGCTATGAAGCCCAAGCACAGAAAAATAGCCAATAAACAGTGAACCAGAAGGTCAGTGGCCTATCTCAGTAAGTCTACAGCCATGATGAAGATGCCTCTTAGTATGAGATGCATGCCACCTGTCCAGAAGAGGAATGGGTCATCTCTCCAGAAGCAAAAACTGAGGATGCCTTTTGAGGCCCTGGAGAATATTGTCGGCCGCAGAATTTCTCACGGCTGGAAGGAAGCCAATGAACCAGTCACCCAGTGGAAAGCCATCATTCTAGATCAACTGCCAACAAATCCCTCTCTCTATTTGTTGAAGTATGATGGGATAGATTGTATCTATGGATTGGAGCTTCACAGTGATGAAAGGATTTTAAACCTTAAGTTCCTGCCTAACAACGTACCATTTCCTCAGGAGACAGACACTCATCTCTCAAACACCATAGTTGGCAGAGCAGTGAAACATACATTTGAGGGCACAAATGGCTCTAAGGATGACTGGAAGGGGATGGTCCTAGAGGAGGTGCCAATCATGAAGACCTGGTTCTATATTACCTACAAGAAAGATCCGGTCTTGTACGTTTACCACCTCCTGGTTGACTACCTTGAAGGCAACCTCCACATCATGCCAGGCTCTATGGAGGAGTGGACTGGGGTGGTCCAAGATGAGGTGCAGACCATGAAGACCTGTTTCTACATTACCTACGAGAAAGATCCAGTTGTGTACCTTTACCACCATCTAGATGACTACATTGAAAGCAACCTCCACATTATGCCAGGATGTCCTCCAATAGGGGTGAATTTGGAATTAGGCAGGAATTCCTTGGCAAGCAAAAGCGTGCAGAACAACGAAAAAGATGGAACCCAAAAGATAGGTAAAATTATTTACCAAGTTCCCACCAAGCCTTCCGTGCATTTCATCAAGTTTGATAATGACTTCAATATCTATGTCTATGATTTGATGAAGATCTGTTAAAGTGAAATTCACAAATTTTGGGGGTCAGACTTAAAACTGTGTTTGGGGAACTCTTTTTTTCAGAAATACCTCAGGTCTTCTATTAATCCTGGTATCTTTCCCAATGGAATTTTTTTTTTTGCTCTAAAAATAAAATTTGTGAAGGTGTTATGTTGTTTGGTCAATGATGGAGTTTCTTGTGGATGGGACATCACAGAAAGACAGGCCTCAAAACAAAACAGACTTATGGTCTTTTCCCCCTGGAGAGGGAATGACGAAAGGAGATGCAGGGTGTGGAAGAGGACAAGATGGCTGTTTAGGAAACAGAGGAGAGTGGCCAAAAAGATGTAGGATCTCAGAGAGGTAAAATGCGGGAGGGAAAAACATGTCATATGGAAAGATGTGACATTGAGGTGTTGGGACTTAAGAGGATAGAGAGTGATCATGAAGGGTCACAAATGTGTACTCAGAAGCAAAGAAAATTGGGATTCATTTGATTAATGGTTTAATTCATACCATCTGGAAGTCACTGGGTATATGAACTCCACTGGAGCATGTTGAGTGACCCGGATCCTCCTGCCTAAAGAAAAGTGTCTCCTCTCAGTGGCTCTTCTGCAATGGGGTGGACCTCAGGCTACCTACTTACTTTTGCCAGGCTTCTATCTACTAGCTATTTTGTCATGCCTGGATTCTTTCTGTCTTGCACTCTCACAGGTCTTATGCATGCCATTCAACCCCTGTGAGTTCATTTAAACAATTGGCCTGCCTTAACTGTAAAACACTGTTCCCTTGTCATTGATCATGTTCTGTGGGATTTGTGCTATAAAACTCATAAACAGACTCACCCGCACCCAGGCTAAACTAGTAGTACATTGAATCACATTGGTGTGTGACATGCACAGATATGATGAATGCACCGAGCTCCATAAAATCAGTTATCGAGGGAATCAGTGATGTTAGGTGAAGTGTGGCAAAGACTCCACAAACCCATCAGACCCAAGGATACCAGTATGATATTGATGCCTGACTCCCATCATGCAAGGATCCTGACATCTTTAACAGGGCAGTTTTGGTTCCTTCATCTTCAAAAACTTGGTTAGTAAGGTTGTAGGTGTCAAACTGCCATTCAGGGCCCAGCATGTAGGTCACCTGTGCCAGGTCAGGTGATTTGGCTACAATGTGGGTGAAAACTTGTACCAAGGCATGCTGGTACCCTCGCCCCTTCTTCTCCTCAACATCATCATCACTCTCCTGGGTGGGTCTAGAGCACAAAGAAGGCAAAATGGACTAAGCTTCCTCCTTAGTGGATAACCTTATCTACCCTCAATTTGGACTGACTTTCAGAGGGCATGCAGCACATTTTATCTTATTAGCCATCTCTTTCATTGGATCACTCACTTATCCAATGAATGATTGAATTTATCCATTCCTCCATGTCTCTATCTTCTTCAATCCCTTCTTCCATTTCCCCATATTTTGTGTCTACAGGTTGCCAAGATAAATCTACTATGTCTCTTCTGTTCTAGAAACTTTCATTTGTAAAGAACTTGCCCTCTCAGGGGTGAATTTTTATGAGTTCTCTGTAGATGGAGACCATATGAGGAGGAAAAGAGGAGCAACCATGACAACACTTGCGCAGTAGAGTTAGGCAGATTACAGATTGATGCCTGGCAAGCCTGTACAATGAGTCAGATTCCCATGAGCTCTGTCACTGTGATCTCACATAGATAACTCATTCAGTGTTCACGTCCAGGACATTGAGTTTTAATTTTTGTCCTAATCTGGTAAAGAAACCAAGATGAGGAGAATAGAGGAGCCTGATGTAAGGCCACAAAATGGGTCATTTGAAAAGGTAAGACTACATGCCTCCATGTGTGCTGACACCCTTCTTAGTAAATCCACCTTTCCATAGATTAGCTATAGGCAACCCAAGTGTCCAGCACACTGCTAACCACAGGTTTGAACCTAACTGCCTTTGATTTCTGAAACAATTGCTCTCCCGTTAAGGTCTCATAACAACACAGCAAGGTATGTATGAATGCCCCACCATCAGCTTAGAGAATTTCAGGACCCCAAAGAGGCAGCAAGTTATCTTTATTGGAAATACAAATGTATCTGGAGGGACAAAAGGATGTACCTTAAAAAAAAAAAAACGACTGGTGTACTCACTATGATTTTATGTGATATGGCCCACACAGGCTTCTGGTTCTGAATACTTGGTCCTCAGGAGGTTTTGTAGGTTGTGGAGACCCAGAACCTAGCTGGAGGAATTGTGGTCTGAAAGCTCAAGCCTTGATGTTTCAGGGCATCCTTTCACTGGTCCCCAATGTTTACTGATTTCCTTACAGGGAATGAGAGGCCTCCTACTCCTGCTGCCATGGCTTCTGCAACATGAACAGTGAGAACCCCCTTCACACCCTGGTTGCTCTCATCACATAGGAAGGTGTAAGTCACATACAATCTCCCACACCAGTTTAGAATTATGATTCATAAAATGGTTATTTATTTTAAGGGGCAAACCTTACAGATTGCCATGCCAGACAACAGCCCTCTGCAGGATGAGGAGAGGAGCCTAGTAGCTGGATGTATAGGTGGATGCAAGAGAGCAAACTGAAGGCAGTTGCTCCATTTTGAAAGAGAGAGACACCACACCCCAATGGCCTTTATCTCAGTTGCTATAGCCTGAAAGAGTAGAAAGAGCTCCTGCAACACACATATATAAACATAGCAGCAAAATTTACCAGTATGTGACAAAAACCTATTTTACTTTATTTTGTTCATGCTTTCAGGTACATGGGAGAGACAGGATCTGCTTCATGCATTTGTGTGACCAATGATTTCCCTTTAAGAAAAAACCCACAAATGCTCCCAACAACATCATCAGCATTCAACAACATGTCCATGATTTCTTTTCTTTGCCTTTGATTGAGCGGTAAATCATGCTGCTAATTAATCTGTGCAAGCAATGTGAATTTCTCTGTAAATATATAGACAGAATTGACAGGTATCTTAAACATGTCAGGGGGTCACACTGCAATGGAGTGGGTTAATCATCACCATGTGACAGTGACATATTTAAGATCTCTCCTTTGTCATTAAATCTCAGAATTGTCAAGATGTTATGTTTTTGTGCAGACTTCTCAGGGTTTTCTCCCATTCGTGATTTCCATGGATGTTTGCTAGTTATGCTTACTTGTCTTTTGCCAGATTCTGTCAGTTTTTGCCATGCACTCTCAGCTCCACAAATTCTCCTGCCCTAAGATTCTAGTTCCAGGCATTTTAGACATCTTGTGACTGTTGCACGAGTGTCTCATGTTCCGCCTAAATGATTTGGAATGTTATTTAGCCTGAGTTTTAACTTCCATCCCTGAGTTCATTGACTTTCCTTGACCATCTTTCTTGGGCCACTGAGCTGAACTACTAGGGCTTTGCTCCAGTTACTTCTCCATGCTGAGACAGCCTACACTCTCAATACTACTGAGATAGTGTTTCTGTAGCAAGTATTGTTCTCAAGATAAGAAGAAATTTATGTGGTCCTATTATATGTGGATGCATACCTTCCTCAATCTGGGTGGAGTGGGGCATGGGCTTCCCACAAGTCAAGGTACCCTGTCCTCTATTAGGACTGGATTAGGAGAGGAGAGGATTGGTTGTTGCCTGAGTAGTGAGGGGGAGGAGGAAAGGAAGTGGAAATATGTAATTTATTATTTATGAAGGAAGAAAAAATCAATCATAGATAACCAACGGAGAGATGCGAGTTAAGAAAAAAAAACTTTCATATGAGTTGTTGACTCAGACACCAAAGACTTTTTCAGAAAAATAAGATACAGGGATTGAGTTGCTGGGGCAAGAATGTGACTCGAGTAATTGGGAAGATGACTGGGGGCTTATTTTGGGTCTCCTGCTGGCTGTATACAGCTTTTTAGGAGCTGAATGCTGGACGTTTCTGTGGGTAAATAGGGAAGTAGCAGGCTTGTGTGGGGATTTCTGACATAAGTGGAACCTTGGTGATGTCACAAAGCCTTGGTTCGTGGTAGCAACTCTGTTTTACTCAAAGCACTAGTCTTCCATGAAGGTGGGTTTATTATCTTCACAGTGCCTGAGGAGGACAGTTCAGCTCCTGGTCTCCACAACTGTTCAACAAGCTTTTTGCACCTGAACATTTCCGGAAGATGGAATCTGGAGAGTTAGGGCATTTTCTTTTGGTAAATATGTTTACAAAGCAACTAAGACCTCTGTAATACAAAAGAGTTTTCTTTCAAATGTCCTGCGTGTCCACCATTTATGTTGTTTCCAGCTCCTATATTTGAGAGTTGTGTGTTGGTGAATGCCAGCTATTCTTCCCACTTTATCTTTGCTAACAATATCATATTCATCAATCCACTAAAATAGCAAAGGCCCAATTTATCCATAGGTGTTTTAAAAGATACTAATTATTTCTCAATTGCTGCTGTTGCCTAGAATAATGAGTCTTTCAGGTTGAAGTTGGTCTCACAGTACTCACTTCTACAATGAAGACACAGAATGGCTTTATGTAATATACCTGGGTCTGGATCAGGAGACACAAATCTGAGAGCCAGTGGACTGGAGTGCCATGACCTTGGGCAGGCTGTCTTGGATTGAGCCCCCTACCTATTAGCTTGATGTCGAAGGAGACGTGTGGATATCCTTCGAAATCTTTGTTATCTGTTCAGATTTTTCTTACTCATTTCGGGGATAGGCATACCTTCTCCTCTCATTGACTTAGTCAGTCAGAAAATAGGTTTCTCAGCAGAGGTCATTTGCCTTTGGGCAGGAGGAATTTGTCTCTGAGACTGATATAGTGAGCTGTAGAGAAAAAATTGCTAATTGTCCTATTCATTTCTTAAGAGAATATTACAGTTACGTATGCAAAACTGTTCAGCACTGTCTTTTTCTCCTGCCCCAAAGTTCTTCCAGAAAAGAGCCATGACTTCACAGCCTCCCCTTCTTATCCTTGCAGGCACTCATTATTGATGCCATGACTTTGTTTCTGAATTAAACAGAGGGAAATTTTTTCAACCTAGAGAGTGGGCAGCTATGAAGCCCAAGCACAGAAAGATAGCCAATAAACAGCAGACCAGGAGGTGAGTGGCCTATCTCAGCAAGTCTACAGCCATGATGAAGATGCCTCTTAGTATGAGATGCATGCCACCTGTCCAGAAGAGGAATGGGTCATCTCTCCAGAAGCAAAAACTGAGTAGACCTTTTGAGGCCCTGGAGAATATTGTCTGTCACAGAATTTCTCACGGCTGGAAGGAAGCCAATGAACCAGTCACCCAGTGGAAAGCCATCATTCTAGATCAACTGCCAATGAATCTCTCTATTTGTTGAAGTATGATGGGATAGCTTTGTCTATGGATTGAAACCTCACAGTGATGAAAGGATTTTAAACCCTTTGTTCCTGCCTAACAACGTACCATTTCCTCAGGAGACAGACACTCATCTCTCAAACACCATAGTTGGCAGAGCAGTGAAACAAACATTTCAGGGCACAAATGGCTCTAATGATGACTGGAAGGGGATGGTCCTAGAGGACGTGCCAATCATGAAGACCTGGTTCTATATTACCTACAAAAAAGGTCCAGTCTTGTACATTTGCCACCTCCTGGCTGACTACCGTGAAGGTAACCTCCACATCATGCCAGGCTCTATGGAAGTGTGGAGTGGGGTGGTCCCAGATGGGGTGTAGACCATGAAGAACTGTTTCTACATTACCTATGAGAAAGATCCAGTTGTGTATCTTTACCACCGTCTAGATTACTACATTGAAAGCAACCTTCATATTAAGCCAGGATGTCCTCCAATAGGGGTGAATTTGGAATTAGGCAGGGATTCCTTGGCAGGCAAAAGCATGCAGCACAACGAAAAAGATGGAACCCAAAAGATAGGTAAAATTATTTACAAAGTTCCCACCAAACCTTCCGTGCATTTCATCAAGTTTGATAATGACTTCCATATCTATGTCTTTTCCCATTGGAGAGGAAAGGAAGAAAGGAGATGCAGTGTGTGGAAGAGGACAAGATGGCTGTTTTGCAAACAGAGGAGAGTGGCCAAAAAGACGTAGGATCTCAGAGAGGGATAATCCATGAGGGAAAAGCGTGTCATATGGAAAGATGTGACATCGAGGTGTTGGGACTTAAGAGGATACAGAGTGTTCGTGAAGCATCACAAATGTATACTCAGAAGCAAAGAAAATTAGGTTTCATTTGATTAATGGTTTAATTCATACCATCTGGAAGTCCCTGGGTATATTATCTCCACTGGAGCATGTTGAGTGACCAGGATCCTCCTGCCTAAAGAAAAGTGTCTCCTCTCAGTGGCTCTTCTGCAATGGGTTGGACCTTAGGCTACCTACTTACTTTTGCCAGGCTTCTGTCTGCCACCTATTTTGTCATGCCTGGATTCTTTCTGTCTTGCACTCTCACAGGTCTTATGCATGCCATTCAACGCCTGTGAGTTCATTTAATCAATTGGCCTGCAATAACTGTAAAACACTGTACCCTTTTCATGGATCATGTTCGCTATAAAAGTCATGAACAGACTCACCTGCACCCAGGCTAAACATGTACACATTGATGTACATTGGTGTGTGACATGCACACATATGATGAATGCACTGAGCTCCCTAGAATCAGTTACCTAGGAAATCTGTGATGGTAGGAGGAGTGTGAAAAAGACCCCACAAACCCATCAGACCCGAAAATACCAGTAAGATATTGATACCTGACTCCCATCAAGGGATTTTGGGGAGTGTGTGAATTAGGATTGAAGTGAGGGGATGGAGGATTCTGGAAATCAAATCACTGAAGGGAAGATTGAATAAGGTATGTGGCCAACTGGCCCATTAAATACAAAGGAATAAGATGTCAATGTATCAGTGGTGAGGGGTCCATCATAATGCTCGGCATATCTGTTAAGGGGCAATGTGAAGTTAATGCAGTATGAACTTGCCTTTCAGCTCCTCAGAGTGAGAGTTCATTCTCAGTTGAAAAAAAAGTATGGTCGTGCAGTGAGTTCCTTGGTTAAGATTTTAGACTTTGGTAATGAATTCAAATCTTGATTCCATCCTTCCTTTTTTAGACTGTGTAACATGTCTGAGACTAGCTTCCTTTTGTCTTTGGTAGAGAGGAGGGATGATTCAAGAGGCCAAATGAGATAGTGGAGAGGGTTCTTACAGAAAGATTTCTTCTAATGTCATTGTATGAGGAAGGCCAAAGCAATGGACGAGGGTTAAATGTCTATAGGTTAATAAAGAAACTGCCATTGCCCTTTTGATAGGACAGCAGGTTACATATGCAGAGTAATCAACAGAATGTTGGGAGAAAGAAGCCTAGTCAACAGACGCCATGCCCCCCTCCCCCTGAGACAGAAGCAGCTTATGATTCTCATAAGCTCATGGTGCTTCACAGATTATTTAAATGGGTTAATCAAGATGTGAGAATTAGCAACTAACAGGCTAGACCTAATGGGCAAAGTATTATTTAAAATAATACAGTTTCTATGTAATTATTTTGGGTAAAGCTAGCCAGTGCGGGAACCTGGTGGCAGAAAACATTCAGCTGTTCCTACAACTCAAAAGAGCAGTCAAAATTAAGCTCAAAACTTCACCACAGAAATGTGTATATGTAGAAATTCAAAAGACAGTTGTTTAATATATGAGTGTAACTTTTTATGGAGATGTGTATTCATGCATGCAAAGGCCAGAATTAACCCTGGGTGTCTTCATTAATTACTCTCTGTCATGATTAAGATACGTCATCTCAGCCGGGCGGTGGTGGCGCACGCCTTTAATCCCAGCACTCGGGAGGCAGAGGCAGGCGGATCTCTGTGAGTTCGAGACCAGCCTGGTGTACAAGAGCTAGTTCCAGGACAGGCTCCAAAACCACAGAGAAACCCTGTCTCGAAAAACAAACAAACAAACAAACAAACAAAAAAAAAAGATCCGTCATCTCTTTGAACCTGGAGCTCACCAATTCCCCTTGAACAAACAGCGAGTCTTAGAGACCCAGGTGTTTCTGTCTCCTCAGCACTGAGTGATGAGTTGATATCTTTAATGCTGAGATTTTTGCACAAGTTTGAAGGGATCAAATTTATGGTCTCCATCTGTATGGAATGCACCTTACTGACTGTGCCATGGCTGAAGAACAAGACAGTTGGTTAAAAAATATTGAGCTGTGAGCAAATATTCTGGATCACAAAAGGGAATGGTATAACTTTAAAAGAAGTGCTGTGGAGATTGAGATGAGAGACATTCAAACGTGAATGCCTTTGCTTCCTCCCCTCAAGTCTCCTGGTGGATGTGTCCAGAGGCCTACTGAATTATCACAGCATGGGAAAACTGTGAACTGTGAAATCTGTTTGTGCTCAGGTCTTGATATCAAATTTAGGGTGTAGTTATATAAAAGTGTACATCCAAAGGAAACATGCAATGGTAGGTCTATCCCAGTAGTATATCGCTTTTTCAAGCAGATGTTAATTTCTGTAGATAATCATTTTAGAGGAGTATGACAGCAGATGCTCAAGGCCAAGGTGCATTGCTATGGATGCTTAAGGAAAAGAAATATTGCTCCAGATGCTCAAGACAGAAATGCATCATTGTAGATGCTCAAGGCAGAGATTCATTACATGGGATTGAGATGTAATTTCAGCTCCTGAGCTCTGACTGCCAAGATTTGTGGCTCAATAACTTTTAAAAATGATATCAGTATCATGTTGGGATAGGGACTTGGGGTTCTTCATTGCTCAGTGACCACCCTTGACTCCCTCACTGCCTCCTTTTTGCAGTCCCAATTTTTCTACTTTCTGATTATGAAAGCCATCTTTTGCAGTCTTAGCTTTTTCCAGAATGTAACTGAATTTACTCTCTGAAACTCTGAAACTACCCATGGTGTTACATGACTTAGCTTTGGTATTAGGTCCTCAACTTCCATTGATGCCCAGAATTCTTGATCTGTTTCCTTGTTGCTGCATATGTAATTGTGGCCATGTATGTTATACCTCATTCTGGATGCTCTACCTATTTTTCTGTTATTCCTGCAAATGGTTCATCCCAATGTACCTGAGAGAGAGACCACTCTGGGGTAGAAGACCAGCAAAGAGGACATTTTAATGCCCTGGTATTACAATCCCAGATGAGATGCTTCCCAAACCAGTGGGCATTCTGTTCATATGATCAGAAGACTGGCAGATGTGCCTGTGTAGATTGACATCATCACATCCTAGAAGATGTATTATCTCCCAACTCTGTTAGTTATAATGCTTCTCCAAGTGTCCTTAATAAGCCTTTTTATTTTCATCTGTGAGATTGTTGTTGAGATTCTAGGGAGACATGCCTCCTTCTGTCCATGATGAGGATAACTCCAGGGAAAATGGTCATATGTGGCACACTCTGGCTGCCCCTCTCAGAAGAGAAACTTCCAATGCTTGTGCTAGCTGCTTGGAGATATTGTGGCCTAGACAGGAATAGTGACTGTGGAAAGAGCTGTGGCTGTTTCCTTCTTAGCTCAGGTCCCCTCCTCCATTTTGAAAGACTATAGGGTAGTGATCTCATACTCCCTTTCCTTCTCTTTTTTCTCTCCTGTCTGCATCCACAATGCAACTTCTTATCTGACTCTGACCCTTCAACCTCCCCATTTATAGATCTTTAATGCCAACATGTAGTCTTGGTTGGTAAACACTATCCTGCAGGGAAACTACATAAAATAGAAAGTAACCAACTGAAATTAATTATAGAGAGTCCATTAAACTGAGCAAATTCAATAGACCCCTTCCTCGAAACAATAGATTGGCAGTAAATATATAACCGAGCAATCATCACAGACAAATATACATGCTTAGATGAAGCCCAGATCAAGTGAGCAAACAGATTTAAAAAAAAAAAAACAAACACTCTTCAGTTCAACAAGCTGATTTGTTTGTGGAGGCCACTCATTAGTTAGTTTTCTGACCACGTTGACTTGAAATAATCACATAAAACCTATATTATTCACAATACTCTTTGGCCAATAGCTTAACCATATTTCTAGATTCCTCCCTCATTCTAAACTAACACATTTGCAATTATCTGTATCACCACTAGTTCATGTCTTACCAACAAATTTTTGTAGCTCCAGAGTAGGTGTTTTTCCCTGGTGGTGTCTAGGTGGCTTCTCACTGACCCCACCTCCTTTCTCCCAACATTGTTTACTTTTACCACCTAGGTCTATTCTGCTAAGCTCCTGGCTGAAATAATGTTATTCATTAACCAATAAAAACAAACATAGACAGAAGGACTTCCCAAACCAACCCTTTGTCCAATGTATAAATTTTAAGAACTGGTATAAAAATTTATTATTAAACGAAGTACTTGAAAGAGGTTGATGTTAATTCTCACGATCTGGAATAAATGTGTTGGTGGGGAACCTACTTCCTCAAGATGGGCTAGGAAATTTGGCTTTTGATATTCGTCATTTTGTATCACTTCTCTTAATGTCTTCATTATTTTATGAGCACACCACTGTTTTCCTGTGTGACTCTTTTAATATAGGGATTTGCCATTGAATTTAAAGACCATCCTAACCTGAAATGACCAATTTTTGAGAATCATAAGCTTCTATTTACCAAGTTCATTTTTTAAATAAAATCCCTCAGATGGCTACCTTAATTAAGATATATGCTTCCCTGCTCCCATATCCATCCTTACTTTATCCCAATCATCCCAATTCCCCCAGTTCCCCCCATCCTCTCCTTCTTACTTTTCTCCTCCAATCCCCTCTTATCCTATCCCACCCCACCCCCCAGATCCCAAATTTTTGCTTGACAATCTGGTCTACCTTTCATATCAAGGAGAATAACTATATGTTTTCCTTTGGGATCACCTTCTTATATAGCTTCTTTGGAATCACAAATTATAGATGCAATGTTCCTTGTTTATAGCTAGAAACCAATTATGACTGAGTACATCCCATTTTCATCTTTTCGGGTCTGGGAAACCTCACTCAGAAAAGTGTTTTCTATTTCCATGCATTTGCATGCAAAATTCAAGAAGTCATTGTTTTTTACCACTGAGTAGTGCACTACTGTGTATATTTTCCACACTTTGTTCATCTATTCTTACATGGAAGGGCATCTAGGTCATGTCCAGATTCTGGCTATTACAAATAATGCTGCTATGAACATAGTTGAACAAATGATTTTGTAATATGATAGGGAATCTCTTGGGTATATTCCCCAGTGTGGTATTGCTTGGTCCTTGGTTAGGTTGATCCCAAATTTCCTGAGAAACCGCCACACTGATTTCCAATGTGGTTGGACAAGTTTGCATTCTGACCAGCATTTGATGAGGGTACCCCTTCCTCCACAACCTCTCCAGCAAAGGTTATCATTAGTGTTTTTGATTTTAGCCATTTTGACAGGTGTAAGCTTATATCTCAAAATTGTTTTGATTTGCATTTCCCTGATCGCTAATGAGGTTGAGCATGAACTTAAGTGTCTTTTGGCCAGTTAAACTTCTTCTGTTGAGAATTCCCTGTTAGTTCAGTGCCCCATGTTTTAATTGAGTTAATTAGCATTTTAAAGTCTAGTTTTTTGATTTCTTTATATATTTTGGAGATCAGACCTTTGTCTGTTGCAGGGTTGGTCAAGATCTTCTCCCAGTTAGTGGGTTGCCATTTTGTCTTAGTGACAGTGTCCTTTGTTTACAGAAGCTTATCAGTTTAAGTAGGTCCCAATTATTCAATGTTGCCTTTATCATCTGTGTTGCTGGGGTTATACATAGGAAGCAATCTCCTGTGCCCATATGTTGTAGGGTACTTCCCACTTTCTCTTCTCAGGTTCAGTGTGTTCACATTGATATTGAGATCTTTGATCCATTTGGACTTGAGTTTTGTGCATGGTGATAGATATGGGTTTATTTTCATTCTTCTACAGGTTGACATCGAGTTCTGCCAGCACCATTTGTTGAAGATGCTTTCTTTCTTCCATTGTATACTTTTAGCCACTTTATAGAAAATGAGGTGTTCAGATGTTTGTGGGTTAAAATCAGTATCTTTTATATGATTCAATTGGTCGAATTCTATGATTTTATGCCAATACCATGCTGTTTTTATTACTGTAGCTCTGTAATAGTGTTTGAAGTCAGAAATGGTAATGCCTCCAGACATTTTTTTATTGTATAAGATTATTTTGGCTCTCCAGGATTTTTTGTTTTTCCATATAAATTTGATTAATGTCCTCTCAATATCTGTCAAGAATTTTGATGGGCCGGGCGATGGTGGCGCATGCCTTTAATCCCAGCACTTGGGAGGCAGAGGCATGCGGATCTCTGTGAGTTCGAGACCAACCTGGTCTACAGAGCTAGTTCCAGGACAGGCTCCAAAGCCACAGAGAAACACTGTCTCGAAAAACCAAAAAAAAAAAAAAAAAAAAAAAAAAAAAAGAATTTTGATGTGATTTTGATGGGGATTGCATTGAATCTATAAATTGCCTTTGGTAGAACTGCCATTTTTACTATGTTGATGCTCCCAATCAAAGACCAAGGGAGATCCTTCCATTTTTGGTATCCTCTTCAATTTCTTCCTTCAATTCCTTAAAGTTCTTGTCAAAGAGACCTTTCACTTTCTTTTGTTAGAGTTACCCCAAGATATTTTATGCTGTTTGTGGCTACGTGAAAGGTGATGCTCTTAGTGGGTACTAGGACTTGGGTATATCTCTTTTATGTCCTGGTTCCCTACTCTACTGTGTATTCACATGTTCTCATTACAAAGACTATGTTACTTGGCAAGAGGCACTACATTTTAGGTAACCCTGTGTGATTTGTTTTTCCTTTGTTAAATAGTATCTTTAATGTATTTGAGAGAAAGGAAATGAAATGCTATTTCAATGTCCTAAATGTGCTTTAATCCTTGGGCATCTTTCCTTCTGAGGGTTGGTTTTGTGTTAATTTCATGTGTGTACTTGCAAAATGTCATGGTTTCATTCCGTTTGCTGTGACAAAGCATCGTGACAAACAAGCAAGCAAAAAGCATCATGAGAAAAACAACTTAAGGGAGAGAAAAGGTTTAATTTGGTTCACCATTTCAGAGGGTTTGGTTCAATAGCTTTGGGAATGGCATAGTAACAGGAGTGTGAGGCTGACTGGCCACATTGCCTCAACAGTTAGGAGGCAGAGAGAGAAGAGAAAGTTGGGTGATTCTATAGATTCTTAGAGCCTATCTTCAGTGGCATACTTCTTCCAGCAATTCTATGCCTCCTAAAGGTTTTGCAACCTCTTTAAAGAGCAGCACATGTTGCCGATAAAATGTTCAAATATGGGAGCTTATGGGGACATTTCTCACTCAAACAGCAATAAGTTCTATGACAGTAGCTTCCAGAAATAACCAGTGAAAACTATTATCACCCATGATGGGCAGCTTCTCATACTCAGGGAGAGATAAATATTAACTCATGCACAACTTGAACATGGCTCCTGTAACTTTAAGCTGTCATAACTACATGCACAACATATAGGCATCAGGTAGATTCATAAAAATGCAACCTTGAAAGTCTAATCAATATTAATACTTTAAAGTCTTTTAACCCCATGTAAGGATGCTTCTTTGAAGAAGCTGGTCTGTGGGAGAAGTAGAGGCAACAAGTTGAATTACAGGGAAAAGGATAAAATGTTCTGTAGCTTGATCAGCTCTTTGAGGAGCTGGTCAGTGAAGCTCCATGGGAAATGAGCACAAGCCCCACAGTAGCAGCTTTATTGGATCAGTGTGTGCCAGCACAGTAGGCTGTTTGATCGAAGTCTCCCTAAGTATTTGGGCTTCCAGAGTAGATTAAATGGAAGTCAAGTGTGTTCTGAGAGGGCTCCTCAGAGAGACACATGAGTTGACATCATCCCTCAAGCAGTGGGAACTGGCCAGGTGTAACAGACAGGGAGAGGGGGATTTGACAGGACAAGGATGAATTCTGGAATTAGCAACTATTATTTTCATTGTATTTTGACATCATAGTAACCCAAACAAACCTGCCTCTTTCAATTTGACTTGAAAGAACATAGAGAGAATTCTAAAAAATCAAAGAGACAAAGCCATTTCTTTTCCTCTTTTAATGTACAATGCTTCACGCAAAAAAATACTATATAATAAAGCCCCACTCTTTGTCTATTTCTGGGCACAAATTTCCTTCTTTTCCATCATTGCCAGGAGCCACACAGCTAAGAAAAAGTTGTCAGGCAGTTTGGCTCTTGGTCATTTTGCTGGTACTTTGGAAATTTTTTGTTTCATTTCGTGTTGGAGATGTGTGATATATTGTTCAGGCATATACACTGTGTATTCTCAATCTTTTTTTTCTGAAACTTCATTACTGAAGGCGCAAGTCATAAAAAATCCCACACCAGTTTGGAATTGTGATTAATAGGGTGGTATTTATTTAAAGGGGAATAAACTTACAGATCACCATCCCAGACAACAGCCCTCTGCGCACGCAATTAGGAAGAAGTCTAGTTGCCAGAACCAGAGCAGGAAGTAAAGCGGGAGAGGAGGGAAGTAGCCACTTGTTTTTTTAAAGGGAAAGAGACCACACCCCAATGGGCTGGTATCTCGGTGGCTATTGGCTGGAGGAGCAGAAGGACGTCCCACAACACCTCCCCCTTTTGTTTAAGTAAGAGAGTTCTAAACCTACTATGAAATTATATACAATAAGTACAAATATCCTATTCTAACTAGCTTAGGTCTTATATAATAAATAGCTGGGCTAAGTCATGAGTCGAAAGTAACAACATTTATATAGTCTTCAACCCCATCGAAGATCTGTGAAGGGAAATAATGTTTCCTGAGTAATTAGAAAGTGCAATCAAACACCTTCCAAAACATGCAACAAATCACAGAGACAACTAGCTACCTGGACAATCACCCAAGGTCACGTTTGCAGTGTTGAAGCAACCAACTTTGGCTAAGGCCTAGCATAACTGACACACCATTTTCAAAGTCAAGAAACTTGTCAAAACTATCTTACCCTGTCTTGGCAGGATATGACAGTCCTGTATTTTCCATTCACAGATACTCTGTATTTCTGTCAGTGGTTGAGGTATGAGCTTTTGAATCCTGAATCTCCTGACCTGTATTAGTTTCTGTTAATGATTGTATGGTTCTTAGGACCATATTTTTCCTAAGTAATAGAATATTCAAAAGAATACTGAAATCTAGTAACCAGTAAATTAAGTTATCTCCATAGTGATATAAACCTTGCATGAAAAAACCCATTGTTTTGGTAGTCAAAACAGTAAAATTCATGTTGGAAACTAAAACTTTCATATTACCTATTATCCAGCAGGTGGCGCTGTTCCCAAGTCGCGACGAAAACAGGGTCCTGTTTCAGTGTCCGCCTAGTATTTGTTAAAAACTGGGAAATGCCAGTTGCTCAACAAAGTAAATGTAATTAAATCAATTCCGTATATGGAACCATAAACCCAGAATCCAGGGGTAGAGAAGAGTAACCCAGAAGCCGTGTATGCCTCCAGGTGACAGAGTTGTCCCAAGGGGTTGCAGCTTTCCGCAACCGGTAACCGCGTGCTCTGGTTCGTTCCGCTTAAGAGCTGCGCTTGCAAGGGAGATTTGAAAGTGATTCAGAAAAGAGAAAACCACGTGGGCAGAGACTATGCAGGCCTGTGAAATTTAAATCCACGTAGCGAGGCAAACGATAAGCTGCGTCGAGACTTGAAGTCAATCTGAGGTGTCTAAAGGGAAAATATAAAAAACTGCAGCAAGAAAAGCAACTGCATGATGATTTATGTTAAACTGCTGGCTCCACACACAAGGCACAGGCCGCAAGGAACAGGCCTTGGCCGAACTGGCGGCCGGCAGCCGAGCGGGGGGGAAGGAGGGGTCCTAAAACCAAACGTTGGGTGCCAGATGAAGGCGCAAGTCATAAACAATCCCACAGCAGTTTGGAATTGTGATTATTAGGGTGGTATTTATTTAAAGGGGAATAAACTTACAGATCACCGTCCCAGACAACAGCCCTCTGTGCACACAATTAGGAAGAAGTCTAGACGCCGGAACTGGAGCAGAAAGTAAAGAGAGAGAGGAGGGAAGTAGCCACTTTGTTTTTAAAGGGAAACAGACCACGCCCCAATGGGCTGGTATCTCGGCGGCTATTGGCTGGAGGAGCAGAAGGACCTCCTGCAACACATTACACTTTCAATATCAATTAGAGCATATTTTAATTTTTGTCTAATTAAGAATAAGCATCCTGGCACTACTTCTACCTTTATCTAGGCAATCTTGGAATGAGCCATCTTGAACCTACATACTTCCATCATCTCTCAGGAGTTGTGCAACTTCACTTCCTTCCCACCCATTACATGATTTGAATACCTGTTGCTCTCCTTCTCTAGACAGAGACCTGGGCAGATCTGGTTGCTGGTACCTATGACTTCCATGGATACAATTATTGTCTGCAGTACATGTGCTCCCTGGGAATTAAGTGATTCAAATACATTTTGTTATTTGATGTAAGTGTAATTAGATAGTGGGTGGAACTATCAGCTTTATTGGAATTAATTGAAACAAACTGCCAAGTTCAACTTAGTCACACACATGTAAGATTCAGTCCCAAGTAGGGGTGTATCTAGGGACAGGATATATGTGACAAGGCTAGTGACCAATTCTGCCATATGTTTCCTAACAAATTTTCTTTATTAAAGATTTCTGTCTCTTCCCCGGCACTGCCTCCCATAACCTTCACCCTCCCCCATCAGTCCTAAGAGCAATGGGGTTTCCTGCCCTGTGGGAAGTCCAAGGACATCCCACCTTCTTCCAGGTCTATTAAGGTGAACATCCAAACAGCCTAGGCTCCCACAAAGCCAGTATGTGCAGTAGGATCAACACCCAGTGCCATTGTTCTTGACTTCTCAGCAGTCCTCATTGTCCGCTATGTTTATTGAGTCCAGTACTATCCCATGTTTTTTGAGACCCAGTCCACCTGGCAATGGTGAGTTTCCAAAAGAACATCCCCTTTGTCTCAGTATGTGGGTGCACCCCTCGTAGTCCTGAGTTTCTTGTTCATGCTCTCTCTCCTTCTGCTCCTGGTTTGGGGTTGTAGTCTGGTGCTCCAATGTGGGACTCTGTCTCTGTCACCTCTCATCGCCTGATGAAGGTTAAAATCCAGGAGGATGTCTATATGTTTTCCTTTGTGTTCACCATCTTATTTAGCTTTTCTAGGGTCATGAATTATAGAGTCAATGTCCTTTATTTATGGCTAGAAACCAAATATGAGTGAGTACATCCCATGTTCCTCTTTTTTTGGGGGGTCTGGCTAACCTCACTCAGGATAGTATTTCTAATTCTGTCCATTTGCATGCAAAATTCAAGAAGTCATTGTTTTTACTGCTGAATAGTATTCTAATATGGATATATTCCATAATTTCTTCATCCATTCTTCCATTGAAAGGCATTTCGATTGTTTCCAGGTTCTGGCTATTACACACAATGCTGCTATGAAAATTGTTGAGCATATACATTTGTTGTATGATAGGGCATCTCTTGGGTATATTCCCAAGAGTGATATTGCTGGGTCAGGAGTATGTTGATCCCGAATTTCCTGAGAAAGTGCCACACTGCATTCCAAAGTGGTTGCACAAGTTTGCATTCCCAACAGCAATGGATGAGTATACCCCTTTTTCTACAACTTTTCCAGCAAAGGCTATCATTGGTGTTTTTGATTTTAGCCATTCTGACAGGTGTTAGATGACATCATAAAGTTGTCTTGATTTGGATTCTCCTTATCTCTAAGGAAGTTGAGCATGACCTTAAGTGTCTTTTGGCTATATGAACTTCTTCTGTTGAGAATTCTCTGTTCAGTTCATTGCCCCATTTTATAATTGGGTTGATTAGCCTTTTACAGTCTAATTTATTGAGTTCTTTATATATATTGAAGATCAAACCTTTGTCAATTGTGGGGTTGGTGAAGATCTTCTCCCAGTATGTGGTTTGCCTTTCTGTCTTAGTGACAGTGTCCTCTGCTTTACAGAAGCTTCTCAGTCTCAGGAGGTCCCATATTTTCAAAGAGGCCCTTAATAACTGTGCTGTTGTGGTTATACGTAGGAAGTGGTCTCCTGTGCCCATCTGTTGTAGAGTACTTCCCATTTTCTCTTCTATCAGGTTCAGTGTGTTCTGACTCTTATTGAGGTCTTTAATCCATTTGGACTTAAGTTTTGTGCATGGTGATAGACATGGATCTATTTTCATTCTTCTACAGATTGACATCCAGTTTTGCCAGCATAATTTGGTGAAGATGATCTTTTTTATCCATTGTATGCTTTTAGCTCATTTATCGAAAATCAGGTGTTCATAGGTTTGTGGGTTAAAATCCGGGTCTTCTTTACATTCCGTTGGTTGACTTCTCTGTTTTTATGTCAATACCAAGCTGTTTTCAATACTGTAGCTCTGTAATAGAGTTTGAAGTCAGGGATGGTAATGCCTCCAGACAATCCTTTATTGTATAAGATTGTTTGGGCTATCCTGAGTTTTTTATTTTTCCATATAAAGTTGATTATTTTCTTCTCAAGGGCTGTGAAGAATTTTGATGGGATTTTGATGGGGATTGCATTGAATCTATATATTGCTTTTGGTAAAATTGCCATTTTTACTATGTTGATCCTCCCAATCCTAGAACAAGTGAGATCCTTCCATTTTCTGGTGTCCTCTTCAATTTCTTTCTTAAAAGACTTAAAGTTCTTGTCAAAGAGATCTTTCACTTTCTTGATCAGAGTTACCCCAAGATATCTTATGCTATTTGTGTCTATCGTGACAGATTTGTGGCTATCGTGACAGGTGATGCTTCTCTGATTTCCCTCTCTTCTTCCTTATCCTTAGTGTATAGGAAGGCACCTCTTTCTTGAAGTTGATCTTGAATCCTGCCACATTATTAAAGGTGTTTATCTGCTATAGGAGTTCTTTGGTAGTGTTTTTGTGGTCGCTTATGTATACTATCATATCATCTGCAAATAACAAATTTTCACTTCTTCCTTTCAAATATGTATCCTCTTGATCCCCTTATGTTGTCTTATTGCTATTGCTAGAACTTCAAGCACTATATTGAAGAGGTATGGAGAGAAAGGACAGCCTTGTCGTGTTCCTGATTTTAGTGTGATGGCTTTGAGTTTTTCTCACTTTAATTTAATGTTTGCTGTTGGCTTGCTGTAAATAGCTTTTATTATATTTAGGTATGACCCTTGTATCCCTAATCTCTCCAGGACCTTTATCATAAAGGGGTGTTGGATTTTGTCGAATGCTTTTTCAGCATCTAATGAAATGATCATATGGTTTTTTTCTTTCAGTTTATTTATATGATGGATTACATTGATAGATTTCCCTATGTTGAACGAGCCCTGTATCTCTGGAATGAAGCCTACCTGATCATAATGGATAATTTTTTTCATGTATTCTTGGATTTGGTTTGCCAGTCGTTTATTGAGAATTTTAGCATCACTGTTTAGGAGTGAGATTGACCTGTAATTCTCTTTCTTGGTTAAGTCTTTGTGAGGTTTTGGTATCAGGGTGACTGTAGCTCCATAAAAGCAATTTGGCAGTGACTCTTCTGTTTCTATATTGTGAAATACCTTCAGGAGTATAGGTATTAGGTCTTCTTGGAAGTTCTTGTAGAATTCCACATTGAAACCATCTGGTCCTGGGCTTTTTTTGGAAGGGAGGTTTTGGATAACAGCTTCTAATTTTTTGCGACTAACAGATCTATTGAGATTGTTTGCCTGGTCTTGGTTTAGCTTTGGTATATGGTACTTATCTAAAAAAATGTCCATTTCTTTTGCATTTCCAGTTTTTTGGCATATAGGCTTTTGTAGTAAGATCTAATGATTCTCTGAATTTCCTCTGTGGTTATGTCCCCTTTTTCATTTTTGATCTTATTTATTTGAGTGTTCTCTCTCTGTCGTTTAGTTAGTTTGGATAAGGGTTTGTCGATCTTGTTAATTTTCTCCAAGAACCAACTTTTTGCTTCATTGATTCTTTGGATTGTTTTCTGTCTTTCTATTTTGGTGATTTCAGCCCTGAGTTTGATTATTTCCAGTCTTTTACTCCTCCTGGGTGCGTCTGCCTCTTTTTTTTTTCTAAAGCTTTAAGGTGTGCTGTTAAGTCCCCATTGTGTGGTTTCTCTGTTTTCTTATGTGGGCACTTAGTGCTATGAACTTTCCTCTTAGCACTGCTTTCATACTTTCCCATAGATTTGAGTATGTTGTCTCTTCATTTTTTATTAAATTCACGGAAGATTTTTATGTTTTTCTTAATTTCTTTCTTGACCCCGGTGTGGTTCAGTAGTTGACTATTCAGTTTCCATGAGTTGGTCAGCTTTCTGGGGGTAACATTGTTGTTGCCTTCTAATTTTAATCCATTCTGATCTGATAAGACACGGGTGGACACTGATTTTTTTTGTATCTGTGGAGGTTTTCTTAGTTACCAAGTATTTGTTTAATTTCAAGAAGGTTCCATGAGAAGAAGGTGTAGTCTTTCCTATGTGAGTGGAGTGATCTAGAGATGTCTGTTAAGTCCATTTGCTTCATTACCTCCAATAATTCTCTTATTCTCTCTTAGGTTTCTGTCTGATTGACCTGTCCATTGATGAGAGAGGTGTGTTGATGTCTCCTACAACTAGTGTGTGTGTGGTTTGATGTCTGCCTTGAGTTTTAGTAATAATTCTTTTACATAAGTGGGTGCTTTTATATTATGGGCATAGATATTTAGGATTGAGACTTCATCCTGATGAATTTTCCTGTTATGAGTATAAAAAGTCTCAACCTCTTCTTATTGATTTTAGTTTGAAGTCAGTTTTGTTAGAAATTAGTATGGCCACTCCTGCTTGATTCTTAGGCCCGTTTGCTTGAAAAACTTTTTCCCAACCCTCTAGTCTGAGTAGATGCCTGTCTTTGTGGTTGAGATGTGTTTCTTGTAAAACAGCAGAATGTTGGATCCTATTTTCGTATCCAATATCTCAGCCTGTGCCTTTTTATATGTGAATTGAGTCCATTAATAGTAAGTGATATTAATTACCAGTAGCTGTTTACTCCAGTTATACTTATTGTTTTTGTTAGTAGAGTTTGTATGTCTCCCTTCTTTGAGTGGGCTGGTGAAGGCTTGCTAGATGCCTGAGTCCTTGTAGGCAGTGTTGGCAATGTTGGATTCCTTGGGTTGTGATTTTCCTTCTTGTTTGAATTTGTTCTTATGCTGACATGTTTGTTTTTTCCATTGATAGTGAACGATAGCTTGTCTGGGTATTGTAGCTTGGGCTTGCATTAACGGTCTCTTAGTTTCTGTAGTACCTCTATTCAGGACCTTCTTGCTTTCATGGTTTCCATAGAGAAGTCAGGTGTAAGTCTGATTGATTTACCTTTATAAGTTACTTGCCCTTTTTTCCTTTGCAGCCCTTACTATTATTTCTTTAATCAGTATGTTTTGTGTTTTGATTTTTATATGGTGAGGGGATTTTTTTGATCCAGACTGTTTGGTGTTCTGTATGCTTCTTGAATATTCAAAAAATATCTTTATGTTGTGAAAATTTTCTTCCATAATTTTGTTAAAAAATATGTTCTGGGCCTTTGAGCTGTGACTCTTCTCCTTATATCCCTATTAATCTTAGGTTTGGTGTATTTTTTTTAAGTTAAAGATCTTTTATTTATTTAATTAATTAATTAATTAATTTAATTATTAAAGATTTCTGCCTCTTCTCCGCCACCACCTCCCATTTCCCCCCACTCTTCCAATCAAGTCTTCCTCCCTCCTCAGCCCAAAGAGCAATCAGGTTTCCCTGCCCTGTGGGAGGTCCAAAGACCACCCACCTACATCCAGGTCTATTAAGGTGAGCATCCAAACTACCTAGGCTCCCAGAAGGCCATTATGTGCAATAGGATTAAAAACCCATTGCCATTGTTCTTCAGTTCTCAGTAGTCCTCATTGTCTGCTATGTTCAGCGAGTCCAGTTTTGTCCCATACTTTTTCAGACCCCGTCCAGCTGGCCTTGGTGTGTTTCCGATACAACATTCCCATTGCCCTCGCAGTCCTGAGTTCCTTGCCCGTGCTCTCTCTCCTTCTGCTCCTCCTTTGGATCGTGAGACTTCAGTCCAGTGCTCCAGTGTTGGTCTCTGTCTCTGTCATCTTTCATTGCCTGATGAAGGTTAATATTCAGGAGGATGCTTATATGTTTTTCTTTGGGTTCACCTTCTTATTTAGCTTCTCTAGAATCACAAATTATAGTCTCAATGTCCTTTATTTATGGCTAGAAACCAAATATGAGTGAGTACATCCCATGTTCCTCTTTTTGAGTCTGGCTTAACTCACTCAGGATAGTGTTTTCAATTTCCGTCCATTTGTTTGCAAATTGAAGAAGTCATTGTTTTTTACTGCTGAGTAGTACTCTAATATGTATATATTCCAATCTTCTTAATCCATTCTTCCATTGAAGGGCATCTAGGTTGTTTCCAGGTTCTGGCTATTACAAACAATGCTGCTATGAACATAGTTGAGCATATACTTTTGTTGTATGTTAGGGCATCTCTTAGGTATATTCCCAAAAGTGGTATTGCTGGGTCGAGAGGTAGGTTGAACCCGACTTTCCTGAGAAACCGCCACACTGCTTTCCAAAGTGGTTGCACAAGTTTGCATTCCCACCAGCAATGGATGAGTGTGCCCCTTTCTGCACAACCTCTCCAGCAGAGGCTATCATTGGTGTTTTTTATTTTAGCCATTCTGATAGGTGTAAGATGCTATCTTAAGGTTGTCTTGATTTGCATTTCCCTGATTGCTAAGGAACTTGGGCATGATCTTAAGTGTCTTTTGGCCATTTGAAATTCTTCTGTTGAAAAGTCTTCGTTCAGCTCAGTGCCCCATTTTATAATTGGATTGAATAACCTTTATGGTCTAATTTCTTGAGTTCTATATATATTTTGGAGATCAGACCTTTGTCAGTTGCGGATTGGTGAATATCTTCTCCCAATCAGTGGGTTGCCTTTTTGTCTTAGTGAGAGTGTCCTTTGCTTTACAGAAGCTTCTCAGTGTCAGGAGGTCCCATTTATTCAATGATGTCCTTAGTGTTTGTGCTGCTGGGGTTATACGTAGGAAGTGTTCTCCTGTGCCCATGTGTTTTAGACTACTTCCCACGTTTTCTTCTATCAGGTTCAGTGTGTTCAGACTGATATTGAGGTCTTTAATCCATTTGGACTTGAGTTTTGTGCATGGTGATAGATATGGATCTATTTTCATTCTTCTACAGGTTCACAACCAGTTCTGACAACACCATTTGTTGAAGGTGCTTTCTTTATTCCATTGAATACCTTTAGCTACTTCATCAAAGATCAGTGTTCATAGGTTTGTGGGTTAATATCAGTGCCTTCTACTTGATTCCATTGGTCGACTTCTCTGTTTTGATGCCAATACCAAGCTTTTTTCATTACTGAAGCTCTGTAATAGAGTTTGAAGTCAGGGACTGTAATGCTTCCAGAAGTTCCTTTATTGAATACAATTGTTTTGGCTATCCTGGGTCTTTTGTTTTTCCATACAAAGTTGAATAATGTCCTCTCAATGTTTGTGAAGAATTTTGATGGGATTTTGATGGGGATTGCATTAAATCTAGGAATTGCCCTTGGTAGAATTGCCATTTTCACTATGTTGATCCTCCCAATCCAAGAGCAAGGGAGATCCTTCCATTTTCTGGTATCCTCCTCAATTTCTTTCTTCAAAGACTTAAAGTTCTTGTCAAATAGATCCTTCACTTCCTTGGTTAGATTTACCCCAAGGTATTTTATGCTACCTGTGGCTATCGTCAAAGGTGATGTTTCTCAGATTTTCCTCTCTGCTTCCTTATCCTTCGTGTATAGGAGGGCAACTGATTTATTGTATTTGATCTTGTATACTGCCACTCTACTTAAGGTGTTTATCAGCTGTAGGAGTTTTTTGGAGGTGTTTTGGGGGTCGCTTATGTACACTATCATATCATCTGAAAATAATGAAAGTTTAACTTCTTCCTTTCCAATTTGAATCCCTTTGATCCCCTTATGTTTTCTTATTGCTATTTCTAGAACTTCAAGCACTATATGAAAGAGGTATGGAGAGAGTGGGCAACCTTGTTGTGTTCCTGATTTTACTGGGATGACATTGAGTTTCTCTCCATTTAATTAGATGTTATCTGTCGGCTTGCTATGAATAGCTTTTATTATAGTTAGGTACGACCCTTGTATCTCTATTCTCTCTAAGACCTTTATCATAAAGGGATGTTGAATTTTGTCAAATGCTTTTTCATCCAGTGAAATGATCATGCGGTTTTTTTCTTTCAGTTTCTTTACATGATGGATTACATTGATAGATTTTCATATGTGGAATGTGCCCTGCATCGGTGGATCAAGCCTACTTGATCATAATGGATATTTTTTCTAATGTGTTCTTGGATTTGTTTTGCCAGTATTTTATTGAGGATTTTCACATCGATGTTCATGAGTGAGATTGGCCTGTAGTTCTCTTTCTTGGTTGGGTGTTTGTGTGGTTTTGGTATCAGAGTAACTGCAGCTTCATAAAAGGAGTTTGGCAATGATTTCTCTGTTTCTATATTGTGAAATACATTACATTAAGGAGTATAGGTAATAGGTCTTCTTTGATGTTCTGGTAGAATTCTGACTTGAAGCCATCTGGACCTGGGCTTTTTTGGTTGGGAAGATTTTTATATCATCTTCTAATTTTTCACGACTAACAGGTCTATTTAGATTGTTCACCTGGTAATATTTTAACTCTGGTATATGGTACTTATCTAAAAATTGTCCATTTCTTTTACCTTTTCCAAATTTGTGGCAAATAGGCTTTTCTAGTAAGATCTAATGATTCTCTTTATTTCCTCTGTGTCTGTGGTTATGTCTCCCTTTTCATTTCTGATGTTGTTAATTTTCGTATTCTCTCTCTGCCATTTGATTAGTTTGGATAGGGGTTTTTCAATCTTGTTGATTTTCTCCAAGAACAAGATTTTGTTTCATTGATTCTTTTGATTGTGTTATGTTTTTCTGTTTTGTTAATTTCAGCCCCCAGTTTGATTATTTCCAGACTTCTACTCCTCCTATTAAGTCTCCAATGTGTGCTTTCTCCATGTTCTTTAAGTGGGCACTTAGTGCTATGAACTTTCCTCTTACCACTGCTTTCATACTGTCCCATAGGTTTGAGTATGTAGAGTTTTCATTTTCATTGAATTCAAGAAGGACTTTAATTTCTCTATTTCTTCCTTGATCCAGGAGTTGTTCAGTAGTTGACTGTCCAGTTTCCATGAGTTCGTAGTCTTTCTGGAGGTAGCATTGTTGTTGAAATCTAACTTTAATCCAAGGTAATCTATAAGATACAGGTGGTTGCTAATATTTTTTGTAACTGTGGATGTTTGCTTTATTAATGAGTATGTGGTCAATTTTCGGTTCCATGAGCTGCAGAGAAGTAGGTATATTCTTTCCTATTTGGATGCAATGTTCTATAGATGTCCATTAAGTCCATTTGATTCATTACCTACTTCAATCCTCTTATTTCTCTGTTAGGTTTCTGTCTGATTGACCTGTCCATTGGTGAGAGAGGAGCGTTAAAATCTCCTACATTAGTATCTATGGTTTAATGACTGCCTTGAGATTCAGTTATGTTTCTTTTACATGAGTGGGTGCTTTTATATTAGGGGCATAGATATTCAGGATTGAGACTTTGTCCTGATAAATTGTTCCTGTTATGAGTAAAAAATGACCCTCTCTATCTCTTCTGATTGATTTTAGTTTGAAGTCAACTTTGTTAGGAATTAGTATAGCCACACATGCTAGTTTCCTAGGTCCATTTTGTTGATAAACATTTTCCCAGCCCTTTACCCTGAGTAGATGTCTGTCTTTGTGGTTGAGGTGTGTTTCTTGTAAGCAGAGGAATGTTGGACCCTGTTTTCATATCCAATGTCTTAGCCTGTGTCTCTTTATAGGTGAGTTGAGGCCATTAATATTAAGTGATATTAATGACCAGTGGTTGTTAACTCTGGCCATTTTTTCTTTCTTTCTTTCTTTTTTTACCCTTCTTCGAGTTGTGCTGGTGAAGGGTCATTAGATATCTGAGTTATTGTGGGCATTGTTGGACTCCTTGGGTTGTGATTTTCCTTCAATTACTTTCTGTAAGGCTGGATTTGTGGCTATGTATTGTTTAAATTTGTTTTTATCCTGGAAAATTTTGTTTTCTCCCTTTATATTCTATGAAAGCTTGGATGGGTAATGCAGTCTGGGCTTGCATCCATGGTCTCTTAATTTCTGCAGTGCATCTATCCAGGACCTTCTGGCTTTCATGGTTTCTATAGAGAAGTCAGGTGTAATTTTGATATGTTTACCTTTATAAGTAACTTGACCTTTTTCATTTGCAGCTCTTAATATTCACTCCTTATTCTGTATGATTTGTGTTTTGATTATTATATGATGAGGAGACTTTTTTTTATCCAGTCTATTTGGTGTTCTGATTGCTTCTTGGACCTTCAAAGAATATCTTTCTTAAGGAAGGGAAAGTTTTCTTTTTAATTTTATTAAATATATTTTGTTGACAATTGAGCTGTACTCTTCTCCTTCTTCTATCCTTATTAATCTTAGGTTTGGTCTTTTTATTGTGTCCCAGATTTCTTGAATGTTTTGTGATGAAAATTTGTTGGTTTTGCTTGATCAGTGTGTTTATTTCCTCTATGGTGTCTTTAGTGTCTGAGATTCATTCTTCAATCTCTTGTAATCTGTTGGTAGTACTTGTCTCTGTAGTTCCTGATTGTTTACCCAGATTCCATCTCCATCCTTACCTTGTTTTTTTTCTTCTATACTTCCATTTTATTCTTCAAGTCTTGAACCGTTTCCCTTACCTCTTTGATTGCTTTTTCTTGTTTCTCTTGGTTTTCTTGGGTATTTTGAGAAAATTATTCATTTCCTCTACATTTTTGTTTGTAATATCTAATTTTTTATGGCAGTTTTCACATCTTGTTTAAGGTCCTCTATTATTTTCATATAATTCAATTTTGAGTCGAATTCTTCTAATTCTTCTGGAGTAGGGTATACAATTCTTCTTATTTCAGGATTCCTGGATTCTGGCAATGTCATGTTGCCTTTCAGGATATTTTGAGGAATTCTTGCATTGGTGCCTGCCCATCTCTTCCTTCAGATGGTGCCTGGAGAGGCCTAGTGTCTTGTCCAGTCTTTGCTGTGACTGACTCCCTGGGTGTATCATCTGAGTGTAGGAGCAGGAGCCGTTCCTTTCCAGATGTATTTCTCAGCACCAAAACAGGGACGCCTGATAGTCCAATGACCTGTGGACAAAATGGCGAATGTGGGGTGTAGTGTGGTATCGAGTAGAACACAGGAGACCCTGCAGCCAAAGCTGAAGGTTCATTTGCTCCCTTCGGGGGTCCTTGAGGCCTGTCTGGCAGGCAGGCACTCACCACTCTGAGTGGGTAGCCTTAGTGTAGGAGCATGAAACTGTTCCTCAGCAAAGGACCTTGCAGACAAGGCAGGCTTGGGGCTGATCGTGGGTAGGAAAGAAAGTCCTGCAGCACGAGCTGGGGGAGGGGGTTTGTCCTCTATTCCAGGACAGTCAGCCCCAGGATAGCACACACTCACCCATCCAGATGGAATTTCTCAGCACCTATACAGGGATGCCTGGTAGCCCAATGAGCCAGGGACTATAGGGAGAATGTTACAGAGAGGGCAGTGCTCAATAAAGCACAGGAGACCCTGCAGCCCCAAGCTGAATGTTCCTGTGGTCCCTTGTTTGGAACCTTCTGGCCTGCCTGGTAGGCAGGCACTCACTGCTCTGGGTGGGTAACCTTAGTGTAGGAAAGGGAAAACTGTTCTTGAGGAGAGAACTTAAGAGACAGCAAGGCAGGCTTCTGGGGGGTAGATGGGGGCTGGGTCATGTGTAAAAAAGGGGCCCTGCAGCAGGAGCTGGGGGAGGGTGATTTGTGCTCTCTTCCAGGAGAGTCAGCACCTAAATTGCACACCCTAACCCATCCAGAAGGAACTCCTCAGCACCTAAACAGGGACGCCTGGTAGCCCATGAGCAGGCAAAAAAGGAAACAAGCCTACTTGATTGTAAAGCATAATTTTTTAAATGTGTTCTTGGATTCTGTATGACGAAATTTTATTGAGTATTTTTACATCAATGTTAATGAGTGGTATTGGTCTGTAATTCTCTTTCCTGTTTTGGTCATTGTGTGGTTTTGGAATCAGAGTGACTGTCAATTCATAAAAAGAGTTTGGGAATGACTCTCTGATTCTATTATGTGCAACACATTAAGGAGTATAGGTATCAGCTTTTCCCAGAAGTTCTGATAAAATTCAGCATTGAAATCATCTGCTCCTGAGCTTTATTAGCTTGGGAGCTTTTTTATGACCGCTTCTATTTCCTCATGACTTATAGGTCTATTTATATTGGTCACCTGTTCTTGATTTAACTTTGGTAAATGGTACTTATCGAAAAATATGTCAATTTCTTTTATTTTTCCAACTTTATGGCATACAAGCTTTTGTAAAATGACCTAATGATTCTCTGATTTTCCTCAGTGTCTGTTGTTCCTGATCTTGTCAATTTGTGTATTATATCTGTACCTTTTGTTTAGTTTGAAAAATTGTTTGTCAATCTTGTTGACTTTCTAAAAGAACCTGCTCATTGTTTCATTGATTCCTTGAATTGTTCACTGTGTTCCTATTTTATTGATTTCAGCCTTCTGGTTGATTATTTCTGGTCTTCTACTACTCCTGGGTGAGTGTGCTTCTTTTTTTTCTAGAGTTTTCAGCTGTGTTGTTAAGGCTCTAATGTGAGCTTTCTCCATTTTTTAATGTGTGCAATAAAAGCTATGAACATTCTTCTTAGCACTGCTTTCATTGCTTCCCATAGGATTGTTTATGGTGTGTCTTAATTTTCATTGAATTTAAGGAAGACATTAATTTCTTTCTTTATTTCTTCCCTGACCCTGTTGTGGTGAATAGTTGACTGTTCAGCTTCCATAAGTTTTAGGCTTTCTTAGGGTAGAACTATGTTTAAATTCTTACTTTACTCCATGGTGATCTGATAAGACACAGGAGGATACTAATTTTTTTTATATCTAAGGAAGTTTGCTTTGTTACATAGTATGTGGTCAGTTCTAAAGAAGATAACATGAGATGTTCAGAATTAGGTATATTCTTTCCCCTTTAGGTTGAATGTTCTATAAATGTCTGTTAAGGCCATTTTTTTCATTACCTCCTTTAATTCTATTTTTTCGCGATTTGTTTTCTGTCTGATTGATCTGTCCACTGGTAAGACAGGAGTGTTGAAATCCCTTCTATTAGTTCTGGGTTTTGATGTCTGCCTTTAGATCTAGTAATTTTTTTTCTAAAGATGTGGGTGCTTTATATTAGGGACATAGACATTTAGGATTGTGACTTCATGCTGATGAATTGTTCCTGTTATGAGTAAAAAGTCTCCATCACCATCTCATCTGATTGACTTTAGTTTTTCGTCAGTTTTGTTAGATATTAGTATAGCCACACCTGTTTGTTTCTTAGGTTCATTAGAATGAAAAACCTTTCCCAACCCTTTACTCTGAGTAGATGTCTGTCTTTGTGGTTAAGGTGTGCTTCTTGTAAACAGCAGATTGTTGGTTCCTGTCTTTGCATCCAATCTCTTTGCCTCTGTATTTTTTATAGGTGAATTGAATACATTGATATAAGTGATATTAAAGACCAGTGGTTGTTAACTCTGGTTATTTTTTTTTTCATTTTGGTGTTAGAGTATTTTGTTACCCCTTTTTGTGTTGTATTTGTAAAGATTTGCTAGATGTCTGAGTTATTTGAGCGTTGTTGGATTTCTTCGGTTGTAATATTCCCTCCATTTCTTTTAGTTATGATGTCTTTATGGCTACATATTATTTAAATTTGTTTTTGTCCTGGAATGTTTGACTTTACATTGATGGTGAACTAAACCTTGGCTGGGTATAGTAGTCTGGCCTTGAATCCATGGTCTCTTACTTTCTGTAGCAATCTATCCAAAAACTCCTGGCTTTCATTGTTTCTATAGACATGTCAGATGAATTCTAAAAGGTTTATATTTATAATTTACTTGAGAGTTACCTTTGTAGCTCTTAATATTCTTTCTTTATATTCTATGTATTGTGTTTGATTATTATAATGTGAGAGGTTTTTTTTTTATTCATTCTATTCAGTATTCTGTATGCTTCTTGAACTATTATAAGAATATCCTTTTTTGAAGTTAATTGAATATATTTTTGGGCCTTTGAACTGCAATTTATCTTCTTCTTCTACCCCTATTATTTTTATGTTGGGTCTCTTTATTATGTCCCTGATTTCCTGGATGATTTGTGATGAGATATTTTTAGATATGCTGTTTTCGTTGAACAGTGTGTTTATTTTCTCTATAGTGTCTTCAGCATCTGAGATAGTTTCTTCTATCTTTTGTATTCTGTTGGTTATGCTTGTTTTCTCTGTAATCTCTGTTTGTTTACCTAGATTTTCCATATCCAGGTGGCCCTTGTTTCTTGTTTTCTTCATTACCTTCATTTTAGTTTTCAAGTCTTGACCTGTTTCCATTATCTGTTTGATTGTTTTTTCTTGGTTTCCTAGGGTATCTTTTCGGAATCATTTCTTCAAACTTTTTGTTATTCTTCTCATCCATTTCTTTAACGAAGTTTTTCACATACTGTTTAAGGGACTCTATCATTTTCATAATGTCTATTTTTTCTATTTCTTCTGCATAAGTGTGTTCCCGTCTTCCTGTTGTACGTTTATTGGATTCTGGTGTAATCATGCTTTTCAGGTTGGTGGAGGAAATTGTCTTCTCATTTCTTCCTTCCATTGCCTTCTAATGGATCTTCTGGTACAGAATCAAAGCCACTTGCTGTCCAGGGACATCTCAGAAAAATGGACTAGCTTGCTGTTTCCAAACTGAGTGAAACAAAGAAAATCCTGCCCGGTTGCACTCACCACACCATCCCAGAGCCTCAGCCCTCAAACAGTCTGAGCAGGGGTATCTTATGGCCTCACAGAAGGGAATGTGTTCCTGGGAGCAAGCTGGGATGGAATCGGATAAGAGAGGAAGTAACTGGGGAGAGAAGCTCCTGCAGAATGACCACAAAATTTAGGGCATTTGGGGGTGTCTGTGCTCCATTAATAGCATCGGCCAACCATTCAGGAACACACTCAACTTGCTGCTGGATCTACTCTTCACAATCAGGACCACCTTCTGTTCAGGGAACTCACAGATAAGAGGACTAGCTTGCTGCTTGAAGATCAGTGAAACAAACAAAATTCCTTCCTGACTGCCCACACCTCCTGACTTTATTTCTTTTCCTATCTAAATAACAAGGCATATGAAAGAATATACAATAATGTGACTTGCTTGTTTTGGCAAGGGTCATTCATTACATGAATTCAGACTTGTTCTCTATTGTCATTTGATTGGAACATATCAGTACACTCTAGTGAGCCTTGAATTGACAACTAAAAGGCAGAGAAGCATTTCTATGTTGAAGCATACTCAATACAAAGCATAAAATTATGGATAGGGCAGAACGGGATGCAGAGAAATGTAACCTTAACTCTTGAGCACATAACTGTGAAAGAAGATTATAAGAAAATGCTTTAAACTAAGTATCAAGATCACTAAAATTTGTACCCAAATTTTTCATTTGGTGTACATGCACTACACAAAAAGAACACTGCATATGCCAGACCGAGATCTCATGTAAGGGAAAAACAAATTTTTAATTTATTTATTACTTTAAAACAATCTATTTTATATACTAGTCCCAGTTCTTACTTCCTCTGTTTCGTACACTCCCCCCAACTTATACCCTCCCAAACTCCCATCCACTGCTCAGAGACGGAAAGTCTTCTCATGGAAAGTCAGCAAAGTCTGATACATCACTTTGATGCAGGATCAAGTCCCTCTCCCCTTATCTAGTGTGAGCATGATAGCCATCCCTCCAAAGTAAATGGGGTTGAAAAAACGAATTCAAGAAATAGGATTACATACCAGTCTTACTGCCAGTGGACCCACAGTCTGCCCAAACCATATACATGTCAGTCACATTCAGACAACCTAGTTTTGTTCAATGTGGTATTCTCAGATGTCATCCCCGAGTCTGGAAGCTCCCACTAGCTCAGGTAAGCTGTCTCTGTGGGTTACCCCACCGTGGTCTTGACTCCATTGCCTGTATACTCTCTTCTGCCTCTCTTCAACTGGACCTCAGTAGCTTCGCTCACTGTTTAGCTATGGATCTTAGCATCTTTTTTCATCAGTGGTTGAATAAAACTTCTATGATGATATTAGAGTGGTCAAGAATGTGATTACAGATGCAGGCCAGTTCAAAACCCTCTCCACTAGTACTAGAATTTTTATCTGGGACTGTTTTTATGGATTACTGAGAATTTTTCTGGCAGCAGTTTTGTCTCTAAGCCTAGTATTGCTTTCTATATCAAGATATTTTCAGGGCAGATGCACGTGCCGGGGGAGACCAGTGGGCAGACGCATGCTGCGGGCGGAGACCAGCGGGCAGACGCGGCAGAGACAGCTATGCAGACGCGGCAGGAGACTGGCACGCAGACAGGGTGGAGACCTGCAGGCAGAAGCGGCAGTGACAGGTGCGCAGATGCGGCAGAGACCAGCAGAGGTGGGATAGTCTAAGCATGAAACAGTGAAGCCCACACTGAGATCAGATTGCCCCACTACTATTAAATCAAGTAGGTTTCTTGGGGCCTAACCTGCAGATTGGGAGGCCTTGTATTGGCGAGATCCACTGGCCTGCCCTAAGACACTCCTGGGTGGGGAGAGTGTTCTTGGCCCACGGTGGGCCACAGGAAATGTAGCAGGGGCATTCCAAGACCCCCTTGACCCCTCTGCTGGTACCCTCTGCTGGGGCTGCTCTTCCTCTGCTGTGACCTCTCTCCCCCTGGCCCAGCTTGTGCCCAGGGGACGACGTCACTCTCCCTCCCTTACGCAGGGAAATGGGATTACCCAGTTTAGCCTATTTGGACTCTGGGTCAGGAGCTCAGGACAAAGGGCAGTGGGAGATTCTCTGTTTTGGTGGCTGGCCCACAGAGTGGTAGGCCTTTTCTTGGTGAGATCCCTGGCAAACGGGGAGCCTGGCCCTGTTCCTGAAGACCCTTCTGAGTGGTGAGAAGGATCTTTGCCCCTGGTGGGAGACAGGAAACGGAGCAAGGGCATTTTGTAAGCGAGGCCACTGGCCCAGCAGGGAACCTGATCCTGCTTTAATAGACCCATTAGATAGCATTGATAGGAGGAGATGGGCAGGCACCAAAGCAAGAATTCACCCAACAATCTGAAAACAACATGAAAACACCAGAACCCAATGATCTTATATCTGAAGGACTTGAACACCCTAAAAGAGAAGTAGTGGAAAAATTGACTTTGTGAAAGCAATAGAGTCCCTTAAACTACATGTAAAAAATGCCCTTAGAGAAATGGATGAAAAATATAACAAAAGGTTTGAAGAAATGGGTAAATACGTGAATGATACCCTGGGAAACCAAGAAAAAACGATCAAACAAGTAATGGAAACAGTTCAAGAATTGAAAACTGAAATGGAAGTAAGGAAGAAAACACAAACTGAGGACCACCTCGGTATGGAAAATCTAGGTCAACCAGCAGAGACTGGTGGGAATGCAAACTTGTGCAACCACTTTGGAAAGCAGTGTGGCGGTTTCTCAGGAAAGTCGGGTTCAACCTACCTTTTGACCCAGCAATACCACTATTGGGAATATACCCAAGAGATGCCCAAATATACAACAAAAGTATATGCTCAACTATGTTCATAGCAGCATTGTTTGTAATTGCCAGAACCTGGAAACAACCTAGATATCCTTCAATGGAAGAATGGATGAAGAAAGTATGGAATATATACATATTAGAGTACTACTCAGCAGTAAAAAACAATGACTTCTTGAATTTTGCATACAAATGGACAGAAATTGATAACACTATCCTGAGTGAGGTAAGCCAGACCCAAAAAGAGGAACATGGGATGTACTCACTCATATTTGGTTTCTAGCCATAAATAAAGGACATTGAGAATATAATTCGTGACTCTAGAGAAGCTAAATAAGAAGGTGAACCCAAAGAAAAACATATAAGCATCCCCCTGAATATTAACCTTCATCAGGCGATGAAAGAAGACAGAGACAGAGACCAACATTGGAGCACTGGACTGAAGTCTCACGATCCAAAGGAGGAGCAGAAGGAGAGTGAGCACGAGCAAGAAACTCAGGACCGCGAGGGGTGCACCCACACACTGAGGCAATGGGGATGATCTATCGGGAACTCACCAAGGCCAGCTGGCCAGGGACTGAAAAAGCATGGGACAAAACCGGTCTCGCTGAACATAATGGACAATGAGGACTACTGAGAACTGAAGAACAATGGCAATGGGTTCTTGATCCTATTGCTTGTAATGGCTTTGTGGGAGCCAAGGTAGTTTGGATGCTCACCTTAATAGACCTGGATGGAGGTGGGTGGTCCTTGGACCTCCCAAAGGGCAGAGAAACCTGCTTGCTCTTTGGGCTGAGGAGGAAGGAAGACTTGATTGGGGGAGGGGGAGGGAATGGGAGGTGGTGGCGGGGAAGAGGCAGAAATCTTTAATAATTAAATTAATTAATTAATAATAAAAATCAGCAAAAAAAGAAAAAAATATCAAGCATAATCAATAGAATACAAGAGATGAAGAAAGAATCTCAGATTCTGAGGACACCATAGAGAAAGTAAATGCACTGATCAAAGTAAACAGCAAAGTCAACAAATTCTCATCACAAAACATTCAGGAATTATGGGACACAATAAAAAGACCAAACCTAAGAATAATACGTATAGAAGAAGGAGAAGAGTCACCACTCAAAGGCACAGAATATATTTTTAACAAAATTCTGGAAGAAAACTTTCCCAACCTAAAGAAAGATATTCCTTTGAATATTCAAGAAGCATCCAAAACACCAAACAGACTGGATCAAAGAAAAACATCCCCTCACCATATAGTATTCAAAACAAAAATATAGTGATTAAATAAAGAATATTAAGAGCTGCAAAGGAAAAAGGGCAAGTAACTTATAAAGGTAATCCGATCAGACTTACACCTGACTTCTCTATGGAAACCATGAAAGCCAGAAGGTCCTGGATAGAGGAACTGCAGAAACTAAGAGACCACGGATGCCAACCCAAACTACTAGACCCAGCCAAGCTACCATTCACTATCAATGGAGAAAAAAAGACATTCCAGGTAAGAACAAATTTAAACAATACATAGCCACAAATCCAGCCCTGCAGAAAGTAATAGAAGAAAAATCATAACCCAAGGAATCCAATATTGCTAACACTGCCTCCAATAACTCAGGCATCTAGCAACCCTTAAACAGCACAACTCAAAGAAAGGAGACACACAAACTCAACTACCACAAACAATAAGAATAACTGGAGCAAACAACCACTGGTCATTAATATCACTTAATATGAATGGTCTCAATTCACCTATAAAAAGGCACAGACTTAGATGTTGGAGACAAAAACAGGATCCAACATTCTGCTGTTTGCAAGAAACACATCTCAACCACAAAGACAGGCACCTACTTAGAGTAAAGGGTTGGGAAAATCTTTTTCAAGCAAATGGTTCTAAAAAAAAGCAGGTGTGGCCATACTAATTTCTAACAAAACAGACTTCACTCTAAAATCAATCAGAAGAGATCGAGATGGACATGTTATAATCATAACAGGAACAATTCATTAGGGTGAAGTCTCAACTCTGAATATCTATGCTCCTAATTTAAAAGCACCCATGTATCTAAAAGAAATATTACTAAAATTTAAGGCAGACATCAAACCACACACACTAGTAGTAGGAGACTTCAACAAACCTCTCTCACCAAGGGACAGGTCAATCAGACAGAAACCAAATAGAGAATTAAGGGAATTGTTGGAGGTAAAGCCTTAACAGACATCTATAGAACACTCCACCCAAATAGGAAAGAATATACCTTCTTCTCTGCAGCTCATGGAATCTTCTCGAAAATTAAGGATGCTCACATTAATAGACCTGGATGGAGGTGGGTGGTCCTTGGACCTCCCACAGGGCAGAGAAACCTACTTGCTCTTTGGGCTGAGGAGGAAGGAAGACTTGATTGGGGGAGGGGGAGGGAATGGGAGGTGATGGCGGGGAAGAGGCAGAAATCTTTAATAATTAAATTAATTAATTAATAAAAAAATCAGCAAGAAAAATAAAAAAAAGACTAAAAAAAAAAACTATGCTCTGACAAGAAATAAGGTTGTAGTCACACACTTAAGGTAGGCAATAAACCAAACTCCTTACTCAAAAAAAAAAAAAAAGAAAATTAACCACATACTCGGAAACAATGGAAACCTCCACAGATACAAAAAAAATCAGTGTCCACCTGTGTCTTATCAGATCACCATTGATTAAAGTTAGAAGGCAACAACAATGCTACCCCAAGAAAGACAACAAACTCATGGAAACTGAACAGTAATCTACTGAACCACACAAGGTCAAGGAAGAAATTAAGAAAGAAATTAAAGTCTTCCTTGAATTTAATGAAAATAAAGAGACAACATACTCAAACCTATGGGACACGATGAAAGCAGTGCTAAGAGGAAAGTTCATAGCACTACGTGCCCACTTAAAGAAAACGGAGAAAGCATACATTGGGGACTTAACAGCACACCGGAAAGCTCTAGAAAAAAAAAGAAACAGACTCGCTCAGGAGGAGTAGAAGACTGGAAATGATCAAACTGAGGGTTGAAATCAACAAAATAGAAACACAAAAAACAGTCCAAAGAATCAATGAAACAAAAAGTTGGTTCTTGGAGAAAATCAACAAGAGAGACAAACCCCTATCCAAACTAATTAAACGACAGAGAGAGAACACGCAAATAAATAATATCAGAAATGAAAAGGGGGACATAACCACAGACACAGAGGAAATTGAGAGAATCATTAGATCTTACTACAAAAGTCTATATGCCACAAAACTGGAAAATGCAAAGAAATGGACATTTTTTTAGATAAGTACCACATACCAAAGCTAAACCAAGAACAGGTAAAAGATCTAGTAGACCTGTTAGTCGTGAAGAATTAGAAATTGTTATAAAAAGTAGTCTTTCCTAAAAAAGTCCAGGAGCAGATAACTTCAATGCTGAATTCTACTTGACTTCCAAGAAGAGCAAATACCTATACTCCTTAATGTATTTCACAATATAGAAACAGAAGAGTCATTGCCTAATTCCTTTTATGAATCTACAGTTACTCTGATACCAAAACCACAAAAGACCCAACCAAGAAAGAGAATTACAGGCCTATCTCATTCATGAACATTGACGCAAAAATTCTCAATAAAATACTGGCAAACCAAATCCAAGAATACATTAGAAAAATTATCCATTATTATCAAGTAGGCTTCATCCCAGAGATGCAGGGCTGGTTCAACATACGCCAATCTATCAATGTAATCCACCATATAAATAAACTGAAAGAAAAAAACAATATGATCATTTCATTAGATGCTGAAAAAGCATTCGACAAAATTCAACACCCCTTTATGATAAAGGTCTGGGAGAGATTAGGGATACAAGGTTCATACCTAAATATAATAAAAGCTATTTAAATCAAGCCAACAGCTAACATTAAATTAAATGGAGAAAAACTCAAAGCCATCCCACTAAGATCAGGAACAGGACAAGTATGTCCACTCTCTCCATATCTCTTCAATATAGTGCTAGAAGTTCTAGCAATAGCAATAAGACAACATAAGGGGATCAAGGTGATTTGTATTGGAAAGGAAGAAGTTAAGCATTCATTATTTGCTGATGATATGATAGTATACATAAGCGACCCCAAAAATTCTACCAAAGAACTCCTACAGCTGATAAATACCTTTAGTAATGTTGCAGGATACAATATCAACTCAAAAAAATCAGTTGCCTTCCTATACACTAAGGATAAAGAAACAGAGAAGGAAATCAGTGAAGCATCACCATTCACGATAGCCACAAATAGCATAAAATATCTTGGGGTAACTCTGACCAAGGATGTGAAAGATCTATTTGACAAGAACTTTAAGTCTTTGAAAAAAAAATGAGGAGGACACCAGAAAATGGAAGGATCGCCCTTGCTCTTGGATTGGGAGGATCAACATAGTAAAAATGACAATTTTACCCAAAGCAATCTTTAGATTCAATGCAATCCCCATCAAAATCCCATCAAAATTCTTCACAGATCTCGAGAAGACAATAATCAACTTCATATGGAAAAGCAAAAAACCCAGGATAGCCAAAACAATCTTATACAATAAAGGACTGTCTGAAGGCATTACCCTCTCTGACTTTAAACTCTATTATAGAGCTATAGTATTGAAAAAAGATAGGTACTGGCATAAAAACAGAGAATTTGACCAACGAAATCGAATAGAAGACCCTGACTTTAACCCATAAACCTATGAACACCTGATTTTGACAAAGGAGCTAAAAGTATACAATGGAAAAAAGAGAGCATCTTCAACAAATTGTGCTGGCAAAACTGGATGTCAATCTGTAGAAGAATAAAAATAGATCCATGTCTATCAACATGCACCAAACTTAAGTGCAAATGGATTAAAGACCTCACTAACAGTCGGAACACACTGAACCTGATAGAAGAGAAAGTGGGAAGTACTCTACAAAACACGGGCACAAGAGATCACTTCCTACGTACAACGACAGCAGCACAGACATTAAGGGCATCATTGATTAAATGGGACCTCCTGAGATTGAGAAGCTTCTGTAAAGCAAAGGATACTGTCACTAGACAAAAAGGGAACCCACTGACTGTGAGAAAATCTTCACCAACCCTGCAACTGACAAAGGTCTGATCTCCAAAATATATAAAGAACTCAAGAAACTAGACCGTAAAAGGCTAATCAACCCAATCATAAAATGGGGCACTGAGCTGAGCAGAGAATTCCCAACAGAAGAATTTCAAATGGCCAAAAACACTTAAGGTCATGCTCAACTTCCTTAGCGATCAGGGAAATGAAAATAAAGACAACTTTAAGATACCATCTTACACCTGTCAGATTGGCTAAAATCAAAAGCACCAATTATATCCTTTGCTGGAAGGTTGTGGAGAAAGGGGTACACTCATCCATTGGTGGTGGGAATGCAAACTTGTGCAACCACTTTGGAAAGCAGTGTGGTGGTTCCACAGGAAATTCGGGATCAACCTACCTCTGGACCCAGCAATACCACTCTTGGGAATATACCCAAGAGATGCCTTATCATACAACAAAATATATGCTCAACTATGTGCATAGCAGCACTGTTTATAATAACCAGAACCTGGAAACAACCTTGATGCCCTTCAATGGAAGAATGGATGAAGAAATATGGAATATATACATATTAGAGTCCTACCCAGCAGTAAAAAACAATGACTTCTTGAATTTTGCATGCAAATGGACAGATATAGAAAACAGTATCCTGAGTGAGTTAAGCCAGCCCCAAAAAGAGGAACATGGGATGTACTCACTCATATTTGGTTTCTAACCATAAATAAAGGACATGGAGCATAGAATTTGTGATCCTCTAGAAGCTAAATAAGAAGGTAAACACAATGAAAAACATATAGGCATCCTCCTGAATAGTAACCTTCATCACACGATCAAAGAGACAGATACAAAGACCCACAGTGGAGCATCAGACTGAAATCTTAAGGTCCAAATCAGGAGCAGAAGGAGAGAGAGTATGAGCAAGGAACTCAGGCCGTGAGGGGTGCACTGAGATAATGGGGATGTTCTATTGGGAACTCACCTAGGCCAGCTGGCCTGGGTCAGAAAAAGCATAGGATAAAACCAGACTCAGTGAACATAGCAGACAATGAGGACAACTGAGAACTCAAGAACAATGGCAATGGGTTTTTGATCCTACTGCACATACTGGCTTTGTGGGAGCCTAGGCAGTTTGGATACTCCTCCTACTAGATGGGATGGAGGTGGATGGTTTTTGGACTTCCCACAGGGCAGGGAACCCTGATTGCTATTAGGGCTGACAAGGGATGGGTACTTGATTGGGGGAGGGAAATGGTAGGTGGTGGCGGGGTGGAGGCAGAAATCTTTAACAAACATATAAATAAATAAATAAATAAATAAATAAATAAGAGATATTTTCTTCATTTTTCTCCATCTCTGTTCTTCTTGAATCTCAACCAGCCCATTCTTTCATTTCTCCTTGCCTTCCCCTTCTTCCATCTCCATCCTCTTCCTCCCACCTTTCTTTCTCCAATGTTCCCAATTTTTTCGGGTGCTCTTTTCTGTTTCTACTTCCCAGGGCTATCCATGCATGCATCACTTAAGATCCTCCATATTACCTTCTTGTTGACAGATGAGTTTATCCTGCTTATTCCCAGAGTGACTTACTTCTAAAGAGCACACAGAGACTTATATTAATTATGAACTATTTGGCCTATTAGCTCACACTTATTATTGGCTAGCTGTTACATTTAATATTAACCCTTAATTCTTATCTATGTTTAGAAGCATGGCTTATTACCTTTTCTCAATAAGTCATTCTCATTATTTTTTTTCTGCCTATAGCTGATAAGTCACTCTGCCATCCCCTTCCCATATTTCACTTAGTGTAGTAGCCTCAACTGTATTACCTGCCTAGTTACAGGAAAGTCTGTACCTTTCCAGTGACTAATCTTTATAGTCTACAAGAATGTTATCCCACAGTAGTTCCCTTTTTTTCTTTAAAACAAAGAGCTCTGTTTTATTTCATTTGTTTAGCTTTAGTATATATATTGGAGGTAGAATTTGCAGTCTATAGGTGTGAATGGCCTTAGCCAATAAGAAGGCATATCATGTTAGTCACAAGGAAGTTGAATTTTCATATTTAATGTGTTCCCTTATCTGGAGTTTGGCAGAGATTGGAGAGTTTGAGAGCTTGGCCAAACTTTCTGAAATTAAAAGAAAAGCATCCTTTTTGTCTCGAAGTATAGAAGACCAAATTATGAATAGATGGGTTTTGAAATTTCAGTCCTATATATACACTCTATGCATCAGCCTTGAGCCCTCGTCATGCTAACAGCTGATAGTCCTGCACATATTGGTCATCTAAAAATTTTCTAGCAGAATATTTAGAATCATTTGCTTAGACCTAGAATAACTCTGTATCAAATAATTTGTTTCTATGGCTTCTGCTGAATCATGTATATAGTGAGGGAACTCCCAAGTTAGTTTACCTGTGTGCCTCTTATAGTTTGAGGGATTGCCCTGACCTTGTGGAAAAGCGTCTTGATACAGTGTAACTTAGTAGACCAGAATTCCAGGGTAAGGCTCCATATTGTAAAAGTGGCCAGGTTTGAACTCAGTTATCTTGAAGTGTTGGGACATTTTGTTTACTACTGTGGAATAATGCTCTTATATCCTGTATATATTTGTTATTTGTGTTGGTTCAATAAAATGTTCATTGGCCAGAATCCAGGCAGGTAGTATAGGCAGGGTAAACAGACTAGGAGAATCCTGGGAAGAGGAAAATATTCATTCTGCAATCGCCATCCAGTTGTATTGGGTACAAGATGTCAATGCTGCACTGAGTAAGCTACCAAACCACAAGGCTAATCTTAGATAAGACCTATGGGTTAATTTAAGTAATAAGAGCTAGCTAGGCATATGTGTGAGCTACTGGACAAACAAGGTTGTAATTAATGTAGTTTCTGTGTGAAACTTGGGTCTCCGTGACCAAGTAATGAAAGGGCTATCTGTATCTACAATTTGCTCTTCTTTCTGTATGTATTTCACGATTTCTTTCCATATACCTTTCACCATCTCTCTATCATCTCTATACTCCATCATTTATTTTTCTATACTATCATCTTTTCCTGTATTATCTCTAGTTCATCTCATTGTCTATCATCTCTCTATAATCTCTTTGTCATCTTTTTATCATCTCTATCATCATTCTGTCATCTCATTTTCATACCATTTTCTATCATCTCTCTATTGTCTCTATGTCTATCCTCCAGCATTTATTTTTCTTGTCTCTCTTCCATCCCTTTCTCTATCCCATGTATCATCTCTTCTATTTCTCTATCATGGCTCAATCATCACTTCTTCTATCATCACTTTTTCCTCCATGTCTTTGTCTATCATCACTTCCTCTTTCATCTCTTTCTCATCATCTCTTCCTCTATCATTGCATTTACTATCGTATCTTACTATGATAACATTTTCTTTATCATCTCTTTCTGTATTGTCTATTTTCTATAATCAGTTTCTCTAATACCTCTGTCATCACTTACTCTATCATCTTGTTCTCGATCATCTATTATTCATTTCTCAATTACCTCTATCTGCCATCATTTCATTCTCCAGTCTATCTTCTCCTATTCCACCATCTCTCTATCTTCTCTTAATCTATTATTTCTCTGCCATCTCTTTTCTGTCTTCTATTTCTCTACTATGTCTTTCTCTATCATTTCTTCCTCTATCATATTTCCTCCATTATGATTTCCTCTAACACTTCTCTATCATCTGATTCTCTCTCATCTTTTCTTCTATCATCTCTTCCACTATCATCCCGTACTCCACCATCGCATTTTCTAGCATCTCTTCTCTAGCATCTCTTTCTCTATCATATCTTCTTTTATCAACCTTTGCTCTATAATATCTTGCTCTTTAATCTCTATGTCATCTCTTTCTCTATGACCTCTTCATTATCATCTGTCTTTATCACTTATGTATCATCTCATTCTCTAAGATCTCTATCACATATATCTTTAGCATCTTTTCCTATTTCTCTTGATCTCATTAATGGTAGGCAGAAAATTGCATTGATAAAAATGTATCTCTTGGTATGGTATTATTTTATTTAATTTATTTATTGAAAATTTCTACTTCCCTTCTTCAAATTTCACTCACACTCTGCCATCCCCCTCTCTGTCCTTCTCGAGTCCTCAGAGATAACAGAGTGCCCTACCCAGTGGGAAGTCCGAGGCCCTCCCCACTCCATCCATGTCTAGGAAGGTCTGAATCCAAACAGACTAGGCACGCAAAAATCAGTACATGCAGAAGAATCAAAACCCAGTACCATTATCATTGGCTTCTCAGTCAGTTTTCAGTGTCAGGCACATTCAGAGAATCTTGTTTGATCACATACTCATTCAGTATCAGTCCAGCTGGACTTGCTGAGCTTCTATTATATATGTCCCATAGTCTCTGTGTGTGGAAGCAATTCTTGAGGTCCTAACTCCCTTACTCATGTTCTCTCTCCTTATGATCTTCATCTGAACATTGGGAACTAAGTCCAGTGCTCCAATGTGTGTCAGTGTCTCTATCTCCATACATTGCTAGATGAAGGTTCTAAGGTGATATGCAAGATATTTATAAGTAGGGCTATGGAATAAGGCCAGTTCAGGGACACCCTCATCTGCTGCAAGATGAAAGAGCTAGGGACATCTTCCAGGGCACCTGTGACCCCCTCTAGAGCCAAGTCTTTTGCCAAACCTAAAATGGTTCCCTTCCTTGTGATATCTTCTTTTCTGCTCCGATATCCATCCTTCCTCAATCTCATTCATCCCTATTCCAATCCTTCCAATCTCCCTTCTCTCTCCCCACTGCCACCCCCATGATCCCAACTTTCACCTGGCAATCTTGTCTACATCCAGTATCTAGGAGGATAAATATATGTTTTTCTTTGGGTTCTCCTTCTTGTTTTCTTCTGTAGGATCATGAATTATAGGCCCAATGTCCGTTGCTTATGGTTTGAATCCACTTCTGATGGAGTTCATAACTTATTCATCTTTTTGTATCTATGTTATCTCAGTAAAATGTTTTCTATTTCCATTCTTTGAATGCAAAATTCAAGATGTCATTGTTTTATTGCACTGAGTGCATCTCTAAAGTGAGTATATGCTGCACCTTCTTTATCCATTCTTCTATTGAGGGGCACCTAGGTTGTTTCCAGGTTCTGGCTATAACAAATAGTGCTGGTATGAAAATAGTTGAACAAATGCTTTTGTAGTATGATTGGGTATCTCTAGATATATTCAGCAAAATTGAAATTACTGGATTCCAAGTTTGGTTGACTCCTCTATTATAATGTATCATACATCTCTACTTCTGATCAAGGTATCTATAAGCTGCTTCCATTTTGAGGCTGTTGTCATCGTTTGTTGCACATATGTTCAAAGATTGTTTAATATTGTAATATGAAGTAATAGTCTTTATGTTATATATTAAAGCAGTAAGTATTATAGGTTAATATTCACCCATGTTTTCCAAACTCATATTTACACTAATCAGGTTCTTATGATACATAGAGACTGTATTCTGTACAGATAGGTAATCATCAAACACTTAAAGGAACTGCAGAAACTGGGATTTAAATAACTTAGGGTTTTGTTGATGTGAGACACAATGGCTCTTTGCAGCACTGATCTATTCCTGAAAGAATGTTGAGCATCAAAGATACTGTACTTGGAGTTTGTACTATTCTTTGTAAAACTGGGCTTTGGTGAAGGAATTGCACTTGTTTGACTGATAAAATGCATGGTGTCTGGACTGGACAAGCAAGATACAAGAAAAATGACTGTCAAACCTTGCCAAAATAGGGTAAGACTGTTTTCAAAATCTTCCTGCCTCTATAAAAGAGCTGTCAGTTACTCTAGGCCTTAGCCAAAGTGGTTTGCTTCAACATTGCAAATGAGACACTGGGTGATTTCCCAGGTAGACATATGTCTTTGTAATCTACTGTACATTTTGGAAACATCTTTAATGCATTTATTGGCTACTCAAGTAATATTCTATCTCAATTCTCAGGCCTTGATGGAGGTTGAAGACTTGATAGTTGTAGATAACTTCCTCTTATGGTCTAGCCAACCCATTCTAATACAAGACTAAGACTCCTAGGAATAAAATAATCATTGAAATTTTGAGCATATATTTCTTGCTCAATATTGCCTATACTGGATACTCCCTGGGCTCCCTACAGGGGCTCTACACCCCGCAAACTGCCTCTCTCTTCTTGTCCCATCCAGCTTGCATCCAGAACCCTTCTCCCTTCTGCCTCATTGGGCACATAACACCATCCAGCTCAGTCTGTCTGGTGCCTGGGGCAAATCCTCAGGGTAAGTAGGCAGGCGAGACTTCCTTTGTTTCACTGGCCTGCCTGCCCCAAAAAAGTAGGCGCTTTGTTTACGAACTACCCAACCTGCACGGAGATCTGATCTCGGCACCAAAGAGACAGCAGTGGGGTGAGTTTGTGACCGGCAGCAGAAGCAGCCCTGGACAGGGAACTCTGAAGTTCCTCATCCCCCACCCTATACTCCCTGGGGTCCCTGCAGGGGCTCTACACCCCGCATACTGCCTCTCTCTTCTTGTCCCACCCAGCTTGCCTCCAGAACCCTTCTTCCTTCTGCCCCCTTTCCTCTTTGGGCACATAACACCATCCAGCTCAGTCTGTCTGGCACTGGGGGCAAATCTTCAGGGCAAGTAGGCAGACGAGACTTCCTTTGTTTCACTGGCATGCCTACAACTAGCAAGGTAGGGGCTTTGTTTACGAACTACCCAACCTGCACGGAGATTTGATCTTGGCACCAGGAGAGCCATCAGTGGGAGAGCTAATCTCAGTACCAGGAAAGCCATTTTTGAGCACGGAGATCTGATATTGGTACCAGGAGAGACATCATTGGAGCACCAGGAAAGCTATCACTGCAGAGTGCCATTAATGGGAAGGTACATAAGTAGGCAAGGAGACCTGATCCAGTAAAAGAAGACCCATAGGGGAGCATTCGGAGAAAGAGATGGGCAGGCGCCAATGCAAGAATTCACCCAACAATCTGAAAAACTATATGAAACCACCAGAACCCAGTGACCTCACAACAGGAGGACATGAACAACTTAATCATGATGAAGAAGTAGATAAAATTGACTTTATGAAAAAGATTGACACCCTTAAACAGCATGTAAAAAATGCCCTTATAGAAATGGATGAGAAGTATAACAGAAAGTTTGAAGAATTGAGTAAATCAGTGAATGACACCCTAGGAAACCAAGGACAAACAATCAAACAGATAATGGAAACAGTTCAAGACTTAAAAACTGAAGTGGAGGCAAAGAAGAAAACACAAACAGAAGGCCAGCTGGACAGGGAAAATCTAGGTAAATGAATAGAGACTACAGAAGTAAGCATAACCAATAGAATACAAGAGATAGAAGAAAGAATCTCAGATTATGAAGATACCATAGAGAAAATAAACACGCTGATCAAAGAAAGCAGCAAGGCCAACAAATTCTCATCACAAAACATTCAGGAAATATGGGACACAATAAAAAGACCAGCACAACTCAAAGAAGGGAAACACACAAAATCTACTACTAAAAAAGTGACCGGAGTTAACAACCACTGGTCATTAATATCACTTAATGTCAATGGACTCAACACACCTATAAAAAGGCACAGACTAAGAGATTGGATATGAAAACAGGATCCAACATTCTGCTGTTTACAAGAAACACACCTCAACCACAAAGACAGGCACCTACTCAGAGTAAAGGGTTGGGATAAGGCTTATCAAGTAAATGTACCTGAGAAACAAGCAGGTGTGGCCATACTAAATTCTAACAAAACTGACTTCAAACTTAAATCAATCAGAAGAGATGGAGAGGGACATTTTCTACTCATAACAGGAACAATTCATCAGGATAAATTCTCAATCCTGAATATCTATGCCCCTAATATAAAAGCACCCACATACATAAAAGAAACATTGTTAAAACTCAAGGCAGCCATCAAACCGCACACATTAATAGTAGGAGACTTTAATACTCCGCTCTCACCAATGGACAGGTCAAATAGACAGAAACCTAACAGAGAAATAAGAGAATTAATGGAGGTAATGAATCAAATGGACTTAACAGACATCTATAGAATATTCCACCCAAATAGGAAAGAATATACTTTCTTCTCTGCAGCTCATGGAACCTTCTCAAAAATCGACGACATACTCGGGAACAAAGCAAACATCGACAGTTACAAAAAACATATCTGTAACCACCTGTATCTTATCAGATCACCATGGATTAAAGGTATAATTCAGCAAAAATGCTACCCCAAGAAAGCCTACAAACTCATGGAAACTGAATAGTCAACTACTGAACCATACCTGGATTAAGGAAGAAATAAGAAAGAAATTAAAGTCTTCCTTGAAGACTATGAAAATAAAGAAACAACATACTCAAACCTATGGGACACTATGAAAGCAGTCCTGAGAGGAAAGTTCATAGAATTAACTGCCCACTTAGAGAAAACAGAGAAAGCACACATTGGAGACTTAACAGCCCACCTGAAAGATCTAGAAAAAAAAGAAGCAGATTTACCTAGAAGGGGTAGAAGACTGGAAATAATCAAACTGGGGGCTGAAATGAACAAAATAGAAGCACAGAAAACAATTGAAAGAATCAATGAATCAAAAAGCTGGTTCCTGGAGAAAATCAACAAGATTGATAAACCCCTATCCAAACTAATCAAACGGCAGAGAGAGAATTTGCAAAGTAATAAGATCAGAAATGAAAAGGGGGACATAACCACAGACACAGAGGAAATTCAGAGAATCATTAGATCTTACCACAACAGACTGTATGCCACAAAACTGGAAAATGTAAAAGAAATGGACACTTTTTAAGATAAATACCATATACCAAAGTTAAACCAGAACAAGGTGAACAACTTAAATAGACCTGTTAGTCGTGAAGAATTAGAAGCTGTTATCAAAAACCTACCTTCCAAAAAAAGTCCAGGACCAGATGGATTCAATGCAGAATTCTACCAGAACTTCCAAGAAGACCTAATACCTATACTCCTTAATGTATTTCACAATATAGAAACAGAAGAGTCATTGCCTAATTCCTTTTATGAAGCTACGGTAACTCTGATACCAAAACCACACAAAGACCCAACCAAGAAAGAGAATTACAGGCCAATCTCACTCATGAACATTGACACAAAAATCCTCTACAAAATTCTGGCAAACCGAATCCAAGAACACATTAGAAAAATTATCCATTATGATCAAGTATGCTTCATCACACAGATGATGGGCTGGTTTAACATACGCAAATCTATCAATGTAATCCATCATATAAATATACTGACAGAAAAAAACCATATGATCGTTTCATTAGATTCTGAAAATGCATTTGACAAAATTCAACATCATTTATGATAAAAGTCTTGGAGAGATTATGGATACAAGGGTCATACATAAATTTAATTAAAGCTATATACAGCAAGCTGACAGCTATTATCAAATTAAATGGAGAGAAACTTAAAGCCATCCCACTAAAATCAGGAACACGCCGAGGCTGTCCACTCTCTCCATACCTCTTCAATATAGTTCTCGAAGTTTTAGCAATAGCAATAAGACAACATAAGGGGATAAAGGAGATTAAAATTGGAAAGGAAGAAGTTAAACTTGCATTATTTGCAGATGATATGATAGTGTACATGAGCGACCCCAAAAACTCCACCAAAGAACTCCTACAGCTGATAAACGCCTTTAGTAATGTGGCAGGATACAAGATCAACTCCAAAAAATCAGTCGCCCTCTTATACACAAAGGATATGGAAGCAGAGAGGGAAATAAGAGAATCATCACCTTTCACGATAGCCACAAAAAGCATAAAATATCTTGGGGCACTCTAACCAAGGAAGTGAAAGATCTATTTTGCAAGAACTTTAAGGCATTGAAGAAAGAAATTGAAGAGGATACCAGAAAATGGAAGGATCTTCCTTGCTCTTGGATTGGGAGGATCAACATAGTAAAAATGGCAATTCTACCAAGGGCAATTTATAGATTCAATGCAATCCCCATTAAAATCCCATCAAAATTCTTCACAGATCTTGAAAGGACAATAATCAACTTTATATGGAGAAACAAAAAACCCAGGATAGTCAAAACAATCTTATACAATAAAGGAACTTCTGGAGGCATTACCATCCCTGACTTCAAACTCTATTACAGAGCTACAGTAATGAAAACAGCGTGGTACTTGCATAAAAACAGAGAAGTCAACCAATGGAAATGTATATAAGACCTGGATTTTAACCCACAAACAGAGGAACAACTGATTTTCGATAAAGGAGCTAAAAGTATACAATGGAAGAAAGAAAGCATCTTCAACAAATGGTGCTGGCACAATTGGATGTCAACCTGTAGAAGAATGAAAATAGACCCATATCTATCATCATACACAAAACTCAAGTCCAAGTGGACCAAAGAACTCAATATCAATCTGAACACACCGAACCTGATAGAAGAGAAAATGGGAAGTACCCTACAACTTATGGGCACAGGAGATCGCTTCCTATGTATAACCCCAGCAGCACAGACATTAAGGGCAACATTGAATAAATGGGACCTCCTGAAACTGAGAAGCTTCTGTAAAGCAAAGGACACTGTAATTAAGACAAAAAGGCAGCCTACTGACTGGGAGAAGATCTTCACCAGCCCCGCAACAGACAAAGGTCTGATCTCCAAAATATATAAAGAACACAAGAAACTAGACTTTAAAAGGATAATTAACCCAATTAAAAAATGGGGCACTGAACTGAACAGAGAATTCTCAACAGAAGAAGGTCAAATGGCCAAAAGATACTTAAGGTCATGCTCAACCTCCTAGAGATCAGAGAAATGCAAATCAAAACAACTTTGAGATATCATCTTACACCTGTCAGAATGGCTAAAATCAAAAACACCAAGGATAACCTTTGCTGGAGAGGTTGTGGAGAAAGGGGTAACCTCATCCATTGCTGGTGGGACTGCAAACTTGTGCAACCACTTTGGAAATCAGTGTGGTGGTTTCTCAGAAAAATTGGGATCAACCTACCCCTGGACCCAGCAATAGCACTCTTGGGAATATACCCAAGAGATGCCCTAGCATATGACAAAAGCATTTGTCCAACTATGTTCATAGCAGCATTATTTGTAATAGCCAGAACCTGGAAGCAACCTAGATGCCCTTCAATGGAAGAATGGATGAAGAAAGTGTGGAATATATATACATTAGTGTACTACTCTGCGGTAAAAAACAATGACTTCTCGAATTTTGCATGCAAATGGATGGAAATAGAAAATATGATCCTGAGTGAGGTAACCCAGACCCAAAAAGAAGATCATGGGATGTACTCACTCATAATTGGTTTCTAGCCATGGATAGGGGCCACTGAGTCTATAATTTGTGATCCTAAAGAAGCTAAACAAGAGGGTAAACCCAAGGAAAAACATATAGATATCCTCCCAGCTATGGGAGATATACAAGATTGATCGGCAAAATATTGGAATCTTGGGGGTGGGGTGGGATGGGGATGAGGGGTAATGGGGAGAGAAAAGTGTGAAGGAGAGGATGAGAGGAACTGGGGGAATCGGGGTGACTGGGGATAAAGCAAGCTGGGATAGGGGAGCAGGGAAACTCATACCTTAGTTAAGGGAGCCACCTAAGGGGTGGCAAGAGACTTGAACTTGGAAGGGCTACCAGATGCCCAGGGCAATGACCCCAGTTAGTTTATTGGGGCACCTGAGGATAGGGAACCTGAAATGAACCTATCCTATAATCATACTGATGAATATCTTGCATATCGCCATAGAACCTTCATCTAGCGATGGATGGAGATAGAGACAGAGACCCACACTGGAGCACCGGACTGAGCTCCCAAGGTTATAATGGGGAGCGAAGGAGAGAGAACATGAACAAGGAAGTCAGGACCATGAGGGGTGCACCCAACCACTGAGACAGTGGGGCCGATCTATTGGGAGCTCACCAAGGCCAGCTGGACTGCTACTGAAAAAACATGGGATAAAACCGGACTCTCTGAATGTGGCAAAAATGAGAGCTGACGAGAGGCCAAGGAGAATGGCACGGGAACTTTCATCTGGCGATGGATCGAGAGAGAGAGACAGATACCCAATTTGGCGCAACGGTCTGAGCTCTTAAGGTCCAAATGAGGAGCAGAAGGAGGGAGAACATGAGCAAGGAAATCAGGACCACGAGGCGTGCACCCACCCACTGTGACAGTGGAACTGATCTATTGGGAGGTCTCCAAGGCCAGCTGGACTGGGACTGAATAAGCATGGGTCGAAACTGGACTCTCTGAACATGGCGGACAATGAAGGGTGATGAGAAGCCAAGGACAATGGCACTATGTTTTGACCTAATACATGAACTGGCTTTGTGGGAGCTTAGCCTGTTTGGATGCTCACCTTCCTGGACCTAGATAGAAGTGGGAGGACCTTGGTCTTCCTGTAAGGCAGGGAATTTGGACTGCTCTTCAGTATCAAGAGGGAGGGGGAATGGTTGGGGGGAGGAGAAGAGGAGTGGGTATAGGGGGAGTGGAGCGGGGGGAGGGGGCAATATGTGGGAGGAGGGGGAGGGAAATGGGAAACGGGGAGCAGTTGGAAATTTTAATTAAAAAAGAATAAAAAAAATGAAAAAAAAAAGGAGACGCGGATTTTAACCCACAAACCTATGGACAACTGATTTTTGATAAACGAGCTAAAAGTATACAATGGAAGAAAGAAAGCATCTTCAACAAATGGTGCTGGAACAATTGGATGTCAACCTGTAGAAGAATGAAAATAGACCCATATCTATCACCATGCACAAAACTCAAGTCAAATTGGATCAAAGACCTCAATATCAATCTGAACACACCGAACCTGATAGAAGAGAAAATGGGAAGTACCCTACAACATATGGGCACAGGAGATCGCTTCCTATGTATAACCCCAGCAGCACAGACATTAAGGGCAACATTGAATAAATGGGACCTCCTGAAACTGAGAAGCTTCTGTAAAGCAAAGGACACTGTCATTAAGACAAAAAGGCAGCCTACTGACTGGGAGAAGATCTTCACCAACCCCGCTACAGACAAAGGTCTGATCTCCAAAATATATAAAGAACACAAGAAACTAGACTTTAAAAGGATAATTAACTCAATTAAAAAATGGGGCACTGAACTGAACAGAGAATTCTCAACAGAAGAAGGTCAAATGGCCAAAAGATACTTAAGGTCATGCTCAACCTCCTAGCGATCAGAGAAATGCAAATCAAAACAACTTTGAGATATCATCTTACACCTGTCAGAATGGCTAAAATCAAAAACACCAAGGATAACCTTTGCTGGAGAGGTTGTGGAGAAAGGGGTACCCTCATCCATTGCTGGTGGGACTGCAAACTTGTGCAACCACTTTGGAAATCAGTGTGGCGGTTTCTCAGAAAAATTGGGATCAACCTACCCCTGGACCCAGCAATAGCACTCTTGGGAATATACCCAAGAGATGCCCTATCATATGACAAAAGCATTTGTCCAACTATGTTCATAGAAGCATTATTTGTAATAGCCAGAACCTGGAAACAACCTAGATGCCCTTCAATGGAAGAATGGATGAAGAAAGTGTGGGATATATACACATTAGAGTACTACTCTGTGGTAAAAAACAATGACTTCTCGAATTTTGCATGCAAATGGATGGAAATAGAAAATACGATCCTGAGTGAGGTAACCCAGACCCAAAAAGTAGATCATGGGATGTACTCACTCATAATTGGTTTCTAGCCATGGATAGGGGCCACTGAGTCTATAATTTGTGATCCTAAAGAAGCTAAACAAGAGGGTAAACCCAAGGAAAAACATATAGATATCCTCCCAGCTATGGGAGATAGACAAGATTGATGGGCAAAATATTGGAATCTTGGGGGTGGTGTGGGATGGGGATGAGGGGTGATGGGGAGAGAAAAGTGTGAAGGAGAGGATCAGGGGAACTGCGGAAAACTGGTGACTGGGGATAAAGCAAGCTGGGATAGGGGAGCAGGGAAACTCATACCTTAGTTAAGGGAGCCACCTAAGGGTTGGCAAGAGACTTGAACTTGGAAGGGCTACCAGATGCCCAGGGCAATGACCCCAGTTAGTTCATTGGGGCACCTGAGGATAGGGAACCTGAAATGAACCTATCCTATAATATTACTGATGAATATCTTGCATATCGCCATAGAACCTTCATCTAGTGATGGATGGAGATAGAGACAGAGACCCACACTGCAGCACCGGACTGAGCTCCCAAGGTTATAATGGGGAGCGAAGGAGAGAGAACATGAACAAGGAAGTCAGGACCATGAGGGGTGCACCCAACCACTGAGACAATGGGGCCGATCTATTGGGAGCTCACCAAGGCCAGCTGGACTGCTACTGAAAAAACATGGGATAAAACCGGACTCTGTAAAATTGGCAGAAATGAGAGCTGACGAGAGGCTAAGGAGAATGGCACGGGAACTTTCATCTGGCGATGGATCGAGAGAGAGAGACAGATACCCAATTTGGAGCAACAGTCTGAGCTCTTAAGGTCCAAATGAGGAGCAGAAGGAGGAAGAACATGAGCAAGGAAATCAGGACCACGAGGCGTGCACCCACCCACTGTGACAGTGGAACTGATCTATTGGGAGGTCTCCAAGGCCAGCTGGACTGGGACTGAATAAGCATGGGTTGAAACTGGACTCTCTGAACATGGTGGACAATGAAGGGTGATGAGAAGCCAAGGACAATGGCACTATGATTTGATCCTAATACATGAACTGGCTTTGTGGGAGCTTAGCCTGTTTGGATGCTCACCTTCCTGGACCTAGATAGAAGTGGGAGGACCTTGGTCTTCCTGTAGGGCAGGGAATTTCGACTGCTCTTCAGTATCGAGAGGGAGGGGGAATTGACTGGGGTAGGACAAGAGGAGTGGGGATGGGGGAGGATATCGGGGGAGGGGGCAATATGTGGGAGGAGGGCGAGGGAAATGGGAAACGGGGGGCAGTAGGAAATTTTAATTAAAAAAGAATTTAAAAATGAGAAAAAATTTGCCTATACTGGCTATAAATCTAACTTTTATACTTGATATTTGTTCTTATTATATGTAGTCCTGTATTGGTTTTGAACATTCTTATTAGGTAAAAGGGGAGGTGATGTGGAAACTCCTTTGGCCAATGGCCTTTGGAGGCTGGACCTTGTGTGGTGTGACTTTGTGGTTCCAGAAACACTTAGGAGAGCCATTCTGCCTCTTGTGCAAAGCAACAGACTCTCGTCAACCTGGGGAGCTACTGGGAGAAAAAGATTCCAAGAGTGTGGTAAACTTCCATGAATTTTTTCTTACTGAAGAGTTGCTGACAGGAGAAGTTACTGTGGGTAACTCTCCAAGTTATCTCCCTTGCTTATGAGCTAGTAATGGTAGTAAGACTGGCAATTCTGTCTTAGGAAAGTATCTTTTAGGTCATATTCTTACTTGGGACAGCTGGCAAATGAAGCTATCATGAGTTTGACGCTCTTCCAGCCCTCCTGTTTCTTTTTAAGTTGTTGGCAACATATGTGGCCTTATGCCTAAGCCAAGAACTTTTCCCGTTGAAGTGGCCATCGAGGACAGGTGCTCTAGGCCTTAGCTCTTATTGGGGAGCTATTAGCAATTGAAACAGCCATCAGATATGTTTTCCTGGCCTCATCAAACACTGAGTTCTTATTGGAGGACTGGATGGAGGATGGGGAAGGGAGAAGTTGGCAGGAGTGGAAGGACAGCGGATTAACTTGGGTATGTAACATGAGATTGTCCTAAAAAGAAAGAAAAAAAGAAAGAAAAAAAAAAACCACTGCCAGAAGAGGCCCAGACATTTATTGGGGAGGTACTGGCAGCTGAATCTGAAATCAAGGATGTGCATTATTCCCTATCATTTTACTTATAGGCTACTGACAGATGAAGCTGCCATGGAGGATGTGCTTTCCAGGCAATATCTTATATTGCCTAGGCCCACTTGCTTCTGGATGGACTAAGGTAACACCCACAGTGGTATAACTGTTCTGTATCAATTAGCAGTAATAGCCACATAGACATTCACTTATTCCATTCAGATAGCCACGGTTCCATCTTTCCATATGACTCAAGGTTAATAGCTAGTTTAAAGGTAAAGCAAACTGTGATGAGCAGCAAGTGACAGAAACCCACTGGAAACACTAGGAGCCAAAAGTGGTGATTCTTTGCTGGGGCATGGTGCATCCTGGCATATGAGGAGAAGGAAGGTGTCATATGCAAGCAAGGACTCAGAAGCCCCTAATTCTCATCTCTGCCCTTCCTTCTTTATTGCCTGCATGATGGCTTACATGCCTCATCACTTCCTCTTAGATCAGATTTCAATAAATGAAAGATATCACTTGTCATATTAACTGCTGCTTATCTAATATTTAAGAAAGCATTATCTGTGTTTACTTATATTCATCAGGCACTTCAACCTCAAGTCCTGATTGATTATTTCTCCTTGCTGTGCTCTGTTAATCTTTTGATTGCTTTCATGATTCTGAAATATTTCCTTTCTCAAATTTCTCCTCCAGAATTCCCACAATGGTTAGTGTTCTTTCTCAAGACAAACAAATGACATTATTATTATTATTACTATTATTATTATTGTTATTGATGTTACTTTTATTATTGTTGTTGTTTTTCTGTTGTGATTTTATCCTGAAAACTTATCCACAGGGATTCACTGGGGTTCTCAATTGTACAAAGAGACATTTCTACAAATGATTACTTCAACTCCATGCTTCTAATCATTTTATTATTTGTCTGATTTTGTTCATTGCAGCCAAATTACTGTTTTCAAACTGAGGCCTTAGTCTAAGACACTGTATGTGACCTGTCCCTATTCCATAGCATATTCCCACACTTTGTGTTCAGACTGTGACATGCTTATACAATCCATTCTCTCTTTGTTGAACAACCTCTGGCTGGTATTATTTCATGTCCTTGTTCCAAGTTCTGTTTGTACTTCCAATGGGTCCTTTTAAATATCCAGGCTGTTTCTTCACAAGTGATGGTATCTTTGATCATCAGGATGAGCTGCAGTTGCTTCATTTCAAAGTTGTTTCTTCTGCATCAAGATGCTGACACTTTGCAAATAGCCATTTTCTTAGACTTCCAGTCAGCGGCAGAATCCATTAACGATTCTTACCTGAGCCAATTAAGGCATATATGGTGGCTGCCAGGTGGTGGGGTTCCAATTTCATGATTCCTTTGCGTTGATGAGTTGGAATGCCACCCCAAAGACCCAGTTTTCTCCTCCACTGTTTTTTTTAATCAAAGCAGTTGGGATTCAGAAACATTTTCTTCCAAAGATTTAAAATGGCAGCTATTATTGTTTTCTGCGATGTTAAATTGTCCCTGGTTGGCAACCAACAAGCCTTCATGCCATCCCATGTTTTCCTTTTGACATTTGTGTTGTTTGAGAACTTAGTTACTCCCTGGATGCATGAGATATTTTAGGCTTCTGCCTTCTGCTTCCCTCTGCCTATCAATCCACCATTTCTCCATGGAGTGCTGTTATCTTCTTCTTCGGGGAATGATATCAGAAGTTAAACCCCAGCACTTGCAATGATGAATACTGAATGAGTCTGATGTTTGCATATGTGGCCTTTCAGAGAACTAACATCAGGAAAATCCTTTTATATAAACACATGTACACTCACTACTGTATACACGTGAACACCTACAGGTCAGCACATGAGTTTTCTCACTTGTTTTCCCTGATCTACTTCGTGCTTAGAGTTCCTATTGCATGTCCTTTCCATTTTAAGACTCACTTTTCTAGTGGAAAAGCTGTTGTTCTCATTCCTCACTATCCCGATATGGTTTTATTGCTAAATCACCTGCTAGACTGCGAAAGACACAATCTAAACAGGGCTCAGTGTGTGTGTATAGAGTAAGTTTGAATCTTTATTCTGAGAAGTTATAATCAATGTGTCAGGAAGTTACGTACAGCTACTGTTAGTAGTATTGCGCATTGGAGGCACATTACTCATTCTGCGTATCAAGAACTAGGCAGCTGAAGGAATCTTCTCTGTCTTTTCCTTGGTCCTAGAAGCCATGAGACTTTCAATAATGTATTAATTATATATCTTTTAATCTATTAATATCATCTATCTCTTATTATTCATCTATCCATCCATCCTTCCATCTATCCATTTATTCCTCATTTGTTTACCAAATATCTAACACCAGTCTCTCTATCTATCTTTCTATTTATCTTGTCTTAGTTGTGGTTTCTACTGCTGTGAAGAGATAACATGACCACCATCAGTCTTATAAAGGAGAGCATTTAATTGGGTTCTGACCATTAACATCATGGCAGAATTATTCCAGACTTCAGGGAGACATGGCGCAGGAGAAGGGAAGAGATGTACATCCAGACCCTTGGGAGCAGGAAGGAAGAATAAGACACTGGACCTATGTTGAGCTTCAGACATCAAAGAGTATCTCTGGTGACACTCTTTCTCCAACAAGGCCACACCTCCCAATAATGTCACTCCCCATAGGATGATAAAGTATCATTTTTATTCAAACCACCACATATCTATTAATCATTTATATTTGGATGATCAATTATTATTTACCATCACTCTATATTTTATCTGTCATATATGTGTATATTTGTTACTCTATCAGTCATAAATCTATCCATCTATCTACTTAACTACCTATGTTAACTCCTATTTATCACACTTTCAATCTATTAGGTGTATCTATGTATCTATTAGTCTTTCTATGTATTTATCTCTGTATCTCTAAGATATGTATAATTATTCCTCTGTACATGTTTCCTCTATGTTTCTATATTATTCTATTGACGTATCAATCTATCTATCTGTGTATATCTGTATGTTGATTATTATATTAATCAATGTCCATTTATATAATTCTTTCTGTCCATTAATCTATCTATTCTCTATCTATTTTCCATCTATATAACTTTTTATCTATCTACAATCTCTCTATGTGCTTGTCAATTTTCATATCTGTTATTTCCCAGTATTAAGTCATAACCGTTTAAGTTCCCACCATCCACACACTCCCTGTGTTTTGCCCATAAGATTTTGATCAAGAGCTGTCTGTTAACCAAAGCCTCTGACAACTCTGGTATTAAATTATTGACCTTAATTCTGCTTGACAAACTACTCTTAGTAGAAGGATTTAACATTTGCTGAACCTAGACTCAGATCTCACACAGTATGCCAAGGAGGTCCAACTGTGATGAGATATTGAAAAATCTCCAGCTGCACCCATTGGGTAGTGTCTACACTATAGGCATTCCTGTGAACGTAAGATGACAATGTTTAAGAGCACTCTAGCTCTGGAGACAAGGAGAGATCTTAGGCTAAATGTCACTGGGTTTTCTGTTTCCTTCTGCTTAAAAAGCCCAGATTCTGCATTCTTGAAAAAAGGGTCCCACAGGCATTTGGAATAATTGTTACCCATGGTATTTGTCAGCTTCTTTGTTGCTTTCAAAGGACATACAATCTTCTTTCTACTTATCTTACCCAGCCATCTTTTGTGGTATCATTCAGTTGAACACTCATGGAAATACACTTCTGAAAGACTGTCTGCCCACGTTAGTGTGAAGTCTAACCCTTCCCAGATCAGGAGATGAGGAGTTATTTCCCCCGACCGATGATTTCCGTGCATCTTCGGCAGTGGATGATAGTGCTGTGATGTTGATCATGGCAATTTCTTTTTCAATTTGCTGAGAGAAGGGAGTGATAGATATACATGGATGATGGTAAGGAGCAGAAATCTAAGCAACTGCAGGAGGAGAGGAAACATGGAAACAGCGACACTGAGAAACATACAACTGGGTTGTGAGTCAGGGACAGCCTTGATTTGCTATAGGATACTTATCCTTGCACTTGAAACTCAAGCTGGTAGAAATGTCAGTGTCTCTTTAACAGCTCCCCTAGGACATAAGGGGATGCATGAGCTGGCTTCATTCTCCAGAGCCGATCATATCCCCTAGTCTCGCAGGAGACTTTTCAGTTCCAAGTGATAAAACACAATTCAAACTGGCTTTAGGGAAAGCCAAAGTTTAGTTAAAGCAAAAATTCATCTAGGCATCAAAAGACAGTGAGTAACCTCAGATGGAACTGGAATGGTGATTAAAAAATCTTGACCAGGATGCAGGTCTTGTTTTCTAATTTTTTTTACTGACATTACAATGGACACAATGTTAAGATGTTTTCCCTGGCTGTTTTAAGGTCATTTGAGTTTTTCCAAAGCCTAAAGTGGTCAGTTGAGGTAACTCTAACAAAAACATTATGCCATAAAATGACTGGTCTAGCTAAATAGGGAAGATAGAACATACAGTGTCCAACAGTTTGCCACAGCAATTCAGGGAAAGCCACCCATGCCTGGATTTGGAGGAGAGTTTCAGGGAGAACTAAAGGGAAGGGGCAGGAAGGTCCATGTGGCAGATGGGGTATACAAGTGCTTATTTATTATCAGTACTCTGTTTAACTTTGTGATATTGTTTTCTTAATTTGAACACCATTGGAATTCTGTAGTCACTGTGCTGTGAATTCAAAAATGAGCAATCACTTTCTATATGAGTCTCAATTTAAGACTAACATACTGAAAAGAGAGTTTCTTTGTCAGGGATAAATCAGCTGTGTGTATACAGGCCTGAGTTCAGACTCCAGAGACCTTATTCAAAGCTTTCCAACGTGGTAGTGTGTGTTTGTAATGTCACTGCTTGGGAGGCAGACACTGTGGATTCTGGTACTGACTGGCCAAACTGCATCTTCTATTCAGAAAATCCTAGGTCCCTGTAAGTGATACTGTCTAAATAAGCATGGTAGATGATTTTTGAGGAATGACCACTGAAGTTGTCCTTTGGTCAAATCAAACACACACACACACACACACACACACACACACACACACACACAGATTAAAAGCCACCAAATAACCTTCCAAACCACAAAACTGCAGATGTACAAATGTTAATTGGTTAATACGATTGGCATTATTTTTTTTTGTCAATGTCAGTCATTTGTGCAAGATTAGATGATTGAACAGTGCCCCTTCCAATGGGAATAATGAGATTTTAGCTATTGGGTGGCTTAATTATCTTCATTGTGAGGCAGCACCCCACACAATTTTCTGGAATCTTCCAGCTACCAGGGCCCCATCCCATTTTAAGAACTCCATCTATTAACATCTCCATTAGGTCTCAAAGAGTGTCACTGCTACTGGCTGTTAAATATATTGGAGCTGCTTTGGAGTGGTTGGGAAAAGAAGCCAGCTCATCAGGGGTGTGGGACATTAGTTGAAAAATTTACATTATCATTATCAGACCTGGAAGTAAGAGGGAGAGCAGAATGAACTATATGAGAAATACAGCAGGTGAACATGACAGGAGCTGTAATGGGAAGAATTTGTTTCCTTTAAAGCATGGAGAAAGACTTGTGAAGACAGACAGCATAAATGGGTGTCAACCTGTAGAAGAAGAAAAATAGATCCATATTGTTCAGCATGCACAAAATGCAACTACAAATGGATTAAAGACCTCAATATTAATCTGACCACACTGAACTTGATAGACTAGAAGTTGAAATGAATCTGCAATACATGGACCCAGGAGACCACTTCCAGTGTAGAACCTGAGTAGCATAGACAATGAGACCAAAAAGGAATAAATGTGACACCTCCTGAAAGTGAGAAGCTTCTGTAATGCAAAAGACATTGTCACTAAGACAAAAAGGCATCCTTTTGAATGTGAAAAGTCTTCACCAGTCCGTAATCAAAATTCTGATCTCCAAATATGTAAAGAAATCCAGAAACTAGTTATTAACACTTAAATTACTGCAATTAAAAAGGGGTACTTAACTGAACACAGAATTCTCAACAGAAGACTTTCAAATGGGCAAAAGACAATGTCATGCTTAGCCTTTTTAGCAATCAGGGAAATGCAAATCAGAACATCTCTGCTATACCATGTTACAACTGTCAGAATGGCTAAAACCAAAAACACCAATGATAGACTATGCTGAAAAGGATGTAGAGTAGAGAAACACCCATCCCTTGTTGTCGGGAATGCAGACTAGTGCAACTACTTGGGAAATCAATGTGGCAGTTTTTCATGAAACTGGGAGTCATGCTACCTCAGAACTGAATAATTCCATTCTGTAAGTGCATTGTGCTCTTGAATATAGTTCCCTGCTTGTTTGAAGTAAAAGAGTGACTACTATTTTCAATAGAAATGATTAAATTTCTTTTTATGAGTGTGAGTTTATCTGCACATTAGTGTGTTCACCATGTGCATTCAGTGCTTGTGTTGGCCAGGGTCAGATGTTCTATAACTGGAGTTACAGATGTTTGTATGGGTGGGAGGAATTGAAACCCGGTCCTCTGGAAGACAAGCAAGTGACCTGAAATGCTGAGCCATCTCTCTCATGCAAGAATGATAGTTCTCTTTCAGGGGAAGGCCTAATTGCTAACAGGCCTAACCACCAAAACCTGTGGAGGATATTTTGTAGTCCTAACAGGAGTCCAGGTGGTGGGTGACTCACTCAGTCGCCCTCCCTCCCCTTCTCACTCTTGTCACCTGCTTGCTATCGTGTGCCCTTTTCTCTCTTGCTTAGGACACGGAACTCTTGAACAACACCAATCTCCCTGGAAACGTCATAGGGTACAAGAAGAAAATTCTGTGTTGGATGTCTTGGAGTATCTGGAATGCTGCTGGCCTGATAAGGATTTTGTGAAGGTACCAGAGAAACACTCATGCTCTGGTGTTTCATTCTCTCTGTCTTTAAATCTCCAATAATGTTTTCTTTCTTTTTCTCTCCCTTCACCTTCACCATGTTCACACTTCTCTCTCATGCATGTTCTGTCTGAATGTCTGTCATTTGAAGCAATGGAGATGACCTTACAGAAGAGGAGATTATTGTCAACAAAGAAGCTTTTGTTTCCTTTGCTGGTTTTTGGTCTCAACAAATGATCTCTTCCCTTTTTCCTCTTCTTCCTTCCTCTCTGTCTTTCTCATAAGAGGGCTGCTTCCTTTACTTTGGCAATCGACACATCATTGCAGGTTTTACCAACTGGCAATGCCTAGTTGAATTATTTACTGAGTAGTCTTTCTTTATGTACCCTACTTTCCTGCAGCAGTTGTCTGCATTATCAAGATGAAGTCTCATACCATTAAAGCCTCCTTTACTTTGGCTTAAAAACTAATTTGGGGTCAATATAAGGTAATAAAACAAACAAGCTTGATGCGTTAAAATTTTATTAATATACATTAAAGTAAAAGCTATTAAAATAACAATAAAGTGCCTCATCATGCACATCCTGGCTTAATTTGAATACCAGCAAAGGAACACCCAGCTTGTAGTTGAGATATCTTTATATGGGATACTTCTCCCGAATTCTCTTTATTAGTGATCGATGAATATTTTGGCTCCAAATTTTTTCGGACCCTTATGGATGGTTCATTGTCCTTACTTTTTGTCAGAAAGATTTAAGATTAGTATTTATGTTGTCCCCACTATTTTTTGCATATTGGTTGCTCATTGCTCTTCTAACAGAATCCACAGAGAAAAAGGATTCTAAATTTGAATCAATCAGAGAGCTCCCAGTTCCAATTGGCTCAGATAGTGTAGGAAAATGAAATTCACCCAAATATCCTGCTGTTCACATCTCATCTGCTTCTTTTGAGAGGTGAAAGGAGACCTGGTCTTAGGCTTTTCCAACTTACTTTATGCATCTGTTTATGTGGAGGTCAGTAGGCAGCTTTTTCTCTCCCTTCACCACCAACATGTTCACACTTTTCTCTCTTGCATGTTCTGTCTGAATGTCTGTCATTTGAAGGAATGGAAATGCCCTTACAGAAGAGGAGATTATTGTCAACAAAGAAGCTTTTGTTTCCTTTGCTGGTTTTTTGTCTCAACGGATGATCTGTTCCCGTTTCCCTCTTCTTCCTTCCTCTCTGTCTTTCTCTTAAGTGGGTTGCTTCCTTTATTTTGGCAACCGATACATCATTGCAGGTTTTACCCACTGGCGATGCCTAGTTGAATTATTTACTGAATCGGCTTTCTTTATGTACCCTACTTTCCTGCAGCAGCTGTCTGCATTATCTGGATGAAGACTCATACCATTAAACCCTCTTTACTTTGGCTTAAAAACTAATTTGGGGTCAATGTAAGATAGTAAAACACACGAGCTTGATGAGTTAAAATTTTATTAATATACATTAAAGTAAAAGACTATTAAAATAAAAAGTCTCATCATGCACATCCTGGCTTAATTTGAATACCAGCAAAGTAACACCCATATTGCATTTGAGATATCTGGACATGGGATACTTCTACCCAATTCTCTTCATTTGTGATCAATATTTTGACTCCAATTTCTTTCAGAAACTTCTGGAAGTTTCATTGTTCTTACTTTCTGTCAAAAATCTTTAAAATTAGTATTTATGTTGCCCCCCTTTTCTTTGCATATTGGTTGCTCGTTGCTCTTCTTACAGAAACTGCAGAGAAAACAGGTTCTAAATTTGAATCAATCAGAGACCACCCAGTTCCAATTGGCTCAGATAGTGTAGGAAAATTAAATTCACCCACAGATCCTGCTCTTCACATCTCATCTGCTTCTTTTGAGAGGTGAAATGAGACCTGGTCTTAGGCTTTTCCAACTTACATTATTCATCTCTTAATGTGGAGGTTACAAGACAGCTGTCTAGACTCATGTTCTTCCTTCCACTCTCTGGGTCTTTGTTTCCTGGGTCTGGGCTGGTTTAATACTTATAATATGGCCTTGCCTTAGAACTCCTGGCAATCCTTGTACTCATTAGGTATAACAAATTAAACAAAGTAAGGGCTTCCATATTAGGAGTCAAGAAAAACCTGAGTTTAGGAGATAGGTACATATGAGACAGACTGACAATGCATATCTTCACACATGAAAACACACATACAAACACACACACACAGCCTTATATTTGAGACAGGTTATCTCATTGAACCAGATGGTTACTGATTTTTCCAGAGCAGGTGGTCTAATTGGTGTATAAGTATGGATATGGTTGACTCTAGATCAAAGAGAGGTATGTGTAGGTGTGCCTTCATACATATGGAAGCTGTTTCATTCTTTGTGTGTGTGTATATATGTGTGTGTGTATTCATGAATGTGAGTGCAAGTGGGCATTGCCACAGTAAGCATGTGGGCTTGAGGAGAGAGGAGGACAACCCAGGATATCAGTAGTTGCCTTCCATTTTGTTTGATATGGTGTCTTTATTGTTTTTGTTGCTTATTCAAGGCTAGTTGACTAGCTAGCTTCTGAAGAGTCTCCTGTCTCCACATCCCAATTCGTCTTAAGAGAACTGGACTTGCAGATACTTGTACACATCCTGATTTTAAGTAGATTCTGAGAATTCAGTCACAGTGCCTTTCACTTTCATGGCAAGTATTTTGCCTACTGTGCCAACACCAAAGAGCAGTCAAAGTTAAGCTCAAAGCTCTGCCACTGAAATGTGTATAATATAAATTGGAAACACAGTTGTTTAAAAAGATGAGTGTAATATTTTATGGAAATGTGTATGCATGCATGCAGAGGCCAGAATTAACCGTGGGTGTCTTCCTTAGTTACTCTCTGTCACGTTTAAGATACATCATTTCTTTGAACCTGGAGCTGACCAATTCCCCTTGACCAAAGAGTGAGACTCAGAGACCCAGGTGTGGCTGTCTCCTCAGAACTGAGTGATGGGTTTATATCTTTAATTCTGAGATTCTTGCACAAGTTGAAGGGATCAAATTTATGTTCTTCATTTGTATGGAAAGCACCTTACTGACTGAGCCATGGCTGAAGAACAAGACAGTTGGTTAAAAATTATTGAGCTCTGAGTTAATATTCTGAATCAGAAAAGGGAATGGTATGACTTTAAAAGAAATGTTGGGGAGATTGAGATGAGAGACATTCAAACATGAATGCCTTTGCTTCCTCCCCTCAAGACTCCTGGTGGATGTGTCCAGAGGGCTACTGAATTATCACAGCATGGGGAAACGGCGAACTGTGAAGTCTGTTTGGGCTCAGGTCTTGATATCAAATTTAGGGTGTAAATATATAAAAGTGTACATCCAGAGTAGCATGCTATGGTTGGTCTATCCCAGTAGTATATTGCATTTCTAAGCAGATGTTAATTTCTGCTCATTTTAGAGGGGCATGACAGCAGATGCTCAAGGCAGAGGTGCATTGTTATAGATGCTTAAGGCAAAGAAATATTGCTCCAGATGCTCAAGGCAGAGATACATCATTTTAGATGCTTAAGGCAGAGATTCATTACATGGGATTGAAATGGCATTCCATCTCCTGAGCTTTGACTGCCAGGATTTGTGGCTCATTAACCTTTAAAAATGCTTTCATTATCTTCCTGGAATTGGGAAATGGGGATCTTCATTTTCAGTTACCACCTTTGTCTCATCACTGCCTATATTTCGCTTAGTCTCGGTTTTTCTACTTTCTGATTAGGAAAGCCATCTTTTGCAGTCTTAGCTTCTTCCAGAATGTAACTGAATATATTCTCTGGAACTCTGCAACTCCCCATGGTGTTACATGTCTTAGCTTTGGTGTTACGTCCTCAGCCTCCATTGATGCTCAGAATTCTTCATCTGTTTCTTGTTGCTGCCAATGTGATTGTGGCCATGTATGTCATATCTCAAGCTGGATGTTCTATCTGTTTTTATTATTCCTGCAAGTGGTTCAATGCACTGTACCTGAGATAGAGAGTCCTCTCGGGGAGAAGACGAGCAAAGAGGACATTTTGATGCCCTGGTATTACAACGCCAGATGAGATGCTTCCCCAAGCAGCAAGCATCCTGTTCATATGATCAGAAGAAAGGCAGATGTGACAGTGTAGACTGACATCATAACATCCTGGAAGATGCATTTTTTCCCAATTATGTTAGTTTTGAATCTTCCCCAAGGGTCTTTCATAAGCCGTTTGTTACATCAGTGAGACTTTTTGTTGAGACTCTAGGGAGATATGCCTCCTTCTGACAATGGTGAGGATAACTCCCGGGAAAAAGGTCATCTGTGCCACACTCTTGCTGGCCCTCTCAGAGTAGAAACTGCCAATGCTTGGGCTAGCTGCTTGGAGATTTTGTGGCCTAGACAGGAGTAGTGACTATGGAAAACGCTGTGGCTGTTTCCTTCTTAGCTCAGGTCTCCTCTTCCATTTTGAAATCCTACAGGGTAGTGCTCTCATACTCCCTCTCCTTTTCTTTTATCTCTCCTGTGTGAACCCATAATTTTACTTTTTTATCTGACTCTGACCCTTCCATCTCCACATATAAAGTTCTTTAATGCCAATATGTAGTTTTGGTTGATAGATTCTATACTGCAGGAAAGCTACTTAGATAGGAAGCAAACAACTCAAATTATCTATAGAGAGTTTGACAACCTGAGCATATTCACAAGGCAACGTCCTCCAAACAGTATATTGGCAGTAAATATATAACCAAGCAATCATCACAGACAAATAGAGATGCTTAGATGAGGCTCAGATGAACTGTGCCAAAGATTTAAAAAAACACTCTTCAGATCACTGATCTGCCTCAAGGCTGCACAGTGAATTTCAGGTTCTCAGCCTTACTGAACTATTAACCATGCTGGGGTGGGCTTTCTTGAACCAACCGCTATTGAGTCATTTCTACTGTAAGTGCTCGCTCACCAATTTTCCTGTAAGTAACCCGAAAATTATTCTTTGGTTCGCCTAGTTAGACTTTGTCTATTGTTAGTTCCATATCTCTTGTGTGTAGCCAATTTATTCATACAACATAGGTTTTACCCAGACAAGCCATCTCAGGATAGTCAATGAATCTGCAATATCCTTTGTTGGTGGAGGCCACTCTTTAGTTTTCCGACCACCTTGACTTAAAATAATCACATAAAACCTATATTATTCACAACACTGTTTGGCCAATAGCTTAAACATATTTCTAGTTTCCTCCCTTATTCTAAACAAACCCATTTGCATTTAACTGTATCACCAGTAGTTCATATCTTACCAACAAATTTTTGGCAACTCCAGAGAAGGTGTTCTTCCATGGTGGTGTCTATGTGGCTTCTCACTGACCCTACCCTGTTTCTCCTATCATTGTTTACTTTTACCACCTAGGTCTATTCTGCTAAGCTACTGTCTGAAACAACATTATTCATTAACCAATAAAAGCAAACATAGACAGAAGGACTTCCCAAACCAACCCTTTGTCCAATGTATTAATTCCAAGAACTGGTATAAAATTTTCTAATAAAACAAATACTTGAAAGGAGTTGATGTTTATTCTCAGGATCTGGAATAAATGTGTTGGTGGGGACCCTACTTCGTCAAGATGTGCTAGGAAAGTTGGCTTTTGATATTCCTCAGTATGTATCAGTTCTCTTACTGTCTCCACTGTTTTGTGAGCACACCACTGTTTTCCTGTGTCTCTTTTGATACAGAGGTTTGCCATTGAATTTAAAGACCATCTTATCCTAAGATGACACATTTTTGTGAATCTTAAGCTTCTATTTGCAAAGTAATATTTTTAAATTATGATCCCTCTCAGTGGGGCCTAAAATTTGGATATATCACTTTTATGGTGTGGTTTCCTGCTGTACTGTGTATTTACAAATTCTCAGGATTAAGACTCTGTTACTTGGCAGGAGTCACTACATTTTAGGTGACCCTGTGTGATTGGTTTTTCCTTTGTTAAATAGAATCTTTAATGATCTTGAGAGAAAGGAAATGAAATGCTATTTCAATATGTTAAATATTCTTTCATCCTTGGGCATCTGTCCTTCTGAGGGTTGTTTTTGTTTTAATCTCATGTATGTACTTACAAAATGTAATGGTTTCATTCCATATGCTATGCAAAACATTGTGGCAAATAAACAAGCAAGCAAAAAGCATCAACACAAAAACGACTTAAGGGAGAGAAAGTTTTATTTTGCCCAGCATTTCAGAGGGATTGTTTCAATAGCTATTGAAATGGCAGAGCAACAGGAGTCTGAGGCTTGCTGGCCACATTGCATTAACAATTAAGAAGCAGAGAGAGATCAGGAAGTCGGGTGAGTCTATAGATTCTTAGAGCCTATCTTCAGTGTCCACTTCCTCCAGCAATTTCTGCCTCCTAAAGGTCGGCAACCACTTCAAAGAGCACCACCTGTTTGGGAAAAAATGTTCAAATATGGGAGCTTATGGGGGACATTTCTCACTCAAACCACAACATGTTCTATGCCAATAGATTCCAGAACTAACCAGTAAAATCTATTATCACCCATGATGGGCAGCTTGTTATACTCAGGGGGAGATAAATATAAATGCATGCACAACTTGAAAATGGCTCCTGTAACTTTAGGCTGTCATAATTACATGCATAACCAATAGGTATCAGGTCGGTTCATAACAATGCAACCTTGAAAGTCTAATCAATCTTAATATTTTAAAGTCTATTTAATATTTTATTAAAATATAATATTTTAAAGTCTAACCACAATCAATGATCCTGCTTTGGAAGAAGCTGGTTTGTGGGAGAGAAGAGGCAACGATGTGAATAACACAGAAAAGGAGAAAGTGTTCTCTTGCTTGATGAGCTGTTTGAGGAGCTGGTCATTGAAACTCCATGGGAAATGAGAGCAAGACCCACAGTAACAGCTTTATTGTGTCAGTGTGTGCAACCACAGTAGGCTGTGTGATCAAAGTCACCCTAAGTGTTGGGCTTCCAGAGTAGATTAAATGGAAGGCTAGTGTGTTCTGAGAGGGCTCCTCAGGGAGACACATGAGTTGACATCAGCCCTCAAGAAATGTTAACAGGCCAGGTGTAAGAGACAGGGAGAGGGCTATTTGAAAGAAAAAGGATGAATTCTGGAATGAGCAACTATTATTCTCATTATTGTTTCACATCACAGAAACCCAAATCCACCACCTGCCTCTTTCAATTTGACTTGAAAGAACATGGAGAGAGTATTTAAAAAATCAGAGATTTAAAGCCATTTCTTTTCCTCTTGCAATGTACAATGCTTCACACAAAAAATATTCTATATAAAAAAGCCCCACTCTTTGTCTATCTTTGGGCACAAATTTCCTTCCTGCCCCACATTGCCAGGAGCCATACAGGTAAGAACAATTTTTCAGGCAGTTTGGCTCTTGCTGTTCCTGAATTCTGTCCTTCTTTTTGCTGGTAATTTGGATGTTTATTGTTTCATTTTGTGTTGGAGATCTGTGATATATTGGTCAGGCATACACACTGCTGTATTCTCAATCTTTTGTTCTGTAAACTTCATTACAATTCCAATATCAATCCGAGCATTTGTTCCTTTTCGTCTTTGACATTTCTAATTAAGAAATAAGAATCCTGGAACTACTTCTGCATATATCTGGGCAATCTTGGAGTGAGCCAGCTCAAACCTACATTCCTCTGGATTCTCCCAGGAGCTGTGCACCTGCACTTCCTTCCCAACCATTTTATGATTTGAACACCTGTTGCTCTCCTTCTCTTTACAGAGACGTGGGCAGATCTGTTTGCTGGTACCCATGACTTCCAGAGATACGTTATTGTCTCCTAGACATGTGCTCCCTGGGCATTCCCTGATATCAAATGTTTTTTTTTTATTTGACCTAAGTGTAATTTGATTGTAGGTGGAGATATCAGCTATATTGGTATGAATTGAAACAAGCTGCCAAGTTCAACTGAGTCACACACATGTAAGATTCAGTCCCAAGTAGGAGTGTATCTAGGGAGAGGTTATATGTGACAAGGATATATATGACACAAGAGGGTCAACCTCTGCCAGACGTGTCCTAACAAATTTTCAGAGCAGTAATGGATGTCCATGAAAGGTAAATATTTTAATGAAAATTGGATAGGATTTTTTTATATTATAGGTGTTTTACCAATATATTGATTTGTCAAAATTACGCATCATCCCTATCACATTAGGCTTTAACTGCCAACCTGACCCAACTTAGAAGCAGATAAGAGTCTCAGGTGAGGAATTGCCTCATCAGGTGGGTCTGTAAGCATGACTGTTATTCAAGTGTTAATCAAGCCCAGTCCACTGTGGGTAGCATCATTCCCTTGGAAGTGGTCATGTGCTGTGTATGAAACCTAGCTGAGTTTGAGGCTGCAAGCAAGTTAGCAAGTGGCATCCACTACACTTGTGCTACAGGGACTGCCGAAATTTTAAAGTTATAAATTAAACAACACACACAGCTTGGGTCTATATTGGAGTCAACAGTCGAGGGAGAGTCAAGTGTAAATGTAGGCTCTTTGGTATAGAAGAGAGACAGGTATTTGACTCTTCACTTTAGACCTGTCTTGCTGAAACCTTAGAATGTATCAGGGACATTAAAATGGAAATAACTGAAGTGCTTTTCCTTGGTAGTGTCTCTCTGCTGAGCTTAACTGACTATTCTTAAATACAGAGAGTTTTGTCTGGTCTTGGAGTAAGCATATCTCTTCCTTCATCTGTCCTACATAAGAGGGAAGGGTCAGAAGTTTGTGCCAGACCCAAAAAGCGCCTAGTTGACAACTGGTATCAGAGGCCCCTGGAGGAGGGTATAATTCACCCAGTGATGAATTTTCTACCCCTGTGGCTGACTTGGTGGACAGTATGTTCTTTAAGATTTTGTTGAAGGCAAAAACTTCAATATCATCTAAGAGTAAAACCCAAAGAGACATAGGAATGTTGCTGCTCTCCCTTAATTCACTTGCTTCTCTTGCAGATAAAGAACACTCCAGAATGTAGGTGGTATCTATAACAGTGTGTCTGTGTGAGCTAAGCATAACTCATTGGAGTTTTACAACTCTTGAGGCACCAGCTTACAAAAAATGCCTGCAGGATACTGTGGGGTTAACACAGGACTCAAGGAAATTCTTAGGGAACTGGGTTTCCGGCCATCTCCAATGTCTACTTTCTTCCAGCACCCTCAATTAGGCTGGGGCTTTCATATCAGCTACAGCTGAAATTTCTTCTGACTCTAAAAATTTCACAGTATCTAGGACAAACTTTTCCATCTGACATCTCTTTGGAATATAAGATGAGTTCCCTGAGGGCCATAGATATGTCTCAATTTTCACCTCCCAGTCCCAGAAGTTTCAATGGTACCTTACAAATTCAGGGCTCTCAGTAAGTGTTAAAGGTATGAATAAGGTTTTGGCATATCCAAAGAGAGCAGAAAGGTCCTGAGGGAATGAAGCATGGCCAGGGGTTTCATTAGATCTGCTGTTTTTCTCCATGCTTTGCTCCTGAAAGTTCATGGAAGGAAATATGACTGTAAGTCTGTGTTTGATGTCAGGAAGGTGTGAAAGAATGCTGGCTTATTGAGCTTATGAGAACTTTTCCCTTAGATGAAGGCTGTGTGATGAGGTGGGGATCATGCTAACTATCTTCTCAGTTTATCTGGGTAACCTATCAACATGAGTGTCCTGTGCAAGTGTTCTATGGACAGATCACAGTGTGGTCTGATGAGGAATGCAAAGGTACTGAAACATAATGTCATGGCCTGGGAAGACAGACATTCTTTGAAGTCCTTTGTAAGAGGTTTATAAAAGACCCCAATTACCAAATCCTGGGGTACTGTGGGATCAAACAGAGAATTAGGCACTCTTTGCCTTTTATTCATTTTGTGTGTGGTTTATTTACAGCATATATGTGTGTATGCATGTTTCCTCATGTGTGTGGGTTCACATGCATGTATGTGTGAACATGAATTAAGCAGCACAGTGATCAATGTTGGGAGTCAAGCTCAGTAATTCTCTAACCGCAGTCATTCAAGCAGAACTTGTTAAACAAATATATCCATTGACAGTGAGGCCAGACTCTTTAGCCAGAACACCAAGTGGGTTTCTGGGGGATCAGACCTTTGATGCTAACACTATACCAAGCAGCCATCACCACAACATCCTAGGCACCAACTTTACATGAGATAAGGAGTAGCATTTATTGTGCACCCAGATGCTTCATGCATATCAATTCCTGCAGTATTTCAAACCTCTTGGGGCTTGCCTCATAAACTCCACATCCTTCGGATGTGAAAACCATGTAGACCAACAAAGAGGTAGGACTCAGGCTGGGACTTGAGCCTTAGAGCTCTGATCACTATATTCAAAAGAGTGCCCTAATTTCTCAGTTAATGCAGCCCCTGCAAAGGCTTGTGACAGTGACTCCACTCTCTCCTTAACTCTTCAATATAGTGCTTGAAGTTCTAGCAATAGCAATAAGACAACATAAGGAGATCAAGTGGATTCAAATTGGAAAGGAAGAAGTTAAACTTTCATTATTTGCTGATGATATGATAGTATACATAAGTGACCCCAAAACTGTACCAAAGAACTTCAACAACTGATAAAGACCTTTGGTGATGTGGCAGGATACAAGATTAACTCAAAAAAAAAATCACTTGCCCTCCTATACACTAAGATAAGTATGCAGAGATGGAATTCACAGAAGCATCACCCTTCATGATAGCCACAAATAGCATAAAATATCTTGGGGTAACTCTGACCAAGGAAGTCAAAGTTGTATTTGAAAACATCTCTAAGACTTTTAAGAAGGAAATTCAAGAGGATACCAGAAAATGGAAGGATCTCCCTTGCTCTTGGTTTGGGAGGATCAACATAATAAAAATGGCAATTCTCCCAAAAGAAATCTATAGATTCAGTGCAATCCCCATTAAAATCACATCAAAATTCTTCATATAACTTGAGAGGAAAGTAATCAACTTTATATGGAAAAACGAAAAACCCAGGATAGCCAAAGCAATTTTTAAAATTTATTTATTTATTAAAGATTTCTGCCTCCTCCCCTCACCGCCTCTCATTTCCCTCACCTACCCCCCAAAAATTCCACATTTCTCCTCAGCACTAAGAACAATCAGGGTTCCCTGCCCTTTGGGAAGTCCAAGGTTCACCAACCTCCATCCAGGTCTAGTAAGGTGTGCATCCAAATGGCCTAGACTCCCACAAAGCCAGTACGTGAAGTACGATCAAAAACCCTTTGCCATTGTTCTTGCGTTCTCAGTCGTCCTCATTGTCCACTATTTTTAGGGAGTCCTGTTTTATCCCATGCTTTTAAAGAACCATGCCATCTGGAGTTGCTGAGTTTCTGATAGACCATCCCCATTGCATAAGTGTGTGGGTACACCCCTCGCGGTCCTGAGTTCCTTGCTCGTGCTCTTTTCTCTTTTGCTCCTGATTTGGACCTTGAAATTTCAGTCCAGTGCTCCAATGTGGGTTCTGTCTCTGTCTTATTTCATCGCCTAATGGAGGCTAATATTCAGGATGATGCCTATATGTTTTTCTTTAGGTTCACCTGCTTATTTAGCTTCTCTAGGATCATGAATTATAGGATCAATGTCCTTTAATTATGACTAGAAACCAAATATGAGTGAGTACATCCCATGTTCCTCTTTTTGGGTCTGGCTTAACTCACTCAGGATAGTGTTTTATATTTCCATCCATTTGCATGCAAAATTCAAAAAGTCATTGTTTTATTTGTACTCCTAAGTAGTGCTCTAAAATGTATATATTCCATACTTTCTTCATTCATTCTTCCATTGGTAGGTTTCTAGGTTGTTTCCAGGTGCTGGCTATAACAAACAATGATGCCATGAACATAGTTGAGCATACACTTTTGTTTTATGATAGGGCATCTCTTGGGTATATTCTCAAGAGTGGTATTGCTGGAGCAAAGGATATGATGATCCAAAATTTCCTCAGAAACCGAAGCACTACTTTTCAAAATGGTTGCACATATTGAATTCCCAACAGCAATGGATGAGTATACCCCTTTCTCCACAATTTTCCAGCAAAGGCTATCATTGGTGTCTTTTATTTTTGCCATTCTGACAGGTGTAAGATGATATCTCAAAGTTGTCTTGATTTGCATTTCCATTTATTGTTAAAGAAGTTGAGCCTGACTTTAAGTGTCTTTTGTCCAATTGAACTTCTTCTGTTGAGAATTCTCTGTTCATTTCAGTACCCCAATTTTTAATTGGGTTAATTAGTATTTTAACATTGAGTTTCTTGAGTTCTTTATATATTTTGGAGATCAGACATTTGTCTGTGAGGGGTTGGTGAAAATCTACTTCCAGTCAGTTGTTTGCCTTTTAGTCTTTTAGTCTTAGTGACAGTGTACTCTGCTTTACAGAAGCTTCTCAGTTCCAGGAGGTCCCATTTATTCAAAGTTGCCATTAATGTCTGTGCTGCTGGGATTTTATTTAGGAAGTGTTCTCCTGTGACCATATGTTGTAGAGTACTTCCTTCTATCCCTTCTATCAGGTTCACTAGTGGTCTTCTGTCTTTTGGCTATCTTTCTGTGCTTGAGCTTCTTACCTGCCCACTCTCTAGGTTGAAAAAACTCTTATGTTTAAGTCAGAAACAAATTCGTTGTCTCCATTATGAGTTCAAGCAAGCATAAGAAGGGAAGGATGTATGTATTTTGCTCTCTGCTGAGAAACCTACTTCCTGACTGACTGAGTCAATGAAAAGAGAAGGTATGCCTATCTCCAAAATGAGTAAGAAAAGTCTGAACAGATAGAAAAGCATTTGCAGGACAGCTACACCTGTCCTTCAACACTGAGTTAATAGTTAGGTGGTTAAATACAAGAAAATCTGCCCAAGGTCATGGCACTCCAGTCCACTGACTGTCTGTATTTTGTCCTCTCATTGAGACTCAGGATATTACATAAAGTCATTCTGTGTGTTTTTTAAAGAAGTGAGTTCTGTGAGACCCACTGCAAAATAAAAGATTCATTATCGGGACAACCCTAGTTCCCCTCAATGCAGATTGATGAAGGTAGGCATTCACACATATTAGGATCACATAAAGCCTGTATGAGAAGTAGAGACAAATCCCAGTGCGATTATCATTGGGTTTTCAATCTGCCCCAATTGTTAGCCACATTTAGATCTTCCACTTTGATCCCATGCTCTGTCAGTCCCAGCACAGCTGGTTCTGTTGAGCTCCAAATAGCTCAGGCAGAGTGTCTCAGAAGATGGACTTAGCCTTATATTCCTGACTTCTTTGCTCATATTTTCCCCCCTTCTGCTCTTCAACAGGAGCTTGAAAGCTCAGTCTAGTTTTCTGATATGGATCACTGTCTTTATATCCATCCTTTGCCGAACAAAACTTTTGTGATGATATTGAAGATAGTCATCAGTCGGACTATGGGACAAGGCAGTCTTAGTGCCTAGGGACATGGTACACTGCAGGCACCCTCTCCTCACCAGCCCAAGGTCCTAGTTGGAGTAACACCATGGCCTTATAGGAACACCGCTAAAGATAAGTCTCTTACCAACCCCAGAATGGCCCACTAAGTTGAGCTCTCATCAGTTGGTGAGCATTAACTTGTGTGTGTGTATATGTGTTTAATAACAATAAAAATAGAGGGATTGTAAAATTGAAATTTCTTATGTTGAGAAGAATATTTGCTAAAGAAACAGAGTCATAATAGTACTGAGAGTGTAGCCTGACATATGACATCTTTTCCCTCATGCATTATCCCTCTGATATCCTACATCTTTTTGGCCACTCTCCTCAGTTTCCTAAACAGCCATATTGTCCTCTTCCACACACTGCATCTCCTTTCATCATTCCCTCTCCAAGGAGAAAAGACCATAAGTCCTGTTTTGTTTTGAGGCCTGTCTTTCTGTGATGTCCCATCCTCCAGGCACTCCATCATTGACCAAACAACATAACATCTTCACAAATTTTTATTTTTAGAGCAAAAAAAAAATTCCATTGGGAAAGATACCAGGATTAATAGAAGACCTGAGATATTTCTGAAAAAAAGAGTTCCCCAAACACAGTTTAAATCTGACCCCCAAAATTTGTGAATTTCACTTTAACACATCTTCATTAAATCATAAACATAGATATGGAAGTCATTATAAAATTTGATGAAATGCACCAAAGGTTTGGTGGGAACTTGGTAAATAATTTTACATATCTTTTGGGTTCCATCTTTTTCGTTGTTCTGCGTGCTTTTGCCTGCCGAGGAATCCCTGCCTAATTCCAAATTCACCCCTATGGGAGGACATCCTGGCATAATGTGGATGTTGCTTTCAATGTAGTCATCTAGATGGTGGTAAAGGTCCACAACTGGATCTTTCTCGTAGGTAATGTAGAAACAGGTCTTCATGGTCTGCACCTCAGCTTGGACCACCCCAGTCCACTCCTCCATAGAGCCTGGAATGATGTGGAGGTTGCCTTCAAGGTAGTCAACCAGGAGGTGTTAAATGTACAAGACCGGATCTTTCTTGTAGGTAATATAGAACCAGGTCTTCATGATTGGCACCTCCTTTAGGACCATCCCCTTCTAGTCATCATTAGAGCCATTTGTGCCCTCAAATGTATGTTTCACTGCTCTGCCAACTATGGTGTTTGAGAGATGAGTGTCTGTCTCCTGAGGAAATGGTACGTTGTTAGGCAGGAACTTAAGGTTTAAAATCCTTTCATCACTGTGAAGCTCCAATCCATAGACACAATCTATCCCATCATACTTCAACAAATAGAGAGAGGGATTTGTTGGCAGTTGATCTAGAATGATGGCTTTCCACTGGATGACTGGTTCATTGGCTTCTTTCCAGCCGTGAGAAATTCTGCGGCCGAAAATATTCTCCAGGGCCTCAAAAGGCCTACTCAGTGTATGCTTCTGGAGAGATGACCCATTACTCTTCTGGAGAGGTGGCATGCATCTCAAACTAAGAGGCATCTTCATCATGGCTGTAGACTTACTGAGATAGGCCACTGACCTCCTGGTCCGCTGTTTCTTGTCTATCTTTCTTTGCTTGGGCTTCATAACTGCACACTCTCTAGGTTGAAAGAATCTTCCTTCTGTTTAATTCAGAAACAAAGTCGTGGCCTCAACCATGAGTGCCTGCAATGATAACAAGGGGAGGCCGTCAGGTCAAGGCTCTTTTCTGGAAGAACTTTGGTGCAGGAGCCAAAGATATTGATCAACACGTTTGTATACCTAACTGTAATTTTCTCTTAAGAAATGAATAGGACAATTAGCAAATTTTCCTCTAGAGTTCAGTATATCAATCTCAGAGACACATTCCTGCTGCCCAAAGGCAAATGACCTCTGCTGAGAAACCTACTTTCTGACTGACTAAGTCAATGAGAGGAGAAGGTATGCCTATCCCCGAAATGAGTAAGAAAAATCTGAAAAGATAACAAAGAATTCGAAGGATATCCACACGTCTCCTTCGACATCAAGCTAATAGGTAGGTTGCTCAATCCAAGACAGCCTGCCCAAGGTAATGGCACTCCAGTCCACTGGCACTCTGATTTGTGTCTCCTGATCCAGACCCAGGTCTATTACATAAAGCCATTCTGTGTCTTCATTGTGGAAGTGAGTACTGTGAGACCCACTTCAACGTGAAAGAGTCATTATTCTGGGCAACAGCAGCCATTGAGAAATAATTAGTATTATTAATACACCTATGGACAAAGGGGAGCTTTGCCATTTTAGTGGATTGATAAATTTGATATTGTTAGCAAGGATAAAGTGGGAAGAATAGCTGGCATTCACCATCCCCACAGCTATCAAATATAGGAGCTGGTAACAACAGAAATGGTGGACCCGCAGGACATTTGAAGGAAAACTTATTTGTATGACAGAGGTCTTAGTTGCTTTGGAAACATATTTACCAAAAGAAAATGTCCTACCTCTCCAGATTCCATCTTCCGGAAATGTTCAGGTGCAAAAAGCCTGTTGAACAGCTGTGGAGACCAGGAGCTGAACTGTCCTCCTCAGGCACTGTGAGGATAATAAACCCACCTTCATGGAAGACTAGTGCTTTGAGTGGAACAGAGTTGCTACCACGGACCAAGGCTTTGTGACATCACCAAGGCTCTACTTATGTCAGAAATCCCCTCACAAGCTTGTTACTTCCTTATTTACCCACAGAAACATCCAGCATTCAGCTCCTCAAAAGCTGTATACAGCCACCAGGGGACCCAAAATAAGCCCCCACTCATCTTCCCAATTACTCAAGTCACACTCTTACCCAAGCATCTCAGTCCCTGTATCTTATTTTTCTGAAAAAGTTTTTGGTGTCTGAGTCAACAACTCACATGAAAGTTTTTTTTCTTAGATCCCATCTCTCCATTGGTTATCTTCTATTGATTTTTTTCTTACTTCATAAATAATAAATTTCAAATTTCCACTTCCTTTCCTCCTCCCCCTAACTACTCACGCAACCACCAATCCTCTCCACTCAAATCCAGTCCTAATAGAGGGCAGGGTACCTTGACCTGTGGGAATCCCATGCCCACCCTCCATCCAGATTGAGGAAGGTATGCATCTATATATTATGCTTCCACTTTGATCCCATGCTCTGTCAGTCCCAGCACAGCTGGTTTTGTTGACCTCCCATTAGCTCAGACACAGTGTCTCAGTGGGTGGACCAAGCCCTTGTATTCCTATGTTCTTTGCTCTTATTCTCTCCCCTTCAGCTCTTCAGCTGGAGCTTGGAAGCTCAGTCTAGTTTTCTGATGTGGGTCCCTGTCTTTATCTCCATCCTTTTCTGTACAACAGTTCTATGGTGATATTCAAGATAGTCATCAGTCTGATTATGGGACAGTACACCAGTAGTGCCTAGTGAAATGGCACAGTGCTGGCACCCACAGCTCACCTGCCCAAGGTCCTCGTTGGGGTCACCCCAAGGCTTTCTGGGAACCACTCTAGAGATCAGATCCTGTCTCCGGAAAGATAAACTAAAATAGGTTTTTGTCACATATTGGTAAATTTTGCTGCTATTTCCAAATAGGTGTGTTGCATGAGCCCCTTAAAAGAAATAACCATTTTATGAATCATAATTCTAAACTGGTGTGTTACATTGCTTCTGACTTACACCTTCTTATTTGATGAAAACAACCCGGGTGTGGAGGAAGTTCTCACTGTTCATGTTGCAGAAGCCATGCAGCAGGATTTGGAGGCTTCTAGTTCCCTGTAAGGAAATCAGTAAACATTGGGGACCAATGAAAGATGCCCTGATACATCAAGGCTAATCCTTTCAGACACCAATTCCTCCAGCAAGGTTCTGGTTCTCCACAACCTCAAAAACCTCCTGAGGGCCAAGTATTCAGAACCAATATCCTGTGTGCATCATATCACATACAATCGTAGTGAGTACACCAATCTGTTTTTTAATATACATCATTTTGTCCCTGCAGAAACATTTGTATTTCCTATAAAGATAACTTGCTGCCTCTTTGGGGTCCTGAAATTCCTGTAAGGGGTGTGTGGGGCATTCTTACATACCTTGCTGTGTTGTTATGAGACATAGATGGGACAGCAATTGTTCCAGAAATCAAAAGCAGTTAGGTTTAAACTGTGGTTTGTAGTGTGCTGGACACTTGGGTTGTGTATAGCTAATATATGGAAGGATGGATTTGCTAATAAAGGTTGGAAGATCACATGGAGGCAGGCAGTCTTACTTTTCAAATGATCCATTTTGAGGCCTTACATCAGGCTCCTCTATTCTCCTCATCTTTTTTCTTTATCAGATTAGGACAAAAATTAAAACTCAATGTCCTGGACGTGAACACTGAATAGGTTATCAATATGAGATCACTGTGACAGAGCTCATGGGAACTGACTCATTGCAGGATATGAGATTTAGCCAGTAACGGCTAGAGCTAATGGACCAAGCAGTGTTTAAAAGAATACTGTGTGTGTGTCGTTATTTTGGGGCATGAGCTAGCCAGGCAGCCATGAGCCAGGCTGTGGGAAGAGGCCCGCAGCTCACCACTACAATAAACAAGTCCTCCCCCTGTCACTCTGCATCAATGGGTATTTACAGTTTGGATGAAGAGTTCTCCTGGGCATCCCCCCTCAGCTCCTCTGACTCAGTCTTCAACCACACCAGTTTCACTCAGCCTCAAGAGATCACCCATGAACAAGAAGGAGACAATTACCAAGAGGGAAAAAGTATACCACAAAGTACACTTCCCAGTGGATCAAAGTTGATGTTGTTCAAATACATCTCAGGCTAGAGTATTGCTCAGCACTGGACACTGGGGGCAAATGCTTGTAATCGTAGCACTTGAGAGACTGAGGGGAAAGGCTCCTGAGTCCCATGCCAGCATGGGCTGCATATTAAGTTCAAATATAGACCTCAGAAAAACTTTAAGATAAACAAATAATAAACATATAAAGTACTTCTCCGGAGGGGAAGCCCAAAGAGCATTAAGTACCTGAAGAGACCTCTTATGAAACGGCAATTAGAAACAAAATAGAATTGAAAAGAAACTTCTGCTGGAAAACACCGTACTGGATCTCAATGCCTGAGTCCGGTAGGAAACTCAGACAACCCGCTCATTTTCTCTGGCTTATCACTCCCAATACTAAATAGGCAAACTTGGCATACACCTGGTCCCTCAACAAGGGTAGTTTTCTGAAGAGACAGAGACAGAGAAAATGTGTGCAAAACATCCTTCCATACTCCAACTGCAAACATTCTCATGCCCCACTAAGAAAAAGGCCTTTTCTGTGGTTCTTCAGAATAAGGGAGGAAGTCTATTCCCTTATTCCACTGAAAATATAAGAGGGCTCAAAAGGCAAAGGTTTTTGCCACCAAGGCGTGGCAACCTGAGTTTGATCCCTGTAACTTGCATAAAGTAGAAGAAAACCAACACCATAAAAATGTCTCCTGAGGCCTTCAGGGTTCCTGCTTCATGAAATGTTCCAGACATTCTGCAGGACACAGAAGAAAGTGACTGACAAACTGCCAATAGAGGCAAAACAGCATTTCAAATTCACTGCTTCATGGAAAAGTCTGCCAGATACAATGGGCCTGTAGGCTGAAGAAAAATTTCCCGATGTTACAGAAGAACTTTTGGTTACTGTCCAGGCAGCAAGATATCTCTGTCAAGTTTTAGAAGTTGCTTATAATGCTTATAATATATATTTCTTTTCTCTAGTAGTCTCTGAATCTGCTTTGCTGTTTCTTAATCATATAATATTGAGCAATTTGGGTCCTAAAATAGTATTTTGATTAATGTGTTGGTTTGAAAGAGAATGGTCCCATAAAAGCTCCTATATTTAAATGCTTGATCCCTAGTTGGTGGAACCATTTTGAGAAAGATTAGATGTGATATCGTTGGACAGGTGTTTCACAGGAGGTGGACTTTGAGATTTCAGAAGCCTAAGACAGGTCCAGCCCCTCCCTCTACCACCTCTGCTACCAACTTGTAAATCAGGTTAAAACTCCCAGCTACTCTCCAGTGTCATGCCTGTGTGCTGCCATGCCCCATGACGTAATGGTCATGGACTCACTCTCTGACCATGAGCAAGCCCCCAATTAAATGTTTTCTTTTATAAGCTGCCTTCATCATGGTGTCTCTTTACAATAGAAAAGTAACTATGATAACGTTGTTACATGGTATTGCTGTGACAGGACTGGTCAAGCTGCTTGTTAGAGGAATGTTGACTTGGGAACTTTGCATGAGGGAAGTGGTTGAATGTTTTAAGTGGGGCTTAAAAATGCTACAAGAGCTTTGAATACAGTAGTACTGAGAGCAATGTGGATTATAGAGGCCCAGTTCAAGAAGTTTCAGGGTGAAACAGTATTAGAAACTGGAATAAAGTGAATCCAAAGAAAAACATATAGATCCTCCTGGAAACTGGAAGCAGACAAGAGCACTGGGCAAAAGTTGGGAACGTGGGGATGGGGTGGGATGAAGGGGAGGGGGGAGAGAGAAGGGAGAAGGGAAGAATTAAGAAGAGCTTGGGAGAGTGGGATGGTTGCGATGGAGGAAGGGTGGATATGGGAGCAGAGAAGACGATATCTTAATTAAGGGAGCCATTTTAGGGTTGGCAAGAAACTTGGCTCTAGAAGGATTCTCAGGTGTCCACGGGGATATCTCCAGCTAGGTCCTTGGGCAGTAGATGAGAGGGTGCCTGAACTGGCCTTGTCCCATACTCACACTGATGATTATCGTGAATATCACCATAGAACCTTCCAGAGATGCATGGAGATAGAGACAGGGACCCACAGCAGAGCATTAGACTGAGCTCCAAAGATCCAGTTGAAGAGCAGAAGGAGGGAGAAGATGAGTAAGGACCTCAGGACCAGGCAGGGTTGGTCCACCCACTGAGACAGTGTGCCTGAACTAAATCCAGCTGGATGCATGGGGACTGACTGAGAAGCCAATGATAATGGCACTGAGATTTGTCTCTACTGCATATACTGGCTTTTGTGGATCCTAGTCTGTTTGAATGCACACCTTCCTAGGCCTGGATGGAGGGGGGAGGGCCTTCACAAAGGGAAGGGTACCCTGCACTCCTAGGATTGGCAGATAAGGGGAAGAGTAGGTGGGGGAGTAATGGGAGGGAAATGGGAGGAGGGGAGGAAGTGCAAATTTTGAATGGTATTATTTATAAAAAAATAAAAAAAAATTAAAAAGAAACTGGAATAAAGACAATTCTTGTAATGTTTTAGCCAACAATATGGCTGCTTTTGGCCCTTGTCCTAAGAACCTGCTTGAGGCTAAATTGAAGAGTTTTGGAACAATATTATTGGCAGAGATTTCATTCAAGACTGTATTGACTCATGGTTATTAGTAATCATTCTTAATGCAGCTCTAAAATGAAAAACTGCTAAGCAAGTGTTCTACCACTGAGCTAAAACCCCAAATACTGGCTCCAAAGCTACAAAGAAACACTGTCCCCCCCCAAAAAAAAAAGGAAGGAAGGAAGGAAGGAAGGAAGGAAGGAAGAAAGAAAGAAAGAAAGAAAGAAAGAAAGAAAAGTGCAAAACAGAGCAAAGAGAAATACAAATGCACAATCTGAGGAGAAAATGGAAGAACAGGAAATAAAATACCTACACCTAGGTTTGTGCTGAAAGAGGTACAGAGAAATGCAATGAAGGTAAAGATCCCACCTAGATAACCATGAAACATGTAAAAAGAAAATCCCTAGAGATTCTACTCCAAAAACAAAGTAAAGCTTATTCAACAAAGGAAAACACCAAGAGTTCAAAGTTTATACAAATGGAATCCAATGAGAGAGCCATATTCCATCCAAAATGTACAACAATACTTGCCTGACTTTAGAATCCAAAATACTGGAGTTAAGAGGTTGTGAAATCTTCCTCATTAGTTCAGAGAAAAATGTTACAGCCCTGATGGCATGTGGCTTGCAGGCTCATAGAGGCCATCATATAAAGCTGAGAACAAGAAGCTTGGATTTGTACTAAAGATCCAAGATGTTGGAGACTCCAGAGTCACAGTGATGCACTAACCCTCTGAAACTGTAAAATGCTTTCTTTTATAAATTAGCTTGGTATCATGCTCTCTCTCTCTCTCTCTCTCTCTCTCTCTCTCTCTTTCTCTCCCCCCACCCTGTGTGTGGAAATAAATGTAAAAAACTCCTAGTTCTTTAATTTATTACCAACATAGTAAAGATTACAGTTTAACTTTTTGTAAAACAATGTACTCAAGGTGGGGCTGAGAAGATAGCTTTGCACTGAGTACTTGCTGCTCTTCTAGGAGACCTGGGTTTGGATCACAGCAGCCCCATGAGTAAGTTCATGGACATGTAACTCCAGTTCCAGGATATCTGAACTCTTCTCACCATGCCAAAAGACACCAGCACACACCTGGTACATACTCAAGACACACATACAAATAAAATAAATCTTTTTTAAAATAATCTTTTTAAAAAATAATAAAGGCTATCCTCCTGCAACTTGGGTTGGACTTTAAAACACAGCTTGCTCCAATACTGAGGGGACTTAAGAGGTGAGTGAAGAGTCACATGGCAGGATGCCCTACACTCTAGGACCTCCACAGTGGGACAAAACTCCAGGCCCCTCCCCAACTCCCTCAGCTTTTCTAGCCAGCCAGCAGGGAGTTTCCTGTGGCTAGGATCCCCTCAAACCCAATCCCACCCATGGGACACCCCCCAAGGTACTAGCCACATGCTGCCTAAGAGCTGAAAGCTTGCTATAATACTGAGGGGACCAAGAGCTTGCTACAACACTGAGGGGATTAAGAGAGCACCAAGAGAACATAACAGGAAAGAAGACTGAGAGAGCAGGCATATAGAGACCTCAGAAACTTCTGAGACAGACAGGGACAGTAAAGCATATCAAGAAAAACTCCCAAACACTCAGACAGCCACTTCAAGGACTGGACCAAGACACAAAAACACTGCAGGCCTCATTTGAAGGACTAGATGGGTAGGTGCCAAAGTAAGAATCCCTCCAACAACCTAAAAAGCAACATGGTAACACCAGAACCCAGTGGTCACACAACAGGAAGACTTGATAATCCTAACCCAAAAGAAGTAGAAGAAAACAACTTTAAACTCTTCAACTGGACTTTGGGAGCTCAGTCCAGTGCTCCAATGTGGATCTCTGCCTCTGTTGCTATTAATTGCTGGTTGAAGGTTCTATGGTGATATTTATGATAATCATGAGTCTGGTTAGAGGGCAAGTCAAGATCTGGCCGCCTCACCTCTATTGCTTAGGGTCTTAGGCATGCCACCACTCCTTAACTCACTTAACCAACTGACTTCCCTTTCAAGTGATGCTGTGTGTAATAAACTTACAGAAAACAGAAATAACAAGTTGTGGCTATAGCACAGGTATACTGAAGTAGAAACTATTGGGTCAAATCAGAGATGTAGCCCTACAAATGGAAAATAAGTAAAGCTAAAAAACCACTTTTTAAAACAAACACAAAACCTGATGACCTCCCCTTGCAAAGTGATTAGCTGTAAACAAAACGCTTATGTCAGCACACAGCCTGGATCTACAATGCATCATGTAGGAAAAAAGGTCAATTAAACACATCTTGGTTCTATTAGTAGTACAAAAATGAGAGCCAAGTCATAATTATGTACTGTTTGCTGATAATAGTTAAAAGAGATAAATACTTAAAATATCATAAATAAAGGTCCCACCTAGTGTGACTCAAAAAGAACAAATAATATTCCCAATCTAATTATGGAAACATCTCCAAATAGTACAAGTCATGAAAAGTAAGCAGCCCTACCTAGTGTGACTCAAAACAACAAATAAAATTCTTAACCTAATTATAGAAATATCCCCAAGATGTATAACCCCAGCAGCACAGACATTGAGGGCACACTGAATAAATGGGACCTCCTGAAACTGAGAAGCTTCTGTAAAGCAAAGGACACTGTCATTAAGACAAAAAGGCAACCTACTGACTGGGAGAAGATCTTCACCAACCCCTCAACAGACAAAGGTCTGATCTCCAAAATATATAAAGAACTCAAGAAACTAGACGTTAAAATGATAATTAACCGAATTAAAAAATGGGGCACTGAACTGAACAGAGAATTCTGAAGAGAAGAATTTCAAATGGCCAAAAGATACTTAAGGTCATGCTCAACCTCCTTAGCGATCAGAGAAATGCAAATAAAAACAACTTTGAGATATCATCTTACACCTGTCAGAATGGCTAAAATCAAAAACACCAAGGATAGCCTTTGCTGGAGAGATTGTGGAGAAAGGGGTACCCTCATCCATTGCTGGTGGGACTGCAAACTTTTGCAACCACTTTGGAAAGCAGTGTGGCCGTTTCTCAGAAAAATTAGGATTAACTTACCCCTGGACCCAGCAATACCACTCTTGGCAATATACCCAAAAGGTGCCCTATCATATGACAAAAGCATTTGTTCAAGACAAAAGCATTTGTTCAACTATGTTCATAGCAGCATTATTTGTAATAGCCAGAACCTTGAAGCATCTTATATGTCCTTCAATGGAAGAATGGATGAAGAAAGTGTGGAATATATATACATTAAAGTATTACTCAGCGGTAAAAAACAATGACTTCTCAAATTTTGCATGCAAATGGATGGAAATAGAAAATATTATCAAGAGTGAGGTAACCCAGACCCAAAAGAAGATCGTGGGATGTACTCACAAATCATTGGTTTCTAGCCATTGATAGGGGCCACTGAGTCTATAATTTGTGATCCTAAAGAAGCTAACAAGTGGGTAAACCCAAGGAAAATCATATAGTTATCCTCCTGGCTATGGGAAATAGACAGGATTGCCGTGCAAAAATTTAAAATATTGGGGGTGGGGTGGGATGGGGGTGAGGGGAGATGGGGAGAGAAAAGTGTGAAGGAGAGGATGAGGGGATCTTGAGGAAACGGGATGATTGGGGATATAGGAAGTTTGGACAGGGGAACAGGGAACTCATATCTTAGTTAAGAGAACCACATAAGGGTTGGCAAAAGACTTGAACTTGGAGTGGCAACCAGGTGCCGAGGGCAATGTCCCCAGTTATTTCCTTGGGCACCTGAGAATAGGGAACCTGAAATGAACCTATCCTATAGCCATAGTGGTGAATATCTTGCATATCACCATAGAAGCTTCATCTAGCGATGGATGGAGAGAGAGACAGAGACACACACTGGAGCACCAGACTGAGCTCCCAAGGTCCTAATGAGGAGCAGAAGGACTGAGAACATGAACAAGGAAGTCAGGACCACGAGGGGTGCACCCACCCACTGAGACAGTGGGGCCAATCTATTGGGATCTCACCAAGGCCAGCTGGACTGTGACTGAAAAAGCATGGGATAAAACCGGACTTTCTGAACATGGCAGACAATGAGAGTTGATGTTAGTGGCCAAGGACAGTGGCACAAGATTTGATCCTACTTCATGTTTGGCTTTGTAGGAGCCTAGTCAGTTTGGATGTTCACCTTCCTAAACCTGGATAGTGTGGGGAGGACCTTGGAATGTCCACAGGGCAGGGAACCCTGACTGCTCTTGGGACTGGAGAGGGAGGAGAAGAGAAGTGGTGGGAGGTGGACGGGGGCAGGCAGAGGCGGAGGGAAATGGGAGGCAGAGGGGAAGCAAAAAAAACCTAACCAAGGAGTCCAACAATGACCACAATATCTCTGACAACTAGAGACCCTTCACCAGCGCAACTCGAAGAAGGCAAACACACAAATTTTTTTTTAAAGAAATGGTGCAAATATTTATTTTATATTTCGATTACTGAACATTTCCAGATTGTGTAATTGGGATATTTTGACTTTACATTGTTAATAAATGCCATTCAGCAAATCAACAGTTATGACTTTACTTCCAACTAAGCAAACATCCACAGTTACAAAAAATATCTGTAACCACCTGTATCTTATCAGATCACCATGGATTAAAGCTAGAATTCAAGAACAATGCTACCCCCATAAAGCCTACAAACTCATGGAAACTGTACAGTCATCTACTGAAAGCAAGTTTTTCATTTCTAAGACTTTGGAGTTGCTAACCTGTGCATGAAATAAACAGAAAATTCAATTAAAAGAACCTTTCTTCGAAGCCGGAGAGATGGCTCAGAGGTTAAGAGTACATAATGGCATTTCCAGAGGACCCTGGTTTGGCTCTCAGCACCCAAGTGGAGGCTAGCAATCATCACTCCAGTTCCAAAGGCTCCAGTACCCTCTTCTGCACTTTGGGCACTTCACCCAGAATATACATCCAGGTAAAACAGTCACATATAAAATAAAAATAAAATCAATCTATAAAATAAACCAAGTTCTCTGGTCTGAGGATGAAGCTAAGAATTTGTCTAGTATGTATAAGATCGAGGTTCTACCCTAAAAATGAAGAAAAAAATGGCCAGTCTGCTTTGTTGGACATGGTGGGTCATATCTATAATCCTAAAATTTGAGAGGCTGAGGCAGGGGATGCTTAGTTTGGAGGCAGGGTAGGCACAAAAGGTTCAAGTACAGCATGATATACAACAGCCTTCAAGCTGTTGCCAGGCAGCAGTTCCTCCTGGCTCTGGGCAACAATGGAGGCCTGACGTGAGGCAACATTCATCTTCTGGATTGGACCTCCTCGAAGGACCACTGTGGTCCACGATAGCACAAGAGGCTGTGTTGGTGTTAGAGGTTCATGCTGCTTTCCCAGACAGAGATGAAGCCTGAGCTCCACATGGACCTTCAGAGTCTGTGCTACGCTCCAATGCCTTGGTGATGTCCTCAGGCTCTGCTGTCTGGGTGCACCAAGCCTGTGTGAGTGGCATGTGTAACCACCTGAGACCATGTTTGAGGGACATGGTCCATGCAGTCCCTAGGGTTCTGATATGGCCAACACCCAGGTTGATGTCTGTGGTCCAAGTTTACCACCAAAGACCATGAGGAAGCCCATGGTCAGAGTTGATGTCTGAAGCCATGTTAATGCCCGTGAGTATGGGAGTGCCTGCTCTGCCCCTCAGTGCAGGCAATACAGGCAGTAGCATGAGGGCAGGACATCTAGTCCCGCCCCATCCCAGCCACTGCAAAGCTTTGCTCAGCTGATGAATGGTTTCATGCATGGATATAGGCTGAGAAAGACTCATTCCCTTTGGGAACTTGGCCACTAAGAATTTTACCATTTCAGTGAATATACATTCAATACACAATAGACTTGTCTTTTTTGAAGTGGGGAGATCATGGTGGACAGGAAGTAGACTTGGGAAGACTGGGAGGTGAGCACCATGGAGGCACATAATGTGAGATTCCCAAATAATCAATAAAAATGTAAACAGAAGAAAAAGAAGGAAATGAGAACCCTCTGATACTCTGTCTCAAATATCCTGACAATTTCTCCCCTCTTATGAACAAACATTGTAAATTAAAAAATTTGTAAAATAAAAACAATAGAGCAGCAGGAAAACTGAGCTTCCAGGGCCCAGTTTACTGTCGTGTAAAAAAAATAAAATTCCTTAACAAGCCGAGGGTAGGATATTTAATAAAAAATACAAAGATGGCCCAAGAGATTCTTTCCAGAATTCACTTTAATAATAAACCCCTAGCTTACTTTAATAAGCCTATAACAAGAACAGATTCTAGGCCATGATGTCCAAAGCATGACAGCTGACAGCTGATAAAACACTAAAGGCTTAATTTTCCTACCATAGCAATCTGCCAGAATTTAACTTATTGAAAGAGGTCAATGTCTTTTTTTGTTCTAATGATGATAGTGCATACTTTCATTTTTTCAATTTTACTCAGCTTTATTAAAGTATAACCAACAGATAAATTTACAGGGTAAATGTCTTAATGCAGATAAACATTACAAAATGTCTAAGTTGAGGTAACCAACTATCATCTCACTTACCTATCACATTTCATTGCTAACATTTTCCTGTAATTCAACTTGTCGCCTCTTCTTCTCCCACAGACAGCTTCTTCAAAGAAGGATCCTTACATGGGGTTAAAAGACTTTAAAGTATTAATATTGATTAGACTTTCAAGGTTGCATTTTTATGAATCTACCTAATGCCTATATGTTGTGCATGTAATTATGACAGCTTAAAGTTACAGGAGCCATCTTCAAGTTGTGCATGAGTTAATATTTATCTCTCCCTGAGTATGAGAAGCTGCCCATCATGGGTGATAATAGTTTTCACTGGTTATTTCTGGAAGCTACTGTCATAGAACTTATTGTGGTTTGAGTGAGAAATGTCCCCCATAAGCTCCCATATTTGAACATTTTATCGGCAACATGTGCTGCTCTTTAAAGAGGTTGCAAAACCTTTAGGAGGCATAGAATTGTTGGAGGAAGTATGCCACTGAAGATAGGCTCTAAGAATCTATAGAATCACCCAACTTCCTCTTCTCTCTCTGCCTCCTAACTGTTGAGGCAATGTGGCCAGTCAGCCTCACACTCCTGTTGCTATGCCATTCCCAAAGCTATTGAACCAATCCCTCTGAAATGGTGAACCAAATTAAACCTTTTCTCTCCCTTAAGTTGTTTTTCTCATGATGCTTTTGGCTTGCTTGTTTGTCACGATGCTTTGTCACAGCAAACGGAATGAAACCATGACATTTTGCAAGTACACACATGAAATTAACACAAAACCAACCCTCAGAAGGAAAGATGACCAAGGATTAAGGCATATTTAAGATATTGAAATAGCATTTCATTTCCTTTTTCTCAAATGCATTAAAGATACCATTTAACAAAGGAAAACAAATATCACATGGTTACCTAAAATGCAGTGCCTCTTGCTAAGTAACATAGTCTTTGTAATGAGAACATGTGAAAACACTGTAGAGTAGGGAACCAGGACATAAAAGAGATATACCCAAGTCCTAGTACCCACTAAGAGCATCACCTTTCACGTAGCCACAAACAGCATAAAATATCTTGGGGTAACTCTAACAAAAGAAAGTGAAAGTTCTCTTTGACAAGAACTTTAAGGAATTGAAGGAAGAAATAGAAGAGGATACCAAAAATGGAAGGATCTCCCTTGGTATTTGATTGGGAGCATTAACATAGCAAAAATGGCAATTCCACCAAAGGCAATTCATAGATTCAATGCAATCCCCATCAAAATCCCATCAAAATACTTTTTTTTTTTGGTTTTTCGAGACAGGGTTTCTCTGTGGCTTTGGAGCCTGTCCTGGAACTAGCTCTGTAAACCAGGTTGGTCTCGAACTCACAGAAATCCGCCTGCCTCTGCCTCCCAAGTGCTGGGATTAAAGGCGTGCGCCACCATCGCCCGGCCCATCAAAATTCTTGACAGATATTGAGAGGACATTAATCAAATTTATATGGAAAAACAAAAACTCCTGGATAGCCAAAATAATCTTATACAATAAAAAAATGTCTGGAGGCATTACCATTTCTTACTTCAAACTCTATTACAGAGCTACAGTAATAAAAACAGCATGTATTGGCATAAAATCATAGAATTCGACCAATCTGAACACACTGAACCTGAGAAGAGAAAGTGGGAAGTACCCTACAACATATGGGCACAGGAGATTGCTTCCTATGTATAACCCCAGCAACACAGATGATAAAGGCAACATTGAATAATTGGGACCTACTTAAACTGATAAGCTTCTGTAAACAAAGGACACTGTCACTAAGACAAAATGGCAACCCACTGACTGGGAGAAGATCTTCACCAACCCTGCAACAGACAAAGATCTGATCTCCAAAATATATAAAGAAATCAAAAACCTAGACTTTAAAACGCTAATTAACTCAAATAAAACATGGGGCACTGAACTAACAGGGAATTCTCAACAGAAGAAGTTTAATTGGCCAAAAGACACTTAAGGTCCTGCTCAACCTCATTAGCAATCAGGGAAATGCAAATCAAAACAATTTTGAGATATCATCTTACACCTGTCAAAATGGCTAAAATCAAAAACACTAATGATAGCCTTTGCTGGAGAGGTTGTGGAGGAAGGGGTACCCTCATCAAATGCTGGTCAGATAGCAAAGATGTCCAACCACATTGGAAATCAGTGTGGCGGTTTCTCAGGAAATTTGGGATCAACCTAACCAAGGACCAAGCAATACCACACTGGGGAATATACCCAAGAGATTCCCTATCATATTACAAAATCATTTGTTCAACTATGTTCATAGCAGCATTATTTGTAATAGCCAGAATCTGGACACGACCTAGATGCCCTTCCATGTAAGAATGGATAAACAAAGTGTGGAAAATATACACAGTAGTGCACTCTTCAGTGGTAAAAAACAATGAATCTTGAATTTTGCATGCAAATGCATGGGAATAGAAAATACTTTTCTGAGTGAGGTTTCCCAGACCCGAAAAAATGAAAATAGGATGTACTCAGTCATAATTGGTTTCTAGCTATAAACAAAGAACATTGCATCTATAATTTGAGATCCCAAAGAAGCTATATAAGAAGGTGAACCCAAAGAAAACATATAGTTATTCTCCTGGATATGAAAGGTAGACCAAATTCTCAAGCAAAAATTTGGGTTCTGGGGGCTGGGGTGGGATAGGATAAGAGGGGATTGGAAGAGAAAAGTAAGAAGGAGAGGATGGGGGGAACTTGGGGAATTGGGATGATTGGGATAAAGTAAGGATGGATATGGGAGCAGGGAAGCATATATCTTAATTAAGGTAGCCATCTGAGGGATTTTATTTAAAAAATGAACTTGGTAAATAGAAGCTTAAGATTCTCAAAAATTGGTCATTTCAGGTTAGGATGGTCTTTAAATTCAATGGCAAACCCCTATATCAAAAGAGTCACACAGGAAAACAGTGGTGTGCTCATAAAATAATGAAGACATTAAGAGAAGTGATACAAAATGACGAATATCAAAAGCCAAATTTCCTAGCCCATCTTGCGGAAGTAGGTTCCCCACCAACACATTTATTCCAGATCGTGAGAATAAACATCAACCTATTTCAAGTACTTCGTTTAATAATAAATTTTTATACCAGTTCTTGGAATTTATACATTGGACAAAGGGTTGGTTTGGGAAGTCCTTCTGTCTATGTTTGTTTTTATTGGTTAATGAATAACATTATTTCAGCCAGTAGCTTAGCAGAATAGACCTAGGTGGTAAAAGTAAACAATGTTGGGAGAAAGGAGGTGGGGTCAGTGAGAAGCTACCTAGACACCACCAGGGAAAAACACCTACTCTGGAGCTACAAAAATTTGTTGGTAAGACATGAACTAGTGGTGATACAGATAAATGCAAATGGGTTAGTTTAGAATGAGGGAGGAATCTAGAAATATGGTTAAGCTATTGGCCAAAGAGTATTGTGAATAATATAGGTTTTATGTGATTATTTCAAGTCAACGTGGTCAGAAAACTAACTAATGAGTGGCCTCCACAAACAAATCAGCTTGTTTAACTGAAGAGTGTTTTTTTTTTTTTTAAATCTGTTTGCTCACTTGATCTGGGCTTCATCTAAGCATGTCTATTTGTCTGTGATGATTGCTCGGTTATATATTTACTGCCAATATATTGTTTGGAGGAAGGGGTCTATTGAATCTGCTCAGTTTAATGGACTCTCTATAATTAATTTGAGTTGGTTACTTTCTATCTTATGTAGTTTCCCTGCAGGATAGTGTTTACCAACCAAGACTACATGTTGGCATTAAAGATCTATAAATGGGGAGGTTGAAGGGTCAGAGTCAGATAAGAAGTTGCAATTGTGGACACAGACAGGAGGGAAAAAAGAGAAGGAAAGGGAGTATGAGATCATTACCCTATAGTCTTTGAAAATGGAGGAGGGGACCTGAGCTAAGAAGGAAACAGCCACAGCTCTTTCCACAGTCACTATTCCTGTCTAGGCCACAATATCTCCAAGCAGCTATCACAAGCATTGGAAGTTTCTCTTCTGAGAGGGGCAGCCAGAGTGTGCCACATATGACCATTTTCCCTGGAGTTATCCTCATCATGGACAGAAGGAGGCATGTCTCCGTAAAATCTCAACAACAATCTCACAGATGAAAATAAAAAGGCTTATTAAGGACACTTGGAGAAGCATTATAACTAACAGAGTTGGGAGATAATACATCCTCTAGGATGTGATGATGTCAATCTACACAGGCACATCTGCCTCTCTTCTGATCATATGAACAGAATGCCTGCTGGATTGGGAAGCATCTCATCTGGGATTGTAATACCAGGGCATTAAAATGTCATATTTGCTGGTCTTCTACCCGAGAGTGGTCTCTCTCTCAGGTACATTGGGATGAATCATTTGCAGGAATAACAGAAAAATAGGTAGAGCATCCAGAATGAGGTATAACATACATGGCCACAATTACATATGCAGCAACAAGGAAACAGATGAAGAAGTCTGAGCATCAGTGGAAGTTGAGGACCTAATACCAAAGCTAAGTCATGTAACACCATGTGTAGTTTCAGAGTTTCGGAGAGTAAATTCAGTTACATTCTGGAAAAAGCTAAGACTGCAAAAGATGGCTTTCATAATCAGAAAGTAGAAAAATTGGGACTGCAAAAAGGAGGTGGTGAGGGAGTCAAGGGTGGTCACAGAGCAATGAAGAACCCCAAGTCCCTATCCCAACATGATACTGATATCATTTTTAAAAGTTATTGAGCCACAAATCTTGGCAGTCAGAGATCAGGAATTGAAATTACATTTCAATCCCATGTAATAAATCTCTGCCTTGAGCATCTACAATGATGCATTTCGGTCTTGAGCATCTGGAGCAATATTTCTTTTCCTTAAGCATCCATAGCAATGCACCTCGGCCTTGAGCATCTGCTGTCATACCCCTCTAAAATGATTATCTACAGAAATTAACATCTTCTTTAAAAAGCGATATACTACTGGGATAGACCTAACATTGCATGTTTCCTTTGGATGTACACTTTTATATAACTACACCCTAAATTTGATATCAAGACCTGAGCACAAACAGATTTCACAGTTCACAGTTTCCCCATGCTGTGATAATTCAGTAGGCCTCTGGACACATCCACCAAAGACTTGAGGGGAGGAAGCAAAGGCATTCACATTTGAATGTCTCTCATCTCAATCTCCACAGCACTTCTTTTAAAGTTATACCATTCCCTTTTGTGATCCAGAATATTTGCTCACAGCTCAATATTTTTTAACCAACTGTCTTGTTCTTCAGCCATGGCACAGTCAGTAAGGTGCATTCCATACAGATGGAGACCATAAATTTGATCCCTTCAAACTTGTGCAAAAATCTCGGCATTAAAGATATCAACTCATTACTCAGTGCTGAGCAGACAGCAACACGTGGGTCTCTAAGACTTACTGTTTGGTCAAGCGGAATTGGTCAACTCCAGGTTCAAAGAGATGACATATCTTAATCATGACAGAGAGTAATTAAGGAGCAACCCACGGTTAATTATGGCCTTTGCATGCATGTATACACATCTCCATAAAAAGTTACACTCATATATTAAACAACTGTCTTTGTATTTCTAAATATACACATTTTTGTGGTGAAGTTTTGAGCTTAATTTTGACTGCTCTTTTGAGTTGTAGGAACAGCTGAATGTTTTCTGCCACCAGGTTCCCGCACTGGCTAGCTTTACCCAAAATAATTACATAGAAACTGTATTATTTTAAATAATACTTTGCCCATTAGGTCTAGCCTGTTAGTTGCTAATTCGCACATCTTGATTAACCCATTTCAAATAATCTGTGAAGCACCATGAGCTTATGAGAATCATAAGCTGCTTCTGTCTCGGGGGGAGGGGGGCATGGCGTCTGTTGACTAGGCTTCTTTCTCCCAGCATTCTGTTGTTTACTCTGCATATCTAACCTGCTGTCCTATCAAAAGGGCCAAGGCAGTTTCTTTATTAACCTATAGACATTTAACCCTCGTCCATCACTTTGGCCTTCCTCATACAATGACATTAGAAGAAATCTTTCTGTAAGAACCCTCTCCACTATCTCATTTGGCCTCTTGAATCCTCCCTCCTCTCTTCCAAAGACAAAAGGAAGCTAGTCTCAGACATGTTACACAGTCTAAAAAAGGAAGGATGGAATCAAGATTTGAATTCCTCACCAAAGTCTAAAATCTTAAACAAGGAACTCACTGCACGACCATACTTTTTTTTCAACTGAGAATGAACTCACACTCTGAGGAGCTGAAAGGCAAGTTCATACTACATTAACTTCACATTGGCCCTTGACAGATATGCAGAGCATTATGATGGACCCCTCACCACTGATACATTGACATCTTATTCCTTTGTATTTAATGGGCCAGTTGGCCACATACCTTACTCAATCTTTCCTTCAGTGATTTGCTTTCCAGAATCCTCCATCCCCTCACTTCAATCCTAATTCACACACTCCCCAAAACCCCTTGATGGGAGTCATGTATCAATATCGTACTGGTATTTTCAGGTCTGATGGGTTTGTGGGGTCATTTCCATACTCCTCCTAACATCACAGATTCCTTAGGTAACTGATTCTAGAGAGTTCAGTGCATTCATCATATGTGTGCATGTCACACACCAATGTACATCAATGTGTACATGTTTAGCCTGGGTGCAGGTGAGTCTGTTCATGACTTTTATAGCGAAGTCCAACAGAACATTATCCATGAAAAGGGTACAGTGTTTTACAGTTATTGCAGGCCAATTGATTAAATGAACTCACAAGGGTGGACTGGCATGCATAAGACCTGTGAGAGTGCAAGACAGAAAGAATCAAGGCATGACAAAATAGGTGGCAGACAGAAGCCTGGCAAAAGTAAGTAGGTAGCCTAAGATTCAACCCATTGCAGAAGAGCCCCTGAGAGTGGAAACTTTTCTTTAGGCAGGAGGATCCGGGTCACTCGACATGCTCCAGTGGAGATAATATACCCAGGGACTTCCAGATGGTATGAATTAAACCATTAATCAAATGAAACCTAATTTTCTTTGCTTCTGAGTATACATTTGTGACCCTTCACAATCACTCTATTTCCTCTTAAGTCCCAACACCTCGATGTCACATCTTTCCATATGACAAGCTTTTCTCTCATGCATTATCCCTCTCTGAGATCCTACGTCTTTTTGGTTACTCTCCTCTGTTTCCTAATCAGCCATCTTGTCCTCTTCCACACACTGCATCTCCTTTCTTCCTTTCCTCCTTTCCTCTCCAAGGCGAAAAGACCATAAGTTCTCTTTTGTTTTGAGGCATATCTTTCTGTGATGTCCCATCCACCAGACACTCCATCATTGACCAAAAAACATAAAATCTTCACAAATTTTATTTTTAGAGCAAAAAAAAATTCCATTGGGAAAGATACCAGGATTAATAGAAGAACTGAGGTATTTCTGAAAAAAAGAGTTCCCCAAACACAGTTTTAAGTCTGACCCCCAAAATTTGTGAATTTCACTTTAACACATCTTCATCAAATCATAGACATAGATATGGAAGTCATTATCAAACTTGAAGATATGCACGGAAGGTTTGGTGGGAACTTGGTAAATAATTTTACCTATCTTTTGGGTTCCATCTTTTTCATTGTGCTGCACATTCTTACCTGCCAAGGAATCCCTGCCTAATTCCATATTCACCCCTATTTGAGGACATCCTGGCATAATATGAAGGTTGCTTTCAATGTAGTAAACTAGACGGTGGTAAAGATACATAACTGGATCTTTCTCATAGGTAATGTAGAAACAGTTCTTCATGGTCTACACCTCATCTGGGACCACCCCACTCCACTCTTCCTTAGAGCCTGGCGTGATGTGAGGGTTACCTTCAAGGTAGTCAACAAGGAGGTGGCAAATGTACAAGACTGAACCTTTTTTGTAGGTAATATATAACCAGGTCCTCATGATCGGCACCTTCTCTAGGACCATCCCCTTCCAGTCATCCTTAGAGCCATTTGTGCACTGAAATGTTTGTTTCACTGCTATGCCAACTATGGTGTTTGAGAGATGAGTGTCTGTCTCCTGAGGAAATGGTATGTTGTTAGGCAGGAACAAAGGGATTAAAATCCTTTCATTACTGTGAGGTTCCAATCCATAGACAAAGCTATCCCATCATACTTCAACACATAGAGAGAGGGATTTGTTGGCATTTGATCTAGAATGATGGCTTTCCACTGCTTGACTGGTTCATTGGTTCCTTCCAGCCGTGAGAAATTCTGTGGCCGACAATATTCTCCAGGGCCTCAAAAGGCCAATGCAGTTTTTGCTTCTGAAAAGATAACCCATTCCTCTTCTGGAGAGGTGGCATGCATCTCATACTAAGAGGCATCTTCATCATGGCTGTAGACTTGCTGAGATAGGCCACTGACCTCCTGGTCCGCAGTTTCTTGGCTATCTTCCTGTGCTTGGGCTTCATAGCTGCCCACTCTCTAGGTTGAAAGACCGTTCCCTCTGTTTAATTCAGAAACAAAGTTGTGGCCTCAACCATGAGTGCCTGCAAGGATAACAAGGGGAGGCTATGAGGTCAAGGCTCTTTTCTGGAAGAACTGTGGTCAGGAGACAAAGATATTGATCAACAGGTTTGCATACCGAACTGTAATTTTCTCTTAAGAAATAAATAGGACAATTTGCAAATTTTTCTCTACAGCTCAGTATATCAATCTCAGATATACATTCCTGCTGCCCAAAGGCAAATGACCTCTGCTGAGAAACCTACTTTCTGACTGACTAAGTCAATGAGAGGAGAAGGTATGCCTATCCCCGAAATGAGTAAGAAAAATCTGAACAGATAACAAAGAATTCGAAGGACATCCACACGTCTCCTTCGACATCAAGCTAATAGGTAGGGGGCTCAATCCAAGACAGCCTGCCCAAGTTCATGGCACTCCAGTCCACTGGCTCTCTGATTTGTGACTCCTGATCCAGACCCAGGTATATTACATAAAGCCAATCTGTGTCTTCATTGTGGATGTGATTACTGTGAGACCCACTTCAACCTGAAAGACTCATTACTCTAGGCAACAGCAGCAATTGAGAAATAATTAGTATCTTTTAAAACACCTATGGACAAAGAGGAGCTTTGCCATTTTAGTGGATTGATGAATATGATATTGTTAGCAAAGATAAAGTGGGAAGAATAGCTGGCATTCACCAACCCACAACTATCAAATACAGGAGCTGGTAACAACAGAAATGGTGGACCCGCAGGACATTTGAAGGAAAACTTTTTTGTATTACAGAGGTCTTAGTTGCTTTGGAAACATATTTACCAAAAGAAAATGTCCTGCCTCTCCAGATTCCATCTTCCGGAAATGTTCAGGTGCAAAAAGCCTGTTGAACAGCTGTGGAGACAAGGAGCTGAACTGTCCTCCTCAGGCACTGTGAGGATAATAAACCCACCTTCATTGAAGACTAGTGCTTTGAGTGGAACAGAGTTCCTACCCAACGAACCAAGGCTTTGTGACATCACCAAGGCTCTACTTATGTCAGAAATCCCCACACAAGCCTGTTACTTTCCTATTTACCCACAGAAACATCCAGCATTCAGCTCCTCAAAAGCTGTATACAGCTACCAGGAGACCCAAAATAAGCCCCCACTCATCTTCCCCATCACTCGATTCACACTCTTGCCCAAGCAACTCAATCCCTGCATCTTATTTTTCTGAAAAAGTCTTTGGTGTCTGAGTCAACAACTCACATGAAAGTTTTTTTTTCTTAACTCGCATCTCTCCGTTGGTTTTCTTTGATTGATTTTTTTCTTCCTTCATAAATAATAAATTTCAAATTTCCACTTCCTTTCCTCCTCCCCCTCACTACTCAGGCAACCACCAATCCTCTCCACTTCAAATCCAGTCCTAATAGAGGGCAGGGTACCTTGACCTGTGGGAAGCCCATGCCCCAATCCATCCAGATTGAGGAGGGTATGCATCTAAATATAATAGGACCACATAAATTTCTTCTTATCTTGAGAAGAATACTTGCTACAGAAACACTATCACAGTAGTACTGAGAGTGTAGGCTGTCTCAGCATGGAGAAGTAACTGGAGCAAACCCCTAGTAGTTCAGCTCAGTGGCCCAAGAAAGATGGTCAAGGAAAGTCAATGAACTCAGGGATGGAAGTTAAAACTCAGGCGAAATAACATTCCAAATCATTTAGGCGGAACATGAGACACTCGTGCAACAGTCACAAGATGTCTAAAATGCCTGGAACTAGAATCTTAGGGCAGGAGAATTTGTGGAGCTGAGAGTGCATGGCAAAAACTGACAGAATCTGTCAAAAGACATGTAAGCGTAACTAGCAAACATCCATGGAAACCATGAATGGGAGAAAACTCTGAGAAGTCTGCACAAAAACATAACATCTTGACAATTCTGAGATTTAAAGACAAAGGAGAGATCTTAAATATGTCACTGTCACATGGTGATGATTTACCCACTCCATAGCAGTGTGACCTCATGATATTTTTAAGATAAACTGTCTATTCTCTCTATATATTTACAGGGAAATTCACATTGCTTGCACAGATTAACTAGCAGCATGATTTACCACTCAATCAAAGGCAAAGCAAAGCAATCATGGACATGTTGTTGAATGCTGATGATGTTGTTGGGAGTGTTTGTGGGTTTTTTCTTAAAGGGTAATCATTGGTCACACAAATGCATGAAGCATATCCTGTCTCTGCCATGTATCATGAAAGACTGAAAACAATAAACAAAAATAGGTTTTTGTCGCATACTGGTAAATTATGCTGCTATGTGCAAATATGTGTGTTGCAGGAGCTCCTTCTGCTCCTTCAGGCTATAGCAACTGAGATAAAGGCCATTGGGGTGTGGTCTCTCTCTCTTTCAATAAGGAGCAACTGCCTTCAGCTGCTCTCATTCATCCACCTTTTCATCCAGCTACTAGGCTCCCTTCCTGATCCTACAAAGGGATGTTGTCTGGTATGGCAATCTGTAAGTTTTGCCCCTTAAAAAAATAACCATTTAATGAATCATAATTCTAAACTGGTGTGGGAGATTGCTTGTGACTTACACCTTCTTATGTGATGAAAACAACCAGGGTGTGGAGGGGGTTTTCACAGTTCATGTTGCAGAAGACATGGCAGCAGGATTTGGAGGCTTCTTGTTCTCTGTAAGGAAATCAGTAAACATTGGGGACCAATGAAAAAATGCTCTGATACATCAAGGCTAATCCTTTCAGACACCAATTCCTCCAGCAAGGTTCTGGTTCTCCACAACCTCAAAAACCTCCTGAGGGCCAAGTATTCAGAACCAATATCCTGTGTGCATCATATCACATACAATCGTAGTGAGTACACCAATCTGTTTTTTAATGTACATCATTTTGTACCTGCAGAAACATTTATATTTTCAATAAAGATAACTTGCGGCTTCTTTGGGGTCCTCAAATTCCTCTAAGGTGGTGTTTGGGCATTCTTACATACTTTTCTGTGTTGTTATGAGACCTTGATGGGACAGCAATTGTTTCAGAAATCAAAGGCAGTTAGGTTCATACCTGTGGTTAGCAGTGTGCTGCACACTTGGGTTGCGTATACCTATTCTTGAAAGGATGGATTTGCTAATAACGGTTGGCAGCACACGTGGAGGCAGGCAGTGTTACCTTTTCAAATGACCCATTTTGAAGCCTTAAATCAGGCTCCTCTATTCTCCTCATCTTTTTTTCTTTATCAGATTAGCACAAAAATTAAAACTCAATGTCCTGGACGTGAACACTGAATGAGTTATCTATGTGAGATCACAGTGACAGAGCTCATGGGAATCTGACTCATTGCAGGATATAAGATTTAGCCTGTAACGGCTAGAGCTAATGGACCAAGCAGTGTTTAAAAGAATACAGTGTGTGTGTCGTTATTTTGGGGCATGAGCTAGCCAGGCAGCCATGAGCCCGGCTGTGGGAAGAGGCCCGCAGCTCACCACTACAATACACCAGTCTTCCCCCTGTCACTCTGCATCAATGGGTATTTACAGTTTGAATGAAGAGTTCTCCTGGGCATCCCCCCTCAGCTCCTCTGACTCAGTCTTCAACCACACCAGTTTCACTCAGCCTCAAGAGATCACCCATGAACAAGAAGGAGACAATTACCAAGAGGGAAAAAGTATACGACAAAGTACACTTCCCAGTGGATCAAAGTTGATGTTGTTCAAATACATCTCAGGCTAGAGTATTGCTCAGCACTGGACACTGGTGGCAAATGCTTGTAATCGTAGCACTTGAGAGACTGAGGGAAAAGGCTCCTGAGTCCCATGCCAGCCTGGGCTGCATATTAAGTTCAAATATAGACCTCAGAAAAACTTTAAGATAAACAAATAATAAACATATAAAGTACTTCTCCGGAGGGGAAGCCCAAAGACCATTAAGTACCCTAAGAGACTTCTTATGAAACGGCAATTAGAAACAAAATAGAATTGAAAAGAAACTTCTGCTGGAAAACACCATACTGGATCCCAATGCCTGAGTCCCGTAGGAAACTCAGACAACCCCCTCATTTTCTCTGGCTTATCACTCCCAATAATAAATAGGCAAACTTGGCATACACCTGGTCCCTCAACAAGGGTAGTTTTCTGAAGAGACAGAGACAGAGAAAATGTGTGCAAACATCCTTCCATACTCCAACTGCAAACATTCTCATACCCCACTAAAAGAAAAAGGCCTTTTCTATGGTTCTTCAGAATAAGGGAGGAAGTCTATTCTCTTATTCCAGTGTGAGAAAAAAGATAAATGAAAATATAAGAGGGCTCAAAAGGCAAAGGTTTTTGCCACCAAGGCGTGGCAACCTGAGTTTGATCCCTGTAACTTGCATAAAGTAGAAGAAAACCAACACCATAAAAATGTCTCCTGAGTCCTTCAGGGTTCCTGCTTCATGAAATGTTCCAGACATTCTGCAGGACACAGAAGAAAGTGACTGACAAACTGCCAATAGAGGCAAAACAGCCTTAAAAATTCACTGCTTCATGGAAAAGTCTGCCAGATACAATGGGCCTGTAGGCTGAAGAAGGATTTCCTGATGTTACAGAAGAACTTTGGGTTACTGTCCAGGCAGCAAGATATCTCTGTAAAGTTTTAGAAGTTGCTTATAATGCTTATAATATATATTTCTTTTCTCTAGTAGTCTCCGAATCTGCTTTGCTGTTTCTTAATCATATAATATTGAGCAATTTGGGTCCTAAAATTGTATTTTGATTAATGTGTTGGTTTGAAAGAGAATGGTCCCATAAAAGCTCCTATATTTAAATGCTTGATCCCTAGTTGGTGGAACCATTTTGAGAAAGATTAGATGTGACCTCGTTGGACAGGTGTTTCACAGGAGATGGACTTTGAGATTTCAGAAGCCTAAGACAGGTCCAGCCCCTCCCTGCACCACCTCTGCTACCAACTTGTAAATCAGGTTAAAACTCCCAGCTACTCTCCAGTGTCATGCCTGTGTGCTGCCATGGCACATGACATGATGGTTATGGACTCACTCTCTGACCATGAGCAAGCCCCCAATTAAATGTTTTCTTTTATAAGCTGCCTTCATCATGGTGTCTCTTTACAATACAAAAGTAACTATGATAACGTTGTTACATGGTATTGCTGTGTCAGACTGTTCAAGCTGCTTGTTAGAGGAATGTTGACTTAGGAACTTTGCATGAGGGAAGTGGTTGAATGTTTTAAGTGGGGCTAAATAGTTATAAGAGCTTTGAAGACAATAGTACTGAGAGCAATGTGGACTATAGAGGCCCAGTTCAAGAAGTTTCAGGGTGAAACAGTATTATAAACTGGAATAAAGTGAACCCAAAGAAAAACATATAGATCCTCCTGGAAACTGGAACCAGAAAAGAGCACTGGGTAATAGTTGGGAAGGTAGTGATGGGGTGGGAGGAAGGGGAGGCAGGAGAGAGAAGGGAGAAGGGAAGAATTAGGAAGAGCTTGGGAGAGTGGGATGGTTGCAATGGAGGAAGTGTAGATATGGGAGCAGGTAAGACGATATCTTAATTAAGGGAGCCATTTTAGGGTTTGCAAGAAACTTGGCTCTAGAAGGATTCTCAGGTGTCCACGGGGATATCTCCAGCTAGGTCCTTGGGCAGTAGATGAGAGGGTGCCTGAACTGGCCTTGTCTCATACTCACACTGATGATTATCTTGAATATCACCATAGAACCTTCATCCAGCGATTCATGAAGATAGAGACAGAGACCCACATCAGAGCATTAGACTGAGCTCCTAAGATCCAGTTGAAGAGCAGAAGGAGGGAGAAGATGAGTAAGGACATCAGGACCAGGCGGGTTGGTCCACCCACTGAGAGAGTGTGCCTGAGCTAAATCCAGCTGGAGGCATGGGGGCTGACTGAGAAGCCAATGATAATGGCACTGAGATTTGTCTCTACTGCATATACTGGCTATTGGGGATCCTAGTCTGTTTGAATGCACACCTTCCTAGGCCTGGATGGAGGGGAGGAGGGCCTAACCAAAGGACAGGGTACCCTCCCCTCTTAGGATTGGGGGAGAGGGGGCAGAGTGAGTGGGGGAATAGAAGGGAAATGGGAGGAGCAGAGGAAGTGCAAATTTTGAATGGTATTATTTATAAAAAAAAAAATTAAAATGAAACTGGAATAAAGACAATTCTTGTAATGTTTTAGACAACAATGTGGCTGCTTTTGGCCCTTGTCCTAAGAACTTGCTTGAGGCTAAATTGAAGAGTTTTGAAACAATATTATTGGCAGGTATTTCATTCAATACAGTATTGACTCATGGTTATTAGTAATCATTCTTAATGCAGCTCTATAATAAAAAACAGTGCTAAGCAAGTGTTCTACCACTGAGCTAAAACCCCAACTACTGGCTCCAAAGCTACAAAGAAACACTGTCCCCCAAAATAAAGAAGGAAGGGAGGAAGGAAGGAAGAAAGAAAGAAAGAAAGAAAGAAAGAAAGAAAGAAAGAAAGAAAAGTGCAAACAGGGCAAAGAGAAATACAAATGCACAATCTGAGGAGAAAAAGGAAGACCGGGAAATAAAATGCCTATACCTAGGTTTGTGCTGAAAGAGGTACAGAGAATTGGAATGAAGGTAAAGATCCCACCTAGCTAACCATGAAACCTGTAAAAAGAAAATCCCTAGAGAATCTACTCCAAAAACAAAGTAAAGCTTATTCAACAAAGGAAAACACCAAGAGTTCAAAGTTTATACAAATGGAATCCAATGAGAGAGCCATATTCCATCCAAAATGTACAACAATACTTGCCTGACTTTAGAATCCAAAATACTGGAGTTAAGAGGTTGTGAAATCTTCCTCATTAGTTGAGAGAAAAATGTTACAGCCAGATGGCATGTGGCATGCAGGCCAATAGAGGCCATCATATAATGCTGAGAACATGATGCTTGGATTTGTACTAAAGATCCAAGATGTTGGAGACTCCAGAGTCACAGTGATGCACTAACCCTCTGAAACTGTAAAATGCTTTCTTTTATAAGTTAGCGTGGTATCGTGCTCTCTCTCTCTCTCTCTGTCTCTCTCTCTGTCTCCCTCTCTTTCTCTCCCCCCACCCTGTGTGTGGAAATAAATGTAAAAAACTTCTAGTTCTTTAATTTATTACCAACATAGTAAAGATTACAGTTTAACTTTTTGTAAAACAATGTACTCAAGGTGGGGCTGAGAAGATAGCTTTGCACTGAGTACTTGCTGCTCTTCTAGGAGACCTGGGTTTGGATCACAGCAGCCCCATGAGTAAGTTCATGGACATGTAAGTCCAGTTCCAGGATATCTGAACTCTTCTCACCATGCCAAAAGACACCAGCACACACCTGGTACATACTCAAGACACACATACAAATAAAATAAATCTTTTTTTAAAATAATCTTTTTTAAAAAATAATAAAGGCTTTCCTCCTGCAACTTGGGTTAGACCTTAAAACACAGCTTGCTCCAATACTGAGGGGACTTAAGAGGTGAGTGAACAGTCACATGGCAGGACGCCCCACTCTCTAGGACCTCCCCAGTGGGACAAAACTCCAGGCCTCTCCCCAACTCCCTCAGCTTTTCTAGCCAGCCAGCAGGGATTTTCTTGTGGCTAAGATCCCCTCAAACCCAATCCCACCCATGGGAAACCGCCCAAGGTACTAGACACAACCTGCCTAATAGCTGAAAGCTTGCTATAATACTGAGGGGATCAAGAGCTTGTTACAACACTGAGGGGATTAAGAGAGCACCAAGAGAGCAAACCAGGAAAGAAGACCGAGAGAGCAGACGTATAGAGACCTCAGAAGATTCTGAGACAGACAGGGACAGAAAAGCATATCAAGAAAAACTCCCAAACACTCAGACAGCCACTTCAAGGACTGGACCAAGACACAAAAACACTGCAGGCCTCATTTGAAGGACTAGATGGGTAGGCGCCAAAGTAAGAATCCCTCCAACAACCTAAAAATCAACATGGTAACACCAGAACCCAGGGGTCACACAACAGGAAGACTTGATAATCCTAACCCAAAAGAAGTAGAAGAAAACAACTTTAAACTCTTCAACTGGACTTTGGGAGCTCAGTCCAGTGCTCCAATGTGGATCTCTGCCTCTGTTGCCATTAGTTGCTGGATGAAGGTTCTATGGTGATATTTACGATAATCATGAATCTGGTTAGAGTGCAAATCAAGATCTGGCCGCCTAACCTCTATTTCTTAGGGTCTTAGGCATGCCACCACGCCTTAACTCACTTAACCAACTGACATCCCTTTCAAGTGATGCTGTGTGGTATAAACTTACAGAAAACAGAAATAACAAGTTGTGGCTATAGCACAGGTATACTGAAGTAAAAACTATTGGGTCAAATCAGAGAAGTAGCCCTACTAATGGAAAATAAGTAAAGCTAAAAAACTACTTTTTAAAACAAACACAAAACCTGATGACCTCCCCTTGCAAAGTGATTAGCTGTAAACAAAACGCTTATGTCAGCACACAGCTTGGATCTACACTGCATCATGTAGGAAAAAAGGTCTATTAAACACCTCTTGGTACTATAAGTAATACAAAAATGAAAGCCAAGTCCTAATAATGTACTGTTTACTGATAATAGTTAAAAGAGATAAATACTTAAAATATCATAAATAAAGTCCCACCTAGTGTGACTCAAAAAGAACAAATAATATTCCCAATCTAATTATGGAAACATCTCCAAATAGTACAAGTTATGAAAAGTAAGCAGCCCTACCTACTGTGACTCAAAAGAACAAATAAAATTCTTAACCTAATTATAGAAATATCCCCAAGATGTATAACCCCAGCAGCACAGACATTGAGGGCACACTGAATAAATGGGACCTCCTGAAACTGAGAAGCTTCTGTAAAGCAAAGGACACTGTCACTATGACAAAAAGGCAGCCTACTGACTGGGAGAAGATCTTCACCAACCCCGCAACAGACAAAGGTCTGATCTCCAAAATATTTAAAGAACTCAAGAAACTAGAAGTTAAAATGATAATTAACCCAATTAAAAAATAGGGCACTGAACTGAACAGAGAATTCTGAAGAGAAGAATTTCAAATGGCCAAAAGATACTTAAGGTCATGCTCAACCTCCTTAGTGATCAGAGAAATGCAAATCAAAACAACTTTGAGATATCATCTTACACCTGTCAGAATGGCTAAAATCAAAAACACCAAGGATAGCCTTTGCTGGAGAGGTTGTGGATAAAGGGGTATCCTCATCCATTTCTGGTGGGACTGCAAACTTGTGCAACCACTTTGGAAATCAGTGTGGCCGTTTCTCAGAAAAATTAGGATTAACTTACCCCAGGACCCAGCAATACCACTCTTGGCAATATACCCAAAAGATGTTCTATCATATGACAAAAGCATTTGTTCAACTATGTTCATAGCAGCATTATTTGTAATAGCCAGAACCTGGAAGCATCCTAGATGTCCTTCAATGGAAAAATGGATGAAGAAAGTGTGGAATATATATACATTAAAGTATTACTCAGAGGTAAAAACAATTACTTCTCGAATTTTGCATGCAAATGGATTGAAATAGAAAATACTATCCAGAGTGAGGTAACCCAGACCCAAAAAGAAGATCATGGGATGTACTCACTCATCATTGGTTTCTAGCCATGGATAGGGGACACTGAGTCTATAATTTGTCATCCTAAAGAAGCTAACAAGAGGGTAAAACCAAGGAAAAACATATAGTTATCCTCCTGGCTATGAGAAATAGACAGTATTGCCGGGAAAAAATGGGAATCTTGGGGATGGAGTGGGATGGTGGAGAGGGCAGATGGGGAGAGAAAAGTGTGAAGGAGAGGATGAGGGGAACTTGAGGAAACGGTATGATTGGGGATATAGGAAGTTTGGTTAGGGGAACAGGGAACTCATATCTTAGTTAATGGAACCACATAAGGGTTGGCAAGAGACTTGAGCTTGGAGTGGCAACCAGGTGCCCAGGGCAATGTCCCCAGTTAGTTCCTTGGGCACCTGAGGATAGGGAACCTGAAATGAACCTATCCTATAGCCATAGTGGTGAATATCTTCCATATCACCATCTAACCTTCATCTAGCAATGGATGGAGAGAGAGACAGAGACACACACTGCAGCGCTGGACTGAGCTCCCAAGGTCCTAATGAGGAGCAGAAAGACTGAGATCATGAGCAAGGAAGTCAGGACCACGAGGGGTGCACCCACCCACTGAGACAGTGGGGCCGATCTATTGGGAGCTCACCAAGGCCAGCTGGACTGTGACTGAAAAAGCATGGGATAAAACAGGACTCACTGAACATGGCGGACAATGAGAGTTGATGCCTGAGACCAAGGACAGTGGCACAGGGTTGTGATCCCACTTCATGCTTTGGCTTTGTAGGAGCCTAGACAGTTTTGATGTTCACCTTCCTAGACCTGGATGGAGTGGGGAGGACCTTGGAATTTCCACAGGGCAGGGAACCCTGACTGCTTTTGGGACTGGTGAGGGAGGAAAAGAGAAGTGGTGGGAGGGGGAGGGGGACGGGAAAAGGGGGAGGGAAATAGGAGGCATGGAGGAAGCGAAAAAGCCTAAACAAGGAGTCCAACAATGACCACAATATCTCTGACAACTAGAGACCCTTCACCAGCGCAACTCAAAGAAGGCAAACACACAAAATTTACTACTAAAAAATGAACGGAGTTAACAACCACTGGTCATTAATATCACTTAATGTCAATGGACTCAACTCACCTATAAAAAGGCACAGACTAAGAGATTGGACATGAAAACAGGAACCAACATTCTGTTGTTTACAAGAAACACACCTCAACCACAAAGACAGACACCTATTCAGAGTAAAGGGTTGGGATAAGGCTTATGAAGTAAATGGACCTTAGAAACAAGCAGGTGTGGCCATAATAATTTCTAACAAAGTTGACTTCAAACTTAAATCAATCAGAAGAGATTTAGAGGGACATTTTCTACTCCTAACAGAAAGAATTCATCAGGAAGAAGTCTCAATCCTGAATAACTATGCCCCTAATATAAAAGCACCCACGTACGTAAAAGAAACATTGCTAAAACTCAAGGCAGCAATCTAACCGCACACATTAATAGTAGGAGATCTTAACACTCCTATCTCACCAATGGACAGGTCAATTAGACAGAAACCTAAAAGAGAAATAAGAGAATTAATGGAGGTAATGAATCAAATGGACTTAACAGACATCTATAGAAAATTCCACCCAAAATATGAAAGAATATACCTTCCTCTCTGCAGCTCAAGGAACCTTCTCGAAAATTGACCACATACTCGGTAACAAAGCAAACATCCACAGTTACAAAAAAATATCTGTAACCACCTGTATCTTTCAGATCACCATGGATTAAAGCTAGAATTCAACAACAATGCTACCCCCAGGAAGCCTACAAACTCATGGAAACAGAACAGTCAACCACTGAACCATACCTGGATTAAAGAAGAAATAAAGAAAGAAAATAAAGTCTTCCTTGAATTCAATGAAAATAAAGAAACAACATATTCAAACCTATTGGACACTATGAAAGCAGTCCTGAGATGAAATTTCATTGCATTAAGTGCCCACTTAAAGAAAACAGAGAAAGCACACATTGGAGACTTAACAGCCCACAAGAAAGTTCTAGAAGAAAAAGAAGCAGACTAACCTAGAAGTAGTAGAAGACTGGCAATAATAAAACTAAGGGCTGAAAAGAACAAAATAAAGACACAGAAACAATTGAGAGTACCAATGAAACCAAAAGCTGGTTCTTGGAGAAAATCAACAAGATTAATAAACCGATATCCAAACTAATTAAATGGCAGAGACAGAATTTGGAAATTAATAAAATCAGAAATGAAAAGTGGGACATAACCACAGACACAGAGGAAATTCAGAGAATCATTAGATCTTTCTACAAAAGCCTGTATGCCACAAAACTGGAAAATGTTAAAGAAATTGACACTTTTTTAGATAAAAAAAAGTCCAGGACCAGATGGTTTCAATGCGGAATTCTACCAGAACTTCCAAGAAGACCAAATACCTATACTCCTAAATGTATTTCACAATATAGTAACAGAAGAGTCATTGCCAATTTCCTTCTATGAAGCTACAGTAACTCTGATAGCAAAACCACACAAAGACTCAACCAAGAAAGAGAATTACAGGCCAATCTCACTCATGAACATCAACTTAAACATCTTCAACAAAGTACTGGCAAATTGAATCCAAGAACACATTAGAAAAATTATCCATTATGATCAAGTAGGCTTCATACTAGAGATGCAGGGCTGGTTTAACATACGCAAATCTATCAATGTAATCCATCATATAAATAAACTGAAAGAAAAAAAACATGATAGTTTAATTAGATGCTGAAAAAGCATTTGACAAAATTCAAAATCCCTTTATGATAAAAGTGTTGGAGAGATAAGGGATGCAATGGTCATACCTAAATATAATTAAAGCTATTTACAGCAAGCCGACAGCTAACATCAAATTAAACGGAGAGCAACTTATAGCCATCCCACTAAAATCAGGAACACCCCAAGGCTGTCCACTCTCCCCATACCTCTTCAATATAGTTCGTGAAGTCTTAGCCATAGCAATAAGACAACATAAGGGGTTAAAGGGGATTCGAATTGGAAAGGAAGAAGTTAAACTTGCATTATTTGCAGATGATATAATAGTGTACTTAAGCGACCCCAAAAACTCCACCAAAGAACTTCTACAGCTGATAAATACCTTTAGTAATGTGGCAGGATACAAGATCAACTCCAAAAAATCAGTCATGCTCTTATACACAAAGGATATGGAAGCAGAGAGGGAAATCACCTTTCACGATAGCCACAAACAGCATAAAATATCTTGGGGTAACTCTAACCAAGGAAGTGAAAGATCTATTTGACAAGAACTTTAAGGCATTGAAGAAAGAAATTGAAGAGGATACCAGAAAATGGAAGGATCTCCCTTGCTCTTGGATTGGGAGGATCAACATAGTAAAACTGGCAATTCTACCAAAGGCAATCTATAGATTCAATGCAATCCCATCAAGGTCCCTTCAAAATTCTTCACAGATTGAGAGGACAATAATCAACTTTATATGGAGAAACAAAAAACCCAGGATAGCCAAAACAATCTTATACAATAAACGAAATTCTGGAGGCATTACTATCCCTGATTTCAAACTCAATTACAATGCTACAGTAATGAAAACAGCATGGTACTGGCAAAAAAACAAAGAAGTCGACCAATGGAATCGTATAAAAGACCCAGATTTTAACGCACAAACCTATGGACACCTCATTTTCGATAAAGGAGCTAAAACTGTACAATGAAAGAAAGAAAGCATCTTAAACAAATGGTGCTGGCTCAACTGGATGTCAACCTGTAGAAGAATGAAAATAGACCCATATCTATCACCATACACAAAACTCAAGTCCAAATGGATCAAAGACCTCAATATAATTCTAAACGCAGTCAACCTGATAGAAGAGAAAATGGGAAGTAACCTACAACATATGGGCACAGGAGATCGCTTCCTATGTATAAGCCCAGCAGAACAGACATTAAGGGCAACATTGAATAAATGAGACCTCCTGAAACTGAGAAGCTTCTGTAAAGCAAAGGACACTGTCACTATGACAAAAAGGCAGCCTACTGACTGGGAGAAGATCTTCACCAACCCCACAACAGACAAAGGTCTGATCTCCAAAATATATAAAGAACTCAAGAAACTAGAAGTTAAAATGATAATTAACCCAATTAAAAAATGGGGCACTGAACTGAACAGAGAATTCTCAAGAGAAGAATTTCAAATGGCCAAAAGGTACTTAAGGTCATGCTCAACCTCCTTAGCTATCAGAGTAATGCAAATCAAAACAACTTTGAGATATCATCTTACACCTGTCAGAATGGCTAAAATCAAAAACACCAAGATTAGCCTTTGCTAGAGAGGTTCTGGAGAAAGGGGTACCCTCTTCCATTGCTGGTGGGAATGCAAACTTGTGCAACATCTTTGGAAATAAGTGTGGCAATTTCTCAGAAAAATTGGGATCAACCTACCCCTGGACACAGCAAAACAACTCTTGGGAATATACCCAAGAGATCCCTTATCATATGACAAAAGCATTTGTTCAACTATGTTCATAGCAGCATTATTTGTAATAGCCAGAACCTGGAAGCATCCTAGATGTCCTTCAATGGAAGAATGGATGAAGAATGTGTGGTATATATAATCATTAGAGTACTACTCTGCAGTAAAAAACAATGACTTCTCGAATTTTGCATGCAAACGGATGGAAATAGAAAATACTATCCTGAGTGAGGTAACCCAGATCCAAAACGAAGATCATGGGATGTACTCACTCATAATTGTTTTCTAACCATGGATAAGGGTCCACTGAGTCTATAATTTGTGGTCCTAAAGAAGCTAAACAAGAGGGCAAACCCAAGGAAAAACATATAGTTATCCTCCTGGCTATGGGAAATAGACAAGATTGCCGGGCAAAACTTTGGAATCTTGAGGGTAGTGTCGTATGGGTTTAAGGGGAGATGGGGAGAGAAAAGTGTGAAGGAGAGGATGAGGGTAACTTGGGGAAACGGGATGATTGGGGATATCGGAAGTTTGGATAGGGGAGCAGGGAAACTCATATCTTAGATAAGGGAACCACATAAGGGTTGGCAAGTGACTTGAAATTGGGGTGGCTACCAGATGACCAGGGCAATGTCCCCAGTTAGTTCGTTGGGCACCTGAGGATAGGGACCCTGAAATAAACCTATCCTATAGCCATACTGATGAATATCTTGCATATCAACATACAACATTCATCTAGTGATGGATGGAGATAGAGACAGAGACCCACACTGGAGCACCAGACTGTGCTCCCAAGGTCCTAATGAGGAGCAGAAGGTGGAAAAACATGTACAACGAGTCAGGACCACGAGGGGTGCACCCACCCACTGAGACATTTGGGCCGATCTATTGGGAACTCACCAAGGCCAGCTGGACTGTGACTGAAAAACCATGGGATAAAACTGAACTCTCTGAACATGGCAGATAATGAGAGCTGACGAGAGCCCAAGGACAATGGCATGAGGTTTTGATCCTACTTCATGTTCTGGGTTTGTGGGAGCCTAGAGAGTTTGGGTGTTCAACTTCCTAGATCTGGATGGAGGGGGGAGGACCTTGGACTTTCCACAGGGCAGGGAACCCTGACTGCTCCTGGGACAGGAGAGGGAGGAGACGAGTGGTGGGGGGATTGGGAGAGGGGTGGAAGGAGGAGGGAAATGGGAGGCGGGGAGGAGGCAGAAATTTTTTCTTCAATAAAAAAAAGGTCATATACCTATGGACATCTGATTTCCAACAAAGAAGCAAAAATTATACATTGGAAAAATAAAGCATCTTGAACTGGATGTCAGCATGTAGAAGAATGCAAAGAGATCCATATTTATCACCCTGCACAAAACTCAAGTCCAAGTGATCAAAGACCTCAATATGAAACAAGTATACTGAACCTGATAGAAAAGTGGAAAATAATTTCTATTGCATGGTACATGCGGCAACTCCCAGAACAGAATAACAACAGCACAATATACAACACACAATTAATAAATGGGTCCTCATGAAACTGAAGTTTCTCTAAGGCAAAGGACACCATCAATAGGTCAAAATGGCAGTGTATAGAATGGGACATGATCTTCACCAAACCAACATCCGACAGAGGCCTGATGTCCAAAATATATAGAGAACTCAAGAAACTAGGTATCAACCAACCAACTAGTCCAAGTAAAAAAATGGGGTGCAGATATAAGCAGAAAATTCTCAACAGAAGAATCTCAAATGACTGAAAAACACTTGAGATGTTTAACATTCTTAGTCATCAGAGAAATACAAATCAAACTGACTCTGAGATTCAATCTTATACCTGTCAGAATGGCTGAGAATAAAAACACAAGGGGCAAGCTGAAGAGGACGTGGAACAAGGGAACACTCCTCCATTGCTGGTGGGAGTGAAAACTTTTCTAGCCACTTTGGAAGTCAGTGTGGTGATTCCTCAGAAAACTGGGGATCAACCTACCACAAGCCTCAGCTGTACTGCTCTTGGGCATATACCCAGAGGATGCTCAATCATACCACAAGGACACTTGTATAATTATGTTCCTGGCAGTTTTATCTGTAATATTGAAAACCTGGAAACAATCTTCATGTCCATCTACTGAGGAATGGATGAGGAAAATGTGGTTCATTTAGACACTGGGATTATTACTCAGCTGTTAAAAACAAGGATACAAGGAAATTTGAAAGCAAGTAGATGAAACTAGAAAAAAAATCACCGGGAGTGAGGTAACCCAGTCTGATAAAGACATACATGGCATGTACTCACACATAGTGAATATTAGCTGTAAAATAAAGGCTAACTATACTAGAACCCACAGACCCATAGAGAAGAGTTAACAAGAGAGCTCATGGCGGGTGGAGGGGCTACGGGGGCACATGAATCTCCCTGGGAAGGGGAAACAGAAGAGATTTCTTGAGTGCACTGAGAGCAGGTGAAGATGGGAACTTGAGCAATCAGGTTGGGGGAGGTATGAGGAGGGAGAGTGCTGAATGGGTTGCCTAGGGGTGGCATTTTGGGGTTGGCGCTGATGACTCTCCCAGGAGTCTATGTGGAGGATCCCATCGAAGACTCCTAGCAACAGTGGATAAGTAGCCTGAACTGGCTGTTTCCAGTGACCAGATTAGTGCTTGGCCCAATTGTCATCAGAGAGGTGTTATCAACAACTTATGGAGGCAGATGCAGAGACCCACAGCCAAACATTAGATGGAGTCTGGGAATCCTGCAGAGGAGGAGGAGAAAGATGTGTAGGAGCCAGCGTGATCAAGGACACCATGGGAATGCTCACCCAGTCAACTAATTTGTGATCATAAGGGTTCGCAGGGACTGAACTGACAACCAGGGAGCCTGCATGGGACCTACATTGGCACTCTGCATATTCTACAGTTGTGGGACTCCTAATAGCCGGAACAGGGTCTGTCTCCGACTCTTATACTGGCTTCTGGGATCCTACTTCTCATACTGGGTCGCCCTGCCCACCCTTAATACAGGGGAGCTGCTCAGTCGAACTGCAACTTGATATGTCATGTTTTATTGATAATGCTAGGAGACCTGCTCTTTCCTGGATGGAGACTGAAGAGGAGGGGATTCAGGGGTGGAATGAGGGGTGGAATGAGAGAGAGGACTATGGGGAGAAGGTCAGGATGTAAAATAAATAGATAAAAAAAGAGGTCGAGGCAGAAACTGTCATCCCCTCAAACATAATACATGTTACATTTTGCAAACTGAACACGTTATATTTAGGAATATATATATATATATATATATATATATATAATAGCAGTGAAAAGAGAGATCATTTTTTGAAGGAGACTGGGGAGGGGTATATGGGAGGCTTTGAAGGGAGGGAAGGGAAGGGAGAAAACTTGTAATTATATTATAATTTCAAAGGAATAAAAAGAGGTGGAGGCAGGAGGATCTTGAGTTCCAGGGCGACTTGGGCTTCATATTTAGGGGCTGTGGAGAAGCATCAGTTGATAAGAGCATTTATAACCCTTCCAGACGATTGGAGTTTCATTCCCTGCACCACAGGGCGCCTCACAATCATTTGTAGCTCCAATTCCAGGTGATCTGACACCCTTTTCTAGCTTCCTTGGGTACCAAGCAAACTTGTAAGGCAAAATACCCATACACATTAAAAAAACTGTGAAGAGTTAATATCACTATCTGATTTAATATCACTGTATACAGGTGTCGTAAAGTGCTATGTCTATATCAAAGTCGCAGCATTGGCACAGATCCAATGATTGAAAGGATAGAACCCAGCTTGGCGTCACTGAGCGAACTACCAATCCCATGCAGCAGTGCAGGATTCTCGCACTCAGAGTGATGACTGGGGGCGTGTCCTCCGAGGGCCGGGTCGCTCTGCAGGAGGGTGAGCCTGCAGCCATGGAACCTAGGCTCAGGGAGCTGGGGGTCCCTGGTGAGCGAGGGCCATGCGGCCTTGCCATGCGATGGAACAGGCAAAGATGGCGGAGGAGAGCCTGGAGACCGCCGCGGTGCATGAGCAGATCCTGAGGGACATCTAGAGCACAGACATGGCCTGTATCTGGCCCATGCTCAGGTACAGGGGCGGGGCCAGGGCCAGCGGGAGCAGGCGGAGTGCAGCAGCTGGCAGAGGGGAGAGCCCCAGGTGTCCCGCATCCTGGGCTAGGCTCTGCTGGGAGCCTGTCTGGAGAGAGGGTGAGGCTTGGCTCTGTTGGGCCACAGCTACTTTCAGGCAGTAGCTCTTCAGTCAGGTGCGGGCGCCATCTCTGCATGCAGGGATGAGAGCATCCTGGTGATGTCATTCCTGGGGGAGAGTTCTCCCACCTTCTTTCACCTGAGAGCTCAGTTCATGAGGACGACCTCACCCAACTGCAGCCCCGGGACCTTTCCAGCTCCTGGACCTGCTCCTTCTCCCTGCCCTGCCTCCTTCTCTGAGAGCTTCCACCAGCATTGCCTGTGGACCCATCAGAATGGACCTGGTTAATTACCTTGCACTTGTTACACAGAGCAGAAGGCATTGTGCGAATTGCTGTGCTAATACCACTATGGAAGCCATTGAGCATTCCTACCGTTGGGACACAGTTACTGTTGTCCAGTAGCAGAGGTCTTCGGGAAGTGAAGTGACTTGTCCAAGGTCACGGGGAAGGGAAACCGGGTTTCTAGTTCCCATCCCAGACTCTGCCTCCCTGGTCCTAGTCCTTGTCCTCCTCCTAGTATTCCTAGTCCTCCTTGTCTTTGTAAACCTCCTCCTCCTCCTCCTCCTCCTCCTCCTCCTCCTCCTCTTCCTTTTTTTGTGGCACTGGGAATAGAACCCAGTGTGCCAGGCAAGCTCTTTTCCACTGAACTGTGCCCACCCCACAGATTCTTCACTACTTTGGTTCTGCCTTAGTTGGGGATTACCATATGCTATACTTCCTGTTGAAAATTGTCCACCAAGACCAATTTTGAATCCCCGCAGTTTCCTGGTGTCCTAGAACCAGTTCCTTCTGGTCCTTTCCTGTGGCGCTTTTGGGTCTCCCTTCAATCTGAATGGAAAATCGCTTTACCAGTCCTTGCACAGCATTGGGTCCGCGTTCCTCCCTCCAGAAGGCGTCACTAACATTTCATTGGGAAATTTGTCCCAGGAAAGAGTGACTGAAGGCCCGGGACCTTTGCTTTTAGCTTTACTTGCACAGCTTTCTTCTCCAGGCTCCATTGTTAGTTTCAAGCAAGTTTTCTCAGTGTCCTATCTCCTGGAAATAACTGTCCTTAGTCATCTGTACCTCGCTCTCCTTTTCCTTTTTTTTTTCTTTTCCGGTGCTAAAGTTTGAACTAGATAAAGCAACAATGCTTTACCATTGAGTTGAATCACCAGTGGCCTTTTAGCTCTCTGCCCCGCCCTTTTTTCTGCCAGTTCATTCACACAATTGCTCCCCTGTCCTCTTTGTATCATAATCACGCTCCTCTCATTCCCTGTTTTCTTGTGTTGTGGAAGGCCAGTGATTTTCATTTCATAGTCCTTTATAAAAGCCCAGGGCCCCTCACTAATCCTCTCCTAAATGTGTGGCTATTACTGTTTGGCTTTCAGTGACTAGAAATATTCTGTTCTCGTCTGTTAGGAAATCTGGCTGCTGAATTGACTATTTAGTACCAAAGTTTAGGCAGGATTCCTTATCAGAGCAGCATCCGTGTTGTCTTGAGTTGCTTGTGGTTTTCAGTTGCTGTTGTTTTATACAATAAATAACTTAGGTAGTACCATAAATTTAGTTTACTGTGATTAATATGTTAATCCTCAGTGTAAAACATTTTAATTTTTTACATGGGAGATGTAGTTTCCTGTATCCCAGGCTGTGATCATACTTGCCGGCTAGTTGAGAAAACCCTTGAACTTCTCATCCTCATCAAACCCACACTTCCTAAGTGCCGGGATTACCATCTAGGACACACTGTGCTTAGTCTTATGCCATGCTCTGGATTGTACCTACCGCTTGCTACCTATTAGGTGAACATCCCATTAATTGTGCCACGTGTCTAGCATTAGTAATGTATTTGTAGCAACTGGATTTTGGTGTTTAATTTTCTGGCCTCTTGGCTTTAGTAATGTATATGTTATAATTTAAACATGTTATGCATCCTCCCCAGATTTTCTCATTATTATTACTGAACTCTTTTTCTTCTGGTTCTGTGTTTGTGCATGAATTACGAAGCCTTTTACTTTATGGGAACATTGTTAAGTAGCAACATAAAAGAAAGTTCAGGAACTATCACATGACCCTATATGTTTTAGTTGTTTTTCCTGACTAAATTGTTAGAGGATTTGGATTAAATTTTTTTACAATTTATTTCATTTTCATTGGTGTTTTGTCTGCATGTATGTTTGTGTGAGAGTGTCATAAGCCCTGGAACTGGAGTTACAGACAGGCTTGGGTGCTGGATTTGAACCTGGGTTCTCTGAAAGAGCAGCCAGTACTCTTTTAAATATTTATTTATTTATTATGTGTAGTAGGAGCTGTGGGCTGTGTTGCTGCCACCCCAGCTCCTGGTCGCCTGGCTAGCTTATGCCCCGAAATAACAACACACAAACTGTATTCTTTTAAACACTGCTTGGCCCATTATATCTAGCCTCTTCTCGGCTAACTCTCGCACATGGACTAGCCCATTTCTAATAATGTGTGTGGCACCCCAAGGTGCGCTTAACGGCAAGATTCTGGCCAACGTCCATCCTGGGTCGGAGCTTCATCGCATCTGCCCCAGAGAGCAGAGCTAAAGTGTATGAGCTCACTTCCTCTTCCTCCCAGCATTCTGTTCTGTTTACTCCACCGACCTATGTTCCAACCTATGAGGGCCAAGCAGTTTCTTTGTTTTAACCAATGACCTTACTCCATCATTTCCCCTTTTTCTGTTTAAACAAAAACAAAGGAAGGCTTTAACTTTAACATAGGTAAATTACATATAACAAAACAGTTATCAAGTAAGCATTACAATATTTACATCTATTTTATCTTTATCATACCTAAGGAAAACTATAACTATAACTAACTATTCTTCAACTCCATCAAAGACTCCAGAAAGATACAATATTACCTAAGCAAACAAGAAATAAGCAGCTTTCAAAATCTAGAAATGACAGAGAAATCTCGCTGCCATGACAGTCACCCAAAGATTCTCTGTACCATTGGGGCATCCGTCTTTGGCCTACAGGCCCATAGCTTCCAGCAGACATTTCCATGAAGCAGGAAATTTCAAAGGCAGTTCAGTCACTATCTGCTATGTCCTACAGGATGTCTCGCAGACTCTTTCATGAATCAGGAACCCTGAAAGCTCATCTCACCTTTAGGCAAGTTCAGCAGGCATCTCTCTGTGGGTTTTTTGTGTCCAGTTTATGCAACAGTCCAGGCAAGAGCAGTTTCTTGCCCAAATGGCTATCAAACTCCATAAGGATCCTCTTTGATGCCCATTTTCTTCTTGAAGTAGATTGGTACTGCCAGGAGTAGAGTGTCTCATTGTCATGAAAAGTCCTAAGTTATATAAACATTAAATAGCATATTCTGTAGTCTTTGAAATATATGAAGAATGTCAATCTAAAATATATCTATGTACATCTAGAAAATCTAACATAACTACAAACTTTACTATTATAGATAACTATTCATTAACAGCTTATATACATAACATTTTTACATGAGCTACACAATCACAATACCTTAATCAATATCAGAAATACATATAACAAATTGACCTTAAATTTAAATCACTGATGCAAAATCCATATCAATGCAAATGATTTATACCTATATTATATCCCCCTTTAAATGTAAAAGAACATTTAAAAACAATATTTGGGAATATGGACGTAGTTATTTCTCTCCAAACTGCTTCCTGCTGAATGGGGCCGCTGTCATTCAGGTCTTTTACGGGATAACCTGTCTGCTAGTTTCATGTCAGTTGGCAGTTGAGCGAAGCAATTTTTTGAGGGTATTCACAGCAACCCTTCAGGAGGCCGTGGTCTATCATACCATATTGGGGTCGAATAAGCAATTCGCAGGGTGTCATCATCCCGGCTAGCTCAGTTAGTAGAGTATGAGACTCTTAATCTCAGGGTCATGGGTTCGATCCCCACATTGGGCGCCATTCTGTAGTAGGAGCTGTGGGCTGTGTTCCTGCCGCCCCAGTTCCTTGTCGCCTGGCTAGCTTATTCCCCGAAATAACAACACACAAACTGTATTCTTTTAAACACTGCTTGGCCTATTATATCTAGCCTCTTCTTGGCTAACTCACACCTGGACTAGACCATTTCTAATAATGTGTATAGGACCCCAAGGTGCGCTTACCGGGAAGATCTTAGCCTAATTTCATCCTGGGTCGGCGCTTCATCGCATCTGTCCCATAGAGCAGAGCTAAGGTGTATGAGCTCACATCCTCAACCCAGCATTCTGTTCTGTTTACTCCACCCACCTGTGTACTAACCTATGAGCGCCCAGCAGTTTTTTTTTTTATTTTTTAACCAATGACCTTCCTCCATCAATTATGTATACAGAATTCTGCCTGCATGTAATTTGCATGCTAGAAGGTGGTATGAGATCTTACTAGAGATGGTTGTGAACCACCATGTAGATGCTGGGATTGAACCCAGGTCATCTAGAAGAGCAGTCAGTGCTCTTATCTTCTGAGCCATTTCTCCTCCTGTGCGTGGCCACATGGATCATGCTGTCCTTGAACTTACAGAAATCTGCCTGCCTTTGCTTCTCCAGATGGGATTAAGGCCTGTACCAATTTATCCTGGCTGAGAGCTTCTTTTGATGCTATGGCTTAAAAATACAGCTATACTTCAACTCTTGGCTGAAGAAAGTCAATTATCAGAGAGGGCCATCCTCTTCAGTGCATCTTGAGAAGGTCACACTTAGGACAGTGAAGAGGGAAGGGAAAACCTTCCTAGCTAGCCATATCAGCCTGTCAATTTGGTGATCAATAGGATTATGATATCTCTGCCGAATTACCCTCACATCTCAAGTATTAACATTCTTATTCCAAGTAAGTTGTGAACACTAGCTCTGTTTTTCATTTTTAAATTCCCATGTCTCTATTTCTATGACCAATGACCTTCTTATTTACCACATTATTTAACTAATAATCATTTCCATATTTTGCTTGGTGGGTCAGAGCAATTGGCATTCACTCTAATTGTACATAAATTTTGTTTTTAAAATTTTTACCTTGAATAATAAAATACATTGCCATTTAAAAAATAGCTTTATACCCAAGTGTTCATGTATGTATCCCAGCACTTGGTTGGTGACAGCAGGAAGACAGGGAGTTAAGAGAGTCATCTTTGGCTATATAGCAAGTTCCAGACCAGCCTGGAGTATATGAAACCCTATCTTTAAGGAGTAGCTTTACTGAGATATAATTCATATGATAGCATATGATCTATATATTGTTTGAAATGTGTAACTACCTAGGTGGTGGTGATGCACACCTTTAATCCCAGCACTCATGAGGCAGAGGCAGGCAGTTAGTTCCCTGTGGATTCTTTTATAGCCAGGACTGATTCACAGACAAACCGTGTCTTGAAAAACCAGAAATAAATAAATAAACAAAGAAACAAACAAATAAATGTGTAACTGAGTGGCTTGCAGTATATTGGTAGAGTTGTGCAGCAATCACCACAGTCTAATTTAGGACTATTTTACCTTCCCCAAACAAACACATATTCTTTGAGAATCACTGTCCATTATTTGTCTCTCTTCCATGCCATTCTTCCTTTCCTGTTTTGTTTATTTTTTTCAAGGCTCTTCTTGAATAACTTTGAGCTCTAGATCTTTTTGCCCCACCTCCTAAATGCTGTAATTACAGTAGTGCACCACTACATTCAGCTTCACACTTGCTGCTGTGGACATCTGGACATTTTGTGTAAATAGATTTATACAATTTTTTTTTGCTACTTACAGAAATGTTTTCAAGGTTTATCCATATGGCTATGTATCTGAATTTATTTCTTTTTATTGCTGAATAAACTCCATTATATGAATGTACTTGTATCACATTTTATTTGTTCATGAAGGTGGTGCATATTTTGATCATTTCCATTTTGGGATTGTTAAGAACAATGTCCTATGTCCTGTTTTTTTGTGTGTCTGTGTGTGTTGACTCATGTTTTCCTTTCTGGATATTAGAGCAAGCAGTTGTGATCATTGTGCAGCTTCCCTAAGGCAGTCCCAGAATGTTCCAAATTTCCAGTGGTGTAAGGCTGATTTGGTTGTCTGCTTGACTGACATCCCCTTTGCTGAAGGCACTTAGAGCAAGGGAGTGTATAGCAGCTTCCAATTAGGAAATCAGATTGCTTCATTCTCCAAGATTTTTACTTATAAAAAAATAGACATCAGAAGAATGTTTAATTTTTATCTTTACTTTTTTAAATTAAGATTTTTTAAAACATACAGTCTCCTCCTTTTACATAACTATCCCCATTCCCACCCCTTCTTCTCCTCCTGCTTCCCTCACCTTCTCCATCCCACTCCCCCATCCACTCTTCATAAAGGATAAGGCTTCCTGTGGGGAGTCAACAAAGTCTGACACTTCACCTTGAGGCAGGTCCCTCACCTGAGCAACGTTATCCCTCCAAAAAGAATGTGCTCCTAGATGCCAGTTCAAGTACTAGGGATAAAACCTGGTCCTATAGCCTGTGGCCCCACAGACTGCCCAAGCCTTACACTGTCCCCCATATTCAGTGGGCCTAATTTGGTCTTCTGCAGGTTCCCCCGCTGTCAGTCCAGAGTCAGTGAGCTCTCACTAGCTCAGGTCAGCTGTTTCTGTGGGGTACCGGGCGCGACATTATTCCCAACCAACTGGACCCCTCAGGCTACACCCGGGTTTAATTCCCAGCACCCACATGGCAGCTCGCAGCTGTCTGTAACTCTAGTTCAAGAGAATCTGACATCGTTATACCAATGCACATGAAATAAAGTTAAATAAAGTTAAAAAAGATAAGTAATGTAGAAACTATGCTGGCTGGAACATTTATTTCTGACCAAGGAAATAATTTAATTGAAATGTCTGTAACTTATCCTGCTCCAGATGAAGTTTTTTTTAAGAGTTTAGATAATTCTCAATAAGTGAGTGATAAATTTAAGCATGTAAGAGATATTTGTACAACTAATTTAGGACATTAAAATATAAACTACATATTGAAACATCTAAGCAGTCTAGAACACAGTTGTTAGCGTCAGTGTTATTTGTTTTGTGTTTTGAGACAGGGTTTTGCTATGTAGTCCTTTCTAGCTACGAACTCAAAGGATCTGCCTGTCTCTGCCTCCAGACTATTGAAGGCATGGGATCAGACACCCAGCTTTAGTGTTTTTTGTAATGGTGCACATAGAGTTAGGGCTCTGTAAATTGCTACCTACTGTTATGTCTTGAAGAGTTAACATGCATCTTGCATTGTACTACATTTGGTTCTTCATTTAGTTATGTACTTTGAGAATAGATTGGTGATTGTGCAAAAGCTAAACCAGTAATAATAGCCACAAATATTTCTAAGTATTTGGGTATTTATGTATTTAGCTTAATTATTTATTTATTTATTTATTTATTTTTGTCGATAGTCTTACGTAGTCTTCTGTAGTCTAAGCTGGCCTAGAACTCATGCAGTTTAGGATGATGCTTATTACTGCTGCCAATTCCACCTTAATGCTGGGGTTATGGGTGCACATCACCAAACCTGGGACATTTGAATATTTTCATTCTTTTGGAGTTTAAGACTCCATGTAATTGTTACATTGTATGTTAGATAAGTAATGATGTTCGTTTGTCAAAAAGGATGACTTTAATTAAAGTATTGCTTTATATAAAATTTTAAAAATTTACCTTTTTGTGTGTATGTGTGTGCATACGTTTGTGTGCTTTGTTGTGTGTGTAGAGTCAGAGTGCAAGTTTGCGGATATGTTCTCCTGTTCCACCTTTATGTGGATTCTGGTGATTGAATGTAATTTATTAGGCATGTGCAGCAAGTACTTTTACTTGATAAGTCATTTTGCTGCCCTCAGTTTACATAGTTTTTTTTTTTATTGTTGTTGTTGTTGTTAAAATTGCAGAAGAATTGACTTTATAGACCTGGTTTTGTAGGAAGTTTTATTGGCCTGATATGATCTCAAGCATGTTTGTTGTTCTGGCATTACAGAGTAGAATACCAGTTTCTTCATACATATCCCTGTCTAGTTTCATTCTTTTTATTGGCAGCATCTGTATTATTGTTATTCTTTTGGGTTTTTTGATGCAGGGTTTCTCTGTGTAGTCCTGGCTCTCCTGGAACTTGCTTTGTAGACCAGGCTCTCCTGGAATGCAGAGATCCACCTGCCTCTGACTCCCAAGTGTTGGGATTAGAGGCTTGTCTTACCACTCCGGGCAGCATCTGTACTTTTAAAATTTGTATTTTTTTCTATTTTGAAAGTTGTGTCTTTACTTGTTTCTTTACATTTGTGCTTGCCATTTTTAAAAATTCTTCCTCCTATTTCCTGTAATTTAGAACTTTGAAACACACATTGTTTGGTGAAATAGTCAAGTAAGAGAGCAAGCATCATTGCTGTGAAAACAATGTGTTTCCTGGGGAAGCTCTGCTGCGAGTAAACAGTAAACTTCGAAAGGTTCTGTATGGAATGTGATCTTGTCAAGCAATATGGATGTATAAAAATAACAGACTCTGGACCTGATTGGTTTTCATATGGACTTTGATTTAAGGAGTGGCTTTTATGGAGCACATTTGGTAATAATAGAGCTGGCCAAATGTTTGGGTTTGTGTGAGGTGAAGGACTTTATGACATTGGTAAAGAAGGGCGGTAAGTGGAGACCATGAGCCTTGGAGAAACAAAGAAGAAGGTGGGGTGAGAATAGCTCTTGAAGTCCAAAGGAAATATAATTGAAAGCATTCAGATAGTCATGGTGGTGCAAGCCTGTCATCCCAGAAGTTGGGAAGTGGAGGCAGGAGAAACTCAAATTTGTATGCAGCCTGGTCTGTGTATCAAGTTCTAAGGTAGTCTGGGGTACACAATGAGAACCGCTGGCAAGAAAACATTTAAAATAGATGTGGATCTGAGTGAATGTATCTTTTAGGTTTTGAATCATTTTTAGATGACTATAAATTTGCATGTAGTTGAACAAAATAATACAGGGATTCCTCTGTACTCTTTACTCAGTTTTCCCCATTGATAACATCTTATAAATACTACGATGTCAGGTCCACAGTATTGATATTGTACCTTGATAATTAAATTGACATACTTCATCATCACAAGGAATGCTCAGGGTACCTTTCTTATAGCTTGGCCCATTTCCCTCTGCCTGTATTTTCTCTTCCAACCTGACAACCAGTCATGTGTTTTTGTATCAGGTTTTCAAAGAACCATAACTTATATACCCTACCTAACATTCTAGGATTGACTTTTTCCACTTAGCGCTGAGGTTTATCCTTTTGTTATAATGTAGCAACAGTGTACTTTTTTTTAATTGCCGAGTAGTTTGCCACAATATAACTGTACCACAATTTATCATTTATTCATGAAGACATCTTGGTTGTCTCTGGGTCTTGGCTATTATGAATAAAGCTCTTATATAAACATATACATATAGACTTGTCATTGAACATATGCTTTTCTTTTTTTTAAATTTAGTTTTTTTGTTCTTTTCGAGACATGGTTTCTATGTAGCTTTTGGAAACTGTCCTGGAACTACCTCTTGTAGACCAAGCTGGCCTCTAACTCACAGAGATCCGCCTGCCTCTGCCTTATGAGTGGTGGGACTAAAGCTGTGTACCACCACTGCCCGGCTGAACATCTGTTTTTGATTCTTTTAGCTTATCCATGAGTAGAATTGCTAGTGTTATTGTAACTAACTTGCTTGCCAAAATGTTCTAATTCCTTCATATCATTACTAGCATTTTGTGTTGCCATCTTTACAAGTTTGGTTAGTCTCTTATATATGTAACAGTTTTAACTGTAGGTGTTTTGTGTTTTGTTTTTTTCCAACTAGTTCTTAGGTAACTGAGGCTTCTCTTGACCTCCTGGTGTTCTCCTGCCTCTATTTGAGCTACTGCATCAAGCTTCATTGTAGTTTTCATTTTAGTTCTTGTGGTTAATGATGTTTAACATTTTTCATGTGCTCATTTGTTTTATATATCACTCAGGGCTTCTTGCACTCAGGTACTCACCACTGACCTCTACCTACTACTTTTTTTCTTCAATTCTTTTTAAATTAAGGATGAGCAGAATTGTTTTTTCCTGAAAGGTTGAGGTTTTTTTTATTTTTATTATTTTTTGAGGAAATGGTTTAATATACAGAAGCACACGCATGTGTGTGTGTGTGTGTGTGTTTGTGTGTGTGTTAAGGAAAGTGGCAGCTGTACACACAGTAGTAAGGGTGGCTATAGACTTCTCAAGATAGAGTTGCCTGCAAGACAGTGTTCTTTGCAATCATGTATCAAGATTAGCTTTTCAACTAGAAAAGACCATTTTTATTGAGCAGGGAATTGCCAAATGTTTCTTGCATAATTCTAGAGGAAGAACGTCTTTCTAAGTAAGGGCTCTATTTTGCTTGAAGTTTTTAAGTCAGTTTTAAACTATAAGTACTTATATGTGATACTAGTAATGAATCAGAAAGTGGCTTCTTTTTAATAGTTCTATGAAAAAATACTTGATATCACTAATCATTAGAGTAATGAAAGCAAAACCACAGTGAGATATCATATTATTACCTCTTCTCTGTTCAGATGGTCATTGTGGAAAAGACAAAAGAAGCAAAGCTTGTGGTGCACACCTTAATACCAGCTCTTGGAAGGCTGAAGTGGGAGAACTAGGAGTTCAACCTAGGTAAGGGCACCCTTGGCTACATAGTGCATAGTGAACTCAAGATCACCTTGCAGTATTACCCCCCCCAAAAAAAGAATAATAGAAAAGAAAAAAAAAGGAAAAAAGACAAAGTCATTTTGGTAAAGACATAATAAAAATCTCTATAGGCTGTTGGTGGAATTATGGCTTGGTACAGTCATTATGGAAAATAGTATGGAGATCCCTCAGAAAGTTAAAAGTAGAAACAAGATGATCAGCAATAGAAAACGATAGCATGGTGTTTACAAGCATGCATGTATACACACAGTGGAAGACAACTCATACTTAATGAAGGGAATCCCATCATTTTATGTGATCTAATCTGGAAGACAGTATAATAAATGAAATATGCCTAGAACTGAAAGACATGGAAATACTGATTGTTTTAACTTTTAAATACAATATAAAAAGTTGAACTCAGAGACAGAGGCTAAAATGGTGGTTATCAGAGGCTGCCTGGGGAGAGGAGATAGGGAGATATTCTTCCTAGGGTACAAAGTTTTAGTTAGGCTGAGTATGTTCTAGAGGTCTATTATACATCACAATTGCTATAAACAATAATGTATCTCTTTAGAATGGCTCAGTGATTGATGTACCGTCACAGTTTCTAGAAAATGCCTCTGACAAAACTATGCTGTAATAGATTGGAATAGAAAACCCTTGTAATAGAATTGTTTACTTTCATACAAAGAAGATTGAGAAAACACCAAAATCTGCATGTGGTGTGTGCCCATTTCATCTTTAACGGGTTTGTGTGGTGAGATTCATGACACCATCAGAATCAGAATGGTTCAGGGGGCCTATGTTGAATCCATGTATGCTAAATACGTTCATGACAAGATCCAGCATACTTTCCTTATTGAAGAACAGAAATCGCTGTAAAAGTATTGTAGCCCAGAATTATAAAGCTAAATAAATGTTGTCTTTTTAAGGAATAAGAGAAACACATACTTGAAAATTGCAAAGAGTGTGGATCTTAAATGTCAGCAATAAAATGTGATAGGTAAGTGAGATGATAGTTGGTTACTTCAACTTAGACATTTTGTAATGTTTATCTGCATTAGGACATTTACCCTGTAAATTTATCTGTTGATTATACTTTAATAAAGCTGAGTAAAATTGAAAAAAATGAAAGTATGCACTATCATCATTAGAACAAAAAAAGACATTGGCCTCTTTCTATAAGTTAAATTCTGGCAGATTGCTAGGGTAGGAAAATTAAGCCTTTAGTGTTTTATCAGCTGTCAGCTGTCATGCTTTGGACATCATGGCCTGGAATCTGTTCTTGTTATAGGCTTATTAAAGTAAGCTAGGGGTTTATTATTAAAGTGAATTCTGAAAAGAATCTCTTGGGCCATCTTTGTATTTTTTATAAATATCCTACCCTCGGCTTGTTAAGGAATTTTATTTTTGTTACACAACAGTAAACTGGGTCCTGGAAGCTCAGCTTTCCTGATGCTCAATTTTTTTATTTTACAAATTTTGTAATTTACAAAGTTTGTTGATAAGAGGGGAGAAACTGTCAGGATATTTGAGACAGAGTCTCAGAGGGTTCTCATTTCCTTCTATTTCTCCTGTTTACATTTTTATTGATTATTTGGGAATCTCACATTATGTGCCTCCATGGTGCTCACCTCCCAGGCTTCCCATTTCTACTTCCTGTCCACCATGATCTCCCCACTTCAAAAAAGACAAGTCTATTTTGTATTGACTGTATATTCACTGAAATGGTAAAATTCTTAGTGGTCAAGTTCCCAAAGGGAATGAGTCTTTCTCAGCCTATATCCATGCCAGAAACCATCCATCAGCTGAGCAAAGCTTTGCAGTGGCTGGGATGGGGCTGGACTAGATGTCCTGCACCCATGCTACTGCCTGTATTGCCTGCACTGAGGGGCAGAGAAGGCTCTCTCATACTCACAGACATTAACATGGCTTCAGACATCAACTCTGACCATGGGCTTCCTCATGGACTTTGGTGGTAACTCGGACCACAGACATCAACCTGGCTGTTGGCCATATCAGAACCCTAGGGGCTGCATGTACCGTGTCCCTCCCACATGGTCTCAGGTGGTTACACATGCCACTCACACAGGCTTGGTACACCAAGACAGCAGAGCCTGAGGACATCACCAAGGCATTGGACAGTAGCACAGACTCTGAAGGTCCATGTGGAGCTCAGGCTTCATCTCTGTCTGGGATAGCAGCATGAACCTCTAACACCAACACAGCCTCTTGTGCTATCGTGGACCACACTGGTCCTTCAAGGAGGTCCAATCCAGAAGATGAATGTTGCCTCACGTCAGGCCTCCAATGTGGCCCAGAGCCAGGAGGAACTGCTGCCTGGCAACAGTTTGAAGGCTGTTGTATATCATGCTGTACTTGAACCTTTTGTGCCTACCCTGCCTCCAAACTAAGCATCCCCTGCCTCAGCCTCTCAAATATTAGGATTATAGATATGACCCACCATGTCCAGCAAAGCATACTGGAAATTTTTTCTTCATTTTTAGGGTAGAACCTCGATCTTATACATACTAGACAAATTCTTAGCTTCATCCTCAGACCAGAGAACTTGGTTTATTTTATAGATTGATTTTATTTTTATTTTATGTGTGACTGTTTTACCTGGATGTATATTCTGGGTGAAGTGCCCAAAGTGCAGAAGAGGGTACTGGAGCCTCTGGAACTGGAGTGATGATTGCGAGCCTCCATTTGGGTGCTGGGAGCCAAACCAGGGTCCTCTAGAAATGCCATTATGTACTCTTAACCTCTGAGCCATCTCTCCGGCTTCGAAGAAAGGTTCTTTTAATTGAATTTTCTGTGTTTAGTTCATTCACAGGTTAGCAACTCCAAAGTCTTAGAAATGAAAAACTTGCTTTCAGTAGATGACTGTACAGTTTCCATGAGTTTGTAGGCTTTCTGGGGGTTGCATTGTTCTTGAATTCTAGCTTTAATCCATTGTGATCTGATAAGATACAGGTGGTTACAGATATTTTTTGGAACTGTGGATGTTTGCTTTGTTACCAAGTATGTGGTCAATTTTCGATAAGGTTTCTTGAGCTGCAGAGAAGAAGGTATATTCTTTCCTATTTTGGGTGGAATATTCTATAGATGTCTGTTAAGTCCATTTGATTCATTACCTCCATTAATTCTCTTATTTCTCTTTTAGGTTTCTGTCTAATTGACCTGTCCATTGATGAGAGAGGAGTGTTAAAGTCTCCTACTATTAATGTGTGCGGTTTGATTGCTGCCTTGAGGTTTAGCAATGTTTCTTTTACATACGTGGGTGCTTTTATATTAGGGGCATAGGTATTCAGAATTGAGAATTCATCCTGATGAATTGTTTCTGTTAGGAGTAGAAAATGTCCCTCTCCATCTCTTCTGATTGATTTAAGTTTGAAGTCAACTTTGTTAGAAATTAGTATGGCCACACCTGCTTGTTTCTTAGGTCCATTTACTTGATAAGACTTATCCCAACCCATTACTCTGAGTAGGTGTCTGTCTTTGTGGTTGAGGTGTGTTTCTTGTAAACAGCAGAATGTTGGATCCTGTTTTCGTGTCCAATCTCTTAGTCTGTGCCTTTTTATAGGTGAGTTGAGTCCATTGACATTAAGTGATATTAATGACCAGTGGTTGTTAACTCCGTTCATTTTTTAGTAGTAAATTTTGTGTGTTTGCCTTCTTCAAGTTGCGCTGGTGAAGGGTCTCTAATTGTCAGAGACATTGTGGTCATTGTTGGACTCCTTGGTTAGGTTTTTTCGCTTCCTCCCTGAATCCCATTTCCCTCCGCCTCTGCCCGCCATCCTCCCGCTCCCACCACTTCTCTTCTCCTCCCTCTCCAGTCCCAAAAGCAGTCAGGTTTCCCAGCCCTGTGGAAATTCCAAGGTCCTCCCCCTCCATCCAGGTCTAGGAAGGTGAACTTCCAAACTGACTAGGCTCCTACAAAGCCAAAACATGAAGTAGGATCAACCCCGTGCCACTGTCCTTGGACTCTAGCATCAACTCTCATTGTCTGCCATGTTCAGAGAGTCCGGTTTTATCCCATGCTTTTTCAGTCACAGTCCAGCTGGCCTTGGTGAGCTCCCAATAGATCGGCCCCACTGTCTCAGTGGGTGGGTGCACCCCTCGTGGTCCTGACTTCCTTGCTCATGTTCTCAGTCCTTCTGCTCCTCATTAGGACCTTGGGAGCTCAGTCTGGTGCTCCAGTGTGTGTCTCTGTCTCTCTCTCCATCCATCACTAGATGAAGTTTCTATGGTGATATGCAACATATTCACCACTATGGCTATAGGATAGGTTCATTTCAGGTTCCCTATCCTCAGGTGCCCAAGCAACTAACTGGGGACATTGCCCTGGGCACCTGGTTGCCACTCCAAGTTCAATTCTCTTGCCAACCCTTATGTGGTTCCCTTAACTAAGATATGAGTTCCCTGTTCCCCTAGCCAACCTTCCTATACCCCCAATCATACCGTTTCCTCAAGTTCCCCTCATCCTCTCCTTCACACTTTTCTCTCCCCATCTCCCCTCACCCCCATCCCACCCCACTCCCAAGATTTTAAATTTTTGCCCGGCAATTCTCTCTATTTCCCATAGCCAGGAGGATAACTATGTTTTTCATAGGGTGTACACACTTGTTAGCTTCTTTAGGATCACAAATTATAGACTCAGTGGGCCCTATCCATGAATAGAAACCAATGATGAGTGAGTATATCCCATGATCTTCTTTTTGGGTCTGGGTTACCTCACTCTGGATAGTATTTTCTATTTCAATCCATTTGCATGCAAAATTCAAGAAGTCATTGTTTTTTACCGCTGAGTAATACTTTAATGTATATATATTCCACACTTTCTTCATCCATTCTTCCATTGAAGGACATCTAGGATGCTTCAAGGTTCTGGCTATTACAAATAATGCTGCTATGAACATAGTTGAACAAATGCTTTTGTCATATGATAGGGAATCTCTTGGGTATATTGCCAAGAGTGGTATTGCTGGGTCCAGGGGTAAGCTGATCCCAATTTTTCTGAGAAACTGCCACACTGATTTCCAAAGTGGTTGCACAAGTTTGCAGTCCCACCAGCAATGGATGAGGGTACCCTTTTCTCCACAACCTCTCCAGCAAAGGCTATCCTTGGTGGTTTTGATTTTAGTCATTCTGACAGGTGTAAGATGATATCTCAAAATTGTTTTGATTTGCATTTCTCTGATCGCTAAGGAGGTTGAGCATGAACTTAAGTATCTTTTGGCCATTTGAAACTCTTCTGTTGAGAATTCTCTGTTCAGTTCAGTGCCCCATTTTTTAATTGGGTTAATTATCATTTTAACGTCTAGTTTCTTGAGTTCTTTATATATTTTGGAGATCAAACCTTTGTCTGTTGTGGGGTTCGTGAAGATCTTCTCCCAGTCAGTAGGCTGCCTTTTTGTCTTAATAACAGTGTCCTTTGCTTTACAGAAGCTTCTCAGTTTCAGGAGGTCCCATTTATTCAGTGTGCCCTCAATGTCTGTGCTGCTGGGGTTATACATCTTGGGGATATTTCTATAATTAGGTTAAGAATTTTATTTGTTCTTTTGAGTCACACTAGGTAGGGCTGCTTACTTTTCATGACTTGTACTATTTGGAGGTGTTTCCATAATTAGATTGGGAATATTATTTGTTCTTTTTGAGTCACACTAGGTGGGACTGTTATTTATGATATTTTAAGTATTTATCTCTTTTAACTATTATCAGCAAACAGTACATTATTAGGACTTGGCTTTCATTTTTGTACTACTAATAGTACCAAGAGGTGTTTAGTAGACTTTTTTTCCTACATGATGCAGTGTAGATCCAGGCTGTGTGCTGAAATAAGTGTTTTGTTTACAGCTAATCACTTTGCAAGGGGAGGTCATCAGGTTTTGTTTTTGTTTTAAAATGTAGTTTTTTAGCTTTACTTATTTTCCATTTGTAGGGCTACATCTCTGATTTGACAAAATAGTTTCTACTTCAGTATACCTGTGCTATAGCCACAACTTGTTATTTCTGTTTTCTGTAAGTTTATTCCACACAGCATCACTTGAAAGGGAAGTCAGTTTGTTAAGTGAGTTAAGGCGTGGTCGGCATGCCTAAGACCCTAAGCAATAGAGGTGAGGTGGCCAGATCTTGACTTGCCCACTAACCAGACTCATGATTATCGTAAATATCACCATAGAACCTTCATCCAGCAACTAATGGCAACAGAGGCAGAGATCCACATTGGAGCACTGGACTGAGCTCCCAAAGTCCAGTTGAAGAGTTTAAAATTGTTTTCTCTACTTCTTTTGGGTTAGGATTATCAAGTCTTCCTGTTGTGTGACCACTGGGTTCTGGTGTTACCATGTAGCTTTTTAGGTTGTTGGAGGGATTCGTACTTTGGCGCCTACCCATCTAGTCCTTCAAATGAGGCCTGCAGTGTTTTTGTGTCTTGGTCCAGTCCTTGAAGTGGCTGTATGAGTGTTTGGGAGTTTTTCTTGATATGCATTACTGTCACTGTCTGTCTCAGAAGTTTCTGAGGTCTCTATATGCCTGCTCTCTCAGTCTTCTTTCCTGTTGTGTTCACTTCGTGCTCTCTAAATCCCCTCAGTGTTGTAGCAAGCTCTTGGTCCCCTCAGTATTATAGAAAGCTTTCAGCTCTTAGGCAGCGTGTGGCTAGTACCTTGGGGGGGTGTCCCATGGGTGGGATTAGGTTTGAGGGGATCCTAGCCACAGGAAACTTCCTGCTGGCTGGCTAGAAAAGCTGAGGGAGTTGGGGAGGGACCTGGAGTTTTGTCCCACTGGGGAGGTCCTAGAGAGTGGGGCGTCCTGCCATGTGACTGTTCACTCACCTCTTAAGTCCCCTCAGTATTGGAGCAAGCTGTGTTTTAAAGTCCAACCCAAGTTGCAGGAGGGTAGCCTTTATTATTTTTTAAAAAGATTATTTTAAAAAGAAGATTTATTTTATTTGTATGTGTGTCTTGAGTATGTACCAGGTGTGTGCTGGTGTTTTGGCATGGTGAGAAGAGTTCAGATATCCTGGAACTGGAGTTACATGTCCATGAACTTACTCATGGGGCTGCTGTGATCCAAACCCAGGTCTCCTAGAAGAGCAGCAAGTACTCAGTGCAAAGCAATCTTCTCAGCCCCACCTTCAGTACATTGTTTTACAAAAAGTTAAACTGTAATCTTTACTATGTTGGTTATAAATTAAAGAACTAGAAGTTTTTTTCATTTATTTCCACACATGGGGTGGAGGAAGAGAAAGAGAGAGAGAGAGAGAGAGAGAGAGAGAGAGAGAGAGAGAGAGAGAGAGACCAAGCTAATTTTTAAAAGAAAGCCTTTTACTGTTTCAGAGGGTGAGATCATCACTGTGACTCTGGAGTCTCCAACATCTTGGATCTTTAGTACAAATCCAAGCTTCTTGTTCTCAGCTTTATATTATGGCCTCTATGGGCCTGCATGCCACATGCCATCAGGGCTGTAACATTTTTTTCTGAACTAATGAGGAAGATTTCACAACCTCTTAACTCCAGTATTTTGGATTCTAAAGTCAGGCAAGTATTGTTGTACATTTTGGATGGAATATGGCTCTCTCATTGGATTCCATTTGTATAAACTTTGAACTCTTGGTGTTTTCCTTTGTTGAATAAGCTTTACTTTGTTTTTGGAGTAGATTCTCTAGGGATTTTCTTTTTACAGGTTTCATGGTTAGCTAGGTGGGATCTTTACCTTCATTCCAATTCTCTGTACCTCTTTCAGCACAAACCTAGGTGTAGGCATTTTATTTCCTGGTCTTCCTTTTTCCTCTCAGATTGTGCATTTGTATTTCTCTTTGCCCTGTTTGCACTTTTCTTTCTTTCTTTCTTTCTTTCTTTCTTTCTTTCTTCCTCACTTCCTTTTTTTTGGGGGGGGACATTGTTTCTTTGTAGCTTTGGAACCAGTAGTTGGGGTTTTAGGTCAGTGGTAGAACACTTGCTTAGCACTTTTTCATTTTAGAGCTGCATTAAGAATGAGTCAATACTGTCTTGAATGAAATCTCTGCCAATAATATTGTTCCAAAACTCTTCAATTTAGCCTCAAGCAGGTTCTTAGGACAAGGGCCAAAAGCAGCCACATTGTTGGCTAAAACATTACAAGAATTGTCTTTATTCCAGTTTCTTTTTAATTTTTTTTATTTTTTTATAAATAATACCATTCAAAATTTGCACTTCCTCCCCTCCTCCCATTTCCCTGTTACTTCCCCACTCACTCTTCCCCTTCTCTACCAATCCTAAGAGGGAAGGGTACCCTGCCCTTTGGGAAGGCCCTCCCCCCTCCAACCAGGCCTAGGAAGGTGTGCATTCAAACAGACTAGGATCCACAAAAGCCAGTATATGCAGTAGAGACAAATCTCAGTGCCATTATCATTGGCTTCTCAGTCAGCCCCCATGCCTCCAGCTGGATTTAGCTCAGGCACACTGTCTCAGTGGGTGGACCAACCCCGCCTGGTCCTGATGTCCTTACTCATCTTCTCCCTCCTTCTGTTCTTCAACTGGATCTTAGGAGCTCAGTCTAATGCTCTGATGTGGGTCTCTGTCTCTATCTCCATGCATCGCTGGACGATGGTTCTATGGTGATATTCAAGATAATCATCAGTGTGAGTATGGGACAAGGCCAGTTCAGGCACCCTCTCATCTACTGCCCAAGGACCTAGCTGGAGATATCCCCGTGGACACCTGAGAATCCTTCTAGAGCCAAGTTTCTTGCCAACCCTAAAATGGCTCCCTTAATTAAGATATCGTCTTCTCTGCTCCCATATCCACCCTTCCTCCATCGCAACCATCCCACTTTCCCAACCTCTCCCTAATTCTTCCCTTCTCCCCTCTCTATCCCCCCTCCCCTTCATCCCACCCCATCCCCACCTTCCCAACTTTTGCCCAGTGCTCTTGTCTGCTTCCAGTTTCCAGGAGGATATATATGTTTTTCTTTGTGTTCACTTTATTCCAGTTTCTAATACTGTTTCACCCTGAAACCTCTTGAACTGGGCCTCTATATTCCACATTGCTCTTAGTACTACTGTCTTCAAAGCTCTTGTAGCATTTTTAAGCCCCACTTAAAACATTCAACCACTTTCCTCATGCAGAGTTCCCAAGTCAACATTCCTCTAACAAGCAGCTTGACCAGTCCTGTCACAGCAATACCATGTAACAACGTTATCATAGTTACTTATCTATTGTAAAGAGACACCATAATGAAGGCAGCTTATAAAAGAAAACATTTAATTGGGGGCTTGCTCATGGTCAGAGAGTGAGTCCATGACCATCACGACATGGGGCATGGAAACACACAGGCATGACACTGGAGAGTAGCTGGGAGTTTTAACCTGATTTACAAGTTGGTAGCAGAGGTGGTGGAGGGAGGGGCTGGACCTGTCTTAGGCTTCTGAAATCTCAAAGTCCATCTCCTGTGAAACACCTGTCCAACGAGGTCACATCTAATCTTTCTCAAAATGGTTCCACCAACTAGGGATTAAGCATTTAAATATAGGAGCTTTTATGGGACCATTCTCTTTCAAACCACCACATTAATCAAAATACCATTTTAGGACCCAAATTGCTCAATATTATATGATTAAGAAACAGCAAAGCAGATTCAGAGACTACTAGAGAAAAGAAATATATATTATAAGCATTATAAGCAACTTCTAAAACTTGACAGAGATATCTTGCTGCCTGGACAGTAAACGAAAGTTCTTCTGTAACACCAGGAAATCCTTCTTCAGCCTACAGGCCCATAGTATCTGGCAGACTTTTCCATGAAGCAGTGAATTTGAAAGGCTGTTTTGCCTCAATTGGCAGTTTGTCAGTCACTTTCTTCTGTGTCCTGCAGAATGTCTGGAACATTTCTTGAAGCAGGAACCCTGAAGGACTCAGGAGACATTTTTATGGTGTTGGTTTTCTTCTACTTTATGCAAGTTACAGGGATCAAACTCAGGTTGCCACGCCTTGGTGGCAAAAAACTTTGCCTTTTGAGCCCTCTTATATTTTCACTGGAATAAGAGAATAGACTTCCTCCCTTATTCTGCAGAACCACAGAAAAGGCCTTTTTCTTTTAGTGGGGCATGAGAATGTTTGCAGTTGGAGTATGGAAGGATGTTTTGCACGCATTTTCTCAGTACTGTACCTTTACCTCCATCTAGATGACTACATTGAAAGCAACCTCCACATTATGCCAGGATGTCCTCCAATAGGGGTGAATTTGGATTTAGGCAGGGATTCCTTAGCAGGCAAAAGCGTGCAGCACAATGAAAAAGATGAAACCCAAAAGATAGGTAAAATTATTTACCAAGTTCCCACCAAACCTTCCATGCACTTCATCAAGTTTGATAGTGACTTCCATATCTATGTCTATGATTTGATGAAGATGTGTTAAAGTGAAATTCTCAAATTTTGGGGGTCTGACTTATCCTATTAGCCATCTCTTTCATTGGATCACTCACTTATCCAATGAATGATTGAATTTATCCATTCCTCCATGTCTCTATCTTCTTCAATCCCTTCTTCCATTTCCCAATGGAATTTTTTTTTGCTCTAAAAATAAAATTTGTGAAGGTGTTTTGTTGTTTGGTCAATGATGGAGTTTCTTGTGGATGGGACATCACAGAAAGACAGGCCTCAAAACAAAAAAGGACTTATGGTTTTTTCCCCCTGGAGAGGGAATGACGAAAGGAGATGCAGTGTGTAGAAGAGGACAAGATGGCTGTTTAGGAAACAGAGGAGAGTGGCCAAAAAGATGTAGGATCTCAGAGAGGGAAAATGCGGGAGGGAAAAACATGTCATATGGAAAGATGTGACATTGAGGTGTTGGGACTTAAGAGGATAGAGAGTGATCATGAAGGGTCACAAATGTGTACTCAGAAGCAAAGAAAATTGGGTTTCATTTGATTAATGGTTTAATTCATACCATCTGGAAGTCACTGGGTATATGAACTCCACTGGAGCATGTTGAGTGACCCGGATCCTCCTGCCTAAAGAAAAGTGTCTCCTCTCAGTGGCTCTTCTGCAATGGGGTGGACCTCAGGCTACCTACTTACTTTTGCCAGGCTTCTATCTACTACCTATTTTGTCGTGCCTGGATTCTTTCTGTCTTGCACTCTCACAGGTCTTATGCATGCCATTCAACCCCTGTGAGTTCATTTAAACAATTGGCCTGCCTTAACTGTAAAACACTGTTCCCTTGTCATTGATCATGTTCTGTGGGATTTGGGCTATAAAACTCATAAACAGACTCACCCGCACCCAGGCTAAACTATTAGTACATTGAATCACATTGGTGTGTGACATGCACAGATATGATGAATGCATCGAGCTCCATAAAATCAGTTACTAGGGAATCAGTGATGTTAGGTGAAGTGTGGCAAAGACCCCACAAACCCATCAGACCCGAGGATACCAGTATGATATTGATGCCTGACTCCCATCGTGCAAGGATCCTGACATCTTTAACAGGGCAGTTTTGGTTCCTTCATCTTCAAAAACTTGGTTCGTAAGGTTGTAGGTGTCAAACTGCCATTCAGGGCCCAGCATGTAGGTCACCTGTGCCAGGTCAGGTGATTTGGCTACAATGTGGGTGAAAACTTGTACCAGGGCATGCTGGTACCCCCGCCCCTTCTTCTCCTCAACATCATCATCACTCTCCTGGGTGGGTCTAGAGCACAAAGAAGGCAAAATGGACTAAGCTTCCTCCTTAGTGGATAACCTTATCTACCCTCAATTTGGACTGACTTTCAGAGGGCATGCAGCACATTTTATCCTATTAGCCATCTCTTTCATTGGATCTCTCACTTATCCAATGAATGATTGAATTTATGCATTCCTCCATGTCTCTATCTTCTTCAATCCCTTCTTCCATTTCCCCATGTCTTGTGTCTACAGGTTGCCAAGATAAATCTACTATGTCTCTTCTGTTCTAGAAACTTTCATTTGTAAAGAACTTGCCCTCTCAGGGGTGGATTTTTCTGAGTTCTCTGTAGATGGAGACCATATGAGGAGGAACAGAGGAGCAACCATGACAACACTTGTGCAGTAGAGTTAGGCAGATTACAGATTGATGCCTGGCAAGCCTGTACAATGAGTCAGATTCCCATGAGCTCTGTCACTGTGATCTCACATAGATAACGCATTCAGTGATAACGTCGAGGACATTGAGTTTTAATTTTTGTCCTAATCTGGTAAAGAAACCAAGATGAGGAGAATAGAGGAGCCTGATGTAAGGCCACAAAATGGGTCATTTGAAAAGGTAAGACTACATGCCTCCATGTGTGCTGCTACCCTTCTTAGGAAATCCATCTTTCCATAGATTAGCTATAGGCAACCCAAGTGTCCAGCACACTGCTAACCACAGGTTTGAACCTAACTGCCTTTGATTTCTGAAACAATTGCTGTCCCGTTAAGGTCTCATAACAACACAGCAAGGTATATAAGAATGCCCCATCATCACCTTAGAGCAATTTCAGGACACCAAAGAGGCAGCAAGTTATCTTTATTGGAAATACAAATGTTTCTGGAGGGACAAAAGGATGTACATTTAAAAAAAAAAAGGATTGGTGTACTCACTACGAATTTATGTGATATGGCCCACACAGGCTTCTGGTTCTGAATACTTGGTCCTCTGGAGGTTTTGTAGGTTGTGGAGACCCAGAAACTAGATGGAGGAATTGCGGTCTGAAAGCTCAAGCCTTGATGTTTCAGGGCATCCTTTCACTGGTCCCCAATGTTTACTGATTTCCTTACAGAGAATGAGAGGCCTCCTACTCCTGCTGCCATGGCTTCTGCAACAAGAACAGTGAGAACCCCCTTCACACCCTGGTTGCTCTCATCACATAGGAAGGTGTAAGTCACAAACAATCTCCCACACAAGTTTAGAATTATGATTCATAAAATGGTTATTACTTTTAAGGGGCAAACCTTACAGATTGCCAGGCCAGACAACAGCCCTCTGCAGGATGAGGAGAGGAACCTAGTAGCTGGATGTGGAGATGGATGAAAGAGAGCAAGCTGAAGGCAGTTGCTCCATTTTGAAAGAGAGAGACACCACACCCCAATGGCCTTTATCTCAGTTGCTATAGCCTGAAGGAGCAGAAAGAGCTCCTGCAACACATATATTTGGACATAGCAGCAAAATTTACCAGTATGTGACAAAAACCTATATTAGTTTATTTTTTTCATGCTTTCAGGTACATGGCAGAGACAGGCTCTGCTTCATGCATTTGTGTGACCAATGATTTCCCTTTAAGAAAAAACCCACAACATCATCAGCATTCAACAACATGTCCATGATTTCTTTGCTTTGCCTTTGATTGAGTGGTAAATCATGCTGCTAGTTAATCTGTGCAAGCAATGTGAATTTCTCTGTAAATATATAGACAGAATTGACAGGTATCTTAAACATGTCAGGGGGTCACATTGCAATGGAGTGGGTTAATCATCACCATGTGACAGTGACATATTTAAGATCTCTCCTTTGTCATTAAATCTCAGAATTGTCAAGATGTTATGATTTTGTGCAGACTTCTCAGGGTTTTCTCCCATTCATGGTTTCCATGGATATTTGCTAGTTACGCTTACATGTCATTTGCCAGATTCTGTCAGTTTTTGGCATGCACTCTCACCTTCACAACTTCTCCTGCCCTAAGATTCTAGTTCCAGGCATTTTAGACACTTGTGACTGTTGCACTAGTGTCTCATGTTCTGCCTAAATCATTTAGATTGTTATTTAGCCTTTGTTTTAACTTCCATCCCTGAGTTCATTGACTTTCCTTGACCATCTTTCTTGGGCCACTGAGCTGAACTACTAGGGGTTTGCTCCAGTTACTTCTCCATGCTGAGACAGCCTACACTCTCAGTACTACTGTGATAGTGTTTCTGTAGCAAGTATTCTTCTCAAGATAAGAAGAAATTTCAATATTATAATCCATCTGCTGTTATTGTGTCTTAAACACAAAAACACACCCCCATAAGTTAATGTACACACACTGTTGATATCTCAACCTTATGGTGCCGTTCTGGGGTTAGTAAGAGGCTTCTCTCTAGAGGGGTTCCCAGAAAGCCATGGGGTGACACCAACGAGGACCTTGGGCAGGTGAGCTGTGGGTGTCTGCACTGTGCCATGTCCCTAGGCACTACGGGTGCTTTGTCCCATAATCAGACTGATGACTATCTTGAATATCACCATAGAACTGTTGTACGGAAAAGGATGGAGATAAAGACAGGGACCCACATCAGAAAACTAGACTGAGCTACCAAGTTCCAGTTGAAGAGCTGAAGGGGAGAGAATAAGAGCAAAGAACTAAGGAATACAAGGGCTTGGTCCACCCACTGAGACACTGTGTCTGAGCTAATGGGAGATCAACAAAACCAGCTATGCTGGGACTGACAGAGCATGGGATCAAAGTGGAAGCATTGAATGTGGCTGACAATTGGGGCAGAAGGAGAACCCAATGATAATGGCACTGGGATTTGTCTGTACGGCACATACAGGCTTTAATCGATTATATTATATGTAGATGCATACCTTCCTCAATCTGGATGGAGGGGGGGCAAGGGCTTCCCAGAGGTCAAGGTACCCTGCCCTCTATTAGGACTGGATTGGTGTGGAGAGGATTGGTGGTTGCGTGAGTAGTTAGGGGGAGGAGGAAAGGAAGTGAAATTAGAAATTTATTATTTATGAAGGAAGAAAAAATCAATAGAAGATAACCAATGGAGAGATGGGATCTAAGAAAAAAAAAACTTTCATGTGATTTGTTGACTCAGACACCAAAGACTTTTTCAGAAAAATAAGATACAGGGATTGACTTGCTTGGGCAAGAGTGTGACTTGAGTAATTGGGAAGATGAGTGTGGGCTTATTTTGGGTCCCCTGGTGGCTGTATACAGCTTTTGTGGAGCTGAATGCTGGATGTTTCTGTGGGTAAATAGGGAAGTAACAAGCTTGTGAGGGGATTTCTGACATAAGTTGAGCCTTGGTGATGTCACAAAGCCTTGGTTCATTGGGTAGCAACTCTGTTCCACTCAAAGCACTAGTCTTCCATGAAGGTGGGTTTATTATCCTCACAGTGCCTGAGGAGGACAGTTCAGCTCCTGGTCTCCACAACTGTTCAACAGGCTTTTTGCACCTGAACATTTCCGGAAGATGGAATCTGGAGAGGTAGGACATTTTCTTTTGGTAAATATGTTTCCAAAGCAACTAAGACCTCTGTCGTACAAAAAAGTTTTCCTTCAAATGTCCTGCGGGTCCACCATTTCTGTTGTTACCAGCTCCTATATTTGATAGCTGTGGGGATGGTGAATGCCAGCTATTCTTCCCACTTTATCTTTGCTAACAATATCAAATTCATCAATCCACTAAAATGGCAAAGCTCCTCTTTGTCCATAGGTGTTTTAAAAGATACTAATTATTTCTCAATGGCTGCTGTTGCCCAGAATAATGAGTCTTTCATGTTGAAGTGGGTCTCACAGTACTCACTTCCACAATGAAGACACAGAATAGTGGATTGGAGTGCCATGCCCTTGGGCAGGCTGCCTTGGATTGAGCCCCCTACCTATTAGCTTGATGTCGAAAGAGACGTGTGGATGTCCTTCGTATTCTTTGTTATCTGTTCAGATTTTTCTTACTCGTTTCGGGGACAGGCATACCTTCTCCTCTCATTGACTTAGTCAGTCAGAAAGTAGGTTTCTCAGCAGAGGTCATTTGCCTTTGGGCAGCAGGAATGTGTCTCTGAGATTGATATACTGAGCTGTAGAGAAAAATTTGCAAATTGTCCTATTTATTTCTTAAGAGAAAATGACAGTTAGGTATGCAAACCTGTTGATCAATATCTTTGTCTCCTGCACCACAGTTCTTCCAGAAAAGGGCCTTGACCTCATAGCCTCCACTTGTTGTCCTTGCAGACACTCATGGTTGAGGCCACGACTTGGTTTCTGAATTAAACAGAAGGAAAGTTCTTTCAACCTAGAGAGTGGTCAGCTATGAAGCCCAAGCACAGAAAGATATCCAAGAAACAGCGGACCAGGAGGTCAGTGGCCTATCTCAGTAAGTCTACAGCCATGATGAAGATGCCTCTTAGTATGAGATGCATGCCACCTGTCCAGAAGAGGAATGGGTCATCTCTCCAGAAGCAAAAACTGAGGAGGCCTTTTGAGGCCCTGGAGAATATTGTCGGCCGCAGAATTTCTCACGGCTGGAAGGAAGCCATTGAACCAGTCACCCAGTGGAAAGCCATCATTCTAGATCAACTGCCAACAAATCCCTCTCTCTATTTGTTGAAGTATGATGGGATAGATTGTGTCTATGGATTGGAGCTTCACAGTGATGAAAGGATTTTAAACCTTAAGTTCCTGCCTAACAACGTACCATTTCCTCAGGAGACAGACACTCATCTCTCAAACACCATAGTTGGCAGAGCAGTGAAACATACATTTGAGGGCACAAATGGCTCTAAGGATGACTGGAAGGGGATGGTCCTAGAGGAGGTGCCAATCATGAAGACCTGGTTCTATATTACCTACAAGAAAGAACCGGTCTTGTACGTTTACCACCTCCTGGTTGACTACCGTGAAGGCAACCTCCATATCACGCCAGGCTCTATGGAGGAGTGGACTGAAGTGGTCCAAGATGAGGTGCAGACCATGAAGACCTGTTTCTACATTACCTACAAGAAAGATCCAGTTGTGTACCTTTACCACCATCTAGATGACTACATTGAAAGCAACCTCCACATTATGCCAGGATGTCCTCCAATAGGGGTGAATTTGGAATTAGGCAGGGATTCCTTGGCAGGCAAAAGCATGCAGCACAACGAAAAAGATGGAACCCAAAAGTTAGGTAAAATTATTTACCAAGTTCCCACCAAACCTTCCGTGCATTTCATCAAGTTTGATAATGACTTCCATATCTATGTCTATGATTTGATGAAGATCTGTTAAAGTGAAATTCACAAATTTTGTGGGTCAGACTTAAAACTGTGTTGGGGAACTCTTTTTTTCAGAAATACCTCAGGTCTTCTATTAATCCTGGTATCTTTCCCAATGGAATTTTTTTTGCTCTAAAAACAAAAATTTGTAAAGATGTTATGTTGTTTGGTCAATGATGGAGTTTCTGGTGGATGGGACATCACTGAAAGACAGGCCTCAAAACAAAACAGGACTTATGGTCTTTTCCCCTTGTAGACGGAATGACGAATGGAGATGCAGTGTGTGGAAGAGGACAAGATGGCTGTTTAGGAAACAGAGGAGAGTGGCCAAAAAGATGTGGGATCTCAGAGAGGGAAAATGCACGAGGGAAAAACATGTCATATGGAAAGATGTGACATCGAGGTGTTGGGACCTAAGAGGATAGAGAGTGATCATGAAGGGTTACAAATGTGTACTCAGAAGCAAAGAAAATTGGGTTTCATTTGATTAATGGTTTAATTCATACCATCTGGAAGTCACTGGGTATATGAACTCCACTGGAGCATGTTGAGTGACCCGGATCCTCCTGCCTAAAGAAAAGTGTCTCCTCTCAGTGGCTCTTTTGCAATGGGGTGGACCTCAGGCTACCTACTTACTTTTGCCAGGCCTCTATCTACTACCTATTTTGTCATGCCTGGATTCTTTCTGTCTTGCACTCTCACAGGTCTTATGCATGCCATTCAACCCCTGTGAGTTCATTTAAACAATTGGCCTGCCTTAACTTTAAAACACTGTTCCCTTGTCATTGATCATGTTCTGTTGGATTTGGGCTATAAAACTCATAAACAGACTCACCCGCACCCAGGCTAAACTAGTAGTACATTGAATCACATTGGTGTGTGACATGCACAGATATGATGAATGCACCGATCTCCATAAAATCAGTTACTAGGGAATCAGTGATGTTAGGTGAAGTGTGGCAAAGACCCCACAAACCCATCAGACCCGAGGATACCAGTATGATATTGATGCCTGACTCCCATCATGCAAGGATCCTGACATCTTTAACAGGGCAGTTTTGGTTCCTTCATCTTCAAAAACTTAGTTAGTAAGGTTGTAGGTGTCAAACTGCCATTCAGGGCCCAGCATGTAGGTCACCTGTGCCAGGTCAGGTGATTTGGCTACAATGTGGGTGAAAACTTGTACCAGGGCATGCTGGTACCCTCGCCCCTTCTTCTCCTCAACATCATCATCACTCTCCTGGGTGGGTCTAGAGCACAAAGAAGGCAAAATGGACTAAGCTTCCTCCTTAGTGGATAACCTTATCTACCCTCAATTAGGACTGACTTTAGGAGGGCATGCAGCACATTTTATCCTATTAGCCATTTCTTTCATTGGATCTCTCACTTATCCAATGAATGATTGAATTTATCCATTCCTCCATGTCTCTATCTTCTTCTATCCCTCTTCCATTTCCCCATGTCTTGTGTCTACAGGTTGCCAAGATAAATCTACTATTTCTCTTCTGTTCTAGAAACTTTCATTTGTAAAGAACTTGCCCTCTCAGGGGTGGATTTTTCTGAGTTCTCTGTAGATGGAGACCATATGAGGAGGAACAGAGGAGCAACCATGACAACACTTGCGCAGTAGAGTTAGGCAGATTACAGATTGATGCCTGGCAAGCCTGTACAATGAGTCAGATTCCCATGAGCTCTGTCACTGTGATCTCACATAGATAACTCATTCAGTGATAACGTCCAGGACATTGAGTTTTAATTTTTGTCCTAATCTGGTAAAGAAACCAAGATGAGGAGATTAGAGGATTCTGATGTAAGGCCACAAAATGGGTCATTTGCAAAGGTAAGACTACATGCCTCCATGTGTGCTGCCACCCTTCTTAGGAAATCCATCTTTCCATAGATTAGCTATAGGCAACCCAAGTGTCCAGCACACTGCTAACCACAGGTTTGAACCTAACTGCCTTTGATTTCTGAAACAATTGCTGTCCCGTTAAGGTCTCATAACAACACAGCAAGGTATGTAAGAATGACCCACCATCACCTTAGAGCGAGTTCAGGACACCAAATATCCAGCAGTTATCTTTATTTGAAATACAAATGTTTCTGGAGGGACAAAAGGATGTACAAAAAAAACAAAAAACAAAAAAACAAAAAAAAAAAAAAACGATTGGTGTACTCACTACGATTTTATGTGATATGGCCAACACAGGCTTCTGGTTCTGAATACTTGGTCCTCAGGAGGTTTTGTAGGTTGTGGAGACCCAGAAGCTAGCTGGAGGAATTCGGTCTGAAAGCACAAGCCTTGATGTTTCAGGGCATCCTTTCACTGGTCCCCAATGTTTACTGATTTCCTTACAGAGAATGAGAGGCCTCCTACTCCTGCTGCCATGGCTTCTGCAACATGAACAGTGAGAACCCCCTTCACACCCTGGTTGCCTCATCACATAGGAAGGTGTAAGTCACAAACAATCTCCCACAACAGTTTAGAATTATGATTCATAAAATGGTTATTTCTTTTAAGGGGCAACCTTACATATTGCCATGCCAGACAACAGCCCTCTGCAGGATGAGGAGAGGAGCCTATTAGCTGGATGTGGAGACGGATGCAAGAGACCAAGCTGAAGGCAGTTGCTCCATTTTGAAAGAGAGAGACACCACACCCCAATGGCCTTTATCTCAGTTGCTATAGCCTGAAGGAGCAGAAAGAGCTCCTGCAACACATATATTTGGACATAGCAGCAAAATTTACCAGTATGTGACAAAAATCTATTTTAGTTTATTTTCTTCATGCTTTCAGATACATATCAGAGACAGGATCTGCTTCATGCATTTGTGTGACCAATGATTTCCCTTTAAGAAAAAACCCACAAACGCTCCCAACAACATCATCAGCATTCAACAACATGTCCATGATTTCTTTGCTTTGCCTTTGATTGAGTGGTAAATCATGCTGCTAGTTAATCTGTGCAAGCAATGTGAATTTTTCTGTAAATATATAGACAGAATTGACAGGTATCTTAAACATGTCAGGGGGTCACACTGCAATGGAGTGGGTTAATCATCACCATGTGACAGTGACATATTTAAGATCTATCCTTTGTCATTAAATCTCAGAATTGTCAAGATGTTATGTTTTTGTACAGACTTCTCAGGGTTTTCTCCCATTCATGGTTTCCATGGATGTTTGCTAGTTACGCTTACATGTCTTTTGCCAGATTCTGTCAGTTTTTGCCATGCACTCTCAGCTCCACAACTTCTCCTGCCCTAAGATTCTAGTTCCAGGCATTTTAGACACTTGTGACTGTTGCACGAGTGTCTCATGTTCCGCCTAACTGATTTGGAATGTTATTTAGCCTGAGTTTTAACTTCCATCCCTGAGTTCATTGACTTTCCTTGACCATCTTTCTTGGGCCACTGAGCTGAACTACTAGGGGTTTGCTCCAGTTACTTCTCCATGCTGAGACAGCCTACACTCTCAGTACTACTGTGATAGTGTTTCTGTAGCAAGTATTCTTCTCAAGATAAGAAGAAATTTCAATATTATAATCCATCTGCTGTTATTGTGTCTTAAACACACAAACACACCACCATAAGGTAATGCACACACACTGTTGATATCTCAACTTAGGGTGCCGTTCTGGGGTTAGTAAGAGGCTTCTCTCTAGAGGGGTTCCCAGAAAGCCATGGGGTGACACCAACGAGGACCTTGGGCAGGTGAGCTGTGGGTGCCTGCACTGTGCCATGTCCCTAGGCACTACGGGTGCTTTGTCCCATAATCAGACTGATGACTATCTTGAATATCACCATAGAACTGTTGTACGGAAAAGGATGGAGATAAAGACAGGGACCCACATCAGAAAACTAGACTGAGCTACCAAGTTCCAGTTGAAGAGCTGAAGGGGAGAGAATAAGAGCAAAGAACTAAGGAATACAAGGGCTTGGTCCACCCACTGAGACACTGTGTCTGAGCTAATGGGAGATCAACAAAACCAGCTATGCTGGGACTGACAGAGCATGGTATCAAAGTGGAAGCATTGAATGTGGCTGACAATTGGGGCAGAAGGAGAACCCAATGATAATGGCACTGGCATTTGTCTGTACTGCACATACAGGCTTTAATCGATCATATTATATGTAGATGTATTCCTTCCTCAATCTGGATGGAGGGGGGGCAAGGGCTTCCCACAGGTCAAGGTACCCTGCCCTCTATTAGGACTGGATTGGTGTGGAGAGGATTGGTGGTTGCGTGAGTAGTTAGGGGGAGCAGGAAAGGAAGTGGAAATTTGAAATTTATTATTTATGAAGGAAGAAAAAATCAATAGAAGATAACCAATGGAGAGATGGGATCTAAGAAAAAAAAACTTTCATGTGATTTGTTGACTCAGACACCAAAGACATTTTCAGAAAAATAAGATACAGGGATTGAGTTGCTAGGGCAAGAGTGTGACTTGAGTAATTGGGAAGATGAGTGGGGGCTTATTTTGAGTCCCCTGGTGGCTGTATACAGCTTTTGAGGAGCTGAATGCTGGATGTTTCTGTGGGTAAATAGGGAAGTAACAAGCTTGTGAGGGGATTTCTGACATTAGTAGAGCCTTGGTGATGTCACAAAGCCTTGGTTCGTTGGGTAGCAACTCTGTTCCACTCAAAGCACTAGTCTTCCATGAAGGTGGGTTTATTATCCTCACAGTGCCTGAGGAGGACAGTTCAGCTCCTGGTCTCCACAACTGTTCAACAGGCTCTTTGCACCTGAACATTTCCGGAAGATGGAATCTGGATAGGTAGGACATTTTCTTTTGGTAAATATGTTTCCAAAGCAACTAAGACCTCTGTCATACAAAAAAGTTTTCCTTCAAATGTCCTGCGGGTCCACCATTTCTGTTGTTACCAGCTCCTATATATGATAGCTGTGGGGATGGTGAATGCCAGCTATTCTTCCCACTTTATCTTTGCTAACAATATCAAATTCATCAATCCACTAAAATGGCAAAGCTCCTCTTTGTCCATAGGTGTTTTAAAAGATACTAATTATTTCTCAATGGCTGCTGTTGCCCAGAATAATGAGTCTTTCAGGTTAAAGTGGGTCTCACAGTACTCCCTTCCACAATGAAGACACAGAATGGCTTTATGTAATAGACCTGGGTCTGGATCAGGAGACCCAATACAAAGAGCCAGTGGATTAGAGTGCCATGACCTTGGGCAGGCTGTCTTGGATTGAGCCCCCTACCTATTAGCTTGATGTCGAAGGAGACGTGTGGATGTCCTTCGAATTCTTTGTTATCTGTTCAGATTTTTCTTACTCGTTTCGGGGATAGGCATACCTTCTCCTCTCATTGACTTAGTCAGTCAGAAAGTAGGTTTCTCAGCAGAGGTCATTTGCCTTAGGGCAGCAGGAATGTGTCTCTGAGATTGATATACTGAGCTGTAGAGAAAAATTTGCAAATTGTCCTATTTATTTCTTAAGAGAAAATGACAGTTAGGTATGCAAACCTGTTGATCAATATCTTTGTCTCCTGCACCACAGTTCTTCCTGAAAAGAGCCTTGACCTCATAGCCTCACCTTGTTATCCTTGTAGGCACTCATGGTTGAGGCCACGACTTGGTTTCTGAATTAAACAGAAGGAAAGTTCTTTCAACCTAGAGAGTGGGCAGCTATGAAGCCAAAGCACAGAAAGATAGCCAATAAACAGTGAACCAGAAGGTCAGTGGCCTATCTCAGTAAGTCTACAGCCATGATGAAGATGCCTCTTAGTATGAGATGCATGCCACCTGTCCAGAAGAGGAATGGGTCATCTCTCCAGAAGCAAAAACTGAGGAGGCCTTTTGAGGCCCTGGAGAATATTGTCGGCCGCAGAATTTCTCACGGCTGGAAGGAAGCCAATGAACCAGTCACCCAGTGGAAAGCCATCATTCTAGATCAACTGCCAACAAATCCCTCTCTCTATTTGTTGAAGTATGATGGGATAGATTGTGTCTATGGATTGGAGCTTCACAGTGATGAAAGGATTTTAAACCTTAAGTTCCTGCCTAACAACGTACCATTTCCTCAGGAGACAGACACTCATCTCTCAAACACCATAGTTGGCAGAGCAGTGAAACATACATTTGAGGGCACAAATGGCTCTAAGGATGACTGGAAGGGGATGGTCCTAGAGGAGGTGCCAATCATGAAGACCTGGTTCTATATTACCTACAAGAAAGATCCGGTCTTGTACGTTTACCACCTCCTGGTTGACTACCTTGAAGGCAACCTCCACATCATGCCAGGCTCTATGGAGGAGTGGACTGGGGTGGTCCAAGATGAGGTGCAGACCATGAAGACCTGTTTCTACATTACCTACAAGAAAGATCCAGTTGTGTACCTTTACCACCATCTAGATGACTACATTGAAAGCAACCTCCACATTATGCCAGGATGTCCTCCAATAGGCTTCTGTCTGCCACCTATTTTGTCATTCCTGCATTCTTTCTGTCTTGCACTCTCACAGGTCTTATGCATGCCATTCAACCATTGTGAGTTCATTTAAACAATTGGCCTGCAATAACTCTAAAACACTGTACCCTTTTCATGGATCAAGTTCTGTGGGACTTGGCTATAAAAGTCATTAACAGACTCAACTGCACCCAGGCTAAACATGTACACATTGATGTACATTGTTGTGTGACATGCACACATATGATGAATGCACCGAGCTTCCTAGAATCTGTTACCTATGGAATCTGTGATGTTAAGAGGAGTGTGGAAAGGATCCCACAATCCCATCAGACCCGAAAATACCAGTACGATATTGATACCTGACTCCCATCAAGGGGTTTTGGGGAGTGTGTGAATTAGGATTGAAGTGAGGGGATGGAGGATTCTGGAAATCAAATCACTGAAGAAAAGATTGAGTAAGGTATGTGGCCAACTGGCCCATTAAATACAAAGGAATAAGATGTCAATATATCAGTGGTGAGTTGTCCATCATAATGCTGTGCATATCTGTCTAGGGCCAATGTGAAGTTAATGCAGTATGAACTTGCCTTTCAGCTCCTCAGAGTGTGAGTTCATTCTCAGATGAAAAAAAAGTATGGTCGTGCAGTGAGTTCCTTGGTTAAGATTTTAGACTTTGGTAATGAATTCAAATCTTGATTCCATCCTTCCTTTTTTAGACTGTGTAACATGTCTGAGACTAGCTTCCTTTTGTCTTTGGAAGAGAGGAGGGAGGATTCAAGAGGCCAAATGAGATAGTGGAGAGGGTTCTTACAGAAAGATTTTTTCTAATGTCATTGTATGAGGAAGGCCAAAGTGATGGATGATGGTTAAATGTCTATAGGTTAATAAAGAAACTGCCTTGGCCCTTTTGATAGGACAGCAGGTTAGATATGCAGAGAAAACACAGAATGCTGGGAGAAAGAAGCCTAGTCAACAGACGCCATGCCCCCCCCCTGAGACAGAAGCAGCTTATGATTCTCATAAGCTCATGGTGCTTCACAGATTATTTGAAATGGGTTAAACAAGATGTGAGAATTACATTTCACTAAGGCTACCAACCCAGAGCAGTGAGTCCCTGACCAGAGGGCAGGCCTCAAGGTCCCCGCCAGGGAAAGCGGGCCCTTGCTGCTGGGGCTGCAGTCTCTGCTGTGATCTGCTGGACCTGCTCTGCCTGCGCCCTACTTCCCTTAGTCCCTGGCTCATTGGGGCATCCAGGAGTTCCTGTGTAGGTGCCGAGAAGTTTCATCGGGACGGGTGAGTGTGTGCTATCCTGGGGCGGACTGTCCAGGTAGAGAGCACAAACACCCCTCCCCCAGCTCCTGCTGCAGGGCTTGCTCTCCTACACACCCGCCCCCACCCCCACCCCCAAACCTGCCTTGTCTGCAAGGTCCTTAGCTGTGGAACAGTTTCCTGCCATTTCACTAAGGCTACCAACCCAGAGCAGTGAGTCCCTGACCAGAGGGCAGGCCTCAAGGTCCCCGCCAGGGAAAGCGGGCCCTTGCTGCTGGGGCTGCAGTCTCTGCTGTGATCTGCTGGACCTGCTCTGCCTGCGCCCTACTTCCCTTAGTCCCTGGCTCATTGGGGCATCCAGGAGTTCCTGTGTAGGTGCCGAGAATTTTCATCGGGACGGGTGAGTGTGTGCTATCCTGGGGCGGACTGTCCAGGTAGAGAGCACAAACACCCCTCCCCCAGCTCCTGCTGCAGGGCTTGCTCTCCTACACACCCGCCCCCACCCCCACCCCCAAACCTGCCTTGTCTGCAAGGTCCTTAGCTGTGGAACAGTTTCCTGCCATTTCACTAAGGCTACCAACCCAGAGCAGTGAGTCCCTGACCAGAGGGCAGGCCTCAAGGTCCCCGCCAGAAAAAGCGGGCCCCTGCTGCTGGGGCTGCAGTCTCTGCTGTGATCTGTTGGACCTGCTCTGCCTGCGCCCTACTTCCCTTAGTCCCTGGCTCATTGGGGCATCCAGGAGTTCCTGTGTAGGTGCCGAGAAGTTTCATCGGGACGGGTGAGTGTGTGCTATCCTGGGGCGGACTGTCCAGGTAGAGAGCACAAACACCCCTCCCCCAGCTCCTGCTGCAGGGCTTGCTCTCCTACACACCCGCCCCCACCCCCACCCCCAAACCTGCCTTGTCTGCAAGGTCCTTAGCTGTGGAACAGTTTCCTGCCATTTCACTAAGGCTACCAACCCAGAGCAGTGAGTCCCTGACCAGAGGGCAGGCCTCAAGGTCCCCGCCAGGGAAAGCGGGCCCTTGCTGCTGGGGCTGCAGTCTCTGCTGTGATCTGCTGGACCTGCTCTGCCTGCGCCCTACTTCCCTTAGTCCCTGGCTCATTGGGGCATCCAGGAGTTCCTGTGTAGGTGCCGAGAAGTTTCATCGGGACGGGTGAGTGTCCAGGTAGAGAGCACAAACACCCCTCCCCCAGCTCCTGCTGCAGGGCTTGCTCTCCTACGCACCCGCCCCCACCCCCACCCCCAAACCTGCCTTGTCTGCAAGGTCCTTAGCTGTGGAACAGTTTCCTGCCATTTCACTAAGGCTACCAACCCAGAGCAGTGAGTCCCTGACCAGAGGGCAGGCCTCAAGGTCCCCGCCAGGGAAAGCGGGCCCCTGCTGCTGGGGCTGCAGTCTCTGCTGTGATCTGCTGGACCTGCTCTGCCTGCGCCCTACTTCCCTTAGTCCCTGGCTCATTGGGGCATCCAGGAGTTCCTGTGTAGGTGCCAAGAAGTTTCATCGGGACGGGTGAGTGTGTACTATCCTGGGGCGGACGTCCCGGTAGAGAGCACAAAGGCCCCTACACTAAGGCTACCCAACCAGAGCAGTGGGCAGGCCTCAGCAACCCCCGAAAGGGAGTGCAGGCACCTCCAGCTTGTACTGCAGTGTCGCCTGTGTTCTACTGGACCCCGCCCGACCCCTTGCATTCGGCCTTCTTTACGCGGGTCTTTGGAATACCACGCATCCATGTTTTGGTGTTGAGGAGTTCACCTGGAAGGGAACGGTTCCTGCCCCTACACTGAGGAGATACACCTAGAGAGTTAGTCACAGCAAAGACTGGTGCAAAACATCAGGCCTCTCCTGGCTCCATTTGAAGGAAAAGATGGGCAGGCGCCAATGCAAGAATTCCCCCAACAACTTGAAAGGCAACGTGACATCACCAGGATCCAGGAATCCCGAAATGAGAAGTCTAAACCCTAATACAGAAGAATTAGAAGAATTCGACCCAAAAGTGAATTTTATGAAAATAATAGAGGACCTTAAACAGGAGGTGAAAAACTGCCACAACCAATTAGAGATTACAAACAAAAAGGTAGAGGAAATGAATAAATATCTCAAAGATACCCAAGAAAAACAAGAGAAACAAGAAAAAGTAATCAAACAGTTAAGGGAAACGGTTCAAGACTTGAAGAACGAAGTGGAAGTAATAAAGAAAACACAAACCGAGGGAAGGATGGAGATGGAAAATTTGAATAAACGAAGAGGAACTACAGAGACAAGTTCCACCAACAGATTACAAGAGATAGAAGAAAGAATCTCAGACACTGAAGATACCATAGAGAAAATAAACACTCTCATCAAAGAAAACAGCATAACCAACAAATTCTCATCACAAAACATTCAGGAAATCTGGGACACAATAAAAAGACCAAACCTAAGAATAATAGGGATAGAAGAAGGAGAAGAAGTACACCTCAATGGTCCAGAAAATATATTTAATAAAATTATAGAAGAAAACTTTCCCAACCTTAAGAAAGATATTCCTTTGAAGGTCCAAGAAGCATACAGAACACCAAATCGACTGGATCAAAAAAAAACATCTCCTCGTCATATAATAATCAAAACACAAAACATACAGAATAAAGAAAGAATATTAAGAGCTGCAAAGGAAAAAGGTCAAGTTACCTATAAAGGTAAACCTATCAGACTTACACCTGATTTCTCTATGGAAACCATGAAAGCCAGAAGGTCCTGGATAGATATACTGCAGAAACTACGAGACCATGGATGCAAGCCCAGACTACTATACCCAGCCAAGCTTTCGTTCACTATAAATGGAGAAAACAAAGTTTTCCAGGATAAAAACAAATTTAAACAATACGTAGCCACAAATCCAGCCCTTCAGAAAGTAATAGAAGGAAAATCACAAACCAAGGAGTCCAACAATGCCCACAATAACTCAGACATCTAAAGACCCTTGACCAGCACAACTTGAAGAAGGGAAACACACAAACTCTACTACCAAAGGAAAGAAAGAAAGAAAGAAAGGAAAAATGACCGGAGTTAACAACCACTGTTCATTAATATCACTTAATATCAATGGACTCAACTCACCTATAAAGAGGCACAGGCTAAGAGATTGGATACGAAAACAGGATCCAACATTCTGCTGCTTACAAGAAACACACCTCAACCACAAAGACAGACATCTACTCAGAGTAAAGGGCTGGGAAAAGGTTTATCAAGCAAACGGACCTAAGAAACAAGCAGGTGTGGCCATACTAATTTCTAAGAAAGTTGACTTCAAACTAAAATCAATCAAAAGAGATGGAGATGGACATTTTTTACTCATAACAGGAACAATTCACCAGGATGAAATCTCAATCCTGAATATATATGCCCCTAATATAAAAGCACCCACTTATGTAAAAGAAACGTTACTAAAACTCAAGGCAGTCATCAAACCACACACACTAATAGTAGGAGATTTCAACACTCCTCTCTCACCAATGGACAGGTCAATCAAACAGAAACCTAACAGAGAAACAAGAGGATTAAGGGAGGTAATGAATCAAATGGACTTAACAGACATCTATAGAACATTCCACCCAAATAGGAAAGAATATACCTTCTTCTCTGCAGCTCATGGAACCTTCTCGAAAATAGACCACATACTCGGTAACAAAGCAAACTTACACAGTTACAAAAAAATATCGGTAACCACCTGTGTCTTATCAGATCACCATGGATTAAAGTTAGAATTCAACAACAATGCTATCCCCAGAAAGCCTATGAACTCATGGAAACTCGACAGTCAACTACTGAACCTCACCTGGATCAAGGAAGAAATAAAGAAAGAAATTAAAGTCTTTCTTGAATTCAATGAAAACGAAGACTCAACATACTCAAACCTATGGGACACTATGAAAGCAGTGCTAAGAGGAAAATTCATAGCATTAAGTGCCCACTTAAAGAAAACGGAGAAAGCACACATTGGAGACTTAATAGCCCACCTGAAAGCTTTAGAAAAAAAAGAAGCAGACTCACCTAGGAGAAGTAGAAGACTGGAAATAATCAAATTGAGGGCTGAAATCAACAAAATAGAAACACAGAAAACAATCCAAAGAATCAATGAAACAAAAAGCTGGTTCATGGAGAAAATCAATAAGATTGATAAACCCCTATCCAAACTAATCAAACGGCGGAGAGAGAATACGCAAATTAACAAAATCAGAAACGAAAAGGGAGACATAACCACAGACTCAGAGGAAATTCAGAGAATCATTAGATCTTACTACAAAAATCTGTATGCCACAAAATTGGAAAATGTTATAGACATGGACACTTTTTTAGATAAGTACCATATACCAAAGTTAAACCAGGACCAGGTGAACAATCTAAATAGACCTGTTAGTCGCGAAGAATTAGAAGTTGTTATAAAAAACCTCCCCAACAAAAAAAGCCCAGGTCCAGATGGCTTCAATGCAGAATTCTACCAGAACTTCCAAGAAGACCTAATACCTATACTCCTTAATGTATTTCACAATATTGAAACAGAGAAGTCATTGCCAAATTCCTTTTATGAAGCTGAAGTTACTCTGATACCAAAACCACACAAAGACACAACCAAGAAAGAGAACTACAGGCCAATCTCACTCATGAACATCGACGCAAAAATACTCAATAAAATACTGGCAAACCGAATCCAAGAACACATCAGAAAAATTATCCATTATGATCAAGTAGGCTTCATCCCAGAGATGCAGGGCTGGTTCAACATACGAAAATCTATCAATGTAATCCATCATATAAATAAACTGAAAGAAAAAAACCATATGATCATTTCATTAGATGCTGAAAAAGCATTTGACAAAATTCAACATCCCTTTATGATAAAGGTCTTAGAGAGATTAGGAATACAAGGGTCGTTCCTATATATAATAAAAGCTATTTATAGCAAGCCGTCAGCTAACATCAAATTAAATGGAGAGAAACTCAAAGCTATTCCACTAAAATCAGGAACACGACAAGGTTGTCCACTCTCTCCATACCTCTTTAATATAGTGCTTGAAATTCTAGCAATAGCAATAAGACAACATAAGGGGATCAAAGGGATTCAAATCGGAAAGGAAGAAGTTAAACTTTCATTATTTGCAGACGATAAGCGACCCCAAAAACTCCAGCAAAGAACTCCTTCAGCTGATAAACACCTTTAGTAGCGTTGCAGGATACAAGATCAATTCCAAAAAATCAGTTGCCCTCCTATACAGAAAGGATAAGGAAGCAGAGATGGAAATCAGAGAAGCATCACCCTTCACGATAGCCACAAATAGCATAAAATATCTTGGGGTAACCCTAATCAAGGAAGTAAAGGATCTATTTGACAAGAACTTTAAGTCAATGAAGAAAGAAATTGAGGAGGATACCAGAAAATGGAAGGATCTCCCTTGCTCTTGGATAGGGAGGATCAACATAGTAAAAATGGCAATTCTACCAAGGGCAATTTATAGATTCAATGCAATCCCCATTAAAATCCCATCAAAATTCTTCACAGATCTTGAGAGGACAATAATCAACTTTATATGGAGAAACAAAAAACCCAGGATAGCCAAAACAATCTTATATAATAAAGGATCGTCTGGAGACATTACCATCCCTGACCTCAAACTCTATTACAGAGCCTCAGTATTGAAAACAGTTTGGTATTGGCATAAAAACAGAGAAGTCGACCAATGGAACCGAGTAGAAGACCCTGATTTTAACCCACAAACTTATGAACACCTAATTTTTGATAAAGGAGCTAAAAGTATTCAATGGAAAAAAGAGAGCATCTTCAACAAATGGTGCTGGCAGAACTGTTTGTCAACGTGTAGAAGAATGAAAATAGATCCATATCTATCACCATGCACAAAACTCAAGTCCAAATGGATTAAAGACCTCAATATTAGTCTGAACACACTGAACCTGATAGAAGAAAAAGTTGGAAGTACTCTACAACATATGGGTACAGGAGATCACTTCCTACGTTTATCCCCAGCAGCACAGACATTAAGGGCAACATTGAATAAATGGGACCTCCTGAAACTGAGTAGCTTCTGTAAAGCAAAGGACACTGTCACTAAGACAAAAAGTCAACCCACTGACTGGGAGAAGATCTTCACCAACACTGCAACAGACAAAGGTCTGATCACCAAAATATATAAAGAACTCAAGAAACTAAACTTTAAAATGCTAATGAACCCAATAAAAAAATGGGGCACTGATCTGAACAGAGAATTCTCAACAGAAGAAATTCAAATGGCCAAAAGACACCTAAGGTCATGCTCAACCTCCTTAGCGATAAGGGAAATGCAAATTAAAACAACTTTGAGATACCATCTTACACCTGTCAGAATGGCTAAAATCAAGAACACCAATGATAGCCTTTGCTGGAGAGGTTGTGGAGAAAGAGGCACACTCATTCATTGCTGGTGGGAATGCAAACTTGTGCAACCACTTTGGAAATCAGTGTGGCGATTTCTCAGGAAATTTGGGATCAACCTACCCCAAGATCCAGTAATACCACTATTGGGAATATACCCAAGAGATGCCACATCAAATGACAAAAGTATCTGTTCAACTATGTTCATAGCAGCATTGTTTGTAATAGCCAAAACCTGGAAACAACCTAGATGCCCTTCAATGGAGGAATGGATGAAGAAAGTGTGGAATATATACATATTAGAGTACTACTCAGCAGTAAAAAACAATGACTTCTCGAATTTTGCGTGCAAATGGATGGAAATAGAAAACACTATCCTAAGTGAGGTATCCCAGACTCAAAAAGAGGAACATGGGATGTACTCACTCATAATCGGTGTCTAACCATAAAATAAAAGACATTAAGCATATAATGTGTGATCCTATAGAAGCTAAATAAGAAAGTGAACCCAAAGAAAATCATATAGTCATCCGCATGGAGAGGGGGAAGTAGACAAGATTCCAGGGCAAAAACTGGGAACTTGCGGGTGAGGTGGCATGGGGCAAAGGGGAAATGGGATGAGAAATATGAGAAGGGGAGGATGGGAGGAGCTCGGAGGATTGGGATGGTTGGGATATAGGAAGGATGGATACGGGAGCAGCGAAGTATATATCCTATCTAAGGGAGCCATCTTAGGGTTGGCAAGAGACTTGACTCTTGAGGGGTTCGCAGGTGTCCAGGAATATGTCCCCAGCTGGTACCTTGGGCAACTAAGGAGAGGGAACCTGAAATGACCCTATCCTATACTGATGAATATCTTGCATATCACCTTAGAACCTTCATCTGGCGATGGATCGAGGTAGAGACAGAGTCTCAATTTGGAGCAACGGTCTGAGCTCTTAAGGTCCAAATGAGGAGCAGAAGGAGGGAGAACATGAGCAAAAAATCAGGTCCACGAGGGATGCACCCACCCACTGTGACAGTGGAACTGATTTATTGCGAGCCCACCAAGGCCAGCTGGTCTGGGACTGAATAAGCATGGGTTGATTCCGGACTCTCTGAGCATGGCGGTCAATGAAGACTGATGAGAAGCCAAGGACAATGGCACTAGGTTTCGATCCTAATACATCAACTGGCTTTGTGGGAGCTTAGCCTGTTTGGACGCTCACCTTTCTGGACGTAGATAGAATGACCTTGGTCTTCCCGCAGGGCAGGGAATTTGGAATGCTCTTCAGTATCGAGAGGGAGGGGGAATGGAGTGGGGGGAGGAGAAGAGGAGTGGGGATAGGGGGAGGGAAGTGGGGGGAGGGCAATATTTGGGAGGAGGGGAGGGAAATGGGAAATGGGGAGCAGGTGGAAATTTTAATTAAAAAAGAATAAAAATAAATAAATAAGTAAAATAAATAAATAAATAAATAAATAAATAAATAAATAAATAAATAAATTACAGGCATTGGAACAGCTGGTGCAAGAGCAACTAGATGCTCACCATATTGAAGAATCAACCAGCCCTTGGAATTCTCCTGTGTTTGTTGTAAAAAAAGAAATCCGGTAAATGGAGAATGGTGACAGATTTAAGAGCTGTCAACAAGGTTATTCAACCTATGGGCCCACTACAATCTGGAATTTCTTTGCCTTCTCTATTACCAAAAGGATGGCCTCTTATAGTTATTGATTTGAAAGATTGTTTTTTCTCCATACCGTTACAAGAAAAGGATAGAGAAAAAATTGCCTTCACAATGCCTACTTATAATAATTCTCAGCCTAATAGGAGATATCAATGGACTATCCTCCCACAGGGTATGCTCAATAGTCCTACATTGTGCCAATATTTTGTAAGTAAGCCATTGGAAATAATTCATAAACAATTCCCCAAGTCCATAATTTACCATTACATGGATGACATCTTGTTATCTGATTCAAATAAAGATACATTAGAAAGGATGTTTGAAGAAGTAAAGAAAGTCTTGCCTAGGTGGGGATTACATATTGCCCCTGAAAAGATTCAAAGAGGAAATTATATTAATTACCTAGGTTACAGAATAGGGTTAGAGAACATTAAAATGCAAAAGGCACAAATTAGGCGAGACCAGTTAAAGACTCTTAATGACTTCCAAAGATTGTTAGGAGACATTTCTAGTCTACGACCAGCTTTTGGATTAACACCTGATCTAATAGTTCATTTAAACAAAATCTTAGATGGTGATAAAGATTTGAATAGTCCAAGAAAACTGACAGCTGAAGGAGAAAAGGAACTGACAATGATTGAGGAAAAATTACAGGAGGCACATGTGGATAGGGTAAACCCAAATATTAGCTGCATCCTAGTCATATTACCTTCCAGAATTTCTCCTACAGGGATTCTAATGCAGAGGGAAGATATTATTTTAGAGTGGATATTTATACCTAATAAACCAAGTAAAAAATTAAAAACTTATGTGGAAAAAGTCTCTGAATTAATTATAAATAACTGGAGTCTGTACGTTCTATACTGATGCAAATAAATCAGGGAAAGCAGGTTATAAGTCAGATGAATTGAGTAAGGTGGAACAAAGCCCTTATAATTCTGTCCAGAAGGCAGAATTATATGCCATTCTTGGTGCTAAGGGATTTTAAAGAACCTCTTAATATAGTTACAGATTCACAATATGCAGAAAGAGTTATCTTGCATATTGAAACCACTGAATTTATACCAGATGACACAGAGTTGACTTCATTGTTTATCCAGGTACAAGACATAATCAGGAACAGGCTTTTTCCAATGTACATAACACACATCCGGTCCCATACAGGTCTGCCTGGTCCTCTAACACAAGGCACGCTGATATTGATCAATTATTGATTGGAAGCGTGTTGCAGGCCTCAGAATTTCATAAGAAGCATCATGTCAATAGTAAAGGCCTAAAGAAAGAATTTTCCATTACATGGCAACAAGCTAAGGACATTATAAAGAGATGTCCTACTTGTTCTTTCTATAATCAAACACCGTTGCCTGCAGGGAGTAACCCAAAGGGTACTAAGAGAAATGAAATCTGGCAGATGGATGTGTTCCACTTTATGGAATTTGGTAAATTAAAATATGTACACCACACCATAGACACATATTCAGGTTTTCAATGGGCTACTTCCCTGAGCTCAGAAAAGGCTGATTCAGTAATCACACAACTATTGGAAGTTATGCCCATCATGGGAATTCCTGCACAAATAAAGACAGACAATGGTCCAGCATATGTATCTAAGAAAATGAAATGCTTTTTTGCTTATTATAATATAAAACACATTACAGGTATACCACATAATCCCACAGGTCAGGCAGTTATAGAAAGATCAAATTGTACTATAAAGGATATGCTGAACAAACAGAAAGGGACCAAAAATACCCCCAGAAATAGATTACATAATGCTTTATTGACCTTGAAATTTCTTAACGCTAATGAGTAAGGAATGACAGCAGCAAAAAGACATTGGAAAATGGAAAAGTCTGCTGAACTAAATCAACCAATTTATTTCAAAGATGTGCTGACCTCTCAATGGAAGCCAGGAGATGTGCTACGTTGGAGAAGGGGTTTTGCTCTTGTTTCCACAGGAGAAGAAAAATTGTGGGTACCATCAAAATTAATAAAGGTTCGATTTGAAGAGGAGAAACCTCTTGGAAAGGAGAAATGACAACTCATCCACAATGATGATATTCCTACAGGTGGTAAGAAAAACATATAGAATGGGGGCAGGGTTCTGTTCTTATCTCCACAGGAAAACACTCATCTTTGAAAAATTCAAGGGATCCTGGATGTTTGGATACTGACAGATGGAAAAATACCTGCACAATAGGAACTATCAAGAAAACTGAATAAGTTGTGTAAGTAAAATATACTAAACCATATTTCTAAATTTATAGAGCTGGTTTTGAAGGTGGACTCTGGCTCGGTCCCTCTCCAATTATAAGCCTGTTGGTAAGAGAAAAACCCAGAGTTTCTGGAGTTTCTGTCTCATGTCAAGTGCCATGATAGGGGACAGAAAGAAATATGAGTTTAGAAAACATCCTTGATTTTCTTCATATCTATCATACTTTTCATTGAATATATCTATTTTCCTTTCATTGAATATATATATATATGTGTGTGTGTGTGTGTGTGTGTGTATAAATATATATGTCTATATGATTAATGTTTAAGTTTTTCACAATGAACAATGAGTTTTTCCTGAAGTGACATTTAAAGTTTCCAGGAAGAAGATGGGGCCCCATAACAACGACTCCACCTGGTTGATATGACGTCATGATACTGATAGCGCTATTACAAGACCTGTTTTGGGTACCAGCTGCACAAGACAATCCCAACTTGGTTAGCTGAAATGGTGCACCTCTTATACAACATTCTGGCCAGACCTGCACAAAATACTCAGAGACTATTTGCAATTTTAGAAGACATCGATCTTGAAATTTAACCATCATTTTACTTTCACAGGATCCCCCAGAAAGAACGTCGCCCCCATGACAGCTGGAAGTAACTCTAGAAGACGACGTCCCCTCTCCCAGTAAAATTTGCCCTTGGGTTTAGGGACATCATTTAGGGGTTGATTATAAATTGGTATATGGTTGAGGGTTGGGGAAAAATTTTATAAGCTCGGGGATCATTTGGGGAAAATAAAGAGAGATAATAGATTGGTACTTGTTGGTACTTGTGAGTTATTGTTTTGAGACAAATGTATTGGTATCGATTCTTATATATTGATACAAAGTGAAATTATATTGACTATTGTATGCATGCATGTTTCTACCTCTGTTTAAAAACATTTGTTATGTATTGACATATATTGTATTGATATATATTGTATATATTTACCATATTGCAGTGTACATTTCTACCTCTGATTAAGATACTTACATTTTGTTTGTGTTTTGATATATATTTACCATACTGCAATGTATATTTGTACATTGCTTATATTTGGAGGTCATTATCCTCATTTGTTTCACAGTTGTGTATTGTCTTAATCTTTAAGTTAGATAGATATTGAGAATTATATAGATCAATAGTATTCTAAGTTTGTCATTTATAATTAGACTAATCAGGTTCTTTAGATACATAGAGATTATACTCAGTATAGATAGATAATCTTCAACCTCTTCAAAGAGCTGTAGAAAATGTCTTTTAATCTAACTCAGAGTTTTGTGGTAGTGAGACACAATTGCTCCTGGCAACACCGCTCTATTCCTGAGAGAATGTTGAGCACCAAAGACACTCCACCTGGAGCCTTTCTTCTTGGCTGAACTGGCCTTTGGGTAAAGAAATGCTCATACCTCAACCACTGACAGAAATACAGAGTATCTGTGAATGGAAAACAGAGGACTGTCATATCCTGCCAAGACAGGGTAAGATAGTTTTGGCAAGTTTCTTGACTTTGAAAATGGTGTGTCAGTTATGCTAGGCCTTAGCCAAAGTTGATTGCTTCAACACTGCAAACGTGACCTTGGGTGATTGCCCAGGTAGCTAGTTGTCTCTGTGATTTGTTGCATGTTTTGGAAGGTGTTTGATTGCACTTCCTAATTACTCTGGAAACATTATTTCCTTTCACAGATCTTCGATGGGGTTGAAGACTATATAAATGTAGTTACTTTCAACTCATGACTTAGCCCAGCTATTTATTATATAAGACCTAAGCTAGTTAGAATAGGCTATTTGTACTTATTGTATATAATTTCATAGTTGGTTTAGAACTCTCTTACTTAAACAAAAGGGGGAGGTGTTGTGGGAGGTCCTTCTGATCCTCCAGCCAATAGTCACCGAGATACAAGCCCATTGGGGCGTGGTCTCTTTCCCTTTAAAAAAACCAGTGGCTACTTCCCTCCTCTCTCTCTTTACTTCCTGCTCTGGTTCTGGCGACTAGACTTCTTCCTAATTGCGTGCGCAGAGGGCTGTTGTCTGGGATGGTGATGTGTAAGTTTATTCCCCTTTAAATAAAAACCACCCTATTAATCACAATTCCAAACTGGTGTGGGATTGTTTATGACTTGCGCCTTCAGTAATGAAGTTTCAGAAAAAAAAGAGTGAGAATACACAGTGTATATGCCTGAACAATATATCACACATCTCCAACACGAAATGAAACAAAAAATTTCCAAAGTACCAGCAAAAAGGACCAAGAGCCAAACTGATTGACAACTTGTTCTTAGCTGTGTGGCTCCTGGCAGTGATGGAAAAGAAGGAAATTTGTGCCCAGAAATTGACAAAGAGTGGGGCTTTATTATATAGTATTTTTTTGTGTGAAGCATTGTACATTAAAAGAGGAAAAGAAATGGTTTGTCTCTTTGATTTTTTAGAATTATCTCTATGTTCTTTCAAGTCAAATTGAAAGAGGCAGGTTTATTTGGGTTTCTGTGATGTCAAAATACAATGAAAATAATAGTTACTCATTCCAGAATTCATCCTCGTCCTGTCAAATCCCCCTCTCTCTGTCTGTTACACCTGGCCTGTTCCCACGGCTTGAGGGATTATGTCAACTCATGTGTCTCTCTGAGGAGCCCTCTCAGAACACACTTGACTTCCATTTAATCTACTCTGGAAGCCCAAATACTTAGGGAGACTTCGATCAAACAGCCTACTGTGCTGGCACACACTGATCCAATAAAGCTGCTACTGTGGGGCTTGTGCTCATTTCCCATGGAGCTTCACTGACCAGCTCCTCAAACAGCTGATCAAGCTACAGAATATTTTATCCTTTTCCCTGTAATTCAACTTGTCACCTCTTCTTCTCCCACAGACCAGCTTCTTCAAAGAAGGATCCTTACATGGGGTTAAAAGACTTTAAAGTATTAATATTGATTAGAATTTCAAGGTTGCATTTTTATGAATCTACCTGATGCCTATATGTTGTGCATGTAGTTATGACAGCTTAAAGTTACAGGTGCCATCTTCAAGTTGTGCATGAGTTAATATTTATCTGTCCCTGAGTATGAGAAGCTGCCCATCATGGGTGATAATAGTTTTCACTGGTTATTTCTGGAAGCTACTGTCATAGAACTTATTGCTGTTTGAGTGAGAAATGTCCCCATAAGCTCCCATATTTGAACATTTTATCCGCAACATGTGCTGCTCTTTAAAGAGGTTGCAAAACTTTTAGGAGGCATAGAATTGCTGGAAGAAGTATGCCACTGAAGATAGGCTCTAAGAATCTATAGAATCACCCAACTTCCTCTTCTCTCTCTGCCTCCTAACTGTTTAGGCAATGTGGCCAGTCAGCCTCACAGTCCTGTTGCTATGCTATTCCCAAAGCTATTGAACCAATCCCTCTGAAATGGTGAACCAAATTAAACCTTTTCTCTCCCTTAAGTTGTTTTTCTCATGATGCTTTTTGATTGCTTGTTTGTCACGATGCTTTGTCACAGCAAACGGAATGAAACCATGACATTTTGCAAGTACACACATGAAATTAACACAAAACGAACCCTCAGAAGGAAAGATGACCAAGGATTAAGGCATATTTAAGATATTGAAATAGCATTTCATTTCCTTTCTCTCAAATACATTAAAGATACTATTTAACAAAGGAAAAACAAATCACACAGGTTTAAATAAAATGTAGTGCCTCTTGCCAAGTAACATAGTCTTTGTAATGAGAACATGTGAATACACAGTAGAGTAGGGAACCAGGACATAAAAGAGACATACCCAAGTCCTAGTTCCCACTAAGAGCATCATCTTTCACGTAGCCACAAACAGCATAAAATATCTTGGGGTAACTCTAACAAAAGAAAGTGAAAGGTCTCTTTGACAAGAACTTCAAGGAATTGAAGGAAGAAATTAAAGAGGATACCAAAAATGGAAGGACCTCCCTTGGTCTTTGATTGGGAGCATCAACATAGTAAAAATGGCAATTCTACCAAAGGCAATTTCTTTTTTTTTTTTTTTTTTTTTTTTGGTTTTTCGAGACAGGGTTTCTCTGTGGCTTTGGAGCCAGTCCTGGAACTAATTCTGTAGACCAGGTTGGTCTCGAACTCACAGAGATCCACCTGCCTCTGCCTCCCAAGTGCTGGGATTAAAGGCATGCGCCACCATCGCCCGGCCCATCAAAATTCTTGACAGATATTGAGAGGACATTAATCAAATTTATATGGAAAAACAAAAAATCCTGGATAGCCAAAATAATCTTATACAATAAAAAAATGTCTGGAGGCATTACCATTCCTGACTTCAAACTCTATTACAGAGCTACAGTAATAAAAACAGCATGGTATTGGCATAAAATCATAGAATTCGACCAATTGAATCATATAGAAGATACTGATTTTAACCCACAAAAATCTGAACACCTCATTTTCTATAAAGTGGCTAACAGTATACAATGGAAGAAAGAAAGCATGTTCAACAAATGGTGCTGGCAGAACTCGATGTCAACCTGTAGAAGAATGAAAATAAACGCATATCTATCACCATGCACAAAACTCAAGTCCAAATGGATCAAAGACCTCAATATCAATCTGAACACACTAAACCTGAGAAGAGAAAGTGGGAAGTACCCTACAACATATGGGCACAGGAGATTGCTTTATATGTATAATCCCAGCAACACAGATGATAAAGGCAACATTGAATAATTGGGACCTACTTAAACTGATAAGCTTCTGTAAACAAAGGACACTGTCACTAAGACAAAATGGCAACCCACTGACTGGGAGAAGTTCTTCACTAACCCTGCAACAGACAAAGGTCTGATCTCCAAAATATATAAAGAAATCAAAAAACTAGACTTTAAAATGCTAATTAACTCAATTAAAACATGGGGCACTGAACTAACAGGGAATTCTCAACAGAAGAAGTTTAATTGGCCAAAAGACACTTAAGGTCATGCTCAACCTCATTAGCGATCAGGGAAATGCAAATCAAAACAATTTTGAGATATAAACTTACACCTGTCAAAATGGCTAAAATCAAAAACACTAATGATAGCCTTTGCTGGAGAGGTTGTGGAGGAAGGGGTACCCTCATCAAATGCTGGTCAGAATGCAAACTTGTCCAACCACATTGGAAATCAGTGTGGCGTTTTCTCAGGAAATTTGGGATCAACCTAACCAAGGACCAAGCAATACCACACTGGGGAATATACCCAAGAGATTCCCTATCATATTACAAAATCATTTGTTCAACTATGTTCATAGCAGCATTATTTGTAATAGCCAGAATCTGGACACGACCTAGATGCCCTTCCATGTAAGAATGGATGAACAAAGTGTGGAAAATATACACAGTAGTGCACTACTCAGTGGTAAAAAAAAATGACTTCTTGAATTTTGCATGCAAATGCATGGAAATAGAAAACACTTTTCTGAGTGAGGTGTCCCAGACCCAAAAAGATGAAAATGGGATGTACTCAGTCATAATTGGTTTCTAGCTATAAACAAAGAACATTGCATCTATAATTTGTGATCCCAAAGAAGCTATATAAGAAGGTGAACCCAAAGAAAAATATATAGTTATTCTCCTGGATATGAAAGGTAGACCAGATTGTCAAGCAAAAATTTGGGATCTGGGGGGTGGGGTGGGATAGGATAAGAGGGGATGGGAGGAGAAAAGTAGGAAGGAGAGGATGGGGGGAACTTGGGGAATTGGGATGATTGGGATAAAGTAAGTATGGATATGGGAGCAGGAAAGCATATATCTTAAGGTAGCCATCTGAGGGATTTTATTTAAAAAGAGAACTTGGTAAATAGAAACTTAAGATTCTCAAAAATTGGTCATTTCAGGTTAGGATGGTCTTTAAATTCAATGGCAAACCCCTATATCAAAAGAGTCACACAGGAAAACAGTGGTGTGCTCATAAAATAATGAAGACATTAAGAGAAGTGATACAAAATGACGAATATCAAAAGCCAAATTTCCTAGCCCATCTTGAGGAAGTAGGTTCCCCACCAACACATTTATTCCAGATCATGAGAATAAACATCAACCTCTTTCAAGTACTTCATTTAATAATAAATTTTTATACCAGTTCTTGGAATTTATACATTGGACAAAGGGTTGGTTTGGGAAGTCCTTCTGTCTATGTTTGTTTTTATTGGTTAATGAATAACATTATTTCAGCCAGTAGGTTAGCAGAATAGACCTAGGTGGTAAAAGTAAACAATGTTGGGAGAAAGGAGGTGGGGTCAGTGAGAAGCCACCTAGACACCACCAGGGAAAAACACCTACTCTGGAGCTACAAAAATTTGTTGGTAAGACATGAACTAGTGGTGATACAGATAAATGCAAATGGGTTAGTTTAGAATGAGGGAGGAATCTAGAAATATGGTTAAGCTATTGGCCAAAGACTATTGTGAATAATATAGGTTTTATGTGATTATTTCAAGTCTCTATAATTAATTTGAGTTGGTTACTTTCTATCTTATGTAGTTTCCCTGCAGGATAGTGTTTACCAACCAAGACTACATGTTGGCATTAAAGATCTATAAATGGGGAGGTTGAAGGGTCAGAGTCTGATAAGAAGTTGCAATTGTGGACGCAGACAGGAGAGAGAAAAGAGAAGGAAAGGGAGTATGAGATCACTACCCTATAGTCTTTCAAAATGGAGGAGGGGACCTGAGCTAAGAAGGAAACAGCCACAGCTCTTTCCACAGTCACTATTCCTGTCTAGGCCACAATATCTCCAAGCAGCTAGCACAAGCATTGGAAGTTTCTCTTCTGAGAGGGGCAGCCAGAGTGTGCCACATATGACCATTTTCCCTGGAGTTATCCTCATCATGGACAGAAGGAGGCATGTCTCCCTAGAATCTCAACAACAATCTCACAGATGAAAATAAAAAGGCTTATTAAGGACACTTGGAGAAGCATTATAACTAACAGTGTTGGGAGATAATACATCTTCTAGGATGTGATGATGTCAATCTACACAGGCACATCTGCCTCTCTTCTGATCATATGAACAGAATGCCCGCTGGTTTGGGAAGCATCTCATCTGGGATTGTAATACCAGGGCATTAAAATGTCTTATTTGCTGGTCTTCTACCTCAGAGTGGTCTCTCTCTCAGGTACATTGGGATGAACCATTTGCAGGAATAACAGAAAAATAGGTAGAACATCCAGAATGAGGTATAACATACATGGCCACAATTACATATGCAGCAACAAGGAAACAGATGAAGAATTCTGAGCATCAATGGAAGTTGAGGACCTAATACCAAAGCTAAGTCATGTAACACCATGGGTAGTTTCAGAGTTTCAGAGAGTAAAATCAGTTACATTCTGGAAAAAGCTAAGACTGCAAAAGATGGCTTTCATAATCAGAAAGTAGAAAAATTGGGACTGCAAAAAGGAGGCAGTGAGGGAGTCAAGGGTGGTCACTGAGCAATGAAGAACCCCAAGTCCCTATCCCAACATGATACTGATATCATTTTTAAAAGTTATTGAGCCACAAATCTTGGCAGTCAGAGCTCTGGAGCTGAAATTACATCTCAATCCCATGTAATGAATCTCTGCCTTGAGCATCTACAATGATGCATTTCTGTCTTGAGCATCTGGAGCAATATTTCTTTTCCTTAAGCATCTATAGCAATGCACCTCGGCCTTGAGCATCTGCTGTCATACCCCTCTAAAATGATTATCTACAGAAATTAACATCTGCTTGAAAAAGCGATATACTACTGGGATAGACCTACCATTGCATGTTTCCTTTGGATGTACACTTTTATATAACTACACCCTAAATTTGATATCAAGACCTGAGCACAAACAGATTTCACAGTTCGCAGTTTCCCCATGCTTTGATAATTCAGTAGGCCTCTGGACACATCCACCAGGAGACTTGAGGGGAGGAAACAAAGGCATTCACGTTTGAATGTCTCTCATCTCAATCTCCACAGCACTTCTTTTAAAGTTATACGATTCCCTTTTGTGATCCAGAATATTTGCTCACAGCTCAATATTTTTTAACCAACTGTCTTGTTCTTCAGCCATGGCACAGTCAGTAAGGTGCATTCCATACAGATAGAAACCATAAATTTGATCCCTTCAAACGTGTGCAAAAATCTCGGCATGAAAGATATCAACTCATCACTCAGTGCTGAGGAGACACCAACCCCTGGGTCTCTAAGACTCGCTGTTTGGTCAAGGGGAATTGGTCAGCTCCAGGTTCAAAGAGATGACGTATCTTAATCATGACAGAGAGTAATTAAGGAAGACACCCAGGGTTAATTCTGGACTTTGCATGCATGTATACACATCTCCATAAAAAGTTACACTCATATATTAAACAACTGTCTTTTGAATTTCTAAATATACACATTTCTGTGGTGAAGTTTTGAGCTTAATTTTGACTGTTCTTTTGAGTTGTAGGAACAGCTGAATGTTTTCTGCCACCAGGTTCCCACACTGGCTAGCTTTACCCAAAATAATTACATAGAAACTGTATTATTTTAAATAATACTTTGCCCATTAGGTCTAGTCTGTAGGTTGCTAATTCTCACATCTTGATTAACCCATTTCAAATAATCTGTGAAGCACCATGAGCTTATGAGAATAATAAGCTGCTTCTGTCTCGGGGGGGGTAGAGGGGCATGGCGTCTGTTGACTAGGCTTCTTTCTCCCAGCATTCTCTGTTTTCTCTGCATATCTAACCTGCTGTCCTATCAAAAGGGCCAAGGCAGTTTCTGTATTAACCTATAGACATTTAACCCTCATCCATCACTTTGGCCTTCCTCATACAATGACATTAGAATAAATCTTTCTCTAAGAACCTTCTCCACTATCTCATTTGGCCTCTTGAATCCTCCCTCCTCTCTTCCAAAGACAAAAGGAAGCTAGTCTCAGACATGTTACACAGTCTAAAAATGGAAGGATGGAATCAAGATTTGAATTCATTACCAAAGTCTAAAATCTTAACCAAGGAACTCACTGCACGACCATACTTTTTTTTCAACTGAGAATGACCTCACACTCTGAGGAGCTGAAAAGCAACTTCATACTGCATTAACTTCACATGGGCCCTTGACAGATATGCACAGCATTATGATGGACACCTTACCACTGATATATTGACATCTTATTCCTTTGTATTTAACGGGCCATTTGGCCACATACCTTACTCAATCATTCCTTCAGTGATTTGATTTCCAGAATCCTCCATTCCCTCACTTCAATCCTAATTCACACACTTCCCAAAACCCCTTGATGGGAGTCAGGTATCAATATCGTACTTTTATTTTCGGGTCTGATGGGTTTGTGGGATCATTTCCACACTCCTCTTAACATCACAGATTCCCTAGGTAACTGATTCTAGGGAGGTCGGTGCATTCATCATATGTGTGCATGTCACACAACAATGTACATCAATGTGTACATGTTTAGCCTGGGTGCAGGTGAGTCTGTTCATGACTTTTATAGCCAAGTCCCACAGAACTTGATCCATGAAAAGGGTACAGTGTTTTAGAGTTATTGCAGGCCAATTGTTTAAATGAACTCACAAGGGTTGAATGGCATGCATAAGACCTGTGAGAGTGCAAGACAGAAAGAATCCAGGCATGACCAAATAGGTGGCAGACAGAAGCCTAGCAAAAGTAAGTACGTAGCCTAAGATCCAACCCATTGTAGAAGAGCCACTGAGAGTAGACACTTTTCTTTAGGCAGGAGGATCCTGGTCACTCAACATGCTCCAGTGGAGATTATATACCCAGGGACTTCCAGATGGTATAAATTAAACCATTAATCAAATGAAACCCAATTTTCTTTGCTTCTGAGTATACATTTGTGACCATTCATGATCACTCTCTATCCTCTTAAATCCCAACACCTCGATGTCACATCTTTCCATATGACACGCTTTTCCCTCATGGATTATCCCTCTCTGAGATCCTACGTCTTTTTGGCCACTCTCCTCTGTTTCCTAAACAGCCATCTTGTCCTCTTCCACACACTGCATCTCCTTTCGTCATTCCCTTTCCAAGGGGAAAAGACCATAAGTCCTGTTTTGTTTTGAGGCCTGTCTTTCTGTGATGTCCCATCCACCAGAAACTCCATCATTGACCAAACAACATAACAGCTTCACAAATTGTATTTTTAGAGCAAAAAAAAAATTCCATTTGGAAAGATACCAGGATTAATAGAAGACCTGAGGTATTTATGAAAAAGAGTTCCCCAAACACAGTTTTAAGTCTGACCCCCAAAATTTGTGAATTTCACTTTAACACATCTTCATCAAATCATAGACATAGATATGGAAGTCATTATAAAACTTGATGAAATACACGGAAGGTTTGGTGGGAACTTGGTAAATAATTTTACCTATCTTTTGGGTTCCATCTTTTTCATTGTGCTGCACGCTTTTGCCTGCCAAGGAATCCCTGCCTAATTCCAAATTCACCCCTATTGGAGGACATCCTGGCATAATATGAAGGTTGCTTTCAATGTAGTAATCTAGACGGTGGTAAAGATACAAAACTGCATCTTTCTCATAGGTAATGTAGAAACAGGTCTTCATGGTTTGCACCTCATCTGGGACCACCCCACTCCACACTTCCATAGAGCCTGGCATGATGTGGGTGTTACCTTCAAGGTAGTCAACCAGGAGGTGGCAAATGTACAAGACCGGACTTTTTTGTAGGTAGTATAAAACCAGGTCTTCATGATTGGCACCTCCTCTAGGACCATCCCCTTCCAGTCATCCTTAGAGCCATTTGTGCCCTGAAATATTTGTTTCACTGCTCTGACAACTATTGTCAGACAACATGAGTGTCTGTCTCCTGAGGAAATGGTACGTTGTTAGGCAGGAATAAAGGGTTTAAAATCCTTTCATCACTGTGAGGTTTCAATCCATAGACAAACCTATCCCATCATACATCAACAAATAGAGAGAGAGATTTGTTGGCAGTTGATCTAGAATGATGGCTTTCACTGGGTGACTGGTTCATTGGCTTCCTTCCAGCCGTGAGAAATTCTGCGGCATACTATAATCTCCAGGGCCTCAAAAGGCCTACTCAGTTTTTGCTATTGGAGAGATGACCCATTCGTCTTCTGGAGAGGTGGCATGCATCTCATAATAAGAGGCATCTTCATCATGGCTGTAGACTTGATGAGATAGACCACAGACCTCCTGGTCCGCAGTTTCTTGGCTATCTTTCTGTGTTTGGGCTTCATAGCTGCCCACTCTCTAGGTTACAAGAACTTTCCCCCTGTTTAATTCAGAAACAAAATCGTGGCCTCAATAATGAGTGCCTGCAAGGATAAAATGGTAGGCTGTGAGGTCAAGGTCTTTTCTGGAACAACTTTGGGGCAGGAGACAAAGACAGTGCTGAACAGTTTTGCATACCTAACTGTAATATTCTCTTAAGAAATGAATAGGACAATTAGCAAATTTTACTCTACAACTCACTATATCAGTCTCAGAGACAAATTCCTGCTGCAGATAGGCAAATGACCTCTGCTGAGAAACCTACTTTCTGACTGACTAAGTCAATGAGAGGAGAAGGTATGCCTATCCCCGAAATGAGTAAGAAAAATCTGAACAGATAACAAAGAAATCAAAGGACATCCACACGTCTCCTTCAACATCAAGCTAATAGGTATGGGGCTCAATCCAAGACAGCCTGCCCAAGGTCAAGGCATTCCAGTCCACTGGCTGTCTGATTTGTGTCTCCTGATCCAGACCCAGGTCTATTACATAAAGCCATTCTGTGTCTTCATTGTGGAAGTGAATACTGTGAACCCACTTCAACTTGAAAGACTCATTATTCTAGGCAACAGCAGCAATTGAGAAATAATTAGTATCTTTTAAAACACCTATGGACAAAGAGGAGCTTTGCCATTTTAGTGGATTGATGAATATGATATTGTTAGCAAAGATAAGTGGGAAGAATAGCTGGCATTCACGAACCCATAACTATCAAATATAGGAGCTGGTAACAACATAAATGGTGGATCCGCAGGACATTTGTAGGAAAACTTTTTTGTATTACAGAGGTCTTAGTTGCTTTGGAAACATATTTACCAAAAGAAAATGTCCTACCTCTCCAGATTCCATCTTCCGGAAATGTTCAGGTGCTAAAAGCCTGTTGAAATGTCGTGGAGACCAGGAGCTGAACTGTCCTCCTCAGGCACTGTGAGGATAATAAACCCACCTTCATGGAAGTCGAGTGTTTGAGTGGAACAGAGTTGCTACCATGAACCAAGGCTTGTGACATCAACAATGCTCTACTTATGTCAGAAATCCCCACACAACTTGTTACTTCCCTATTTACTCACAGGTACATCCAGCATTCATCTCCTAAAATGCTGTATACAGCCACCAGGGGACCCAAAATAAGCCCCCACTCATCTTCCCATTACTCGAGTCACGCACTTGCCCAAGCAACTCAATCCCTGTATCTTATTTTTCTGAAAAAGTCTTTGGTGTCTGGTCAACAACTCTCATGAAAGATTTTTTTCTTAATAGCATCTCTCCATTGGTTATCTTCTATTGATTTTTTCTTCCTTCATAAATAATAAATTTCAAATTTCCATTTCATTTCCTCCTCCCCCTAACTACTCACGCAACCACCAATCCTCTCCACACCAATCCAGTCCTAATAGCGGGCAGGGTACCTTGACCTGTGGGAAGCCCTTGCCCCCCCCTCCATCCAGATTGAGGAAGGTATGCATCTACATATAATATGATCGATTAAAGCCTGTATGTGCCATACAGACAAATCCCACTGCCATTATCATTGGGTTCTAATTCTGCCCCAATTGTCAGCCACATTCAATGCTTCCACTTTGATCCCATGCTCTGTCAGTCCCAGCATAGCTGGTTTTGTTGATCTCCCATTGCTCAGACACAGTGTCTCAGTGGGTGGACCAAGCCCTTGTATTCCTTGGTTCTTTGCTCTTTTTCTCTCCCCTTCAGCTCTTCAAGTGGAGCTTGGTAGCTCAGTCTAGTTTTCTGATGTGGGTCCCTGTCTTTATCTCCATCCTTTTCCGTACAACAGTTCTATGGTGATATTCAAGATAGTCATCAGTCTGATTATCGGACAAAGCACCCATAGAGCCTAGGGACATCGCACATTGCAGGCACCCACAGCTCAACTGCAAAAGGTCCTCATTGGAGTCACTGCATGGCTTTCTGGGAACCCCTCTAGAGAGAAGCCTCTTACTAACCCCAGAACGGCACCCTAAGTTGAGATATCAACAGTGTGTGTGCATTAACTTACGGGGGTGTGTTTGTGTGTTTAAGACACAATAACAGCAGATGGATTATAATATTGAAATTTCTTCTTATCTTGAGAAGAATACTTGCTACAGAAACACTATCACAGTAGTACTGAGAGTGTAGGCTGTCTCAGCATGGAGAAGTAACTAGAGCAAACCCCTAGTAGTTCAGCTCAGTGGCCCAAGAAAGATGGTCAAGGAAAGTCAATGAACTCAGTGATGGAAGTTAAAACTCAGGCTAAATAACATTCCAAATCATTTAGGCGGAACATGAGACACTTGTGCAACAGTCACAAGTGTCTAAAATGCCTGGAACTAGAATCTTAGGGCAGGAGAAATTGTGGAGGTGAGAGTGCATGGCAAAAACTGACAGAATATGGCAAAAGACAGGTAAGCGTAACTAGCAAACATCCATGGAAACCATGAATGGGAGAACACGCTGAGAAGTCTGCACAAAAACATAACATCTTGACAATTCTGAGATTTAATGACAAAGGAGAGATCTTAAATATGTCACTGTCACATGGTGATGATTAACCCACTCCATTGCAGTGTGACCCCCTGACATGTTTAAAATACCTATCAATTCTGTCTATATATTTACAGAGAAATTCACATTGCTTGCACAGATTAACTAGCAGCATGATTTACCGCTCAATCAAAGGCAAAGCAACGAAATCATGGACATGTTGTTGAATGCTGATGATGTTGTTGGGAGCGTTTGTGGGTATTTTCTTAAAGGGAAATCATTGGTCACACAAATGCATGAAGCAGATCCTGTCTTTGCCATGTACCTGAAAGCATGAAAAAAATAAACTAAAATAGGTTTTTGTCACATACTGGTAAATTTTGCTGCTATGTCCAAATATGTGTGTTGCAGGAGCTCATTCTGCTCCTTCAGGTTATAGCAACTGAGATAAAGTACATTGGAGCGTGGTGTCTCTCTCTTTCAAAACGGAGCAACTGCCTTCAGCTTGCTCTCTTGCATCCACCTCCACATCCAGCTACTAGGCTCCTCTCCTCATCTTGCAGAGGGCTGTTGTCTGGCATGGCAATCTGTAAGGTTTGCCCCTTAAAAGAAATAACCATTTTATGAATCATAATTCTAAACTGGTGTGGTAGATTGTTAGTGACTAACACCTTCAAATGTGATGAGAGCAACCAGGGTTTGTAGGGGGTTCTCACTGTTCATGTTGCAGAAGCCATAGCAGCAGGAGTAGGAGGCCTCTCGTTCTCTGTAAGGAAATCAGTAAACATTGGGGACCAGTGAAAGGATGCCCTGAAACATCAAGGCTTGAGCTTTCAGACCGCAATTCCTCCAGCTAGGTTCTGGGTCTCCACAACCTACAAAACCTCCTGAGGACCAAGTATTCAGAACCAGAAGCCTGTGTGGGCCATATCACATAAAATCGTAGTGAGTACAACAATCTTTTTTTAATGTACATCCTTTTGTCCCTCCAGAAACATTTGTTTTTCCAATAAAGATAACTTGCTGCCTTTATGGGGTCCTGAAATTGCTCTAAGGTGATGGTGGGGCATTCTTACATACCTTGCTGTGTTGTTATGAGACCTTGACGGGACAGCAATTGTTTCAGAAATCAAAGGCATTAGGTTCAAACCTGTGGTTCGCAGTGTGCTGGACACTTGGGTTGCCTATAGCTAATCTATGGAAAGATGGATTTCCTAAGAAGGGTCGCAGCACACATGGAGGCATGTCGTCTTACCTTTGCAAATGACCCATTTTGTGGCCTTACATCAGGCTCCTCTATTCTCCTCATCTTGGTTTCTTTACCAGATTAAGACAAAAATTAAAACTCAATGTCCTGGACGTGAACACTGAATGAGTTATCTATGTGAGATCACAGTGACAGAGCTCATGGGAATCTGACTCATTGTACAGGCTTGCCAGGCATCAATCTGTAATCTGCCTAACTCTACAGCGCAAGTGTTGTCATGGTTGCTCCTCTGTTCCTCCTCATATGGTCTCCATCTACAGAGAACTCAGAAAAATCCACCCCTGAGAGGGCAAGTTCTTTACAAATGAAAGTTTCTAGAACAGAAGAGACATAGTAGATTTATCTTGCAACCTGTAGACACAAGACATGGGGAAATGGAAGAAGGGATTGAAGAAGATAGAGACATGGAGGAATGGATAAATTCAATCATTCATTGGATAAGTGAGTGATCCAATGAAAGAGATGGCTAATAGGATAAAATGTGCTGCATGCCCTCTGAAAGTCAGTCCAAATTGAGGGTAGATAAGGTTATCCACTAAGGAGGAAGCTTAGTCCATTTTGCCTTATTTGTGCTCTAGACCCACCCAGGAGAGTGATGATGATGTTGAGGAGAAGAAGGGGCGAGGGTACCAGCATGCCCTGGTACAAGTTTTCACCCACATTGTAGCCAAATCACCTGACCTGGCACAGGTGACCCACATGCTGGGACCTGAATGGCAGTTTGACACCTACAACCTTACTAACCAAGTTTTTGAAGATGAAGGAACCAAAACTGCCCTGTTAAAGATGTCAGGATCCTTGCATGATGGGACTCAGGCATCAATATCATACTGGTATCCTTGGGTCTGATGGCTTTGTGTGGTCTTTGCCACACTTCACCTAACATCACTGATTCCCTAGGTAACTGATTTTACGGAGCTCGGTGCATTCATCATATCTGTGCATGTCACACACCAATGTGATTCAATGCGTACTAGTTTAGCCTGGGTGCGGGTGAGTCTGTTCATGAGTTTTATAGCCCAAATCCCACAGATCATGATCAAAGACAAGGGAGGAATGTTTTACAGTTAAGGCAGGCCAATTGTTTAAATGAACTCACAGGGGTTGAATGTCATGCATAAGACCTATGAGAGTACAAGACAGAAAGAATCCAGGCATGACAAAGTAGGTAGCAGATAGAAGCCTGGCAAAAGTAATTAGGTAGCCTGAGGTCCACCCCATTGCAGAAGAGCCACTGAGAGTAGACACTTTTCTTTAGGCAGGAGGATCCGGGTCACTCAACATGCTCCAGTGGGGATAATATACTCAGTGACTTCCAGATGGTATGAATTAAACCATTAATCAAATGAAACCCAATTTTCTTTGCTTCTGAGTACAGCTTTGTGATCCTTCATGATCACTCTCTATCCTCTTAAGTCCCAATACCTCGATGTCACATCTTTCCACATGACATGTTTTTCCCTCGTGCATTTTCCCTCTCTGAGATCCTACATATTTTTGGCCACTCTCCTCTGTTTCCTAAACAGCCATCTTGTCCTCTTCCACACACTGCATCTCCTTTCGTCATTCCCTCTCCAAGGGGAAAAGACCATAAGTCCTCTTATGTTTTGAGGCCTGTCTTTCTGTGATGTCCCATCCACCAGACACTCCATCATTGACCAAAAACATAACATCTTCACAAATTTTTATTTTTAGAGCAAAAAAAATTCCATTGGGAAAGATACCAGGATTAATAGAAGACCTGAGGTATTTCTGAAAAAAAGAGTTCCCCAAACACAGTTTTAAGTCTGACCCCCAAAATTTGTGAATTTCACTTTAACACATCTTCATCAAATCATAGACATAGATATGGAAGTCATTATCAAACTTGATGAAATGCACGGAAGGTTTGGTGGGTACTTGGTAAATAATTTTACCTATCTTTTGGGTTCCATCTTTTTCATTGTGCTGCATGCTTTTGCCTGCCAAGGAATCTCTGCCTAATTCCAAATTCACCCCTATTGGAGGACATCCTGGCATAATGTGGAGGTTGCTTTCACTGTAGTCATCTAGATGGTACACAACTGGATCTTTCTCGTAGGTAATGTAGAAACAGGTCTTCATGGTCTGCACCTCATCTTGGACCACCCCAGTCCACTACTCCATAGACCCTGGCATGATGTGGAGGTTGCCTTCAAGGTAGTCAACCAGAAGGTGGTAAACGTACAAGACCGGATCTTTCTTGTAGGTAATATAGAACCAGGTCTTCATGATTGGCACCTCCTCTAGGACCATCCCCTTCCAGTCATCCTTAGAGCCATTTGTGCCCTCAAATGTATGTTTCACTGCTCTGCCAACTATGGTGTTTGAGAGATGAGTGTCTGTCTCCTGAGGAAATGGTACGTTGTTAGGCAGGAACTTAAGGTTTAAAATCCTTTCATCACTGTGAAGCTCCAATCCATAGACACAATCTATCCCATCATACTTCAACAAATAGAGAGAGGGATTTGTTGGCAGTTGATCTAGAATGATGGCTTTCCACTGGGTGACTGGTTCATTGGCTTCCTTCCAGCCGTGAGAAATTCTGCGGCCGACAATATTCTCCAGGGCCTCAAAAGGCCTCCTCAGTTTTTGCTTCTGGAGAGATGACCCATTCCTCTTTTGGAGAGGTGGCATGCATCTCATACTAAGAGGCATCTTCATCATGGCTGTAGACTTACTGAGATAGGCCACTGACCTCCTGGTCAGCTGTTTCTTGGCTATCTTTCTGTGCTTGGGCTTCATAGCTGCCCACTCTCTAGGTTGAAAGAACTTTCCTTCTGTTTAATTCAGAAACAAAGTTGTGGCCTCAACCATGAGTGCCTGCAAGGATAACAAGGGAAGGCTATGAGGTCAAAGCTCTTTTCTGGAAGAACGTTGGTGCAGGAGACAAAGATATTGATCAACAGGTTTGCATAACTAACTGTAATTTTCTCTTAAGAAATAAATATGACAATTTGCAAATTTTTCTCTACAGCTCAGTATAGCAATCTCAGAGACACATTCCTGCTGCCCAAAGGCAAATGACCTCTGCTGAGAAACCTACTTTCTGACTGAATAAGTCAATGAGAGGAGAACGTATGCCTATCCCCGAAATGAATAAGAAAAATCTGCACAGATAACAAAGAATTCGAAGGACATCCACAAGTCTCCTTCGGCATCAAGCTAATAGGTAGGGGGCTCAATCCAAGAATGCCTGCCCAAGGTCATGGCACTCCAGTCCACTGGCTCTCTGTATTGTGTCTCCTGATCCAGACCCAGGTATATTACATAAACCATTCTGTTTCTTCATTTTCGAAGTGAGTACTGTGAGACCCACTTCAACCTGAAAGACTCATTATTCTGGGCAAGAGCAGCCACTGAGAAATAATTAGTATCTTTTAAAACACCCATGTACAAAGAGGAGCTTTGCCATTTTAGTGGATTGATGAATTTGATATTGTTAGCAAAGATAAAGTGGGAAGAATAGCTGGCATTCACCATCCCCACAGCTATCAAATATAGGAGTTGGAAACAACAGAAATGGTGGACCCGCAGGACAGTTGAAGGAAAACTTTTTTGTACTACAGAGGTCTTAGTTGCTTTGGAAACATATTTACCAAAAGAAAATGTCCTACCTCTCCAGATTCCATCTTCCGGAAATGTTCAGGTGCAAAAAGCCTGTTGAACAGTTGTGGAGACAGGAGCTGAATTGTCCTTCTCAGGCACTGTGAGGATAATAAACCCACCTTCATGGAAGACTAGTGCTTTGAGTGGAACAGAGTTGCTACCACGAACCAAGGATTTGTGACATCACCAATGCTCTACTTATGTCAGATATCCCCTCACAAGCTTGTTACTTCCCTATTTACCCACAGAAACATCCAGCATTCAGCTCCTCAAAAGCTGTATACAGCCACAAGGGGACCCAAAATAAGCCCCCACTCATCTTCCAAATTACTCAAGTCACACTCTTGCCCAAGCAACTCAATCCCTGTATCTTATTTTTCTGAAAAAATCTTTGGTGTCTGAGTCAACAAATCACATGAAAGTTTTTTTTCTTAGATCGCATCTCCCATTGGTTATCTTCTATTGATTTTTTCTTCCTTCATAAATAATAAATTTCAAATTTCCATTTCCTTTCCTCCTCCCCCTATATACTCACGCAACCACCAATCCTCTCCACACCAATCCAGTCCTAATAGCGGGTAGGTTACCTTGACCTGTGGGAATCCCTTGCCCCCCCTCCATCCAGATTGAGGAAGGTATGCATCTACATATAATATGATCGATTAAAGCCTGTATGTGCCATACAGACAAATCCCACTGCCATTATCATTGGGTTCTCCTTCTGCCCCAATTGTCAGCCACATTCAATGCTTCCACTTTGATCCCATGCTCTGTCAGTCCCAGCATAGCTGGTTTTGTTGATCTCCCATTAGCTCAGACACAGTGTCTCAGTGGGTGGACCAAGCCCTTGTATTCCGTAGTTTTTGCTCTTATTCTCTCCCCTTCAGCTCTTCAAGTGGAGCTTGGTAGCTCAGTCTAGTTTTCTGATGTGGGTCCCTGTCTTTATCTCCATCCTTTTTTGTACAACAGTTCTTTGGTGATATTCAAGATAGTCATCAGTCTGATTATGGGACAAAGCACCCATAGAGCCTAGGGACATCGCACATTGCAGGCACCCACAGCTCACCTGCCCAAGGTCCTGGTTGGTGTCACCGCATGGCTTTCTGGGAACCCCTCTAGAGAGAAGACTCTTACTAACCTCATAATGGCACCCTAAGGTTGAGATATCAACAGTGTGTGTGCATTAACTTACGGGGGTGTGTTTGTGTGTTTAAGACACAATAACAGCAGATGGATTATAATATTGAAATTTCTTCTCATCTTGAGAAGAATACTTGCTACAGAAACACTATCACAGTAGTACTGAGAATGTAGGCTGTCTCAGTATGGAGAAGTAACAGGAGCAAACCTCTAGTAGTTCAGCTCAGTGGCCCAAGAAAGATGGTCAAGGAAAGCCAATGAACTCAGGGATGGAAGTTAAAACTCAGGCTAAATAACATTCCAAATCATTTAGGCAGAACATGAGACACTCGTGCAACAGTCACAAGTGTCTAAAATGCCTGGAACTAGAATCTTAGGGCTGGAGAAGTTGTGGAGCTGAGAGTGCATGCCAAAAACTGACAGAATCTGGCAAAAGACATGTAAGCGTAACTAGCAAACATCCATGGAAACCATGAATGGGAGAAAACCCTGAGAAGTCTGTACAAAAACATAACATCTTGACAATTCTGAGATTTAATGACAAAGGAGAGATCTTAAATATGTCACTGTCACATGGTGATGATTAACCCACCCCATTGCAGTGTGACCCCCTGACATGTTTAAGATACCTGTCAAAAAAAAACAAAAAAAAAACAAAAAAAAAAAAAAAAAACAAAAAAACAAAAAAAAAAAAAAAAAAAAAAAAAAAAAGATACCTGTCAATTCTGTCTATATATTTACAGAGAAATTCAGATTGCTTCTTTTCTTTGCTTGAGTACACATTTGTGACCCTTCATGATCACTCTCTATCCTCTTAAGTCCCAACACCTCGATGTCACATTTCCATATGACATGCTTTTTCCTCACGCATTATCCCTCTCTGAGTTCCTACATTTTTTTGGCCACTCTCCTCTGTTTCCTAAACAGCAATCTTGTCCTCTTCCACACACTGCATCTCCTTTCGTCATGCTGATGATGTTCTTGGGAGTGTTTGTGGGTTTTCCTTAAAGGGAAATAATTGGTCACACAAATGCATGAAGCAGGTCCTGTCTCTGCCATGTACCTGACATTTTTATGATAAACTGTCTATTCTCTCTATATATTCACAGGGAAATTCACATTGCTTGCACAGATTAACTAGCAGCATGATTTACCACTCCATCAAAGGCAAAACAAAGAAATCATGGACATGTTGTTGGATGCTGGTGATGTTGTTGGGAGTGTTTTTGGGTTTTTTCTTACAGGGAAATCATTGGTCACACAAATGCATGAAGCAGATACTGTCTCTGCTGTGTATCCTGAAAGACTGAAAACAGTAAAGTAAAATAGGTTTTGTCACATACTGGTAAATTATGGTGCTATGTCCAAATAGGTGTGTTGCAGGAGCTCCTTCTATTCCTTCAGGCTATAGCAACTGAGATAAAGGCCATTGGGGTGTGGTCTCTCTCTCTTTCAATAAGGAGCAACAGCCTTCAGCTTGTTCTCTTTCATGCACCTTTTCATCCAGCAACTAGGCTCCCCTCCTGATCCTGCACATGGCTGTTTTCTGGCATGGTAATTTGTAAGTTTTTCCCCTTAAAAGAAATAACCATTTTATGAATCATAATTCTAAACTGGTGTGGGAGATTGTTTGTGAGTTACACCTTCTTTGGTGATGAAAATAACCAGGGTGTGGAGGGGGTTCTCACATTTCATGTTGCAGAAGCCATTGCAGCATGAGTTGGAGGCTTCTTGTTCTCTGTAAGGAAATCAGTAAACATTGGGGACCAAAGAAAGATGCCCTGAATTATCAAGGCTAATCCTTTCAGACACCAATTTCTCCAGCAAGGTTCTGATTCTCCACAACCTTAAAAACATCCTAGTGAACAAGTATTCAGAACCAAAATCCTGTGTGTGTCATATCACATACAATCAGAGTGAGTACACCAATCTGTTTTTTCATGTACATCATTTTGTCCCTGCAGAAACATTTGTATTACAAATAAAGATAACTTGCTGCCTCTTTGGGGTCCTGAAATTCCTCTAAGGTGGTGGTGGGGCATTCTTAAATAACTCGCTGTGTTGTTAGGAGACCTTGATGGGACAGCAATTGCTCCAGAAATTAAAGGCAGTTAGGTACCAACCTGTGTTTTATAGTGTGCTGGACAATTGGGTTGTGTATAGCTAATCTATGGAAGGATGGATTTGCTAATAAAGGTTGGCAGCACACATGGAGGCAGGCAGTCTTTCCTTTTCAAATGACCCATTTTGAGGCCTTACATAAGGCTCCTCTATTCTCCTCATCTTTTTTTCTTTATCAGATTAGGACAAAAATTAAAACTCAATGTCCTGGAAGTGAACACTGAATGAGTTATCTATGTGAGATCACAGTGACAGAGCTCATGTGAATCCGACTCATTGCAGGATATGAGATTTATTCAGTAAGGGCTAGAGATAATGGGTCAAGCAATGTTTTAAAGAATACAGTTTGTGTGTCGTTATTTTGGGGCATGAGCTAGCCAGGCAGCCATGAGCCCGGCTGTGGGTAGAGGCCCTCAGCTCACCACTACAACACACAAATCCTCCCCCTGTCACTCTGCATCAATGGGTATTTACAGTTTGGATGAAGAGTTCTCCTGGGCATCCCCCCTCAGCTCCTCTGACTCAGTCTTCAACCACACCAGTTTCACTCAGCCTCAAGAGATCACCCAATAACAAGAAAGAGACAATTACCAAGAGGGAAAAAGTATACCACAAAGTACACTTCCCAGTGGGTCAAAGTTGAGGTTGGTCAAATATCTCAGGCTAGAGTATTGCTCAGCGCTGGACACGGGTGGCACATGCTTGTAATCCTAGCACTTGAGAGACTGAGGGGAAAGGATCCTGAGTCCCAGGCCAGCCTCGGCTGCATATTATGTTCAAATATAGACCTCAGAAAAACTTTAAAACAAACAAATAATAAACATATGAGGTACTTCTCAGGAGGGGAACCCCAAAGACCATTAAGTACCTGAAGAAACTTCTCAAGAAATGGCAATTAGAAACAAAATAGAATTGAAAAGAAACTACTGCTGGAAAACACCATACTGGATCTCAATGCCTGAGTCCAGTAGGAAACTCAGACAACCCCCTGACTTTCTCTGGCTTATCACTCCCAATACTAAACAGGCAAACTTGGCATACACCTGGTCCCTCAACAAGGGCAGTTTTCTGAAGAGACAGAGAAAATGTGTGCAAAACATCCTTCCAGACTCCAACTCCAAACATTCTCATGGCCCACTAAAATAAAAAGGCCTTTTCTTTGATTCTTCAGAAAAGGGAGGAAGTCTATTCTCTTAGTCCAGTGTGAGAAAAAAGATAAATGAAAATATAAGAGGGCTCAACAGGCAAAGTTGTTTGCCACCAAGGCGTGTCAACCTGAGTTTGATCCCTGTAACTTGCATAAAGGTAGAAGAAAACCAACACCATAAAAATGTCTCCTGAGTCCTTCAGGGTTCCTGCTTCATGAAATGTTCCAGACATTCTGCAGGACACAGAAGAAAGTGACTGACAAACTGCCAATAGAGGCAAAACAGTCTTTCAAATTCACTGCTTCATGGAAAAGTCTGCCAGATACTATGGCCTGTAGGCTGAAGAAGGAATTCCTGATGTTACAGAAGAACTTTGGGTTACTGTCCAGGCAGCAAGATATCTCTGTCAAGTTTTAGAAGTTGATTATAATGCTTATAATATATATTTCTTTTCTCTAGTAGTCTCTGAATCTGCTTTGCTGTTTCTTAATCATATAATATTGAGCAATTTGGGTCCTAAAATGGTATTTTGATTAATGTGGTGGTTTGAAAGAGAATAGTCCCATAAAAGCTCCTATATTTAAATGCTTGATCCCTAGTTGGTGGAATCATTTTGAGAAAGATTAGATGTGACCTCGTTGGACAGGTGTTTCACAGGAGGTGGACTTTGAGATTTCAGAAGCCTAAGACAGGTCCAGCCCCACCCTCCACCACCTCTGCTACCAACTTGTAAATCAGGTTAAAACTCCCAGCTACTCTCCAGTGTCATGCCTGTGTGCTGCCATGCCCCATGACGTGATTGTCATGTACTCACTCTCTGACCATGAGCAAGGCCCAATTAAATGTTTTCTTTTATAAGCTGCCTTCATTATGGTGTCTCTTTACAATAGAAAAGTAACTATGATAAAGTTGTTACATGGTATTGCTGTGACAGGACTGGTCAAGCTGCTTGTTAGAGGAATGTTGACTTGGGAACTCTGCATGAGGGAAGTGATTGAATGTTTTAAGTGGGGCTGTAAAAATGCTATAAGAGCTTTGAAGACAGTAGTACTGAGAGCATTGTGGAATATAGAGGCCCAGTTCAAGTAGTTTCAGGGTGAAACAGTATTAGAAACTGGAATAAAGTGAACCCAAAGAAAAACATATAGATCCTCCTGGAAACTGGAAGCAGACAAGAGCACTGGGAAAAAGTTGTGAAGGTGGGGATAGGGTGGGAGGAAGGGGAGGCTGGAGAGAGAAGGGAGAAGGGAAGAATTAGGGAGAGCTTGGGAGAGTGGGATGGTTGCAATGGAGGAAGGGTGGATATGGGAGCAGAGAAGACGATATCTTAATTAAGGGAGCCATTTTAGGGTTGGCAAGAAACTTGGCTCTAGAAGGATTCTCAGGTGTCCACGGGGATATCTCCAGCTAGGTCCTTGGGCAGTAGATGAGAGGGTGCCGGAACTGGCCTTGTCCCATACTCACACTGATGATTATCTTGAATATCACCATAGAACCTTCATCCAGCGATGCATGGAGATAGAGACAGAGACCCACATCAGAGCATTAGACTGAGCTCCTAAGATCCAGTTGAAGAGCAGAAGGAGGGAGAAGATGAGTAAGGACATCAGGACCAGGCGGGGTTGGTCCACCCACTGAGACAGTGTGCCTGAGCTAAATCCAGCTGGAGGCATGGGGGCTGACTGAGAAGCCAATGATAATGGCACTGAAATTTGTCTCTACTGCATATACTGGCTTTTGGGGATCCTAGTCTGTTTGAATGCACACATTCCTAGGCCTGGATGGAGGGGGGGAGGGCCTTCCCAAAGGGCAGGGTACCCTGCCCTCATAGGTGTGGGGGAGAGGGGGTATAGTGAGTGGGGAAGTAGGAGGGAAATGGGAGGAGGGGAGGAAGTGCAAATTTTGAATGGTATTATTTTTAAAAAAATAAAAAAAAATATTTAAAAAGAAACTGGAATAAAAACAATTTTTGTAATGTTTTAGCCAACGATGTGGCTGCTTTTGGCCCTTGTCCTAAGAACCTGTTTGAGGCTAAATTGAAGAGTTTTGGAACAATATTATTGGCAGAGATTTCATTCAAGACAGTATTGACTCATGGTTATAAGTAATCATTCTTAATGCAGCTCTAAAATGAAAAAGTGCTAAGCAAGTGTTCTACCACTGACCTAAAACCCCAACTACTGGTTCCAAAGCTACAAAGAAACAATGTCCCCCCCCAAAAAAAAGGAAGTGAGGAAGAAAGAAAGAAAGAAAGAAAGAAAGAAAGAAAGAAAAGTGCAAACAGGGCAAAGAGAAATACAAATGCACAATCTGAGGAGAAAAAGGAAGACCAGGATATAAAATACCTACACCTAGGTTTGTGCTGAAAGAGGTACAGATAAATGGAATGAAGGTAAAGATCCCACCTAGCTAACCATGAAACCTGCAAAAAGAAAATCCCTAGAGAATCAACTCCAAAAACAAAGAAAAGCTTATTCAACAAAGGAAAACACCAAGAGTTCAAAGTTTATACAAATGGAATCCAAAGAGAGAGCCATATTCCATCCAAAATGTACAACAATACTTGCCTGACTTTAGAATCCAAAATACTGGAGTTAAGAGGTTGTGAAATCTTCCTCATTAGTTCAGAGAAAAATGTTACAGCCCTGATGGCATGTGGCATGCAGGCCCATAGACGCCATCATATAAAGCTGAGAACATGATGCTTGGATTTGTACTAAAGATCCAAGATGTTGGAGATTCCAGAGTCACAGTGATGCACTAACCCTCTGAAACTGTAAAATGCTTTCTTTTATAAATTAGCTTGGTATCGTGCTCTCTCTCTCTCTCTCTGTTTCTCTCTCTCTCTCTCTTTCTCTCCCTCCACCACGTGTGTGGAAATAAATGTAAAAAACTTCTAGTTCTTTAATTTATAATCGACATAGTAAAGATTACAGTTTACCTTTTTGTAAAACAATGTACTCAACGTGGGGCTGAGAAGATAGCTTTGCACTGAGTACTTGCTGCTCTTCTGGGAGACCTGGGTTTGGATCACAGCAGCCCCATGAGTAAGTTCATGGACATGTCACTCCAGTTCCAGGATATCTGAACTCTTCTCACCATGCCAAAAGACACCAGCACATACCTGGTACATACTCAAGACACACATACAAATAAAATAAATCCTTTTTAAAATAATCTTTTTAAAAAATAATAAAGGCTATTCTTCTGAAACTTGTGTTGGACTTTAAAACACAGCTTGTTCCAATACTGAGGGGACTTAAGAGGTGAGTGAACATTCACATGGCAGGATGCCCCACTCTCTAGGACCTCCCAAGTGGGACAAAACTCCAGGCCCCTCCCCAACTCACTTGGCTTTTCTAGCCAGCCAGCAGGGAGTTTGCTGTGGCTAGGATCCCCTCAAACCCAATCCCACCCATGGGACAACCCCCAAGGTACTAGCCACACGCTGCCTAAGAGCTGAAAGCTTGCTATAATACTGAGGGGAACAAGAGCTTGCTACAACACTGAGGGGATTAAGAGAGCACCAAGAGAGCAAACCAGGAAAGAAGACCTAGAGAGCAGGCGTATAGAGACCTCAGAAGCTTCTGAGACAGACAGTGACAGTAAAGCATATCAAGAAAAACTCCCAAACACTCAGACAGCCACTTCAATTTCTGGACCAAGACACAAAAACACTGCAGGCCTCATTTGAAGGACTAGATGGGTAGGCGCCAAAGTAAGAATCCCTCCAACAACCTAAAAATCAACATGGTAACACCAGAACCCAGGGGTCACACAACAGGAAGACTTGATAATCCTAACCCAAAAGAAGTAGAAGAAAACAACTTTAAACTCTTCAACTGGACTTTGGGAGCTCAGTCCAGTGCTCCAATGTGGATCTCTGCCTCTTTTGCCATTAGTTGCTGGATGAAGGTTCTATGGTGATATTTATGATAATCATGAGTCTGGATAGAGGGCAACTCAAGATCTGGCCGCCTCACCTCTATTGCTTAGGGTCTTAGTCATGCCACCACGCCTTAACTCACTTAACCAACTGACTTCCCTTTCAAGTGATGCTGTGTGGAATAAACTTACAGAAAACAAAAATAACAAGTTGTGGCTATAGCACAGGTATACTGAAGTAGAATCTATTGGGTCAAATCAGAGATGTAGCCCTACAAATGGATATAAGTAAAGCTAAAAAACCACTTTTTAAAACAAACACAAAACCTGATATCCTCCCCTTTCAAAGTGATTAGCTGTAAACAAAATGCTTATGTCAGCACACAGCCTGGATCTACACTGCATCATATAGGAAAAAAAGGTCTATTAAACACTTCTTGGTACTATTAGTAGTACAAAAATGAAAGCCAAGTCCTAATAATGTACTGTTTGCTGATAATAGTTAAAAGAGATAAATACTTAAAATATCATAAATAACAGTCCCACCTAGTGTGACTCAAAAAGAACAAATAATAATCCCAATCTAATTATGGAAACAACTCCAAATAGTACAAGTTATGAAAAGTAAGCATCCTACCTAGTGTGACTCAAAAGAACAAATAAAATTCTTAACATAATTATAGAAATATCAACAAGATGTATAACCCCAGCAGCACAGACATTGAGGGCACACTGAATAAATGGGACCTCCTGAAACTGAGAAGCTTCTGTAAAGCAAAGGACACTGTCATTAAGACAAAAAGGCAGCCTACTGACTGGGAGAAGATCTTCACCAACCCAGCAACAGACAAATGTCTGATCTCCAAAATATATAAAGAACTCAAGAAAGTAGAAGTTAAAATCATAATTAACCCAATTAAAAAATGGGGCACTGAACTGAACAGAGAATTCTCAACAGAAGTTTAAATGGCCAAAAGATACTTAAGGTCATGCTCAACCTCCTTAGTGATCAGAGAAATGCAAATCAAAACAACTTTGAGATATCATTTTACACCAGTCAGAATGGCTAATATCAAAAACACCAAGGATAGCCTTGGTGGAGTGATTGTGGAGAAAGGGGTACCCTCATCCATTGCTGGTGGGACTGCAAACTTTTGCCACCACTTTGGAAATCAGTGTGGCAGTTTCTCAGAAAAATTGTTATTAACTTACCCCTGGACCCAGCAATACCACTCTTGGCAATATACACAAAAGATGCCCTATCATATGACAAAAGCATTTGTTCAACTATGTTCATAGCAGCATTATTTGTAATAGCCAGAACCTGGAAGCATCCTAGATGTCTTTCAATGGAAGAATGGATGAAGAAAGTTTGGAATATATATACATTAAAGTATTACTCAGCGGTAAAAAACAGTGACTTCTCTAATTTTGCATGCAAATGGATGGAAATAGAAAATACTATCCAGAGTGAGGTAACCCAGACTCAAAAAGAAAATCATGGGATGTACTCACTCATAATTGCTTTCTAGCCATGGATAGGGGCCACTGAGTCTATAATTTATGATCCTAAAGAAGCTAACAAGAGGGTAAACCCAAGGAAAAACATATAGTTATCCTCCTGGCTATGGGAAATAGACAGGATTGCTGGGCAAAAATTTGGAATCTTGAGGGTGGGGTTGGATGGGGTTAAGGGGAGATGGGGAGAGAAAAGTGTGAAGGAGAGGATGAGGGGAACTTGAGGAAATGGAATGATTGGGGATATAGGAAGGTTGGATAGGGGAACAGGGAACTCATATCTTAGTTAAGGGAACCACATAAGGGTTGGCAAGAGACTTGAGCTTGGAGTGGCAACCAGGTGCCCAGGGCAATGTCCCCAGTTAGTTCCTTGGGCACCAGAGGATAGGGAATCTGAAATGAACCTATCCTATAGCCATAGTGGTGAATATCTTGCATATCACAATAGAAACTTCATCTAGCAATGGATCGAGAGAGAGACAGAGACCCACACTGGAGCACTGGACTGAGCTCCCAAGGTCCTAATGAGAAGCAGAAAAAGGAAGAACATGAGCAAGGAAGTCAGTACCACGAGGGGTGCACCCACCCACTGAATCAGTGGGGCCGATCTATTGGGATCTCACCAAGGCCAGCTGGACTGTGACTGAAAAAGCATGGGATAAAACAGGACTCTCTGAACATGGCGGACAATGAGAGTTGATGCTAGAGGCCAAGGACAGTGGCACGGAGTTTTGATCCTACTTTATGTTTTGGCTTTGTAGGAGCATAGACAGTTTGGATGATCACCTTTCTAGACCTGGATGGAGTGGGGAGGACCTTGGAATTTCCACAGGGCAGGGAACCCTGACTGCTCTTGGGACTGGAGAGGGAGGAGAAGAGAAGTGGTGGGAGGGGGAGGGGGATGGGGGAGGGGGAGAGAAATGGGAGGCAGGGAGGAACCGAAAAAACCTAACCAAGGAGTCCAACAATGACCACAATATCTCTGACAACTAGAGACCTTTCACCAGCGCAACTCGAAGAAGGCAAACACAGAAAATTTACTACTAAAAGATGAACGGAGTTAACAACCACTGGTCATTTATATCACTTAATGTCAATGGACTCAACTCACCTATAAAAAGGCACAGACTAAGAGATTGGATACGAAAACAGGATCGAACATTCTGCTGTTTACAAGAAACACACTTCAACCACAAAGACAGACACCTACTCAGAGTAAAGGGTTGGGATAAGGCTTATCAAGGAAATTGACCTAACAAACAAGCAGGTGTGGCCATACTAATTTCTAACAAAGTTGACTTCAAACTTAAATCAATCAGAAGAGATGGAGAGGTACATTTTCTACTCCTAACAGAAACAATTCATCAGGGTGAAGTCTCAATCCTGAATATCTATGCCCCTAATATAAAAGCACCCATGTATGTAAAAGAAACATTGCTAAAACTCAAGGCAGCAATCAAACAGAACACATTAATCGTAGGAGACTTTAACACTCCTCTCTCACCAATGGACAGGTCAGTTAGACAGAAAACTAAGAGAGAAATAAGAGAATTAATGGAGGTAATAAATCAAATGGACTTAACAGACATCTATAGAATATTCCACCCAAAATAGGAAATAATATACCTTCTTTTCTGCGGCTCAAGGAACCTTCTCGAAAATTGACCACATACTCGGTAACAAAGCAAACATCCACAGTTACAAAAAAATAACTGTAACCACCTGTATCTTATCAGATCACCATGGATTAAAGCTAGAATTCAAGAACAATGCTACCCCCAGAATGCCTACAAACTCATGGAAACTGTACAGTCATCTACTGAAAGCAAGTTTTTCTTTTCTAAGACTTTGGAGTTGCTAACCTGTGAATGAACTAAACACAGAAAATTCAATTAAAAGAACCTTTCTTCGAAGCCGGAGAGATGGCTCAGAGGTTAAGAGTACATAATGGCGTTTCCAGAGGACCCTGGTTTGGCTCCCAGCACCCAAATGGAGGCTAGCAATCATCACTCCAGTTCCAGAGGCTCCAGTACCCTCTTCTGCACTTTGGGCACTTCACCCAGAATATACATCCAGGTAAAACAGTCACACATAAAATAAAAATAAAATCAATCTATAAAATAAACCAAGTTCTCTGGTCTGAAGATGAAGCTAAGAATTTGTCTAGTATGTATAAGATCGAGGTTCTACCCTAAAAATGAATAAAAATATCCAGTCTGCTTTGTTGGACATAGAGGGTCATATCTATAATCCTAACATTTGAGAGGCTGAGACAGGGGATGCTTAGTTTGGAGGCAGGGTATGCACAAAAGGTTCAAGTACAGCATGATATACAACAGCCTTCAGTCTGTTGGCAGGCAGCAGTTCCTCCTGGCTCTGGGCACCAATGGAGACCTGACGTGAGGCAACATTCATCTTCTGGATTGGACCTCCTTGAAGGACCAGTGTTGTCCACGATAGCACAAGAGGCTATGTTGGTGTTAGAGGTTCATGCTGCTTTCCCAGACAGAGATGAAGCCTGAGATCCACATGGACCTACACAGTCTGTGCTACTTTCCAATGCCTTGGTGATGTCCTCAGGCTCTGCTGTCTTGGTGCACCAAGCCCGTGTGAGTGGCATGTGTAACCACCTGAGACCATGTGTGAGGGACACGGTCCATGCAGTCCCTAGGGTTCTGATATGGCCAACAGCCAGGTTGATGTCTGTGGTCCAAGTTACCACCAAAGTCCATGAGGAAGCCCATGGTCAGAGTTGATGTCTGAAGCCATGTTAATGTCCGTGAGTATGGGAGAGCCTGCTCTGCCCTTCTGTGCAGGCAATACAGGCAGTAGAATGGGTGCAGGACATCTAGTCCCGCCCCATCCCAGCCACTGCAAAGTTTCCTAAGCTGATGGATGGTTTCTGGCATGGATATAGGCTGAGAAAGACTCATTTCCTTTGAGAACTTGGCCACAAAGAATTTTACCATTTCAGTGAATATACAGTCAATACAAAATAGATTTGTCTTTTTTGAAGTGGGGAGATCATGGTGGACAGGAAATAGACATGGGAAGACTGGGAGGTGAGCACCATGGAGGCTTATAATGTGAGATTCCCAAATAATCAATAAAAATGTAAACAGAAGAAAAAGAAGGAAATGAGAACCCTCTGAGACTCTGTCTCATATATCCAGACAATTTCTCCCCTCTTATCAACAAACTTTGTAAATTAAAAAATTTGTAAAATAAAAAAAAATTGAGCAGCAAGAAAACTGAGCTTCCAGGACCCAGTTTACTGTAGTGTAAAAAAAATAAAATTCCTTAACAAGTCGAGGGTAGGATATTTAATAAAAAAATACAAAGATGGCCCAAGAGATTCTTTTCAGAATTAACTTTAATAATAAACCCCTAGCTTACTTTAATAAGCCTATAACAAGAACAGATTCTAGGCCATGATGTCCAAAGCATGACAGCTGACAGCTGATAAAACACTGAAGGCTTAATTTTCCTACCCTAGCAATCTGCCAGAATTTAACTTATAGAAAGAGGTCAATGTCTTTTTTTGTTCTAATGATGATAGTGCATACTTTCATTTTTTTCAATTTTACTCAGCTTTATTAAAGTATAACCAACAGATAAATTTACAGGGTAAAGTCTTAATGCAGATAAACATTACAAAATGTCTAAGATGAAGTAACCAACTATCATCTCACTTACCTATCACATTTTATTGCTGACATTTAAGATCCACACTCTTTGCAATTTTCAAGTATGTGTTTCTCTTATTCCTTAAAAAGACTACATTTTTCAGCTTTATAATTCTCGGCTACAATACTTTTACAGTGATTTCTGATCTTCAATAAGGAAAGTATCCTGGATCTTGTCATGAACATATTTAGCATACATGGATGCAATATAGGCCCTGCTGAACCATTCTGATTTAGATGGTGTCATGAATCTCACCACACAAACCCCTTAAAGATGAAATGGGCACACACCGCATGCAGATTTTGGTGTTTTCTCAATCTTCTTTGTATGAAAGTAAACAATTCTATTACAAGGGTTTTCTATTCCAATCTATTACAGCATAGTTTTGTCAGAGGCAGTTTGTACAAACTGTGATGGTACATCAATCACTGAGCCTTTCTAAAGAGCTACATTATTGTTTATAGCAATTGTGATGTATAATAGACCTCTAGAACATACTCAGCCTAACTAAAACTTTGTACCCTAGGAATAATGTCTTTCTATCTCCTCTCCCAGGCAGCCTCTGATAACCACCATTTTAGCCTCTGTCTCTGAGTTCAACTTTTTATATTATATTTATAAGTTAAAACAATCAGTATTTCCATGTCTTTCAGTTCTAGGCTTATTTCATTTATTATAATGTCTTCCAGATTAGATCACATAAAATGATGGGATTCCCTTCATTAAGTATGAGTTGTCTTCCACTGTGTGTATACATGCATGCTTGTAAACACCATGCTATCGTTAGCTATTGCTGATCATCTTGTTTCTACTTTTAACTTTCTAAGGGATCTCCATACTATTTTCCATAATGACTGTACCAAGCCATAATTCCACCAACAGCCTATAGAGATTGTTATTATGTCTTTACCAAAATGACTTTGTCTTTTTTTTTCTTTTCTTTTATTCTTCTTTTTTTTGGGGGGGGGTTAATACTGCAAGGTGATCTTGAGCTAACTATGCACTATTTAGGCAATGTTACACTTACCTAGGCTTAACTCCTAGTTCTCCCACTTCAGCCTTCCAAGAGCTGGGATTAAGGTGTGCACCACAAGCTTTACTTCTTTTGTCTTTTCCACAATGACCCTCTGAACATAGAAGAGGCAATAACATGATATCTCACTGTGGTTTTGCTTTCATTACTCTAATGATTAGTGATATCAAGTATTTTTTCATAGAACTTTTAAAAAGAAGCCACTTTCTGATTCATTACTAGTATCACATATAAGTACTTATAGTTTAAAACTGACTTAAAAATTTCAAACAAAATAAAGCCCTTACTTAGAAAGATGTTCTTCCTCTAGAATTATGCAAGAAACATTTGGCAATTCCCTGCTCCATACAAATGGTGTTTTCTAGTTGAAAAAATAATCCTGATACATGATTGCAAAGAACAGTGTCTTGCAGGCAACTCTATCTTGAGAAGTCTATACCCACCCTTACTACTGTGTGTACAACTGCTCCTTTCCTTAACACACACAAACACACACACACATGCGTGTGTTTATTGATATTGAACCACTTCCTCAAAAAATAAAAAAATAAAATAAACCCCAACCTTTCAGGAAAAAACAATTCTGCTCATCCTTAATTTAAAAAGAAATGAAGAAAAAAACGTAGTAGGTAGAGGTCAGTGGTGAAGTACCTGAGTGCAAGAAGCCCTGAGTGATATATGAAACAAATGAGCACATGAAAAATGTTCAACATCATTAATAACAAGAACTAAAATGAAAACTACAATGAAGCCTGATGCAGTAGCTCAAATAGAGGCAGGAGAACATCAGGAGTTCAAGAGCAGCCTCAGTTACCTAAGAACCAGTTGGAAAAAACAAAACAAAAAACAGGTACAATGAAAAACTGTCACATATATAAAAGACTAACCAAATTTATAAGATGGCAACGCCAAATGCTAGTAATGATATGAAAGAATTAGAACTTTTTGGCAAGCAAGTTGGTTACTATAACACTAGCAATTCTACAATGGATAAGCTAAAAGAATCAAAAACAGATGTTCAGCCAGGCGGTGGTGGCACACAGCTTTAGTCCCACCACTCATGAGGCAGAGGCAGGCGGATCTCTGTGAGTTAGAGGCCAGCTTGGTCTACAAGAGGTAGTTCCAGGACAGTTTCCAAAAGCTACAGAGAAACCATGTCTCAAAAAGAACAAAAAAAACAAATTTAAAAAAAGAAAAGAAAGGCATATGTTCAAAGACACATCTATATGTATATGTTTATATAAGAGCTTTATTTATAATAGCCAAGACACAGAGACAACCAAGATGTCTTCATGAGTAAATGATAAAAGGTGGTACAGTTATACTGTGGCAAGCTACTTGGCAATTAAAAAAAGTACACTGTTGCTACATTATAACAAAAGGATAAACCTCAGCGCTAAGTGGAAAAAGTCAATCCTAGAATGTTAGGTAGGGTATATAAGATATGGTTCTTTGAAAACGTGATACAAAAACTCATGACTGGTTGTCAGGTTGAAAGAGAAAATACAGGCAGAGGGAAATGGGCCAAGCTATAAAAAAGGTACCCTGAGCATTCCTTGTGAGCATGAAGTATGTCAATTTGATTATCAGGGTACAATATCAATACTGTGGACCTTACATTGTAGTTTTTATAAGATGTTATCAATGGGGAAAACTGAGTAAAGAGTACAGAGGAATCCCTATATTATTTTGTTCAACTACATGCAAATTTATAGTCATCTAAAAATGATTCAAATCCTAAAAGATACATTCACTCAGATCCACATCTATTTTAAATGTTTTTTCTTGCCAGCGGGTCTCATTGTGTACCCCAGACTACCTTAGAACTTGATACACAGACCAGGCTGCATACAAATTTGAGTTTCTCCTGCTTCCACTTCCCAAGTTCTGGGATGACAGATTTGCACCACCATGACTATCTGAATGCTTTCAATTATATTTCCTTTGGACTTCAAGAGCTGTTCTCACCCCATCTTCTTCTTTGTTTCTCCAAGGCTCATGGTCTCCACTGACCACCCTTCTTTACCAATGTCATAAAGTCCTTCACCTCAAACAAACCCAAACATTCAGCCAGCTCTATTATTACCAAATGTGCTCCATAAAAGCCACTTCTTAAATCAAAGTCCATATGAAAACCAATCAGGCCCAGAGTCTGTTATTTTTATACATCCATATTGCTTGACAAGATCACATTCCATACAGAACCTTTTGAAGTTTACTGTTTACTCACATCAGAGCTTCCCCAGGAAACACATTGTTTTCACAGCAAGGATGCTTGCTCACTTACTTGACTATTTCACCAAACAATGTGTGTTTAAAGTTCTAAATTACAGGAAATAGGAGGAAGAATTTTTAAAAATGGCAAGCACAAATGTAAAGAAACAAGAAAAGATACAACTTTCAAAATAGAAAAAAATACAAATTTTAAAAGTACAGATGCTGCCTGGAGTGGTGAGACAAGCCTCTAATCCCAGCAATTGGGAGTCAGAGTCAGGTGGATCTCTGCATTCCAGGACAGCCTGGTCTACAGAGCAAGTTCCAGGACAGCCAGGACTATACAGAGAAACCCTGCATCAAAGACACCCAAAAGAATAACAATAATACAGATGCTGCCAATAAAAAGAATGAAACTAGACAGGCAATATGTATGAAGAAACTGGTATTCTACTCTGTAATACCAGAAAAACAAACATGCTTGAGATCATATCAGGTCAATAAAACCTCCTACAAAACCAGGTATATAAAGTCTATTTTTCTGCAATTTTAACAAAAACAACAACAAAAAATATGTAAAGTGAGGGCAGCAAGTAAAAGTACTTGCTGCACATGCCTAATGAACTACATTCAATCACCAGAATCCACATGAAGATAGAGCGGGAGAACATACTCCGCAAACTTGCACTCTGACTCTACACACACAACAAAGCATACAAAAGTATGCACACACATACACACAAAAAAGTAACTTTTTAAAATTTTATATAAAGCAATACTTTAATTAAAGTCATCCTTTTTGAAAACAAACATCATTACTTATCTAACATACAATGTAACAATTACATGGAGTCTTAAACTCCAAAAGAATGGAAATATTCACTGGTCCAAGACACCAGGCCTCTCCTGGCTCCATTTGAAGGAAAAGATGGGCAGGCGCCAATGTAAGAATACCCCCACCAACTTGAAAAGCAACGTGACATCACCAGAATCCAGGAACCCCGAAATGAGAAGTGTACAACCTAAAACAGAAGAATTAGAAGAATTCGACTCAAAAGTGAATTATATGAAAATAATAGACGACCTTAAACAGGAGGTGAAAAACTGCAATAATCAATTAGAGATTACCAACAAAAACGTAGAGGAAATGAATAAATCCCTCAAAGATACCCAAGAAAACCAAGAGAAACAAGAGAAAGAAATCAAACAGGTAAGGGAAACAGTTCAAGACTTGAAGTGGAAGTAATAAAGAAAACACAAACCGAGGGAAGGATGGAGATGGAAAATTTGGATAAAGGAACAGGAACTACAAAGACAAGTACCACCAACAGATTACCAGAGACAGAAGAAAGAATCTCAGACACTAAAGATACCATAGAGAAAATAAACTCTCTGATCAAAGAAAACAGCATAACCAACAAATTTTCATCACAAAACATTCAGGAGATCTGGGACACAATAAAAAGACCAAACCTAAGAATAATAGGGATAGAAGAAGGAGAAGAAGTACAGCTCAATGGTCCAGAAAATATATTTAATAAAATTATAGAAGAAAACTTTCCCGACCTTAAGAAAGATATTCCTTTGAGTTTCCAAGAAGCATACAGAACACCGAATCGACTGGATCAAAAAAAAAAAAAAAAAAAAAAAAAAAAAAAAAAAAAAAACATCTCCTCGTCATATAATAATTAAAACACAAAACATACAGAATAAAGAAAGAATATTAAGAGCTGCAAAGGAAAAAGGTCAAGTTACCTATAAAGGTAAACCTATCAGACTTACACCTGATTTCTCTATGGAAAACATGAAAGCCAGAAGGTCCTGGATAGATGTGTTGCAGAAACGAAGAGACCATGGATGCAAGCCCAGACTACTATACCCAGGCAAGCATTCATTCACTATAAATGGAGAAAAAAATTTTCCAGGATTGAAACAAATTTAAACAATACGTAGCCACAAATCAAGCCCTACAGAAAGTAATAGAAGGAAAATCACAAACCAAGAAGTCCAACAATGCCCACAATAACTCAGACATCTAATGACCCTTCACCAGCACAACTTGAAGAAGGAAAACACACAAACTCTACTACCAAAATAAAGAAAGAGAGAAAGGGAAAAATGACCGGAGATAAAACCACTGGTTATTAATATCACATAATATCAATGGACTCAACTCACCTATAAAGAGGCACAGGCTAAGAGATTGGATTCGAAAACAGGATCCAACATTCTGCTGCTTACAAGTAACACACCTCAACCACACAGACAGACATCTACTCAGAGTAAAGGGCTGGGAAAAGGTTTATCAAGCAAAGGGACCAAAGAAACAAGCAGGTGTGGCCATACTAATTTCTAAGAATGTTGACTTCAAACTAAAATCAATCAAAAGAGATGGAGAGGGACATTTTTTACTCGTAACAGGAACAATTCACCAGGATGAAGTCTCAATCCTGAATATATATGCCCCTAATATAAAAGCATCCACTTATGTAAAAGAAACGTTACTAAACTCAAGGCAGTCATCAAACCACACACTCTAATAGTAGGAGATTTCAACACTCCTCTATCAGCAATGGACAGGTCAATCAGAAAGAAACCTAGCAGAGATATAAGAGGATTAAGAGAGGTAATGAATCAAATGGAATTAACAGACATCTATAGAACATTCCACTCGAATAAGAAAGAATATACCTTCTTCTCTGCAGCTCATGGAACCTACTCGAAAATTGACCACATACTCGGTAACAAAGCAAACTTACACAGTTACAAAAAAATATCGGTAACCACCTGTGTCTTATTAGATCACCATGGATTAAAGTTAGAATTCAACAACAATGCTATCCCCAGAAAGCCTATGAACTCATGGAAACTGGACAGTCAACTACTGAACCACACCTGGATCAAGGAAGAAATAAAGAAAGAAATTAAAGTCTTTCTTGAATTCAATGAAAACGAAAACTCAACATACTCAAACCTATGGGACACTCTGAAAGCAGTGCTAAGAGGAAAGTTCATAGCATTAAGTGCCCACTTTAAAGAACACTGAGAAAGAACACATTGGAGACTTAAGAGCCCACATGAAAGCTTTAGAAAAAAAAAGCAGACTCACCTAGGAGAAGTAGAAGACTGGAAATAATCAAATTGAGGGCTGAAATCAACAAAATAGAAACACAGAAAACAATCCAAAGAATCAAGGAAACAAAAAGCTGGTTCTTGGAAAATCAATAAGATTGATAAACCCGTATCCAAACTAATCAAACGGCGGAGAGATAATACGCAAATTAACAAAATCAGAAATAAAAAGGGAGACATAACCACAGACACAGACGAAATTCAGAGAATCTTTGGATTTTACTAAAAAAACCTGTATGCCACAAAATTGGAAAATGTAAAAGAAATGGACACTTTTTTAGATAAGTACCATATACCAAAGTTAAACCACGACCAGATGAAAAATCTAAATACACCTGTTATTCGCGAAGAATTAGAAGGTGTTATAAAAAACCTCCCCACAAAAAAAGGCCAGGTCCAGACGGCTTCAATGCAGAATTCTACCAGAACTTCCAAGAAAACCTAATACCTATACTCCTTAATGTATTTCACAATATTGAAAAAGAGAAGTCATTGCCAAATTCCTTTTATGAGGCTGAAGTTACTCTGACATCAAAACAACACAAAGACACAGCCAAGAAAGAAAACTACAGGCCAATCTCACTCATGAACATCGATGCAAAAATACCCAATAAAATACTGGAAAACCGAATCCAAGAACACATTAGAAAAATTATCCATTATGATCAAGTAGGCTTCATCCCAGAGATGCAGGGCTGGTTCAACATACGATAATCAATCAATGTAATCCATCATATAAATAATCTGAAAGAAAAAACCATATGATCATTTCATTAGATGTGGAAAAAGCATTTTACAAAATTCAACATCCCTTTATGATAAAGGTCTTAGAGAGATTAGGAATACAAGGGTCGTTCCTAAATATAATAAAAGCTATTTATAGCAAGCCATCAGCTAACATCAAATTAAATGGAGAGAAACTCAAAGCTATTCCACTAAAATCAGGAACATGACAAGGTTGTCCACTCTCTCCATACCTCTTCAATATAGTGCTTGAAATTCTAGCAATAGCAATAAGACAACATAAGGGGATCAAAGGGATTCAAATTGGAAAGGAAGAAGTTAAACTTTCATTATTTGCAGACGATATGATAGTGTACATAAGCGACACACAAACTCCAGCAAAGAACTCCTTCAGCTGATAAACACCTTTAGTAGCATTTCAGGATACAAGGTCAATTCCAAAAAATCAGTTGCCCTCCTATACACAAAGGATAAGGAAGCAGAGAAGGAAATCAGAGAAGCATCACCCTTCACGATAGCCACAAATAGCATAAAATATCTTGGCGTAACTCTAACCAAGGAAGTAAAGGATCTATTTGACAAGAACTTTAAGTCTATGAAGAAAGAAATTGAGGAGGATACCAGAAAATGTAGGGATCTCCCTTGCTCTTGGATTGGGAGGATCATCATAGTAAAAATGGCAATTCTACCAAGGGCACTTTATAGATTCAATGCAATCCCCATTAAAATCCCATCAATTTTCTTCACAGATCTTGAGAGGACAATAATCAACTTTATATGGAGAAACAAAAAACCCAGGATAGCCAAAACAATCTTATATAATAAAGGATCGTCTGGAGGCATTACCATCCCTGACCTCAAACTCTATTACAGAGCCTCAGTATTGAAAACAGCTTGGTATTGGCATAAAAACAGAGAAGTCAATCAATAGATCCGAGTACAAGACCCTGATTTTAACCCACAAACATATGAACACCTAATTTTTGATAAAGGAGCAAAAGTATTCAATGGAAAAAAGAGAGCATCTTCAACAAATGGTGATGGCAGAACTGGTTGTCAACGTGTAGAAGAATGAAAATAGATCCATATATATCACCATGCACAAAACTCAAGTCCAAATGGATTAAAGACCTCAATATTAGTCTGAACACACTGAACCTGATGGAAGAAAAAGTGGGAAGTACTCTAGAACATATGGGTACAGGAGATCACTTCCTACGTTTATCCCCAGCAGCACAGACATTAAGAACAACATTGAATAAATGGGACCTCCTGAAACTGAGTAGCTTCTGTACAGCAAAGGACAATGTCACTAAGACAAAAAGGCAACCCACTGACTGGGATAAGATCTTCACCAACCCTGCAACAGAAAAAGGTCTGATCTCCAAAATATATAAAGAACTCAAGAAACTAGACTTTAAAATGCTAATGAACACAATAAAAAATGGGGCACTGATCTAAACAGAGAATTCTCAAAAGAAGAAATTCAAATGGCCAAAAGACACTTAAGGTCATGCTCAACCTCCTTAGCGATAAGGGAAATGCAAATTAAAACAACTTTGAGATACCATCTTTAACCTGTCAGAATGGCTAAAATCAAAAACAGCAATGACAGCCTTTGCTGGAGAGGTTGTGGAGAAAGGGGAACACTCATTCATTACTGGTGGGAATGCAAACTTGTGCAAGCACTTTGGAAATCAGTGTGGCGATTTCTCAGGAAACCTGGGATCAACCTACCCCAAGATCCAGTAATACCACTATTGGGAATATACCCAAGAGATGCCCCATCAAATGACAAAAGTATCTGTTCAACTATGTTCATAGCAGCATTGTTTGTAATAGACAAAACCTGGAAACAACCTAGATGCTTTTCAATGGAGCAATGGATGAAGAAAGTGTGGGATATACACATATTAGAGTACTACTCAGCGTTAAAAAACAATGACTTCTCGAATTTTGCTTGCAAATGGATGGAAATAGAAAACACTATCCTGAGTGAGGTATCCGAGACCCAAAAAGAGGAACATGGTATGTACTCACTCATAATTGGTTTCTAGCCATAAATAAATGACATTGGGCATATAATTTCTGATCCTAGAGAAACTAAATAAGAAAGTGAACCCAAAGAAAATCGTATAGTCATCCGCCTGGAGAGGGGAAGTAGACAAGATTGCAGGGCAAAAAATGGGAACTTGTGGGTGAGGTTGCAAGGGGAAAAGGGGAAATGGGATGAGAAACATGAGCAGGGGAGGATGGGACGAGTTCGGGGGATTGGTTGTACAAATATCTATTACATGCTTAAATTTATTACTCACTTATTGAGAATTATCTAAACCCTTAAAAAAACTTCATCTGGTGCAGGATAAGTAACAAACATTTCAATTAAATTATATCCTTAATCAGAAATAAATGTTCAGCCAGAATAGTTTCTACATTACTTATCTTTTTTTAGCTTTATTTAACTTTATTTCATGTGGATTGGTATAACGATGTCAGATTCTCTTGAACTGCAGTTACAGACAGCTGCGAATTGCCATGTGGGTGCTGGGAATTGAACCTGGGTGTAGCATGAGGGGTCCGGTTGGTTGGGGTTAATGTCGTGCCCGGTACCCCACAGAAACAGCTGACCTGAGCTAGTGAGAGCTCACTGACACTGGACTAACAGCGGGGGAACCTGCAGAAGACCAAATTAGGCCCACTGAATATGGGCTTGGACAGTCTGTGGGGCCACAGGATATAGGACCAGGTTTTATCCCTAGTACTTGAACTGGCATCTAGGAGCACATTCTTTTTGGAGCGATAACGTTGCTAAGGGGAGGGCCTTGTTCCTGCCTCAAGGTGAAGTGTCAGACTTTGTTGACTCCCCACAGGATGCCTTACCCTTTATGAAGAGTGGATGGGGGAGTGGGATGGGGAAGGTGAGGAAAGCAGGAGGAGAGGAAGGGGTGGGAACGGGGATAGTTATGTAAAAGGAGGAGACTGTATGTTTTAAAAAATCTTAATTAAAAAAATAAAGATAAAAATGAAACATTCTTCTGATGTCTATTTTTTAATAAGTAAAAATCTTGGAGAATGGAGCAATCTGATTTCCTAATTGGCAGCTGCTATACACTCCCTTGCTCTAAGTGCCTTCAGCAAAGGGGATGTCAGTCAAGCAGACAACCAAATCACCCTTACACCACTGGAAATTTGGAACATTCTGGGACTGCCTTAGGGAAGCTGCACAATGATCACAACTGCTTGCTCTATTCTCCAGAAAGGAAAACATGAGTCCACACACATACACAAACACAAACAAACAGGACATAGGACATTGTTCTTAACAATCCTAAATGGAAATGATCAAAATATGCACCACCTTCATGAACAAATAAAATGTGATACAAGTACATTAATACAATGGAGTTTTATTCAGCAATAAAAAGAAATAATGTCAGATACATAGCCATATGGATAAACCTTGAAAACATTTCTGTAAGTAGCAAAAAAATAATTCCTGTATAAATCTATTTACACAAAATGTCCAGATGTCCAAAGCAGCAAATGGGAAGCTGAATGTGGTGGTGCACAACTGTAATTCCAGCATTTAGAAGGTGGGGCAAAAAGATCTAGAGCTCAAAGTTATTCAAGAACAGCCTTGAAAAAACCAAACAAAACAGGAAAGGAAGAATGGCATGGAAGAGAGGCAAATAATGAACAGTGATTCTCAAAGAATATGTGTTTGTTTGGGGAAGGTAAAATAGTCCTAAATTAGACTGTGGAGATAGCTACACAACTCTACAAATATACTACAAGCCACTCAGTTACACATTTATTTGTTTTTTTCTTTGTTTGTTTATTTATTTATTTCTGGTTTTTCAAGACACAGTTTTTCTGTGAAAAAGTCCTGGCTATAAAAGAATCCACAGGGAACTAACTGCCTGCCTCTGCCTCCTGATTGCTGGCATTAAAGGTGTGCATCACCACCACCTATGCAGTTACACATTTTAAACAATATGTAGATCATATGCTATCATATGATTTAGATCTCAGCAAAGCTACTTCTTAAAGATAGGGTTTCATATACTCCAGGCTAGTCTGGAACTTGCTATGTAGCCAAAGATGACTCTCTTATCTCCCTGCCTTCCTGCTGTCACCAACCAAGTGCTGGGATACATGCATGAACACTTGGCTATAAAGCTATTTTTTAAATGGCAATGTATTTTATTATTCAAGGTAAAAATTTTAAAAACAAAATTTTAAGTACAATTGGAGTGAATGCCAATTTCTCTGACCTACCAAGCAAAATACGGAAATGATTATTAGTTAAATAATGTGATAAATAAGTGTAGAAATACAGACATGGGAGTTGAAAAATGAAAAACAGAGCTACAGTTCACAACTTACTTGGAATAAGAATGTTAGTACTTGAGATGTGAGGGTAAATCGGCAGAGACATCATAACCCCATTGATCACCAGATTGACAGGCTGATATGGCTAGCTAGGAAGGTTTTCCCTTCCCTCCTCACTGTTCTAAGTGTGACCTTCTCAAGCTGCACTGAAGAGGATGGCCCTCTATGATAATTGACTTTCTTCAGCCAAGGGTTGAAGTATAGCTGTATTTTTATGCCACAGACTCAAAAGAAGCTCTCAGCCAGCAATAATTGGTACAGGCCTTAATCCCATCTGGAGAAGCAAAGGCAGGCAGATTTCTGTAAGTTCAAGGACAGCATGATCCATGTGGCCACGCAGTGGAGGAGAAATGGCTCAGAAGATAAGAGCACTGACTGCTCTTCTAGAGGACCTGGGTTCAATCCCAGCATCCACATGGTGGTTCACAACCATCTCTACTGAGATCTCATGCCACCTTCTAGCATGCAAAAATACATGCAGGCAGAATTCTATATACATAATTGATGGAGGAAGATGATTGGTTAAAAAAAAACTGCTGGGCACTCATAGGTTAGTATAGGTGGGTGATGTAAACAGAACAGAATGCTGGGAGGAAGAGGATGTGAGCTCATACAACTTAGCTCTGCTCTCTGGGACAGATGAGATGAAGATCCGACCCAGGATGGAAGTAGGCTAAAATCTTCTCAGTAAGTGCACCTTGGGCTGCTATACACATTATTAGAAATGGTCTAGTCCAGGTGTGAGTTAGCCAAGAAGAGGCTAGATATAATAGGCCAAGCAGTGTTTAAAAGAATACAGTTTGTGTGTTGTTATTTCGGGGAATAAGCTAGCCAGGCGACCAGGAACTGGGGCGGCAGGAACACAGCCCGCAGTCCCAACACTGAATGGCGCCCAACGTGGGGCTCGAACCCAGTACCCTGAGATTAAGAGTCTCATGCTCTACTAACTGAGCTAGCCGGGACGATGAAACCCTGTGGATTGCTATTTCGACCCCAACATGGTATGATAGACCATGCCCTCCTGAAGGGTTGCTGTGAACACCCTCAAAAAATTGCTTTGCTCAACTGCCAACTGAGATGAAACTAGCAGACAGGTTATCCCATAAAAGACCTGAATGACAGCGGCCCCATTCAGCAGGAAGCAGTTTGGAGAGAAATAACTGCGTCCATATTCCCAAATATTGTTTATAAATGTTCTTTTACATTTAAAGGGGGATACAATATAGGTATGAATAATTTGCATTGATATAGATTTTGCTTCAGTGATTTGAATTTAAGGTCAATTTGTTATATGTATATGTATTTCTGATATTGATTAATATATTGTGATTGTGTAGCTCATGTAAAATATTATGTATATAAGCTGTTAATGAATAGTTATCTATAATAGTAAAGTTTGTAGTCATGTTAGATTTTCTAGATGTCCATAGATATATTTTAGATAGACATTCATCATATATTTCAAAGACTACAGAATATGCTATTTAATGTTTAAATAACTTAGGACTTTTAATGACAATGAGACACTCTGCTCCTGGCAGCACCAATCGACTTCAAGAAGAGAATAGGCATCGAAGAGGATCCTTATGGAGTTTGATAGCCATTTGGGCAAGAAACTGCTCTTGCCTGGACTGTTGCATAAACTGGACACAAATAACCCACAGAGAGATTCCTGCTGAACTTGCCTAAAGGTGAGATGAGCTCAGGGTTCCTGATTCATGAAAGAGTCTGCGAGACATCTTGTAGGACATATCAGATAGTGACTGAACTGCCTTTGAAATTTCCTGCTTCATGGAAATGTCTGCTGGAAGCTATGGGCCTGTAGGCCAAAGATGGATGCCCCAATGGTACAGAGAATCTTTGGGTGACTGTCAAGGCAGCGAGATGTCTCTGTCATTTCATGAGTTTGAAAGCTGCTTATTTCTTGTTTGCTTAGGTAATATTGTATCTTTCTGGAGTCTTTGATGGAGTTGAAGAATAGTTAGTTATAGTTATAGTTTTCGTTAGTTATGATAAAGATAAAATAGATGTAAATATTGTAATTCTTACTTGATAACTGTTTTGTTATATGTAATTTTGCTATGTTAAAATTAAAGCCTTCCTTTTTTTATGTTTAAACAGAAAAAGGGGAAATGATGGAGTAAGGTCATTGGTTAAAAACAAAGAAACTGCTTTGCCCTCATAGGTTAGAACATAGGTGGGTGGAGTAAACAGAACAGAATGCTGGTAGGAAGAGGAAGTGAGCTCATACACCTTAGCTCTGCTCTCTGGGGCAGATGCGAGTTAGCTCCGACCCAGGATGGACGTAGGCCAGAATCTTGCCGTTAAGCGCACCTTGGGGTGCCACACACATTATTAGAAATGGGCTAGTCCATGTGCGAGAGTTAGCCGAGAAGAGGCTAGATATAATGGGCCAAGCAGTGTTTAAAAGAATACAGTTTGTGTGTTGTTATTTCGGGGCATAAGCTAGCCAGGCGACCAGGAGCTGGGGTGGCAGGAAAACAGCCCACAGCTCCTACTACACATAATAAATAAATAAATATTTAAAAGAGTACTGGCTGCTCTTTCAGAGAACCCAGGTTCAATTCCCAGCACCGAAGCCTTTCTGTAACTCCAGTTCCAGGGCTTATGACACTCTCACACAAACATACATGCAGACAAAACACCAATGAAAATGAAATAAATTATAAAAAATTTAATCCAAATCCACTATCAATATAGTCAGGCAAAACAACTAAAACATATAGGGTTATGTGATAGTTCCTGAACTTTCTTTTATGTTGCTACTTAACAATGTTCCCATAAAGTAAAAGGCTTCGTAATTCATGCACAAACACAGAACCAGAAAAAAAGAGTTCAGTAATAATAATGAGAAAATGGGGAGAATGCATAACATGTTTAAATTATAACATATACATTACTAAAGCCAAGAGGCCAGAAAATTAACCACCGAAATCCAGTTGCTACAAATACATTACTAGTGCTAGACACATGGCTCAATTAATGGGATGTTCACCTAATAGGCAGCAAGCCGTAGGGTCAATCCCGAGCATGGCATAAGACTAAGCACAGTGGTCCTAGACGGTAATCCCAGCACTTAGGAAGTGTGGGTTTGATGAGGATGAGAAGTTCAAGGGTTTTCTCAACTAGCCGGCAAGTATGATCACAGCCTGGGATACAGGAAACTATATCTCCCATGTAAAAAATTAAAATGCTTTACACCGAGGATTAACATATTAATCACAGTAAACTAAATTTATGGTACTACCTAAGTTATTTATTGTATAAAACAACAGCAACTGAAAACCACAAGCAACTCAAGACAACACAGATGCTGCTCTGATAAGGAATCCTGCCTAAACTTTGGTCCTAAATACTCAATTCAGCAGCCAGATTTCCTAACAGATGAGAACAGAACATTTCCAGTCACTGAAAGCCAAATAGTAATAGCCACGCATTTAGGAGAGGATTAGTGAGGGGCCCTGGGCTTTTATAAAGGACTATGAAATGAAAATCACTGGCCTTCCACAACACAAGAAAACAGGGAATGAGAGGAGCATGATTATGATACAAAGAGGACAGGGGAGCAATTGTGTGAAAGAACTGGCAGAAAAAAGGGCGGGATGGAGAGCTAAAAGGCCACTGGGGATTCAACTCAGTGGTAAAGCATTGTTGCTTTATCTAGTTCAAACTTTAGCACCGGAAAAGAAAAAAAAAGGAAAAGGAGATCGAGGTACAGATGACTAAGGACAATTATTTCCAGGAGATAGGACACTGAGAAAACTTGCTTGAAACTAACAATGGAGCCTGGAGAAGAAAGCTATTCAAGTAAAGCTAAAAGCAAAGGTCCCAGGCCTTAGGTCACTCTTTCCTGGGACAAGTCTCCCCATGAAATGATTAGTGATGCCTTCTGGAGGGAGGAACGTGGACCCAATGCTGTGCAAGGACTGGTAAAGCGATTTTCCATTCAGACTGAATGGAGACCAGAAAGCGCCACAGGAAAGGACCAGGAGGAACTGGTTCTAGGACACCAGGAAACTGCGGGGATTCAAAATTGGTCTTGGTGGACAATTTTCAACAGGAAGTATAGCATATGGTAATCCCCAACTAAGGCAGAACCAAAGTAGTGAAGAATATGTGGGCTGGGCACAGTTCAACGAAAAAGAGCTTGCCTGGCACACTGGGTTCCATTCCCAGCGCCACAAAAAAAAGGAGGAGGAGGAGGACAAGGACAAGGAGGACTAGGAAGATTAGGAGGAGGACAAGGACTAGAACCAGGGAGGCAGAGTCTGGGATGGGAACTAGAAACCCGGTTTCCTTCCCCCGTGACCTTGGACAATTCACTTCACTTCCCCAAGCCCTCTGCTACTGGACAACAGTAACTGTGTCCCAGCGGTAGGACTGCTCAATGGCTTCCATAGTGGTATTAGCACAGCAATTCGCACAATGCCTTGCGCTCTGTGTAACAAGTGCAATGTCATTAACCGGGTCCATTCTGATGGGTCCACAGGCAATGCTGGTGGAAGCTCTCAGAGAAGGAGGCAGGGCAGGGAGAAGGAGCAGGTCCAGGAGCTGGCAAGATCCCGGGGCTGCAGTTGGGTGAGGTTGTCCTCACGAACCGAGCTCTCAGGTGAAAGAAGGTGGGAGAACTCTCCCCCAGGAATGACATCACCAGGATGCTCTCATCCCTGCATGCAGAGATGGTGTCCGCTCCTGACTGAAGATCTACTGCCCGAAAGGAGCTGCGGCCCAACAGAGCCAAGCCTCACCCTCTCTCCAGACAGGCTCCCAGCAGAGCCTTGCCCAGGATGCGGGACACCTGGGGCTCTCCCCTCTGCCAGCCACTGCACTCCGCCCGCTCCCGCTGGCCCTGGCCCCGCACCGGTACCTGAGCGTGGGCCAGATACAGGCTATGTCTGTGCTCTCGATCTCCCTCAGGATCTGCTGGTGCTCCCCGGCGGTCTCCAGGCTCTCCTCCGCCATCTTTGCCTGTTCCATTGCACGGCAAGGCCGCATGGCCCTCGCTCACCAGGGACCCCCAGCTCCCTGAGCCTAGGTTCCGCGGCTGCTGGCCCACCACCCTGCAGAGCGACCCCGCCCTCTGAGGACCTGCCCCCAGTAGTCACTCTGAGTGCGAGAATCCTGCACTGCTGCATGGGATTGGTAGTTTGCTCAGTGACGCCAAGCTGGGTTCTATCCTTTCAATCGTTGGATCTGTGCCAATTGCTGCGACTTTAATATAGACAAAGCACTTTACGACACCTGTATACAGTGACATTAAATCAGACAGTGATAATAACTCTTCACAGTTTTTTAATGTGTATGGGTATTTTGCCCTACAAGTTTGCTTGGTACCCAAGGAAGCTAGAAAATGGTGTCAGATCACCTGGAATTGGAGCTACAAATGATTGTGAGGCGCCATGTGGTGCAGGGAATGGAACTCCAATCATCTGGAAGGGATATAAATGCTCTTATCAACTGATGCTTCTCCACAGCCCCTAAATATGAGGCCCAAGTTGCCCTGGAACTCAAGATCCTCCTGCCTCCACCTCTTTTTTTTCCTTTGAAATTATAATATAATTACAAGTTTTCTCCCTTCCCTTCCCTCCCTTCAAAGCCTCCCATATACCCCTCCCCCGTCTCCTTCAAAAAATGATCTCTCTTTTCACTGCTATCACATGCATATATATATATTCCTAAATATAACGTGTTCAGTTTGCAAAATGTAACATGTATTATGTTTGAGGGGATGACAGTTTCTGCCTCGACCTCTTTTTTTTATCTATTTATTTTACATCCTGACCTTCTCCCCATAGTCCTCTCTCTCATTCCACCCCTCATTCCACCCCTGAATCCCCTCCTCTTCAGTCTCCATCCAGGAAAGAGCGGGTCTCCTAGCATTATCAATAAATCATGACATATCAAGTTGCAGTACGACTGGGCACCTCCCCTGTATTAAGGGTGGGCAGGGCGACCCAGTATGAGAAGTTGGATCCCAGAAGCCAGTATAAGAGTCAGAGACAGACCCTGTTCCCGCTATTAGGAGTCCCACAACTGTAGAATATGCAGAGTGCCAATGTAGGTCCCATGCAGGCTCCCTGGTTGTCAGTTCAGTCTCTGCGAACCCTTATGAACCCAAATTAGTTGACTGGGTGAGCAATCCCATGGTGTCCTTGATAACGCTGGCTCCTACACATCTTTCTCCTCCTCCTCCTCCTCTGCAGGATTCCCAGACTCCATCTAATATTTGGCTGTGGGTCTCTGCACCTGCCTCCATAAGTTGTTGATAACACCTCTCTGATGACAGTTGGGCCAAGCACTAATCTGGTTACTGGAGACAGCCAGTTCAGGCTACTTATCCACTGTTGCTAGGAGTCTATGATGGGATCCTCCACATAGACTCCTGGAAGAGTCATCAGCGCCAACCCCAAAATGCCACCCCTACCCAACCCCCTCAGCACTCTCCCTCCTCATACCTCCCCCACCTGATTGCTCAAGTTCCCATCTTCACCTGCTCTCAGTGCACTCAAGAAATCTCTTCTGTTTCCCCTTCCCATGGAGATTCATGTGCCCCCGTAGCCCCTCCACCCGCCATGAGCTCTCTTGTTAACTCATCTCTATGGGTCTGTGGCTCTAGTATAGTTAGACTTTATTTTACAGCTAATATTCACTATGTGTGAGTACATGCCATGTGTGTCTTTATCTGCCTGGGTTACCTCACTCCCGATGATTTTTTTTCTAGTTCCATCTACTTGCTTTCAAATTTCCTTGTATCCTTGTTTTTAACAGCTGAGTAATAATCCCAGTGTCTAAATGAACCACTTTTTCTTCATCCATTCCTCAGTAGAGGGACATGAAGATTGTTTCCAGGTTTTCAATATTACAGATAAAACTGCCATGAACATAATTAAACAAGTGTCCTTGTGGTATGATTGAGCATCCTCTGGGTATATGCCCGAGAGCAGTACAGCTGAGGCTTGTGGTAGGTTGATCCCCAGTTTTCTGAGGAATCACCACACTGACTTCCAAAGTGGCTGGAAAAGTTTTCACTCCCACCAGCAATGGAGGAGTGTTCCCCTTGTTCCAAGTCCTCTTCAGCTTGCCCCTTGTGTTTTTATTCTCAGCCATTCTGACAGGTATAAGATTGAATCTCAGAGTCAGTTTGATTTGTGTTTCTCTGATGACTAAGAATGTTAAACATCTCAAGTGTTTTTCAGTCATTTGAGATTCTTCTGTTGAGAATTTTCTGCTTATATCTGCACCCCATTTTTTTTTACTTGGACTATTTGGTTGGGTGATACCTAGTTTCTTGAGTTCTCTATATATTTTGGACATCAGGCCTCTGTCGGATGTTGGTTTGGTAAAGATCTTGTCCCATTCTATACACTGCCATTTTGACCTATTGATGGTGTCCTTTGCCTTACAGAAACTTCAGTTTCATGAGGACCCATTTATTAATTGTGTGTTGTACATTGTGCTGTTGTTATTCTGTTCTGGGAGTTGCCGCATGTACCATGCAATAGAAATTATTTCCCAATTTTCTATCAGGTTCAGTATACTTATTTCATATTGAGGTCTTTGATCACTTGGACTTGAGTTTTGTGCAGAGTGATAAATATGGATCTCTTTGCATTCTTCTACATGCTGACATCCAGTTCAAGATGCTTTATTTTTCCAAAGTATAATTTTTGCTTCTTTGTTGGAAATCAGATGTCCATAGGTATATGACCATTTTTTTATTGACAAAAAAATTTCTGCCTCCTCCCCGCTTCCCATTTCCCTCCTCCTCCTTCCACTCCTCTCCCTCTCCCCCCACCCCTCGTCTCCACCCTCTCCTGTCCCAGGAGCAGTCAGGGTTCGCTGCCCTGTGGAAAGTCCAAGGTCCTCCCCCCTCCATCCAGATCTAGGAAGTTGAACATCCAAACTCTCTAGGCTCCCACAAAGCCAGAACATGAAGTAGGATCAAAACCCCATGCCATTGTCCTTGGGCTCTCGTCAGCTCTCATTGTCTGCCATTTTCAGAGAGTCCGGTTTTATCCCATGCTTTTTCAGTCACAGTCCAGCTGGCCTTGGTGAGCTCCCAATAAATCGGCCCAACTGTCTCAGTGGGTGGGTGCACCCCTCGTGGTCCTGACTTCGTTGTACATGTTCTCCCACCTTCTGTTCCTCATTAGGACCTTGGGAGCTCAGTCCGGTGCTCCAGTGTGGGTCTCTGTCTCTATCTCCATCCAACACTAGATGAATGTTCTATGGTGATATGCAAGATATTCATCAGTATGGCTATAGGATAGGTTTATTTCAGGTTCCCTATCCTCAGGTGCCCAAGGAACTAACTGGGGACATTGCTCTGGTCATCTGGTAGCCACCCCAAGTTCAAGTCTCTTGCCAACCCTGAGGTGGTTCCCTTAACTAAGATATGAGTTTCCCTACTCCCCTATCCAAACTTCCGATATCCCCAATCATCCCGTTTCCCCAAGTTCCCCTCATCCTCTCCTTCACACTTTTCTCTCCCCATCTCCCCTTAACCCCATACCACACTACCCCCAAGATTACAATTTTTTTGCCCGGCAATCTTGTCTATTTCCCATAGCCAGGAGGATAACTATATGTTTTTCTTGGGTTTGCCCTCTTGTTTAGCTTCTTTAGGACCACAAATTATAGACTCAGTGGCCCCTATCCATGGTTAGAAACCAATTATGAGTGAGTACATCCCATGATCTTCGTTTTGGGTCTGGGTTACCTCACTCAGGATAGTATTTTTTATTTCCATCCATTTGCATGCCAAATTCGAGAAGTCATTGTTTTTTACTGCAGAGTAGACTCTAATGTTTATATATACCACACTTTCTTCATCCATTCTTCCATTGAAGGACATCTAGGATGCTTCCAGGTTCTGGCTATTACAAATAATGCTGCTATGAACATAGTTGAACAAATGCTTTTGTCATATGATAAGGGATCTCTTGGGTATATTCCCAAGAGTTGTTTTGCTGGGTCCCGGGGTAGGTTGATCCCAATTTTTCTGAGAAACCACCACACTGATTTCCAAAGTGGTTGCACAAGTTTGCCTTCCCACCAGGAATGGAAGAGGGTACCCCTTTCTCCACAACCTCTCCAGCAAAGGCTATCCTTGGTGTTTTTGATTTTAGCCATTCTGACAGGTGTAAGATGGTATCTAAAAATTGTTTTGATTTGCATTTCTCTGATCGCTAAGGAGGTTGAGCATAACCTTAAGTATCTTTTGCCCATTTGAAATTCTTCTGTTGAGAATTCTCTGTTCAGTTCAGTGCCCCAAATTTTAATTGGGTTAATTATCATTTTAGTGTCTAGTTTCTTGAGTTCTTTATATATTTTGGAGATCAGAACTTTGTCTGTTGCAGGGTTGGTGAAGATCTTCTCCCAGTCAGTAGGGTGTCTTTTTGTCTTCGTGACAGTGTCCTTTGTTTACAGAAGCTTCTCAGTTTCAGGAGGTCCCATTTCTTCAATGTTGCCCTTAATGTCTCTGCTGCTGGGCTTATACATAGGAAGCGATCTCCTGTGCCCATATGTTGTAGGGTACTTCCCATTTTCTCTTCTATAAGGTAGAGTGTGTTCAGATTGATATTGATGTCTTTGATCCATTTGAACTTGAGTTTTGTGTATGGTGATAGATATGGGTCTATTTTCATTCTTCTACAGTTTGACATCCAGTTGAGCCAGCACCATTTGTTTAAGATGCTTTCTTTCTTTCATTGTACAGTTTTAGCTCCTTTATCGAAAATGAGGTGTCCATAGGTTTGTGCGTTAAAATCCGGGTCTTCTATACGATTCCATTGGTCGACTTCTTTGTTTTTATGACAGTACCATGTTGTTTTCCTTACTGTAGCTCTGTAATTGAGTTTGAAGTCAGGGATGGTAATGCCTCCAGAAGTTCGTTTATTGAAATAGATTGTTTTGGCTATCCTGGGTTTTTTGTTTCTCCATATAAAGTTGATTTTTGTCCTCTCAAGATCTGTGAAGAATTTTGATGGGACCTTGATGGGGATTGCATTGAATCTATAGATTGCCATTGGTAGAATTGCCATTTTTACTATGTTGATCCTCCCAATCCAAGAGCAAGGGAAATCCTTCCATATTCTGGTATCGTCTTCAATTTCTTTCTTCAAAGACTTAAAGTTCTTGTCAAATAGATCTTTCACTTCCTTGGTTAGAGTTACCCCAAGATATTTTATGCTGTTTGTGGCTATCGTGAAAGGTGAAGATTCTCTGATTTCCCTCTCTGCTTCCATATCCTTTGTGTATAAGACCGTGACTGATATTTTGGAGTTGATCTTGTATCCTGCCACATTACTAAAGGTATTTATAAGCTTTATAAGTTCTTTGGTGGAGTTTTTGGGGTCGCTTAACTACACTAGTATATCATCTGCAAATAACGCATGTTTAACTTCTTCCTTTCCAATTCAAAATCCCTTTATCCCCTTACTTTGTCTTATTGTTATTGCTAAGACTTCAAGAACTATATTGAAGAGGTATGGGGAGAGTCGACAGCCTTGGGGTGTTCCTGATTTTAGTGGGATGGCTTTAAGTTGCTCTCTGTTTAATTTGATGTTAGCTGTCGGCTTGCTGTAAATAGCTTTAATTATATTTAGGTATGACCCTTGTATCCCTAATCTCTCCAAGACTTTTATCATAAAAGGAGGTTGAATTTTGTCAAATGCTTTTTCTGCATCTAATGAAACTATCATAGGTTTTTTTTCTTTCAGTTTATTTATATGATGGATTACATTGATAGATTTGTATATGATAAACCAGTCCTGCAATGGATAATTTTTCTAATGTGTTCTTGGATTCGGTTTGCCAGTATTTTGTTGAGGATTTTTGCGTCGATGTTCATGAGTGAGATTGGCCTGTAATTCTCTTTCTTGGTTGAATCTTTGTGTGGTTTTGGTATCAGAGTTACTGTAGCTTGATAAAAGGAATTTGACAATGACTCTTCTGTTTCTATATTGTGAAATACATTAAGGAGTATAGGTATTAGCTTTGCTTGGAAGTTCTGGTAGAATTCCACATTGAAACCATCTGGTCCTGGACTTTTTTTAATCTAAAAAAGTGTCCATTTCTTTAACATTTTCCAATTTGTGGAATACAGGCTTTTGTAGTAAGATCTACTGATTCTCTGAATTTCCTCTGTGTCTGTGGTTATGTCCCCCTTTTCATTTCTGATATTATTAATTTCCAAATTCTCTCTCTGCCATTTGATTAGTTTGGATAGGGGTTTATTAATCTTGTTGATTTTCGCCAAGAACCAGCTTTTTGTTTCATTGATTCTCTCAATTGTTCTGTGTCTCTATTTTGTTGATTTCAGCACTTAGTTTGATTATTTCCAGTCTTCTACTACTTCTAGGTGAGTCTGCTTCTTTTTTTCTAGAAATTTCTGGTGGGCTGTTAAGTTTCCAATGTGTGCTCTCTCTGTTTTTTTTATGTGGGCACTTCATGCTATGAACTTTCCTCTCAGGACTGCTTTCATAGTGTCCAATAGGTTTGAGTATGTTGTTTCTTTATTTTAATTGAATTCAAGGAAGACTTTAATTTCTTTCTTTATTTCTTCTTTAATCCAGGTATGGTTCAGTAGTTGACTGTTCTGTTTCCATTAGTTTGTAGGCTTTCTGGGGGTAGCATTGTTGTTGAATTCTAGCTTTAATCCATGGTGATCTGATAAGATACAGGTGGTTACAGATTTTTTTGTAACTGTGGATGTTTGCTTTGTTACAGAGTATGTGGTCAATTTTCGAGAAGGTTCCATGAGCTGCAGAGAAGAAGGTATATTGTTTCCTATTTGGGTGGAATATTCTATAGATATTTGTTACGTCCATTTGATACATTACCTCCATTAATTCTCTTATTTCTCTGTTAGGGTTCTGTCTAATTGACCTGTCCATTGGTGAGAGAGGAGTGTTGAAGTCTCCTAATATTAATGTGTGCTTCCTTTTTTCTCTGCAGTTTCTGTAAGAAGAGCAATGAGCAACCAATATGCAAACAATGGGGTGGGCAACATAAATACTAATCTTAAAGATTTTTGACAGAAAGTAAGGACAATGAAACTTCCAGAAGTTTCTGGAAGAATTTGGAGTCAAAATATTGATCACAAATGAAGAGAATTGGGTAGAAGTATCCCATGTCCAGATATCTCACCTGCAGTATGGGTGTTCCTATGCTGGTATTCAAATTATGTACAGCAGAAACTAAGAGACCATGGATGCAAGCCCAGACTACTATACCCAGCCGAGCTTTCGTTCACTATAAATTGAGAAAACGAAATTTTCTAGGATAAAAACAAATTTAAACAATACGTAGCCCACATCCAGCCTTACAGAAAGTAATAGAAGGAAAATCACAAACCAAGGAGCACAACAATGCCCACAAAAACTCAGACATCTAAGGACCCTTCACCAGCACAACTTGAAGAAGGGAAACACACAAACTCTACTACCAAACGAAAGAAAGAAAGAAAGAAAGAAAGAAAGAAAGAAAGAAAGAAAGAAAGAAAGGAAAAATGAGCGGAGTTAACAACCACGGGTCATTACTATCACTTAATATCAATGGACTCAACTCACCTATAAAGAGGCACAGGCTAAGAGATTGGATTCGAAAACAGGATCCAACATTCTGCTGTTTACAAGAAACACACGTCAAACACAAAGACAGACACCTACTCAGAGTAAAGGGCTGGGAAAAGGTTTATCGGGCAAACAGACCTAAGAAACAAGCAGGTGTGGCCATACTAATTTCTAAGAAAGTTGACTTCAAACTAAAATCAATCAAAAGAGATAGAGATGGACATTTTTTACTCATAACAGGAACAATTCACCAGGATGAAGTCTCAATACTGAATATCTATGCCCGTAATATAAAAGCACCCACTTGTGTAAAAGAAACGTTACTAAAACTCAAGGCAGTCATCAAACCACACACTCTAATAGTAGGAGATTTCATCACTCCTCTCTCACCAATGGTCAGGTCAATCACACAGAAACCTAATAGAGAAATAAGAGGATTAAGGGAGGTAATGAATCAAATGGACTTAACAGACATCTATAGAACATTCCACTCAAATAGGAAAGAATATACATTCTTCTCTGAAGCTCATGGAACCTCTCAAAAATAGACCACATACTCGGTAACAAAGCAAACTTTCACAGCTACACAAAAATATCTTATCAGAACACCATGGATTAAAGTTAGAATTCAACAACAATGCTATCCCTGAAAGCCTATGAATTCATGGAAACTGGACAGTCAACTACTGAACCACACCTGGACAAGGAAGAAATAAAGAAATTAAAGTCTTTCTTGAATTCACTGAAAACAAAGACTCAACATACTCAAACCTATGGGACACTATGAAAGCAGTGCTAAGAGGAAAGTTCATAACATTAAGTGCCCACTTAAAGAAAACAGAGAAAGCACACATTGGAGACTTAATAGGCCACTGGAAAGCTTTAGAAAAAAAGAAACAGACTCACCAAGGAGAAGTAGAAAACTGGAAATAATCAAATTAAGGGCTGAAATCAACAAAATAGAAACACAGAAAACAATCCAATGAATCAGGGAAACAAAAGCTGGTTCATGGAGAAAATCAATAAGATTGATAAACCCCTATCCAAACTAATGAAACGGCGGAGAGAGAATACGCAAATTAACAAAATCAGAAAAGAAAAGGGAGACATAACAACAGACACAGCGGAAATTCAGAGAATCATTAGATCTTACTATAAAAACCTGTATGCCACAAAATTGGAAAATATAAAAGAAATGGACACTTTCTTAGATAAGTACCATATACCAAAGTTAAACCACGACCAGGTGAACAATCTAAGTAGACCTGTTAGTCGCAAAGAATTAGAAGTTGTTATAAAAAGCCTCTCCTCCAACAAAAGCCCAGGTACAGACGGCTTCAATGCAGAATTCTACCATAACTTCCAAGAAGACCTAATACCTATACCCCTTAATGTATTTCACAATATAGAAACAGAGAACTCATTGCCAAATTCCTTTCTTGAAGCTGCAGTTATTCTTATACCAAAACCACACAAAGACACAACCAAGAAAGAGAACTACAGGCCAATCCCACTCATGAACATCAACACAAAAATACTCAATAAAACACTGGCAAACCGTATCCAAGAACACATTAGAAAAATTATCCATTATGATCAAGTAGTCTTCATCACAGAGATGCAGGGCAGGTTCAACATACGAAATCTATCAATGTATTCCATCATATAAATAAACTAAAGGAAAAAAACATATGATCATTTCATTAGATGCTGAAAAAGCATTCAAAAAAATCCAACATCCTTTTAGGATAAAGGTCTTTGAGAGATTAGCAATACAAGGGTCATACCTAAGTATAATAAAAGCTATTTATAGCAAGCCATCAGCTAACATCAAATTAAATGGAGAGAAACTCAAAGCTATTCCACTAAAATCAGGAACACGACAAGGTTGTCCACTCTCTCCATACCTCTTTAATATAGTGCTTAAAATTCTAGCAATAGCAATAAGACAACATAAGGGGATCAAAGGGATTCAAATTGGAAAGGAAGAAGTTAAACTTTCATTATTTGCAGACGATATGATAGTGTACATAAGCGACCCCAAAAACTCCAGCAAAGAACTCCTTTAGCTGATAAACACCTTTAGTAGCCTTTCAGGATACAAGATTAATTCCAAAAAATCAGTTGCCCTCCTATAAACAAAGGATAAGGAAGCAGAGAGTAAAATCAGAGAAGCATCACGCTTCACGATAGCCACAAATAGCATAAAATATCTTGGGGTAACTCTAACCAAGGAAGTGAAGGATTTATTTGTCAAGAACTTTAAGTCTATTAAGAAAGAAATTGAGGAGGATACCAGAAAATGGAAGGATCTCCCTTGTTCTTGGATTGGGAGGATCAACATAGTAAAAATGGCAATTCTACCCAGGGCAATTTATAGATTCAATGCAATCCCCATTAAAATCCCATTAAAATTCTGCACAGACCTTACGAGGACAATAATCAACTTTATATGGAGAAACAAAAAACCCAGGATAGCCAAAACATTCTTACATAATAAAGGATCATCTGGAGGCATTACCATCCCTGACCTCAAACTCTATTACAGAGCCTCAGTATTGAAAACATCTTGGTATTTTCATAAAAACAGAAAAGTCGATCAATGGAACCGAGTAGAAGACCCTGATTTTAACTCACAAACATATGAACACCTAATTCTTGATAAAGGAGCTAAAAGTATCAATGGAAAAATGAGAGCATCTTCAACAAACTGTGCTGGCAGAACTGGTTGTCAACCTGTAGAAGAATGAAAATAGACCATGCACAAAACTCAAGTTCAAATGGATTAAAGACTTCAATATTCGTCTGAAAAAACTGAACCTGATAGAAGAAAAAGTGGGAAGTACTCAACAACATATGGGTACAGGAGATCACTTCCTACGTTTATCCCCTGCAGCACAGACATTAAGGACAACATTGAATAAATGGGACCTCCTGAAACTGAGTAGCTTCTGTAAAGAAGGACACTGTCACTAAGACAAAAAGGCAACCCACTGACTGGAGATGATCTTCACCAACCCTGCAACAGAAAAAGGTCTGATCTCCAAAATATATAAAGAACTCAAGAAACTAGATGTTAAAATGATAATTAACCCATTAAAAATGGGGCATTGAACTGAACAGAGAATTCTCAACAGAAGAAATTCAAATGGCCAAAAGACTCTTAAGGTCATGCTCAACCTCCTTAGCGATAAGGGAAATGCAAATTAAAACAACTTTGAGATACCATCTTACACCTGTCAGAATGGCTAAAATCAAAAACACCAAGGATAGCCTTTGCTGGAGAGGTTGTGGAGAAAGGGGCACACTCATTCATTGCTGGTGGGAATGCAAACTTGTGCAACCACTTTGGAAATCCGTGTGGCGATTTCTCAGGAAATTTGGAAACAACCTACCCCAAGATCCAGTAATACCACTATTGGGAATATACCCAAGAGATGCCCCATCAAATGACAAAAGTATCTGTTCAACTATGTTCATAGCAGCATTGTTTGTAATAGCCAAAACCGGGAAACAACCTAGATGCCCTTTAGTGGAGGAATGGATGAAGAAAGTGTGGAATATATACATATTAGAGTACAACTAAGCAGTAAAAACAATGACTTCTCGAATTTTCCGTGCAAATGGATGGAAATAGAAAACACTATCCTGAGTGAGGTATCCCAGACCCAAAAAGAGGAACATGGGATGTACTCACTCATAATCGGTTTCTAGCCATAAATAAAGGACATTGAGCATATAATTTGTGATCCTATAGAAGCTAAATAAGAAAGTGAACCCAAAGAAAATCGTATAGTCACCTGCCTGGAGAGGGGAAGTAGACAAGATTGCAGGGCAAAAACTGGGAACTTGCCGGTGAGTTGGCATGGGGCAAAGGGGAAATGGGATGAGAAACATGAGAAGGGGAGGATGGGAGGAGCTTGGGGGATTGGGATGGTTGGGATATAGGAAGGAAGGTTACGGGAGCAGCAAAGTATATATCCTAACTAAGGGAGCCATCTTAGGGTTGGCAAGAGACTTGACTCTAGAGGGGTTCGCAGGTGTCCAGGGAGATGTCCCCAGCTGGTACCTTGGGCAACTGAGGAGAGGGAACCTGAAATGACCCTATCCTATACTGATGAATGTCTTACATATCACCTTAGAACCTTCATCTGGCAATGGATCGAGGTAGAGACAGAGACTCATTTTGGAGCAATGTTCTGAGCTCTTGAGGTCCAAATGAGGAGCAGAAGGAGGTAGAACATGAGCAAGGAAATCAGGACCACGAGGGATGCACCCACCCACTGTGACAGTGGATCTGATTTATTGGGAGCCTACCAAACCCAGGTCGTCTGGGACTGAATAAGCATGGGTTGAAACTGGACTCTCTGAGCATGGTGGACAATCAAGGCTGATGAGAAGCCAAGGACAATGGCACTAGGTTTCGATCCTAATACATGAACCTGCTTTGTGGGACCTAGCCTTTTTAGATGCTCACCTTCCTGGATGTAGATAGAAGACCATCGTCTTCCCGCAGGGCAGAGATTTTGGACTGCTCTTCAGTATCGAAAGGGAGGGGGAATGGTGGGGGGGCAGAGAAGAGGAGTGGGGATAGAAGGAAGGGGTTGGCGGGAGGGGGCAATATTTGGGAGGAGGGGAGTGAAATGGGAAACGGGGAGCAGGTGGAAATATTAATTAAAAAAGAATAAAAACAATGGTGTTTTCTAGTTGAAAAGCTAATCCTGATACATTATTGCATAGAACAGTGTCTTGCTGGCAACTCTATCTTGAGAAGTCTATACCCACCCTTACTACTGTGTGTACAACTGCCCCTTTCCTTAACACACACACACATACACACATATGCGTGTGTTTATTTATATTAAACCATTTTCTTAAAAAAAATACCTCGAACTTTCAGGAAAAAACAATTTAGCTCATGGCAAAAAGAAAGAAAGAAAGAAAAAAAAGCAGTAGGTAGAGGTCAGTGGTGAAGTACCTGATTGCAAGAAGCCCTGAGTGATATATAAAACAAATGAGCACATGTAAAATGTTAAACATCATTAACAACAATAATTAAAATGAAAACTACAATGAAACCTGATGCAGTAGCTCACATAGAGGCAGGAGAACACCAGAATGTCAAGAGCAGCCTCAGTTACCTAAGAACCAGTTGGAAAAAAACAAAACACAAAACACCTACAGTTAAAACTGTTACATATATAAGAGACTAACCAAACTTGTAAAGATGGCCTCACCAAATGCTAGTAATGATATGAAGGAATTAGAACATTTTGGCAATCAAGTTAGTTACTATAACACTAGCAATTCTACACATGGATAAGCTAAAAGAATCAAAAGTAGATGGTCAGCCAGGCGGTGGTGGCACACAGCTTTAGTCCCACCACTCATGAGGCAGAGGCAGGCGGATCTCTGTGAGTTAGAGGCCAGCTTGGTCTACAAGAGGTAGTTCCAGGACAGTTTCCAAAAGCTACAGAGAAACCATGTCTCGAAAAGAACAAAACAAAACAAAATTTAAAAAAAAGAAAAGAAAAGCATATGTTCAAAGACAAGTCTTTATGTATATGTTTATATAAGAGCTTTATTTATAATAGCCAAGACACAGAGACAACCAAGATGTCTTCATGAGTAAATGATAAAAGGTGGTACAGTTATACTGTGGCAAACTACTCAGCAATTAAAAAAAAGTACAATGTTGCTACATTATAACAAAAGGATAAACCTCAGCGCTAAGTGGAAAAAGTCAATCCTAGAATGTTAGGTAGGGTATATAAGATATGTTTCTTTGAAAACCTGATACAAAACACATGACTGGTTGTCAGGTTGGAAGAGAAAATACAGGCAGAGGGAAATGGGCCAAGCTATAAGAAAGGTACCCTGAGCATTCCTTGTGATGATGAAGTATGTCAATTTAATTATCAAGGTACAATATCAATACTGTGGACCTGACATCGTAGTATTTATAAGATGTTATCAATGGGGAAAACTGAGTAAAGAGTACAGAGGAATCCCTGTATTATTTTGTTCAACTACATGCAAATTTATAGTCATCTAAAAATGATTCAAATCCTAAAAGATACATTCACTCAGATCCACATCTATTTTAAATGTTTTCTTGCCAGCGGTTCTCATTGTGTACCCCAGACTACCTTAGAACTTGATACACAGACCAGGCTGCATACAAATTTGAGTTTCTCCTGCCTCCACTTCCCAAGTTCTGGGATGACAGATTTGCACCACCATGACTATCTGAATGCTTTCAATTATATTTCCTTTGGACTTCAAGAGCTATTCTCACCCCACCTTCTTCTTTGTTTCTCCAAGGCTCATGGTCTCCACTGACCACCCTTCTTTACCAATGTCATAAAGTCCTTCACCTCACACAAACCCAAACATTTGGCCGGTTCTATTATTACCAAATGTGCTCCATAAAAGCCACTCCTTAAATCAAAGTTCATATGAAAACCAATCAGGTCCAGAGTCTGTTATTTTTATACATCCATATTGCTTGACAAGATCACATTCCATACAGAACCTTTTGAAGTTTACTGTTTACTCACATCAGAGCTTCCCCAGGAAACAAATTGTTTTCACAGTAATGATGGTTGCTCACTTACTTGACTATTTCACCAAACAATGTGTGTTTCAAACTTCTAAATTACAGGAAATAGGAGGAAGAATTTTTAAAAATGGCAAGCACAAATGTAAAGAAACAAATAAAGACACAACTTTCAAAATAGAAGAAAAATACAAGTTTTAAAAGTACAGATGCTGCCTGGAGTGGTGAGACAAGCCTCTAATCCCAGCAATTGGGAGTCAGAGGCAGGTAGATCTCTCCATTCCAGGACAGCCTGGTCTACAGACAAAGTTCCAGGACAGCAGGACTACACAGAGAAACCCTGCATCAAAAAACCCAAAAGAATAATACAGATGCAGCCAATAAAAAGAATGAAACTAGACAGGGAATATGTATGAAGAAACTGGTATTCTACTCTGTAATACCAGAACAACAAACATGCTTGAGATCATATCAGGCCAATAAAACCTCCTACAAAACCAGGTCTATAAAGTCTATTCTTCTGCAATTTTAACAACAACAACAAAAAAGAAAACTACATAAAGTGAGGGCAGCAAAATGACTTAGCAAGTAAAAGTACTTTCTGCACATGCCTAATGAACTACATTCAATCACCAGAATCCACATAAAGGTGGAAAGAGAGTACAGAATCTGCAAACTTGCACTCTGATTCTACACACACATCAAAGCACACAAACATATGCACACACATACACACAAAAACGTAACATTTTAAAATTTTATATAAAGCAATACTTTAATTAAACATCATTTTGACAAATGAACATCATTACTTATCTAACATACAATGTAACAATTACGTAGATTCTTAAACTCCAAAAAATGAAAACATTCAAATGTCCCAGGTTCGGTGATGTGCACCCATAACGACAGCATTAAGGTAGAATTGGCAGCAGGAATGATTCATCCTAAACTTCATGAGTTCCAGGCCAGCTTAGACTACAGAAGACTATGTAAGACTATCAAAATAAATAAACAAACAATTAAATAAATAAATAAATAAATAAATAAATAAATAAATAAGCTAAATACATAAATACCCAAATACTTAGAACTATTTGTGGCTATTGTTACTGGTTTAGCTTTTGCATAATCACCAATCTATTCTCAAAGCACATAACTAAATGAAGAACCAAATGTAGTACAACGCAAGATGCATGTTAACTCTTCAAGACATAACCTTATGTAGCACTTTACAGAGTCCTAACTCTATATGCACCATTACAAAAACCACTAAAGCTGGGTGTCTGATCCCATGCCTTCAATAGTCTAGAGGCAGAGACAGGCAGATCCTTTGAGTTCGTAGCCAGAAAGGACTACATAGCAAAACCCTGTCTCAAAACACAAAACAAATAACACTGACGCTAACAACTGTGTTCTAGACTGCTTAGATGTTTCAATATGTAGCTTATATTTTAAAGTCCTAAATTAGTTGTACAAATATCTATTACATGCTTAAATTTATTAATCACTTATTGAGAATTATCTAAACACTTAAAAAAAAACTTCATCTGGAGCAGGATAAGTTACAGACATTTCAATTAAATTATTTCCTTGGTCAGAAATAAATGTTCCAGCCAGAATAGTTTCTACATTACTTATCTTTTTTTTAACTTTATTTAACTTTGTTTCATGTGCATTGGTATAACGATGTCAGATTCTCTTGAACTGGAGTTACAGACAGCTGCGAGCTGCCATGTGGGTGCTGGGAATTAAACCCGGGTGTAGCATGAGTGAGCTGGCTGGTTGGGGTTAATGTCGCGCCTGGTACCCCACAGAAACAGCTGACCTGAGCTAGTGAGAGCTCACTGACTCTGGACTGACAGCGGGGGAACCTGCAGAAGACCAAATTAGGCCCACTGAATATGGGGGACAGTGTAAGGCTTGGGCAGTCTGTGGGGCCACAGTCTATAGGACCAGGTTTTATCCCTAGTACTTGAACTGGCATCTAGGAGCACATTCTTTTTGGAGCGATAACGTTGCTAAGGGGAGGGCCTTGTTCCTGCCTCAAGGTGAAGTGTCAGACTTTGTTGACTCCCCACAGGATGCCTTACCCTTTATGAAGACTGGATGGGGGAGTGGGATGGGGAAGGTGAGGGAAGCAGGAGGAGAGGAAGGGGTGGGAACGGGGATAGTTATGTAAAAGGAGGAGACTGTATGTTTTAAAAAATCTTAATTAAAAAAAGTAAAGATAAAAATAAAACATTCTTCTGATGTCTATTTTTTAATAAGTAAAAATCTTGGAGAATGGAGTAATCTTATTTTCTAATTGGCAGCTGCTAAACACTCCCTTGCTCTAAGTGCCTTCAGCAAAGGGGATGTCAGTCAAGCAGACAACCAAATCACCCTTACACCACTGGAAATTTGGAACATTCTGAGACTGCCTTAGGGAAGCTGCACAATGATCACAACTGCTTGCTCTAATCACCAGAAAGGAAAACATGAGTCAACACACACACACACACAAAAAAAAAGGACATAGGTCATTGTTCTCAACAATCCCAAAATGGAAATTATCAAAATATGCATCACCTTCATGAACAAAAAAATGTGATACAAGTACATTCATACAATGGAGTTTATTCAGCAATAAAAAGAAATAAATTCAGATACATAGCCATATGGATAAACCTTGAAAACATTTCTGTAAGTAGCAAAAAAATAATTCCTGTATAAATTTATTTACACAACATGGCCAGATGTCCAAAGCAGCAAGTGGGATACCGAATGTGGTGGTGCACAACTGTAATTCCAGCATTTAGGAGGTGGGGCAAAAACATCTAGAGCTCAAAGTTATTCAAGAACAGCCTTGAAAAAACTAAACAAAACAGGAAAGGAAGAATGGCATGGAAGAGAGGCAAATAATGAACAGTGTTTCTCAAAGAATATGTGTTTGTTTGTGGAAGGTAAAATAGTCCTAAATTAGACTGTGGTGATTGCTGCACAACTCTACCAATATAATGCAAGCCACTCAGTTACACATTTATTTGTTTGTTTGTTTGTTTGTTTGTTTCTGGTTTTTCAAGACACGGTTTGTATGTGAAACAGACCTGGCTATGAAAGAACCCACAGGGGACTAACTGCCTGCCTCTGCCTCATGAGTGCTGGGATTATAGGTGTGCATCACCACCACCTAGGCAGTTACACATTTTAAACAATAAGTAGATCATATGCTATCATATGAATTATATCTCAGTAAAGCTACTTTTGAAAGATAGTGTTTCATATACTACAGGCTGGTCTGGAACTTGCAATGTAGCCAATGATGACTCTCTTATCTCCCTGACTTCCTGCTGTCACCAACCAAGTGCTGGGATACATGCATGAACACTTGGGTATAAAGCTATTTTTTAAATGGCAATGTATTTTATTATTCAAGGTAAAAATTTTAAAAACAAAATTTTAAGTACAATTAGAGTGAATGCCAATTGCTCTGACCCACCAAGCAAAATACGGAAATGACTATTAGTTAAATAATGTGATAAATTACATTAGAAATACAGATATGTGATTTGAAAAATGAAAAACAGAGCTACAGTTCACAACTTATTTGGAATAAGAATGTTAGCACTTGAGATGTGAAGGTAATACGGTGGTGACATCATAACCCCATTGATCACAAGATTGACAGGCTGATATGGTTAGCCAGGAAGGTGTTCTTTTCCTTACTCTCTGTTCTAAGTGTGACCTTCTCAATCTGCACTTAAAAGGATAGCCCTCTCTGATAATTGACTTTCTTCAGCCAAGGGTTGAAGTATAGCTGTATTTTTATTCCGCAGCCTCTAAAGAAGCACTCAGCTGGGCATAATTGGTAAGTGCCTTAATCCCATCTGGAGAAGCAAAGGCAGGCAGATTTCTGTAAGTTCAAGGACAGCATTTTCCACGTGGCCATGCAGGGGTGGAGAAATTGCTCAGAAGTTAAGAACACTGACTGCTCTTCTAGAGGACATGGGTTCAATCCCAGCATCCACATGGTGGTTAACAACCATCTCTAGTGAGATCTCATGCCACCTTCTAGCATGCAAAATTACATGCAGGTAGAATTCTATATACATAATTGATGGAGGAAGTTCATTGGTTAAAAAATAAAGAAACTGCTTGGCCCTCATAGGTTAGTATATAGGTGCTGGAGTAAACAGAACAGAATTCTGGGAGGAAGAGGAAGTGAGCTTATACAACTTAGCTCTGCTCTCTGGGGCAGATGCGATGAAGCTCCGACCCAGGACGGAAGTAGGCTAAAATCTTCCCGGTAAGCGCACCTTGGGGTGCTATACACATTATTAGAAATGGTCTAGTCCAGGTGCGAGTTAGCAGAGGAGAGGCTAGATATAATAGGCTAAGCAGTGTTTAAAAGAATACAGTTTGTGTGTTGTTATTTTGGGACATAAGCTAGCCAGGCGACCAGGAACTGTGGCAGCAGGAGCACAGCCTGCAGCTCCTACTACAGAATGGCGCCCAACGTGGGGCTCGAACCCACGACCCTGAGATTAAGAGTCTCATGCTCTACTGACTGAGCTAGGTGGGACGATGACACCCTGCGGATCTTAAGAGATCCCAATATGGTATGATAGACCACGCCCTCCTGGAATGTTGTTGTGAACACCCTCAAAAAATTGCTTTATTATAAGAAACTAATAGTTATGTCATTGTATGGTTTAGGAGTCATGTGGTTTCACAAAGAAAAAAGAAGTCCATGAGTACAAGGTACAGTCAGCAGTGAACGGGAACAGACAAGGACAGGGTTGAAGAACTCTACAAAATTTGTATATGTGTTTGTGCATGATACATGCATGGCCCTAAGTCTGTGTGTGGTTGTTTTTTTTGTGGCTGTCTGTGTGTCCTCACCCTTTGAGCACAAACGTAGACCAGGAATATTCATCAAATGCTTTTATTCCTTAAATCCTTTTGCTTGTTTTTTGAGACAGGGTTTCTCTGTGTTTACTTGGCTGTCCTGGAACTGGCTCTCTAGACCAGGCTATCCTTGAACTCACAGAGATCTGCCTGCATCTAGCTCCCCATCTTGAGGCAAATGGGTGCTTCCCTACTTTAATCTTGGAGACAGGGTGTCTCACTGATATGGGCTAGCAAGTTCCCATACCTGCTCCCTTCCCCAGCAGGCGAAGAAGACACAAGGATGCTGGCATGTCCTGTTGCCACACAGTCCCGTCCACCCATCTCGCCAGCCCTGGTCTCCAGATTTGATACTTCAGAACATTTAGAATTTGCATATTCTTTTGGAGACAGGTTTCCATTCAACCTGGAACTCACCCCTGGAGGTTTTCCTACTTAACATGGCAGAGTGGCTTGAGAGCAGGAATTCCTGCAGTGGGCGGTTAGAGTTGAGAAGATGAGGATCCTGCTCAAGGTCATCGCTGGCTACAGAGTGGCCAGCCTGGGCTATATGAGTCCTTGATTAACCCACAATACTAACAGTGATTCAGTGCAGCTAAGGAGGACCTGAAGCAGCAGCATCTTCAGGACTATAAAGTCAGCCTAGACTACATACACACTGTGTTTCAGTCCAGCATGACTTAGAGGGCAAGACTCTGTGTGTGATGTTGGAGGGTCTTCTGTTTTGTGTTGATTTCATTGGTTAATAAAGAAATTGCCTTGGCCATTTGATAGGCCAGCACTTAGGTGGATGGTGTAGACAGAACAGAATGCTGAGAGGAAGAGGGAAGGGAGGCAATCGCCATGCCTCTTCCCTCTGGGCAAGATGCCATGGAACCAGACATCAGGACAGACACGCTGATTCTTTCCCGGTAAGCCACAACCTCGTGGTGCTAAACAGATTATTAGAAATGGGTTAATCAAGATGTGAGAATTAGCCAATAAGAAGATAGAACTAGAGAGCAGTGAGTGCCTGACTAGAGGGCAGGCCTCAAGGTCCCTGCCAGTGAAGACGGGCCCCTGCTGCTGGGGCTGCAGTGTCTGCTGTGTTCTCCTGGACCCGCTCTGCCTGCCTCCTACTTGCCTTGGTCCCTGGCTCATTGGGGCTACCAGGGGTCACTGTGTAGGTGCTGAGAAGTTCCATCTGAACGGGTGAGTGTGTGCTATCCTGCGGCAGACTGTCCCAGTAGAGAGCACAAACACCCCTCCCCCAGGTCCTGCTGTAGGGCTTTCTTTCCTTCACACACGCCCCCACCCCCACCCCCAAGCCTGCCTTGTCTGCAAGGTCCTTTGCTGTGGAACAGCTTCCTGCCCTTTCACTAAGGCTACCAACCCAGAGCAGTGAGTGCCTGACAAGAGAGCAGGCCTCAAGGTCCCCGACAGGGAACGCGGGCCCCTGCTGCTGGGGCTGCTGGGTCTGCTGTGCTCTCCTGGACCCGCTCCTCCTGCCTCCTACTTCCCTTGGTCCCTGGTCATTGGGGCTACCAGGAGTCCCTGTGTAGGTGCTGAGAAATTCCATCTGGTCAGGTGAGTATGTGCTATCCTGGAGTACACTGTCCCGGTAGAGAGCACAAACCACCCTTCACTAAGGCTACCCAACCAGAGCAGTGAGTGCCTGCCTAGTGGGCAGGCCTCAACAACCCCCTAAAGGGAGCGCAGGCACCTCCAGCTTGTACTGCAGTGTTGCCTGTGTTCTACTTGACCCTGCCCTAACCATGCATTTGCCCTTTTTTTCCGTGGGTCATTGGAATACAAGGTGTCCCTATTTTGGTGTTGAGGAGTTCATCTGGAAGGGAACAGTTCCTGCCCCTACACTGAGAAGATACACCCAGAGAGTTAGTCACAGCAAAGACTGGTCCAAGACACCAGGCCTCTCCTGGCTCCATTTGAAGGAAGAGATGGGCAGGCGCCAATGCAAGAATTCCCCCAACAACTTGAAAGGCAACTTGACATCATCAGAATCCAGGAATCCCAAAATAAGAAGTGTACACCCTAATCCAGAAGAATTAGAAGAATTCGACTCAAAAGTGAATTATATGAAAATAATAGAGGTCCTTAAACAGGAGGGGAAAAACTGCCATAATCAATTAGAGATTACAAACAAAAAGGTAGAGGAAATGAATAAATCCCTCAAAGATACCCAAGAAAACCAAGAGAAACAAGAGAAAGAAATCAAACAGGTAAGGGAAGCAGTTCAAGACTTGAAGAATAAAGTAGAAGTAATAAAGAAAACACAAACCGAGGGAAGGATGGAGATGGAAAATTTGAATAAATGAACAGGACCTACAGAGACAAGTACTACCAACAGATTACAAGAGATAGAAGAAAGAATCTCAGACACTGAGGATACCACAGAGAAAATAAATACTATATTCAAAGAAAAAAGAATAAACAACAAATTCTCATCGCAAAACATTCAGGAAATCTGGGACACAATAAAAAGACCAAACCTAAGAATAATAGGGATAGAAGAAAGAGAAGAAGTACAGCTCAATGGTCCAGAAAATATACTTAATAAAATTATAGAAGAAAACTTTCCCAACCTTAAGAAAGATATTCCTTTGAAGGTCCAAGAAGCATACAGAACACCAAATGGACTGGATCAAAAAAAAAAATCTCCTCGTCATATAATAATCAAAACACAAATATACAGAATAAAGAAAGAATATGAAGAGCTGCAAAGGAAAAAGGTCAAGTTACCTATAAAGGTAAACCTATCAGACGAACACCTGACTTCTATATGGAAACCATAAAAGCCAGAAGGTCCTGGATAGATGTACTGCAGAAACTAAGAGACCATGGATTCAAGCCCAGACTACTATACCCAGGCAAGCCTTCGTTCACTATAAATGGAGAAAAAAAATTTCCACGATAAAAACGAATTTAAACAATACGTAGCTACAAATCCAGCGTTACAGAAAATAATAGAAGGAAAATCACAATCCAAGGAGTCCAACAATGCCCACAATAACTCAGATATCTAATGACCCTTCACCAGTACAACTTGAAGAAGGGAAACACAAAAACTCAACTACCAAAAGAAAGAAGGAAGGAAAGAACGAAAGAAAGAAAGAAAGAAAGAAAGAAAGAAAGAAAGAAAGAAAGAAAGAAAGAAAGAAAGAAAGAAAGAAAGGAAAAATGACCGGAGTTAACAACCACTGGTCATTAATATCACTTAATATCAATGGACTCAACTCACCTATAAAGAGGCATAGGCTAAGAGATTGAATACAAAAACGGGATCCAGCATTCTGCTGCTTACAAGAAACTCACCTCAACCACAAAGACAGACATCTAGTCAGAGGAACGGGATTGGAAAAGGTTTATTAAGCAAACAGACCTAAGAAACAAGCAGGTGTGGCCATACTAATTTCTAAGAAAGTTGACTTCAAACTAAAATCAATCAAAAGAGATGGAGAGGGACATTTTTTACTCATAACAGGAACAATTCTTCAGGATGAGGTCTCAATCCTGAATATATATGCCCCTAATATAAAAGCACCCACTTATGTAAAAGAAACGTTACTAAAACTCAAGGCAGTCATCAAACCACACACTCTAATAGTAGGAGATTTCAACACTCCTCTCTCACCAATGGACAGGTCAATCAGACAGAAACCTAATAGAGAAATAAGAGGATTAAGGGAGGTAATGAATCAAATGGACTTAACAGACATCTATAGAACATTCCACTCAAATAGGAAAGAATATACGTTCTTCTCTCCAGCACATGGAACCTTCTCAAAAATAGTCCACATACTCAGTAAGAAAGCAAACTTACACAGTTAAAAATAATATCGGTAACCACCTCTGTCTTATCAGAACAACATGGAATAAAGTTAGATTTCAACAACAATGCTCTCCCCAGAAAGCCTATGAACTCATGAAAACTAGACAGTCAACGACTGAACCACTCCTGGATAAAGGAAGAAATAAAGAAAGAAATTAAAGTCTTTCTTGAATTCAATGAAAACAAACCTCAACATACTCAAACCTATGGGACACTATGAAAGCAGTGCTAAGAGGAAAGTTCATAGCATTAAGTGCCCACATAAAGAACATGGAGAAAGCACACATTGGAGACTTAATAGCCCACCTGAAAGCTTTAGAAAAAAAAGAAGCAGACTCACCTAGGAGAAGTAGAAGACTGGAAATAATCAAATTGAGGGCTGAAATCAACAAAATAGAAACACAGAAAACAATCCAAAGAATCAATGAAACAAAAAGCTGGTTCTTGGAGAAAATCAATAAAATTGATAAACCCCTATCCAAACTAATTAAACGGCGGAGAGAGAATATGCAAATTAACAAAATCAGAAACGAAAAGGGAGACATAACCACAGACACAGACGAAATTCAGAGAATTATTAGATTTTACTACAAAAACCTGTATGCCACAAAATTGGAAAATGTAAAAGAAATGGACACATTTTTAGATAAGTACCATATACCAAAGTTAAACCACGACCAGGTAAACAATCTAAATAGACCTGTTAGTCGCAAAGAATTAGAAGTTGTTATAAAAAGCATCTCCACCAAAAAAAATCCAGGTCCAGACAGCTCAATGCAGAATTCTACCAGAACTTCCAATAAGACCTAATACCTAGCATTTCACTAAGGCTACCAACCCAGAGCAGTGAGTCTCTGACCAGAGGGCAGGCCTCAAGGTCCCCGCCAGGGAAAGCGGGCCCCTGCTGCTGGGGCTGCAGTCTCTGCTGTGATCTGCTGGACCTGCTCTGTCTGCGCCCTACTTCCCTTAGTCCCTGGCTCATTGTGGCATCCAGGAGTTCCTGTGTAGGTGCCGAGAAATTTCATCGGGACGGGTGAGTGTGTGCTATCCTGGGGTGGACTGTCCCGGTAGAGAGCACAAACACCCCTCCCCCAGCTTCTGCTGCAGGGCTTGCTCTCCTACACACCCGCCCCCACCCCCACCCCCAAACCTGCCTTGTCTGCAAGGTCCTTAGCTGTGGAACAGTTTCCTGCCATTTCACTAAGGCTACCAACCCAGAGCAGTGAGTCCCTGACCAGAGGGCAGGCCTCAAGGTCCCCGCCAGGGAAAGCGGGCCCCTGCTGCTGGGGCTGCAGTCTCTGCTGTGATCTGCTGGACCTGCTCTGCCTGCGCCCTACTTCCATTAGTCCCTGGCTCATTGGGGCATCCAGGAGTTCCTGTGTAGGTGCCAAGAAGTTTCATCAGGACGGGTGAGTGTGTACTATCCTGGGGCGGACGGTCCCGGTAGAGAGCACAAACGCCCCTACACTAAGGCTACCCAACCAGAGCAGCGGGCAGGCCTCAGCAACCCCCCAAAGGGAGCGAGGGACCTCCAGCTTGTAGTGCAGTGTCGCCTGTGTTCTACTGGACCCCGCCCAACCCCTTGCATTCGGCCTTCTTTACGCGGGTCATTGGAATACCACGCATCCATGTTTTGGTGTTGAGGAGTTCACCTGGAAGGGAACGGTTCCTGCCCCTACACTGAGGAGATACACCTAGAGAGTTAGTCACAGCAAAGACTGGTCCAAGACATCAGGCCTCTCCTGGCTCCATTTGAAGGAAAAGATGGGCAGGCGCCAATGCAAGAATTCCCCCAACAACTTGAAAGGCAACGTGACATCACCAGGATCCAGGAATCCCGAAATGAGAAGTCTAAACCCTAATACAGAAGAATTAGAAGAATTCGACGCAAAAGTGAATTTTATGAAAATAATAGAGGACCTTAAACAGGAAGTGAAAAACTGCCACAACCAATTAGAGATTACAAACAAAAAGGTAGAGGAAATGAATAAATATCTCAAAGATACCCAAGAAAACCAAGAGAAACAAGAAAAAGTAATCAAACAGGTAAGGGAAACGGTTCAAGACTTGAAGAACGAAGTGGAAGTAATAAAGAAAACACAAACCGAGGGAAGGATGGAGATGGAAAATTTGAATAAACGAACAGGAACTACAGAGACAAGTTCCACCAACAGATTACAAGAGATAGAAGAAAGAATCTCAGACACTGAAGATACCATAGAGAAAATAAACACTCTCATCAAAGAAAACAGCATAACCAACAAATTCTCATCACAAAACATTCAGGAAATCTGGGACACAATAAAAAGACCAAACCTAAGAATAATAGGGATAGAAGAAGGAGAAGAAGTACAGCTCAATGGTCCAGAAAATATATTTAATAAAATTATAGAAGAAAACTTTCCCAACCTTAAGAAAGATATTCCTTTGAAGGTCCAAGAAGCATACAGAACACCAAATCGACTGGATCAAAAAAAAAACATCTCCTCGTCATATAATAATCAAAACACAAAACATACAGAATAAAGAAAGAATATTAAGAGCTGCAAAGGAAAAAGGTCAAGTTACCTATAAAGGTAAACCTATCAGACTTACACCTGATTTCTCTATGGAAACCATGAAAGCCAGAAGGTCCTGGATAGATATACTGCAGAAACTACGAGACCATGGATGCAAGCCCAGACTACTATACCCAACCAAGCTTTCGTTCACTATAAATGGAGAAAACAAAGTTTTCCAGGATAAAAACAAATTTAAACAATACGTAGCCACAAATCCAGCCCTTCAGAAAGTAATTGAAGGAAAATCACAAACCAAGGAGTCCAACAATGCCCACAATAACTCAGACATCTAAAGACCCTTCACCAGCACAACTTGAAGAAGGGAAACACACAAACTCTACTACCAAAGAAAAGAAAGAAAGAAAGGAAAAATGACCGGAGTTAACAACCACTGGTCATTAATATCACTTAATATCAATGGACTCAACTCACCTATAAAGAGGCACAGGCTAAGAGATTGGATACGAAAACAGGATCCAACATTCTGCTGCTTACAAGAAACACACCTCAACCACAACGACAGACATCTACTCAGAGTAAAGGGCTGGGAAAAGGTTTATCAAGCAAACGGACCTAAGAAACAAGCAGGTGTGGCCATACTAATTTCTAAGAAAGTTGACTTCAAACTAAAATCAATCAAAAGAGATGGAGATGGACATTTTTTACTCATAACAGGAACAATTCACCAGGATGAAATCTCAATCCTGAATATATATTCCCCTAATATAAAAGCACCCACTTATGTAAAAGAAACGTTACTAAAACTCAAGGCAGTCATCAAACCACACACACTAATAGTAGGAGATTTCAACACTCCTCTCTCACCAATGGACAGGTCAATCAAACAGAAACCTAACAGAGAAATAAGAGGATTAAGGGAGGTAATGAATCAAATGGACTTAACAGACATCTATAGAACATTCCACCCAAATAGGAAAGAATATACCTTCTTCTCTGCAGCTCATGGAACCTTCTCGAAAATAGACCACATACTCGGTAACAAAGCAAACTTACACAGTTACAAAAAAATATCGGTAACCACCTGTGTCTTATCAGATCACCATGGATTAAAGTTAGAATTCAACAACAATGCTATCCCCAGAAAGCCTATGAACTCATGGAAACTGGACAGTCAACTACTGAACCTCACCTGGATCAAGGAAGAAATAAAGAAAGAAATTAAAGTCTTTCTTGAATTCAATGAAAACGAAGACTCAACATACTCAAACCTATGGGACACTATGAAAGCAGTGCTAAGAGGAAAATTCATAGCATTAAGTGCCCACTTAAAGAAAACGGAGAAAGCACACATTGGAGACTTAATAGCCCACCTGAAAGCTTTAGAAAAAAAAGAAGCAGACTCACCTAGGAGAAGTAGAAGACTGGAAATAATCAAATTGAGGGCTGAAATCAACAAAATAGAAACACAGAAAACAATCCAAAGAATCAATGAAACAAAAAGCTGGTTCATGGAGAAAATCAATAAGATTGATAAACCCCTATCCAAACTAATCAAACGGCGGAGAGAGAATACGCAAATTAACAAAATCAGAAACGAAAAGGGAGACATAACCACAGACTCAGAGGAAATTCAGAGAATCATTAGATCTTACTACAAAAATCTGTATGCCACAAAATTGGAAAATGTTATAGAAATGGACACTTTTTTAGATAAGTACCATATACCAAAGTTAAACCAGGACCAGGTGAACAATCTAAATAGACCTGTTAGTCGCGAAGAATTAGAAGTTGTTATAAAAAACCTCCCCACCAAAAAAAGCCCAGGTCCAGATGGCTTCAATGCAGAATTCTACCAGAACTTCCAAGAAGACCTAATACCTATACTCCTTAATGTATTTCACAATATTGAAACAGAGAAGTCATTGCCAAATTCCTTTTATGAAGCTGAAGTTACTCTGATACCAAAACCACACAAAGACACAACCAAGAAAGAGAACTACAGGCCAATCTCACTCATGAACATCGACGCAAAAATACTCAATAAAATACTGGCAAACCGAATCCAAGAACACATCAGAAAAATTATCCATTATGATCAAGTAGGCTTCATCCCAGAGATGCAGGGCTGGTTCAACATACGCAAATCTATCAATGTAATCCACCATATAAATAAACTGAAAGAAAAAAACCATATGATCATTTCATTAGATGCTGAAAAAGCATTTGACAAAATTCAACATCCCTTTATGATAAAGGTCTTAGAGAGATTAGGAATACAAGGGTCGTTCCTAACTATAATAAAAGCTATTTATAGCAAGCCGTCAGCTAACATCAAATTAAATGGAGAGAAACTCAAAGCTATACCACTAAAATCAGGAACACGACAAGGTTGTCCACTCTCTCCATACCTCTTTAATATAGTGCTTGAAATTCTAGCAATAGCAATAAGACAACATAAGGGGATCAAAGGGATTCAAATCGGAAAGGAAGAAGTTAAACTTTCATTATTTGCAGACGATATGATAGTGTACATAAGCGACCCCAAAAACTCCAGCAAAGAACTCCTTCAGCTGATAAGCACCTTTAGTAGCGTTGCAGGATACAAGATCAATTCCAAAAAATCATTTGCCCTCCTATACACAAAGGATAAGGAAGCAGAGATGGAAATCAGAGAAGCATCACCCTTCACAATAGCCACAAATAGCATAAAATATCTTGGGGTAACCCTAACCAAGGAAGTAAAGGATCTATTTGACAAGAACTTTAAGTCAATGAAGAAAGAAATTGAGGAGGATACCAGAAAATGGAAGGATCTCCCTTGCTCTTGGATAGGGAGGATCAACATAGTAAAAATGGCAATTCTACCAAGGGCAATTTATAGATTCAATGCAATCCCCATCAAAATCCCATCAAAATTCTTCACAGATCTTGAGAGGACAATAATCAACTTTATATGGAGAAACAAAAAACCCAGGATAGCCAAAACAATCTTATATAATAAAGGATCGTCTGGAGGCATTACCATCCCCGACCTCAAACTCTATTACAGAGCCTCAGTATTGAAAACAATTTGGTATTGGCATAAAAACAGAGAAGTCGACCAATGGAACAGAGTAGAAGACCCTGATTTTAACCCACAAACATATGAACACCTAATTTTTGATTAAGGAGCTAAAAGTATTCAATGGAAAAAAGAGAGCATCTTCAACAAATGGTGCTGGCAGAACTGGTTGTCAACGTGTAGAATGAAAATAGATCCATATCTATCACCATGCACAAAACTCAAGTCCAAATGGATTAAAGACCTCAATATTAGTCTGAACACACTGAACCTGATAGAAGAAAAAGTTGGAAGTACTCTACAACATATGGGTACAGGAGATCACTTCCTACGTTTATCCCCAGCAGCACAGACATTAAGGGCAACATTGAATAAATGGGACCTCCTGAAACTGAGTAGCTTCTGTAAAGCAAAGGACACTGTCACTAAAACAAAAAGGCAACCCACTGACTGGGAGAAGATCTTCACCAACCCTGCAACAGACAAAGGTCTGATCACCAAAATATATAAAGAACTCAAGAAACTAAACATTAAAATGCTAATGAACCCAATAAAAAAATGGGGCACTGATCTGAACAGAGAATTCTCAACAGAAGAAATTCAAATGGCCAAAAGACACCTAAGGTCATGCTCAACCACCTTAGCGATAAGGGAAATGCAAATTAAAACAACTTTGAGATACCATCTTACACCTGTCAGAATGGCTAAAATCAAGAACACCAATGATAGCCTTTGCTGGAGAGGTTGTGGAGAAAGAGGCACACTCATTCATTGCTGGTGGGAATGCAAACTTGTGCAACCACTTTGGAAATCAGTGTGGCGATTTCTCAGGAAATTTGGGATCAACCTACCCCAAGATCCAGTAATACCACTCTTTGGAATATACCCAAGAGATGCCACATCAAATGACAAAAGTATCTGTTCAACTATGTTCATAGCAGCATTGTTTGTAATAGCCAAAACCTGGAAACAACCTAGATGCCCTTCAATGGAGGAATGGATGAAGAAAGTGTGGAATATATACATATTAGAGTACTACTCAGCAGTAAAAAACAATGACTTCTCGAATTTTGCATGCAAATGGATGGAAATAGAAAACACTATCCTGAGTGAGGTATCCCAGACTCAAAAAGAGGAACATGGGATGTACTCACTCATAATCGGTTTCTAGCCACAAAATAAAAGACATTAAGCATATAATGTGTGATCCTATAGAAGCTAAATAAGAAAGTGAACCCAAAGAAAATCATATAGTCATCCGCATGGAGAGGGGGAAGTAGACAAGATTCCAGGGCAAAAACTGGGAACTTGCGGGTGAGGTGGCATGGGGCAAAGGGGAAATGGGATGAGAAATATGAGAAGGGGAGGATGGGAGGAGCTCGGAGGATTGGGATGGTTGGGATATAGGAAGGATGGATACGGGAGCAGCGAAGTATATATCCTATCTAAGGGAGCCATCTTAGGGTTGGCAAGAGACTTGACTCTTGAGGGGTTCCCAGGTGTCCAGGAATATGTCCCCAGCTTGTACCTTGGGCAACTAAGGAGAGGGAACCTGAAATGACCCTATCCTATACTGATGAATATCTTGCATATCACCTTAGAACCTTCATCTGGCGATGGATGGAGGTAGAGACAGAGTCTCAATTTGGAGCAATGGTCTGAGCTCTTAAGGCCCAAATGAGGAGCAGAAGGAGGGAGAACATGAGCAAAAATTCAGGACCACGAGGGATGCACCCACCCACTGTGACAGTGGAACTGATTTATTGGGAGCCCACCAAGGCCAGCTGGTCTGGGACTGAATAAGCATGGGTTGATTCCGGACTCTCTGAGCATGGCGGTCAATGAAGACTGATGAGAAGCCAAGGACAATGGCACTAGGTTTCGATCCTAATACATGAACTGGCTTTGTGGGAGCTTAGCCTGTTTGGACGGTCACCTTTCTGGACGTAGATAGAAGGACCTTGGTCTTCCCGCAGGGCAGGGAATTTGGACTGCTCTTCAGTATCGAGAGGGAGGGGGAATGGAGTGGGGGGAGGAGAAGAGGAGTGGGGATAGGGGGAGGGAAGTGGGGGAAGGGCAATATTTGGGAGGAGGGGAAGGAAATGGGAAATGGGGAGCAGGTGGAAATTTTAATTAAAAAAGAATAAAAATAAATAAATAAGAAAAAAAATAAAGTCCTTCTTGAATTCAATGAAAATGAAAACTCAACATACTCAAACCTATGGGACAGTATGAAAGCAGTGCTAAGAGGAAAGTTCATAGCACTAAGTTGACAGATGAGTTTATCCTGCCTATTCCCAGAGTGACTTACTTCTAAAGAGCACACAGAGGCTTATATTAATTATGAAATATTTGGCCGATTAGCTCACACTTATTATTGGCTAACTGTTACATTTTATATTAACCCTTAATTCTTATCTATGTTTAGAAACATGGCTTATTACCTTTTCTCAATAAGTCATTCTCATTATTTTTTTCTCCCTCTAGCTGATAAGTCACTCTGCCATCCCCTTCCCATATTTCACTTAGTGTAGTAGCCTCAACTCTATTACCTGCCTAGTTACAGGAAAGTCTGTACCTTTCCAGTGACTAATCTTTATAGTCTACAAGAATGTTATCCCACAGTAGTTCCCCTTTTTTCTTTAATACAAAGAGCTCTGTTTATTTCATTTGTTTAGCTTTAGTATATATATTGAAGGTAGAAGTTGCAGTCTATAGGTGTGAATGGCCTTAGCCAATGAAAAGGCATATCATGTTAGTCACAAGGCAGTTGAAATTTCATATTTAATGTGTTCCTTTATCTGGAGTTTGGCAGAGATTGGAGAGTTTGAGAGCTTGGCCAAACTTTCTGAAATTAAAAGAAAAGCATCCTTTTTGTCTCGAAGTATAGAAGACCAAATTATGAATAGATGGGTTTTGAAATTTCAGTCCTATATATACACTCTATGCATCAGACTTGAGCCCTCGTCATGCTAACAGCTGATAGTCCTGCACATATTGGTCATCTAAAAATTTTCTAGCAGAATATTTAGAGTCATTTGCTGAGACCTAGAATGACTCTGTATCAAGTAATTTGTTTCTATGGCTTCTGCTGACTCATGTATATAGTGAGGGAACTCCCAAGTTAGTTTACCTGTGTGCCTCCTATAGTTTGTGGGATTGCCCTGACCTTGTGGAAAAGTGTCTTGATACAGTGTAACTTAGTAGACCAGAATTCCAGGGTAAGGCTCCATATTGCAAAAGTGGCCAGGTTTGAACTCAGTTATCTTGAAGTGTTGGGACATTTTGTTTACTACTGTGGAATAAAGCTCTTATATCCTGTATATATTTGTTATTTGTGTTGGTTCAATAAAATGTTCATTGGCCAGAATCCAGGCAGGTAGTATAGGCAGGGTAAACAGACTAGGAGAATCCTGGGAAGAGGAAAATATTCATTCTACAATCGCCATCCAGATGTATTGGAAACAAGATGTGAATGCTGCACTGAGTAAGCTACCAAACCACAAGGCTAATCTTAGATAAGACTTTTGGGTTAATTTAAGGTATAAGAGCTAGCTAGGTATATGTGTGAGCTACTGGACAAACAAGGTTGTAATTAATGTAGTTTCTGTGTGAAAACTTGGGTCTCCGTGACCAAGTAATGAAAGGGCTATCTGTATCTACAATTTGCTCTTCTTTCAGTATGTATTTCACGATTTCTTTCCATATACCTTTCACCATCTCTCTATCATCTCTATACTCCATCATTTCTTTTTCTATACTATCATCTTTTCCTGTATTATCTCTAGTTCATCTCATTGTCTATCATCTCTCTATAATCTCTTTGTCATCTCTTTATCATCTCTATCATCACTCTGTCATCTCTTTATCATCTCATTTTCTATCATCTCTATATTGTCTCTATGTCTATCCTCCAGCATTTATTTTTTTTGTCTCTCTTCCATCCTTTTCTCTATCCCATGTATCATCTCTTCTATTTCTCTATCATGGCTCAATCATCACTTCCTCTATCATCACTTTATCCTCCATGTCTTTGTCTATCATCACTACCTCTTTCATCTCTTTCTCTATCATCTCTTCCTCTATCATTGCATTTACTATCGTATCTTACTATGATAACATTTTCTTTATCATCTCTTTCTGTATTGTCTATTTTCTATCATCAGTTTCTCTAATACGTCTGTCATCACTTACTCTATCATCTTGTTCTCAATCATCTATTATTCATTTCTCAATTACCTCTATCTGCCATCATTTCATTCTCCAGTCTATCATCTCCTATTCTACCATCTCTCTATCTTCTCTTACTCTATTATTTCTCTGTCATCTTTCTCTATCTTCTATTTCTCTACTATGTCTTTTTCTATCATCTCTTCCTCTATCATATTTCCTCTATCATGATTTCCTCTAACACTTCTCTATCATCTGATTCTCTCTCATCTTTTCTTCTATCATCTCTTCCACTACAATCCCGTACTCTACCATCACATTTTCTAGCATCTCTTCTCTAGCATCTCTTTCTCTATCATATCTTCTTCTATCATCTTTTGCTCTATCATCTCTTGCTCTTTAATCTCTGTGTCATCTCTTTATCTATGACCTCTTCATTATCATCTGTCCTTATCACTTATGTATCATCTCTTCTCTAAGATCTCTATCACATATTTTTTTTAGCATCTTTTCCTATTTCTCTTGATCTTATTAATGGTAGGCAGAAAATTCCACTGATAAAAATGTATCTCTTGGTATGGTATTATTTTATTTAATTTATTTATTGAAAATTTCCACTTCCCTTCTTCAAATTTCACTCACACTCTGCCATCCCCCTCTCTGTCCCTCTGGAGTTCTCAGAGATAACAGAGTGCCCTACCCAGTGGGAAGTCCGAGGCCTTCCCCACTCCATCCATGTCTAGGAAGGTCTGAATCCAAACAGACTAGGCGTGCAAAAAACAGTACACGCAGTAGAATCAAAACCCAGTACCATTATCATTGGCTTCTCAGTCAGTTTTCAGTGTCAGGCACATTCAGAGAATCTTGTTTGATCACATACTCATTCAGTATCAGTCCAGCTGGACTGCTGAGCTTCTATTATATATGTCCCATAGTCTCTGTGTGTGGAAGCAATTCTTGAGGTCCTAACTCCCTTACTCATGTTCTCTCTCCTTATGATCTTCATCTGAACATTGGGAACTAAGTCCAGTGCTCCAATGTGTGTCAGTGTCTCTATCTCCATACATTGCTAGATGAAGGTTCTAAGGTGATATGCAAGATTTTTATCAGTAGGGCTATGGAATAAGGCAGGTTCAGGGACACCCTCATCCGCTGCAAGATGAAAGAGCTAGGGACATCTTCCAAGGCACCTGGGACCCCCTCTAGAGCCAAGTCTTTTGCCAAACCTAAACTGGTTCCCTTCCTTGTGATATCTTCTTTTCTGCTCCGATATCCATCCTTCCTCAATCTCATTCATCCCTATTCCCAATCCTCCCATTCTCCCTTCTCTCTCCCCACTGCCACCCCCATGATCCCAACTTTCACCTGGCAATCTTGTCTACATCCAGTAACTAGGAGGATAAATATATGTTTTTCTTTGGGTTCTCCTTCTTGTTTTCTTCTGTAGGATCATGAATTATAGGCCCAATGTCCGTTTCTTATGGCTTGAATCCACTTCTGATGGAGTTCATAACTTATTCATCTTTTTGTATCTAGGTTATCTCAGTAAAATATTTTCTATTTCCATTCTTTGAATGCAAAATTCAAGATGTCATTGTTTTATTGTACTGAGTGCATCTCTAAAGTGAATATATGCCACACCTTCTTTATCCATTCTTCTATTGAGGGGCACCTAGGTTGTTTTTAGGTTCTGGCTATAACAAATAGTGCTGGTATGAACATAGTTGAACAAATGCTTTTGTAGTATGATTGGGTATCTCTGGATGTATTCCCCAAAATTGAAATTACTGGATTCCAAGGTTGGTTGACTCCTCTATTATAATGTATCATACATCTCTACTTCTGATCAAGGTATCTATAAGCTGCTTCCATTTTGAGGCTGTTGTCATCATTTGTTGCACATTTGTTCAAAGATTGTTTAATATTGTAATATGAAGTAATAGTCTTTACGTTATATATTAAAGTAGTAAGTATTATAGGTTAATATTCACCCATGTTTTCCATACTTATATTTACACTAATCAGGTTCTCATGATACATAGAGACTGTATTCTGTACAGATAGGTAATCATCAAACACTTAAAGGAACTGCAGAAACTGGGAATTAAATAACTTAGGTTTTTTTGATGTGAGACACAATGGCTCTTTGCAGCACTGATCTATTCCTGAAAGATTGTTGAGCATCCAAGACACTGTACTTGGAGTTTGTACTATTCTTTGTAAAACTGGGCTTTGATGAATGAATTGCACTTGTTTGACTGATAAAATGCATGGTGTCTGGACTGGACAAGCAAGATACAAGAAAAATGACTGTCAAACCTTGCCAAAATAGGGTAAGATTGTTTTCAAAATCTTTCTGCCTCTATAAAAGGGCTGTCAGTTACTCTAGGCCTTAGCCAAAGTGGTTTGCTTCAACATTGCAAATGAGACACTGGGTGATTTCCCAGGTAGACATATGTCTCTGTAATCTACTGTACATTTTGGAAACAGCTTTAATCCATTTATTGGCTACTCAAGTAATATTCTATCTCAATTCTCAGGCCTTGATCGAGGTTGAAGACTTGATAGTTGTAGATAACTACCTCTTATGGTCTAGCCAACCCATTTCTAATACAAGACTAAGACTCCTGGGAATAAAATAATCATTGAAACTTTGAGCATATATTTCTTGCTCAATATTGCCTATACTGGCTATCAATCTAACTTTTATACTTGATATCTGTTCTTATTATATGTAGTCCTGTATTGGTTTTGAACATTCTTATTAGGTAAAAGAGGAGGTGATGTGGAAACTCCTTTGGCCAATGGCCTTTGAGAGGCTGGACCTTGTGTGGTGTGACTTTGTGGTACCAGAAACACTTAGGAGAGCCCATTCTGCCTCTTGTGCAAAGCAACAGCCTCTCGTCAACCTGGGGAGCTACTGGGAGAAAAAGATTCCAAGAGTGTGGTAAACTTCCATGATTTTTTTCTTACTGAAGAGTTGCTGACAGGAGGATTTACTGTGGGTAACTCTCCAGGTTTTCTCCCTTACTTATGAGCTAATGGTAGTAAGACTGGCAATTCTGTCTTAGGAAAGTATCTTTTAGGTCATATTTTTACTTGGGACAGCTGGCAAATGAAGCTATCATGAATTTGATGCTCTTCCAGCCCTTCTGTTTCTTTTGAAGTTGTTGGCAACATACGCGGCCTTATGCCTAAGCCAAGAACTTTTTCCCGTTGAAGTGGCCATTGAGGACAGGTCCTCTAGGCCTTAGCTCTTATTGGGGAGCTATTAGCAATTGAAACTGCCATCAGATATATTTTCCTGGCCTCATCAAACACTGAGTTCTTATTGAGGAGTAGATGGAGGATGGGGAAGGGAGAAGTTGGCAGGAGTGGAAGGACAGCGGATTGATTTAACTCGGGTATGTAAAATGAGATTGTCCTAAAAAGAAAAAAAAAAGAAAGAAAAAAAAACCACTACCAGAAGAGGCCCAGACATTTATTGGGGAGGTACTGGCAGCTGAATCTGAAATCAAGGAAGTGCATTATTCCCTATCACTTTACTTATAGGCTACTGACAGTTGAGGCTGCCATGGAGGATGTGCTTTCCAGGCAATACCTTATATTGCCTAGGCCCACTTGCTTCTGGATGCACTAAGGTAACACCCACAGTGGTATAACTCTCATGTATCAATTAGCAGTAATTGTTAGCCCCATAGACATTCACTTATACCATTCAGACAGCCACGGTTCCATCTTTCCATATGACTCAAAGTTAATAGCTAGTTTAAAGGTAAAGCAAACTGTGATGAGCAGCCAGTGACAGAAACCCACTGGAAACACTAGGAGCCAAAAGTGGTGATTCTTTGCTGGGCATGGTGCATCCTGGCATATGAGGAGGAGGAAGGTGTCATATGCAAGCAAGGACTGAGAAGCCCCCAATTCTCATCTCTGCCATTAATTCTTTATTGCCTGCATGATGGCTTATATGCCTCATCACTCCCTCTTAGATTAGATTTCAATAAATGACAGATATCACTTGTCATATTAACTGCTGCTTATCGAATATTTAAGAAAGCATTATCTGTGTTTACTTATATTCATCAGGCACTTCAACCTCAAGTCCTGATTGATTATTTCTCCTTGCTGTGCTCTGTTGGTCTTTTGATTGCTTTCATGATTCTGAAAAATTCCTTTCTCAAATTTCTTCTCCAGAATTCCCACAATGGTTAGTGTTCTTTCTCAAGACAAACAAATGACATTATTATTATTATTACTATTATTACTATTGTTATTGATGTTACTTTTATTATTGTTGTTGTTTTCTGCTGTGATTTTATCCTGAAAACTTATCCACAGGGATTCACTGGGGTTCTCTATTGTACAAAGAGACATTTCTAGAAATGATTACTTCAACTCCATGCTTTCTAATCATTTTATTATTTGTCTGATTGTGTTCATTGCAGCCAAATTATTGTTTTCCAATTGAGGCCTAAGTCTAAGACACTGTATGTGACCTGTCCCTATTCCATAGCACATTCCCACACTTTGTGTTCAGAATGTGACATGCTTATACAATCCATTCTCTCTTTGTTGAACAACCTCTGGCTGGTATTATTTCATGTCCTTGTTCCAAGTTCTGTTTGTACCTCCAATGGGTCCTTTTAAATATCCAGGCTGTTTCTTCACAAGTGATGGTATCTTTGATCATCAGGATGAGCTGCAGTTGCTTCATTTCAAAGTTGTTTCTTCTGCATCAAGATGCTGACACTTTGCAAATAGCCATTTTCTTAGACTTCCAGTCAGCGGCAGAATCCATTAACGATTCTTACCTGAGCCAATTAAGGCATATATGGTGGCTGCCAGGTGGTGGATTTCTAATTTCATGATTCCTTTGCATTTATGAGTTGGAATGCCACCCCAAGGACCCAGTTTTCTCCTCCACTGTTTTTTTAGTCCAAGCAGTTGGGATTCAAACATTTTCTTCCAAAGATTTAAAATGGCAGCTATTATTGTTTTCTGCGATGTTAAATTGTCCCTGGTCGGCAACCAACAAGCCTTCATGCCATCTCATGTTTTCCTTTTACATTTGTGTTGTTTGAGAACTTAGTTACTCCCTGGATGCATGAGATATTTTAGGCTTCTGCCTTCTGCTTCCCTCTGCCTATCAATCCACCATTTCCCCATGGAGTGCTGTTATCTTCTTCTTCGGGGAATGATATCAGAAGTTAAACCCCAGCACTTGGAATGATGAATACTGAATGAGTCTGATGTTTGCATCTGTGGCCTTTCAGAGAACTAACATCAGGAAAAGCCTTTTATATAAACACACGTACACTCACTACTGTATACACGTGAAAACCTATAGGTCAGCACATGAGTTTTCTCACTTGTTCTCCCTGATCTACTTCGTGCTTAGAGTTCCCATTGCATCTCCTTTCCATTTTAAGACTCACTTTTCTAGTGGAAAAGCTGTTGCTCTCATTCCTCACTATCCCGATATGGTTTTATTGCTAAATCACCTGCTAGACTGTAAAAGACACAATCTAAACAGGGCTCAGTGTGTGTGTATAGAGTAAATTTGAATCTTTATTCTGAGAAGTTATAATCAATGTGTCAGGAAGTTACTTACAGCTACTGTTAGTAGTATTGTGCATTGGAGGTACATTACTCATTTTGCATATCAAGAACTAGGCAACTGGAGGAATCTTCTCTGTCTTTTCCTGGGTCCTAGAAGCCATGAGACTTTCAATAATGTATTAATTATATTTCTTTTAATCTATTAATATCATCTCTCTCTTATTATTCATCTATCCATCCATCCTTCCATCTATCCATTTATTCCTCATTTGTATATCAAATATCTAACACCTGTCTCTCTGTCTCTCTGTCTATCTATCTTTCTATTTATCTTGTCTTAGTTATGGTTTCTACTGCTGTGAAGAGATAACATGACCACCATCAGACTTATAAAGGAAAGCATTTAATTGGGTTCTGTCCATTAACATCATGGCAGAATTATACCAGACTTCAGGGAGACACGGTGTAGGAGAAGGGAAGAGTTCTACATCCAGACCCTTGGGGAGCACGAAGGAAGAATAAGACACTGGACCAATGTTGAGCTTCAGACATCAAAGAGTATCTCTGGTGACACTCTTTCTCCAACAAGGCCACACCTCCCAATAATGTCTGTTAACCAAAGCCTCTGACAACACTGGTATTAAATTATTGACCTTAATTCTGCTTGACAAACTACTCTTAGTAGAAGGATTTAACATTTGCTGAACCTAGACTCAGATCTCACACAGTATGCCAAGCACGTCCAACTGTGACGAGATATTGAAAAATCTCCAGCTGCACCCATTAGGTAGTGTCTACACTATAGGCATTCCTGTGAAGGTAAGATGACAATGTTTAAGAGCACTGTAGCTCTGGAGACAAGGAGAGATCTTAGGGTAAATGTCACTGAGTTCTCTGTTTCCTTCTGCTTAAAAAGCCCAGATTCTGCATTCTTGAAAAAAGGGTCCCATATGCATTTGGAATAATTGTTATCCATGGTATTTGTCAGCTTCTTTGTTGCTTTCAAAGGACATACAATCTTCTTTCAACTTATCTTACCCAGCCATCTTCTGTGGTATCATTCAGTTGAACACTCATGGAAATACACTTCTGAAAGGCTGTCTGCCCATGTTAGTGTGAAGTCTAACCCTTCCCAGATCAGGAGATGAGGAGTTATTTCCCCCGACAGATGATTTCCGTGCATCTTAGGCAGTGGATAATAGTGCTGTGATGTTGATCATGGCAATTTCTTTTTCAATTTGCTGAGAGAAGGGAGTGATAGATATACATGGATGATGGTAAGGAGCAGAAATCTAAGCAACTGCAGGAAGAGAGGAAACACGGAAACAGTGACACTGAGAAATATACAACAGGGTTGTGAGTCAGGGACAGCCTTGATTTGCTATAGGATACTTATCCTTGCCCTTGAAACTCAAGCTGGTAGAAATGTCAGTGTCTCTTTAACAGCTCCCCTAGGACATATAGGGATAATTGAGCTGGCTTCATTCTCCAGAGCCCATCATATCCCCTAGTCTCTCAGGAGACTTTTCAGTTCCAAGTGATAAAACACAATTCAAACTGGCTTTAGGGAAAGGCAAAGTTTAGTTAAAGCCGAAATTCATCTAGGCATCAAAAGACAGTGAGTAACCTTCAAATGGGACTGGAATGGTGATTAAAAAATCTTGACCAGGATGCAGGTCTTGCTTTCTATTTTTTTTTACTGACATTATAATGGACACAATGTTAGGATATTTTACCTGGCTGTTTTAAGGTCATTTGAGTTTTTACAAAGCCTAAAGTGGTCAGTTGAGGTAACTCTAACAAAAACATTATGCCATAAAATGACTGGTCTAGCTAAATGAGGAAGATAGAACATACAGTGTCCAACAGTTTGCCACGGCAAGGCAGGAAAAGCCACCCATGCCTGGATTTGGAGGAGAGTTTCAGGGAGAACTAAAGGGAAGGGGCAGGAAGGTCCATGTGGCAGATGGGGTATACAAGTGCTTATTTATAATCAGTACTCTGTTTAACTTTGTGATATTGTTTTCTTAATTTGAACACCATTGGAATTCTGTAGTCACTGTGCTGTGAATTCAAAAATGAGCAATCACTTTCTATATGAGTCTCAATTTAAGACTAACATACTGAATAGAGAGTTTCTTTGTCAGTGATAAAGAAGCTGTGTGTATATAGGCCTGAGTTCAGACTCCAGAGACCTTATTCAAAGCTTTCCAAGGTGGAGTGTGTGCTTGTAATGTCACTGCATGGGAGGCAGACACAGTGGATTCTGGTACTGACTGGCCCAACTGCATCTTCTATTCAGGAAATCCTAGGTCCCTGTAAGTGATACTGTCTTAATTAGCATGGTAGTTGATTTCTGAGGAATGACCACTGAAGTTGTCCTTTGGTCAAATCACACACACACACACACACACACAGAGAGAGAGAGAGAGAGAGAGAGAGAGAGAGAGAGAGAGAGAGAGAGAGAGAGGAAAAGCCACCAAATAACCTTCCAAACCACATAACTGCAGATGCACAAATGCTAATTGTTTAATACACTTGGCATCATTTTTGTGTCAAGTGGCAGTCATGTGTGCAAGAATAGATGGTTGAACAGTGCCCCTTCCAATGGAAATAATGAGATTTTAGCTATTGGGTGGCTTAATTATCTTCATTGTGAGGCAGAACCCCACCCAACTTTCTGGAATCTTCCAGCTACCAGGGTCCCATCCCATTTTAAGAACTCCATCTATTAACATCTCCCTAAGGTCTCAAAGAGTGTCACTGCTACTGGCTGTTAAATATTTTGTAGCTGCTTTGGAGTGGTTGGGAAAAGAAGCCAGCTCATCAGGTGTGTGGTACATTAGTTGAAAAATTCACATTATCGTTATCAGACCTGGAAGTAAGAGGGAGAGCAGAATGAACTATATGAGAAATACAGCAGGTGAACATGACAGGAGCTGTAATGGGAAGAATTTGTTTCCTTTAAAGCATGGAGAAAGACTTGTGAAGACAGACAGCATAAATGGGTGTCAACCTGTAGAAGAAGAAAAATAGATCCATATTGTTCAGCATGCACAAAATGCAACTACAAATGGATTAAAGACCTCAATATTAATCTGACCACACTGAACTTGATAGATGAGAAGTTGAAATGAGTCTGCAATACATGGACCCAGGAGACCACTTCCAGTGTAGAACCTGAGTAGCATAGACCATGAGACCAAAAAGGAATAAATGTGACACCTCCTGAAAGTGAGAAGCTTCTGTAATGCAAAAGACATTGTCACTAAGACAAAAAGGCATCCTTTTGAATGTGAAAAATCTTCACCAGTCTGTAATCAAAATTCTGATCTCCAAATATGTAAAGAAATCCAGAAACTAGACATTAACACTCAAGTTACTGCAATTAAAAAGGGGTACTTAACTGAACACAGATTTCTCAACAGAAGACTTTCAAATGGGCAAAAGACAATGCCATGCTTAGCCTTTTTAGCAATCAGGGAAATGCACATCAGAACATCTCTGCTATACCATGTTACAACTGTCAGAATGGCTAAAACCAAAAACACCAATGATAGACTATGCTGAAAAGGATGTAGAGTAGAGGAACACCCATCCCTTGTTGTCGGGAATGCAGACTAGTGAAACTACATGGAAAATCAATGTGGCAGTTTTTCATGAAACTGGGAGTCATGCTACCTCAGAACTGAATAATTCCACTCTGTAAGAGCATTGTGCTCTTGAATACAGTTCCGTGGTTGTTTTAAGTAAAAGAGTGACTACTATTTTTAATAGAAATGATTAAATTTTTTTTATGAGTGTGAGTTTATCTGCACATTAGTGTGTTCACCATGTGCATTCAGTGCTTGTGTTGGCCAGGGTCAGATGTTCTATTACTGGAGTTACAGATGTTTGTATGGGTGGGAGGAATTGAAACCGGGTCTTCTGGAAGACAAGCAAGTGACCTTAAATGCTGAGCCATCTCTCTCATGCAAGAATGATAGTTCCCTTTCAGGGGAAGGCCTAATTACTAACAGACCTAACCACCAAAACCTGTGGAGGATATTTTGTTGTCCTAACAGGAGTCCAGGTGGTGGGTGACTCACTCATTCGCCCTCCCTCCCCTTCTCACTCTTGTCACCTTCTTGCTATCTTGTGCCCTTTTCTCTCTTGCTTAGGACACAGAACTCTTGAACAACACCATCCTCACTGGAAACATCATAGGGTTCAAGAAGAAAATTCTGTGTTGGATGTCTTGGATTATCTGGAATGCTGCTGGCCTGATAAAGATTTTGTGAAGGTACCAGAGAAACACTCATGCTCTGATGTTTCATTCTCTCTGTCTTTAAATCTCCAGAATGTTTTCTTTCTTTTTCTCTCCCTTCACCTTCACCATGTTCACACTTCTCACTCATGCATGTTCTGACTGAATATCTGTCATTTGAATCATTGGAGATGACCTTACAGAAGAGGAGATTATTGTCAACAAAGAAGCTTTTGTTTCCTTTGCTGGTTTTTGGTCTCAACAAATGATCTCTTCCCTTTTCCCTCTTCTTCCTTCCTCTCTGTCTTTCTCATAAGAGGGCTGCTTCCTTTACTTTGGCAATCGATACATCATTGCAGGTTTGACCAACTGGCAATGCCTAGTTGAATTATTTACTGAGTAGTCTTTCATTATGTACCCTACTTCCTGCAGCAGCTGTCTGCATTATCTAAATGAAGTCTCATACCAATAAAGCCTCCTTTACTTTTGCTCAAAAACTAATTTGGGGTCAATGTAAGATAATAAAACACACAAGCTTGATGCGTTAAAATTTTATTAATATACATTAAAGTAAAAGCTATTAAAATAACAAAATAAATGGAGAAAACAAAATTTTCCAGGATAAAAACAAATTTAAACAATACATAGCCACAAATCTAGCCCTTCAGAAAGTAATTGAAGGAAAATCACAAACCAAGGAGTCCAACAATGCCCACATTAACTCAGACTTCAAATGACCCTTGACCAGCACAACTTGAAGAAGGGAAACACACAAACTATACTACCAAAAGAAAGAAAGAAAGAAAGGAAAAATGACCGGAGTTAATAACCACTGGTCATTACTATCACTTAATATCAATGGGCTCAACTCACCTATAGAGAGGCACAGGCTAAGAGATTGGATACAAAAACAGGATCCAACATTCTGCTCCTTACAAGAAACACACCTCAACCACAAAGACAGACATCTACTCAGAGTAAAGGACTAAAAAATGTTTATCAAGCAAACGGACCAAAGAAACAAGCAGGTGTGGCCATACTAATTTCTAACCAAGTTGACTTCAAACTAAAATCAATCAAAAGAGATGGAGATGGACATTATTTACTCATAACAGGGACAATTCACCAGGATGAAGTCTCAATCCTGAATATATATGCGCCTAATATAAATGCACCCACTTTTGTAAAAGAAACGTTACTAAAACTCAAGGCAGTCATCAAACCACACACACTAATAGTAGGAGATTTCAACACTCCTCTCTCACCAATGGACAGGTCAATCAGACAGAAACCTAATAGAGAAATAAGAGGATTAAGAGAGGTAATGAATCAAATGGACTTAACAGATATCTATAGAACATTGCACTCAAATAAGAAAGAATATACCTTCTTCTCTGCAGCTCATGGAACCTTCTCAAAAAAGGACCACATACTCGGTAACAAAGCAAACTTACACAGTTACAAAAAAATATCGGTAACCACCTGTGTCTTATCAGATCACCATGGATTAAAGTTAGAATTCAACAACAATGCAATCCCCAGAAAGCCTATGAACTCATGGAAACTGGACAGTCAACTACTGAACCACACCTGGATCAAGGAAGAAATAAAGAAATTAAAGTCTTTCTTGAATTCAATGAAAACAAAGAGTCAACATACTCAAACCTATGGGACACTATGAAAGCAGTGCTAAGAGGAAAGTTCATAGCATTAAGTGCCCACATAAAGAACATGGAGAAAGCACACATAGGAGACTTAATAGCACACCTGAAAGCTTTAGAAAAAAAAAGAAGCAGACACACCTAGGAGAAGTAGAAGACTGGAAATAATCAAATTGAGGGCTGAAATCAACAAAATAGAAACACAGAAAACAATCCAAAGAATCAATGAAACAAAAGCTGATTCATGGAGAAAATCAATAAGATTGATAAACCCCTATCCAAACTAATCAAACGGCGGAGAGAGAATATGCAAATTAACAAAATCAGAAACGAAAAGGGAGACATAACCACAGACTCAGAGGAAATTCAGAGAATCATTAGATCTTACTACAAAAACCTGTATGCCACAAAATTGGAAAATGTGATAGAAATGGACACTTTTTTAGATTAGTACAATATACTACATTTAAACCAGGATCAGGTGAACAATCTAAATAGACCTGTTAGTCATGAAGAATTAGAAGTTGCTATAAAAAACCTCCCGACCAAAAAAAGCCCAGGTCCAGACGGCTTCAATGCAGAATTCTACCAGAACTTCCAAGAAGACGTAATACCTATACTCCTTAATGTATTTCACAATATTGAAAAAGAGAAGTCAATGCCAAATTCCTTTTATGAAGCTGAAGTTACTCTGATACCAAAACCACACAAAGACACAACCAAGAAAGAGAACTACAGGCCAATCTCACTCATGAACATCGACGCAAAAATACTCAATAAAATACTGGCAAACAGAATCCAAGAACACATTAGAAAAATTATCCATTATGATCAAGTAGGCTTCATCCCAGAGATGCAGGGCTGGTTCAACATACGAAAATCTATCAATGTAATCCATCATATAAATAAACTAAAAGTTAAAAAACCATATGATCATTTCATTAGATGCTGAAAAAGCATTTGACAAAATTCAACATCATTTGTGATAAAGGTCTTAGAGAGATTAAGAATACAAGGGTCGTTCCTAAGTATAATAAAAGCTATTTATAGCAAGCCATCTGCTAACATCAAATTAAATGGAGAGAAACTCAAAGCTGTTCCACTAAAATCAGGAACACGACAAGGTTGTCCACTCTCTCCATACCTCTTTAATATAGTGCTTGAAATTCTAGCAATAGCAATAAGACAACATAAGGGGATCAAAGGGATTCAAATTGGAAAGGAAGAAGTTAAACTTTTATTATTTGCAGACGATATGATAGTGTACATAAGCGACCCCAAAAACTCCAGCTAAGAACTCCTTCAGCTGATAAACACCTTTAGTAGCATTGCAGGATACAAGATCAATTCCAAAAAATCAGTTGCCTTCCTATTTACAAAGGATAAGGAAGCAGAGATGGAAATCAGAGAAGCATCACCCTTCACGATAGCCACAAATAGTATAAAATATCTTGGGGTAACTCTAACCAAGGAAGTAAAGAATCTATTTGACAAGAACTTTAAGTCAATGAAGAAAGAAATTGAGGAGGATACCAGAAAATGGAAGGATCTCCCTTGCTTTTGGATTGGGAGGATCATCATAGTAAAAATGGCAATTCTACCAAGGGCAATTTATAGATTCAATGCAATCCCCATTAAAATCCCAAAATAATTCTTCACAGATCTTGAGAGGACAATAATCAACTTTATATGGAGAAACAAAAAACCCAGGATAGCCAAAACAATTTTATATAATAAAGATCGTCTGGAGGCATTACCATCCCTGACCTCAAACTCTATTACAGAGCCTCAGTATTGAAAACAATTTGGTATTGGCATAAAAACAGAGAAGTCGACCAATGGAACCGAGTAGAAGACCCTGATTTTAACCCACAAACTTATGAACACCTAATTTTTGATAAAGAGGTAAAATTATTCAATGGAAAAAAAGAGAACATCTTCAACAAATGGTGCTGGCAGAACTGGTTGTCAACGTGTAGAAGAATGAAAATAGATCCATATCTATCACCATGCACAAAACTCAAGTCCAAATGGATTAAAGATTTCAATATTAGTCTGAACATACTGAACCTGATAGAAGAAAAAGTGGGAAGTACTCTACAACATATGGGTACAGGAGATCACTTCCTACGTTTATCCCCTGCAGCACAGACATTAAGAACAACATTGAATAAATGGGACCTCCTGAAACTGAGTAGCTTCTGTAAAGAAAGGACATTGTCACTAAGACAAAAAGGCAACCCACTGACTGGGAGAAGTTCTTCACCAACCCTGCAACAGACAAAGGTCTGATCTCCAAAATATATAAAAAACACAAGAAACTAGACTTTAAAACGCTAATTAACCCAATTAAAAAATGCGGCACTGATCTGAACAGAAAATTTTCAACAGAAGAAATTCAAATGGCCAAAAGACACTTAAGGTCATGCTCAACCTCCTTAGCGATAAGGGAAATGCAAATTAAAACAACTTTGAGATACCATCTTTAACCTGTCAGAATGGCTAAAATCAAAAACACCAATGATAGCCTTTGCTGGAGAAGTTGTGGAGAAAGAGGCACACTCACTCATTGTTGGTGGGAATGCAAACATGTGCAACCACTTTGGAAATCAGTGTGGCGATTTCTCAGGAAATTTGGGATCAACCTACCCCAAGATCCAGTAATACCACTATTGGGAATAAACCCAAGAGATACCCCATCAAATGACAAAAGTATCTGTTCAACTATGTTCATAGCAGCATTGTTTGTAGTAGCCAAAACCTGGAAACAACCTAGATGCCCTTCAATGGAGGAATGGATGAAGAAAGTGTGGAATATATACATATTAGAGTACTACTCAGCAGTAAAAACAATGACTTCTCGAATTTTGTGTGCAAATGGATGAAAATAGAAAACACTATCCTGAGTGAGGTATCCCAGACCCAAAAAGAGGAACATGGGATGTACTCACTTATAATAGTTTTCTAGCCATAAAGAAAAGACATTAAGCATATAATTTGTGATCCTAGAGAAGTAAAATAAGAAAGTGAACCCAAAGAAAATCATATAGTCATCTGCATGGAGATGTGAAGTAGACAAGATTGCAGGGCAAAAACTGGGAACTTGCGGGTGAGGTGGCATGGGGCAAAGGGGAAATGGGATGAGAAACATGAGAAGGGGAGGATGGGAGGAGCTCGGGGGATTGGGACGGTTGGGATATAGGAAGGGAGGATACAGGAGCAGCGAAGTATATATCCTATCTAAGGGAGCCATCTTAGGGTTGGCAAGAGACTTGACTCTAGAGGGGTTCGCAGGTGTCCAGGAATATGTCCCCAGCTGGTACCTTGGGCAACTGAGGAGAGGGAACCTGAAATGACCCTCTCCTATACTGATGAATATCTTGCATATCACCTTAGAACCCTCATCTGGCAATGGATCGAGGTAGTGACAGAGTCTCAGTTTGGAGCAATGGTCTGAGCTCTTAAGGTCCGAATGAGGAGCAGAAGGAGGGAGAACATGAGCAAGGAAATCAGGACCATGAGGGATGCACCCAGCCACTGTGACTGTGGAACTGATTTATTGTGAGCCCACCAAGCCCAGCTGGTCTGGGACTGAATATGCATGGGTTGATTCTGGACTCTCTTAGCATGGCGGACAATGAAGACAGATGAGAAACCAAGGACAATGGCACTAGGTTTTGATCCTAATACATGAACTGGCTTTGTGGGAGCTTATGCTGATTAGACGCTCAACTTCCTGGACGTAGATAGAAGACCTTCGTCTTCCCGCAGGGCAGAGAATTTGGACTGCTCTTCAGTATTGAGAGGGAGGGGGAATGGTGTGGGGGGAGGAGAAGAGGATTAGGGATAGGGGGAAGAGAGTTGGGGAAGGGGCAATATTTGGGAGGAGGGGAGGTAAATGGGAAACGAGGAGCAGGTGGAAATTTTAATTAAAAAAGAATAAAAAAATAAAGAAAAGTTAACAGATGAATTGCAAAAAAAGAAAAAAAGAAAATTAAGGCGATGTAAGACATTTTCAGCTAAATGACAGCGGAGAGAATTTGCTGATAATGTTGCAGCACTATAAGAGATGCTAAATGAAAGTTTCAAGCCAAAGGAAAAATGCCATCGCATGGAAATTTAGGTCTTAAAAGGCAAAGAAATGATGTGAAATTGAAAATGTTGTTCTACATTCTATAAAGCTAATTAGCTTGTTAAAGTAAAGCTGGTGATAGTATATTGGGATTTAAGTATATTTAGAAGTGAAATAAAGAGCAGTGGTGCCGAGGATGGTAAAATAAATAAATAAATAAATAAATAAATAAATAAAAACTAATTTGGGGTCAATGTAAGATAATAAAACACACAAGCTTGATGTGTTAAAATTTTATTAATATACATTAAAGTAAAAGCTATTGAAATAACAATAAAAAGCCTCATCATGCACATCCTGGCTTAATTTGAATACCAGCAAAGGAACACCCAGCTTGTAGTTGAGATATCTGGAAATGGGATACTTCTCCCGAATTCTCTTTATTAGTGATCGATGAATATTTTGGCTCCAAATTTTTTCGGAACCTTCTGGATGTTTCATTGTCCTTACTTTTTCTCAGAAAGATTTAAGATTAGTATTTATGTTGTCCCCACTATTTTTTGCATATTGGTTGCTCATTGCTCTTCTAACAGAATCCACAGAGAAAAAGGATTCTAAATTTGAATCAATCAGAGAGCTCCCAGTTCCAATTGGCTCAGATAGTGTAGGAAATTCACCCAAAGATCCTGCTCTTCAGATCTCATCTGCTTCTTTTGAGAGGTGAAAGGAGACCTGGTCTTAGGCTTTTCAAACTTACATTATACATCTGTTTATGTAGAGGTCAGAAGACAGCTTTTTCTCTCCCTTCACCACCACCATGTTCACACTTTTCTCTCTTGCATGTTCTGTCTGAATGTCTGTCATTTGAAGGAATGGAAATGCCCTTACAGAAGAGGAGATTATTGTCAACAAAGAAGCTTCTGTTTCCTTTGCTGGTTTTTTGTCTCAACGGATGATCTGTTCCCTTTTCCCTCTTCTTCCTTCCTCTCTGTCTTTCTCTTAAGTGGGCTGCTTCCTTTATTTTGGCAATCGATACATCATTGCAGGATTTACCCACTGGCGATGCCTAGTTGAATTACTTACTGAGTAGTCTTTCTTTATGTACCCTACTTTCCTGCAGCAGCTGTCTGCATTATCTGGATGAAGTCTCATACCATTAAAGCCTCCTTTACTTTGGCTTAAAAACTAATTTGGGGTCAATGTAAGATAATAAAACACACGAGCTTGATGAGTTAAAATTTTATTAATATACATTAAAGTAAAAGACTATTAAAATAAAAAGCCTCATCATGCACATCCTGGCTTAATTTGAATACCAGCAAAGTAACACCCTTATTGCATTTGAGTTATGTGGACATGGGATACTTCTACCCAATTCTATTCATTTGTGATCAATATTTTGACTCCAATTTCTTTCAGAAACTTCTGGAAGTTTCATTGTCCTTACTTTCTGTCAAAATTCTTTAAAATTAGTATTTATGTTGCCCCCCCTTTTCTTTGCATATTGGTTGCTCATTGCTCTTCTTACAGAAACTGCAGAGAAAAAAGGTTCTAAATTTGAATCAATCAGAGAGCTCCCAGTTCCAATTGGCTCAGATAGTGTAGGAAAATTAAATTCACCCAAAGATCCTGCTCTTCACATCTCATCTGCTTCTTTTGAGAGGTGAAATGAGACCTGGTCTTAGGCTTTTCCAACTTACATTATTCATCTGTTAATGTGGAGGTTACAAGACAGCTGTCTAGACTCATGTTCTTCCTTCCACTCTCTGGGTCTTTGTTTTCTGGGTCTGGGCTGGTTTAATACTTATAATATGGCCTTGCCTTAGAACTCCTGGCAATCCTTGTGCTCGTTAGGTTAAACAAATTAAACAAAGCAAGGGCTTCCATATTAGGAGTCAAGAAAAACCTGAGTTTAGGAGATAGGTACATATGAGACAGACTGACAATGCATATCTTCACACATGGAAACACACATACAAACACACACACACACAGCCATATATTTGAGACGGGTTACCTCATTGAACCAGATTGTTATTCATTTTTCCAGAACAGGTGGTCTAATTGGTGTATAAGTATGGATATGGTTGACTCTAGATCAAAGAGAGGTAGCTTAGTGCCAGACTTTGCCGAGAAGGGCCTAAGGATGTGTATGTGTGACTTCATACATATGGAAGCTGTTTCATTCTTTGTGTGTGTGTATATATGTGTGTGTGTATTCATGAATGTGAGTGTAAGTGGGCATTGCCACAGTAAGCATGTGGGCTTGAGGAGAGGAGAGGACAACCCAGCATATCAGTAGTTGCTTTCCATTTTGTTTGATATGGTGTCTTTATTGTTTTTGTTGCTTATTCAAGGCTAGTTGACTAGCTAGCTTCTGGAGAGTCTCCTGTCTCCACCTCCCAATTTGTCTTAAGAGAACTGGACTTGCAGATACTTGTACACATCCTGATTTTAAGTAGATTCTGAGAATTCAGTCACAGTGCCTTTCACTTTCATGGCAAGTGTTTTGCGTACTGTGGCAACTTCCTGGCCCATGAGTTAATTAATGTTACTATTATTTAATTCAGTAACATTTCTATTAGCCATAGTTTTCTAGAGTAACAGAACTTATAGAAAAAGTTTTAACAGAATGGTTTATAGGTTGTGGCCTTGTTAATCCCACTATGAAAGGAATGTCCAAAAGCAAAGTAGGTATTCAGTCCGAGACTCTGAATGTGTCAGCTAGTCTTTTGTACACACCAGAATTATAAAGAATTCTGTGTTAATGCTGGTGAGGGAATAGCCTTGCCTTTGAGAGCAAGCAGGCCGAGAAAGAGATTCCTCCTTTCATCTTTTTTTTTATAAAAGCTGCAAGCAGATGGTGTGGCCCAGACAAAAATGCCTCTTCCTACCTCAAAAGAGTCCTATCTCAAAGATCCAGATTAGGAGTGTGTCTTACCACTTCAAAATTGAAATTAAGAAGAAATACCCCTCCGTAAATATGCCCAGTCATTAAAATACTTATTAACTCTAGATGTAGTCAAGTTGACAACTAAGAATAGCCATCCCATCATTATGAATATATTGTCTATTCATATAGAAATCTGTATTTCTACCTCATAAAATCCTCCAAGGTTGTATGGCCACAGATCTACTTCACTTCCTATGAGACTTTTCTTAAGTCGGGCAGAGATGCCCCTTCATTGGAATGTCAATCCTGTTCACTGCAATCTACACCACCAGTTTAACAACTTGTAGGGGTGCAGGGATGTCACATTTACATGCTGATTTTCTGGTTTAGATTTTGCAGGAATATAGAAAGGTTATTATTCAGGGCCCCTCTTTTATAAAATAATGGGACACATACTACAGTTCATCCCAACACTCTGGTGGCAAAGTCTGTCTATGTAAAATCTGAAAGCGGCATTGGGAAGTGTGTGACTTAGCAATGATGTGAAGGGATGGAGGATTCTGGAAATCCAATCACAGAAGGAAATATTGAGTAAGGTAGGTGGCCAACTGGCCAGTCAACTCCAGAGGAATAAAATGTCATTGTATCAGGGGCCATCATAATGCTCTTCACATCTGTCAAGGAGCAATGTGGGGTAGATGCAGTGTGAATTTGCCTTTCAGCTCCTCAGATGTGGGTTCATTCTCAGTGGAAAGAAAAGTATGGTCATGCACTGAGTTCCTTGGTTAAGATTTTAGACTTTGGCAATGAATTCAGATCTTGATTCCATCCATCCTTTCTGTTGGAACTTTGTTAGACTGTGTAACATGTCTAAGCCTAGCTTCCTTATGTCTTAGGAAGAGAGGAGACAGGATTCAAAAGGCCAAATGAGAGAGTGGACAGGGTTCTTATAGAAAGATTTCTTCTAATGTCATTGTGTGAGGCAGGCCAATGTGATGGAGGAGGGCTGTATGTATATAGGTTTATAAAGAAACTGCCTGGCACTTTTGATAGGACAGCAGGTTAGATAGGCAGAGTAAACAGAACAGAATGCTGGGAGAAAGAAGCCGAGTAAGACAGACACCATGCCACTCCTCTCTGAGACAGAAGCAGCTTAAGAATCTCCCTGGTAAGCCAGCAGCTCATGGTACTATACAGATTATTTGAAATGGCTTAATCACGATGTGAGAACTAGCTAATAAGAGGCTAGAAATAATGGGTCAAGCAGTATTTAAAAGAATACAGTTTCTGTAAAATTATTTCTGGAAAAGCTAGCCAGAGCTAGAGACAGGTGGCAGGATGCAGCCTGCCATTCCTATAACAACAAAGAGCAGTCAAAGTTAAGCTCAAAGCGCTGCCACTGAAATGTGTATAATATAAATTGGAAACACAGTTGTTTAAAAAGATGAGTGTAACATTTTATGGAAATGTGTATGCATGCATGCAGAGGCCAGAATTAACTGTGGGTGTCTTCCTTACTTACTCTCTGTCATGTTTAAGATACATCATATCTTTGAACCTGGAGCTGACCAATTCCCCTTGACCAAAGAGTGAGACTCAGAGACCCAGGTGTGGCTGTCTCCACAGAACTGAGTGATGGGTTTATATCTTTAATTCTGAGATTCTTGCACAAGTTGAAGGGATCAAATTTATGTTCTTCATTTGTATGGCAAGCACCTTAATGACTGAGCCATGGCTGAAGAACAAGACAGTTGGTTAAAAAGTATTGAGCTCTGAGTTAATATTCTGAAACAGAAAAGGGAATGATATGACTTTAAAAGAAATGTTGGGGAGATTGAGATGAGAGACATTCAAACATGAATGCCTTTACTTCCTCCCCTCAAGAGTCCTGGTGGATGTGTCCAGAGGGCTACTGAATTATCACAGCATGGGGAAACGGCGAACTGTGAAGTCTGTTTGGGCTCAGGTCTTGATATCAAATTTAGGGTGTAAATATATAAAAGTGTACATCCAGAGTAGCATGCTATGGTTGGTCTATCCCAGTAGTATATTGCATTTCAAAGCAGATCTTAATTTGTGTAGATGCTAATTTTAGAGGGGCATGACAGCAGATGCTCAAGGCAGAGGTGCATTGTTATAGATGCTTAAGGTAAAGAAATATTGCTCCAGATGCTCAAGGCAGAGATACATCATTTTAGATGCTTAAGGCAGAGATTCATTACATGGGATTGAAATGGCATTCCATCTCCTGAGCTTTGACTGCCAGGATTTGTGGCTCATTAACCTTTAAAAATGCTTTCATTATCTTCCTGGAACTGGGACATGGGGTTCTTCATTTTCAGTTACCACCTTTGTCTCATCACTGCCTACATTTCGCATATTCTCAGTTTTTTATACATTCTGACTAGAAAAGCCATCTTTTGCAGTCTTAGCTTCTTCCAGAATGTAACTGAATATATTCTCTGGAACTCTGCAACTCCCCATGGTGTTACATGTCTTAGCTTTGGTATTACGTCCTCAGCTTCCATTGATGCTCAGATTTCTTCATCTGTTTCTTGTTGCTGCCAATGTGATTGTGGCCATGTATGTCATATCTCAAGCTGGATGCTCTATCTGTTTTTATTATTCCTGCAAGTGGTTCAATGCACTGTACCTGAGATAGAGACTCCTCTGGGGGAGAAGACGAGCAAAGAGGACATTTTGATGCCCTGGTATTACAACGCCAGATGAGATGCTTCCCCAAGCAGCAAGCATCCTGTTTATATGATCAGAAGAAAGGCAGATGTGACAGTGTAGACTGATATCATAACATCCTGGAAGATGCATTTTTTCCCAATTATGTTAGTTTTGAATCTTCCCCAAGGGTCATTCATAAGCCGTTTGTTATATCACTGAGACTTTTTGTTGAGACTCTAGGGAGATATGCCTCCTTCTGCCAATGGTGAGGATAACTCCAGGGAAAAAGGTCATCTGTGCCACACTCTAGCTGGCCCTTTCAGAGTAGAAACTTCCAATGCTTGGGCTAGCTGCTTGGAGATTTTGTGGCCTAGACAGGAGTAGTGACTATGGAAAATGCTGTGGCTGTTTCCTACTTAGCTCAGGTCTCCTTGTCCATTTTGAAATCCTACAGGGTAGTGCTCTCATACTCCCTCTCCTTTTCTTTTATCTCTCCTGTGTGAACCCATAATTTTACTTTCTTATCTGACTCTGACCCTTCCATCTACACATATAAATTTCTTTAATGCCAATATGTAGTTTTGGTTGATAGACTCTATCCTGCAGGAAACCTACTTAGATAGGAAGTAAACAACTCAAATTAGCTATAGAGAGTTTGATAACCTGAGCAGATTCACAAGGCAACATCCTCCAAACAGTATAATGGCAGTAAATATATAACAGAGCAATCATCACAGACAAATAGAAATGTTTAGATGAGGCTCAGATCAACTGAGCCAAAGATAAAAAAAAACACTCTTCAGATCACTGATCTGCCTCAAGGCTGCACAGTGAATTTCAGGTTCTCAGCCTTACTGAACTATTAACCATGCTGGGGTGGGCTTTGTTGAACCAACTGCTATTGAGTCATTTCTACTTTATAGGTGAGTTGAGCCCATTGATATTAAGTGATAGTAATGACCACTGAGACACTGTGTCTGAGCTAATGGGAGCTCAACAAAACAGCTGTGCTGGGACTGACAGTGCCTGGGATCAAAGTGGAAGCATTGAATGTGGCTGACAATTGGGGCAGAAGGAGAACCCAATGATAATGGCACTGGGATTTGTCTGTACTGCACATACAGGCTTTAATCGATCATATTATATGTAGATGCATACCTTCCTCAATCTGGATGGAGGGGGGGCAAGGGCTTCCCACAGGTCAAGGTACCCTGCCCTCTATGAGGACTGGATTTGGATTGGAGAGGATTGGTGGTTGCATGGTAGTTAGGGGGAGGAAGAAAGGTAGTGGAAATTTGAAATTTATTATTTATGAAGGAAGAAAAAATCAATAGAAGATAACCAATGGAGAGATGGGATCTAAGAAAAAAAACTTTCATGTGAGTTGTTGACTCAGACACCAAAGACTTTTTCAGAAAAATAAGATACAGGGATTGAGTTGCTTGGGCAAGAGTGTGACTTGAGTAATTGGGAAGATGAGTGGGGGCTTATTTTGGGTCCCCTGGTGGCTGTATACAGCTTTTGAGGAGCTGAATGCTGGATGTTTCTGTGGGTAAATAGGGAAGTAACAAGCTTGTGAGGGGATTTCTGACATAAGTAGAGCCTTGGTGATGTCACAAAGCCTTGGTTCTTTGGGTAGCAACTCTGTTCCACTCAAAGCACTAGTCTTCCATGAAGGTGGGTTTATTATCCTCACAGTGCCTGAGGAGGACAGTTCAGCTCCTGGTCTCCACAACTGTTCAACAGGCTTTTTGCACCTGAACATTTCGGGAAGATGGAATCTGGAGAGGTAGGACATTTTCTTTTGGTAAATATGTTTCCAAAGCAACTAAGACCTCTGTCGTACAAAAAAGTTTTCCTTCAAATGTCCTCCGTGTCCACCATTTCTGTTGTTACCAGCTCCTATATTTGATAGCTGTGAGGATGGTGAATGCCAGCTATTCTTCCCACTTTATCTTTGCTAACAATATCAAATTCATCAATCCACTAAAATGGCAAAGCTCCTCTTTGTCCATAAGTGTTTTAAAAGATACTAATTATTTCTCAATGGCTGCTGTTGCCCAGAATAATGAGTCTTTCAGGTTGAAGTGGGTCTCACAGTACTCACTTCCACAATGAAGACAGAGAATGGATTTATGTAAGAGACCTGGGTCTGGATCAGGAGACCCAATGCAGAGAGCCAGTGGATTGGAGTGCCATGACCTTGGGCAGGCTGTCTTGGATTGAGCCCCCTACCTATTAGCTTGATGTCGAAGGAGACTTGTGGATGTCCTTCGAATTCTTTGTTATCTGTTCAGATTTTTCTTACTCATTTCGGGGATAGGCATACCTTCTCCTCTCATTGACTTAGTCAGTCAGAAAGTAGGTTTCTCAGCAGAGGTCATTTGCCTTTGGGCAGCAGGAATGTGTCTCTGAGATTGATATACTGAGCTGTAGAGAAAAATTTGCAAATTTTCCTATTTATTTCTTAAGAGAAAATTACAGTTAGGTATGCAAACCTGTTGTTCAATATCTTTGTCTCCTGCACCACAGTTCTTCCAGAAAAGAGCCTTGACCTCATAGCCTCCCCTTGTTGTCCTTGCAGGCACTCATGGTTTAGGCCACGACTTGGTTTCTGAATTAAACAGAAGGAAATTTCTTTCAACCTAGGGAGTGGGCAGCTATGAAGCCCAAGCACAGAAAGATAGCCAAGAAACAGCGGACCAGGAGGTCAGTGGCCTATCTCAGTAAGTCTACAGCCATGATGAAGATGCCTCTTAGTATGAGATGCATGCCACCTGTCCAGAAGAGGAATGGGTCATCTCTCCAGAAGCAAAAACTGAGGAGGCCTTTTGAGGCCCTGGAGAATATTGTCGGCCGCAGAATTTCTCACGGCTGGAAGGAAGCCAATGAACCAATCACCCAGTGGAAAGCCATCATTCTAGATCAACTGCCAACAAATCCCTCTCTCTATTTGTTGAAGTATGATGGGATAGATTGTGTCTATGGATTGGAGCTTCACAGTGATGAAAGGATTTTAAACCTTAAGTTCCTGCCTAACAACGTACCATTTCCTCAGGAAACAGAAACTCATCTCTCAAACACCATAGTTGGCAGAGCAGTGAAACATACATTTGAGGGCACAAATGGCTCTAAGGATGACTGGAAGCGGATGGTCCTAGAGGAGGTGCCAATCATGAAGACCTGGTTCTATATTACCTACAAGAAAGATCCGGTCTTGTACGTTTACCACCTCCTGTTTGACTACCTTGAAGGCAACCTCCACATCATGCCAGGCTCTATGGAGGAGTGGACTGGGGTGGTCCAAGATGAGGTGCAGACCATGAAGACCTGTTTCTACATTACCTACAAGAAAGATCCAGTTGTGTACCTTTACCACCATCTAGATGACTACATTGTAAGCAACCTCCACATTATGCCAGGATGTCCTCCAATAAGGGTGAATTTGGAATTAGGCAGGGATTCCTTGGCAGGCAAAAGCATGCAGCACAACGAAAAAGATGAAATCCAAAAGATAGGTAAAATTATTTACCAAGTTCCCACCAAACCTTCCGTGCATTTCATCAAGTTTGATAATGACTTCCATATCTATGTCTATGATATGATGAAGATCTGTTAAAGTGAAATTCACAAATTTTGGGAGTAGGACTTAAAACTGTGTTTGGGGAACTCTTTTTTTCAGAAATACCTCAGGTCTTCTATTAATCCTGGTATCTTTCCCAATGGAATTTTTTTTTGCTCTAAAAATAAAATTTGTGAACATGTTATGTTGTTTGGTCAATGATGGAGTTTCTGGTGGATGGGACATCACAGAAAGACAGGCCTCAAAACAAAACAGGACTTATGGTCTTTTCCCCCTGGAGAGGGAATGATGAAAGAAGATGCAGTGTGTGGAAGAGGACAAGATGGCTGTTTAGGAAACAGAGGAGAGTGGCCAAAAAGATGTAGGATCTCAGAGAGGGAAAATGCGGGAGGGAAAAACATGTCATATGGAAAGATGTGACATCGAGGTGTTCGGACGTAAGACAATAGAGAGTGATGATGAAGGGTCACAAATGTGTACTCAGAAGCAAAGAAAATTGGGTTTCATTTGAATAATGGTTTAATTCATACCATCTGGAAGTCACTGGGTATATGAACTCCACTGGAGCATGTTGAGTGACCCGGATCCTCCTGCCTAAAGAAAAGTGTCTCCTCTCAGTGGCTCTTCTGCAATGGGGTGGACCTCAGGCTACCTACTTACTTTTGCCAGGCTTCTATCTACTACCTATTTTGTCATGCCTGGATTCTTTCTGTCTTGCACTCTCACAGGTCTTATGCATGCCATTCAACCCCTGTGAGTTCATTTAAACAATTGGCCTGCCTTAACTCTAAAACACTGTTCCCTTGTCATTGATCATGTTCTGTGGGATTTGTGCTATAAAACTCATAAACAGACTCACCCGCACCCAGGCTAAACTAGTAGTACATTGAATCACATTGGTGTGTGACATGCACAGATATGATGAATGCACCGAGCTCCATAAAATCAGTTACCTAGGGAATCAGTGATGTTAGGTGAAGTGTGGCAAAGACCCCACAAACCCATCAGACCCGAGGATACCAGTATGATATTGATGCCTGACTCCCATCATGCAAGGATCCTGACATCATTAACAGGGCAGTTTTGGTTCCTTCATCTCCAAAAACTTGGTTAGTAAGGTTGTAGGTGTCAAACTGCCATTCAGGGCCCAGCATGTAGGTCACCTGTGCCAGGTCAGGTGATTTGGCTACAATGTGGGTGAAAACTTGTACCAGGGCATGCTGGTACCATCGCCCCTTCTTCTCCTCAACATCATCATCACTCTCCTGGGTGGGTCTATAGCACAAAGAAGGCAAAATGGACTAAGCTTCCTCCTTAGTGGATAACCTTATCTACTCTCAATTTGGACTGACTTTCAGAGGGCATGTAGCACATTTTATCCTATTAGCCATCTCTTTCATTGGATCACTCACTTATCCAATGAATGATTGAATTTATCCATTCCTCCATGTCTCTATCTTCTTCAATCCCTTCTTCCATTTCCCCATGTCTTGTGTCTACAGGTTGCCAAGATAAATCTACTATGTCTCTTCTGTTCTAGAAACTTTCATTTGTAAAGAACTTGACCTCTCAGGGGTGAATTTTTATGAGTTCTCTGTAGATGGAGACTTATGAGGAGGAAAAGAGGAGCAACCATGACAACACTTGTCCAGTAGAGTTAGGCAGATTACAGATTGATGCCTTGCAAGCCTGTACAATGAGTCAGATTCCCCTGAGCTCTGTCACTGTGATCTCACATAGATAACTCATTCAGTGTTCACGTCCAGGACATTGAGTTTTAATTTTTGTCCTAATCTGGTAAAGAAACCAAGATGAGGAGAATAGAGGAGCCTGATGTAAGGCCACAAAATGGGTCATTTGAAAAGGTAAGACTTCATGCCTCCATGTGTGCTGCCACCCTTCTTAGGAAATCCATCTTTCCATAGATTAGCTATAGGCAACCCAAGTGTCCAGCACACTGCTAACCACAGGTTTGAACCTAACTGCCTTTGATTTCTGAAACAATTGCTGTCCCGTTAAGGTCTCACAACAACACAGTAAGGTATGTAAGAATGCCCCACCATCAGCTTAGAGCATGTTCAGGACACCAAAGAGCCAGCAAGTTATCTTTATTGGAAATACAAATGTTTCTGGAGGGACAAAAGGTTGTACATAAAAAAAAAAAAAAAAAAAACAAAAAAAAAACGATTGGTGTACTCACTACGATTTTATGTGATATGGCCCACACAGGCTTCTGGTTCTGAATACTTGGTCCTCAGGAAGTTTTGTAGGTTGTGGAGACCCAGAACCTAGCTGGAGGAATTGCAGTCTGAAAGCTCAAGCCTTGATGTTTCAGTGCATCCTTTCACTGGTCCCCAATGTTTACTGATTTCCTTACAGAGAATGAGAGGCCTCCTACTCATGCTGCCATGGCTTCTGCAACATGAACAGTGAGAACCCCCTTCACACCCTGGTTGCTCTCATCACATAGGAAGGTGTAAGTCACAAACAATCTCCCACATTAGTTTAGAATTATGATTCATAAAATGGTTATTACTTTTAAGGGGCAAACCTTACAGATTGCCATGCCAGACAACAGCCCTCTGCAGGATGAGGAGAGGAGCCTAGTAGCTGGATGTGGAGATGGATGCAAGAGAGCAAGCTGAAGGCAGTTGCTCCATTTTTAAAGAGAGAGACACCACACCCCAATGGCCTTTATCTCAGTTGCTATTGCCTGAAGGAGCAGAAAGAGCTCCTGCAACACACATATTTGGACATAGCAGCAAAATTTACCAGTATGTGACAAAAATCTATTTTAGATTATTTTTTTCATGCTTTCAGGTACATGGCAGAGACAGGCTCTGCTTCATGCATTTGTGTGACCAATGATTTCCCTTTATGAAAAAACCCACAAATGCTCCCAACAACATCATCAGCATTCAACAACATGTCCATGATTTCTTTGCTTTGCCTTTGATTGAGCGGTAAATCATGCTGCTAGTTAATCTGTGCAAGCAATGTGAATTTCTCTGTAAATATATAGACAGAATTGACAGATATCTTAAACATGTAAGGGGGTCACACTGCAATGGAGTGGGTTAATCATCACCATGTGACAGTGACATATTTAAGATCTCTCCTTTGTCATTAAATCTCAGAATTGTCAAGATGTTATGTTTTTGTGCAGACTTCTCAGGGTTTTCTCCCATTCATGGTTTCCATGGATGTTTGCTAGCTACGCTTACATGTCTTTTGCCAGATTCTGTCAGTTTTTGCCATGCACTCTCAGCTCCACAACTTCTCCAGCCCTAAGATTCTAGTTCCAGGCATTTTAGACACTTGTGACTGTTGCACGAGTGTCTCATGTTCCGCCTAAATGATTTGGAATGTTATTTAGCCTGAGTTTTAACTTCCATCCCTGAGTTCATTGACTTTCCTTGACCATCTTTCTTGGGCCACTGAGATGTACTACTAGGGGTTTGCTCCAGTTACTTCTCCATGCTGAGACAGCCTACACTCTCAGTACTACTGTGATAGTGTTTCTGTAGCAAGTATTCTTCTCAAGATAAGAAGAAATTTCAATATTATAATCCATCTGCTGTTATTGTGTCTTAAACACACAAACACACCCCCATAAGTTAATGCACACACACTGTTGATATCTCAACCTTAGGGTGCCGTTCTGGGGTTAGTAAGAGGCTTCTCTCTAGAGGGGTTCCCAGAAAGCCATGGGGTGACACCAACGAGGACCTTGGGCATGTGAGCTGTGGGTGCCTGCACTGTGCCATGTCCCTAGGCACTACGGGTGCTTTGTCCCATAATCAGACTGATGACTATCTTGAATATCACCATAGAACTGTTGTATGGAAAAGGATGGAGATAAAGACAGGGACCCACATCAGAAAACTAGACTGAGCTACCAAGCTCCAGTTGAAGAGCTGAAGGGGAGAGAATAAGAGCAGAGAACTAAGGAAAACAAGGGCTTGGTCCACCCACTGAGACACTGTGTCTGAGCTAATGGGAGATCAACAAAACCTGCTATGCTGGGACTGACAGAGCCTGGGATCAAATTGGAAGCATTGAATGTGGCTGACAATTGGGGCAGAAGGAGAACCCAATGATAATGGCACTGAGATTTGTCTGTACTGCACATACAGGCTTTAATCGATCATATTATATGTAGATGCTTACCTTCCTCAATCTGGATGGAGGGGGGCAAGGGCTTCCCACAGGTCAAGGTACCCTGCCACTATTTGAAATGGATTGGTGTGGAGAGGATTGGTGGTTGCCTGAGTAGTTAGGGGGAGGAGGAAAGGAAGTGGAAATTTGAAATTTATTATTTATGAAGGAAGAAAAAATCAATAGAAGATAACCAATGGAGAGATGGGATCTAAGAAAAAAAAAATTTCATGTGATTTGTTGACTCAGACACCAAAGACTTTTTCAGAAAAATAAGATACAGGGATTGAGTTGCTTGGGCAAGAGTGTGACTTGAGTAATTGGGAAGATGAGTGGACGCTTATTTTGGGTCCCCTGGTGGCTGTATACAGCTTTTGAGGAGCTGAATGCTGGATGTTTCTGTGGGTAAATAGGGAAGTAACAAGCTTGTGAGGGGATTTCTGACATAAGTAGAGCCTTGGTGATGTCACAAAGCCTTGGTTCGTTGGGTAGCAACTCTGTTCCACTCAAAGCACTAGTCTTCCATGAAGGTGGGTTTATTATCCTCACAGTGCCTGAGGAGGACAGTTCAGCTCCTGGTCTCCACAACTGTTCAACAGGCTTTTTGCACCTGAACATTTCGGGAAGATGGAATCTGGAGAGGTAGGACATTTTCTTTTGGTAAATATGTTTCCAAAGCAACTAAGACCTCTGTCGTACAAAAAAGTTTTCCTTCAAATGTCCTGCGTGTCCACCATTTCTGTTGTTACCAGCTCCTGTATTTGATAGCTATGGGGATGGTGAATGCCAGCTATTCTTCCCACTTTATCTTTGCTAACAATATCAAATTCATCAATCCACTAAAATGGCAAAGCTCCTCTTTGTCCATAGGTGTTTTAAAAGATACTAATTATTTCTCAATGGCTGCTGTTGCCCAGAATAATTAGTCTTTCAGGTTGAAGTGGGTCTCACAGTACTCACTTCCACAATGAAGACACAGAATGGCTTTATGTAATAGACCTGGGTCTGGATCAGGAGACCCAATGCAGAGAGCCAGTGGATTGGAGTGCCATGACCTTGGGCAGGCTGTCTTGGACTGAGCCCCCTACCTATTAGCTTGATGTCGAAGGAGATGTGTGGATTTCCTTCGAATTCTTTGTTATCTGTTCAGATTTTTCTTACTCGATTCGGGGATAGGCATACTTTCTCCTCTCATTGATTTAGTCGGTCAGAAAGTAGGTTTCTCAGCAGAGGTCATTTGCCTTTGGGCAGCAGGAATGTGTCTCTGAGATTGATATACTGAGCTGTAGAGAAAATTTTCAAATTGTCCTATTTATTTCTTAAGAGAAAATTACAGTTAGGTATGCAAACCTGTTGATCAATATCTTTGTCTCCTGCACCACAGTTCTTCCAGTAAAGAGCCTTGACCTCATAGCCTCCCCTTGTTGTCCTTGCAGGCACTCATGGTTGAGGCCACGACTTGGTTTCTGAATTAAACAGAAGGAAAGTTCTTTCAACCTAGAGAGTGGGCAGATATGAAGCCCAAGCACAGAAAGATATCCAAGAAACAGTGGACCAGGAGGTCAGTGGCCTATCTCAGTAAGTCTACAGCCATGATGAAGATGCCTCTTAGTATGAGATGCATGCCACCTGTCCAGAAGAGGAATGGGTCATCTCTCCAGAAGCAAAAACTGAGGAGGCCTTTTGAGGCCCTGGAGAATATTGTCGGCCGCAGAATTTCTCACGGCTGGAAGGAAGCCAATGAACCAGTCACCCAGTGAAAAGCCATCATTCTAGATCAACTGCTAACAAATCCCTCTCTCTATTTGTTGAAGTATGATGGGATAGATTGTGTCTATGGATTGGAGCTTCACAGTGATGAAAGGATTTTAAACCTTAAGTTCCTGCCTAACAACGTACCATTTCCTCAGGAGACAGACACTCATCTCTCAAACACCATAGTTGGCAGAGCAGTGAAACATACATTTGAGGGCACAAATGGCTCTAAGGATGACTGGAAGGGGATGGTCCTAGAGGAGGTGCCAATCATGAAGACCTGGTTCTATATTACCTACAAGAAAGATCCGGTCTTGTACGTTTACCACCTCCTGTTTGACTACTTTGAATGCAACCTCCACATCATGCCAGGCTCTATGGAGGAGTGGACTGGGGTGGTCCAAGATGAGGTGCAGACCATGAAGACCTGTTTCTACATTACCTACAAGAAAGATCCAGTTGTGTACCTTTACCACCATCTAGATGACTACATTGTAAGCAACCTCCACATTATGCCAGGATGACCTCCAATAGGGGTGAATTTGGAATTAGCCAAGGATTCCTTGGCAGGCAAAAGCGTGCAGCACAACGAAAAAGATGGAACCCAAAAGATAGGTAAAATTATTTACCAAGTTCCCACCAAACCTTCCGTGCATTTCATCAAGTTTGATAATGACTTCCATATCTATGTCTATGATTTGATGAAGATCTGTTAAAGTGAAATCCACAAATTTTGGGGGTCAGACTTAAAACTGTGTTTGGGGAACTCTTTTTTTCAGAAATACCTCAGGTCTTCTATTAATCCTGGTATCTTTCCCAATGGAATTTTTTTCTGCTCTAAAAATAAAATTTCTGAAGGTGTTATGTTGTTTGGTCTATGATGGAGGTTCTGGTGGATGGGACATCACAGAAAAACAGGCCTCAAAATAAAACAGGACTTATGGTCTTTTCCCCCTGGAGAGGGAATGACGAAAGGAGATGCAGTGTGTGCAAGAGGACAAGAGGGCTGTTTAGGAAACAGAGGAGAGTGGCCAAAAATATGTAGGATCTCAGAGAGGGAAAATGCGGGAGGGAAAAACATGTCATATGGAAAGATGTGACATCGAGGTGTTGGGACTTAAGAGGATAGAGAGTGATCATGAAGGGTCACAAATGTGTACTCAGAAGCAAAGAAAATTGGGTTTCATTTGATTAATGGTTTAATTCATACCATCTGGAAGTCACTGGGTATATGAACTCCACTGGAGCATGTTGAGTGACCCGGATCCTCCTGCCTAAAGAAAAGTGTCTCCTCTCAGTGGCTCTTCTGCAATGGGGTGGACCTCAGGCTACCTACTTACTTTTGCCAGGCTTCTATCTACTACCTATTTTGTCATGCCTGGATTCTTTCTGTCTTGCACTCTCACAGGTCTTATGCATGCCATTCAACCCCTGTGAGTTCATTTAAACAATTGGCGTGCCTTAACTGTAAAACACTGTTCCCTTGTCATTGATCATGTTCTGTGGGATTTGGGCTATAAAACTCATAAACAGACTCACCCGCACCCAGGCTGAACTAGTAGTACATTGAATCACATTGGTGTGTGACATGCACAGATATGATGAATGCACCGAGCTCCATAAAATCAGTTACCTAGGGAATCAGTGATGTTAGGTGAAGTGTGGCAAAGACCCCACAAACCCATCAGACCCGAGGATACCAATATGATATTGATGCCTGACTCCCATCATGCAAGGATCCTGACATCTTTAACAGGGCAGTTTTGGTTCCTTCATCTTCAAAAACTTGGTTAGTAAGGTTGTAGGTGTCAAACTGCCATTCAGGGCCCAGCATGTAGGTCACCTGTGCCAGGTCAGGTGATTTGGCTACAATGTGGGTGAAAACTTGTACCAGGGCATGCTGGTACCCTCGCCTCTTCTTCTCCTCAACTTCATCATCACTCTCCTGGGTGGGTCTAGAGCACAAAGAAGGCAAAATGGACTAAGCTTCCTCATTAGTGGATAACCTTATCTACCCTCAATTTGGACTGACTTTCAGAGGGCATGCAGCACATTTTATCCTATTAGCCATCTCTTTCATTGGATCACTCACTTATCCAATGAATGATTGAATTTATCCATTCCTCCATGTCTCTATCTTCTTCAATCCCTTCTTCCATTTCCCCATGTCTTGTGTCTACAGGATGCCAAGATAAATCTACTATGTCTCTTCTGTTCTAGAAACTTTCATTTGTAAAGAACTTGCCCTCTCAGGGGTGAATTTTTCTGAGTTCTCTGTAGATGGAAACCATATGAGGAGGAACAGAGGAGCAACCATGACAACACTTGCGCAGTACAGTTAGGCAGATTACAGATTGATGCCTGGCAAGCCTGTACAATGAGTCAGATTCCCATGAGCTCTGTCACTGTCATCTCACATAGATAACTCATTCAGTGTTCACGTCCAGGACATTGAGTTTTAATTTTTGTCCTAATCTGGTAAAGAAACCAAGATGAGGAGAATAGAGGAGCCTGATGTAAGGCCACAAAATGGGTCATTTGAAAAGGTAAGACTACATGCCTCCATGTGTGCTGCTACCCTTCTTAGGAAGTCCATCTTTCCATAGATTAGCTATAGGCAACCCAAGTGTCCAGCACACTGCTAACCACAGGTTTGAACCTAACTGCCTTTGATTTCTGAAACAATTGCTGTCCCGTTAAGGTCTCACAACAACACAGCAAGTTATGTAAGAATGCCCCACCATCACCTTAGAGCAATTTCAGGACACCAAAGAGGCAGCAAGTTATCTTTATTGGAAATACAAATGTTTCTGGAGGGACAAAAGGATGTACATTTAAAAAAAAAAAAAAACGAATGGTGTACTCACTATGATTTTATGTGATATGGCCCACACAGGCTTCTGGTTCTGAATACTTGGTCCTCAGGAGGTTTTGTATGTTGTAGAGACCCAAAACCTAGCTGGAGGAATCGCGGTATGAAAGCTCAATCCTTGATGTTTCAGGGCATCCTTTCACTGGTCCCCAATGTTTACTGATTTCCTTACAGGGAATGAGAGGCCTCCTACTCCTGCTGCCATGGCTTCTGCAACATGAACAGTGAGAACCCCCTTCACACCCTGGTTGCTCTCATCACATAGGAAGGTGTAAGTCACAAACAATCTCCCACACCAGTTTAGAATTATGATTCATAAAATGGTTATTTCTTTTAAGGGCAAATCTTACAGATTGCCATGCCAGACAACAGCCCTCTGCAGGATGAGGAGAGGAGCCTAGTAGCTGGATGTGGAGGTGGATGCAAGAGAGCAAACTGAAGGCAGTTGCTCCATTTTGAAAGAGAGAGACACCACACCCCAATGGCCTTTATCTCAGTTGCTATAGCCTGAAAGAGCAGAAAGAGCTCCTGCAACACACATATTTGGACATAGCAGCAAAATTTACCAGTATGTGACAAAACCTATTTTACTTTATTTTGTTCATGCTTTCAGGTACATGGGAGAGACAGGACCTGCTTAATGCATTTGTTTGACCAATGATTTCCCTTTAAGAAAAAACCCACAAACGCTCCCAACAACATCATCAGCATTCAACAACATGTCCATGATTTCTTTGCTTTGCCTTTGATTGAGCGGTAAATCATGCTGCTAGTTAATCTGTGCAAGCAATGTGAATTTCTCTGTAAATATATAGACAGAATTGACAGGTATCTTAAACATGTCAGGGGGTCACACTGCAATGGAGTGGGTTAATCATCACCATGTGACAGTGACATATTTAAGATCTCTCCTTTGTCATTAAATCTCAGAATTGTCAAGATGTTATATTTTTGTGCAGACTTCTCAGGGTTTTCTTCCATTCGTGGTTTCCATGGATGTTTTCTAGTTATGCTTACATGTCTTTTGCCAGATTCTGTCAGTTTTTGCCATGCACTCTCAGCTCCACAACTTCTCCTGCCCTAAGATTATAGTTCCAGGCATTTTAGACATCTTGTGACTGTTGCACGAGTGTCTCATGTTCTGCCTAAATGATTTGGAATGTTATTTAGCCTGAGTTTTAACTTCCATCTCTGAGTTCATTGACTTTCTTGACCATCTTTCTTGGGCCACTGAGCTGAACTACTAGGGGTTTGCTCCAGTTATTTCTCCATGCTGAGACAGCATACACTCTCAATACTATTGTGATAGTGTTTCTGTAGCAAGTATTCTTCTCAAGATAAGAAGAAATTTATGTGGTCCTATTATATGTGGATGCATACCTTCCTCAATCTGGGTGAAGTGGGGCATGGGCTTCCCACAAGTCAAGGTACCCTGCCCTCTATTAGGACTGGATTAGGAGTGGAGAGGATTGGTGGTTGCCTGAGTAGTGAGGGGGAGGAGGAAAGGAAGTGGAAATTTGTAATTTATTATTTATGAAGGAAGAAAAAATCAATCATAGATAACCAACGGAGAGATGCGAGTTAAGAAAAAAAAAACTTTCATATGAGTTATTGACTCAGACACCAAAGACTTTTTCAGAAAAATAAGATACAGGGATTGAGTTGGTGGGGCAAGAATGTGACTCGAGTAATTAGGAAGATGACTGGGGGCTTATTTTGGGTCTCCTGCTGGCTGTATACAGCTTTTTAGGAGCTGAATGCTGGATGTTTCTGTGGGTAAACAGGGAAGTAGCAGGCTTGTGTGGGGATTTCTGACATAAGTGGAACCTTGGTGATGTCACAAAGCCTTGGTTCGTGGTAGCAACTCTGTTACACTCAAAGCACTACTCTTTCATGAAGGTGGGTTTATTATCTTCACAGTGCCTGAGGAGGACAGTTCAGCTCCTGGTCTCCACAACTGTTCAACAGGCTTTTTGCACCTGAACATTTCCGGAAGATGGAATCTGGAGAGTTAGGACATTTTCTTTTGGTAAATATGTTTACAAAGCAACTAAGACCTCTGTAATACAAAAGAGTTTTCTTTCAAATGTCCTGTGGGTCGACCATTTATGTTGTTTCCAGCTCCTATATTTGAGAGTTGTCGGTTGGTGAATGCCAGCTATTCTTCCCACTTTATCTTTGCTAACAATATCATATTCATCAATCCACTAAAATAGCAAAGGCCCAATTTATCCATAGGTGTTTTAAAAGATACTAATTATTTCTCAATTGCTGCTGTTGCCTAGAATAATGAGTCTTTCAGGTTGAAGTTGGTCTCACAGTACTCACTTCCACAATGAAGACACAGAATGGCTTTATGTAATATACCTGGGTCTGGATCAGGAGACACAAATCTGAGAGCCAGTGGACTGGAGTGCCTTGACCTTGGCCAGGCTGTCTTGGATTGAGCCCCCTACCTATTAGCTTGATGTCGAAGGAGACGTGTGGATGTCCTTCGAATTCTTTGTTATCTGTTCAGATTTTTCTTACTCGTTTCGGGGATAGGCATACCTTCTCCTCTCATTGACTTAGTCAGTCAGAAAGTAGGTTTCTCAGCAGAGGTCATTTGCCTTTGGGCAGCAGGAATGTGTCTCTGAGATTGATATACTAAGCTGTAGAGAAAAATTTGCTAATTGTCCTATTCATTTCATAAGAGAATATTACAGTTACGTATGCAAAACTGTTCAGCACTGTCTTTGTCTCCTGCCCCAAAGTTCTTACAGAAAAGAGCCATGACCTCACAGCCTCCCCTTCTTATCCTTGCAGGCACTCATTATTGACGCCATGACTTTGTTTCTGAATTAAACAGAGGGAAATTTCTTTCAACCTAGAGAGTGGGCAGCTATGAAGCCCAAGCACAGAAAGATAGCCAAGAAAGAGCTGACCATGAGGTGAGTGGCCTATCTCAGCAAGTCTACAGCCATGATGAAGATGCCTCTTAGTATGAGATGCATGCCACCTGTCCAGAAGAGGAATGGGTCATCTCTCCAGAAGCAAAAACTGAGTAGGCCTTTTGAGGCCCTGGAGAATATTGTCTGTCACAGAATTTCTCACGGCTGGAAGGAAGCCAATGAACCAGTCACCCAGTGGAAAGCCATCATTCTAGATCAACTGCCAACGAATCTCTCTATTTGGTGAAGTATGATGGGATAGCTTTGTCTATGGATTGAAACCTCACAGTGATGAAAGGATTTTAAACCCTTTGTTCCTGCCTAACAACGTACCATTTCCTCAGGAGACAGACACTCATCTCTCAAACACCATAGTTGGCAGAGCAGTGAAACAAACATTTCAGGGCACAAATGGCTCTAATGATGACTGGAAGGGGATGGTCCTAGAGGACGTGCCAATCATGAAGACCTGGTTCTATATTACCTACAAAAAAGGTCCAGTCTTGTACATTTGCCACCTCCTGGTTGACTACCGTGAAGGTAACCTCCACATCATGCCAGGCTCTATGGAAGTGTGGAGTGGGGTGGTCCCAGATGGGGTGTAGACCATGAAGAACTGTTTCTACATTACCTATGAGAAAGATCCAGTTTTGTATCTTTACCACCGTCTAGATTACTACATTGAAAGCAACCTTCATATTAAGCCAGGATGTCCTCCAATAGGGGTGAATTTGGAATTAGGCAGGGATTCCTTGGCAGGCAAAAGCGTGCAGCACAACGAAAAAGATGGAACCCAAAAGATAGGTAAAATTATTTACCAAGTTCCCAACAAACCTTCCGTGCATTTCATCAAGTTTGATAATGACTTCCGTATCTATGTCTTTTCCCATTGGAGAGGAAAGGAAGAAAGGAGATGCAGTGTGTGGAAGAGGACAAGATGGCTGTTTTGCAAACAGAGGAGAGTGGCCAAAAAGACGTAGGAACTCAGAGAGGGATAATCCATGAGGGAAAAGCGTGTCATATGGAAAGATGTGACATCGAGGTGTTGGGACTTAAGAGGATACACAGTGTTTGTGAAGCATCACAAATGTATACTCAGAAGCAAAGAAAATTAGGTTTCATTTGATTAATGGTTTAATTCATACCATCTGGAAGTCCCTGGGTATATTATCTCCACTGGAGCATGTTGAGTGACCAGGATCCTCCTGCCTAAAGAAAAGTGTCTCCTCTCAGTGGCTCTTCTGCAATGGGGTGGACCTTAGGCTACCTACTTACTTTTGCCAGGCTTCTGTCTGCCACCTATTTTGTCATGCCTGGATTCTTTCTGTCTTGCACTCTCACAGGTCTTATGCATGCCATTCAACGCCTGTGAGTTCATTTAATCAATTGGCCTGCAATTACTGTAAAACGCTGTACCCTTTTCATGGATCATGTTCGCTATAAAAGTCATGAACAGACTCACCTGCACCCAGGCTAAACATGTACACATTGATGTACATTGGTGTGTGACATGCACACATATGATGAATGCACTGAGCTCCCTAGAATCAGTTACCTAGGAAATCTGTGATGGTAGGAGGAGTGTGAAAAAGACCCCACAAACCCATCAGACCGAAAATACCAGTAAGATATTGATACCTGACTCCCATCAAGGGGTTTTGGGGAGTGTGTGAATTAGGATTGAAGTGAGGGGATGGAGGATTCTGGAAATCAAATCACTGAAGGGAAGATTGAATAAGGTATGTTGCCAACTGGCCCATTAAATACAAAGGAATAAGATGTCAATGTATCAGTGGTGAGGGGTCCATCATAATGATCGGCATATCTGTTAAGGGGCAATGTGAAGTTAATGCAGTATGAACTTGACTTTCAGCTCCTCAGAGTGTGAGTTCATTCTCAGTTGAAAAAAAAGTATGGTCGTGCAGTGAGTTCCTTGGTTAAGATTTTAGACTTTGGTAATGAATTCAAATCTTGATTCCATCCTTCCTTTTTTAGACTGTGTAACATGTCTGAGACTAGCTTCCTTTTGTCTTTGGTAGAGAGGAGGGAGGATTCAAGAGGCCAAATGAGATAGTGGAGAGGGTTCTTACAGAAAGATTTCTTCTAATGTCATTGTGGGAGGAAGGCCAAAGCAATGGACGAGGGTTAAATGTCTATAGGTTAATAAAGAAACTGCCATTGCCCTTTTGGTAGGACAGCAGGTTAGATATGCAGAGTAAACAACAGAATGTTGGGAGAAAGAAGCCTAGTCAACAGACGCCATGCCCCCCTACCCCCTGAGACAGAAGCAGCTTATGATTTTCATAAGCTCATGGTGCTTCACAGATTATTTGAAATGGGTTAATCAAGATGTGAGAATTAGCAACTAACAGGCTAGACCTAATGGGCAAAGTATTATTTAAAATAATACAGTTTCTATGTAATTATTTTGGGTAAAGCTAGCCAGTGCGGGAACCTGGTGGCAGAAAACATTCAGCTGTTCCTACAACTCAAAAGAGCAGTCAAAATTAAGCTCAAAACTTCACCACAGAAATGTGTATATTTAGAAATTCAAATGACAGTTGTTTAATATATGAGTGTAACTTTTTATGGAGATGTGTATACATGCATGCAAAGGCCAGAATTAACCCTGGGTGTCTTCATTAATTACTCTCTGTCATGATTAAGATACATCATCTCAGCCGGGCGGTGGTGGCGCACGCCTTTAATCCCAGCACTCGGGAGGCAGAGGCAGGCGGATCTCTGTGAGTTCGAGACCAGCCTGGTCTACAAGAGCTAGTTCCAGGACAGGCTCCAAAACCACAGAGAAATCCTGTCTCTAAAAACCAAAAAAAAAAAAAAAAAAAAAAAAAAAAAAAAAAAAAAAAAAAAAAAAAAGATACGTCATCTCTTTGAACCTGGAGCTGACCAATTCCCCTTGACCAAACAGTGAGTCTTAGAGACCCAGGTGTTGCTGTCTCCTCAGCACTGAGTGATGAGTTGATATCTTTAATGACGAGATTTTTGCACAAGTTTGAAGGGATCAAATTTATGGTCTCCATCTGTATGGAATGCACCTTACTGAATGTGCCATGGCTGAAGAACAAGACAGTTGGTTAAAAAATATTGAGCTGTGAGCAAATATTCTGGATCACAAAAGGGAATCGTATAACTTTAAAAGAAGTGCTGTCGAGATTGAGATGAGAGACATTCAAACGTGAATGCCTTTGCTTCCTCCCCTCAAATCTCCTGGTGGATGTGTCCATAGGCCTACTGAATTATCACAGCATGGGAAAACTGTGAAATGTGAAATCTGTTTGTGCTCAGGTCTTGATATCAAATTTAGGGTGTAGTTATATAAAAGTGTACATCCAAAGGAAACATGCAATGGTAGGTCTATCCCAGTAGTATATCGCTTTTTCAAGCAGATGTTAATTTCTGTAGATAATCATTTTAGAGGGGTATGACAGCAGATGCTCAAGGCCGAGGTGCATTGCTATAGATGCTTAAGGAAAAGAAATATTGCTCCAGATGCTCAAGACAGAAATGCATCATTGTAGATGCTCAAGGCAGAGATTCATTACATGGGATTGAGATGTAATTTCAGCTCCTGAGCTCTGACTGCCAAGATTTGTGGCTCAATAACTTTTAAAAATGATATCAGTATCATGTTGGGATAGGGACTTGGGGTTCTTCATTGCTCAGTGACCACCCTTGACTCCCTCAGTGCCTCCTTTTTGCAGTCCCAATTTTTCTACTTTCTGATTATGAAAGCCATCTTTTGCAGTCTTAACTTTTTCCAGAATGTAACTGAATTTACTCTCTGAAACTCTGAAACTGCCCATGGTGTTACATGACTTAGCTTTGGTATTAGGTCCTCAACTTCCATTGATGCTCAGAATTCTTCATCTGTTTCCTTGTTGCTGCATATGTAATTGTGGCCATGTATGTTATACCTCATTCTGGATGCTCTACCTATTTTTCTGTTATTCCTGCAAATGGTTCATCCCAATGTACCTGAGAGAGAGACCACTCTGAGGTAGAAGACCAGCAAAGAGGACATTTTAATGCCCTGGTATTACAATCCCAGATGAGATGCTTCCCAAACCAGCAGGCATTCTGTTCATATGATCAGAAGAGAGGCAGATGTGCCTGTGTAGATTGACATCATCACATCCTAGAAGATGTATTATCTCCCAACTCTGTTAGTTATAATGCTTCTCCAAGTGTCCTTAATAAGCCTTTTTATTTTCATCTGTGAGATTGTTGTTGAGATTCTAGGGAGACATGCCTCCTTCTGTCCATGATGACGATAACTCCAGGGAAAATGGTCATATGTGGCACACTCTGGCTGCCCCTCTCAGAAGAGAAACTTCCAATGCTTGTGCTAGCTGCTTGGAGATATTGTGGCCTAGACAGGAATAGTGACTGTGGAAAGAGCTGTGGCTGTTTCCTTCTTAGCTCAGGTCCCCTCCTCATTTTGAAAGACTATAGGGTAGTGATCTCATACTCCCTTTCCTTCTCTTTTTTCTCTCCTGTCTGCATCCACAATTGCAACTTCTTATCTGACTCTGACCCTTCAACCTCCCCATTTATAGATCTTTAATGCCAACATGTAGTCTTGGTTGGTAAACACTATCCTGCAGGGAAACTACATAAAATAGAAAGTAACCAACTCAAATTAATTATAGAGAGTCCATTAAACTGAGCAAATTCAATAGACCCCTTCCTCCAAACAATAGGTTGGCAGTAAATATATAACCCAGCAATCATCACAGACAAATAGACATGCTTAGATGAAGCCCAGATCAAGTGAGCAAACAGATTTAAAAAAAAAAAACACTCTTCAGTTCAACAAGCTGATTTGTTTGTGGAAGCCACTCTTTAGTTAGTTTTCTGACCACGTTGACTTGAAATAATCACATAAAACCTATATTATTCACAATACTCTTTGGCCAATAGCTTAACCATATTTCTAGATTCCTCCCTCATTCTAAACTAACACATTTGCATTTATCTGTATCACCACTAGTTCATGTCTTACCAACAAATTTTTGTAGCTCCAGAGTAGGTGTTTTTCCCTGGTGGTGTCTAGGTGGCTTCTAACTGACCCCACCTCCTTTCTCCCAACATTGTTTACTTTTACCACCTAGGTCTATTCTGCTAAGCTCCTGGCTTAAATAATGTTATTCATTAACCAATAAAAACAAACATAGACAGAAGGACTTCCCAAACCAACCCTTTGTCCAATGTATAAATTCTAAGAACTGGTATAAAAATTTATTATTAAACGAAGTACTTGAAAGAGGTTGATGTTAATTCTCACGATCTGGAATAAATGTGTTGGTGGGGAACCTACTTCCTCAAGATGGGCTAGGAAATTTGGCTTTTGATATTCGTCATTTTGTATCACTTCTCTTAATGTCTTCATTATTTTATGAGCACACCACTGTTTTCCTGTGTGACTCTTTTGATATAGGGGTTTGCCATTGAATTTAAAGACCATCCTAACCTGAAATGACCAATTTTTGAGAATCATAAGCTTCTATTTACCAAGTTCATTTTTTAAATAAAATCCCTCAGATGGCTACCATAATTAAGATATATGCTTTCCTGCTCCCATATCCATCCTTACTTTATCCCAATCATCCCAATTCCCCAAGTTCCCCCCATCCTCTCCTTCTTACTTTTCTCCTCCCATCCCCTCTTATCCTATCCCACCCCACCCCCCAGATCCCAAATTTTTGCTTGACAATCTGGTCTACCTTTCATATCCAGGAGAATAACTATATGTTTTCCTTTGGGATCACCTTCTTATATAGCTTCTTTGGCATCACAAATTATAGATGCAATGTTCCTTGTTTATAGCTAGAAACCAATTATGACTGAGTACATCCCATTTTCATCTTTTCGGGTCTGGGAAACCTCACTCAGAAAAGTGTTTTCTATTTCCATGCATTTGCATGCAAAATTCAAGAAGTCATTGTTTTTTACCACTGAGTAGTGCACTACTGTGTATATTTTCCACACTTTGTTCATCTATTCTTACATGGAAGGGCATCTAGGTCGTGTCCAGATTCTGGCTATTACAAATAATGCTGCTATGAACATAGTTGAACAAATGATTTTGTAATATGATAGGGAATCTCTTGGGTATATTCCCCAGTGTGGTATTGCTTGGTCCTTGGTTAGGTTGATCCCAAATTTCCTGAGAAACCGCCACACTGATTTCCAATGTGGTTGGACAAGTTTGCATTCTGACCAGCATTTGATGAGGGTACCCCTTCCTCCACAACCTCTCCAGCAAAGGCTATCATTAGTGTTTTTGATTTTAGCCATTTTGACAGGTGTAAGTTTATATCTCAAAATTGTTTTGATTTGCATTTCCCTGATCGCTAATGAGGTTGAGCAGGACCTTAAGTGTCTTTTGGCCAATTAAACTTCTTCTGTTGAGAATTCCCTGTTAGTTCAGTGCCCCATGTTTTAATTGAGATAATTAGCATTTTAAAGTCTAGTTTTTTGATTTCTTTATATATTTTGGAGATCAGACCTTTGTCTGTTGCAGGGTTGGTCAAGATCTTCTCCCAGTTAGTGGGTTGCCATTTTGTCTTAGTGACAGTGTCCTTTGTTTACAGAAGCTTATCAGTTTAAGGAGGTCCCAATTATTCAATGTTGCCTTTATCATCTGTGTTGCTGGGGTTATACATAGGAAGCAATCTCCTGTGCCCATATGTTGTAGGTTACTTCCCACTTTCTCTTCTCAGGTTCAGTGTGTTCAGATTGATATTGAGGTCTTTGATCCATTTGGACTTGAGTTTTGTGCATGGTGATAGATATGGGTTTATTTTCATTCTTCTACAGGTTGACATCGAGTTCTGCCAGCACCATTTGTTGAAGATGCTTTCTTTCTTCCATTGTATACTTTCAGCCACTTTATAGAAAATGAGGTGTTCAGATGTTTGTGGGTTAAAATCAGTATCTTTTATATGATTCAATTGGTCGAATTCTATGATTTTATGCCAATACCATGCTGTTTTTATTACTGTAGCTCTGTAATAGTGTTTGAAGTCAGAAATGGTAATGCCTCCAGACATTTTTTTATTGTATAAGATTATTTTGGCTATCCAGGATTTTTTGTTTTTCCATATAAATTTGATTAATGTCCTCTCAATATCTGTCAAGAATTTTGATGGGCCGGGCGATGGTGGCGCATGCCTTTAATCCCAGCACTTGGGAGGCAGAGGCATGCAGATCTCTGTGAGTTCGAGACCAACCTGGTCTACAGAGCTAGTTCCAGGACAGGCTCCAAAGCCACAGAGAAACCCTGTCTCGAAAAACCAAAAAAAAAAAAAAAATAAGAATTTTGATGGGATTTTGATGGGGATTGCATTGAATCTATAAATTGCCTTTGGTAGAACTGCCATTTTTACTATGTTGATGCTCCCAATCAAAGACCAAGGGAGATCCTTCCATTTTTGGTATCCTCTTCAATTTCTTCCTTCAATTCCTTAAAGTTCTTGTCAAAGAGACCTTTCACTTTCTTTTGTTAGAGTTACCCCAAGATATTTTATGCTGTTTGTGGCTACGTGAAAGGTGATGCTCTTAGTGGGTACTAGGACTTGGGTATATCTCTTTTATGTCCTGGTTCCCTACTCTACTGTGTATTCACATGTTCTCATTACAAAGACTATGTTACTTGGCAAGAGGCACTACATTTTACTTAACCCTGTGTGATTTGTTTTTCCTTTGTTAAATAGTATCTTTAATGCATTTGAGAGAAAGGAAATGAAATGCTATTTCAATGTCCTAAATGTGCTTTAATCCTTGGGCATCTTTCCTTCTGAGGGTTGGTTTTGTGTTAATTTCATGTGTGTACTTGCAAAATGTCATGGTTTCATTCCGTTTGCTGTGACAAAACATTGTGACAAACAAGCAAGCAAAAAGCATCATGAGAAAAACAACTTAAGGGAGAGAAAAGGTTTAATTTGGTTCACCATTTCAGAGGGATTGGTTCAAAAGCTTTGGGAATGGCATAGTAACAGGAGTGTGAGGCTGACTGGCCACATTGCCTCAACAGTTAGGAGGCAGAGAGAGAAGAGGAAGTTGGGTGATTCTATAGATTCTTAGAGCCTATCTTCAGTGGCATACTTCTTCCAGCAATTCTATGCCTCCTAAAGGTTTTGCAACCTCTTTAAAGAGCAGCACATGTTGCCGATAAAATGTTCAAATATGGGAGCTTATGGGGACATTTCTCACTCAAACAGCAATAAGTTCTATGACAGTAGCTTCCAGAAATAACCAGTGAAAACTATTATCACCCATGATGGGCAGCTTCTCATACTCAGGGAGAGATAAATATTAACTCATGCACAACTTGAAGATGGCTCCTGTAACTTTAAGCTGTCATAACTACATGCACAATATATAGGCATCAGGTAGATTGATAAAAATGCAACATTGAAAGTCTAATCAATATTAATACTTTAAAGTCTTTTAACCCCATGTAAGGATCCTTCTTTGAAGAAACTGGTCTGTGGGAGAAGTAGAGGCGACAAGTTGAATTACAGGGAAAAGGATAAAATGTTCTCTAGCTTCATCAGCTGTTTGAGGAGCTGGTCAGTGAAGCTCCATGGGAAATGAGCACAAGCCCCACAGTAGCAGCTTTATTGGATCAGTGTGTGCCAGCACAGTAGGCTGTTTGATCGAAGTCTCCCTAAGTATTTGGGCTTCCAGAGTAGATTAAATGGAAGTCAAGTGTGTTCGGAGAGGGCTCCTCAGAGAGACACATGTGTTGACATAATCCCTCAAGCAGTGGGAACAGGCCAGGTGTAACAGACAGGGAGAGGGGGATTTGACAGGACAAGGATGAATTCTGGAATTAGCAACTATTATTTTCATTGTATTTTGACATCATAGAAACCCAAACAAACCTGCCTCTTTCAATTTGACTTGAAAGAACATAGAGAGAATTCTAAAAACTCAAAGAGACAAAGCCATTTCTTTTCCTCTTTTAATGTACAATGCTTCACGCAAAAAAATACTATATAATAAAGCCCAACTCTTTGTCTATTTCTGGGCACAAATTTCCTTCTTTTCCATCATTGCCAGGAGCCACACAGCTAAGAAAAATTTGTCCGGCAGTTTGGCTCTTGGTCATTTTGCTGGTACTTTGGAAATTTTTTGTTTCATTTCGTGTTGGAGATGTGTGATATATTGTTCAGGCATATACACTGTGTATTCTCAATCTTTTTTTTCTGAAACTTCATTACTGAAGGCGCAAGTCATAAACAATCCCACACCAGTTTGGAATTGTGATTAATAGGGTGGTATTTATTTAAAGGGGAATAAACTTACAGATCACCATCCCAGACAACAGCCCTCTGCGCACGCAATTAGGAAGAAGTCTAGTCGCCAGAACCAGAGCAGGAAGTAAAGAGAGAGAGGAGGAAAGTAGCCACTTGTTTTTTTAAAAGGAAAGAGACCACACCACAATGGGCTGGTATCTCGGTGGCTATTGGCTGGAGGAGCAGAAGGACCTCCCACAACACCTCCCCCTTTTGTTTAAGTAAGAGAGTTCTAAACCTACTACAAAATTATATACAATAAGTAAAAATATCCGATTCTAACTAGCTTAGGTCTTATATAATAAATAGCTGGGCTAAGTCATGAGTCGAAAGTAAGAACATTTATATAGTCTTCAACCCCATCGAAGATCTGTGAAGGGAAATAATGTTTCCTGAGTAATTAGAAAGTGCAACAAACACCTTCCAAAACATGCAACAAATCACAGAGACAACTAGCTACCTGGACAATCACCCAAGGTCACGTTTGCAGTGTTGAAGCAACCAACTTTGGCTAAGGCCTAGCATAACTGACACACCATTTTCAAAGTCAAGAAACTTGTCAAAACTATCTTACCCTGTCTTGGCAGGATATGACAGTCCTGTATTTTCCATTCACAGATACACTGTATTTCTGTCAGTGGTTGAGGTATGAGCATTTCTTTACCCAAAGGCCAGTTCAGCCAAGAAGAAAGGCTCCAGGTGGAGTGTCTTTGGTGCTCAACATTCTCTCGGGAATAGAGCAGTGTTGCCAGGAGCAATTGTGTCTCACTACCACAAAACTCTGAGTTAGATTAAAAGACATTTTCTACAGCTCTTTGAAGAGGTTGAAGATTATCTATCTATACTGAGTATAATCTCTATGTATCTAAAGAACCTGATTAGTCTAATTATAAATGACAAACTTAGAATACTATTGATCTATATAATTCTCAATACCTATCTAACTTAAAGACTAAGACAAAAAACAACTGTGAAACAAATGAGGATAATGACCTCCAAATATAAGCAATGTACAAATATACATTGCAGTATGGTAAATATATATCAATACACAAGCAAAATGTAAGTATCTTAATCAGAGGTAGAAATGTACACTGCAATATGGTAAATATATACAATATATATCAATACAATATGTGTCAATACATAAAAAATGTTTTTAAACAGAGGTAGAAACATGCATGCATAAAATAGTCAATATAATTTCACTTTGTATCAATATATAAGAATCGATACCAATACATTTGTCTCAAAACAATAACTCACAAGTACCAACAAGTACCAATCTATTATCCCTCTTTTTTTTCCCAAATGATCCCCGAGCTTATAAAATTTTTTCCCCAACCCTCAACCATATACCAATTTATAATCAACCCCTAAATGATGTCCCTAAACCCAAGGGCAAACTTTACTGGGAGAGGGGACGTCGTCCTCTAGAGTTACTTCCAGCTGTCATGGGGGCGACGTTCTTTCTGGGGGATCCTGTGAACGTAAAATGATGGTTAAATTTCAAGATCGATGTCTTCTAAAATTGCAAGTAGTCTCTGACATATTTTGCAAGTCTGGCCAGAATGTTGTATAAGAGGTGCACCATTTCAGCTAACCAAGTTGGGATCATCTTGTGCAGCTGGTACCCAAAACAGGTCTTGTAGTAGCTCTATCAGTATCATGACGTCATATCAACCAGGTGTCGTCGTTGTTATGGGGCCCCATCTTCTTCCTGGAAAATTTAAATGTCATTTCAGGAAAAACTCATTGTTCATTGTGAAAAACTTAAACATTAATCATATAGACATACACACACACACACACACACACACACACATATATATTCAATGAAAGGAATGATAGATATATTCAATGAAAAGTATGATAGATATGAAGAAAAGCAAAGATGTTTTCTAAACTCATATTTCTTTCTGTCCCCTATCATGGGTCTTGACAATAGACAGAAACTCCAGAAACTCTGGGTTTTTCTCTTACCAACAGGCTTGGAATTGGAGAGGGACTGAGCCAGAGTCCACCTTCAAAACCAGCTCTATAAATTTAGAAATATGGTTTAGTATATTTTACTTACACAACTTATTTAGTTTTCTTGATAGTTCCTATTGGGCAGGTATTTTTCCATCTGTCAGTATCCAAACATCCAGGATCCCTTGAATTTTTCAAAGATGAGTGTTTTCCTGTGGAGATAAAAACAGAACCCTGCCCCCATTCTATACGTTTTTCTTACCACCTGTAGGAATATCATCATTGTGGATGAGTTCTCATTTCTCCTTTCCAAGAGATTTCTCCTCTTCAAATCAAACCTTTATTAATTTTGATGGTACCCACAATTTTTCTTCTCCTGTGGAAACCAGAGCAAAACCCCTTCTCCAACGTAGCACATCTCCTGGCTTTCATTGAGAGGTCAGGACATCTTTGAAGTAAATTGGTTGATTTAATTCAGCAGACTTTTCCATTATCCAATGTCTTTCTGCTGCTGTCGTTCCTTTCTCATTAGCGTTAAGAAATTTCAAGGTCAATAAAGCATTATGTAATCTATTTCTGGGAGTATTTTTGGTCCCTTTCTGTTTGTTCAGCATATCCTTTATAGTACAATTTGATCTTTCTATAACTGCCTGACCTGTGGGTAATGTGTTTTAGATTATAATAAGCAAAAAAGCATTTCATTTTCTTAGATACATATGCTGGACCATTATCTGTCTTTATTTGTGCAGGTATTCCCATGATGGCCATAACTTCCAATAGATGTGTGATTACTGAATCAGCCTTTTCTGAGCTCAGGGAAGTAGCCCATTGAAAACCTGAATACGTGTCTATGGTGTGGTGTACATATTTTAATTTACCAAATTCCATAAAGTGGAACACATCCATCTGCCAGATTTCATTTCTCTTAGTACCCTTTGGGTTACTCCCTGCAGGCAACGGTGTTTGATTATAGAAAGAACAAGTAGGACATCTCTTTATAATGTCTTTAGCTTGTTGCCATGTAATGGAAAATTCTTTCTTTAGGCCTTTACTATTGACATGATGCTTCTTATGAAATTCTGAGGCCTGCAACACGCTTCCAATCAATAATTGATCAATCTCAGCGTTGCCTTGTGTTAGAGGACCAGGCAGACCTGTATGGGACCGGATGTGTGTTATGTACATTGGACAAAGCCTGTTCCTGATTATGTCTTGTACCTGGATAAACAATGAAGTCAACTCTGTGTCATCTGGTATAAATTCAGTGGTTTCAATATGCAAGATAACTCTTTCTGTATATTGTGAATCTGTAACTATATTAAGAGGTTCTTTAAAATCCCTTAGCACCATAAGAATGGCATATAATTCTGCCTTCTGGACAGAATTATAAGGGCTTTGTTCCACCTTACTCAATTCATCTGACTTATAACCTGCTTTCCCTGATTTATTTGCATCAGTATAGAACGTACAGGCTCCAGTTATTGGAGCATCACGTACAATTCTAGGAAGAATCCAAGAAGTTCTCTTTATGAGGTTAAGTCTACCACTTTTGGGATAGTTGCTATTAATTTCTCCCAAAAAATTAGCACAAGCTCTTTGCCATGGTTCATTGTCTTCCCATAACTTTTTTATTTCTTCAGTAGTAAAAGGCACTATAATTTCTGCTGGATCTATACCTGCTAGTTGACGAAGTCTCAGTTTACCTTTTATAATTAATTCAGAGACTTTTTCCACAAAAGTTTTTAATTCTTTACTTGGTTTATTAGGTATAAATATCCACTCTAAAATAATATCTTCCCTCTGCATTAGAATCCCTGTAGAAGAAATTCTGGAAAGTAATATGACTAGGATGCAGCTAAGATTTGGGTTCATCCTATCCACATGTGCCTCCTGTAATTTTTCCTCAATCATTGTCAGTTCCTTTTCTGTTTCAGCTGTCAGTTTTCTTGGACAATTCAAATCTTTATCACCATCTAAGGTTTTCTTTAAATGAACTATTAGATCAGGTGTTATGCCAACAGCTGGTCGTAGACTGTAAATGTCTCCTAACAATCTTTGGAAGTCATTAAGAGTCTTTAACCGGTCTCGCCTAATTTGTGCCTTTTGCGTTTTAATTTTCTCTAACCCTATTCTGTAACCTAGGTAATTAATAGAATTTCCTCTTTGAATCTTTTCAGGGGCAATTTGTAATCCCCACCTAGGCAAGACTTTCTTTACTTCTTCAAACATCCTTTCTAAAGTATCCTTATTTGAATCAGATAACAAGATGTCATCCATGTAATGGTAAATTACGGACTTGGGGAATTGTTTACGAATTATTTCCAATGGCTTACTTACAAAATATTGGCTCAATGTAGGACTATTGAGCATACGCTGTGGGAGGACAGTCCATTGATATCTCCTATTAGGCTGAGAATTATTATAAGTAGGCACTGTGAAGGCAAATTTTTCTCTATCATTTTCTTGTAATGGTATGGTGAAAAAACAATCTTTCAAATCAATAACTATAAGAGGCCATCCTTTTGGTAATAGAGAAGGCAAAGAAATTCCAGATTGTAGTGGGCCCATAGGTTGAATTACCTTGTTGACAGCTCTTAAATCTGTCACCATTCTCCATTTACCGGATTTCTTTTTTACAACAAACACAGGAGAATTCCAAGGGCTGGTTGATTCTTCAATATGGTGAGCATCTAGTTGCTCTTGCACCAGCTGTTCCAATGCCTGTAATTTATCTTCAGCTAGAGACCACTGTTTGATCCATATTGGCTTCTCAGTTAGCCATTTTAAAGGTAGGGCTGTTGGTACCTCTAAAGGTTCGGTATTTGCTGTATGTTCTTGTACAGCCTGAATGGCTGGTAACGTTTTCCCATAATATCTCATCATGTCCTTCCCAGAATTATGAGTTCCTGGAACTACAGGAATGTTAATCTGGGTATTCCATTGCTGTAGCAGGTCGCGGCCCCAGAAATTTATTGCGATATTGGCAATATATGGCCTTAGTCTTCCTATTTGCCCTTCAGGCCCTATGCATTCAACCCATCTTGTGCTTTGTTTTACACGAGATAGGGTTCCAATTCCCAGGAACTGAACATCTACCTCTTGAAGAGGCCAATTCGGATGCCAAGATTCTGGAGTAATGATACTTACATACACACCTGTGTCTAATAAGACTTCAATAAAAGTGCCATTTATACAGACTCTTAGCTTTGGTCTTTGATCATTAATAGAAGTCTGCCAAAATATGCGTTTACTCTGTCCTACTGGGTTATTTTTACTCATCCTCCATGCGTAATTCATCATTTAGACCAGTAATATTTTTTAGGGCAGAAATTGGAGCTTTTAATTTTCTTGGTGAGGCACGTTCTCTACTGTGACTGGGAATGACTGGGCCACTGTTGGCTTGGGGGCCTGCGAGAGGCCCCTCAAGGAGTTTCCCGGTGGTATCGGGTTGCCTTGTCTGTCTGTTGTTGACCTGCATTCGCTGGACCAATGTCGGCCTTTACTGCATCTCCTACATATACCTGAAGGCCGAGGTCTCCTATTTTTGTCATTCCCAGAAGGGATATTATTCCTAGAAATCCTTTGCCTGCAATCCCTTTTCAGATGTCCTAATTTACCACAATTAAAACACCTGGCAGTTTGATGTCTCCTCATTGCTTGGGAATTCGCTTCTCCTACCAAAGTTTCATCATTATAGCTAAACGTCTCAACATTCATTGTATGCTGAATCCATTCATCCATAGGTGCTGATCTAAACTTTAAAGGCCCAATTATCTTTTTGCATTCTATGTTTGCATTCTCAAAAACTAGAGATTCAAGAAGTAGTCTTCTAGCTTCTGGGTCTGTTAGCCCTACGTCCAGAGCCTTAATTAATCTTTGCAAAAAGTCAATAAAGGGTTCTCTCTGTCCCTGCCTAATTCTGGTATATGATTCAACCCTTTTTGCTGGATCTTGTAGCCTATTCCAAGCATTTAAAGCTGCTTGGTGACATAAACACAGTACTTCATCATCATAAAGAGCTTGTACCTGTGGATCAGCATATTGTCCTACACCAAGAATTTGATCTTGGGAAACCTCCACACCTTTTGCTCTTCCTTGCTGTTCCATATGTTTGTATTCTTCTCTGAAATAGATTCCAAACATCAAGGAAGGTCCATTATCTAAAACTGCAGACACGAACTGATGGAAATTGTGGGGGATAGCTCTAGCATTAGAAGCCCAAGTCCTTATCATTTCCTTAACATATGCAGAGTGCAAGCCAAAGGTAACAATAACTTGCTTAATTTCTTTTAGATCATTCATTGCTATTGGCATCCATCTAGCTTCTCTGACTCCCTTTGAGCCTTTAGAAGTTGACGCTTTATTAGAATGAATTACAGGGTATGTCGCTAATACCCTGGGTAAGCCAGATCTAATAGCTGGTGGTGGCATTGTATCCTGTCTTTGTGCCTTCTCACTCTGTTCACCAACTCCAATAATTTCTTCAATCATTTCAAGTCTTCTTATCATTTTCTCTCTTAAATCTTGAATCTCCTGAGCTACATGTGTTTCTAGTGATTTCACTGAGGTATCAATTTTTTTGTCCGCATTCTGCACCTGTGATTTCAAAGCTTTTGAATCCTGAATCTCCTGACCTGTATTAGTTTCTGTTAAAGATTTTATGGTTCTTAGGACCATATTTTTCCTAAGTAATAGAATATTCAAAAGAATACTGAAATCTAGTAACCAGTAAATTAAGTTATCTCCATAGTGATATAAACCTTGCATGAAAAAAACCATTGTTTTGGTAGTCAAAACAGTAAAATTCATGTTGGAAATGAAAACTTTCATATTACCTATTATCCAGCAGGTGGCGCTGTTCCCAAGTCGCGACGAAAACAGGGTCCTGTTTCAGTGTCCGCCTAGTATTTGTTAAAAACTGGGAAATGCCAGTTGCACAACAAAGTAAATGTAATTAAATCAATTCCGTACATGGAACCATAAACCCAGAATCCAGGGGTAGAGAAGAGTAACCCAGAAGCCGTGTTTGCCTCCAGGTGACAGAGTTGTCCCAAGGGGTTGCAGCTTTCCGCAACCGGTAACCGCGTGCTCTGGTTCGTTCCGCTTAAGAGCTGCGCTTGCAAAGGAGATTTGAAAGTGATTCAGAAAAGATAAAACCACGTGGGCAGAGACTATGCAGGCCTGTGAAATTTAAATCCACGTAGCGAGGCAAACGATAAGCTGCGTCGAAACTTGAAGTCAATCTGAGGTGTCTAAAGGGAAAATATAAAAAACTGCAGCAAGAAAAGCAACTGCATGATGATTTATGTTAAACTGCTGGCTCCACGCACAAGGCACAGGCCGCAAGGAACAGGCCGTGGCCGAACTGGCGGCTGGCACCCGAGCGGGGGGGAAGGAGGGGTCCTAAAACCAAACGTTGGGTGCCAAATGAAGGCGCAAGTCATAAACAATCCCACACCAGTTTGGAATTGTGATTATTAGGGTGGTATTTATTTAAAGGGGAATAAACTTACAGATCACCGTCCCAGACAACAGCCCTCTGTGCACACAATTAGGAAGAAGTCTAGTCGCCGGAACCGGAGCAGAAAGTAAAGAGAGAGAGGAGGGAAGTAGCCACTTTGTTTTTAAAGGGAAACAGACCACGCCCCAATGGGCTGGTATCTCGGCGGCTATTGGCTGGAGGAGCAGAAGGACCTCCTGCAACACATTACACTTTCAATATCAATTAGAGCATATTTTAATTTTTCTCTAATTAAGAATAAGCATCCTGGCACTACTTCTACCTTTATCTAGGCAATCTTGGAATGAGCCATCTTGAACCTACATACTTCCAGCATCTCTCAGGAGTTGTGCAACTTCACTTCCTTCCCACCCATTACATGATTTGAATACCTGTTGCTCTCCTTCTCAAGACAGAGACCTGGGCAGATCTGGTTGCTGGTACCTAATGACTTCCATGGATACAATTATTGTCTGCTGTACATGTGCTCCCTGGGAATTAAGTGATTCAAATACATTTTGTTATTTGATGTAAGTGTAATTAGATAGTGGGTGGAACTATCAGCTTTATTGGAATTACTTGAAACAAACTGCCAAGTTCAACTTAGTCACACACATGTAAGATTCAGTCCCAAGTAGGGGTATATCTAGGGACAGGATATATGTGACAAGGCTAGTGACCACTTCTGCCATATGTTTCCTAACAACTTTTCAGAGCAGTAATGGATGTCCATGAAAGGTAAATCTTTAAATGAATGCCGTATAGGCTTTCTTTTATGTTATAGGTGTTTTTCCAATGCATTGATGTTATCAAAATTACTCACGATCAATATCACAGTTGACTTTTTTTCAGTTTTTTTTATTAATTTATTTCTTTATTAAATATTTCTGTCTCTTCCCCGGCACTGCCTCCCATAACCTTCACCCTCCCCCATCAGTCCTAAGAGCAATCGGGGTTTCCTGCCCTGTGGGAAGTCCAAGGACATCCCACCTTCTTCCAGGTCTATTAAGGTGAATATCCAAACAGCCTAGGCTCCCACAAAGCCAGTATGTGCAGTAGGATCAACACCCAGTGCCATTGTTCTTGACTTCTCAGCAGTCCTCATTGTCCGCTATGTTTATTGAGTCCAGTACTATCCCATGTTTTTTGAGACCCAGTCCACCTGGCAATGGTGAGTTTCCAAAAGAACATCCCCTTTGTCTCAGTATGTGGGTGCACCCCTCGTAGTCCTGAGTTTCTTGTTCATGCTCTCTCTCCTTCTGCTCCTGGTTTGGGGTTGTAGTCTGGTGCTCCAATGTGGGACTCTGTCTCTGTCACCTTTCATCGCCTGATGAAGGTTAAAATCCAGGAGGATGTCTATATGTTTTCCTTTGTGTTCACCATCTTATTTAGCTTTTCTAGGGTCATGAATTATAGAGTCAATGTCCTTTATTTATGGCTAGAAACCAAATATGAGTGAGTACATCCCATGTTCCTCTTTTTTTGGGGGGTCTGGCTAACCTCACTCAGGATAGTATTTCTATTTCTGTCCATTTGCATGCAAAATTCAAGAAGTCATTGTTTTTACTGCTGAATAGTATTCTAATATGGATATATTCCATTCTTTCTTCATCCATTCTTCCATTGAAAGGCATTTCGATTGTTTCCAGGTTCTGGCTATTACACACAATGCTGCTATGAAAATAGTTGAGCATATACTTTTGTTGTATGATAGGGCATCTCTTGGGTATATTCCCAAGAGTGATATTGCTGGGTCAGGAGTATGTTGATCCCGAATTTCCTGAGAAAGTGCCACACTGCATTCCAAAGTGGTTGCACAAGTTTGCATTCCCAACAGCAATGGATGAGTATACCCCTTTTTCTACAACTTTTCCAGCAAAGGCTATCATTGGTGTTTTTGATTTTAGCCATTCTGACAGGTGTTAGATGACATTATAAAGTTGTGTTGATTTGGATTCTCCTTATCTCTAAGGAAGTTGAGCATGACCTTAAGTGTCTTTTGGCCATATGAACTTCTTCTGTTGAGAATTCTCTGTTCAGTTCATTGCCCCATTTTATAATTGGGTTGATTAGCCTTTTACGGTCTAATTTATTGAGTTCTTTATATATATTGAAGATCAAACCTTTGTCAATTGTGGGGTTGGTGAAGATCTTCTCCCAGTATGTGGTTTGCCTTTCTGTCTTAGTGACAGTGTCCTCTGCTTTACAGAAGCTTCTCAGTCTCAGGAGGTCCCATATTTTCAAAGAGGCCCTTAATAACTGTGCTGTTGTGGTTATACGTAGGAAGTGGTCTCCTGTGCCCATCTGTTGTAGAGTACTTCCCATTTTCTCTTCTATCAGGTTCAGTGTGTTCTGACTCTTATTGAGGTCTTTAATCCATTTGGACTTAAGTTTTGTGCATGGTGATAGACATGGATCTATTTTCATTCTTCTACAAATTGACATCCAGTTTTGCCACCATAATTTGTTGAAGATGATCTTTTTTATCCATTGTATGCTTTTAGCTCGTTTATCGAAAATCAGGTGTTCATAGGTTTGTGGGTTAAAGTCCGGGTCTTCTTTACATTCCGTTGGTTGACTTCTCTGTTTTTATGTCAATACCAAGCTGTTTTCAATACTGTAGCTCTGTAATAGAGTTTGAAGTCAGGGATGGTAATGCCTCCAGACAATCCTTTATTGTATAAGATTGTTTGGGCTATCCTGAGTTTTTTATTTTTCCATATAAAGTTGATTATTTTCTTCTCAAGGGCTGTGAAGAATTTTGATGGGATTTTGATGGGGATTGCATTGAATCTCTATATTGCTTTTGGTAAAATTGCCATTTTTACTATGTTGATCCTCCCAATCCAAGAACAAGTGTGATCCTTCCATTTTCTGGTGTCCTCTTCAATTTCTTTCTTAAAAGACTTAAAGTTCTTGTCAAAGAGATCTTTCACTTTCTTGATCAGAGTTACCCCAAGATATCTTATGCTATTTGTGGCTATCGTGACAGATTTGTGGCTATCGTGACAGGTGATGCTTCTCTGATTTCCCTCTCTTCTTCCTTATCCTTAGTGTATAGGAAGGCACCTCTTTCTTGAAGTTGATCTTGAATCCTGCCACATTACTAAAGGTGTTTATCTGCTATAGGAGTTCTTTGGTAGTGTTTTTGTGGTCGCTTATGTATACTATCATATCATCTGCAAATAACAAATTTTCACTTCTTCCTTTCAAATATGTATCCTCTTGATCCCCTTATGTTGTCTTATTGCTATTGCTAGAACTTCAAGCACTATATTGAAGAGGTATGGAGAGAAAGGACAGCCTTGTCGTGTTCCTGATTTTAGTGTGATGGCTTTGAGTTTTTCTCACTTTAATTTAATGTTTGCTGTTGGCTTGCTGTAAATAGCTTTTATTATATTTAGGTATGACCCTTGTATCCCTAATCTCTCCAGGACCTTTATCATAAAGGGGTGTTGGATTTTGTCGAATGCTTTTTCAGCATCTAATGAAATGATCATATGGTTTTTTTCTTTCAGTTTATTTATATGATGGATTACATTGATAGATTTCCCTATGTTGAACGAGCCCTGTATCTCTGGAATGAAGCCTACTTGATCATAATGGATAATTTTTTTCATGTATTCTTGGATTTGGTTTGCCAGTCTTTTATTGAGAATTTTAGCATCACTGTTTAGGAGTGAGATTGATCTGTAATTCTCTTTCTTGGTTAAGTCTTTGTGAGGTTTTGGTATCAGGGTGACTGTAGCTTCATAAAAGCAATTTGGCAGTGACTCTTCTGTTTCTATATTGTGAAATACCTTCAGGAGTATAGGTATTAGGTCTTCTTGGAAGTTCTTGTAGAATTCCACATTGAAACCATCTGGTCCTGGGCTTTTTTTGGAAGGGAGGTTTGGATAACAGCTTCTAATTTTTTGCGACTAACAGATCTATTGAGATTGTTTGCCTGGTATTGGTTTAGCTTTGGTATATGGTACTTATCTAAAAAAATGTCCATTTCTTTTGCATTTCCAGTTTTTTGGCATATAGGCTTTTGTAGTAAGATCTAATGATTCTCTGAATTTCCTCTGTGGTTATGTCCCCTTTTACATTTTTGATCTTATTTATTTGAGTGTTCTCTCTCTGTCGTTTAGTTAGTTTGGATAAGGGTTTGTCGATCTTGTTAATTTTCTCCAAGAACCAACTTTTTGCTTCATTGATTCTTTGGATTGTTTTCCGTCTTTCTATTTTGGTGATTTCAGCCCTGAGTTTGATTATTTCCAGTCTTTTACTCCTCCTGGGTGCGTCTGCCTCTTTTTTTTTTCTAGAGCTTTTTTTTTTTTTTTTTTTTACTTATTTATTTATTTTTATTCTTTTTTAATTAAAATTTCCACCTGCTCCCCATTTCCCATTTCCCTCCCCTCCTCCCAAATATTGCCCTCCCCCCACTTCCCTCCCCCTATCCCCACTCCTCTTCTCCTCCCCCCACTCCATTCCCCCTCCCTCTCGTTACTGAAGAGCAGTCCAAATTCCCTGCCCTGCGGGAAGACCAAGGTCCTTCTATCTACATCCAGAAAGGTGAGCGTCCAAACAGGCTAAGCTCCCAAAAAGCCAGTTCATGTATTAGGATCGAAACCTAGTGCCATTGTCCTTGGCTTCTCATCAGTCTTCATTGACCGCCATGCTCAGAGAGTCCGGAATCAACCCATGCTTATTCAGTCCCAGACCAGCTGGCCTTGGTGGGCTCCCAATAAATCAGTTCCACTGTCACAGTGGGTGGGTGCATCCCTCGTGGTCCTGATTTTTTGCTCATGTTCTCCCTCCTTCTGCTCCTCATTTGGACCTTAAGAGCTCAGACTGTTGCTCCAAATTGAGACTCTGTCTCTACCTCGATCCATCGCCAGATGAAGGTTCTAAGGTGATATGCAAGATATTCATCAGTATAGGATAGGGTCATTTCAGGTTCCCTCTCCTTAGTTGCCCAACGTACCAGCTGGGGACATATTCCTGGACACCTGCGAACCCCTCAAGAGTCAAGTCTCTTGCCAACCCTAAGATGGCTCCATTAGATAGGATATATACTTCGCTGCTCCCGTATCCATCCTTCCTATATCCCAACCATCCCAATCCTCCGAGCTCCTCCCATCCTCCCCTTCTCATATTTCTCATCCCATTTCCCCTTTGCCCCATGCCACCTCACCCGCAAGTTCCCAGTTTTTGCCCTGGAATCTTGTCTACTTCCCCCTCTCCATGCGGATGACTATATGATTTTCTTTGGGTTCACTTTCTTATTTAGCTTCTATAGGATCACACATTATATGCTTAATGTCTTTTATTTTATGGTTAGAAACCGATTATGAGTGAGTACATCCCATGTTCCTCTTTTTGAGTCTGGGATACCTCACTCAGGATAGTGTTTTCTATTTCCATCCATTTGCACGCAAAATTCGAGAAGTCATTGTTTTTTACTGCTGAGTAGTACTCTAATATGTATATATTCCACACTTTCTTCATCCATTCCTCCATTGAAGGGCATCTAGGTTGTTTCCAGGTTTTGGCTATTACAAACAATGCTGCTATGAACATAGTTGAACAGATACTTTTGTCATTTGATGTGGCATCTCTTGGGTATATTCCCAATAGTGGTATTACTGGATCTTGGGGTAGGTTGATCCCAAATTTCCTGAGAAATCGCCACACTGATTTCCAAAGTGGTTGCACAAGTTTGCATTCCCACCAGCAATGAATGAGTGTGCCTCTTTCTCCACAACCTCTCCAGCAAAGGCTATCATTGGTGTTCTTGATTTTAGCCATTCTGACAGGTGTAAGATGGTATCTCAAAGTTGTTTTAATTTGCATTTCCCTTATCGCTAAGGAGGTTGAGCATGACCTTAGGTGTCTTTTGGCCATTTGAATTTCTTCTGTTGAGAATTCTCTGTACAGATCAGTGCCCCATTTTTTTATTGGGTTCATTAGCATTTTAAAGTTTAGTTTCTTGAGTTCTTTATATATTTTGGTGATCAGACCTTTGTCTGTTGCAGTGTTGGTGAAGATCTTCTCCCAGTCAGTGGGTTGCCTTTTTGTCTTAGTGACAGTGTCCTTTGCTTTACAGAAGCTACTCAGTTTCAGGAGGTCCCATTTATTCAATGTTGCCCTTAATGTCTGTGCTGCTGGGGATAATCGTAGGAAGTGATCTCCTGTACCCATATGTTGTAGAGTACTTCCAACTTTTTCTTCTATCAGGTTCAGTGTGTTCAGACTAATATTGAGGTCTTTAATCCATTTGGACTTGAGTTTTGTGCATGGTGATAGATATGGATCTATTTTCATTCTACTACACGTTGACAACCAGTTCTGCCAGCACCATTTGTTGAAGATGCTCTCTTTTTTCCATTGAATACTTTTAGCTCCTTTATCAAAAATTAGGTGTTCATAAGTTTGTGGGTTAAAATCAGGGTCTTCTACTCGGTTCCATTGGTCGACTTCTCTGTTTTTATGCCAATACCAAACTGTTTTCAATACTGAGGCTCTGTAATAGAGTTTGAGGTCAGGGATGGTAATGCCTCCAGACGATCCTTTATTATATAAGATTGTTTTGGCTATCCTGGGTTTTTTGTTTCTCCATATAAAGTTGATTATTGTCCTCTCAAGATCTGTGAAGAATTTTGATGGGATTTTAATGGGGATTGCATTGAATCTATAAATTTCCCTTGGTAGAATTGCCATTTTTATTATGTTGATCCTCCCTATCCAAGAGCAAGGGAGATCCTTCCATTTTCTGGTATCCTCCTCAATTTCTTTCTTCATTGACTTAAAGTTCTTGTCAAATAGATCCTTTACTTCCTTGGTTAGGGTTACCCCAAGATATTTTATGCTATTTGTGGCTATCGTGAAGGGTGATGCTTCTCTGATTTCCATCTCTGCTTCCTTATCCTTTGTGTATAGGAGGGCAACTGATTTTTTGGAATTGATCTTGTATCCTGCAACGCTACTAAAGGTGTTTATCAGCTGAAGGAGTTCTTTGCTGGAGTTTTTGGGGTCGCTTATGTACACTATCATATCGTCTGCAAATAATGAAAGTTTAACTTCTTCCTTTCCGATTTGAATCCCTTTGATCCCCTTATGTTGTCTTATTGCTATTGCTAGAATTTCAAGCACTATATTAAAGAGGTATGGAGAGAGTGGACAACCTTGTCGTGTTCCTGATTTTAGTGGAATAGCTTTGAGTTTCTCTCCATTTAATTTGATGTTAGCTGACGGCTTGCTATAAATAGCTTTTATTATAGTTAGGAACGACCCTTGTATTCCTAATCTCTCTAAGACCTTTATCATAAAGGGATGTTGAATTTTGTCAAATGCTTTTTCAGCATCTAATGAAATGATCATATCGTTTTTTTTCTTTCAGTTTATTTATATGATGGATTACATTGATAGATTTTCGTATGTTGAACCAGCCCTGCATCTCTGGGATGAAGCCTACTTGATCATAATGGATAATTTTTCTGATGTGTTCTTGGATTCGGTTTGCCAGTATTTTATTGAGTATTTTTGCGTCGATGTTCTTGAGTGAGATTGGCCTGTAGTTCTCTTTCTTGGTTGTATCTTTGTGTGGTTTTGGTATCAGAGTAACTGCAGCTTCATAAAAGGAATTTGGCAATGACTTCTCTGTTTCTATATTGTGAAATACCTTAAGGAGTATAGGTATTAGGTCTTCTTGGAAATTCTGGTAGAATTCTGCATTGAAGCCATCTGGACCTGGGCTTTTTTTGGTGGGGAGGTTTTTTATAACAACTTCTAATTCTTCGTGACTAACAGGTCTATTTAGATTGTTCACCTGGTCCTGGTTTAACTTTGGTATATGGTACTTATCTAAAAAAGTGTCCATTTCTATAACATTTTCCAATTTTGTGGCATACAGATTTTTGTAGTAAGATCTAATGATTCTCTGAATTTCCTCTGAGTCTGTGGTTATGTCTCCCTTTTCGTTTCTGATTTTGTTAATTTGCGTATTCTCTCTCCGCCGTTTGATTAGTTTGGATAGGGGTTTATCAATCTTATTGATTTTCTCCATGAACCAGCTTTTTGTTTCATTGATTCTTTGGATTGTTTTCTGTGTTTCTATTTTGTTGATTTCAGCCCTCAATTTGATTATTTCCAGTCTTCTACTTCTCCTAGGTGAGTCTGCTTCTTTTTTTTCTAAAGCTTTCAGGTGGGCTATTAAGTCTCCAATGTGTGCTTTCTCCGTTTTCTTTAAGTGGGCACTTAATGCTATGAATTTTCCTCTTAGCACTGCTTTCATAGTGCCCCATAGTTTTGAGTATGTTGAGTCTTCGTTTTCATTGAATTCAAGAAAGACTTTAATTTCTTTCTTTATTTCTTCCTTGATCCAGGTGAGGTTCAGTAGTTGACTGTCTAGTTTCCATGAGTTCATAGGCTTTCTGGGGATAGCATTGTTGTTGAATTCTAACTTTATTCCATGGTGATCTGATAAGACACAGGTGGTTACCGATATTTTTTTGTAACTGTGTAAGTTTGCTTTGTTACCGAGTATGTGGTCTATTTTCGAGAAGGTTCCATGAGCTGCAGAGAAGAAGGTATATTCTTTCCTATTTGGGTGGAATGTTCTATAGATGTCTGTTAAGTCCATTTGATTCATTACCTCCCTTAATCCTCTTATTTCTCTGTTAGGTTTCTGTTTGATTGACCTGTCCATTGGTGAGAGAGGAGTGTTGAAATCTCCTACTATTAGTGTGTGTGGTTTGATGACTGCCTTGAGTTTTAGTAACGTTTCTTTTACATAAGTGGGTGCTTTTATATTAGGGGCATATATTCAGGATTGAGATTTCATCCTGGTGAACTGTTCCTGTTATGAGTAAAAAATGTCCATCTCCATCTCTTTTGATTGATTTTAGTTTGAAGTCAACTTTCTTAGAAATTAGTATGGCCACACCTGCTTGTTTCTTAGGTCCGTTTGCTTGATAAACCTTTTCCCAGCCCTTTACTCTGAGTAGATGTCTGTCTTTGTGGTTGAGGTGTGTTTCTTGTAAGCAGCAGAATGTTGGATCCGGTTTTCGTATCCAATCTCTTAGCCTGTGCCTCTTTATAGGTGAGTTGAGTCCATTGATATTAAGTGATATTAATGACCAGTGGTTGTTAACTCCGGTCATTTTTCCTTTCTTTCTTTCTTTCCTTTGGTAGTAGAGTTTGTGTGTTTCCCTTCTTCAAGTTGTGCTGGTGAAGGGTCTTTAGATGTCTGAGTTATTGTGGGCATTGTTGGACTCCTTGGTTTGTGATTTTCCTTCTATTACTTTCTGAAGGGCTGGATTTGTGGCTACGTATTGTTTAAATTTGTTTTTATCCTGGAAAACTTTGTTTTCTCCATTTAGAGTGAACGAAAGCTTGGCTGGGTATAGTAGTCTGGGCTTGCATCCATGGTCTCGTAGTTTCTGCAGTATATCTATCCAGGACCTTCTGGCTTTCATGGTTTCCATAGAGAAATCAGGTGTAAGTCTGATAGGTTTACCTTTATAGGTAACTTGACCTTTTTCCTTTGCAGCTCTTAATATTCTTTCTTTATTCTGTATGTTTTGTGTTTTGATTATTATATGACGAGGAGATGTTTTTTTTTGATCCAGTCGATTTGGTGTTCTGTATGCTTCTTGGACCTTCAAAGGAATATCTTTCTTAAGGTTGGGAAAGTTTTCTTCTATAATTTTATTAAATATATTTTCTGGACCATTGAGGTGTACTTCTTCTCCTTCTTCTATCCCTATTATTCTTAGGTTTTGTCTTTTTATTGTGTCCCAGATTTCCTGAATGTTTTGTGATGAGAATTTGTTGGTTATGCTGTTTTCTTTGATGAGAGTGTTTATTTTCTCTATGGTATCTTCAGTGTCTGAGATTCTTTCTTCTATCTCTTGTAATCTGTTGGTGGAACTTGTCTCTGTAGTTCCTGTTCGTTTATTCAAATTTTCCATCTCCATCCTTCCCTCGGTTTGTGTTTTCTTTATTACTTCCACTTCGTTCTTCAAGTCTTGAACCGTTTCCCTTACCTGTTTGATTACTTTTTCTTGTTTCTCTTGGTTTTCTTGGGTATCTTTGAGATATTTATTCATTTCCTCTACCTTTTTGTTTGTAATCTCTAATTGGTTGTGGCAGTTTTTCACCTCCTGTTTAAGGTCCTCTATTATTTTCATAAAATTCACTTTTGAGTCGAATTCTTCTAATTCTTCTTTATTAGGGTTTAGACTTCTCATTTCAGGATTCCTGGATCCTGGTGATGTCACGTTGCCTTTCAAGTTGTTGGGGGAATTCTTGCATTGGCGCCTGCCCATCTTTTCCTTCAAATGGAGCCAGGAGAGGCCTGATGTCTTGGACCAGTCTTTGCTGTGACTAACTCTCTAGGTGTATCTCCTCAGTGTAGGGGCAGGAACCGTTCCCTTCCAGGTGAACTCCTCAACACCAAAACATGGATGCGTGGTATTCCAATGACCCGCGTAAAGAAGGCCGAATGCAAGGGGTCGGGCGGGGTCCAGTAGAACACAGGCGACACTGCAGTACAAGCTGGAGGTGCCTGCGCTCCCTTTCGGGGGTTGCTGAGGCCTGCCCGCTGCTCTGGTTGGGTAGCCTTAGTGTAGGGGCGTTTGTGCTCTCTACGGGGACCGTCCGCCCCAGGATAGTACACACTCACCCGTCCCGATGAAACTTCTTGGCACCTACACAGGAACTCCTGGATGCCCCAATGAGCCAGGGACTAATGGAAGTAGGGCGCAGGCAGAGCAGGTCCAGCAGATCACAGCAGAGACTGCAGCCCCAGCAGCAAGGGCCCGCTTTCCCTGGCTGGGACCTTGAGGCCTGCCCTCTGGTCAGGGACTCACTGCTCTGGGTTGGTAGCCTTAGTGAAATGGCAGGAAACTGTTCCACAGCTAAGGACCTTGCAGACAAGGCAGGTTTGGGGGTGGGGGTGGGGGCGGGTGTGTAGGAGAGCAAGCCCTGCAGCAGGAGCTGGGGGAGGGGTGTTTGTGCTCTCTACCTGGACAGTCCGCCCCAGGATAGCACACACTCACCCGTCCCGATGAAACTTCTCGGCACCTACACAGGAACTCCTGGATGCCCCAATGAGCCAGGGACTAAGGGAAGTAGGGCGCAGGCAGAGCAGGTCCAGCAGATCACAGCAGAGACTGCAGCCCCAGCAGCAGGGGCCCGCTTTCCCTGGCGGGGACCTTGAGGCCTGCCCTCTGGTCAGGGACTCACTGCTCTGGGTTGGTAGCCTTAGTGAAATGGCAGGAAACTGTTCCACAGCTAAGGACCTTGCAGACAAGGCAGGTTTGGGGGTGGGGGTGGGGGCGGGTGTGTAGGAGAGCAAGCCCTGCAGCAGGAGCTGGGGGAGGGGTGTTTGTGCTCTCTACCTGGACAGTCCGCCCCAGGATAGCACACACTCACCCTTCCCAATGAAACTTCTCGGCATCTACACAGGAACTCCTGGATGCCCCAATGAGCCAGGGACTAATGGAAGTAGGGCGCAGGCAGAGCAGGTCCAGCAGATCACAGCAGAGACTGCAGCCCCAGCAGCAGGGGCCCGCTTTCCCTGGCGGGGACCTTGAGGCCTGCCCTCTGGTCAGGGACTCACTGCTCTGGGTTGGTAGCCTTAGTGAAATGGCACGAAACTGTTCCACAGCTAAGGACCTTGCAGACAAGGCAGGTTTGGGGGTGGGGGTGGGGGCGGGTGTGTAGGAGAGCAAGCCCTGCAGCAGGAGCTGGGGGAGGGGTGTTTGTGCTCTCTACCTGGACACTCACCCGTCCCGATGAAACTTCTCGGCACCTACACAGGAACTCCTGGATGCCCCAATGAGCCAGGGACTAAGGGAAGTAGGGCGCAGGCAGAGCAGGTCCAGCAGATCACAGCAGAGACTGCAGCCCCAGCAGCAAGGGCCCGCTTTCCCTGGCGGGGACCTTGAGGCCTGCCCTCTGGTCAGGGACTCACTGCTCTGGGTTGGTAGCCTTAGTGAAATGGCAGGAAACTGTTCCACAGCTAAGGACCTTGCAGACAAGGCAGGTTTGGGGGTGGGGGTGGGGGCGGGTGTGTAGGAGAGCAAGCCCTGCAGCAGGAGCTGGGGGAGGGGTGTTTGTGCTCTCTACCTGGACAGTCCGCCCCAGGATAGCACACACTCACCCGTCCCGATGAAACTTCTCGGCACCTACACAGGAACTCCTGGATGCCCCAATGAGCCAGGGACTAATGGAAGTAGGGCGCAGGCAGAGCCTTTTTTCTAGAGCTTTAAGGTGTGCTGTTAAGTCCCCATTGAATGGTTTCTCTGTTTTCTTATGTGGGCACTTAGTGCTATGAACTTTCCTCTTAGCACTGCTTTCATACTTTGCCATAGATTTGAGTATGTTGTCTCTTCATTTTTTATTAAATTCACGGAAGATTTTTATGTTTTTCTTAATTTCTTTCTTGACCCAGGTGTGGTTCAGTAGTTGACTATTCAGTTTCCATGAGTTGGTCGGCTTTCTGGGGGTAACATTGTTGTTGCCTTCTAATTTTAATCCATGCTGATCTGATAAGACACGGGTGGACACTGATTTTTTTTGTATCTGTGGAGGTTTTCTTAGTTACCAAGTATTTGTTTAATTTCAAGAAGGTTCCATGAGAAGAAGGTGTAGTCTTTCCTATGTGAGTGGAGTGATCTAGAGATGTCTGTTCAGTCCATTTGGTTCATTACCTCCAATAATTCTCTTATTCTCTATTAGGTTTCTGTCTGATTGACCTGTCCATTGATGAGAGAGGTGTGTTGATGTCTCCTACAACTAGTGTGTGTGTGGTTTGATGTCTGCCTTGAGTTTTAGTAATAATTCTTTTACATAAGTGGGTGCTTTTATATTATGGGCATAGATATTTAGGATTGAGACTTCATCCTGATGAATTTTCCTGTTATGAGTATAAAAAGTCTCAACCTCTTCTGATTGATTTTAGTTTGAAGTCAGTTTTGTTAGAAATTAGTATGGCCACTCCTGCTTGATTCTTAGGCCCGTTTGCTTGAAAAACTTTTTCCCAACCCTCTAGTCTGAGTAGATGACTGTCTTTGTGGTTGAGATGTGTTTCTTGTAAAACAGCAGAATGTTGGATCCTATTTTCGTATCCAATATCTCAGCCTGTGCCTTTTTATATGTGAATTGAGTCCATTAATAGTAAGTGATATTAATTACCAGTAGCTGTTTACTCCAGTTATATTTATTGTTTTTGTTAGTAGAGTTTGTATGTCTCCCTTCTTTGAGTGGGGTGGTGAAGGCTTGCTAGATGCCTAATTCCTTGTAGGCAGTGTTGGCAATGTTGGATTCCTTGATTGTGATTTTCCTTCTTGTTTGAATTTGTTCTTATGCTGACATGTTTGTTTTTTCCATTCATAGTGAACGATAGCCTGTCTGGGTATTGTAGCTTGGGCTTGCATTCACGGTCTCTTAGTTTCTGTAGTACCTCTATCCAGGACCTTCTTGCTTTCATGGTTTCCATAGAGAAGTCAGGTGTAAGTCTGATTGATTTACCTTTATAAGTTACTTGCCCTTTTTCCTTTGCAGCTCTTACTATTATTTCTTTAATCAGTATGTTTTGTGTTTTGATTTTTATATGGTGAGGGGATTTTTTTTGATCCAGACTGTTTGGTGTTCTGTATGCTTCTTGAATATTTAAAAAATATCTTTATGTTGTGAAAATTTTCTTCCATAATTTTGTTAAAAAATATGTTCTGGGCCTTTGAGCTGTGACTCTTCTCCTTATATCCCTATTAATCTTAGGTTTGGTGTTTTTTTTTAAGTTAAAGATCTTTTATTTAATTAATTAATTAATTAATTAATTTAATTATTAAAGATTATTGCCTCTTCCCCAACACCACCTCCCATTTCCCCCCACTCTTCCAATCAAGTCTTCCTCCCTCCTCAGCCCAAAGAGCAATCAGGTTTCCCTGCCCTGTGGGAGGTCCAAGGACCACCCACCTCCATCCAGGTCTATTAAGATGAGCATCCAAACTACCTAGGCTCCCAGAAGGCCATTATGTGCAATAGGATTAAAAACCCATTGCCATTGTTCTTCAGTTCTCAGTAGTCCTCATTGTCTGCTATGTTCAGCGAGTCCAGTTTTGTCCCATACTTTTTCAGACCCCGCCCAGCTGGCCTTGGTGTGTTTCCGATAGAACATTTCCATTGCCCTCGCAGTCCTGAGTTCCTTGCCCGTGCTCTCTCTCCTTCTGCTCCTCCTTTGGATCGTGAGACTTCAGTCCAGTGCTCCAGTGTTGGTCTCTGTCTCTGTCTTCTTTCATTGCCTGATGAAGGTTAATATTCAGGAGGATGCTTATATGTTTTTCTTTGGGTTCACCTTCTTATTTCGCTTCTCTAGAATCACAAATTATAGTCTCAATGTCCTTTATTTATGGCTAGAAACCAAATATGAGTGAGTACATCCCATGTTCCTCTTTTTGAGTCTGGCTTAACTCACTCAGGATAGTGTTTTCAATTTCCGTCCATTTGTATGCAAATTCAAGAAGTCATTGTTTTTTACTGCTGAGTAGTACTCTAATATGTATATATTCCATACTTCTTAATCCATTCTTCCATTGAAGGGCATCTAGGTTGTTTCCAGGTTCTGGCTATTACAAACAATGCTGCTATGAACATAGTTGAGCATATACTTTTGTTGTATGTTAGGGCATCTCTTAGGTATATTCCCAAAAGTGGTATTGCTGGGTCGAGAGGTAGGTTGAACCCGACTTTCCTGAGAAACCGCCACACTGCTTTCCAAAGTGGTTGCACAAGTTTGCATTCCCAACCAGCTATGGATGAGTGTGCCCCTTTCTGCACAACCTCTCCAGCAGAGGCTATCATTGGTGTTTTTTATTTTAGCCATTCTGACAGGTGTAAGATGCTATCTTAAGGTTGTCTTGATTTGCATTTCCCTGATTGCTAAGGAACTTGGGCATGATCTTAAGTGTCTTTTGGCCATTTGAAATTCTTCTGTTGAAAAGTATTCGTTCAGCTCAGTGCCCCATTTTATAATTGGATTGAATAACCTTTATGGTCTAATTTCTTGAGTTCTATATATATTTTGGAGATCAGACCTTTGTCAGTTGCAGATTGGTGAATATCTTCTCCCAATCAGTGGGTTGCCTTTTTGTCTTAGTGAGAGTGTCCTTTGCTTTACAGAAGCTTCTCAGTGTCAGGAGGTCCCATTTATTCAATGATGTCCTTAGTGTTTGTGCTGCTGGGGTTATACGTAGGAAGTGTTCTGCTGTGCCCATGTGTTTTAGACTACTTCCCACGTTTTCTTCTATCAGGTTCAGTGTGTTCAGACTGATATTGAGGTCTTTAATCCATTTGGACTTGAGTTTTGTGCATGGTGATAGATATGGATCTATTTTCATTCTTCTACAGGTTCACAACCAGTTCTGACAACACCATTTGTTGAAGGTGCTTTCTTTATTCCATTGAATACTTTTAGCTACTTCATCAAAGATCAGTGTTCATAGGTTTGTGGGTTAATATCAGTGTCTTCTACTTGATTCCATTGGTCGACTTCTCTGTTTTGATGCCAATACCAAGCTGTTTTCAATACTGAAGCTCTGTAATAGAGTTTGAAGTCAGGGACTGTAATGCTTTCAGAAGTTCCTTTATTGAATTCAATTGTTTTGGCTATCCTGGGTCTTTTGTTTTTCCATACAATGTTGAATAATGTCCTCTCAATGTTTGTGAAGAATTTTGATGGGATTTTGATGGGGATTGCATTAAATCTAGGAATTGCCCTTGGTAGAATTGCCATTTTCACTATGTTGATCCTCCCAATCCAAGAGCAAGGGAGATCCTTCCATTTTCTGGTATCCTCCTCAATTTCTTTCTTCAAAGACTTAAAGTTCTTGTCAAATAGATCCTTCACTTCCTTGGTTAGATTTACCCCAAGGTATTTTCTGCTACCTGTGGCTATCGTCAAAGGTGATGCTTCTCTGATTTTCCTCTCTTCTTGCTTATCCTTCGTGTATAGGAGGGCAACTGATTTATTGTATTTGATCTTGTATACTGCCACTCTACTTAAGGTGTTTATCAGCTGTAGGAGTTTTTTGGAGGTGTTTTGGGGGTCGCTTATGTACACTATCATATCATCTGAAAATAATGAAAGTTTAACTTCTTCCTTTCCAATTTGAATCCCTTTGATCCCCTTATGTTTTCTTATTGCTATTTCTAGAACTTCAAGCACTATATGAAAGAGGTATGGAGAGAGTGGGCAACCTTGTTGTGTTCCTGATTTTACTGGGATGACATTGAGTTTCTCTCCATTTAATTAGATGTTAGCTGTCGGCTTGCTATGAATAGCTTTTATTATAGTTATGTACGACCCTTGTATCTCTATTCTCTCTAAGACCTTTATCATAAAGGGATGTTGAATTTTTTTGAATGCTTTTTCATCATCCAGTGAAATGATCATGTGGTTTTTTTCTTTCAGTTTCTTTACATGATGGATTACATTGATAGATTTTCATATGTGGAATGAGCCCTTCATCAGTGGATGAAGCCTACTTGATCATAATGGATATTTTTTCTAATGTGTTCTTGGATTTGTTTTGCCAGTATTTTATTGAGGATTTTCACATCGATGTTCATGAGTGAGATTGGCCTGTAGTTCTCTTTCTTGGTTGGGTGTTTGTGTGGTTTTGGTATCAGAGTAACTGCAGCTTCATAAAAGGAGTTTGGCAATGATTTCTCTGTTTCTATATTGTGAAATACATTACATTAAGGAGTATAGGTAATAGGTCTTCTTTGAAGTTCTGGTAGAATTCTGACTTGAAGCCATCTGGACCTGGGCTTTTTTGGTTGGGAGGATTTTAATATCATCTTCTAATTTTTCACGACTAACGGGTCTATTTAGATTGTTCACCTGGTAATATTTTAACTCTGGTATATGGTACTTATCTAAAAATTGTCCATTTCTTTTACCTTTTCCAAATTTGTGGCAAATAGGCTTTTCTAGTAAGATCTAATCATTCTCTTTATTTCCTCTGTGTCTGTGGTTATGTCTCCCTTTTCATTTCTGATGTTGTTAATTTTCGTATTCTCTCTCTACCATTTGATTAGTTTGGATAGGGGTTTTTCAATCTTGTTGATTTTCTCCAAGAACAAGATTTTGTTTCATTGATTCTTTTGATTCTGTTATGTTTTTCTGTTTTGTTAATTTCAGCCCCCAGTTTGATTATTTCCAGACTTCTACTCCTCCTATTAAGTCTCCAATGTGTGCTTTCTCCATGTTCTTTAAGTGGGCACTTAGTGCTATGAACTTTCCTCTTACCACTGCTTTCATACTGTCCCATAGGTTTGAGTATTTAGAGTTTTCATTTTCATTGAATTCAAGAAGGACTTTAATTTCTCTATTTCTTCCTTGATCCAGGAGTTGTTCAGTAGTTGACTGTCCAGTTTCCATGAGTTCGTAGTCTTTCTGGAGGTAGCATTGTTGTTGAAATCTAACTTTAATCCAAGGTAATCTTTAAGATAGGTGGTTGCTAATATTTTTTGTAACTGTGGATGTTTGCTTTATTAACGAGTATGTGGTCAATTTTCGGTTCCATGAGCTGCAGAGAAGTAGGTATATTCTTTCCTATTTGGATGCAATGTTCTATAGATGTCCATTAAATCCATTTGATTCATTACCTACTTCAATCCTCTTATTTCTCTGTTAGGTTTCTGTCTGATTGACCTGTCCATTGGTGAGATAGGAGTGTTAAAATCTCCTACATTAGTATCTATGGTTTAATGACTGCCTTGAGATTCAGTTATGTTTCTTTTACATGAGTGGGTGCTTTTATATTAGGGGCATAGATATTCAGGATTGAGACTTTGTCCTGATAAATTGTTCCTGTTATGAGTAAAAAATGACCCTCTCTATCTCTTCTGATTGATTTTAGTTTGAAGTCAACTTTGTTAGGTATTAGTATAGCCACACCTGCTAGTTTCCTTGGTCCATTTTGTTGATAAACATTTTCCCAGCCCTTTACCCTGAGTTGATGTCTGTCTTTGTGGTTGAGGTGTGTTTCTTGTAAGCAGAGGAATGTTGGACCCTGTTTTCATATCCAATGTCTTAGCCTGTGTCTCTTTATAGGTGAGTTGAGGCCATTAATATTAAGTGATATTAATGACCAGTGGTTGTTAACTCTGGCCATTTTTTCTTTCTTTCTTTCTTTTTTTACCCTTCTTCGAGTTGTGCTGGTGAAGGGTCATTAGATATCTGAGTTATTGTGGGCATTGTTGGACTCCTTGGGTTGTGATTTTCCTTCAATTACTTTCTGTAGTCTGGATTTGTGGCTATGTATTGTTTAAATTTGTTTTTATCCTGGAAAATTTTGTTTTCTCCCTTTATATTCTATGAAAGCTTGGATGGGTATGGCAGTCTGGGCTTGCATCCATGGTCTCTTAGTTTCTGCAGTGCATCTATCCAGGACCTTCTGGCTTTCATGGTTTCTATAGAGAAGTCAGGTGTAATTTTGATATGTTTACCTTTATAAGTAACTTGACCTTTTTCATTTGCAGCTCTTAATATTCACTCCTTATTCTGTATGATTTGTGTTTTGATTATTATATGATGAGGAGACTTTTTTTTATCCAGTCTATTTGGTGTTCTGATTGCTTCTTGGACCTTCAAAGAATATCTTTCTTAAGGAAGGGAAAGTTATCTTTTTAATTTTATTAAATATATTTTGTTGACAATTGAGCTGTACTCTTCTCCTTCTTCTATCCTTATTAATCTTAGGTTTGGTCTTTTTATTGTGTCCCATATTTCCTGAATGTTTTGTGATGAGAATTTGTTGGTTTTGCTTGATCAGTGTGTTTATTTCCTCTATGGTGTCTTTAGTGTCTGAGATTCTTTCTTCAATCTCTTGTAATCTGTTGGTAGTACTTGTCTCTGTAGTTCCTGATTGTTTACCCAGATTCCATCTCCATCCTAACCTTGTTTTTTTCTTCTATACTTCCATTTCATTCTTCAAGTCTTGAACCGTTTCCCTTACCACTTTGATTGCTTTTTCTTGTTTCTCTTGGTTTTCTTGGGTATTTTGAGAAATTTATTCATTTCCTCTACAATTTTGTTTGTAATATCTAATTTTTTATGGCAGTTTTCACCTCTTGTTTAAGGTCCTCTATTATTTTCATATAATTCAATTTTGAGTCGAATTCTTCTAATTCTTCTGGAGTAGGGTATACAATTCTTCTTATTTCAGGATTCCTGGATTCTGGCAATGTCATGTTGCCTTTCAGGATGTTTTGAGGAATTCTTGCATTGGTGCCTGCCCATCTCTTCCTTCAGATGGAGCCTGGAGAGGCCTAGTGTCTTGGTCCAGTCTTTGCTGTGACTGACTCCCTGGGTGTATCATCTGAGTGTAGGAGCAGGAGCCGTTCCTTTCCAGATGTATTCCTCAGCACCAAAACATGGACGCCTGATAGTCCAATGACCTGTGGACAAAATGGCGAATGTGGGGTGTAGTGTGGAACACAGGAGACCTTGCAGCCAAAGCTGAAGGTTCATTTGCTCCCTTCGGCGGTCCTTGAGGCCTGTCTGACAGGCAGGCACTCACCACTCTGAGTGGGTAGCCTTAGTGTAGGAGCATGAAACTGTTCCTCAGCAAAGGACCTTGCAGACAAGGCAGGCTTGGGGCTGATCGTGGGTAGGAAAGAAAGTCCTGCAGCACGAGCTGGGGGAGGGGGTTTGTCCTCTATTCCAGGACAGTCAGCCCCTGGATAGCACACACTCACCCATCCAGATGGAATTTCTCAGCACCTATACAGGGATGCCTGGTAGCCCAATGAGCCAGGGACTATAGGGAGAATGTTACAGAGAGGGCAGTGCTCAATAAAGCACAGGAGACCCTGCATCCCCAAGCTGAATGTTCCTGTTGTCCCTTGTTTGGAACCTTCTGGCCTGCCTGGTAGGCAGGCACTCACTGCTCTGGGTGGGTAACCTTAGTGTAGCAACGGGAAAACTGTTCTTGAGGAGAGAACTTAAGAGACAGCAAGGCAGGCTTCTGGGGGGTAGATGGGGGCTGGGTCATGTGTAAAAAAGGGGCCCTGCAGCAGGAGCTGGGGGAGGGTGATTTGTGCTCTCTTCCAGGAGAGTCAGCACCTAAATTGCACACCCTAACCCATCCAGAAGGAACTCCTCAGCACCTAAACAGGGATGCCTGGTAGCCCATGAGCAGGCAAAAAAGGAAACAAGCCTACTTGATTGTAAAGCATAATTTTTTAAATGTGTTCTTGGATTCTGTATGACGAAATTTTATTGAGTATTTTTGCATCAATGTTAATGAGTGGTATTGGTCTGTAATTCTCTTTCCTGTTTTGGTCATTGTGTGGTTTTGGAATCAGAGTGACTGTCAATTCATAAAAAGAGTTTGGGAATGACTCTCTGATTCTATTATGTGCAACACATTAAGGAGTATAGGTATCAGCTTTTCCCAGGAGTTCTGATAAAATTCAGCATTGAAATCATCTGCTCCTGAGCTTTATTAGCTTGGGAGCTTTTTTATGACCGCTTCTATTTCCTCATGACTTATAGGTCTATTTAAATTGGTCACCTGTTCTTGATTTAACTTTGGTAAATGGTACTTATCGAAAAATATGTCAATTTCTTTTATTATTCCAACTTTATGGCATACAAGCTTTTGTAAAATGACCTAATGATTCTCTGAATTTCCTCAGTGTCTGTTGTTAAGTCTCCTTTTTCATTCCTGATCTTGTCAATTTGGGTATTATATCTGTACCTTTTGTTTAGTTTGAAAAATTGTTTGTCAATCTTGTTGACTTTCTAAAAGAACCTGCTCATTGTTTCATTGATTCCTTGAATTGTTCACTGTTTATTGATTTCAGCCTTCTGGTTGATTATTTCTGGTCTTCTACTACTCCTGGGTGAGTGTGCTTCTTTTTTTCTAGAGTTTTCAGCTGTGTTGTTAAGGCTCTAATGTGAGCTTTCTCCATTTTTTAATGTGTGCAATAAAAGCTATGAACATTCTTCTTAGCACTGCTTTCATTGCTTCCCATAGGATTGTTTATGGTGTGTCTTAATTTTCATTGAATTTAAGGAAGACATTAATTTCTTTCTTTATTTCTTCCCTGACCCTGTTGTGGTGAATAGTTGACTGTTCAGCTTCCATAAGTTTTAGGCTTTCTTGGGGTAGAACTATGTTTAAATTCTTATTTTACTCCATGGTGATCTGATAAGACACAGGAGGATACTAATTTTTTTATATCTAAGGAAGTTTGCTTTGTTACATAGTATGTGGTCAGTTCTAAAGAAGATAACATGAGATGTTCAGAATTAGGTATATTCTTTCCCCTTTAGGTTGAATGTTCTATAAATGTCTGTTAAAGGCCATTTTTTTCATTACCTCCTTTAATTCTATTTTTTCGCGATTTGTTTTCTGTCTGATTGATCTGTCCACTGGTAAGACAGGAGTGTTGAAATCCCTTCTATTAGTTCTGGGTTTTGATATCTGCCTTTAGATCTAGTAATTTTTCTTCTAAAGAAGTGGGTGCTTTTTTTAGGGACATAGACATTCAGGATTGTGACTTCATCCTGATGAATTGTTCCTCTTATGAGTAAAAAGTCTCCATCACCATCTCATCTGATTGACTTTAGTTTTTCGTCAGTTTTGTTAGATATTAGTATAGCCACACCTGTTTGTTTCTTAGGTTCATTAGAATGAAAAACCTTTCCCAACCCTTTCCTCTGAGTAGATGTCTGTCTTTGTGGTTAAGGTGTGCTTCTTGTAAACAGCAGATTGTTGGTTCCTGTCTTTGCATCAAATCTCTTTGCCTCTGTCTTTTTTATAGGTGAATTGAATACATTGATATAAGTGATATTAAAGACCGGTGGTTGTTAACTCTGGTTATTTTTTTTTTTCATTTTGGTGTTAGAGTATTTTGTTACCCCTTTTTGTGTTGTATTTGTAAAGATTTGCTAGATGTCTGAGTTATTTGGGCGTTGTTGGATTTCTTCGGTTGTAATATTCCCTCCATTTCTTTTAGTTATGCTGTCTTTATGGCTACATATTATTTAAATTTGTTTTTGTCCTGGAATGTTTGACTTTACATTGATGGTGAACTAAACCTTGGCTGGGTATAGTAGTCTGGCCTTGAATCCATGGTCTCTTACTTTCTGTAGCAATCTATCCAAAAACTCCTGGCTTTCATTGTTTCTATAGACATGTCAGATGAATTCTAAAAGGTTTATATTTATAATTTACTTGAGAGTTACCTTTGTAGCTCTTAATATTCTTTCTTTATATTCTATGTATTGTGTTTGATTATTATAATGTGAGGGTTTTTTTTTATTCATTCTATTCAGTATTCTGTATGCTTCTTGAACTATTATAAGAATATCCTTTTTTGAAGTTAATTGAATATATTTTTGGGCCTTTGAACTGCAATTTATCTTCTTCTTCTACCCCTATTATTTTTATGTTGGGTCTCTTTATTATGTCCCTGATTTCCTGGATGATTTGTGATGAGATATTTTTAGATATGCTGTTTTCGTTGAACAGTGTGTTTATTTTCTCTATAGTGTCTTCAGCATCTGAGATAGTTTCTTCTATCTTTTGTATTCTGTTGGTTATGCTTGTTTTCTCTGTAATCTCTGTTTGTTTACCTAGATTTTCCATATCCAGGTGGCCCTTGTTTCTTGTTTTCTTCATTACCTTCAGTTTAGTTTTCAAGTCTTGACCTGTTTCCATTATCTGTTTGATTGTTTTTTCTTGGTTTCCTAGGGTATCTTTTCGGAATCATTTCTTCAAACTTTTTGTTATTCTTCTCATCCTTTTCTTTAACGAAGTTTTTCACATCCTGTTTAAGGGACTCTATCATTTTCATAATGTCTATTTTTTCTATTTCTTCTGCATAAGTGTGTTCCCGTCTTCCTGTTGTACGTTTATTGGATTCTGGTGTAATCATGCTTTTCAGGTTGGTGGAGGAAATTGTCTTCTCATTTCTTCCTTCCATTGCCTTCTGATGGATCTTCTGGTACAGAATCAGAGCCACTTGCTGGCCAGGGACATTCAGACAACCTAGTTTTATTCAATGTGGTATTCTCAGATGTCATCCCTGAGTCAGTGAGCTTCCACTAGCTCAGGTAAGCTGTCTCTGTGGGTTACCCCACCAATGTCTTGACTCCATTGCCTGTATACTCTCTTCTGCCTCTCTTCAACTGGACCTCAGTAGCTTCGCTCACTGTTTAGCTATGGATCTTAGCATCTTTTTCCATCAGTGGTTGAATAAAACTTCTATGATGATATTAGAGTGGTCAAGAATGTGATTACAGATGCAGGCCAGTTCAAAACCCTCTCCACTAGTACTAGAATTTTTATCTGGGACTGTTTTTATGGATTACTGAGACTTTTTCTGGCAGCAGTTTTGTCTCTAAGCCTAGTATTGCTTTCTATATCAAGATATTTTCAGGGCAGATGCACGTGCCGGGGGAGACCAGTGGGCAGACTCACGCTGCGGGCGGAGACCAGCGGGCAGATTCGGCAGAGACAGCTATGCAGACCCGGCAGGAGACTGGCACGCAGACACGGTGGAGACCTGCGGGCAGAAGCGGCAGTGACAGGTGCACAGATGCGGCAGAGACCAGCAGAGGTGGGATAGTCTAAGCATGAAACAGTGAAGCCCACACTGAGAGCAGATTGCCCCACTACTATTAAATCAAGTAGGTTTCTTGGGGCCTAACCTGCAGATTGGGAGGCCTTGTATTGGCGAGATCCACTGGCCTGCCCTGAAGACACTCCTGGGTGGGGAGAGTGTTCTTGGCCCACGGTGGGCCACAGTAAATGTAGCAGGGGCATTCCAAGACCCCCTTGACCCCTCTGCTGGTACCCTCTGCTAGGGCTGCTCTTCCTCTGCTGTGACCTCGCTCCCCCTGGCCCAGCTTGTGCCCAGGGGACGACGTCACTCTCCCTCCCTTACGCAGGGCCATGGGATTACCCAGTTTAGCCTATTTGGGCTCTGGGTCAGGAGCTCAGGACAAAGGGCAGTGGAGATTCTCTGTTTTGGTGGCTGGCCCACAGAGTGGTAGGCCTTTTGTTGGTGAGATCCCTGGCAAACGGGGAGCCTGGCCCTGTTCCTGAAGACCCTTCTGAGTGGTGAGAAGGATCTTTGCCCTTGGTGGGAGACAGGAAACGGAGCAAGGGCATTTTGTAAGCGAGGCCACTGGCCCAGCAGGGAACCTGATCCTGCTTTAATAGACCCATTAGATAGCATTGATAGGAGGAGATGGGCAGGCACCAAAGCAAGAATTCACCCAACAATCTGAAAACAACATGAAAACACCAGAACCCAATGATCTTATATCAGAAGGACTTGAACACCCTAAAAGAGAATTAGTGGAAAAATTGACTTTGTGAAAGCAATAGAGTCCCTTAAACTACATGTAAAAAATGCCCTTAGAGAAATGGATGAGAAATATAACAAAAGGTTTGAAGAAATGAGTAAATACGTGAATGATACCCTGGGAAACCAAGAAAAAACGATCAAACAAGTAATGGAAACAGTTCAAGAATTGAAAACTGAAATGGAAGTAAGGAAGAAAACACAAACTGAGGACCAGCTCGGTATGGAAAATCTAGGTCAACCAGCAGAGACTGGTGGGAATGTAAACTTGTGCAACCACTTTGGAAAGCAGTGTGGCGGTTTCTCAGGAAAGTCGGGTTCAACCTACCTTTTGACCCAGCAATACCACTATTGGGAATATACCCAAGATATGCCCAAATATACAACAAAAGTATATGCTCAACTATGTTCATAGCAGCATTGTTTGTAATTGCCAGAACCTGGAAACAACCTAGATGTCCTTCAATGGAAGAATGGATGAAGAAAGTATGGAATATATACATATTAGAGTACTACTCAGCAGTAAAAAACAATGACTTCTTGAATTTTGCATACAAATGGACAGAAATTGAAAACACTATCCTGAGTGAGGTAAGCCAGACCCAAAAAGAGGAACATGGGATGTACTCACTCATATTTGGTTTCTAGCCATAAATAAAGGACATTGAGAATATAATTCGTGACTCTAGAGAAGCTAAATAAGAAGGTGAACCCAAAGAAAAACATATAAGCATCCCCCTGAATATTAACCTTCATCAGGCGATGAAAGAAGACAGAGACAGAGACCAACATTGGAGCACTGGACTGAAGTCTCACGATCCAAAGGTGGAGCAGAAGGAGAGTGAGCACGAGCAAGGAACTCAGGACCGCGAGGGGTGCACCCACACACTGAGGCAATGGGGATGATCTATTGGGAACTCACCAAGGCCAGCTGGCTGGGGACTGAAAAAGCATGGGACAAAACCGGTCTCGCTGAACATAATGGACAATGAGGACTACTGCGAACTGAAGAACAATGGCAATGGGTTCTTGATCCTATTGCATGTAATGGCTTTGTGGGAGCCCAGGTAGTTTGGATGCTCACCTTAATAGACCTGGATGGAGGTGGGTGGTCCTTGGACCTCCCACAGGGCAGAGAAACCTGCTTGCTCTTTGGGCTGAGGAGGAAGGAAGACTTGATTGGGGGAGGGGGAGGGAATGGGAGGTGGTGGCGGGGAAGAGGCAGAAATCTTTAATAATTAAATTAATTAATTAATAATAAAAATCAGCAAATAAAAGAAAAAAATATCAAGCATAATCAATAGAATACAAGAGATGAAGAAAGAATCTCAGATTCTGAGACACCATAGAGAAAGTAAATGCACTGATCAAAGTAAACAGCAAAGTCAACAAATTCTCATCACAAAACATTCAGGAATTATGGGACACAATAAAAAGACCAAACCTAAGAATAATACGTATAGAAGAAGGAGAAGAGTCACAACTCAAAGGCACAGAACATATTTTTAACAAAATTCTGGAAGAAAACTTTCCCAACCTAAAGAAAGATATTCCTTTGAATATTCAAGAAGCATCCAAAACACCAAACAGACTGGATCAAAGAAAAACATCCCCTCACCATATAGTATTCAAAACAAAAATATAGTGATTAAATAAAGAATATTAAGAGCTGCAAAGGAAAAAGGGCAAGTAACTTATAAAGGTAATCCGATCAGACTTACACCTGACTTCTCTATGGAAACCATGAAAGCCAGAAGGTCCTGGATAGAGGAACTGCAGAAACTAAGAGACCACGGATGCCAACCCAAACTACTAGACCCAGCCAAGCTACCATTCACTATCAATGGAGAAAAAAGACATTCCAGGTAAGAACAAATTTAAACAATACATAGCCACAAATCCAGCCCTGCAGAAAGTAATAGAAGAAAAATCATAACCCAAGGAATCCAACATTGCTAACACTGCCTCCAATAACTCAGGCTTCTAGCAACCCTTCAACAGCACAACTCAAAGAAAGGAGACACACAAACTCTACTACCACAAACAATAAGAATAACTGGAGCAAACAACCACTGGTCATTAATATCACTTAATATGAATGGTCTCAATTCACCTATAAAAAGGCACAGACTTAGATGTTGGAGAAAAAAACAGGATCCAACATTCTGCTGTTTGCAAGAAACACATCTCAACCACACAGACAGGCACCTACTTAGAGTAAAGGGTTGGGAAAATCTTTTTCAAGCAAATGGTTCTAAAAAAAAGAAGGTGTGGCCATACTAATTTCTGACAAAACAGACTTCAAACTAAAATCAATCAGAAGAGATCGAGATGGACATGTTATAATCATAACAGGAACAATTCATCAGGGTGAAGTCTCAACTCTGAATATCTATGCTCCTAATTTAAAAGCACCCATGTATCTAATAGAAATATTACTAAAATTTAAGGCAGACATCAAACCACACACACTAGTAGTAGGAGACTTCAACAAACCTCTCTCACCAAGGGACAGGTCAATCAGACAGAAACCTAATAGAGAATTAAGGGAATTGTTGGAGGTAAAGGCTTAACAGACATCTATAGAACACTCCACCCAAATAGGAAAGAATATACCTTCTTCTCTGCAGCTCATGGAACCTTCTCGAAAATTAACCACATACTCGGAAACAATGGAAACCTCCACAGATACAAAAAAAATCAGTGTCCACCTGTGTCTTATCAGATCAACATTGATTAAAGTTAGAAGGCAACAACAATGCTACCCCAAGAAAGACAACAAACTCATGGAAACTGAACAGTCATCTACTGAACCACACCTGGGTCAAGGAAGAAATTAAGAAAGAAATTAAAGTCTTCCTTGAATTTAATGAAAATAAAGAGACAACATACTCAAACCTATGGGACACGATGAAAGCAGTGCTAAGAGGAAAGTTCATAGCACTAAGTGCCCACTTAAAGAAAACGGAGAAAGCATACATTGGGGACTTAACAGCACACTGGAAAGCTCTAGAAAAAAAAAGAAACAGACTCGCTCAGGAGGAGTAGAAGACTGGAAATGATCAAACTGAGGGTTGAAATCAACAAAATAGAAACACAAAAAACAGTCCAAAGAATCAATGAAACAAAAAGTTGGTTCTTGGAGAAAATCAACAAGATTGACAAACCCCTATCCAAACTAATTAAACGACAGAGAGAGAACACGCAAATAAATAATATCAGAAATGAAAAGGGGGACATAACCACAGACACAGAGGAAATTCAGAGAATCATTAGATCTTACTACAAAAGCCTATATGCCACAAAACTGGAAAATGCAAAGAAATGGACATTTTTTTTAGATAAGTACCACATACCAAAGCTAAACCAAGAACAGGTAAAAGATCTAGTAGACCTGTTAGTCGTGAAGAATTAGAAATTGTTATAAAAAGTAGTCTTTCCTAAAAAAAGTCCAGGAGCAGATGACTTCAATGCTGAATTCTACTTGACTTCCAAGAAGAGCAAATACCTATACTCCTTAATGTATTTCACAATATAGAAACAGAAGAGTCATTGCCTAATTCCTTTTATGAATCTACAGTTACTCTGATACCAAAACCACAAAAGACCCAACCAAGAAAGAGAATTACAGGCCTATCTCATTCATGAACATTGACGCAAAAATTCTCAATAAAATACTGGCAAACCAAATCCAAGAACACATTAGAAAAATTATCCATTATTATCAAGTAGGCTTCATCCCAGAGATGCAGGGCTGGTTCAACATACGCCAATCTATCAATGTATTCCACCATATAAATAAACTGAAAGAAAAAAACAATATGATCATTTCATTAGATGCTGAAAAAGCATTCGACAAAATTCAACACCCCTTTATGATAAAGGTCTGGGAGAGATTAGGGATACAAGGTTCATACCTAAATATAATAAAAGCTATTTAAATCAAGCCAACAGCTAACATTAAATTAAATGGAGAAAAACTCAAAGCCATCCCACTAAGATCAGCAACAGGACAAGTATGTCCACTCTCTCCATATCTCTTCAATATAGTGCTAGAAGTTCTAGCAATAGCAATAAGACAACATAAGGGGATCAAGGTGATTTGTATTGGAAAGGAAGAAGTTAAGCATTCATTATTTGCTGATGATATGGTAGTATACATAAGCGACCCCAAAAATTCTACCAAAGAACTCCTACAGCTGATAAATACCTTTAGTAATGTTGCAGGATACAATATCAACTCAAAAAAATCAGTTGACTTCCTATACACTAAGGATAAAGAAACAGAGAAGGAAATCAGTGAAGCATCACCATTCACGATAGCCACAAATAGCATAAAATATCTTGGGGTAACTCTGACCAAGGATGTGAAAGATCTATTTGACAAGAACTTTAAGTCTTTGAAAAAAAAATGAGGAGGACACCAGAAAATGGAAGGATCGCCATTGCTCTTGGATTGGGAGGATCAACATAGTAAAAATGACAATTTTACCCAAAGCAATCTTTAGATTCAATGCAATCCCCATCAAAATCCCATCAAAATTCTTCACAGATCTCGAGAAGACAATAATCAACTTCATATGGAAAAGCAAAAAACCCAGGATAGCCAAAACAATCTTATACAATAAAGGACTGTCTGAAGGCATTACCCTCTCTGACTTTAAACTCTATTATAGAGCTATAGTATTGAAAAAAGATAGGTACTGGCATAAAAACAGAGAAGTTGACCAACGAAATCGAATAGAAGACCCTGACTTTAACCCATAAACCTATGAACACCTGATTTTGACAAAGGAGCTAAAAGTATACAATGGAAAAAAGAGAGCATCTTCAACAAATTGTGATGGCAAAACTGGATGTCAATCTGTAGAAGAATGAAAATAGATCCACGTCTATCAACATGCACCAAACTTAAGTCCAAATGGATTAAAGACCTCACTAATAGTTGGAACACACTGAACCTGATAGAAGAGAAAGTGGGAAGTACTCTACAACACACGAGCACAAGAGACCACTTCCTACGTACAACGACAGCAGCACAGACATTAAGGGCATCATTGATTAAATGGGCCCTCCTGAGATTGAGAAGCTTCTGTAAATCAAAGGATACTGTCACTAGACAAAAAGGGAACCCACTGACTGTGAGAAAATCTTCACCAACCCTGCAACTGACAAAGGTCTGATCTCCAAAATATATAAAGAACTCAAGAAACTAGACCGTAAAAGGCTAATCAACCCAATCATAAAATGGGGCACTGAGCTGAGCAGAGAATTCCCAACAGAAGAATTTCAAATGGCCAAAAAACACTTACGGTCATGCTCAACTTCCTTAGCAATCAGGGAAATGCAAATCAAGACAACTTTAAGATACCATCTTACACCTGTCAGATTGGCTAAAATCAAAAGCACCAATTATATCCTTTGCTGGAAGGTTGTGGAGAAAGGGGTACACTCATCCATTGGTGGTGGGAATGCAAACTTGTGCAACCACTTTGGAAAGCAGTGTGGTGGTTCCACAGGAAATTCGGCATCAACCTACCTCTGGACCCAGCAATACCACTCTTGGGAGTATACCCAAGAGATGCCTTATCATACAACAAAATATATGCTCAACTATGTGCATAGCAGCATTGTTTATAATAACCAGAACCTGGAAACAACCTTGATGCCCTTCAATGGAAGAATGGATGAAGAAATATGGAATATATACATATTAGAGTCCTACCCAGCAGTAAAAAACAATGACTTCTTGAATTTTGCATGCAAATGGACAGATATAGAAAACAGTATCCTGAGTGAGTTAAGCCAGACCCAAAAAGAGGAACATGGGATGTACTCACTCATATTTGGTTTCTAACCATAAATAAAGGACATTGAGCGTAGAATTTGTGATCCTCGAGAAGCTAAATAAGAAGGTAAACACAATGAAAAACATATAGGCATCCTCCTGAATAGTAACCTTCATCACACGATCAAAGGAGACAGATACAAAGACCCACAGTGGAGCATCAGACTGAAATCTTAAGGTCCAAATCAGGAGCAGAAGGAGAGAGAGCACGAGCAAGGAACTCAGGCTGTGAGGGGTGCACTGAGATAATGGGGATGTTCTATTGGGAACTCACCTAGGCCAGCTGGCCTGGGTCAGAAAAAGCATGGGATAAAACCAGACTCACTGAACAATGAGGACAACTGAGAACTCAAGAACAATGGCAATGGGTTTTTGATCCTACTGCACATACTGGCTTTGTGGGAGCCTAGGCAGTTTGGATACTCCTCCTACTAGATGGGATGGAGGTGGATGGTCTTTGGACTTCCCACAGGGCAGGGAACCCTGATTGCTATTAGGGCTGACGAGGGATGGGTACTTGATTGGGGGAGGAAAATGGTAGGTGGTGGTGGGGTGGAGGCAGAAATCTTTAACAAACATATAAATAAATAAATAAATAAATAAGAGATATTTTCTTCATTTTTCTCCATCTCTGACCTTCTTGAATCTCAACCATCCCATTCTTTCATTTCTCCTTGCCTTCCCCTTCTTCCATCTCCATCCTCTTCCTCCCACCTTTCTTCCTCCACTGTTCCCAATTTTTTCGGGTGCTCTTTTCTGTTTCTACTTCCCAGGGCTATCCATGCATGCATCACTTAAGATCCTCCATATATCCTTCTTGTTGACAAATGAGTTTATCCTGCCTATTCCCAGAGTGACTTACTTCTAAAGAGCACACAGAGACTTATATTAATTATGAACTATTTGGCCGATTAGCTCACACTTATTATTGGCTAGCTGTTATATTTTATATTAACCCTTAATTCTTATCTATGTTTAGAAACATGGCTTATTACCTTTTCTCAATAAGTCATTCTCATTATTTTTTTTCTGCCTCTAGCTGATAAGTCACTCTGCCATCCCCTTCCCATATTTCACTTAGTGTAGTAGCCTCAACTGTATTACCTGCCTAGTTACAGGAAAGTCTGTACCTTTCCAGTGACTAATCTTTATAGTCTACAAGAATGTTATCCCACAGTAGTTCCCCTTTTTTTTCTTTGAAAGAAAGAGCTCTGTTTTATTTCATTTGTTTAGCTTTAGTATATATATTGAAGGTAGAATTTGCAGTCTATAGGTGTGAATGGCCTTAGCCAATGAGAAGGCATGTGATGTTAGTCACAAGGAAGTTGAATTTTCATATTTAATGTGTTCCTTTATCTGGAGTTTGGCAGAGATTGGAGAGTTTGAGAGCTTGGCCAAACTTTCTGAAATTAAAAGAAAAGCATCCTTTTTGTCTCGAAGTATAGAAGACCAAATTATGAATAGATGGGTTTTGAAATTTCAGTCCTATATATACACTCTATGCATCAGCCTTGAGCCCTCGTCATGCTAACAGCTGATAGTCCTGCACATATTGGTCATCTAAAAATTTTCTAGCAGAATATTTAGAATCATTTGCTTAGACCTAGAATGACTCTGTATCAAATAATTTGTTTCTATGGCTTCTGCTGAATCATGTATATAGTGAGGGAACACCCAAGTTAGTTTACCTGTGTGCCTCTTATAGTTTGAGGGATTGCCCTGACCTTGTGGAAAAGTGTCTTGATACAGTGTAACTTAGTAGACCAGAATTCCAGGGTAAGGCTCCATATTGTAAAAGTGGCCAGGTTTGAACTCAGTTATCTTGAAGTGTTGGGACATTTTGTTTACTACTGTGGAATAATGCTCTTATATCCTGTATATATTTGTTATTTGTGTTGGTTCAATAAAATGTTCATTGGCCACAATCCAGGCAGGTAGTATAGGCAGGGTAAACAGACTAGGAGAATCCTGGGAAGAGGAAAATATTCATTCTGCAATCGCCATCCAGATTTATTGGGTACAAGATGTGAATGCTACACTGAGTAAGCTACCAAACCACAAGGCTAATCTTAGATTAGACCTATGGTTAATTTAAGTAATAAGAGCTAGCTAGGCATATGTGTGAGCTACTGGACAAACAAGGTTGTAATTAATGTAGTTTCTGTGTGAAAACTTGGGTCTCCGTGACCAAGTAATGAAAGGGCTATCAGTATATACAATTTGCTCTTCTTTCTGTATGTATTTCAGGATTTCTTTCCATATAACTTTCACCATCTCTCTATCATCTCTATACTCCATCATTTATTTTTCTATACTATCATCTTTTCCTGTATTATCTCTAGTTCATCTCATTGTCTATCATCTCTCTATAATCTCTTTGTCATCTTTTTATCATCTCTATCATCACTCTGTCATCTCATTATCATACCATTTTCTATCATCTCTCTTTTGTCTCTATGTCTATCCTCCAGCATTTATTTTTCTTGTCTCTCTTCCATCCCTTTCTCTATCCCATGTATCATCTCTTCTATTTCTCTATCATGGCTCAATCATCACTTCTTCTATCATCACTTTTTCCTCCATGTCTTTGTCTATCATCACTTCCTCTTTCATCTCTTTCTCATCATCTCTTCCTCTATCATTGCATTTACTATCGTATCTTACTATGATAACATTTTCTTTATCATCTCTTTCTGTATTGTCTATTTTCTATCATCAGTTTCTCTAATACCTCTGTCATCACTTACTCTATCATCTTGTTCTCGATCATCTATTATTCATTTCTCAATTACCTCTATCTGCCATCATTTCATTCTCCAGTCTATCTTCTCCTATTCTACCATCTCTCTATCTTCTCTTACTCTATTATTTCTCTGCCATCTCTTTTCTGTCTTCTATTTCTCTACTATCTTTCTCTATCATTTCTTACTCTATCATATTTCCTCCATTATGATTTCCTCTAACACTTCTCTATCATCTGATTCTCTCTCATCTTTTCTTCTATCGTCTCTTCCACTATCATCCCGTACTCCACCATCGCATTTTCTAGCATCTCTTCTCTAGCATCTCTTTCTCTATCATATCTTCTTTTATCAACCTTTGCTCTATCATCTCTTGCTCTTTAATCTCTATGTCATCTCTTTCTCTATGACCTCTTCATTATCATCTGTCTTTATCACTTATGTATCATCTCATTCTCTAAGATCTCTATCACATATATCTTTAGCATCTTTTCCTATTTCTCTTGATCTCATTAATGGTAGGCAGAAAATTGCATTGATAAAAATGTATCTCTTGGTATGGTATTATTTTATTTAATTTATTTATTGAAAATTTCTACTTCCCTTCTTCAAATTTCACTCACACTCTGCCATCCCCCTCTCTGTCCTTCTCGAGTCCTCAGAGATAACAGAGTGCCCTACCCAGTGGGAAGTCCGAGGCCCTCCCCACTCCATCCATGTCTAGGAAGGTCTGAATCCAAACAGACTAGGCACGCAAAAATCAGTACATGCAGAAGAATCAAAACCCAGTACCATTATCATTGGCTTCTCAGTCAGTTTTCAGTGTCAGGCACATTCAGAGAATCTTGTTTGATCACATACTCATTCAGTATCAGTCCAGCTGGACTTGCTGAGCTTCTATTATATATGTCCCATAGTCTCTGTGTGTGGAAGCAATTCTTGAGGTCCTAACTCACTTACTCATGTTCTCTCTCCTTATGATCTTCATCTGAACATTGGGAACTAAGTCCAGTGCTCCAATGTGTGTCAGTGTCTCTATCTCCATACATTGCTAGATGAAGGTTCTAAGGTGATATGCATGATATTTATAAGTAGGGCTATGGAATAAGGCCAGTTCAGGGACCCCCTCATCCGCTGCAAGATGAAAGAGCTAGGGACATCTTCCAGGGCACCTGGGACCCCCTCTAGAGCCAAGTCTTTTGCCAAACCTAAAATGGTTCCCTTCCTTGTGATATCTTCTTTTCTGCTCCGATATCCATCCTTCCTCAATCTCATTCATCCCTATTCCAATCCTTCCATTCTCCCTTCTCTCTCCCCACTGCCACCCCCATGATCCCAACTTTCACCTGGCAATCTTGTCTACATCCAGTATCTAGGAGGATAAATATATGTTTTTCTTTGGGTTCTCCTTCTTGTTTTCTTCTGTAGGATCATGAATTATAGGCCCAATGTCCGTTGCTTATGGCTTGAATCCACTTCTGATGGAGTTCATAACTTATTCATCTTTTTGTATCTAGGTTATCTCAGTAAAATGTTTTCTATTTCCATTCTTTGAATGCAAAATTCAAGATGTCATTGTTTTATTGCACTGAGTGCATCTCTAAAGTGAATATATGCCGCACCTTCTTTATCCATTCTTCTATTGAGGGGCACCTAGGTTGTTTCCAGGTTCTGGCTATAACAAATAGTGCTGGTATGAAAATAGTTGAACAAATGCTTTTGTAGTATGATTGGGTATCTCTGGATATATTCAGCAAAATTGAAATTACTGGATTCCAAGGTTGGTTGACTCCTCTATTATAATGTATCATACATCTCTACTTCTGATCAAGGTATCTATAAGCTGCTTCCATTTTGAGGCTGTTGTCATCATTTGTTGCACATATGTTCAGAGATTGTTTAATATTGTAAAATGAAGTAATAGTCTTTACGTTATATATTAAAGCAGTAAGTATTATAGGTTAATATTCACCGATGTTTTCCAAACTCATATTAACACTAATCAGGTTCTTATGATACATAGAGACTGTATTCTGTACAGATAGGTAATCATCAAACACTTAAAGGAACTGCAGAAACTGGGATTTAAATAACTTAGGTCTTTGTTGATGTGAGACACAATGGCTCTTTGCAGCACTGATCTATTCCTGAAAGAATGTTGAGCATCAAAGATACTGTACTTGGAGTTTGTACTATTCTTTGTAAAACTGGGCTTTGGTGAAGGAATTGCACTTGTTTGACTGATAAAATGCATGGTGTCTGGACTGGACAAGCAAGATACAAGAAAAATGACTGTCAAACCTTGCCAAAATAGGGTAAGATTGTTTTCAAAATCTTCCTGCCTCTATAAAAGAGCTGTCAGTTACTCTAGGCCTTAGCCAAAGTGGTTTGCTTCAACATTGCAAATGAGACACTGGGTGATTTCCAAGGTAGACATATGTCTCTGTAATCTACTGTACATTTTGGAAACATCTTGAATGCATTTATTGGCTACTCAAGTAATATTCTATCTCAATTCTCAGGCCTTGATGGAGGTTGAAGACTTGATAGTTGTAGATAACTTCCTCTTATGGTCTAGCCAACCCATTTCTAATACAAGACTAAGACTCCTAGGAATAAAATAATCATTGAAATTTTGAGCATATATTTCTTGCTCAATATTGCCTATACTGGATACTCCCTGGGCTCCCTACAGGGGCTCTACACCCCGCAAACTGCCTCTCTCTTCTTGTCCCATCCAGCTTGCATCAAGAACCCTTCTCCCTTCTGCCTCGTTGGGCACATAACACCATCCAGCTCAGTCTGTCTGGTGCTGGGGGCAAATCCTCAGGGTAAGTAGGCAGGCAAGACTTCCTTTGTTTCACTGGCCTGCCTGCCCCAAACAAGTAGGCGCTTTTTTTACAAACTACCCAACCTGCACGGAGATCTGACCTCGGCACCAAAGAGACAGCAGTGGGGTGAGTTTGTGACCGGCAGCGGAAGCAGCCCTGGACAGGGAACTCTGAAGTTCCTCATCCCCCACCCTATACTCCCTGGGGTCCCTGCAGGGGCTCTACACCCCGAATACTGCCTCTCTCTTCTTGTCCCACCCAACTTGCCTCCAGAACCCTTCTTCCTTCTGCCCCCTTTCCTCTTTGGGCACATAACACCATCCAGCTCAGTCTGTCTGGCACAGGGGGCAAATCCTCAGGGCAAGTAGGCAGGCGAGACTTCCTTTGTTTCACTGGCCTACCTGCACCAAGCAAGGTTGGGGCTTTGTTTACGAACTACCCAACCTGCACGAATATCTGATCTGGGCACCAGGAGAGACAGCAGTGGGGTGAGTTTGTGACCGGGGGCAGAAGCAGCCCTGGACAGGGAACTCTGAAGTTGCTCACCCCCCACCCTATACTCCCTGGGCTCCCTTCATGGGCTCTACACCCCGCATACTGCCTCTCTTTTCTTGTCCCACCCAGCTTGCCTCCAGAACCCTTCTTCCTTCTGCCCCCTTTCCTCTTTGGGCACATAACACCATCCAGCTCAGTCTGTCTGGCACTGGGGGCAAATCTTCCGGGCAAGTAGGCAGACGAGACTTCCTTTGTTTCACTGGCCTGCCTACAACTAGCAAAGTAGGGGCTTTGTTTACGAACTACCCAACCTGCACGGAGATTTGATCTTGGCACCAGGAGAGCCATCAGTGGGAGAGCTAATCTCAGTACCAGGAAAGCCATTTTTGAGCACGGAGATCTGGTATAGGTACCAGGAGAGACATCATTGGAGCACCAGGAAAGCTATCACTGCAGAGTGCCATCAATGGGAAGGTACATAAGTAGGCAAGGAGACCTGATCCGGTAAAAGAAGACCCATAGGGGAGCATTCGGAGAAAGAGATGGGCAGGCGCCAATGCAAGAATTCACCCAACAATCTGAAAAACTATATGAAACCACCAGAACCCAGCGACCTCACAACAGGAGGACATGAACACCTTAATCATGATGAAGAAGTAGATAAAATTTACTTTATGAAAGTGATTGACACCCTTAAACAGCATGTAAAAAATGCCCTTATAGAAATGGATGAGAAGTATAACAGAAAGTTTGAAGAATTGAGTAAATCAGTGAATGACACCCTAGGAAACCAAGGAAAAACAATCAAACAGATAATGGAAACAGTTCAAGACTTAAAAACTGAAGTGGAGGCAAAGAAGAAAACACAAACAGAAGGCCAGCTGGACAGGGAAAATCTAGGTAAACGAATAGAGACTACAGAAGTAAGCATAACAAATAGAATACAAGAGATAGAAGAAAGAATCTCAGATTCTGAAGATACCATAGAGAAAATAAACACGCTGATCAAAGAAACCAGCAAGGCCAACAAATTCTCATCACGAAACATTCAGGAAATATGGGACACAATAAAAAGACCAAACCTAAGAATAATAGGAATAGAAGAAGGAGAATAAGCACAGCTCAATGGTCCAGAAAATATATTTAATAAAATTATAGAAGAAAACTTTCCAAACCTAAAGAAAGATATACCTATGAAGGTTCAAGAAGCATACAGAACACCGAATAGGCTGGATCAAAAACAAACATCCTCTCACCATATAATAATCAAAACACAAAGCAAACAGAATAAAGAAAGAATACTAAGAGCAGCAAAGGAAAAAGACCAAGTTACTTATAAAGTTAAACCTATCAGACTTACACCTGACTTCTCTATGGAAACCATGAAAGCCAGAAGGTCCTGGGTAGATGTACTGCAAAAACTAAGAGACCATGGATGCAAGCCCAGACTACTATACCCAGCCAAGCTTTCATTCACTATAAATGGAGAAAACAAAATTTTCCAGGATAAAAACAAATTTAAACAATACGTAGCCACAAATCCAGCCTTACAGAAAGTAATAGAAGGAAAATCCCTAATCAAGGAGTCCAAAAATGGCCACAATAACTCAGACATCTAGAGACCCTTTACCAGCACAACTCAAAGAAGGGAAACACATAAAATCTACTACTAAAAAAGTGACAGGAGTTAACAACCACTGGTCATTAATATTACTTAATGTCAATGGACTCAACACACCTATAAAACGGCACAGACTAAGAGATTGGATATGAAAACAGGATCCAACATTCTGCTGTTTACAAGAAACACACCTCAACCACAAAGACAGGCACCTACTCAGAATAAAGGGTTGGAATAAGGCTTATCAAGTAAATGTACCTGAGAAACAAGCAGGTGTGGCCATACTAAATTCTAACAAAGTTGACTTCAAACTTAAATCAATCAGAAGAGATGGAGAGGGACATTTTCTACTCATAACAGGAACAATTCATCAGGATAAATTCTCAATCCTGAATATCTATGCACCTAATATAAAAGCACCCACGTACATAAAAGAAACATTGTTAAAACTCAAGGCAGCCATCAAACCACACACATTAATAGTAGGAGACTTTAATACTCCGCTCTCACCAATGGACAGGTCAAATAGACAGAAACCTAACAGAGAAATAAGAGAATTAATGGAGGGAATGAATCAAATGGACTTAACAGACATCTATAGAATATTCCACCCAAATAGGAAAGAATATACTTTCTTCTCTGCAGCTCATGGAACCTTCTCAAAAATCGACGACATACTCGGGAACAAAGCAAACATCGACAGTTACAAAAAACATATCTGTAACCACCTGTATCTTATCAGATCACCATGGATTAAAGGTATAATTCAGCAAAAATGCTACCCCCAGAAAGCCTACAAACTCATGGAAACTGAATAGTCAACTACTGAACCATACCTGGATTAAGGAAGAAATAAGAAAGAAATTAAAGTCTTCCTTGTAGACTATGAAAATAAAGAAACAACATACTCTAACCTATGGGACACTATGAAAGCAGTCCTGAGAGGAAAGTTCATAGCACTAACTGCCCACTTAAAGAAAACAGAGAAAGCACACACTGGAGACTTAACAGCCCACCTGAAAGCTCAAGAAAAAAAAGAATCAACCCCAAAAACTCCACCAAAGAACTCCTACAGCTGATAAACGCCTTTAGTAATGTGGCAGGATACAATATCAACTCCAAAAAATCAGTCGCCCTCTTATACACAAAGGATATGGAAGCAGAGAGGGAAATAAGAGAATCATCACCTTTCACGATAGCCACAAAAAGCATAATATATCTTGGGGCACTCTAACCAAGGAAGTGAAAGATCTATTTTGCAAGAACTTTAAGGCATTGAAGAAAGAAATTGAAGAGGATACCAGAAAATGGAAGGATCTTCCTTGCTCTTGGATTGGGAGGATCAACATAGTAAAAATGGCAATTCTACCAAGGGCAATTTATAGATTCAATGCAATCCCCATTAAAATCCCATCAAAATTCTTCACAGATCTTGAAAGGACAATAATCAACTTTATATGGAGAAACAAAAAACCCAGGATAGCCAAAACAACCTTATACAATAAAGGAACTTCTGGAGGCATTACCATCCCTACTTCAAACTCTATTACAGAGCTACATTAATGAAAACAGCGTGGTACTTGCATAAAAACAGAGAAGTCAACCAATGGAAATGTATATAAGACCAGGATTTTAACCCACAAACAGAGGAACAACTGATTTTCGATAAAGGAGCTAAAAGTATACAATGGAAGAAAGAAATCATCTTCAACAAATGGTGCTGGCACAATTGGATGTCAACCTGTAGAAGAATGAAAATAGACCCATATCTATCATCATACACAAAACTCAAAACTCAAGTCCAAGTGGACCAAAGAACTCAATATCAATCTGAACACACTGAACCTGATATAAGAGAAAATGGGAAGTACCCTACAACATATGGGCACAGGAGATCGCTTCCTATGTATAACCCCAGCAGCACAGACATTAAGGGCAACATTGAATAAATGGGACCTCCTGAAACTGAGAAGCTTCTGTAAAGCAAAGGACACTGTCATTAAGACAAAAAGGCAGCCTAGGGACTGGGAGAAGATCTTCACCAACCCTGCAACAGACAAAGGTCTGATCTCCAAAATATGTAAAGAACACAAGAATCTAGACTTTAAAAGGATAATTAACCCAATTAAAAAATGGGGCACTGAACTGAACAGAGAATTCTCAACAGAAGAAGTTAAAATGGCCAAAAGATACTTAAGGTCATGCTCAACCTCCTTAGCGATCAGAGAAATGCAAATCAAAACAACTTTGAGATATCATCTTACACCTGTCAGAATGGCTAAAATCAAAAACACCAAGGATAGCCTTTGCTGGAGAGGTTCTGGAGAAAGGGGTACCCTCATCCATTGCTGATGGGACTGCAAACTTGTGCAACTACTTTGGAAATCAGTGTGGCGGTTTCTCAGAAAAATTGGGATCAACCTACCCCTGGACCCAGCATTACCACTCTTGGGAATATACCCAAGAGATGCCCTAGCATATGACAAAAGCATTTGTCCAACTATGTTCATAGAAGCATTATTTGTAATAGCCAGAACCTGGAAACAACCTAGATGCCCTTCAATGGAAGAATGGATGAAGAAAGTGTGGAATATATACACATTAGAGTACTACTCTGCGGTAAAAAACAATGACTTCTCGAATTTTGCATGCAAATGGATGGAAATAGAAAATACGATCCTGAATGAGGTAACCCAGACCCAAAAAGTAGATCATGGGATATACTCACTCATAATTGGTTTCTAGCCATGGATAGGGGCCACTGAGTCTATAATTTGTGATCCTAAAGAAGCTAAACAAGAGGGTAAACCCAAGGAAAAACATATAGATATCCTCCCAGCTATGGGAGATAGACAAGATTGATGGGCAAAATATTGGAATCTTGGGGGTGGGGTGTGATGGGGATGAGGGGTGATGGGGAGAGAAAAGTGTGAAGGAGATGATGAGGGGAACTGAGGGAAACTGGTGACTGGGGATAAAGCAAGCTGGGATAGGGGAGCCGGAAACTCATACCTTAGTTAAGGGAGCCACCTAAGGGTTGGCAAGAGACTTGAACTTGGAAGGGCTACCAGATGCCCAGGGCAATGACCCCAGTTAGTTCATTGGGGCACCTGAGGATAGGGAACCTGAAATGAACCTGTCCTATAATCATACTGATGAATATCTTGCATATCGCCATAGAACCTTCATCTAGTGATGGATGGAGATAGAGACAGAGACCCACACTGCAGCACCGGACTGAGCTCCCAAGGTTATAATGGGGAGCGAAGGAGAGAGAACATGAACAAGGAAGTCAGGACCATGAGGGGTGCACCCAACCACTGAGACAATGGGGCCGATCTATTGGGAGCTCACCAAGTCCAGCTGGACTGCTACTGAAAAAACATGGGATAAAACCGGACTCTGTGAATGTGGCAGAAATGAGAGCTGATGAGAGGCTAAGGAGAATGGCACGGGAACTTTCATCTGGCGATGGATCGAGAGAGAGACAGATACCCAATTTGGAGCAACGGTCTGAGCTCTTAAGGTCCAAATGAGGAGCAGAAGGAGGGAGAACATGAACAAGGAAATCAGGACCACGAGGCATGCACCCACCCACTGTGACAGTGGAACTGATCTATTGGGAGGTCTCCAAGGCCAGCTGGACTGGGACTGAATAAGCATGGGTTGAAACTGGACTCTCTGAACATGGTGGACAATGAAGGCTGATGAGAAGCCAAGGACAATGGCACTATGTTTTGATCCTAATACATGAACTGGCTTTGTGGGAGCTTAGCCTGTTTGGATGCTCACCTTCCTGGACCTAGATAGAAGTGGGAGGACCTTGGTCTTCCTGTAGGGCGGGGAATTTGGATTGCTCTTCAGTATCGAGAGGGAGGGGGAATTGACTGGGGTAGGACAAGAGGAGTGGGGATGGGGGAGGATAGCGGGGGGAGGGGGCAATATGTGGGAGGAGGGGGAGCGAAATGAGAAACGGGGGGCAGTAGGAAATTTTAATTAAAAAAGAATTAAAAAATGAGAAAAAAAATTGCCTATACTGGCTATAAATCTAACTTTTATACTTGATATTTGTTCTTATTATATGTAGTCCTGTATTGGTTTTGAACATTCTTATTAGGTAAAAGGGGAGGTGATGTGGAAACTCCTTTGGCCAATGGCCTTTGAGAGGCTGGACCTTGTGTGGTGTGACTTTGTGGTACCAGAAACACTTAGGAGAGCCATTCTGCCTCTTGTGCAAAGCAACAGACTCTCGTCAACCTGGGGAGCTACTGGGAGAAAAAGATTCCAAGAGTGTGGTAAACTTCCATGTTTTTTTTCTTACTGAAGAGTTGCTGACAGGAGGAGTTACTGTGGGTAACTCTCCAAGTTATCTCCCTTACTTATGAGCTAATGGTAGTAAGACTGGCAATTCTGTCTTAGGAAAGTATCTTTTAGGTCATATTCTTACTTGGGACAGCTGGCAAATGAAGCTATCATGAGTTTGATGCTCTTCCAGCCCTCCTATTTCTTTTGAAGTTGTTGGCAACATATGTGGCCTTATGCCTAAGCCAAGAACTTTTTCCCGTTGAAGTGGCCATCGAGGACAAGTGCTCTAGGCCCTAGCTCTTATTGGGGAGCTCTTAGCAATTGAAACTGCCATCAGATATGTTTTCCTGGCCTCATCAAACACTGAGTTCTTATTGGAGGAGTAGATGGAGGATGGGGAAGGGAGAAGTTGGCAGGAGTGGAAGGACAGTGGATTAACTTGGGTATGTAACATGAGATTGTCCTAAAAAGAAAAAAAAAAGAAAGAAAAAAAACCACTGCCAGAAGAGGCCCAGACATTTATTGGGGAGGTACTGGCAGCTGAATCTGAAATCAAGGATGTGCATTATTCCCTATCACTTTACTTATAGGCTACTGACAGTTGAAGCTGCCATGAAGGATGTGCTTTCCAGGCAATATCTTATATTGCGCAGGCCAACTTGCTTCTGGATGGACTAAGGTAACACCCACAGTGGTATAACTGTTCTGTATCAATTAGCAGTAATAGCCCCATAGACATTCACTTATTCCATTCAGATAGCCACGGTTCCATCTTTCCATATGACTCAAGGTTAATAGCTAGTTTAAAGGTAAAGCAAACTGTGATGAGCAGCAAGTGACAGAAACCCACTGGAAACACTAGGAGCCAAAAGTGGTGATTCTTTGCTGGGGCATGGTGCATCCTGGCATATGAGAAGAAGGAAGGTGTCATATGCAAGCAAGGACTCAGAAGACCCTAATTCTCATCTCTGCCCTTCCTTCTTTATTGCCTGCATGATGGCTTACATGCCTCATCACTTCCTCTTAGATCAGATTTCAATAAATGACAGATATCACTTGTCATCTTAACTGCTGCTTATCTAATATTTAAGAAAGCATTATCTGTGTTTACTTATATTCATCAGGCACTTCAACCTCAAGTCCTGATTGATTATTTCTCCTTGCTGTGCTCTGTTGATCTTTTGATTGCTTTCATGATTCTGAAATATTTCCTTTCTCAAATTTCTCCTCCAGAATTCCCACAATGGTTAGTGTTCTTTCTCAAGACAAACAAATGACATTATTAATATTATTACTATTATTACTATTGTTATTGATGTTACTTTTATTATTGTTGTTGTTTTTCTGTTGTGATTTTATCCTGAAAACTTATCCACAGGGATTCACTGGGGTTCTCAATTGTACAAAGAGACATTTCTACAAATGATTACTTCAACTCCATGCTTCTAATCATTTTATTATTTGTCTGATTTTGTTCATTGCAGCCAAATTACTGTTTTCCAACTGAGGCCTTAGTCTAAGACACTGTATGTGACCTGTCCCTATTCCATAGCATATTCCCACACTTTGTGTTCAGACTGTGACATGCTTATACAATCCATTCTCTCTTTGTTGAACAACCTCTGGCTGGTATTATTTCATGTCCTTGTTCCAAGTTCTGTTTGTACTTCCAATGGGTCCTTTTAAATAATCAGGCTGTTTCTTCACAAGTGATGGTATCTTTGATCATCAGGATGAGCTGCAGTTGCTTCATTTCAAAGTAGTTTCTTCTGCATCAAGATGCTGACACTTTGCAAATAGCCATTTTCTTAGACTTCCAGTCAGCGGCAGAATCCATTAACGATTCTTACCTGAGCCAATTACGGCATATATGGTGGCTGCCAGGTGGTGGGGTTCCAATTTCATGATTCCTTTGCGTTGATGAGTTGGAATGCCACCCCAAAGACCCAGTTTTCTCCTCCACTGTTTTTTTTAATCAAAGCAGTTGGGATTCAGAAACATTTTCTTCCAAAGATTTAAAATGGCAGCTATTATTGTTTTCTGCGATGTTAAATTGTCCCTGGTTGGCAACCAACAAGCCTTCATGCCATCTCATGTTTTCCTTTTGACATTTGTGTTTTTTGAGAACTTAGTTACTCCCTGGATGCATGAGATATTTTAGGCTTCTGCCTTCTGCTTCCCTCTGCCTATCAATCCACCATTTCCCCATGGAGTGCTGTTATCTTCTTCTTCGGGGAATGATATCAGAAGTTAAACCCCAGCACTTGGAATGATGAATACTGAATGAGTCTGATGTTTGCATCTGTGGCCTTTCAGAGAACTAACATCAGGAAAAGCCTTTTATATAAACACACGTACACTCACTACTGTATACACATGAACACCTATAGGTCAGCACATGAGTTTTCTCACTTGTTTTCCCTGATCTACTTCGTGCTTAGATTTCCTATTGCATCTCCTTTCCATTTTAAGACTCACTTTTCTAGTGGAAAAGCTGTTGCTCTCATTCCTCACTATCCCGATATGGTTTTAATGCTAAATCACCTGCTAGACTGTGAAAGACACAATCTAAACAGGGCTCAGTGTGTGTGTATAGAGTAAGTTTGAATCTTTATTCTGAGAAGTTATAATCAATGTGTCAGGAAGTTACTTACAGCTACTGTTAGTAGTATTGCGCATTGGAGGCACATTACTCATTCTGCATATCAAGAACTAGGCAGCTGAAGGAATCTTCTCTGTCTTTTCCTGGGTCCTAGAAGCCATGAGACTTTCAATAATGTATTAATTATATATCTTTTAATCTATTAATATCATCTATCTCTTATTATTCATCTATCCATCCATCCTTCCATCTATCCATTTATTCCTCATTTGTTTACCAAATATCTAACACCAGGCTCTCTGTCTATCTATCTTTCTATTTATCTTGTCTTAGTTGTGGTTTCTACTGCTGTGAAGAGATAACATGACCACCATCAGTCTTATGAAGGAGAGCATTTAATTGGGTTCTGACCATTAACATCATGGCAGAATTATACCAGACTTCAGGGAGACATGGCGCAGGAGAAGGGAAGAGATCTACATCCAGACCCTTGGGGAGCAGGAAGGAAGAATAAGGCACTGGACCTATGTTGAGCTTCAGACATCAAAGAGTATCTCTGGTGACACTCTTTCTCCAACAAGGCCACACCTCCCAATAATGTCACTCCCCATAGGATGATAGAGTATCATTTTTATTCAAACCACCACATATCTATTAATCATTTATATTTGGATGATCAATTATTATTTACCATCACTCTATAATTTATCTGTCATATATGTGTATATTTGTTACTCTATCAGTCATATATCTATCCATCTATCTACTTAACTACCTATGTTAACTCCTATTTATCACACTTTCAATCTATTAGGTGTATCTATGTATCTATTAGTCTTTCTATGTATTTATCTCTGTATCTCTAAGATATGTATAATTATTCCTCTGTACATGTTTCCTCTATGTTTCTATATTATTCTATTGACGTATCAATCTATCTATCTGTGTATATCTGTATGTTGATTATTATATTAATCAATGTCCATTTATATAATTCTTTCTGTCCATTAATCTATCTATTCTCTATCTATTTTCCATCTATATAACTTTTTATCTATCTACAATCTCTCTATGTGCTTGTCAATTTTCATATCTGTTATTTCCCAGTATTAAGTCATAACCTTTTAAGTTCCCACCATCCACACACTCCCTGTGTTTTGCCCATAAGATTTTGATCAAGAGCTGTCTGTTAACCAAAGCCTCTGACAACACTGGTATTAAATTATTGACCTTAATTCTGCTTGACAAACTACTCTTAGTAGAAGGATTTAACATTTGCTGAACCTAGACTCAGATCTCACACAGTATGCCAAGGAGGTCCAACTGTGATGAGATATTGAAAAATCTCCAGCTGCACCCATTGGGTAGTGTCTACACTATAGGCATTCCTGTGAACGTAAGATGACAATGTTTAAGAGCACTGTAGCTCTGGAGACAAGGAGAGATCTTAGGCTAAATGTCACTGGGTTTTCTGTTTCCTTCTGCTTAAAAAGCCCAGATTCTGCATTCTTGAAAAAAGGGTCCCATATGCATTTGGAATAATTGTTACCCATGGTATTTGTCAGCTTCTTTGTTGCTTTAAAAGGACATACAATCTTCTTTCTACTTATCTTACCCAGCCATCTTTTGTGGTATCATTCAGTTGAACACTCATGGAAATACACTTCTGAAAGACTGTCTGCCCACGTTAGTGTGAAGTCTAACCCTTCCCAGATCAGGAGATGAGGAGTTATTTCCCCCGACCGATGATTTCCGTGCATCTACGGCAGTGGATGATAGTGCTGTGATGTTGATCATGGCAATTTCTTTTTCAATTTGCTGAGAGAAGGGAGTGATAGATATACATGGATGATGGTAAGGAGCAGAAATCTAAGCAACTGCAGGAAGAGAGGAAACATGGAAACAGCGACACTGAGAAACATACAACTGGGTTGTGAGTCAGGGACAGCCTTGATTTGCTATAGGATACTTATCCTTGCACTTGAAACTCAAGCTGGTAGAAATGTCAGTGTCTCTTTAACAGCTCCCCTAGGACATAAAGGGATGCAGGAGCTGGCTTCATTCTCCAGAACCCATCATATCCCCTAGTCTCGCTGGAGACTTTTCAGTTCCAAGAGATAAAACACAATTCAAACTGGCTTTAGGGAAAGCCAAAGTTTAGTTAAAGCAAAAATTCATCTAGGCATCAAAAGACAGTGAGTAACCTCAGATGGAACTGGAATGGTGATTAAAAAATCTTGACCAGGATGCAGGTCTTGATTTCTAATTTTTTTTTACTGACATTACAATGGACACAATGTTAAGATGTTTTCCCTGGCTGTTTTAAGGTCATTTGAGTTTTTCCAAAGCCTAAAGTGGTCAGTTGAGGTAACTCTAACAAAAACATTATGCCATAAAATGACTGGTCTAGCTAAATGGGGAAGATAGATCATACAGTGTCCAACAGTTTGCCACGGCAAGGCAGGGAAAGCCACCCATGCCTGGATTTGGAGGAGAGTTTCAGGGAGAACTAAAGGGAAGGGGCAGGAAGGTCCATGTGGCAGATGGGGTATACAAGTGCTTATTTATTATCAGTACTCTGTTTAACTTTGTGATATTGTTTTCTTAATTTGAACACCATTGGAATTCTGTAGTCATTGTGCTGTGAATTCAAAAATGAGCAATCACTTTCTATATGAGTCTAAAATTAAGACTAACATACTGAAAAGAGATTTTCTTTGTCAGGGATAAATCAGCTGTGTGTATACAGGCCTGAGTTCAGACTCCAGAGACCTTATTCAAAGCTTTCCAACGTGGTAGTGTGTGCTTGTAATGTCACTGCTTGGGAGGCAGACACTGTGGATTCTGGTACTGACTGGCCAAACTGCATCTTCTATTCAGAAAATCCTAGGTCCCTGTAAGTGATACTGTCTAAATAAGCATGGTAGATGATTTTTGAGGAATGACCACTGAAGTTGTCCTTTGGTCAAATCAAACACACACACACACACACAAACACAGAGTAAAAGCCACCAAATAACCTTCCAAACCACAAAACTGCAGATGTACAAATGTTAATTGGTTAATACGATTGGCATTATTTTTTTTGTCAATGTCAGTCATTTGTGCAAGATTAGATGATTGAACAGTGGGAATAATGAGATTTTAGCTATTGGGTGGCTTAATTATCTTCATTGTGAGGCAGCACCCAACCCAATTTTCTGGAATCTTCCAGCTATCAGGGTCCCATCCCATTTTAAGAACTCCATCTATTAACATCTCCATTAGGTCTCAAAGAGTGTCACTGCTACTGGCTGTTAAATATATTGGAGCTGCTTTGGAGTGGTTGGGAAAAGAAGCCAGCTCATCAGGGTTGTGGTACATTAGTTGAAAAATTCACATTATCGTTATCAGACCTGGAAGTAAGAGGGAGAGCAGAATGAACTATATGAGAAATACAGCAGGTGAACATGACAGGAGCTGTAATGGGAAGAATTTGTTTCCTTTAAAGCATGGAGAAAGACTTGTGAAGACAGACAGCATAAATGGGTGTCAACCTGTAGAAGAAGAAAAATAGATCCATATTGTTCAGCATGCACAAAATGCAACTACAAATGGATTAAAGACCTCAATATTAATCTGACCACACTGAACTTCATAGACTAGAAGTTGAAATGAGTCTGCAATACATGGACCCAGGAGACCACTTCCAGTGTAGAACCTGAGTAGCATAGACCATGAGACCAAAAAGGAATAAATGTGACACCTCCTGAAAGTGAGAAGCTTCTGTAATGCAAAAGACATTGTCACTAAGACAAAAAGGCATCCTTTTGAATGTGAAAAGTCTTCACCAGTCCGTAATCAAAATTCTGATCTCCAAATATGTAAAGAAATCCAGAAACTAGACATTAACACTTAAATTACTGCAATTAAAAAAGGGTACTTAACTGAACACAGAATTCTCAACAGAAGACTTTCAAATGGGCAAAAGACAATGTCATGCTTAGCCTTTTTAGCAATCAGGGAAATGCAAATCAGAACATCTCTGCTATACCATGTTACAACTGTCAGAATGGCTAAAACCAAAAACACCAATGATAGACTATGCTGAAAAGGATGTAGAGTAGAGGAACACCGATCCCTTGTTGTCGGGAATGCAGACTAGTGCAACTACTTGGGAAATCAATGTGGCAGTTTTTCATGAAACTGGGAGTCATGCTACCTCAGAACTGAATAATTCCATTCTGTAAGTGCATTGTGCTCTTGAATATAGTTCCCTGCTTGTTTGAAGTAAAAGAGTGACGACTATTTTCAATAGAAATGATTAAATTTCTTTTCATGAGTTTGAGTTTATCTGCACATTAGTGTGTTCACCATGTGCATTCAGTGCTTGTGTTGGCCAGGGTCAGATGTTCTATAACTGGAGTTACAGATGTTTGTATGGGTGGGAGGAATTGAAACCCGGTCCTCTGGAAGACAAGCAAGTGACCTGAAATGCTGAGCCATCTCTCTCATGCAAGAATGATAGTTCCCTTTCAGGGGAAGGCCTAATTACTAACAGGCCTAACCACCAAAACCTGTGGAGGATATTTTGTAGTCCTAACAGGAGTCCAGGTGGTGGGTGACTCACTCAGTCGCCCTCTCTCCCCTTCTCACTCTTGTCACCTGCTTGCTATCTTGTGCCCTTTTCTCTCTTGCTTAGGACACGGAACTCTTGAACAACACAAATCTCCCTGGAAACGTCATAGGGTTCAAGAAGAAAATTCTGTGTTGGATGTCTTGGAGTATCTGGAATGCTGGTGGCCTGATAAGGATTTTGTGAAGGTACCAGAGAAACACTCATGCTCTGGTGTTTCATTCTCTCTGTCTTTAAATCTCCAATAATGTTTTCTTTCTTTTTCTCTCCCTTCACCTTCACCATGTTCACACTTCTCGCTCATGCATGTTCTGTCTGAATGTCTGTCATTTGAAGCAATGGAGATGACATTACAGAAGAGGAGATTATTGTCAACAAAGAAGCTTTTGTTTCCTCTGCTGGTTTTTGGTCTCAACAAATGATCTCTTCCCTTTTTCCCCTTCTTCCTTCCTCTCTGTCTTTCTCATAAGAGGGCTGCATCCTTTACTTTGGCAATCGATACATCATTGCAGGTTTTACCAACTGGCAATGCCTAGTTGAATTATTTACTGAGTAGTCTTTCTTTATGTACCCTACTTTCCTGCAGCAGTTGTCTACATTATCAAGATGAAGTCTCATACCATTAAAGCCTCCTTTACTTTGGCTTAAAAACTAATTTGGGGTCAATATAAGGTAATAAAACAAACAAGCTTGATGCGTTAAAATTTTATTAATATACATTAAAGTAAAAGCTATTAAAATAACAATAAAGAGCCTCATCATGCACATCCTGGCTTAATTTGAATACCAGTAAAGAAACACCCAGCTTTTAGTTGAGATATGTTTACATGGGATACTTCTCCCGAATTCTCTTTATTAGTGATCGATGAATATTTTGGCTCCAAATTTTTTCGGAACCTTATGGATGGTTCATTGTCCTTACTTTTTCTCAGAAAGATTTAAGATTAGTATTTATGTTGTCCCCACTATTTTTTGCATATTGGTTGCTCATTGCTCTTCTAACAGAATCCACAGAGAAAAAGGATTCTAAATTTGAATCAATAAGAGAGCTCCCAGTTCCAATTGGCTCAGATAATGTAGGAAAATGAAATTCACCCAAATATCCTGCTGTTCACATCTCATCTGCTTCTTTTGAGAGGTGAAAGGAGACCTGGTCTTAGGCTTTTCCAACTTACATTATGAATCTGTTTATGTGGAGGTCAGAAGGCAGCTTTTTCTCTCCCTTCACCACCAACATGTTCACACTTTTCTCTCTTGCATGTTCTGTCTGAATGTCTGTCATTTGAAGGAATGGAAATGCCCTTACAGAAGAGGAGATTATTGTCAACAAAGAAGCTTTTGTTTCCTTTGCTGGTTTTTGTCTCAACGGATGATCTGTTCCCTTTTCCCTCTTCTTCCATCCTCTCTGTCTTTCTCTTAAGTGGGCTGCTTCCTTTATTTTGGCAACCGATACATCATTGCAGGTTTTACCCACTGGCGATGCCTAGTTGAATTATTTACTGAGTCGGCTTTCTTTATGTACCCTACTTTCCTGCAGCAGCTGTCTGCATTATCTGGATGAAGACTCATACCATTAAACCCTCTTTACTTTGGCTTAAAAACTAATTTGGGGTCAATGTAAGATAGTAAAACACACGAGCTTGATGAGTTAAAATTTTATTAATATACATTAAAGTAAAAGACTATTAAAATAAAAAGTCTCATCATGCACATCCTGGCTTAATTTGAATACCAGCAAAGTAACACCCATATTGCATTTGAGATATCTGGACATGGGATACTTCTACCCAATTCTCTTCATTTGTGATCAATATTTTGACTCCAATTTCTTTCAGAAACTTCTGGAAGTTTCATTGTTCTTACTTTCTGTCAAAAATCTTTAAAATTAGTATTTATGTTGTCCCCCTTTTCTTTGCATATTGGTTGCTCATTGCTCTTCTTACAGAAACTGCAGAGAAAAAAGGTTCTAAATTTGAATCAATCAGAGAGCTCCCAGTTCCAATTGGCTCAGATAGTGTAGGAAAATTAAATTCACCCACAGATCCTGCTCTTCACATCTCATCTGCTTCAGTTGAGAGGTGAAATGAGACCTGGTCTTAGGCTTTTCCAACTTACATTATTCATCTGTTAATGTGGAGGTTACAAGACAGCTGTCTAGACTCATGTTCTTCCTTCCACTCTCTGGGTCTTTGTTTCCTGGGTCTGGGCTGGTTTAATACTTATAATATGGCCTTGCCTAAGAACTCCTGGCAATCCTTGTGCTCATTAGGTATAACAAATTAAACAAAGTAAGGGCTTCCATATTAGGAGTCAAGAAAAACCTGAGTTTAGGATATAGGTACATATGAGACAGACTGACAATGCATATCTTCACACATGAAAACACACATACAAACACACTCACACAGCCTTATATTTGAGACAGGTTATATCATTGAACCAGATGGTTACTGATTTTTCCAGAACAGGTGGTCTAATTGGTGTATAAGTATGGATATGGTTGACTCTAGATCAAAGAGAGGTATGTGTATGTGTGCCTTCATACATATGGAAGCTGTTTCATTCTTTGTGTGTGTGTATATATGTGTGTGTGTATTCATGAATGTGAGTGCAAGTGGGCATTGCCACAGTAAGCATGTGGGCTTGAGGAGAGAGGAGGACAACCCAGCATATCAGTAGTTGCCTTCCATTTTGTTTGATATAGTGTCTTTATTGTTTTTGTTGCTTATTCAAGGCTAGTTGACTAGCTAGCTTCTGAAGAGTCTCCTGTCTCCACATCCCAATTCGTCTTAAGAGAACTGGACTTGCAGATACTTGTACACATCCTGATATTAAGTAGATTCTGAGAATTCAGTCACAGTGCCTTTCACTTTCATGGCAAGTGTTTTGCCTACTGTGCCAACTTCCTGGCCCATGAGTTACTTATTGTTACTATTATTTAATTCAGTAACATTTCTATTAGCCATAGTTTTCTAGAGTAACAGAACTTATAGAAAAAGTTTTAACACAATGGTTTACAGGTTGTGACCTTGTTAATCCCTCTATGAAAGGAATGTCCAAAAGCAAAGTAGGTATTCAGTCCGAGACTCTGAATGTGTCAGCTAGTCTTTGGTACACACCAGAATTATAAAGAATTCTGTGTTAATGCTGGTGAGGGAATAGCCTTGCCTTTGAGAGCAAGCAGGCAGAGAAAGTGGTTCCTCCTTCCATCTCCTTTATATAAGCTGCCAGAAGATGGTGTGGCCCAGACAAAAATGCCTCTTCCTACCTGAAAAGAGTCCTATCTCAAAGATCCAGATTAGGAGTGTGTCTTACCACTTCAAAATTGAAATTAAGAAGAAATACTCTTCCATAAATATGCCCAGTCATTAAAATACTTATTAACTCTAGATGTAGTCAAGTTGACAACTAAGAATAGCCATCCCATCATTATGAATATATTGTCTATTCATATAGAAATCTGTATTTCTACCTCATAAAATCCTCCAAGGTTGTATGGCCACAGATCTACTTCACTTCCTATGAGACTTTTCTTAAGTCGGGCAGAGATGCCCCTTCATTGGAATGTCAATCCTGTTCACTGCAATCTACACCACCAGTTTAACTCCTTGTGGGGGTGCAGGGATGTCACATTTACATGCTGATTTTCTGGTTTAGATTTTGCAGGAATATAGAAAGGTTATTATTCAGGGCCCCTCTTTTATAAAATAATGGGACACATACTACACTTCATCCCATCACTCTGGTGGCAAAGTCTGTCTATGTAAAATCTGAAAGCGGCATTTGGAAGTGTGTGACTTAGCAATGATGTGAAGGGATGGAGGATTCTGGAAATCCAATCACAGAGGAAATATTGAGTAAGGTAGGTGGCCAACTGGCCAGTCAACTCCAGAGGAATAAAATGTCATTGTATCAGGGGCCATCATAATGCTCTTCACATCTGTCAAGGACCAATGTGGGGTAGATGCAGTATGAATTTGCCTTTCAGCTCCTCAGAGTGTGGGTTCATTCTCAGTGGAAAGAAAAGTATGGTCATGCACTGAGTTCCTTGGTTAAGATTTTAGATTTTGGCAATAAATTCAGATCTTGATTCCATCTTTCCTTTCTGTTGGAAATTTGTTAGACTGTGTAACATGTCTGAGCCTAGCTTTCTTATGTCTTAGGAAGAGAGGAGACAGGATTCAAAAGGCCAAATGAGATAGTGGACAGGGTTCTTATAGAAAGATTTCTTCTAATGTCATTGTGTGAGGCAGGCCAAAGTGATGGAGGAGGGCTGTATGTCTATAGCTTTATAAAGAAACTGACTTGGCCCTTTTGATAGGACAGCAGATTAGATAGGCAGAATAAAGAGAAGGGAATGCTGGGAGAAAGAACCCGAGTAAGACAGACACCATGCCACTCCCCTCTGAGACAGAAGCAGCTTAAGAATCTCCCTGGTAAGCCAGCAGCTCATGGTGCTATACAGATTATTTGAAATGGCTTAATCAAGATGTGAGAATTAGCTAATAAGAGGCTAGAAATAATGGGTCAAGCAGTATTTAAAAGAATACAGTTTCTGTAAAATTATTTCTGGAAAAGCTAGCCAGAGCTGGAGACAGGTGGCAGGATGCAGCCTGCCATTCCTATAACACCAAAGAGCAGTCAAAGTTAAGCTCAAAGCTCTGCCACTGAAATGTGTATAATATAAATTGGAAACACAGTTGTTTAAAAAGATGAGTGTAACATTTTATGGAAATGTGTATGCATGCATGCAGAGGCCAGAATTAACTGTGGGTGTCTTCCTTAGTTACTCTCTGTCATGTTTAAGATACATCATTTCTTTGAACCTGGAGCTGACCAATTCCCCTTGACCAAAGAGTGAGACTCAGAGACCCAGGTGTGGCTGTCTCCTCAGAACTGAGTGATGGGTTTATATCTTTAATTCTGAGATTCTTGCACAAGTTGAAGGGATCAAATTTATGTTCTTCATTTGTATGGAAAGCACCTTACTGACTGAGCCATGGCTGAAGAACAAGACAGTTGGTTAAAAAGTATTGAGCTCTGAGTTAATATTCTGAATCAGAAAAGGGAATGGTATGACTTTAAAAGAAATGTTGGGGAGATTGAGATGAGAGACATTCAAACATGAATGCCTTTGCTTCCTCCCCTAAGACTCCTGGTGGATGTGTCCAGAGGGCTACTGAATTATCACAGCATGGGGAAACGGCGAACTGTGAAGTCTGTTTGGGCTCAGGTCTTGATATCAAATTTAGGGTGTAAATATATAAAAGTGTACATCCAGAGTAGCATGCTATGGTTGGTCTATCCCAGTAGTATATTGCATTTAAAAGCAGATGTTAATTTCTGCTCATTTTAGAGGGGCATGACAGCAGATGCTCAAGGCAGAGGTGCATTGTTATAGATGCTTAAGGCAAAGAAATATTGCTCCAGATGCTCAAGGCAGAGATACATCATTCTAGATGCTTAAGGCAGAGATTCATTACATGGGATTGAAATGGCATTCCATCTCCTGAACTTTGACTGCCAGGATTTGTGGCTCATTAACCTTTAAAAATGCTTTTATTATCTTCCTGGAATTGGGAAATGGGGTTCTTCATTTTCAGTTACCACCTTTGTCTCATCACTGCCTATATTTCGCTTAGTCTCAGTTTTTCTACTTTCTGATTAGGAAAGCCATCTTTTGCAGTCTTAGCTTCTTCCAGAATGTAACTGAATATATTCTCTGGAACTCTGCAACTCCCCATGGTGTTACATGTCTTAGCTTTGGTGTTACGTCCTCAGCCTCCATTGATGCTCAGAATTCTTCATCTGTTTCTTGTTGCTGCCAATGTGATTGTGGCCATGTATGTCATATCTCAAGCTGGATGTTCTATCTGTTTTTATTATTCCTGCAAGTGGTTCAATGCACTGTACCTGAGATAGAGACTCCTCTGGGGGAGAAGACAAGCAAAGAGGACATTTTGATGCCCTGGTATTACAACGCCAGATGAGATGCTTCCCCAAGCAGCAAGCATCCTGTTCATATGATCAGAAGAAAGGCAGATGTGACAGTGTAGACTGACATCATAACATCCTGGAAGATGCATTTTTTTCCCAATTATGTTAGTTTTGAATCTTCCCCAAGGGTCTTTCATAAGCCGTTTGTTGCATCAGTGAGACTTTTTGTTGAGACTCTAGGGAGATATGCCTCCTTCTGACAATGATGAGGATAACTCCCGGGAAAAAGGGCATCTGTGCCACACTCTAGCTGGCCCTCTCAGAGTAGAAACTGCCAATGCTTGGGCTAGCTGCTTGGAGATTTTGTGGCCTAGACAGGAGTAGTGACTATGGAAAACGCTGTGGCTGTTTCCTTCTTAGCTCAGGTCTCCTCTTCCATTTTGAAATACTACAGGGTAGTGCTCTCATACTCCCTCTCCTTTTCTTTTATCTCTCCTGTGTGAACCCATAATTTTACTTTCTTATCTGACTCTGACCCTTCCTTCTCCACATATAAAGTTCTTTAATGCCAATATGTAGTTTTGGTTGATAGATTCTATACTGCAGGAAAGCTACTTAGATAGGAAGCAAACAACTCAAATTATCTATAGAGAGTTTGATAACCTGAGCATATTCACAAGGCAATGTCCTCCAAACAGTATATTGGCAGTAAATATATAACCAAGCAATCATCACAGACAAATAGAGATGCTTAGATAAGGCTCAGATGAACAGTGCCAAAGATTTAAAAAAACACTCTTCAGATCACTGATCTGCCTCAGGGCTGCACAGTGAATTTCAGGTTCTCAGCCTTACTGAACTATTAACCATGCTGGGGTGGGCTTTCTTGAACCAACTGCTATTTAGTCATTTCTACTGTAAGTGCTCGCTCACCAATTTTCCTGTAAGTAACCCGAAAATTATTCTTTGGTTCGCCTAGTTAGACTTTGTCTATTGTTAGTTCCATATCTCTTGTGTGTAGCCAATTTATTCATACAACATAGGTTTTACCCAGACAAGCCATCTCAGGATAGTCAATGAATCTGCAATACCCTTTGTTGGTGGAGGCCACTCTTTAGTTAGTTTTCCGACCACCTTGACTTAAAATAATCACATAAAACCTATATTATTCACAACACTGTTTGGCCAATAGCTTAAACATATTTCTAGTTCCCTCCCTTATTCTAAACAAACCCATTTGCATTTAACTGTATCACCAGTAGTTCATGTCTTACCAACAAATTTTTGGCAACTCCAGAGAAGGTGTTCTTCCATGGTGGTGTCTATGTGGCTTCTCACTGACCCTACCCTGTTTCTCCTATCATTGTTTACTTTTACCACCTAGGTCTATTCTGCTAAGCTACTGTCTGAAACAACATTATTCATTAACCAATAAAAGCAAACATAGACAGAAGGACTTCCCAAACCAACCCTTTGTCCAATGTATTAATTCCAAGAACTGGTATAAAATTTTCTAATAAAACAAATACTTGAAAGGGGTTGATGTTTATTCTCAGGATCTGGAATAAATGTGTTGGTGGGGACCCTACTTCGTCAAGATGTGCTAGGAAAGTTGGCTTTTGATATTCCTCAGTATGTATTAGTTCTCTTACTGTCTCCACTGTTTTGTGAGCACACCACTGTTTTCCTGTGTCTCTTTTGATACAGAGGTTTGCCATTGAATTTAAAGACCATCTTATCCTAAGATGACACATTTTTGTGAATCTTAAGCTTCTATTTGCAAAGTAATATTTTTAAATTATGATCCCTCTCAGTGGGGCCTAAAACTTGGATATATCACTTTTATGGTGTGGTTTCCTGCTGTACTGTGTATTTACAAATTCTCAGGATTAAGACTGTGTTACTTGGCAGGAGTCACTACATTTTAGGTGACCCTGTGTGATTGGTTTTTCCTTTGTTAAATAGAATCTTTAATGATCTTGAGAGAAAGGAAATGAAATGCTATTTCAATATGTTAAATATTCTTTCATCCTTGGGCATCTGTCCTTCTGAGGGTTGTTTTTGTTTTAATCTCATGTATGTACTTACAAAATGTAATGGTTTCATTCCATCTGCTATGCAAAACATTGTGGCAAATAAACAAGCAAGCAAAAAGCATCAACACAAAAACGACTTAAGGGAGAGAAAGTTTTATTTTGCCCAGCATTTCAGAGGGATTGTTTCAATAGCTATTGAAATGGCAGAGCAATAGGAGTCTGAGGCTTGCTGGCCACATTGCATTAACAATTAAGAAGCAGAGAGATATCAGGAAGTCGGGTGAGTCTATAGATTCTTAGAGCCTATCTTCAGTGTCCACTTCCTCCAGCAATTCTCTGCCTCCTAAAGGTCGGCAACCACTTCAAAGAGCACCACCTGTTTGGGAAAAAATGTTCAAATATGGGAGCTTATGGGAGACATTTCTCACTCAAACCACAACATGTTCTATGCCAATAGATTCCAGAACTAACCAGTAAAAACTATTATCACCCATGATGGGCAGCTTGTTATACTCAGGGGGAGATAAATATAAATGCATGCACAACTTGAAAATGGCTCCTGTAACTTTAGGCTGTCATAATTACATGCATAACCAATAGGTATCAGGTTGGTTCATAATAATGCAACCTTGAAAGTCTAATCAATCTTAATATTTTAAAGTCTATTTAATATTTTATTAAAATATAATATTTTAAAGTCTAACCACAATCAATGATCCTGCTTTGGAAGAAGCTGGTTTGTGGGAGAGAAGACGCAACGATGTGAATAACAGAGAAAAGGAGAAAGTGTTCTCTTGCTTGATGAGCTGTTTGAGGAGCTGGTCATTGAAACTCCATGGGAAATGAGAGCAAGACCCACAGTAACAGCTTTATTGTGTCAGTGTGTGCAACCACAGTAGGCTGTGTGATCAAAGTCACCCTAAGTGTTGGGCTTCCAGAGTAGATTAAATGGAAGGCTAGTGTGTTCTGAGAGGGCTCCTCAGGGAGACACATGAGTTGACATCAGCCCTCAAGAAATGTTAACAGGCCAGGTGTAGGAGACAGGGAGAGGGCTATTTGAAAGAAAAAGGATGAATTCTGGAATGAGCAACTATTATTCTCATTATTGTTTCACATCACAGAAACCCAAATCCACCACCTGCCTCTTTCAATTTGACTTGAAAGAACATGGAGAGAGTATTTAAAAAATCAGAGATTTAAAGCCATTTCTTTTCCTCTTGCAATGTACAATGCTTCACACAAAAAATATTCTATATCAAAAAGCCCCACTCTTTGTCTATCTTTGGGCACAAATTTCCTTTCTGCCCCATATTGCCAGGAGCCATACAGGTAAGAACAATTTGTCAGGCAATTTGGCTGTTGCTGTTCCTGAATTCTGTCCTTCTTTTTGCTGGTAATTTGGATGTTGATTGTTTCATTTTGTGTTGGAGATCTGTGATATATTGGTCAGGCATACACACTGCTGTATTCTCAATCTTTTGTTCTGTAAACTTCATTACAATTCCAATATCAATCCGAGCATTTGTTCCTTTTCATCTTTGACATTTCTAATTAAGAAATAAGAATCCTGGCACTACTTCTGCATATATCTGGGCAATCTTGGAGTGAGCCAGCTCAAACCTACATTCCTCTGGATTCTCCCAGGAGCTGTGCACCTGCACTTCCTTCCCAACCATTTTATGATTTGAACACCTGTTGCTCTCCTTCTTTTTACAAAGACCTGGGCAGATCTGGTTGCTGGTACACATGACTTCCACAGATACATTATTGTCTCCTAGACATGTGCTCCCTGGGCATTCCGTGATATCAAATGTATTTTTTATTTGACCTAAGTGTAATTTGATTGTAGGTGGAGATATCAGCTATATTGGTATGAATTGAAACAAGCTGCCAAGTTCAACTAAGTCACACACATGTAAGATTCAGTCCCAAGTAGGAGTGTATCTAGGGAGAGGTTATATGTGACAAGGATATATATGACACAAGAGGGTCAACCTCTGCCAGAGGTGTCCTAACAAATTTTCAGAGCAGTAATGGATGTCCATGAAAGGTAAATATTTTAATGAAAATCGGATAGGCTTTTTTATATTATAGGTGTTTTACCAATATATTGATTTATCAAAATTACGCATCATCCCTATCACATTAGGCTTTAACTGCCAACCTGACCCAACTTAGAAGCAGATAAGAGTCTCAGTTGGGTCTGTAAGCATGACTGTTGTCAAGTGTTAATCAAGCCCAGTCCACTGTGGGTAGCATCCTTCCCTTAGAAGTGGTCATGTGCTGTGTATGAAACCTAGCTGAGTTTGAGGCTGCAAGCAAGTTAGCAAGTGGCATCCACTACACTTGTGCTGCAGGGACTGCCGAAATTTTAAAGTTATAAATTAAACAACACACACAGCTTGGGTCTATATTGGAGTCAACAGTCGAGGGAGAGTCAAGTGTAAATGTAGGCTCTTTGGTATAGAAGAGAGACAGGTATTTGACTCTTCACTTTAGACCTATCTTGCTGAAACTTTAGAATGTATCAGGGACATTAAAATGGAAATAACTGAAGTGCTTTTCCTTCAAACAAAATCAATCAGAAGAGGTTGAGACTTTTTATACTCATAACAGGAAAATTCATCAGGATGAAGTCTCAATCCTAAATATCTATGCCCATAATATAAAAGCACCCACTTATGTAAAAGAATTATTACTAAAACTCAAGGCAGACATCAAAACACACACACACTAGTTGTAGGAGACATCAACACACCTCTCTCATCAATGGACAGGTCAATCAGACAGAAACCTAATAGAGAATAAGAGAATTATTGGAGGTAATGAAGCAAATGGACTTAACAGACATCTCTAGATCACTCCACTCACATAGGAAAGACTACACCTTCTTCTCATGGAACCTTCTTGAAATTAAACAAATACTTGGTAACTAAGAAAACCTCCACAGATACAAAAGAAATCAGTGTCCACCCGTGTCTTATCAGATCAGCATGGATTAAAATTAGAAGGCAACAACAATGTTACCCCCAGAAAGCCGACCAACTCATGGAAACTGAATAGTCAACTACTGAAACACACCTGGGTCAAGAAAGAAATTAAGAAAAACATAAAAATCTTCCGTGAATTTAATAAAATTGAAGAGACAACATACTCAAATCTATGGGAAAGTATGAAAGCAGTGCTAAGAGGAAAGTTCATAGCACTAAGTGCCCACATAAGAAAACAGAGAAACCATACAATGGGGACTTAACAGCACACCTTAAAGCTCTAGAAAAAAAAAAGAAGCAGACGCACCTAGGAGGAGTAGAAGACTGGAAATAATCAAACTCAGGGCTAAAATCACCAAAATAGAAAGACAGAAAACAATCCAAAGAATCAATGAAGCAAAAAGTTGGTTCTTGGAGAAAATTAACAAGATCGACAAACCCTTATCCAAACTAACTAAACGACAGAGAGAGAACACTCAAATAAATAAGATCAAAAATGAAAAAGGGGACATAACCACAGACACACAGGAGATTCAGAGAATCATTAGATCTTACTACAAAAGCCTATATGCCAAAAAATTGGAAATGCAAAAGAAATGGACATTTTTTTAGATAAGTACCATATACCAAAGCTAAACAAAGAACAGGCGAACAATCTCAATAGATCTGTTAGTCGCAAAATATTAGAAGCTGTTATCCAAAACCTCCCTTCCAAAAAAAGCCCAGGACCAGATGGTTTCAATGTGGAATTCTACAAGAACTTCCAAGAAGACCTAATACCTATACTCCTGAAGGTATTTCACAATATAGAAACAGAAGAGTCACTGCCAAATTGCTTTTATGAAGCTACAGTCACCCTGATACCAAAACCTCACAAAGACTTAACCAAGAAAGAGAATTACAGGTCAATCTCACTCCTAAACAGTGATGCTAAAATTCTCAATAAAATACTGGCAAACCATATCCAAGAATACATGAAAAAAAAATTATCCATTATGATCAAGTAGGCTTCATTCCAGAGATACAGGGCTCGTTCAACATAGGGAAATCTATCAATGTAATCCATCATATAATAAACTGAAAGAAAAAAACCATATGATCATTTCATTAGATGCTGAAAAAGCATTCGACAAAATCCAACACCCCTTTATGATAAAGGTCCTGGAGAGATTAGGGATACAAGGTTCATACCTAAATATAATAAAAGCTATTTACATCAAGCCAACAGCAAACATTAAATTAAAGTGAGAAAAACTCAAAGCCATCACACTAAAATCAGGAACACGACAAGGCTGTCCTTTCTCTCCATACCTCTTCAATATAGTGCTTGAAGTTCTAGCAATAGCAATAAGACAACATAAGGGGATCAAGAGGATTCATATTCGAAAGGAAGAAGTGAAAATTTGTTATTTGCAGATGATATGATAGTATACATAAGCGACCACAAAAACGCTACCAAAGAACTCCTATAGCAGATAAACACCTTTAGTAATGTGGCAGGATTCAAGATCAACTCCAAGAAAGAGATGCCTTCCTATACACTAAGGATAAGGAAGAAGAGAGGGAAATCAGAGAGCATCACCTGTCACGATAGCCACAAATCTGTCACGATAGCCACAAATAGCATAAGATATCTTGGGGTAACTCTGATCAAGAAAGTGAAAGATCTCTTTGACAAGAACTTTAAGTCTTTTAAGAAAGAAATTGAAGAGGACACCAGAAAATGGAAGGATCTCACTTGTTCTTGGATTGGGAGGATCAACCTAGTAAAAATGGCAATTTTACCAAAAGCAATATATAGATTCAATGCAATCCCCATCAAAATCCCATCAAAATTCTTCACAGCCCTTGAGAAGAAAATAATCAACTTTATATGGAAAAATAAAAAACTCAGGATAGCCAAAACAATCTTATACAATAAAGGATTGTCTGGAGGCATTACCATCCCTGACTTCAAACTCTATTACAGAGCTACAGTATTGAAAACAGCTTGGTATTGACATAAAAACAGAGAAGTCAACCAACGGAATGTAAAGAAGACCCGGACTTTAACCCACAAACCTATGAACACCTGATTTTCGATAAACGAGCTAAAAGCATACAATGGATAAAAAAGATCATCTTCAACAAATTATGCTGGCAAAACTGGATGTCAATCTGTAGAAGAATGAAAATAGATCCATGTCTATCACCATGCACAAAACTTAAGTCCAAATGGATTAAAGACCTCAATAAAAGTCAGAACACACTGAACCTGATAGAAGAGAAAGTGGGAAGTACTCTACAACAGGTGGGCACAGGAGACCACTTCCTACGTATAACCACAACAGCACAGTTATTAAGGGCCTCTTTGAAAATATGGGACCTCCTGAGACTGAGAAGCTTCTGTAAAGCAGAGGACACTGTCACTAAGACAGAAAGGCAACCGACATACTGGGAGAAGATCTTCACCAACCCCACAATTGACAAAGGTTTGATCTTCAATATATATAAAGAACTCAATAAATTAGACCGTAAAAGGCTAATCAACCCAATTATAAAATGGGGCAATGAACTGAACAGAGAATTCTCAACAGAAGAAGTTCATATGGCCAAAAGACACTTAAGGTCATGCTCAACTTCCTTAGAGATAAGGAGAATCCAAATCAAGACAACTTTATGATGTCATCTAACACCTGTCAGAATGGCTAAAATCAAAAACACCAATGATAGCCTTTGCTGGAAAAGTTGTAGAAAAAGGGGTATACTCATCCATTGCTGTTGGGAATGCAAACTTGTGCAACAACTTTGGAATGCAGTGTGGCACTTTCTCAGGAAATTCGGGATCAACATACTCCTGACCCAGCAATATCACTCTTGGGAATATACCCAAGAGATGCCCTATCATACAACAAAAGTATATGCTCAACTATTTTCATAGCAGCATTGTGTGTAATAGCCAGAACCTGGAAACAATCGAAATGCCTTTCAATGGAAGAATGGATGAAGAAAGTATGGAATATATCCATATTAGAATACTATTCAGCAGTAAAAACAATGACTTCTTGAATTTTGCATTCAAATGGACAGAAATAGAAATACTATCCCGAGTGAGGTTAGCCAGACCCCCCAAAAAAGAGGAACATGGGATGTACTCACTCATATTTGGTTTCTAGCCATAAATAAAGGACATTGACTCTATAATTTATGACCCTAGAAGAGTCCCACATTGGAGCACCAGACTACAACCCCAAACCAGGAGCAGAAGGAGAGAGAGCATGAACAAGGAACTCAGGACTACGAGGGGTGCACCCACATACTGAGACAAAGGGGATGTTCTTTTGGAAACTCACCATGGCCAGATGGACTGGGTTCAAAAAACATGGGATAGTACTGGACTCAATAAACATAGCAGACAATGAGGACTGCTGAGAAGTCAAGAACAATGGCACTGGGTATTGATCCTACTGCACATACTGGCTTTGTGGGAGCCTAGGCTGTTTGGATGTTCACCTTAATAGACCTGGAAGAAGGTGGGATGTCCTTGAACTTCCCACAGGGCAGGAAACCCCGATTGCTCTTAGGACTGATGGGGGAGGGGGAAGGTTATGGGAAGCAGTGCCGGGGAAGAGACAGAAATCTTTAATAAAGAAATAAATTAATAAAAAAAAACTGAAAAAATAGTCAACTGTGATATTGATGGTGAGTAATTTTGATAACATCAATGCATTGGAAAAACACCTATAACATAAAAGAAAGCCTATCCGGTATTCATTTAAAGATTTACCTTTCATGGACATCCATTACTGCTCTGAAAAGTTGTTAGGAAACATATGGCAGAATTGGTCACTGCCTTGTCACATATATCCTGTCCCTAGATACACCCCTACTTGGGACTGAATCTTACATGTGTGTGACTAAGTTGAACTTGGCAGTTTGTTTCAATTAATTCCAATAAAGCTGATAGTTCCACCCACTAACTAATTATACTTACATTAAATAACAAAATGTATTTGAATCACTTAATTCCCAGGGAGCACATGTACAGCAGACAATAATTGTATCCATGGAAGTCATAGGTACCAGCAACCAGATCTGCCCAGGTCTCTGTCTAGAGAAGGAGAGCAACAGGTATTCAAATCATGTAATGGGTGGGAAGGACGTGAAGTTGCACAATTCCTGAGAGATGCTGGAAGTATGTAGGTTCAAGATGGCTCATTCCAAGATTGCCTAGATAAAGGTAGAAGTAGTGCCAGGATGCTTATTCTTAATTAGACATGCCAAAGGCAAAAATTAAAATATGCTCTAATTGATATTGAAAGTGTAATGTGTTGCGGGAGGTCCTTCTGCTCTTCCAGCCAATAGCTGCCGAGATACCAGCCCATTGGGCCGTGGTCTGTTTCCCTTTAAAAACAAAGTGGCTACTTCCCTCCTCTCTCTCTTTACTTTCTGCTCCAGTTCCGGCGACTAGACTTCTTCCTAATTGCGTGCACAGAGGGCTGTTGTCTGGGACAGTGATCTGTAAGTTTATTCCCCTTTAAATAAATACCACCCTAATAATCACAATTCCAAACTGGTGTGGGATTGTTTATGAATTGCGCCTTCATCTGGCACCCAAAGTTTGGTTTTAGGACCCCTCCTTCCCCCCCCCGCTCGGCTGCCGGCCGCCAGTTCGGCCATGGCCTGTTCCTTGCGGCCTGTGCCTTGTGCGTGGAGCCAGCAGTTTAACATAAATCATCATGCAGTGGCTTTTCTTGCTGCAGTTTTTTATATTTTCCCTATAGACACCTCAGATTGACTTCAAGTCCCGACGTAGCCTATCGTTTGCCTCGCTATGTGGATTTAAATTCCACAGGCCCGCATAGTCTTTGCCCACGTGGTATGCTCTTTTCTGAATCATTTTCAAATCTCCCATGCAAGCGCAGCACTTAAGCGGAATGAACCAGAGCACGCGGTTACCGGTTGTGGAAAGCTGCAACCCCTTGGGACAACTCTGTCACGTGGAGGCATACACGGCTTCCGGGTTACTCTTCTCTACCCCTGGATTCTGGGTTTATTGTTCCGTGTACGGAATTGATTTAATTACATTTACTTTGTTGAGCAACTTATATTTCCCAGTTTTAACAAATACTAGGCGGACACTGAAACAGGACCCTGTTTTCGTCGCGACTTGGGAACAGCGCCACCTGCTGGATAATAGGTAATATGAAAGTTTTCATTTCCAACATGAATTTTACTGTTTTGACTACCAAAACAATGGGTTTTTTCATGCAAGGTTTATATCACTATGGAGATAATTTACTGGTTACTAGATTTCAGTATTCTTTTGAATATTCTATTATTTAGGAAAAATATGGTCCTAAGAACCATACAATCTTTAACAGAAACTAATACAGGTCAGGAGATTCAGGATTCAAAGCTTTGAAATCACAGGTGCAGAATGCGGACAAAAAAATTGATACCTCAGTGAAATCACTAGAAACACATGTAGCTCAGGAGATTCAGGATTTAAGAGAGAAAATGATAAAAAGACTTGAAATGATTGAAGAAATTATTGGAGCTGGTGAACAGAGTGAGAAGGCACAAGGACAGGATACAATGCCACCACCAGCTATTAGATCTGGCTTACCCAGGGTTTTAGCGACATACCCTGTAATTCATTCTGACAAAGCGTCAACTTCTAAAGGCTCAAAGGGAGTCAGAGAAGCTAGATGGATGCCAATAGCAATGAATAATCTAAAAGAAATTAAGCAAGTTATTGTTACCTTTGGCTTGCACTCTGCATATATTAAGGAAATGATAAGGACTTGGGCTTCTAATGCTAGAGCTACCCCCCACGATTTCCATCAGTTAGTGTCTGCAGTTTTAGATAATGGACCTTCCTTGATGTTTGGAATCTTTTTCAGAGAAGAATCTAAACATATGGAACAGCAAGGAAGAGCAAAAGGTGTGGAGGTTTCCCAAGATCAAATTCTTGGTGTAGGACAATATGCTGATCCACAGATCCAAGCTCTTTATGATGATGAAGTACTGTGTTTATGTCACCAAGCAGCTTTAAATGCTTGGAATAGGCTACAAGATCCAGCAAAAAGGTTGAATCATATACCAGAATTAGGCAGGGACAGAGAGAACCCTTTATTGACTTTTTGCAAAGATTAATTAAGGCTCTGGACATAGGGCTAACAGACCCAGAAGCTAGACGACTACTTCTTGAATCTCTAGTTTTTGAGAATGCAAACATAGAATACAAAAAGATAATTGGGACTTTAAATTTAGATCAGCACCTATGGATGAATGGATTCAGAATGTTGAGACGTTTAGCTATAATGATGAATCTTGGGTAGGAGAAGTGATTTCCCAAGCAATGAGGAGACATCAAACTGCCAGGTGTTTTAATTGTGGTAAATTAGGACATCTGAAAAGGGATTGCAGGCAAAGGATTTCTAGGAATAATATCCCTTCTGGGAATGACAAAAATAGGAGACCTCGGCCTTCAGGTATATGTAGGAGATGCGGTAAAGGCCGACATTGGTCCAACGAATGCAGGTCAACAACAGACAGACAAGACAACCCGATACCATTGGGAAACTCCTTGAGGGGCCTCTCGCAGGCCCCCAAGCCAACAGTGGCCCAGTCATTCCCAGTCACAGTAGAGAACGTGCCTCACCAAGAAAATTAAAAGCTCCAATTTCTGCCCTAAAAAATATTACTGGTCTAAATGATGAATTACGCATGGAGGATGAGTAAAAATAACCCAGTAGGACAGAGTAAACGCATATTTTGGCAGACTTCTATTAATGATCAAAGACCAAAGCTAAGAGTCTGTATAAATGGCACTTTTATTGAAGTCTTATTAGACACAGGTGTGTATGTAAGTATCATTACTCCAGAATCTTGGCATCCGAATTGGCCTCTTCAAGAGGTAGATGTTCAGTTCCTGGGAATTGGGACCCTATCTCGTGTAAAACAAAGCACAAGATGGGTTGAATGCATAGGGCCTGAAGGGCAAATAGGAAGACTAAGGCCATATATTGCCAATATCGCAATAAATTTCTGGGGCCGCGACCTGCTACAGCAATGGAATACCCAGATTAACATTCCTGTAGTTCCAGGAACTCATAATTCTGGGAAGGACATGATGAGATATTATGGGAAAACGTCACCAGCCATTCAGGCTGTACAAGAACATACAGCAAATACCGAACCTTTAGAGGTACCAACAGCCCTACCTTTAAAATGGCTAACTGAGAAGCCAATATGGATCAAACAGTGGTCTCTAGCTGAAGATAAATTACAGGCATTGGAACAGCTGGTGCAAGAGCAACTAGATGCTCACCATATTGAAGAATCAACCAGCCCTTGGAATTCTCCTGTGTTTGCTGTAAAAAAGAAATCCGGTAAATGGAGAATGGTGACAGATTTAAGAGCTGTCAACAAGGTAATTCAACCTATGGGCCCACTACAATCTGGAATTTCTTTGCCTTCTCTATTACCAAAAGGATGGCCTCTTATAGTTATTGATTTGAAAGATTGTTTTTTCACCATACCATTACAAGAAAATGATAGAGAAAAAATTGCCTTCACAGTGCCTACTTATAATAATTCTTAGCCTAATAGGAGATATCAATGGACTGTCCTTCCACAGGGTATGCTCAATAGTCCTACATTGTGCCAATATTTTGTAAGTAAGCCATTGGAAATAATTCGTAAACAATTCCCCAAGTCCGTAATTTACCATTACATGGATGACATCTTGTTATCTGATTCAAATAAAGATACTTTAGAAAGGATGTTTGAAGAAGTAAAGAAAGTCTTGCCTAGGTGGGGATTACAAATTGCCCCTGAAAAGATTCAAAGAGGAAATTCTATTAATTACCTAGGTTACAGAATAGGGTTAGAGAAAATTAAAACGCAAAAGGCACAAATTAGGAGAGACCGGTTAAAGACTCTTAATGACTTCCAAAGATTGTTAGGAGACATTTCCAGTCTACGACCAGCTGTTGGCATAACACCTCATCTAATAGTTCATTTAAACAAAACCTTAGATGGTGATAAAGATTTGAATAGTCCAAGAAAACTGACAGCTGAAACAGAAAAGGAACTGACAATGATTGAGGAAAAATTACAGGAGGCACATGTGGATAGGATGAACCCAAATCTTAGCTGCATCCTAGTCATATTACCTTCCAGAATTTCTCCTACAGGGATTCTAATGCAGAGGGAAGATATTATTTTAGAGTGGATATTTATACCTAATAAACCAAGTAAAAAATTAAAAACTTATGTGGAAAAAGTCTCTGAATTAATTATAAAAGGTAAACTGAGACTTCGTCAACTAGCAGGTATAGACCCAGCAGAAATTATAGTGCCTTTTACTACTGAAGAAATAAAAAAGTTATGGGAAGACAATGAACCATGGCAAAGAGCTTGTGCTAATTTTTTGGGAGAAATTAATAGCAACTATCCCAAAAGTGGTAGACTTAACCTCATAAAGAGAACTTCTTGGATTCTTCCTAGAATTGTACGTGATGCTCCAATAACTGGAGCCTGTACGTTCTATACTGATGCAAATAAATCAGGGAAAGCAGGTTATAAGTCAGATGAATTGAGTAAGGTGGAACAAAGCCCTTATAATTCTGTCCAGAAGGCAGAATTATATGCCATTCTTATGGTGCTAAGGGATTTTAAAGAACCTCTTAGTATAGTTACAGATTCACAATATGCAGAAAGAGTTATCTTGCATATTGAAACCACTGAATTTATACCAGATGACACAGAGTTGACTTCATTGTTTATCCAGGTACAAGACATAATCAGGAACAGGCTTTGTCCAATGTACATAACACACATCCGGTCCCATACAGGTCTGCCTGGTCCTCTAACACAAGGCAACGCTGAAATTGATCAATTATTGATTGGAAGCGTGTTGCAGGACTCAGAATTTCATAAGAAGCATCATGTCAATAGTAAAGGCCTAAAGAAAGAATTTTCCATTACATGGCAACAAGCTAAGGACATTATAAAGAGATGTCCTACTTGTTCTTTCTATAATCAAACACCGTTGCCTGCAGGGAGTAACCCAAAGGGTACTAAGAGAAATGAAATCTGGCAGATGGATGTGTTCCACTTTATGGAATTTGGTAAATTAAAATATGTACACCACACCATAGACACGTATTCAGGTTTTCAATGGGCTACTGCCCTGAGCTCAGAAAAGGCTGATTCAGTAATCACACATCTATTGGAAGTTATGGCCATCATGGGAATACCTGCACAAATAAAGACAGATAATGGTCCAGCATATGTATCTAAGAAAATGAAATGCTTTTTTGCTTATTATAATATAAAACACATTACAGGTATACCACATAATCCAACAGGTCAGGCAGTTATAGAAAGATCAAATTGTACTATAAAGGATATGCTGAACAAACAGAAAGGGACCAAAAATACTCCCAGAAATAGATTACATAATGCTTTATTGACCTTGAAATTTCTTAACGCTAATGAGAAAGGAACGACAGCAGCAGAAAGACATTGGATAATGGAAAAGTCTGCTGAACTAAATCAACCAATTTACTTCAAAGATGTCCTGACCTCTCAATGAAAGCCAGGAGATGTGCTACGTTGGAGAAGGGTTTTTGCTCTGGTTTCCACAGGAGAAGAAAAATTGTGGGTACCATCAAAATTAATAAAGGTTTGATTTGAAGAGGAGAAACCTCCTGGAAATGAGAAATGACAACTCATCCACAATGATGATATTCCTACAGGTGGTAAGAAAAACGTATAGAATGGGGGCAGAGTTCTGTTGTTATCTCCACAGGAAAACACTCATCTTTGAAAAATTCAAGGGATCCTGGATGTTTGGATACTGACAGATGGAAAAATACCTGCCCAATAGGAACTATCAAGAAAACTGAATAAGTTGTGTAAGTAAAATATACTAAACCATATTTCTAAATTTATAGAGCTGGTTTTGAAGGTGGACTCTGGCTCAGTCCCTCTCCAATTCCAAGCCTATTGGTAAGAGAAAAACCCAGAGTTTCTGGAGTTTCTGTCTATTGTCAAGAGCCATGATAGGTGATAGAAAGAAATATGAGTTTAGAAAACATCTTTGCTTTTCTTCATATCTATCATACTTTTCATTGAATATATCTATCATTCCTTTCATTGAATATATGTGTGTGTGTGTGTGTATGTCTATATGATTAATGTTTAAGTTTTTCACAATGAACAATGAGTTTTTCCTGAAGTGACATTTAAAGTTTCCAGGAAGAAGATGGGGCCCCATAACAACGACTACACCTGGTTGATATGACGTCATGATACTGATAGAGCTACTACAAGACCTGTTTTGGGTACCAGCTGCACAAGATGATCCCAACTTGGTTAGCTGAAATGGTGCACCTCTTATACAACATTCTGGCCAGACTTGCACAATATGTCAGAGACTACTTGCAATTTTAAAAGACATCGATCTTGAAATTTAACCATCATTTTACGTTCACAGGATCCCCCAGAAAGAACGTCGCCCCCATGACAGCTGGAAGTAACTCTAGAGGACGACGTCCCCTCTCCCAGTAAAGTTTTCCCTTGGGTTTAGGGACATCATTTAGGGGTTGATTATAAATTGGTATATGGTTGAGGATTGGGGAAAAAATTTTATAAGCTCGGGGATCATTTGGGAAAAAAAAAGAGGGATAATAGATTGGTACTTGTTGGTACTTGTGAGTTATGGTTTTGAGACAAATGTATTGGTATCGATTCTTATATATTGATACAAAGTGAAATTATATTGACTATTGTATGCATGCATGTTTCTACCTCTGTTTAAAAACATTTTTTATGTATTGACATATATTGTATTGATATATATTGTATATATTTACCATATTGCAGTGTACATTTCTACCTCTGATTAAGATACTTACATTTTGCTTGTGTATTGATATATATTTACCATACTGCAATGTATATTTGTACATTGCTTATATTTGGAGGTCATTATCCTCATTTGTTTCACAGTTGTTTATTGTCTTAGTCTTTAAGTTAGATAGGTATTGATAATTATATAGATCAATAGTATTCTAAGTTTGTCATTTATAATTAGACTAATCAGGTTCTTTAGATACATAGAGATTATACTCAGTATAGATAGATAATCTTCAACCTCTTCAAAGAGCTGTAGAAAATGTCTTTTAATCTAACTCAGAGTTTTGTGGTAGTGAGACACAATTGCTCCTGGCAACACCGCTCTATTCCCGAGAGAATGTTGAGCACCAAAGACACTCCACCTGGAGCCTTTCTTCTTGGCTGAACTGGCCTTTGGGTAAAGAAATGCTCATACCTCAACCACTGACAGAAATACAGAGTATCTGTGAATGGAAAAAACAGGACTGTCATATCCTGCCAAGACAGGGTAAGATAGTTTTGACAAGGTTCTTGACTTTGAAAATGGTGTGTCAGTTATGCTAGGCCTTAGCCAAAGTTGGTTGCTTCAACACTGCAAAAGTGACCTTGGGTGATTGCCCAGGTAGCTAGTTGTCTCTGTGATTTGTTGCATGTTTTGGAAGGTGTTTGATTGCACTTTCTAATTACTCAGGAAACATTATTTCCCTTCACAGATATTCGATGGGGTTGAAGACTATATAAATGTTGTTCTTTCGACTCATGACTTAGCCCAGCTATTTATTATATAAGACCTAAGCTAGTTAGAATCGGATATTTTTACTTATTGTATATAATTTCATAGTAGGTTTAGAACTCTCTTACTTAAACAAAAGGGGGAGGTGTTGTGGGACGTCCTTCTGCTCCTCCAGCCAATAGCCACCGAGATACCAGCCCATTGGGGCGTGGTCTCTTTCCCGTTAAAATAACAAGTGGCTACTTCCCTCCTCTCTCTCTTTACTTCCTGCTCTGGTTCTGGCGACTAGACTTCTTCCTAATTGCGTACGCAGAGGGCTGTTGTCTGGGATGGTGATCTGTAAGTTTATTCCCCTTTAAATAAATACCACCCTATTAATCACAATTCCAAACTGGTGTGGGATTGTTTATGACTTGCGCCTTCAGTAATGACGTTTCAGAAAAAAAAGATTGAGAATACACAGTGTATATGCCTGAACAATATATCACACATCTCCAACACGAAATGAAACAAAAAATTTCCAAAGTACCAGCAAAATGACCAAGAGCCAAACTGCCTGACAACTTTTTCTTAGCTGTGTGGCTCCTGGCAATGATGGAAAAGAAGGAAATTTGTGCCCAGAAATAGACAAAGAGTGGGGCTTTATTATATAGTATTTTTTTTTGTGTGTGAAGCATTGTACATTAAAAGAGGAAAAGAAATGACTTTGTCTCTTTGATTTTTTAGAATTCTCTCTATGTTCTTTCAAGTCAAATTGAAAGAGGCAGGTTTATTTGGGTTTCTATGATGTCAAAATACAATGGAAATAATAGTTGCTCATTCCAGAATTCATCCTTGTCCTGTCAAATCCCCCTCTCCCTGTCTGTTACACCTGGCCTGTTCCCACTGCTTGAGGGATGATGTCAACTCGTGTGTCTCTCTGAGGAGCCCTCTCAGAACACACTTGACTTCCATTTAATCTACTCTGGAAGCCCAAATTCTTAGGGAGACTTCGATCAAACAGCCTACTGTGCTGGCACACACTGATCCAATAAAGCTGCTACTGTGGGGCTTGTGCTCATTTCCCATTGAGCTTCACTGACCAGCTCCTCAAACAGCTGATGAAGCTAGAGAACATTTTATCCTTTTCCCTGTAATTCAACTTGTCGCCTCTTCTTCTCCCACAGACCAGCCTCTTCAAAAAAGGATCCTTACATGGGGTTAAAAGACTTTAAAGTATTAATATTGATTAGACTTTCAAGGTTGCATTTTTATGAATCTACCTGATGCCTATATATTGTGCATGTAATTATGACAGCTTAAAGATACAGGAGCCATCTTTAGGTTGTGCATGAGTTAATATTTATCTCTCCCTGAGTATGAGAAGCTGCCCATCATGGGTGATAATAGTTTTCACTGGTTATTTCTGGAAGCTACTGTCATAGAACTTATTGTGGTTTGAGTGAGAAATGTCCCCCATAAGCTCCCATATTTGAACATTTTATCGGCAACATGTGCTGCTCTTTAAAGAGGTTGCAAAACCTTTAGGAGGCATAGAATTCCTGGAGGAAGTATGCCACTGAAGATAGGCTCTAAGAATCTATAGAATCACCCAACTTCCTCTTCTCTCTCTGCCTCCTAACTGTTTAGGCAATGTGGCCAGTCAGCCTCACACTCCTGTTGCTATGATATTCCCAAAGCTATTGAACCAATCCCTCTGAAATGGTGAACCAAATTAAACCTTTTCTCTCCATTAAGTTGTTTTTCTCATGATGCTTTTTGATTGCTTGTTTGTCACGATGCTTTGTCACAGCAAACGGAATGAAACCATGACATTTTGCAAGTACACACCTGAAATTAACACAAAACCAACCCTCAGAAAGAAAGATGACCAAGGATTAAGGCATATTTAAGATATTGAAATAGCATTTCATTTCCTTTCTCTCAAATACATTAAAGATACTATTTAACAAAGGAAAAACAAATCACACAGGGTTAAGTAAAATGTAGTGCCTCTTGCCAAGTAACATAGTCTTTGTAATGAGAACATGTGAATACACAGTAGAGTAGGGAACCAGGACATAAAAGAGATATACCCAAGTCCTAGTTCCCACTAAGAGCATCATCTTTCTCGTAGCCACAAACAGCATAAAATATCTTGGGGTAACTCTAACAAAAGAAAGTGAAAGGTCTCTTTGACAAGAACTTTAAGAAATTGAAGGAAGAAATTGAAGAGGATACCAAAATGGAAGGACCTCCCTTGGTCTTTGATTGGGAGCATCAACATAGTAAAAATGGCAATTCTAGCAAAGGCAATTTCTTTTTTTTTTTTTTTTTTTTGGTTTTTCGAGACAGGGTTTCTCTGTGGCTTTGGAGCCGGTCCTGGAACTAGCTCTGTAGACCAGGTTGGTCTCGAACTCACAGAGATCTGCCTGCCTCTGCCTCCCAAGTGCTGGGATTAAAGGCATGCGCCACCATCGCCCGGCCCATCAAAATTCTTGACAGATATTGAGAGGACATTAATCAAATTTATATGGAAAAACAAAAAATCCTGGATAGCCAAAATAATCTTATACAATAAAAAAAATGTCTGGAGGCATTACCATTCCTGACTTCAAACTCTATTACAGAACTACAGTAATAAAAACAGCATGGTATTGGCATAAAATCATAGAATTCGACCAATTGAATCATATAGAAGATACTGATTTAACCCACAAACGTCTGAACACCTCATTTTCTATAAAGTGGCTAAAAGTATACAATGAGAGAAAGAAAGCATGTTCAACAAATGGTACTGTCAGAACTCGATGTCAACCTGTAGAAGAATTAAAATAAATGCATATCTATCACCATGCACAAAACTCAAGTCCAAATGGATCAAAGACCTCAATATCAATCTGAACACACTAAACCTGAGAAGAGAAAGTGGGAAGTACCCTACAACATATGGGCACAGGAGATTGCTTTATATGTATAACCCCAGCAACACAGATGATAAAGGCAACATTGAATAATTGGGACCTACTTAAACTGATAAGCTTCTGTAAACAAAGGACACTGTCACTAAGACAAAATGGCAACCCACTGACTGGGAGAAGAATTCACCAACCCTGCAACAGACAAAGGTCTGATCTCCAAAATATATAAAGAAATCAAAAAACTAGACTTTAAAATGCTAATTAACTCAATTAAAACATGGGGCACTTAACTAACAGGGAATTCTCAACAGAAGAAGTTTAATTGGCCAAAAGACACTTAAGGTCATGCTCAAACTCATTAGCAATCAGGGAAATGCAAATCAAAACAATTTTGAGATATCATCTTACACCTGTCAAAATGGCTAAAATCAAAAACACTAATGATAGCCTTTGCTGGAGAGGTTGTGGAGGAAGGGGTACCCTCATCAAATGCTGGTCAGAATGCAAACTTGTCCAACCACATTGGAAATCAGTGTGGCGGTTTCTCAGGAAATTTGGGATCAACCTAACCAAGGACCAAGCAATACCACACTGGGGAATATACCCAAGAGATTCCCTATCATATTACAAAATCATTTGTTCAACTATGTTCATAGCAGCATTATTTGTAATAGCCAGAATCTGGACATGACCTAGAGCCCTTCCATGTAAGAATGGATGAACAAAGTGTGGAAAATATACACAGTAGTGCACTACTCAGTGGTAAAAAACAATGACTTCTTGAATTTTGCATGCAAATGCATGGAAATAGAAAACACTTTTCTGAGTGAGGTGTCCCAGACACGAAAAGATGAAAATGGCATGTACTCAGTCATAATTGGTTTCTAGCTATAAACAAAGAACATTGCATCTATAATTTGTGATCCCAAAGAAGCTATATAAGAAGGTGAACCCAAAGAAAAACATATAGTTATTCTCCTGGATATGAAAGGTAGACCAGATTCTCAAGCAAAAATTTGGGATCTGGGGGGTGGGGTGGGATAGGATAAGAGGGGATGGGAGGAGAAAAGTAAGAAGGAGAGGATGGGGGAACTTGGGGAATTGGGATGATTGGGAAAAAGTAAGTATGAATATGGGAGCAGGGAAGCATATATCTTAATTAAGGTAGCCATTTGAGGGATTTTATTTAAAAAAAGAAATTGGTAAATAGAAGCTTAAGATTCTCAAAATTGGTCATTTCAGGTTATGATGGTCTTTAAATTCAATGGCAAACCCTTATATCAAAAGAGTCACACAGGAAAACAGTGGTGTGCTCATAAAATAATGAAGATATTAAGAGAAGTGATACAAAATGACGAATATCAAAAGCCAAATTTCCTAGCCCATCTTGAGGAAGTAGGTTCCCCACCAACACATTAATTCCAGATCGTGAGAATAAACATCAACCTCTTTCAAGTACTTCATTTAATAATAAATTTTTATACCAGTTCTTGGAATTTATACATTGGACAAAGGGTTGGTTTGGGAAGTCCTTCTGTCTATGTTTGTTTTTATTGGTTAATGAATAACATTATTTCAGCCAGTAGCTTAGCAGAATAGACCTAGGTGGTAAAAGTAAACAATGTTGGGAGAAAGGAGGTGGGGTCAGTGAGAAGCCACCTAGACACCACCAGGGAAAAACACCTACTCTGGAGCTACAAAAATTTGTTGGTAAGACATGAACTAGTTGTGATACAGATAAATGCAAATGGGTTAGTTTAGAATGAGGGAGGAATCTAGAAATATGGTTAAGCTATTGGCCAAAGACTATTGTGAATAATATAGGTTTTATGTGATTATTTCAAATCAACGTGGTCAGAAAACTAACTAATGAGTGGCCTCCACAAACAAATCAGCTTGTTGAACTGACGAGTGTTTTTTTTTTTTTAAATCTGTTTGCTCACTTGATCTGGGCTTCATCTAAGCATGTCTATTTGTCTGTGATGATTGCTCGGTTATATATTTACTGCCAATATATTGTTTGGAGGAAGGGGTCTATTGAATCTGCTCAGTTTAATGGACTCTCTATAATTAATTTGAGTTGGTTACTTTCTATCTTATGTAGTTTCCCTGCAGGATAGTGTTTATCAACCAAGACTACATGTTGGCATTAAAGATCTATAAATGGGGAGGTTGAGGGTCAGAGTCAGATAAGAAGTTGCAATTGTGGACGCCGACAGGAGAGAGAAAAGAGAAGGAAAGGGAATATGAGATCACTACCCTATAGTCTTTCAAAATGGAGGAGGGGACCTGAGATAAGAAGGAAACAGCCACAGCTCCTTCCACAGTCACTATTCCTGTCTAGGCCACAATATCTCCAAGCAGCTAGCACAAGCATTGGAAGTTTCTCTTCTGAGAGGGGCAGCCAGAGTGTGCCACATATGACCATTTTCCCTGGAGTTATCCTCATCATGGACAGAAGGAGGCATGTCTCCCTAGAATCTCAACAACAATCTCACAGATGAAAATAAAAAGGCTTATTAAGGACACTTGGAGAAGCATTATAACTAACAGAGTTGGGAGATAATACATCTTCTAGGATGTGATGATGTCAATCTACACAGGCACATCTGCCAGTCTTCTGATCATATGAACAGAACGCCTGCTGGTTTGGGAAGCATCTCATCTGGGATTGTAATACCAGGGCATTAAAATGTCCTCTTTGCTTGTCTTCTACCTCAGAGTGTTCTCTCTCTCAGGTACATTGGGATGAACCATTTGCAGGAATAACAGAAAAATAGGTAGAGTATCCAGAATGAGGTATAACATACATGGCCACAATTACATATGCAGCAACAAGGAAACAGATGAAGAATTCTGAGCATCAGTGGAAGTTGAGGACCTAATACCAAAGCTAAGTCATGTAACACCATGGGTAGTTTCAGAGTTTCAGAGAGTAAATTCAGTTACATTCTGGAAAAAGCTAAGACTGCAAAAGATGGCTTTCATAATCAGAAAGTAGAAAAATTGGGACTGCAAAAAGGAGGCACTGAGGGAGTCAAGGGTGGTCACTGAGCAATGAAGAACCCCAAGTCCCTATCCCAACATGATACTGATATCATTTTTAAAAGTTATTGAGCCACAAATCTTGGCAGTCAGAGCTCAGGAGCTGAAATTACATCTCAATCCCATGTAATGAATCTCTCCCTTGAGCATCTACAATGATGCATTTCTGTCTTGAGCATCTGGAGCAATATTTCTTTTCCTTAAGCATCTATAGCAATGCACCTCGGCCTTGAGCATCTGCTGTCATACCCCTCTAAAATGATTATCTACAGAAATTAACATCTGCTTGAAAAAGCGATATACTACTGGGATAGACCTACCATTGCATGTTTCCTTTGGATGTACACTTTTATATAACTACACCCTAAATTTGATATCAAGACCTGAGCACAAACAGATTTCACAGTTCACAGTTGCCCCATGCTGTGATAATTCAGTAGGCCTCTTGACACATCCACCAGGAGACTTGAGGGGAGGAAGCAAAGGCATTCACGTTTGAATGTCTGTCATCTCAATCTCCACAGCACTTCTTTTAAAGTTATACGATTCCCTTTTGTGATCCAGAATATTTTCTCACAGCTCAATATTTTTTAACCAACTGTCTTGTTCTTCAGCCATGACACAGTCAGTAAGGTGCATTCCATACAGATGGAGACCATAAATTTGATCCCTTCAAACTTGTGCAAAAATCTCGTCATTAAAGATATCAACTCATCACTCAGTGCTGAGAAGACAGCCACACCTGGGTCTCTAAGACTCGCTGTTTGGTCAAGGGGAATTGGTCAGCTCCAGGTTCAAAGAGATGACGTATCTTAATCATGACAGAGAGTAATTAAGGAAGACACCCAGGGTTAATTCTGGCCTTTGCATGCATGTATACACATCTCCATAAAAAGTTACACTCATATATTAAACAACTGTCTTTTGAATTTCTAAATATACACATTTCTGTGGTGAAGTTTTGAGCTTAATTTTGACAGCTCTTTTGAGTTGTAGGAACAGCTGAATGTTTTCTGCCACCAGGTTCCCACACTGGCTTGCTTTACCCAAAATAATTACATAGAAACTGTATTATTTTAAATAATACTTTGCCCATTAGGACTAGCCTGTTAGTTGCTAATTCTCACATCTTGATTAACCCATTTCAAATAATCTGTGAAGCACCATGAGCTTATGAGAATCATAAGCTGCTTCTGTCTCGGGGGGGGGCATGGCGTCTGTTGACTAGGCTTCTTTCTCCCAGCATTCTGTGTTTTCTCTGCATATCTAACCTGCTGTCCTATCAAAAGGGCCAAGGCAGTTTCTTTATTAACCTATAGACATTTAACCCTCATCCATCACTTTGGCCTTCCTCATACAATGACATTAGAAAAAATCTTTCTGTAAGAACCCTCTCCACTATCTCATTTGGCCTCTTGAATCCTCCCTCCTCTCTTCCAAAGACAAAAGGAAGCTAGTCTCAGACATGTTACACAGTCTAAAAAAGGAAGGATTGAATCAAGATTTGAATTCATTACCAAAGTCTAAAATCTTAACCAAGGAACTCACTGCACGACCATACTTTTTTTTTCAACTGAGAATGAACTCACACTCTGAGGAGCTGAAAGGCAAGTTCATACTGCATTAACTTCACATTGGCCCTAGACAGATATGCACAGCATTATGATGGACACCTCACCACTGATATATTGACATCTTATTCCTTTGTATTTAATGGGCCAGTTGGCCACATACCTTACTCAATCTTTCCTTCAGTGATTTGATTTCCAGAATCCTCCATCCCCTCACTTCAATCCTAATTCACACACTCCCCAAAACCCCTTGATGGGAGTCAGGTATCAATATCGTACTGTTATTTTCGGATCTGATGGGTTTGTGGGATCTTTTCCACACTCCTCTTAACATCACAGATTCCCTAGGTAACAGATTCTAGGGAGCTCGGTGCATTCATCATATGTGTGAATGTCACACAACCATGTACATCAATGTGTACATGTTTAGCCTGGGTAAAGGTGAGTCTGTTAATGACTTTTATAGCCAAGTCCCAAAGAACTTGATCCATGAAAAGGGTACAGTGTTTTAGAGTTATTGCAGGCCAATTGTTTAAATGAACTCACAATGGTTGAATGGCATGCATAAGACCTGTGAGAGTGCAAGACAGAAATAATCCAGGAATGACAAAAGAGGTGGCAGACAGAAGCCTATTGGAGGACATCCTGGCATAATGTGGAGGTTGCTTTCAATGTAGTCATCTAGATGGTGGTAAAGATACACAACTGGATCTTTCTTGTAGGTAATGTAGAAACAGGTCTTCATGGTCTGCACCTCATCTTGGACCACCCCAGTCCACTCCACCATAGAGCCTGGCATGATGTGGAGGTTGCCTTCAAGGTAGTCAACCAGGAGGTGGTAAACGTACAAGACAGGACCTTTCTTGTAGGTAATATAGAACCAGGTCTTCATGATTGGCACCTCCTCTAGGACCATCCCCTTCCAGTCATCCTTAGAGCCATTTGTGCCCTCAAATGTATGTTTCACTGCTCTGCCAACTATGGTGTTTGAGAGATGAGTGTCTGTCTCCTGAGGAAATGGTACGCTGTTAGGCAGGAACTTAAGGTTTAAAATCCTTTCATCACTGTGAAGCTCCAATCCATAGACACAATCTATCCCATCATACTTCAACAAATAGAGAGAGGGATTTGTTGGCAGTTGATCTAGAATGATGGCTTTCCACTGGGTGACTGGTTCATTGGCTTCCTTCCAGCCGTGAGAAATTTTGCGGCCGACAATATTCTCCAGGGCCTCCAAAGGCCTCCTCAGTGTTTGCTTCTGGAGAGATGACCCATTCCTCTTCTGGACAGGTGGCATGCATCTCATACTAAGAGGCATCTTCATCATGGCTGTAGACTTACTGAGATAGGCCACTGACCTCCTGATGCGCTGTTTCTTGGATATCTTTCTGTGCTTGGGCTTCATAGCTGCCCACTCTCTAGGTTGAAAGAACTTTCCTTCTGTTTAATTCAGAAACCAAGTCGTGGCCTCAACCATGAGTGCCTGCAAGGACAACAAGGGGAGGCTATGAAGTCAAGGCTCTTTTCTGGAAGAACTGTGGTGCAGGAGACAAAGATATTGATCAACAGGTTTGCATACCTAACTGTAATTTTCTCTTCAGAAATAAATAGGACAATTTGCAAATTTTTCTCTACAGCTCAGTATATCAATCTCAGAGACACATTCCTGCTGCCCAAAGGCAAATTACCTCTGCTGAGAAACCTACTTTCTGACTGACTAAGTCAATGAGAGGAGAAGGTATGCCTATCCCCGAAACGAGTAAGAAAAATCTGAACAGATAACAAAGAATTCGAAGGACATCCACACGTCTCCTTTGACATCAAGCTAATATGTAGGGGGCTCAATCCAAGACAGCCTGCCCAAGGTCATGGCACTCCAATCCACTGGCTCTCTGTATTGGGTCTCCTGATCCAGACCCAGGTCTATTACATAAAGCCATTCTGTGTCTTCATTGTGGAAGTGAGTACTGTGAGACCCACTTCAACCTGAAAGACTCATTATTCTGGGCAACAGCAGCCATTGAGAAATAATTAGTATCTTTTAAAACACCTATGGACAAAGAGGAGCTTTGCCATTTTAGTGGATTGATGAATTTGATATTGTTAGCAAAGATGAAGTGGGAAGAATATCTGGCATTCACCATGCCCACAGCTATCAAATATAGGAGCTGGTAACAACAGAAATGGTGGACCCGCAGGACATTTGAAGGAAAACTTTTTTGTACGACAGAGGTCTTAGTTGCTTTGGAAACATATTTACCAAAAGAAAATGTCCTACCTCTCCAGATTCCATCTTCCGGAAATGTTCAGGTGCAAAAAGCCTGTTGAACAGTTGTGGAGACCAGGAGCTGAACTGTCCTCCTCAGGCACTGTGAGGATAATAAACCCACCTTCATGGAAGACTAGTGCTTTGAGTGGAACAGAGTTGCTACCCAACGAACCAAGGCTTTGTGACATCACCAAGGCTCTACTTATGTCAGAAATCCCCTCACAAGCTTGTTACTTCCCTATTTACCCACAGAAACATCCAGCATTCAGCTCCTCAAAAGCTGTATACAGCCACCAGGGGACCCAAAATAAGCCCCCACTCATCTTCCCAATTACTCAAGTCACACTCTTGCCCAAGCAACTCAATCCCTGTATCTTATTTTTCTGAAACAGTCTTTGGTGTCTGAGTCAACAAATCACATGAAAGTTTTTTTCTTAGATCCCATCTCTCCATTGGTTATCTCCTATTGATTTTTTTCTTCCTTCATAAATAATAAATTTCAAATTTCCACTTCCTTTCCTCCTCCCCCTAACTACTCACGCAACCACCAATCCTCTCCACTCCCAATCCAGTCCTAATAGAGGACAGGGTACCTTGACCTGTGGGAAGCCCTTGCCCCCCTCCATACAGATTGAGGAAGGTATGCATCTACATATAATATGATCGATTAAAGCCTGTATGTGCAGTACAGACAAATCCCAGTGCCATTATCATTGGGTTCTCCTTCTGCCCCAATTGTCAGCCACATTCAATGCTTCCACTTTGATCCCATGCTCTGTCAGTCCCAGCATAGCTGGTTTTGTTGATCTCCCATTAGCTCAGACACAGTGTCTCAGTGGGTGGACCAAGCCCTTGTATTCCTTAGTTCTTTGCTCTTATTCTCTCCCCTTCAGCTCTTCAACTGGAGCTTTGTAGCTCAGTCTAGTTTTCTGATGTGGGTCCCTGTCTTTATCTCCATCCTTTTCCGTACAACAGTTCTATGGTGATATTCAAGATAGTCATCAGTCTGATTATGGGACAAAGCACCCGTAGTGCCTAGGGACATGGCACAGTGCAGGCACCCACAGCTCACCTGCCCAAGGTCCTGGTTGGTGTCACCCCATGGCTTTCTGGGAACCCCTCTAGAGAGAAGCCTCTTACTAACCCAGAACGGCACCCTAAGGTTGAGATATCAACAGTGTGTGTGCATTAACTTATGGGGGTGTGTTTGTGTGTTTAAGACACAATAACAGCAGATGGATTATAATATTGAAATTTCTTCTTATCTTGAGAAGAATACTTGCTACAGAAACACTATCACAGTAGTACTGAGAGTGTAGGCTGTCTCAGCATGGAGAAGTAACTGGAGCAAACCCCTAGTAGTTCAGCTCAGTGGCCCAAGAAAGATGGTCAAGGAAAGTCAATGAACTCAGGGATGGAAGTTAAAACTCAGGCTAAATAACATTCCAAATCATTTAGGCGGAACATGAGACACTCGTGCAACAGTCACAAGTGTCTAAAATGCCTGGAACTAGAATCTTAGGGCAGGAGAAGTTGTGGAGCTGAGAGTGCATGCCAAAAACTGACAGAATCTGGCAAAAGACATGTAAGCGTAACTAGCAAACATCCATGGAAACCATGAATGGGAGAAAACCCTGAGAAGTCTGCACAAAAACATAACATCTTGACAATTCTGAGATTTAATGACAAAGGAGAGATCTTAAATATGTCACTGTCACATGGTGATGATTAACCCACTCCATTGCAGTGTGACCCCCTGACATGTTTAAGATACCTGTCAATTCTGTCTATATATTTACAGAGAAATTCACATTGCTTGCACAGATTAACAAGCAGCATGATTTACCACTCAATCAAAGGCAAAGCAAAGAAATCATGGACATGTTGTTGAATGCTGATGATGTTGTTGGGAGCGTTTGTGGGTTTTTTCTTAAAGGGAAATCATTGGTCACACAAATGCATGAAGCAGAGCCTGTCTCTGCCATGTACCTGAAAGCATGAAAATAATAAACTAAAATAGATTTTTGTCACATACTGGTAAATTTTGCTGCTATGTCCAAATATGTGTGTTGCAGGAGCTCTTTCTGCTCCTTCAGGCTATAGCAACTGAGATAAAGGCCATTGGGTTGTGGTGTCTCTCTCTTTCAAAATGGAGCAACTGCGTTCAGATTGGTCTCTTGCATCTATCTCCACATCCAGCTACCAGGCTCCTCTCCTCATCCTGCAGAGGGCTGTTGTCTGGCATGGCAATCTGTAAGGTTTGCCCCTTAAAAGAAATAACCATTTTATGAATCATAATTCTAAACTGGTGTGGGAGATTGTTTGTGACTTACACCTTCCTATGTGATGAGAGCAACCAGGGTGTGAAGGGGGTTCTCACTGTTCATGTTGCAGAAGCCATGGCAGCAGGAGTAGGAGGCCTCTCATTCTCTGTAAGGAAATCAGTAAACATTGGGGACCAGTGAAAGGATGCCCTGAAACATCAAGGCTTGAGCTTTCAGACCGCAATTCCTCCAGCTAGGTTCTGGGTCTCCACAACCTACAAAACCTAAAGAGGACCAAGTATTCAGAACCAGAAGCCTGTGTGGGCCATATCACATAAAATCGTAGTGAGTACACCAATCGTTTTTTTTTTTTTTTTTTTTTTTTTTTTTTTTTTTTTTTTTTTTTTTTTTTTTTTTTATGTACATCCTTTTGTCCCTCCAGAAACATTTGTATTTCCAATAAAGATAACTTGCTGGCTCTTTGGTGTCCTGAACATGCTCTAAGGTGATGGTGGGGCATTCTTACATACCTTGCTGTGTTGTTGTGAGACCTTAACGGGACAGCAATTGTTTCAGAAATCAAAGGCAGTTAGGTTCAAACCTGTGGTTAGCAGTGTGCTGGACACTTGGGTTGCCTATAGCTAATCTATGGAAAGATGGATTTCCTAAGAAGGGTGGCAGCACACATGGAGGCATGTAGTCTTACCTTTGCAAATGACCCATTTTGTGGCCTTACATCAGGCTCCTCTATTCTCCTCATCTTGGTTTCTTTACCAGATTAGGACAAAAATTAAAACTCAATGTCCTGGACGTGAACACTGAATGAGTTATCTATGTGAGATCACAGTGACAGAGCTCATGGGAGTCTGACTCATTGTACAGGCTTGCCAGGCATCAATCTGTAATCTGCCTAACTCTACTGCGCAAGTGTTGTCATGGTTGCTCCTCTGTTCCTCCTCATATGGTCTCCATCTACAGAGAACTCAGAAAAATCCACCCCTGAGAGGGCAAGTTCTTTACAAATGAAAGTTTCTAGAACAGAAGAGACATAGTAGATTTATCTTGGCAACCTGTAGACACAAGACATGGGGAAATGGAAGAAGGGATTGAAGAAGATAGAGACATGGAGGAATGGATACATTCAATCATTCATTGGATAAGTGAGAGATCCAATGAAAGAGATGGCTAATAGGATAAAATGTGCTGCATGCCCTATGAAAGTCAGTCCAAATTGAGGGTAGATAAGGTTATCCACTAAGGAGGAAGCTTAGTCCATTTTGCCTTCTTTGTGCTCTAGGCCCACCCAGGAGAGTGATGATGATGTTGAGGAGAAGAAGGGGCGAGGGTACCAGCATGCCCTGGTACAAGTTTTTCCCACAATGTAGCCAAATCACCTGACCTGGCACAGGTGACCTACATGCTGGGCCCTGAATGGCAGTTTGACACCTACAACCTTACTAACCAAGTTTTTGAAGATGAAGGAACCAAAACTGCCCTGTTAAAGATGTCAGGATCCTTGCATGATGGGAGTCAGGCATCAATATCATACCTGTATCCTCGGGTCTGATGGGTTTCTGGGGTCTTTGCCACACTTCACCTAACATCACTGATTCCCTTGGTAACTGATTTTATGGAGCTCGGTGCATTCATCATATCTGTGCATGTAACACACCAATGTGATTCAATGTACTACTAGTTTAGCCTGGGTGCGGGTGAGTCTGTTTATGAGTTTTATAGCCCAAATCCCACAGAACATGATCAATGACAAGGGAACAGTGTTTTACAGTTAAGGCAGGCCAATTGTTTAAATGAACTCACGGGGGTTGAATGGCATGCATAATACCTGTGAGAGTGCAAGACATAAAGAATCCAGGCATGACAAAATAGGTAGTAGATAGAAGCCTGGTAAAAGTAAGTAGGTAGCCTGAGGTCCACCCCATTGCAGAAGAGCCACTGAGAGGAGACACTTTTCTTTAGGCAGGAGGATCCGGGTCACTCAACATCCTCCAGTGGAGTTCATATACCCAGTGACTTCCAGATGGTATGAATTAAACCATTAATCAAATGAAACCCAATTTTCTTTGCTTCTGAGTACACATTTGTGACCCTTCATGATCACTCTCTATCCTCTTAAGTCCCAACACCTCGATGTCACATCTTTCCATATGACATGTTTTTCCCTCCCGCATTTTCCCTCTCTGAGATCCTACATCTTTTTGGCCACTCTCCTCTGTTTCCTAAACAGCCATCTTGTCCTATTCCACACACTGCATCTCCTTTCGTCATTTACTCTCCAAGGGGAAAAGACCATAAGTCCTGTTTTGTTTTGAGGCCTGTCTTTCTGTGATGTCCCATCCACCAGAAACTCCATCATTGACCAAACAACATAACAGCTTCCAAATTTTATTTTTAGAGCAAAAAAAAATTCCATTGGGAAAGATATCAGGATTAATAGAAGACCTGAGGTATTTCTGAAAAAAAGAGATCCCCACACACAGTTTTAAGTCTGACCCCCAAAATTTGTGAATTTCACTTTAACAGATCTTCATCAAATCATAGACATAGATATGGAAGTCATTATCAAACGTGATGAAATGCACGGAAGGTTTGGTGGGAACTTGGTAAATAATTTTACCTATCTTTTGGGTTCCATCTTTCTCGTTGTGCTGCACGCTTTTGCCTGCCAAGGAATCCCTGCCTAATTCCAAATTCACCCCTATTGGAGGACATCCTGGCATAATGTGGAGGTTGCTTTCAATGTAGTCATCTAGATGGTGGTAAAGGTACACAACTGGATCTTTCTTGTAGGTAATGTAGAAACAGGTCTTCATGGTCTGCACCTCATCTTGGACCACCCCAGTCCACTCCTCCATAGAGCCTGGCATGATGTGGAGGTTGCCTTCAAGGTAGTCAACCAGGAGGTGGTAAACGTACAAGACCGGATCTTTCTTGTAGGTAATATAGAACCAGGTCTTCATGATTGTCACCTCCTCTAGGACCATCCCCTTCCAGTCATCCTTAGAGCCATTTGTGCCCTCAAATGTATGTTTCACTGCTCTGCCAACTATGGTGTTTGAGAGATGAGTGTCTGTCTCCTGAGGAAATGGTACGTTGTTAGGCAGGAACTTAAGGTTTAAAATCCTTTCATCACTGTGAAGCTCCAATCCATAGACACAATCTATCCCATCATACTTCAACAAATAGAGAGAGGGATTTGTTGGCAGTTGATCTAGAATGATGGCTTTCCACTGGGTGACTGGTTCATTGGCTTCCTTCCAGCCGTGAGAAATTCTGCGGCCGACAATATTCTCCAGGGCCTCCAAAGGCCTCCTCATTTTTTGCTTCTGGAGAGATGACCCATTCCTCTTCTGGACAGGTGGCATGCATCTCATACTAAGAGGCATCTTCATCATGGCTGTAGACTTACTGAGATAGGCCACTGACCTCCTGGTCCACTGTTTCTTGGATATCTTTCTGTGCTTGGGCTTCATAGCTGCCCACTCTCTAGGTTGAAAGAACTTTCCTTCTGTTTAATTCAGAAACCAAGACGTGGCCTCAACCATGAGTGCCTGCAAGGACAACAAGGGGAGGCTATGAGGTCAAGGCTCTTTTCTGGAAGAACTGTGGTGCAGGAGACAAAGATATTGATCAACAGGTTTGCATACCTAACTGTAATTTTCTCTTCAGAAATAAATAGGACAATTTGCAAATTTTTCTCTACAGCTCAGTATATCAATCTCAGAGACACATTCCTGCTGCCCAAAGGCAAATGACCTCTGCTGAGAAACCTACTTTCTGACTGACTAAGTCAATGAGACGAGAAGGTATGCCTATCCCCGAAACGAGTAAGAAAAATCTGAACAGATAACAAAGAATTCGAAGGACATCCACACGTCTCCTTTGACATCAAGCTAATAGGTAGGGGGCTCAATCCAAGACAGCCTGCCCAAGGTCATGGCACTCCAATCCACTGGCTCTCTGTATTGGGTCTCCTGATCCAGACCCAGGTCTATTACATAAAGCCATTCTGTGTCTTCATTGTGGAAGTGAGTACTGTGAGACCCACTTCAACCTGAAAGACTCATTATTCTGGGCAACAGCAGCCATTGAGAAATAATTAGTATCTTTTAAAACACCTATGGACAAAGAGGAGCTTTGCCATTTTAGTGGATTGATGAATTTGATATTGTTAGCAAAGATGAAGTGGGAAGAATATCTGGCATTCACCATGCCCACAGCTATCAAATATAGGAGCTGGTAACAACAGAAATGGTGGACCCGCAGGACATTTGAAGGAAAACTTTTTTGTACGACAGAGGTCTTAGTTGCTTTGGAAACATATTTACCAAAAGAAAATGTCCTACCTCTCCAGATTCCATCTTCCGGAAATGTTCAGGTGCAAAAAGCCTGTTGAACAGTTGTGGAGACCAGGAGCTGAACTGTCCTCCTCAGGCACTGTGAGGATAATAAACCCACCTTCATGGAAGACTAGTGCTTTGAGTGGAACAGAGTTGCTACCCAACGAACCAAGGCTTTGTGACATCACCAAGGCTCTACTTATGTCAGAAATCCCCTCACAAGCTTGTTACTTCCCTATTTACCCACAGAAACATCCAGCATTCAGCTCCTCAAAAGCTGTATACAGCCACCAGGGGACCCAAAATAAGCCCCCACTCATCTTCCCAATTACTCAAGTCACACTCTTGCCCAAGCAACTCAATCCCTGTATCTTATTTTTCTGAAAAAGTCTTTGGTGTCTGAGTCAACAAATCACATGAAAGTTTTTTTTCTTAGATCCCATCTCTCCATTGGTTATCTCCTATTGATTTTTTCTTCCTTCATAAATAATAAATTTCAAATTTCCACTTCCTTTCCTCCTCCCCCTAACTACTCACGCAACCACCAATCCTCTCCACTCCCAATCCAGTCCTAATAGAGGACAGGGTACCTTGACTTGTGGGAAGCCCTTGCCCCCCTCCATACAGATTGAGGAAGGTATGCATCTACATATAATATGATCGATTAAAGCCTGTATGTGCAGTACAGACAAATCCCAGTGCCATTATCATTGGGTTCTCCTTCTGCCCCAATTGTCAGCCACATTCAATGCTTCCACTTTGATCCCATGCTCTGTCAGTCCCAGCATAGCTGGTTTTGTTGATCTCCCATTAGCTCAGACACAGTGTCTCAGTGGGTGGACCAAGCCCTTGTATTCCTTAGTTCTTTGCTCTTATTCTCTCCCCTTCAGCTCTTCAACTGGAGCTTTGTAGCTCAGTCTAGTTTTCTGATGTGGGTCCCTGTCTTTATCTCCATCCTTTTCCGTACAACAGTTCTATGGTGATATTCAAGATAGTCATCAGTCTGATTATGGGACAAAGCACCCGTAGTGCCTAGGGACATGGCACAGTGCAGGCACCCACAGCTCACCTGCCCAAGGTCCTGGTTGGTGTCACCCCATGGCTTTCTGGGAACCCCTCTAGAGAGAAGCCTCTTACTAACCCCAGAACGGCACCCTAAGGTTGAGATATCAACAGTGTGTGTGCATTAACTTATGGGGGTGTGTTTGTGTGTTTAAGACACAATAACAGCAGATGGATTATAATATTGAAATTTCTTCTTATCTTGAGAAGAATACTTGCTACAGAAACACTATCACAGTAGTACTGAGAGTGTAGGCTGTCTCAGCATGGAGAAGTAACTGGAGCAAACCCCTAGTAGTTCAGCTCAGTGGCCCAAGAAAGATGGTCAAGGAAAGTCAATGAACTCAGGGATGGAAGTTAAAACTCAGGCTAAATAACATTCCAAATCATTTAGGCGGAACATGAGACACTCGTGCAACAGTCACAAGTGTCTAAAATGCCTGGAACTAGAATCTTAGGGCAGGAGAAGTTGTGGAGCTGAGAGTGCATGCCAAAAACTGACAGAATCTGGCAAAAGACATGTAAGCGTAACTAGCAAACATCCATGGAAACCATGAATGGGAGAAAACCCTGAGAAGTCTGCACAAAAACATAACATCTTGACAATTCTGAGATTTAATGACAAAGGAGAGATCTTAAATATGTCACTGTCACATGGTGATGATTAACCCACTCCATTGCAGTGTGACCCCCTGACATGTTTAAGATACCTGTCAATTCTGTCTATATATTTACAGAGAAATTCACATTGCTTGCACAGATTAACTAGCAGCATGATTTACCACTCAATCAAAGGCAAAGCAAAGAAATCATGGACATGTTGTTGAATGCTGATGATGTTGTTGGGAGCGTTTGTGGGTTTTTTCTTAAAGGGAAATCATTGGTCACACAAATGCATGAAGCAGAGCCTGTCTCTGCCATGTACCTGAAAGCATGAAAATAATAAACTAAAATAGATTTTTGTCACATACTGGTAAATTTTGCTGCTATGTCCAAATATGTGTGTTGCAGGAGCTCTTTCTGCTCCTTCAGGCTATAGCAACTGAGATAAAGGCCATTGGGTTGTGGTGTCTCTCTCTTTCAAAATGGAGCAACTGCGTTCAGCTTGGTCTCTTGCATCTATCTCCACATCCAGCTACCAGGCTCCTCTCCTCATCCTGCAGAGGGCTGTTGTCTGGCATGGCAATCTGTAAGGTTTGCCCCTTAAAAGAAATAACCATTTTATGAATCATAATTCTAAACTGGTGTGGGAGATTGTTTGTGACTTACACCTTCCTATGTGATGAGAGCAACCAGGGTGTGAAGGGGGTTCTCACTGTTCATGTTGCAGAAGCCATGGCAGCAGGAGTAGGAGGCCTCTCATTCTCTGTAAGGAAATCAGTAAACATTGGGGACCAGTGAAAGGATGCCCTGAAACATCAAGGCTTGAGCTTTCAGACCACAATTCCTCCAGCTAGGTTCTGGGTCTCCACAACCTACAAAAACTCCTGAGTCCAAATATTCAGAACCAGAAGCCTGTTTGGGCCATATCACATAAAATCGTAGTGAGTACACCAATCGATTTTTTTTTTTTATGTACATCCTTTAGTCCCATCAGAAACATTTGTATTTCCAATAAAGATAACTTGCTGGCTCTTTGGTGTCCTGAACATGCTCTAAGGTGATGGTGGGGCATTCTTACATACCTTGCTGTGTCGTTGTGAGACCTTAACGGGACAGCAATTGTTTCAGAAATCAAAGGCAGTTAGGTTCAAACCTGTGGTTAGCAGTGTGCTGGACACTTGGGTTGCCTTATCTAATCTATGGAAAGATGGATTTCCTAAGAAGGGTGGCAGCACACATGGAGGCATGTAGTCTTACCTTTGCAAATGACCCATTTTGTGGCCTTAATCAGGCTCCTCTATTCTCCTCATCTTGGTTTCTTTACCAGATTAGGACAAAAATTAAAACTCAATATCCTGGACGTGAACACTGAATGAGTTATCTATGTGAGTTCACAGTGACAGAGCTCATGGGTATCAGACTCATTGTACAGGCTTGCCAGGCATCAACCTGTAATCTTCCTAACTCTACTGTGCAAGTGTTGTCATGGTTGCTCCTCTGTTCCTCCTCATATGGTCTCCATCTACAGAGAACTCAGAAAAATCCACCCCTGAGAGGGCAAGTTCTTTACAAATGAAAGTTTCTAGAACAGAAGAGACATAGTAGGTTTATCTTGGCAACCTGTAAACACAAGACATGGGGAAATGGAAGAAGGGATTGAAGAAGATAGAGACATGGAGGATTGGATAAATTCAATCATTCATTGGATTAGTGAGTGATCCAATGAAAGAGATGGCTAATAGGATAAAATGTGCTGCATGCCCTCTGAAAGTCAGTCCAAATTGAGGGTAGATAAGGTTATCCACTACGGAGGAAGCTTAGTCCATTTTGCCTTCTTTGTGCTCTAGACCCACCCAGGAGAGTGATGATGATGTTGAGGAGAAGAAGGGTCGAGGGTACCAGCATGCCCTGGTACAAATTTTCACCCAAATTGTAGCCAAATCACCTGACCTGGCACAGGTGACCTACATGCTGGGCCCTGAATGGCAGTTTGACACCTACAACCTTACTAACCAAGTTTTTGAAGATGAAGGAACCAAAACTGCCCTGTTAAAGATGCCAGGATGCTTGCATGATGGGAGTCAGGCATCAATATCATACTGGTATCCTCGGGTCTGATGGGTTTGTGGGGTCTTTGCCACACTTCACCTAACATCACTGATTCCTCGGTAACTGATTTTATGGAGCTCGGTGCATTCATCATATCTGTGCATGTCACACACCAATGTGATTCAATGTACTACTAGTTTAGCCTGGGTGCGGGTGAGTCTGTTTATGAGTTTTATAGCCCAAATCCCACAGAACATGATCAATGACAAGGGAACAGTTTTTACAGTTAAGGCAGGCCAATTGTTTCAATGAACTCACAGGGGTTGAATGGCATGCATAAGACCTGTGAGAGTGCAAGACAGAAAGAATCCAGGCATGACAAAATAGGTAGTAGATAGAAGCCTGGCAAAAGTAAGTAGGTAGCCTGAGGTCCACCCCATTGCAGAAGAGCCACTGAGAGGAGACACTTTTCTTTAGGCAGGAGGATCCGGGTCACTCAACATCCTCCAGTGGAGTTCATATACCCAGTGACTTCCAGATGGTATGAATTAAACCATTAATCAAATGAAACCCAATTTTCTTTGCTTCTGAGTACACATTTGTGACCCTTCATGATCACTCTCTATCCTCTTAAGTCCCAACACCTCGATGTCACATCTTTCCATATGACATGTTTTTCCCTCCCGCATTTTCCCTCTCTGAGATCCTACATCTTTTTGGCCACTCTCCTCTGTTTCCTAAACAGCCATCTTGTCCTCTTCCACACACTGCATCTCCTTTCGTCATTCCCTCTCCAAGGGGAAAAGACCATAAGTCCTGTGTTGTTTTGAAGCCTGTCTTTCTGTGATGTCCCATCCACCAGAAACTCCATCATTGACCAAACAACATAACACCTTCACAAATTTTATTTTTACAGCAAAAAAAAAAATTCCATTGCGAAAGATACCAGGATTAATAGAAGACCTGAGGTATTTCTGAAAGAAAGAGTTCCCCAAACACAGTTTTAAGTCTGACCCCCAAAATTTGTGAATTTCACTTTAACAGATCTTCATCAAATCATAGACATAGATATGGAAGTCATTATCAAACTTGATGAAATGCACGGAAGGTTTGGTGGGAACTTGGTAAATAATTTTACCTATCTTTTGGGTTCCATCTTTTTCGTTGTGCTGCACGCTTTTGCCTGCCAAGGAATCCCTGCCTAATTCCAAATTCACCCCTATTGGAGGACATCCTGGCATAATGTGGAGGTTGCTTTCAATGTAGTCATCTAGATGGTGGTAAAGGTACACAACTGGATCTTTCTTGTAGGTAATGTAGAAACAGGTCTTCATGGTCTGCACCTCATCTTGGACCACCTCAGTCCACTCCTCCATAGAGCCTGGCATGATGTGGAGGTTGCCTTCAAGGTAGTCAACCAGGAGGTGGTAAACGTACAAGACCGGATCTTTCTTGTAGGTAATATAGAACCAGGTCTTCATGATTGGCACCTCCTCTAGGACCATCCCCTTCCAGTCATCCTTAGAGAAATTTGTGCCCTCAAATGTATGTTTCACTGCTCTGCCAACTATGGTGTTTGAGAGATGAGTGTCTGTCTCCTGAGGAAATGGTACGTTGTTAGGCAGGAACTTAAGGTTTAAAATCCTTTCATCACTGTGAAGCTCCAATCCATAGACACAATCTATCCCATCATACTTCAACAAATAGAGAGAGGGATTTGTTGGCAGTTGATGTAGAATGATGGCTTTCCACTGGGTGACTGGTTCATTGGCTTCCTTCCAGCCGTGAGAAATTCTGCGGCCGACAATATTCTCCAGGGCCTCAAAAGGCCTCCTCAGTTTTTGCTTCTGAAGAGATGACCCATTCCTCTTCTGGACAGGTGGCATGCATCTCATACTAAGAGGCATCTTCATCATGGCTGTAGACTTACTGAGATAGGCCACTGACCTCCTGGTCCGCTGTTTCTTGGATATCTTTCTGTGCTTGGGCTTCATAGCTGCCCACTCTCTAGGTTGAAAGAACTTTCCTTCTGTTTAATTCAGAAACCAAGTTGTGGCCTCAACCATGAGTGCCTGCAAGGACAACAAGGGGAGGCTATGAGGTCAAGGCTCTTTTCTGGAAGAACTGTGGTGCAGGAGACAAAGATATTGATCAACAGGTTTGCATACCTAACTGTAATTTTCTCTTCAGAAATAAATAGGACAATTTGCAAATTTTTCTCTACAGCTCAGTATATCAATCTCAGAGACACATTCCTGCTGCCCAAAGGCAAATGACCTCTGCTGAGAAACCTACTTTCTGACTGACTAAGTCAATGAGAGGAGAAGGTATGCCTGTCCCCGAAACGAGTAAGAAAATTCTGAACAGATAACAAAGAATTCAAAGGACATCCACACGTCTCCTTCGACATCAAGCTAATAGGTAGGGGGCTCAATCCAAGACAGCCTGCCCAAGGTCATGGCACTCCAATCCACTGGCTCTCTGTATTGGGTCTCCTGATCCAGAACCAGGTCTATTACATAAAGCCATTCTGTGTCTTCATTGTGGAAGTGAGTACTGTGAGACCCACTTCAACCTGAAAGACTCATTATTCTGGGCAACAGCAGCCATTGAGAAATAATTAGTATCTTTTAAAACACCTATGGACAAAGAGGAGCTTTGCCATTTTAGTGGATTGATGAATTTGATATTGTTAGCAAAGATAAAGTGGGAAGAATATCTGGCATTCACCATGCCCACAGCTATCAAATATAGGAGCTGTAACAACAGAAATGGTGGACCCGCAGGACATTTGAAGGAAAACTTTTTTGTACGACAGAGGTCTTAGTTGCTTTGGAAACATATTTACCAAAAGAAAATGTCCTACCTCGCCAGATTCCATCTTCCGGAAATGTTCAGGTGCAAAAAGCCTGTTGAACAGTTGTGGAGACCAGGAGCTGAACTGTCCTCCTCAGGCACTGTGAGGATAATAAACCCACCTTCATGGAAGACTAGTGCTTTGAGTGGAACAGAGTTGCTACCCAACGAACCAAGGCTTTGTGACATCACCAAGGCTCTACTTATGTCAGAAATCCCCTCACAAGCTTGTTACTTCCCTATTTACCCACAGAAACATCCAGCATTCAGCTCCTCAAAAGCTGTATACAGCCACCAGGGGACCCAAAATAAGCCCCCACTCACCTTCCCAATTACTCAAGTCACACTCTTGCCCAAGCAACTCAATCCCTGTATCTTATTTTTCTGAAAAAGTCTTTGGTGTCTGAGTCAACAAATCACATGAAAGATTTTTTTTCTTAGATCCCATCTCTCCATTGGTTATCTTCTATTGATTTTTTCTTCCCTCATAAATAATAAATTTCAAATTTCCACTTCCTTTCCTCCTCCCCCTAACTACTCACGCAACCACCAATCCTCTCCACACCAATCCAGTCCTAATAGAGGGCAGGGTACCTTGACCTGTGGGAAGCCCTTGCCCCCCTCCATCCAGATTGAGGAAGGTATGCATCTACATATAATATGATCGATTAAAGCCTGTATGTGCAGTACAGACAAATCCCAGTGCCATTATCATTGGGTTCTCCTTCTGCCCCAATTGTCAGCCACATTCAATGCTTCCACTTTGATCCCATGCTCTGTCAGTCCCAGCATAGCTGGTTTTGTTGATCTCCCATTAGCTCAGACACAGTGTCTCAGTGGGTGGACCAAGCCCTTGTATTCCTTAGTTCTTTGCTCTTATTCTCTCCCCTTCAGCTATTCAACTGGAGCTTGGTAGCTCAGTCTAGTTTTCTGATGTGGGTCCCTGTCTTTATCTCCATCCTTTCCCGTACAACAGTTCTATGGTGATATTCAAGATAGTCATCAGTCTGATTATGGGACAAAGCACCCGTAGTGCCTAGGGACATGGCACAGTGCAGGCACCCACAGCTCACCTGCCCAAGGTCCTCGTTGGTGTCACCCCATGGCTTTCTGGGAACCCCTCTAGAGAGAAGCCTCTTACTAACCCAGAACGGCACCCTAAGTTTGAGATACCAACAGTGTGTGTGCATTAACTTATGGGGGTGTGTTTGTGTGTTTAAGACACAATAACAGCAGATGGATTATAATATTGAAATTTCTTCTTATCTTGAGAAGAATACTTGCTACAGAAACACTATCACAGTAGTACTGAGAGTGTAGGCTGTCTCAGCATGGAGAAGTAACTGGAGCAAACCCCTAGTAGTTCAGCTCAGTGGCCCAAGAAAGATGGTCAAGGAAAGTCAATGAACTCAGGGATGGAAGTTAAAACTCAGGCTAAATAACATTCCAAATCATTTAGGCGGAACATGAGACACTCGTGCAACAGTCACAAGTGTCTAAAATGCCTGGAACTAGAATCTTAGGGCAGGAGAAGTTGTGGAGCTGAGATGCATGCCAAAAACTGACAGAATCTGGCAAAAGACATGTAAGCGTAACTAGCAAACATCCATGGAAACCATGAATGGGAGAAAACCCTGAGAAGTCTGCACAAAAACATAACATCTTGACAATTCTGAGATTTAATGACAAAGGAGAGATCTTAAATATGTCACTGTCACATGGTGATGATTAACCCACTCCATTGCAGTGTGACCCCCTGACATGTTTAAGATACCTGTCAATTCTGTCTATATATTTACAGAGAAATTCACATTGCTTGCACAGATTAACTAGCAGCATGATTTACCACTCAATCAAAGGCAAAGCAAAGAAATCATGGACATGTTGTTGAATGCTGATGATGTTGTTGGGAGCGTTTGTGGGTTTTTTCTTAAAGGGAAATCATTGGTCACACAAATGCATGAAGCAGAGCCTGTCTCTGCCATGTACCTGAAAGCATGAAAATAATAAACTAAAATAGGTTTTTGCACATACTGGTAAATTTTGCTGCTATGTCCAAATATGTGTGTTGCAGGAGCTCTTTCTGCTCCTTCAGGCTATAGCAAGTGATATGAAGGCCATTGGGTTGTGGTGTCTCTCTCTTTCAAAATGGAGCAACTGCCTTCAGCTTGGTCTCTTGCATCTATCTCCACATCCAGCTACTAGGCTCCTTTCCTCATCCTGCAGACGGCTGTTGTCTGGCATGGCAATCTGTAAGGTTTGCCCCTTAAAAGAAATAACCATTTTATGAATCATAATTCTAAACTGGTGTGGGAGATTGTTTGTGACTTACACCTTCCTATGTGATGAGAGCAACCAGAGTGTGAAGGGGGTCTCACTGTTCATGTTGCAGAAGCCATGGCAGCAGGAGTAGGAGGCCTCTCATTCTCTGAAAGGAAATCAGTAAACATTGGGGACCAGTGAAAGGATGCCCTGAAACATCAAGGCTTGAGCTTTCAGACCGCAATTCCTCCAGCTAGGTTCTGGGTCTCCACAACCTACAAAAACTCCTGAGGACCAAGTATTCAGAACCAGAAGCCTGTGTGGGCCTTATCACATAAAATCCTAGTGAGTACACCAATCGTTTTTTTTTTTTTTATGTACATCCTTTTGTCCCTCCAGAAACATTTGTATTTCCAATAAAGATAACTTGCTGGCTCTTTGGTGTCCTGAACATGCTCTAAGCTGATGGTGGGGCATTCTTACAACCTGGCTGTGTTGTTATGAGACCTTAACGGGACAGCAATTGTTTCAGAAATCAAAGGCAGTTAGGTTCAAACATGTGGTTTGCAGTGTGCTGGACACTTGGGTTGCCTATAGCTAATCTATGGAAAGATGGATTTCCTAAGAAGGGTGGCAGCACACATGGAGGCATGTAGTCTTACCTTTTCAAATGACCCATTTTGTGGCCTTACATCAGGCTCCTCTATTCTCCTCATCTTGGTTTCTTTACCAGATTAGGACAAAAATTAAAACTCAATGTCCTGGACATGAACACTGAATGAGTTATCTATGTGAGATCACAGTGACAGAGCTCATGGGAATCTGACTCATTGTACAGGCTTGCCAGGCATCAATCTGTAATCTGTCAAACTCTACTGCGCAAGTGTTGTCATGGTTGCTCCTCTGTTCCTCCTCATATGGTCTCCATCTACAGAGAACTCAGAAAAATCCACCCCTGAGAGGGCAAGTTCTTTACAAATGAAAGTTTCTAGAACAGAAGAGACATAGTAGATTTATCTTGGCAACCTGTAGACACAAGACATGGGGAAATGGAAGAAGGGATTGAAGAAGATAGAGACATGGAGGAATGGATAAATTCAATCATTCATTGGATAAGTGAGTGATCCAATGAAAGAGATGGCTAATAGGATAAGTCAGACCCCCAAAATTTGAGAATTTCACTTTAACACATCTTCATCAAATCATAGACATAGATATGGAAGTCACTATCAAACTTGATGAAATGCATGGAAGGTTTGGTGGGAACTTGGTAAATAATTTTACCTATCTTTTGGGTTCATCTTTTTCGTTTTGCTGCACACTTTTGCCTGCTAAGGAATCCCTGCCTAATTCCAAATTCACCCCTATTGGAGGACATTCTGGCATAATGTGGAGGTTGCTTTCAATGTAGTCATCTAGATGGTGGTAAAGGTACAGTACTGAGTAAATGCGTGCAAAACATCCTTCCATACTCCAACTGCAAACATTCTCATGCCCCACTAAAAGAAAAAGGCCTTTTCTGTGGTTCTTCAGAATAAGGGAGGAAGTCTATTCTCTTAATCCAGTGAAAATATAAGAGGGCTCAAAAGGCAAAGTTTTTTGCCACCAAGGCGTGGCAACCTGAGTTTGATCCCTGTAACTTGCATAAAGTAGAAGAAAACCAACACCATAAAAATGTCTCCTGAGTCCTTCAGGGTTCCTGCTTCAAGAAATGTTCCAGACATTCTGCAGGACACAGAAGAAAGTGACTGACAAACTGCCAATAGAGGCAAAACAGCCTTTCAAATTCACTGCTTCATGGAAAAGTCTGCCAGATACTATGGGCCTGTAGGCTGAAGAAGGATTTCCCGATGTTACAGAAGAACTTTGGTTTACTGTCCAGGCAGCAAGATATCTCTGTCAAGTTTTAGAAGTTGCTTATAATGCTTATAATATATATTTCTTTTCTCTAGTAGTCTCTGAATCTGCTTTGCTGTTTCTTAATCATATAATATTGAGCAATTTGTGTCCTAAAATAGTATTTTGATTAATGTGGTGGTTTGAAAGAGAATGGTCCCATAAAAGCTCCTATATTTAAATGCTTAATCCCTAGTTGGTGGAACCATTTTGAGAAAGATTAGATGTGACCTCATTGGACAGGTGTTTCACAGGAGGGGGACTTTGAGATTTCAGAACCTAAGACAGGTCCAGCCCCTCCCTCCACCACCTCTGCTACCAACTTGTAAATCAGGTTAAAACTCCCAGCTACTCTCCAGTGTCATGCCTGTGTGTTTCCATGCCCCATGACGTGATGGTCATGGACTCACTCTCTGACCATGAGCAAGCCCCCAATTAAATGTTTTCTTTTATAAGCTGCCTTCATTATGGTGTCTCTTTACAATAGATAAGTAACTATGATAAAGTTGTTACATGGTATTGCTGTGACAGGACTGGTCAAGCTGCTTGTTAGAGGAATGTTGACTTGGGAACTCTGCATGAGGAAAGTGGTTGAATGTTTTAAGTGGGGCTTAAAAATGCTACAAGAGCTTTGAAGGCAGTAGTACTAAGAGCAGTGTGGAATATAGAGGCCCAGTTCAAGAGGTTTCAGGGTGAAACAGTATTAGAAACTGGAATAAAGTGAACACAAAGAAAAACATATATATCCTCCTGGAAACTGGAAGCAGACAAGAGCACTGGGCAAAAGTTGGGAAGGTGGGGATGGGGTGGGATGAAGGGGAGGGGGGATAGAGAGGGGAGAAGGGAAGAATTAGGGAGAGCTTGGGAAAGTGGGATGGTTGCGATGGAGGAAGTGTGGATATGGGAGCAGAGAAGACGATATCTTAATTAAGGGAGCCATTTTAGGGTTGGCAAGAAACTTGGCTCTAGAAGTATTCACAGGTGTCCACGGGGATATCTCCAGCTAGGTCCTTGGGCAGTAGATGAGAGGGTGCCTGAACTGGCCTTGTCCCATACTCACACTGATGATTATCTTGAATATCACCATAGAACCTTCATCCAGCGATGCATGGAGATAGAGACAGAGACCCACATCAGAGCATTAGACTGAGCTCCTAAGATCCAGTTGAAGAGCAGAAGGAGGGAGAAGATGAGTAAGGACATCAGGACCAGGCGGGGTTGGTCCACCCACTGAGACAGTGTGCCTGAGCTAAATCCAGCTGGAGGCATGGGGGCTGACTGAGAAGCCAATGATAATGGCACTGAGATTTGTCTCTACTGCATATACTGGCTTTTGGGGATCCTAGTCTGTTTGAATGCACACCTTCCTAGGCCTGGATGGAGGGGGGAGGACCTTCCCAAATGGCAGGGTACCTTGCCCTCTTAGGATTGGTAGAGAAGGGGAAGAGTGAGTGGGGGAGTAACAGGGAAATGGGAGGAGGGGAAAAAGTGCAAATTTTGAATGGTATTATTTATAAAAAAATAAAAAAAATTAAAAAGAAACTGGAATAAAGACAATTCTTGTAATGTTTTAGCCAACAATGTGGCTGCTTTTGGCCCTTGTCCTAAGAACCTGCTTGAGGCTAAATTGAAGAGTTTTGGAACAATATTATTAGCAGAGATTTCATTCAAGACAGTATTGACTCATGGTTATTAGTAATCATTCTTAATGCAGCTCTAAAATGTAAAAGTGCTAAGCAAGTGTTCTACCACTGAGCTAAAACCCCAACTACTGGCTCAAAAGCTACAAAGAAACACTGTACCCCCCAAAAAAGGAAGGAAGGAAGGAAGGTTGGAAGAAAGAAAGAAAGAAAGAAAGAAAGAAAGAAAGAAAGAAAGAAAGAAAAGTGCAAACAGGGAAAAGAGAAATACAAATGCACAATCTGAGGAGAAAAAGGAAGACCAGGAAATAAAATGCCTACACCTAGGTTTGTGCTGAAAGAGGTACAGAGAATTGGAATGAAGGTAAAGATCCCACCTAGCTAACCATGAATCCTGTAAAAAGAAAATCCCTAGAGAATCTACTCCAAAAACAAAGTAAAGCTTATTCAACAAAGGAAAACACCAAGAGTTCAAAGTTTATACAAATGGAATCCAATGAGAGAGCCATATTCCATCCAAAATGTACAACAATACTTGCCTGACTTTAGAATCCAAAATACTGGAGTTAAGAGGTTGTGAAATCTTCCTCATTAGTTCAGAAAAAAATGTTACAGCCCTGATGGCATGTGGCTTGCAGGCCCATAGAGGCCATAATATAAAGCTGAGAACAAGAAGCTTGGATTTGTACTAAAGATCCAAGATGTTGGAGACTCCAGAGTCACAGTGATGCACTAACCCTCTGAAACTGTAAAATGCTTTCTTTTATAAATTAGCTTGGTCTCTCTCTCTCTCTCTCTCTCTCTCTCTCTCTCTCTCTCTCTCTCTCTATCTTTCTCTTCCTCCACCCCGTGTGTGGAAATAAATGAAAAAAACTTCTAGTTCTTTAATTTATAACCAACATAGTAAAGATTACATTTTAACTTTTTGTAAAACAATGTACTGAAGGTGGGGCTGAGAAGATTGCTTTGCACTGAGTACTTGCTGCTCTTTTAGGAGACCTGGGTTTGGATCACAGCAGCCCCATGAGTAAGTTCATGGACATGTAACTCCAGTTCCAGGATATCTGAACTCTTCTCACCATGCCAAAAGACACCAGCACACACCTGGTACATACTCAAGACACACATACAAATAAAATAAATCTTTTTAAAAATAATCTTTTTAAAAAATAATAAAGGCTACCCTCCTGCAACTTGGGTTGGACTTTAAAACACAGCTTGCTCCAATACTGAGGGGACTTAAGAGGTGAGTGAACAGTCACATGGCAGGACGCCCCACTCTCTAGGACCTCCCCAGTGGGACAAAACTCCAGGTCCTTCCCCAACTCCCTCAGCTTTTCTAGCCAGCCAGCAGGAACTTTCCTGTGGCTAGGATCTCCTCAAACCTAATCCCACCCATGGGACACCCCCCCCCAAGGTACTAGCCACACGCTGCCTAAGAGCTGAAAGTTTGCTATAATACTGAGGGGACCAAGAGCTTGCTACAACACTGAGGGGATTAAGAGAGCACGAAGTGAACACAACAGGAAAGAAGACTGAGAGAGCAGGCATATAGAGACCTCAGAAACTTCTGAGACAGACAGTGACAGTAAAGCATATCAAGAAAAACTCCAAAACACTCAGACAGCCACTTCAAGGACTGGACCAAGACACAAAAACACTGCAGGCCTCATTTGAAGGACTAGATGGGTAGGCGCCAAAGTAGGAATCCCTCCAATAACCTAAAAAGGAACATGGTAACACCAGGACCCAGTGGTCACACAACAGGAAGACTTGATAATCCTAACCCAAAAGAAGTAGAGAAAACAACTTTAAACTCTTCAACTGGACTTTGGGAGCTCAGTCCAGTGTTCCAATGTGGATCTCTGCCTCTGTTGCCATTAGTTGCTGGATGAAGGTTCTATGGTGATATTTACGATAATCATGAGTCTGGTTAGAGGGCAAGTCAAGATCTGGCCACCTCACCTCTATTGCTTAGGGTCTTAGGCATGCCCACCATGCCTTAACTCACTTAACAAACTGACTTCCCTTTCAAGTGATGCTGTGTGGAATAAACTTACAGAAAACAGAAATAACAAGTTGTGGCTATAGCACAGGTATACTGAAGTAGAAACTATTGGGTCAAATCAGAGATGTAGCCCTACAAATGGAAAATAAGTAAAGCTAAAAAACCACTTTTTAAAACAAACACAAAACCTGATGACCTCCCCTTGCAAAGTGATTAGCTGTAAACAAAACACTTATTTCAGCACACAGCCTGGATCTACACTGCATCATGTAGGAAAAAAAGTCTACTAAACACCTCTTGGTACTATTAGTAGTACAAAAATGAAAGCCAAGTCCTAATAATGTACTGTTTGCTGATAATAGTTAAAAAAGATAAATACTTAAAATATCATAAATAACAGTCCCACCTAGTGTGACTCAAAAAGAACAAATAATATTCCCAATCTAATTATGGAAACATCTCCAAATAGTACAAGTCATGAAAAGTAAGCAGCCCTACCTAGTGTGACTCAAAAGAACAAATAAAATTCTTAACCTAATTATAGAAATATCCCCAAGATGTATAACCCCAGCAGCAGAGACATTGAGGGCACACTGAATAAATGGGACCTCCTGAAACTGAGAAGCTTCTGTAAAGCAAAGGACACTCTCATTAAGACAAAAAGGCGGCCTACTGACTGGGAGAAGATCTTCACGAACCCCGCAACAGACAAAGGTCTGATCTCCAAAATATATAAAGAACTCAAGAAACTAGACGTTAAAATGATAATTAACCCAATTAAAAAATGGGGCACTGAACTGAACAGAGAATTCTCAACAATAGAGTTTCAAATGGCCAAAAGATACTTAAGGTCATGCTCAACCTCCTTAGTGATCAGAGAAATGCAAATCAAAACAATTTTGAGATATCATCTTACACCTGTCAGAATGACTAAAATCAAAACCACCAAGGATAGCCTTTGCTGGAGAGGTTGTGGAGAAAAGGGTACCCTCATCCATTGCTGGTGGGACTGCAAACTTGTGCAACCACTTTGGAAATCAGTGTGGCAGTTTCTCAGAAAAATTGGGATTAACTTACCCCTGGACCCAGCAATACCACTCCTGGCAATATACCCAAGAGATTCCCTATCATATGACAAAAGCATTTGTTCAACTATGTTCATAGCAGCATTATTTGTAATAGCCAGAACCTTGAAGCATCCTAGATGTCCTTCAATGGAAGAATGGATGAAGAAAGTGTGGAATATATATACATTAAAGTATTACTCAGCGGTAAAAAACAATGACTTCTTGAATTTTGCATGCAAATGGATGGAAATAGAAAATACTATCCAGAGTGAGGTAACCCAGACCCAAAAAGAAGATCATGGGATGTACTCACTCATCATTGGTTTCTATTCATGGATAGGGGCCACTGAGTCTATAATTTGTGATCCTAAAGAAGCTAACAAGTGTGTACACCCAATGAAAAACATAGTTATCTTCCTGGCTATGGGAAATAGAGAGAATTGCCGGGCAAAAATTTAAAATCTTGGGAGTGGTGTGGGATAGGGGTGAGGGGAGATGGGGAGAGAAAAGTGTGAAGGAGAGGATGAGGGGAACTTGAGGAAACGGTATGATTGGGGGTATAGGAAGGTTGGATAGGGGAACAGGGAACTCATATCTTAGTTAAGGGAACCACATAAGGGTTGGCAAGAGACTTGAACTTGGAGTGGCAACCAGGTGCCCAGGGCAATGTCCCCAGTTAGTTCCTTGGGCACCTGAGGATAGGGAACCTGAAATGAACCTATCCTATAGCCATAATGGTGAATATGTTGCATATCACCATAGAAACTTCATCTAGTGATGGATGGAGAGAGAGACAGAGACACACACTGGAGCACCAGACTGAGCTCCCAAGGTCCTAATGAGGAGCAGAAGGACTGAGAACATGAGCAAGGAAGTCAGGACCACGAGGGGTGCACCCACCCACTGAGACAGTGGGGCCAATCTATTGGGAGCTCACCAAGGCCAGCTGGACTGTGACTGAAAAAGCATGGGATAAAACCGGACTCTCTGAACATGGCAGACAATGAGAGTTGATGCTAGAGTCCAAGGACAGTGGCACGGGGTTGATCCTACTTCATGTTTTGGCTTTGTAGGAGCCTAGTCAGTTTGGAAGTTCACCTTCCTAGACCTGGATGGAGTGGGGAGGACCTTGGAATTTCCACAGGGCTGGGAAACCTGACTGCTTTTGGGACTGGAGAGGGAGGAGAAGAGAAGTGGTGGGAGCGGGAGGGTGGCGGGCAGAGGCGGAGGGAAATGGGATTCAGGGAGGATGATAGTGCATACTTTCATTTTTTTCAATTTTACTCAGATTTATTAAAGTATAATCAACAGATAAATTTACAGGGTAAATGTCCTAATGCAGATAAACATTACAAAATGTCTAAGTTGAAGTAACCAACTATCATCTCACTTACCTATCACATTTTATTGCTGACATTTAAGATCCACACTCTTTGCAATTTTCAAGTATGTGTTTCTCTTATTCCTTAAAAAGACAACATTTATTTAGCTTTATAATTCTGGGCTACAATACTTTTACAGCGATTTCTGATCTTCAATAAGGAAAGTATGCTGGATCTTGTCATGAACGTATTTAGCATACATGGATTCAACATAGCCCCCGCTGAACCATTCTGATTCTGATGGTGTCATGAATCTCACCACACAAACCCGTTAAAGATGAAATGGGCACACACCGCATGCAGATTTTGGTGTTTTCTCAATCTTCTTTGTATGAAAGTAAACAATTCTATTACAAGGGTTTTCTATTCCAATCTATTACAGCATAGTTTTGTCAGAGGCATTTTCTAGAAACTGTGATGGTACATCAATCACTGAGCCATTCTAAAGAGCTACATTATTGTTTATAGCAATTGTGATGTATAATAGACCTCTAGAACATACTCAGCCTAACTAAAACTTTGTACCCTAGGAAGAATATCTCCCTATCTCCTCTCCCCAGGCAGCCTCTGATAACCACCATTTTAGCCTCTGTCTCTGAGTTCAACTTTTTATATTGTATTTACAAGTTAAAACAATCAGTATTTCCATGTCTTTCAGTTCTAGGCTTATTTCATTTATTATACTGTCTTCCAGATTAGATCACATAAAATGATGGGATTCCCTTCATTAAGTATGAGTTGTCTTCCACTGTGTGTATACATGCATGCTTGTAAACACCATGCTATCGTTTTCTATTGCTGATCATCTTGTTTCTACTTTTAACTTTCTGAGGGATCTCCATACTATTTTCCATAATGACTGTACCAAGCCATAATTCCACCAACAGCCTATAGAGATTTTTATTATGTCTTTACCAAAATGACTTTGTCTTTTTTTCTTTTTTTTTCTTTTCTATTATTCTTTTTTTTTTGGGGGGGGTAATACTGCAAGGTGATCTTGAGTTTACTATGCACTATGTAGCCAAGGGTGCCCTTACCTAGGTTGAACTCCTAGTTCTCCCACTTCAGCCTTCCAAGTGCTGGGATTAAGGTGTGCACCACAAGCTTTGCTTCTTTTGTCTTTTCCACAATGACCATCTGAACAGAGAAGAGGCAATAATATGATATCTCACTTTGGTTTTGCTTTCATTACTCTAATGATTAGTGATATCAAGTATTTTTTCATAGAACTATTAAAAAGAAGCCACTTTCTGATTCATTACTAGTATCACATATAAGTACTTATAGTTTAAAACTGACTTAAAAACTTCAAGCAAAATAGAGCCCTTACTTAGAAAGACGTTCTTCCTCTAGAATTATGCAAGAAACATTTGGCAATTCCCTGCTCAATAAAAATGGTCTTTTCTAGTTGAAAAGCTAATCTTGATACATGATTGCAAAGAACACTGTCTTGCAGGCAACTCTATCTTGAGAAGTCTATAGCCACCCTTACTACTGTGTGTACAACTGCCACTTTCCTTATCACACACACACACACACACACACATGCGTGTGCCTCTGTATATTAAACCATTTCCTCAAAAAATAATAAAAATAAAAAAAACCTCAACCTTTCAGGAAAAAACAATTCTGCTCATCCTTAATTTAAAAAGAATTGAAGAAAAAAAGTAGTAGGTAGAGGTCAGTGGTGAGTACCTGAGTGCAAGAAGCCCTGAGTGATATATAAAACAAATGAGCACATGAAAAATGTTAAACATCATTAACAACAAGAACTAAAATGAAAACTACAATGAAGCCTGATGCAGTAGCTCAAATAGAGGCAGGAGAACACCAGGAGGTCAAGAGAAGCCTCAGTTACCTAAGAACTAGTTGGAAAAAAACAAAACACAAAACACCTACAGTTAAAACTGTTACATATATAATACAGACTAACCAAATTTCTATAAATGGCAACACCAAATGCTAGTAATGATATGAAGGAATTAGAACATTTTGACAAGCAAGTTAGTTACAATAACACTAGCAATTCTACTCATGGATAAGCTAAAAGAATCAAAAACAGATGTTCAGCCAAGCAGTTGTGGTAAACAGCTTTAGTCCCACCACTCATAAGGCAGAGGCAGGCGGATCTCTGTGAGTTAGAGGCCAGCTTGGTCTACAAGAGGTAGTTCCAGGACAGTTTCCAAAAGCTACATAGAAACCACGTCTCGAAAAGAACAAAACAAAACAAAATTTGAAAAAAAAAAGAAAAGCATATGTTCAATGACAAGTCTATATGTATATGTTTATATAAGAGCTTTATTCATAATAGCCAAGACCCAGAGACAACCAAGATGTCTTCATGAATAAATGATAAATTGTGGTACAGTTATATTGTGGCAAACTTCTCGGCAATTAAAAAAAAGTACACTGTTGCTACATTATAACAAAAGGATAAACCTCAGCGCTAAGTGGAAAAAGTCAATCCTAGAATGTTAGGTAGGGTATATAAGTTATGGTTCTTTGAAAACCTGATACAAAAACACATGACCTGTTGTCAGGTTGGAAGAGAAAATACAGGCAGAGGGAAATGGGCAAAGATATAAAAAAGGTACTCTGAGCATTCCTTGTGAGGATGAAGTATGTCAATTTGACTCTCAGGGTACAATTTCAATACTGTGGACCTGACATTGTAGTTTTATAAGATGTAATCAATGGGGAAAACTGAGTAAAGAGTACAGAGGAATCCCTATATAATTTTGTTCAACTACATGCAAATTTATAGTCATCTAAAAATGATTCAAAACCTAAAAGATACATTCACTCAGATCCACATCTATTTTAAATGTTTTTCTTGTCAGCGGGACTCATTGTGTACCCCAGACTACCTTAGAACTTGATACACAGACCAGGCTGCATACAAATTTGAGTTTCTCCTGCCTCCACTTCCCAAGTTCTTGGATGACAGGCTTGCACCACCATGACTATCTGAATGCTTTCAATTATATTTCCTTTGGACCTTAAAGCTGTTCTCACCCCACATTCTTCTTTGTTTCTCCAAGGCTCATGGTCTCCACTGACCGCCCTTCTTTACCAATGTCATAAAGTCCTTCACCTCACACAAACCCAAACATTTGGCCAGCTCTATTATTACCAAATGTGCTCCATAAAAGCCACTCCTTAAATCAAAGTCCATATGAAAACCAATCAGGTCCAGAGTCTGTTATTTTTATACATCCATATTGCTTGACAAGATCACATTCCATACAGAACCTTTCGAAGTTTACTGTTTACTCGCAGCAGAGCTTCCCCATGAAACACATTGTTTTCACAGCAATGATGCTTGCTCTCTTACTTGACTATTTCACCAAACAATGTGTGTTTCAAAGTTCTAAATTACAGGAAATAGGAGGAAGAATTTTTAAAAATGGCAAGCACAAATGTAAAGAAACAAGTAAAGACACAACTTTCAAAATAGAAAAAAATACAAATTTTAAAAGTACAGATGCTGCCCGGAGTGGTGAGACAAGCCTCTAATCCCAGCACTTGGGAGTCAGAGGCAGGTGGATCTCTGCATTCCAGGAGAGCCTGGTCTACAAAGCAAGTTCCAGGAGAGCCAGGACTACACAGAGAGACCCTGCATCAAAAAACCCAAAAGAATAACAATAATACAGATGCTGCCAATAAAAAGAATGAAACTAGACAGGGAATATGTATGAAGAAACTGGTATTCTACTCTGTAATGCCAGAACAACAAACATGCTTGAGATCATATCAGGCCAATAAAACTTCCTACAAAACCAGGTCTATAAAGTCTATTCTTCTGCAATTTTAACAACAACAACAACAATAAAAAAAACTATGTAAACTGAGGGCAGCAAAATGACTTATCAAGTAAAAGTACTTGCTGCACATGCCTAATAAATTACATTCAATCACCAGAATCCACATAAAGGTGGAACAGGAGAACATATCCGCAAACTTGCACTCTGACTCTACACACACAACAAAGCACACAAACGTATGCACACACATACACACAAAAAGGTAAATTTTTAAAATTTTATATAAAGCAATACTTTAATTAAAGTCATCCTTTTTGACAAACGAACATCATTACTTATCTAACATACAATGTAACAATTACATGGAGTCTTAAACCCCAAAAGAATGGAAATATTCAAATGTCCCAGGTTTGGTGATGTGCACCCATAACCACAGCATTAAGGTGGAATTGGCAGCAGTAATAAGCATCATCGTAAACTGCATGAGTTCTAGGCCAGCTTAGACTACAGAAGACTACGTAAGACTATCGACAAAATAAATAAATAAATAAATAAATAAATAAATAAATAAATAAATAAATAATTAAGCTAAATACATAAATACCCAAATACTTAGAAATATTTTTGGCTATTATTACTGGTTTAGCTTTTGCATAATCACCAATCTATTCTCAAAGCACATAACTAAATGAAGAACCAAATGTAGTACAATGCAAGATGCATGTTAACACTTCAAGACATAACAGTAGGTAGCAATTTACAGAGCCCTAACTCTATGTGCACCATTACAAAAAACACTAAAGCTGGGTGTCTGATCCCATGCCTTCAATAGTCTGGAGGCAGAGACAGGCAGATCCTTTGAGTTCGTAGCCAGAAAGTACTACATAGCAAAACCCTGTCTCAAAACACAAAACAAATAACACTGACGCTAACAACTGTGTTCTAGACTGCTTAGATGTTTCAATATGTAGTTTATATTTTAAAGTCCTAAATTAGTTGTACAAATATCTCTTACATGCTTAAATTTATCACTCACTTATTGAGAATTATCTAAACTCTTAAAAAAAAACTTCATCTGGAGCAGGATAAGTTACAGACATTTCAATTAAATTATTTCCTTGGTCAGAAATAAATGTTCCAGCCAGCATAGTTTCTACATTACTTATCTTTTTTAACTTTATTTAACTTTATTTCATGTGCATTGGTATAACGATGTCAGATTCTCTTGAACTGGAGTTACAGACAGCTGTGAGCTGCCATGTGGGTGCTGGGAATTAAACCCGGGTGTAGCCTGAGGGGTCCAGTTGGTTGGGGATAATGTCGCGCCCGGTACCCCACAGAAACAGCTGACCTGAGCTAGTGAGAGCTCACTGACTCTGGACTGACAGCGGGGGAACCTGCAGAAGACCAAATTAGGCCCACTGAATATGGGGGACAGTGTAAGCCTTGGGCAGTCTGTGGGGCCACAGGCTATAGGACCAGGTTTTATCCCTAGTACTTGAACTGGCATCTAGGAGCACATTCTTTTTGGAGGGATAATGTTGCTCAGGGGAGGGACCTGCCTCAAGGTGAAGTGTCAGACTTTGTTGACTCCCCACAGGAAGCCTTATCCTTTATGAAGAGTGGATGGGGGAGTGGGATGGAGAAGGTGAGGGAAGCAGGAGGAGAAGAAGGGGTGGGAATGGGGATAGTTATGTAAAAGGAGGAGACTGTATGTTTTAAAAAATCTTAATTAAAAAAAGTAAAGATAAAAATTAAACATTCTTCTGATGTCTATTTTTTTATAAGTAAAAATCTTGGAGAATGAAGCAATCTGATTTTCTAATTGGCAGCTGCTATACACTACCTTGCTCTAAGTGCCTTCAGCAAAGGGGATGTCAGTCAAGCAGACAACCAAATCAGCCTTACACCACTGGAAATTTGGAACATTCTGGGACTGCCTTAGGGAAGCTGCAGAATGATCACAACTCCTTGCTCTAATCTCCAGAAAGGAAAACATGAGTCAACACACACAGACACACAAAAAAAACAGGACATAGGACATTGTTCTTAACAATCCCAAAATGGAAATGATCATAATATGCACCACCTTCATGAACAAATAAAATGTGATACAAGTACATTCATATAATGGAGTTTATTCAGCAATAAAAAGAAATAAATTCAGATACATAGCCATATGGATAAACCTTGAAAACATTTCTGTAAGTAGCAAAAAAAAATTGTATAAATCTATTTACACAAAATGTCCAGATGTCCACAGCAGCAAGTGTGAAGCTGAATGTGGTGGTGCACTACTGTAATTACAGCATTTAGGAGGTGGGGCAAAAAGATCTAGAGCTCAAAGTTATTCAAGAAGAGCCTTGAAAAAAATAAACAAACCAGGAAAGGAAGAATGGCATGGAAGAAAGACAAATAATGGACAGTGATTCTCAAAGAATATGTGTTTGTTTGGGGAAGGTAAAATAGTCCTAAATTAGACTGTGGTGATTGCTGCACAACTCTACCAATATACTGCAAGCCACTCAGTTACACATTTATTTGTTTGTTTCTTTGTTTATTTATTTATTTCTGGTTTTTCAAGACACGGTTTGTCTGTGAAACAGTCCTGGCTATAAAAGAATCCACAGGGAACTAACTGCCTGCCTCTGCCTCCTGAGTGCTGGGATTAAAGGTGTGCATCACCACCACCTAGGTAGTTACACATTTTAAACAATATGTAGATCATATGCTATCATATGAATTATATCTCAGTAAAGCTACTCCTTAAAGATAGGGTTTCATATATTCCAGGCTGGTCTGGAACTTGCTATGTAGCCAAAGATGACTCTCTTAACTCCCTGTCTTCCTGCTGTCACCAACCATGTGCTGGGATACATACATGAACACTTGGGTATAAAGCTATTTTTTAAATGGCAATGTATTTTATTATTCAAGGTAAAAATTTTAAAAACAAAATTTTAAGTACAATTAGAGTGAATGCCAATTGCTCTGACCCACCAAGCAAAATACGGAAATGATTATTAGTTAAATAATGTGGTAAATAAGAAGGTCATTGGTCATAGAAATAGAGACATGGGATTTGAAAAATGAAAAACAGAGCTACTGTTCACAACTTACTTGGAATAAGAATGTTAGTACTTGAGATGTGAGGGTAATTCGGCAGAGACATCCAAATCCCATTGATCACCAGATTGACAGGCTGATATGGCTAGCTAGGAAGGTTTTCCCTTCCCTCCTCACTGTCCTAAGTGTGACCTTCTCAAGCTGCACTGAAGAGGATGGCCCTCTCTGATAATTGACTTTCTTCAGCCAAGAGTTGAAGTATAGCTGTATTTTTATGCCATAGCCTCAAAAGAAGCTCTCAGCCAGGATAAATTGGTACAGGTCTTAATCCCATCTGGAGAAGAAAAGGCAGGCAGATTTCTGGAAGTTCAAGGACAGCATGATCCATGTGGCCACGCACAGGAGGAGAAATGGCTCAGAAGATAAGAGCACTGACTGCTCTTCTAGATGACCTGGGTTCAATCCCAGCATCTACATGGTGGTTCACAACCATCTCTAGTGAGATCTCATGCCACCTTCTAGCATGCAAAAATACATGCAGGCAGAATTCTGTATACATAATTGATGGAGGAAGGTGATTGGTTAAAAAAAAAACTGCTGGGCGCTCATAGGTTAGTATAGGTGGGTGATGTAAACAGAACAGAATGCTGGGAGGAAGAGGATGTGAGCTCATACAACTTAGCTCTGCTCTCTGGGACAGATGAGATGAAGATCCGACCCAGGATGGAAGTAGGCTAAAATCTTCGCAGTAAGTGCACCTTGGGCTGCTATACACATTATTAGAAATGGTCTAGTCCAGGTGTGAGTTAGCCAAGAAGAGGCTAGATATAATAGGCCAAGCAGTGTTATTCGACCCCAACATGGTATGATAGACCACACCCTCCTGAATGGTTGCTGTGAATACCCTCAAAAAATTGCTTCGCTCAACTGCCAACTGAGATGAAACTAGCAGACAGGTTATCCCGTAAAAGACCTGAATGACAGCGGCCCCATTCAGCAGGAAGCAGTTTGGAGAGAAATAACTGCGTCCATATTCCCAAATATTGTTTTTAAATGTTCTTTTACATTTAAAGGGGGATACAATATAGGTATGAATAATTTGCATTGATATGGATTTTGCTTCAGTGATTTAAATTTAAGGTCAATTTGTTATATGTATATTTATTTCTGATATTGATTAAGGTGTTGTGATTGTGTAGCTCATGTAAAAATGTTATGTATATAAGCTGTTAATGAATAGTTATCTATAATAGTAAAGTTTGTAGTCATGTTAGATTTTCTAGATGTACATAGATATATTTTAGATTGACATTCTTCATATATTTTAAAGACTACAGAATATGCTATTTAATGTTTAAATAACTTAGGACTTTTCATGATAATGAGACACTCTGCTACTGGCAGCACCAATCTACTTCAAGAAGAAAATGGGCATCGAAGAGGATCCTTATGGAGTTTGATAGCCATTTGGGCAAGAAACTGCTCTTGCCTGGACTGTTGCATAAACTGGACACAAATAACCCACAGAGAGAGGCCTGCTGAACCTGCCTAAAGGTGAGATGAGCTTTCAGGGTTCCTGATTCATGAAAGAGTCTGCGAGACATCCTGTAGGACATAGCAGATAGTGACTGAACTGCCTTTGAAATTTCCTGCTTCATGGAAATGTCTGCTGGAAGCTATGGGCCTGTAGGCCAAAGACGGATGCCCCAATGATACAGAGAAACTTTGGGTGACTGTCAAGGCAGCGAGATGTCTCTGTCATTTCTAGAGTTTGAAAGCTGTTTATTTCTTGGTTGATTAGGTAATATTGTATCTTTCTGGAGTCTTTGATGGAGTTGAAGAATAGTTAGTTATAGTTATAGTTTTCCTTAGTTATGATAAAGATAAAATAGAAGTAAATATTGTAATGCTTACTTGATAACTGTTTTGTTATATGTAATTTAGCTAGTTAAAGTTAAAGCCTTCCTTTGTTTTTGTTTAAACAGAAAAATGGGAAATGATGGAGTAAGGTCATTGGTTAAAAACAAAGAAACTGCTTGGCCCACATAGGTTAGAACATAGGTCGTTGGAGTAAACAGAACAGAATGCTGGGAGGAAGAGGAAGTGAGCTCATACACCTTAGCTCTGCTCTCTGGGGCAGATGCGATGAAGCTCCACCACAGGATGGACGTAGGCTAGAATCTTCCCGGTAAGCGCACCTTGGGGTGCTACACACATTATTAGAAATGGGCTAGTCCAGGTGAAAGATTTAGCCGAGAAGAGGCTAGATATAATGGGCCAAGAAGTGTTTAAAAGAATACAGTTTGTGTGTTGTTATTTCGGGGCATAAGCTAGCCAGGTGACCAGGATCTAGGGCAGCAGCAACACAGCCCACAGCTCCTACTACACATAATAAATAAATAAATATTTAAAAGAGTACTGGCTGCTCTTTCACAGAACCCAGGTTCAATTCCCAGCACCCAAGCCTGTCTGTAACTCCAGTTCCAGGGCTTATGACTCTGTCACACAAACATACATGCAGACAAAACACCAATGAAAATGAAATAAATTGTAATTTTTTTTTATTCTTTTTTACTTAAAATTTCCAACTGCTCCCCATTTCCCATTTCCCTTCCCCTCCTCCCACATATTGCCCCCTCCCCCGCTCCCCTCCCCCATCCCTACTCTACTTCTCCTCCCCCTAGTCCACTCCCCCTCCCTCTCAACACTGAAGAGCAGTCCAAATTCCCTGCTCTACAGGAAGACCAAGGTCCTCCCACTTCTATCTAGGTCCAGGAAGGTGAGCATCCAAACAGTCTACACTCCCACAAAGCAAGTTCATGTATTAGGATCGAAACCTAGTGCCATTGTCCTTGGCTTCTCATCAGCCTTCATTGTCCGCCTTGTTCAGAGAGTCCAGTTTCAACCCATGCTTAATCAGTCCCAGTCCAGCTGGCCTTGGAGAGCTCCCAATAGATCAGTTCCACTGTCACAGTGGGTGGGTGCACGCCCCGTGGTCCTGATTTCTTTGCTCATGTTCTCCCTCCTTCTGCTCCTCATTTGGACCTTAAGAGCTCAGACGGTTGATCCAAATTGGGTCTCTGTCTCTCTCTCGATCCATCGCCAGGTGAAAGTTCCTGTGCCATTCTCCTTGGCCTCTCGTCAGCTCTCATTGTCCACCACATTCAGAGAGTCCGGTTTTATCCCATGTTTTTTTTCAGTAGCAGTCCAGCTGGCCTTGGTGAGCTCCCAATAGATCGGCCCCCCTGTCTCAGTGGTTGGGTGCACCCCCCATGGTCCTGACTTCCTTGTTCATGTCTCTCTTCTTCTGCTCCTCATTATAAACTTGGGAGCTCAGTCCGGTGCTGCAGTGTGGGTCTCTGTCTCTATCTCCATCCATCGCTAGATGAAGGTTCTATGGCGATATGCAAGATATTCATCAGTATGATTATAGGATAGGTTCATTTCAGGTTCCCTATCCTCAGGTGCCCCAATGAACTAACTGGGGATATTGCCCTGGGCTTCTGGTAGCCATTCCAGGTTCAAGTCTCTTGCCAACCCTTAGGTGGCTCCCTTAACTAAGGTATGAGTTTCCCTGCTCCCCCATCCAACCTTCCTTTACCCGCAATCACCCCAATTCCCCCAGTTCCCCTCATCCTCTCCTTCACACTTTCCTCTCCCCATCTCCCCTCATCCCCATCCCACCCCACACCCCAAGATTCCCATTTTTTTGCCCATCAATCTTGTCTATTTCCCATAGCTGGCAGGATATCTATATGTTTTTCCTTGGGTTTACCCTCTTGTTTAGCTTCTTTATGATCACAAATTATAGACTCAGTGGCCCCCTATCCATGGCTAGAAACCAATTATGAGTGAGTACATCCCATGATCTTCTTTTTGGGTCTGGATTACCTCACTCAGGATCGTATTTTCTATTTCCATCCATTTGCATGCAAAATTCGAGAAGTCATTTTTTTTTACTGCAGAGTAGTACATTAATGTATATATATTCCACACTTTCTTCATCCATTCTTCTATTGAAGGGCATCTAGGTTGCTTCCAGGTTCTGGCTATTACAAATAATGCTGCTATGAACATAGTTGAACAAATGCTTTTGTCATATGCTAGGGCATCTCTTGGGTATATTCCCAAGAGTGCTATTGCTGGGTCCAGGGGTAGGTTGATCCCAATTTTTCTGAGAAACCGCCACACTGATTTCCAAAGTAGTTGCACAAGTTTGCAGTCCCATCAGCAATGGATGAGGGTACCCCTTTCTCCAGAACCTCTCCAGCAAAGGCTATCCTTGGTGTTTTTGATTTTAGCCATTCTGACAGGTGTAAGATGATATCTCAAAGTTGTTTTGATTTGCATTTCTCTGATAGCTAAGGAGGTTGAGCATGACCTTAAGTATCTTTTGGCCATTTTAACTTCTTCTGATGAGAATTCTCTGTTCAGTTCAGTGCCCCATTTTTTTATTGGGTTAATTTCCTTTTAAAGTCTAGTTTCTTGAGTTCTTTATATATTTTGGAGATCAGACCTTTGTCTGTAGCGGGGTTGGTGAAGATCTTCTCCCAGTCAGTAGGCTGCCTTTTTGTCTTAATGACAGTGTCCTTTGCTTTACAGAAGCTTCTCAGTTTCAGGAGGTCTCATTTATTCAATGTTGCCCTTAATGTCTGTGCTGCTGGGGTTATACATAGGAAGTGATCTCCTGTGCCTATATGTTGTAGGGTACTTCCCATTTTCTCTTCTATCAGGTTCAGTGTGTTCAGATTGATATTGAGGTCCTTGATCCATTTGGACTTGAGGTTTGTGCATGGTGATAGATATGGGTCTATTTTCATTCTTCTACAGGTTGACATCCAATTGTGCCAGCACCATTTGTTGAAGATGCTTTCTTTCTTCCATTGTATACTTTTAGCTCCTTTATCGAAAATTAGTTGTTCATTGGTTTGTGGGTTAAAATCCGGGTCTTCTATACAATTACATTGGTCGACTGCTCTGTTTTTATGCCAGTACCACGGTGTTTTCATTACTGTAGCTCAGTAATAGAGTTTGACGTCAGGGATGGTAATGCCTCCAGAAGTTCCTATATTATATAAGATTGTTTTGGCTATCCTGGGTTTTTGTTTCTCCATATAAATTTGATTATTGTCCTTTCAAGATCTGTGAAGAATTTTGATGGGATTTTAATGGGGATTGCATTGAATATATAAATTGCCCTTGGTAGAATTGCCATTTTTACTATGTTGATCCTCCCAATCCAAGAGCAAGGGAGATCCTTCCATTTTCTGGTATCCTCTTCAATTTCTTTCTTCAATGCCTTAAAATTCTTGTCAAATAGATCTTTCACTTCCTTGGTTAGAGTTACTCCAAGATATTTTATGCTTTTTGTGGCTATTGTGAAATGTTATGATTCTTTTATTTCCCTCACTGCTTCCATATCCTTTGTTTATAAAAGGGCGACTGATTTTTTGGAGTTGATCTTGTATCCTGCCACATTACTAAAGGCGTTTATCAGCTGTAGGAGTTCTTTGGTGGAGTTTTTGGGGTCGCTCATGTAGACTACACTATCATATCATCTGCAAATAATGCAAGTTTAACTTCTTCCTTTCCAATTTTAATCCTCTTTATCCCCTTATGTTCTCTTATTGCTATTGCTAAAACTCGAGAACTATATTGAAGAGGTGTGGAGAGAGTGGACAGCCTTGGCGTGTTCCTGATTTTAGTGGGATGGCTTTAAGTTTCTCTCCATTTAATTTGATATTAGCTGTCGGCTTGCTGTATATAGCTTTAATTAAATTTAGGTATGACCCTTGTATCCCTAATCTCTCCAAGACTTTTATCATAAAGGGATGTTGAATTTTGTCAAATGCTTTTTCAGCGTCTATGAAACGATCATATGGTTTTTTTATTTCAGTTTATTTATATGATGGATTACATTGATAGATTTGCGTATGTTAAAATAGCCCTGCATCTCTGGTATGAAGCCTACTTGATCATAATCGATAATTTTTCTAATGTGTTCTTGGATTCGGTTTGCCAGAATTTTGTTGAGGATTTTTGCGTCGATGTTCATGAGTGAGATTGGCCTGTAATTTTCTTTCTTGGTTGGGTCTTTGTGTGGTTTTGGTATCAGAGTTACTGTAGCTTCATAAAAGGAATTTGGCAATGACTCTTCTGTTTCTATATAGTGAAATACCTTAAGGAGTATAGGTATTAGGTCTTCTTGGAAGTTCTGGTAGAATTCCGCTTTGAAACCATCTGGTCCTGGACTTTTTTTGGAAGGGAGGTTTTGATAACCGCTTCTAATTCTTCACGACTAACAGGTCTATTTAGGTTGTTCATCTGGTCCTGGTTTAACTTTGGTATATGGTATTTATCTAAAAAAGTGTCCATTTCTTTTACATTTTCCAGTTTTGTGGCATACAGGCTTTTGTAGTAAGAACTAATGATTATCTGAATTTCCTCTGTGTCTGTGTTCATGTCTCCCTTTTCATTTCTTATCTTATTAATTTGCAAATTCTCTCTCTGCCGTTTGATTAGTTTGGATAGGGGTTTATCAATCTTGTTGATTTTCTCCAGGAACCAGCTTTTTGATTTATTGATTCTTTCAATTGTTTTCTGTGTCTCTATTTTGTTGATTTCAGCCCTCAGTTTGATTATTTCCAGTCTTCTACCCCTTCTAGGTGAGTCTGCTTCTTTTTTTCTAGAGCTTTCAGGTGGGCTGTTAAGTCTCCAGTGTGTGCTTTCTCTGTTTTCTTTAAATGGGCAGTTAGTGCTATGAACTTTCCTCTCAGGACTGCTTTCATAGTGTCCCATAGGTTTGAGTATGTTGTTTCTTTATTTTCATTGTCTTCAAGGAAGACTTTAATTTCTTTCTTTATTTCTTCTTTAATCCAGGTATGGTTGAGTAGTTGACTATTCCTTTTCCATGAGTTTGTAGGCTTCTGGGGGTAGCATTGTTGCTGAATTCTAGATTTAATCCATGGTGATCTGATAAGATACAGGTGGTTATTAATATTTTTTTGTAACTGTGAATGTTTGCTTTGTTACCGAGTATATGGTCGATTTTTGAGAAGGTTCCATGAGCTGCAGAGAAGAAGGTATATTCTTTCCTATTTGGGTGGAATATTCTATAGATGTCTGTTAAGTCCATTTGATTCATTACCTCCATTATTCTCTTATTTCTCTGTTAGGTTTCTGTCTAACTGACCTGTCCATAGGTGAGAGAGGAGTATTAAAGTCTCCTACTATTAATGTGTGCGGTTTGATGGCTGCCTTGAGTTTTAACAATGTTTCTTTTTCGTATGTGGGTGCTTTTGTATTAGGGGCATAGATATTCAGGATTGAGATTTCATCCTGATGAATTGTTCCTGTTATGAGTAGAAAATGTCCCTCTCCATCTCTTCTGATTGATTTAAGTTTGAAGTCAACTTTGTTAGAAATTAGTATGGCCACACCTGCTTGTTTCCTAGGTCCATTTACTTGATAAGCCTTATCCCAGCCCTTTACTCTGAGTAGGTGTCTGTCTTTGTGGTTGAGGTGTGTTTCTTGTAAACAGCAGAATGTTGGATCCTGTTTTCGTATCCAATCTCTTAGTCTGTGCCTTTTTATAGGAGAGTTGAGTCCATTGACGTTAAGTGATATTAATGACCAGTGGTTGTTAACTCCGGTCATTTTTTTAGTAGTAGATTTTGTGTGTTTCTCTTCTTTGAGGTGTGCTGGAAAAGGGTCTCTAGATGTCTGAGTTGCTGTCGTCATTGTTGGACTCCTTGATTAGTGATTTTCCTTCTATTACTTTCTGTAAGGCTGGATTTGTGGCTACGTATTGTTTAAATTTTTTTTTATCCTGGAAAATTTTGTTTTCCCCATTTATAGTGAACGAAAGCTTGGCTCGGTATAGTAGTCTGGGCTTGCATCCATGGTCTCTTAATTTCTGCAGTACATCTGTCCATGACATTCTGGCTTTCATGGTTTCCATAGAGAACTCAGGTGTAAGTCTGATAGGTTTACCTTTATAAGTAACTTGGCCTTTTTCCTTTGCTGCTCTTAGTTTTCTTTCTTTATTCTGTATGCTTTGTGTTTTGATTATTATATGGTGAGAGGATGTTTTTTTTTTTTCGATCCAGCCTATTCGGTGTTCTGTATGCTTCTTGAACCTTCATAGGTATATCTTTCTTTAGGTTGGGAAAGTTTTCTTCTATAATTTTCTTAAATATATTTTCTGGACTGTTGAGCTGCACTTCTTCTCCTTCTTCTATTCCTATTATTCTTAGGTTTGGCCTTTTTATTGTGTCCCATATTTCCTGAATGTTTTGTGATGAGAATTTGTTGGCCTTGCTGTTTTCTTTGATCAGCGTGTTTATTTTCTCTATGGTATCTTCAGAATCTGATATTCTTTCTTCTATCTCTTGTATTCTGTTGGTTATGCTTGCTTCTGTAGTCTCTATTCGTTTACCTATATTTTCCCTGTCCAGCTGGCCTTCTGTTTGTGTTTTCTTCTTTGCCTCCATTTCAGTTTTTAAGTCTTGAACTGTTTCCATTATTTGTTTGATTGTTTTTCCTTGGTTTCCTATGGTATCATTCACTGATTTACTCAATTCTTCAAACTTTCTGTTATACTTCTCATCCATTTCTATAAGGGCATTTTTTACATGCTGTTTAAGGGCGTCAATCACTTTCATAAAGTCGCTGGGTTCTGGTGGTTTCATATAGTTTCAGATTGTTGGGTGAATTCTTGCATTGGCGCCTGCCCATCTCTTTCTCTGAATGCTCCCCTATGGATCTTCTTTTACCGGATCAGGTCTTCTTGCCTACTGATGCACTTTCCCAGTGATGGCACCCTGCAGTGATAGCTCTCCTGGTACTCCAGTGATGTCTCTCCTGGTACCAATATCAGATCTCTGTGCCCAAAGACGGCTATCCTGGTACCCAGATTAGCTCTCCCACTGATGGCTCTCCTGGTGCCAAGATCAGATCTCCGTGCAGGTTGGGTAGTTCGTAAACAAAGGCCTTACCTTGCTTGGTGCAGGCAGGCCAGTGAACCAAAGGAAGTCTTGCCTGCCTACTTGCCCTGAGGATTTGCCCCCAGCGCCAGACAGACTGGACTGGGTGGTGTTATGTGCCCAAAGAGGAAAGGGGGCAGAAGGAAGAAGGGTTCTGGATGCAAACTGGGTGGGATAAGAAGATTAAGCAGTATGCAGGGTGTAGAGCCCCTGCAGAGAGCCCAGGGAGTATAGGGTGGGGGATGAGGAACTTCAGAGTTCCCTGTCCAGGGCTGCTTCCGCTGCCGCCAGTCAGGTCACAAACTCACCCCGCTGCTGTCTCTCCTGGTGCCTAGATCAGATCTCCGTGCAGGTTGGGTAGTTTGTAAACAAAGGCCTTACCTTGCTTGGTGCAGGCAGGCTCGTGAAACAAAGGAAGTCTCGCCTGCCTACTTGCCCTGAGGATTTGCCACCAGCACCAGACAGACTGAGCTGGATGGTGTTAAGTGCCCAAAGAGGAAAGGTGGCAGAAGGAAAAAGGGTTCTGGGTGCAAGCTGGGTGGGACAAGAAGAGAGAGGCAGTATGCAGGGTGTAGAGCCCCTGCAGGGAGCCCAGGGAGTATAGAGTGGGGGGTGAGGAACTTCAGAGTTCCCTGTCCAGGGCTGCTTCCCCCGCCGCTGGTCAGGTCACCAATGAAAATGAAATAAATTGTAAAAAATTTAATCCAAATCCTCTAACAATATAGTCAGGAAAAACAACTAAAACATATAGGGTCATGTGAAAGTTCCTGAACTTTCTTTTATGTTGCTACTTAACAATGTTCCCATAAAGTAAAAGGCTTCGTAATTCATGCACAAGCACAGAACCAGAAGAAAAAGAGTTCATTAATAATAATGAGAAAATCTGGGGAGAATGCATAACATGTTTAAATTATAACATATACATTACTAAAGCCAAGAGGCCAGAAAATTAAACACCAAAATCCAGTTGCTACAAATACATTACTAGTGCTAGACACGTGGCTCAATTAATGGGATGTTCACCTTATAGGCAGCAAGCCGTAGGTACAAACCCGAGCATGGCATAAGACTAAGCACAGTGGTCCTAGACGGTAATCCCGGCACTTAGGAAGTGTGCGTTTGATGAAGTTGAGAAGTTCAAGGGTTTTCTCAACTATCCGGCAAGTATGATCACAGCCTGGGATACAGGAAACTACATCTACGATGTAAAAAATTAAAATGTTTTACACCGAGAATTAACATATTAATCACAGTAAACTAAATTTATGGTACTACCTAAGTTATTTATTGTATAAAACAACAGCAACTGAAAACCACAAGCAACTCAAGACAACACGGATGCTGCTATGATAAGGAATCCTGCCTAAACTTTGGTCCTAAATACTCAATTCAGCAGCCAGATTTCCTAACAGACGAGAACAGAACATTTCCCGTCACTGAAAGCCAAACAGTAATAGCCACACATTTAGGAGAGGATTAGTGAGGGGCCCTGGGCTTTTATAAAGGACTATGAAATGAAAATCACTGGTCTTCCACAACACAAGAAAACAGGGAATGAGAGGAGCATGATTATGATACAAAGAGGACAGGGGAGCAATTGTGTGAAAGAACTGGCAAAAAAAAGGGCGGGGGGGAGAGCTAAAAGGCCACTGGGGATTCAACTCAGTGGTAAAGCATTGTTGCTTTATCTAGTTCAAACTTTAGCACCGGAAAAGAAAAAAAAAAGGAAAAGGAGAGCGAGGTACAGATGACTAAGGACAGTTATTTCCAGGAGATAGGACACTGAGAAAACTTGCTTGAAACTAACAATGGAGAAGAAGCTGTGCAAGTAAAGCTAAAAGCAAAGGTCCCAGGCCTTCGGTCACTCTTTCCTGGGACAAGTCTCCCCTTGAAATGATTAGTGACGCCTTCTGGAGGGAGGAATGCGGACCCAATGCTGTGCAAGGACTGGTAAAGCAATTTTCCATTCAGACTGAAGGGAGACCCGAAAGCGCCACAGGAAAGGACCAGGAGGAACTGGTTCTAGGACACCAGGAAACTGCGGGGATTCAAAATTGGTCTTGGTGGACAATTTTCAACAGGAAGTATAGCATATGGTAATCCCCAACTAAGGCAGAACCAAAGTAGTGAAGAATCTGTGGGCTGGGCACAGTTCAGTGGAAAAGAGCTTGCCTGGCACACTGGGTTCTATTCCCAGTGCCACAAAAAAAGGAAGAGGAGGAGGAGGAGAAGGAGGAGGAGGAGAAGGAGGAGGAGGAGGAGGAGGAGGTGGACAAAGACAAGGAGGACTAGGAATACTAGGAGGAGGACAAGAACTAGGACCAGGGAGGCAGAGTCTGGGATGGGAACTAGAAACCCGGTTTCCCTCCCCCGTTACCTTGGACAAGTCACTTCACTTCCCCAAGACCTCTGCTACTGGACAACAGTAACTTTGTCCCAGCGGTAGGACTGCTCAATGGCTTCCATAGTGGTATTAGCACAGCAATTCGCACAATGCCTTCTGCTCTGTGTAACAAGTGCAAGGTAATTAACCAGGTCCATTCTGATGGGTCCACAGGCAATGCTGGTGGAAGCTCTCAGAGAAGGAGGCAGGGCAGGGAGAAGGAGCAGGTCCAGGAGCTGGCAAGGTCCCGGGGCTGCAGTTGGGTGAGGTCGTCCTCATGAACTGAGCTCTCAGGTGAAAGAAGGTGGGAGAACTCTCCCCCAGGAATGACATCACCAGGATGCTCTCATCCCTGCATGCAGAGATGGCGCCCGCACCTGACTGAAGATCTACTGCCTGAAAGTAGCTGTGGCCCAACAGAGCCAAGCCTCACCCTCTCTCCAGACAGGCTCCCAGCAGAGCCTAGCCCAGGATGCGGGACACCTGGGGCTCTCCCCTCTGCCAGCTGCTGCACTCCGCCTGCTCCCGCTGGCCCTGGCCCCGCCCCTGTACCTGAGCATGGGCCAGATACAGGCCATGTCTGTGCTCTAGATGTCCCTCAGGATCTGCTCTTGCACCGCGGCGGTCTCCAGGCTCTCCTCCTCCATCTTTGCCTGTTCCATCGCATGGCAAGGCCGCATGGCCCTCGCTCACCAGGGACCCCCAGCTCCCTGAGCCTAGGTTCCATGGCTGCAGGCCCACCCTCCTGCAGAGCGACCCCGCCCTCGGAGGACACGCCCCCAGTCATCACTCTGAGTGCGAGAATCCTGCACTGCTGCATGGGATTGGTAGTTCGCTCAGTGACGCCAAGCTGGGTTCTATCCTTTCAATCATTGGATCTGTGCCAATTGCTGCGACTTTGATATAGACATAGCACTTTACGACACCTGTATACAGTGACATTAAATCAGATAGTGATATTAACTCTTCACAGTTTTTTTAATGTGTATGGGTATTTTGCCTTACAAGTTTGCTTGGTACCCAAGGAAGCTAGAAAAGGGTGTCAGATCACCTGGAATTGGAGCTACAAATGATTGTGAGGCGCCCTGTGGTGCAGGGAATGAAACTCCAATCATCTGGAAGGGTTCTAAATGCTCTTATCAACTGATGCTTCTCCACAGCCCCTAAATATGAGGCCCAAGTCGCCCTGGAACTCAAGATCCTCCTGCCTCCACCTCTTTTTATTCCTTTGAAATTATAATATAATTACAAGTTTTCTCCCTTCCCTTCCCTCCCTTCAAAGCCTCCAATATACCCCTCCCCAGTCTCCTTCAAAAAATGATCTCTCTTTTCACTGCTATTATATATATATATATTCCTAAATATAACGTGTTCAGTTTGCAAAATGTAACATGTATTATGTTTGAGGGGATGACAGTTTCTGCCTCGACCTCTTTTTTTATCTATTTATTTTACATCCTGACCTTCTCCCCATAGTCCTCTCTCTCATTCCACCCCTCATTCCACCCCTGAATCCCCTCCTCTTCAGTCTCCATCCAGGAAAGAGCAGGTCTCCTAGCATTATCAATAAAACATGACATATCAAGTTGCAGTTCGACTGAGCAGCTCCCCTGTATTAAGGGTGGGCAGGGCGACCCAGTATGAGAAGTAGGATCCCAGAAGCCAGTATAAGAGTCGGAGACAGACCCTGTTCCCGCTATTAGGAGTCCCACAACTGTAGAATATGCAGAGTGCCAATGTAGGTCCCATGCAGGCACCCTGGTTGTCGGTCCAGTCTCTCCGAACCCTTATGAACCCAAATTAGTTGACTGGGTGAGCATTCCCATGGTGTCCTTGATCACGCTGGCTCCTACACATCCTTCTCCTCCTCCTCTGCAGGATTCCCAGACTCCATCTAATGTTTGGCTGTGGGTCTCTGCATCTGCCTCCATAAGTTGTTGATAACACCTCTCTGATGACAATTGGGCCAAGCACTAATCTGGTCACTGGAGACAGCCAGTTCAGGCTACTTATCCACTGTTGCTAGGAGTCTACGATGGGATCCTCCACATAGACTCCTGGGAGAGTCATCAGCGCCAACACCAAAATGCCACCCCTACCCAACCCCCTCAACACTCTCCCTCCTCATACCTCCCCCAACCTGACTGCTCAAGTTCCCATCTTCACCTGCTCTCAGTGCACTCAAGAAATCTCTTCTGTTTCCCTTTCCCAGGGAGATTCATGTGCCCCCGTAGCCCCTCCACCCGCCATGAGCTCTCTTGTTAACTAGTCTCTATGGGTCTGTGGGTTCTAGTAGAGTTAGCCTTTATTTTACAGCTAATATTCACTATGTGTGAGTACATGCCATGTGTGTCTTTATCAAACTGGGTTACCTCACTCCCGATGATTTTTTTTCTAGTTTCATCTACTTGCTTTCAAATTTCCTTGTATCCTTGTTTTTAACAGCTGAGTAATAATCCCAGTGTCTAAATGAACCACATTTTCCTCATCCATTCCTCAGTAGATGGACATGAAGATTGTTTCCAGGTTTTCAATATTACAGATAAAACTGCCATGAACATAATTAAACAAGTGTCCTTGTGGTATGATTGAGCATCCTCTGGGTATATGCCCAAGAGCAGTACAGCTGAGGCTTGTGGTAGGTTGATCCCCAGTTTTCTGAGGAATCACCACACTGACTTCCAAAGTGGCTAGAAAAGTTTTCACTCCCACCAGCAATGGAGGAGTGTTCCCTTGTTCCACGTCCTCTTCAGCTTGCCCCTTGTGTTTTTATTCTCAGCCATTCTGACAGGTATAAGATTGAATCTCAGAGTCAGTTTGATTTGTATTTCTCTGATGACTAAGAATGTTAAACATCTCAAGTGTTTTTCAGTCATTTGAGATTCTTCTGTTGAGAATTTTCTGCTTATATCTGCACCCCATTTTTTTACTTGGACTATTTGGTTGGTTGATACCTAGTTTCTTGAGTTCTCTATATATTTTGGACATCAGGCCTCTGTCGGATGTTGGTTTGGTGAAGATCTTGTCCCATTCTATACACTGCCATTTTGACCTATTGATGGTGTCCTTTGCCTTAGAGAAACTTCAGTTTCATGAGGACCCATTTATTAATTGTGTGTTGTATATTGTGCTGTTGTTATTCTGTTCTGGGAGTTGCCGCATGTACCATGCAATAGAAATTATTTCCCAATTTTCTATCAGGTTCAGTATACTTATTTCATATTGAGGTCTTAGATCACTTGGTCTTGAGTTTTGTGCAGGGTGATAAATATGGATCTCTTTGCATTCTTCTACAAGCTGACATCCAGTTCAAGATGCTTTATTTTTCCAATGTATAATTTTTGCTTCTTTGTTGGAAATCAGATGTCCATAGGTATATGACCTTTTTTTTATTGAAGAAAAAATTTCTGCCTCCTCCCCGCCTCCCATTTCCCTGCTCCTTCCACCCCTCTCCCAATCCCCCCACCACTCGTCTCCTCCCTCTCCTGTCCCAGGAGCAGTAGGGTTCCCTGCCCTGTGGAAAGTCCAAGGTCCTCCCCCCTCCATCCAGATCTAGGAAGTTGAACACCCAAACTCTCTAGGCTCCCACAAACCCAGAACATGAAGTAGGATCAAAACCTCATGCCATTGTCCTTGGGCTCTCTTCAGCTCTCATTATCTGCCATGTTCAGAGAGTTCAGTTTTATCCCATGGTTTTTCAGTCACAGTCCAGCTGGCCTTGGTGAGTTCCCAATAGATCGGCCCAACTGTCTCAGTTGGTGGGTGCACCCCTCGTGGTCCTGACTCGTTGTACATGTTCTTCCACCTTCTGCTCCTCATTAGGACCTTGGGAGCACAGTCTGGTGCTCCAGTGTGGGTCTCTGTCTCTATCTCCATCCATCGCTAGATGAATGTTGTATGGTGATATGCAAGATATTCATCAGTATGGCTATAGGATAGGTTTATTTCAAGTTCCCTATCCTCAGGTGCCCAACGAACTAACTGGGGACATTGCCATGGTCATCTGGTAGCCACCCCAAGTTCAAGTCACTTGCCAACCCTTATGTGGTTCCCTTATCTAAGATATGAGTTTCCCTGCTCCCCTATCCAAACTTCCGATATCCCCAATCATCCCGTTTCCCCAAGTTACCCTCATCCTCTCCTTCACACTTTTCTCTCCCCATCTCCCCTTAAACCCATACGACACTACCCTCAAGATTCCAAATTTTTGCCCGGCAATCTTGTCTATTTCCCATAGCCAGGAGGATAACTATATGTTTTTCCTTGGGTTTGCCCTCTTATTTAGCTTCTTTAGGACCACAAATTATAGACTCAGTGGACCCTTATCCCTGGTTAGAAAAAACAATTATGAGTGAGTACATCCCATGATCTTCGTTTTGGATCTGGGTTACCTCACTCAGGATAGTATTTTCTATTTCCATCCGTTTGCATGCCAAATTCGAGAAGTCATTGTTTTTTACTGCAGAGTAGTACTCTAATGTTTATATATACCACACATTCTTCATCCATTCTTCCATTGAAGGACATCTAGGATGCTTCCAGGTTCTGGCTATTACAAATAATGCTGCTATGAACATAGTTGAACAAATGCTTTTGTCATATGATAAGGGATCTCTTGGGTATATTCCCAAGAGTTGTTTTGCTGGGTCCCGGGGTAGGTTGATCCCAATTTTTCTGAGAAACCTCCACACTGATTTCCAAAGATGTTGCACAAGTTTGCATTCCACCAGCAATGGAAGAGGGTACCCCTTTCTCCAGAACCTCTCCAGCAAAGGCTATCCTTGGTGTTTTTGATTTTAGCCATTCTGACAGGTGTAAGATGATATCTCAAAGTTGTTTTGATTTGAATTACTCTGATAGGTAAGGAGGTTGAGCATGACCTTAAGTACCTTTTGGCCATTTGAAATTCTTCTCTTGAGAATTCTCTGTTCAGTTCAGTGCCTCATTTTTTAATTGGGTTAATTATCATTTTAACATCTAGTTTCTTGAGTTCTTTATATATTTTGGAGATCAGACCTTTGTCTGTTGTGGGGTTGGTGAAGATCTTCTCCCAGTCAGTAGGCTGCCTTTTTGTCATAGTGACAGTGTCCTTTGCTTTACAGAAGCTTCTCAGTTTCAGGAGGTCTCATTTATTCAATGTTGCCCTTAATGTCTGTTCTGCTGGGCTTATACATAGGAAGCGATCTCCTGTGCCCATATGTTGTAGGTTACTTCCCATTTTCTCTTCTATCAGGTTGAGTGCGTTTAGAATTATATTGAGGTCTTTGATCCATTTGGACTTGAGTTTTGTGTATGGTGATAGATATGGGTCTATTTTCATTCTTCTACAGGTTGACATCCAGTTGAGCCAGCACCATTTGTTTAAGATGCTTTCTTTCTTTCATTGTACAGTTTTAGCTCCTTTATCGAAAATGAGTTGTCCATAGGTGTGTGCGCTAAAATCTGGGTCTTTTATATGATTCCATTGGTCGACTTCTTCGTTTTTTTGCCAGTACCATGCCGTTTTCATTACTGTAGCACTGTAATTGAGTTTGAAATCAGGGATAGTAATGCCTCCAGAATTTCGTTTATTGTATAAGATTGTTTGGGCTATCCTGGGTTTTTTGTTTCTCCATATAAAGTTGATTATTGTCCTCTCAATCTGTGAAGAATTTTGAAGGGACCTTGATGGGAATTGCATTGAATCTATAGATTGCCTTTGGTAGAATTGCCAGTTTTACTATGTTGATCCTCCCAATCCAAGAGCAAGGGAGATCCTTCCATTTTCTGGTATCCTCTTCAATTTCTTTCTTCAATGCCTTAAAGTTCTTGTCAAATAGATCTTTCACTTCTTTGGTTAGAGTTACCCCAAGATATTTTATGCTGTTTGTGGCTATCGTGAAAGGTGATGATTCTCTGATTTCCCTCTCTGCTTCCACATCCTTTGTGTATAAGAGCATGACTGATTTTTTGGAGTTGATCTTATATCCTGCCACATTACTAAAGGTATTTATCAGCTGTAGAAGTTCTTTGGTGGAGTTTTTGGGGTCGCTTAAGTACACTATTATATCATCTGCAAATAATGCAAGTTTAACTTCTTCCTTTCCAATTCGAATCCCCTTTAACCCCTTATGTTGTCTTATTGCTATGGCTAAGACTTCACGAACTATATTGAAGAGGTATGGGGAGAGTGGACAGCCTTGGGGTGTTCCTGATTTTAGTGGGATGGCTATAAGTTGTTCTCCGTTTAATTTGATGTTAGCTGTCGGCTTGCTGTAAATAGCTTTAATTATATTTAGGTATGACCATTGTATCCCTAATCTCTCCAACACTTTTATCATAAAGGGATGTTGAGTTTTGTCAAATGTTTTTTCAGCATCTAATTAAACTATCATGTTTTTTTCTTTCAGTTTATTTATATGATGGATTACATTGATAGATTTGCGTATGTTAAACCTGCCCTGCATCTCTGGTATGAAGCCTACTTGATCATAATGGATCATTTTTCTAATGTGTTCTTGGATTCAATTTGCCAGTACTTTGTTGAAGATTTTTAAGTTGATGTTCATGAGTGAGATTGGCCTGTAATTCTCTTTCTTGGTTGAGTCTTTGTGTGGTTTTGCTATCAGAGTTACTGTAGCTTCATAGAAGGAAATTGGCAATGACTCTTCTGTTACTATATTGTGAAATATATTCAGGAGTATAGGTATTTGGTCTTCCTGGAAGTTCTGGTAGAATTCCGCATTGAAACCATCTGGTCCTGGACTTTTTTTTATCTAAAAAAGTGTCAATTTCTTTAACATTTTCCAGTTTTGTGGCATACAGGCTTTTGTAGAAAGATCTAATGATTCTCTGAATTTCCTCTGTGTCTGTGGTTATATCCCCCTTTTCATTTCTGATTTTATTAATTTCCAAATTCTGTCTCTGCCATTTAATTAGTTTGGATATCGGTTTATTAATCTTGTTGATTTTCTCCAAGAACCAGCTTTTGGTTTCATTGGTACTCTCAATTGTTTCTGTGTCTTTATTTTGTTCTTTTCAGCCCTTAGTTTGATTATTGCCAGTCTTCTACTACTTCTAGGTTAGTCTGCTTCTTTTTCTTCTAGAACTTTCTTTGGGCTGTTAAGTCTCCAATGTGTGCTTTCTCTGTTTTCTTTAAGTGGGCACTTAATGCAATGAACTTTCCTCTCAGGACTGCTTTCATAGTGTCCAATAGGTTTGAATATGTTGTTTCTTTATTTTCATTGAATTCAAGGAAGACTTTAATTTCTTTCTTTATTACTTCTTTAATCCAGGTATGGTTCAGTAGTTGACTGTTCGGTTTCCATGAGTTTGTAGGCTTTCTGGGGGTAGCATTGTTGTTGAATTCTAGCTTTAATCCATGGTGATCTGAAAGATACAGGTGGTTACAGATATTTTTTTGTAACTGTGGATGTTTGCTTTGTTACCGAGTATGTGGTCAATTTTCGAGAAGGTTCCTTGAGCTGCAGAGAAGAAGGTATATTCTTTCATATTTTGGGTGGAATTTTCTATAGATGTCTGTTAAGTCCATTTGATTCATTACCTCCATTAATTCTCTTATTTCTATTTTAGGTTTCTGTCTAATTGACCTGTCCATTGGTGAGATAGGAGTGTTAAGGTCTCCTACTATTAATGTGTGTGGTTAGATTGCTGCCTTGAGTTTTAGCAATGTTTCTTTTACGTATGTGGGTGCTTTTATATTAGGGGCATAGATATTCAGGATTGAGACTTCTTCCTGATGAATTGTTTCTGTTAGGAGTAGAAAATGTCCCTCTAAATCTCTTCTGATTGATTTAAGTTTGAAGTCAACTTTGTTAGAAATTAGTATGGCCACACCTGCTTGTTTCTAAGGTCCATTTACTTCATAAGCCTTATCCCAACCCTTTACTCTGAGTAGGTGTCTGTCTTTGTGGTTGAGGTGTGTTTCTTGTAAACAACAGAATTTTGGTTCCTGTTTTCATGTCCAATCTCTTAGTCTGTGCCTTTTTATAGGTGAGTTGAGTCCATTGACATTAAGTGATATTAATGACCAGTGGTTGTTAACTCTGGTCATTTTTTTAGTAGTAAATTTTGTGTGTTTGCCTTCTTTGAGTTGCACTGGTGAAGGGTCTCTAGTTGTCAGAGATATTGTCGTCATTGTTGGACTCCTTATTAGGTTTTATCGCTTCCTCCATGCCTCCCATTTCCCTCCCCCTTTGCCCGTCCCACTCCCTCTCCCACCACTTCTCTTTTCCTCCCTCACCAGTCCCAAAAGCAGTCAGGGTTCCCTGCCCTCTGGAAATTCCAAGGTCCTCCCCACTCCATCCAGGTCTAGGAAGGTGAACATCAAAACTGTCTAGGCTCCTACAAAGCCAAAGCATGAAGTGGGATCACAACCCTGTGTCACTGTCCTTGGCCTCAGGCATCAACTCTCATTGTCCGCCATGTTCAGAGAGTCTGGTTTTATCCCATGCTTTTTCAGTCACAGTCCAGCTGGCCTTGGTGAGCTCCCAATAGATCGGCCCCACTGTCTCAGTGGGTGGGTGCACCCCTCGTGGTCCTGACTTCCTTGCTCATGATCTCAGTCTTTCTGCTCCTCATTAGGACCTTGGGAGCTCAGTCCAGCGCTCCAGTGTGTGTCTCTGTCTCTTTCTCCATCCATTGCTAGATGAAGGTTAGATGGTGATATGGAAGATATTCACCACTATGGCTATAGGATAGGTTCATTTCAGGTTCCCTATCATCAGGTGCCCAAGGAACTAACTGGGGACATTGCCCTGGGCATCTGGTTGCCACTCCAAGCTCAAGTCTCTTGCCAACCCTTATGTGGTTCCATTAACTAAGATATGAGTTCCCTGTTCCCCTACCCAAACTTCCTATATCCCCAATCATCCCGTTTCCTCAAGTTCCCCTCATCCTCTCCTTCACACCTTTCTCTCCCCATCTGCCCTCACCACCATCCCACTCCATCCCCAAGATTCCCATTTTTCCCGGCAATCCTGTCTATTTCCCATAGCCAGGAGGATAACTATCTGTTTTTCCTTGGTTTTGCCCTCTTGTTAGCTTCTTTAGGATCACAAATTATAGTCTCAATGTCCCCAATCCATGGCTAGAAACCAATGATGAGTGAGTACATCCCATGATCTTCTTTTTGGGTCTGGGTTACCTCACTCTGGATAGTATTTTCTATTTCAATCCATTTGCATGCAAAATTCGAGAAGTAATTGTTTTTACCTCTGAGTAATACTTTAATGTATATATATTCCACACTTTCTTCATCCATTTTTCCATTGAAGGACATCTAGGATTCTTCCAGGTTCTGGCTATTACAAATAATGCTGCTATGAACATAGTTGAACAAATGCTTTTGTCATATGATAGAGCATCTTTTGGGTATATTGCCAAGAGTGGTATTGCTGGGTCCTGGGGTAAGTTAATCCTAATTTTTCTGAGAAACCGCCACACTGATTTCCAAAGTGGTTGCACAAGTTTGCAGTCCCACCAGAAATGGATGAGGATACCCCTTTCTCCACAACCTCTCCCGCAAAGGCTATCCTTGGTGTTTTTGATTTTAGCCATCCTGACAGGTGTAAGATGATATCTCAAAGTTGTTTTGATTTGCATTTCTCTGATCGCTAAGGAGGTTGAGCATGACCTTAAGTATCTTTTGGCCATTTGAAATTCTTCTCTTCAGAATTCTCTGTTCAGTTCAGTGCCCTATTTTTTAATTGGGTTAATTATCATTTTAACTTCTAGTTTCTTGAGTTCTTTAAATATTTTGGAGATCAGACCTTTGTCTGTTGCGGGGTTGGTGAAGATTTTCTCCCAGTCAGTAGGCTGCCTTTTTGTCTTAATGACAGTGTCCTTTGCTTTACAGAAGCTTCTCAGTTTCAGGAGGTCCCATTTATTCAGTGTGCCCTCAATGTCTGTGCTGCTGGGGTTGTACATCTTGGGGATATTTCTATAATTAGGTTAAGAATTTTATTTGTTCTTTTGAGTCACACTAGGTGGGATTTTTATTTATGATATTTTAAGTATTTATCTCTTTTAACTATTATCAGCAAACAGTACATTATTAGGACTTGGCTTTCATTTTTGTATTACTAATAGTACCAAGAGGTGTTTAATAGACCTTTTTTCCTACATGATGCAGTGTAGATCCAAGCTGTGTGCTGACATAAGCGTTTTGTTTACAGCTAATCACTTTGCAAGGGGAGGTCATCAGGTTTTGTGTTTGTTTTAAAAAGTGGTTTTTTAGCTTTACTTATTTTCCATTTGTAGGGCTACTTCTCTGATTTGACCCAATAGTTTTTACTTCAGTATACCTGTGCTATAGCCACAACTTGTTATTTCTGTTTTCTGTAAGTTTATACCACACAGCATCACTTGAAAGGGATGTCAGTTGGTTAAGTGAGTTAAGGCGTGCTGGCATACCTAAGAACCTAATAAATAGAGGTGAGGCGGCCATATCTTGACTTGCCCTCTAACCAGACTCTTAGGCAGGTTGTGGCTAGTACCATGGTGGGTGGTCCATGGGTGGGATTTGGTTTGAGGGGATCCTAGCCACAGGAAACTCCCTGCTGGCTGGCTAGAAAAGCTGAGGGAGTTGGGGAGGGGCCTGGAGTTTAGTCCCACTGGGGAGGTCCTAGAGAGTGGGGCGTCCTGCCATGTGACTGTTCACTCACCTCTTAAGTCCCCTCAGTATTGGAGCAAGCTGTGTTTTAAAGTCCAACCCAAGTTGCAGGAGGGTAGCCTTTATTATTTTTTAAAAAGATTATTTTTAAAAAGATTTATTTTATTTGTATGTGTGTCTTGAGTATGTACCAGGTGTGTGCTGGTGTCTTTTGGCATGGTGAGAAGAGTTCAGATATCCTGGAACTGGAGTTACATGTCCATGAACTTACTCATGGGGCTGCTGTGATCCAAACCCAGGTCTCCTAGAAGAGCAGCAAGTACTCAGTGCAAAGCAATCTTCTCAGCCCCACCTTCAGTACATTGTTTTACAAAAAGTTAAACTGTAATCTTTACTATGTTGGTTATAAATTAAAGAACTAGAAGTTTTTTTCATTTATTTCCACACACGGGGTGGAGGAAGAGAAAGAGAGAGAGAGAGAGAGAGAGAGAGAGAGAGAGAGAGAGAGAGAGAGAGACCAAGCTAATTTATAAAAGAAAGCATTTTACAGTTTCAGAGGGTTAGTGCATCACTGTGACTCTGGAGTCTCCAACATCTTGGATCTTTAGTACAAATCTAAGCTTCTTGTTCTCAGCTTTATATTATGGCCTCTATGGACCTGCAAGCCACATGCCATCAGGGCTGTAACATTTTTTTCTGAATTAATGAGGAAGATTTCACAACCTCTTAACTCCAGTATTTTGGATTCTAAAGTCAGGCAAGTATTGTTGTACATTTTGGATGGAATATGGCTCTCTCATTGGATTCCATTTGTATAAACTTTGAACTCTTGGTGTTTTCCTTTGTTGAATAAGCTTTACTTTGTTTTTGTAGTAGATTCTCTAGGGATTTTCTTTTTACAGGTTTCATGGTTAGCTAGGTGGGATCTTTACCTTCATTCCAATTCTCTGTACCTCTTTCAGCACAAACCTAGGTGTAGGCATTTTATTTTCTGGTCTTCCTTTTTCTCCTCAGATTGTGCATTTGTATTTCTCTTTTCCCTGTTTGCACTTTTCTTTCTTTCTTTCTTTCTTTCTTTCTTTCTTTCTTTCTTCCAACCTTCCTTCCTTCCTTCCTTTTTAGGGGGGTACAGTGTTTCTTTGTAGCTTTTGAGCCAGTAGTTGGGGTTTTAGCTCAGTGGTAGAACACTTGCTTAGCACTTTTACATTTTAGAGCTGCATTAAGAATGATTACTAATAACCATGAGTCAATACTGTCTTGAATGAAATCTCTGCTAATAATATTGTTCCAAAACTCTTCAATTTAGCCTCAAGCAGGTTCTTAGGACAAGGGCCAAAAGCAGCCACATTGTTGGCTAAAACATTACAAGAATTGTCTTTATTCCAGTTTCTTTTTAATTTTTTTTATTTTTTTATAAATAATACCATTCAAAATTTGCACTTTTTCCCCTCCTCCCATTTCCCTGTTACTCCCCCACTCACTCTTCCCCTTCTCTACCAATCCTAAGAGGGCAAGGTACCCTGCCATTTGGGAAGGTCCTCCCCCCTCCAACCAGGCCTAGGAAGGTGTGCATTCAAACAGACTAGGATCCCCAAAAGCCAGTATATGCAGTAGAGACAAATCTCAGTGCCATTATCATTGGCTTCTCAGTCAGCCCCCATGCCTCCAGCTGGATTTAGCTCAGGCAAACTGTCTCAGTGGGTGGACCAACCCCGCCTGGTCCTGATGTCCTTACTCATCTTCTCCCTCCTTCTGCTCTTCAACTGGATCTTAGGAGCTCAGTCTAATGCTCTGATGTGGGTCTCTGTCTCTATCTCCATGCATCGCTGGATGAAGGTTCTATGGTGATATTCAAGATAATCATCAGTGTGAGTATGGGACAAGGCCAGTTCAGGCACCCTCTCATCTACTGCCCAAGGACCTAGCTGGAGATATCCCCGTGGACACCTGTGAATACTTCTAGAGCCAAGTTTCTTGCCAACCCTAAAATGGCTCCCTTAATTAAGATATCGTCTTCTCTGCTCCCATATCCACACTTCCTCCATCGCAACCATCCCACTTTCCCAAGCTCTCCCTAATTCTTCCCTTCTCCCCTCTCTATCCCCCCTCCCCTTCATCCCACCCCATCCCCACCTTCCCAACTTTTGCCCAGTGCTCTTGTCTGCTTCCAGTTTCCAGGAGGATATATATGTTTTTCTTTGTGTTCACTTTATTCCAGTTTCTAATACTGTTTCACCCTGAAACCTCTTGAACTGGGCCTCTATATTCCACACTGCTCTTAGTACTACTGCCTTCAAAGCTCTTGTAGCATTTTTAAGCCCCACTTAAAACATTCAACCACTTTCCTCATGCAGAGTTCCCAAGTCAACATTCCTCTAACAAGCAGCTTGACCAGTCCTGTCACAGCAATACCATGTAACAACTTTATCATAGTTACTTATCTATTGTAAAGAGACACCATAATGAAGGCAGCTTATAAAAGAAAACATTTAATTGGGGGCTTGCTCATGGTCAGAGAGTGAGTCCATGACCATCACGTCATGGGGCATGGAAACACACAGGCATGACACTGGAGAGTAGCTGGGAGTTTTAACCTGATTTACAAGTTGGTAGCAGAGGTGGTGGAGGGAGGGGCTGGACCTGTCTTAGGTTCTGAAATCTCAAAGTCCCCCTCCTGTGAAACACCTGTCCAATGAGGTCACATCTAATCTTTCTCAAAATGGTTCCACCAACTAGGGATTAAGCATTTAAATATAGGAGCTTTTATGGGACTATTCTCTTTCAAACCACCACATTAATCAAAATACTATTTTAGGACACAAATTGCTCAATATTATATGATTAAGAAACAGCAAAGCAGATTCAGAGACTACTAGAGAAAAGAAATATATATTATAAGCATTATAAGCAACTTCTAAAACTTGACAGAGATATCTTGCTGCCTGGACAGTAAACCAAAGTTCTTCTGTAACATCGGGAAATCCTTCTTCAGCCTACAGGCCCATAGTATCTGGCAGACTTTTCCATGAAGCAGTGAATTTGAAAGGCTGTTTTGCCTCTATTGGCAGTTTGTCATCACTTTCTTCTGTGTCCTGCAGAATGTCTGGAACATTTCTTGAAGCAGGAACCCTGAAGGACTCAGGAGACATTTTTATAGTGTTGGTTTTCTTCTACTTTATGCAAGTTACAGGGATCAAACTAAGGTTGCCACGCCTTGGTGGCAAAAAACTTTGCCTTTTGAGCCCTCTTATATTTTCACTGGAATAAGAGAATAGACTTCCTCCCTTATTCTGAAGAACCACAGAAAAGGCCTTTTTCTTTTAGTGGGGCACGAGAATGTTTGCAGTTGGAGTATGGAAGGATGTTTGCACACATTTTCTCAGTAGTGTACCTTTACCACCATCTAGATGACTACATTGAAAGCAACCTCCACATTATGCCAGGATGTCCTCCAATAGGGGTGAATTTGGAATTAGGCAGGGATTCCTTAGCAGGCAAAAGTGTGCAGCAAAACGAAAAAGATGAACCCAAAAGATAGGTAAAATTATTTACCAAGTTCCCACCAAACCTTCCATGCATTTCATCAAGTTTGATAGTGACTTCCATATCTATGTCTATGATTTGATGAAGATGTGTTAAAGTGAAATTCTCAAATTTTGGGGGTCTGACTTATCCTATTAGCCATCTCTTTCATTGGATCACTCACTTATCCAATGAATGATTGAATTTATCCATTCCTCCATGTCTCTATCTTCTTCAATCCCTTCTTCCATTTCCCCATGTCTTGTGTCTACAGGTTGCCAAGATAAATCTACTATGTCCCTTCTGTTCTAGAAACTTTCATTTGTAAAGAACTTGCCCTCTCAGTGGTGGATTTTTCTGAGTTCTCTGTAGATGGAGACCATATGAGGAGGTACAGAGGAGCAACCATGGCAACACTTGCGCAGTAGAGTTAGACAGATTACAGATTGATGCCTGGCAAGCCTGTACAATGAGTCAGATTCCCATGAGCTCTGTCACTGTGATCTCACATAGATAACTCATTCAGTGTTCATGTCCAGGACATTGAGTTTTAATTTTTGTCCTAATCTGGTAAAGAAACCAAGATGAGGAGAATAGAGGAGCCTGATGTAAGGCCACAAAATGGGTCATTTGAAAAGGTAAGACTACATGCCTCCATGTGTGCTGCCACCCTTCTTAGGAAATCCATCTTTCCATAGATTAGCTATAGGCAACCCAAGTGTCCAGCACACTGCAAACCACATGTTTGAACCTAACTGCCTTTGATTTCTGAAACAATTCCTGTCCCGTTAAAGTCTCACAACAACACAGCAAGGTATGTAAGAATGCCCCACCATCACCTTAGAGCATGTTCAGGACACCAAAGAGCCAGCAAGTTATCTTTATTGGAAATACAAATGTTTCTGGAGGGACAAAAGGATGTACATTTAAAAAAAAATGATTGGTGTACTCACTACGAATTTATGTGTTATGGCCCACACAGGCTTCTGGTTCTGAATACTTCATCCTCTGGAGGTTTTGTAGGTTGTGGTGACCCAGTCCCTAGCTGGAGGAATTGCGGTCTGAAAGCTCAAGCCTTGATGTTTCAGGGCATCCTTTCACTGGTCCCCAATGTTTACTGATTTCCTTACAGAGAATGAGAGGCCTCTTACTCCTGCTGCCATGGCTTCTGCAACATGAACAGTGAGAACCCCCCTCACACACTGGTTGCTCTCATCACATAGGAAGGTGTAAGTCACAAACAATCTCCCACACCAGTTTAGAATTATGATTCATAAAATGGTTATTTCTTTTAAGGGGCAAACCTTACAGATTGCCATGCCAGACAACAGCCCTCTGCAGGATGAGGAGAGGAGCCTAGTAGCTGGATGTGGAGATGGATGCAAGAGACCAAGCTGAAGGCAGTTGCTCCATTTTGAAAGAGAGAGACACCACACCCAATGGCCTTTATCTCAGTTGCTATAGCCTGAAGGAGCAGAAAGAGCTCCTGCAACACACATATTTGGACATAGCAGCAAAATTTACCAGTATGTGACAAAAACCTATTTTAGTTTATTTTTTTCATGCTTTCAGGTACATGGCAGAGACAGGCTCTGCTTCATGCATTTGTGTGACCAATGATTTCCCTTTAAGAAAAAACCCACAAACGCTCCCAACAACATCATCAGCATTCAACAACATGTCCATGATTTCTTTGCTTTGCCTTTGATTGAGTGGTAAATCATGCTGCTAGTTAAGCTGTGCAAGCAATGTGAATTTCTCTGTAAATATATAGACAGAATTGACAGGTATCTTAAACATGTCAGGGGGTCACACTGCAATGGAGTGGGTTAATCATCACCATGTGACAGTGACATATTTAAGATCTCTCCTTTGTCATTAAATCTCAGAATTGTCAAGATGTTATGTTTTTGTGCAGACTTCTCAGGGTTTTCTCCCATTCATGGTTTCCATGGATGTTTGCTAGTTACGCTTACATGTCTTTTGCCAGATTCTGTCAGTTTTTGGCATGCACTCTCAGCTCCACAACTTCTCCTGCCCTAAGATTCTAGTTCCAGGCATTTTAGACACTTGTGACTGTTGCACGAGTGTCTCATGTTCCGCCTAAATGATTTGGAATGTTATTTAGCCTGAATTTTAACTTCCATCCCTGAGTTCATTGACTTTCCTTGACCATCTTTCTTGGGCCACTGAGCTGAACTACTAGGGGTTTGCTCCAGTTACTTCTCCATGCTGAGACAGCCTACACTCTCAGTACTACTGTGATAGTGTTTCTGTAGCAAGTATTCTTCTCAAGATAAGAAGAAATTTCAATATTATAATCCATCTGCTGTTATTGTGTCTTAAACACACAAACACACCCCCATAAGTTAACGCACACACACTGTTGATATCTCAAACTTAGGGTGCCGTTCTGGGGTTAGTAAGAGGCTTATCTCTACAGGGGTTCCCAGAAAGCCATGGGGTGACACCAACGAGGACCTTGGGCAGGTGAGCTGTGGGTGCCTGCACTGTGCCATGTCCCTAGGCACTACGGGTGCTTTGTCCCATAATCAGACTGATGACTATCTTGAATATCACCATAGAAGTGTTGTACGGAAAAGGATGGAGATAAAGACAGGGACCCACATCAGAAAACTAGACTGAGCTACCAAGCTCCAGTTGAAGAGCTGAAGGGGAGAGAATAAGAGCAAAGAACTAAGGAATACAAGGGCTTGGTCCACCCACTGAGACACTGTGTCTGAGCTAATGGGAGATCAACAAAACCAGCTATGCTGGGACTGACAGAGCATGGGATCAAAGTGGAAGCATTGAATGTGGCTGACAATTGGGGCAGAAGGAGAACCCAATAATAATGGCACTGGGATTTGTCTGTACTGCACATACAGGCTTTAATCGATCATATTATATGTAGATGCATACCTTCCTCAATCTGGATGGAGGGGGGCAAGGGCTTCCCACAGGTCAAGGTACCCTGCCCTCTATTAGGACTGGATTGGTGTGGAGAGGATTGGTGGTTGCGTGAGTAGTTAAGGGGAGGAGGAAAGGAAGTAGAAAAATATGAAATTTATTAATTATGAAGGAAGAAAAAATCAATAGAAGATAACCAATGGAGAGATGCGATCTAAGAAAAAAAAACTTTCATGTGATTTGTTGACTCAGACACCAAAGACTTTTTCAGAAAAATAAGATACAGGGATTGAGTTGCTTGGGCAAGAGTGTGACTTGAGTAATTGGGAAGATGAGTGGGGGCTTATTTTGGGTCCCCTGGTGGCTGTATACAGCTTTTGAGGAGCTGAATGCTGGATGTTTCTGTGGGTAAATAGGGAAGTAACAAGCTTGTGAGGGGATTTCTGACATAAGTAGAGCCTTGGTGATGTCACAAAGCCTTGGTTCGTTGGGTAGCAACTCTGTTCCACTCAAAGCACTAGTCTTCCATGAAGGTGGGTTTATTATCCTCACAGTGCCTGAGGAGGACAGTTCAGCTCCTGGTCTCCACAACTGTTCAACAGGCTTTTTGCACCTGAACATTTCCGGAAGATGGAATCTGGTGAGGTAGGACATTTTCTTTTGGTAAATATGTTTCCAAAGCAACTAAGACCTCTGTCGTACAAAAAAGTTTTCCTTCAAATGTCCTGCGGGTCCACCATTTCTGTTGTTATCAGCTCCTATATTTGATAGCTGTGGGGATGGTGAATGCCAGCTATTCTTCCCACTTTATCTTTGCTAACAATATCAAATTCATCAATCCACTAAAATGGCAAAGCTCCTCTTTGTCCATAGGTGTTTTAAAAGATACTAATTATTTCTCAATGGCTGCTGTTGCCCAGAATAATGAGTCTTTCAGGTTGAAGTGGGTCTCACAGTACTCACTTCCACAATGAAGACACAGAATGGCTTTATGTAATAGACCTGGTTCTGGATCAGGAGACCCAATACAGAGAGCCAGTGGATTGGAGTGCCATGACCTTGGGCAGGCTGTCTTGGATTGAGCCCCCTACCTATTAGCTTGATGTCGAAGGAGACGTGTGGATGTCCTTCGAATTCTTTGTTATCTGTTCAGAATTTTCTTACTCGTTTCGGGGACAGGCATACCTTCTCCTCTCATTGACTTAGTCAGTCAGAAAGTAGGTTTCTCAGCAGAGGTCATTTGCCTTTGGGCAGCAGGAATGTGTCTCTGAGATTGATATACTGAGCTGTAGAGAAAAATTTGCAAATTGTCCTATTTATTTCTTAAGAGAAAATTACAGTTAGGTATGCAAACCTGTTGATCAATATCTTTGTCTCCTGCACCACAGTTCTTCCAGAAAAGAGCCTTGAACTCATAGCCTCCCCTTGTAGTCCTTGCAGGCACTCATGGTTGAGGCCACAACTTTGTTTCTGAATTAAACAGAAGGAAAGTTCTTTCAACCTAGAGAGTGGGCAGCTATGAAGCCCAAGCACAGAAAGATATCCAAGAAACAGCGGACCAGGAGGTCAGTGGCGTATCTCAGTAAGTCTACAGCCATGATGAAGATGCCTCTTAGTATGAGATGCATGCCACCTGTCCAGACGAGGAATGGGTCATCTCTCCAGAAGCAAAAACTGAGGAGGCATTTGAGGCCCTGGAGAATATTGTCGGCCGCAGAATTTCTCACGGCTGGAAGGAAGCCAATGAACCAGTCACCCAGTGGAAAGCCATCATTCTAGATCAACTGCCAACAAATCCCTCTCTCTATTTGTTGAAGTATGATGGGATAGATTGTGTCTATGGATTGGAGCTTCACAGTGATGAAAGGATTTTAAACCTTAAGTTCCTGCCTAACAACGTACCATTTCCTCAGGAGACAGACACTCATCTCTCAAACACCATAGTTGGCAGAGCAGTGAAACATACATTTGAGGGCACAAATTTCTCTAAGGATGACTGGAAGGGGATGGTCCTAGAGGAGGTGCCAATCATGAAGACCTGGTTCTATATTACCTACAAGAAAGATCCGGTCTTGTACGTTTACCACCTCCTGGTTGACTACCTTGAATGCAACCTCCACATCATGCCAGGCTCTATGGAGGAGTGGACTGGGGTGGTCCAAGATGAGGTGCAGACCATGAAGACCTGTTTCTACATTACCTAACATAAAGATCCAGTAGTGTACCTTTACCACCATCTAGATGACTACATTGAAAGCAACCTCCACATTATGCCAGGATGTCCTCCAATAGGGGTGAATTTGGAATTAGGCAGGGATTCCTTGGCAGGCAAAAGCGTGCAGCACAACGAAAAAGATGGAACCCAAAAGATAGGTAAAATTATTTACCAAGTTCCCACCAAACCTTCCGTGCATTTCATCAAGTTTGATAATGACTTCCATATCTATGTCTTGATTTGATGAAGATCTGTTAAAGTGAAATTCACAAATTTTGGGGGTCAGACTTAAAACTGTGTTTGGGGAACTCTTTTTTTCAGAAATACCTCAGGTCTTCTATTAATCCTGATATCTTTCCCAATGGAATTTTTTTTTGCTCTAAAAATAAAATTTGTGAAGGTGTTATGTTGTTTGGTCAATGATGGAGTTTCTGGTGGATGGGACATCACAGAAAGACAGGCCTCAAAACAAAACACGACTTATGGTCTTTTCCCCTTGGAGAGGAAATGACGAAAGGAGATGCAGTGTGTGGAAGAGGACAAGATGGCTGTTTAAGAAACAGAGGAGAGTGGCCAAAAAGATTTAGGATCTCAGAGAGGGAAAATGCGGGAGGGAAAAACATGTCATATGGAAAGATGTGACATCGAGGTGTTGGGACTTAAGAGGATAGAGAGTGATCATGAAGGGTCACAAATGTGTACTCAGAAGCAAAGAAAATTGGGTTTCATTTTATTAATGGTTTAATTCATACTATCTGGAAGTCACTGGGTATATGAACTCCACTGGAGCATGTTGAGTGACCCGTATCCTCCTGCCTAAAGAAAAGTGTCTCCTCTCAGTGGCTCTTCTGCAATGGGGTGGACCTCAGGCTACCTACTTACTTTTGCCAGGCTTCTATCTACTACCTATTTTGTCATGCCTGGATTCTTTCTGTCTTGCACTCTCACAGGTATTATGCATGCCATTCAACCCCTGTGAGTTCATTTAAACAATTGGCCTGCCAAACTGTAAAACACTGTTCCCTTGTCATTGATCATGTTCTGTGGGATTTGGGCTGTAAAACTCACAAACAGACTCACCCGCACCCAGGCTAAACTAGTAGTACATGGAATCACATTGGTGTGTGACATGCACAGATATGATGAATGCACCGAGCTCCATAAAATCAGTTACCAAGGGAATCAGTGATGTTAGGTGACGTGTGGCAAAGACCCCACAAACCCATCAGACCCAAGGATACCAGTATGATATTGATGCCTGACTCCCATCATGCAAGGATCCTGACATCTTTAACAGGGCAGTTTTGGTTCCTTCATCTTCAAAAACTTGGTTAGTAAGGTTGTAGTTGTCAAACCTCCATTCAGGGCCCAGCATGTAGGTCACCTGTGCCAGGTCAGGTGATTTGGCTACAATGTGGGTGAAAACTTGTACCAGGGCATGCTGGTACCCTCGCCCCTTCTTCTCCTCAACATCATCATCACTCTCCTGGGTGGGTCTAGAGCACAAAGAAGGCAAAATGGACTAAGCTTCCTCCTTAGTGGATAACCTTATCTACCCTCAATTTGGACTGACTTTCATAGGGCATGCAGCACATTTTATCCTATTAGCCATCTCTTTCATTGGATCACTCACTTATCCAATGAATGATTGAATTTATCCATTCCTCCATGTCTCTATCTTCTTCAATCCCTTCTTCCATTTCCCCATGTCTTGTGTCTACAGGTTGCCAAGATAAATCTACTATGTCCCTTCTGTTCTAGAAACTTTCATTTGTAAATAACTTGCCATCTCAGGGGTGGATTTTTCTGAGTTCTCTGTAGATGGAGACCATATGAGGAGGAACAGAGGAGCAACCATGACAACACTTGCGCAGTAGAGTTAGACAGATTACAGATTGATGCCTGGCAAGCCTGTACAATGAGTCAGATTCCCATGAGCTCTGTCACTGTGATCTCACATAGATAACTCATTCAGTGATAACGTCCAGGACATTGAGTTTTAATTTTTGTCCTAATCTGGTAAAGAAACCAAGATGAGGAGAATAGAGGAGCCTGATGTAAGTCCACAAAATGGGTCATTTGAAAAGGTAAGACTTCATGCCTCCATGTGTGCTGCCACCCTTCTTAGGAAATCCATCTTTCCATAGATTAGCTATAGGCAACCCAAGTCTCCAGCACACTGCTAACCACAGGTTTGAACCTAACTGCCTTTGATTTCTAAAACAATTGCTGTCCCGTTAAGGTCTCACAACAACACAGCAATGTATGTAAGAATGCCCCACCATCACCTTAGAGCATGTTCAGGACACCAAAGAGCCATCAAGTTATCTTTATTGGAAATACAAATGTTTCTGGAGGGACAAAAGGATGTACATAAAAAAAAAAAACGATTGGTGTACTCACTAGGATTTTATGTGATAAGGCCCACACAGGCTTCTGGTTCTGAATACTTGGTCCTCAGGAGTTTTTGTAGGTTGTGTAGACCCAGAACCTAGCTGGAGGAATTGCGGTCTGAAAGCTCAAGCCTTGATGTTTCAGGTCATCCTTTCACTGGTCCCCAATGTTTACTGATTTCCTTACAGAGAATGAGAGGCCTCCTACTCCTGCTGCCATGGCTTCTGCAACATGAACAGTGAGAACCCCCTTCACACCCTGGTTGCTCTCATCACATAGGAAGGTGTAAGTCACAAACAATCTCCCACACCAGTTTAGAATTATGATTCATAAAATGGTTATTACTTTTAAGGGGCAAACCTTACAGATTGCCATGCCAGACAACAGCCCTCTGCAGGATGAGGAGAGGAGCCTAGTAGCTGGATGTGGAGATAGATGCAAGAGAGCAAGCTGAAGGCAGTTGCTCCATTTTGAAAGAGAGAGACACCACACCCCAATGGCCTTTATCTCAGTTGCTATAGCCTGAAGGAGCAGAAAGAGCTCCTGCAACACACTTATTTGGACATAGCAGCAAAATTTACCAGTATGTGACAAAAGTCTATTTTAGTTTATTTTTTTCATGCTTTCAGGTACATGGCAGAGACAGGCTCTGCTTCATGCATTTGTGTGACCAATGATTTCCCTTGAAGAAAAAACCCACAAACGCTCCCAACAACATCATCAGCATTCAACAACATGTCCATGATTTCTTTGCTTTGCCTTTGATTGAGTGGTAAATCATGCTGCTAGTTAATCTGTGCAAGCAATGTGAATTTCTCTGTAAATATATAGACAGAATTGACAGGTATCTTAAACATGTCAGGGGGTCACACTGCAATGGAGTGGGTTAATCATCACCATGTGACAGTGACATATTTAAGATCTCTCCTTTGTCATTAAATCTCAGAATTGTCAAGATGTTATGTTTTTGTGCAGACTTCTCAGGGTTTTCTCCCATTCATGGTTTCCATGGATGTTTGCTAGTTACGCTTACATGTCTTTTGCCAGATTCTGTCAGTTTTTGGCATGCACTCTCAGCTCCACAACTTCTCCTGCCCTAAGATTCTAGTTCCATGCATTTTAGACACTTGTGACTGTTGCACGAGTGTCTCATGTTCCGCCTAAATGATTTGGAATGTTATTTAGCCTGAATTTTAACTTCCATCCCTGAGTTCATTGACTTTCCTTGACCATTTTTCTTGGGCCACTGAGCTGAACTACTAGGGGTTTGCTCCAGTTACTTCTCCATGCTGAGACAGCCTACACTCTCAGTACTACTGTGATAGTGTTTCTGTAGCAAGTATTCTTCTCAAGATAAGAAGAAATTTCAATATTATAATCCATCTGCTGTTATTGTGTCTTAAACACACAAACACACCCCCATAAGTTAATGCACACACACTGTTGATATCTCAACCTTAGGGTGCCGTTCTGGGGTTAGTAAGAGGCTTCTCTCTAGAGGGGTTCCCAGAAAGCCATGGGGTGACACCAATGAGGACCTTGGGCAGGTGAGCTGTGGGTGCCTGCACTGTGCCATGTCCCTAGGCACTACGGGTGCTTTGTCCCATAATCAGACTGATGACTATCTTGAATATCACCATAGAACTGTTGTACGGAAAAGGATGGAGATAAAGACAGGGACCCACATCAGAAAACTAGACTGAGCTACCAAGCTCCAGTTGAAGAGCTGAAGGGGAGAGAATAAGAGCAAAGAACTAAGGAATACAAGGGCTTGGTCCACCCACTGAGACACTGTGTCTGAGCTAATGGGAGATCAACAAAACCAGCTATGCTGGGACTGACAGAGCATGGGATCAAGTGGAAGCATTGAATGTGGCTGACAATTGGGGCAGAAGGAGAACCCAATGATAATGGCACTGGGATTTGTCTGTACTGCACATACAGGCTTTAATCGATCATATTATATGTAGATGCATACCTTCCTCAATCTGGATGGAGGGGGGCAAGGGCTTCCCACAGGTCAAGGTACCCTGCCCTCTATTAGGACTGGATTGGTGTGGAGAGGATTGGTGGTTGCGTGAGTAGTTAAGGGGAGGAGGAAAGGAAGTGGAAATTTGAAATTTATTAATTATGAAGGAAGAAAAAATCAATAGAAGATAACCAATGGAGAGATGCGATCTAAGAAAAAAAACTTTCATGTGATTTGTTGACTCAGACACCAAAGACTGTTTCAGAAATAAGATACAGGGATTGAGTTGCTTGGGCAAGAGTGTGACTTGAGTAATTGGGAAGATGTGTGGGGGCTTATTTTGGGTCCCCTGGTGGCTGTATACAGCTTTTGAGGAGCTGAATGCTGGATGTTTCTGTGGGTAAATAGGGAAGTAACAAGCTTGTGAGGGGATTTCTGACATAAGTAGAGCCTTGGTGATGTCACAAAGCCTTGGTTCGTTGGGTAGCAACTCTGTTCCACTCAAAGCACTAGTCTTCCATGAAGGTGGGTTTATTCTCCTCACAGTGCCTGAGGAGGACAGTTCAGCTCCTGGTCTCCACAACTGTTCAACAGGCTTTTTGCACCTGAACATTTCCGGAAGATGGAATCTGGTGAGGTAGGACATTTTCTTTTGGTAAATATGTTTCCAAAGCAACTAAGACCTCTGTCGTACAAAAAAGTTCCCCTTCAAATGTCCTGCGGGTCCACCATTTCTGTTGTTATCAGCTCCTATATTTGATAGCTGTGGGGATGGTGAATGCCAGCTATTCTTCCCACTTTATCTTTGCTAACAATATCAAATTCATCAATCCACTAAAATGGCAAAGCTCCTCTTTGTCCATAGGTGTTTTAAAAGATACTAATTATTTCTCAATGGCTGCTGTTGCCCAGAATAATGAGTCTTTCAGGTTGAAGTGGGTCTCACAGTACTCACTTCCACAATGAAGACACAGAATGGCTTTATGTAATGGACCTGGGTCTGGATCAGGAGACCCAATACAGAGAGCCAGTGGATTGGAGTGCCATGACCTTGGGCAGGCTGTCTTGGATTGAGCCCCCTACCTATTAGCTTGATGTCGAAGGAGACGTGTGGATGTCCTTCGAATTCTTTGTTATCTGTTCAGATTTTTCTTACTCGTTTCGGGGATAGGCATACCTTCTCCTCTCATTGACTTAGCCAGTCAGAAAGTAGGTTTCTCAGCAGAGGTCATTTGCCTTTGGGCAGCAGGAATGTGTCTCTGAGATTGATATACTGAGCTGTAGAGAAAAATTTGCAAATTGTCCTATTTATTTCTTAAGAGAAAATTACAGTTAGGTATGCAAACCTGTTGATCAATATCTTTGTCTCCTGCACCACAGTTCTTCCAGAAAAGAGCCTTGACCTCATAGCCTCCCCTTGTTGTCCTTGCAGGCACTCATGGTTGAGGCCACAACTTGGTTTCTGAATTAAACAGAAGGAAAGTTCTTTCAACCTAGAGAGTGGGCAGCTATGAAGCCCAAGCACAGAAAGATATCCAAGAAACAGCGGACCAGGAGGTCAGTGGCGTATCTCAGTAAGTCTACAGCCATGATGAAGATGCCTCTTAGTATGAGATGCATGCCATCTGTCCAGAAGAGGAATGGGTCATCTCTCCAGAAGCAAAAACTGAGGAGGCCTTTTGAGGCCCTGGAGAATATTGTCGGCCGCAGAATTTCTCACGGCTGGAAGGAAGCCAATGAACCAGTCACCCAGTGGAAAGCCATCATTCTAGATCAACTGCCAACAAATCCCTCTCTCTATTTGTTGAAGTATGATGGGATAGATTGTGTCTATGGATTGGAGCTTCACAGTGATGAAAGGATTTTAAACCTTAAGTTCCTGCCTAACAACGTACCATTTCCTCAGGAGACAGACACTCATCTCTCAAACACCATAGTTGGCAGAGCAGTGAAACATACATTTGAGGGCACAAATGGCTCTAAGGATGACTGGAAGGGGATGGTCCTAGAGGAGGTGCCAATCATGAAGACCTGGTTCTATATTACCTACAAGAAAGGTCCTGTCTTGTACGTTTACCACCTCCTGGTTGACTACCTTGAAGGCAACCTCCACATCATGCCAGGCTCTATGGAGGAGTGGACTGGGGTGGTCCAAGATGAGGTGCAGACCATGAAGACCTGTTTCTACATTACCTACAAGAAAGATCCAGTTGTGTACCTTTACCACCATCTAGATGACTACATTGAAAGCAACCTCCACATTATGCCAGGATGTCCTCCAATAGGCTTCTGTCTGCCACCTCTTTTGTCATTCCTGGATTCTTTCTGTCTTGCACTCTCACAGGTCTTATGCATGCCATTCAACCATTGTGAGTTCATTTAAACAATTGGCCTGCAATAACTCTAAAACACTGTACCCTTTTCATGGATCAAGTTCTTTGGGACTTGGCTATAAAAGTCATTAACAGACTCACCAATACCTAGGCTAAACATGTACACATTGATGTACATTGTTGTGTGACATTCACACATATGATGAATGCACCGAGCTCCCTAGAATCTGTTACCTAGGGAATCTGTGATGTTAAGAGGAGTGTGGAAAAGATCCCACAAACCCATCAGATCCGAAAATACCAGTACGATATTGATACCTGACTCCCATCAAGGGGTTTTGGGGAGTGTGTGAATTAGGATTGAAGTGAGGGGATGGAGGATTCTGGAAATCAAATCACTGAAGGAAAGATTGATAAGGTATGTGGCCAACTGGCCCATTAAATACAAAGGAATAAGATGTCAATATATCAGTGGTGAGGTGTCCATCATAATGCTGTGCATATCTGTCTAGGGCCAATGTGAAGTTAATGCAGTATGAACTTGCCTTTCAGCTCCTCAGAGTGTGAGTTCATTCTCAGTTGAAAAAAAAAGTATGGTCGTGCAGTGAGTTCCTTGGTTAAGATTTTAGACTTTGGTAATGAATTCAAATCTTGATTCCATCCTTCCTTTTTTAGACTGTGTAACATGTCTGAGACTAGCTTCCTTTTGTCTTTGGAAGAGAGGAGGGAGGATTCAAGAGGCCAAATGAGATAGTGGAGAGGGTTCTTACAGAAAGATTTTTTCTAATGTCATTGTATGAGGAAGGCCAAAGTGATGGATGAGGGTTAAATGTCTATAGGTTAATAAAGAAACTGCCTTGGCCCTTTTGATAGGACAGCAGGTTAGATATGCAGAGAAAACACAGAATGCTGGGAGAAAGAAGCCTAGTCAACAGACGCCATGCCCTCTCCCCCCGAGACAGAAGCAGCTTATGATTCTCATAAGCTCATGGTGCTTCACAGATTATTTGAAATGGGTTAATCAAGATGTGAGAATTAGCAACTAACAGGCTAGTCCTAATGGGCAAACTATTATTTAAAATAATACAGTTTCTATGTAATTATTTTGGGTAAAGAAAGCCAGTGTGGGAACCTGGTGGCAGAAAACATTCAGCTGTTCCTACAACTCAAACGAGCTGTCAAAATTAAGCTCAAAACTTCACCACAGAAATGTGTATATTTAGAAATTCAAAAGACAGTTGTTTAATATATGAGTGTAACTTTTTATGGAGATGTGTATACATGCATGCAAAGGCCAGAATTAACCCTGGGTGTCTTCCTTAATTACTCTCTGTCATGATTAAGATACATCATCTCTTTGAACCTGGAGCTGACCAATTCCCCTTGACCAAACAGCGAGTCTTAGAGACCCAGGTGTGGCTGTCTCCTCAGCACTGAGTGATGAGTTGATATCTTTAATGACGAGATTTTTGCACAAGTTTGAAGGGATCAAATTTATGGTCTCCATCTGTATGGAATGCACCTTACTGACTGTGCCATGGCTGAAGAACAAGACAGTTGGTTAAAAAATATTGAGCTGTGAGAAAATATTCTGGATCACAAAAGGGAATCGTATAACTTTAAAAGAAGTGCTGTGGAGATTGAGATGAGAGACATTCAAACGTGAATGCCTTTGTTTCCTCCCCTCAAGTCTCCTGGTGGATGTGTCCAGAGGCCTACTGAATTATCACAGCATGGGGAAACTGTGAACTGTGAAATCTGTTTGTGCTCAGGTCTTGATATCAAATTTAGGGTGTAGTTATATAAAAGTGTACATCCAAAGGAAACATGCAATGGTAGGTCTATCCCAGTAGTATATCGCTTTTTCAAGCAGATGTTAATTTCTGTAGATAATCATTTTAGAGGGGTATGACAGCAGATGCTCAAGGCCGAGGTGCATTGCTATAGATGCTTAAGGAAAAGAAATATTGCTCCAGATGCTCAAGACAGAAATGCATCATTGTAGATGCTCAAGGGAGAGATTCATTACATGGGATTGAGATGTAATTTCAGCTCCTGAGCTCTGACTGCCAAGATTTGTGGCTCAATAACTTTTAAAAATGATATCAGTATCATGTTGGGATAGGGACTTGGGGTTCTTCATTGCTCAGTGACCACCCTTGACTCCCTCACTGCCTCCTTTTTGCAGTCCCAATTTTTCTACTTTCTGATTATGAAAGCCATCTTTTGCAGTCTTAGCTTTTTCCAGAATGTAACTGAATTTACTCTCTGAAACTCTGAAACTACCCATGGTGTTACATGACTTAGCTTTGGTATTAGGTCCTCAACTTCCATTGATGCTCAGAATTCTTCATCTGTTTCCTTGTTGCTGCATATGTAATTGTGGCCATGTATGTTATACCTCATTCTGGATACTCTACCTATTTTTCTGTTATTCCTGCAAAGGGTTCATCCCAATGTACCTGAGAGAGAGAACACTCTGAGGTAGAAGACAAGCAACGAGGACATTTTAATGCCCTGGTATTACAATCCCAGATGAGATGCTTCCCAAACCAGCAGGCGTTCTGTTCATATGATCAGAAGACTGGCAGATGTGCCTGTGTAGATTGACATCATCACATCCTAGAAGATGTATTATCTCCCAACTCTGTTAGTTATAATGCTTCTCCAAGTGTCCTTAATAAGCCTTTTTATTTTCATCTGTGAGATTGTTGTTGAGATTCTAGGGAGACATGCCTCCTTCTGTCCATGATGAGGATAACTCCAGGGAAAATGGTCATATGTGGCACACTCTGGCTGCCCCTCTCAGAAGAGAAACTTCCAATGCTTGTGCTAGCTGCTTGGAGATATTGTGGCCTAGACAGGAATAGTGACTGTGGAAAGAGCTGTGGCTGTTTCCTTCTTAGCTCAGGTCCCCTCCTCCATTTTGAAAGACTATAGGGTAGTGATCTCATACTCCCTTTCCTTCTCTTTTCTCTCTCCTGTCGGCGTCCACAATTGCAACTTCTTATCTGACTCTGACCCTCAACCTCCCCATTTATAGATCTTTAATGCCAACATGTAGTCCTGGTTGATAAACACTATCCTGCAGGGAAACTACATAAGATAGAAAGTAACCAACTCAAATTAATTATAGAGAGTCCATTAAACTGAGCAGATTCAATAGACCCCTTCCTCCAAACAATATATTGGCAGTAAATATATAACCGAGCAATCATCACAGACAAATAGACATGCTTAGATGAAGCCCAGATCAAGTGTGCAAACAGATTTAAAAAAAAAAATCACTCTTCAGTTCAACAAGCTGATTTGTTTGTGGAGGCCACTCATTAGTTAGTTTTCTGACCACGTTGATTTGAAATAATCACATAAAACCTATATTATTCACAATAGTCTTTGGCCAATAGCTTAACCATATTTCTAGATTCCTCCCTCATTCTAAACTAACCCATTTGTATTTATCTGTATCACCACTAGTTCATGTCTTACCAACAAATTTTTGTAGCTCCAGAGTAGGTGTTTTTCCCTGGTGGTGTCTAGGTGGCTTCTCACTGACCCCACCTCCTTTCTCCCAACATTGTTTACTTTTACCACCTAGGTCTATTCTGCTAAGCTACTGGCTGAAATAATGTTATTCATTAACCAATAAAAACAAACATAGACAGAAGGACTTCCCAAACCAACCCTTTGTCCAATGTATAAATTCCAAGAACTGGTATAAAAATTTATTATTAAATGAAGTACTTGAAAGAGGTTGATGTTTATTCTCACGATCTGGAATTAATGTGTTGGTGGGGAACCTACTTCCTCAAGATGGGCTAGGAAATTTGGCTTTTGATATTCGTCATTTTGTATCACTTCTCTTAATGTCTTCATTATTTTATGAGCACACCACTGTTTTCCTGTGTGACTCTTTTGATATAGGGGTTTGCCATTGAATTTAAAGACCATCCTAACCTGAAATGACCAATTTTGAGAATCTTAGGCTTCTATTTACCAAGTTCTTTTTTTAAATAAAATCACTCAGATGGCTACCTTAATTAAGATATATGCTTCCCTGCTCCCATATTCATACTTACTTTTTCCCAATCATCCCAATTCCCCAAGTTCCCCCATCCTCTCCTTCTTACTTTTCTCCACCCATCCCCTCTTATCCTATCCCACCCCACCCCCCAGATCCCAAATTTTTGCTTGAGAATCTGGTCTACCTTTCATATCCAGGAGAATAACTATATGTTTTTCTTTGGGTTCACCTTCTTATATAGCTTCTTTGGGATCACAAATTATAGATGCAATGGTCTTTGTTTATAGCTAGAAACCAATTATGACTGAGTACATCCCATTTTCATCTTTTCGTGTCTGGGACACCTCACTCAGAAAAGTGTTTTCTATTTCCATGCATTTGCATGCAAAATTCAAGAAGTCATTGTTTTTTACCACTGAGTAGTGCACTACTTTGTATATTTTCCACACTTTGTTCATCCATTCTTACATGGAAGGGCATCTAGGTCATGTCCAGATTCTGGCTATTACAAATAATGCTGCTATGAACATAGTTGAACAAATGATTTTGTAATATGATAGGGAATCTCTTGGGTATATTCCCCAGTGTGGTATTGCTTGGTCCTTGGTTAGGTTGATCCCAAATTTCCTGAGAAACCGCCACACTGATTTCCAATGTGGTTGGACAAGTTTGCATTCTGACCAGAATTTGATGAGGGTACCCCTTCCTCCACAACCTCTCCAGCAAAGGCTATCATTAGTGTTTTTGATTTTAGCCATTTTGACAGGTGTAAGATGATATCTCAAAATTGTTTTGATTTGCATTTCCCTGATTGCTAATGAGTTTGAGCATGACCTTAAGTGTCTTTTGGCCAATTAAACTTCTTCTGTTGAGAATTCCCTGTTAGTTCAGTGCCCCATGTTTTAATTGAGTTAATTAGCATTTTAAAGTCTAGTTTTTTGATTTCTTTATATATTTTGGAGATCAGACCTTTGTCTGTTGCAGGGTTGGTGAAGATCTTCTCCCAGTCAGTGGGTTGCCATTTTGTCTTAGTGACAGTGTCCTTTGTTTACAGAAGCTTATCAGTTTAAGTAGTTCCCAATTATTCAATGTTGCCTTTATCATCTGTGTTGCTGGGGTTATACATATAAAGCAATCTACTGTGCCCATATGTTGTAGGGTACTTCCCACTTTCTCTTCTCAGGTTTAGTGTGTTCAGATTGATATTGAGGTCTTTGATCCATTTGGACTTGAGTTTTGTGCATGGTGATAGATATGCATTTATTTTCATTCTTCTACAGGTTGACATCGAGTTCTGCCAGTACCATTTGTTGAACATGCTTTCTTTCTTCCATTGTATACTTTTAGCCACTTTATAGAAAATGAGGTGTTCAGACGTTTGTGGGTTAAAATCAGTATCTTCTATATGATTCAATTGGTCGAATTCTATGATTTTATGCCAATACCATGCTGTTTTTATTACTGTAGTTCTGTAATAGAGTTTGAAGTCAGGAATGGTAATGCCTCCAGACATTTTTTTTATTGTATAAGATTATTTTGGCTATCCAGGATTTTTTGTTTTTCCATATAAATTTGATTAATGTCCTCTCAATATCTGTCAAGAATTTTGATGGGCCGGGCGATGGTGGCGCATGCCTTTAATCCCAGCACTTGGGAGGCAGAGGCAGGCAGATCTCTGTGAGTTCGAGACCAACCTGGTCTACAGAGCTAGTTCCAGGACCGGCTCCAAAGCCACAGAGAAACCCTGTCTCGAAAAACCAAAAAAAAAAAAAAAAAAAGAAATTGCCTTTGCTAGAATTGCCATTTTTACTATGTTGATGCTCCCAATCAAAGACCAAGGGAGGTCCTTCCATTTTGGTATCCTCTTCAATTTCTTCCTTCAATTTCTTAAAGTTCTTGTCAAAGAGACCTTTCACTTTCTTTTGTTAGAGTTACCCCAAGATATTTTATGCTGTTTGTGGCTACGAGAAAGATGATGCTCTTAGTGGGAACTAGGACTTGGGTATATCTCTTTTATGTCCTGGTTCCCTACTCTACTGTGTATTCACATGTTCTCATTACAAAGACTATGTTACTTGGCAAGAGGCACTACATTTTACTTAACCCTGTGTGATTTGTTTTTCCTTTGTTAAATAGTATCTTTAATGTATTTGAGAGAAAGGAAATGAAATGCTATTTCAATATCTTAAATATGCCTTAATCCTTGGTCATTTTTCTTTCTGAGGGTTGGTTTTGTGTTAATTTCAGGTGTGTACTTGCAAAATGTCATGGTTTCATTCCGTTTGCTGTGACAAAGCATCGTGACAAACAAGCAATCAAAAAGCATCATGAGAAAAACAACTTAATGGAGAGAAAAGGTTTAATTTGGTTCACCATTTCAGAGGGATTGGTTCAATAGCTTTGGGAATAGCATAGCAACAGGAGTGTGAGGCTGACTGGCCACATTGCCTAAACAGTTAGGAGGCAGAGAGAGAAGAGGAAGTTGGGTGATTCTATAGATTCTTAGAGCCTATCTTCAGTGGCATACTTCCTCCAGGAATTCTATGCCTCCTAAAGGTTTTGCAACCTCTTTAAAGAGCAGCACATGTTGCCGATAAAATGTTCAAATATGGGAGCTTATGGGGGACATTTCTCACTCAAACCACAATAAGTTCTATGACAGTAGCTTCCAGAAATAACCAGTGAAAACTATTATCACCCATGATGGGCAGCTTCTCATACTCAGGGAGAGATAAATATTAACTCATGCACAACCTAAAGATGGCTCCTGTAACTTTAAGCTGTCATAATTACATGCACAATATATAGGCATCAGGTAGATTCATAAAAATGCAACCTTGAAAGTCTAATCAATATTAATACTTTAAAGTCTTTTAACCCCATGTAAGGATCCTTCTTTGAAGAAGCTGGTCTGTGGGAGAAGAAGAGGCAACAAGTTGAATTACAGGGAAAAGGACAAAATGTTCTCTAGCTTGATCAGCTGTTTGAGGAGCTGGTCAGTGAAGCTCAATGGGAAATGAGCACAAGCCCCACAGTAGCAGCTTTATTGGATCAGTGTGTGCCAGCACAGTAGGCTGTTTGATCGAAGTCTCCCTAAGAATTTGGGCTTCCAGAGTAGATTAAATGGAAGTCAAGTGTGTTCTGAGAGGGCTCCTCAGAGAGACACACGAGTTGACATCATCCCTCAAGCAGTGGGAACAGGCCAGGTGTAACAGACAGGGAGAGGGGGATTTGACAGGACAAGGATGAATTCTGGAATGAGCAACTATTATTTCCATTGTATTTTGACATCATAGAAACCCAAATAAACCTGCCTCTTTCAATTTGACTTGAAAGAACATAGAGAGAATTCTAAAAAATCAAAGAGACAAAGCCATTTCTTTTCCTCTTTTAATGTACAATGCTTCACACAAAAAAATACTATATAATAAAGCCCCACTCTTTGTCTATTTCTGGGCACAAATTTCCTTCTTTTCCATCATTGCCAGGAGCCACACAGCTAAGAAAAAGTTGTCAGGCAGTTTGGCTCTTGGTCATTTTGCTGGTACTTTGGAAATTTTTTGTTTCATTTCGTGTTGGAGATGTGTGATATATTGTTCAGGCATATACACTGTGTATTCTCAATCTTTTTTTTCTGAAACGTCATTACTGAAGGCGCAAGTCATAAACAATCCCACACCAGTTTGGAATTGTGATTAATAGGGTGGTATTTATTTAAAGGGGAATAAACTTACAGATCACCATCCCAGACAACAGCCCTCTGCGCACGCAATTAGGAAGAAGTCTAGTCGCCAGAACCAGAGCAGGAAGTAAAGAGAGAGAGGAGGGAAGTAGCCACTTGTTATTTTAACGGGAAAGAGACCACGCCCCAATGGGCTGGTATCTCGGTGGCTATTGGCTGGAGGAGCAGAAGGACGTCCCACAACACCTCCCCCTTTTGTTTAAGTAAGAGAGTTCTAAACCTACTATGAAATTATATACAATAAGTAAAAATATCCGATTCTAACTAGCTTAGGTCTTATATAATAAATAGCTGGGCTAAGTCATGAGTCGAAAGAACAACATTTATATAGTCTTCAACCCCATCGAATATCTGTGAAGGGAAATAATGTTTCCTGAGTAATTAGAAAGTGCAATCAAACACCTTCCAAAACATGCAACAAATCACAGAGACAACTAGCTACCTGGGCAATCACCCAAGGTCACGTTTGCAGTGTTGAAGCAACCAACTTTGGCTAAGGCCTAGCAACTGACACACCATTTTCAAAGTCAAGAAACTTGTCAAAACTATCTTACCCTGTCTTGGCAGGATATGACAGTCCTGTTTTTTCCATTCACAGATACTCTGTATTTCTGTCAGTGGTTGAGGTATGAGCATTTCTTTACCCAAAGGCCAGTTCAGCCAAGAAGAAAGGCTCCAGGTGGAGTGTCTTTGGTGCTCAACATTCTCTCGGGAATAGAGCGGTGTTGCCAGGAGCAATTGTGTCTCACTACCACAAAACTCTGAGTTAGATTAAAAGACATTTTCTACAGCTCTTTGAAGAGGTTGAAGATTATCTATCTATACTGAGTATAATCTCTATGTATCTAAAGAACCTGATTAGTCTAATTATAAATGACAAACTTAGAATACTATTGATCTATATAATTATCAATACCTATCTAACTTAAAGACTAAGACAATAAACAACTGTGAAACAAATGAGGATAATGACCTCCAAATATAAGCAATGTACAAATATACATTGCAGTATGGTAAATATATATCAATACACAAGCAAAATGTAAGTATCTTAATCAGAGGTAGAAATGTACACTGCAATATGGTAAATATATACAATATATATCAATACAATATATGTCAATACATAAAAAATGTTTTTAAACAGAGGTAGAAACATGCATGCATACAATAGTCAATATAATTTCACTTTGTATCAATATATAAGAATCGATACCAATACATTTGTCTCAAAACAATAACTCACAAGTACCAACAAGTACCAATCTATTATCCCTCTTTTTTATCCCAAATGATCCCCGAGCTTATAAAATTTTTTCCCCAACCCTCAACCATATACCAATTTATAATCAACCCCTAAATGATGTCCCTAAACCCAAGGGCAAACTTTACTGGGAGAGGGGACGTCGTCCTCTAGAGTTACTTCCAGCTGTCATGGGGGCGACGTTCTTTCTGGGGGATCCTGTGAACGTAAAATGATGGTTAAATTTCAAGATCGATGTCTTTTAAAATTGCAAGTAGTCTCTGACATATTGTGCAAGTCTGGCCAGAATGTTGTATAAGAGGTGCACCATTTCAGCTAACCAAGTTGGGATCATCTTGTGCAGCTGGGACCCAAAACAGGTCTTGTAGTAGCTCTATCAGTATCATGACGTCATATCAACCAGGTGTAGTCGTTGTTATGGGGCCCCATCTTCTTCCTGGAAACTTTAAATGTCACTTCAGGAAAAACTCATTGTTCATTGTGAAAAACTTAAACATTAATCATATAGACATACACACACACACACACACACATATATTCAATGAAAGGAATGATAGATATATTCAATGAAAAGTATGATAGATATGAAGAAAAGCAAAGATGTTTTCTAAACTCATATTTCTTTCTATCACCTATCATGGCTCTTGACAATAGACAGAAACTCCAGAAACTCTGGGTTTTTCTCTTACCAATAGGCTTGGAATTGGAGAGGGACTGAGCCAGAGTCCACCTTCAAAACCAGCTCTATAAATTTAGAAATATGGTTTAGTATATTTTACTTACACAACTTATTCAGTTTTCTTGATAGTTCCTATTGGGCAGGTATTTTTCCATCTGTCAGTATCCAAACAGCCAGGATCCCTTGAATTTTTCAAAGATGAGTGTTTTCCTGTGGAGATAAGAACAGAACTCTGCCCCCATTCTATATGTTTTTCTTACCACCTGTAGGAATATCATCATTGTGGATGAGTTGTCATTTCTCATTTCCAAGAGGTTTCTCCTCTTCAAATCAAACCTTTATTAATTTTGATGGTACCCACAATTTTTCTTCTCCTGTGGAAACCAGAGCAAAACCCCTTCTCCAACGTAGCACATCTCCTGGCTTTCATTGAGAGGTCAGGACATCTTTGAAGTAAATTGGTTGATTTAGTTCAGCAGACTTTTCCATTATCCAATGTCTTTCTGCTGCTGTCGTTCCTTTTTCATTAGCGTTAAGAAAATTCAAGGTCAATAAAGCATTATGTAATCTATTTCTGGGAGTATTTTTGGTCCCTTTCTGTTTGTTCAGCATATCCTTTATAGTACAATTTGATCTTTCTATAACTGCCTGACCTGTGGGATTATGTGGTATACCTGTAATGTGTTTTATATTATAATAAGCAAAAAAGCATTTCATTTTCTTAGATACATATGCTGGACCATTATCTGTCTTTATTTGTGCAGGTATTCCCATGATGGCCATAACTTCCAATAGATGTGTGATTACTGAATCAGCCTTTTCTGAGCTCAGGGCAGTAGCCCATTGAAAACCTGAATACGTGTCTATGGTGTGGTGTACATATTTTAATTTACCAAATTCCATAAAGTGGAACACATCCATCTGCCAGATTTCATTTCTCTTAGTACCCTTTGGGTTACTCCCTGCAGGCAACGGTGTTTGATTATAGAAAGAACAAGTAGGACATCTCTTTATAATGTCCTTAGCTTGTTGCCATGTAATGGAAAATTCTTTCTTTAGGCCTTTACTATTGACATGATGCTTCTTATGAAATTCTGAGGCCTGCAACACGCTTCCAATCAATAATTGATCAATCTCAGCGTTGCCTTGTGTTAGAGGACCAGGCAGACCTGTATGGGACCGGATGTGTGTTATGTACATTGGACAAAGCCTGTTCCTGATTATGTCTTGTACCTGGATAAACAATGAAGTCAACTCTGTGTCATCTGGTATAAATTCAGTGGTTTCAATATGCAAGATAACTCTTTCTGCATATTGTGAATCTGTAACTATACTAAGAGGTTCTTTAAAATCCCTTAGCACCATAAGAATGGCATATAATTCTGCCTTCTGGACAGAATTATAAGGGCTTTGTTCCACCTTACTCAATTCATCTGACTTATAACCTGCTTTCCCTGATTTATTTGCATCAGTATAGAACGTACAGGCTCCAGTTATTGGAGCATCACGTACAATTCTAGGAAGAATCCAAGAAGTTCTCTTTATGAGGTTAATTCTACCACTTTTGGGATAGTTGCTATTAATTTCTCCCAAAAAATTAGCACAAGCTCTTTGCCATGGTTCATTGTCTTCCCATAACTTTTTTATTTCTTCAGTAGTAAAAGGCACTATAATTTCTGCTGGGTCTATACCTGCTAGTTGACGAAGTCTCAGTTTACCTTTTATAATTAATTCAGAGACTTTTTCCACATAAGTTTTTAATTTTTTACTTGGTTTATTAGGTATAAATATCCACTCTAAAATAATATCTTCCCTCTGCATTAGAATCCCTGTAGGAGAAATTCTGGAAGGTAATATGACTAGGATGCAGCTAAGATTTGGGTTCATCCTATCCACATGTGCCTCCTGTAATTTTTCCTCAATCATTGTCAGTTCCTTTTCTGTTTCAGCTGTCAGTTTTCTTGGACTATTCAAATCTTTATCACCATCTAAGGTTTTGTTTAAATGAACTATTAGATGAGGTGTTATGCCAACAGCTGGTCGTAGACTGGAAATGTCTCCTAACAATCTTTGGAAGTCATTAAGAGTCTTTAACCGGTCTCTCCTAATTTGTGCCTTTTGCGTTTTAATTTTCTCTAACCCTATTCTGTAACCTAGGTAATTAATAGAATTTCCTCTTTGAATCTTTTCAGGGGCAATTTGTAATCCCCACCTAGGCAAGACTTTCTTTACTTCTTCAAACATCCTTTCTAAAGTATCTTTATTTGAATCAGATAACAAGATGTCATCCATGTAATGGTAAATTACGGACTTGGGGAATTGTTTACGAATTATTTCCAATGGCTTACTTACAAAATATTGGCACAATGTAGGACTATTGAGCATACCCTGTGGAAGGACAGTCCATTGATATCTCCTATTAGGCTAAGAATTATTATAAGTAGGCACTGTGAAGGCAATTTTTTCTCTATCATTTTCTTGTAATGGTATGGTGAAAAAACAATCTTTCAAATCAATAACTATAAGAGGCCATCCTTTTGGTAATAGAGAAGGCAAAGAAATTCCAGATTGTAGTGGGCCCATAGGTTGAATTACCTTGTTGACAGCTCTTAAATCTGTCACCATTCTCCATTTACCGGATTTCTTTTTTACAGCAAACACAGGAGAATTCCAAGGGCTGGTTGATTCTTCAATATGGTGAGCATCTAGTTGCTCTTGCACCAGCTGTTCCAATGCCTGTAATTTATCTTCAGCTAGAGACCACTGTTTGATCCATATTGGCTTCTCAGTTAGCCATTTTAAAGGTAGGGCTGTTGGTACCTCTAAAGGTTCGGTATTTGCTGTATGTTCTTGTACAGCCTGAATGGCTGGTGACGTTTTCCCATAATATCTCATCATGTCCTTCCCAGAATTATGAGTTCCTGGAACTACAGGAATGTTAATCTGGGTATTCCATTGCTGTAGCAGGTCGCGGCCCCAGAAATTTATTGCGATATTGGCAATATATGGCCTTAGTCTTCCTATTTGCCCTTCAGGCCCTATGCATTCAACCCATCTTGTGCTTTGTTTTACACGAGATAGGGTCCCAATTCCCAGGAACTGAACATCTACCTCTTGAAGAGGCCAATTCGGATGCCAAGATTCTGGAGTAATGATACTTACATACACACCTGTGTCTAATAAGACTTCAATAAAAGTGCCATTTATACAGACTCTTAGCTTTGGTCTTTGATCATTAATAGAAGTCTGCCAAAATATGCGTTTACTCTGTCCTACTGGGTTATTTTTACTCATCCTCCATGCGTAATTCATCATTTAGACCAGTAATATTTTTTAGGGCAGAAATTGGAGCTTTTAATTTTCTTGGTGAGGCACGTTCTCTACTGTGACTGGGAATGACTGGGCCACTGTTGGCTTGGGGGCCTGCGAGAGGCCCCTCAAGGAGTTTCCCAATGGTATCGGGTTGTCTTGTCTGTCTGTTGTTGACCTGCATTCGTTGGACCAATGTCGGCCTTTACCGCATCTCCTACATATACCTGAAGGCCGAGGTCTCCTATTTTTGTCATTCCCAGAAGGGATATTATTCCTAGAAATCCTTTGCCTGCAATCCCTTTTCAGATGTCCTAATTTACCACAATTAAAACACCTGGCAGTTTGATGTCTCCTCATTGCTTGGGAAATCACTTCTCCTACCCAAGATTCATCATTATAGCTAAACGTCTCAACATTCTGAATCCATTCATCCATAGGTGCTGATCTAAATTTAAAGTCCCAATTATCTTTTTGTATTCTATGTTTGCATTCTCAGAAACTAGAGGTTCAAGAAGTAGTCGTCTAGCTTCTGGGTCTGTTAGCCCTATGTCCAGAGCCTTAATTAATCTTTGCAAAAAGTCAATAAAGGGTTCTCTCTGTCCCTGCCTAATTCTGGTATATGATTCAACCTTTTTGCTGGATCTTGTAGCCTATTCCAAGCATTTAAAGCTGCTTGGTGACATAAACACAGTACTTCATCATCATAAAGAGCTTGGATCTGTGGATCAGCATATTGTCCTACACCAAGAATTTGATCTTGGGAAACCTCCACACCTTTTGCTCTTCCTTGCTGTTCCATATGTTTAGATTCTTCTCTGAAAAAGATTCCAAACATCAAGGAAGGTCCATTATCTAAAACTGCAGACACTAACTGATGGAAATCGTGGGGGGTAGCTCTAGCATTAGAAGCCCAAGTCCTTATCATTTCCTTAATATATGCAGAGTGCAAGCCAAAGGTAACAATAACTTGCTTAATTTCTTTTAGATTATTCATTGCTATTGGCATCCATCTAGCATCTCTGACTCCCTTTGAGCCTTTAGAAGTTGACGCTTTGTCAGAATGAATTACAGGGTATGTCGCTAAAACCCTGGGTAAGCCAGATCTAATAGCTGGTGGTGGCATTGTATCCTGTCCTTGTGCCTTCTCACTCTGTTCACCAGCTCCATTAATTTCTTCAATCATTTCAAGTCTTTTTATCATTTTCTCTCTTAAATCCTGAATCTCCTGAGCTACATGTGTTTCTAGTGATTTCACTGAGGTATCAATTTTTTTGTCCGCATTCTGCACCTGTGATTTCAAAGCTTTTGAATCCTGAATCTCCTGACATGTATTAGTTTCTGTTAAAGATTGTATGGTTCTTAGGACCATATTTTTCCTAAATAATAGAATATTCAAAAGAATACTGAAATCTAGTAACCAGTAAATTAAGTTATCTCCATAGTGATATAAACCTTGCATGAAAAAACCTATTGTTTTGGTAGTCAAAACAGTAAAATTCATGTTGGAAATGAAAACTTTCATATTACCTATTATCCAGCAGGTGGCGCTGTTCCCAAGTCGCGACGAAAACAGGGTCCTGTTTCAGTGTCCGCCTAGTATTTGTTAAAAACTGGGAAATGTAAGTTGCTCAACAAAGTAAATGTAATTAAATCAATTCCGTACACGGAACCATAAACCCAGAATCCAGGGGTAGAGAAGAGTAACCCGGAAGCCGTGTATGCCTCCACGTGACAGAGTTGTCCCAAGGGGTTGCAGCTTTCCACAACCGGTAACCGCGTGCTCTGGTTCATTCCGCTTAAGAGCTGCGCTTGCAAGGGAGATTTGAAAATGATTCAGAAAAGAGCATACCACGTGGGCAAAGACTATGCGGGCCTGTGGAATTTAAATCCACATAGCGAGGCAAACGATAGGCTACGTCGGGACTTGAAGTCAATCTGAGGTGTCTATAGGGAAAATATAAAAAACTGCAGCAAGAAAAGCCACTGCATGATGATTTATGTTAAACTGCTGGCTCCACGCACAAGGCACAGGCCGCAAGGAACAGGCCGTGGCCGAACTGGCGGCCGGCAGCCGAGCGGGGGGGGGGGAGGAGGGGTCCTAAAACCAAACTTTGGGTGCCAGATGAAGGCGCAATTCATAAACAATCCCACACCAGTTTGGAATTGTGATTATTAGGGTGGTATTTATTTAAAGGGGAATAAACTTACAGATCACTGTCCCAGACAACAGCCCTCTGTGCACGCAATTAGGAAGAAGTCTAGTCGCCGGAACTGGAGCAGAAAATAAAGAGAGAGAGGAGGGAAGTAGCCACTTTGTTTTTAAAGGGAAACAGACCACGGCCCAATGGGCTGGTATCTCGGCGGCTATTGGCTGGAAGAGCAGAAGGACCTCCCGCAACACATTAAACTTTCAATATCAATTAGAGCATATTTTAATTTTTGCCTTTGGCATGTCTAATTAAGAATAAGCATCCTGGCACTACTTCTACCTTTATCTAGGCAATCTTGGAATGAGCCATCTTGAACCTACATACTTCCAGCATCTCTGAGGAGTTGTGCAAATTCACGTCCTTCCCACCCATTACATGATTTGAATACCTGTTGCTCTCCTTCTCTAGACAGAGACCTGGGCAGATCTGGTTGCTGGTACCTATGACTTCCATGGATACAATTATTGTCTGCTGTACATGTGCTCCCTGGGAATTAAGTGATTCAAATACATTTTGTTATTTAATGTAAGTGTAATTAGTTAGTGGGTGGAACTATCAGCTTTATTGGAATTAATTGAAACAAACTGCCAAGTTCAACTTAGTCACACACATGTAAGATTCAGTCCCAAGTAGGGGTGTATCTAGGGACAGGATATATGTGACAAGGCAGTGACAAATTCTGCCATATGTTTCCTAACAACTTTTCAGAGCAGTAATGGATGTCCATGAAAGGTAAATCTTTAAATGAATACCGGATAGGCTTTCTTTTATGTTATAGGTGTTTTTCCAATGCATTGATGTTATCAAAATTACTCACCATCAATATCACAGTTGACTTTTTTTCAGTTTTTTTTTATTAATTTATTTCTTTATTAAAGATTTCTGTCTCTTCCCCGGCACTGCCTCCCATAACCTTCCCCCTCCCCCATCAGTCCTAAGAGCAATTGGGGTTTCCTGCCCTGTGGGAAGTTCAAGGACATCCCACCTTCTTCCAGGTCTATTAAGGTGAACATCCAAACAGCCTAGGCTCCCACAAAGCCAGTATGTGCAGTAGGATCAACACCCAGTGCCATTGTTCTTGACTTCTCAGCAGTCCTCATTGTCTGCTATGTTTATTGAGTCCAGTACTATCCCATGTTTTTTGAGACCCAGTCCACCTGGCCATGGTGAGTTTCCAAAAGAACATCCCCTTTGTCTCAGTATGTGGGTGCACCCCTCGTAGTCCTGAGTTCCTTGTTCATGCTCTCTCTCCTTCTGCTCCTGGTTTGGGGTTGTAGTCTGGTGCTCCAATGTGGGACTCTTCTAGGGTCATAAATTATAGAGTCAATGTCCTTTATTTATGGCTAGAAACCAAATATGAGTGAGTACATCCCATGTTCCTCTTTTTTGGGGGGTCTGGCTAACCTCACTCGGGATAGTATTTCTATTTCTGTCCATTTGAATGCAAAATTCAAGAAGTCATTGTTTTTACTGCTGAATAGTATTCTAATATGGATATATTCCATACTTTCTTCATCCATTCTTCCATTGAAAGGCATTTCGATTGTTTCCAGGTTCTGGCTATTACACACAATGCTGCTATGAAAATAGTTGAGCATATACTTTTGTTGTATGATAGGGCATCTCTTGGGTATATTCCCAAGAGTGATATTGCTGGGTCAGGAGTATGTTGATCCCGAATTTCCTGAGAAAGTGCCACACTGCATTCCAAAGTGGTTGCACAAGTTTGCGTTTCCAACAGCAATGGATGAGAATACCCCTTTTTCTACAACTTTTCCAGCAAAGGCTATCTCTGGTGTTTTTGATTTTAGCCATTCTGACAGGTGTTAGATGACATCATAAAGTTGTCTTGATTTGGATTCTCCTTATCTCTAAGGAAGTTGAGCATGACCTTAAGTGTCTTTTGGCCATATGAACTTCTTCTGTTGAGAATTCTCTGTTCAGTTCATTGCCCCATTTTATAATTGGGTTGATTAGCCTTTTACGGTCTAATTTATTGAGTTCTTTATATATATTGAAGATCAAACCTTTGTCAATTGTGGGGTTGGTGAAGATCTTCTCCCAGTATGTTGGTTGCCTTTCTGTCTTAGTGACAGTGTCCTCTGCTTTACAGAAGCTTCTCAGTCTCAGGAGGTCCCATATTTTCAAAGAGGCCCTTAATAACTGTGCTGTTGTGGTTATACGTAGGAAGTGGTCTCCTGTGCCCACCTGTTGTAGAGTACTTCCCACTTTCTCTTCTATCAGGTTCAGTGTGTTCTGACTCTTATTGAGGTCTTTAATCCATTTGGACTTAAGTTTTGTGCATGGTGATAGACATGGATCTATTTTCATTCTTCTACAGATTGACATCCAGTTTTGCCAGCATAATTTGTTGAAGATGATCTTTTTTATCCATTGTATGCTTTTAGCTCCTTTATCGAAAATCAGGTGTTCATAGGTTTGTGGGTTAAAGTCCGGGTCTTCTTTACATTCCGTTGGTTGACTTCTCTGTTTTTATGTCAATACCAAGCTGTTTTCAATACTGTAGCTCTGTAATAGAGTTTGAAGTCAGGGATGGTAATGCCTCCAGACAATCCTTTATTGTATAAGATTGTTTGGGCTATCCTGAGTTTTTTATTTTTCCATATAAAGTTCATTATTGTCTTCTCAAGGGCTGTGAAGAATTTTGATGGGATTTCGATGGGGATTGCATTGAATCTATATATTGCTTTTGGTAAAATTGCCATTTTTACTAGGTTGATCCTCCCAATCCAAGAACAAGTGAGATCCTTCCATTTTCTGGTGTCCTCTTCAATTTCTTTCTTAAAAGACTTAAAGTTCTTGTCAAAGAGATCTTTCACTTTCTTGATCAGAGTTACCCCAAGATATCTTATGCTATTTGTGGCTATCGTGACAGATTTGTGGCTATCGTGACAGGTGATGCTTCTCTGATTTCCCTCTCTTCTTCCTTATCCTTAGTGTATAGGAAGGCATCTCTTTCTTGGAGTTGATCTTGAATCCTGCCACATTACTAAAGGTGTTTATCTGCTATAGGAGTTCTTTGGTAGCGTTTTTGTGGTCGCTTATGTATACTATCATATCATCTGCAAATAACAAATTTTCACTTCTTCCTTTCGAATATGAATCCTCTTGATCCCCTTATGTTGTCTTATTGCTATTGCTAGAACTTCAAGCACTATATTGAAGAGGTATGGAGAGAAAGGACAGCCTTGTCGTGTTCCTGATTTTAGTGTGATGGCTTTGAGTTTTTCTCACTTTAATTTAATGTTTGCTGTTGGCTTGCTGTAAATAGCTTTTATTATATTTAGGTATGACCCTTGTATCCCTAATCTCTCCAGGACCTTTATCATAAAGGGGTGTTGGATTTTGTCGAATGCTTTTTCAGCATCTAATGAAATGATCATATGGTTTTTTTCTTTCAGTTTATTATATGATGGATTACATTGATAGATTTCCCTATGTTGAACGAGCCCTGTATCTCTGGAATGAAGCCTACTTGATCATAATGGATAATTTTTTTTTCATGTATTCTTGGATATGGTTTGCCAGTATTTTATTGAGAATTTTAGCATCACTGTTTAGGAGTAAGATTGACCTGTAATTCTCTTTCTTGGTTAAGTCTTTGTGAGGTTTTGGTATCAGGGTGACTGTAGCTTCATAAAAGCAATTTGGCAGTGACTCTTCTGTTTCTATATTGTGAAATACATTCAGGAGTATAGGTATTAGGTCTTCTTGGAAGTTCTTGTAGAATTCCACATTGAAACCATCTGGTCCTGGGCTTTTTTTGGAAGGGAGGTTTTGGATAACAGCTTCTAATATTTTGCGACTAACAGATCTATTGAGATTGTTCGCCTGTTCTTTGTTTAGCTTTGGTATATGGTACTTATCTAAAAAAAATGTCCATTTCTTTTGCATTTCCAATTTTTTGGCATATAGGCTTTTGTAGTAAGATCTAATGATTCTCTGAATTTCCTGTGTGTCTGTGGTTATGTCCCCTTTTTCATTTTTGATCTTATTTATTTGAGTGTTCTCTCTCTGTCGTTTAGTTAGTTTGGATAAGGGTTTGTCGATCTTGTTAATTTTCTCCAAGAACCAACTTTTTGCTTCATTGATTCTTTGGATTGTTTTCTGTCTTTCTATTTTGGTGATTTCAGCCCTGAGTTTGATTATTTCCAGTCTTCTACTCCTCCTGGGTGCGTCTGCTTCTTTTTTTTTTCTAGAGCTTTAAGGTGTGCTGTTAAGTCCCCATTGTATGGTTTCTCTGTTTTCTTATGTGGGCACTTAGTGCTATGAACTTTCCTCTTAGCACTGCTTTCATACTTTCCCATAGATTTGAGTATGTTGTCTCTTCAATTTTATTAAATTCACGGAAGATTTTTATGTTTTTCTTAATTTCTTTCTTGACCCAGGTGTGTTTCAGTAGTTGACTATTCAGTTTCCATGAGTTGGTCGGCTTTCTGGGGGTAACATTGTTGTTGCCTTCTAATTTTAATCCATGCTGATCTGATAAGACACGGGTGGACACTGATTTCTTTTGTATCTGTGGAGGTTTTCTTAGTTACCAAGTATTTGTTTAATTTCAAGAAGGTTCCATGAGAAGAAGGTGTAGTCTTTCCTATGTGAGTGGAGTGATCTAGAGATGTCTGTTAAGTCCATTTGCTTCATTACCTCCAATAATTCTCTTATTCTCTATTAGGTTTCTGTCTGATTGACCTGTCCATTGATGAGAGAGGTGTGTTGATGTCTCCTACAACTAGTGTGTGTGTGTTTTGATGTCTGCCTTGAGTTTTAGTAATAATTCTTTTACATAAGTGGGTGCTTTTATATTATGGGCATAGATATTTAGGATTGAGACTTCATCCTGATGAATTTTCCTGTTATGAGTATAAAAAGTCTCAACCTCTTCTGATTGATTTTGTTTGAAGTCAGTTTTGTTAGAAATTAGTATGGCCACTCCTGCTTGATTCTTAGGCCCGTTTGCTTGAAAAACTTTTTCCCAACCCTCTAGTCTGAGTAGATGCCTGTCTTTGTGGTTGAGATGTGTTTCTTGTAAAACAGCAGAATGTTGGATCCTATTTTTGTATCCAATATCTCAGCCTGTGCCTTTTTTTTCTTTTTTTTTCTTTATTTATTTTTTATTCTTTTTTAATTAAAATTTCCACCTGCTCCCCGTTTCCCATTTCCCTCCCTTCCTCCCAAATATTGCCCCCTCCCCCCACTCCTCTCCCCCTATCCCCACTCCTCTTCTCCTACCCCCACACCATTCCCCCTCCCTCTCGATACTGAAGAGCAGTCCAAATTCTCTGCCCTGCGGGAAGACGAAGGTCTTCTATCTACGTCCAGGAAGGTGAGCTTCTAAACAGGCTAAGCTCCCACAAAGCCAGTTCATGTATTAGGATTGAAACCTAGTGCCCTTGTCCTTGGCTTCTCATCAGTCTTCATTGACCGCCATGCTCAGAGAGTCCGGAATCAACCCATGCTTATTCAGTCCCAGACCAGCTGGCCTTGGTGGGCTCCTAATAAATCAGTTCCACTGTCACAGTGGGTGGGTGCATCCCTCGTGGTCCTGATTTTTTGCTCTTGTTCTCCCTCATTCTGCTCCTCATTTGGACCTTAAGAGCTCAGACTGTTGCTCCAAATTGAGAATCTGTCTCTACCTCGATCCAAGATCCAGTAATACCACTATTGGGAATATACCCAAGAGATGCCACATCAAATGACAAAAGTATCTGTTCAACTATGTTCATAGCAGCATTGTTTGTAATAGCCAAAACCTGGAAACAACCTAGATGCCCTTCAATGGAGGAATGGATGAAGAAAGTGTGGAATATATACATATTAGAGTACTACTCAGAAGTAAAAAACAATGACTTCTCGAATTTTGCGTGCAAATGGATGGAAATAGAAAACACTATCCTGAGTGAGGTATCTCAGACCCAAAAAGAGGAACATGGGATGTACTCACTCATAATCGGTTTCTAGCCATAAATAAAAGACATTAAGCATATAATGTGTGATCCTATAGAAGTTCAATAAGAAAGTGAACCCAAAGAAAATCATATAGTCATCCGCATGGAGAGGGGGAAGTAGACAAGATTGCAAGGCAAAAACTGGGAACTTGCGGGTGAGGTGGCATGGGGCAAAGGGGAAATGGGATGAGAAATATGAGAAGGGGAGGATGGGAGGAGCTCGGGGGATTGGGATGGTTGGGATATAGGAAGGATGGATACGGGAGCAGCGAAGTATATATCCTAACTAAGGGAGCCATCTTAGGGTTGGCAAGAGACTTGACTCTAGAGGGGTTCGCAGGTGTCCAGGAATATGTCCCCAGCTGGTACCTTGGGCAACTAAGAAGAGGGAACCTGAAATGACCCTATTCTATACTGATGAATATCTTGCATATCACCTTAGAACCTTCATCTGGCGATGGATCGAGGTAGAGACAGATTCTCAATTTGCAGCCTGTGCCTTTTTATATGTGAATTGAATCCATTAATAGTAAGTGATATTAATTACCAGTAGCTGTTTACTCCAGTTATACTTATTGCTTTTGTTAGTAGAGTTTGTATGTCTCCCTTCTTTGAGTGGGCTGGTGAAGGCTTGCTAGATGCCTGAGTCCTTGTAGGCAGTGTTGGCAATGTTGGATTCCTTGGGTTGTGATTTTCCTTCTATTACACACTGTAAGGCTGGATTTGTGGCTACGTATTGTTTGAATTTGTTCTTATGCTGACATGTTTGTTTTTTCCATTGATAGTGAACAATAGCTTGTCTGGGTATTGTAGCTTGGGCTTGCATTCACGGTCTCTTACTTTCTGTAGTACCTCTATCCAGGACCTTCTTGCTTTCATGGTTTCCACAGAGAAGTCAGGTGTAAGTCTGATTGGTTTACCTTTATAAGTAACTTGCCCTTTTTCATTTGCAGCTCTTACTATTATTTCTTTAATATGTATGTTTTGTGTTTTGATTTTTATATGGTGAGGGGATTTTTTTTTGATCCAGACTATTTGGTGTTCTGTATGCTTCTTTAATATTCAAAGGAATATCTTTCTTTATGTTGGGAAAATTTTCTTCCATAATTTTGTTAAAATATGTTCTGGGCCTTTGAGCTGTGGCTCTTCTCCTTATATCCCTATTATTCTTAGGTTTGGTCTTTTTTTTAAGTTATATATCTTTTATTTAATTATTTAATTAATTAATTAAATAAATTATTAAAGATTTCTGCCTATTCCCCGCCACCACCTCCCATTTCCCCCCACTCTTCCAATCAAGTCTTCCTCCCTCCTCAGCCCAAAGAGCAATCAGTTTTCCCTGCCCTGTGGGAGGTCCAAGGACCACCCACCTCCATCCAGGTCTATTAAGGTGAGCATCCAAAGTACCTAGGCTCCCACAAAGCCATTATGTGCAATAGGATTAAATCCCATTGCCATTGTTCTTCAGTTCTCAGTAGTCCTCATTGTCCGCTATGTTCAGCGAGTCCAGTTTTGTCCCATGCTTTTTCAGACCCCGCCCAGCTGGCCTTGGTGTGTTTCCGATAGAACATTCCCATTGCCCTCACAGTCCTGAGTTCCTTGCCTGTACTCTCTCTCCTTCTGCTCCTCCTTTGGATCGTGAGACTTCAGTCCAGTGCTCCAATGTTGGTCTCTGTCTCTGTCTTCTTTCATTGCCTGATGAAGGTTAATATTCAGGAGGATGCTTATATATTTTTCTTTGGGTTCTCCTTCTTATTTAGCTTCTCTAGAATCACAAATTATAGTCTCAATGTCCTTTATTTATGGCTAGAAACCAAATATGAGTGAGTACATCCCATGTTCCTCTTTTTGAGTCTAGCTTAACTCACTCAGGATAGTGTTTTCAATTTCCGTCCATTTGTATGAAAATTTAAGAAGTCATTGTTTTTTACTGCTGAGTAAAAAATATATACATATATATACTCTAATATGTATATATTCCATACTTCTTAATCCATTGTTCCATTGAAGGGCATCTAGGTTGTTTCCAGGTTCTGGCTATTACAAACAATGCTGCTATGAACATAGTTGAGCATATACTTTTGTTGTATGTTAGGGCATCTCTTAGGTATATTCCCAAAAGTGGTATTGCTGGGTCGAGAGGTAGGTTGAACCCGACTTTCCTGAGAAACCGCCACACTGCTTTCCAAAGTGGTTGCACAAGTTTGCATTCCCACCAGCAATGGATGAGTGTGCCCCTTTTTGCACAAGCTCTCCAGCAGAGGCTATCATTGGTGTTTTTTATTTTAGCCATTCTGACAGGTGTAAGATGCTATTTTAAGGTTGTCTTGATTTGCATTTCCCTGATTGCTAAGGAACTTGGGCATGATCTTAAGTGTGTTTTGGCCATTTGAAATTCTTCTATTGAAAAGTCTTCGTTCAGCTCAGTGCCCCATTTTATAATTGGATTGAATAACCTTTTACGGTCTAATTTCTTGATTTCTATATATATTTTGGAGATCAGACCTTTGTCAGTTGCGGATTGGTGAATATCTTCTCCCAATTAGTGGGTTGCCTTTCTGTCTTAGTGACAGTTTCCTTTGCTTTACAGAAGCTTCTCAGTGTCAGGAGGTCCCATTTATTCAATGATGTCCTTAGTGTTTGTGCTGCTGCGGTTATACGTAAGAAGTGTTCTCCTGTGCCCATGTGTTGTAGAGTACTTCCCACATTTTCTATTATCAGGTTCAGTGTGTTCAGACTGATATTGAGGTCTTTAATCCATTTGGACTTGAGTTTTGTGCATGGTGATAGATATGGATCTATTTTCATTCTTCTACACGTTGACAACCAGTTCTGACAACACCATTTGTTGAAGGTGCTTTCTTTATTCCATTGAATACTTTTAGCTACTTCATCAAAGATCAGTTTTCATAGGTTTGTGGGTTAATATCAGTGTCTTCTACTTGATTCCATTGGTCGACTTCTCTGTTTTGATGCCAATACCAAGCTGTTTTCAATACTGAAGCTCTTTAATAGAGTTTGAAGTCAGGGACGGTAATGCCTCCAGAAGTTCCTTTATTGAATACAATTGTTTTGGCTAACCTGGGTCTTTTGTTTTTCCATACAAAGTTGAATAATGTTCTCTCAATGTTTGTGAAGAATTTTGATGGGATTTTGATGGGGATTGCATTAAATCTAGGAATTGCCCTTGGTAGAATTGCCATTTTCACTATGTTGATCCTCCCAATCCAAGAGCAAGGGAGATCCTTCCATTTTCTGGTATCCTCCCCAATTTCTTTCTTCAAAGACTTAAAGTTCTTGTCAAATAAATCCTTCACTTCCTTGGTTAGATTTACCCCAAGGTATTCTATGCTATCTGTGGCTATCGTCAAAGGTGACGCTTCTCTGATTTTCCTCTCTGCTTCCTTATCCTTCGTGTATAGGAGGGCAACTGATTTATTGTATTTGATCTTGTATACTGCCACTCTACTTAAGGTGTTTATCAGCTGTAGGAGTTTTTTGGAGGTGTTTTGGGGGTTGCATATGCACACTATCATATCATCTGAAAATAATGAAAGTTTAAATTCTTCCTTTCCAATTTGAATCCCTTTGATCCCCTTATGTTTTCTTATTGCTATTTCTAGAACTTCAAGCACTATATGTAAGAGGAATGGAGAGAGTGGGCAACCTTGTTGTGTTCCTGATTTTACTGGGATGACATTGAGTTTCTCTCCATTTAATTAGATGTTAGCTGTCGGCTTGCTATGAATAGCTTTTATTATAGTTAGGTACGACCCTTGTATCTCTAATCTCTCTAAGACCTTTATCATAAAGTGATGTTGAATTTTGTCAAATGCTTTTTCATCATCCAGTGAAATGATCATGTGGTTTTTTTCTTTCAGTTTCTTTACATGATGGATTACATTGATAGATTTTCATATGTGGAATGAGCCCTGCATCCGTGCATGAAGCCTACTTGATCATAATGGATAATTTTTCTAATGTGTTCTTGGATTTGGTTTACCAGTATTTTATTGAGGATTTTTGCATCGATGTTCATGAGTGAGATTGGCCTGTAGTTCTCTTTCTTGGTTGGGTGTTTGTGTGGTTTTGGTATCAGAGTAACTGCAGCTTCATAAAAGGAGTTTGGCAATGATTTCTCTGTTTCTATATTGTGAAATACATTACATTAAGGAGTATAGGTAATAGGTCTTCTTTGAAGTTCTGGTAGAATTCTGACATGAAGCCATCTGGACCTGGGCTTTTTTGGTTGGGAGGATTTTTATATCATCTTCTAATTTTTCACGACTAACAGGTCTATTTAGATTGTTCACCTGGTAATATTTTAACTCTGGTATATGGTACTTATCTAAAAATTGTCCATTTCTTTTACCTTTTCCAAATTTGTGGCAAATAGGCTTTTGCAGTAAGATTTAATGATTCTCTTTATTTCCTCTGTGTCTGTGGTTATGTCTTCCTTTTCATTTCTGATGTTGTTAATTTTCGTATTCTCTCTCTGACATTTGATTAGTTTGGATAGGGGTTTGTCAATCTTGTTGATTTTCTCCAAGAACAAGCTTTTGTTTCATTGATTCTTTTGATTGTGTTATGTTTTTCTATTTTGTTAATTTCAGCCCCCAGTTTGATTATTTCCAGACTTCTACTCCTCCTATTAATTCTCCAATGTGTGCTTTCTCCATTTTCTTTAAGTTGGCACTTAGTTCTATGAACTTTCCTCTTAGCACTGCTTTCATACTGTCCCATAGGTTTGAGTATGTTGAGTTTTCATTTTCATTGAACTCAAGAAGGACTTTAATTTATTTATTTCTTCCTTGATCCAGGAGTTGTTCAGTAGTTGACTTTCCAGTTTCCATGAGTTCGTAGTCTTTCTGGAGGTAGCATTGTTGTTGAATTCTAACTTTAATCCAAGGTGATCTATAAGATACAGGTGGTTGCTAATATTTTTTTGTAACTGTGGATGTTTGCTTTATTACTGAGTATGTGGTCAATTTTCGGTTCTATGAGCTGCAGAGAAGTAGGTATATTCTTTCCTATTTGGATGCAATGTTCTATAGATGTCCATTAAGTCCATTTGATTAATTACCTAGTTTAATCCTCTTATTTCTCTGTTAGGTTTCTGTCTGATTGACCTGTCCATTGGTGAGAGAGGAGTGTTAAAATCTCCTACATTAGTGTCTATGGTTTAATGACTGCCTTGAGATTCAGTTATGTTTCTTTTACATGAGTGGGTCCTTTTATATTAGGGGCATAGATATTCAGGATTGAGACTTTGTCCTGATAAATTGTTCCTGTTATGAGTAAAAAATGACCGTCTCTATCTCTTCTGATTGATTTTAGTTTGAAGTCAACTTTGTTAGGATTTAGTATAGCCACAACTGCTTGTTTCCTAGGTCCATTTTCTTGATAATCATTTTCCCAGCCCTTTACCCTGAGTAGATGTCTGTCTTTGAGGTTGGGGTGTGTTTCTTGTAAGCAGAGGAATGTTGGACCCTGTTTTCATATCCAATATCTTAGCCTGTGTCTCTTTATAGGTTAGTTGAGGCCATTAATATTAAGTGATATTAATGACCAGTGGTTGTTAACTCTGGCCATTTTTTCTTTCTTTCTTTCTTTTTTTTACCCGTCTTTGAGTTGTGCTGGTGAAGGGTCATTAGATATCTGAGTTATTGTGGGCATTGTTGGACTCCTTGGGTTGTGATTTTCCTTCAATTACTTTCTGTAAGTCTGGATTTGTGGCTATGTATTGTTTAAATTTGTTTTTATCCTGGAAAATTTTGTTTTCTCCCTTTATATTCTATGAAAGTTTGGATGGGTATGTCAGTCTGGGCTTGCATCCATGGTCTCTTAGTTTCTGCAGTGCATCTATCCAGGACCTTCTGGCTTTCATGGTTTCTATAGAGAAGTCAGGTGTAATTCTGATATGTTTACTTTATAAGTAAATTGACTTTTTTCATTTGCAGCTCTTAATATTCACTCCTTATTCTCTATGTTCTGTGTTTTGATTGTTATATGATGAGGAGACTTTTTTTTTATCCAGTCTATTTGGTGTTCTGTATGCTTCTTGGACATTCAAAGAATATCTTTCTTAAGGAAGGGAAAGTTTTCTTTTTAATTTTATTAAATATATTTTGTCGACCATTGAGCTGTACTCTTCTCCTTCTTCTATCCTTATTACTCTTAGGTTTGGTCTTTTTATTGTGTCCCATATTTCCTGAATGTTTTGTGATGAGAATTTGTTGGTTTTGCTTGATCAGTGTGTTTATTTCCTCTATGGTGTCTTTAGTGTCTGAGATTCTTTCTTCAATCTCTTGTAATCTGTTCGTAGTACTTGTCTCTGTAGTTCCTGTTTGTTCACCCAGACTTTCCATCTCCATACTTACCTTGTTTTTTCTTCTATACTTCCATTTCATTCTTCAAGTCTTGAACCGTTTCCCTTACCTCTTTGATTGCTTTTTCTTGTTTCTCTTGGTTTTCTTGGGTATCTTTGAGAAATTTATTTATTTCCTCTACATTTTTGTTTGTAATCTCTAATTTTTTATGGCAGTTTTTCACCTCTTGTTTAAGGTCCTCTATTATTTTCATATAATTCAATTTTGAGTCAAATTCTTCTAATTCTTCTGGAGTAGGGTATACAATTCTTCTTATTTTAGGGTTCCTGGATTCTGGCAATGTCATGTTGCCTTTCAGGATGTTTTGAGGAATTCTTGCATTGGTGCCTGCCCATCTCTTCCTTCAGATGGAGCCTGGAGAGGCGTGGTGTCTTGGTCCAGTCTTTGCTGTGACTGACTCCCTGGGTGTATCACCTCAGTGTAGGAGCAGGAGCCGTTCCTTTCCAGATGGATTCCTCAGCACCAAAACATGGACACCTTATAGTCCAATGACCCGAGGACAAAATGGCGAATGTGGGGTGTAGTGTGGTATCGAGTAGAACACAGGAGACCCTGCAGCCAAAGCTGAAGGTTCATTTGCTCCCTTCGGGGGTCCTTGAGGCCTGTCTGGCAGGCAGGCACTCACCACTCTGAGTGGGTAGACTTAGTGTAGGAGCATGAAACTCTTCCTCAGCAAAGGACCTTGCAGACAAGGCAGGCTTGGGGATGATCGTGGGTAGGAAAGAAAGTCCTGCAGCACGAGCTGGGGGAGGGGGTTTGTGCTCTATTCCAGGACAGTCAGCCCCTGGATAGCACACACTCACCCGTCCAGATGGAATTCCTCAACACCTATACAGGGATGCCTGGTAGCCCAATGAGCCAGGGACAATAGGGAGAATGTGACAGAGAGGGTGGTGCTCAATAGAGCACAGGAGACCCTGCAGCCCCAAGCTGAATGTTCCTGTGGTCCCTTGTTTGGAACCTTCTGGCCTGCCTGGTAGGCAGGCACTCACTGCTCTGGTTGGGTAACCTTAGTGTAGAAATGGGAAAACTGTTCTTGAAGAGAGAACTTAAGAGACAGCAAGGCAGGCTTCAGGGGGTAGATGGGGGATGGGTCACGTGTAAGAAAAGGGGCCCTGCAGCAGGAGCTGGGGGAGGGTGATTTGTGCTCTCTTCCAGGAGAGTCAGCACCTAAATTGCACACCCTAACCCATCCAGAAGGAACTCCTCAGTACCTAAACAGGGATGCCTGGTAACCCATGAGCAGGCAAAAAAAGGAAACAAGCCTACTTGATTGTAAAGCATAATTTTTTAAATGTGTTCTTGGATTCTGTATGGCAAAATTTTATTGAGAATTTTTGCATCAATGTTAATGAGTGATATTGGTCGGTAATTCTCTTTCCTGTTTTGGTCATTGTGTGGTTTTGGAATCAGAGTGACTGTCAATTCAAAAGAAGAGTTTGGGAATGACTCTCTGATTCTATTATGTGCAACACATTAAGGAGTATAGGTATCAGCTTTTCCCAGAAGTTCTGATAAAATTGAAATCATCTGCTCCTGAGCTTTATTAGCTAGGGAGCTTTTTTATGACCGCTTCTATTTCCTCATGACTTATAGGTCTATTTAATTGTTCACCTGTTCTTGATCTAACTTTGGTAAATGGTACTTATCAAAAAGTATGTCAATTTCTTTTATTTTTCCAACTTTATGGCATACAAGCTTTTGTAAAATGACCTAATGATTCTCTGAATTTCCTCAGTGTCTGTTGTTAAGTCTCCCTTTTCATTCCTGATCTTGTTAATTTGTGTATTATATCTGTACCTTTTGTTTAGTTTGAAAAATAGTTTGTCGATCGTGTTGACTTTCTAAAAGAACCTGCTCATTGTTTCATTGATTCCTCGAATTGTTCACTGTGTTCCTATTTTTTTGATTTTAGCCTTCTGGTTGATTATTTCTGGTCTTCTACTACTCCTGGGTGAGTGTGCTTCTTTTTTTCTAGAGTTTTCAGCTGTGTTGTTAAGGCTCTAATGTGAGCTTTCTCCATTTTTTAATGTGTGCAATAAAAGCTATGAACATTCTTCTTAGCACTGCTTTCATTGCTTCCCATAGGATTGTTTATGGTGTGTCTTAATTTTCATTGAATTTAAGGAAGACTTAATTTCTTTCTTTATTTCTTCCCTGACCCTGTTGTGGTCAATATTTGACTGTTCAGCTTCAATAAGTTTTAGGCTTTCTTGGGGTAGAACCATGTTTAAATTCTTACTTTACTCCATGGTGATCTGATAAGACACAGGAGGATACTAATTTTTTTTATATCTAAGGAAGTTTGCTTTGTTACATAGTATGTGGTCAGTTCTAAGGAAGATAACATGAGATGTTCAGAATTAGGTATATTCTTTCCCCTTTAGGTTGAATGTTCTATAAATGTCTGTTAAGGCCATTTTTTTCATTACCTCCTTTAATTCTATTTTTTCGCGATTTGTTTTCTGTCTCATTGATCTGTCCACTGGTAAGACAGGAGTGTTGAAATCCCTTCTATTAGTTCTGGGTTTTGATGTCTGCCTTTAGATCTAGTAATTTTTTTTCTAAAGATGTGGGTGCTTTTTTATTAGGGACATAGACATTTAGGATTGTGACTTCATCCTGATGAATTGTTCCTGTTATGAGTAAAAAGTCTCCATCACCATCCCATCTGATTGACTTTAGTTTTTTGTCTGTTTTGTTAGATATTAGTATAGCCACACCTGTTTGTTTCTTAGGTTCATTAGAATGAAAAACCTTTCCCAACCCTTTACTCTGAGTAGATGTCTGTCTTTGTGGTTAAGGTGTGCTTCTTGTAAACAGCAGATTGTTGGTTCCTGTCTTTGCATCCAATCACTTTGCCTCTGTCTTTTATATAGGTGAATTGAATACATTGATATAAGTGATATTAAAGACCAGTGGTTGTTAACTCTGGTTATTTTTTTTTTCATTTTGGTGTTAGAGTATTTTGTTACCCCTTTTTGTGTTGTATTTGTAAAGATTTGCTAGATGTCTGAGTTATTTGGGCGTTGTTGGATTTCTTCGGTTGTGATATTCCCTCCATTTCTTTTAGTTATGCCGTCTTTATGGCTACATATTATTTAAATTTGTTTTTGTCCTGGAATGTTTGACTTTACATTGATGGTGAACTAAACCTTGGCTGGGTATAGTAGTCTGGCCTTGAATCCATGGTCTCTTACTTTCTGTAGCAATCTATCCAAAAACTCCTGGCTTTCATTTTTTCTATAGACATGTCAGATGAATTCTAAAAGGTTTATATTTATAATTTACTTGAGAGTTACCTTTGTAGCTCTTAATATTCTTTCTTTATATTCTATGTATTGTGTTTGATTATTATAATGTGAGGGTTTTTTTTTTGACTCATTCTATTCGGTATTCTCTATGCTTCTTGAACTATTATAAGAATATCCTTTTTTGAAGTTCATTGAATATATTTTTGGGCCTTTGAGCTGCAATTTATCTTCTTCTTCTAACCCTATTATTTTTATGTTGGGTCTCTTTATTGTGTCCCTGATTTCCTGGATGATTTGTGATGAGATATTTTTAGATATGCTGTTTTCGTTGAACAGTGTGTTTATTTTCTCTATAGTGTCTTCAGCATCTGAGATAGTTTCTTCTATCTTTTGTATTCTGTTGGTTATGCTTGCTTTTCTCTGTAATCTCTGTTTGTTTACCTAGATTTTCCATATCCAGATGGCCCTTGTTTCTTGTTTTCTTCATTACCTTCATTTCAGTTTTCAAGTCTTGAACTGTTTCCATTATCTGTTTGATTGTTTTTTCTTGGTTTCCTAGGGTATCTTTTCGGAATCATTTTTTCAAACTTTTTGTTATTCTTCTCATCCATTTCTTTAATGGAGTTTTTCTCATCCTGTTTAAGGGACTCTATCATTTTCATAATGTCTATTTTTTCTATTTCTTCTGCATAAGTGTGTTCCAGTCTTCCTGTTGTACGTTTATTGGATTCTGGTGTAATCATGCTTTTCAGGTTGGTGGAGGAAGTTGTCTTCTCATTTCTTCCTTCCATTGCCTTCTGATGGATCTTCTGGTACAGAATCAGAGCCACTTGCTGGCCAGGGACATCTCAGAAAAATGGACAAGCTTGCTTTTTCCAAACTGAGTTAAACAAAGAAAATCCTGCCCGGTTGCACTCACCACACCATCCCAGAGCCTCAGCCCTCAAACAGTCTGAGCAGGGGTATTTTATGGTCTCACAGAAGGGAATGTGTTCCTGGGAGCAAGCTGGAATGGAATCGGATAAGAGAGGCAGTAACTGGGGAGAGAAGTTCCTGCAGAATGACCTCAAAGTTTAGGGCGTTTGGGGGTGTCTGTGCTCCATTAATAGCATCGGCCAACCATTCAGGAACACACTCAACTTGCTGATGGATCTACTCTTCAGAATCAGGACCACCTTCTGTTCAGGGAACTCACAGATAAGAGGACTAGCTTGCTGCTTGAAGATCAGTGAAACAAACAAAATTCCTTCCTGGCTGCCCTCACCTCCTGACTTTATTTATTTTCCTATCTAAATAACAAGGCATATGAAAGAATATACAATAATGTGACTTGCTTGATTTGGCAAGGGTCATTCATTACATGAATTCAGACTTGTTCTCTATTGTCATTTGATTGGAACATATCAGTACACTCTAGTGAGCCTTGAATTGACAACTAAAAGGCAGAGAAGCATTTCTATGTTGAAGCATACTCAATACAAAGCATAAAATTATGGATAGGGCAGAACGGGATGCAGAGAAATGTAACCTTAACTCTTGAGCACATAACTGTGAAAGAAGATTATAAGAAAATGCTTTACACTAAGTATCAAGATCACTAAAATTTGTACCCAAATTTTTCATTTGGTGTACATGCACTACACAAAAATAACACTGCATATGCCAGACCGAGATCTCATGTAAGGGAAAAACAAATTTTTAATTTATTTATTACTTTAAAACAATCTATTTTATATACTAGTCCCAGTTCTTACTTCCTCTGTTTCGTACACTCCCCCCAACTTATACCCTCCCAAACTCCCATCCACTGCTCAGAGATGGAAAGTCTTCTCATGGAAAGTCAGCAAAGTCTGATACATCACTTTGATGCAGGATCAAGTCCCTCTCCCCTTATCTAGTGTGAGCATGATAGCCATCCCTCCAAAGTAAATGGGGTTGAAAAAACGAATTCAAGAAATAGGATTACATACCAGTCTTACTGCCAGTGGACCCACAGTCTGCCCAAGCCATATACATGTCAGTCACATTCAGACAACCTAGTTTTGTTCAATGTGGTATTCCCAGATGTCATCCCTGAGTCAGTGAGCTTCCACTAGCTCAGGTAAGCTGTCTCTGTGGGTTACCCCACCAATGTCTTGACTCCATTGCCTGTATACTCTCTTCTGCCTCTCTTCAACTGGACCTCAGTAGCTTCGCTCACTGTTTAGCTATGGATCTTAGCATCTTTTTCCATCAGTAGTTGAATAAAACTTCTATGATGATATTAGAGTGGTCAAGAATGTGATTACAGATGCAGGCCAGTTCAAAACCCTCTCCACTAGTACTAGAATTTTTATCTGGGACTGTTTTTATGGATTACTGAGAATTTTTCTGGCAGCAGTTTTCTCTCTAAGCCTAGTATTGCTTTCTATATCAAGATATTTTCAGGGCAGACGCACGTGCCGGGGGAGACCAGTGGGCAGACGCACGCTGTGGGTGGAGAGCAGCGGGCAGAAGCGGCAGAGACAGGCATGCAGACGCGGCAGGAGACTGGCACACAGACATGGTGGAGACCTGCGGGCAGAAGCGGCAGTGACAGGTGCGCAGATGCGGCGGAGACCGGCAGAGGTGGGATAGTCTAAGCATGAAACAGTGAAGCCCACACTGAGAGCAGATCGCCCCACTACTATTAAATCAAGTAGATTTCTTGGTGCCTAACCTACAGATTGGGAGGCCTTGTATTGGCGAGATCCACTGGCCTGCCCTGAAGACACTCCTGGGTGGGGAGAGTGTTCTTGGCCCACGGCGGGCCACAGGAAATGTAGCAGGGGCATTCCCAGACCCCCTTGACCCCTCAGTTAGTGTGTGAGGGCTGGTACCCTCTGCTGGGGCTGCTCTTCCTCTGCTGTGACCTCTCTCCACCTGGCCCAGCTTGCGCCCAGGGGACGCCATCACTCTCCCTCCCTTACGCAGGGCCATGGGATCACCCAGTTTAGCCTATTTGGGCTCTGGGTCAGGCGCTCAGGACAAAGGGCAGTGGGAGATTCTCTGTTTTGGTGGCTAGCCCACAGAGTGGTAGGCCTTTTTTTGGTGAGATCCCTGGCAAACGGGGAGCCTGGCCCTGTTCCTGAAGACCCTTCTGAGTGGTGAGAAGGATCTTTGCCCGTGGTGGGAGACAGGAAACGAAGCAAGGGCATTTTGTAAGCGAGGCCACTGGCCCAGCAGGGAACCTGATCCTGCCCTAAAAGACCCATTAGATCACATTGATAGGAGGAGATGGACAGGTACAAGGAAAGAATTCACCCAACAATCTGAAAACAACATGAAAACACCAGAACCCAATGATCTTACATCAGAAGGACTTGAACACCCTAAAACAGAAGTAGTGGAAAAATTGACTTTATGAAACAATAGAGTCCTTTAAACTACATGAAAAATGCCCTTATAGAAATGGATGAGAAATATAACAAAAGGTTTGAAGAAATGGGTAAATACGTAAATGATACACTGGGAAACCAAGAAAAAACGATCAAACAAGTAATGGAAACAGTTCAAGAATTGAAAACTGAAATGGAAGCAAGGAAGAAAACACAAACTGAAGACCAGCTCGGTATGGAAAATCTAGGTCAACCAGCAGAGACTAAAATATCAAGCATAATCAATAGAATACAAGAGATGAAGAAAGAATCTCAGATTTTGAGGACATCATAGAGAAAGTAAATGCACTGATCAAAGTAAACAGCAAAGTCAACAAATTCTCATCACAAAACATTCAGGAATTATGGGACACAATAAAAAGACCAAACCTAAGAATAATAGGTATAGAAGAAGGAGAAGAGTCACAACTCAAAGGCACAGAACATATTTTTAAAAAAATTCTGGAAGAAAACTTTCCAGAACCCAATGACTTACATCAGAAGGACTTGAACACCCTAAAACAGAAGTAGTGGAAAAATTGACTTTATGAAAGCAATAGAGTCCCTAAAGAAAGATATTCCTTTGAATATTCAAGGAGCATCCAAAACACCAAACAGACTGGATCAAAGAAAAACATCCCTTCACAATATAATATTCAAAACACAAAATATAGTGATTAAATAAAGAATATTAAGAGCTGCAAAGGAAAAAGGTCAAGTAACTTATAAAGGTAATCCAATCAGACTTACACCTGACTTCTCTATGGAAACCATGAAAGCCAGAAGGTCCTGGATAGAGGAACTGCAGAAACTAAGAGACCACGGATGCCAACCCAAACTACTAGACCCAGCCAAGCTATCATTCACTATCAATGGAGAATACAAGACATTCTAGGTAAGAACAAATTTAAACAATACGTAGCCACAAATCCAGCCCTGCAGAAAGTAATAGAAGGAAAATCACAACCCAAGGAATCCAACATTGCTAACACTGCCTACAATAACTCAGGCATCTAGCAACCCTTCAACAGCACAACTCAAAGAAAGGAGACACACAAACTCTACTACCAAAAACAATAAGAATAACTGGAGCAAACAACCACTGGTCATTAATATCACTTAATATGAATGGTCTCAATTCACCTATAAAAAGGCACAGACTTAGATGTTGGAGACAAAAACAGGATCCAACATTCTGCTGTTTTGCAAGAAACACATCTCAACCACAAAAACAGGCACCTCCTTAGAGTAAAGGGTTGGGAAAATCTTTTTCAAGCAAATGGTTCTAAAAAAAATCAGGTGTGGCCATACTAATTTCTAACAAAACAGACTTCAAACTAAAATCAATCAGAAGAGATCGAGATGGACATGTTATAATCATAACAGGAACAATTCATCAGGGTGAAGTCTCAACTCTGAATATCTATGCTCCTAATTTAAAAGCACCCATGTATCTAAAAGAAATATTACTAAAATTTAAGGCAGACATCAAACCACACACACTAGTAGTAGGAGACTTCAACAAACCTCTCTCACCAAGGGACAGGTCAATCAGACAGAAACCTAATAGAGAATTAAGGGAATTGTTGGAGGTAAAGGCTTAACAGACATCTATAGAACACTCCACCCAAATAGGAAAGAATATACCTTCTTCTCTGCAGCTCATGGAACCTTCTCAAAAATTGACCACATACTCGGAAACAAAGGAAACCTCCACAGATACAAAAAAAAAATCAGTGTCCACCTGTGTCTTATCAGATCACCATGGATTAAAGTTAGAAGGCAACAACAATGCTACCCCAAGAAAGACAACAAACTCATGGAAACTGAACAGTCATCTACTGAACCACACCTGGGTCAAGGAAGAAATTAAGAAAGAAATTAAAGTCTTCCTTGAATTTAATGAAAATAAAGAGACAACATACTCAAACCTATGGGACACGATGAAAGCAGTGCTAAGAGGAAAGTTCATAGCACTAAGTGCCCACTTAAAGAAAACGGAGAAAGCATACATTGGGGACTTAACAGCACACTGGAAAGCTCTAGAAAGAAAAGAAGCAGACTTGCTCAGGAGGAGTAAAAGACTGGAAATGATCAAACTGAGGGTAGAAATCAACAAAATAGAAACACAGAAAACAGTCCAAAGAATCAATGAAACAAAAAGTTGGTTCTTGGAGAAAATCAACAAGATTGACAAACCCCTATCCAAACTAATTAAACGACAGAGAGAGAACATGCAAATAAAAAGATCAGAAATGAAAAGGGGGACATAACCACAGACACAGAGGAAATTCAGAGAATCATTAGATCTTACTACAAAAGCCTATATGCCACAAAACTGGAAAATGCAAAGAAATGGACATTTTTTTTAGATAAGTACCACATACCAAAGCTAAACCAAGAACAGGTAAAAGATCTAGTAGACCTGTTAGTCGCGAAGAATTAGAAATTGTTATAAAAAATAGTCCTTCCTAAAAAAGTCCAGGAGCAGATGACTTCAATGCTGAATTCTACTTGAACTTCCAAGAAGAGCAAATACCTATACTCCTTAATGTATTTAACAATATAGAAACAAAAGAGTCATTGCCTAATTCTTTTTATGAATCTACAGTTACTCTGATAACAAAACCACAAAAGGCATAGCCAAGAAAGGGAATTATAGGCCTATCTCATTCATGAACCTTGACGCAAAAATTCTCAATAAAATACTGGCAAACCAAATCCAAGAACACATTAGAAAAATTATCCATTATTATCAAGTAGGCTTCATCCCAGAGATGCAGGGCTGGTTCAACATATGCAAATCTATCAATGTAATCCACCATATAAATAAACTGAAAGAAAAAAACCATATGATCATTTCATTAGATACTGAAAAAGCATTCGACAAAATTCAACACCCCTTTATGATAAAGGTCTTGGAGAGATTAGGAATACAAGGTTCATACCTAAATATAATAAAAGCTATTTAAATCAAGCCAACAGCTAACATTAAATTAAATGGAGAAAAACTCAAAGCCATCCCACTAAGATCAGGAACAGGACAAGGATGTCCACTCTCTCCGTATCTCTTCAATATAGTGCTAGAAGTTCTAGCAATAGCAGTAAGACAACATAAGGGGATCAAGGTGATTTGTATTGGAAAGGAAGAAGTTAAGCATTCATTATTTGCTGATGATATGATAGTATACATAAGCGACCCCAAAAATTCTACCAAAGAAATCCTACAGCTGATAAATACCTTTAGTAATGTTGCAGGATACAAAATCAACTCAAAAAAATCAGTTGCCTTCCTATACACTAAGGATAAAGAAGCAGAGAAGGAAATCAGTGAAGCATCACCCTTCACGATAGCCACAAATAGCATAAAATATCTTGGGGTAACTCTGACCAAGGAAGTGAAAGATCTATTTGACAAGAACTTCAAGTCTTTGAAGAAAAAAATTGAAGAGGACACCAGAAAATGGAAGGATCTCCCTTGCTCTTGGATTGGGAGGATCAACATAGTAAAAATGGCAATTTTACCCAAAGCAATCTTTAGATTCAATGCAATCCCCATCAAAATCCCATCAAAATTCTTCACAGATCTGGAGAAGACAATAATCAACTTTATATGGAAAAGCAAAAAACCCAGGATAGCCAAAACAATCTTATACAATAAAGGACTGTCTGAAGGCATTACCGTCTCTGACTTTAAACTCTATTATAGAGCTACAGTATTGAAAAAAGCTTGGTACTGGCATAAAAACAGAGTTGACCAATGAAATCTAATAGAAGCCCCTAACTTTAACCCATAAACCTATGAACACCTGATTTTGACAAAGGAGCTAAAAGTATACAATGGAAAAAGAGAGCATCTTCAACAAATTTTGTGCTGGCAAAACTGGATGTCAATCTGTAGAAGAATGAAAATAGATCCATGTCTATCAACATGCACCAAACTTAAGTCCAAATGGATTAAAGACCTCACTAACAGTCGGAACACACTGAACCTGATAGAAGATAAAGTGGGAAGTACTCTACAACACATGGGCACAAGAGACCACTTCCTACATACAACGACAACAGCACAGACATTAAGGGCATCATTGATTAAATGGGAACTCCTGAGATTTAGAAGCTTCTGTAAAGCAAAGGACACTGTCACTAGACAAAAAGGGAACCCACTGACTGTGAGAAAATCTTCACCAACCCTGCAACTGACAAAGGTCTGATCTCCAAAATATATAAAAAACTCAAGAAACTAAGACCGTAAAAGGCTAATCAACCCAATTACCCAATTATAAAATCTGGCACTGAGCTGAGCAGAGAATTCCCAACAGAAGAATTTTAAATGGCCAAAAAACACTTAAGGTCATGCTCAACTTCCTTAGCGATCAGGGAAATGCAAATCAAGACAACTTTAAGATACCATCTTACACCTGTCAGATTGGCTAAAATCAAAAGCACCAATTATATCCTTTGCTGGAGAGGTTGTGGAGAAAGGGGTACACTCATCCATTGGTGGTGGGAATGCAAACTTGTGCAACCACTTTGGAAAGCAGTGTGGTGGTTCCACAGGAAATTTGGGATCAACCTACCTCTGGACCCAGCAATACCACTCTTGGGAATATACCCAAGAGATGCCTTATCATACAACAATATATGCTCAACTATGTGCATAGCAGCATTGTTTATAATAACCAGAACCTGGAAACAACCTTGATGCCCTTCAATTGAAGAATGGATGAAGAAATATGGAATATATACATATTAGAGTCCTACCCAGCAGTAAAAAACAATGACTTCTTGAATTTTACATGCAAATGGACAAATATAGAAAACAGTATCCTGAGTGAGGTAAGCCAGCCCCAAAAAGAGGAACATGGGATGTACTCACTCATATTTGGTTTCTAACCATAAATAAAGGACATTGAGCCTAGAATTTGTGATTCTCGAGAAGCTAAATAAGAAGGTGAACACAGTGAAAAACATATAGGCATCCTCCTGAACAGTAACCTTCATCACACGATCAAAGGAGACAGATACAAAGACCCACAGTGGAGCACCAGACTGAAATCTCAAGGTCCAAATCAGGAGCAGAAGGAAAGAGAGCACGAGCAAGGAACTCAGGACCATGAGGGGTGCACTGAGATAATGGGGATGTTCTATTGGGAACTCACCTAGGCCAGCTGGCCTGGGTCAGAAAAAGCATGGGATAAAACCAGACTCACTGAACATAGCGGACAATGAGGACTACTGAGAACTCAAGAACAATGGCAATGGGTTTTTGATCCTACTGCGCATACTGGCTTTGTGGGAGCCTAGGCAGTTTGGATACTCCTCCTACTAGATGGGATGGAGGTGGATGGTCTTTGGACTTCCCACAGGGCAGGGAACCCTGATTGCTATTAGGGCTGCTAAGGGATGGGGACTTGATTGGGGGAGGGAAATGGTAGGTGGTGGTGGGGTGGAGGCAGAAATCTTTAACAAACATAGAAATAAATAAATAAGAGATATTTTCTTCATTTTTCTCAATCTCTGTCCTTCTTGAATCTCAACCATCCCATTCTTTCATTTCTCCTTGCCTTCCCCTTCTTCCATCTCCATCCTCTTCCTCCCACCTTTCCTCCTCCACTGTTCCCAATTTTTTCAGGTGCTCTTTTCTGTTTCTACTTCCCAGGGCTATCCATGCATGCATCATTTAAGATCCTCCATATTACCTTCTTGTTGACAGATGAGTTTATCCTGCCTATTCCCAGAGTGACTTACTTCTAACGAGCACACAGAGGCTTATATTAATTATGAACTATTTGGCCGATTAGCTCACACTTATTATTGGCTAGCTGTTACATTTTATATTAACACTTAATTCTTATCTATGTTTAGAAACATGGCTTATTACCTTTTCTCAATAAGTCATTCTCATTATTTTTTTCTGCCTCTAGCTGATAAGTCACTCTGCCATCCCCTTCCCATATTTCACTTAGTGTAGTAGCCTCAACTGTATTACCTGCCTAGTTACAGGAAAGTCTGTACCTTTCCAGTGACTAATCTTTATAGTCTACAAGAATGTTATCCCACAGTAGTTCCCCTTTTTTTTTCTTTGAAAGAAAGAGCTCTGTTTTATTCATTTGTTTAGCTTTAGTATATATATTGAAGGTAGAAGTTGCAGTCTATAGGTGTGAATGGCCTTAGCCAATGAGAAGGCATATCATGTTAGTCACAAGGAAGTTGAATATTCATATTTAATGTGTTCCTTTATCTGGAGTTTGGCAGAGATTGGAGAGTTTGAGAGCTTGGCCAAACTTTCTGAAATTAAAAGAAAAGCATCCTTTTTGTCTCGAAGTATAGAAGACCAAATTATGAATAGATGGGTTTTGAAATTTCAGTCCTATATATACACTCTATGCATCAGCCTTGAGCCCTCGTCATGCTAACAGCTGATAGTCCTGCACATATTGGTCATCTAAAAATTTTCTAGCAGAATATTTAGAGTCATTTGCTTAGACCTAGAATGACTCTGTATCAAGTAATTTGTTTCTATGGCTTCTGCTGACTCATGTATATAGTGAGGGAACTCCCAAGTTAGTTTACCTCTGTGCCTCTTATAGTTTGAAGGATTGCCCTGACCTTGTGGAAAAGCGTCGTGATACAGTGTAACTTAGTAGACCAGAATTCCAGGGTAAGGCTCCATATTGTAAAAGTGGCCAGGTTTGAACTCAGTTATCTTGAAGTGTTGGGACATTTTGTTTACTACTGTGGAATAATGCTCTTATATCCTGTATATATTTGTTATTTGTGTTGGTTCAATAAAATGTTCATTGGCCAGAATCCAGGCAGGTAGTATAGGCAGGGTAAACAGACTAGGAGAATCCTGGGAAGAGGAAAATATTCATTCTGCAATCTCCATCCAGATGTATTGGAAACAAGATGTGAATGCTGCACTGAGTAAGCTACCAAACCACAAGGCTAATCTTAGATAAGACCTATGGGTTAATTTAAGTTATAAGAGCTAGCTAGGCATATGTGTGAGCTACTGGACAAACAAGGTTGTAATTAATGTAGTTTCTGTGTGAAAACTTGGGTCTCCGTGACCAAGCAATGAAAGGGCTATCTGTATCTACAATTTGCTCTTCTTTCTGTATGTATTTCACGATTTTTTCCATATACCTTTCACCATCTCTCTATCATCTCTATACTCCATTATTTCTTTTTCTATACTATCATCTTTTCCTGTATTATCTCTAGTTCATCTCATTGTCTATCATTTCTCTATAATCTCTTTGTCATCTCTTTATCATCTCTATCATCACTCTGTCATCTCATTATCATCTCATTTTCTATCATCTCTCTATTGTCTCTATGTCTATCCTCCAGCATTTATTTTTCTTGTCTCTCTTCCATCCCTTTCTCTATCCCATGTATCATCTCTTCTATTTCTCTATCATGGCTCAATCATCACTTCCTGTATCATCACTTTTTCCTCCATGTCTTTGTCTATCATCACTTCCTCTTTCATCTCTTTCTCATCATCTCTTCCTCTATCATTGCATTTACTATCGTATCTTACTATGATAACATTTTCTTTATCATCTCTTTCTGTAGTCTATTATCTATCATCAGTTTCTCTAATACCTCTGTCATCACTTACTCTATCATCTTGTTCTCGATCATCTATTATTCATTTCTTAATTACCTCTTTCTGCCATCATTTCATTCTCCAGTCTATCTTCTCCTATTCTACCATCTCTCTATCTTCTCTTATTCTATTATTTCTCTGCCACCTCTTTCTCTGTCTTCTATTTCTCTACTATGTCTTTCTCTATCATCTCTTCCTCTATCATATTTCCTCCATTATGATTTCCACTAACACTTCTCTATCATCTGATTCTCTCTCATCTTTTCTTCTATCATCTCTTCCACTATCATCCCGTAATCCAGAGGGGAGCATTCGGAGAAAGAGATGGGCAGGCGCCAATGCAAGAATTCACCTAACAATCTGAAAAACTATATGAAACCACCAGAACCCAGCGACCTCCCAACAGGTGGACATGAACACCTTAATCATGAAGAAGTAGATAAAATTGACTTTCTGAAAGTGATTGATGCCCTTAAACAACATGTAAAAAATGCCCTTATAGAAATGGATGAGAAGTATAACAGAAAGTTTGAAGAATTGAGTAAATCAGTGAATGATACCCTAGGAAACCAAGGAAAAACAATCAAACAGATAATGGAAACAGTTCAAGACTTAAAAACTGAAATGGAGGCAAAGAAGAAAACACAAACAGAAGGTCAGCTGGACAGGGAAAATCTAGGTAAACGAATAGAGACTACAGAAGCAAGCATAACCAACAGAATACAAGAGATAGAAGAAAGAATCTCAGATTCGGAAGATACCATAGAGAAAATAAACACGCTGATCAAAGAAAACAGCAAGGCCAACAAATTCTCATCACAAAACATTCAGGAAATATGGGACACAATAAAAAGACCAAACCTAAGAATAATAGGAATAGAAGAAGGAGAAGAAGCGCAGCTCAACGGTCCAGAAAATATATTTAATAAAATTATAGAAGAAAACTTTCCCAACCTAAAGAAAGATATACCTATGAAGATTCAAGAAGCATACAGAACACCGAATAGGCTGGATCAAAAAAAAACATCCTCTCGCCATATAATAATCAAAACACAAAGCATACAGAATAAAGAAAGAATACTAAGAGCAGCAAAGGAAAAAGGCCAAGTTACTTATAAAGGTAAACCTATCAGACTTACACCTGACATCTCTATGGAAACCATGAAAGCCAGAAGGTCCTGGATAGATGTACTGCAGAAACTAAGAGACCATGGATGCAAGCCCAGACTACTATACCCAGTCAAGCTTTCGTTCACTATAAATGGAGAAAACAAAATTTTCCAGGATAAAAACAAATTTAAACAATACGTAGCCACAAATCCAGCCTTACAGAAAGTAATAGAAGGAAAATCACTAACCAAGGAGTCCAACAATGACCACAATATCTCAGACAACTAGAGACCCTTCACCAGCGCAACACAAAGAAGGGGAACACACAAAATTTCCAACTTAAAAAATGACCGGAGTTAACAACCACTGGTCATTAATATCACTTAATGTCAATGGACTCAACTCTCCTATAAAAAGGCACAGACTAAGAGATTGGATACGAAAACAGGATCCAACATTCTGCTGTTTACAAGAAACACACCTCAACCACAAAGACAGGCACCTACTCAGAATAAAGGGTTGGGATAAGGCTTATCAAGTAAATGGACCTAAGAAACAAGCAGGGGTGGCCATACTAATTTCTAACAAAGTTGACTTCAAACTTAAATCAATCAGGAGAGATGGAGAGGGACATTTTCTACTCATAACAGGAACAATTCATCAGGATGAAGTCTCAATCCTGAATATCTATGCCCCTAATATAAAAGCACCCACGTACGTAAAAGAAACATTGTTAAAACTCAAGGCAGCCATCAAACCGCACACATTAATAGTAGGAGACTTTAATACTCCTCTCTCACCAATGGACAGGTCAAGTAGACAGAAACCTAACAGAGAAATAAGAGAATTAATGGAGGTAATGAATCAAATGGACTTAACAGACATCTATAGAATATTCCACCCAAATAGGAAAGAATATACCTTCTTCTCTGCAGCTCATGGAACCTTCTCAAAAATCGACCACATACTCGGTAACAAAGCAAACATCCACAGTTACAAAAAAATATTAATAACCACCTGTATCTTATCAGATCACCATGGATTAAAGCTAGAATTCTGCAACAATGCTACCCCCAGAAAGCCTACAAACTCATGGAAACTGAATAGTCAACTACTGAACCATTCTGGATTATGGAAGAAATAAAGAAAGAAATTAAACTCTTCCTTGAAGACAATGAAAATAAAGAAACAACATACTCAAACCTATGGGACACTATGAAAGCAGTTCTGAGAGGAAAGTTCATAGCACTAACTGCCCACTTAAAGAAAACAGAGAAAGCACACATTGGAGACTTAACAGCCCACCTGAAAGCTCTAGAAAAAAAAGAAGCAGACTCACCTAGAAGGGGTAGAAGACTGGAAATAATCAAACTGAGGGCTGAAATCAACAAAATAGAGACACAGAAAACAATTGAAAGAATCAATGAATCAAAAAGCTGGTTCCTGGAGAAAATCAACAAGATTGATAAACCCCTATCCAAACTAATCAAACGGCAGAGAGAGAATTTGCAAATTAATAAGATCAGAAATGAAAAGGGAGACATAACCACAGACACAGAGGAAATTCAGAGAATCATTAGATCTTACTACAAAGGCCTGTATGCCACAAAACTGGAAAATGTAAAAGAAATGGACGCTTTTTTAGATAAATACCATTTACCAAAGTTAAACCAGGACCAGGTGAACAACCTAAATAGACCGGTTAGTCGTGAAGAATTAGAAGCTGTTATCAAAAACCTCCCTTCCAAAAAAAGTCCAGGACCAGATGGTTTCAATGCAGAATTCTACCAGAACTTCCAAGAAGACCTAATACCTATTCTCCTTAATGTATTTCACAATATAGAAACAGAAGAGTCATTGCCAAATTCCTTTTATGAAGCTACAGCAACTCTGATACCAAAACCACACAAAGACACAACCAAGAAAGAGAATTACAGGCCAATCTCACTCATGAACATCGACGCAAAAATCCTCAACAAAATTCTGGCAAACCGAATCCAAGAACACATTAGAAAAATTATCCATTATGATCAAGTAGGCTTCATACCAGAGATGCAGGGCTGGTTTAACATACGCAAATCTATCAATGTAATCCATCATATAAATAAACTGAAAGAAAAAAACCATATGATCGTCTCATTAGATGCTGAAAAAGCATTTGACAAAATTCAACATCCCTTTATGATAAAAGTCTTGGAGAGATTAGGGATACAAGGGTCATACCTAAATTTAATTAAAGCTATATACAGCAAGCCGACAGCTAATATCAAATTAAATGGAGAGAAACTTAAAGCCATCCCACTAAAATCAGGAACACGCCAAGGCTGTCCACTCTCTCCATACCTCTTCAATATAGTTCTCGAAGTTTTAGCAATAGCAATAAGACAACATAAGGGGATAAAGGGGATTCAAATTGGAAAAGAAGAAGTTAAACTTGCATTATTTGCAGATGATATGATAGTGTACATGAGCGACCCCAAAAACTCCTCCAAAGAACTCCTACAGCTGATAAACGCCTTTAGTAATGTGGCAGGATACAAGATCAACTCCAAAAAATCAGTCGCCCTCTTATACACAAAGGATCTGGAAGCAGAGAGAGAAATAAGAGAATCATCACCTTTCACGATAGCCACAAACAGCATAAAATATCTTGGGGTAACTCTAACCAAGGAAGTGAAAGATCTATTTGACAAAAACTTTAAGGCATTGAAGAAAGAAATTGAAGAGGATACCAGAAAATGGAAGGATCTCCCTTGCTCTTGGATTGGGAGAATCAACATAGTAAAAATGGCAATTCTACCAAGAGCAATTTATAGATTCAATGCAATCCCCATTAAAATCCCATCAAAATTCTTCACAGATCTTGAAAGGACAATAATCAACTTTATATGGAGAAACAAAAAACCCAGGATAGCCAAAACAATCTTATACAATAAAGGAACTTCTGGAGGCATTACCATCCCTGACTTCAAACTCTATTACAGAGCTACAGTAATGAAAACAGCGTGGTACTGGCATAAAAACAGAGAAGTCGACCAATGGAATCGTATAGAAGACCCGGATTTTAACCCACAAACCTATGAACAACTGATTTTTGATAAAGGAGCTAAAAGTATACAATGGAAGAAAGAAAGCATCTTCAACAAATGGTGCTGGCACAATTGGATGTCAACCTGTAGAAGAATGAAAATAGACCCATATCTATCACCATGCACAAAACTCAAGTCCAAATGGATCAAAGACCTCAATATCAATCTGAACACACTGAACCTGATAGAAGAGAAAATGGGAAGTACCCTACAACATATGGGCACTGGAGATCGCTTCCTATGTATAACCCCAGCAGCACAGACATTAAGGACAACATTGAATAAATGGGACCTCCTGAAACTGAGAAGCTTCTGTAAAGCAAAGGACACTGTCATTAAGACAAAAAGGCAGCCTACTGACTGGGAGAAGATCTTCACCAACCCCGCAACAGACAAAGGTCTGATCTCCAAAATATATAAAGAACTCAAGAAACTAGACTTTAAAAGGATAATTAACCCAATTAAAAAATGGGGCACTGAACTGAACAGAGAATTCTCAACAGAAGAAGTTAAAATGGCCAAAAGATACTTAAGGTCATGCTCAACCTCCTTAGCGATCAGAGAAATGCAAATCAAAACAACTTTGAGATATCATCTTACACCTGTCAGAATGGCTAAAATCAAAAACACCAAGGATAGCCTTTGCTGGAGAGGTTGTGGAGAAAGGGGTACCCTCATCCATTGCTGGTGGGACTGCAAACTTGTGCAACCACTTTGGAAATCAGTGTGGCGGTTTCTCAGAAAAATTGGGATCAACCTACCCCTGGACCCAGCAATACCACTCTTGGGAATATACCCAAGAGATGCCCTATCATATGACAAAAGCATTTGTCCAACTATGTTCATAGCAGCATTATTTGTAATAGCCAGAACCTGGAAACAACCTAGATGCCCTTCAATGGAAGAATGGATGAAGAAAGTGTGGAATATATACACATTAGAGTACTACTCTGCGGTAAAAAACAATGACTTCTCGAATTTTGCATGCAAATGGATGGAAATAGAAAATACGATCCTTAGTGAGGTAACCCAGACCCAAAAAGAAGAACATGGGATGTACTCACTCATAATTGGTTTCTAGCCATGGATAGGGGCCACTGAGTCTATAATTTGTGATCCTAAAGAAGCTAAACAAGAGGGTAAACCCAAGGGAAAACATATAGATATCCTCCCAGCTATGGGAAATAGTCATGACTGATGGGCAAAAAATTGGAATCTTGGGGGTGGGGTGGGATGGGGATGAGGGGTGATGGGGAGAGAAATGTGTGAAGGAGAGGATGAGGGGAACTGGGGGAATCGGGGTGAATGGGGATAAAGAAAGGTTGGATAGGGGAGCAGGGAAACTCATACCTTAGGTAAGGGAGCCACCTAAGGGGTGACAAGAGACTTGAACTTGGAATGGCTACCAGATGCCCAGGGCAATGTCCCCAGTTAGTTCATTGGGGCACCTGAGGATAGGGAACCTGAAATGAACCTATCCTATAATCTTACTGATGAATATCTTGCATATCGCCATAGAACCTTCAGCTAGCGATGGATGGAGATAGAGACAGAGACCCACACTGGAGCACCGGACTGAGCTCCCAAGGTTATAATGAGGAGCAGAAGGAGAGAGAACATGAACAAGGAAGTCAGGACCATGAGGGGTGCACCCAACCACTGAGACAGTGGGGCCGATCTATTGGGAGCTCACCAAGGTCAGCTGGACTGCTACTGAAAAAAACATGGGATAAAACCGGACTCTCGGAATGTGGCAGACAATGAGAGCTGACGAGAGGCCAAGGAGAATGGCACAGGAACTCTCATCTGGCGATGGATCGAGAGAGAGACAGAGACCCAATTTGGATCAACCGTCTGAGCTCTTAAGGTCCAAATGAAGAGCAGAAGGAGGGAGAACATGAGCAAGGAAATCAGGACCACGAGGCGTGCACCCACCCACAGTGACAGTGGAACTGATCTATTGGGAGCTCTCCAAGGCCAGCTGGACTGGGACTGAATAAGCATGGGTTGAAACTGGACTCTCTGAACATGGCGGACAATGAAGGCTGATGAGAAGCCAAGGACAATGGCACTAGGTTTCGATCCTAATACATGAACTGGCTTTGTGGGAGCTTAGCCTGTTTTGATGCTCACCTTCCTGGGCCTGGATGGAAGTGGGAGGACCTTGGTCTTCCTGTAGGGCAGGGAATTTGGACTGCTCTTCAGTAGCGAGAGGGAGGGGGAATGGACTGGGGGGAGGAGAAGAGGAGTGGGGATAGGGGAGGGGAGAGGGGGGAGGGGGCAATGTGTGGGAGGAGGGGAGGGAAATGGGAAACGGGGAGCAGTTGGAAATTTTAATTAAAAAAGAATAAAAAAAAATATATAATAAAAAAAAAAAAAAACCCAGTACCATTATCATTGGCTTCTCAGTCAGTTTTCAGTGTCAGGCACATTCAGAGAATCTTGTTTGATCACATACTCATTCAGTATTAGTCCAGCTGGACTTGCTGAGCTTCTATTATATATGTCCCGTAGTCTCTGTTTGTCAAAGCAATTCTTGAGGTCCTAACTCCCCTACTCATGTTCTCTCTCCTTATGATCTTCATCTGAACATTGGGAACTAAGTCCAGTGCTCCAATGTGTGTCAGTGTCTCTATCTCCATACATTGCTAGATGAAGGTTCTAAGGTGATGTGCAAGATATTTATCAGTAGGGCTATGGAATAAGGCCAGTTCAGGGACACCCTCATCTGCTGCAAGATGAAAGAGCTAGGCACATCTTCCAGGGCACCTGGGACCCCCTCTAGAGCCAAGTCTTTCTCCAACCCTAAAATGGTTCCCTTCCTTGTGATATCTTCTTTTCTGCTCCGATATCCATCTTTCCTCAATCTCATTCATCCCTATTCCCAATCCTCCCATTCTCCCTTCTCTCTCCCCACTGCCACCCCCATGATCCCAACTTTCACCTGGCAATCTTGTCTACATCCAGTATCTAGGAGGATAAATATATGTTTTTCTTTGGGTTCTCCTTCTTGTTTTCTTCTGTAGGATCATGAATTATAGGCCCAATGTCCGTTGCTTATGGCTTGAATCCACTTCTGATTGAGTTCATAACTTATTCATCTTTTTGTATCTAGGTTATCTCAGTAAAATGTTTTCTATTTCCATTCTTTGAATGCAAAATTCAAAATGTCATTGTAATATTGCACTGAGTGCATCTCTAAAGTGAATATATGCCACACCTTCTTTATCCATTCTTCTATTGAGGGGCACCTAGGTTGTTTCCAGGTTCTGGCTATAACAAATAGTGCTGGTATGAACATAGTTGAACAAATGCTTTTGTAGTATGATTGGGTATCTCTGGATATATTCCGCAAAATTGAAATTACTGGATTCCAAGGTTGGTTGACTCCTCTATTATACTGTATCATACATCTCTACTTCTGTCAAGGTATCTATAAGCTGCTTCCATTTTGAGGCTGTTGTCATCATTTGTTGCACATATGTTCAAAGATTGTTTAATATTGTAATATGAAGTAATAGTCTTTATGTTATATATTAAAGCAGTAAGTATTATAGGTTAATATTCACCCATGTCTTCCAAGCATATATTTACACTAATCAGGTTCTTATGATACATAGAGACTGTATTCTGTACAGATAGGTAATCATCAAACACTTAAAGGAACTGCAGAAACTGGTATTTAAATAACTTAGGGTTTTGTTGATGTGAGACACAATGGCTCTTTGCAGCACTGATCTATTCCTGAAAGAATGTTGAGCATCAGAGACACTGTACTTGGAGTTTGTACTATTCTTTGGAAAACTGGGCTTTGGTGAAGGAATTGCACTTGTTTGACTGATAAAATGCATGGTGTCTGGACTGGACAAGCAAGATACAAGAAAAATGACTGTCAAACCTTGCCAAAATAGGGTAAGATTGTTTTCAAAATCTTCCTGCCTCTATAAAAGGTCTGTCAGTTACTCTAGGACTTAGCCAAAGTGGTTTGCTTCAACATGGCAAATGAGACACTGGGTGATTTCCCAGGTAGACATATGTCTTTCTAATCTACTGGATATTTTGGAAACAGCTTTAATGCATTTATTGGCTACTCAAGTAATATTCTATCTCAATTCTCAGGCCTTGATGGAGGTGGAAGACTTGATAGTTGTAGATAACTTCCTCTTATGGTTTAGCCAACCCATTTCTAATACAAGTCTAAGACTCCTAGGAATAAAATAATCATTGAAACTTTGAGCATATATTTCTTGTTCAATATTGCCTATACTGGATACTCCCTGGGCTCCCTGCAGGGGCTCTACACCCCACATACTGCCTCTCTCTTCTTGTCCCACCCAGCTTGCATCCAGAACCCTTCTCCCTTCTGCCCCTTTTCTTATTTGGGCACATAACACCATCCAGCTCAGTCTGTCTGGTGCTGGGGGCAAATCCTCAGGGCAAGTAGGCAGGCGAGACTTCCTTTGTTTCACTGGCCTGCCTGCACCAAGCAAGGTAGGTGCTTTGTTTACGAACTACCCAACCTGTACGGAGATCTGATCTCGGCACCAGGAGAGACAGCAGTGGGGTGAGTTTGTGAATGGCGGAGGAAGCAGTCGTGGACAGGGAACTCTGAAGTTCCTCATCCCCCACCCTATACTCCCTGGGGTCCCTGCAGGGGCTCTACACCCCGAATACTGCCTCTCTCTTCTTGTCCCACCCAACTTGCATCCAGAACCCTTCTTCCTTCTGCCCCCTTTCCTGTTTGGGCACATAACACCATCCAGCTCAGTCTGTCTGGCACAGGGGGCAAATCCTCAGGGCAAGTAGGCAGGCGAGACTTCCTTTGTTTCACTGGCCTGCCTGCACCAGCAAGGTAGGGGCTTTGTTTACGATCTACCCAACCGGGATGGATATCTGATCTGGGCACCAGGAGAGACAGCAGTGGGGTGAGTTTGTGAACGGGGACGGAAACAGCCCTGGAGAGGGAACTCTGAAGTTCCTCACCCCCACCTTATACTCCCTGGGCTCCCTTCATGGGCTCTACACCCCGCATACTGCCTCTCACTTCTTGTCACACCCAGCTTGCATCCAGAACCCTTCTTCCTTCTGCCCCCTTTCCTCTTTGGGCACATAACACCATCCAGCTCAGTCTGTCTGGCACTGGGGGCAAATCTTCAGGGCAAGTAGGCAGACGAGACTTCCCTTGTTTCACTGGCATGCCTGCAACTAGCAAGGTAAGGCCTTTGTTTACAAACTACCCAACCTGCATGGATTTGATCTTGGCACCAGGAGAGCCATCAGTGGGAGAGCTAATCTCGGTACCAGGAAAGCCGTCTTTGGGCACGGAGATATGATATTGGTACCAGGAGAGACATCACTGGAGCACCAGGAGAGCTATCACTGCAGAGTGCCATCAATGGGAAGGTACATAAGTAGGCAAGGAGACCTGATCCGGTAAAAGAAGACCCATACGGTAGCATTCGGAGAAAGAGATGGGCAGGTGCCAATGCAAGAATTCACCCAACAATCTGAAAAACTATATGAAACCACCAGAACCCAGCGACCTCACAACAGGAGGACATGAACACCTTAATCATGATGAAGAAGTAGATAAAATTTACTTTATGAAAGTGATTGACACCCTTAAACAGCATGTAAAAAATGCCCTTATAGAAATGGATGAGAAGTATAACAGAAAGTTTGAAGAATTGAGTAAATCAGTGAATGACACCCTAGGAAACCAAGGAAAAACAATCAAACAAATAATGGAAACAGTTCAAGACATAAAAACTGAAATGGAGGCAAAGAAGAAAACACAAATAGAAGGCCAGCTGGACAGGGAAAATCTAGGTAAACGAATAGAGACTACAGAAGTAAGCATAACCAATAGAATACAAGAGATAGAAGAAAGAATCTCAGATTCTGAAGATACTATAGAGAAAATGAACATGCTGATCAAACAAAACAGCAAGGCCAACAAATTCTCATCAGAAAACATTCAGGAAATATGGGACACAATAAAAAGACCAAACCTATGAATAATAGGAATAGAAGAAGGAGAAGAAGTGCAGCTCAACGGTCCAGAAAATATATTTAATAAAATTATAGAAGAAAACTTTCCCAACCTAAAGAAAGATATACCTATGAAGGTTTAAGAAGCATACAGAACACCGAATAGGCTGGATCAAAAAAAAAACCATCCTCTCGCCATATAATAATCAAATAACAAAGCATACAGAATAAAGAAAGAATACTAAGAGCAGCAAAGGAAAAAGGCCAAGTTACTTATAAAGGTAAACCTATCAGACTTACACCTGACTTCTCTATGGAAACCATGAAAGCCAGAAGGTCCTGGATAGATGTACTGCAGAAACTAAGAGACCATGGATGCAAGCCCAGACTACTATACCCAGCCAAGCTTTCGTTCACTATAAATGGAGAAAACAAAATTTTCCAGGATAAAAACAAATTTAAACAATAAATAGCCACAAATCCAGCCTTACAGAAAGGAATAGAAGGAAAATCACTAATCAAGGAGTCCAACAATGACCACAATAACTCAGATATCTAGAGACCCTTTACCAGCGCAATTCAAAGAAGGGAAACACACAAAATCTACTACTAAAAAAGTGACCGGAGTTAACAACCATTGGTCATTAATATCACTTAATGTCAATGGACTCAACTCACCTATAAAAAGGCACAGACTAAGAGATTGGATACGAAAACAGGATCCAACATTCTGCTGTTTACAAGAAACACACCTCAACCACAAAGACAGGCACCTACTCAGATTAAAGAGTTGGGATAAGGCTTATGAAGTAAATGGACCTTAGAAACAAGCAGGTGTGGCCATACTAATTTCTAACAAAGTTGACTTCAAACTTAAATCAATCAGAAGAGATGGAGAGGGACATTTTCTACTCATAACAGGAACAATTCAGCAGGATGAAGTCTCAATCCTGAATATCTCTGCCCCTAATATAAAAGCACCCACATACGAAAAAGAAACATTGTTAAAACTCAAGGCAGCCATCAAACCGCACACATTAATAGTCGGAGACTTTAATACTACACTCTCACCAATGGACAGGTCAAATAGACAGAAACCTAACAGAGAAATAAGAGAATTAATGGAGGTAATAAATCAAATGGACTTAACAGACATCTATAGAATATTCCACCCAAATAGGAAAGAATATACCTTCTTCTCTGCAGCTCATGGAACCTTCTCAAAAATCGACCACATACTCAGGAACAAAGCAAACATCAACAGTTACAAAAAAATATAAATAACCACCTGTATCCTATCATATCACCATGGATTAAAACTATAATTCAGCAACAATGCTACCCCCAGAAAGCCTACAAACTCATGGAAACTGAATAGTCAACTACTGAACCATACCTGGATTAAGGAAGAAATAAAGAAAGAAATTAAAGTCTTCCTTGAAGACAATGAAAATAAAGAAACAACATACTCTAACCTATGGGACACTATAAAAGCAGTCCTTAGAGGAAAGTTCATAGTACTAACTGCCCACTTAGAGAAAACAGAGAAAGCACACTTTGGAGACTTAACAGCCCACCTGAAAGCTCAAGAAAAAAAAGAAGCAGATTCACCTAGAAGGGGTAGAAGACTGGAAATAATCAAACTGAGGGCTGAAATAAACAAAATAGAAACACAGAAAACAATTGAAAGAATCAATGAATCAAAAAGCTGGTTCCTGGAGAAAATCAACAAGATTGATAAACCCCTATCCAAACTAATCAAACGGCAGAGAGAGAATTTGCAAATTAATAAGTTCAGAAATGAAAAGGAGGACATAACCACAGACACAGAGGAAATTCAGAAAATCTTTAGATCTTACTACAAAAGCCTGTATGCCACAAAACTGAAAAATGTAAAAGAAATGGACACTTTTTTAGATAAATACCACATACCAAAGTTAAACCAGGACCAGGTGAACAACCTAAATAGACCTGTTAGTTGTGAAGAATTAGAAGCTGTTATCAAAAACTTACCTTCCAAAACAAGTCCAGGACCAGATGCTTTCAATGCGGAATTCTACAAAAACTTCCAAGCAGAGCTAATACCTATACTCCGTAATGTATTTCACAATATAGAAACAGAAGAGTCATTGCCAAATTCCTTTTATGAAGCTACAGTAACTCTGATACCAAAACCACACAAGGACATAACAAAGATAGAGAATTACAGGCCAATCTCACTCATGAACATCGACGCAAAAATCCTCAACAAAATACTGGCAAACCGAATCCAAGAACACATTAGAAAAATTATCCATTATGATCAAGTAGGCTTCACATCAGAGAGGCAGGGCTGGTTTAACATACGCAAATCTATCAATGTAATCCATCATATAAATAAACTGAAAGAAAAAACCATATTATCATTTCATTCGATGCTGAAAAAGCATTTGACAAAATTCAACATCCCTTTATGATAAAAGTCTTGGAGAGATTAGGGATACAAGGGTCATACCTAAATTTAATTAAAGCTATATACAGCAAGCCGACAGCTAATATCAAATTAAATGGAGAGAAACTTAAAGCCATCCCACTAAAATCAGGAACACGCCAAGGCTGTCCACTCTCTCCATACCTCTTCAATATAGTTCTCAAAGTTTTAGCAATAGCAATAAGACAACATAAGGGAATAAAGGGGATTCAAATTGGAAAGGAAGAAGATAAACTTGCATTATTTGCAGATGATATGATAGTGTACATGAGCAACCCCAAAAACTCCACCAAAGAACTCCTACAGCTGATAAACGCCTTTAGTAATGTGGCAGGATACAAGATCAACTCCAAAATTCAGGCACCCTCTTATACACAAAGGATATGGAAGCAGAGAGGGAAATAAGAGAATCATCACCTTTCACGATAGCCACAAAAAGCATAAAATATCTTGGGGTAACTCTAACCAAGGAAGTGTTTGACAAGAAATTTAAGGCATTGAAGAAAGAAATTGAAGAGGATACAAGAAAATGGAAGGATCTCCCTTGCTCTTGGAATGGGAGGATCAACATAGTAAAAATGGCAATTCTACCAAAGGCAATTTATATATTCAATGCAATCCCCATTAAAATCCCATCAAAATTCTTCACAGATCTTGAGAGGACAATAATCAACTTTATATGGAGAAACAAAAAACACAGGATAGCCAAAACAATCTTATACAATAAAGGATCTTCTGGAGGCATTACCATCCATGACTTCTAATCCTATTACAGAGCTACAGTAATGAAAACAGAGTGGTACTGGCATAAAAACAGAGAAGTCGACCAATGGAATCTTATAGAAGACCCGGATTTTAACCCACAAACCTATGAACAACTGATTTTTGATAAAGGACCTAAAAGTATACAATGGAAGAAAGAAAGCATCTTCAACAAATGGTGATGTCACAATTGGATGTCAACCTGTAGAAGAATAAAAATAGACCCATATCTATCACCATGCACAAAACTCAAGTCCAAATGGATCAAAGACCTCAATATCAATCTGAACACACTAACCTGATAGAAGAGAATATGGGAAGTACCCTACAACATGTGGGCACAGGAGATCGCTTCCTATGAATAACCCCAGCATCACAGACATTAAGGGCAACATTGAATAAATGGGACCTCCTGAAACTGAGAAGCTTCTGTAAAGCAAAGGACACTGTCATTAAGACAAAAAGGCAGCCTACTGACTGTTAGAAGATCTTCACCAACCCTGCAACAGACAAAGGTCTGATCTCCAAAATATATAAAGAACTCAAGAAACTAGACTTTAAAAGGATAATTAAGCCAATTAAAAAAAGGGGCACCGAACTAAACAGAGAATTCTCAACAATTGAAGTTCAAATGGCCAAAAGATACTTAAGGTCATGCTCCACCTCCTTAGCGATCAGAGAAATGCAAATCAAAACAATTTGGAGATATCATCTTATACCTATCAGAATGGCTAAAATCAAAAACACCAAGGATAGCATTTGCTGGAGAGGTTGTGGAGAAAGGGGTACCCTCATCCATTGCTGGTGGGACTCAAACTTTTGCAACCACTTTGGAAATCAGTGTGGCGGTTTCTCAGAAAAATTGGGATCAACCTACCCCTGGACCCAGCATTACCACTCTTGGGAATATACCCAAGAGATGTCCTATCATATGACAAAAGCATTTGTTCAACTATGTTCATAGCAGCATTATTTGTAATAGCCAGAACCTGGAAGCAACCTAGATGCCCTTCAATTGAAGAATGGATGAAGAAAATGTGGAATATATACACATTAGTGTACTACTCTGCGGTAAAAAACAATGACTTCTCGAATTTTGCATGCAAATGGATGGAAATAGAAAATACGATCCGGAGTGAGGTAACCCAGACCCGAAACGAAGATCATAGGATGTACTCACTCATAATTGATTTCTAGCCATGGATAGTGGCCACTGAGTCTGTAATTTCTGATCCTAAAGAAGCTAAACAAGAGGGTAAACCCAAGGAAAAACATATAGATATCCTCCCAGCTATGGGAAATAGTCATGACTGATGGGCAAAAAATTGGAATCTTGGGGGTGGGGTGGGATGGGGATGAGGGGAGATGGGGAGAGGAAAGTGTGAAGGAGAGGATGAGGGGAACTGTGGAAATCGGGGTGATTCGGGATATCGAGTTGGGATAGGGGAGCAGAGAAACTCATACCTTAGTTAAGGGAGCCACCTAAGGGTTGGCAAGAGACTTGAACTTGGAATGGCTACCAGATGCCCAGGGCAATGTCCCCAAGTAGTTCATTGGGGCACCTGAGGATAGGGAACCTGAAATGAACCTATCCTATAATCATACTGATGAATATCTTGCATATCGCCATAGAACCTTCATCTAGCGATGGATGGAGATAGAGACAGAGACCCACACTGCAGCACCAGACGGAGCTCCCAAGGTTATAATGAGGAGCAGAAGGAGGGAGAACATGAACAAGGAAGTCAGGACCATGAGGGGTGCACCCAACCACTAAGACAGTGGGGCCGATCTATTGGGAGCTCACCAAGGTCAGCTGAACTGCTACTGAAAAAACATGGGAAGAAACCGGACTCTTTGAATGTGGCAGACAATGAGAGCTGACGAGAGGCCAAGGAGAATGGCATGGGAACCTTCATCTGGCGATGGATCGAGAGAGAGACAGAGACCCAATTTGGAGCAACGGTCTGAGCTCTTAAGGTCCAAATGAGGAGCAGAAGGAGGGAGAACATGAGCAAGGAAATCAGGACCACGAGGCATGCACCCACCCACTGTGACAGTGGAACTGATCTATTGGGAGCTCTCCAAGGCCAGCTGGACTGGGACTGAATAAGCATGGGTTGAAACTGGACTCTCTGAACATGGCGGACAATGAAGGCTGATGAGAAGCCAAGGACAATGGCACTAGGTTTCAATCCTAATACATTAACTGGCTTTGTGGGAGCTTAGCCTGTTTGGATGCTCACCTTCCTGGACCTAGATAGAAGTGGGAGGACCTTGGTCTTCCTGTAGGGCAGGGAATTTTGACTGCTCTTCAGTATCGAGAGGGAGGGTGAATTGACTGGGGGGAGGACAAGAGGAGTGGGGATAGGGGGAGGATACCAGGGGGAGGGGACAATATATGGGAGGAGAGGGAGGGAAATGGGAAACGGGGGGCAGTTGGGAATTTTAATTAAAAAGAATTAAAAAAATGGAAAAAATATTGCCTATACTGGCTATTAATCTAACTTTTATACTTGATATCTGTTCTTATTATATGTAGTCCTGTATTGGTTTTGAACATTCTTATTAGGTAAAAGGGGAGGTGATGTGGAAACTCCTTTGGCCAATGGCCTTTGAGAGGCTGGACCATGTGTGGTGTGACTTTGTGGTACCAGAAACTCTTAGGAGAGCCCATTCTGCCTCTTGTGCAAAGCAACAGACTCTCATCAACCAGGGGAGCTACTGGGAGAAAAAGATTCAAAGAGTGTGGTACACTTCCATGATTTTTTTCTTACTGAAGGGTTGCTGACAGGAGGAGTTACTGTGGGTAACTCTCCAGGTTTTCTCCCTTACTTATGAGCTAATGGTAGTAAGACTGGCAATTCTGTCTTAGGAAAGTATCTTTTAGGTCATATGCTTACTTGGGACAGCTGGCAAATGAAGCTATCATGAGTTTGATGCTCTTCCAGCCCTCCTGTTTCTTTTGAAGTTGTTGGCACCATATGTGGCCTTATGCCCAAGCGAAGAACTTTTTCCCGTTGAAGTGGCCATCGAGGAAAGGTGCTCTAGGCCTTAGCTCTTATTGGGGAGCTATTAGCAATTGAAACTGCCATCAGATATGTTTTCCTGGACTTATCAAACACTGAGTTCTTATTGGAGTAGTGGATGGAGGATGGGGAAGGGAGAAGTTGGCAGGAGTGGAAGGACAGCGGATTGATTTAACTCGGGTATGTAAAATGAGATCGTCCTAAAAAGAAAAAAAAGAAAGAAAAACACCACTGCCAGAAGAGGCCCAGACATTTATTGGGGAGGTACTGACAGCTGAATCTGAAATCAATGAAGTGCATTATTCTCTATCACTTTACTTATAGACTACTGACAGTTGAAGCTGCCATGGAGGATGTGCTTTCCAGGCAATATCTTATACTGCCTAGGCCAACTTGCTTCTGGATGCACTATGGTAACACCCACAGTGGTATAACTGTTCTGTATCAATTAGCAGTAATAGCCCCATAGACATTCACTTATTCCATTCAGATAGCCACGGTTCCATCTTTCCATATGACTCAAGGTTAATAGCTAGTTTAAAGGTAAAGCAAACTGTGATGAGCAGCAAGTGACAGAAACCCACTGGAAACACTAGGAGCCAAAAGTGGTGATTCTTTGCTGGGGCATGGTGCATCCTGGCATATGAGGAGGAGGAAGGTGTCATATACAAGCAAGGACTCAGAAGCCCCCAATTCTCATCTCTGCCCTTCCTTCTTTATTGCCTGCTTGATGGCTTACATGCCTCATCACTTCCTCTTAGATCAGATTTCAATAAATGACAGATGTCACTTGTCATATTAACTGCTGCTTATCTAATATTTAAGAAAGCATTATCTGTGTTTACTTATATTCATCAGGCACTTCAAGCTCAAGTCCTGATTGATTATTTCTCCTTGCTGTGCTCTATTGGTCTTTGGATTGCTTTCATGATTCTGAAAAAATTCCTGTCTCAAATTTCTCCTCCAGAATTCCCACAATGGTTAGTGTTCTTTCTCAAGACAAACAAATGACATTATTATTATTATTACTATTATTACTATTGTTATTGACGTTACTTTTATTATTGTTGTTGTTTTTCTGTTGTGATTTTATCCTGAAAACTTATCCACAGGGATTCACTGGGGTTCTCAATTGTACAAAGAGAGATTTCTACAAATGATTACTTCAACTCCATGCTTTCTAATCATTTTATTATTTGTCTGATTGTGTTCATTGCAGCCAAATTACTGTTTTCCAACTGAGGCCTTAGTCTAAGACACTGTATGTGACCTGTCCCTATTCCATAGCACATTCCCACACTTTTTGTTCAGACTGTGACACGCTTATACAATTCATTTTCTCTTTGTTGAACAACCTCTGGCTGGTATTATTTCATGTCCTTGTTCCAAGTTCTGTTTGTACTTCCAATGGGTCCTTTTAAATATCCAGGCTGTTTCTTCACAAGTGATGGTTTCTTTGATCATCAGGATGAGCTGCAGTTGCTTCATTTCAAAGTTGTTTCTTCTGCATCAAGATGCTGACACTTTGCAAATAGCCATTTTCTTTTACTTCCAGTCACCGGCAGAATCCATTAACAATTCTTACCTGAGCCAATTAAGGCATATATGGTGGCTGCCAGGTGGTGGGGTTCTAATTTCATGATTCCTTTGTGTTTATGAGTTGGAATGCCACCCCAAGGACCCAGTTTTCTCCTCCACTGTTTTTTTAATAAAAGCAGTTGGGATTAAGAAACATTTTCTTCCAAAGATTTAAAATGGCAGCTAATATTGTTTTCTGCGATGTTAAATTGTCCCTGGTCAGCAACCAACAAGCCTTCATGCCATCTCATGTTTTCCTTTTGACATTTGTGTTGTTTGAGAACTTAGTTACTCCCTGGATGCATGAGATATTTTAGGCTTCTGCCTTCTGCTTCCCTCTGCCTATCAATCCACCATTTCTCCATGGAGTGCTGTTATCTTCTTCTTCGGGGAATGATATCAGAAGTTAAACCCCAGCACTTGGAATGATGAATACTGAATGAGTCTGATGTTTGCATCTGTGGCCTTTCAGAGAACTAACATCAGGAAAAGCCTTTTATATAAACGCACATACACTCACTACTGTATACACGTGAACACCTATAGGTCAGCACATGAGTTTTCTCACTTGTTCTCCCTGATCTACTTCGTGCTTAGAGTTCCCATTGCATCTCCTTTCCATTTTAACACTCACTTTTCTAGTGGAAAAGCTGTTGCTCTCATTCCTCAGTATCCTGATATGGTTTTATTGCTAAATCACCTACTAGACTGTGAAAGACACAATCTAAACAGGGCTCAGTGTGTGTGTATAGAGTAAGTTTGAATCTTTATTCTGAGAAGTTATAATCAATGTGTCAGGAAGTTACTTACAGCTACTGTTAGTAGTATTGTGCATTGGAGGCACATTACTCATTCCGCATATCAAGAACTAGGCAGCTGAAGGAATCTTCTCTGTCTTTTCCTGGGTCCTAGAAGCCATGAGACTTTCAATAATGTATTAATTATATTTCTTTTAATCTATTAATATCATCTCTCTCATTATTCATCTATCCATCCATCCTTCCATCTATCCATTTATTCCTCATTTGTTTACCAAATATCTAACACCAGTCTCTCTGTCTATCTATCTTTCTATTTATCTTTTCTTAGTTATGGTTTCTACTGCTGTGAAGAGATAACATGACCACCATCAGTCTTATAAAGGAAACCATTTAATTGGGTTCTGACCATTAACATCATGGCAGAATTATACCAGACTTCAGGGAGATATGGCGCAGGAGAAGGGAAGAGATCTACATCCAGACCCTTGGGGAGCAGGAAGGAAGAATAAAACACTGGACCTATGTTGAGCTTCAGACATCAAAGAGTATCTCTGGTGACACTCTTTCTCCAACAAGGCCACACCTCCCAATAATGTCACTCCCCATAGGCTGATAGAGTATCATTTTTATTCAAACCACCACATATCTATTAATCATTTATATTTGGATGATCAATTATTATTTACCATCGCGCTATAATTTATCTGTCACATATGTGTATATTTGTTACTCTATCAGTCATATATCTATCCATCTATCTACTTATCTACCTATGTTAACTCCTATTTAATCACACTTTCAATCTATTAGGTGTATCTATGTATCTATTAGTCTTTCTATGTATTTATCTCTGTATCTCTAAGATATGTATAATTATTCCTCTGTACATGTTTCCTCTATGTTTCTATATTATTCTATTGATGTATCAATCAATCTATCTGTATATATCTGTATGTTGATTATTATATTAATCAATGTCCATTTATATAATTCTTTCTGTCCATTAATCTATCTATTCTCTATCTATTTTCCATCTATATAACTTTTTATCTATCTACAATCTCTCTATGTGCTTGTCAATTTTCATGTCGGTTATTTCCCAGTATTAAGTCATAACCTTTTAAAGTTCCCACCATCCACTCTTCCCTGTGTTTTGCCCATAAGATTTTGATCAAGATCTTTCTGTTAACCAAAGCCTCTGACAACAATGGTATTAAATTATTGACCTTAATTCTGCTTGACAAACTACTCTTAGTAGAAGGATTTAACATTTGCTGAACCTAGACTCAGATCTCACACAGTATGCCAAGCAGATCCAACTGTGATGAGATATTGACAAATCTCCAGCTGCACCCATTGGGTAGTGTCTACACTATAGGCATTCCTGTGAACGTAAGATGACAATGTTTAAGAGCACTGTAGCTCTGGAGACAAGGAGAGATCTTAGGGTAAATGTCACTGAGTTCTCTGTTTCCTTCTGCTTAAAAAGGCCAGATTCTGCATTCTTGAAAAAAGGGTCCCATGTGCATTTGGAATAATTGTGATCCATGGTATTTGTCAGCTTCTTTGTTGCTTTCAAAGGACATACACTCTTCTTTCTACTTATCTTCCCCAGCCATCTATTGTGGTATCATTCAGTTGAACACTCATAGAAATACACTTCTGAAAGACTGTCTGCCCACATTAGTGTGAAGTCTAGCCCTTCCCAGATCAGGAGATGAAGAGTTATTTCCCCCGACAGATGATTTCCGTGCATCTTCGGCAGTGGATGATAGTGCTGTGATGTTGATCATGGCAATTTCTTTTTCAATTTGCTGAGAGAAGGGAGTGATAGATATACATGGATGATGGTAAGGAGCAGAAATCTAAGCAACTGCAGGAAGAGAGGAAACACGGAAACAGCGACACTGAGAAACATACAACAGGGTTGTGAGTCAGGGACAGCCTTGATTTGCTATAGGATACTTATCCTTGCACTTGAAACTCAAGCTGGTAGAAATGTCAGTGTCTCTTTAACAGCTCCCGTAGGACATAAAGGGATGCATAAGCTGGCTTCATTCTCCAGAGCCCATCATATCCCCTAGTCTCGCAGGAGACTTTTCAGTTCCAAGTGATAAAACACAATTCAAACTGGCTTTAGGGAAAGCCAAAGTTTAGTTAAAGCAAAAATTCATCTAGGCATCAAAAGACAGTGAGTAACCTCAGATGGAACTGGAATGGTGATTAAAAAGTCTTGACCAGGATGCAGGTCTTGATTTCTAATTTTTTGTACTGACATTATAATGGACACAATGTTAAGATGTTTTCCCTGGCTGTTTTAAGGTCATTTGAGTTTTTCCAAAGCCTAAAGTGGTCAGTTGAGGTAACTCTAACAAAAACTTTATGCCATAAAATGACTGATATAGCTAAATGAGGAAGATAGAACATACAGTGTCCAACAGTTTGCCACGGCAAGGCAGGAAAAGCCACCCATGCATGGATTTGGAGGAGAGTTTCAGAGAGAACTAAAGGGAAGGGGCAGGAAGGTCCATGTGGCAGATGGGGTATACAAGTGCTTATTTATAATCAGTACTCTGTTTAACTTTGTGATATTGTTTTCTTAATTAGAACACCATTGGAATTCTGTAGTCACTGTGCTGTGAATTCATAAATGAGCAATCACTTTCTATATGAGTCTAAAGTTAAGACTAACATACTGAAAAGAGATTTTCTTTGTCAGTGATAAATCAGCTGTGTGTATACAGGCCTGAGTTCAGACTCCAGAGACCTTATTCAAAGCTTCCCAGCATGGTAGTGTGTGCTTGTAATGTCACTGCTTGAGAGGCAGACACTGTGGATTCTGGTACTGACTGGCCAAACTGCATCTTCTATGCAGAATATCCTAGGTCCCTGTAAGTGATACTGTCTAAATAAGCATGGTAGATGATTTCTGAGGAATGACCACTGAAGTTGTCCTTTGGTCAAATCACACACAGAGACACACAAGCACACACACACACACACAGGAAAAGCCACCAAATAACCTTCCAAACCATATAACTGCAGATGTACAAATGCTAATTGGTTAATACAATTGGCATTATTTTTGTGTCAATGTCAGTCATTTGTGCAAGATTAGATGATTGAACAGTGCCCCTTCCAATGGGAATAATGAGATTTTTGCTATTGGGTGGCTTAATTATCTTCACCCCAATCAACTTTCTGGAATCTTCCAGCTACCAGGGTCCCATCCCATTTTAAGAACTCCATCTATTAACATCTCCATAAGGTCTCAAAGAGTGTCACTGCTACTGGCTGTTAAATATATTGGAGCTGCTTTGGAGTGGTTGGGAAAAGAAGCCAGCTCATCAGGTGTGTAGTACATTAGTTGAAAAATTCACATTATCGTTATGAGACCTGGAAGTAAGAGGGAGAGAAGAATGAACTATATGAGAAATACAGCAGGTGAACATGACAGGAGCTGTAATGGGAAGAATTTGTTTCCTTTAAAGCATGGAGAAAGACTTGTGAAGATGGACAGCATAAATGGTTGTCAACTTGTAGAAGAAGAAAAATAGATCCATATTGTTCAGCATGCACAAAGTGCAACTACAAATGGATTAAAGACTCAATATTAATCTGACCACATTGAACTTGATAGACGAGAAGTTGAAATGAATCTGCAATACATGGACCCAGGAGACTACTTCCAGTGTTGAACCTGAGTAGCATAGACAATGAGACCAAAAAGGAATAAATGTGACACCTCCTGAAAGTGAGAAGCTTCTGTAATGCAAAAGACATTGTCACTAAGACAAAAAGGCATCCCTTTGAATGTGAAAAATCTTCACCAGTCCGTAATCAAAATTCTGATCTCCAAATATGTAAAGAAATCCAGAAACTAGACATTAACACTTAAATTACTACAATTAAAAAGGGGTACTTAACTAAACACAGAATTCTCAACAGAAGACTTTCAAATGGGCAAAAGACAATGTCATGCTTAGCCTTTTTAGCAATCAGGGAAATGCAAATCAGAACATCTCTGCTATACCATGTTACAACTGTCAGAATGGCTAAAATCAAAAACACCAATGATAGACTATGCTGAAATGGATGTAGAGTAGAGAAACACCCATCCCTTGTTGTCAGGAATGCAGACTAGTGCAACTACTTGGGAAATCAATGTGGCAGTTTTTCATGAAACTGGGAGTCATGCTACCTCAGAACTGAATAATTCCATTGTAAGAGCATTGTGCTCTTGAATATAGTTCCCTGCTTGTTTGAAGTAAAAGAGTGACTACTATTTTTAATAAAAATGATTAAATTTCTTTTTATGAGTGTGAGTTTATCTGCACATTAGTGTGTTCACCATGTGCATTCAGTGCTTGTGTTGGCCAGGGTCAGATGTTTTATAACTGGAGTTACAGATGTTTGTATGAGTGGGAGGAATTGAAACCCTGTCCTCTGGTAGACAAGCAAGTGACCTTAAATGCTGAGCCATCTCTCTCATGCAAGAATGATAGTTCCCTTTCAGGGGAAGGCCTAATTACTAACAGGCCTAACCACCAAAACCTTTGGAGGATATTTTGTAGTCCTAACAGGAGTCCAGGTGGTGGGTGACTCACTCAGTCGCCCTCCCTCCCCTTCTCACTCTTGTCACCTGCTTGCTATCTTGTGCCCTTTTCTCTCTTGCTTAGGACACAGAACTCTTGAACAACACCATCCTCCCTGGAAACGTCATAGGGTTCAAGAAGAAAATTTTGTGTTGGATGTCTTGGAGTATCTGGAATGCTGGTGGCCTGATAAGGATTTTGTGAAGGTACCAGAGAAACACTCATGTCTGGTGTTTCATTCTATCTGTCTTTAAATCTCCAGAATGTTTTCTTTCTTTTTCTCTCCCTTCACCTTCACCATGTTCACACTTCTCTCTCATGCATGTTCTGTCTGAATGTCTGTCATTTGAAGCAATGGAGATGACCTTACAGAAGAGGAGATTATTGTCAACAAAGAAGCTTTTGTTTCCTTTGCTGGTTTTTGGTCTCAACAAATGATCTCTTCCCTTTTCCCTCTTCTTCCTTCCTCTCTGTCTTTCTCTTAAGTGGGCTGCTTCCTTTATTTTGGCAACCAATATATCATTGCAGGTTTTACCCACTGGCGATGCCTAGTTGAATTATTTACTGAGTCAGCTTTCTTTATGTACCCTACTTTCCTGCAGCAGCTGTCTGCATTATCTGGGTGAAGTCTCAAACCATTAAACCCTCTTTACTTTGGCTTAAAACTAATTTGGGGTCAATGTAAGATAATAAAACACACGAGCTTGATGAGTTAAAATTTTATTAATATACATTAAAATAAAAGACTATTAAAATAAAAAGTCTCATCATGCACATTCTGGCTTAATTTGAATACCAGCAAAGTAACACCCATATTGCATTTGAGATATCTGGACATGGGATACTTCTAAACAATTCTCTTCATTTGTGATCAATATTTTGACTCCAATTTCTTTCAGAAACTTCTGGAAATTTCATTGTCCTTACTTTCTGTCAAGAATCTTAAAAATTAGTATTTATGTTGCCCCCTTTTTCTTTGCATATTGGTTGCTCATTGCTCTTCTTACAGAAACTGCAGAGAAAACAGGTTCTATATTTTAATCAATCAGAGAGCTCCCAGTTCCAATTGGCTCAGATAGTGTAGGATAATTAAATTCACCCAAAGATCCTGCTCTTCACATCTCATCTGCTTCTTTTGAGAGGTGAAATGAGACCTGGTCTTAGGCTTTTCCAACTTATATTATTCATCTGTTAATGTGGAGGTTACAAGACAGCTGTCTAGACTCATGTTCTTCCTTCCACTCTCTGGGTCTTTGTTTTCTGGGTCTGGGCTGGTTTAATACTTATAATATGGCCTTGCCTTAGAACTCCTGGCAATCCTTGTGCTCGTTAGGTATAAAATTAAACAAAGTAAGGGCTTCCATATTAGGAGTCAAGAAAAACCTGAGTTTAGGAGATAGGTACATATGAGACAGACTGACAATGCATATCTTCACACATGGAAACACACACAGCCATATATTTGAGACAGGTTATCTCATTGAACCAGATGGTTACTGATTTTTCCAGAACAGGTGGTCTAATTGGTGTATTAGTATGGATATGGTTGACTCTAGATCAAAGAGAGGTAGCTTACTGCCAGACTTGGCCCAGAAGCGCCTAAGGATGTGTATGTGTGCCTTCATACATATGGAAGCTGTTTCATTCTTTGTGTGTGTGTATATATGTGTGTGTGTATTCATGAATGTGAGTGCAAGTGGGCATTGCCACAGTAAGCATGTGGGCTTGAGTAGAGGGGAGGACAACCCAGCATATCAGTGGTTTCTTTCCATTTTGTTTGATATGGTGTCTTTGTTGTTTTTGTTGCTTATTCAAGGCTAGTTCACTAGCAAGCTTCTAAAGAGTCTCCTGTCTCCACCTCCCAATTCATCTTAAGAGAACTGGACTTGCAGATACTTGTACACATCCTGATTTTAAGTAGATTCTGAGAATTCAGTCACAGTGCCTTTCACTTTCATGGCAAGTGTTTTGCCTACTGTGCCAACTTCCTGGCCCATGAGTTAATTAATGTTACTATTATTTAATTCAGTAACATTTCTATTAGCCATAGTTTTCTAGAGTAACAGAACTCATAGAAAAAGTTTTAACACAATGGTTTATAGGTTGTGGCCTTGTTAATCCCACTATGAAAGGAATGTCCAAAAGCAAAGTAGGTATTCAGTCTGAGACTCTGAATGTGTCAGCTAGTCTTTGGTACACACCAGAATTATAAAGAATTCTGTGTTAATGCTGGTGAGGGAATAGCCTTGCCTTTGAGAACAAGCAGGCAGAGAAAGAGATTCCTCCTTCCATCTCCTTTATATAAGCTGCCAGAAGATGGTGTGGCCCAGACAAAAATGCCTCTTCCCACCTCAAAAGAGTCCTATCTCAAAGATCCAGATTAGGAGTGTGTCTTACCACTTCAAAATTGAAATTAAGAAGAAATACCCCTCCATAAATATGCCCAGTCATTAAAATACTTATTAACTCTAAATGTAGTCAAGTTGACAACTAAGAATAGCCATCCCATCATTATGAATATATTGTCTATTCATATAGAAATCTGTATTTCTACCTCATAAAATCCTCCAAGGTTGTATGGCCACAGATCTACTTCACTTCCTATGAGACTTTTCTTAAGTCGGGCAGAGATGCCCCTTCATTGGAATGTCAATCCTGTTCACTGCAATCTACACCACCAGTTTAACTCCTTGTGGGGGTGCAGGGATATCACATTTACATGCTGATTTTCTGGTTTAGATTTTGCAGGAATATAGAAAGGTTATTATTCAGGGCCCCTCTTTTATAAAATAATGGGACACATACTACAGTTCATCCCATCACTCTGGTGGCAAAGTCTTTCTATGTAAAATCTGAAAGCGGCATTGGGAAGTGTGTGACTTAGCAATGATGTGAAGGGATGGAGGATTCTGGAAATCCAATCACAGAAGGAAATATTGAGTAAGGTAGGTGGCCAACTGGCCAGTCAACTCCAGAGGAATAAAATGTCATTGTATCAGGGGCCATCATAATGCTCTTCACATCTGTCAAGGACCAATGTGGGATAGATGCAGTATGAATTTGCCTTTCAGCTCCTCAGAGTGTGGGTTCATTCTCAGTGGAAAGAAAAGTATGGTCATGCACTTAGTTCCTTGGTTAAGATTTTAGACTTTGGCAATAAATTCAGATCTTGATTCCATCCTTCCTTTCTGTTGGAACATTGTTAGACTGTGTAACATGTCTAAGCCTAGCTTCCTTATGTCTTAGGAAGAGAGGAGACAGGATTCAAAAGGCCAAATGAGATAGTGGACAGGGTTCTTATAGAAAGATTTCTTCTAATGTCATTGTGTGAGGCAGGCCAAAGTGATGGAGTAGGGCTGTATGTCTATAGGTTTATAAAGAAACTGCCTTGGCCCTTTTGATAGGAAAGCAGGTTAGATAGGCAGAGTAAACAGAACAGAATGCTGGGAGAAAGAAGCTGAGTAAGACAGATGCCATGCCACCCCTCTCTGAGACAGAAGCAGCTTAAGAATCTCCCTGGTAAGCCAGCAGATCATGGTGCTACACAGATTATTTGAAAGGGCTCTATCAAGATGTGAGAATTAGCTAATAAGAGGCTAGAAATAATGGGTCAAGCAGTATTTAAAAGAATACAGTTTCTGTAAAATTATTTCTGGAAAAGCTAGCCAGAGCTGGAGACAGGTGGCAGGATGCAGCTGGCTATTCCTATAACACCAAAGAGCAGTCAAAGTTAAGGTCAAAGCTATGCCACTGAAATGTGTATAATATAAATTGGAAACACAGTTGTTTAAAAAGATGAGTGTAACATTTTATGGAAATGTGTATGCATGCATGCAGAGGCCAGAATTAACCATGGGTGTCTTTCTTAGTTACTCTCTGTCATGTTTAAGATACATCATTTCTTTGAACCTGGAGCTGACCAATTCCCCTTGACCAAAGAGTGAGACTCAGAGACCCAGGTGGGGCTCTCTCCTCAGAACTGAGTGGTGCGTTTTTATCTTTAATTCTGAGATTCTTGCACAAGTTGAAGGGATCAATTTTTTTTATGTTTTTATTAATTTATTTATTTAATTATTAAAGATTTCTGCCTCTTCCCCGCCACCATCTCCCATTCCCTCCCCCTCCCCAATCAAGTCTTCCTTCCTCCTCAGCCCAAAGATCAAGCAGTTTTCTCTGCCCTGTGGGAGGTGCAAGGGCCACCCACCTCCATCCAGGTCTATTAAGGAGAGCATCCAAACTATCTGGGCTCCCACAAATCCATTACGTGCAATAGGATCAAGAACCCCTTGCCATTGTTCTTCAGTTCTCAGTAGTCCTCATTGTCCATTATGTTCAGCGAGACCGGTTTTGTCCCATGCTTTTTCAGTCCCCGGCCAGCTGGCCTTGGTGACTTCCCGATAGAACATCCCCATTTCCTCAGTGTGTGGGTGCACCCCTCGCGGTCCTGAGTTCCTTGCTCATGCTCACTCTCCTTCTGCTCCTCCTTTGGATCGTGAGACTTCAGTCCAGTGCTCCAATGTTGGTCTCTGTCTCCGTCTTCTTTCATCGCCTGATGAAGGTTAATATTCAGGGGGATGCTTATATGTTTTTCTTTGGGTTCACCTTCTTATTTAGCTTCTCTAGAATCACAAATTATAGTCTCAATGTCCTTTATTTATGGCTAGAAACCAAATATGAGTGAGTACATCCCATGTTCCTCTTTTTGGGTCTGGCTTACCTCACTCAGGATAGTGTTTTCTATTTCCGTCCATTTGTATGCAAAATTCAAGAAGTCATTGTTTTTTACTGCTGAGTAGTACTCTAATATGTATATATTCCATACTTTCTTCATCCATTCTTCCATTGAAGGACATCTAGGTTGTTTCCATGTTCTGGCTATTACAAACAATGCTGCTATGAACATAGTTGAGCATATACTTTTGTTGTATGTTTGGGCATCTTTTGGGTATATTCCCAATAGTGGTATTGCTGGGTCGAGAGGTAGGTTGAACCCGACTTTCCTGAGAAACCACCACACTGCTTTCCAAAGTGGTTGCACAAGTTTGCATTCCCACCAGCAATGGATGAGAGTGCCCCTTTCTCCACACCCTCTCCAGCAGAGACTATCAATGGTGTTTTTGATTTTAGCCGTTCTGACAGGTGTAAGATGCTATCTTAAGGTTGTCTTGATTTGCATTTCTCTGATTGCTAAGGAAGTTGAGCACGATTTTAAGTGTCTTTTGGCCATTTGAACTTCTTTTGTTGAAAAGTCTCTGTTCAGCTCAGTGCCCCATTTTATAATTGGATTGATTAACCTTTTATGGTCTAATTTCTTGAGTGCTTTGTATATTTTGGATATCAGACCTTTGTCAGTTGCGGGGTTGGTGAAGGTCTTCTCCCAGTCAGTGGGTTGCCTTTCTGTCTTAGTGACAGGGTCCTTTGCTTTACAGAAGCTTCTCAGTCTCAGGAGGTCCCATTTATTCAATGATGTCCTTAGTGTTTGTGCTGCTGGGGTTATACATAGGAAGTGTTCTCCTGTGCCCATGTGTTGTAGAGTACTTACCACTTTCTCTTCTATCAGGTTCAGTGTGTTTGGACAGATATTGAGGTCTTTAATCCATTTGGACTTGAGTTTTGTGCATGGTGATAGATATGGATCTATTTTCATTCTTCTACAGATTGACTTCCAGTTTTGCCAGCACAATTTGTTGAAGATGCTTATGTTCTTCATTTGTATGGAAAGCACCTTACTGACTGAGCCATGGCTGAAGAACAAGACAGTTGGTTAAAAAGTATTGAGCTCTGAGTTAATATTCTGAATCAGAAAAGGGAATGGTGTGACCTTAAAAAAATGTTGGGGAGATTGAGATGAGAGACATTAAAACATGAATGCCTTTGCTTCCTCCCCTCAAGACTCCTGGTGGATGTGTCCAGAGGGCTACTGAATTATCACAGCATGGGGAAACGCCGAACTGTGAAGTCTGTTTGGGCTCAGGTCTTGATATCAAATTTAGGTTGTAAATATATAAAAGTGTACATCCAGAGTAGCATGCTATGGTTGGTCTATCCCAGTAGTATATTGCATTTCAAAGCAGATGTTAATTTCTGCTCATTAGAGGGGCATGACAGCAGATGCTCAAGGCAGAGATGCATTGTTATAGATGCTTAAGGCAAAGAAATATTGCTCCAGATGCTCAAGGCAGAGATACATCATTTTAGATGCTTAAGGCAGAGATTCATTACATGGGATTGAAATGGCATTCCATCTCCTGAGCTTTGACTGCCAGGATTTGTGGCTCATTAACCTTTAAAAATGCTTTCATTATCTTCCTCGAATTGGGAAATGGGGTTCTTCATTTTCAGTTACCACCTTTGTCTCATCACTGCCTATATTTCGCATAGTCTCAGTTTTTCTACTTTCTGATTAGGAAAGCCATCTTTTGCAGTCTTAGCTTCTTCCAGAATGTAACTGAATATATTCTCTGGAACTCTGCAACTCCCCATGGTGTTACATGTCTTAGCTTTGGTATTATGTCCTCAGCTTCCATTGATGCTCAGAATTCTTCATCTGTTTCTTGTTGCTGCCAATGTGATTGTGGCCATGTATGTCATATCTCAAGCTGGATGCTCTATCTGTTTTTATTATTCCTGCAAGTGGTTCAATGCACTGTACCTGAGATAGAGACTCCTCTGGGGGAGAAGACGAGCAAAGAGGACATTTTGATGCCCTGGTATTACAATGCCAGATGAGATGCTTCCCCAAGCAGCAAGCATCCTGTTCATATGATCAGAAGAAAGGCAGATGTGACAGTGTAGACTGACATCATAACATCATGGAAGATGCATTTTTTCCCAATTATGTTAGTTTTGAATCTTCCCCAAGTGTCCTTCATAAGCCATTTGTTACATCAGTGAGACTTTTTGTTGAGACTCTAGAGAGATATGCCTCCTTCTGCCAATGGTGAGGATAACTCCAGGGAAAAAGGTCATCTGTGCCACACTCTAGCTGGCCCTCTCAGAGTAGAAACTTCCAATGCTTGGGCAAGCTGCTTGGAGATTTTGTGGCCTAAACAGGAGTAGTGACTATGGAAAACGCTGTGGCTGTTTCCTACTTAGCTCAGGTCTCCTCTTCCATTTTGAAATCCTACAGGGTAGTGCTCTCATGCTCCCTCTCCTTTTCTTTTATCTCTCCTGTGTGAACCCATAATTTTACTTTCTTATCTGACTCTGACCCTTCCATCTCCACATATAAAGTTCTTTAATGCCAATATGTAGTTTTGGTTGATAGATTCTATCCTGCAGGAAAGCTACTTAGATAGGAAGCAAACAACTCAAATTAGCTATAGAGAGTTTGATAACCTGAGCAGATTCACAAGGCAACGTCCTCCAAACAGTATATTGGCAGTAAATATATAACCGAGCAATCATCACAGACAAATAGAGATGCTTACATGAGGCTCAGATCAACTGAGCCAAAGATTAAAAAAAAAAACACTCTTCAGATCATTGATCTGCCTCAAGGCTGCACAGTGAATTTCAGGTTCTCAGCCTTACTGAACTATTAACCATGCTGGGGTGGGCTTTGTTGTACCAACTGCTATTGAGTCATTTCTACTGTAAGTGCTCGCTCACCAATTTTCCTGTAAGTAACCCGAAAATTATTCATTGGTTCACCTAGTTAGACTTTGTCTATTGTTAGTTCCATATCTCTGGTGTGTAGCCAATTTATTCATACAACATAGGTTTTACCCAGACAAGCCATCTCAGGATAGTCAATGAATCTGCAATACCCTTTGTTGGTGGAGGCCACTCATTAGTTAGTTTCCTGACCACCTTGACTTGAAATAATCACATAAAACCTATATTATTCACAACACTGTTTGGCCAATAGCTTAATCGTATTTCTAGATTCCTCCCTTATTCTAAACAAACCTATTTGCATTTATCTGTATCACCAGTAGTTCATGTCTTACCAACAAATTTTTGGCAACTCCAGAGAAGGTGTTCTTCCATGGTGGTGTCTATTTGGCTTCTCCGACCCTACCCTGTTTCTCCTATCATTGTTTACTTTTACCACCTAGGTCTATTCTGCTAAGCTACTGTCTGAAACAACATTATTCATTAACCAATAAAAGCAAACATAGACAGAAGGACTTCCCAAACCAACCCTTTGTCCAATGTATTAATTCCAAGGACTGGTATAAAATTTTCTAATAAAACAAATACTTGAAAGGGGTTGATGTTTATTCTCAGGATCTGGAATAAATGTGTTGGTGGGGACCCTACTTCCTCAAGATGTGCTAGGAAAGTTGGCTTTTGATATTCCTCAGTATGTATTAGTTCTCTTACTGTTTCCTTTGTTTTGTGAGCACACCACTGTTTCCCTGTGTCTCTTTTGATACAGAGGTTTGCCATTGAATTTAAAGACCATCTTATCCTGAGATGACACATTTTTGTGAATCTTAAGCTTCTATTTGCAAAGTAATATTTTTAAATTATGATCCCTCTCAGTGGAAGCTAAAACTTGGATATATCACTTTTATGTCCTGGTTTCCTGCTGTACTGTGTATTTACAAATTCTAAGGATTAAGACTGTGTTACTTGGCAGGAGTCACTACATTTTAGGTGACCCTGTGTGATTGGTTTTTCCTTTCTTAAATAGAATCTTTAATGATCTTGAGAGAAAGGAAATGAAATGCTATTTCAATATGTTAAATATTCTTTCTTCCTTGGGCATCTGTCCTTCTGAGGGTTGTTTTTGTTTTAATCTCATGTATGTACTTACAAAATGTAATGGTTTCATTCCATCTGCTATGCAAAACATTGTGGCAAATAAACAAGCCAGCAAAAAACATCAACACAAAAACAACTTAAGGGAGAGAAGGTTTTATTTTGCCCAGAATTTCAGAGGGATTGTTTCAATAGCTATTGAAATGGCAGAGCAACAGGAGTCTGAGGCTCACTGGCCACATTGCATTAACAATTAAGAAGCAGAGAGAGATCAGGAAGTCGGGTGAGTCTATAGATTCTTAGAGCCTATCTTCAGTGTCCACTTCCTCCAGCAATTCTCTGCCTCCTAAAGGTCCGGCAACCACTTCAAAGAGCACCACCTGTTTGGGAAAAAATGTTCAAATATGGGAGCTTATGGGGGACATTTCTCACTCAAACCACAACATGTTCTATGCCAATAGATTCCAGAACTAACCAGTAAAATCTATTATCACCCATGATGGGCAGCTTGTTATACTCAGGAGGAGATAAATATAAACGCATGCACAACTTGAAAATGGCTCCTGTAACTTTAGGCTGTCATAATTACATGCATAACATATAGGTATCAGGTCTGTTCATAATAATGCAACCTTGAAAGTCTAATCAATCTTAATATTTTAAAGTCTATTTAATATTTTATTAAAATATAATATTTTAAAGTCTAACCACAATCAAGGATCCTGCTTCGGAAGAAGCTGGTTTGTGGGAGAGAAGAGGCAACGACGTGAATAACACAGAAAAGGATAAAGTGTTCTCTAGCTTGATGAGCTGTTTGAGGAGATGGTCATTGAAGCTCCATGGGAAATGAGAGCAAGACCCACTGTAACAGCTTTATTGTGTCAGTGTGTGCAACCACAGTAGGCTGTGTGATCAAAGTCACCCTAAGTGTTGGGCTTCCAGAGTAGATTAAATGGAAGGCTAGTGTGTTCTGAGAGGGCTCCTTAGGGAGACACATGAGTTGACATCAGCCCTCAAGCAATGGGAACAGGCCAGTTGTAAGAGACAGGGAGAGGGCTATTTGAAAGAAAAAGGATGAATTCTGGAATGAGCAACTATTATTCTCATTATTGTTTCACAACACAGAAACCCAAATCCACCACCTGCCTCTTTCAATTTGACTTGAAAGAACATAGAGAGAGTGTTAAAAAAATCAGAGATTTAAAGCCATTTTTTTTCCTCTTGCAATGTACAATGCTTTACACAAAAAATATTCTATATAAAAAAGCCCCACTCTTTGTCTATCTTTGGGCACAAATTTCCTTCCTGCCCCACATTGCCAGGAGCCATACAGGTAAGAACAATTTGTCAGGCAGTTTGGCTCTTGCTGTTCCTGAATACTGGCCTTCTTTTTGCTGGTAATTTGGATGTTTATTGTTTCATTTTGTGTTGGAGATCTGTGATATATTGGTCAGGCATACACACTGCTGTATTCTCAATCTTTTGTTCTGTAAACCTCATTACAATTCCAACATCAATCCGAGCATTTGTTCCTTTTCATCTTTGACATTTCTAATTAAGAAATAAGAATCCTGGCACTACTTCTGCATATATCTGGGCAATCGTGGAGTGAGCCAGCTCAAACCTACATTCCTCTGGATTCTCCCATGAGCTGTGCACCTGCACTTCCTTCCCAAACATTTTATGATTTGAACACCTGTTGCTCTCCTTCTTTTTACAAAGACCTGGGCAGATCTGGATGCTTGTACCCATGACTTCCACAGATACATTATTGTCTCCTAGACATGTGCTCCCTGGGCATTCCGTGATATCAAATGTATATTTTATTTGACATAAGTGTAATTTGATTGTAGGTGGAGATATCAGCTATATTGGCATGAATTGAAACAAGCTGCCAAGTTCAACTAAGTCACACACATGTAAGATTCAGTCCCAAGTAGGAGTGTATCTAGGGAGAGGTTATATGTGACAAGGATATATATGACACAAGAGGGTCAACCTCTGACAGACGTGTCCTAACAAATTTTCAGAGCAGTAATGGATGTCCATGAAAGGTAAACATTTTAATGAAAATCAGATAGGCTTTTTTATATTATAGGTGTTTTACCAATATATTGATTTATCAAAATTATGCATCATCCCTATCACATTAGGCTTTAACTGCCAACCTGACCCAACTTAGAAGCAGATAAGAGTCTCAGTTGAGGAATTGCCTCATCAGGTGTGTCTGTAAGCATGACTGTTAGTCAAGTGTTAATCAAACCCAGTCCACTGTGGATAGCATCATTCCCTTGGAAGTGGTCATGTGCTGTGTATGAAACCTAGCTGAGTTTGAGGCTGCAAGCAAGTTAGCAAGTGGCATCCACTACACTTGTGCTGCAGGGACTGCCGAAATTTTAAAGTTATAAATTAAACAACACACACAGCTTGGGTCTATATTGGAGTCAACAGTCGAGGGAGAGTCAAGTGTAAATGTAGGCTCTTTGGTATAGAAGAGAGACAGGTATTTGACTCTTCACTTTAGACCTATCTTGCTGAAACTTTAGAATGTATCAGGGACATTAAAATGGAAATAACTGAAGTGCTTTTCCTTGGTAGTGTCTCTCTGCTGAGCTTAACTGACTATTCTTAAATACAGAGAGTTTTGTCTGGTCTTGGAGTAAGCATATCTCTTCCTTCATCTGTCCTACATAAGAGGGAAGGGTCAGAAGTTTGTGCCAGACCCAAAAAGCACCTAGTTGACAACTGGTATCAGAGGCCCCTGGAAAAGGATATAATTCACTCAGTGATGAATTTTCTCCCCCTGTGGCTGACATGGTGGACATTATGTTCTTTATGATTTTGTTGAAGGCAAAAACTTCAATATCATCTAAGAGTAAAACCCAAAGAGATATAGGAATGTTGCTGCTCTCCCTCAATTCACTTGCTTCTCTTGCAGATAAAGAACACTCCAGAATGTAGGTGGTATCTATAATGGTGTGTCTGTGTTAGCTAAGCATACCTCATTGGAGTTTTACAACTCTTGAGGCACAAGTTTACAAAAAATGCCTGCAGGATACTGTGGGGTTAGCACAGGACTCAAGGAAATTCTTAGGGAACTGGGTTTCCGGTCATCTCCAATGTCTACTTTCTTCCAGCACCCTCAATTAGGCAGGGGCTCTCGTATCAGCTACAGCTGAAATTTCTTCTGACTCTAAAAATTTCACAGTATCTAGGACAAACTTTTCCATCTGACATCTCTTTGGAATATAAGTTGAGTTCCCTGAGGGCCATAGATATGTCTCAATTTTCACCTCCCAGTCCCAGAAGTTTTAATGGTACCTTACAAATTCAGGGCTCTCAGTAAGTGTTAAAGGGATGAATAAGGTTTTGGCATATCCAAAGAGAGCAGAAAGGTCCTGAGGGAATGAAGCATGGCCATGTGTTTCCTTAGATCTGCTGTTTTTCTCCATGCTTTTCTCCTGAAAGTTCATGGAAGGAAATATGACTGTAAGTCTGTGTTTGATGTCAGGAAGGTGTGAAAGAATGCTGGCTTATTGAGCTGGAGAGCACTTTTCCCTTAGATGAAGGCTGTGTGATGAGGTGGGGATCATGCTAACTATCTTCACCTCAGTTTATCTGGGTAACCTATCAACATGAGTGTCCTGTGCAAGTGTTCTATGGACAGATCCCAGTGTGGTCTGATGAGGAATGCTAAAGGTACTGAAACATAATGTCATGGCCTGGGAAGACAGACATTCTTTGAAGTCCTTTGTAAGAGGTTTATAAAAGACCCCAATTACCATTTCCTGGGGTACTGTGGGATCAAGCAGAGACTTAGGCACTCTTTGCCTTTTATTCATTTTGTGTGTGGTTTACTTACAGAGTATATGTGTGTATGCTTGTTTCTTCATGTGTGTGGGTTCACATGCATGTATATGTGAACATGAATTAAGCAGCACAGTGATCAATGTTGGGAGTAAAGCTCAGTAATTCTCTAACTTCAGTCATTCATGCAGAACTTGTTAAACAAATATATCCATTGACAGTGAGGCCAGACTCTTTAGCCAGAACACCAAGTGGGTTTCTGGGGGATCAGATCTTTGATGCTTACACTATACCAAGCAGCCATCACCACAACATCCTAGGCACCAACTTTATATGAGAAAAAGACTAGCATTTATTGTGCACCCAGATGCTCCATGCATATCAATTCCTGCAGTATTTCAAACCTCTTGGGACTTGCCTCATAAACTCCACATGCTTCTGATGTGAAAACCATGTAGACCAACAAAGAGGTAGGACTCAGGCTGGGACTTGAGCCTTAGAGCTCTGATCACTATATTCAAAAGAGTGCCCTAATTTCTCAGTTAATGCAGCCCCTGCAAAGGCTTGTGACAGTGACTCCACTCTCTCCTTACCTCTTCAATATAGTGCTTAAAGTTCTAGCAATAGCAATAAGACAACATAAGGAGATCAAGTGGATTCAAATTGGAAAGGAAGAAGTTAAACTTTCATTATTTGCTGATGATATGATAGATAAGTGACTCCACTCTCTCCTTACCTCTTCAATAATGTGCTTGAAGTTCTATCAATAGCAATAAGACAACATAAGGAGATCAAGTGGATTCAAATTGGAAAGGAAGAAGTTAAACTTTCATTATTTGCTGATGATATGATAGTATACATAAGTGACACCAAAACTGTTCCAAAGAACTTCAACAACTGATAAAGACCTTTAGTGATGTGGCTGGATACAAGATTAACTCTAAAAAAATCACTTGCCCTCCTATACACTGAGATAAGTATGCAGAGATGGAATTCACAGAAGCATCACCGTTCATGATAGCCACAAATAGCATAAAATATCTCGGGGTAACTCTGAGCAAGGAAGACAAAGATGTATTTGAAAACATCTCTAAGACTTTTAAGAAGGAAATTCAAGAGGATACCAGAAAATGGAAGGATCTCCCTTGCTCTTGCTTTGGGAGAATCAACATAGTGAAAATGGCAATTCTCCCAAAAGAAATCTATAGATTCAGTGCAATCCCCATTAAAATCACATCAAAATTCTTCATATAACTTGAGAGGAAAGTAATAAACTTTATATGGAAAAACAAAAAACACAGGACAGACAAAGCAATTTTTAAAATTTATTTATTTATTAAAGATTTCTGCCTCCTCCCCTCACCGCCTCCCATTTCCCTCGCCTACCCCCAAAAAAGTCCACATCTCTCCTCAGCACTAAGATCAATCAGGGTTCCCTGCCCTTTGGGAAGTCCAAGGTTCACCAACCTCCATCCAGGTCTAGTAAGGTGAGCATCCAAATGGCCTAGACTCCCACAAAGCCAGTAAGTGAAGTACGATCAAAAACCCATTGCCATTGTTCTTGAGTTCTCAGTAGTCCTCATTGTCCACTATTTTCAGCGAGTCCTGTTTTATCCCATGCTTTTACAGAACCATGCCAGCTGGACTTGCTGAGATTCTGATAGACCATCCCCATTGCATCAGTGTGTGGGTACACCCCTCGCGGTCCTGAGATCCTTGTCGTGCTCTTTTCTCTTTTGCTCCTGATTTGGACCTTGAAATTTCAGTTCAGTGCTCCAATGTGGGTTCTGTCTCTGTCTTTTTTCATCGCCTAATGAAGGCTAATATTCAGGAGGATGCCTATATGTTTTTCTTTAAGTTCACCTGCTTATTTAGCTTCTCTAGGATCATGAATTATAGGATCAATGTCCTTTAATTATGACTAGAAAACAAATATGAGTGAGTACATCCCATGTTCCTCTTTTTGGGTCTGGCTTAACTCACTCAGGATAGTGTTTTATATTTCCATCCATTTGCATGCAAAATTCAAAAAGTCATTGTTTTATTTTTACTCCTAAGTAGTGCTCTAACATGTATATATTCCATACTTTCTTCATTCATTCTTCCATTGGTAGGCATCTAGGTTGTTTCCAGGTGCTGGCTATAACAAACAATGCTGCGATGAACATATTTGAGCATATACTTTTGTTTTATGATAGGGCATCTCTTGGGTATATTCTCAAGAGTGGTATTGCTGGTGCAAAGGATATGATGATCCAAAATTTCCTCAGAACCCGAAGCACTACTTTTCAAAATGGTTGCACATATTGAATTCCCAACAGCAATGGATGAGTATACCCCTTTCTCCACAATTTTCCAGCAAAGGCTATCATTGGTGTCTTTTATTTTTGCCATTCTGACAGGTGTAAGATGATATCTCAAAGTTGTCTTGATTTGCATTTCCCTTTATTGTTAAGGAAGTTGTTCCTGACTTTAAGTGTCTTTTGTCCATTGAACTTCTTCTGTTGAAATTCTCTGTTCAGTTCAGTACTCCAATTTTAATTGGGTTAATTAGTATTTTAACATTGAGTTTCTTGAGTTCTTTATATATTTTGGAGATCAGACCTTTGTCTGTTGAGGGGTTGGTAAAAATCTTCTTCCAGTCAGTTGTTTGCCTTTTAGTCTTAGTGACAGTGTACTCTGCTTTACAGAAGCTTCTCAGTTCCACGAGGTCCCATTTATTCAAAGTTGCCATTAATGTCTGTGCTGCTGGGTTTTTATTTAGGAAGTGTTTTCCTGTGCCCATATGTTGTAGAGTACTTCCTTCTATCCCTTCTATCAGGTTCACTAGTGGTCCGCTGTCTTTTGGCTATCTTTCTGTGCTTGAGCTTCTTACCTGCCCACTCTCTAGGTTGAAAAAACTCTTCTGTTTAAGTCAGAAACAAATTCGTTGTCTCCATTATGAGTTCAAGCAAGCATAAGAAGGGAAGGATGTATGTATTTTGTTCTCTGATGAGAAACCTACTTCCTGACTGACTGAGTCAATGAAAAGAGAAGGTATGCCTCTCTCCAAAATGAGTAAGAAAAATCTGAACAGATAGAAAAGCATTTGCAGGACAGCTACGCCTGTCCTTCAACATTGAGCTAATAGTTAGGTGGTTGAATCCAAGAAAACCTGCCCAAGGTCATGGCACTCCAGTCCTCTGACTGTCAGTATGTTGTCCTCTCATTGAGACTCAGGATATTACATAAAGTCATTCTGTGTGTTTTTTAAAGAACTGAGTTCTGTGAGACCCACTGCAAAATAAAAGATTCGTTAGTCGGGACAACCGTAGTCCCCCTCAATGCAGATTGATGAAGGTAGGCATTCAGACATAATAGGATCACATAAAACCTGTATGTGAAGTAGAGACAAATCCCAGTGCCATTATCATTGGGTTTTAATCTGCCCCAATTGTTAGCCACATTTAGCACTTCCACTTTGATCCCATGCTCTGTCAGTCGCAGCAGAGCTGGTTCTGTTGAGCTCCAAATAGCTCAGGCAGAGTGTCTCAGTGGAATGACTTAGCCTTATATTCCTGAATTCTTTGCTCATATTCTTCCCCCTTCTTCTCTTCAACAGGAGCTTGAAAGCTCAATCTAGTTTTCTGATATGGATCACTGTCTTTATATCCATCATTTGCCAAACAAAATTTTGTGATGATATTGAAGATAGTCATCAGTCGGACTATGGGACAAGGGAGTCTTAGTGCCTAGGGACATGGTACACTGAAGGCACCCTCTCCACACCAGTCCAAAGTCCTAGTTTGAGTAACCCCATGGCCTTATGGGAACACTGCTAAAGATAAGACTCTTACCAACCCCAGAATGGACCCCTAAGTTGAGCTCTCATCAGTTGGTGAGCATTAACTTGTGTGTATATGTGTTTAGTATTGTAATATTGAAATTTCTTATCTATAGAAGAATATTTGCTACAGAAACAGAGACATAATAGAACTGCGAGTGTAGCCTGACATATGACATGATTTTCTCTCATGCATTATCCCTCTCTGAGATCCTACATCTTTTTGGCCACTCTCCTCTGTTTCCTAAACAGCCATCTTCTCCTCTTCCCCACACAGCATCTCCTTTCGTCATTTCCTCTCCAAGGAGAAAAGACCATAAGTCCTGTTTTGTTTTGAGGCCTGTCTTTCTGTGATGTCCCATCCTCAAGACACTCCATCATTGACCAAACAACATAACACCTTGACAAATTTTTATTTTTAGAGCAAAAAAAAAGTTCCATTGAGAAAGATACCAGGATTAATAGAAGACCTGAGGTATTTCTGAAAAAAAGAGTTCTCCAAACACAGTTTTAAGTCTGACCGCAAAATTTGTGAATTTCACTTTAACAGATCTTCATCAAATCATAGACATAGATATGGAAGTCATTATCAAACTTGATGAAATGCACGGAAGGTTTGGTGGGAACTTGGTAAATAATTTTACCTATCTTTTGGGTTCCATCTTTTTCGTTGTGCTGCACGCTTTTGCCTGCCAAGGAATCCCTGCCTAATTCCAAATTCACCCCTATTGGAGGACATCCTGGCATAATGTGGAGGTTGCTTTCAATGTAGTCATCTACATGGTGGTAAAGGTACACAACTGGATCTTTCTTGTAGGTAATGTAGAAACAGGTCTTCATGGTCTGCACCTCATCTTGGACCACCTCAGTCCACTCCTCCATAGAGCCTGGCATGATGTGGAGGTTGCCTTCAAGGCAGTCAACCAGGAGGTGGTAAACGTACAAGACCGGATCTTTCTTGTAGGTAATATAGAACCAGGTCTTCATGATTGGCACCTCCTCTAGGACAATCCCCTTCCAGTCATCCTTAGAGCCATTTGTGCCCTCAAATGTATGTTTCACTGCTCTGCCAACTATGGTGTTTGAGAGATGAGTGTCTGTCTCCTAAGGAGATGGTATGTTGTTAGGCAGGAACTTAAGTTTTAAAATCCTTTGATCATTGTGAAGCTCCAATCCATAGACACAATCTAACCCATCATACTTCAACAAATAGAGAGAGGGATTTGTGGGCAGTTGATCTAGAATGATGGCTTTCCACTGGGTGACTGGTTCATTGGCTTCCTTCCAGCCGTGAGAAATTCTGCTGCCGACAATATTCTCCAGGGCCTCAAAAGGCCTCTTCAGTTTTTGCTTCTGGAGAGATGACCCATTCCTCTTCTGGACAGGTGGCATGCATCTCATACTAAGAGGCATCTTCATCATGGCTGTAGACTTACTGAGATAGGCCACTGACCTCATGGTCCGCTGTTTCTTGGCTATCTTTCTGTGCTTGGGCTTCATAGCTGCCCACTCTCTAGGTTGAAAGAACTTTCCTTCTGTTTAATTCAGAAACCAAGTCGTGGCCTCAACCATGAGTGCCTGCAAGGATAACAAAGGGAGGCTATGAGGTCAAGGCTCTTTTCTGGAAGAACTGTGGTGCAGGAAACAAAGATATTGATCAACGGGAATGCATACCTAACTGTCATTTTCTCTTAAGAAATAAATAGGACAATTTGCAAATTTTTTTCTACAGCTCAGTATATCAATCTCGGAGACACATTCCTGCTGCCCAAAGGCAAATGACCTCTGCTGAGAAACCTACTTTCTGACTGACTAAGACAATGAGAGGAGAAGGTATGCCTATCCCTGAAATGAGTAAGAAAAATCTGAACAGATAACACAGATAAAAAAAAGAATTCAAATACATCCACAAATCTCTTCGACATCAATCTAATAGGTAGGGGGCTCAATCCAAGACAGCCTGCCCAAGGTCATGGCACTCCAGTCCACTGGCTCTCTGTATTGGGTCTCCTGATCCAGACCCAGGTCTATTACATAAAGCCATTCTGTGTCTTCATTGTGGAAGTGAGTACTGTGAGACACACTTCAACCTGAAAGACTCATTATTCTGGGCAACAGCAGCCATTGAGAAATAATTAGTATCTTTTAAAACAACTATGGACAAAGAGGAGCTTTGCCATTTTAGTGGATTGATGAATTTGATATAGTTAGCAAAGATAAAGTGGGAAGAATAGCTGGCATTCACCATCCCCACAGCTATCAAATATAGGAGCTGGTAACAACAGAAATAGTGGACACGCAGAACAGTTGAAGGAAAACTTTTTTGTACTACAGAGGTCTTAGTTGCTTTGGAAACATATTTACCAAAAGAAAATGTCCTACCTCTCCAGATTCCATCTTCCGGAAATGTTCAGGTGCAAAAAGCCTATTGAACAGTTGTGGAGACCAGGAGCTGAACTGTCCTCCTCAGGCACTGTGAGGAGAATAAACCCACCTCCATGGAAGACTAGTGCTTTGAGTGGAACGGAGTTGCTACCCAACGAATCAATGCTTTGTGACATCACCAAGGCTCTACTTATGTCAGAAATCCCCTCACAAGCTTGTTACTTCCCTATTTACCCACAGAAACATCCAGCATTCAGCTCCTCAAAAGCTGTATACAGCCACCAGGGGACACAAAATAAGCCCCCACTCATCTTCCCAATTACTCAAGTCACACTCTTGCCCAAGCAACTCAATCCCTGTATCTTATTTTTCTGAAACAGTCTTTGGTGTCTGAGTCAACAAATCACATGAAAGTTTTTTTTTTCTTAGATACCATCTCTCCATTGGTTATCTTCTATTGATTTTTCTTCCTTCATAAATAATAAATTTCAAATTTCCACTTCCTATCCTCCTCCCCCTAACTACTCACGCAACCACCAATCCTCTCCACTCCCAATCCAGTCTTAATAGAGGGCAGGGTACCTTGACCTGTGGGAAGCCCTTGCCCCCCTCCATACAGATTGAGGAAGGTATGCATCTACATATAATATGATTGATTAAAGCCTGTATGTGCAGTACAGACAAATCCCAGTTCCATTATCATTGGGTTCTCCTTCTGCCCCAATTGTCAGCCACATTCAATGCTTCCACTTTGATCCCATGCTCTGTCAGTCCCAGCATAGCTGGTTTTGTTGATCTCCCATTAGCTCAGACACAGTGTCTCAGTGGGTGGACCAAGCCCTTGTATTCCTTAGTTCTTTGCTCTTATTCTCTCCCCTTCAACTCTTCAACTGGAGCTTGGTAGCTCAGTCTAGTTTTCTGATGTGGGTCCCTGACTTTATCTCCATCCTTTTCCGTACAACAGTTCTATGGTGATATTCAAGATAGTCATCAGTCTGATTATGGGACAAAGCACCCGTAGTGCCTAGGGACATGGCACAGTGCAGGCACCCACAGCTCACCTGCCCAAGGTCCTCGTTGGTGTCACCCCATGGCTTTCTAAGAACCCCTCTAGAGAGAAGCCTCTTACTAACCCCAGAACGGCACCCTAAGTTGAGATATCAACAGTGTGTGTGCATTAACTTATGGGGGTGTGTTTGTGTGTTTAAGACACAATAACAGCAGATGGATTATAATATTGAAATTTCTTCTTATCTTGGGAAGAATACTTGCTACAGAAACACTATCACAGTAGTACTGAGAGTGTAGGCTGTCTCAGCATGGAGAAGTAACTGGAGCAAACCCCTAGTAGTTCAGCTCAGCGGCCCAAGAGAGATGGTCAAGGAAAGTCAATGAACTCAGGGATGGAAGTTAAAACTCAGGCTAAATAACATTCCAAATCATTTAGGCGGAACATGAGACACTCGTGCAACAGTCACAAGTGTCTAAAATGCCTGGAACTAGAATCTTAGGGCAGGAGAAGTTGTGGAGCTGAGAGTGCATGCCAAAAACTGACAGAATCTGGCAAAAGACATGTAAGCGTAACTAGCAAACATCCATGGAAACCATGAATGGGAGAAAACCCTGAGAAGTCTGCACAAAAACATAACATCTTGACAATTCTGAGATTTAATGACAAAGGAGATATCTTAAATATGTCACTGTCACATGGTGATGATTAACCCATTCCATTGCAGTGTGACCCCCTGACATGTTTAACATACCTGTCGTTTCTGTCTATATATTTACAGAGAAATTCACATTGCTTGCACAGATTAACTAGCAGCATGATTTACCGCTCAATCAAAGGCAAAGCAAAGAAATCATGGACATGTTGTTGAATGCTGATGATGTTGTTGGGAGCGTTTGTGTGTTTTTTCTTCAAGGGAAATCATTGGTCACACAACAGCATGAAGCAGATCCTGTCTCTGCCATGTACCTGAAAGCATGAAAAAAATAAACTAAAATAGGTTTTTGTCACATACTGATAAATTTTGCTGCTATGTCCAAATATGTGTGTTACAGTAGCTCTTTCTGCTCCTTCAGGCTATAGCAACTGAGATAAAGGCCATTGGGGTGTGGTGTCTCTCTCTTTCAAAATGGAGCAACTGCCTTCAGCTTGGTCTCTTGCATCCATCTCCACATCCAGCTACTAGGCTCCTCTCCTCATCCTGCAGAGGGCTGTTGTCTGGCATGGCAATCTGTACGGTTTGCCCCTTAAAAGAAATAACCATTTTATGAATCATAATTCTAAACTGGTGTGGGAGATTGTTTGTGACTTACACCTTCCTATGTGATGAGAGCAACCAGGGTTTGTAGGGGGTTCTCACTGTTCATGTTGCAGAAGCCATGGCAGCAGGAGTAGGAGGCCTCTCGTTCTCTGTAAGGAAATCAGTAAACATTGGGGACCAGTGAAAGGATGCCCTGAAACATCAAGGCTTGAGCTTTCACACCGCAATTCCTCCAGCTAGGTTCTGGGTCTCCACAACCTACAAAACCTCCTGAGGACCAAGTATTCAGAACCACAAGCCTGTGTGGGCCATATCACATAAAATCGTAGTGAGAACACCAATCGTTTTTTTTTTTTCTTATGTACATACTTTTGTCCCTCCAGAAACATTTGTATTTCCAATAAAGATAACTTGCTGGCTCTTTGGTGTCCTGAACATGCTCTAATGTGACGGTGGGGCATTCCTACATACCTTGCTGTGTTCGTTGTGAGACCTTAACGGGACAGCAATTGTTTCAGAAATCAAAGGCAGTTAGGTTCAAACCTGTGGTTAGCAGTGTGCTGGACACTTGGGTTGCCTATAGCTAATCTATGGAAAGATGGATTTCCTAAGAAGGGTGGCAGCACACATGGAGGCATTTAGTCTTACCTTTTCAAATGACCCATTTTGTGGCCCTACATTAGGCTCCTCTATTCTCCTCATCTTGGTTTATTTACCAGATTAGGACAAAAATTAAAACTCAATGTCCTGGACGTGAACACTGAATGAGTTATCTATGTGAGATCACAGTGACAGAGCTCATGGGAATCTGACTCATTGTACAGGCTTGCCAGGCATCAATCTGTAATCTGCCTAACTCTACTGCGCAAGTGTTGTCATGGTTGCTCCTCTGTTCCTCCTCATATGGTCTCCATCTACATAGAACTCAGAAAAATCCAACCCTGAGAGGGCAAGTTATTTACAAATGAAAGTTTCTAGAACAGAAGAGACATAGTAGGTTTATCTTGGCAACCTGTAGACACAAGACATGGGGAAATGTAAAAAGGGATTGAAGAAGATAGAGACATGGAGGAATGGATAAATTCAATCATTCATTGGATAAGTGAGTGATCCAATGAAAGAGATGGCTAATAGGATAAAATGTGCTGCATGCCCTCTGAAAGTCAGTCCAAATTGAGGGTAGATAAGGTTATCCACTAAGGAGGAAGCTTAGTCCATTTTGCCTTCTTTGTGCTCTAGACCCAGGAGAGTGATGATGATGTTGAGGAGAAGAAGGGACGTGGGTACCAGCATACCCTGGTACAAGTTTTCACCCACATTGTAGCCAAATCACCTGACCTGGCACAGGTGACCTACGTGCTGGGCCCTGAATGGCAGTTTGATACCTACAACCTTACTAACCAAGTTTTTGAAGATGAAGGAACCAAAACTGCCCTGTTAAAGATGTCAGGATCCTTGCATGATGGGAGTCAGGCATGAATATCATACTGGTATCCTCAGGTCTGATGGGTTTGTGGGGTCTTTGCCACACTTCACCTAACATCACTGATTCCCTAGGTAACTGATTTTATGGAGCTCGGTGCATTCATCATATTTGTGCATGTCACACACCAATGTGATTCAATGTACTACTAGTTTAGCCTGGGTGCAGGTGAGTCTGTTTATGATTTTTATAGCCCAAATCCCACAGAACATGATCAATGACAAGGGAACAGTGTTTTACAGTTAAGGCAGGCCAATTGTTTAAATGAACTCACAGGGGTTGAATGGCATGCATAAGACCTGTGAGAGTGCAAGACAGAAAGAATCCAGGCATGTCAAAATAGGTAGTAGATAGAAGCCTGGCAAAAGTAAGTAGGTAGCCTGAGGTCCACCCCATTGCAGAAGAGCCACTGAGAGGAGACACTTTTCTTTAGGCAGGAGGATCCGGGTCACTCAACATGCTCCAGTGGAGTTCATATACCCAGTGACTTCCAGATGGTATGAATTAAACCATTAATCAAATGAAAACCAATTTTCTTTGCTTCTGAGTACACATTTGTGACCCTTCATGATCACTCTCTATCCTCTTAAGTCCCAACACCTCGATGTCACATCTTTCCAGATGACATGTTTTTCCCTCCCGCATTTTCCCTCTCTGAGATCCTACATCTTTTTGGCCATTCTCCTCTGTTTCCTAAACAGCCATCTTGTCCTCTTCCACACACTGCATCTCCTTTCGTCATTTCCTCTCCAAGGGGAAAAGACCATAAGTCCTGTTTTGTTTTGAGGCCTGTCTTTCTGTGATGTCCCATCCACCAGAAACTCCATCATTGACCAAACAACATAACAGCTTCACAAATTTTATTTTTAGAGCAAAAAAAAATTCCATTGGGAAAGATACCAGGATTAATAGAAGACCTGAGGTATTTCTGAAAAAAAGAGTTCCCCAAACACAGTTTTAAGTCTGACCACCAAAATTTGTGAATTTCACTTTAACACATCTTCATCAAGTCATAGACATAGATATGGAAGTCATTATCAAACTTGATGAAATGCACGGAAGGTTTGGTGGGTACTTGGTAAATAATTTTACCTATCTTTTGGGTTCCATCTTTTTCGTTGTGCTGCATGCTTTTGCCTGCCAAGGAATCCCTGCCTAATTCCAAATTCACCCCTATTGGAGGACATCCTGGCATAATGTGGAGGTTGCTTTCAATGTAGTCATCTAGATGGTGGTAAAGGTACACAACTGGATCTTTCTTGTAGGTAATGTAGAAACAGGTCTTCATGGTCTGCACCTCATCTTGGACCACCCCAGTCCACTCCTCCATAGAGCCTGGCATGATGTGGAGGTTGCCTTCAAGGCAGTCAACCAGGAGGTGGTAAACGTACAAGACCGGATCTTTCTTGTAGGTAATATAGAACCAGGTCTTCATGATTGGCACCTCCTCTAGGACCATCCCCTTCCAGTCATCCTTAGAGCCATTTGTGCCCTCAAATGTATGTTTCACTGCTCTGCCAACTATGGTGTTTGAGAGATGAGTGTCTGTCTCCTGAGGAAATGGTACGTTGTTAGGCAGGAACTTAAGGTTTAAAATCCTTTCATCACTGTGAAGCTCCAATCCATAGACACAATCTATCCCATCATACTTCACCAAATAGAGCGAGGGATTTGTTGGCTGTTGATATAGAATGATGGCTTTCCACTGGGTGACTGGTTCATTGGCTTCCTTCCAGCCGTGAGAAATTCTGCGGCCGACAATATTCTCCAGGGCCTCAAAAGGCCTCCTCAGTTTTTGCTTCTGGAGAGATGACCCATTCCTCTTCTGGACAGGTGGCATGCATCTCATACTAAGAGGCATCTTCATCATGGCTGTAGACTTACTGAGATAGGCCACTGACCTCCTGGTCCGCTGTTTCTTGGATATCTTTCTGTGCTTGGGCTTCATAGCTGCCCACTCTCTAGGTTGAAAGAACTTTCCTTCTGTTTAATTCAGAAACCAAGTCGTGGCCTCAACCATGAGTGCCTGCAAGGACAACAAGGGGAGGCTATGAGGTCAAGGCTCTCTTCTGGAAGAACTGTGGTGCAGGAGTAAAGATATTGATCAACAGGTTTGCATACCTAACTGTCATTTTCTCTTACGAAATAAATAGGACATTTTGCAAATTTTCCTCTACAGCTCAGTATATCAATCTCAGAAACACATTCCTGCTGCCAAAGGCAAATGACCTCTGCTGAGAAACCTACTTTCTGACTGACTAAGTCAATGAGAGGAGAAGGTATACCTATCCCCGAAACGAGTAAGAAAAATCTGAACATATAACAAAGAATTCGAAGGACATCCACACGTCTCCTTTGACATCAAGCTAATAGGTAGGGGGCTCAATCCAAGACAGCCTGCCCAAGGTCATGGCACTCCAATCCACTGGCTCTCTGTATTGGGTCTCCTGATCCAGACCCAGGTCTATTACATAAATCCATTCTGTGTCTTCATTGTGGAAGTGAGTACTGTGAGACCCACTTCAACCTGAAATACTCATTATTCTGGGCAACAGCAGCCATTGAGAAATAATTAGTATCTTTTAAAACACCTATGGACAAAGAGGAGCTTTGCCATTTTAGTGGATTGATGAATTTGATATAGTTAGCAAAGATAAAGTGGGAAGAATAGCTGGCATTCACCATCCCCACAGCTATCAAATATAGGAGCTGGTAACAACAGAAATGGTGGACCTGCAGGACATTTGAAGGAAAACTTTTTTGTACGACAGAGGTCTTAGTTGCTTTGGAAACATATTTACCAAAAGAAAATGTCCTACCTCTCCAGATTCCATCTTCCGGAAATGTTCAGGTGCAAAAAGCCTGTTGAACAGTTGTGGAGACCAGGAGCTGAACTGTCCTCCTCAGGAACTGTGAGGATAATAAACCCACCTTCATGGAAGACTAGTGCTTTGAGTGGAACAGAGTTGCTACCCAACGAACCAAGGCTTTGTGACATCACCAAGGCTCTACTTATGTCAGAAATCCCCTCACAAGCTTGTTACTTCCCTATTTACCCACAGAAACATCCAGCATTCAGCTCCTCAAAAGCTGTATACAGCCACCAGGGGACCCAAAATAAGCCCCCACTCATCTTCCCAATTACTCAAGTCACACTCTTGCCCAAGCAACTCAATCCCTGTATATTATTTTTCTGAAAAAGTCTTTGGTGTCTGAGTCAACAAATCACATGAAAGTTTTTTTTTCTTAGATCCCATCTCTCCATTGGTTATCTTCTATTGATTTTTTCTTCCTTCATAAATAATAAATTTCAAATTTCCACTTCCTATCCTCCTCCCCCTAACTACTCACGCAACCACCAATCCTCTCCACACCAATCCAGTCCTAATAGAGGGCAGGGTACCTTGACCTGTGGGAAGCCCTTGCCCCCCCTCCATCCAGATTGAGGAAGGTATGCATCTACATATAATATGATCGATTAAAGCCTGTATGTGCAGTACAGACAAATCCCAGTGCCATTATCATTGGGTTCTCCTTCTGCCCCAATTGTCAGCCACATTCAATGCTTCCACTTTGATCCCATGCTCTGTCAGCCCCAGCATAGCTGGTTTTGTTGATCTCCCATTAGCTCAGACACAGTGTCTCAGTGGGTGGACCAAGCCCTTGTATTCCTTAGTTCTTTGCTCTTATTCTCTCCCCTTCAGCTCTTCAACTGGAGCTTGGTACCTCAGTCTAGTTTTCTGATGTGGGTCCCTGTCTTTATCTCCATCCTTTTCCGTACAACAGTTCTATGGTGATATTCAAGATAGTCATCAGTCTGATTATGGGACAAAGCACCCGTAGTGCCTAGGGACATGGCACAGTGCAGGCACCCACAGCTCACCTGCCCAAGGTCCTCGTTTGTGTCACCCCATGGCTTTCTGAGAACTCCTCTAGAGAGAAGCCTCTTACTAACCCCAGAACGGCACCCTAAGGTTGAGATATCAACAGTGTGTGTGCATTAACTTATGGGGGTGTGTTTGTGTGTTTAAGACACAATAACAGCAGATGGATTATAATATTGAAATTTCTTCTTATCTTGAGAAGAATACTTGCTACAGAAACACTATCACAGTAGTACTGAGAGTGTAGGCTGTCTCAGCATGGAGAAGTAACTGGAGCAAACCCCTAGTAGTTCAGCTCAGTGGCCCAAGAAAGATGGTCAAGGAAAGTCAATGAACTCAGGGATGGAAGTTAAAACTAGGGCTAAATAACATTCCAAATCATTTAGGCGGAACATGAGACACTCGTGCAACAGTCACAAGTGTCTAAAATGCCTGGAACTAGAATCTTAGGACAGGAAAGTTGTGGAGCTGAGAGTGCATGCCAAAAACTGACAGAATCTGTCAAAAGACATGTAAGCGTAACTAGCAAACATCCATGGAAACCATGAATGGGAGAAAACCCTGAGAAGTCTGCACAAAAACATAACATCTTGACAATTCTGAGATTTAATGACAAAGGAGAGATCTTAAATATGTCACTGTCACATGGTGATGATTAACCCACTCCATTGCAGTGTGACCCCCTGACATGTTTAAGATACCTGTCAATTCTGTCTATATATTTACAGAGAAATTCACATTGCTTGCACAGATTAACTAGCAGCATGATTTACCACTCAATCAAAGGCAAAGCAAAGAAATCATGGACATGTTGTTGAATGCTGATGATGTTGTTGGGAGCGTTTGTGGGTTTTTTCTTCAAGGGAAATCATTGGTCACACAAATGCATGAAGCAGAGCCTGTCTCTGCCATGTACCTGAAAGCATGAAAAAAATAAACTAAAATAGATTTTTCTCACTTACTGATAAATTTTGCTGCTATGTCCAAATATGTGTGTTGCAGGAGCTCTTTCTGCTCCTTCAGGCTATAGCAACTGAGATAAAGGCCATTGGGGTGTGGTGTCTCTCTCTTTCAAAATGGAGCAACTGCCTTCAGCTTGGTCTCTTGCATCCATCTCCACATCCAGCTACTAGGCTCCTCTCCTCATCCTGCAGAGGGCTGTTGTCTGGCATGGCAATCTGTAAGGTTTGCCCCTTAAAAGAAATAACCATTTTATGAATCATAATTCTAAACTGGTGTGGGAGATTGTTTGTGACTTACACCTTCCTATGTGATGAGAGCAACCAGGGTTTGTAGGGGCTTCTCACTGTTCATGTTGCAGAAGCCATGGCAGCAGGAGTAGGAGGCCTCTCATTCTCTGTAAGGAAGTCAGTAAACATTGGGGACAGGTGAAAGGATGCCCTGAAACATCAAGGCTTGAGCTTTCAGACCGCAATTCCTCAAGCTAGGTTCTGGGTCTCCACAACCTACAAAACCTCCTGAGGACCAAGTATTCAGAACCAGAAGCCTGTGTGGGCCATATCACATAAAATCGTAGTGAGTACATATAGTTTTTTTTTTTTTTTATGTACATCCTTTTGTCCCTAAAGAAACATTTGTATTTCCAATAAAGATAACTTGCTGGCTCTTTGGTGTCCTGAACATGCTCTAAGGTGATGGTAGGGCATTCTTACATACCTTGCTGTGTTGTTGTGAGACCTTAACGGGACAGCAATTGTTTCAGAAATCAAAGGCAGTTAGGTTCAAACCTGTGGTTAGCAGTGTGCTGGACACTTGGGTTGCCTATAGCTAATCTATGGAAAGATGGATTTCCTAAGAAGGGTGGCAGTACACATGCAGGCATGTAGTCTTACCTTTTCAAATGACCCATTTTGTGGCCTTACATCAGGCTCCTCTATTCTCCTCATCTTGGTTTCTTTACCAGATTAGGACAAAAATTAAAACTCAATGTCCTGGACGTGAACACTGAATGAGTTATCTATGTGAGATCACAGTGACAGAGCTCATGGGAATCTGACTCATTGTACAGGCTTGCCAGGCATCAATCTGTAATCTGCCTAAGTCTACTGCGCAACTGTTGTCATGATTGCTCCTCTGTTCCTCCTCATATGGTCTCCATCTACATAGAACTCAGAAAAATCCAACCCTGAGAGGGCAAGTTATTTACAAATGAAAGTTTCTAGAACAGAAGAGACGTAGTAGATTTATCTTGGCAACCTGTAGACACAAGACATGGGGAAATGGAAGAAGGGATTGAAGAAGATAGAGACATGGAGGAATGGATAAATTCAATCATTCATTGGATAAGTGAGTGATCCAATGAAAGAGATGGTTAATAGGATAATATGTGCTGCATGCCCTCTGAAAGTCAGTCCAAATTGAGGGTAGATAAGGTTATCGACTAAGGAGGAAGCTTAGTCCATTTTGCCTTCTTTGTGCTCTACACCCACCCAGGAGAGTGATGATGATGTTGAGGAGAAGAAGGGGCGAGGGTACCAGCATGCCCTGGTACAAGTTTTCACCCACATTGTAGCCAAATCACCTGACCTGGCACAGGTGACCTACGTGCTGGGCCCTGAATGGCAGTTTGACACCTACAACCTTACTAACCAAGTTTTTGAAGATGAAGGAACAAAACTGCCCTGTTAAAGATGTCAGGATACTTGCATGATGGGAGTCAGGCATCAATATCATACTGGTATCCTCGGGTCTGATGGGTTTGTGGGGTCTTTGCCACACTTCACCTAACATTACTGATTCCCTCGGTAACTGATTTTATGGAGCTCGGTGCATTCATCATATCTGCGCATGTCACACACCAATGTGATTCAATGTACTTAGTTTAGCCTGGGTGCGGGTGAGTCTGTTTATGAGTTTTATAGCCCAAATCCCACAGAACATGATCAATGACAAGGGAACAGTGTTTTACAGTTAAGGCAGGCCAATTGTTTAAATGAACTCACAGGGGTTGAATGGCATGCATAAGACCTGTGAGAGTGCAAGACAGAAAGAATCCAGGCATGTCAAAATAGGTAGTAGATAGAAGCCTGGCAAAAGTAAGTAGGTAGCCTGAGGTCCACCCCATTGCAGAAGAGCCACTGAGAGGAGACACTTTTCTTTAGGCAGGAGGATCCGGGTCACTCAACATGCTCCAGTGGAGTTCATATACCCAGTGACTTCCAGATGGTATGAATTAAACCATTAATCAAATGAAACCCAATTTTCTTTGCTTCTGTGTACACATTTGTGACCCTTCATGATCACTGTCTATCCTCTTAAGTCCCAACACCTCGATGTCACATCTTTCCATATGACATGTTTTTTCCTCACGCATTATCCCTCTCTGAGATCCTACATCTTTTTGGCCACTCTCCTCTGTTTCCTAAACAGCCATCTTGTCCTCTTCCACACACTGCATCTCCTTTCGTCATGCTGATGATGTTCTTGGGAGTGTTTGTGGGTTTTCCTTAAAGGGAAATGATTGGTCACACAAATGCATGAAGCAGATCCTATCTCTGTCCTGTACCTGACATTTTTAAGATAAATTGTCTATTCTCTCTATATATTCACAGGGAAATTCACATTGCTTGCACAGATTAACTAGCAGCATGATTTACCACTCCATCAAAGGCAAAGCAAAGAAATCATGGACATGTTGTTGAATGCTGGTGATGTCGTTGGGAGTGTTTTTGGGTTTTTTTTACAGGGAAATCATTGGTCACACAAATGCATGAAGCAGATTCTGTCTCTGCCGTGTATCCTGAAAGACTGAAAACAGTAAAGTAAAATAGGTTTTGTCACATACTGGTAAATTATGGTGCTATGTCCAAATAGGTGTGTTGCAGGAGCTCCTTCTATTCCTTCAGGCTATAGCAACTGAGATAAAGGCCATTGGGGTGTGGTCTCTCTCTTTTTCAATAAGGAGCAACTGCCTTCAGCTTGTTCTCTTTCATGCACCTTTTCATCCAGCAACTAGGTTCCCCTCCTGATCCTGCAGATGGCTGTTGTCTGGCATGGTAATTTGTAAGTTTTTCCCCTTAAAAGTAATAACCATTTTATGAATCATAATTCTAAACTGGTGTGGGAGATTGTTTGTGAGTTACACCTTCTTGGTGATGAAAACAACCAGGGTGTGTAGGGGGTTCTCAAATTTCATGTTGCAGAAGCCATTGCAGCATGAGTTGGAGGCTTCTTGTTCTCTGTAAGGAAATCAGTAAACATTGGGGACCAAAGAAAGATGCCCTGATTAATCAAGGCTAATTCTTTCAGACACCAATTTCTCCAGCAAGTTTCTGATTCTCCACAACCTTAAAAACCTCCTAGTGACCAAGTATTCAGAACCAAAATCCTGTGTGTGGCATATCACATACAATCATAGTGAGTACACCAATCTGTTTTTTCATGTACATCATTTTGTCCCTGCAGAAACATTTGTATTTCCAATAAAGATAATTTGCTGCCACTTTGGGGTCCTGAAATTCCTCTAAGGTGGTGGTGGGGCATTGTTACATAACTCGCTGTGTTGTTAGGAGACCTTGATGGGACAGCAATTGCTCCAGAAATTAAAGGCAGTTAGGTACCAACCTGTGTTTTATAGTGTGCTGGACAATTGGGTTGTGTATAGCTAATCTATGGAAGGATGGATTTGCTAATAAAGGTTGGCAGCACACATGGAGGCAGGCAGTCTTACCTTTTCAAATGACCCATTTTGAGGCCTTACATAAGGCTCCTCTATTCTCCTCATCTTTTTTTCTTTATCAGATTAGGACAAAAATTAAAACTCAATGTCCTGGAAGTGAACACTGAATGAGTTATCTATGTGAGATCACAGTGACAGAGCTCATGGGAATCCGACTCATTGCAGGATATGAGATTTATTCAGTAAGGGCTAGAGATAATGGGTCAAGCAATGTTTTAAAGAATACAGTTTGTGTGTCGTTATTTTGGGGCATGAGCTAGCCAGGCAGCCATGAGCCCGGCTGTGGGTAGAGGCCCTCAGCTCACCACTACAACACACAAGTCCTCCCCCTGTCACTCTGCATCAATGGGTATTTACAGTTTGGATGAAGAGTTCTCCTGGGCATCCCCCCTCAGCTCCTCTGACTCAGTCTTCAACCACACCAGTTTCACTCAGGCCTCAAGAGATCACCCAAGAACAAGAAAGAGACAATTACCAAGAGGGTAAAAGTATACCACAAAGTACACTTCCCAGTGGGTCAAAGTTGATGTTGTTCAAATATCTCAGGCTAGAGTATTGCTCAGTGCTAGACACTGGTGGCACATGCTTGTAATCCTAGCACTTGAGAGACTGAGGGGAAAGGATCCTGAGTCCCAGGCCAGCCTCGGCTGCATATTATATTCAAATATAGACCTCAGAAAAACTTTAAAACAAACAAATAATAAACATATGAGGTACTTCTCAGGAGGGAAAGCCCAAAGACCATTAAGTACCTGAAGAAACTTCTCAAGAAACGGCAATTAGAAACAAAATAGAATTGAAAAGAAACTACTGCTGGAAAACACCATACTGGATCTCAATGCCTGAGTCCTGTAGGAAACTCAGACAACCCCCTCATTTTCTCTGGCTTATCACTCCCAATACTAAACAGGCAAACTTGGCATACACCTGGTCCCTCAACAAGGGCAGTTTTCTGAAGAAACAGAGAAAATGTGTGCAAAACATCCTTCCGTACTCCAACTCCAAACATTCTCATGCCCTACTAAAAGAAAAAGGTCTTTTCTTTGATTCTTCAGGAAAGGGAGGAAGTCTATTCTCTTAGTCCAGTCTGAGAAAAAAGATAAATGAAAATATAAGAGGGCTCAACAGGCAAAGTTGTTTGCCACCAAGGCTTGGCAAACTGAGTTTGATCCCTGTAACTTGCATAAAGTAGAAGAAAACCAACACCATAAAAATGTCTCCTGAGTCCTTCAGGGTTCCTGTTTCATGAAATGTTCCAGACATTCTGCAGGACACAGAAGAAAGTGACTGACAAACTGCCAATAGAGGCAAATCAGTCTTGCAAATTCACTGCTTCATTGAAAAGTCTGCCAGATACTATGGGCCTGTAGGCTGAAGAAGGATTTCCCGATGTTACAGAAGAACTTTGGGTTACTGTCCAGGCAGCAAGATATCTCTGTCAAGTTTTAGAAGTTGCTTATAATGCTTATAATATATATTTCTTTTCTCTAGTAGTCTCCGAATCTGCTTTGCTGTTTCTTAATCATATAATATTAAGCAATTTTGGTCGTAAAATGGTATTTTGATTAATGTGGTGGTTTGAAAGAGAATAGTTCCATAAAAGCTCCTATATTTAAATGCTTGATCCCTAGTTGGTGGAACCATTTTGAGAAAGATTAGATGTGACCTCGTTGGACAGGTGTTTCACAGGAGGTGGACTTTGAGATTTCAGAAGCCTAAGACAGGTCCAGCCCCACCCTCCACCACCTCTGCTACCAACTTGTAAATCAGGTTAAAACTCCCAGCTACTCTCCAGTGTCATGCCTGTGTGCTGCCATGCGTGCTCTGACCATGAGCAAGCCCCCAATTAAATGTTTTCTTTTATAAGCTGCCTTCATTATGGTGTCTCTCTACAATAAAAAAGTAACTATGATAAAGTTGTTACATGGTATTGCTTTGACAAGACTGGTCAAGCTGCTTCTTAGAGGAATGTTGACTTGGGAACTCTGCATGAGGGAAGTGGTTGAATGTTTTAAGTGGGGCTGTAAAAATGCTATAAGAGCTTTGAAGACAGTAGTACTGAGAGCATTGTGGAATATAGAGGCCCAGTTCAAGTAGTTTCAGGGTGAAACAGTATTAGAAACTGGAATAAAGTGGACCCAAAGAAAAACATATAGATCCTCCTGGAAACTGGAAGCAGACAAGAGCACTAGGAAAAAGTTGGGAAGGTGGGGATAGGGTGGGAGGAAGGGGAGGTTGGAGAGAGAAGGGAGAAGGGAAGAATTAGGGAGAGCTTGGGAGAGTGGGATGGTTGCAATGGAGGAAGGGTGGATATGGGAGCAGAGAAGATGATATCATAATTAAGGGAGCCATTTTAGGGTTGGCAAGAAACTTGGCTCTAGAAGTATTCACAGGTGTCCACGGGGATATCTCCAGCTAGGTCCTTGGGCAGTAGATGAGAGGGTGCCTGAACTGGCCTTGTCCCATACTCACACTGATGATTATCTTGAATATCACCATAGAAACTTCATCCAGCGATGCATAGAGATAGAGACAGAGACCCACATCAGAGCATTAGACTGAGCTCCTAAGATCCAGTTGAAGAGCAGAAGGAGGGAGAAGATGAGTAAGGACATCAGGACCAGGCGGGGTTGGTCCACCCACTGAGACAGTGTGCCTGAGCTAAATCCAGCTGGAGGCATGGGGGCTGACTGAGAAGCCAATGATAATGGCACTGAGATTTGTCTCTACTGCATATACTGGCTTTTGGGGATCCTAGTCTGTTTGAATGCACACCTTCCTAGGCCTGGATGGAGGGGGGAGGGCCTTCCCAAAGGGCAGGGTATCCTGCCCTCTCAGGTGTGGGGGAGAGGGGGGAGAGTGAGTGGGGAAGTAGGAGGGAAATGGGAGGAGGGGAGGAAGTGCAAATTTTGAATGGTATTATTTTTAAAAAAATAAAAAAATATTTCAAAAGAAACTGGAATAAAAACAATTCTTGTAATGTTTTAGCCAACAATGTGGCTGCTTTTGGCCCTAGTCCTAAGAACCTGCTTGAGGCTAAATTGAAGAGTTTTGGAACAATATTATTGGCAGAGATTTCATTCAAGACAGTATTGACTCATGGTTATTAGTAATCATTCTTAATGCAGCTCTAAAATGAAAAAGTGCTAAGCAAGTGTTCTACCACTGAGCTAAAACCCCAACTACTGGCTCCAAAGCTACAAAGAAACACTGTCCCCCCCCAAAAAAAGGAAGTAAGGAAGGAAGAAAGAAAGAAAGAAAGAAAGAAAGAAAGAAAGAAAAGTGCAAACAGGGCAAAGAGAAATACAAATGCACAATCTGAGGAGAAAAAGGAAGACCAGGAAATAAAATGCCTACACCTAGTTTTGTGCTGAAAGAGGTACAGAGAAATGGAATGAAGGTAAAGATCCCACCTAGCTAACCATGAAACCTGCAAAAAGAAAATCCCTAGAGAATCAACTCCAAAAACAAACTAAAGCTTATTCAACAAAGGAAAACTCCAAGAGTTCAAAGTTTATACAAATGGAATCCAATGAGAGAGCCATATTCCATCCAAAATGTACAACAATACTTGCCTGACTTTAGAATCGAAAATACTGGAGTTAAGAAGTTGTGAAATCTTCCTCATTAGTTCAGAAAAAAATGTTACAGCCCTGATGGCATGTGGCATGCAGGCCCATAGAGGCCATCATATAAAGCTGAGAACATGATGCTTGGATTTGTACTAAAGATCCAAGATGTTGGAGACTCCAGAGTCACAGTGATGCACTAACCCTCTGAAACTGTAAAATGCTTTCTTTTATAAGTTAGCTTGGTATCGTGCTCTCTCTCTCTCTCTCTCTCTCTCTCTCTCTCTCTCTTTCTCTCCCCCCACCCCGTGTGTGGAAATAAATGTAAAAAACTTCTAGTTCTTTAATTTATTACCAACATAGTAAAGATTACAGTTTAAGTTTTTGTAAAACAATGTACTGAAGGTGGGGCTGAGAAGATAGCTTTGCACTGAGTACTTCCTGCTCTTCTAGGAGACCTATGTTTGGATCACAGCAGCCCCATGAGTAAGTTCATGGACATATAACTCCAGTTCCAGGATATCTGAACTCTTCTCACCATGCCAAAAGACACCAGCACATACCTGGTACATACTCAAGACACACATACAAATAAAATAAATCTTTTTTAAAATAATCTTTTTAAAAAATAATAAAGGCTATTCTTCTGCAACTTGTGTTGGACTTTAAAACACAGCTTGCTCCAATACTGAGGGGACTTAAGAGGTGAGTGAACAGTCACATGGCAGGACGCCCCACTCTCTAGGACCTCCCAAGTGGGACAAAACTCCAAGCCCCTCCCAAACTCCCTCGGCTTTTCTAGCCAGCCAGCAGGGAGTTTGCTGTGGCTAGGATCCCCTCAAACCCAATCCCATCCATGGGACACCCCCTAAGGTACTAGCCACACCCTGCCTAAGAGCTGAAAGCTTGCTATAATACTGAGGGGACCAAGAGCTTGCTCCAACACTGAGGGGATTAAGAGAGCACAAAGAGAGCAAACCAGGAAAGAAGACCGAGAGAGCAGGTGTATAGAGACCTCAGAAGCTTCTGAGACAGACAGTGACAGTAAAGCATATCAAGAAAATCTCCCAAACACTCAGACAGCCACTTCAAGGACTGGACCAAGACACAAAAACACTGCAGGCCTCATTTGAAGGACTAGATGTGTAGGCGCCAAAGTAAGAATCCCTCCAACAACCTAAAAAACAACATGCTAACACCAGAACCCAGGGGTCACACAACAGGAAGACTTGATAATCCTAACCCAAAAGAAGTAGAAGAAAACAACTTTAAACTCTTCAACGGGACTTTGGGAGCTCAGTCCAGTGCTCCAATGTGGATCTCTGCCTCTGTTGCCATTAGTTGCTGGATGAAGGTTCTATGGTGATATTTATGATAATCATGAGTCTGGATAGAGGGCAACTCAAGATCTGGCCTCCTCACCTCTATTGCTTAGGGTCTTAGTCATGCCACCACGCCTTAGCTCACTTAACCAACTGACTTCCCTTTCAAGTGATGCTGTGTGGAATAAACTTACAGAAAACACAAATAACAAGTTGTGGCTATAGCACAGGTATACTGAAGTAGAATCTAATGTGTCAAATCAGAGATGTAGCCCTACAAATGGATATAAGTAAAGCTAAAAAACCACTTTTTAAAACAAACACAAAACCTGATGCCATCCCCTTGCAAAGTGATTAGCTGTAAACAAAACGCTTATGTCAGCACTCAGCCTGGATCTACACTGCATCATGTAGGAAAAAAAGGTCTATTAAACACCTCTTGGTACTATTAGTAGTACAAAAATGAAAGCCAAGTCCTAATAGTGTAGTGTTTGCTGATAATAGTTAAAAGAGATAAATACTTAAAATATCATAAATAACAGTCCCACCTAGTGTGACTCAAAAAGAACAAATAATATTCCCAATCTAATTATGGAAACATCTCCAAATAGTACAAGTCATGAAAAGTAAGCAGCCCTACCTAGTGTGACTCAAAAGAACAAATAAAATTCTTAACCTAATTATAGAAATATCAACAAGATGTATAACCCCAGCAGCACAGACATTGAGGGCACACTGAATAAATGGGACCTCCTGAAACTGAGAAGCTTCTGTAAAGCAAAGGACATTGTCATTAAGACAAAAAGTCAGCCTACTGACTGAGAGAAGATCTTCACCAACCCCGCAACAGACAAATGTCTGATCTCCAAAATATATAAAGAACTCAAGAAACTAGAAGTTAAATATAATAAACCCAATTAGAAAATGCGGCACTGAACTGAACAGAGAATTCTCAACAGAAGTTTAAATGGCCAAAAGATACTTAAGGTCATGCTCAACCTCCTTAGTGATCAGAGAAATGCATATCAAAACAACTTTGAGATATCATCTTACACCAATCAGAATGGCTAATATCAAAAACACCAAAGATAGCCTTTGCTGGAGAGATTGTGGAGAAAGGGGTACCCTCATCCATTGCTGGTGGGACTGCAAACTTTTGCAACCACTTTGGAAATCAGTGTGGGGGTTTCTCAGAAAAATTGGGATTAACTTACCCCTGGACCCAGCAATACCACTCTTGGCAATATACACAAAAGATGCCCTATCATATGACAAAAGCATTTGTTCAAGACAAAAGCATTTGTTCAACTATGTTCATAGCAGCATTATTTGTAATAGCCAGAACCTGGAAGCATCCTAGATGTCCTTCAATGGAAGAATGGATGAAGAAAGTGTGGAATATATATACATTAAAGTATTACTCAGCGGTAAAAAACAATTACTTCTCTAATTTTGCATGCAAATGGATGTAAATAGAAAATACTATCCAGAGTGAGGTAACCCAGACTCAAAAAGAAGATCATGGGATGTACTCACTCATCATTGGTTTATAGCCATGGATACGGGCCACTGAGTCTATAATTTATGATCCTAAAGAAGCTAACAAGAGGGTAAACCCAAGGAAAAACATATAGTTATCCTCCTGGCTATGGGAAATAGACAGGATTGCGGGGCAAAAATTTGGAATCTTGGGGGTGGGGTGGGATGGGGGTGAGGGGAGATGGGGAGAGAAATGTGAGAAGGAGAGGATGTGGGGAACTTGAGGAAACGGAATGATTGGGGATATAGGAAGTTTGTATCGGGGAGCAGGGAACTCATATCTTAGTTAAGGGAACCACATAAGGGTTGGCAAGAGACTTGAGCTTGGAGTGGCAACCAGGTGTCCATGGCAATGTCCCCCGTTAGTTCCTTGGGCAACAGAGGATAGGGCATCTGAAATGAACCTATCCTATAACCATAGTGGTGAATATCTTGCATATCACCATAGAAACTTCATCTAGCAATGGATCGAGAGAGAGACAGAGACCCACACTGGAGCACTGGACTGAGCTCCCAAGGTCCTAATGAGAAGCAGAAAAAGGAAGAACATGAGCAAGGAAGTCAGTACCACGAGGGGTGCACCCACCCACTGAGACAGTGGGGCCGATCTATTGGGAGCTCACCAAGGCCAGCTGACTGTGACTGAAAAAGCATGGGATAAAACAGGACTCTCTGAACATGGCGGACAATGAGAGTTGATGCTAGAGGCCAAGGACAGTGGCACGGAGTTTTGATCCTACTTTATGTTTTGGCTTTGTAGGAGCATAGACAGTTTGGATGATCACCTTTCTAGACCTGGATGGAGTGGGGAGGACCTTGGAATTTCCACAGGGCAGGGAACCCTGACTGCTCTTGTGACTGGAGAGGGAGGAGAAGAGAAGTGGTGGGAAGGGGAGGGGGACGGAGGAGGGGGAGAGAAATGGGAGGCAGGGAGGAACCGAAAAAACCTAACCAAGGAGTCCAACAATGACCACAATATCTCTGACAACTAGAGACCTTTCACCAGCGCAACTCGAAGAAGGCAAACACACAAAATTTACTACTAAAAAAATGATCGGAGTTAACAACCACTGGTCATTAATATCACTTAATGTCAATGGACTCAACTCACCTATAAAAAGGCACAGACTAAGAGATTGGATACGAAAACAGGAGCGAACATTCTGCTGTTTACAAGAAACACACTTCAACCACAAAGACAGACACCTACTCAGAGTAAAGGGTTGGGATAAGGCTTATCAAGTAAATTGACCTAACAAACAAGCAGGTGTGGCCATACTAATTTCTAACAAAGTTGACTTCAAACTTAAATCAATCAGAAGAGATGGAGAGGGACATTTTCTACTCCTAACAGAAACAATTCATCAGGATGAAGTCTCAATCCTGAATATCTATGCCCCGAATATAAAGCACCCACGTATGTAAAAGAAACATTGCTAAAACTCAAGGCAGCAATCAAACAGAAGACATTAATAGTAGGAGACTTTAACACTCCTCTCTCACCAATGGACAGGTCAGTTAGACAGAAAACTAAGAGAGAAATAAGAGAATTAATGGAGGTAATAAATCAAATGGACTTAACAGACATCTATAGAATATTCCACCCAAAATAGGAAAGAATATACCTTCTTCTCTGCAGCTCAAGGAACCTTCTCGAAAATTGACCACATACTCGGTAACAAAGCAAACATCCACAGTTACAAAAAATATCTGTAACCACCTGTATCTTATCAGATCACCATGGATTAAAGCTAGAATTCAAGAACAATGCTACCCCCAGAATGCCTACGAACTCATGGAAACTGTACAGTCATCTACTGAAAGTAAGTTTTTCATTTCTAAGACTTTGGAGTTACTAACCTGGGAATGAACTAAACACAGAAAATTCAATTAAAAGAACCTTTCTTTGAAGGCGGAGAGATGGCTCAGAGGTTAAGAGTACATAATGGCGTTTCCAGGGGACCCTGGTTTGGCTCCCAGCACCCAGTTGGAGGCTAGCAGTCATCACTCCAGTTCCAGAGGCTCCAGTACCCTCTTCTGCACTTTGGGCACTTCACCCAGAATATACATCCAGGTAAAACAGTCACACATAAAATAAAAATAAAATCAATCTATAAAATAAACCAAGTTCTCTGGTCTGAAGATGAAGCTAAGAATTTGTCTAGTATGTATAAGATCGAGGTTCTACCCTAAAAATGAAGAAAAATATCCAGTCTGCTTTGTTGGACATAGTGGGTCATATCTATAATCCTAACATTTGAGAGGCTGAGGCAGGGGATGCTTAGTTTGGAGGCAGGGTATGCACAAAAGGTTCAAGTACAGCATGATATACAACATCCTTCAAGCTGTTGGCAGGCAGCAGTTCCTCCTGGCTCTGGGCACCAATGGAGACCTGACGTGAGGCAACATTCATCTTCTGGATTGGACCTCCTCAAAGGACCAGTGTGGTCCACGATAGCACAAGAGGCTATGTTGGTGTTAGAGGTTCATGCTGCTTTCCCAGACAGAGATGAAGCCTGAGATCCACATGGACCTACACAGTCTGTGCTACTTTCCAATGCCTTGGTGATGTCCTCAGGCTCTGCTGTCTTGGTGCACCAAGCCCGTGTGAGTGGCATGTGTAACCACCTGAGACCATGTGTGAGGGACACGGTCCATGCAGTCTCTAGGGTTCTGATATGGCCAACAGCCAGGTTGATGTCTGTGGTCCAAGTTACCACCAAAGACCATGAGGAAGCCCATGGTCAGAGTTGATGTCTGAAGCCATGTTAATGTCTGTGAGTATGGGAGAGCCTGCTCTGCCCCTCAGTGCAGGCAATACAGGCAGTAGAATGGGTGCAGGACATCTATTTCCGCCCCATCCCAGCCACTGCAAAGTTTCCTCAGCTGATGGATGGTTTCTGGCATGGATATAGGCTGAGAAAGAGTCATTTCCTTTGGGAACTTGGCCACAAAGAATTTTACCATTTCAGTGAATATACAGTCAATACAAAATAGATTTGTCTTTTTTGAAGTGGGGAGATTATGGTGGACAGGAAATAGATATGGGAAGACTGGGAGGTGAGCACCATGGAGGCATATAATGTGAGATTCCCAAATAATCAATAAAAATGTAAACAGAAGAAAAAGAAGGAAATGAGAACCCTCTGAGACTCTGTCTCATATATCCTGACAATTTCTCCCCTCTTATCAACAAACTTTGTAAATTAAAAAATTTGTAAAATAAAAAAAAATTGAGCAGCAAGAAAACTGAGCTTCCAGGGCCCAGTTTACTGTAGTGTAAAAAAAATAAAATTCCTTAACAAGCCGAGGGTAGGATATTTAATAAAAAAATACAAAGATGGCCCAAGAGATTCTTTTCAGAATTAACTTTAATAATAAACCCCTAGCTTACTTTAATAAGCCTATAACAAAACAGATTCTAGGCCATGATGTCCAAAGCATGACAGCTGACAGCTGATAAAACACTAAAGGCTTAATTTTCCTACCCTAGCAATCTGCCAGAATTTAACTTATTGAAAGAGGCCAATGTCTTTTTTTGTTCTAATGATGATAGTGCATACTTTCATTTTTTTCAATTTTACTCAGATTTATTAAAGTATAACCAACAGATAAATTTACAGGGTAAAGGTCTTAATGCAGATAAACATTACAAAATGTCTAAGTTGAGGTAACCAACTATCATCTCACTTACCTATCACATTTTATTGCTGACATTTAAGATCCACACTCTTTGCAATTTTCAAGTATGTGTTTCTCTTATTCCTTAAAAAGACTACATTTTTTAGCTTTATAATTCTCGGCTACAATACTTTTACAGTGATTTCTGATCTTCAATAAGGAAAGTATCCTGGATCTTGTCATGAACGTATTTAGCATACATGGATTCAATATAGGCCCTGCTGAACCATTCTGATTTAGATGGTGTCATGAATCTCACCAAACAAACCCCTTAAAGATGAAATGAGCACACACCGCATGCAGATTTTGGTGTTTTCTCAATCTTCTTTGTATGAAAGTAAACAATTCTATTACAAGGGTTTTCTATTCCAATCTATTACAGCATAGTTTTGTCAGAGGCATTTTCTAGAAACTGTGATGGTACATCAATCACTGAGCCATTCTAAAGAGATACATTATTGTTTATAGCAATTGTGATGTATAATAGACCTCTAGAACATACTCAGCCTAACTAAAACTTTGTACCCTAGGAATAATATCTTTCTATCTCCTCTCCCAGGCAGCCTCTGATAACCACCATTTTAGCCTCTGTCTCTGAGTTCAACTTTTTATATTGTATTTATAAGTTAAAACAATCAGTATTTCCATGTCTTTCAGTTCTAGGCTTATTTCATTTATTATAATGTCTTCCAGATTAGATCACATAAAATGATGGGATTCCCTTCATTAAGTATGAGTTGTCTTCCACTGTGTGTATACATGCATGCTTGTAAACACCATGCTATCATTATCTATTGCTGATCATCTTGTTTCTACTTTTAACTTTCTAAGGGATCTCCATACTATTTTCCATAATGACTGTACCAAGCCATAATTCCACCAACAGCCTATAGAGATTGTAATTATGTCTTTACCAAAATGACTTTGTCTTTTTTTTTCTTTTCTTTTATTCTTTTTTTGGGGGGGGTTAATACTGCAAGGTGATCTTGAGCTCACTATGCACTATTTAGGCAACGGTACACTTACCTAGGCTGAACTCCTAGTTCTCCCACTTCAGCCTTCCAAGAGCTGGGATTAAGGTGTGCACCACAAGCTTTACTTCTTTTGTCTTTTCCACAATGACCCTCTGAACATAGAAGAGGCAATAACATGATATCTCACTGTGGTTTTGTTTCATTACTCTAATGATTAGTGATATCAAGTATTTTTTCATAGAACTTTTAAAAGAAGCCACTTTCTGATTCATTACTAGTATCACATATAAGTACTTATAGTTTAAAACTGACTTAAAAACTTCAAACAAAATAAAGCCCTTACTTAGAAAGACGTTCTTCCTCTAGAATTATGCAAGAAACATTTGGCAATTCCCTGCTCCATACAAATGGTGTTTTCTAGTTGAAAAAATAATCCTGATACATGATTGCAAAGAACAGTGTCTTGCAGGCAACTCTATCTTGAGAAGTCTATACCCACCCTTACTACTGTGTGTACAACTGCCCCTTTCCTTAACACACACATACACACACACATGCGTGTGTTTATTGATATTAAACCATTTCCTCAAAAAATAAAAAAAAATAAAAAAAAAAACCAACCTTTCAGGAAAAAACAATTCTGCTCATCCTTAATTTAAAAAGAATTGAAGAAAAAAAAAGTAGTAGGTAGAGGTCAGTGGTGAAGTACCTGAGTGCAAGAAGCCCTGAGTGATATATAAAACAAATGAGCACATGAAAAAAGTTCAACATCATTAACAACAAGAACTAAAATGAAAACTACAATGAAGCCTGATGCAGTAGCTCAAATAGAGGCAGGAGAACATCAGGAGGACAAGAGCAGCCTCAGTTACCTAAGAACCAGTTGGAAAAAAGAAAACACAAAACAGGTACAATGAAAAATTGTCACATATATAAAAGACTAACCAAATTTCTAAAGATGGCAAAGCCAAATGCTAGTAATGATATGAAAGAATTAGAACTTTTAGGCAAGCAAGATGGTTACTATAACACTAGCAATTCTACACATAGATAAGCTAAAAGAATCAAAAAGAGATGTTCAGCCAGGCGGTGGTGGCACACAGCTTTAGTCCCACCACTCATGAGGCAGAGACAGGCGGATCTCTGTGAGTTAGAGGCCAGCTTGGTCTACAAGAGGTAGTTCCAGGACAGTTTCCAAAAGCTACAGAGAAACCATGTCTTGAAAAGAACAAAAAACCAAATTTAAAAAACAAAAGAAAAGCATATGTTAAAAGACAAATCTATATGTATATGGTTATATAAGAGCTTTATTTATAATAGCCAAGACACAGAGACAACCAAGATGTCTTCATGAGTAAATGATAAAAGGTGGTACAGTTATACTGTGGCAAGCTACTTGGCAATTAAAAAGTACACTGTTGCGACATTATAACAAAAGGATAAACCTCAGCGCTAAGTGGAAAAAGTAAATCCTAGAATGTTAGGTAGGGTATATAAGTTATGGTTCTTTGAAAACCTGATACAAAAACACATGACTGGTTGTCAGGTTGAAAGAGAAAATACAGGCAGAGGGAAATGGGCCAAGCTATAAAAAAGGTACGCTGAGCATTCCTTGTGATGATGAAGTATGTCAATTTGATTATCAGGGTACAATATCAATACTGTAGACCTGACTTTGTAGTTTTTATAAGATGTTATCAATGGGGAAAACTGAGTAAAGAGAACAAAGGAATCCCTATATTATTTTGTTCAACTACATGCAAATTTATAGTCATCTAAAAATGATTCAAATCCTAAAAGATACATTCACTCAGATCCACATCTATTTTAAATGTTTTATTACCAGCGGGTCTCATTATGTACCCCAGACTACCTTAGAACTTGATACACAGACCAGGCTGCATACAAATTTGAGTTTCTCCTGCCTCCAATTCCCAAGTTCTGGGATGACAGACTTGCACCACCATGAATATCTGAATGCTTTCAATTATATTTCCTTTGGACTTCAAGAGCTGTTCTCACCCCATCTTCTTCTTTGTTTCTCCAAGGCTCATGGTCTCCACTGACCACCCTGCTTTACCAATGTCATAAAGTCCTTCACCTCAAACAAACCGTAATATTCGGCCAGCTCTATTATTACCAAATGTGCTCCATAAAAGCCACTCCTTAAATCAAAGTCCATATGAAAACCAATCAGGTCCAGAGTCTGTTATTTTTATACATCCATATTGCTTGACAAGATCACATTCCACACAGAACCTTTTGAAGTTTACTGTTTACTCACATCAGAGCTTCCCAGGAAACACATTTTTTTCACAGCAATGATGGTTGCTCACTTACTTGACTATTTCACCAAACAATGTGTGTTTAAAGTTCTAAATTACAGGAAATAGGAGGAAGAATTTTTAAAAATGGCAAGCACAAATGTAAAGAAACAAGTAAAGACACAACTTTCAAAATAGAAAAAAATACAAATTTTAAAAGTACAGATGCTGCCCGGAGTGGTGAAACAAGCCTCTAATCCCAGCACTTGGGAGTCAGAGGCAGGTGGATCTCTGCATTCCAGGACAGCCTGGTCTACAGAGCAAGTTCAAGGAGATCCAGGACTATACAGAGAAACCCTGCATCAATGACACCCAAAAGAATAACAATAATACAGATGCAGCCAATAAAAAGAATGAAACTAGACAGGGAATATGTATGAAGAAACTGGTATTCTACTCTGTAATACCAGAAAAACAAACATGCTTGAGATCATATCAGGTCAATAAAACCCCCTACAAAACCAGGTATATAAAGTCTATTCTTCTGCAATTTTAACAACAACAACAACAAAAAAAAAATATGTAAAGTGGGGGCAGCAAGTAAAAGTACTTGCTGCACATGCCTAATGAACTACATTCAATCACCAGAATCCACATGAAGGTGGAATGGGAGAACATACTCCACAAACTTGCACTCTGACTCTACACACACAACAAAGCACACAAACGTATGCACACACATACACACAAAAAAGTAAATTTTTTAAAATTTTATATAAAGCAATACTTTAATTAAAGTCATCCTATTTGACAAACAAACATCATTACTTATCTAACATACAATGTAACAATTACATGGAGTCTTAAACTCCAAAAGAATGGAAATATTCACTGGTCCAAGACACCAGGCCTCTCCTGGCCCCATTTGAAGGAAAAGATGGGCAGGCGCCAATGCAAGAATTCCCCCAACAATTTGAAAAGCAACGTGACATCACCAGAATCCAGGAATCCCGGAATGAGAAGTGTACACCCTAATCCAGAAGAATTAGAAGAATTCGACTCAAAAGTGAATTTTATGAAAATAATAGAGGACCTTAAAAAGGAGGTGAAAAACTGCCATAATCAATTAGAGATTACCAACAAAAAGGTAGAGGAAATGAATAAATCCCTCAAAGATACCCAAGTAAACCAAGAGAAACAAGAGAAAGAAATCAAACAGGTAAGGGAAACAGTTCAAGACTTGAAGTGGAAGTAATAAAGAAAACACAAACCGAGGGAAGGATGGATATGGAAAATTTGGATAAAGGAACAGGAACTACAAAGACAAGTACCACCAACAGTTTACCAGAGACAGAAGAAAGAATCTCAGACACTGAAAATACCATAGAGAAAATAAACTCTCTGATCAAAGAAAACAGCATAACCAACAAATTTTCATCACAAAACATTCAGGAGATCTGGTACACTATAAAAAGACCAAACCTAAGAATAATAGGGATAGAAAAAGGAGAAGAAGTACAGCTCAATGGTCCAGAAAATATATTTAATAAAATTATAGAAGAAAACTTTCCCGACCTAAGAAAGATATTCCTTTGAGTTTCCAAGAAGCATACAGAACACCGAATCGACTGGATCAAAAAAAAAAAAATCTCCTCGTCATATAATAATTAAAACACAAAACATTCAGAATAAAGAAAGAATATTAAGAGCTGCAAAGGAAAAAGGTCAAGTTACCTATAAAGGTAAACCTATCAGACTTACACCTGATTTCTCAATGGAAAACATGAAAGCCAGAAGGTCCTGGATAGATGTGCTGCAGAAACGAAGAGACCATGGGTGCAAGCCCAGACTACTATACCCAGGCAAGCTTTTGTTCACTATAAATGGAGAAAACAAAATTTTCCAGGATTGAAACAAATTTAAACAATACGTAGCCACAAATCCAGCCCTACAGAAAGTAATAGAAGGAAAATCACAAACCAAGAAGTCCAACAATGCCCACAATAACTCAGACATCTAATGACCCTTCACCAGCACAACTTGAAGAAGGAAAACACACAAACTCTACTACCAAAATAAAGAAAGAGAGAAAGGGAAAAATGACCAGAGTTAAAACCACTGGTCATTAATATCACTTAATATCAATGGACTCAACTCACCTATAAAGAGGCACAGGCTAAGAGATTGGATTCGAAAAGAGGATTCAACATTCTGCTGCTTAGAAGAAACACACCTCAACCACAAAGACAGACATCTACTCAGAGTAAAGGGCTGGGAAAAGGTTTATCAAGCAAACGGACCTAAGAAACAAGCAGGTGGGACCATACTAATTTCTAAGAATGTTGACTTCAAACTAAAATCAATCAAAAGAGATGGAGAGGGACATTTTTTACTCGTAACAGGAACAATTCACCAGGATGAAGTCTCAATCCTGAATATATATGCCCCTAATATAAAAGCACCCACTTATGTAAAAGAAACGTTATTAAACTCAAGGCAGTCATCAAACCACACACTCTAATAGTAGGAGATTTCAACACTCCTCTCTCACCAATGGACAGGTCAATCAGACAGAAACCTAGCAGAGAAATAAGAGGATTAAGAGAGGTAATGAATCAAATGGAATTAACAGACATCTATAGAACTTTCCACTTGAATAAGAAAGAATATACCTTCTTCTCTGCAGCTCATGGAACCTACTCGAAAATTGACCACATACTCGGTAACAAAGCAAACTTACACAGTTACAAAAAAATAACAGTAACCACCTGTGTCTTATCAGATCACCATGGATTAAAGTTAGAATTCAACAACAATGCTATCCCCAGAAAGCCAAGAACTCATGGAAACTGGACAGTCAACGACTGAACCACACCTGGATCAAGGAAGAAATAAAGAAAGAAATTAAAGTCTTTCTTGAATTCAATGAAAACAAAGACTCAACATACTCAAACCTATGGGAAACTCTGAAAGCAGTGCTAAGAGGAAAGTTCATAGCATTAAGTGCCCACTTAAAGAAAACGGAGAAAGCACACATTGGAGAATTAAGAGCCCACATGAAAGCTTTAGAAAAAAAAAGCAGACTCACCTTGGAGAAGTAGAAGACTGGAAATAATCAAATTGAGGGCTGAAATCAACAAAATAGAAACACAGAAAACAATCCAAAGAATCAAGGAAACAAAAAGCTGGTTCTTGGAAAATCAATAAGATTGATAAACCCGTATCCAAACTAATCAAACGGCAGAGAGAGAATACGCAAATTAACAAAATCAGAAATGAAAAGGGAGACATAACCACAGACACAGACGAAATTCAGAGAATCATTAGATTTTACTAAAAAACCTGTATGCCACAAAATTGGAAAATGTAAAAGAAATGGACACTTTTTTAGATAAGTACCATATACCAAAGTTAAACCAGGACCAGATGAAAAATCTAAATACACCTGTTAGTCGTGAAGAATTAGAAGTTGTTATAAAAAACTCGCCACAAAAAAAGCCCAGGTCCAGACGGCTTCAATGCAGAATTCTACCAGAACTTCCAATAAGACCTAATACCTATACTCCTTAATGTATTTCACAATATTGAAAAAGAGAAGTCATTGCCAAATTCCTTTTATGAGGCTGAAGTTACTCTGACACCAAAACAACACAAAGACACAGCCAAGAAAGAGAACTACAGGCCAATCTCACTCATGAACATCGATGCAAAAATACCCAATAATATACTGGAAAACCGAATCCAAGAACACATTAGAAAAATTATCCATTATGATCAAGTAGGCTTCATCCCAGAGATGCAGGGCTGGTTCAACATACGATAATCTATCAATGTAATCCATCATATAAATAATCTGAAAGAAAAAACCATATGATCATTTCATTAGATGCGGAAAAACATTTGACAAAATTCAACATCCCTTTATGATTAAGGTCTTAGAGAGATTAGGAATACAAGGGTCGTTCCTAAATATAATAAAAGCTATTTATAGCAAGCCATCAGCTAACATCAAATTATATGGAGAGAAACTCAAAGCTATTCCACTAAAATCAGGAACATGACAAGGTTGTCCACTCTCTCCATACCTCTTCAATATAGTGCTTGAAATTCTAGCAATAGCAATAAGACAACATAAGGGGATCAAAGGGATTCAAATTGGAAAGGAAGAAGTTAAACTTTCATTATTTGCAGACGATATGATAGTGTACATAAGTGACCCCAAAAACTCCAGCTAAGAACTCCTTCAGCTGATAAACACCTTTAGTAGTGTTTCAGGATACAAGATCAATTCCAAAAAATCAGTTACCCTCCTATACACAAAGGATAAGGAAGCAGAGATGGAAATCAGAGAAGCATCACCCTTCACGATAGCAACAAATAGCATAAAATATCTTGGCGTAACTCTAACCAATGAAGTAAAGGATCTATTTGACAAGAACTTTAAATCTATGAAGAAAGAAATTGAGGAGGATACCAGAAAATGGAGGGATCTCCCTTGCTCTTGGATTGGGAGGATCAACATAGTAAAAATGGCAATTCTACCAAGGGCAATTTATAGATTCAATGCAATTCCCATTAAAATCCCATCAAAATTCTTCACAGATCTTGAGAGGACAATAATCAACTTTATATGGAGAAACAAAAAACCCAGGATAGCCAAAACAATCTTATATAATAAAGGATCGTCTGGAGGCATTACCATCCCTGACCTCAAACTCTATTACAGAGCCTCAGTATTGAAAACATCTTGGTATTTTCATAAAAACAGAGAAGTCAATCAATGGAACCGAGTAGAAGACCCTGATTTTAACTCACAAACATATGAACACCTAATTTTTGATAAAGGAGCTAAAAGTATCAATGGAAAAATGAGAGCATCTTCAACAAATTGTGCTGGCAGAACTGGTTGTCAACCTGTAGAAGAATGAAAATAGACCATGCACAAAACTCAAGTCCAAATGGATTAAAGACCTCAATATTCGTCTGAAAAAACTGAACCTGATAGAAGAAAAAGTGGGAAGTACTCAACAACATATGGGTACAGGAGATCACTTCCTACGTTTATTCCCTGCAGCACAGACATTAAGGACAACATTGAGTAAATGGGACCTCCTGAAACTGAGTAGCTTCTGTAAAGCAAGGACACTGTCACTAAGACAAAAAGGCAACCCACTGACTGGAGAAGATCTTCACCAACCCTGCAACAGACAAAGGTCTGATCTCCAAAATATATAAAGAACTCAAGAAACTAGATGTTAAAATGATAATTAACCCATTAAAAATGGGGCATTGAACTGAACAGAGAATTCTCAACAGAAGAAATTCAAATGGCCAAAAGACTCTTAAGGTCATGCCCAACCTCCTTAGCGATAAGGGAAATGCAAATTAAAACAACTTTGAGATACCATCTTACACCTGTCAGAATGGCTAAAATCAAAAACACCAAGGATAGCCTTTGCTGGAGAGGTTGTGGAGAAAGGGGCACACTCATTAGTTGCTGGTGGGAATGCAAACTTGTGCAACCACTTTGGAAATCCGTGTGGCGATTTCTCAGGAAATTTGAAAACAACCTACCCCAAGATCCAGTAATACCACTATTGTGAATATACCCAAGAGATGCACCATCAAATGACAAAAGTATCTGTTCAACTATGTTCATAGCAGCATTGTTTGTAATAGCCAAAACCGGGAAACAACCTAGATGTCCTTTAATGGAGGAATGAATGAAGAAAGTGTGGAATATATACATATTAGAGTACTACTCAGTAGTAAAAACAATGACTTCTCGAATTTTGCGTGCAAATGGATGGAAATAGAAAACACTATCCTGAGTGACGTATCCCAGACCCAAAAAGAGAAACATGGGATGTACTCACTCATAATCGGTTTCTAGCCATAAATAAAAGACAATGAGCATATAATTTGTGATCCTAGAGAAGCTAAATAAGAAAGTGAACCCAAAGAAAATCGAATAGTCACCTGCCTGGAGAGGGGAAGAAGACAAGATTGCAGGGCAAAAACTGGGAACTTGAGGGTGAGGTGGCATGGGGCAAAGGGGAAATGGGATGAGAAACATGAGAAGGGGAGGATGGGAGGAGCTTGTGGGATTGGGATGGTTGGGATATAGGAAGGGAGGTTACGGGAGCAGCGAAGTATATATCCTAACTAAGGGAGCCATCTTAGGGTTGGCAAGAGACTTGACTCTAGAGGGGTTCGCAGGTGTCCAGGAAGATGTCCCCAGCTGGTACCTTGGGCAACTGAGGAGAGGGAACCTGAAATAACCCTATCCTATACTGATGAATGTCTTACATATCACCTTAGAACCTTCATCTGGCAATGGATCGAGGTAGAGACAGAGACTCATTTTGGAGAAATGGTCTGAGCTCTTGAGGTCCAAATGAGGAACAGAAGGAGGGAGAACATGAGCAAGGAAATCAGGACCACGAGGGATGCACCCACCCACTGTGACAGTGGATATGATTTATTGGGAGCCTACCAAGCCCAGCTCATCTGGGACTGAATAAGCATGGGTTGAAACTGGACTCTCTGAGCATGGTGGACAATCAAGTCTGATGAGAAGCCAAGGACAATGCATTAGGTTTCGATCCTAATACATGAACCTGCTTTGTGGGAGCTTAGCTTTTTTGATGCTCACCTTCCTGGACGTATATAGAAGACCTTCGTCTTCCCGCAGGGCAGTGAATTTGGACTGCTCTTCAGTATCGAAAGGGAGGGGGAATGGTGGGGGGGCAGAGAAGAGGAGTGGGGATAGAGGGAGGGGGTGGCGGGAGGGAGCAATATTTGGGAGGAGGGGAGTGAAATGGGAAACGGGGAGCAGGTGGAAATATTAATTAAAAAAGAATAAAAACAATGGTGTTTTCTAGTTGAAAAGCTAATCCTGATACATTATTGCAAAGAACAGTGTCATGCTGGCAACTCTATCTTGAGAAGTCTATACCCACCCTTACTACTGTGTGTACAACTGCCCCTTTCCTTAACACACACACACATACACACATATGCGTGTGTTTATTTATATTAAACCATTTTCTTAAAAAAAATACCTCGAACTTTCAGGAAAAAACAATTTAGCTCATGCCAAAAAAAAAAAAAGAAAGAAACAAAAAGCAGTAGGTAGAAGTCAGTGGTGAAGTACCTGAGTGCAAGAAGCCCTGAGTGATATATAAAACAAATGAGCACATGTAAAATGTTAAACATCATTAACAACAAGAATTAAAATGAAAACTACAATGAAGCCTGATGCAGTAGCTCAAATAGAGGAAGGAGAACACCAGAATGTCAAGAGCAGCCTCAGTTACCTAAGAACCAGTTGGAAAAAAACAAAACTCAAAACACCTACAGTTAAAACTGTTACATATATAAGAGACTTACCAAACTTGTAAAGATGGCAACACCAAATGCTAGTAATGACATGAAGGAATTAGAACATTTTGGCAATCAAGTTAGTTACTATAACACTAGCAATTCTACTCATGGATAAGCTAAAAGAATCAAAAGCAATGTTCAGCCAGGCGGTGGTGGCACACAGCTTTAGTCCCACCACTCATGAGGCAGAGGCAGGCGGATCTCTGTGAGTTAGAGGCCAGCTTGGTCTACAAGAGGTAGTTCCAGGACAGTTTCCAAAAGCTACAGAGAAACCAAGTCTCGAAAAGAACAAAACAAAACAAAATTTAAAAAAAAGAAAAGAAAAGCATATGTTCAAAGACAAGTCTATATGTATATGTTTATATAAGAGCTTCATTTATAATAGCCAAGACCCCGAGACAACCAAGATGTCTTCAGAGTAAATGATAAAATGTGGTACAGTTATACTGTGGCAAACTACTCGGCAATTAAAAAAAAAGTACACTGTTGCTACATTATAACAAAAGGATAAACCTCAGCGCTAAGTGGAAAAAGTCAGTCCTAGAATGTTAGGTAGGGTATATAAGATATGGTTCTTTGAAAACCTGATACAAAACACATGAATGGTTGTCAGGTTGGAAGAGAAAATACAGGCAGAGGGAAATGAGCCAAGCTATAAGAAAGGTACCCTGAGCATTCCTTGTGATGATGAAGTATGTCAATTTGATTATCAAGGTACAATATCAATACTGTGGACCTGACATCGTAGTATTTATAAGATGTTATCAATGGGAAAACTGAGTAAAGAGTACAGAGGAATCCCTGTATTATTTTGTTCAACTACATGCAAATTTATAGTCATCTAAAAATGATTCAAAACCTAAAAGATACATTCACTCAGATCCACATCTATTTTAAATGTTTTCTTGCCAGCGGTTCTCATTGTGTACCCCAGACTACCTTAGAACTTGATACACAGACCAGGCTGCATACAAATTTGAGTTTCTCCTGCCTCCACTTCCCAAGTTCTGGGATGACAGGCTTGCACCACCATGACTATCTGAATGCTTTCAATTATATTTCCTTTGGACTTCAAGAGCTATTCTCACCCCACCTTCTTCTTTGTTTCTCCAAGGCTCATGGTCTCCACTGACCACCCTTCTTTACCAATGTCATAAAGTCCTTTACCTCACACAAACCCAAACATTTGGCCGGTTCTATTATTACCAAATGTGCTCCATAAAAGCCACTCCTTAAATCAAAGCCCATATGAAAACCAATCAGGTCCAGAGTCTGTTTTTTTATACATCCATATTGCTTGACAAGATCACATTCCATACAGAACCTTTTGAAGTTTACTGTTTACTCACATCAGAGCTTCCCCAGGAAACACATTGTTTTCACAGCAATGATGGTTGCTCACTTACTTGACTATTTCACCAAACAATGTGTGTTTCAAAGTTCTAAATTACAGGAAATAGGAGGAAGAATTTTTAAAAATGGCAAGCACAAATGTAAAGAAACAAGTAAAGACACAACTTTCAAAAGAGAAGAAAAATACAAGTTTTAAAAGTACAGATGCTGCCTGGAGTGGTGAGACAAGCCTCTAATTCCAGCACTTGGGAGTCAGAGGCAGGTGGATCTCTCCATTCCAGGACAGCCTGGTCTACAGACAAAGTTCCAGGACAGCCAGGACTACACAGAGAAACCCTGCATCAAAAAACACAAAAGAATAATACAGATGCAGCCAATAAAAAGAATGAAACTAGACAGGGAATATGTATGAAGAAACTGGTATTCTACTCTGTAATACCAGAACAACAAACATGCTTGAGATCATATCAGGCCAATAAAACCTCCTACAAACCCAGGTCTATAAAGTCTATTCTTCTGCAATTTTAACAACAACAACAAAATTAAAACTATGTAAAGTGAGGGCAGCAAAATGACTTAGCAAGTAAAAGTACTTTCTGCACATGCCTAATGAACTACATTCAATCACCAGAATCAACATAAAGGTGGAACGAGAGTACAGAATCTGCAAACTTGCACTCTGATTCTACACACAAATCAAAGCACACAAACATATGCACACACATACACACAAAAACGTAACTTTTTAAATTTTATATAAAGCAATACTTTAATTAAACATCCTTTTGACAAATGAACATCATTACTTATCTAACATACAATGTAACAATTACGTAGATTCTTAAACTCCAAAAGAATGAAAATATTCAAATGTCCCAGGTTCGGTGATGTGCACCCATAACGACAGCATTAAGGTAGAATTGGCAGCAGGAATGATTCATCCTAAACTTCATGAGTTCCAGGCCAGCTTAGACTACAGAAGACTATGTAAGACTATCAAAATAAATAAATAAATAAATAAATAAATAAATAAATAAATAAGCTAAATACATAAATACCCAAATACTGAGAACTATTTGTGGCTATTATTACTGGTTTAGCTTTTGCATAATCACCAATCTATTCTCAAAGCACATAACTAAATGAAGAACCAAATGTAGTACAACGCAAGATGCATGTTAACTCTTCAAGACTTAACCTTATGTAGCACTTTACAGAGTCCTAACTCTATATGCACCATTACAAAAACCACTAAAGCTGGGTGTCTGATCCCATGCCTTCAATAGTCTAGGGGCAGAGACAGGCAGATCCTTTGAGTTCGTAGCCAGAAAGGACTACATAGCAAAACCCTGTCTCAAAACACAAAACAAATAACACTGACACTAACAACTGTGTTCTAGACCTCTTAGATGTTTCAATATGTAGCTTATATTTAAAGTCCTAAATTAGTTGTACAAATATCTATTACATGCTTAAATTTATTACTCACTTATTGAGAATTATCTAAACACTTAAAAAAAACTTCATCTGGAGCAGGATAAGTTACAGACATTTCAATTAAATTATTTCCTTGGTCAGAAATAAATGTTCCAGCCAGAATAGTTTCTACATTACTTATCTTTTTTTTTAACTTTATTTAACTTTGTTTCATGTGCATTGGTATAACGATGTCAGATTCTCTTGAACTGGAGTTACAGACAGCTGCGAGCTGCCATGTGGGTGCTGGGAATTAAACCCGGGTGTAGCATGAGGGAGCTGGTTGGTTGGGGTTAATGTCGCGCCCGGTACCCCACAGAAACAGCTGACCTGAGCTAGTGAGAGCTCACTGACTCTGGACTGACTGCGGGGGAACCTGCAGAAGACCAAATTAGGCCCACTGAATATGGGGGACAGTGTAAGGCTTGGGCAGTCTGTGGGGCCACAGGCTATAGGATCAGGTTTTATCCCTAGTACTTGAACTGGCATCTAGGAGCACATTCTTTTTGGAGGGATAACGTTGCTCAGGGGAGGGACCTGCCTCAAGTTGAAGTGTCAGACTTTGTTGACTCCCCACAGGAAGCCTTACCCTTTATGAAGAGTGGATGGGGGAGTGGGATGGGGAAGGTGAGGGAAGCAGGAGGAGAGGAAGGGGTGGGAATGGGGATAGTTATGTAAAAGGAGGAGACTGTATGTTTTAAAAAATCTTAATTAAAAAAAGTAAATATAAAAATGAAACCTTCTGATGTCTATTTTTTAATAAGTAAAAATCTTGGAGAATGGAGTAATCTGATTTTCTAATTGGCAGCTGCTATACACTCCATTGCTCTAAGTGCCTTCAGCAAAGGGGATGTCAGTCAAGCAGACAACCAAATCAGCCTTACACCACTGGAAATTTGGAACATTCTGGGACTGCCTTAGGGAAGCTGCACAATGATCACAACTGCTTGCTCCAATCACCAGAAAGGAAAACATGAGTCAACACACACACACACACACACACAAAAACAGGACATAGTACATTGTTCTCAACAATCCCAAAATGGAAATTATCAAAATATGCATCACCTTCATGAACAAAAAAATGTGATACAAGTACATTCATACAATAGAGTTTATTCAGCAATAAAAAGAAATAAATTCAGATACATAGCCATATGGATAAACCTTGAAAACATTTCTGTAAGTAGCAAAAAAATAATTCCTATATAAATTTATTTACACAACATGGCCAGATGTCCAAAGCAGCAAGTGGGATACCGAATGTGGTGGTGCACAACTGTAATTCCAGCATTTAGGAGGTGTGGCAAAAAGATCTAGAGCTCAAAGTTATTCAAGAAGAGCCTTGAAAAAAATAAACAAAACAGGAAAGGAAGAATGGCATGGAAGAGAGACAAATAATGAACAGTGATTCTCAAAGAATATGTGTTTGTTTGGGGAAGGTAAAATAGTCCTAAATTAGACTGTGGTGATTGCTGCACAACTCTACCAATATACTACAAGCCACTCAGTTACACATTTGTTTGTTTGTTTGTTTGTTTATTTCTGGTTTTTCAAGACACGGTTTGTATGTGAAACAGACCTGGCTATGAAAGAACCCACAGGGGACTAACTGCCTGCCTCTGCCTCATGAGTGCTGGGATTATAGGTGTGCATCACCACCACCTAGGCAGTTACACATTTTAAACAATATGTAGATCATATGCTATCATATGAATTATATCTCAGTAAAGCTACTTTTGAAAGATAGTGTTTCATATACTACAGGCTGGTCTGGAACTTGCAATGTAGCCAAAGATGTCTCCCTTATCTCCCTGTCTTCCTGCTGTCACCAACCAAGTGCTGGGATACATGCATGAACACATGGCTATAAAGCTATTTTTTATTTTTTTTTTATTTTTTTTTTTTGGTTTTAAGAGACAGGGTTTCTCTGTGGTTTTGGAGCCTGTCCTGGAACTAGCTCTTGTAGACCAGGCTGGTCTCGAACTCACAGAGATCCGCCTGCCTCTGCCTCCCAAGTGCTGGGATTAAAGGCGTGCGCCACCACCGCCCGGCTTAAAGCTATTTTTTAAATGGCAATGTATTTTATTATTCAAGGTAAAAATTTTAAAAACAATAATTTAAGTACAATTAGAGTGAATGCCAATTGCTCTGACCCACCAAGCAAAATACGGAAATGACTATTAGTTAAATAATGTGATAAATAAGAGTAGAAATACAGATATGGGATTTGAAAAATGAAAAACAGAGCTACAGTTCACAACTTATTTGGAATAAGAATGTTAGTACTTGAGATGTGAAGGTAATACGGTGGTGACATCATAACCCCATTGATCACAAGATTGACAGGCTGATATGGCTAGCCAGGAAGGTGTTCTTTTCCTTCCTCGCTGTTCTAAGTGTGACCTTCTCAATCTGGACTTAAGAGGATGTCCCTCTATGATAATTGACTTTCTTCAGCCAAGGGTTGAAGTATAGCTGTATTTTTATGCCACAGCCTCTAAAGAAGCTCTCAGCTGGGCATAATTGGTAAACGCCTTAATCCCATCTGGAGAAGCAAAGGCAGGCAGATTTCTGTAAGTTCAAGGACAGCATGATCCACGTGGCCATGCAGGGGTGGAGAAATTGCTCAGAAGTTAAGAGCACTGACTGCTCTTCTAGAGGACCTGGGTTCAATCCCAGCATCCACATGGTAGTTCACAACCATCTCTAGTGAGATCTCATGCCACCTTCTAGCATGCAAAAATACATGCAGGTAGAATTCTATATACATAATTGAAGGAGGAAGTTCATTGGTTAAAAAATAAAGAAACTGCTTGGCCCTCATAGGTTAGTATATAGGTGGCTGGAGTAAACAGAACAGAATGCTGGGAGGAAGAGGAAGTGAGCTTATACACCTTAGCTCTGCTCTCTGGGGCAGATGCGATGAAGCTCCGACCCAGGATGGAAGTAGGCTAAAATCTTCCCGGTAAGCGCACCTTGGGGTGCTATACAGATTATTAGAAATGGTCTAGTCCAGGTGCGAGTTAGCAGAGAAGAGGCTAGATATAATAGGCTAAGCAGTGTTTAAAAGAATACAGTTTGTGTGTTGTTATTTTGGGACATGAGCTAGCCAGGCGACCAGGAACTGGGGCAGCAGGAGCACAGCCTGCAGCTCCTACTACAGAATGGCGCCAAACGTGGGGCTCGAACCCACAACCCTGAGATTAAGAGTCTCATGCTCTACTGACTGAGCTAGGTGGGACGATGACACCCTGCGGATCTTATTCGACCCCAACATGGTATGATAGACCACGCCCTCCTGGAATGTTTTTGTGAACACCCTCAAAAAATTGCTTTATTATAAGGAACTAATAGTTATGTCACTGTAAGGTTTAGGAGTCATGTGGTTTCACAAAGAAAAAAGAATTCCATGAGTACAAGGTACAGTCAGCAGTGAAGGGGAACAGACAAGGACAGGGTTGAATAACTCTACAAAATGCGTATATGTATTTGTTCATGATACATGCATGGCCATAAGTCTGTGTGTGGTTGTTTGTGTGTGGCTGTCTGTGTGTCCTCACCCTTTGAGCACAAACGTAGACCAGGAATATTCATCAAATGCTTTTGTTCCTTAAATCTTTTTGCTTGTTTTTTGAGACAGGGTTTCTCTGTGTTTACTTGGCTCTCCTGGAACTGGCTCTCTAGACCAGGCTATCCTTGAACTCACAGAGATCTGCCTGCATCTAGCTCCCCATCTTGAGGCAAATGGGTGCTTCCCTACTTTAATCTTGGAGACAGGGTGTCTCACTGATATGGGCTAGCAAGTTCCCACACCTGCTCCCTTCCCCAGCAGGCGAAGATGACACAAGGATGCTGGCATGTCCTGTTGCCACAAAGTCCTGTCCACCCATCTTGCCAGCCCTGGTCTCCAGATTTGATGCTTCAGAACATTTAGAATTAGCATATTCTTTTGGAGACAGGTTTCCATTCAGCCTGGAACTCACCCATGCCTACCCTGACCTGGAGGTTTTCCTACTTAACATGGCAGAGTGGCTCGAGAGCAGGAATTCCTGCAGTGGGCGGTTAGAGTTGAGAAGATGAGGATCCTGCTCAAGGTCATCGCTGGCTACAGAGTGGCCAGCCTGGGCTATATGAGTCCTTGATTAACCCACAATACTAACAGTGATTCAGTGCAGCTAAGGAGGATCTGAAGCAGCAGCATCTTCAGGACTATAAAGTCAGCCTAGACTACATACACACTGTGTTTCAGTCCAGCACGACTTAGAGGGCAAGACTCTGTGTGTGATGTTGGAGGGTCTTCTGTTTTGTGTTGATTTCATTGGTTAATAAAGAAATTGCCTTGGCCATTTGATAGGCCAGCACTTAGGTGGATGGTGTAGACAGAACAGAATGCTGAGAGGAAGAGGGAAGGGAGGCAATCGCCATGCCTCTTCCCTTTGGGCCAGATGCCATGGAACCAGACATCAGGACAGACACGCTGATTCTTTCCGGGTAAGCCACAACCTCGTGGTGCTAAACAGATTATTAGAAATGGGTTAATCAAGATGTGAGAATTAGCCAATAAGAAGATAGAACTAGAGAGCAGTGAGTGCCTGACTAGAGGGCAGGCCTCAAGGTCCCTGCCAGTGAAGACGGGCCCCTGCTGCTGGGGCTGCAGTGTCTGCTGTGTTCTCCTGGACCCGCTCTGCCTGCCTCCTACTTGCCTTGGTCCCTGGCTCATTGGGGCTACCAGGAGTCGCTGTGTAGGTGCTGAGAAGTTCCATCTGAACGGGTGAGTGTGTGCTATCCTGGGGCAGACTGTCCCGGTAGAGAGCACAAACACCCCTCCCCCAGGTCCTGCTGTAGGGCTTTCTTTCCTTCACACACGCCCCACCCCCACCCCCAAGCCTGCCTTGTCTGCAAGGTCCTTTGCTGTGGAACAGCTTCCTGCCCTTTCTCTAAGGCTACCAACCCAGAGCAGTGAGTGCCTGACAAGAGAGCAGGCCTCAAGGTCCCCGACAGGGAACGCGGGCCCCTGCTGCTGGGGCTGCTGGGTCTGCTGTGCTCTCCTGGACCCGCTCCTCCTGCCTCCTACTTCCCTTGATCCCTGGCTCATTGGGGCTACCAGGAGTCCCTGTGTAGGTGCTGAGAAATTCCATCTGATCGGGTGAGTGTGTGCTATCCTGGAGTACACTGTCCCAGTAGAGAGCACAAACCCCCCTTCACTAAGGCTACCCAACCAGAGCAGTGATTGCCTGCCTAGTGGGCAGGCCTCAACAACCCCCTAAAGGGAGCGCAGGCACCTCCAGCTTGTACTGCAGTGTTGCCTGTGTTCTACTTGACCCTGCCCTAACCATGCATTCGCCCTTTTTTTCCGCGGGTCATTGGAATACAAGGTGTCCCTGTTTCGGTGTTGAGGAGTTCATCTGGAAGGGAACAGTTCCTGCCCCTACACTGAGAAGATACACCCAGAGAGTTAGTCACAGCAAAGACTGGTCCAAGACACCAGGCCTCTCCTGGCTCCATTTGAAGGAAAAGATGGGCAGGTGCCAATGCAAGAATTCCCCCAACAACTTGAAAGGCAACGTGACATCATCAGAATCCAGGAATCCCAAAATAAGAAGTGTACACGCTAATCCAGAAGAATTAGAAGAATTCGACTCAAAAGTGAATTATATGAAAATAATAGAGGACCTTAAACAGGAGAGGAAAACTGCCATAATCAATTAGAGATTACAAACAAAAAGGTAGAGGAAATGAATAAATACCTCAAAGATACCCAAGAAAACCAAAGGAACCAAGAAAAAGTAATCAAACAGGTAAGGGAAGCAGTTCAAAACTTGAAGAATAAAGTAGAAGTAATAAAGAAAACACAAACCGAGGGAAGGATGGATATGGAAAATTTGAATAAATGAACAGGACCTACAGAGACAAGTACTACCAACAGATTACAAGAGATAGAAGAAAGAATCTCAGACACTGAGGATACCACAGAGAAAATAAATACTATATTCAAAGAAAAAAGCATAACCAACAAATTCTCATCACAAAACATTCAGGAAATCTGGGACACAATAAAAAGACCAAACCTAAGAATTATAGGGATAGAAGAAAGAGAAGAAGTACAGCTCAATGGTCCAGAAAATATACTTAATAAAATTATAGAAGAAAACTTTCCCGACCTTAAGAAAGATATTCCTTTGAAGGTCCAAGAAGCATACAGAACACCAAATCGACTGGATCAAAAAAAAATCTCCTCGTCATATAATAATCAAAACACAAATATACAGAATAAAGAAAGAATATGAAGAGCTGCAAAGGAAAAAGGTCAAGTTACCTATAAAGGTAAACCTATCAGACTAACACCTGACTTCTATATGGAAACCATAAAAGCCAGAAGGTCCTGGATAGATGTATTGCAGAAACTAAGAGACCATGGATTCAAGCCCAGACTACTATACCCAGCCAAGCTTTCGTTCACTATAAATGGAGAAAAAAAAATTTCCACGATAAAAACAAATTTAAACAATACGTAGCTACAAATCCAGCGTTACAGAAAATAATAGAAGGAAAATCTCAATCCAAGGAGTCCAACAATGCCCACAATAACTCAGACATCTAATGACCCTTCACCAGTACAACTTGAAGAAGGGAAACACACAAATTCAACTGCCAAAAGAAAGAAGGAAAGAAAGAAAGAAAGAAAGAAAGAAAGAAAGAAAGAAAGAAAGAAAGAAAGAAAGAAAGAAAGAAAGAAAGAAAGGAAAAATGACCGGAGTTAACAACCACTGGTCATTAATATCACTTAATATCAATGGACTCAACTCACCTATAAAGAGGCATAGGCTAAGAGATTGAATACAAAAACAGGATCCAACATTCTGCTGCTTACAAGAAACTCACCTCAACCACAAAGACAGACATCTAGTCAGAGGAACGGGATGGGAAAAGGTTTATTAAGCAAATGGACCTAAGAAACAAGTAGGTGTGGCCATACTAATTTCTAAGAAAGTTGACTTCAAACTAAAATCAATCAAAAGAGATGGAGAGGGACATTTTTTACTCATAACAGGAACAATTCTTCAGGATGAGGTCTCAATCCTGAATATATATGCCCCTAATATAAAAGCACCCACTTATGTAAAAGAAACGTTACTAAAACTCAAGGCAGTCATCAAACCACACACTCTAATAGTAGGAGATTTCAACACTCCTCTCTCACCAATGGACAGGTCAATCAGACAGAAACCTAACAGAGAAATAAGAGGATTAAGGGAGGTAATGAATCAAATGGACTTAACAGACATCTATAGAACATTCCACTCAAATAGGAAAGATTATACGTTCTTCTCTCCAACACATGGAACCTTCTCAAAAATAGACCACATACTCAGTAACAAAGCAAACTTACACAGTTAAAAAAAAATATCGGTAACTACCTCTGTCTTATCAGACCACCAGGGATTAAAGTTAGATTTCAACAACAATGCTCTCCCCAGAAAGCCTATGAACTCATGGAAACTAGATAGTCAACGACTGAACCACACCTGGATCAAGGAAGAAATAAAGAAAGAAATTAAAGTCTTCCTTGAATTCAATGAAAACAAAGACTCAACATACTCAAACCTATGGGACACTATGAAAGCAGTGCTAAGAGGAAAGTTCATAGCATTAAGTGCCCACATAAAGAACATGGAGAAAGCACACATTGGAGACTTAATATCCCACCTGAAAGCTTTAGAAAAAAAAAAGAAGCAGACTCACCTAGGAGAAGTAGAAGACTGGAAATAATCAAATTGAGGGCTGAAATCAACAAAATAGAAACACAGAAAACAATCCAAAGAATCAATGAAACAAAAAGGTGGTCCTTGGAGAAAATCAATAAAATTGATAAACCCCTATCCAAACTAATTAAACGGCGGAGAGAGAATATGCAAATTAACAAAATCAGAAATGAAAAGGGAGACATAACCACAGACACAGACGAAATTCAGAGAATCATTAGATTTTACTACAAAAACCTGTATGTCACAAAATTGGAAAATGTAAAAGAAATGGACACATTTTTAGATAAGTACCATATACCAAAGTTAAACCACGACCAGGTGAACAATCTAAATAGACCTGTTAGTCGCAAAGAATTAGAAGTTGTTATAAAAAGCCTCCCCACCAAAAAAAAAAAACCCAGGTCCAGACGGCTTCAATGCAGAATTCTACCAGAACTTCCAATAAGACCTAATACCTATACCCCTTAATGTATTTCACAATATAAAAACAGAGAACTCATTGCCAAATTCATTTTATGAAGCTGCAGTTACTCTGATACCAAAACCACACAAAGACATAACCAAGAAAGAGAATTACAGGCCAATCTCACTCATGAACATCGATGCCAAAATACTCAACAAAGTACTCGCAAACCTAATCCAAGAACACATTAGAAAAATTATCCATTATGATCAAGTAGGCTTCATCCCAGAGATGCAGGGATGGTTTAACATATGAAAATCTATCAATGTAATCCATCATATAAATAAACTGAAAGAAAAAACCCATATGATCATTTCATTAGAAGCTGAAAAAGCATTTTACAAAATTCAACATCCCTTTATGATAAAGGTCTTAGAGAGATTAGGGATACAGGGGTTATACCTAAGTATAATAAAAGCTAGTTATAAAAGCCGACAGCTAATGTCAAATTAAATGGAGAGAAACTCAAAGCTATTCCACTAAAATCAGGAACACGACAAGGTTGTCCATGCTCTCCATACCTCTTTAATATAGTGCTTGAAAATCTAGCAATAGCAATAAGACAACATAAAGGGATCAAAGGGATTCAAATTGGAAAGAAAGAAGTTAAACTTCCATTATTTGCAGACAATATGATAGGGTACATAAGCGACCCCAAAAACTCCACCAAAGAATTCCTTCAGCTTATAAACACCTTTAGTAGCGTTTTAGGATACAAGATCAATTCCAAAAATCAGTTGCCCTCCTATGCACACCTAACACTTAATACAGCTGTCAGGGAATGAGAGCCAATTCTCATCTTTGATTGCAGATAGAATGTGTTCCCTTAGTATATTTCTGTGGGTGTGTAATTTTTAGGGTGGGACACTCAAGGTATTATGTCAGTTTATTTGTTTTAATTTTCTGTGTCTATTAAACCAATTGAAATTTTTATATTGTATTTGCATTATTATTGCTGTTTATTGCCATCTTCAGTGCTTGGTGATTCCCTGGGGGTTTAACATATGACAGAGCAGCTGACCTGCCTGAAAGTTGTTTATGTGCAAGAAAAACACACAAACACAGAGACAGAGGCAGAGAAAGACACAGAAAAGAGAGAGACTCACCAGTGGCTGTGTGTTCGAGTGGGTAGAGGGCAGGGGAACAAGGCAATTAGCTGGGACCTTTAGTCTGTATTTAAAAAGAATAAATGTGTTTTTTTAGGTGCTTTTGATATATGAACTGTTAGAGCAGTGGAACTTTAGAATAACACACAAATGCATTCACTCTGTGGCACAATTTCTCTCCAAGATATATAGGTAGCTTTCTTTTTTCCTTCTTTTTCTTTCTTTCTTTCCTTCCTTCCTTTCCTTCTTCCCTCCCTTTTCTTTCCCTCTAGCCTTCGTTTCCTTTCCTCCCTTTCATCTTTCTTTTCCTTTGTCTCTTCAGTAGGGTCTACTCTCCCACCCAATTTGGCACTCAGCACACACCCGTGTTAGCTTCCAGCTCACAATGATCCTCCTGTCTCACTTCCATACTGGTATTGAGATCTGCCTACCTCTGCCTCCTGAGGGCTGGAACTAATGAATGTGCCACCAAACCTGGTTCCTAAGGATGCTTCACAAGGCCACGTGGCATCATATTTTTCATTTACCCAAAATTACACATAATACAAATGTGTGTATACAAACAAAGAAATAGTTTAAATGAGATTAAGCCACTTGGACTGACCATCTTCCCCTCAAGAGCTATAAACTACCTAATAAGGAACCCCAGTAACGAATACGAAAAGCCCCCTTTTGAGTGTTAGTTCGGGTAGTCCAAGAGACTGCTGAAAGAGTACAGGCTATGGTCATTGCCTTGGTTATCAGAAGGTGGGGCTCAGTTTCTATTGCTGTATATACTATGCACTTTTGACATTAGACTCAGAGCTGTATCTGCCCTGAAATTCTCCTCCCTGAGGAATAACTTTCATGGAACTGGAAGGTATTTTTCAAAATATGAGAGAATGAAGCAACCAATAGTCCTAGGAAGTACAGCAAGCACCAGCATAGAAGATCTCTGTTAAGGTGCATTCATGACACTCTATGTTTTAGTGGTAACCAGAAGTTGTCTACTGGGATTTAAAGCCCACTTTGGGGTGGGGTTTTGGGGAAAGCATGCCTGGTACTGAAACTTAGTCACCTATTGGGCTAGTGAGGTTATGGGTCATAGAGGAGTGTGTACTACTGCTACTTTATTAAACCAGTATAATTCCAAATGCCTTCTAAATACTTTATAAGTCACTCCCAACCTCACCAAAGAACTTCTCTTTCCAACAGACAGTAACCATTACAGAACACAAGTAGCCTAAATATAGAGAACAACTGATCATGGGTGCCCAACCCCGGTGGATTCATCTACAACACAACTCCTGTACCCAAGACTCAGGGAACATTTCAGAAGACAGCCTCAGAAAGATTTCAAAAGTCAGAGATGAGGAATTCTGCTATGAGTTTGTGTCTCCTAGAAGCCACAGGGAAACTAAACCTGTGATAATGCAACTGTATGGCTGCTTAAACAAGACCTGATTGAGGAAAACAACAATAGGCAAGCTAATGCAGAAGCGGGAAACAGGTGGTGCCCCAGCCCTGGAGAAGAACTACAAGCAATTAAGGAATGCTGAGAAAGAGAGAGAGGGAGAAGGAGTCTTTCCCATGGGAGCCTCCAAGTCAGTTCTCCAATACCAAATGGCCAGTCTTTTCTTATTTTTCTCCCCCCTCCTTCTCTCTCTCTCTCTCTCTCTCTCTCTCTCTCTCTCTCTCTCTCTCTCTCTCTCTCTTAGTTTTTCAAGACAGGGTTTCTCTGTAGCTTGGGAGCCTGTCCTGGAACTAGCTCTTGTAGACCAGGCTGGCCTCGAACTCACAGAGATATGTCTGTCTCTACCTGCTGAGTGCTGGGATTAAAGATGTGTGCCACCATGGCCTGGCAACCAAGTGGCAGTCTTGAAATCATGTACATCAACACTGATAATATTGTATCTCTATATTTATCTGTGTATACACACACATACACACACACACACATTAGCGCGCAATTAGAGAGGAGGAGGCCAGGAATTTAAAAGGTGTTAGTTGGGGTAGTGCATAGATGGAGGGAGGAAGGAAAGGGAAATAATGTGATTTTATTTTAATTAAAACAAACAGGTGTGGTGGTACATCCTTAAACCCAGAATTTGGAGGGCAGAGGCAGGTTGGTCTTTGTGAGTTCAGGGCCAACCTAATCTACCTAGAATGTTTCAGGTCAGCTAGGCCTACCTAATGAGACCCTGTCTCCAAACAAAACCAAAACCAAACTAACTGTTTGTGGTGGTGCTTGCTGGTAGGGTTTGGTTAAGAGGTGGAAGAAGTGTTGTCATAAAAACAGACACGTGGACCAATGGAATCAAATTGAAGATGCAGATGTAAAGCCATATATCAGCCCATCCCTCCTGGGCTCCCTGCAGACACTCTACTCCCCACAGACTACCTCTCTGTTCCTATCCCACCAAGCTTGCATCAAGAACCCTTCTTCCTTCTGCCCCCTTCCTTCATTGGGCATATAACACCACCTAGCTCAGCCTGTCTGGGCACTGGGGGAGAATCCTCAGGACAAAAAGGCGAGTAGGAGTTCCTTTGTTTCACTGGCCTGCCTGCACCAAGCAAGGTAGGCACATTGTTTACGAAATACCCAACTAGTACGGAGATCTGAGCTCGGTACCAGGAGAGCCATTATTGGGGTGAGTTTGTGACCAGGGGCAGCAGCCCCAGACAGGGAACTCAGAAGTCCCTCACCCACCACCCCACCTGGGCTCCCTGCAGAGACTCTACTCCCTGCAGACTGCCTCTCTGTTCCTATCCCAACCAGCTTGCTCCAGAACCCTTCTTCCTTCTGCCCATTTCCTTCTTTGGGCACATAACACCACCTAGCTCAGCCTGTCTGGGCGCTGGGTCGAATCCTCAGGGAAAACAGGCAGGCAGGAGTTCCTTTGTTTCACTGGCCTGCCTGCACCAAGCAAGGTAGGTGCTTTGTTTATGAATACCCAACCAGCATGGAGATCTGAGCTTGGTACCAGGAGAGCCATCATTGGGGTGAGTTTCTGAACCATGGCAGCAGCACAAAGGTAGGTGCTTTGTTTATAAAATACCCAACCAGCACGGAGAGCTGATCTTGGCACCAGGAGAGCCATCGTTGGGCAAGGAGATCTGATATTATCACCAGGAGAGACATCATTGGAGCACCAGGAGAATGATCACTGGGGAGTACTATCATTGGGAAGGTACAACAGTAGGCAAGGAGACCTGATCCTGTAAAAGAAGATCCATAGGAGAGCATTCAGAGGAAGAGATGGCCAATCACCAATGCAAGAATTCATCCAACATTCTGAAAAATAATATTAAACCACCAGGACCCAGCGACCTCACAACAGGAGAACATGAACACCTTAATCATGAAGAAGTAGAAAAAATTGACTTTATGAAAGTGTTTGACACCCTTAAACAGCATGTAAAAAATGCCCTTATAGAAATGGATGAGAAGTATAACAGAAAGTTTGAAGAATTGAGTAAATCAGTGAATGATACCCTAAGAAACCAAGGAAACACAATCAAACAGATAATGGATACAGTTCAAGTTTTGAAAACTGAAATTGAGGCAAAGAAGAAAACACAAACAGAAGGCTGGCTGGACATGGAAAATCTAGGTAAACGAATAGAGACTACAGAAACAAGCATAACCAACAGAATACAAGAGATAGAAGAAAGAATCTCAGATTCTGAAGATACCATAGAGAAAATAAACTTGCTGATCAAAGAAAACAGCAAGGCCAACAAACTCTCATCACAAAACATTCAGAAAATATGGGACAAAATAAAAAGACCAAACCTAAGAATAATAGGAGTAGAAGAAGGGGAAGAAGCGCAGCTCAAAGGTCAAGAAAATATATTTAATAAAATTATAGAAGAAAACTTTCCCAACCTAAAGAAAGATATACCTACGAAGGTTCAATTAACATACAGAACACCGAATAGGCTGGATCAAAAAAAAAAAATCCCCTCGCCATATAATAATCAAAACACAAAGCACACAGAACAAAGAAATAAAATTAAGAGCTGCAAAGGAAAAAGGCCAAGTTACTTATAAATGTAAACCTATCAGAATTACACCTGACTTCTCTATGGAATCAATGAAAGCCAGAAGTCCTGGATAGATGTACTGCAGAAACTAAGAGACCATGAATGCAAGCCCAGACTACTATACCCATCCAAGCTTTCATAGAATATAAAGGGAGAAAACAAAATTTTCCAGGATAAAAACAAATTTAAACAATACATAGCCAAAAATCCAGCCTTACAGAAAGTAATTGAAGAAAAATCACAACCCAAGGAGTCCAACAATGCCCACAATAACTCAGATATCTAATGACCCTTCACCAGCACAACCCAAAGAAGGGTAAAAAAAGAGATAAAGAAAAAATGGCCAGAGTTAACAACCACTGGTCATTAATATCACTTAATATTAATGGCCTCAACTCACCTATAAAGAGACACAGGCTAAGACATTGGATATGAAAACAGGGTCCAACATTCCTCTGCTTACAAGAAACACACCTCAACCACAAAGACAGACATCTACTCAGGGTAAAGGGCTGGGAAAATATTTATCAAGAAAATTTACCTAGGAAACTAGCAGGTGTGACTATACTAATTCCTAACAAAGTTGACTTCAAACTAAAATCAATCAGAAGAGATGGAGAGGTTCATTTTTTACTCATAACAGGAACAATTTATCAGGACAAAGTCTCAATCCTGAATATCTATGCCCCTAATATAAAAGCACCCACTCATGTAAAAGAAACATAACTAAATCTCAAGGCAGTCATCAAACCATACACACTAATGTAGGAGATTTTAACACTCCTCTCTCACCAATGGACAGGTCAATCAGACAGAAACCTAACAGGGAAATTAGAGGATTAAAGTAGGTAATGAAGCAAATGGACTTAATGGACATCTATAGAACATTGCATCCAAATAGGAAAGAATATACCTACTTCTCTGCAGCTCATGGAACCAAAAATTGACCACATACTCAGTAATAAAGCAAACATCCACAGTTACAAAAAAATATTAGCAACCACCTGTATCTTATAGATTACCTTGGATTAAAGTTAGAATTCAACAACAATGCTACCTCCAGAAAGACGACGAACTCATGGAAACTGGACAGTCAACTACTGAACAACTCCTGGATCAAGGAAGAAATAAAGAAATTAAAGTCCTTCTTGAATTCAATGAAAATGAAAACTCAACATACTCAAACCTATGGGACAGTATGAAAGCAGTGGTAAGAGTAAAGTTCATAGCACTAAGTTGACAGATGAGTTTATCCTGCCTATTCCCAGAGTGACTTATTTCTAAAGAGCACACAGAGGCTTATATTAATTATGAACTATTTGGCCGATTAGCTCACACTTATTATTGGCTAACTGTTACATTTTATATTAACCCTTAATTCTTACTATGTTTAGAAACATGGCTTATTACCTTTTCTCAATAAGTCATTCTCATTATTTTTTTTCTGCCTCTAGCTGATAAGTCACTCTGCCATCCCCTTCCCATATTTCACTTAGTGTAGTAGCCTCAACTCTATTACCTGCCTAGTTACAGGAAAGTCTGTACCTTTCCAGTGACTAATCTTTATAGTCTACAAGAATGTTATCCCACAGTAGTTCCCCTTTTTTCTTTAAAACAAAGAGCTCTGTTTTATTTCATTTGTTTAGCTTTAGTATATATATTGGAGGTAGAAGTTGCAGTCTATAGGTGTGAATGGCCTTAGCCAATGAGAAGGCATATCATGTTAGTCACAAGGAAGTTGAATTTTCATATTTAATGTGTTCCTTTATCTGGAGTTTGGCAGTGATTGGAGAGTTTGAGAGCTTGGCCAAACTTTCTGACATTAAAAGAAAAGCATCCTTTTTGTCTCGAAGTATAGAAGACCAAATTATGAATAGATGGGTTTTGAAATTTCAGTCCTATATATACACTCTATGCATCAGCCTTGACCCTCGTCATGCTAACAGCTGATAGTCCTGCACATATTGGTCATCTAAAAATTTTCTAGCAGAATATTTAGAGTCATTTGCTTAGACCTAGAATGACTCTGTATCAAGTAATTTGTTTCTATGGCTTCTGCTGACTCATGTATATAGTGAGGGAACTCCCAAGTTAGTTTACCTGTGTGCCTCCTATAGTTTAATGGATTGCCCTGACCTTGTGGAAAAGTGTCTTGATACAGTGTAACATAGTAGACCAGAATTCCAGGGTAAGGCTCCATATTACAAAAGTGGCCAGGTTTGAACTCAGTTATCTTGAAGTGTTGGGACATTTTGTTTACTACTGTGGAATAAAGCTCTTATATCCTGTATATATTTCTTATTTGTGTTGGTTCAATAAAATGTTCATTGGCCAGAATCCAGGCAGGTAGTATAGGTAAGGTAAACAGATTAGGAGAATCCTGGGAAGAGGAAAATATTCATTCTGCAATCTCCATCCAGATGTATTGGAAACAAGATGTGAATGCTGCACTGAGTAAGCTACCAAACCACAAGGCTAATCTTAGATAAGACCTATGGGTTAATTTAAGTAATAAGAGCTAGCTAGGCGTATGTGTGAGCTACTGGACAAACAAGGTTGTAATTAATGTAGTTTCTGTGTTAAAACTTGGGTCTCCGTGACCAAGTAATGAAAGGGCTATCTGTATCTACAATTTGCTCTTCTTTCTGTATGTATTTCACTATTTCTTTCCATATACCTTTCACCATCTCTCTATCATCTCTATACTCCATCATTTATTTTTCTATACTATCATCTTTTCCTGTATTATCTCTAGTTCATCTCATTGTCTATCATCTCTCTATAATCTCTTTGTCATCTCTTTATCATCTCTATCATCACTCTGTCATCTCATTATCATCTCATTTTCTATCATCTCTCTATTGTCTCTATGTCTATCCTCCAGCATTTATTTTTTTGTCTCTCTTCCATACCTTTCTCTATCCCATGTATCATCTCTTCTATTTCTCTATCATGGCTCAATCATCACTTCCTCTATCATCACTTTGTCCTCCATGTCTTTGTCTATCATCACTACCTCTTTCATCTCTTTCTCTATCATCTCTTCCTCTATCATTGTATTTACTATCGTATCTTACTATGATAACATTTTCTTTATCATCTCTTTCTGTATTGTCTATTATCTATCATCAGTTTCTCTAATACCTCTGTCATCACTTACTCTATCATCTTGTTCTCGATCATCTATTATTCATTTCTCAATTACCTCTATCTGCCATCATTTCATTCCCCAGTCTATCATCTCCTATTCTACCATCTCTCTATCTTCTCTTACTCTATTATTTCTCTGTCATCTTTCTCTATCTTCTATTTCTGTACTATGTCTTTTTCTATCATCTCTTCCTCTATCATATTTCCTCTATCATGATTTCCTCTAACACTTCTCTATCATCTGATTCTCTCTCATCTTTTCTTCTATCATCTCTTCCACTACCATCCCGTACTCTACCATCACATTTTTTAGCATCTCTTCTCTAGCATCTCTTTCTCTATCATATCTTCTTCTATCATCTTTTGCTCTATCATCTCTTGCTCTTTAATCTCTATGTCATCTCTTTATCTATGACCTCTTCATTATCATCTGTCTTTATCACTTATGTATCATCTCATTCTCTAAGATCTCTATCACATATTTCTTTAGCATCTTTTCCTGTTTCTCTTGATCTTATTAATGGTAGGCAGAAAATTCCACTGATAAAAATGTATCTCTTGGTATGGTATTATTTTACTTAATTTATTTATTGAAAATTTCCACTTCCCTTCTTCAAATTTCACTCACACTCTGCATCCCCCTCTCTGTCCCTCTTGAGTCCTCAGAGATAACAGAGTGCCCTACCCAGTGGGAAGTCCGAGGCCCTCCCCACTCCATCCATGTCTAGGAAGGTCTGAATCCAAACAGACTAGGCACGCAAAAATCAGTACATGCAGTAGAATCAAAACCCAGTACCATTATCATTGGCTTCTCAGTCAGTTTTCAGTGTCAGGCACATTCAGAGAATCTTGTTTGATCACATACTCATTCAGTATCAGTCCTGCTGGACTTGCTGAGCTTCTATTAGATATGTCCCATAGTCTCTGTGGGTGGAAGCAATTCTTGAGGTCCTAAATCCCTTACTCATGTTCTCTCTCCTTATGATCTTCATCTGAACATTGGGAACTAAGTCCAGTGCTCCAATGTGTGTCAGTGTCTCTATCTCCATACATTGCTAGATGAAGGTTCTAAGGTGATATGCATGATATTTATCAGTAGGGCTATGGAATGAGGCCAGTTCAGGGACACCCTCATCTGCTGCAAGATGAAAGAGCTAGGGACATCTTCCAGGGCACCTGGGACCCCCTCTAGAGCCAAGTCTTTTGCCAACCCTAAAATGGTTCCCTTCCTTGTGATATCTTCTTTTCTGCTCCGATATCCATCCTTCCTCAATCTCATTCATCCCTATTCCCAATCCTCCCATTCTCCCTTCTCCCTCCCCACTGCCACCCCCTTGATCCCAACTTTCACCTGGCAATCTTGTCTACATCCAGTATCTAGGAGGATAAATATATGTTTTTCTTTGGGTTCTCGTTCTTGTTTTCTTCTGTAGGATCATGAATTATAGGCCCAATGTCCATGGCTTATGGCTTGAATCCACTTCTGATGGAGTTCATAACTTATTCATCTTTTTGTATCTAGGTTATCTCAGTAAAATGTTTTCTATTTCCATTCTTTGAATGCAAAATTCAAGATGTCATTGTTTTATTGCACTGAGTGCATCTCTAAAGTGAATATATGCCACACCTTCTTTATCCATTCTTCTATTGAGGGGCACCTAGGTTGTTTCCAGGTTCTGGCTATAACAAATAGTGCTGGTATGAACATAGTTGAACAAATGCTTTTGTAGTATGATTGGGTATCTCTGGATATATTCCACTAAATTGAAATTACTGGATTCCAAGGTTGGTTGACTCGTCTATTATAATGTATCATACATCTCTACTTCTGATCAAGGTATCTATAAGCTGCTTCCATTATGAGGCTGTTGTCATCATTTGTTGCACATTTGTTTCAAGATTGTTTAATATTGTAATATGAAGTAATAGTCTTTACGTTATATATTAAAGTAGTAACTATTATAGGTTAATATTCACCCATGTTTTCCATACTTATATTTACAGCAATCAGGTTCTCATGATACATAGAGACTGTATTCTGTACAGATAGGTAATCATCAAACACTTAAAGGAACTGCAGAAACTGGGATTTAAATAACTTAGGGTTTTTTTGATGTGAGACACCATGGCTCTTTGTAGCACTGATCTATTCCTGAAAGAATGTTGAGCATCAAAGACACTGTACTTGGAGTTTGTACTATTCTTTGTAAAACTGGGCTTTGATGAAGGAATTGCACTTGTTTGACTGATAAAATGCATGGTGTCTGGACTTGACAAGCAAGATACAAGAAAAATCACTGTCAAACATTGCCAAAATAGGGTAAGATTGTTTTTAAAATCTTCCTGCCTCTATAAAAGGGCTGTCAGTTACTCTAGGCCTTAGCCAAAGTGGTTTGCTTCAACATTGCAAATGAGACACTGGGTGATTTCCCAGGTAGACATATGTCTCTGTAATCTACTGTACATTTTGGAAACAGCTTTAATCCATTTATTGGCTACTCAAGTAATATTCTATCTCAATTCTCAGGCCTTGATGGAGGTTGAAGACTTGATAGTTGTAGATAACTTCCTCTTATGGTCTAGCCAACCCATTTCTAATACAAGACTAAGACTCCTGGGAATAAAATAATCATTGAAACTTTGAGCATATATTTCTTGCTCAATATTGCCTATACTGGCTATCAATCTAACTTTTATACTTGATATCTGTTCTTATTATATGTAGTCCTGTATTGGTTTGAACATTCTTATTAGGTAAAAGGGGAGGTGATGTGGAAACTCCTTTGGCCAATGGCCTTTGAGAGGCTGGACCTTGTGTGGTGTGACTTTGTGGTACCAGAAACACTTAGGAGAGCCCATTCTGCCTCTTGTGCAAAGCAACAGACTCTCGTCAACCTGGGGAGCAACTGGGAGTAAAAGATTCCAAGAGTGTGGTAAACTTCCATGATTTTTTTCTTACTGAAGAGTTGCTGACAAGAGGAGTTACTGTGGGTAACTCTCCAGGTTTTCTCCCTTACTTATGAGCTAATGGTAGTAAGACTGGCAATTCTGTCTTAGGAAAGTATATTTAAGGTCATATTTTTACTTGGGACAGCTGGCAAATGAAGCTATCATGAATTTGATGCTCTTCCAGCCCTCCTGTTTCTTTTTAAGTTGTTGGCAAAATACGTGGCCTTATGCCTAAGCCAAGAACTTTTTCCCGTTGAAGTGGCCATTGAGGACAGGTGCTCTAGGCCTTAGCTCTTATTGGGGAGCTATTAGCAATTGAAACTGCCATCAGATATGTTTTCCTGGCCTCATCAAACACTGAGTTCTTATTGGAGGAGTAGATGGAGGATGGGGAAGGGAGAAGTTGGCAGGAGTGGAAGGACAGCGGATTGATTTAACTCGGGTATGTAAAATGAGATTGTCCTAAAAAGAAAAAAAAAAGAAAGAAAAAAAAACCACTACCAGAAGAGGCCCAGACATTTATTGGGGAGGTACTGGCAGCTGAATCTGAAATCAAGGAAGTGCATTATTCCCTACCACTTTACTTATAGACTACTGACAGTTGAGGCTGCCATGGAGGATGTGCTTTCCAGGCAATATCTTATATTGCCTAGGCCACCTTGCTTCTGGATGCACTAAGGTAACACCCACAGTGGTATACGGTCATGTATCAATTAGCAGTAATTGTTAGCCCCATAGGCATTCACTTATTCCATTCAGATAGCCACGGTTCCATCTTTCCATATGACTCAAGGTTAATAGCTAGTTTAAAGGTAAAGCAAACTGTGATGAGCAGCAAGTGACTGAAACCCACTGGAAACACTAGGAGCCAAAAGTGATGATTCTTTGCTGGGGCATGGTGCATCCTGGCATATGAGGAGGAGGAAGGTGTCATATGCAAGCAAGGACTGAGAAGCCCCCAATTCTCATTACTGCCATTCCTTCTTTATTGCCTGCATGATGGCTTATATGCCTCATCACTCCCTCTTAGATTAGATTTCAATAAATGACAGATATCACTTGTCATATTAACTGCTGCTTATCTAATATTTAAGAAAGCATTATCTGTGTTTACTTATATTCATCAGGCACTTCAACCTCAAGTCCTGATTGATTATTTCTCCTTGCTGTGCTCTGTTGGTCTTTGATTGCTTTCATGATTCTGAAAAATTTCTTTCTCAAATTTCTTCTCCAGAATTCCCACAATGGTTAGTGTTCTTTCTCAAGACAAACAAATGACATTATTATTATTATTACTATTATTACTATTGTTATTGATGTTACTTTTATTATTGTTGTTGTTTTTCTGCTGTGATTTTATCCTGAAAACTTATCCACAGGGATTCACTGGGGTTCTCAATTGTACAAAGAGAGATTTCTAGAAATGATTACTTCAACTCCATGCTTTCTAATCATTTTATTATTTGTCTGATTGTGTTCATTGCAGCCAAATTATTGTTTTCCAACTGAGGCCTTAGTCTAAGACACTGTATGTGACCTGTCCCTATTCCATAGCACATTCCCACACTTTGTGTTCAGACTGTGACATGCTTATACAATCCATTCTCTGTTGAACAACCTCTGGCTGGTATTATTTCATGTCCTTGTTCCAAGTTCTGTTTCTACTTACAATGGGTCCTTTTAAATATCCAGGCTGTTTCTTCACAAGTGATGGTATATTTGATCATCAGGATGAGCTGCAGTTGCTTCATTTCAAAGTTGTTTCTTCTGCATCAAGATGCTGACACTTTGCAAATAGCCATTTTCTTTTACTTCCAGTCAGCGGCAGAATCCATTAACGATTCTTACCTGAGCCAATTAAGGCATATATGGTGGCTGCCAGGTGGTGGGGTTCTAATTTCATGATTCCTTTGCATTTATGAGTTGGAATTGCCACCCCAATGTCCAAGTTCTCTCCTCCACTGTTTTTTTAGTCCAAGCAGTTGGGATTCAGAAACATTTTCTTCCAAAGAATTAAAATGGCAGCTATTATTGTTTTCTGCAATGTTAAATTGTCCCTGGTCGGCAACCAACAAGCCTTCATGCCATCTCATGTTTTCCTTTTGACATTTGTGTTGTTTGAGAACTTAGTTACTCCCTGGATGCATGAGATATTTTAGGCTTCTGCCTTCTGCTTCCCTCTGCCTATCAATCCACCATTTCTCAATGGAGTGCTGTTATCTTCTTCTTTGAGTAATGATATCAGAAGTTAAACCCCAGCACTTGGAATGATGAATACTGAATGAGTCTGATATTGCATCTGTGGCCTTTCAGAGAACTAACATCAGGAAAAGCCTTTTATATAAACACATGTACACTCACTACTGTATACACGTGAACACCTATAGGTCAGCACATGAGTTTTCTCACTTGTTCTCCCTGATCTACTTCGTGCTTAGAGTTCCCATTGCATCTCCTTTCCATTTTAAGACTCACTTTTCTAGTGGAAAAGCTGTTGCTCTCATTCCTCAGTATCCTGATATGGTTTTATTGCTAAATCACCTGCTAGACTGTGAAAGACACAATCTAAACAGGGCTCAGTGTGTGTGTATAGAGTAAATTTGAATCTTTATTCTGAGAACTTATAATCAATGTGTCAGGAAGTTACTTACAGCTACTGTTAGTAGTATTGCGCATTGGAGGCATATTACTCATTCTGCATATCAAAACTAGGCAACTGGAGGAATCTTCTCTGTCTTTTCCTGGGTCCTAGAAGCCATGAGACTTTCAATAATGTATTAATTATATTTCTTTTAATCTATTAATATCATCTCTCTCTTATGATTCATCTATCCATCCATCCTACCATCTATCCATTTATTCCTCATTTGTTTATCGAATATCTAACACCTGTCTCTCTGTCTCTCTGTCTATCTATCTTTCTATTTATCTTGTCTTAGTTATGGTTTCTACTGCTGTGAAGAGATAACATGACCACCATCAGACTTATAAAGTAAAGCATTTAATTGGGTTCTGTCCATTAACATCATGGCAGAATTATACCAGACTTCAGGGAGACATGGCGCAGGAGAAGGGAAGAGATCTACATCCAGACCCTTGGGGAGCACGAAGGAAGAATAAGACACTGGACCAATGTTGAGCTTCAGACATCAAAGAGTATCTCTGGTGACACTCTTTCTCCAACAAGGCCACACCTCCCAATAATGTCTGTTAACCAAAGCCTCTGACAACACTGGTATTAAATTATTGACCTTAATTCTGCTTGACAAACTACTCTTAGTAGAAGGATTTAACATTTGCTGAACCTAGACTCAGATCTCACACAGTATGCCAAGCAGGTCCAACTGTGACGAGATATTGAAAAATCTCCAGCTGCACACATTAGGTAGTGTCTACACTATAGGCATTCCTGTGAAGGTAAGATGACAATGTTTAAGAGCACTGTAGCTCTGGAGACAAGGAGAGATCTTAGGGTAAATGTCACTAAGTTTTCTGTTTCCGTCTGCTTAAAAAGCCCAGATTCTGCATTCTTGAAAAAAGGGTCCCATATGCATTTGGAATAATTGTTATCCATGGTATTTGTCAGCTTCTTTGTTGCTTTCAAAGGACATACAATCTTCTTTCTACTTATCTTACCCAGCCATCTTTTGTGGTATCATTCAGTTGAACACTCATGGAAATACACTTCTGAAAGACTGTCTGCCCACGTTAGTGTGAAGTCTAACCCTTCCCAGATCAGGAGATGAAGAGTTATTTCCCCCGACAGATGATTTCTGTGCATCTTCGGCAGTGGATGATAGTGCTGTGATGTTGATCATGGCAATTTCTTTTTCAATTTGCTGAGAGAAGGGAGTGATAGATATACATGGATGATGGTAAGGAGCAGAAATCTAAGCAACTGCAGGAAGAGAGGAAACATGGAAACAGCGACACTGAGAAACATACAACAGGGTTGTGAGTCAGGGACAGCCTTGATTTGCTATAGGACACTTATCCTTGCACTTGAAACTCAAGCTGGTAGAAATGTCAGTGTCTCTTTAACAGCTCCCCTAGGACATATAGGGATAATTGAGCTGGCTTCATTCTCCAGAGCCCATCATATCCCCTAGTCTCGCAGGAGACTTTTCAGTTCCAAGTGATAAAACACAATTCAAACTGGCTTTAGGGAAAGGCAAAGTTTAGTTAAAGCTGAAATTCATCTAGGCATCAAAAGACAGTGAGTAACCTTCAGATGGGACTGGAATGGTGATTAAAATATCTTGACCAGGATGCAGGTCTTGCTTTCTATTTTTTTTTTTTTACTGACATTATAATGGACACAATGTTAGGATATTTTACCTGGCTGTTTTAAGGTCATTTGAGTTTTAAAAAGCCTAAAGTGGTCAGTTGAGGTAACTCTAACAAAAACATTATGCCATAAAATGACTGGTCTAGCTAAATGAGGAAGATAGAACATACAGTGTCCAACAGTTTGCCACGGCAAGGCAGGAAAAGCCACCCATGCCTGGATTTGGAGGAGAGTTTCAGGGAGAACTAAAGGGAAGGGGCAGGAAGGTCCATGTGGCAGATGGGGTATACAAGTGCTTACTTATAATCAGTACTCTGTTTAACTTTGTTATATTGTTTTCTTAATTTGAACACCATTGGAATTCTGTAGTCACTGTGCTGTGAATTCAAAAATGAGCAATCACTTTCTATATGAGTCTCAGTTTAAGACTAACATACTGAAAAGAGAGTTTGTTTGTCAGTGATAAAGAAGCTGTGTGTATACAGGCCTGAGTTCAGACTCCAGAGACCTTATTCAAAGCTTTCCAAGGTGGAGTGTGTGCTTGTAATGTCACTGCATGGGAGGCAGACACAGTGGATTATGGTACTGATTGGACCAACTGCATCTTCTATTCAGAAAATCCTAGGTCCCTGTAAGTGATACTGTCTTAATTAGCATGGTAGTTGATTTCTGAGGAATGACCACTGAAGTTGTCCTTTGGTCAAATCACACACACACACACACACACACACACACACACACACACACACAGAGAGAGAGAGAGAGAGAGAGAGAGAGAGAGAGAGGAAAAGCCACCAAATAACCTTCCAAACCACATAACTGCAGATGCACAAATGCTAATTGTTTAATACACTTGCCATCATTTTTGTGTCAAGTGGCAGTCATGTGTGCAAGATTAGATGGTTGAACAGTGCCCCTTCCAATGGGAATAATGAGATTTTAGCTATTGGGTGGCTTAATTATCTTCATTGTGAGGCAGAACCCCACCCAACTTTCTGGAATCTTCCAGCTACCAGGGTCCCATCCCATTTTAAGAACTCCATCTATTAACATCTCCATAAGGTCTCAAAGAGTGTCACTGCTACTGGCTGTTAAATATATTGTAGCTGCTTTGGAGTGGTTGGGAAAAGAAGCCAGCTCATCAGGTGTGTGGTACATTAGTTGAAAAATTCACATTATCGTTATCAGACCTGAGGTAAGAGGGAGAGCAGAATGAACTATATGAGAAATACAGCAGGTGAACATGACAGGAGCTGTAATGGGAAGAATTTGTTTCCTTTAAAGCATGGAGAAAGACTTGTGAAGACAGACAACATAAATGGGTGTCAACTTGTAGAAAAAGAAAAATAGATCCATATTGTTCAGCATGCACAAAATGCAACTACAAATGGATTAAAGACCTCAATATTAATCTGACCACACTGAACTTGATAGATGAGAAGTTTAAATGAGTCTGCAATACATGCACCCAGGAGACCACTTCCAGTGTAGAACCTGAGTAGCATAGACCATGAGACCAAAAAGGAATAAATGTGACACCTCCTGAAAGTGAGAAGCTTCTGTAATGCAAAAGACATTGTCACTAAGACAAAAAGGCATCCTTTTGAATGTGAAAAATCTTCACCAGTCTGTAATCAAAATTCTGATCTCCAAATATGTAAAGAAATCCAGAAACTAGACATTAACACTCAAGTTACTGCAATTAAAAAGGGGTACTTAACTGAACACAGATTTCTCAACAGAAGACTTTCAAATGGGCAAAAGACAATGCCATGCTTAGCCTTTTTAGCATTCAGGGAAATGCACATCAGAACATCTCTGCTATACCATGTTACAACTGTCAGAATAGCTAAAATCAAAAACACCAATGATAGACTATGCTGAAATGGATGTAGATTAGAGGAACACCCATCCCTTGTTTTCGGGAATGCAGACTAGTGCAACTACTTGGAAAATCAATGTGGCAGTTTTTCATGAAACTGGGAGCCATGCTACCTCAGAACTGAATAATTCCACTCTGTAAGAGCATTGTGCTCTTGTATACAGTTCCGTGCTTGTTTGAAGTAAAAGAGTGACTAGTATTTTTAATAGAAATCATTAAATTTCTTTTTATGAGTGTGAGTTTATCTGCACATTAGTGTGTTCACCATGTGCATTCAGTGCTTGTGTTGGCCAGGGTCAGATGTTCTATAACTGGAGTTACAGATGTTTGTATGGGTGGGAGGAATTGAAACCCGGTCCTCTGGAAGACAAGCAAGTGACCTTAAATGCTGAGCCATCTCTCTCAAGCAAGAATGATAGTTCCCTTTCAGGGGAAGGCCTAATTACTAACAGGCCTAACCACCAAAACCTGTGGAGGATATTTTGTAGTCCTAACAGGAGTCCAGGTGGTGGGTGACTCACTCAGTCGCCCTCTCTCCCCTTCTCACTCTTGTCACCTGCTTGCTATCTTGTGCCCTTTTCTCTCTTGCTTAGGACACAGAACTCTTGAACAACACCATCCTCACTGGAAACATCATAGGGTTCAAGAAGAAAATTCTCTGTTGGATGTCTTGGAGTATCTGGAATGCTGCTGGCCTGATAAAGATTTTGTGAAGGTACCAGAGAAACACTCATGCTCTGGTGTTTCATTCTCTCTGTCTTCAAATCTCCAGAATGTTTTCTTTCTTTTTCTCTCCCTTCCCCTTCACCATGTTCACACTTCTCAGTCATGCATGTTCTTTCTGAATATCTGTCATTTGAATCAATGGAGATGACCTTAAAGAAGAAGAGATTATTGTCAACAAAGAAGCTTTTATTTCCTTTGCTGGTTGTTGGTCTCAACAAATGATCTCTTCCCTTTTCCCTCTTCTTCCTTCCTCTCTGTCTTTCTCATAAGAGGCCTGCTTCCTTTACTTTGGCAATCGATACATCATTGCAAGTTTGACCAACTGGCAATGCCTAGTTGAATTATTTACTGAGTAGTCTTTCTTTATGTACCCTACTTCCTGCAGCAGCTGTCTGCATTATCTGGATTAAGTCTCATACCAACAAAGCCTCCTTTACTTTGGCTCAAAAACTAATTTGGGGTCAATGTAAGATAATAAAACACACAAGCTTGATGCGTTAAAATTTTATTAATATACATTAAAGTAAAAGCTATTAAAATAACAAAATAAATGGAGAAAACAAAATTTTCCAGGATAAAAACAAATTTAAACAATACATAGCCACAAATCTAGCCCTTCAGAAAGTAATTGAAGGAAAATCACAAACCAAGGAGTCCAACAATGGCCACATTAACTCAGACATCTAATGACCCTTCACCAGCAAAACTTGAAGAAGGGAAACACACAAACTCTACTACCAAAAGAAAGAAAGAAAGAAAGGAAAAATGACCGGAGTTAATAACCGCTGGCCATTAATATCACTTAATATCAATGGGCTCAACTCACCTATAAAGAGGCACAGGCTAAGAGATTGGATACAAAAACAGGATCCATCATTCTGCTCCTTACAAGAAACACACCTCAACCACAAAGACAGACATCTACTCAGAGTAAAGGGCTGGGAAAAGGTTTATCAAGCAAACGGACCAAAGAAACAAGCAGGTGTGGCCATACTAATTTCTAACCAAGTTGAATTCAAACTAAAATCAATCAAAAGAGATGGAGATGGACATTTTTTACTCATAACAGGAACAATTCACCAGGATGAAGTCTCAATCCTGAATATTTATGCCCCTAATATAAAAGCACCCAATTATGTAAAAGAAACGTTACTAAAACTCAAGGCAGTCATCAAACCACACACTCTAATAGTAGGAGATTTCAACACTCCTCTCTCACCAATGGACAGGTCAATAAGACAGAAACCTAACAGAGAAATAAGAGGATTAAGGGAGGTAATGAATCAAATGGAATTAACAGACATCTATAGAACATTGCACTCAAATATGAAAGAATATACCTTCTTCTCTGCAGCTCATGGAACCTTCTCGAAAATAGACCACATACTCGGTAACAAAGCAAACTTACACAGTTACAAAAAAATATCAGTAACCACCTGTGTCTTATCAGATCACCATGGATTAAAGTTAGAATTCAACAACAATGCTATCCCCAGAAAGCCTATGAACTCATGGAAACTGGACAGTCAACTACTGAACAACACCTGAATCAAGGAAGAAATAAAGAAATTAAAGTCTTTCTTGAATTCAATGAAAAAAAGACTCAACATACTCAAACCTATGGGACACTATGAAAGCAGTGCTAAGAGGAAAATTCATAGCATTAAGTGCCCACTTAAAGAACACGGAGAAAGCACACATAGGAGACTTAATAGCACACCTGAAAGCTTTAGAAAAAAAGAAGCAGACTCACCTAGGAGAAGTAGAAGACTGGAAAAAATCAAATTGAGGGCTGAAATCAACAAAATAGAAACACAGAAAACAATCCAAAGAATCAATGAAACAAAAGCTGGTTCATGGAGAAAATCAATAAGATTGATAAACCCCTATCCAAACTAATCAAACGGCAGAGAGAGAATACGCAAATTAACAAAATCAGAAACGAAAAGGGAGACATAACCGCAGACTCAGAGGAAATTCAGAGAATCATTAGATCTTACTACAAAAACCTGTATGCCACAAAATTGGAAAATGTGATAGAAATGGACACTTTTTTAGATAAGTACCATATACCAAATTTAAACCAGGATCAGGTGAACAATCTAAATAGACCTGTTAGTCGCGAAGAATTAGAAGTTGTTATAAAAAACCTCCCCACCAAAAAAAGCCCAGGTCCAGACGGCTTCACTGCAGAATTCTACCAGAACTTCCAATAAGACCTAATACCTATACTCCTTAATGTATTTCACAATATTGAAACAGAGAAGTCATTGCCAAATTCCTTTTATGAAGCTGCAGTTACTCTGATACCAAAACCACACAACGACAAAACCAAGAAAGAGAACTACAGGCCAATCTCACTCATGAACATCGACACAAAAATACTCAATAAAATACTGGCAAACCTAATCCAAGAACACATTAGAAAAATTATCCATTATGATCAAGTAGGCTTCATCCCAGAGATGCAGGGATGGTTCAACAAGCAAAAATCTATCGATGTAATCCATCATATAAATAAACTAAAAGTAAAAAACCATATGATCATTTCATTAGATGCTGAAAAAGCATTTGACAAAATTCAACATCCCTTTATGATAAAGGTCTTAGAGAGATTAAGAATACAAGGGTCGTTCCTAAGTATAATAAAAGCTATTTATAGCAAGCCATCTGCTAACATCAAATTAAACGGAGAGAAACTCAAAGCTATTCCACTAAAATCAGGAACACGACAAGGTTGTCCACTCTCTCCATACCTCTTTAATATAGTGCTTGAAATCCTAGCAATAGCAATAAGACAACATAAGGGGATTAAGGGATTCAAATTGGAAAGGAAGAAGTTAAACTTTCATTATTTGCAGACGATATGATAGTGTACATAAGCGACCCCAAAACCTCCAGCAAAGAACTCCTTCTGCTGATAAACACCTTTAGTAGCATTGCAGGATACAAGATCAATTCCAAAAAATCAGTTGCCTTCCTATACACAAAGGATAAGGAAGCAGAGATGGAAATCAGAGAAGCATCACCCTTCACGATAGCCACAAATAGTATAAAATATCTTGGGGTAACTCTAACCAAGGAAGTAAAGAATCTATTTGTCAAGAACTTTAAGTCAATGAAGAAAGAAATTGAGGAGGATACCAGAAAATGGAAGGATCTCCCTTGCTCTTGGATTGGGAGGATCATCATAGTAAAAATGGCAATTCTACCAAGGGCAATTTATAGATTCAATGCAATCCCCATTAAAATCCCATCAAAATTCTTCACAGATCTTGAGAGGAAAATAATCATCTTTATATAGAGAAACAAAATACCCAGGATAGCCAAAACAATCTTATATAATAAAGGATCGTCTGGAGGCGTTACCATCCCTGACCTCAAACTCTATTATAGAGCCTCAGTATTGAAAACAGCTTGGTATTGGCATCAAAACAGAGAAGTCGATCAATGGAACCGAGTAGAAGACCCTGATTTTAACCCACAAACTTATGAACACCTAATTTTTGATAAAGAGCTAAAATTATTCAATGGAAAAAAAGAGATCATCTTCAACAAATGGTGCTGGCAGAACTGGTTGTCAACGTGTAGAAGAATGAAAATAGATCCATATCTATCACCATGCACAAAACTCAAGTCCAAATGGATTAAAGATTTCAATATTAGTCTGAACACACTGAACCTGATAGAAGAAAAAGTGGGAAGTACTCTAGAACATATGGGTACAGGAGATCACTTCCTAAGTTTATCCCCTGCAGCACAGACATTAAGGACAACATTGAATAAATGGGACCTCCTGAAACAGAGTAGCTTCTGTAAAGCAAAGGACACTGTCACTAAGACAAAAAGGCAACCCACTGACTGGGAGAAGATCTTCACCAACCCTGAAACAGACAAAGGTCTGATCTCCAAAATATATAAAGAACTCAAGAAACTAGACTTTAAAATGCTAATGAACCCAATAAAAAAATGGGGCACTGATCTGAACAGAGAATTCTCAACAGAAGAAATTCAAATGGCCAAAAGACACTTAAGGTCATGCTCAACCTCCTTAGCGATAAGGGAAATGCAAATTAAAACAACTTTGAGATACCATCTTACACCTGTCAGAATGGCTAAAATCAAAAACACCAATGATAGCCTTTGCTGGCGAGGTTGTGGAGAAAGAGGCACACTCATTCATTGTTGGTGGGAATGCAAACTTGTACAACCACTTTGGAAATCAGTGTGGCGATTTCTCAGGAAATTTGGGATCAACCTACCCCAAGATCCAGTAATACCACTATTGGGAATAAACCCAAGAGATACCCCATCAAATGACAAAAGTATCTGTTCAACTTCGTTCATAGCAGCATTGTTTGTAATAGCCAAAACCTGGAAACAACCTAGATGCCCTTCAATGGAGGAATGGATGAAGAAAGTGTGGAATATATCCATATTAGAGTACTACACAGCAGTAAAAAACAATGTCTTCTCGAATTTTGCGTGCAAATGGATGGAAATAGAAAACACTATCCTGAGTGAGGTATCCCAGACCCAAAACGAGGAACATGGGATGTACTCACTTATAATAGTTTTCTAGCCATAAACAAAAGACATTAAGCATATAATTTGTGATCCTAGAGAAGTAAAATAAGAAAGTGAACCCAAAGAAAATCATATAGTCATCTGCATGGAGAGGGGAAGTAGACAAGATTGCAGGGCACAAACTGGGAACTTGCGGGTGAGGTGGCATTGGGCAAAGGGGAAATGGGATGAGAAACATGAGAAGGGGAGGATGGGAGGAGCTTGGGGGATTGGGATGGTTGGGATATAGGAAGGGAGGATATGGGAACAGCGAAGTATATATCCTATCTAAGGGAGCCATCTTAGGGTTGGCAAGAGACTTGACTCTTGAGTGGTTCGCAGGTGTCCAGGAATATATCCCCAGCTGGTACCTTGGGCAACTAAGGAGAGGGAACCTGAAATGACCTTCTCCTATACTGATGAATATCTTGCATATCACCTTAGAACCCTCATCTGGCGATGGATCGAGGCAGAGACAGAGTCTCAACGGTCTGAGCTCTTAAGGTCCGAATGAGGAGCAGAAGGAGGGAGAACATGAGCAAGGAAATAAGGACCATGAGGGATGCACCCAGCCACTGTGACAGTGGAACTGATTTATTGGGAGCCCACCAAGGCCAGCTGGTCTGGGACTGAATATGCATGGGTTGATTCTGGACTCTCTTAGCATGGCGGACAATGAAGACAGATGAGAAGCCAAGGACAATGGCACTAGGTTTTGATCCTAATACATGAACTGGCTTTGTGGGAGCTTATGCTGATTAGACGCTCAACTTCCTGGAGGTAGATAGAAGACCTTTGTCTTCCCGCAGGGCAGAGAATTTGGACTGCTCTTCAGTATGGAGAGGGAGGGGGAATGGTGTGGAGGGAGGAGAAGAGGATTAGGGATAGGGGGAGGAGAGTTTGGGAGGGGGCAATATTTGGGAGGAGGGGAGGGAAATGGGAAACGGGGAGAAGGTGGAAATTTTAATTAAAAAAGAATAAAAAAATAAAAAAACTTTAACAGATGAATTGCAAAAAAAGAAAAAAAGAAAATTAAGGCGATGTAAGACATTTTCAGCTAAGTGACAGCGGAGAGAATTTGCTGATAATGTTGCAGCACTATAAGAGATGCTAAATGAAAGTTTCAAGCCAAAGGAAAAATGCCATCGCATGGAAATTTAGGTCTTAAAGGCAAAGAAATGATGTGAAATTGAAAATGTTGTTCTACATTCTATAAAGCTAATTAGCTTGTTAAAGTAAAGCTGGTGATAGTATATTGGGATTTAAGTATATTTAGAAGTGAAATAAAGAGCAGTGGTGCCGAGGATGGTAAAATAAATAAATAAATAAATAAATAAATAAAAACTAATTTGGGGTCAATGTAAGATAATAAAACACACAAGCTTGATGTGTTGAAATTTTACTAATATACATTTAAGTAAAAGCTATTAAAATAACAATAAAAAGCCTCATCATGCACATCCTGGCTTAATTTGAATACCAGCAAAGGAACACCCAGCTTGTAGTTGAGATATCTGGAAATGGGATACTTCTCCCGAATTCTCTTTATTAGTGATCGATGAATATTTTGGCTCCAAATTTTTTCGGAACCTTCTGGATGTTTCATTGTCCTTACTTTTTCTCAGAAAGATTTAAGATTAGTATTTATGTTGTCCCCACTATTTTTTGCATATTGGTTGCTCATTGCTCTTCTAACAGAATCCACAGAGAAAAAGGATTCTAAATTTGAATCAATCAGAGAGCTCCCAGTTCCAATTGGCTCAGATAGTGTAGGAAAATGAAATTCACCCAAAGATCCTGCTCTTCACATCTCATCTGCTTCTTTTGAGAGGTGAAAGGAGACCTGGTCTTAGGCTTTTCCAACTTACATTATGCATCTGTTTATGTAGAGGTCAGAAGACAGCTTTTTCTCTCCCTTCACCACCACCATGTTCACACTTTTCTCTCTTGCATGTTCTGTCTGAATGTCTCTCATTTGAAGGAATGGAAATGCCCTTACAGAAGAGGAGATTATTGTCAACAAAGAAGCTTCTGTTTCCTTTGCTGGTTTTTTGTCTCAACGGATGATCTGTTCCCTTTTCCCTCTTCTTCCTTCCTCTCTGTCTTTCTCTTAAGTGGGCTGCTTCCTTTATTTTGGCAATCGATACATCATTGCAGGATTTACCCACTGGCGATGCCTAGTTGAATTATTTACTGAGTAGTCTTTCTTTATGTACCCTACTTTCCTGCAGCAGCTGTCTGCATTATCTGGATGAAGTCTCATACCATTAAAGCCTCCTTTACTTTGGCTTAAAAACTATTTTGGGTCAATGTAAGATAATAAAACACACGAGCTTGATGAGTTAAAATTTTATTAATATACATTAAAGTAAAAGACTATTAAAATAAAAAGTCTCATCATGCACATCCTGGCTTAATTTGAATACCAGCAAAGTACACCCTTATTGCATTTGAGATATCTGGACATGGGATACTTCTACCCAATTCTCTTCATTTGTGATCAATATTTTGACTCCAATTTCTTTCAGAAACTTCTGGAAGTTTCATTGTCCTTACTTTCTGTCAAAATTCTTTAAAATTAGTATTTATGTTGCCCCCCCTTTTCTTTGCATATTGGTTGCTCATTGCTCTTCTTACAGAAACTGCAGAGAAAAAAGGTTCTAAATTTGAATCAATCAGAGAGCTCCCAGTTCCAATTGGCTCAGATAGTGTAGGAAAATTAAATTCACCCAAAGATCCTGCTCTTCACATCTCATCTGCTTGTTGAGAGGTGAAATGAGACCTGGTCTTAGGCTTTTCCAACTTACATTATTCATCTGTTAATGTGGAGGTTACAAGACAGCTGTCTAGACTCATGTTCTTCCTTCCACTCTCTGGGTCTTTGTTTTCTGGGTCTGGGCTGGTTTAATACTTATAATATGTCCTTGCCTTAGAACTCCTGGCAATCCTTGTGCTCGTTAGGTAAAACAAATTAAACAAAGCAAGGACTTCCATATTAGGAGTCGAGAAAAACCTGAGTTTAGGAGATAGGTACATATGACACAGACTGACAATGCATATCTTCACACATGGAAACACACATACAAACACACACACACAGCCATATATTTGAGACAGGTTATCTCATTGAACCAGATGGTTACTGATTTTTCCCGAACAGGTGGTCTAATTGGTGTATAAGTATGGATATGGTTGACTCTAGATCAAAGAGAGGTAGCTTAGTGCCATACTTGGCCGAGAAGGGCCTAAGGATGTGTATGTGTGCCTTCATACATATGGAAGCTGTTTCATTCTTTGTGTGTGTGTGTATATATGTGTGTGTGTATTCATTTTTTTTTTTTTGGGTTTTTCGAGACAGGGTTTCTCTGTGGTTTTGGAGCCTGTCCTGGAACTAGCTCTTGTAGACCAGGCTGGTCTCGAACTCACAGAGATCTGCATGCCCCTGCCTCCCGAGTGCTGGGATTAAAGGCGTGCGCCACCACCGCCCGGCTGTGTGTGTGTATTCATGAATGTGAGTGTAAGTGGGCATTGCCACAGTAAGCATGTGGGCTTGAGGAGAGGGGAGGACAACCCAGCATATCAGTAGTTGCCTTCCATTTTGCTTCATATGGTGTCTTTATTGTTTTTGTTGCTTATTAAAGGCTAGTTGACTAGCTAGTTTCTGAAGAGTCTCCTGTCTCCACCTCCCAATTTGTTTTAAGAGAACTGGACTCGCAGATACTTGTACACATCCTGATTTTAAGTAGATTCTGAGAATTCAGTCACAGTGCCTTTCACTTTCATGGCAAGTGTTTTGCCTACTGTGCCAACTTCCTGGCCCATGAGTTAATTAATGTTACTATTATTTAATTCAGTAACATTTCTATTAGCCATAGTTTTCTAGAGTAACAGAACTTATAGAAAAAGTTTTAACACAATGGTTTATAGGTTGTGGCCTTGTTAATCCCACTATGATAGGAATGTCCAAAAGCAAAGTAGGTATTCAGTCCGAGACTCTGAATGTGTCAGCTAGTCTTTTGTACACACCAGAATTATAAAGAATTCTGTGTTAATGCTGGTGAGGGAATAGCCGTGCCTTTGAGAGCAAGCAGGCCTAGAAAGAGATTCCTCCTTTCATCTCCTTTATAAAAGCTGCAAGCAAATGGTGTGGCCCAGACAAAAATGCCTCTTCCTACCTCAAAAGAGTCCTATCTCAAAGATCCAGATTAGGAGTGTGTCTTACCTCTTCAAATTTGAAATTAAGAAGAAATACCCCTCCATAAATATGCCCAGTCATTAAAATACTTATTAACTCTAGATGTAGTCAAGTTGACAACTAAGAATAGCCATCCCATCATTATGAATATATTGTCTATTCATATAGAAATCTGTATTTCACCTCATAAAATCCTCCAAGGTTGTATGGCCACAGATCTACTTCACTTCCTATGAGACTTTTCTTAAGTCGGGCAGAGATGCCCCTTCATTGGAATGTCAATCCTGTTCACTGCAATCTACACCACCAGTTTAACTCCTTGTGGGGGTGCAGGGATGTCACATTTACATGCTGATTTTCTGGTTTAGATTTTGCAGGAATATAGAAAGGTTATTATTCAGGGCCCCTCTTTTATAAAATAATGGGACACATACTACAGTTCATCCCATCACTTTGGTGGCAAAGTCTGTCTATGTAAAATCTGAAAGCGGCATTTGGAAGTGTGTGACTTAGCAATGATGTGAAGGGATGGAGGATTCTGGAAATCCAATCACAGAAGGAAATATTGAGTAAGGTAGGTGGCCAACTGGCCAGTCAACTCCAGAGGAATAAAATGTCATTGTATCAGGGGCCATCATAATGCTCTTCACATCTGTCAAGGACCAATGTGGGGTAGATCCAGTGTGAATTTGCCTTTCAGCTCCTCAGAGTGTGTGTTCATTCTCAGTGGAAAGAAAAGTATGGTCATGCACTGAGTTCCTTGGTTAAGATTTTAGACTTTAGCAATGAATTCAGATCTTGATTCCATCCTTCCTTTCCGTTGGAACTTTGTTAGACTGTGTAACATGTCTAAGCCTAGCATCCTTATGTCTTAGGAAGAGAGGAGACAGGATTCAAAAGGCCAAATGAGAAAGTGGACAGGGTTCTTATAGAAAGATTTCTTCTAATGTCATTGTGTGAGGCAGGCCAAAGTGATGGAGGTGGGCTGTATGTCTATAGGTTTATAAAGAAACTGCCTTGGCCCTTTGGATAGGACAGCAGGTTAGATAGGCAGAGTAAACAGAACAGAATGCTGGGAGAAAGAAGCTGAGTAAGACAGATGCCATGCCACTCCTCTCTGAGACAGAAGCAGCTTAAGAATCTCCCTGGTAAGCCAGCAGCTCATGGTACTATACAGATTATTTGAAATGGCTTAATCACGATGTGAGAATTAGCTAATAAGAGGCTAGTAATAATGGGTCAAGCAGTATTTAAAAAAATACAGTTTCTGTAAAATTATTTCTGGAAAAGCTAGCCAGAGCTAGAGACGGGTGGCAGGATGCAGCCTGCCATTCCTATAACACCAAAGAGCAGTCAAAGTTAAGCTCAAAGCTCTGCCACTGAAATGTGTATAATATAAATTGGAAACACAGTTGTTTAAAAAGATGAGAGTACCATTTTATGGAAATGTGTATGCATGCATGCAGAGGCCAGAATTAACTGTGGGTGTCTTCCTTAGTTACTCTCTGTCATGTTTAAGATACATCATTTCTTTGAACCTGGAGCTGACCAATTCCCCTTGACCAAAGAGTGAGACTCAGAGACCCAGGTGTGGCTGTCTCCACAGAACTGAGTGATGGGTTTATATCTTTAATTCTGAGATTCTTGCACAAGTTAAAGGGATCAAATTTATGTTCTTCATTTGTATGGCAAGCAACTTAATGACTGAGCCATGGATGAAGAACAAGACAGTTGGTCAAAAAGTATTGAGCTCTGAGTTAATATTCTGAATCAGAAAAGGGAATGGTATGACTTTAAAAAAAATGTTGGGGAGATTGCGATGAGAGACATTCAAACATGAATGCCTTTGCTTCCTCCCCTCAAGACTCCTGGTGGATGTTTCCAGAGGGCTACTGAATTATCACAGCATGGGGAAATGGCAAACTGTGAAGTCTGTTTGGGCTCAGGTCTTGATATCAAATTTAGGGTTTAAATATATAAAAGTGTACATCCAGAGTAGCATGCTATGGTTGGTCTATCCCAGTAGTATATTGCATTTCAAAGCAGATCTTAATTTCTGTAGATGCTCATTTTAGAGGGGCATGACAGCAGATGCTTAAGGCAGAGGTGCATTGTTATAGACGCTTAAGGCAAAGAAATATTGCTCCAGATGCTCAAGGCAGAGATACATCATTTTAGATGCTTAAGGCAGAGATTCATTACATGGGATTGAAATGGCATTCCATCTCCTGAGCTTTGACTGCCAGGATTTGTGGCTCATTAACCTTTAAAAATGCTTTCATTATCTTCCTGGAATTGGGACATGGGGTTCTTCATTTTCAGTTACCACCTTTGTCTCATCACTGCCTACATTTCACATAGTCTCAGTTTTTCTACTTTCTGATTAGGAAAGCCATCTTTTGCAGTCTCAGCTTCTTCCAGAATGTAACTGAATATATTCTCTGGAACTCTGCAACTCCCCATGGTCTTACATGTCTTAGCTTTGGTATTACGTCCTCAGCTTCCATTGATGCTCAGAATTCTTCATCTGTTTCTTGTTGCTACCAATGTGATTGTGGCCATGTATGTCATATCTCAAGCTGGATGCTCTATCTGTTTTTATTATTCCTGCAAGTGGTTCAATGCACTGTACCTGAGATAGAGACTCCTCTGGGGTAGAAGACGAGCAAAGAGGACATTTTGATGCCCTGGTATTACAACGCCAGATGAGATGCTTCCTCAAGCATCAAGCATCCTGTTTATATGATCAGAAGAAAGGCAGATGTGACTGTGTAGACTGACATCATAACATCCTGGAAGATGCATTTTTTTCCCAATTATGTGAGTTTTGAATCTTCCCCAAGGGTCCTTCATAAGCCGTTTGTTATATCACTGAGACTTTTTGTTGAGACTCTAGGGAGATATGACTCCTTCTGCCAATGGTGAGGATAACTCCAGGGGAAAAGGTCATCTGTGCCACACTCTAGCTGGCCCTCTCAGAGTAGAAACTTCCAATGCTTGGGCGAGCTGCTTGGAGATTTTGTGTCCTAGACAGGAGTAGTGACTATGGAAAATGCTGTGGCTGTTTCCTACTTAGCTCAGGTCTCCTCCTCCATTTTGAAATCCTACAGGGTAGTGCTCTCATACTCCCTCTCCTTTTCTTTTATCTCTCCTGTGTGAACCCATAATTTTACTTTCTTATCTGACTCTGACCCTTCCATCTCCACATATAAAGTTCTTTAATGCCAATATGTAGTTTTGGTTGATAGACTCTATCCTGCAGGAAAGCTACTTAGATAGGAAGTAAACAACTCAAATTAGCTATAGAGAGTTTGATAACCTGAGCAGATTCACAAGGCACATCCTCCAAACAGTATATTGGCAGTAAATATATAACCGAGCAATCATTACAGACAAATAGAGATGTTTAGATGAGGCTCAGATCAACTGAGCCAAAGATTAAAAAAAAAAAAAAAAAAAAAAAAAAAAAAAAAACACTCTTCAGATCACTGATCTGCCTCAAGGCTGCACAGTGAATTTCAGGTTCTCAAGCTTACTGAACTATTAACCATGCTGGGGTGGGCTTGGTTGAACCAACTGCTATTGAGTCATTTCTACTTTATACGTGAGTTGAGCCCATTGATATTAAGTGATAGTAATGACCACTGAGACACTGTGTCTGAGCTAATGGGAGCTCAACAAAACAGCTGTGCTGGGACAGACAGAGCCTGGGATCAAAGTGGAAGCATTGAATGTGGCTGATAATTGGGGCAGAAAGAGAACCCAATGATAATGGCACTGGGATTTGTCTGTACTGCACATATAGGCTTTAATCGATCATATTATATGTAGATGCATACCTTCCTCAATCTGGATGGAGGGGGGGCAAGGGCTTCCCACATGTCAAGGTACCCTGCCCTCTATTAGGACTGGATTTGGAGTGGAGAGGATTCGTGGTTGCGTGAGTAGTTAGGGGGAGGAAGAAAGCTAGTGGAAATTTGAAATTTATTATATATGAAGGAAGAAAAATCAATAGAAGATAACCAATGGAGAGATGATATCTAAGAAAAAAAAACTTTCATGTGAGTTGTTGACTCAGGAACCCTAGACTTTTTCCGAAAAATAAGATACAGGGATTGAGTTGCTTGGGCGAGACTGTGACTTGAGTAATTGGGAAGATGAGTGGGGGCTTATTTTGGGTCCCCTGGTGGCTGTATACAGCTTTTGAGGAGCTGAATGCTGGATGTTTCTGTGGGTAAATAGGGAAGTAACAAGCTTGTGAGGGGATTTCTGACATAAGTAGAGCCTTGGTGATGTCACAAAGCCTTGGTTTTTGGTAGCAACTCTGTTCCACTAAAAGCACTAGTCTTCCATGAGGTGGGTTTATTATCCTCACAGTGCCTGAGAAGGACAGTTCAGCTCCTGGTTTCCAAAACTGTTCAACAGGCTTTTTGTACCTGAACATTTCCGGAAGATGTAATCTGGAGAATTAGGACATTTTCTTTTGGTAAATATGTTTCCAGAGCAACTAAGACCTCTGTAGTGCAAAAAAGTTTTCCTTCAAATGTCCTCTGAGTCCACCATTTCTGTTGTTACCAGCTCCTATATTTGATAGCTGTGGGGATGGTGAATGCCAGCTATTCTTCCCACTTTATCTTTGCTAACAATAACAAATTCATCAATCCACTAAAATGGCAGAGCTCCTCTTTGTCCATAGGTGTTTTAAAAGATACTAATTATTTCTCAATGGCTACTGTTGCCCAGAATAATGAGTCTTTCAGGTTGAAATGGGTCTCACAGTACTCTTTTCCACAATGAAGACACAGAATGGCTTTATGAAATAGACCTGGGTCTGGATCAGGAGACCCAATACAGAGAGCCAGTGGATTGGAGTGCCATGACCTTGGGCAGCCTGTCTTGGATTGAGCCCCCTACCTATTAGCTTGATATCGAAGGAGACGTGTGGATGTCCTTCGAATTCTTTGTTATCTGTTCAGATTTTTCTTACTCGTTTCGGGGATAGGCATACCTTCTCCTCTCATTGACTTAGTCAGTCAGAAAGTAGGTTTCTCAGCAGAGGTCATTTGCCTTTGGGCAGCAGGAATGTGTCTCTGAGATTGATATACTGAGCTCTAGAGAAAAATATGCAAATTGTCCTATTTATATCTTAAGAGAAAATTACAGTTGGGTATGCAAACCTGTTGATCAATATCTTTGTCTCCTGCCTCAAAGTTCTTCCAGAAAAGAGCCTTGACCTCATAGCCTCCCCTTGTTATCCTTGCAGGCACTCATGGTTGAGGCCACGACTTGGTTTCTGAATTAAACAGAAGGAAAGTTCTTTCAACCTAGAGAGTGGGCAGCTATGAAGCCCAAGCACAGAAAGATAGCCAAGAAACAGCGGACCAGGAGGTCAGTGGCCTATCTCAGTAAGTCTACAGCCATGATGAAGATGCCTCTTAGTATGAGATGCATGCCACCTGTCCAGAAGAGGAATGGGTCATCTCTCCAGAAGCAAAAACTGAGTAGGCCTTTTGAGGCCCTGGAGAATATTGTCGGCCACAGAATTTCTCACGGCTGGAAGGAAGCCAATGAACCAGTCACCCAGTGGAAAGCCATCATTCTAGATCAACTGCCAACAAATCCATCTCTCTCTATTTGTTGAAGTATGATGGGATAGATTGTGTCTATGGATTGGAGCTTCACAGTGATGAAAGGATATTAAACCTAAGTTCCTGCCTAAAAACGTACCATTTCCTCAGGAGACAGACACTCATCTCTCAAACACCATAGTTGGCAGAGCAGTGAAACATACATTTGAGGGCACAAATGGCTCTAAAAATGACTGGAAGGGGATGGTCCTAGAGGAGGTGCCAATCATGAAGACCTGGTTCTATATTACCTACAAGAAAGATCCGGTCTTGTACGTTTACCATCTCCTGGTTGACTACCTTGAAGGCAACCTCCACATCATGCCAGGCTCTATGGAGGAGTGGACTGGGGTGGTCCAAGATGAGGTGCAGACCATGAAGACCTGTTTCTACATTACCTACGAGAAAGATCCAGTTGTGTACCTTTACCACCATGTAGATGACTACATTGAAAGCAACCTCCACATTATGCCAGGGTGTCCTCCAATAGGGGTGAATTTGGAATTAGGCAGGGATTCCTTGGCAGGCAAAAGCGTGCAGCACAACGAAAAAGATGGAACCCAAAAGATAGGTAAAATTATTTACCAAGTTCCCACCAAACCTTCCGTGCATTTCATCAAGTTTGATAATGACTTCCATATCTATGTCTATGATTTGATGAAGATCTGTTAAAGTGAAATTCACAAATTCTGGGGGTCAGACTTAAAACTGTTTTTGGGAAACTCTTTTTCAGAAATACCTCAGGTCTTCTATTAATCCTGGTATCATTCCCAATGGAAATATTTTTTGCTCTAAAAATAAAAATTTGTGAAGGTGTTATGTTGTTTGGTCAATGATGGAGTGTCTGGTGGATGGGACATCACAGAAAGACAGGCCTCAAAACAAAACAGGACTTATGGTCTTTTCCCCTTGGCGATTGAATGACGAAAGGAGATGCAGTGTGTGGAAGAGGACAAGATGGCTGTTTAGGAAACAGAGGAGAGTGGACCAAAAGATGTAGGATCTCAGAGAGGGATAATGCGTGAGGGAAAAGCATGTCATATGGAAAGATGTGACATCGAGGTGTTGGGACTTAAGAGGATAGAGAGTGATCATGAAGGGTCACAAATGTGTACTCAGAAGCAAAGAAAATTGGGGTTCATTTGATTAATGGTTTAATTCATACCATCTGGAAGTCCCTGGGTATATTATCTCCACTGGAGCATGTTGAGTGACCAGGATCCTCCTGCCTAAAGAAAAGTGTCTACTCTCAGTGGCTCTTCTGCAATGGGGTGGACCTCAGGCTACCTACTTACTTTTGCCAGGCTTCTGTCTGCCACCTATTTTGTCATGCCTGGATTCTTTCTGTCTTGCACTCTCACAGGTCTTATGCATGCCATTCAACCCCTGTGAGTTCATTTAAACAATTGGCCTGCCTTATCTGTAAAACACTGTTCCCTTGTCATTGATCATGTTCTGTGGGATTTGGGCTATAAAACACATAAACAGACTCACCCGCACCCAGGCTAAACTAGTAGTACATTGAATCACATTGGTGTGTGACATGCACAGATATAATGAATGCACCAAACTCCGTAAAATCAGTTACTTAGGGAATCAGTGATGGTAGGTGAAGTGTGGCAAAGACCCCACAAACCCATCAGACCCGAGGATACCAGTATGATATTGATGCCTGACTCCCATCATGCAAGGATCCTGACTTCTTTAACAGGGCAGTTTTGGTTCCTTCATCTTCAAAAACTTGGTTAGTAAGGTTGTAGGTGTCAAACTGCCATTCAGGGCCCAGCATGTAGGTCACCTGTGCCAGGTCAGGTGATTTGGCTACAATGTGGGTGAAAACTTGTACCAGGGCATGCTGGTACCCTCGCCCCTTCTTCTCCTCAACATCATCATGACTCTCCTGGGTGGGCCTAGAGCACAAAGAAGGCAAAATGGACTAAGCTTCCTCCTTAGTGGATAACCTTATCTACCCTCAATTTGGACTGACTTTCATAGGGCATGCAGCACATTTTATCCTATTAGCCATCTCTTTCATTGGATCTCTCACTTATCCAATGAATGATTGAATGTATCAATTCCTCCATGTCTCTATCTTCTTCAATCCCTTCTTCCATTTCCCCATGTCTTGTGTCTACAGGTTGCCAAGATAAATCTACTATGTCTCTTCTGTTCTAGAAACTTTCATTTGTAAAGAACTTGCCCTCTCAGGGGTGGATTTTTCTGAGTTCTCTGTAGATGGAGACCATATGAGGAGGAACAGAGGAGCAACCATGACAACACTTGCGCAGTAGAGTTAGGCAGATTACAGATTGATGCCTGGCAAGCCTGTACAATGAGTCAGACTCCCATGAGCTCTGTCACTGTGATCTCACATAGATAACTCATTCAGTGTTCACGTCCAGGACATTGAGTTTTAATTTTTGTCCTAATCTGGTAAAGAAACCAAGATGAGGAGAATAGAGGAGCCTGATGTAAGGCCACAAAATGGGTCATTTGCAAAGGTAAGACTACATGCCTCCATGTGTGCTGCCACCCTTCTTAGGAAATCCATCTTTCCATAGATTAGCTATAGGCAACCCAAGTGTCCAGCACACTGCTAACCACAGGTTTGAACCTAACTGCCTTTGATTTCTGAAACAATTGCTGTCCCGTTAAGGTCTCACAACAACACAGCAAGGTATGTAAGAATGCCCCACCATCAGCTTAGAGCAATTTCAGGACCCCAAAGAGGCAGCAAGTTATCTTTATTGGAAATACAAATGTTTCTGGAGGGACAAAAGGATGTACATTAAAAAAAAAAAAAACGATTGGTGTACTCACTACGATTTTATGTGATATGGCCCACGCAGGCTTCTGGTTCTGAATACTTGGTCCTCAGGAGGTTTTGTAGGTTGTGGAGACCCAGAACCTAGCGGGAGGAATTGCATTCTGAAAGCTCAAGCCTTGATGTTTCAGGGCATCCTTTCACAGTTCCCCAATGTTTACTGATTTCCTTACAGAGAACGAGAGGCCTCCTACTCCTGCTGCCATGGCTTCTGCAACATGAACAGTGAGAACCCCCTCCACACCCTGGTTGCTCTCATCATATAGGAAGGTGTAAGTCACAAAAAATCTCCCACACCAGTTTAGAATTATGATTCATAAAATGGTTATTTCTTTTAAGGGGCAAACCTTACAGAATGCCATGCCAGACAACAGCCCTCTGCAGGAAGAGGAGAGGAGCCTAGTAGTTGGATGTGGAGGTGGATGCAAGAGAGCAAGCTGAAGGCAGTTGCTCCATTTTGAAAGAGAGAGACACCACACCCCAATGGCCTTTATCTCTGTTGCTATAGCCTGAAAGATCAGAAAGAGCTCCTGCAACACACATATTTGGACATAGCAGCAAAATTTACCAGTATGTGACAAAAACCTATTTTAGTTTATTTTGTACATGCTTTTGGTACATGGCAGAGACAGGATCTGCTTCATGCATTTGTGTGACCAATGATTTCCCTTTAAGAAAAAACCCACAAACGTTCCCAACAACATCATCAGCTCAACAACATGTCCATGATTTCTTTGCTTTGCCTTTGATTGAGCGGTAAATCATGCTGCTAGTTAATCTGTGCAAGCAATGTGAATTTCTCTGTAAATATATAGACAGAATTGACAGGTATCTTAAACATGTCAGGGGGTCACACTGCAATGGAGTGGGTTAATCATCACCATGTGACAGTGACATATTTAAGATCTCTCCTTTGTCATTAAATCTCAGAATTGTCAAGATGTTATGTTTTTGTGCAGACTTCTCAGGGTTTTCTCTCATTCATGGTTTCCATGGATGTTTGCTAGTTACACTTACATGTCTTTTGCCAGATTCTGTCAGTTTTTGGCATGCACTCTCAGCTCCACAACTTCTCCTGCCCTAAGATTCTAGTTCCAGGCATTTTAGACATCTTGTGACTGTTGCACGAGTGTCTCATGTTCCGCCTAAATGATTTGGAATGTTATTTAGCCTGAGTTTTAACTTCCATCCCTGAGTTCATTGACTTTCCTTGACCATCTTTCTTGGGCCACTGAGCTGAACTACTAGGGGTTTGCTCCAGTTACTTCTCCATGCTGAGAAAGCCTACACTCTCAGTACTACTGTGATAGTGTTTCTGTAGCAAGTATTCTTCTCAAGATAAGAAGAAATATATGTGGTCCTATTATATGTGGATGCATACCTTCCTCAATCTGGATGGAGTGGAGCATGGGCTTCCCACAAGTCAAGGTACCCTGCCCTCTATTAGGACTGGATTAGGAGTGGAGTGGATTGGTGGTTCCCTGAGTAGTGAGGGGGAGGAGGAAAGGAAGTGGAAATTTGTAACTGTTCAGCACTGTCTTTGTCTCCTGCCCCAAAGTTCTTCCAGAAAAGAGCCATGACCTCACAGCCTCCCCTTCTTATCCTTGCAGGCACTCATTATTGACGCCATGACTTTGTTTCTGAATTAAACAGAGGGAAAGTTCTTTCAACCTAGAGAGTGGGCAGCTATGAAGCCCAAGCACAGAAAGATAGCCAAGAAACAGCAGACCAGGAGGTGAGTGGCCTATCTCAGTAAGTCTACAGCCATGATGAAGATGCCTCTTAGTATGAGATGCATGCCACCTGTCCAGAAGAGGAATGGGTCATCTCTCCAGAAGCAAAAATAAGTAGGCCTTTTGAGGCCCTGGAGAATATTGTCTGTCACAGAATTTCTCACGGCTGGAAGGAAGCCAATGAACCAGTCACCCAGTGGGAAGCCATCATTCTAGATCAACTGCCAACGAATCTCTCTATTTGTTGAAGTATGATGGGATAGCTTTTTCTATGGATTGGAACCTCACAGAGATGGAAGAATTTTAAACCCTTTGTTCCTGCCTAACGACGTACCATTTCCTCAGGAGACAGACACTAATCTCTCAAACACCATAGTTGGCAGAGCAGTGAAACAAACATTTGAGGGCACTAATGGCTCTAAGGATGACTGGAAGGGGATGGTCCTAGAGGACGTGCCAATCATGAAGACCTGGTGCTATATTACCTACAAAAAAGGTCCAGTCTTGTACATTTGACACCTCCTGGTTGACTACCATGAAGGTAACCTCCACATCATGCCAGGCTCTATGGAATTGTGGAGTGGGGTTGTCCCAGATGAGGTGTAGACCATGAAGAACTGTTTCTACATTACCTATGAGAAAGATCCAGTTGTGTATCTTTACCACCATCTAGATTACTACATTGAAAGCAACCTTCATATTAAGCCAGAATGTCCTCCAATAGGGGTGAATTTGGAATTAGGCAGGGATTTCTTGGCAGGCAGGAATGTGCAGCACAACCAAAAAGATGGAACCCAAAAGATAGGTAAAATTATTTACCAAGTTCCCACCAAACCTTCCGTGTATTTCATCAAGTTTTATAATGACTTCCATATCTATGTCTATGATTTGATTAAGATCTGTTAAAGTGAAATTCACAAATTTTAGGGGTCAGACTTAAAACTGTGTTTGGGGAACTCTTTTTTTCAGAAATACCTCAGGTCTTCTATTAATCCTGGTATCTTTCCCAATGGAATTTTATTTTTGCTCTAAAAAATAAAAATTTGTGAAGATGTTATGTTGTTTGGTCAATGATGGAGTTTCTGGTGGATGGGACATCACAGAAAGATATGCCTCAAAACAAAACCAAACTTATGGTCTTTTCCCCTTTCGAGGAAAGGAAGAAAGGAGATGCAGTGTGTGGAAGAGGACAAGTTGACTCTTTTGCAAACAGAGGAGAGTGGCCAAAAAGACGTAGGATCTCAGAGAGGGATAATCCATGAGGGAAAAGCGTGTCCTATGGAAAGATGTGACATCGAGGTGTTGGGACTTAAGAGGATACAGAGTGTTCGTGAAGCATCACAAATGTATACTCAGAAGCAAAAAAATTAGGTTTCATTTGATTAATGGTTTAATTCATACCATCTGGAAGTCCCTGGGTATATTATCTCCACTGGAGCATGTTGAGTGACCAGGATCCTCCTGCCTAAAGAAAAGTGTCTACTCTCAGTGGCTCTTCTGCAATGGGTTGGACCTTAGGCTACCTACTTACTTTTGCCAGGCTTCTGTCTGCCACCTATTTTGTCATGTCTGGATTCTTTCTGTCTTGCACTCTCACAGGTCTTATGCATGCCATTCAACGCTTGTGAGTTCATTTTATCAATTGGCCTGCAATAACTGTAAAACACTGTACCCTTTTCATGGATCATGTTCTGTGGGACTTTCTATAAAAGTCATGAACAGACTCACCTGCACCCAGGCTAAACATGTACACATTGATGTACATTGGTGTGTGACATGCACACATATGATGAATGCACTGAGCTCCCTAGAATCAGTTACCTAGGAAATCTGTGATGTTAAGAGGAGTGTGAAAAAGACCCCACAAACCCATCAGACCCGAAAATACCAGTAAGATATTGATACCTGACTCCCATCAAGGGGTTTTGGGGAGTGTGTGAATTAGGATTGAAGTGAGGGGATGGAGGATTCTGGAAATCAAATCACTGAAGGGAAGATTGAATAAGGTATGTGGCCAATTGGCCCATTAAATACAAAGGAATAAGATGTCAATGTATCAGTGGTGAGGGGTCCATCATAATGCTCGGCATATCTGTTAAGGGGCAATGTGAAGTTAATGCAGTATGAACTTGCCTTTCAGCTCCTCAGAGTGTGAGTTCATTCTCAGATGAAAAAAAAGTATGGTCGTGCAGTGAGTTCCTTGGTTAAGATTTTAGACTTTGGTAATGAATTCAAATCTTGATTCCATCCTTCCTTTTTTAGACTGTGTAACATGTCTGAGACTAGCTTCCTTTTGTCTTTGGTAGAGAGGAGGGAGGATTCAAGAGGCCAAATGAGATAGTGGAGAGGGTTCTTACAGAAAGATTTCTTCTAATGTCATTGTATGAGGAAGGCCAAAGCAATGGACAAGGGTTAAATGTCTATAGGTTAATAAAGAAACTGCCATTGCCCTTTTGATAGGACAGCAGGTTAGATATGCAGAGTAAACAACAGAATGTGGGAGAAAGAAGCCTAGTCAACAGACGCCATGCCCCCCTCCCCCCTGAGACAGAAGCAGCTTATGATTCTCATAAGCTCATGGTGCTTCACAGATTATTTAAATGGATTAATCAAGATGTGAGAATTAGCAACTAACAGGCTAGACCTAATGGGCAAAGTATTATTTAAAATAATACCGTTTCTATGTTGTAGGGTACTTCCCACTTTCTCTTCTCAGGTTCTGTGTTTTCAGATTGATATTGAGGTCTTTGATCCATTTGGACTTGAGTTTTGTGCATAGTGATAGATATGGGTTTATTTTCATTCTCTACAGGTTGACATCGAGTTCTGCCAGCACCATTTGTTGAAGATGCTTTCTTTCTTCCATTGTATACTTTTAGCCACTTTATAGAAAATGAGGTGTTCAGATGTTTGTGGGTTAAAATCGGTATCTTCTATATGATTCAATTGGTCTAATTCTATGATTTTATGCCAATACCATGCTGTTTTTATTACTGTAGCTCTGTAATAGAGTTTGAAGTCAGGAATGGTAATGCCTCCAGACATTTTTTTATTGTATAAGATTATTTTGGCTATCCAGGATTTTTTGTTTTTCCATATAAATTTGATTAATGTCCTCTCAATATCTGTCAAGAATTTTGATGGGCCGGGCGATGGTGACGCACGCCTTTAATCCCAGCACTTGGGAGGCAGAGGCAGGCAGATCTCTGTGAGTTCGAGACCAACCTGGTCTACAGAGCTAGTTCCAGGACAGGCTCCAAAGCCACAGAGAAACCCTGTCTCGAAAAACCAAAAAAAATAAAATAAAATAAAAGAATTTTGATGGGATTTTGATGGGGATTCCATTGAATCTATAAATTGCCTTTGGTAGAATTGCCATTTTTACTATGTTGATGCTCCCAATCAAAGACCAAGGGAGATCCTTCCATTTTTGGTATCCTCTTCAATTTCTTCCTTCAATTCCTTAAAGTTCTTGTCAAAGAGACCTTTCACTTTCTTTTCTCAGAGTTACCCCAAGATATTTTATGCTGTTTGTGGCTACGTGAAAGGTGATGCTCTTAGTGGGAACTAGACTTGGGTATATCTCTTTTATGTCCTGGTTCCCTACTCTACTGTGTATTCACATGTTCTCATTACAAAGACTATGTTACTTGGCAAGAGGCACTACATTTTAGGTAACCCTGTGTGATTTGTTTTTCCTTTGTTAAATAGTATCTTTAATGCATTTGAGAGAAAGGAAATGAAATGCTATTTCAATATCTTAAATATGCCTTAATCCTTGGTCATCTTTCCTTCTGGGGGTTGGTTTTGTGTTAATTTCATGTGTGTACTTGCAAAATGTCATGGTTTCATTCCGTTTGCTGTGACAAAGCATCGTGACAAACAAGCAAGCAAAAAGCATCATGAGAAAAACAACTTAAGGGAGAGAAAAGGTTTAATTTGGTTCACCATTTCAGAGGGATTGGTTCAATAGCTTTGGGAATGGCATAGTAACAGGAGTGTGAGGCTGACTGACCACATTGCCTCAACAGTTAGGAGGCAGAGAGAGAAGAGGAAGTTGGGTGATTCTATAGATTCTTAGAGCCTATCTTCAGTGGCATACTTCCTCCAGCAATTCTATGCCTCCTAAAGGTTTTGCAACCTCTTTAAAGAGCAGCACATGTTGCCGATAAAATGTTCAAATATGGGAGCTTATGGGGGACATTTCTCACTCAAACAGCAATAAGTTCTATGACAGTAGCTTCCAGAAATAACCTGTGAAAACTATTATCACCCATGATGGGCAGCTTCTCATACTCAGGGAGAGATAAATATTAACTCATGCACAACTTGGAGATGGCTCCTGTAACTTTAAGCTGTCATAATTACATGCACAACATATAGGCATCAGGTAGATTCATAAAAATGCAACCTTGAAAGTCTAATCAATATTAATACTTTAAAGTCTTTTAACCCCATGTAAGGATCCTTCTTTGAAGAAGCTGGTCTGTGGGAGAAGAAGAGGCGACAAATTGAATTACAGGGAAAAGGATAAAATGTTCTCTAGCTTGATCAGCTGTTTGAGGAGCTGGTCAGTGAAGCTCCATGGGAAATGAGCACAAGCCCCACAGTAGCAGTTTTATTGGATCAGTGTGTGCTAGCACAGTAGGCTGTTTGATCGAAGTCTCCCTAAGTATTTGGGCTTCCAGAGTAGATTAAATGGAAGTCAAGTGTGTTCTGAGAGGGCTCCTCCAAGAGACACATGAGTTAACATCATCCCTCAAGCAGTGGGAACAGGCCAGGTGTAACAGACAGGGAGAGGGGGATTTGACAGGACGAATGAATTCTGGAATGAGTAACTATTATTTTCATTGTATTTTGACATCACAGAAACCCAAATAAACATGCCTCTTTCAATTTGACATGAAAGAACATAGAGATAATTCTAAAAAATCAAAGAGACAAAGCCATTTCTTTTCCTCTTTTAATGTACAATGCTTCACACAAAAAAATACTATATAATAAAGCCCCACTCTTTGTCTATTTCTGGGCACAAATTTCCTTCTTTTCCATCATTGCCAGGAGCCACACAGCTAAGAACAAGTTGTCAGGCAGTTTGGCTCTTGGTCCTTTTTGCTGGTACTTTGGAAATTTTTTGTTTCATTTCGTGTTGGAGATGTGTGATATATTGTTCAGGCATATACACTGTGTATTCTCAATCTTTTTTTCTGAAACGTCATTACTGAAGGCGCAAGTCATAAACAATCCCACACCAGTTTGGAATTGTGATTAATAGGGTGGTATTTATTTAAAGGGGAATAAACTTACAGATCACCATCCCAGACAACAGCCCTCTGCGCACGAAATTAGGAAGAAGTCTAGTCGCCAGAACCAGAGCAGGAAGTAAAGAGAGAGAGGAGGGAAGTAGCCACTTGTTTTTTTAAAGGGAAAGAGACCACGCCCCAATGGGCTGGTATCTCGGTGTCTATTGGCTGGAGGAGCAGAAGGACCTCCCACAACACCTCCCCCTTTTGTTTAAGTAAGAGAGTTCCAAACCTACTATGAAATTATATACAATAAGTACAAATATCCTATTCTAACTAGCTTAGGTCTTATATAATAAATAGCTGGGCTAAGTCATGAGTCGAAAGTAACAACATTTATATTGTCTTCAACCCCATCGAAGATCTGTGAAGGGAAATAATGTTTCCTGAGTAATTAGAAAGTGCAATCAAACAACTTCCAAAACATGCAACAAATCACAGAGACAACTAGCTACCTGGGCAATCACCCAAGGTCACGTTTGCAGTGTTGAAGCAACCAACTTTGGCTAAGGCCTAGCATAACTGACACACCATTTTCAAAGTCAAGAAGCTTGTCAAAACTATCTTACCCTGTCTTGGCAGGATATGACAGTCCTGTTTTTTCCATTCACAGATACTCTGTATTTCTGTCAGTGGTTGAGGTATGAGCATTTCCTTACCCATAGGCCAGTTCAGCCAAGAAGAAAGGCTCCAGGTGGAGTGTCTTTGGTGCTCAACATTCTCTCGGGAATAGAGCGGTGTTGCCAGGAGCAATTGTGTCTCACTACCACAAAACTCTGAGTTAGATTAAAAGACATTTTCTACAGCTCTTTGAAGAGGTTGAAGATTATCTATCTATACTGAGTATAATCTCTATGTATCTAAAGAACCTGATTAGTCTAATTAGAAATGACAAACTTAGAATACTATTAATCTATATATTTCTCAATACCTATCTAACTTAAAGTCTAAGACAATAAACAACTGTGAAACAAATGAGGATAATGACCTCCAAATATAAGCAATGTACAAATATACATTGCAGTATGGTAAATATATATCAATACACAAGCAAAATGTAAGTATCTTAATCAGAGGTAGAAATGTACACTGCAATATGGTAAATATATACAATATATATCAATACAATATATGTCAATACATAAAAAATGTTTTTAAACAGAAGTAGAAACATGCATGCATACAATAGTCAATATAATTTCACTTTGTATCAATATATAAGAATCGATACCAATACATTTGTCTCAAAACAATAACTCACAAGTACCAACAAGTACCAATCTATTATCCCTCTTTTTTTTCCCAAATGATCCCCGAGCTTATAAAATTTTTTCCCCAACTCTCAACCATATACCAATTTATAATCAACCCATAAATGATGTCCCTAAACCCAAAAACTTTACTCGGAGAGGGGACGTTGTCCTCTAGAGTTACTTCCAGCTGTCATGGGGGCAACGTTTTTTCTGGGGGATCCTGTGAGAGTAAAATGATGGTTAAATTTCAAGATCGATGTCTTTTAAAATTGCAAATAGTCTCTGATATATTGTGCAAGTCTGGCCAGAATGTTGTATAAGAGGTGCACCATTTCAGCTAACCAAGTTGGGATCATCTTGTGCAGCTGGTACCCAAAACAGGTCTTGTAGTAGCTCTATCAGTATCATGACATCATATCAACCAGGTGTAGTCGTTGTTATGGGGCCCCATCTTCTTCCTGGAAACTTTAAATGTCACTTCAGGAAAAACTCATTGTTCATTGTGAAAAACTTAAACATTAATCATAGAGACATACACACACACACACACACATATATATATATATATATTCAATGAAAGGAATGATAGATATATTCAATGAAAAGTATGATAGATATGTGGAAAAGCAAAGATATTTTCTAAACTCATATTTCTTTCTGTCCCCTATCATGGCTCTTGACAATAGACAGAAACTCCAGAAACTCTGGGTTTTTCTCTTACCAACAGACTTGGAATTGGAGAGGGACTGAGCCAGAGTCCACCTTCAAAACCAGCTCTATAAATTTAGAAATATGGTTTAGTATATTTTACTTACACAACTTATTCAGTTTTCTTGATAGTTCCTATTGGGCAGGTATTTTTCCATCTGTCAGTATCCAAACATCCAGGATCCCTTGAAATTTTCAAAGATGAGTGTTTTCCTGTGGAGATAAGAACAGAACCCTGCCCCCATTCTATATGTTGTTCTTACCACCTGTAGGAATATCATCATTGTGGATGAGTTGTCATTTCTCCTTTCCAAGAGGTTTCTCCTCTTCAAATCGAAACTTTATTAATTTTGATGGTACCCACAATTTTTCTTCTCCTGTGGAAACCAGAGCAAAACCCCTTCTCCAACGTAGCACATCTCCTGGCTTCCATTGAGAGGTCAGCACATCTTTGAAATAAATTGGTTGATTTAGTTCAGCAGACTTTTCCATTATCCAATGTCTTTCTGCTGCTGTCATTCCTTTCTCATTAGCGTTAAGAAAATTCAAGGTCAATAAAGCATTATGTAATCTATTTCTGGGGGTATTTTTGGTCCCTTTCTGTTTGTTCAGCATATCCTTTATAGTACAATTTGATCTTTCTATAATTGCCTGACCTGTGGGATTATGTGGTATACCTGTAATGTGTTTTATATTATAATAAGCAAAAAAGCATTTCATTTTCTTAGATACATATGCTGGACCATTGTCTGTCTTTATTTGTGCAGGTATTCCCATGATGGCCATAACTTCCAATAGATGTGTGATTACTGAATCAGCCTTTTCTGAGCTCAGGGAAGTAGCCCATTGAAAACCTGAATACGTGTCTATGGTGTGGTGTACATATTTTAATTTACAAAATTCCATAAAGTGGAACACATCCATCTGCCAGATTTCATTTCTCTTAGTACCCTTTGGGTTACTCCCTGCAGGCAACGGTGTTTGATTATAGAAAGAACAAGTAGGACATCTCTTTATAATGTCCTTAGCTTGTTGCCATGTAATGGAAAATTCTTTCTTTAGGCCTTTACTATTGACATGATGCTTCTTATGAAATTCTGAGGCCTGCAACACGCTTCCAATCAATAATTGATCAATCTCAGCATTGCCTTGTGTTAGAGGACCAGGCAGACCTGTATGGGACCGGATGTGTGTTATGTACATTGGACAAAGCCTGTTCCTGATTATGTCTTGTACCTGGATAAACAATGAAGTCAACTCTGTGTCATCTGGTATAAATTCAGTGGTTTCAATATGCAAGATAACTCTTTCTGCATATTGTGAATCTGTAACTATATTAAGAGGTTCTTTAAAATCCCTTAGCACCATAAGAATGGCATATAATTCTGCCTTCTGGACAGAATTATAAGGGCTTCGTTCCACCTTACTCAATTCATCTGACTTATAACCTGCGTTCCCTGATTTATTTGCATCAGTATAGAACGTACAGACTCCAGTTATTAGAGCATCATGTACAATTCTAGGAAGAATCCAAGAAGTTCTCTTTATGAGGTTAAGTCTACCACTTTTGGGATAGTTGCTATTAATTTCTCCCAAAAAATTAGCACAAGCTCTTTGCCATGGTTCATTGTCTTCCCATAACTTTTTTATTTCTTCAGTAGTAAAAGGCACTATAATTTCTGCTGTGTCTATACCTGCTAGTTGACAAAGACTCAGTTTACCTTTTATAGTTAATTCAGAGACTTTTTCCACATAAGTTTTTAATTTTTTACTTGGTTTATTAGGTATAAATATCCACTCTAAAATAATATGTTTCCTCTGCATTAGAATCCCTGTAGGAGAAATTCTGGAAGGTAATATGACTATGATGCAGCTAAGATTTGGGTTCACCCTATCCACATGTGCCTCCTGTAATTTTTCCTCAATCATTGTCAGTTCCTTTTCTGTTTCAGCTGTCAGTTTTCTTGGACTATTCAAATCTTTATCACCATCTAAGGTTTTGTTTAAATGAACTATTAGATCAGGTGTTATGCCAACAGGTGGTCATAGACTGGAAATGTCTCCTAACAATCTTTGGAAGTCATTAAGAGTCTTTAACCGGACTCGCCTAATTTGTGCCTTTTGCATTTTAATTTTCTCTAACCCTATTCTGTATCCTAGGTAATTAATAGAATTTCTTCTTTGAATCTTTTCAGGGGCAATTTGTAATTATTTCCAATGGCTTACTTACAAAATATTGGCACAATGTAGGACTATTGAGCATACCCTGTGGGAGGACAGTCCATTGATATCTCCTATTAGGCTGAGAATTTTTATAAGTAGGCACTGTGAAGGCAATTTTTTCTCTATCATTTTCTTGTAATGGTATGGTGAAAAAACAATCTTTCAAATCAATAACTATAAGAGGCCATCCTTTTGGTAATAGAGAAGGCAAAGAAATTCCAGATTGTAGTGGGCCCATAGGTTGAATTACCTTGTTGACAGCTCTTAAATCTGTCACCATTCTCCATTTACCGGATTTCTTTTTTTTACAACAAACACAGGAGAATTCCAAGGGCTGGTTGATTCTTCAATATGGTGAGCATCTAGTTGCTCTTGCACCAGCTGTTCCAATGCCTGTAATTTATCTTCAGCTAGAGGCCACTGTTTGATCCATATTGGCTTCTCAGTTAGCCATTTTAAAGGTAGAGCTGTTGGTACCTCTAAAGGTTTGGTATTTGCTGTATGTTCTTGTACAGCCTGAATGGCTGGTGACGTTTTCCCATAATATCTCATCATGTCCTTCCCAGAATTATGAGTTCCTGGAACTACAGGAATGTTAATCTGGGTATTCCATTGCTGTAGCAGGTCGCGGCCCCAGAAATTTATTGCGATATTGGCAATATATGGCCTTAGTCTTCCTATTTGCCCTTCAGGCCCTATGCATTCAACCCATCTTGTGCTTTGTTTTACACGAGATAGGGTTCCAATTCCCAGGAACTGAACATCTACCTCTTGAAGAGGCCAATTCGGATGCCAAGATTCTGGAGTAATGATACTTACATCCACACCTGTGTCTAATAAGCCTTCAATAAAAGTGCCATTTATACAGACTCTTAGCTTTGGTCTTTGATCATTAATAGAAGTCTGCCAAAATATGCGTTTACTCTGTCCTACCTGGTTTTTTGACTCATCCTCCATGTGTAATTCATCATTTAGACCAGTAATATTTTTTTACAGCAGAAATTGGAGCTTTTAATTTTCTTGGTGAGGCACGTTCTCTTCTGTGACTGGGAATGACTGGGCCACTGTTGGCTTGGGGGCCTGCGAGAGGCCCCTCAAGGATTTTCCCGATGGTACCGGGTTGCCTTGTCTGTCTGTTGTTGACCTGCATTCGCTGGACCAATGTCGGCCTTTACCGCATCTCCTACATATACCTGAAGGCCGAGGTCTCCTATTTTTGTCATTCCCAGAAGGGATATTATTCCTAGAAATCCTTTGCCTGCAATCCCTTTCCAGATGTCCTAATTTACCACAATTAAAACACCTGGCAGTTTGATGTCTCCTCATTGCTTGGGAAATCGCTTCTCCTACCCAAGTTTCATCATTATAGCTAATCGTCTCAACATTCATTGTATGCTGAATCCATTCATCCATAGGTGCTGATCTAAACTTTAAAGGCCCAATTATCTTTTTGCATTCTACGTTTGCATTCTCAAAACTAGAGATTCAAGAAGTAGTCGTCTAGCTTCTGGGTCTGTTAGCCCTATGTCCAGAGCCTTAATTAATCTTTGCAAAAATTCAATAAAGGGTTCTCTCTGTCCCTGCCTAATTCTGGTATATGATTCAACCCTTTTTGCTGGATCGTGTAGCCTATTCCAAGCATTTAAAGCTGCTTGCTGACATAAACACAGTACTTCATCATCATAAAGAGCTTGTACCTGTGGATCAGCATATTGTCCTACACCAAGAATTTGGTCTTGGGAAACCTCCACACGTTTTGCTCTTCCTTGCTGTTCCATATGTTTGGATTCTTCTCTGAAATAGATTCCAAACATCAAGGAAGGTCCATTACCTAAAACTGCAGACACTAACTGATGGAAATCGTGGGGGGTAGCTCTAGCATTAGAAGCCCAAGTCCTTATCATTTCCTTAACATATGCAGAGTGCAAGCCAAAGGTAACAATAACTTGCTTAATTTCTTTTAGATCATTTATTGCTATTGGCATCCATCTAGCTTCTCTGACTCCCTTTGAGCCTTTAGAAGTTGATGCTTTGTCAGAATGAATTACAGGGTATGTCGCTAAAACCCTGGGTAAGCCAGATCTAATAGCTGGTGGTGGCATTGTATCCTGTCCTTGTGCCTTCTCACTGTTCACCAGCTAAAATAATTTCTTCAATCATTTCAAGTCTTCTTATCATAGTCTCTCTTAAATCCTGAATCTCCTGAGCTACATGTGTTTCTAGTGATTTCACTGAGGTATCAATTTTTTTGTCCGCATTCTGCACCTGTGATTTCAAAGCTTTTGAATCCTGAATCTCCTGACCTGTATTAGTTTCTGTTAAAGATTGTATGGTTCTTAGGACCATATTTTTCCTAAGTAATAGAATATTCAAAAGAATACTGAAATCTAGTAACCAGTAAATTAAGTTATCTCCATAGTGATATAAACCTTGCATGAAAAAACCCATTGTTTTGGTAGTCAAAACAGTAAAATTCATGTTGGAAACGAAAACTTTCATATTACCTATTATCCAGCAGGTGGCACTGTTCCCAAGTCGCGACAAAAACAGGGTCCTGTTTCATTGTCTGCCTAGTATTTGTTAAAAACTGGGAAATGCAAGTTGCTCAACAAAGTAAATGTAATTAAATCAATTCCGTACACGGAACCATAAACCCAGAATCCAGGGGTAGAGAAGAGTAACCCGGAAGCCGTGTATGCCTCCATGTGACAGAGTTGTCCCAAGGGGTTGCAGCTTTCCGCAACCGGTAACCGCGTGCTCTGGTTCGTTCCGCTTAAGAGCTGCGCTTGCAAGGGAGATTTGAAGGTGATTCAGAAAAGAGCAAACCACATGGGCAGAGACTATGCAGGCCTGTCGAATTTAAATCCACGTAGCGAGGCAAACGATAAGCTGAGCCGAGACTTGAAGTTAATCTGAGGTGTCTAAAGGGAAAATATAAAAAACTGCAGCAAGAAAAGCCACTGTATGATGATTTATGTTAAACTGCTGGCTCCACGCACAAGGCACAGGCCACAAGGAACAGGCCGTGGCCGAACTGGCGGCGGGCGGCCGAGCGGGTGGTAAGGAAGGGTCCTAAAACCAAACGTTGGGTGCCAGATGAAGGCACAAGTCATAAACAATCCCACACCAGTTTGGAATTGTGATTATTAGGGTGGTATTTATTTAAAGGGGAATAAACTTACAGATCACCGTCCCAGACCACAGCCCTCTGTGCACGCAATTAGGAAGAAGTCTAGTCGCCGGAACCGGAGCAGAAAGTAAAGAGAGAGAGGAGGGAAGTAGCCACTTTGTTTTTAAAGGGAAAGAGACCACGCCCCAATGGGCTGGTATCTCGGTGTCTATTGGCTGGAGGAGCAGAAGGACCTCATGAAACACATTACACTTTCAGTATCAATTAGAGCATATTTTAATTTTTGTCTAATTAAGAATAAGCATCCTGGCACTACTTCTACCTTTATCTAGGCAATCTTGGAATGAGCCATCTTGAACCTACATACTTCCAGCATCTCTCAGGAGTTGTGCAACTTCACGTCCTTCCCACCCATTACATGATTTGAATACCTGTTGCTCTCCTTCTCTAGACAGAGACCTGGGCAGATCTGGTTCCTGGTACCTATGACTTCCATGGATACAATTATTGTCTTCTGTACATGTGCTCCCTGGGAATTAAGTGATTCAAATACATTTTGTTATTTGATGTAAGTGTAATTAGATAGTGGGTGGAATTTTCAGCTTTATTGGAATTAATTGAAACAAACTGCCAAGTTCAACTTAGTCACACACATGTAAGATTCAGTCCCAAGTAGGGGTGTATCTAGGGACAGGATATATGTGACAAGGCTAGTGACCACTTCTGCCATATGTTTCCTAACAACTTTTCAGAGCATTAATGGATGTCCATGAAAGGTAAATCTTTAAATGAATACCGGATAGGCTTTCTTTTATGTTATAGGTGTTTTTCCAATGCATTGATGTTATCAAAATTACTCACCATCAATATCACAGTTGGCTTTTTTTCTGTTTTTTTTTTATTAATTTATTTCTTTATTAAAGATTTCTGTCTCTTCCCCGGCACTGACTCCCATAACTCTCCCCCTCCACCAATCAAGTCTCCCTCTCTCATCAGTCCTAAGAGCAATCGGGGTTTCCTGCCCTGTGGGAAGTCCAAGGACATCCCACCTTCTTCCAGGTCTATTAAGGTGAACATCCAAACAGCCTAGGCTCCCACAAAGCCAGTATGTGCAGTAGGATCAACACCCAGTGCCATTGTTCTTGACTTCTCAGCAGTCCTCATTGTCTGCTATGTTTATTGAGTCCAGTACTATCCCATGTTTTTTGAGACCCAGTCCACCTGGCCATGGTGAGTTTCCAAAAGAACATCCCCTTTGTCTCAGTATGTGGGTGCACCCCTCGTAGTCCTGAGTTCCTTGTTCATGCGCTCTCTCCTTCTGCTCCTGGTTTGGGGTTGTAGTCTGGTGCTCCAATGTGGGACTCTGTCTCTGTCACCTTTCATCGCTGATGAAGGTTAAAATTCAGGAGGATGTCTATATGTTTTCCTTTGTGTTCACCATCTTATTTAGCTTTTCTAGGGTCATAAATTTTAGAGTCAATGTCCTTTATTTATGGCTAGAAACCAAATATGAGTGAGTACATCCAATGTTCCTCTTTTTTTTTTGGGTCTGGCTAACCTCACTCAGGATAGTATTTCTATTTCTGTCCATTTGCATGCAAAATTCAAGAAGTCATTGTATTTACTGCTGAGTAGTATTCTAATATGGATATATTCCATACTTTCTTCATCCATCTTCCATTGAAAGGCATTTCGATTGTTTCAAGGTTCTGGCTATTACACACAATGCTGCTATGAAAATAGTTGAGCATATACTTTTGTTGTATGATAAGGCAGCTCTTGGGTATATTCCCAAGAGTGATATTGCTGGGTCAGGAGTATGTTGATCCCAAATTTCCTGAGAAAGTGACACACTGCATTCCAAAGTGGTTGCACAAGTTTGCATTTCCAACAGCAATGAATGAGTATACCCCTTTTTCTATGACTTTTCCAGCAAAGGCTATCATTGGTGTTTTTGATTTTAGCCATTCTGACAGGTGTTAGATGACATCATAAAGTTGTCTTGATTTGGATTCTCCTTATCTCTAAGGACGTTGAGCATGACCTTAAGTGTCTTTTGGCCATATGAACTTCTTCTGTTGAGAATTCTCTGTTCAGTTCATTGCCCCATTTTATAATTGGGTTGATTAGCCTTTTACGGTCTAATTTATTGAGTTCTTTATATATATTGAAGATCAAACCTTTGTCAATTGTGGGGTTGTTGAAGATCTTCTCCCAGTATGTGGGTTGCCTTTCTGTCTTAGTGACAGTGTCCTCTGCTTTACAGAAGCTTCTCAGTCTCAGGAGGTCCCATATTTTCAAAGAGGCCCTTAATAACTGTGCTGTTAGGGTTATACGTAGGAAGTGGTCTCCTGTGCCCATCTGTTGTAGAGTACTTCCCATTTTCTCTTCTATCAGGTTCAGTGTGTTCTGACTCTTATTGAGGTCTTTAATCCACTTGGACTTAAGTTTAGTGCATGGTGATAGACATGGATCTATTTTCATTCTTCTAAAGATTGACATCCAGTTTTGCCAGCATAATTTGTTGAAGATGATATTTTTTATCCATTGTATACTTTTATCTCCTTTATCGAAAATCAGGTGTTCTTAGGTTTGTTGGTTAAAGTCCGGGTCTTCTTTACATTCCGTTGGTTGACTTCTCTGTTTTTATGTCAATACCAAGCTGTTTTCAATACTGTAGCTCTGTAATAGAGTTTGAAGTCAGGGATGGTAATGCCTCCAGACAATCCTTTATTGTATAAGATTGTTTTGGCTATCCTGAGTTTTTTTATTTTTCCATATAAAGTTGATTATTGTCTTCTCAAGGGCTGAGTAGAATTTTAATGGGATTTTGATGGGGATTGCATTGAATCTATATATTGCTTTTGGTAAAATTGCCATTTTTACTATGTTGATCCTCCTAATCCAAGAACAAGGGAGATCCTTCCATTTTCTGGTGTCCTCTTCAATTTCTTTCTTAAAAGACTGAAAGTTCTTGTCAAAGAGATCTTTCACTTTCTTGACCAGAGTTACCCCAAGATATCTTATGCTATTTGTGGCTATTGTGACAGATTTGTGGCTATTGTTACAGGTGATGCTACTCTGATTTCCCTCTCTTCTTCCTTATCCTTAGTGTATAGGAAGGCACCTCTTTCTTGGAGTTGATCTTGAATCCTGCCACATTACTAAAGGTGTTTATCTGCTATAGGAGTTCTTTGGTAGTGTTTTTGTGGTCGCTTATGTATACTATCATATCATCTGCAAATAACAAGTTTTCACTTCTTCCTTTCCAAAATGAATCCTCTTGATCCCCTTATGTTGTCTTATTGCTATTGCTAGAACTTCAAGCACTATATTGAAGAGGTATGGAGAGAAAGGACAGCCTTGTCATGTTCCTGATTTTAGTGTGATGGCTTTGAGTTTTTCTCACTTTAATTTAATGTTTGCTGTTGGCTTGCTGTAAATAGCTTTTATTATATTTAGGTATGACCCTTGTATCCCTAATCTCTCCAGGACCCTTATCATAAAGGGGTGTTGGATTTTGTCTAATGCTTTTTCAGCATCTAATGAAATGATCATATGGTTTTTTCTTTCAGTTTATTTATATGATGGAATACATTGATAGATTTCCCTATGTTGAACGAGCCCTTTATCTCTGGAATGAAGCCTACTTGATCATAATGGATAATTTTTTTCATGTATTCTTGGATTTGGTTTGCCAGTATTTTATTGAGAATTTTAACATCACTGTTTAGGAGTGAGATTGACCTGTAATTCTCTTTCTTGGTTAAATCTTTGTGAGGTTTTGGTATCAGGGTGACTGTAGCTTCATAAAAGCAATTTGGCAGTGACTCTTCTGATTCTATATTGTGAAATACCTTCAGGAGTATAGGTATTAGGTCTTCTTGGAAGTTCTTGTAGAATTCCACATTGAAACCATCTGGTCCTGGGCTTTTTTTGGAAGGGAGGTTTTTGATAACAGCTTCTAATTTTTTGCGACTAACAGATCTATTGAGATTGTTCGCCTGGTCTTGGTTTAGCTTTGGTATATGGTACTTAGCTAAAAAAATGTCCATTTCTTTTGCATTTCCAGTTTTTTGGCATATAGGCTTTTGTAGTTAGATCTAATGATTCTCTGAATTTCCTCTGTGTCTGTGGTTATGTCCCCTTTTTCATTTTTGATCTTATTTATTTGAGTGTTCTCTCTCTGTCGTTTAGTTAGTTTGGATAAGGGTTTGTCGATCTTGTTAATTTTCTCCAAGAACCAACTTTTTGCTTCATTGATTCTTTGGATTGTTTTCTGTCTTTCTATTTTGGTGATTTCAGCCCTGAGTTTGATTATTTCCAGTCTTCTACTCCTTCTAGGTGAGTCTGCTTCTTTTTTTTCTAGAGCTTTCAGGTGGGCTGTTAAGTCTCCAATTTGTGCTTTCTCTGTTTTCTTTAACTGGGCTGTTACTGCTTGATTCTTAGGCCCGTTTGCTTGAAAAACTTTTTCCCAACCCTTTAATCTGATTAGATGCCTGTCTTTGTGGTTGAGATGTGTTTCTTGTAAAACAGCAGAATGTTGGATCCTGTTTTCGTATCCAATCTCTCAGCCTGTGCCTTTTTATATGTGAATTGAGTCCATTAATAGTAAGTGATATTAATTACCAGTAGCTGTTTACTCCAGTTATACTTATTGTTTTTGTTAGTAGAGTTTCTATGTCTCCCTTCTTTGAGTGGGCTGGTGAAGGTTTGCTAGATGCCTGAGTCCTTGTAGGCAGTGTTGGCAATGTTGGATTTCTTGGGTTGTGATTTTCCTTCTATTACACACTGTAAGGCTGGATTTGCGGATACGTATTGTTTGAATTTGTTATTAGCTGAAATGTTTGTTTTTTCAATTGATAGTGAACGATAGCTTGTCTGGGTATTTTGCTTGGGCTTGCATTCACGGTCTCTTAGTTTCTGTAGTACCTCTATCCAGGACCTTCTTGCTTTCATGGTTTCCATAGAGAAGTCAGGTGTAAGTCTGATTGGTTTACCTTTATAAGTTACTTGCCCTTTTTCCTTTGCAGCTCTTACTATTATTTCTTTAATCTGTATGTTTTGTGTTTTGATTTTTATATGGTGAGGGGATTTTTTTTTGATCCAGACTGTTTGGTGTTCTGTATGCTTCTTGAATATTCAAAAAAATATCTTTCTTTATGTTGTGAAAATTTTCTTCCATAATTTTGTTAAAAAATATGTTCTGGGCCTTTGAGCTGTGACTCTTCTCCTTATATATCTATTATTCTTAGGTTTGGAGTTTTTTTTAAGTTAAAGATCTTTTAATTAATTAATTAATTAATTAATTAATTTAATTATTAAAGATTTCTGCCTCTTCCCCGCCACCACCTCCCATTTCCCCCCACTCTTCCAATCAAGTCTTCCTCCCTCCTCAGCCCAAAGAACAATCAGGTTTCCCTGCCCTGTGGGAGGTCCAAGGACCACCCACCTCCATCCAGGTCTATTAAGGTGAGCATCCAAACTACCTAGGCTCCCACAAAGCCATTATTTGCAATAGGATTAAAAACCCATTGCCATTGTTCTTCAGTTCTCAGTAGTCCTCATTGTCTGCTATGTTCAGCGAGTCCAGTTTTGTCCCATGCTTTTTCAGACCCCGCCCAGCTGGCCTTGGTGTGTTTCCAATAGAACATTCCCATTGCCCTCGCAGTCCTGAGTTCCTTGCCCATGCTCTCTCTCCTTCTGCTCCTCCTTTGGATCGTGTGACTTCAGTCCAGTGCTCCAGTGTTGGTCTCTGTCTCTGTCGTCTTTCATTGCCTGATGAAGGTTAATATTCAGGAGGATGCTTATATGTTTTTCTTTGGGTTCACCTTCTTATTTAGCTTCTCTAGAATCACAAATTATAGTCTCAATGTCCTTTATTTATGGCTAGAAACCAAATATGAGTGAGTACATCCCATGTTCCTCTTTTTGAGTCTGACTTAACTCACTCAGGATAGTGTTTTCAATTTCCGTCCATTTGTATGCAAATTCAAGAAGTCATTGTTTTTTACTGCTGAGTAGTACTCTAATATGTATATATTCCATACTTCTTAATCCATTCTTCCATTGTAGGGCATCTAGGTTGTTTCCAGGTTCTGGCTATTACAAACAATGCTGCTATGAACATAGTTGAGCATATACTTTTGTTGTATGTTAGGGCATCTCTTAGGTATATTCCCAAAAGTGGTATTGCTGGGTCGAGAGGTAGGTTGAACCCGACTTTCCTGAGAAACCGCCACACTGCTTTCCAAAGTGGTTGCACAAGTTTGCAGTCCCACCGGCAATGGATGAGTGTGCCCCTTTCTGCACAACCTCTCCAGCAGAGGCTATCATTGGTGTTTTTTATTTTAGCCATTCTGACAGGTGTAAGATGCTATCTTAAGGTTGTCTTGATTTGCATTTCCCTGATTGCTAAGGAACTTGGGCATGATCTTAAGTGTCTTTTGACCATTTGAAATTCTTCTGTTGAAATGTCTTTGTTCAGCTCAGTGCCCCATTTTATAATTGGATTGAATAACCTTTATGGTCTAATTTCTTGAGTTCTATATATATTTTGGAGATCAGACCTTTGTCAGTTGCGGATTGGTGAATATCTTCTCCCAATTAGTGGGTTGCCTTTCTGTCTTAGTGAGAGTGTCCTTTGCTTTACAGAAGCTTCTCAGTCTCAGGAGGTCCCATTTATTCAATGATGTCCTTAGTGTTTGTGCTGCTGGGGTTATACGTAGGAAGTGTTCTCCTGTGTCCATGTGTTGTAGAGTACTTCCCACGTTTTCTTCTATCAGGTCAGTGTGTTCAGACTTATATTGAGGTCTTTAATCCATTTGGACTTGAGTTTTGTGCATGGTGATAGATATGTATCTATTTTCATTCTTCTACAGGTTGACAACCAGTTCTGACAACACCATTTGTTGAATGTGCTTTCTTTATTCCATTGATTACTTTTAGCTACTTCATCAAAGATCAGTGTTCATAGGTTTGTGGGTTAATATCAGTGTCTTCTACTTGATTCCATTGGTCGACTTCTCTGTTTTGATGCCAATACCAAGCTGTTTTCAATACTGAAGCTCTGTAATAGAGTTTGAAGTCAGGGACTGTAATGCTTCCAGAAGTTCCTTTATTGAATACAATTATTTTGGCTATCCTGGGTCTTTTGTTTTTCCATACAAAGTTGAATAATGTCCTCTCAATGTTTGTGAAGAATTTTGATGGGATTTTGATGGGGATTGCATTAAATCTAGGAATTGCCCTTGGTAGAATTGCCATTTTCACTATGTTGATCCTCCCAATCCAAGAGCAAGGGAGATCCTTCCATTTTCTGGTATCCTCCTCAATTTCTTTCTTCAAAGACTTAAAGTTCTTGTCAAATAGATCCTTCACTTCCTTGGTTAGATTTACCCCAAGGTATTTTATGCTACCTGTGGCTATCGTCAAAGGTGATGCTTCTCTGATTTTCCTCTCTGCTTCCTTTTCCTTCGTGTATAGGAGGGCAAATGATTTATTGTATTTGATCTTGTATACTGCCACTCTACTTAAGGTGTTTATCAGCTGTAGGTGTTTTTTGGAGGTGTTTTGGGGATCGCTTATGTACACTATTATATCATCTGAAAATAATGAAAGTTTAACTTCTTCCTTTCCAATTTGAATCCCTTTGATCCCCTTATGTTTTCTTATTGCTATTTCTAGAACTTCAAGCACTATATGTAAGAGGTATGGAGAGAGTGGGCAACATTGTTTTGTTCCTGATTTTACTGGGATGACATTGAGTTTCTCTCCATTTAATTAGATGTTAGCTGTCGGCTTGATATGAATAGCTTTTATTATAGTTAGGTACGACCCTTGTATCTCTAATCTCTCTAAGACCTTTATCATAAAGGGATGTTGAATTTTGTCAAATGCTTTTTCATCATCCAGTGAAATGATCATGTGGTTTTTTTCTTTCAGTTTCTTTACTTGATGGATTACATTGATAGATTTTCCTATGTGGAATGAGCCCTGCATCCGTGCATGAAGCCTACTTGATCATAATGGATAATTTTTCTAATGTGTTCTTGGATTTGTTTTGCCAGTATTTTATTGAGGATTTTCGCATCGATGTTCATGAGTGAGATTGGCCTGTAGTTCTCTTTCTTGGTTGGGTGTTTGTGTGGTTTTGGTATCAGAGTAACTGCAGCTTCATAAAAGGAGTTTGGCAATGATTTCTCTGTTTCTATATTGTGAAATACATTACATTAAGGAGTATAGGTAATAGGTCTTCTTTGAAGTTCTGGTAGAATTCTGACATGAAGCCATTTGGACCTGGGCTTTTTTGGTTGGGAGGATTTTTATATCATCTTCTAATTTTCACGACTAACAGGTCCATTTAGATTGTTCACCTGGTAATATTTTAACTCTGGTATATGGTACTTAGCTAAAAATTGTCCATTTCTTTTACCTTTTCCAAATTTGTGGCAAATAGGCTTTTCTAGTAAGATCTAATGATTCTCTTTATTTCCTCTGTGTCTGTGGTTATGTCTCCCTTTTCATTTCTGATGTTGTTAATTTTCGTATTCTCTCTCTGCCATTTCATTAGTTTGGATAGGGGTTTTTCAATCTTGTTGATTTTCTCCAAGTCAAGATTTTGTTTCATTGATTCTTTTGATTGTGTTATGTTTTTCTGTTTTGTTAATTTCAGCCCCCAGTTTGATTATTTCCAGACTTCTACTCCTCCTATTAAGTCTCCAATGTGTGCTTTCTCCATTTTCTTTAAGTGGGCACTTAGTGCTATGAACTTTCCTCTTACCACTGCTTTCATACTGTCCCATAGGTTTGAGTATGTAGAGTTTTCATTTTCATTGAATTCAAGAAGGACTTTAATTTCTCTATTTCTTCCTTGATCCAGGAGTTGTTCAGTAGTTGACTGTCCAGTTTCCTTGAGTTCATAGTCTTTCTGGAGGTAGCATTGTTGTTGAATTCTAACTTTAATCCAAGGTGATCTATAAGATACAGGTGGTTGCTAATATTTTTTGTAACTGTGGATGTTTGCTTTATTAATGAGTATGTGGTCAATTTTCAGTTCCACGAGCTGCAGAGAAGTAGGTATATTCTTTCCTATTTGGATGCAATGTTCTATAGATGTCCATTAAGTCCATTTGCTTCATTACCTACTTTAATCCTCTTATTTCCCTGTTAGGTTTCTGTCTGATTGACCTGTCCATTGGTGAGAGAGGAGTGTTAAAATCTCCTACATTAGTATCTATGGTTTAATGACTGCCTTGAGATTCAGTTATGTTTCTTTTACATGAGTGGGTGCTTTTATATTAGGGGCATAGATATTCAGGATTGAGACTTTGTCCTGATAAATTGTTCCTGTTATGAGTAAAAAATGACCCTCTCTATCTCTTCTGATTGATTTTAGTTTGAAGTCAACTTTGTTAGGAATTAGTATAGCCACACCTGCTTGTTTCCTAGGTCCATTTTGTTGATAAAAATTTTCCCAGCCCTTTACCCTGAGTAGATGTCTGTCTTTGTGGTTGAGGTGTGTTTCTTGTAAGCAGAGGAATGTTGGACCCTGTTTTCATATCCAATGTCTTAGCCTGTGTCTCTTTATAGGTGAGTTGAGGCCATTAATATTAAGTGATATTAATGACCAGTGGTTGTTAACTCTGGCCATTTTTTCTTTCTTTCTTTCTTTTTTTACCCTTTTTCGAGTTGTGCTGGTGAAGGGTCATTAGATATCTGAGTTATTGTGGGCATTGTTGGACTCCTTGGGTTGTGATTTTCCTTCAATTACTTTCTGTAAGGCTGGATTTGTGTCTATGTATTGTTTAAATTTGTTTTTATCCTGGAAAATTTTGTTTTCTCCCTTTATATTCTATGAAATCTTGGATGGTTATGGCAGTCTGGGCTTGCATCTATGGTCTCTTAGTTTCTGCAGTGCATCTATCCAGGACCTTCTGGCTTTCATGGTTTCTATAGAGAAGTCAGGTGTAATTTTGATACGTTTACCTTTATAATTAACTTGACCTTTTTCATTTGCAGCTCTTAATATTCACTCCTTATTCTGTATGTTTTGTGTTTTGATTATTATATGATGAGGAGACTTTTTTTTATCCAGTCTATTTGGTGTTCTGTATTCTTCTTGGACCTTCAAAGAATATCTTTCTTAAGGAAGGGAAAGTTTTCTTTTTAATTTTATTAAGTATATTTTGTTGACCATTGAGCTGTACTCTTCTCCTTCTTCTATCCTTATTACTCTTAGGTTTGGTCTTTTTATTGTGTCCCAGATTTCCTGAATGTTTTATGATGAGAATTTGTTGGTTTTGCTTGATCATTGTGTTTATTTCCACTATGGTGTCTTTAGTGTCTGAGATTCTTTCTTCAATCTCTTGTAATCTGTTGGTAGTACTTGTCTCTGTAGTTCCTGATTATTTACCCAGACTTTCCATCTCCATCCTTACCTTGTTTTTTTTTCTTCTATACTTCCATTTCATTCTTCAAGTCTTGAACCGTTTCCCTTACCTCTTTGATTGCTTTTTCTTGTTTCTCTTGGTTTTCTTGGGTATTTTGAGAAATTTATATATTTTCTCTACATTTTTGTTTGTAATATCTAATTTTTTATGGCAGTTTTCACCTCTTGTTCAAGGTCCTCTATTATTTTCATATAATTCAATTTTGAGTCGAATTCTTCTAATTCTTCTGGAGTAGGGTATACAATTCTTTTTATTTCAGGATTCCTGGATTCTGGCAATGTCATGTTGACTTTCAGGATATTTTGAGGAATTCTGGCATTGGAGCCTGCCCATCTCTTCCTTCAGATGGAGCCTGGAGAGGCCTAGTGTCTTGGTCCAGTCTTTGCTGTGACTGACTCACTGGGTGTATCACCTGAGTGTAGGAGCAGGAGCCGTTCCTTTCCAGATGGATTCCTCAGCACCAAAACATGGACGCCTGATAGTCCAATGACCTATGGACAAAATGGCGAATGTGGGGTGTAGTGTGGTATCGAGTAGAACACAGGAGACCCTGCAGCCAAAGCTGAAGGTTCATTTGCTCCCTTCGGGGGTCCTTGAGGCCTGTCTGGCAGGCAGTCACTCACCACTCTGAGTGGGTAGCCTTAGTGTAGGAGCATGAAACTGTTCCTCAGCAAAGGACCTTGCAGACAAGGCAGGCTTGGGGATGATCGTGGGTAGGAAAGAAAGTCCTGCAGCACGAGCTGGGGGAGGGGGTTTGTGCTCTATTCCAGGACAGTCAGCCCCTGGATAGCACACACTCACCCATCCAGATGGAATTTCTCAGCACCTATACAGGGATGCCTGGTAGCCCAATGAGCCAGGGACTATAGGGAGAATGTGACAGAGAGGGTGGTGCTCAATAGAGCACAGGAGACCCTGCAGACCCAAGCTGAATGTTCCTGTGGTCCCTTGTTTGGAACCTTCTGGCCTGCCTGGTAGGCAGGCACTCACTGCTCTGGGTGGGTAACCTTAGTGTAGGAACGGGAAAACTGTTCTTGAGGAGAGAACTTAAGAGACAGCAAGGCAGGCTTCTGGGGGGTAGATGGGGGCTGGGTCATGTGTAAGAAAAGGGGCCCTGCAGCAGGAGCTGGGGGAGGGTGATTTGTGCTCTCTTCCAAGAGAGTCAGACCCTAAATTGCACACCCTAACCCATCCAGAAGGAACTCCTCAGCACCTAAACGGGACGCCTGGTAGCCCATGAGCAGGCAAAAAAGGAAACAAGCCTACTTGATTGTAAAGCATAATTTTTAAATGTGTTCTTGGATTCTGTATGACGAAATTTTATTGAGAATTTTTGCATCAATGTTAATGAGTGGTATTGGTCTGTAATTCTCTTTCCTGTTTTGGTCATTGTGTGGTTTTGGAATCAGAGTGACTGTCAATTCAAAAAAAGAGTTTGGGAATGACTCTCTGATTCTATTATGTGCAACACATTAAGGAGTATAGGTATCAGCTTTTCCCAGAAGTTCTGATAAAATTCAGCATTGAAATCATCTGCTCCTGAGCTTTATTAGCTTGGGAGCTTTTTTATGACCGCTTCTATTTCCTCATGACTTAAAGGTCTATTTAAATTGGTCACCTGTTCTTGATTTAACTTTGGTAAATGGTACTTATCGAAAAATATGTCAATTTCTTTTATTTTTCCAACTTTACGGCATACAAGCTTTTGTAAAATGACCTAATGATTCTCTGAATTTCCTCAGAGTCTGTTGTTAAGTCTCCTTTTTCATTCTTGATCTTGTCAATTTGTGTATTATATCTGTACCTTTTGTTTAGTTTGAAAAATTGTTTGTCAATCTTGTTGACTTTCTAAAAGAACCTGCTCATTGTTTCATTGATTCCTTGAATTGTTCACTGTGTTCCTATTTTATTGATTTCAGCCTTCTGGTTGATTATTTCTGGTCTTCTACTACTCCTGGGTGAGTGTGCTTCTTTTTTTCTAGAGTTTTCAGCTGTGTTGTTAAGGCTCTAATGTGAGCTTTCTCCATTTTTTAATGTGTGCAATTAAAGCTATGAACATTCTTCTTAGCACTGCTTTCATTGCTTCCCATAGGATTGTTTATGGTGTGTCTAATTTTCATTGAATTTAAGGAAGACTTTAATTTCTTTCTTTATTTCTTCCCTGACCCTGTTGTGGTCAATAGTTGACTGTTCAGCTTCCATAAGTTTTAGACTTTCTTGGGGTAGAACTATGTTTAAATTCTTACTTTACTCCATGGTGATCTGATAAGACACAGGAGGATTCTAATTTTTTTTATATCTAAGGAAGTTTGCTTTGTTACATAGTATGTGGTCAGTTCTAAAGAAGATAACATGAGATGTTCAGAATTAGGTATATTCTTTCCCCTTTAGGTTGAATGTTCTATAAATGTCTGTTAAGGCCATTTTTTTCATTACCTCCTTTAATTCTATTTTTTCGTGATTTGTTTTCTGTCTGATTGATCTGTCCATGGTAAGACAGGAGTGTTGAAATCCCTTCTATTAGTTCTGGGTTTTGATGTCTGCCTTTAGATCTAGTAATTTTTTTTCTAAAGAAATGGGTGCTTTTTTATTAGGGACATTGACATTCAGGATTATGACTTCATCCTGATGAATTGTTCCTGTTATGAGTAAAAAGTCTCCATCACCATCTCATCTGATTGACTTTAGTTTTTTGTCAGTTTTGTTAGATATTAGTATAGCCACACCTGTTTGTTTCTTAGGTTCATTATAATGAAAAACCTTTCCCAACCCTTTACTCTGAGTCGATGTCTGTCTTTGTGGTTAAGGTGTGCTTCTTGTAAACAGCAGATTGTTGGTTCCTGTCTTTGCATCCAATCTCTTTGCCTCTGTCTTTTTTATAGGTGAATTGAATACATTGATATAAGTGATATTAAAGACCAGTGGTTGTTAACTCTGGTTATTTTTTTTTCATTTTGGTGTTAGAGTATTTTGTTACCCCTTTTTGTGTTGTATTTGTAAAGATTTGCTAGATGTCTGAGTTATTTGGGCCTTGTTGGATTTCTTCGGTTGTGATATTCCCTCCATTTCTTTTAGTTATGCTGTCTTTATGGCTACATATTATTTAAATTTGTTTTTGTCCTGGAATGTTTGACTTTACATTGATTGTGAACTAAACCTTGACTGCGTATAGTAGTCTGGCCTTGAATCCATGGTCTCTTACTTTCTGTAGCAATCTATCCAAAAACTCCTGGCTTTCATTGTTTCTATAGACATGTCAGATGAATTCTAAAAGGTTTATATTTATAATTTACTTGAGAGTTACCTTTGTAGCTCTTAATATTCTTTCTTTATATTCTATGTATTGTGTTTGATTATTATAATGTGAGGGTTTTTTTTTGATTCATTCTATTCGGTATTCTATATGCTTCTTGAACTATTATAAGAATATCCTTTTTTGAAGTTCATTGAATATATTTTTGGGCCTTTGAACTGCAATTTATCTTCTTCTTCTACCCCTATTATTTTTATGTTGGTTCTCTTTATTGTGTCCCTGATTTCCTGGATGATTTGTGATGAGATATTTTTAGTTATGCTGTTTTCGTTGAACAGTGTGTTTATTTTCTCTATAGTGTCTTCAGCATTTGAGATAGTTTCTTCTATATTTTGTATTCTGTTGGTTATGCTTGTTTTCTCTGTAATCTCTGTTTGTTTACCTAGATTTTCCATATCCAGGTGGCCCTTGTTTCTTGTTTTCTTCATTACCTTCATTTTAGTTTTCAAGTCTTGACCTGTTTCCATTATCTGTTTGATTGTTTTTTCTTGGTTTCCTAGGGTATCTTTTCGGAATCATTTCTTCAAACTTTTTGTTATTCTTCTCATCCATTTCTTTAACGAAGTTTTTCACATCCTGTTTAAGGGACTCTATCATTTTCATAATGTCTAGTTTTTCTATTTCTTCTGCATAAGTGTGTTCCAGTCTTCCTGTTGTACGTTTATTGGATTCTGGTGTAATCATGCTTTTCAGGTTGGTGGAGGAAATTGTCTTCTCATTTCTTCCTTCCATTGCCTTCTGATGGATCTTCTGGTACAGAATCAGAGCCACTTGCTGGCCAGGGACATCTCAGAAAAATGGACTAGCTTGCTGTTTCCAAACTGAGTGAAACAAAGAAAATCCTGCCCAGTTGCACTCACCACACCATCCCAGAGCCTCAGCCCTCAAACAGTCTGAGCAGGGGTATCTTATGGCCTCACAGAAGGGAATGTGTTCCTGGGAGCAAGCTGGGATGGAATCGGATAAGAGAGGAAGTAACTGGGGAGAGAAGCTCCTGCAGAATGACCACAAAATTTAGGGCGTTTGGGGGTGTCTGTGCTCCATTAATAGCATCGGCCAACCATTCAGGAACACACTCAACTTGCTGATGGATCTCCTCTTCAGAATCAGGACCACCTTCTGTTCAGGGAACTCACAGATAAGAGGACTAGCTTGCTGCTTGAAGATCAGTGAAACAAACAAAATTCCTTCCTGGCTGCCCTCACCTCCTGACTTTATTTCTTTTCCTATCTAAATAACAAGGCATATGAAAGAATATACAATAATGTGACTTGCTTGTTTTGGCAAGGGTCATTCATTACATGAATTCAGACTTGTTCTCTATTGTCATTTGATTGGAACATATCAGTACACTCTAGTGAGCCTTGAATTGACAACTAAAAGGCAGAGAAGCATTTCTATGTTGAAGCATACTCAATACAAAGCATAAAATTATGGATAGGGCAGAACGGGATGCAGAGAAATGTAACCTTAACTCTTGAGCACATAACTGTGAAAGAAGATTATAAGAAAATGCTTTACACTAAGTATCAAGATCAGTAAAATTTGTACCCAAATTTTTCATTTGGTGTACATGCACTACACAAAAAGAACACTGCATATGCCAGACCGAGATCTCATGTAAGGGAAAAACAAATTTTTAATTTATTTATTACTTTAAAACAATCTATTTTATATACTAGTCCCAGTTCTTACTTCCTCTGTTTCGTACAGTCCCCCCAACTTATACCCTCCCAAACTCCCATCCACTGCTCAGAGATGGAAAGTCTTCTCATGGAAAGTCAGCAAAGTCTGATACATCACTTTGATGCAGGAACAAGTCCCTCTCCCCTTATCTAGTGTGAGCATGATAGCCATCCCTCCAAAGTAAATGGGGTTGAAAAAACTAATTCAAGAAATAGGATTACATACCAGTCTTACTGCCAGGGGACCCACAGTCTGCCCAAGCCATATACATGTCAGTCACATTCAGACAACTTAGTTTTATTCAATGTGGTATTCTCAGATGTCATCCCTGAGTCAGTGAGCTCCCACTAGCTCAGGTAAGCTGTCTCTGTGGGTTACCCCACCGTGGTCTTGACTCCATTGCCTGTATACTCTCTTCTGCCTCTCTTCAACTGGTCCTCAGAAGCTTCGCTCACTGTTTAGCTATGGATCTTAGCATCTTTTTCCATCAGTGGTTGAATAAAACTTCTATGATGATATTAGAGTGGTCAAGAATGTGATTACAGATGCAGGCCAGTTCAAAATCCTCTCCACTAGTACTAGAATTTTTATCTGGGACTGTTTTTATGGATTACTGAGAATTTTTCTGGCAGCAGTTTTCTCTCTAAGCCTAGTATTGCTTTCTATATCAAGATATTTTCAGGGCAGATGCACGTGCCGGGGGAGACCAGTGGGCAGACGCACGCTGCGTGCGGAGACCAGCGGGCAGATGCGGCAGAGACAGGCATGCAGACGCGGCAGGATACTGGCGCGCAGACAAGGTGGAGACCTATGGGCAGAAGCGGCAGTGACCCCTCTGCTGGTACCCTCTGCTGAGGGTGCTCTTCCTCTGCTGTGACCTCTCTCCCCCTGGCCCAGCTTGTGCCCAGGGGACGAAGTCACTCTCCCTCCCTTAAGCAGGTCCATGGGATTACCCAGTTTAGCCTATTTGGGCTCTGGGTCAGGAGCTCAGGACAAAGGGCAGTGGGAGATTCTCTGTTTTGGTGGCTGGCCCACAGAGTGGTAGGCCTTTTGTTGGTGAGATCCCTGGCAAACGGGGAGCCTGGCCCTGTTCCTGAAGACCCTTCTGAGTGGTGAGAAGGATCTTTGCCCCTGGTGGGAGACAGGAAACGGAGCAAGGGCATTTTGTAAGCGAGGCCACTGGCCCAGCAGGGAACCTGATCCTGCTTTAAAAGACCCATTAGATAGCATTGATAGGAGGAGATGGGCAGGCACCAAGGCAAGAATTCACCCAACAATCTGAAAACAACATGAAAACACCAGAACCCAATGATCTTATATCAGAAGGACTTGAACACCCTAAAAGAGAAGTAGTGGAAAAATTGACTTTATGAAAGTAATAGAGTCCCTTAAACTACATGTAAAAAATGCCCTTATAGAAATGGATGAGAAATATAACAAAAGGTTTGAAGAAATGGGTAAATACGTGAATGATACCCTGGGAAACCAAGAAAAAACGATCAAACTAGTAATGGAAACAGTTAAAGAATTGAAACCTGAAATGGAAGCAAGGAAGAAAACACAAACTGAGAACCAGCTCGGTATGGAAAATCTAGGTCAACCAGCAGAGACTAAAATATCAAGCATAATCAAAAGAATACAAGAGATGAAGAAAGAATCTCAGATTCTGAGGACACCATAGAGAAAGTAAATGCACTGATCCAAGTAAATAGCAAAGTCAACAAATTCTCATCACAAAACATTCAGGAATTATGGGACACAATAAAAAGACCAAACCTAAGAAAAATAGATATAGAAGAAGGAGAAGAGTCACAACTCAAAGGCACAGAACATATTTTTAAAAAAATTCTGGAAGAAAACTTTCCAGAACCCAATGACTTACATCAGAAGGACTTGAACACCCTAAATCAGAAGTAGTGGAAAAATTAACTTTATGAAAGCAATAGAGTCCCTAAAGAAAGATATTCCTTTGAATATTCAAGAAGCATCCAATACACCAAACAGACTGGATCAAAGAAAAACATCCCTTCACAATATAATATTCAAAACACAAAATATAGTGATTAAATAAAGAATATTAAGAGCTGCAAAGGAAAAAGGTCAAGTAACTTATAAAGGTAATCCAATCAGACTTACACCTGACTTCTCTATGGAAACCATGAAAGCCAGAAGGTCCTGGATAGAGGAACTGCAGAAACTAAGAGACCACGGATGCCAACCCAAACTACTAGACCCAGCCAAGCTACCATTCACTATCAATGGAGAAAACAAGACATTCCAGGTAAGAACAAATTTAAACAATATATAGCCACAAATCCAGCCCTGCAGAAAGTAATAGAAGGAAAATCACAACCCAAGGAATCCAACATTGCTAACACTGCCTACAATAACTGAGGCATCTAGCAACCCTTCAACAGCACAACTCAAAGAAAGGAGACACACAAACTCTACTGCCAAAAACAATAAGAATAACTGGAGCAAACAACCACTGGTCATTAATATCACTTAATATGAATGGTCTCAATTCACCTATAAAAAGGCACAGACTTAGATGTTGGAGACAAAAACAGGATCCAACATTCTGCTGTTTGCAAGAAACACATCTCAACCACAAAGACAGGCACCTACTTAGAGTAAAGGGTTGGGAAAATCTTTTTCAAGCAAATGGTTCTAAAAAAAAAAGCAGGTGTGGCCATACTAATTTCTAACAAAACAGACTTAAAACTAAAATCAATCAGAAGAGATCGAGATGGACATGTTATAATCATAACAGGAACAATTCATCAGGGTGAAGTCTCAACTCTGAATATCTATGCTCCTAATTTAAAAGCACCCATGTATCTAAAAGAAATATTACTAAAATTTAAGGCAGACATCAAACCACACACACTAGTAGTAGGAGACTTCAACAAACCTCTCTCACCAAGGGACAGGTTAATCAGACAGAAACCTAATAGAGAATTAAGGGAATTGTTGGAGGTAAAGGCTTAACAGACATCTATAGAACACTCCACCCAAGTAGGAAAGAATATACCTTCTTCTCTGCAGCTCATGGAACCTTCTCGAAAATTGACCACATACTCGGAAACAAAGGAAACCTCCACATATACAAAAAAATATCAGTGTCCACCTGTGTCTTATCAGATCACCATGGATTAAAGTTAGAAGGCAACAACAATGCTACCCCAAGGAAGACAACAAACTCATGGAAACTGAACAGTCATCTACTGAACCACACCTGGGTCAAGGAAGAAATTAAGAAAGAAATTAAAAGCCTGGCGTTGGTGGCGCATGCCTTTAATCCCAGCACTCGGGAGGCTGAGGCAGGCGGATCTCTGTGAGTTCGAGACCAGCCTGGTCTACAAGTGCTAGTTCCAGCACTGGCTACAAAACCACAGAGAAACCCTGTCTCGAAAAACCAAAAAAAAAAAAAGAAAGAAATTAAAGTCTTCCTAAAATTAATGAAAATAAAGAGACAACATACTCAAACCTATGGGACACGATGAAAGCAGTGCTAAGAGGAAAGTTCATAGCACTAAGTGCCCACTTAAAGAAAACGGAGAAAGCATACATTGGGGACTTAACAGCACACCGGAAAGCTCTAGAAAAAAAAAAGAAGCAGACTCGCTCAGGAGGAGTAGAAGACTGGAAATGATCAAACTGAGGGTTGAAATCAACAAAATAGAAACACAAAAAACAGTCCAAAGAATCAATGAAACAAAAAGTTGGTTTTTGGAGAAAATCAACAAGATTGACAAACCCCTATCCAAACTAATTAAATGACAGAGAGAGAACACGCAAATAAATAAGATCAGAAATGAAAAGGGGGACATAACCACAGACACAGAGGAAATTCAGAGAATCATTAGATCTTACTACAAAAGCCTATATGCCACAAAACTGGAAAATGCAAAGAAATGGACATTTTTTTAGATAAGTACCACATACCAAAGCTAAACCAAGAACAGGTAAAAGATCTAGTACACCTGTTAGTCGTGAAGAATTAGAAATTGTTATAAAAAATAGTCCTTCCTAAAAAAGTTCAGGAGCAGATGACTTCAATGCTGAATTCTACTTGAACTTCCAAGAAGAGCAAATACATATACTCCTTAACGTATTTCACAATATAGAAACAGAAGAGTCATTGCCTAATTCCTTTTATGAATCTACAGTTACTCTGATACCAAAACCACAAAAGACCCAACCAAGAAAGAGAATTACAGGCTTATCTCATTCATGAACATTGACGCAAAATAAAATACTGGCAAACCAAATCCAAGAACACATCAGAAAAATTATCCATTATTATCAAGTAGGCTTCATCCCAGAGATGCAGGGCTGGTTCAACATAAGCAAATCTATCAATGTAATCCACCATATAAATAAACTGAAAGAAAAAAACAATATGATCATTTCATTAGATGCTGAAAAAGCATTCGACAAAATTCAACACCCCTTTATGATAAAGGTCTGGGAGAGATTAGGGAAACAAGGTTCACACCTAAATATAATAAAAGCTATTTAAATCAAGCTAACAGCTAACATTAAATTAAATGGAGAAAAACTCAAAGCCATCCCACTAAGATATGGAACAGGACAAGGATGTCCACTCTCTCCATATCTGTTCAATATAGTGCTAGACGTTCTAGCAATAGCAATAAGACAACATAAGGGGATCAAGGTGATTTGTATTGGAAAGGAAGAAGTTAAGCATTCATTATTTGCTGATGATATGATAGTATACATAAGCGACCCCAAAAATTCTACCAAAGAACTCCTACAGCTGATAAATACCTTTAGTAATGTTGCAGGATACAATATCAACTCAAAAAAATCAGTTGCCTTCCTATACACTAAGGATAAAGAAGCAGAGAAGGAAATCAGTGAAGCATCACCCTTCACGATAGCCACAAATAGCATAAAATATCTTGGGGTAACTCTGACCAAGGATGTGAAAGATCTACTTGACAAGAACTTTAAGTCTTTGAAAAAAAATTGAAGAGGACATCAGAAAATGGAAGGATCTCCCTTGCTCTTGGATTGGGAGGATCAACATAGTAAAAATGACAATTTTACCCAAAGCAATCTTTAGATTCAATGCAATCCCCATCAAAATCCCATCAAAATTCTTCACAGATCTGGAGAAGACAATAATCAACTTTATATGGAAAAGCAAAAAACCCAGGATAGCCAAAACAATCTTATACAATAAAGGACTGTCTGAAGGCATTACCCTCTCTGACTTTAAACTCTATTATAGAGCTATAGTATTGAAAAAACCTAGGTACTGGCATAAAAACAGAGAAGTTGACCAATGAAATCGAATAGAAGAACCTGACTTTAACCCATAAACCTATGAATACCTGATTTTGACAAAGGAGTTAAAAGTATACAATGGAAAAAAGAGAGCATCTTCAACAAATTGTGCTGGCAAAACTGGAAGTCAATCTGTAGAAGAATGAAAATAGATCCATGTCTATCAACATGCACCAAACTTAAGTCCAAATGGATTAAAGACCTCACTAAGAGTCAGAACACACTGAACCTGATAGAAGAGAAAGTGGGAAGTACTCAACAACACACGGGCACAAGAGACCACTTCCTACGTACAACGACAGCAGCACAGACATTAAGGGCATCATTGATTAAATGGGACCTCCTGAGATTGAGAAGCTTCTGTAAAGCAAAGGACACTGTCACTAGACAAAAAGGGAACCCACTGACTGTGAGAAAATCTTCACCAACCCTGCAACTGACAAAGGTCTGATCTCCAAAATATATAAAGAACTCAAGAAACTAGACCGTAAAAGGCTAATCAACCCAATCATAAAATGGGGCACTGAGCTGAGCAGAGAATTCCCAACAGAAGAATTTCAAATGGCCAAAAAACACTTAAGGTCATGGTCAACTTCCTTAGCGATCAGGGAAATGCAAATCAAGACAACTTTAAGATACCATCTTACACCTGTCAGATTGGCTAAAATCAAAAGCACCAATTATATCCTTTGCTGGAGAGGTTGTGGAGAAAGGGGTACACTCATCCATTGGGGGTGGAAATGCAAACTTGTGCAACCACTTTGGAAAGCAGTGTGGTGGTTCCACAGGACATTCGGGATCAACCTACCTCTGGACCCAGCAATACCACTCTTGGGAATATACCCAAGAGATGCCTTATCATACAACAAAATATATGCTCAACTATGTGCATAGCAGCATTGTTTATAACAACCAGAACCGGGAAACAACCTTGATGGCCTTCAATGGAAGAAGGGATGAAGAAATATGGAATATATACATATTAGAGAACAGTATCCTGAGTGAGGTAAGCCAGCCCCAAAAAGAGGAACATGGGATGTACTCACTCATATTTCGTTTCTAACCATAAATAAAGGACATTGAGCCTAGAATTTGTGATCCTCGAGAAGCTAAATAAGAAGGTAAACACAGTGAAAAACATATAGGCATCCTCCTGAAGAGTAACCTTCATCACACGATCAAAGGAGACAGATACAAAGACCCACAGTGGAGCACCAGACTGAAATCTCAAGGTCCAAATCAGGAGCAGAAGGAGAGAGAGCACGAGCAAGGAACTCAGGCCGTGAGGGGTGCACTGAGATAATGGGGATGTTCTATTGGGAACTCACCTAGGCCAGCTGGCCTGTGTCAGAAAAAGCATGGGATAAAACCAGACTCAGTGAACATAGCAGACAATGAGGACTACTGAGAACTCAAGAACAATGGCAATGGGTTTTTGATCCTACTGCACATACTGGCTTTGTGGGAGCCTAGGCAGTTTGGATACTCCTCCTACTAGATGGGATGGAGGTGGATGGTCTTTGGACTTCCTACAGGGCAGGGAACCCTGATTGCTATTAGGGCTGATGAGGGATGGGGACTTGATTGGGGGAGGGAAATGGTAGGTGGTGGTGGGGTGGAGGCAGAAATCTTTAACAAACATATAAATAAATAAATAAATAAGAGATATTTTCTTCATTTTTCTCCATCTCTGTCCTTCTTGAATCTCAACCAGCCCATTCTTTCATTTCTCCTTGCCTTCCCCTTCTTCCATCTCAATCCTCCTCCTCCCACCTTTCTTCCTCCATTGTTCCCAATTTTTTCGGGTGCTCTATTCTGTTTCTACTTCCCAGGGCTATCCATGCATGCATCACTTAAGATCCTCCATATTACCTTCTTGTTGACAGATGAGTTTATCCTGCCTATTCCCAGAGTGACTTACTTCTAAAGAGCACACAGAGACTTATATTAATTATGATCTATTTGGCCTATTAGCTCACACTTATTATTGGCTAGCTGTTACATTTAATATTAACCCTTAATTCTTATCTATGTTTAGAAACATGGCTTATTACCTTTTCTCAATAAGTCATTCTCATTATTTTTTTTCTGCCTATAGCTGATAAGTCACTCTGCCATCCCCTTCCCATATTTCACTTAGTGTAGTAGCCTCAACTGTATTACCTGCCTAGTTACAGGAAAGTCTGTACCTTTCCAGTGACTAATCTTTATAGTCTACAAGAATGTTATCCCACAGTAGTTCCCCTTTTTTCTTTAAAACAAAGATCTCTGTTTTATTTCATTTGTTTAGCTTTAGTATATATATTGAAGGTAGAAGTTGCAGTCTATTGGTGTGAATGGCCTTAGCCAATGAGAAGGCATATCATGTTAGTCACAAGGAAGTTGAATTTTCATATTTAATGTGTTCCTTTATCTGGAGTTTGGCAGAGATTGGAGAGTTTGAGAGCTTGGCCAAACTTTCTGAAATTAAAAGAAAAGCATCCTTTTTGTCTCGAAGTATAGAAGACCAAATTATGAATAGATGGGTTTTGAAATTCCAGTCCTATATATACACTCTATGCATCAGACTTGAGCCCTCGTCATGCTAACAGCTGATAGTCCTGCACATATTGGTCATCTAAAAATTTTCTAGCAGAATATTTAGAGTCATTTGCTTAGACCTAGAATGACTCTGTATCAAGTAATTTGTTTCTATGGCTTCTGCTGACTCATGTGTATAGTGAGGGAACTCCCAAGTTAGTTTACCTGTGTGCCTCTTATAGTTTGAGGGATTGCCCTGACCTTGTGGAAAAGCGTCTTGATACAGTGTAACTTAGTAGACCAGAATTCCAAGGTAAGGCTCCATATTGCAAAAGTGGCCAGGTTTGAACTCAGTTATCTTGAAGTGTTGGAACATTTTGTTTACTACTGTGGAATAATGCTCTTATATCCTGTATATAGTTGTTACTTGTGTTGGTTCAATAAAATGTTCATTGGCCAGAATGCAGGCAGGTAGTATAGGCAGGGTAAACAGACTAGGAGAATCCTGGGAAGAGGAAAATATTCATTCTGCAATCGCCATCCAGATGTATTGGGTACAAGATGTGAATGCTGCACTGAGTAAGCTACCAAACCACAAGGCTAATCTTAGATAAGACCTATGGGTCAATTTAAGTTATAAGACCTAGCTAGGCATATGTGTGAGCTACTGGACAAACAAGTTTGTAATTAATGTAGTTTTCCTATTTCTCTTGATCTCATTAATGGTAGGCAGAAAATTGCATTGATAAAATGTATCTCTTGGTATGGTATTATTTTATTTAATTTATTTATTGAAAATTTCCACTTCCCTTCTTCAAATTTCACTCACACTCTGCCATCCCCCTCTCTGTCCTTCTCGAGTCCTCAGAGATAATAGAGTGCCCTACCCAGTGGGAAGTCCGAGGCCCTCCCCACTCCATCCATGTCTAGGAAGGTCTGAATCCAAACAGACTAGGCACGCAAAAATCAGTACATGCAGAAGAATCAAAACCCAGTACCATTATCATTGGCTTCTCAGTCAGTTTTCAGTGTCAGGCACATTCAGAGAATCTTGTTTGATCACATACTCATTCAGTATCAGTCCAGCTGGACTTGCTGAGCTTCTATTATATATGTCCCATAGTCTCTGTGTGTGGAAGCAATTCTTGAGGTCCTAACTCCCTTACTCATGTTCTCTCTCCTTATGATCTTCATCTGAACATTGGGAACTAAGTCCAGTGCTCCAATGTGTGGCAGTGTCTCTATCTCCATACATTGCTAGATGAAGGTTCTAAGGTGATATGCAAGATATTTATCAGTAGGGCTATGGAATAAGGCTAGTTCAGGGACACCCTCATCTGCTGCAAGATGAAAGAGCTAGGGACATCTTCCAGGGCACCTGGGACCCCCTCTAGAGCCAAGTCTTTTGCCAAACCTAAAATGGTTCCCTTCCTTGTGATATCTTCTTTTCTTCTCCTATATCCATCCTTCCTCAATCTCATTCATCCCTTTTCCCAATCCTCCCATTCTCCCTTCTCTCTCCCCACTGCCACCCCCTTGATCCCAACATTCACCTGGCAATCTTGTCTACATCCAGTATCTAGGAGGATAAATATATGTTTTTCTTTGGGTTCTCGTTCTTGTTTTCTTCTGTAGGATCATGAATTATAGGCCCAATGTCTGTTGCATATGGTTTGAATCCACTTCTGATGGAGTTCATAACTTATTCATCTTTTTGTATCTAGGTAATCTCAGTAAAATGTTTTCTATTTCCACACTTTGAATGCAAAATTCAAGATGTCATTGTTTTATTGCACTGAGTGCATCTCTAAAGTGAATATATGCCGCACCTTCTTTATCCATTCTTCTATTGAGGGGCACCTAGGTTGTTTCCAGGTTCTGGCTATAACAAATAGTGCTGGTATGAACATAGTTGAACAAATGCTTTTGTAGTATGATTGGGTATCTCTGGATATATTCCGCAAAATTGAAATTACTGGATTCCAAGGTTGGTTGACTCGTCTATTATAATGTATCATACATCTCTACTTCTGATCAAGGTATCTATAAGCTGCTTCCATTATGAGGCTGTTGTCATCATTTGTTGCACATTTGTTTCAAGATTGTTTAATATTGTAATATGAAGTAATAGTCTTTACATTATATATTAAAGCAGTAAGTATTATAGGTTAATATTCACCCATGTTTTCCAAACTCATATTTACACTAATCAGGTTCTTATGATACATAGAGACTGTATTCTGTACAGATAGGTAATCATCAAACACTTAAAGGAACTGCAGAAACTGGGATTTAAATAACTAAGGGTTTTCTTGATGTGAGACACAATGGCTCTTTGCAGCACTGATCTATTCCTGAAAGAATGTTGAGCATCAAAGACACTGTACTTGGAGTTTGTACTATTCTTTGCAAATCTGGGCTTTGGTGAAGGAATTGCACTTGTTTGACAGATAAAATGCATGGTGTCTGGACTGGACAAGCAAGATACAAGAAAAATGACTGTCAAACCTTGCCAAAATAGGGTAAGATTGTTTTCAAAATCTTCCTGCCTCTATAAAAGAGCTGTCAGTTACTCTAGGCCTTAGCCAAAGTGGTTTGCTTCAACATTGCAAATGAGACACTGGGTGATTTCCCAGGTAGACATATGTCTTTGTAATCTACTGTACATTTTGGAAACAGCTTTAATGCATTTATTGGCTACTCAAGTAATATTCTATCTCAATTCTCAAGCCTTGATGGAGGTTGAAGACTTGATAGTTGTAGATAACTTCCTCTTATGGTCTAGCCAACCCATTTCTAATACAAGACTAAGACTCCTAGGAATAAAATAATCATTGAAACTTTGAGCATATATTTCTTGCTCAATATTGCCTATACTGGATACTCCCTGGGCTCCCTACAGGGGCTCTACACCCCGCAAACTGCCTCTCTCTTCTTGTCCCACCCAGCTTGCATCCAGAACCCTTCTCCCTTCTTCGTTTTTGGACACATAACACCATCCAGCTCAGTCTGTCTGGTGCTGGGGGCAAATCCTCAGGGTAAGTAGGCAGGCAAGATCTGATCTCGGCACCAAAGAGACAGCAGTGGGGTGAGTTTGTGACCGGCGGCGGAAGCAGCCCTGGACAGGGAACTCTGAACTTCCTCATCCCCCACCCTATACTCCCTGGAGTCCCTACAGGGGCTCTACACCCCGAATACTGCCTCTCTCTTCTTGTCCCACCCAACTTGCAACCAGAACCCTTCTTCCTTCTGCCCTCTTTCCTCTTTGGGCACATAACACCATCCAGCTCAGTCTGTCTGGCACAGGGGCCAAATCCTCAGGGCAAGTAGGCAGGCGAGACTTCCTTTGTTTCACTGGCCTACCTGCACCAAGCAAGGTAGGGGCTTTGTTTACGAACTACCCAACCTGCACAAATATCTGATCTGGGCACCAGGAGAGACCGCAGTGGGGTAAGTTTGTGACCGGGGGCAGAAGCAGCCCTGGACAGGGTACTCTGAAGTTTCTCACCCCCCACCCTATACTCCCTGGGCTCCCTTCATGGGCTCTACACCCCGCATACTGCCTCTCTCTTCTTGTCCCACCCAGCTTGCATCCAGAACCCTTCTTCCTTCTGCCCACTTTCCTCTTTGGGCACAAAACACCATCAAGCTCAGTCTGTCTGGCACTGGGGGCAAATCCTCAGGGCAAGTAAGCAGACGAGACTTCCTTTGTTTCACTGGCCTGCCTGCAACTAACAAGGTAGTGGCTTTGTTTATGAACTACCCAACCTGCACGGAGATTTGATCTTGGCACCAGGAGAGCCATCAGTGGGAGAGCTAATCTCGGTACCAGGAAAGCCATCTTTGAGCATGCAGATCTGATATTGGTACCAGGAGAGACATCACTGGAGCACCAGGAAAGCTATCACTGCAGAGTGCCATCAATGGGAAGGTACATAAGTAGGCAAGGAGACCTGATCCGGTAAAAGAAGACCCATAGGGGAGCATTGAGAGAAAGAGATGGGCAGGTGCCAATGCAAGAATTCACCCAACAATCTGAAAAACTATATGAAACCACCAGAACCCAGCGACCTCACAACAGGAGGACATGAACACCTTAATCATGATGAAGAAGTAGATAAAATTGACTTTATGAAAGTGATTTACACCCTTAAACAGCATGTAAAAAATGCCCTTATAGAAATGGATGAGAAGTATAACAGAAAGTTTGAAGAATTGAGTAAATCAGTGAATGACACCCTAGGAAACCAAGGAAAAACAATCAAACAGATAATGGAAACAGTTCAAGACTTAAAAACTGAAGTGGAGGCAAAGAAGAAAACACAAACAGAAGGCTAGCTGGACAGGGAAAATCTAGGTAAACGAATAGAGACTACAGAAGTAAGCATAACCAATAGAAAACAAGAGATAGAAGAAAGAATCTCAGATTCGGAAGATACCATAGAGAAAATAAACACGCTGATCAAAGAAAACAGCAAGGCCAACAAATTCTCATCACAAAACATTCAGGAAATATGGGACACAATAAAAAGACCAAACCTAAAAATAATAGGAATAGAAGAAGGAGAAGAAGCGCAGCTCAAAGGTCCAGAAAATATATTTAGTAAAATTATAGAAGAAAACTTTCCAAACCTAAAGAAAGATATACCTATGAAGGTTCAAGAAGCATACAGAACACTGAATAGGCTGGATCAAAAACAAACATCCTCTCACCATATAATAATCAAAACACAAAGCAAACAGAATAAAGAAAGAATACTAAGGGCAGCAAAGGAAAAAGACCAAGTTACTTATAAAGGTAAACCTATCAGACTTACACCTGACTTCTCTATGGAAACCATGAAAGCCAGAAGGTTCTGGGGAGATGTACTGCAGAAACTAAGAGATCATGGATGCAAGCCCAGACTACTATACCCAGCCAAGCTTTCATTCACTATAAATGGAGAAAAAAAATTTTCCAGGATAAAAACAAATTTAAACAATACATAGCCACAAATCCAGCCTTACAGAAAGTAATAGAAGGAAAATCCCTAATCAAGGAGTCCAACAATGGCCACAATAACTCAGTCATCTAGAGACCCTTTACCAGCACAACTCAAAGAAGGGAAACACACAAAATCTACTACTAAAAAAGTGACCGGAGTTAACAACCACTGGTCATTAATATCACTTAATGTCAATGGACTCAACACACCTATAAAAAGGCACAGACTAAGAGATTGGATATGAAAACAGGATCCAACATTCTGCTGTTTACAAGAAACACACCTCAACCACAAAGACAGGCACCTACTCAGAGTAAAGGGTTGGGATAAGGCTTATCAAGTAAATGGACCTGAGAACCAGCAGGTGTGGCCATACTAAATTCTAACAAAGTTGACTTCAAACTTAAATCAATCAGAAGAGATGGAGAGGGACATTTTCTACTCATAACAGGAACAATTCATCAGGATAAATTCTCAATCCTGAATATCTATGCCCCTAATATAAAAGCACCCACGTACGTAAAAGAAACATTGTTAAAACTCAAGGCAGCCATCAAACCGCACACATTAATAGTAGGAGACTTTAATACTCCGCTCTCGCCAAAGGATAGGTAAAATAGACAGAAACCTAACAGAGAAATAAGAGAATTAATGGAGGTAATGAATCAAATGGACTTAACAGACATCTATAGAATATGACACCCAAATAGGAAAGAATATACCTTCTTCTCTGCAGCTCATGGAACCTTCCCAAAAATCGACGACATACTCGGGAACAAAGCAAACATCCACAGTTACAAAAAAATATCTGTAACCACCTGTATCCTATCAGATCACCATGGATTAAAGGTATAATTCAGCAAAAATGCTACCACCAGAAACCCTACAAACTCATGGAAACTGAATAGTCAACTACTGAACCATACCTGGATTAAGGAAGAAATAAAAAAGAAATAAATGTCTTCCTTGAAGACAATGAAAATAAAGAAACAACATATTGAAACCTATGGGACACTATGAAAGCAGTCCTGAGAGGAAAGTTCATAGCACTAACTGCCCACTTAGAGAAAACAGAGAAAGCACACATTGTAGACTTAACAGCCCACCTGAAAGCTCTAGAAAAAAAAGAAGCAGATTCACCTAGAAGGGGTAGAAGACTGGAAATAATCAAACTGGGGGCTGAAATGAACAAAATAGAAGCACAGAAAACAATTGAAAGAATCAATGAATCAAAAAACTGGTTCCTTGAGAAAATCAACAAGATTGATAAACCCCTATCCAAAATAATCAAACGACAGAGAGAGAATTTGCAAAGTAATAAGATCAGAAATGAAAAGGGGGACATAACCAAGACACAGAGGAAATTCAGAGAATCATTAGATCTTACTACAAAAGACTGTATGCCACAAAACTGGAAAATGTAAAAGAAATGGACACTTTTTAAGATAAATACCATATACCAAAGTTAAACCAGAACCAGGTGAACAACTTAAATAGACCTGTTAGTCGTGAAGAATTAGAAGCTGTTATCAAAAACCTACCTTCCAAAAACGTCCAGGACCAGATGGATTCAATGCAGAATTCTACCAGAACTTCGAAGAAGACCTAATACCTATACTCCTTAATGTATTTCACAATATAGAAACAGAAGAGTCATTGCCAAATTCCTTTTATGAAGCTACGGTAACTCTGATACCAAAACCACACAAAGACCCAACCAAGAAAGAGAATTACAGGCCAATCTCACTCATGAACATTGACGCAAAAATCCTCAACAAAATTCTGGCAAACCGAATCAAAGAACACTTTAGAAAAATTATCCATTATGATCAAGTATGCTTCATTACACAGATGAAGGGCTGGTTTAACATACACAAATCTATCAATGTAATCCATCATATAAATAAACTGACAGAAAAAAACCATATGATCGTTTCATTAGATGCTGAAAATGCATTTGACAAAATTCAACATCACTTTATGATAAAAGTCTTGGAGAGATTAGGGATACAAGGGTCATACATAAATTTAATTAAAGCTATATACAGCAAGCTGACAGCTATTATCAAATTAAATGGAGAGAAACTTAAAGCCATCCCACTAAAATCAGGAACACGCCAAGGCTGTCCACTCTCTCCATACCTCTTCAATGTAGTTCTCAAAGTTTTAGTAAAAGCAATAAGACAACATAAGTGGATAAAAGGATTTAAATTGGAAAGGAAGAAGTTAAACTTGCATTATTTGCAGATGATATGATAGTGTACATGAAGGACCCCAAAAACTCCACCAAAGAACTCCTACAGCTGATAAACGCCTTTAGTAATGTGGCAGGATACAAGATCAACTCCAAAATTCAAGCACCCTCTTATACACAAAGGATATGGAAGCAGAGAGGGAAATAAGAGAATCATCACCTTTCACAATAGCCACAAAAAGCATAAAATATCTTGGGGCACTCTAACCAAGGAAGTGAAAGATCTATTATGCAAGAACTTTAAGGCATTGAAGAAAGAAATTGAAGAGGATACCAGAAAATGGAAGGATCTTCCTTGCTCTTGGATTGGGAGGATCAACATAGTAAAAATGGCAATTCTACCAAGGGCAATTTATATATTCCATGCAATCCCCATTAAAATCCCATCAAAATTCTTCACAGATCTTGAAAGGACAATAACCTTTATATGGAGAAACAAAAAACCCAGGATAGCCAAAACAATCTTATACAATAAAGGAACTTCTGGAGGCATTACCATCCCTGACTTCGAACTCTATTACAGAGCTACAGTAATGAAAACAGTGTGGTACTGGCATAAAAACAGAGAAGTCGACCAATGGAAAAGTATAGAAGACCCGGATTTTAACCCACAAACAGAGGAACAACTGATTTTCGTTAAAGGAGCTAAAAGTATACAATGGAAGAAAGAAAGCATCTTCAACAAATGGTGCTGGCACAATTGGATGTCAACCTGTAGAAGAATGAAAATAGACCCATATCTATCACCATACACAAAACTCAAGTCCAAATGGACGAAAGACCTCAATATCAATCTGAACACACTGAACCTGATAGAAGAGAAAATGGGAAGTACCCTACAACATATGGGCACAGGAGGTCGCTTCCTATGTATAACCCCAGCAGCACAGACATTAAGGTCAAAATTGAATAAATGGGACCTCCTGAAACTGAGAAGCTTCTGTAAAGCAAAGGACACTGTCATTAAGACAAAAAGGCGGCCTACTGACATGGAGAAGATCTTCACCAACCCCGCAACAGACAAGGGTCTGATCTCCAAAATATATAAAGAACACAAGAAACTAGACTTTAAAAGGATAATTAACCCAATTAAAAAATGGGGCACTGCACTGAACAGAGAATTCTCAACAGAAGAAGTTAAAATGGCCAAATGATACTTAAGGTCATGCTCAACCTCCTTAGCGATCAGAGAAATGCAAATCAAAACAACTTTGAGATATCATCTTACACCTGTCAGAATGGCTAAAATCAAAAACACCAAGGATAGCCTTTGCTGGAGAGGTTGTGGAGAAAGGGGTACCCTCATCCATTGCTGGTGGGACTGCAAACTTGTGCAACCACTTTGGAAATCAGTGTGGCGGTTTCTCAGAAAAATTGGGATCAATCTACCCCTGGACCCAGCAATAGCACTCTTGGGAATATACCCAAAAGATGCCCTATCATATGACAAAAGCATTTGTCCAACTATGTTCATAGAAGCATTATTTGTAATAGCCAGAACCTGGAAACAACCTAGATGCCCTTCAATGGAAGAATGGATGAAGAAAGTGTGGAATATATACACATTAGTGTACTACTCTGCGGTAAAAAAAAAATGACTTCTCAAATTTTGCATGCAAATGGATGGAAATAGAAAATACGATCCTGAGTGAGGTAACCCAGACCCAAAAATAAGACCATGGAATGTACTCACTCATAATTGGTTTCTAGCCATGGATAGGGGCCACTGAGTCTATAATTTGTGACCCTAAAGAAGCTAAACAAGAGGGTAAACCCAAGGAAAAACATATAGATATCCTCCCAGCTATGGGAGATAGACAAGATTGATGGGAAAAATATTGGAATCTTGGGGGTGGGTTGGGATGGGATGAGGGGTGATGGGGAGAGAGAAGTGTGAAGGAGAATGAGGGGAACTGGGGGAATCGGGGTGATTGGGGATAAAGCAAGCTGGGATACGGGAGCAGGGAAACTCATACCTTAGTTAAGGGAGCCACCTAAGGGTTGGCAAGAGACTTGAACTTGGAAGGGCTACCAGATGCCCAGGGCAATGACCCCAGTTAGTTCATTGGGGCACCTGAGGATAGGGAACCTGAAATGAACCTATCCTATAATCATACTGATGAATATATTGCATATCGCCATAGAACCTTCATCTAGCGATGGATGGAGATAGAGACAGAGACCCACACTGCAGCACCGGACTGAGCTCCCAAGTTGATCATGGGGAGCGAAGGAGAGAGAACATGAACAAGGAAGTCAGGACCATGAGAGGTGCACCCAACCACTGAGACAATGGGGCCGATCTATTGGGAGCTCTCCAAGGCCAGCTGGACTGCTACTGAAAAAACATGGGATAAAACCGGACTCTCTGAATGTGGCGGAAATGAGAGCTGACGAGAGGCCAAGGAGAATGGCATGGGAACTTTCATCTGGCGATGGATCGAGAGAGAGACAGATACCCAATTTGGAGCAATGGTCTGAGCTCTTAAGGTCCAAATGAGGAGCAGAAGGAGGGAGAACATGAGCAAGGAAATCAGGACTACGAGGTGTACACCCACCCACTGTGACAGTGGAACTGATCTATTGGGAGCTCTCCAAGTCCAGCTGGACTGGGACTGAATAAGCATGGGGTGAAACTGGAATCTCTGAACATGGCAGACAATGAAGGCTGATGAGAAATCAAGGACAATGGCATTAGGTTTTGATCCTAATACATGAACTGGCTTTGTGGGAGCTTAGCCTGTTTGGAGGCTCACCTTCCTGGACCTAGATAGATGTGGGAGGACCTTGGTCTTCCTGTAGGGCAGGGAACTTGGAATGCTCTTCAGTATCGAGAGGGAGGGGGAATTGACTGGGGTAGGACAAGAGGAGTGGGGATGGGGGAGGATAGCGTGGGGAGGGGGCAATATGTAGGAGGAGGGGGAGGGAAATGGGAAACGGGGGGAAGTTGGAAATTTTAATTAAAAAAGAATTAAAAAAATGAGAAAAAAATTGCCTATACTGGCTATAAATCTAACTTTTATACTTGATATCTGTTCTTATTATATGTAGTCCTGTATTGGTTTTGAACATTCTTATTAGGTAAAAGGGGAGGTGATGTGGAAACTCCTTTGGCCAATGGCCTTTGAGAGGCTGGACCTTGTGTGGTGAGACTTTGTGGTTCCATAAACACTTAGGAGAGCCCATTCTGCCTCTTGTGCAAAGCAACAGACTCTCGTCAACCAGGGGAGCTACTGGGAGAAAAAGATTCCAAGAGTGTGGTAAACTTCCATGATTTTTTTCTTACTGAAGAGTTGCTGACAGGAGGAGTTACTGTGGGTAACTCTCCAGGTTTTCTCCCTTACTTATGAGCTAATAATGGTAGTAAGACCGGCAATTCTGTCTTAGGAAAGTATCCTTTAGGTCCTATTCTTACTTGGGACAGCTGGCAAATGAAGCTATCATGAGTTTGATGCTCTTCCAGCCCTCCTGTTTCTTTTGAAGTTGATGGCAACATATGTGGCCTTATGCCTAAGCCAAGAACTTTTTCCCGTTGAAGTGGCCATCGAGGACAGGTGCTCTAGGCCTTAGCTCTTATTGGGGAGCTATTAGCAATTGAAACTGCCATCAGATATGTTTTCCTGGCCTCATCAAACACTGAGTTCTTATTGGAGGAGTGGATGGAGGATGGGGAAGGGAGAAGTTGGCAGGAGTGGAAGGACAGCGGATTAACTCGGGTATGTAAAATGAGATTGTCCTAAAAAGAAAAAAAAAGAAAGAAAAAAAACCACTGCCAGAAGAGGCCCAGACATTTATTGGGGAGATACTGACAGCTGAATCTGAAATCAAGGAAGTGCATTATTCCCTATCACTTTACTTATAGGCTACTGACAGTTGAAGCTGCCATGGAGGATGTGCTTTCCAGGCAATATTTTATATTGCCTAGGCCCACTTGCTTCTGGATGGACTAAGGTAACACCCACAGTGGTATAACTGTTCTGTATCAATTAGCAGTAATAGCCCCATAGACATTCACTTATTCAATTCAGATAGCCACGGTTCCATCTTTCCATATGACTCAAGGTTAATAGCTAGTTTAAAGGTAAAGCAAACTGTGATGAGCAGCAAGTGACAGAAACCCACTGGAAACACTAGGAGCCAAAAGTGGTGATTCTTTGCTGGGGCATGGTGCATCCTGGCATATGAGGAGGAGGAAGGTGTCATATGCAAGCAAGGACTCAGAAGCCCCTAATTCTTATCTCTGCCCTTCCTTCTTTATTGCCTGCATGATGGCTTACATGCCTCATCACTTCCTCTTAGATCAGATTTCAATAAATGACAGATATCACTTGTCATATTAACTGCTGCTTATCGAATATTTAAGAAAGCATTATCTGTGTTTACTTATATTCATCAGGCACTTCAACCTCAAGTCCTGATTGATTATTTCTCCTTGCTGTGCTCTGTTGATCTTTTGATTGCTTTCATGATTCTGAAATATTTCCTTTCTCAAATTTCTCCTCCAGAATTCCCACAATGGTTAGTGTTCTTTCTCAAGACAAACAAATGACATTATTATTATTATTACTATTATTACTATTGTTACTGATGTTACTTTTATTATTGTTTTTGTTTTTCTGTTGTGATTTTATCCTGAAAACTTATCCACAGGGATTCACTGGGGTTCTCAATTGTACAAAGAGACATTTCTACAAATGATTACTTCAACTCCATGCTTCTAATCATTTTATTATTTGTCTGATTGTGTTCATTGCAGCCAAATTACTGTTTTCCAACTGAGGCCTTAGTCTAAGACACTGTATGTGACCTGTCCCTATTCCATAGCACATTCCCACACTTTGTGTTCAGACTGTGACATGCTTATACAATCCATTCTCCTTTGCTGAACAACCTCTAGCTGGTATTATTTCATGTCCTTGTTCCAAGTTCTGTTTGTACTTCCAATGGGTACTTTTAAATATCCAGGCTGTTTCTTCACAAGTGATGGTATCTTTGATCATCAGGATGAGCTGCAGTTGCTTCATTTCAAAGTTGTTTCTTCTGCATCAAGATGCTGACACTTTGCAAATAGCCATTTTCTTAGACTTCCAGTCAGTGGCAGAATCCATTAACGATTCTTACCTGAGCCATTAAGGCATATATGGTGGCTGCCAGGTGGTGGGGTTCCAATTTCATGATTCCTTTGCGTTTATGAGTTGGAATGCCACCCCAAGGACCCAGTTTTCTCCTCCACTGTTTTTTTAATCAAAGCAGTTGGGATTCAGAAACATTTTCTTCCAAAGATTTAAAATGGCAGCTATTATTGTTTTCTGCGATGTTAAATTGTCCCTGGTTGGCAACCAACAAGCCTTCATGCCATCTCATGTTTTCCTTTTGACATTTGTGTTGTTTGAGAACTTAGTTACTCCCTGGATGCATGAGATATTTTAGGCTTCTGCCTTCTGCTTCCCTCTGCCTATCAATCCACCATTTCTCCATGGAGTGCTGTTATCTTCTTCTTCGGGGAATGATATCAGAAGTTAAACCCCAGCACTTGGAATGATGAATACTGAAGGAGTCTGATGTTTGCATCTGTGGCCTTTCAGAGAACTAACATCAGGAAAAGACTTTTATATAAACACACGTACACTCACTACTGTATACACGTGAACACCTATAGGTCAGCACATGAGTTTTCTCACTTGTTCTCCCTGATCTACTTCATGCTTAGAGTTCCTATTGCATCTCCTTTCCATTTTAAGACTCACTTTTCTAGTGGAAAAGCTGTTGCTCTCATTCCTCACTATTCCGATATGGTTTTATTGCTAAATCACCTGCTAGACTGTGAAAGACACAATCTAAACAGGGCTCAGTGTGTGTGTATAGAGTAAGTTTGAATTTTATTCTGAGAAGTTATAATCAATGTGTCAGGAAGTTACTTACAGCTACTGTTAGTAGTATTGCGCATTGGAGGCACATTACTCATTCTGCATATCAAGAACTAGGCAGCTGGAGGAATCTTCTCTGTCTTTTCCTGGGTCCTAGAAGCCATGAGACTTTCAATAATGTATTAATTATATTTCTTTTAATCTATTAATATCATCTCTCTCTTATTATTCATCTATCCATCCATCCTTCCATCTATCCATTTATTCCTCATTTGTTTACCAAATATCTAACACCAGTCTCTCTGTCTATCTATCTTTCTATTTATCTTGTCTTAGTTATGGTTTCTACTGCTGTGAAGAGATAACATGACCACCATCAGTCTTATAAAGGAAAGCATTTAATTGGGTTCTGACCATTAACATCATGGCAGAATTATACCAGACTTCAGGGAGACATGGCGCAGGAGAAGGGAAGAGATCTACATCCAGACCCTTGGGGAGCAGGAAGGAAGAATAAGACACTGGACCTATGTTGAGCTTCAGACATCAAAGAGTATCTCTGGTGACACTCTTTCTCCAACAAGGCCACACCTCCCAATAATGTCACTCCCCATAGGCTGATAGAGTATCATTTTTATTCCAACCACCACATATCTATTAATCATTAATATTTGGATGATCAATTATTATTTACCATCACTCTATAATTTATCTATCATATATGTGTATATTTGTTACTCTATCAGTCATAAATCTATCCATCTATCTACTTAACTACCTATGTTAACTCCTATTTATCACACTTTCAATCTCTTAGGTGTATCTATATATCTATTAGTCTTTCTATGTATTTATCTCTGTATCTCTAAGATATGTATAATTATTCCTCTGTACATGTTTCCTCTATGTTTCTATATTATTCTATTGACGTATCAATCTATCTATCTGTATATATCTGTATGTTGATTATTATATTAATCAATGTCCATTTATATAATTCTTTCTGTCCATTAATCTATCTATTCTCTATCTATTTTCCATCTATATAACTTTTTATCTATCTACAATCTCTCTATGTGCTTGTCAATTTTCATATCTGTTATTTCCCAGTATTAAGTCATAACCTTTTAAAGTTCCCACCATCCACTCACTCCCTGTGTTTTGCCCATAAGATTTTGATCAAGAGCTGTCTGTTAACCAAAGCCTCTGACAACACTGGTATTAAATTATTGACCTTAATTCTGCTTGACAAACTACTCTTAGTAGAAGGATTTAACATTTGCTGAACCTAGACTCAGATCTCACATCAGTATGCCAAGGAGGTCCAACTGTGACGAGATATTGAAAAATCTCCAGCTGCACCCATTGCGTAGTGTCTACACTATAGGCATTCCTGTGAACGTAAGATGACAATGTTTAAGAGCACTGTAGCTCTGGAGACAAGGAGAGATCTTAGGGTAAATATCACTGAGTTTTCTGTTTCCATCTGCTTAAAAAGCCCAGATTCTGCATTCTTGAAAAAAGGGTCCCATATGCATTTGGAATAATTGTTATCCATGGTATTTGTAAGCTTCTTTGTTGCTTTCAAAGGACATACAATCTTCTTTCTACTTATCTTACCCAGCCATCTTTTGTGGTATCATTCAGTTGAACACTCATGGAAATACACTTCTGAAAGACTGTCTGCCCACGTTAGTGTGAAGTCTAACCCTTCCCAGATCAGGAGATGAAGAGTTATTTCCCCCGACAGATGATTTCCGTGCATCTTCGGCAGTGGATGATAGTGCTGTGATGTTGATCATGGCAATTTCTTTTTCAATTTGCTGAGAGAAGGGAGTGATAGATATACATGGATGATGGTAAGGAGCAGAAATCTAAGCAAATGCAGGAAGAGAGGAAACATGGAAACAGCGACACTGAGAAACATACAACAGGGTTGTGAGTCAGGGACAGCCTTGAATTGCTATAGGACACTTATCCTTGCACTTGAAACTCAAGCTGGTAGAAATGTCAGTGTCTCTTTAACAGCTCCCCTAGGACATAAAGGGATGCAGGAGCTGGCTTCATTCTCCAGAGCCCATCATATCCCCTAGTCTCGCAGGAGACTTTTCACTTCCAAGTGATAAAACACAATTCAAACTGGCTTTAGGGAAAGGCAAAGTTTAGTTAAAGCAAAAATTTATCTAGGCATAAAAAGACAGTGAGTAACCTCAGATGGAACTGTAATGGTGATTAAAAAATCTTGACCAGGATGCAGGTCTTGATTTCTAATTTTTTTACTGACATTACAATGGACACAATGTTAAGATGATTTCCCTGGCTGTTTTAAGGTCATTTGAGTTTTTCCAAAGCCTAAAGTGGTCAGTTGAGGTAACTCTAACAAAAACATTATGCCATAAAATGACTGGTCTAGCTAAATGGGGAAGATAGAACATACAGTGTCCAACAGTTTGCCATGGCAAGGCAGGGAAAGCCACCCATGCCTGTATTTGGAGGAGAGTTTCAGGGAGAACTAAAGGGAAGGGGCAGGAAGGTCCATGTGGCAGATGGGGTATACAAGTGCTTATTTATTATCAGTACTCTGTTTAACTTTGTGATATTGTTTTCTTAATTTGAACACCATTGGAATTCTGGAGTCATTGTGCTTTGAATTCAAAAATGAGCAATCACTTTCAATATGAGTCTAAAATTAAGACTAACATACTGAAAAGAGATTTTCTTTGTCAGTGATAAATCAGCTGTGTGTATACAGGCCTGAGTTCAGACTCCAGAGACCTTATTCAAAGATTTCCAATGTGGTTGTGTGTGCTTGTAATGTCACTGCTTGGGAGGCAGACACTTTGGATTCGGGTACTGACTGGCCAAACTGCATCTTCTATTCAGAAAATCCTAGGTCCCTGTAAGTGATACTGTCTAAATAAGCATGGTAGATGATTTTTGAAAATGACCACTGAAGTTGTCCTTTGGTCAAATCAAACACACAGACAGACACACACACACACACACACACACACACAGAGTAAAAGCCTCCAAATAACCTTCCAAACCACAAAACTGCAGATGTACAAATGTTAATTGGTTAAAACGATTGGCATTATTTTTTTTGTCAATGTCAATCAATTGTGCAAGATTAGATGATTGAACAGTGCCCCTTCCAATGGGAATAATGAGATTTTAGCTATTGGGTGGCTTAATTATCTTCATTGTGAGGCAGCACCCCACCCAATTTTCTGGAATCGTCCAGCTACCAGGGTCCCATCCCATTTTAAGAACTCCATCTATTAACATCTCCATAAGGTCTCAAAGAGTGTCACTGCTACTGGCTGTTAAATATATTGGAGCTGCTTTGGAATGGTTGGGAAAAGAAGCCAGCTCATCAGGTGTGTGGTACATTAGTTGAAAAATTCACATTATCGTTATCAGACCTGGAAGTAAGAGGGAGAGCAGAATGAACTATTTGAGAAATACAGCAGGTGAACATGACAGGAGCTGTAATGGGAAGAATTTGTTTCCTTTAAAGCATGGAGAAAGACTTGTGAAGACAGACAGCATAAATGGGTGTCAACCTGTAGAAGAAGAAAAATAGATCCATATTGTTCAGCATGCACAAAATGCAACTACAAATGGATTAAAGACCTCAATATTAATCTGACCACACTGAACTTGATAGACTAGAAGTTGAAATGAATCTGCAATACATGGACCCAGGAGACCACTTCCAGTGTAGAACCTGAGTAGCATAGACAATGAGACCAAAAAGGAATAAATGTGACACCTCCTGAAAGTGAGAAGCTTCTGTAATGCAAAAGACATTGTCACTAAACAAAAAGGCATCCTTTTGAATGTGAAAAATCTTCACCAGTCCGTAATCAAAACTCTGATCTCCAAATATGTAAAGAAATCCAGAAACTAGACATTAACACTTAAATTACTGCAATTAAAAAGGGGTACTTAACTGAACACAGAATTCTCAACAGAAGACTTTAAATGGGCAAAAGACAATGTCATGCTTAGCCTTTTTAGCAATCAGGGAAATGCAAATCAGAACATCTCTGCTATACCATGTTACAACTGTCAGAATAGCTAAAATCAAAAACACCAATGATAGACTATGCTGAAAAGGATGTAGAGTAGAGGAACACCCATCCCTTGTTGTCGGGAATGCAGACTAGTGCAACTACTTGGGAAATCAATGTGGCAGTTTTTCATGAAACTGGGAGTCATGCTACCTCAGAACTGAATAATTCCATTCTGTAAGTGCATTGTGCTCTTGAATATAGTTCCCTGCTTGTTTGAAGTAAAAGAGTGACTACTATTTTTAATAGAAATCATTAAATTTCTTTTTATGAGTGTGAGTTTATCTGCACATTAGTGTGTTCACCATGTGCATTTAGTGCTTGTGTTGGCCAGGGTCAGATGTTCTATAACTGGAGTTACAGATGTTTGTATGGGTGGGAGGAATTGAAACCCGGTCCTCTGGAAGACAAGCAAGTGACCTTAAATGCTGAGCCATCTCTCTCATGCAAGAATGATAGTTCCCTTTCAGGGGAAGGCCTAATTACTAACAGGCCTAACCACCAAAAACTATGGAGGATATTTTGTAGTCTTAACAGGAGTCCAGGTGGTGGGTGACTCACTCAGTCGCCCTCTCTCCCCTTCTCACTCTTGTCACCTGCTTGCTATCTTGTGCCCTTTTCTCTCTCGCTTAGGACACAGAACTCTTGAACAACACCATCCTCCCTGGAAACGTCATAGGGTTCAAGAAGAAAATTCTGTGTTGGATGTCTTGGAGTATCTGGAATGCTGGTGGCCTGATAAGGATTTTGCGAAGGTACCAGAGAAACATTCATGCTCTGGTGTTTCATTCTCTCTGTCTTTAAATCTCCAGAATGTTTTCTTTCTTTTTCTCTCCCTTCACCTTCACCATGTTCACATTTCTCTCTCATGCATGTTCTGTCTGAATGTCTGTCATTTGAAGCAATGGAGATGACCTTACAGAAGAGGAGATTATTGTCAACTAAGAAGCTTTTGTTTCCTTTGCTGGTTTTTGGTCTCAACAAATGATCTCTTCCCTTTTTCCTCTTCTTCCTTCCTCTCTGTCTTTCTCATAAGAGGGCTGCATCCTTTACTTTGGCAATCGATACAGCATTGCAGGTTTTACCAACTGGCAATGCCAGGTTAAATTATTTACTGAGTAGTCTTTCTTTATGTACCCTACTTTCCTGCAGCAGCTGTCTGCATTATCTGGATGAAGTCTCATACCATTAAAGCCTCCTTTACTTTAGCTTAAAAACTAATTTGGGGTCAATGTAAGATAATAAAACACACAAGCTTGATGCGTTAAAATTTTATTAATATACATTAAAGTAAAAGCTATTAAAATAACAACAAAAAGCCTCATCATGCACATCCTGGCTTAATTTGAATACCAGTAAAGGAACACCCAGCTTGTAGTTGAGATATCTGGAAATGGGATACTTCTCCCGAATTCTCTTTATTAGTGATCGATGAATATTTTGGCTCCAATTTTTTTCGGACCTTCTGGATGTTTCATTGTCCTTACTTTTTCTCAGAAAGATTTAAGATTAGTATTTATGTTGTCCCCACTATTTTTTGCATATTGGTTGCTCATTGCTCTTCTAACAGAATCCACAGAGAAAAAGGATTCTAAATTTGAATCAATCAGAGAGCTCCCAGTTCCAATTGGCTCAGATAGTGTAGGAAAATGAAATTCACCCAAAGATCCTGCTCATCACATCTCATCTGCTTCTTTTGAGAGGTGAAAGGAGACCTGGTCTTAGGCTTTTCCAACTTACATTATGCATCTGTTTATGTGGAGGTCAGAAGACAGCTTTTTCTCTCCCTTCACCACCACCATGTTCACACTTTTCTCTCTTGCATGTTCTGTCTGAATGTCTGTCATTTGAAGGAATGGAAATGCCCTTACAGAAGAGGAGATTATTGTCAACAAAGAAGCTTTTGTTTCCTTTGCTTTTTCTTTGTCTCAACGGATGATCTGTTCCCTTTTCTCTCTTCTTCCTTCCTCTCCTTCTTTCTCTCAAGTGGGCTGCTTCCTTTATTTTGGCAACCGATACTTCATTGCAGGTTTTACCCACTGGCGATGCCTAGTTGAATTATTTACTGAGTCGGCTTTCTTTATGTACCCTACTTTCCTGCAGCAGCTGTCTGCATTATCTGGATGAAGTCTCATACCATTAAACCCTCTTTACTTTGGCTTAAAAACTAATTTGGGGTCAATGTAAGATAGTAAAACACATGAGCTTGATGAGTTAAAATTTTATTAATATACATTAAAGTAAAAGACTATTAAAATAAAAAGTCTCATCATGCACATCCTGGCTTAATTTGAATACCAGCAAAGTAACACCCATATTGCATTTGAGATATCTGGACATGGGATACTTCTACCCAATTCTCTTCATTTGTGATCAATATTTTGACTCTAATTTCTTTCAGAAACTTCTGGAAGTTTCATTGTTCTTACTTTCTGTCAAAAATCTTTAAAATTAGTATTTATGTTGCCCCCCTTTTCTTTGCATATTGGTTGCTCATTGCTCTTCTTACAGAAACTGGAGAGAAAACAGGTTCTAAATTTGAATCAATCAGAGAACTCCCAGTTCCAATTGGCTCAGATAGTGTAGAAAAATTAAATTCACCCACAGATCCTGCTCTTCACATCTCATCTGCTTCAGTTGAGAGGTGAAATGAGACCTGGTCTTAGGCTTTTCCAACTTACATTATTCATCTCTTAATGTGGAGGTTACAAGACAGCTGTCTAGACTCATGTTCTTCCTTCCACTCTCTGGGTCTTTGTTTCCTGAGTCTGGGCTTGTTTAATACTTATAATATGGCCTTGCCTTAGAACTCCTGGCAGTCCTTGTGCTCATTAGGTATAACAAATTAAACAAAGTAAGGGCTTCCATATTAGGAGTCAAGAAAAACCTGAGCTTAGGAGATAGGTACATATGAGACAGACTGACAATGCATATCTTCACACATGGAAACACACATACAAACACACACACACAGCCATATATTTGAGACAGGTTATCTCATTGAACCAGATGGTTACTGATTTTTCCAGAACAGGTGGTCTAATTGGTGTATAAGTATGGATATGGTTGATCAAAGAGAGGTATGTGTGCCTTCATACATATGGAAGCTGTTTCATTCTTTGTGTGTGTGTATATATATGTGTGTGTATTCATGAATGTGAGTGCAAGTGGGCATTGCCACAGTAAGTATGTGGGCTTGAGGAGAGAGGAGGACAACCCAGCATATCAGTAGTTGCCTTCCATTTTGTTTGATATGGTGTCTTTATTGTTTTTGTTGCTTATTCAAGGCTAGTTGACTAGCTAGCTTCTGAAGAGTCTCCTGTCTCCACCACCCAATTCGTCTTAAGAGAACTGGACTTGCAGATACTTGTACACATCCTGATTTTAAGTAGATTCTGAGAATTCAGTCACAGTGCCTTTCACTTTCTTTTTTTTTTCTGTTTATTTTTTTTTCTTTTTTTTCTTTTTTCTTTTTTTTATTAATTAATTTATTTAATTATTAAAGATTTCTGCCTCTTCCCCGCCACCACCTCCCATTCCCTCCCCCTCCCCCAATCAAGTCTTCCTTCCTCCTCAGCCCAAAGAGCAAGCAGGTTTCTCTGCCCTGTGGGAGGTCCAAGGACCACCCACCTCCATCCAGGTCTATTAAGGTGAGCATCCAAACTACCTGGGCTCCCACAAAGCCCTTATGTGCCATAGGATCAAGAACCCATTGCCATTGTTCTTCAGTTCTCAGTAGTCCTCATTGTCCATTATGTTCAGCGAGACTGGTTTTGTCCCATGCTTTTTCAGTCCAAGGCCAGCTGGCCTTGTTGAGTTCCCAATAGAACATCCCCATTGCCTCAGTGTGTGGGTGCACCCCTCGCAGTCCTGAGTTCCTTGCTCGTGCTCACTCTCCTTCTGTTCCTCCTTTGGATCGTGAGACTTCAGTCCAGTGCTCCAATGTTGGTCTCTGTCTCTCTCTTCTTTCATCGCCTGATGAAGGATAATATTCAGGGGGATGCTTATATGTTTTCCTTTGGGTTCACCTTCTTATTTAGCTTCTCTAGAATCACGAATTATAGTCTCAATGTCCTTTATTTATGGTTAGAAACCAAATATGAGTGAGTACATCCCATGTTCTTCTTTTTGGGTCTGGCTTACCTCACTCAAGATAGTGTTTTCAATTTCCGTCCATTTGTATGCAAAATTCAAGAAGTCATTGTTTTTTACTGCTGAGTAGTACTCTAATATGTATATATTCCATACTTTCTTCATCCATTCTTCCATTGAAGGACATCTAGGTTGTTTCCAGGTTCTGGCTATTACAAACAATGCTTCTATGAACATAGTTGAGCATATACTTTTGTTGTATGTTTGGGCATCTCTTAGGTATATTCCCAATAGTGGTATTGCTGGGTCGAGAGGTAGGTTGAACCCGACTTTCCTGAGAAACCGCCACACTGCTTTCCAAAGTGGTTGCACAAGTTTGCATTCCCACCAGCAATGGATGAGAGTGCCCCTTTCTCCACAACCTCTCCAGCAGAGGCTATCATTGGTCTTTTTGATTTTAGCCATTCTGACAGGTGTAAGATGGTATCTTAATGTTGTCTTGATTTGCATTTCCCTAATTGCTAAGGAAGTTGAGCACGATCTTAAGTGTCTTTTGGCCATTTGAACTTCTTCTGTTGAAAAGTCTCTGTTCAGCTCAGTGCCCCATTTTATAATTGGATTGATTAACCTTTTACGGTCTAATTTCTTGAGTTCTTTGTATATTTTGGATATCAGACCTTTGTCAGTTGCGGGGTTGGTGAAGGTCTTCTCCCAGTCAGTGGGTTGCCTTTCTGTCTTAGTGACAGTGTCCTTTGCTTTACAGAAGCTTCTCAGTGTCAGGAGGTCCCATTTATTCAATGATGTCCTTAGTGTTTGTGCTGCTGCGGTTATACGTAGGAAGTGTTCTCCTGTGCCCATGTGTTGTAGAGTACTTCCCACTTTCTCTTCTATCAGGTTCAGTGTGTTCAGACTGATATTGAGGTCTTTAATAGATTTGGACTTGAGTTTTGTGCATGGTGATAGATATGGATCTATTTTCATTCGTCTACAGATTGACTTCTAGTTTTGCCAGCACAATTTGTTGAAGATGCTCTCTTTTTTCCATTGTATACTTTTAGCTCCTTTATCGAAAATCAGGTGTTCATAGGTTTGTGGGCTAAAGTCAGGGTCTTCTATTCTATTCCATTCGTCGACTTCTCTGTTTTTATGCCAGTACCAAGCCGTTTTCAGTACTGTAGCTCTGTAATAGAGTTTGAAGTCAGGGATGGTAATGCCTCCAGATGATCCTTTATTGTATAAGATTGTTTTTGCTATCCTGGGTTTTTTGTTTTTCCATATAAAGTTGATTATTGTCTTCTCCAGATCTGTGAAGAATTTTGATGGGATTTTGATGGGGATTGCGTTGAATCTATAGATTGCTTTTGATAGAATTGCCATTTTTACTATGTTGATCCTCCCAATCCAAGAGCAAGGGAGGTCCTTCCATTTTCTGGTGTCCTCTTCAATTTCTTTCTTCAAAGACTTAAAGTTCTTGCCAAATAGATCTTTCACTTCCTTGGTCAGAGTTACCCCAAGGTATTTTATGCTATTTGTGGCTATCGTGAAAGGTGGTGCTTCTCTGATTTCCCTCTCTGCTTCCTTATCCTTAGTGTATAGGAAGGCAACTGATTTTTTGGAGTTGATTTTGTATCCTGCCACATTACCAAAGGTGTTTATCAGCTGTAGGAGTTCTTTGGTAGTGTTTTTGGGGTCGCTTATGTATACTACCATATCATCTGCAAATAATGAAAGCTTAGCTTCTTCCTTCCAATATGGATCCCCTTGATCCCCTTATGTTGTCTTAATGCTATTGCTAGAACTTTAAGCACTATATTGAAGAGGTATGGAGAGAGTGGACATCCTTGTCGTGTTCCTGATTTTAGTGGGATGGCTTTGAGTTTTTCTCCATTTAATTTAATGTTAGCTGTCGGCTTGCTGTAAATAGCTTTTATTATATTTAGGTATGGCCCTTTTATCCCTAATCTCTCCAAGACCTTTATCATAAAGGAGTGTTGAATTTTGTCGAATGCTTTTTCAGCATCTAATGAAATGATCATATGGTTTTTTTCTTTCAGTTTATTTATATGGTTGATTACATTGATAGATTTTCGTATGTTGAACCAGCCCTGCATCTCTGGAATGAAGCCTACTTGATCATAATGGATAACTTTTCTAATGTGTTCTTGGATTCGGTTTGCCAGTATTTTATTGAGAATTTTTGCGTCGATGTTCATGAGTGAGATAGGCCTGTAATTCTCTTTCTTGGTTTGGTCTTTGTGTGGTTTTGGTATCAGGGTAACTGTAGCTTCATAAAAGGAATTTGGCAATGACTCTTCTGTTTCTATATTGTGAAATACATTAAGAAGTATAGGTATTAGCTCTTCTTGGAAGTTCTGGTAGAATTCTGCATTGAAACCATCTGGCCCTGGGCTTTTTTTGGAAGGGAGATTTTTGATAACTGTTTCTAATTCTTCGCGACTAACAGGTCTATTTAGATCGTTCACCTGGTCTTGGTTTAGGTTTGATATATGGTACTTATCTAAAAAAGTGTCCATTTCTTTTGCATTTTCCAGTTTTGTGGCATACAGGCTTTTGTAGTAAGATCTAATGATTCTCTGAATTTCCTCTGTGTCTGTGGTTATGTCCCCCTTTTCATTTCTGATCTTATTTATTTGCGTGTTCTCTCTCTGTCGTTTAATTAGTTTGGATAGGGGTTTGTCAATCTTGTTGATTTTCTCCAAGAACAAACTTTTTGTTTCATTGATTCTTTGGACTGTTTTCTGTGTTTCTATTTTGTTTATTTCTGCCTTCAGTTTGATTATTTCCAGTCTTCTACTCCTCCTGGGCGCGTCTGCTTCTTTTTTTTCTAGAGCTTTCAGATGTGCTGTTAAGTCCCCAATGTATGCTTTCTCCGTTTTCTTTAAGTGGGCACTTAGTGCTATGAACTTTCCTCTTAGCACTGCTTTCATCGTGTCCCATTGGTTTGAGTATGTTGTCTCTTTGTTTTCATTAAATTCAAGGAAGACTTTAATTTCTTTCTTAATTTCTTCCTTGACCCAGGTGTGGTTCAGTAGTTGACTGTTCAGTTTCCATGAGTTTGTCAGCTTTCGGGGGGTATCTTTGTTGGTGGCTTCTAACTTTAATCCGTGGTGATCTGATAAGACACAGGTAGACACTGATATTTTTTTGTATCTGTGGAGGTTTCCTTTGTTTCCAAGTATGTGGTCAATTTTCGAGAAGGTTCCATGAGCTGCAGAGAAGAAGGTGTATTCTTTCCTATTTGGGTGGAGTGTTCTATAGATGTCTGTTAAGTCCATTTCATTCATTACCTCCAACAATTCTCTTAATTCTCTATTAGTTTTCTGTCTGATTGACCTGTCCATTGGTGAGAGAGGTGTGTTGAAGTCTCCTACTACTAGTGTGTGTGATTTGATGTCTGCCTTGAGTTTTAGCAGTATTTCTTTTACATAAGTGGGTGCTTTTATATTAGGGGCATAGATATGCAGGATTGAGACTTCATCCTGCTGTATCGTTCCTGTTATGAGTATAAAGTGTCCCTGTCGATCTCTTCTGATTGATTTTAGTTTGAAGTCAGTTTTGTTAGAAATTAGTATGGCCACACCTGCTTTTTTCTTAGGACCATTTGCTTGAAAAACCTTTTCCCAACCCTTTACTCTGAGTAGATGCCTGTCTTTGTGGTTGAGATGAGTTTCTTGCAAACAGCAGACTGTTGGATCCTGTTTTCGTATCCAATCTCTTAGCCTGTGCCTTTTTATTGGTGAATTGAGACCATTAATATTAAGTGATATTAATGACCAGTGGTTGTTAACTCCGGTTATTCTTACTGCTTTTGGTAGAAGAGTTTGTGTGTCTCCCTTCTTTGAGTTGTGCTGTTGAAGGGTCGCTAGATGCCTGGGTTATTGTAGGCAGTGTTGGCAATGTTGGATTCCTTGGGTTGTGATTTTCCTTCTATTACTTTCTGTAGTGCTGGATTTGTGGCAACGTATTGTTTAAATTTGTTCTTATCCTGGAATGTCTTGTTTTCTCCATTGATAGTGAACGATAGCTAGGCTGGGTATAGTAGTTTGGGTTTGCATCCATGGTCTCTTAGTTTCTGTAGTACCTCTATCCAGGACCTTCTGGCTTTCATGGTTTCCATAGAGAAGTCAGGTGTAAGTCTGATAGGTTTACCTTTATAAGTTACTTGGCTTTTTCCTTTGCAGCTCTTAATATTCTTTCTTTAATCTGTATATTTTGTGTTTTGATTATTATATGGCAAAGGGACTTTTTTTTTGATCCAGTCTGTTTGGTGTTCTGTATGCTTCTTGAATATTCAAAGGAATATCTTTCTTTATGTTGGGGAAGTTTTCTTCCATAATTTTGTTAAAAATGTTTTCTGGACCTTTGAGCTGTGCCTCTTCTCCTTCTTCTATCCCTATTATTCTTAGGTTTGGCCTTTTTATTGTGTCCCATATTTCCTGAATGTTTTGTGATGAGAATTTGTTGGTTTTGGTGTTTTCTTTGATCAGTCCGTTTATTTTCTCTATGTTGTCTTCAGAATCTGAGATTCTTTCTTCTATCTCTTGTATTCTATTGATTATGCTTGTTTCTGTAGTCTCTGCTCGTTGACCTATATTTGCCATATCCAGCTGGTCCTCAGTTTGTGTCTTCTTCCTTGCTTCCATTTCACTTTTAAATTCTTGGACTGTTTCCATGACCTGTTTGATCGTTTTTTCTTGGCTTCCCAGGGTATCATTTACGTATTTACTCATTTCTTCAAACTTTTTGTTATACTTCTCATCCATTTCTATGAGGGTGTTTTTTACATGTTGTTTAAGGGACTCTATTGCTTTCAAAAAGTCAGTTTTTTCCTCTTCTCCTGTGTTAGGGTGTTCAAGTCCTTGTGTTGTAAGATCATTGGGTTCTTGTGTTTTCATGTTGTTTTTCAGATTGTTGGGTGAATTCTTGCCTTGGCGTCTGCCCATCTCCTCTTACTGATGCTATCTATTGGGTTTGATTTAATTGTAGCAGGGCAATCTGCACTCAGTGCAGGCTTCACTGTTTCTTGCCCGCACTATCCTGCATCCAGTGCCTCCGCCACCCGGGCCTGCCTGCCGGTGCCTCCGCTGCCCGGAACTGTGTGTGCGCCTGTGCTTCCGCCGCCTAGGCCTGCCTGCTGGTGCCTCCGCCACCTGGGACTGCCTGCACGCTGGAGCTTCCGCAGCCTAGGCCTGCCTGCCGGGCCTGACTGCCCGTGCCTCCGCCACCCGGGCCCGCCTGCACGCCGGTGCCTCTGCCACCTGGACTTGCCTGCGTGCTGGTGCCTCCGCCGCCCGGGCCTGCCTGTCGGTGCCTCTGCCTCCCGGGCCTGCCTGCGCGCCGGTGCTTCTGCCGCCTAGGCCTGCCTGCCCTGCCTTTCACTTTCATGGCAAGTGTTTTGCCTACTGTGCCAACTTCCTGGCCCATGAGTTACTTATTGTTACTATTATTTAATTCAGTAACATTTCTATTAGCCATAGTTTTCTAGAGTAACAGAACTTATAGAAAAAGTGTTAACACAATGGTTTATAGGTTGTGGCCTTGTTAATCCCACTATGAAAGGAATGTCCAAAAGCAAAGTAGGTATTCAGTCCGAGACTCTGAATGTGTCAGCTAGTCTTTGGTACACACCATAATTATAAAGAATTCTGTGTTAATGCCGGTGAGGGAATAGCCTTGCCTTTGAGAGCAAGCAGGCAGAGAAAGTGATTCCTCCTTCCATCTCCTTTATATAAGCTGCCAGAAGATGGTGTGGCCCAGACAAAAATGCCTCTTCCCACCTCAAAAGAGTCCTATCTCAAAGATCCAGATTAGGAGTGTGTCTTACCACTTCAAAATTGAAATTAAGAAGAAATACCCCTCCATAAATATGCCCAGTCATTAAAATACTTATTAACTCTAGATGAAGTCAAGTTGACAACTAAGAATAGCCATCCCATCATTATGAATATATTGTCTATTCATATAGAAATCTGTATTTCTACCTCATAAAATCCTCCAAGGTTGTATGGCCACAGATCTACTTCACTTCCTATGAGACTTTTCTTAAGTCGGGCAGAGATGCCCCTTCAGTGGAATGTCAATCCTGTTCACTGCAATCTACACCACCAGTTTACCTCCTTGTAGGGGTGCAGGGATGTCACATTTACATGCTGATTTTCTGGTTTAGATTTTGCAGGAATATAGAAAGGTTATTATTCAGGGCCCCTCTTTTATAAAATAATGAGACACATACTACAGTTCATCTCATCTCTCTGATGGCAAAGTCTGTCTATGTAAAATCTGAAAGCGGCATTGGGAAGTGTGTGACTTAGCAATGATGTGAAGGGATGGAGGATTCTGGAAATCCAATCACAGAAGGAAATATTGAGTAAGGTAGGTGGCCAACTGGCCAGTCAACTCCAGAGGAATAAAATGTCATTGTATCAGGTGCCATCATAATGCTCTTCACATCTGTCAAGGACCAATGTGGGGTAGATGCACTATGAATTTGCCTTTCAGCTCCTCAGAGTGTGGGTTCATTCTCAGTGGAAAGAAAAGTATGGTCATGCACTGAGTTCCTTGGTTAAGATTTTAGACTTTGGCAATAAATTCAGATCTTGATTCCATCCTTCCTTTCCGTTGGAACTTTGTTAGAATGTGTAACATGTCTGAGCCTAGCTTTCTTATGTCTTAGGAAGAGAGGAGACAGGATTCAAAAGGCCAAATGAGATAGGGAACAGGGTTCTTATAGAAAGATTTCTTCTAATGTCATTGTGTGAGGCAGGCCAAAGTGATGGAGGAGGGCTGTATGTCTATAGGTTTATAAAGAAACTGCCTTGGCCCTTTGGATAGGACAGCAGATGAGATAGGCAGAGTAAACAGAAGAGAATGCTGGGAGAAAGAAGCCGAGTAAGACAGACACCATGACACCCCTCTCTGAGACAGAAGCAGCTTAAGAATCTCCCTGGTAAGCCAGCAGCTCATGGTGCTATACAGATTATTTGAAATGGCTTAATCAAGATGTGAGAATTAGCTAATAAGAGGCTAGAAATAATGGGTCAAGCAGTATTTAAAAGAATACAGTTTCTGTAAAATTATTTCTGGAAAAGCTAGCCAGAGCTGGAGACAGGTGGCAGGATGCAGCCTGCCATTCCTATAACACCAAAGAGCAGTCAAAGTTTAGCTCAAAGCTCTGCCACTGAAATGTGTATAATATAAATTGGAAACACAGTTGATTAAAAAGATGAGTGTAACATTTTATGGAAATGTGTATGCATGCATGCAGAGGCCAGAATTAACCGTGGGTGTCTTCCTTAGTTACTCTCTGTCATGTTTAAGATACATCATTTCTTTGAACTTGGAGCTGACCAATTCCCCTTGACCCAAGAGTGAGACTCAGAGACCCAGGTGTGGCTGTCTCCTCAGAACGGAGTGATGGGTTTATATCTTTAATTCTGAGATTCTTGCACAAGTTGAACGATCAAATTTATGTTCTTCATTTGTATGGAAAGCACCTTACTGACTGAGCCATGGCTGAAGAACAAGACAGTTGGTTAAAAAGTATTGAGCTCTGAGTTAATATTCTGAATCAGAAAAGGGAATGGTGTGACCTTAAAAAAATGTTGGGGAGATTGAGATGAGAGACATTAAAACATGAATGCATTTGCTTCCTCCCCTCAAGACTCCTGGTGGATGTGTCCAGAGGGCTACTGAATTATCACAGCATGGGGAAACGGCAAACTGTGAAGTCTGTTTGGGCTCAGGTCTTGATATCAAATTTAGGGTGTAAATATATAAAAGTGTACATCCAGAGTAGCATGCTATGGTTGGTCTATCCCAGTAGTATATTGCATTTCAAAGCAGATGTTAATTTCTGCTCATTTTAGAGGGGCATGACAGCAGATGCTCAAGGCAGAGATGCATTGTTATAGATGCTTAAGGCAAAGAAATATTGCTCCAGATGCTCAAGGCAGAGATACATCATTTTAGATGCTTAAGGCAGAGATTCATTACATGGGATTGAAATGGCATTCCATCTCCTGAGCTTTGACTGCCAGGATTTGTGGCTCATTAACCTTTAAAAAAGCTTTCATTATCTTCCTGGAATTGGGACATGGGGTTCTTCATTTTCAGTTACCACCTTTGTCTCATCACTGCCTATATTTCGCATAGTCTCAGTTTTTCTACTTTCTGATTAGGAAAGCCATCTTTTGCAGTCTTAGCTTCTTCCAGAATGTAACTGAATATATTCTCTGGAACTCTGCAACTCCCCATGGTGTTACATTTCTTAGCTTTGGTGGTACGTCCTCAGCTTCCATTGATGCTCAGAATTCTTCATCTGTTTCTTGTTGCTGCCAATGTGATTGTGGCCATGTATGTCATATCTCAAGCTGGATGCTCTATCTGTTTTTATTATTCCTGCAAGTGGTTCAATGCACTGTACCTGAGATAGAGACTCCTCTGGGGGAGAAGACGAGCAAAGAGGACATTTTGTTGCCCTGGTATTACAACGCCAGATGACATGCTTCCCCAAGCAGCAAGCATCCTGTTCATATGATCAGAAGAAAGGCAGATGGGACAGTGTAGACTGACATCATAACATCCTGGAAGATGCATTTTTTCCCAATTATGTTAGTTTTGAATCTTCCCCAAGGGTCTTTCATAAGCCGTTTGTTACATCAGTGAGACTTTTTGTTGAGACTCTAGGGAGATATGCCTCCTTCTGCCAATGGTGAGAATAACTCCGGGGAAAAAGGTCATCTGTGCCACACTCTAGCTGGCCCTCTCAGAGTAGAAACTTCCAATGCTTGGGCTAGCTGCTTGGAGATTTTGTGGCCTAGACAGGAGTAGTGACTATGGAAAACGCTGTGGCTGTTTCCTTCTTAGCTCAGGTCTCCTCTTCCATTTTGAAATCCTACAGGGTAGTACTCTCATACTCCTTCTCCTTTTCTTTTATCTCTCCTGTGTGAACCCATAATTTTACTTTCTTATCTGACTCTGACCCTTCCATCTCCACATATAAAGTTCTTTAATGCCAATATGAAGTTTTGGTTGATAGATTCTATACTGCAGGAAAGCTACTTAGATAGGAAGCAAACAACTCAAATTAGCTATAGAGAGTTTGATAACCTGAGCATATTCACAAAGCAACGTCCTCCAAACAGTATATTGGCAGTAAATATATAACCAAGCAATCATCACAGACAAATATAGAGATGCTTAGATGAGGCTCAGATCAACTGAGCCAAAGATTTAAAAAAAACACTCTTCAGATCACTGATCTGCCTCAAGGCTGCACAGTGAATTTCAGGTTCTCAGCCTTACTGAACTATTAACCATGCTGGGGTGGGCTTTGTTGAACCAAATGCTATTGAGTCATTTCTACTGTAAGTGCTCGCTCACCAATTTTCCTGTAAGTAATCTGAAAATTATTCTTTGGTTCGCCTAGTTAGACTTTGTCTATTGTTAGTTCCATATCTCTGGTGTGTAGCCAATTTATTCATACAACATAGGTTTTACCCAGACAAGCCATCTCAGGATAGTCAATGAATCTGCAATACCCTTTTGTTGGTGGAGGCCACTCATTAGTTAGTTTCCTGACCACCTTGACTTGAAATAATCACATAAAACCTATATTATTCACAACACTGTTTGGCCAATAGCTTAAACATATTTCTAGTTTCCTCCCTTATTCTAAACAAACCCATTTGCATTTAACTGTATCACCAGTAGTTCATGTCTTACCAACAAATTTTTGGCAACTCCAGAGAAGGTGTTTTTCCATGGTGGTGTCTATGTGGCTTCTCAATGACCCTACGCTGTTTCTCCTATCATAGTTTACTTTTACCACCTAGGTCTATTCTGCTAAGCTACTGTCTGAAACATTATTCATTAACCAATAAAAGCAAACATAGACAGCAGGACTTCCCAAACCAACCCTTTGTCCAATGTATTAATTCCAAGAACTGGTATAAAATTTTCTAATAAAACAAATACTTGAAAGGGGTTGATGTTTATTCTCAGGATCTGGAATAAATGTGTTGGTGGGGACCCTACTTCATCAAGATGTGCTAGGAAAGTTGACTTTTGATATTCCTCAGTATGTATCAGTTCTCTTACTGTCTCCACTGTTTTGTGAGCACACCACTGTTTTCCTGTGTCTCTTTTGATACAGAGGTTTTCCATTGAATTTAAAGACCATCTTATCCTGAGATGACACATTTTTGTGAATCTTAATCTTCTATTTGCAAAGTAATATTTTTAAATTATGATCCCTCTCAGTGGGGCCTAAAACTTGGATATATCACTTTTATGGTGTGGTTTCCTGCTGTACTGTGTATTTACAAATTCTCAGGATTAAGACTGTGTTACTTGGCAGGAGTCACTACATTTTAGGTGACCCTGTGTGATTGGTTTTTCCTTTCTTAAATAGAATCTTTAATGATCTTGAGAGAAAGGAAATGAAATGCTATTTCAATATGTTAAATATTCTTTCATCCTTGGGCATCTGTCCTTCTGAGGGTTGTTTTTGTTTTAATCTCATGTATGTACTTACAAAATGTAATGGTTTCATTCCATCTGCTATGCAAAACATTGTGGCAAATAAACAAGCAAGCAAAAAACATCAACACAAAAACAACTTAAGGGAGAGAAAGTTTTATTTTGCCCAGCATTTCAGAGGGATTGTTTCAATAGCTATTGAAATGGCAGAGCAACAGGAGTCTGAGGCTCGCTGGCCACATTGCATTAACAATTAAGAAGCAGAGAGAGATCAGGAAGTCGGGTGAGTCTATAGATTCTTAGAGCCTATCTTCAGTGTCCACTTCCTCCAGCAATTCTCTGCCTCCTAAAGGTCGGCAACCACTTCAAAGAGCACCACCTGTTTGGGAAAAAATGTTCAAATATGGGAGCTTATGGGGGACATTTCTCACTCAAACCACAACATGTTCTATGCCAATAGATTCCAGAACTAACCAGTTAAAACTATTATCACCCATGATGGGCAGCTTGTTATACTCAGGGGGAGATAAATATAAATGCATGCACAACTTGAAAATGGCTCCTGTAACTTTAGGCTGTCATAATTACATGCATAACCAATAGGTATCAGGTCGGTTCATAATAATGCAACCTTGAAAGTCTAATCAATCTTAATATTTTAAAGTCTATTTAATATTTTATTAAAATATAATATTTTAAAGTCTAACCACAGTCAATAATCCTGCTTTGGAAGAAGCTGGTTTGGGGGAGAGAAGAGGCCACAGAAAAGGAGAAAGTGTTCTCTAGCTTGATGAGCTGTTAGAGGAGCTGGTCATTGAAGCTCCATGGGAAATGAGAGCAAGACCCACAGTAACAGCTTTATTGTGTCAGTGTGGGCAACCACAGTAGGCTGTGTGATCAAAGTCACCCTAAGTGTTGGGCTTCCAGAGTAGATTAAATGGAAGGCTAGTGTGTTCTGAGAGGGCTCCTCAGGGAGACACATGAGTTGAAATCAGCCCTCAAGCAATGGGAACAGGCCAGGTGTAAGAGACAGGGAGAGGGCTATTTGAGAGAAAACGGATGAATTCTGGAATGAGCAACTATTGTTCTCATTATTGTTTCACATCACAGAAACCCAAATCCACCACCTGCCTCTTTCAATTTGACTTGAAAGAACATGGAGAGAGTATTTTAAAAATCAGAGATTTAAAGCCATTTCTTTTCCTCTTGCAATGTACAATGCTTCACACAAAAAATATTCTATATAAAAAAGCCCCACTCTTTGTCTATCTTTGGGCACAAATTTCCTTTCTGCCCCACATTGCCAGGAGCCATACAGGTAAGAACAATTTGTCAGGCAGTTTGGCTCTTGCTGTTCCTGAATACTGTCCTTCTTTTTGCTGGTAATTTGGATGTTTATTGTTTCATTTTGTGTTGGAGATCTATGATATATTGGTCAGGCAGACACACTGCTGTATTCTCAATCTTTTGTTCTGTAAACTTCATTACAATTCCAATATCAATCTGAGCATTTGTTCCTTTTCATCTTTGACATTTCTAATTAAGAAATAAGAATCCTGGCACTACTTCTGCATATATCTGGGCAATCGTGGAGTGAGTCAGCTCAATCCTACATTCCTCTGGATTCTCCCAGGAGCTGTGCACCTGCACTTCCTTCCCAACCATTTTATGATTTGAACACCTGTTGCTCTCCTTCTCTTTACAGAGACCTGGGCAGATCTGGTTGCTGGTACCCATGACTTCCACAGATACATTAATGTCTCCTAGACATGTGCTCCCTGGGCATTCCATGATATCAAATTTTTTTTTATTTGACCTAAGTGTAATTTGATTATAGGTGGAGATATCAGCTATATTGGTATGAATTGAAACAAGCTGCCAAGTTCAACTAAGTCACACACATGTAAGATTCAGTCCCAAGTAGGAGTGTATCTAGGGAGAGGTTATATGTGACAAGGATATATATGACACAAGAGGGTCAACCTCTGCCAGACGTGTCTTAACAAATTTTCAGAGCAGTAATGGATGTCCATGAAAGGTAAATATTTTAATGAAAATCGGATAGGCTTTTTTATATTATAGGTGTCTTACCAATATATTGATTTATCAAAATTATGCATCATCCCTATCACATTAGGCTTTAACTGCCAACCTGACCCAACTTAGAAGCAGATAAGAGTCTCAGTTGAGGAATTGCCTCATCAGGTGGGTCTGTAAGCATGACTGTTAGTCACGTGTTAATCAAGCCCAGTCCACTGTGGGTAGCATCATTCCCTTGGAAGTGGTCATGTACTGTGTATGAAACCTAGCTGAGTTTGAGGCTGCAAGCAAGTTAGCAAGTGGCATCCACTACACTTGTGCTGCAGGGACTCCCGAAATTTTAAGTTATAAATTAAACAACACACACAGCTTGGGTCTATATTGGAGTCAACAGTCGAGGTAGAGTCAAGTGTAAATGTAGGCTCTTTGGTATAGAAGAGAGACAGGTATTTGACTCTTCACTTTAGACCTGTCTTGCTGAAACTTTAGAATGTATCAGGGACATTAAAATGGAAATAAATGAAGTGCTTTTCCTTGGTAGTGTCTCTCTGATGAGCTTAACTGACTATTCTTAAATACAGAGAGTTTTGTCTGGTCTTGGAGTAAGCATATCTCTTCCTTCATCTGTCCTACATAAGAGGGAAGGGTCAGAAGTTTGTGCCAGACCCAAAAAGTGCCTAGTTGACAACTGGTATCAGAGGCCCCTGGATATAATTCACCCAGTGATGAATTTTCTCCCCCTGTGGCTGACTTGGTGGACAGTATGTTCTTTAAGATTTTGTTGAAGGCAAAAACTTCAATATCATCTAAGAGTAAAAACCCAAAGAGACATAAGAATGTTGCTGCTCTCCCTTAATTCACTTGCTTCTCTTGCAGATAAAGAACACTCCAGAATGTAGGTGGTATCTATAACGGTGTGTCTGTGTTAGCTAAGCATACCTCATTGGAGTTTTACAACTCTTGAGGCACCAGCTTACAAAAAATTCCTGCAGGATACTGTGGGGTTAGCACAGGACTCAAGGAAATTCTTAGGGAACTGGGTTTCCGGCCATCTCCAATGTCTACTTTCTTCCAGCACCCTCAATTAGGCAGGGGCTTTCATATCAGCTACAGCTGAAATTTCTTCTGACTCTAAAAATTTCACAGTATCTAGGACAAACTTTTCCATCTGACATCTCTTTGGAATATAAGATGAGTTCCCTGAGGGCCATAGATATGTCTCAATTTTCACCTCCCAGTCCCAGAAGGTTCAATGGTACCTTACAAATTCAGGGCTCTCAGTAAGTGTTAAAGGGATGAATAAGGTTTTGGCATATCCAAAGAGAGCAGAAAGGTCCTGAGGGAATGAGGCATGGCCAGGGGTTTTCTTAGATCTGCTGTTTTTCTCCATGCTTTGCTCCTGAAAGTTCATGGAAGGAAATATGACTGTAAGTCTGTGTTTGATGTCAGGAAGGTGTGAAAGAATGCTGGCTTATTGAGCTGGAGAGCACTTTTCCCTTAGATGAAGGCTGTGTGATGAGGTGGGGATCATACTAACTATCTTCTCAGTTTATCTGGGTCACCTATCAACATGAGTGTCCTGTGCAATTGTTCTATGGACAGATCCCAGTGTGGTCTGATGAGGAATGCTAAAGGTACTGAAACATAATGTCATGGCCTGGGAAGACAGACATTCTTTGAAGTCCTTTGTAAGAGGTTTATAAAAGACCCGAATTACCATTTCCTGGGGTACTGTGGGATCAAACAGAGACTTAGGCACTCTTTGCCTTTTATTCATTTTGTGTGTGGTTTACTTACAGCGTATATGTGTGTATGCATGTTTCTTCATGTGTGTGGGTTCACATGCATGTATGTGTGAACATGAATTAAGTAGCACAGTGATCAATGTTGGGAATCAAGCTCAGTAATTCTCTAACCTCAGTCATTCAAGCAGAACTTGTTAAACAAATATATCCATGGACAGTGAGGCCAGACTCTTTAGCCAGAACACCAAGTGGGTTTCTGGGGGATCAGACCTTTGATGCTTACACTATACCAAGCAGCCATCACCACAACATCCTAGGCACCAACTTTACATGAGATAAGGAGTAGCATTTATTGTGCACCCAGATGCTTCATGCATATCAATTCCTGCAGTATTTCAAACCTCTTGGGACTTGCCTCATAAACTCCACATCCTTCTGATGTGAAAACCATGTAGACCAACAAAGAGGTAGGACTCAGGCTGGGACTTGAGCCTTAGAGCTCTGATCACTATATTCAAAAGAGTGCCCTAATCTCAGTTAATGTAGCCCCAGCAAAGGCTTGTGACAGTGACTCCACTCTCTCCTTACCTCTTCAATATAGTGCATGAAGTTCTAGCAATAGCAATAAGACAACATAAGGAGATCAAGTGGATTCAAATTGGAAAGGAAGAAGTTAAACTTTCATTATTTGCTGATGATATGATAGTATACATAAGTGACCCCAAAACTTTACCAAAGAACTTCAACAACTGATAAAGACCTTTAATGATGTGGCAGGATACAAGATTAACTCAAAAAAAATCACTTGCCCTCCTATACACTACGATAAGTATGCAGAGATGGAATTCACAGAAGCATCACCCTTCATGATAGCCACAAATAGCATAAAATATCTTTGGGTAACTCTGACCAAGGAAGTCAAAGTTGTATTTGAAAACATCTCTAAGACTTTTAAGAAGGAAATTCAAGAGGATATCAGAAAATGGAAGGATCTCCCTTGCTCTTGGTTTGGGGGGATCAACATAGTAAAAATGGCAATTCTCCCAAAAGAAATCTATAGATTCAGTGCAATCCCCATTAAAATCACATCAAAATTCTTCATATAACTTGAGAGGAAAGTAATCAAATTTATATGGAAAAACGAAAAACCCAGGATAGCCAAAGCAATTTTTAAAATTTATTTATTTATTAAAGATTTCTGCCTCCTCCCCTCACCGCCTCCCATTTCCCTCACCTACCCCCCAAAAAGTCCACATCTCTCCTCAGCACTAAGATCAATCAGGGTTCCCTGCCCTTTGGGAAGTCCAAGGTTCACCAACCTCCATCCAGGTCTAGTAAGGTGAGCATCCAAATGGCCTAGACTCCCACAAAGCCAGTACGTGAAGTACGATCAAAAACCCTTTGCCATTGTTCTTGAGTTCTCAGTAGTCCTCATTGTCCAATATTTTCAGGGAGTCCTGTTTTATCCCATGCTTTTACAGAACCATGCCAGCTGGAGTTGCTGAGATTTTGACAGACCATCCCCATTACATCAGGGTGTGGGTACACCCCTCGCAGTCCTGAGTTCCTTGCTCGTGCTCGTTTCTCTTTTGCTCCTGATTTGGACCTTGAAATTTCAGTCCAGTGCTCCAATGTGGGTTCTGTCTCTGTCTTATTTCATCGCCTAATGAAGGCTAATATTCAGAATGATGCCTATATGTTTTTCTTTAGGTTCACCTGCTTATTTAGCTTCTCTAGGATCATGAATTATAGGATAAATGTCCTTTAATTATGACTAGAAACCAAATATGAGTGAGTACATCCCATGTTCCTCTTTTTGGGTCTGGCTTAACTCACTCAGGATAGTGTTTTATATTTCCATCCATTTGCATGCAAAATTCAAAAAGTCATTGTTTTATTTTTACTCCTAAGTAGTGCTCTAAAATGTATATATTCCATACTTTCTTCATTCATTCTTCCATTGGTAGGCATCTAGGTTGTTTCCAGGTGCTGGCTATAACAAACAATGCTTCCATGAACATAGTTGAGCATATACTTTTGTTTTATGATAGGGCATCTCTTGGGTATATTCTCAAGAGTGGTATTGCTGGAGCAAAGGATATGATGATCCAAAATTTCCTCAGAAACCAAAGCACTACTTTGCAAAATAGTTGCACATGTTGAATTCCCAACAGAAATGGATGAGTATACCCCTTTCTCCACAATTTTCCAGCAAAGGCTATCATTGGTGTTTTTTATTTTTGCCATTCTTACAGGTGTAAGATGATATCTCAAAGTTGTCTTGATTTGCATTTCCCTTTATTGTTAAAGAAGTTGAGCCTGACTTTAAGTGTCTTTTGTCCAATTGAACTTCTTCTGTTGAGAATTCTCTGTTCAGTTCAGTAACCCAATTTTTAATTGGGTTAATTAGTATTTTAACATCTTCACAAATTTTTATTTTTAGAGCAAAAAAAAATTCCATTGGGAAAGATACCAGGATTAATAGAAGACCTGAGGTATTTCTGAAAAAAAGAGTTCCCCAAACATAGTTTTAAGTCTGACCCCCAAAATTTGTGAATTTCACTTTAACACATCTTCATTAAATAATAGACATAGATATGGAAGTCATTATAAAACTTGATGAAATGCACGGAAGGTTTGGTGGGAACTTGGTAAATAATTTTACCTATCTTTTGGGTTCCATCTCTTTCGTTGTGCTGTATGCTTCTGCCTGCCAAGGAATCCCTGCCTAATTCCAAATTCACCCCTATGGGAGGACATCCTGGCATAATGTGGAGGTTGCTTTCAATGTAGTCATCTAGATGGTGGTAAAGGTACACAACTGGATCTTTCTCGTAGGTAATGTAGAAACAGGTCTTCATGGTCTGCACCTCAGCTTGGACCACCCCAGTCCACTCCTCCATAAAGCCTGGCATGATGTGGAGGTTGACTTCAGGTAGTCAACCAGGAGGTGTTAAATGTACAAGACCAGAACTTTCTTGTAGGTAATATAGAACCAGGTCTTCATGATTGGCACCTCCTCTAGGACCATCCCCTTCCAGTCATCCTTAGAGCCATTTGTGCCCTCAAATGTATGTTTCACTGCTCTGCCAACTCTGGTGTTTGAGAGATGAGTGTCTGTCTCCTGAGGAAATGGTACGTTGTTAGGCAGGAACTTAAGGTTTAAAATCCTTTCATCACTGTGAAGCTCCAATCCATAGACACAATCTATCCCATCATACTTCAACAAATAGAGAGAGGGATTTGTTGGCAGTTGATCTAGAATGATGGCTTTCCACTGGGTGACTGGTTCATTGGCTTCCTTCCAGCCCTGAGAAATTGTGCGGCCGACAATATTCTCCAGGGCCTCAAAAGGCCTACTCAGTGTTTTCTTCTGGAGAGATGACCCATTACTCTTCTGGAGAGGAGGCATGCATCTCATACTAAGAGGCATCTTCATCATGGCTGTAGACTTACTGAGATAGGCCACTGACCTCCTGGTCTGCTGTTTTTTGTCTATCTTTCTGTGCTTGGGCTTCATAGCTGCCCACTCTCTAGGTTGAAAGAACTTTCCTTCTGTTTAATTCAGAAACAAAGTCGTGGCCTCAACCATGAGTGCCTGCAAGGATAAGAAGGGGAGGCTGTCAGGTCAAGGCTCTTTTCTGGAAGAACTTTGGTGCAGGAGACAAAGATATTAATCAACAGGTTTGCATACCTAACTGTAATTTTCTCTTAAGAAATGAATAGGACAATTAGCAAATTTTCCTCTAGAGATCAGTATATCAATCTCAGAGACTCATTCCTGCTGCCCAATGGCAAATGACCTCTGCTGAGAAACCTACTTTCTGACTGACTAAGTCAATGAGAGGAGAAGGTATGCCTATCCCCGAAATGAGTAAGAAAAATCTGAACAGATAACAAAGACTTCGAAGGATATCCACACGTCTCCTTCGACATCAAGCTAATAGGTAGGGGGCTCATTCCAAGACAGCCTGCCCAAGGTCATGGCACTCCAGTCCATTGGCTCTCTGTATTGGGTCTCCTGATCCAGACCCAGGTATATTACATAAAGCCATTCTATGTCTTCATTGTGGAAGTGAGTACTGTGAGACCCACTTCAACCTGAAAGACTCATTATTCTGAGGAACAGCAGCCATTGAGAAATAATTAGTATTATTAATACACTTATGGACAAAGAGGAGCTTTGCCATTTTTGTGGATTGATGAATTTGATATTGTTAGCAAGGATAAAGTGGGAAGAATAGCTGGCATTCACCATCCCCACAGCTATCAAATCTAGGAGCTGGTAACAACGTAAATGGTGGACCCGCAGGACATTTGAAGGAAAACATTTTTGTACTACAGAGGTCTTAGTTGCTTTGGAAACATATTTACCAAAAGAAAATGTCCTACCTCTCCAGTTTCCATCTTCCGTAAATGTTCAGGTGCAAAAAGCCTGTTGAACAGTTGTGGAGACCAGGAGCTGAACTGTCCTCCTCAGGCACTGTGAGGATAATAAACCCACCTTCATGGAAGACTAGTGCTTTGAGTGGAACAGAGTTGCTACCACAAACCAAGGCTTTGTGACATCACCAAGTCTCTACTTATGTCAGAAATCCCCTCACAAGCTTGTTACTTCCCTATTTACCCACAGAAACATCCAGCATTCAGCTCCTCAAAAGCTGTATACAGCCACCAGGGGACGCAAAATAAGCCCCCACTCATCTTCCCAATTACTCAAGTCACACTCTTGCCCAAGCAACTCAGTCCCTGTATCTTATTTTTCTGAAAAAGTTTTTGGTGTCTGAGTCAACACCTCACATGAAAGTTTTTTTTCTTAGATCCCATCTCTCCATTGGTTATCTTCTATTGATTTTTTTCTTCCTTCATAAATAATAAATTTCAAATTTCCACTTCCTTTCCTCCTCCCCCTAACTACTCACGCAACCACCCATCCTCTCCACTCAAATCCAGACCTAATACAGGGCAGGGTACCTTGACCTGTGGGAATCCCATGCCCCCCCTCCATCCAGATTGAGGAAGGTATGCATCTATATATAATGCTTCCACTTTGATCCCATGCTATGTCAGTCCCAGCACAGCTGGTTTTGTTGACCTCCCATTAGCTCAGACACAGTGTCTCAGTGGGTGGACCAAGCCCATGTATTCCTAAGTTCTTTGCTCTTATTCTCTCCCCTTCAGCTCTTCAACTGGAACTTGGAAGCTCTGTCTAGTTTTCTGATGTGGGTCCCTGTCTTTATTTCCATCCTTTTCTGTACAACAGTTCTATGGTGATATTCAAGATAGTCATCAGTCTGATTATGGGACAATACACCCGTAGTGCCTAGGGACATGGCACATTGCAGGCACCCACAGCTCACCTGCCCAAGTCCTCGTTGGGGTCACCCCAAGGCTTTCTGGGAACCACTCTAGAGATCAGATCCTGTCTCCGGAAAGACTGAAAACAATAAAATAAAATAGGTTTTTGTCACATACTGGTAAATTTTGCTGCTATTTCCAAATAGATGTGTTGCAGGAGCCCCTTAAAAGAAATAACCATTTTATGAATCATAATTCTAAACTGGTGTGTTAGATTGCTTCTGACTTATACCTTCTTATGTGATGAAAACAACCAGGGTGTGGAGGGGGTTGCCCACTTAAAGAAAACAGAGAAAGCACACATTGGAGACTTAACAGCCCACCTGAAAGCTCTAGAAAAAAAAGAAGCAGACTCACCTAGAAGGGGTAGAAGACTGGAAATAATCAAACTGAGGGCTGAAATCAACAAAATAGAAACACAGAAAACAATTGAAAGAATCAATAAATCAAAAAGCTGGTTCCTGGAGAAAATCAACAAGATTGATAAACCCCTATCCAAACTAATCAAACGGCAGGGAGAGAATTTGCAAATTAATAAGATCAGAAATGAAAAGGGAGACATAACCACAGACACAGAGGAAATTCAGAGAATCATTAGATCTTACTACAAAAGCCTGTATGCCACAAAACTGGAAAATGTAAAAGAAATGGACACATTTTTAGATAAATACCATATAACAAAGTTAAACCAGGACCAGGTGAACAACCTAAATAGACCTGTTAGTCGTGAAGAATTAGAAGCAGTTATCAAAAACCTCCCTTCCAAAAAAAGTCCAGGACCAGATGGTTTCAATGCGGAATTCTAACAGAACTTCCAAGAAGACCTAATACCTATACTCCTTAAGGTATTTCACAATATAGAAACAGAAGAGTCATTGCCAAATTCCTTTTATGAAGCTACAGTAACTCTGATACCAAAACCACACAAAGACCCAACCAAGAAAAAAATTACAGGCCAATCTCACTCATGAACATCGATGCAAAAATCCTCAACAAAATTCTGGCAAACCGAATCCAAGAACACATTAGAAAAATTATCCATTATGATCAAGTAGGCTTCATACCAGAGATGGAGGGCTGGTTTAACATACGCAAGTCTATCAATGTAATCCATCATATAAATAAACTGAAAGAAAAAAACATATGATCATTTCATTAGATGCTGAAAAAGCATTTGACAAAATTCAACATCCCTTTATGATAAAAGTCTTGAGGAGATTAGGGATACAAGGGTCATACCTAAATTTAATTAAAGCTATATACAGCAAGCCGACAGCATATATCAAATTAAATGGAGAGAAACTTAAAGCCATCCCACTAAAATCAGGAACACGCCAAGGCTGTCCACTCTCTCCATACCTCTTCAATATAGTTCTCAAAGTTTTAGCAATAGCAATAAGACAACATAAGGGGATAAAGCGGATTCAAATTGGAAAGGAAGAAGTTAAACTTGCATTATTTGCAGATGATATGATAGTGTACATGAGCGACCCCAAAAACTCCACCAAAGAACTCCTACAGCTGATAAACGCCTTTAGTAATGTGGCAGGATACAAGATCAACTCAAAAAAATCAGTCGCCCTCTTATACACAAAGGATATGGAAGCAGAGAGGGAAATAAGAGAATCATCACCTTTCACGATAGCCACAAAAAGCATAAACTAACTTGGGGTAACTCTAACCAAGGAAGGAGAGATCTTAAATATGTCACTATCACATGGTGATGATTAACCCACTCCATAGCAGTGTGACCTCCTGACATTTTAAGATAAACTGTCTATTCTCTCTATATATTTACAGGGAAATTCACATTGCTTGCACAGATTAACTAGCAGCATGAGTTACCACTCCATCAGAGGCAAAGCAAAGAAATCATGGACATGTTGCTGAATGCTGATGATGTTGTTGGGAGTGTTTGTGGGTTTTTTCTTAAAGCGTAATCATTGGTCACACAAATGCATGAAGCATATCCTGTGTCTGCCATTTATCATGAAAGACTGTAAACAATAAACTAAAAAAGGTTTTTGTCACATACTGGTAAATTATGCTGCTATGTCCAAATAAGTGTGTTGCAGGAGCTCCTTCTGCTCCTTCAGGCTATAGCAACTGAGATAAAGGCCATTGGGGTGTGGTCTCTCTCTCTTTCAATAAGGAGCAAGTGCCTTCAGCTTGCTCTCATTCATCCACCTTTTCATCCAGCTACTAGGCTCCCTTCCTGATCCTGCAAAGGGATGTTGTCTGGCATGGCAATCTGTAAGGTTTGCCCCTTAAAAAAATAACCATTTAATGAATCATAATTCTAAACTGGTGTGGGAGATTGCTTGTGACTTACACCTTCTTATGTGATGAAAACAACCAGGGTGTGGAGGGGGTTTTCACAGTTCATGTTGCAGAAGACATGGCAGCAGGATTTGTGGGCTTCTTGTTCTCTGTAAGGAAATCAGTAAACATTGGGGACCAATGAAAAAATGTCCTGATACATCGAGGCTGATCCTTTAGACACCAATTCCTCCAGCAAGGTTCTGGTTCTCCACAACCTCAAAAACCTCCTAAGGACCAAGTATTCAGAACCAATATCCTGTGTGCATCATATCACATACAATCGTAGTGAGTACACCAATCTGTTTTTTAATGTACATCATTTTGTCCCTGCAGAAACATTTATATTTCCAATAAAGATAACTTGCTGCTTCTTTGGGGTCCTCAAATTCCTCTAAGGTGGTGATGGGGCATTCTTACATACTTTTCTGTGTTGTTATGAGACCTTGATGGGACAGCAATTGTTTCAGAAATCAAAGTCAGTTAGGTTCATACCTGTGGTTAGCAGTGTGCTGCACACTTGGGTTGCGTATAGCTAATCTATGAAAGGATGGATTTGCTAATAAAGGTTGGCAGCACACGTGGAGGCAGGCAGTGTTACCTTTTCAAATGACCCATTTTGAAGCCTTACATCAGGCTCATCTATTCTCCTCATCTTTTTTTCTTTATCAGATTAGGACAAAAATTAAAACTCAATGTCCTGGACGTGAACACTGAATGAGTTATCTATGTGAGATCACAGTGACAGAGCTCATGGGAATCTGACTCATTGCAGGATATAAGATTTAACCAGTAACAGCTAGAGCTAATGGACCAAGCAGTGTTTAAAAGAATACAGTGTGTGTGTTGTTACTTTGGGGCATGAGCTAGCCAGGCAGCCATGAGCCCGGCTGTGGGAAGAGGCCCGCAGCTCACCTCTACAATACACCAGTCCTCCCCCTGTCACTCTGCATCAATGGGTATTTACAGTTTGGATGAAGAGTTCTCCTGGGCATCCCCCCTCAGCTCCTCTGACTCAGTCTTCAACCACACCAGTTTCACTCAGCCTCAAGAGATCACCCATGAACAAGAAGGAGACAATTACCAAGAGGGAAAATGTATACCACAAAGTACACTTCCCAGTGGATCAAAGTTGATGTTGTTCAAATACATCTCAGGCTAGAGTATTGCTCAGCACTGGACACTGGTGGCAAATGCTTGTAATCCTAGCACTTGAGGGACTGAGGGGAAAGGCTCCTGAGTCCCATGCCAGCCTGGGCTGCATATTAAGTTCAAATATAGACCTCAGAAAAACTTTAAGATAAACAAATAATAAACATATAAAGTACTTCTCCGGAGGGGAAGCCCAAAGAGCATTAAGTACCTGAAGAGAACTCTTATGAAATGGCAATTAGAAACAAAATAGAATTGAAAAGAAACTTCTGCTGGAAAACACCATACTGGATCTCAATCCCTGAGTCTGGAAGGAAACTCAGACAACCCCCTCATTTTCTCTGGCTTATCACTCCCAATACTAAATAGGCAAACTTGGCATACACCTGGTCCCTCAACAAGGGCAGTTTTCTGAAGAGACAGAGACAGAGAAAATGTGTGCAAAACATCCTTCCATACTCCAACTGCAAACATTCTCATGCCCCACTAAAAGAAAAAGGCCTTTTCTATGGTTCTTCAGGATAAGGGAGGAAGTCTATTCTCTAATTCCAGTGTGAGAAAAAAGATAAATGAAAATATAAGAGGGCTCAAAAAGCAAAGGTTTTTGCCACCAAGGCCTGGCAACCTGAGTTTGATCCCTGTAACTTGCATAAAGTAGAAGAAAACCAACACCATAAAAATGTCTCCTGAGTCCTTCAGGGTTCCTGCTTCATGAAATGTTCCAGACATTCTGCAGGACACAGAAGAAAGTGACTGACAAACTGCCAATAGAGGTCAAACAGCCTTAAAAATTCACTGCTTCATGGAAAAGTCTGCCAGATACTATGGGCCTGTAGGCTGAAGAAGGATTTCCCAATGTTACAGAAGAACTTTGGGTTACTGTCCAGGCAGCAAGATATCTCTGTAAAGTTTTAGAAGTTGCTTATAATGCTTATAATATATATTTCTTTTCTCTAGTAGTCTCTGAATCTGCTTTGCTGTTTCTTAATCATATAATATTGAGCAATTTGGGTCCTAAAATTGTATTTTGATCAATGTGTTGGTTTGAAAGAGAATGGTCCCATAAAAGCTCCTATATTTAAATGCTTGATCCCTAGTTGGTGGAACCATTTTGAGAAAGATTAGATGTGACCTCGTTGGACAGGTGTTTCACAGGAGGTGGACTTTGAGATTTCAGAAGCCTAAGACAGGTCCAGCCCCTCCCTCCACCACCTCTGCTACCAACTTGTAAATCAGGTTAAAACTCCCAGCTACTCTCCAGTGTCATGCCTGTGTGCTGCCATGCCCCATGACGTGATGGTTATGGACTCACTCTCTGACAATGAGCAAGCCCCCAATTAAATGTTTTCTTTTATAAGCTGCCTTCATCATGGTGCCTCTTTACAATAGAAAAGTAACTATGATAATGTTGTTACATGGTATTTCTGTGTCATTACTGGTCAAACTGCTTGTTAGAGGAATGTTGACTTAGGAACTTTGCATGAGGGAAGTGGTTGAATGTTTTAAGTGGGGTTAAAAATGCTATAAGAGCTTTGAAGACAATAGTACTGAGAGCAATGTGGACTATAGAGGCCCAGTTCAAGAAGTTTCAGGGTGAAACATTATTAGAAACTACAATAAAGTGAATCCAAAGAAAAACATATAGATCCTCCTGGAAACTGGAACCGGACAAGAGCACTGGGTAAAAGTTGGGAAGGTGGTGATGGGGTTGGAGGAAGGGGAAGCAGGAGAGAGAAGGGAGAAGGTAAGAATTAGGAAGAGCTTGGGAGAGTGGGATGGTTGCAATGGAGGAAGGGTTGCTATAGGAGCAGGTAAGACGATATCTTAATTAAGGGAGCCATTTTAGGGTTGGCAAGAAACTTGGCTCTAGAAGGATTCTCAGGTATCCACGGGGATATCTCCAGCTAGGTCCTTGGGCAGTAGATGAGAGGGTGCCTGAACTGGCCTTGTCCCATACTCACACTGATGATTATCTTGAATATCACCATAGAACCTTCATCCAGCAATGCATGGAGATAGAGACAGAGACCCACAGCAGAGCATTAGACTGAACTCCTAAGATCCAGTTGAAGAGCAGAAGGAAAAAGAAGATGAGTAAGGACATCAGGACCAGGCGGGTTGGTCCACCCACTGAGAGAGTGTGCCTGAGCTAAATCCAGCTGGAGGCATGGGGGCTGACTGAGAAGCCAATGATAATGGCACTGAGATTTGTCTCTACTGCATATACTGGCTTTTGGGGATGCTAGTCTGTTTGAATGCACACATTCCTAGGCCTGGATGGAGGGGAGGAGGGCCTAACCAAAGGGCAGGGTACCCTGCCGTCTTAGGATTGGGGGAGAGGGGGTAGAGTGAGTGGGGGTATAGGAGGGAAATGGGAGGAGCGGAGGAAGTGCAAATTTTGAATGGCATTATTTATAAAAAAAAATTTATAAAGAAACTGGAATAAAGACAATTCTTGTAATGTTTTAGACAATAATGTGGCTGCTTTTGGCCCTTGTCCTAAGAACTTGCTTGAGGCTAAATTGAAGAGTTTTGAAACAATATTATTGGCAGAGATTTCATTCAAGACAGTATTGACTCATGGTTATTAGTAATCATTCTTAATGCAGCTCTATAATAAAAAAAGTGCTAAGCAAGGGTTCTACCACTGAGCTAAAACCCCAACTACTGGCTCAAAAGCTACAAAAAACACTGTCCCACAAAATAAAGAAGGAAGTTAGCAAGAAAGAAAGAAAGAAAGAAAAGTGCAAACCGAGCAAAGAGAAATACAAATGCACAATCTGAGGAGAAAAAGGAAGAACAGGAAATAAAATGCCTACACCTAGGTTTGTGCTGAAAGAGGTACAGAGAAATGGAATGAAGGTAAAGATCCCACCTAGATAACCATGAAACATGTAAAAAGAAAATCCCTAGAGAATCTACTCCAAAAACAAAGTAAAGCTTATTCAACGAAGGAAAACACCAAGAGTTCAAAGTTTATACAAATGGAATCCAATGAGAGAGCCATATTCCATCCAAAATGTACAACAATACTTGCCTGACTTTAGAATCCAAAATACTGGAGTTAAGAGGTTGTGAAATCTTCCTCATTAGTTCAGAAAAAATGTTACAGCCCTGATGGCATGTGGCATGCAGGCCCATAGAGGCCATATATAAAGCTGAGAACATGATGCTTGGATTTGTACTAAAGATCCAAGATGTTGGAGACTCCAGAGTCACAGTGATGCACTAACCCTCTGAAACTGTAAAATGCTTTCTTTTATAAGTTAGCTTGGTATCGTGCTCTCTCTCTCTCTCTCTCTCTCTCTCTCTCTCTCTCTCTCTCTCTTTCTCTCTCTCTCTGTCTCTCTGTCTCTCTCTCTTTCTCTCCCCCACCCCATGTGTGGAAATAAATGTAAAAAACTTCTAGTTCTTTAATTTATTACCAACATAGTAAAGATTACAGTTTAACTTTTTGTAAAACAATGTACTCAAGGTGGGGCTGAGAAGATAATTTTCCACTGAGTACTTGCTGCTCTTCTAGGAGACCTCGGTTTGGATCACAGTAGCCCCAGGATTAAGTTCATGGACATGTAATTTCAGTTCCAGGATATCTGAACTCTTCTCACCATGCCAAAAGACATCAGCACACACCTGGTACATACTCAAGACACACATACAAATAAAATAAATCTTTTTTTAAAATAATCTTTTTAAAAAATAATAAAGGCTATCCTCCTGCAACTTGGGTTGGACTTTAAAACACAGCTTGCTCCAATACTGAGGGGACTTAAGAGGTGAGTGAACAGTCACATGGCAGGACGCCCCACTCTCTAGCGCCTCCCCAGTGGGACAAAGCTCCAGGCCCCTCCCCAACTCCCTCGGCTTTTCTAGCCAGCCAGCAGGGAGTTTCCTGTGGCTAGGATCCCCTCAAACCCAATCCCACCCATGGGACACCCCCCAAGGTACTAGCCACACCCTGCCTAAGAGCTGAAAGCTTGCTATAATACTGAGGGGACCAAGAGCTTGCTACAACACTGAGGGGATTAAGAGAGCACCAAGAGAGCAAACCAGGAAAGAAGACTGAGAGAGCAGGCGTATAGAGACCTCAGAAGCTTCTGAGACAGACAGTGACATAAAGCATATCAAGAAAAACTCCCAAACACTCAGACAGCCACTTCAAGGACTGGACCAAGACACAAAAACACTGCAGGCCTCATTTGAAGGAGTAGATGGGTAGGCGCCAAAGTAGGAATCCCTCCAACAACCTAAAAAGGAACATGGTAACACCAGAACCCAGTGGTCACACAACAGGAAGACTTGATAATCCTAACCCAAAAGAAGTAGAAGAAAACAATTTTAAACTCTTCAACGGGACTTTGGGAGCTCAGTCCAGTGCTCCAATGTGGATCTCTGCCTCTGTTGCCATTAGTTGCTGGATGAAGGTTCTATGGTGATATTTATGATAATCATGAGTCTGGTTAGAGTGCAAATCAAGATCTGGCCGCCTCACCTCTATTTCTTAGGGTCTTAGGCATGCCACCACTCCTTAACTCACTTAACCAACTGACATCCCTTTCAAGTGATGCTGTGTGGTATAAACTTACAGAAAACAGAAATAACAAGTTGTGGCTATAGCACAGGTATACTGAAGTAAAAACTATTGAGTCAAATCAGAGAAGTAGCCCTACAAATGGAAAATAAGTAAAGCTAAAAAACCACTTTTTAAAACAAACAAAACCTGATGACCTCCCCTTGCAAAGTGATTAGCTGTAAACAAAATGCTTATGTCAGCACACAGCCTGGATCTACACTGCATCATGTAGGAAAAAAGGTCTATTAAACACCTCTTGGGAATATCAGTAATAAAAAATGAAAGCCAAGTACTAATAATGTACTGTTTGCTAATAATAGTTAAAAGAGATAAATACTTAAAATATCATAAATAACAGTCCCACGTAGTGTGACTCAAAAAGAACAAATAATATTCCCAATCAAATTATGGAAATATCTCCAAATAATACAAGTTATGAAAAGTAAGCAGCCCTACCTAGTGTGACTCAAAAGACAAATAAAATTCTTAACCTAATTATAGAAATATCCCCAAGATGTATAACCCCAGCAGCACAGACATTGAGGTTACACTGAATAAATGGGACCTCCTGAAACTGAGAAGCTTCTGTAAAGCAAAGGACACTGTCATTAAGACAAAAAGGCAGCCTACTGACTGGGAGAAGATCTTCACCAACCCTGCAACAGACAAAGGTCTGATCTCCAAAATATTTAAAGAACTCAAGAAACTAGAAGTTAAAATGATAATTAACTCAATTAAAAAATGGGGCACTGAACTGAAAAGAGAATTCTCAACAGAAGAAGTTCAAATGGACAAAAGATACTTAAGGTCATGCTCAACCTCCTTAGCGATCAGAGAAATGCAAATCAAAACAACTTTGAGATATCATCTTACACCTGTCAGAATGGCTAAAATCAAAAACACCAAGGATAGCCTTTGCTGGAGAGCTTGTGGAGAAAGGGGTACCCTCTTCCCTTGCTGGTGGGACTGCAAACTTGTGCAACCACTTTGGAAATCAGTGTGGCGGTTTCTCAGAAAAATTAGGATTAACTTACCCAGGACCCAGCAATACCACTCTTGGCAATATACCCAAAAGATGCTCTATCATATGACAAAAGCATTTGTTCAACTATGTTCATAGCAGCATTATTTGTAATAGCCAGAACCTGGAAGCATCCTAGATGTCCTTCAATGGAAGAATGGATGAAGAAAGTGTGGAATATATATACATTAAAGTATTACTCAGCGGTAAAAAACAATTAATTCTCATATTTTGCATGCAAATGGATGGAAATAGAAAATACTATCCAGAGTGAGGTAACCCAGACCCAAAAAGAAGATCATGGGATGTACTCACTCATCATTGGTTTCTAGCCATGGATAGGGGACACTGAGTCTATAATTTGTGATCCTAAAGAAGCTAACAAGAGGGTAAACCCAAGGAAAAACAGATAGTTATCCTCCTGGCTATGGGAAATAGACAGGATTGCCGGGAAAAAATTTGGAATCTTGGGGGTGGAGTGGGATGGTGGTGAGGGCAGATGGGGAGAGAAAAGTGTGAAGGAGAGGATGAGGGGAACTTGAGGAAACGGGATGATTGGGGATATAGGAAGTTTGGATAGGGGAGCAGGGAACTCATACCTTAGTTAAGGGAACCACTTAAGGGTTGGCAAGAGACTTGAGCTTAGAGTGGCAACCAGGTGCCCAGGGCAATGTCCCCAGTTAGTTCCTTGGGCACCTGAGGATAGGGAACCTGAAATGAACCGATCCTATAGCCATAGTGGTGAATATCTTCCATATCACCATAGAAACTTCATCTAGCAATGGATGGAGAGAGAGACAGAGACACACACTGGAGCGCCGGACAGAGCTCCCAAGGTCCTAATGAGGAGCAGAAGGACTGAGAACATGAGCAAGGAAGTCAGGGCCACGAGGGGTGCACCCACCCACTGAGACAGTGGGGCCGATCTATTGGGAGCTCACCAAGGCCAGCTGGACTGTGACTGAAAAAGCATGGGATAAAACCGGACACTCTGAACATGGCAGACAATGAGAGTTGATGCCTGAGGCCAAGGACAGTGACACAGGGTTGTGATCCCACTTCATGCTTTGGCTTTGTAGGAGCCTAGACAGTTTGGATGTTCACCTTCCTAGACCTGGATGGAGTGGGGAGGACCTTGGAATTTCCACAGGGCAGGGAACCCTGACTGCTCTTGGGACTGGTGAGGGAGGAGAAGAGAAGTGGTGGGAGGGGGAGGGGGACGGGAAGAGGGGGAGGGAAATGGGAGGCATGGAGGAAGCGAAAAAACCTAAACAAGGAGTCCAACAATGACCACAATATCTCAGACAACTAGAGACCCTTCACCAGCGCAACACAAAGAAGGGGAACACACAAAATTTACAACTTAAAAAATGACCGGAGTTAACAACCACTGGTCATTAATATCACTTAATGTCAATGGACTCAACTCTCCTATAAAAAGGCACAGACTAAGAGATTGGACATGAAAACAGGAACCAACATTCTGTTGTTTACAAGAAACACACCTCAACCACAAAGACAGACAACTACTCAGTGTAAAGGGTTGGGATAAGGCTTATGAAGTAAATGGACCTTAGAAACAAGCAGGTGTGGCCATACTAATTTCTAACAAAGTTGACTTCAAACTTAAATCAATCAGAAGTGATTTAGAGGGACATTTTCTACTCCTAACAGAAACAATTCATCAGGATGAAGTCTCAATCCTGAATAACTATACCCCTAATATAAAAGCACCCATGTACATAAAAGAAACATTGCTAAAACTCAAGGCAGCAATCAAACCGCACACATTAATAGTAGGAGACCTTAACACTCCTATCTCACCAATGGACAGGTCAATTAGACAGAAACCTAAAAGAGAAATAAGAGAATTAATGGAGGTAATGAATCAAATGGACTTAACAGACATCTATAGAAAATTCCACCCAAAATAGGAAAGAATATACCTTCTTCTCTGCAGCTCAAGGAAGCTTCTCGAAAATTGACCACATACTCGGTAACAAAGCAAACATCCACAGTTACAAAAAAATATCTGTAACCACCTGTATCTTTCAGATCACCATGGATTAAAGCTAGAATTCAACAACAGTGCTACCCCCAGAAAGCCTACAAACTCATGGAAACTGAACAGTCAACTACTGAACCATACCTGGATTAAAGAAGAAATAAAGAAAGAAATTAAAGTCTTCCTTGAATTCAATGAAAATAAAGAAACAACATACTCAAACCTATTGGACACTATGAAAGCAGTCCTGAGAGGAAAGTTCATTGCATTAAGTGCCCACTTAAAGAAAACAGAGAAAGCACGTATTGGAGACTTAACAGCCCACAAGAAAGTTCTAGAAGAAAAAGAAGCAGACTAACCTAGAAGTAGTAGAAGACTGGAAATAATCAAACTAAGGGCTGAAAACAACAAAATAAAGACACAGAAACAATTGAGAGTAGCAATGAAACCAAAAGCTGGTTCTTGGAGAAAATCAACAAGATTAATAAACCGATATCCAAACTAGTTAAATGGCAGAGACAGAATTTGGAAATTAAGAAAATCAGAAATGAAAAGGGGGACATAACCACAGACACAGAGGAAATTCAGAGAATCATTAGATCTTACTACAAAAGCCTGTATGCCACAAAACTGGAAAATGTTAAAGAAATTGACACTTTTTTAGATAAAAAAAGTCCAGGACCAGATGGTTTCAATGCGGAATTCTACCAGAACTTCCAAGAAGACCAAATAACTATACTCCTAAATGTATTTCACAATATAGTAACAGAAGAGTCATTGCCAATTTCCTTCTATGAAGCTACAGTAACTCTGATAGCAAAATCACACAAAGACTCAACCAAGAAAGAGAATTACAGGCCAATCTCACTCATGAACATCAACTCAAAAATCTTCAACAAAATACTGGCAAATTTAATCCAAGAACACATTAGAAAAATTATCCATTATGATCAAGTAGGTTTCATACCAGAGATGCAGGGCTGGTTTAACATACACAAATCTATCAATGTAATCCATCATATAAATAAACTGAAAGAAAAAAAAATGATAGTTTAATTAGATGCTGAAAAAGCATTTGACAAAATTCAACACCCCTTTATGATAAAATTGTTGGAGAGATTAGGGATACAATGGTCATACCTAAATATAATTAAAGCTATTTACAGCAAGCTGACAGCTAACATTAAATTAAATGGAGAGCAACTTAAAGCCATCCCACTAAAATCAGGAACACGCCAAGGCTGTCCACTCTCTCCATACCTCTTCAATATAGTTCATGAAGTCTTATCCATAGAAATAAGACAACATAAGGGGTAAAAGGGGATTCGAATTGGAAAGGAAGAAGTTAAACTTGCATTATTTGCAGATTATATAATAGTGTACTTAAGCGACCCCGAAAACTCCACCAATGAACTTCTACAGCTGATAAATACCTTTAGTAATGTGTCAGGATACAAGATCAACTCCAAAAAATCAGTCACACTCTTATACACAAAGGATATGGAAGCAATGATGGAAATCAGAGAATCATCACCTTTCACGATAGCCACAAACAGCATAAAATATCTTGGGGTAACTCTAACCAAGGAAGTGAAAGATCTATTTGACAAGAACTTTAAGTCTTTGAAAAAAGAAATTGAAGACGATACTAAAAAATGGAAGGATCTCCCTTGCTCTTGGATTGGGAGGATCAACATAGTAAAACTGGCAATTCTACCAAAGGCAATCTATAGATTCAATGCAATCCCCATCAAGGTCCCATCAAAATTCTTCACAGATTGAGAGGACAATAATCAACTTTATATGGAGAAACAAAAACCCAGGATAGAAAAACAATCTTATACAATAAACGAAATTCTGGAGGCATTACTATCCCTGATTTCAAACTCAATTACAGTGCTACAGTAATGAAAACAGCATGGTACTGGCATAAAAACAAAGAAGTCGACCAATGGAATCGTATAAAAGACCCAGATTTTAACGCACAAACCTATGGACACCTCATTTTCGATAAAGGAGCTAAAACTGTACAATGAAAGAAAGAAAGCATCTTAAACAAATGGTGCTGGCTCAACTGGATGTCAACCTTTAGAAGAATGAAAATAGACCCATATCTATCACCATACACAAAACTCAAGTCCAAATGGATCAAAGACCTCAATATAATTCTAAACGCACTCAACCTGATAGAAGAGAAAATGGGAAGTAACCTACAACATATGGGCACAGGAGATCGCTTCCTATGTATAAGCCCAGCAGCACAGACATTAAGGGCAACATTGAATAAATGGGACATCCTGAAACTGAGAAGCTTCTGTAAAGCAAAGACCACTGTCACTATGACAAAAAGGCAGCCTACTGACTGGGAGAAGATCTTCACCAACCCCGCAACAGACAAAGGTCTGATCTCCAAAATATATAAAGAACTCAAGAAACTAGATGTTAAAATGATAATTAACCCAATTAAAAAATGGGGCACTGAACTGAAAAGAGAATTCTCAAGAGAAGAATTTCAAATGGCCAAAAGGTACTTAAAGTCATGCTCAACCTCCTTAGCTATCAGAGAAATGCAAATCAAAACAACTTTGAGATATCATCTTACACCGTTCAGAATGGCTAAAATCAAAAACACCAAGGATAGCCTTTGCTGGAGAAGTTCTGGAGAAAGGGGTACCCTCTTCCATTGCTGGTGGGAATGCAAACTTGTGCAACCACTTTGGAAATCAGTGTGGCGGTTTCTCAGAAAAATTGGGATCAACCTACCCCTGGACCCAGCAAAACTACTCTTGGGAATATACCCAAGAGATCCCTTATCATATGACAAAAGCATTTGTTCAACTATGTTCATAGCAGCATTATTTGTAATAGCCAGAACCTGGAAGCATCCTAGATGTCCTTCAATGGAAGAATGGATGAAGAATGTGTAGTATATATAAACATTAGAGTACTACTCTGCAGTAAAAAACAATGACTTCTCGAATTTGGCATGCAAACGGATGGAAATAGAAAATACTATCCTGAGTGAGGTAACCCAGACCCAAAACGAAGATCATGGGATGTACTCACTCATACTTGGTTTCTAACCATGGATAAGGGGCCACTGAGTCTATAATTTGTGGTCCTAAAGAAGCTAAACAAGAGGGCAAACCCAAGGAAAAACATATAGTTATCCTCCTGGCTATGGTAAATAGACAAGATTGCCGGGCAAAAATTTGGAATCTTGGGGGTAGTGTCGTATGGGGTTAAGGGGAGATGGGGAGAGAAAAGTGTGAAGGAGAGGATGAGGGTAACTTGGGGAAACGGGATGATTGGGGATATCGGAAGTTTGGATAGGGGAGCAGGGAAACTCATATCTTAGTTAAGGGAACCACATAAGGGTTGGCAAGAGACTTGAAATTGGGGTGGCTACCAGATGACCAGGGCAATGTCCCCAGTTAGTTCGTTGGGCACCTGAGGATAGGGAACCTGAAATAAACCTATCCTATAGCCATACTGATGAATATCTTGCATCTCACCATAGAACATTCTTCTAGCGATGGATGGAGATAGAGACAGAGACCCACACTGGAGCACCAGACTGTGCTCCCAAGGTCCTAATGAGGAGCAGAAGGTGGAAGAACATGTACAACGAAGTCAGGACCACGAGGGGTGCACCCACCCACTAAGACAATTGGGCCGATCTATTGGGAGCTCACCCAAGCCAGCTGGACTGTGACTGAAAAAGCATGGGATAAAACCGGACTCTCTGAACATGGCAGACAATGAGAGCTGACAAGAGCCCAAGGACAATGGCATGGGGTTTTGATCCTACTTCATGTTCTGGGTTTGTGGGAGCCTAGAGAGTTTGGATGTTCAACTTCCTAGATCTGGATGGAGGGGGGAGGACCTTGGACTTTCCACAGGGCAGGGAACCCTGACTGCTCCTGGGACAGGAGAGGGAGGAGACGAGTGGTGGGGGGAGAGGTAGAGGGGTGGAAGGAGCAGGGAAATGGGAGGCGGGGAGGAGGCGGAAAATTTTTTTTCAATAAAAAAAGGTCATATACCTATGGACATCTGATTTCCAACAAAGAAGCAAAAATTATACATTGGAAAAATAAAGCATCTTGAACTGGATGTCAGCATGTAGAAGAATGTAAAGAGATCCATATTTATCACCCTGCACAAAACTCAAGTCCAAATGATCAAAGACCTCAATATGAAATAAGTATACTGAACCTGATAGAAAATTGGAAATAATTTCTATTGCATGGTACATGCGGCAAGTCCCAGAACAGAATAACAACAGCACAATATACAACACACAATTAATAAATGGGTCCACATGAAACTGAAGTTTCTCTAAGGCAAAGGACACCATCAATAGGTCAAAATGTCAGTGTATAGAATGGGACAAGATCTTCACCAAACCAACATCCGACAGAGGCCTGATGTCCAAAATATATAGAGAACTCAAGAAACTAGGTATCAACCAAACAAATAGTCCAAGTAAATAAATGGGGTGCAGATATAAGCAGAAAATTCTCAACAGAAGAATCTCAAATGACTGAAAAACACTTGAGATGTTTAACATTCTTAGTCATCAGAGAAATGCAAATCAAACTGACTCTGAGATTCAATCTTATACCTGTCAGAATGGCTGAGAATAAAAACACAAGGGGCAATCTGAAGAGGACGTGGAACAAGGGAACACTCCTCCATTGCTGGTGGGAGTGAAAACTTTTCTAGCCACTTTGGAAGTCAGTGTGGTGATTCCTCAGAAAACTGGGGATCAACCTACCACAAGCCTCAGCTGTACTGCTCTTGGGCATATACCCAGAGGATGCTAATCATACCACAAGGACACTTGTTTAATTATGTTCATGGCAGTTTTATCTGTAATATTGAAAACCTGGAAACAATCTTCATGTCCCTCTACTGAGGAATGGATAAGGAAAATGTGGTTCATTTAGACACTGGGATTATTACTCAGCTGTTAAAAACAAGGATACAAGGAAATTTGAAAGCAAGTAGATGAAACTAGAAAAAAAATCATCGGGAGTGAGGTAACCCAGGCTGATAAAGACACACATGGCATGTACTCACACATAGTGAATATTAGCTGTAAATAAAGGCTAACTATACTAGAACCCACAGACCCATAGAGACTAGTTAACAAGAGAGCTCATGGCGGGTGGAGGGGCTACGGGGGCACATGAATCTCCCTGGGAAGGGGAAACAGAAGAGATTTCTTGAGTGCACTGAGAGCAGGTGAAGATGGGAACTTGAGCAATCAGGTTGGGGGAGGTAAGAGGAGGGAGAGTGCTGAAGGGGTTGGCTAGGGGTGGCATTTTGGGGTTGGCGCTGATGACTCTCCCAGGAGTCTATGTGGAGGATCCCATCGTAGACTCCTAGCAACAGTGGATAAGTAGCCTGAACTGGCTGTCTCAAGTGACCAGATTAGTGCTTGGCCCAATTGTCATCAGAGAGGTGTTATCAACAACTTATGGAGGCAGATGCAGAGACCCACAGCCAAACATTAGATGGAGTCTGGAAATCCTGCAGAGGAGGAGGAGAAAGATGTGTAGGAGCCAGCGTGATCAAGGACACCATGGGAATGCTCACCCAGTCAACTAATTTGGGTTCATAAGGGTTCGCAGAGACTGAACCGACAACCAGGGAGCCTGCATGGGACCTACATTGGCACTCTGCATATTCTACAGTTGTGTGACTCCTAATAGCGGGAACAGGGTCTGTCTCCGACTCTTATACTGGCTTCTGGGATCCTACTTCTCATACTGGGTCGCCCTGCCCACCCTTAATACAGGGGAGGTGCTCAGTCGTACTGCAACTTGATATGTCATGTTTTATTGATAATGCTAGGAGACCTGCTCTTTCCTGGATGGAGACTGAAGAGGAGGGGATTCAGGGGTGGAATGAGGGGTGGAATGAGAGAGAGGACTATGGGGAGAAGGTAAGGATGTAAAATAAATAGATAAAAAAAGAGGTCGAGGCAGAAACTGTCATCCCCTCAAACATAATACATGTTACATTTTGCAAACTGAACACGTTATATTTAGGAATAAATAAATAAATATATATATATATATATACATATATATATATTTTATATGCATGTGATAGCAGTGAAAAGAGAGATCATTTTCTGAAGGAGACTGGGGAGGAGTATATGGGAGGCTTTGAAGGGAGGGAAGGGAAGGGAGAAAACTTGTAATTATATTATAATTTCAAAGGAATAAAAAGAGGTGGAGGCAGGAGGATCTTGAGTTCCAGGGCGACTTGGGCCTCATATTTAGGGGCTGTGGAGAAGCATCAGTTGATAAGAGCATTTATAACCCTTCCAGACGATTGGAGTTCCATTCTCTGCACCACAGGGCGCCTCACAATCATTTGTAGCTCCAATTCCAGGTGATCTGACACCCTTTTCTAGCTTCCTTGGGTACCAAGCAAACTTGTAGGGCAAAATACCCATACACATTAAAAAAACTGTGAAGAGTTAATATCACTATCTGATTTAATATCACTGTATACAGGTGTCGTAAAGTGCTATGTCTATATCAAAGTTGCAGCAATTGGCACAGATCCAATGATTGAAAGGATAGAACCCAGCTTGGCTTCACTGAGCGAATTACCAATCCCATGCAGCAGTGCAGGATTCTCGCACTCAGAGTGACGACTGGGGGCGTGTCCTCCGAGGGCGGGGTCGCTCTGCAGGGTGGTGGGCCAGCAGCTGTAGAACCTAGGCTCAGGGAGCTGGGGGTCCCTGGTGAGCGAGGGCCATGCGGCCTTGCCATGCGATGGAACAGGCAAAGATGGCAGAGGAGAGGCTGGAGACCGCCGCGGAGCACGAGCAGATCCTGAGGGAGATCTAGAGCACAGACATGGCCTGTATCTGGCCCATGCTCAGGTACCGGGGCGGGGCCAGGGCCAGCGGGAGCAGGCAGAGTGCAGTAGCTGGCAGAGGGGAGAGCCCGTGGTGTCCCGCATCCTGGTCTAGGCTCTGCTGGGAGCCTGTCTGGAGAGAGGGTGAGGCTTGGCTCTGTTGGGCCACAGCTACTTTCGGGCAGTAGCTCTTCAGTCAGGTGTGGGCGCCATCTCTGCATGCAGGGATGAGAGCATCCTGGTGATGTCATTCCTGGGGGAGAGTTCTCCCACCTTCTTTCACCTGAGAGCTCTGTTCGTGAGGACAACCTCACCCAACTGCAGCCCCGGGACCTTGCCAGCTCCTGGACCTGCTCCTTCTCCCTGCCCTACCTCCTTCTCTGAGATCTTCCACCAGCATTGCCTGTGGACCCATCAGAATGGACCTGGTTAATTACCTTGCACTTGTTACACAGAGCAGAAGGCATTGTGCGAATTGCTGTGCTAATACCACTATGGAAGCCATTGAGCAGTCCTACCGCTGGGACACAGTTACTGTTGTCCAGTAGCAGAGGTCGTGGGGAAGTGAAGTGACTTGTCCAAGGTCACGGGGGAGGGAAACTGGGTTTCTAGTTCCCATCCCAGACTCTGCCTCCCTGGTCCTAGTCCTTGTCCTCCTCCTAGTCTTCCTAGTCCTCCTTGTCCTTGTCCTCCTCCTCCTCCTACTTCTCCTCCTCCTCCTCTTCCTTTTTTTGTGGCACTGGGAATAGAACCCAGTGTGCAAGGCAAGCTCTTTTCCACTCAACTGTGCCCAGCCCACAGATTCTTCACTACTTTGGTTCTGCCTTAGTTGGGGATTACCATATGCTATACTTCCTGTTGAAAATTGTCCACCAAGACCAATTTTGAATCCCCGCAGTTTCCTGGTGTCCTAGAACCAGTTCCTCCTGGTCCTTTCCTGTGGCGCTTTCAGGTCTCCCTTCAGTCTGAATGGAAAATTGCTTTACCAGTCCCTGCACAGCATTGGGTCCGCATTCCTCCCTCCAGAAGGCATCACTAATCATTTCATGGGGAGACTTGTCCCAGGAAAGAGTGACCGAAGGCCCGGGACCTTTGCTTTTAGCTTTACTTGCACAGCTTTCTTCTCCAGGCTCCATTGTTAGTTTCAAGCAAGTTTTCTCAGTGTCCTATCTCCTGGAAATAACTGTCCTTAGTCATCTGTACCTCGATCTCCTTTTCCTTTTTTTTTTTCTTTTCTGGTGCTAAAGTTTGAACTAGATAAAGCAACAATGCTTTACCACTGAGTTGAACCCCCAGTGGCCTTTTAGCTCTCCGCCCCGCATTTTTTTTTTGCCAGTTCTTTCACACAATTGCTCCCCTGTCCTCTTTGTATCATAATCATGCTCCTCTCATTCTCTGTTTTCTTGTGTTGTGGAAGGCCAGTGATTTTCATTTCATAGTCCTTTATAAAAGCCCAGGGACCTTCACTAATCCTCTCCTAAATGTGTGGCTATTACTGTTTGGCTTTCAGTGACGGGAAATGTTCTGTTCTCATCTGTTAGGAAATCTGGCTGCTGAATTGAGTATTTAGGACCAAAGTTTAGGCAGGATTCCTTATCATAGCAGCATCAGTGTTGTCTTGAGTTGCTTGTGGTTTGCAGTTGCTGTTGTTTTGTACAATAAATAACTTAGGTAGTACCATAAATTTAGTTTACTGTGATTAATATGTTAATCCTCGGTGTAAAACATTTTAATTTTTTACATGGTAGATGTAGTTTCCTGTATCCCAGGCTGTGATCATACTTCCCGGATAGTTGAGAAAACCCTTGAACTTCTCAACTTCATCAAATGCACACTTCCTAAGTGCCGGGATTACCGTCTAGGACCACTGTGCTTAGTCTTATGCCATGCTCGGGATTGTACCTATGGCTTGCTGCCTATTAGGTGAACATCCCATTAATTGAGCCACGTGTCTAGCACTAGTAATGTATTTGTAGCAACTGGATTTTGGTGTTTAATTTTCTTGCCTCTTGGCTTTAGTAATGTATATGTTATAATTTAAACATGTTATGCATTCTTCCCAGATTTTCTCATTATTATTACTGAACTCTTTTTCTTCTGGTTCTGTGCTTGTGCATGAATTACGAAGCCTTTTACTTTATGGGAACATTGTTAAGTAGCAACATAAAAGAAAGTTCAGGAACTATCACATGACCCTATATGATTTAGTTGTTTTTCATGACTATATTATTAGAGGATTTGGATTAAATTTTTTACAATTTATTTCATTTTCATTGGTGACCTGACCGGCGGTGGTGGAAGCAGCCCTGGACAGGGAACTCTGAAGTTCCTCATACCCCACCCTATACTCCCTGGGCTCCCTGCAGGTGCTCTACACCCTGCATACTGCCTCTCTCTTCTTGTCCCACCCAGCTTGCACCCAGAAACCTTCTTCCTTCTGCCCCCTTTAATCTTTGGGCACATAACACCATCCAGCTCAGTCTGTCTGGCGCTGGGGGCACATCCTCAGGGCAAGTAGGCAGGCGAGTCTTCCTTTGTTTCTCCAGCCTGCCTGCACCAAGAAAAGTAAGGCCTTTGTTTACAAACTACCCAACCTACAGGGAGATCTGATCTAGGCACCAGGAGAGACAACAGCGGGGTGAGTTTGTGACCTGACCAGCGGCGGCGGAAGCAGCCCTGGACAGGGAACTCTGAAGTTCCTCATCCCCCACCCTATACTCCCTGGGCTCCCTGCAGGGGCTCTACACCCTGCATACTGCCTCTCTCTTCTTGTCCCACCCAGCTTGCACCCAGAACCCTTCTTCCTTCTGCCCCCTTTCCTCTTTGGGCACATAACACCATCCAGCTCTGTCTGTTTGGCGCTGGGGGCAAATCCTCAGGGCAAGTAGGCAGGCGAGACTTCCTTTGTTTCTCCAGCCTGCCTGCACCAAGCAAGGTAAGACCTTTGTTTACAATCTACCCAACCTGCATGGAGATCTGATTTAGGCACCAGGAGAGACAGCAGCAGGGTGAGTTTGTGACCTGACCGACGGCGGAGGAAGCAGCCCTGGACAGGGAACTCTGAAGTTCCTCATCCCCCACCCTATACTCCCTGGGCTCCCTGCAGGGGCTATACACCCTGCATACTGCCTCTCTCTTCTTGTCCCACCCAGCTTGCACCCAGAACCCTTCTTCCTTCTGCCCCCTTTCCTCTTTGGGCACATAACACCATCCAGCTCAGTCTGTCTGGCGCTGGGGGCACATCCTCAGGGCAAGTAGGCAGGCGAGACTTCCTTTGTTTGTCCAGCCTGCCTTCACCAAGCAAAGTAAGGCCTTTGTTTACAAACTACCCAACCTACAGGGAGATCTGATCTAGGCACCAGGAGAGACAACAGCGGGGTGAGTTTGTGACCTGACCAGCGGCGGTGGAAGCAGCCCTGGACAGGGAACTCTGAAGTTCCTCATCCCCCACCCTATACTCCCTGGGCTCCCTGCAGGGGCTCTACACCCTGCATACTGCCTCTCTCTTCTTGTCCCACCCAGCTTGCACCCAGAACCCTTCTTCCTTCTGCCCCCTTTAATCTTTGGGCACATAACACCATCCAGCTCAGTCTGTCTGGCGCTGGGGGCACATCCTCATGGCAAGTAGGCAGGCGAGACTTCCTTTGTTTCTCCAGCCTGCCTGCACCAAGCAAAGTAAGGCCTTTGTTTACAAACTACCCAACCTACAGGGAGATCTGATCTAGGCACCAGGAGAGACAACAGCGGGGTGAGTTTGTGACCTGACCAGCGGCGGCGGAAGCAGCCCTGGACAGGGAACTTTGAAGTTCCTCATCCCCCACCCTATACTCCCTGGGCTCCCTGCAGGGGCTATACACCCTGCATACTGCCTCTCTCTTCTTGTCCCACCCAGCTTGCACCCAGAACCCTTCTTCCTTCTGCCCCCTTTAATCTTTGGGCACATAACACCATCCAGCTCAGTCTGTCTGGCGCTGGGGGCACATCCTCAGGGCAAGTAGGCAGGCGAGACTTCCTTTTTTTCTCCAGCCTGCCTGCACCAAGAAAAGTAAGGCCTTTGTTTACTAACTACCCAACCTACAGGGAGATCTGATCTAGGCACCAGGAGAGACAACAGCGGGGTGAGTTTGTGACCTGACCAGCGGCGGCGGAAGCAGCCCTGGACAGGGAACTCTGAAGTTCCTCATACCCCACCCTATACTCCCTGGGCTCCCTGCAGGGGCTCTACACCCTGCATACTGCCTCTCTCTTCTTGTCCCACCCAGCTTGCACCCAGAACCCTTCTTCCTTCTGCCCCCTTTCCTCTTTGGGCACATAACACCATCCAGCTCTGTCTGTCTGGCGCTGGGGGCAAATCCTCAGGGCAAGTAGGCAGGCGAGACTTCCTTTGTTTCTCCAGCCTGCCTGCACCAAGCAAGGTAAGACCTTTGTTTACAATCTACCCAACCTGCATGGAGATCTGATCTAGGCACCAGGAGAGACAGCAGCAGGGTGAGTTTGTGACCTGACTGACGGAGGCGGAAGCAGCCCTGGACAGGGAACTCTGAAGTTCCTCATCCCCCACCCTATACTCCCCGGGCTCCCTGCAGGGGCTATACACCCTGCATACTGCCTCTCTCTTCTTTTCCCACCCAGCTTGCACCCAGAAACCTTCTTCCTTCTGCCCCTTTCCTCTTTGGGCACATAACACCATCCAGCTCTGTCTGTCTGGCGCTGGGGGCAAATCCTCAGGGCAAGTAGGCAGGCAAGACTTCCTTTGTTTCACCAGCCTGCCTGCACCAAGCAAGGTAAGACCTTTGTTTACAATCTACCCAACCTGCATGGAGATCTGATCTAGGCACCAGGAGAGACAGCAGCAGGGTGAGTTTGTGACCTGACCGGCGGCGGCAGAAGCAGCCCTGGACAGGGAACTCTGAAGTTCCTCATCCCCCACCCTATACTCCCTGGGCTCCCTGCAGGGGCTCTACACCCTGCATACTCCCTCTCTCTTCTGTCCCACCCAGTTTGCATCCAGAACCCTTCTTCCTTCTGCCCCCTTTCCTCTTTGGGCACATAACACCATCCAGCTCAGTCTGTCTGGCACTGGTGGCAAATCCTCAGGGCAAGTAGGCAGGCGAGACTTCCTTTGTTTCACCAGCCTGCCTGCACCAAGCAAGGTAAGGCCTTTGTTTACAAACTACCCAACCTGCATGGAGATCTGATCTAGGCACCAGGAGAGACAGCAGCGGGGTGAGTTTGTGACCTGACTGGTGGCAGTGGAAGCAGCCCTGGACAGGGAACTCTGAAGTTCCTCACCCCCACCCTATACTCCCTGGGCTCCCTGCAGGGGCTCTACACCCTGCATACTGCTTAATCTTCTTGTCCCACCCAGTCTGCATCCAGAACCCTTCTTCCTTCTGCCCCCTTTCCTCTTTGGGCACTTAACACCACCCAGCCCAGTCTGTCTGGCGCTGGGGGCAAATCCTCAGGGCAAGTAGGCAGGCGAGACTTCCTTTGGTTCACTGGCCTGCCTGCACCAAGCAAGGTAAGGTCTTTGTTTACGAACTACCCAACCTGCACGGAGATCTGATCTTGGCACCAGGAGAGCAATCAGTGGGAGAGCTAATCTGGGTACCAGGAGAGCCGTCTTTGGGCACGGAGATCTGATATTGGTACCAGGAGAGACATCACTGGAGCACCAGGAGAGCTATCACTGCAGGGTGCCATCACTGGGAAAGTACATCAGTAGGAAAGGAGACCTGATCCGGTAAAAGAAGACCCATAGGGGAGCATTCGGAGAAAGAGATGGGCAGGCGCCAATGCAAGAATTCACCCAGCAATCTGAAAAACTATATGAAACCACCAGAACCCAGCGACCTCACAACAGGACGACATGAACAACTTAATCATGAAGAAGTAGATAAAATTGACTTTATGAAAGTGATTGACGCCCATAAACAGCATGTAAAAAATGCCCTTATAGAAATGGATGAGAAGTATAACAGAAAGTTTGAAGAATTGAGTAAAGCAGTGAATGATACCCTAGGAAACCAAGGAAAAACAATCAAACAAATAGTGGAAACAGTTCAAGACTTAAAAACTGAAATGGAGGCAAAGAAGAAAACACAAACAGAAGGCCAGCTGGACAGGGAAAATATAGGTAAATGAATAGAGACTACAGAAGCAAGCATAACCAACAGAATACAAGAGATAGAAGAAAGAATCTCAGATTCTGAAGATACCATAGAGAAAATAAACACGCTGATCAAAGAAAACAGCAAGGCCAACAAATTCTCATCACAAAACATTCAGGAAATATGGGACACAATAAAAAGGCCAAACCTAAGAATAATAGGAATAGAAGAAGGAGAAGAAGCGCAGCTCAACGGTCCAGAAAATATATTTAAGAAAATTATAGAAGAAAACTTTCCCTACCTAAAGAAAGATATACCTAAGAAGTTTCAAGAAGCATACAGAACACCGAATAGGCTGGATCGAAAAAAAAAATCCTCTCGCCATATAATAATCAAAACACAAAGCATACAGAATAAAGAAAGAATACTAAGAGCAGCAAAGGAAAAAGGCCAAGTTACTTATAAAGGTAAACCTATCAGACTTACACCTGACTTCTCTATGGAAACCATGGAACACAGAAGGTCCTGGATAGATGTACTGCAGAAACTAAGAGACCATGGATGCAAGCCCAGACAACTATACCCAGCCAAGCTTTCGTTCACTATAAATTGGGAAAACAAAATTTTCCAGGATGAAAACAAATTTAAACAATACGTAGCCACAAATCCAGCCTTACAGAAAGGAATAGAAGGAAAATCACTAATCAAGGAGTCCAACAATGACCACAGCAACTCAGACATCTATAGACCCTTTACCAGCACACCTCAAAGAAGGGAAACACACAAAATCTACTACTAAAAAAAATGACCGGAGTTAACAACCACTGGTCATTAATATCACTTAACGTCAATGGACTCAACTCACCTATAAAAAGGCACAGACTAAGAGATTGGATACGAAAACAGGATCCAAATTTCTGCAGTTTACAAGAAACACACCTCAACCACAGACAGACACCTACTCAGAGTAAAGGGCTGGGATAAGGCTTATCAAGTAAATGGACCTAGGAAACAAGTAGGTGCGGCCATACTAAATTCTAACAAAGTTGACTTCAAACTTAAATCAATCAGAAGAGATAGAGAGGGACATTTTCTACTCATAACAGGAACAATTCATCAGGATGAAATCTCAATCCTGAATATCTATGCCCCTAATATAAAAGCACCCACGTACGTAAAAGAAACATTGTTAAAACTCAAGGCAGCCATCAAACCGCACACATTAATAGTAGGAGACTTTAATACTCCTCTCTCACCAATGGACAGGTCAATTAGACAGAAACCTAACAGAGAAATAAGAGAATTAATTGAGGTAATGAATCAAATGGACTTAACAGACATCTATAGAATATTCCACCCAAATAGGAAAGAATATACCTTCTTCTCTGCAGCTCATGGAACCTTCTCAAAAATCGACCACATATTCGGTAACAAAGCAAACATTCACAGTTATAAAAATATATTAATAACCACCTGTATCTTATCAGGTCACCATGGATTAAATCTAGAATTCAGCAACAATGCTGCCCCCAGAAGCCTACAAACTCATGGAAAATGAATAGTCAACTACTCAACCATACCTGGATTAAGGAAGAAATAAAGAAAGAAATTAAAGTCTTCCTTGAAGACAATGAAAATAAAGAAACAACATACTCAAACCTATGGGACACTATGAAAGCAGTCCTGAGAGGAAAGTTCATAGCACTAACTGCCCACTTAAAGAAAACAGAGAAAGCACACATTGGAGACTTAACAGCCCACCTGAAAGCTCTAGGAAAAAAAGAAGCAGACTCACCTAGAAGGGGTAGAAGACTGGAAATAATCAAACTGAGGGCTGAAATCAACAAAATAGAGACACAGAAAACAATTGAAAGAATCAATGAATCAAAAAGCTGCTTCCTGGAGAAAATCAACAAGATTGATGAACCCCTATCCAAACTAATCAAACGGCAGAGAGAGAATTTGCAAATTAATAAGATCAGAAATGAAAAGGGAGACATAACCACAGACACAGAGGAAATTCAGAGAATCATTAGATCTTACTACAAAAGCCTGTATGCCACAAAACTGGAAAATGTAAAAGAAATGGACAATTTTTTAGATAAATACCATATACCAAAGTTAAACCAGGACCAGGTGAACAACCTAAATAGACCTGTTAGTCGTGAAGAATTAGAAGTGGTTATCAAAAACCTCCCTTCCAAAAAAAGTCCAGGACCAGATGGTTTCAAGGCGGAATTCTACCAGAACTTCCAAGAAGACCTAATACCTATACTCCTTAAGGTATTTCACTATATAGAAACAGAAGAGTCATTGCCAAATTCCTTTTATGAAGCTACAGTAACTCTGATACCAAAACCACACAAAGACCCAACCAAGAAAGAGAATTACAGGCCAATCTCACTCATGAACATCGACGCAAAAATCCTCAACAAAACTCTGGCAAACCGAATCCAAGAACACATTAGAAAAATTATCGATTATGATCAAGTAGGCTTCATACCAGAGATGCAGGGCTAGTTTAACATACGCAAATCTATCAATGTAATCCATCATATAAATAAACTGAAATAAAAAAACCATATGATCGTTTCATTAGACGCTGAAAAAGCATTTGACAAAATTCAACATCCCTTTATGATAAAAGTCTTGGAGAGATTAGGGATACAAGGGTCATACCTAAATTTAATTAAAGCTATATACAGCAAGCCGACAGCATATATCAAATTAAATGGAGAGAAACTTAAAGCCATCCCACTAAAATCAGGAACACGCCAAGGCTGTCCACTATCTCCACACCTCTTCAATATAGTTCTCGAAGTTTTAGCAATAGCAATAAGACAACATAAGGGGATAAAGCGGATTCAAATTGGAAAGGAAGAAGTTAAACTTGCATTATTTGCAGATGTTATGATAGTGTACATGAGCGACCCCAAAATCTCCACCAAAGAACTCCTACAGCTGATAAACGCCTTTAGTAATGTGGCAGGATACAAGATCAACTCCAAAAAATCAGTCGCCCTATTATACACAAAGGATATGGAAGCAGAGAGGGAAATAAGAGAATCATCACCTTTCACGATAGCCACAAACAGCATAAAATATCTTGGGGCACTCTAACCAAGAAAGTGAAAGATCTATTTGACAAGAACTTCAAGGCATTGAAAAAAGAAATTGAAGAGGATATCAGAAAATGGAAGGATCTCCCTTGCTCTTGGATTGGGAGGATCAACATAGTAAAAATGGCAATTCTTCCAAGGGCAATTTATATATTCAATGCAATCCCCATTAAAATCCCATCAAAATTCTTCACAGATCTTGAAAGGACAATAATCAACTTTATATGGAGAAACAAAAAACCCAGGATAGCCAAAACAATCTTATATAATAAAGGAACTTCTGGAGGCATTAACATCCCTAACTTCAAACTCTATTACAGAGCTACAGTAATGAAAACAGCGTGGTACTGGCATAAAAACAGAGCAGTCGACCAATGTAATCATATAGAGGACCCGGATTTTAACCCACAAACGTATGAACAACTAATTTTCGATTAAGGAGCTAAAAGTATACAATGGAAGAAAGAAAGCATCTTCAACAAATGGTGCTGGCACAATTGGATGTCAACCTGTAGAAGAATGAAAATAGACCCATATCTATCACCATGCACAAAACTCAAGCCCAAAGGGATCAAATACCTCAATATCAATCTGAACACACTGAACCTGATAGAAGAGAAAATGGGAAGTACCCTACAACATATGGGCACAGGAGATCGCTTCCTATGTATAACCCCAGCAGCACAGACATTAAGGGCAACATTGAATAAATGGGACCTCCTGAAACTGAGAAGCTTCTGTAAAGCAAAGGACACTGTCATTAAGACAAAAAGGCAGCCTACTGACTGGGAGAAGATCTTCACCAACCCCGCTACAGACAAAGGTCTGATCTCCAAAATATATAAAGAACTCAAGAAACTAGACTTTAAAAGGATAATTAACCCAATTAAAAAAAGGGGGCACTGAACTGAACAAAGAATTCTCATCAGAAGAAGTTAAAATGGCCAAAAGATACTTAAGGTCATGCTCAACCTCCTTAGCAATCAGAGAAATGCAAATCAAAACAACTTTGAGATATCATCTTACACCTGTCAGAATGGCTAAAATCAAAAACACCAAGGATAGCCTTTGCTGGAGAGGTTGTGGAGAAAGGGGTACCCTCATCCATTGCTGGTGGGACTGCAAACTTGTGCAACCACTTTGGAAATCAGTGTGGCGGTTTCTTAGAAAAATTGGGATCAACCTACCCCTGGACCCAGCAATAGCACTCTTGGGAATATACCCAAGAGATGCCCTATCATATGACAAAAGCATTTGTCCAACTATGTTCATAGCAGCATTATTTGTAATAGCCAGAACTTGGAAGCAACCTAGATGCCCTTCAATAGAAGAATGGATGAAGAAAGTATGGAATATATATACATTAGTGTACTACTCTGCGGTAAAAAACAATGACTTCTCGAATTTTGCATGCAAATGGATGGAAATAGAAAATACGATCCTGAGTGAGGTAACCCAGACCCAAAAAGAAGATCATGGGATGTACTCACTCATAATTGGTTTCTTGCCATGCATAGGGGCCACTGAGTCTATAATTTGTGATCCTAAAGAAACTAAACAAGAGGGTAAACCCAAGGAAATACATATAGATATCCTCCCAGCTATGGGAAATAGACAAGATTGATGGGCAAAAAAATGGGAATCTTGGGGTGTGGGGTGGGATGGGGATGAGGGGAGATGGGGAGAGAAAAGTGTGAAGGAGAGGATGAGGGGAACTGGGGGAATCGGGGTGATTGGGGGTAAAGGAAGGTTGGATGGGGGAGCAGGGAAACTCATACCTTAGTTAAGGGAGCCACCTAAGGGTTGGCAAGAGACTTGAACCTGGAATGGCTACCAGAAGCCCAGGGCAATGACCCCAGTTAGTTCATTGGGGCACCTGAGGATAGGGAACCTGAAATGAACCTATCCTATAATCATACTGATGAATATCTTGCATATCGCCATAGAACCTTCATCTAGCAATGGATGGAGAGAGAGACAGAGACCCACACTGGAGCACCGGACTGAGCTCCCAAGGTTATAATGAGGAGCAGAAGAAGAGAGAACATGAACAAAGAAGTCAGGACCATGAGGGGTGCACCCTACCACTGAGACAGGGGGGCCGATCTATTGGGAGCTCACCAAGGCCAGCTGGACTGCTACTGAAAAAAAAACATGGGATAAAACCAGACTCTCTGAATGTGGTGGACAATGAGAGGTGACGAGAGACCAAGGAGAATGGCACAGGAACTTTCATCTGGTGATGGATCGAGAGAGAGACAGAGACCCAATTTGGATCAACCTTCTGAGCTCTTAAGGTCCAAATGAGGAGCAGAAGGAGGGAGAACATGAGCAAGGAAATCAAGGCCACGGGGCGTGCACCCACCCACTGTGACAGTGGAACTGATCTATTGGGAGCTCTCCAAGGACAGCTGGACTGGGACTGAATAAGCATGGGTTGAAACTGGACTCTCTGTACAAGGCGGAGAATGAAGGCTGATGAGAAGCCAAGGACAATGGCACTAGGTTTCAATCCTAATACATGAACTGGCTTTGTGGGAGTGTAGCCTGTTTGGATGCTCACCTTCCTGGACCTAGATAGAAGTGGGAGGACCTTGGTCTTCCTGTAGAGCAGGGAATTTGGACTGCTCTTCAGTATTGAGAGGGAGGGGGAGTGGACTAGGGGGAGGAGATGTAGAGTGGGGATAGGGGGAGGGGAGTGGGGGAGGGGCAATATGTGTGAGGAGGGGGAGGGAAATGGGAAAAGGGGAGCAGTTGGAATATTTAAGTAAAAAAGAATTAAAAAAAATACAATTTATTTCATTTTCATTGGTGTTTTGTCTGCATATATGTTTGTGTGACAGAGTCATAAGCCCTGGAACTGGAGTTACAGACAGGCTTGGGTGCTGGGAATTGAACCTGGGTTCTCTGAAAGAGCAGCCAGTACTCTTTTAAATATTTATTTATTTATTATGTGTAGTAGGAGCTGTGGGCTGTGTTGCTGCCGCCCTAGCTCCTGGTCACCTGGCTAGCTTTCCCCCGAAATAACAACACACAAACTGTATTCTTTTAAACACTTCTTGGCCCATTATATCTAGCCTCTTCTCGGCTAACTCTCGCACCTGGACTAGCCCATTTCTAATAATGTGTGTAGCACCCCAAGGTGCGCTTACCGGCAAGATTCTAGCCTACGTAGATCCTGGGGTGGAGCTTCAAGCATCTGCCCCAGAGAGCAGAGCTAAGGTGTATGAGCTCACTTCCTCTTCCTCCCAGCATTCTGTTCTGTTTACTCCAACGACCTATGTTCTAACCTATGAGGGCCAAGCAGTTTCTTTGTTTTTAACCAATGACCTTACTCCATCATTTCCCCTTTTTCTGTTTAAACAAAAACAAAGGAAGGCTTTAACTTTAACTAGCTAAATTACATAGAACAAAACAGTTATCAAGTAAGCATTACAATATTTACATCTATTTTATCTTTATCATAACTAAGGAAATCTATAACTATAACTAACTATTCTTCAACTCCATCAAAGACTCCAGAAAGATACAATATTACCTAATCAACCAAGAAATAAGCAGCTTTCAAACTCTAGAAATGACAGAGACATCTCGCTGCCATGACAGTCACCCATAGTTTCTCTGTACCATTGGGGCATCCATCTTTGGCCTACAGGCCCATAGCTTCCAGCAGACATTTCCATGAAGCAGGAAATTTCAAAGGCAGTTCAGTCACTATCTGCTATGTCCTACAGGATGTCTCACAGACTCTTTCATGAATCAGGAACCCTGAAAGCTCATCTCACCTTTAGGCAAGTTCAGCAGGCATCTATCTGCAGGTTATTTGTGTCCAGTTTATGCAACAGTCCAGGCAAGAGCAGTTTCTTGCCGAAATGGCTATCAAACTCCATAAGGATCCTCTTCGATGCCCATTTTCTTCTTGAAGTAGATTGGTGCTGCCAGTAGCAGAGTGTCTCATTATCATGAAAAGTCCTAAGTTATTTAATCATTAAATAGCATATTCTGTAGTCTTTGAAATATATGAAGAATGTCAATCTAAAATATATCTATGTACATCTAGAAAATCTAACATGACTACAAACATTACTATTATAGATAACTTCATTAACAGCTTATATACATAACATTTTTACATGAGCTACACATAACAACACCTTAATCAATATCAGAAATAAATATACATATAACAAATTGACCTTAAATTTAAATCACTGAAGCAAAATCCATATCAATGCAAATTATTCATACCTATATTATATCCCCCTTTAAATGTAAAAGAACATTTAAAAACAATATTTGGGAATATGGACGCAGTTATTTCTCTCCAAACTGCTTCCTGCTGAATGGGGCCGCTGTCATTCAGGTCTTTTACGGGATAACCTGTCCGCTAGTTTCATCTCAGTTGGCAGTTGAGCGAAGCAATTTTTTGAGGGTATTCACAGCAACCATTCAGGAGGGCGTGGTCTATCATACCATGTTGGGGTCGAATAAGCAATTCGCAGGGTGTCATCATCCCGGCTAGCTCAGTTAATAGACCATGAGATTCTTAATCTCAGGGTCTTGGGTTCGAGCCCCACTTTGGGCGCCATTCTGTAGTAGGAGCTGTGGGCTGTGTTCCTGCCGCCCCAGTTCCTGTCGCCTGGCTAGCTTATTCCCCGAAATAACAACACACAAACTGTATCCTTTTAAACACTGCTTGGCCTATTATATCTAGCCTCTTCTCGGCTCACTCACACCTGGACTAGACCATTTCTAAAAATGTGTATAGCACCCCAAGGTGCGCTTACAGGCAAGATTTTAGCCTACTTCCATCCTGGGTCGAGCTTCATTGCATCTGCCCCAGAGAGCAGAGCTAAGGTGTATGAGCTCACATCCTCTTCCTCCCAGCATTCTGTTCTGTTTATTCCAACCACCTATGTACTAACCTATGAGCGCCCAGCAGTTTTTTTTTTATTTTTTAACCAATGACCTTCCTCCATCAATTATGTATACAGAATTCTGCCTGCATGTATTTTTGCATGCTAGAAGGTGGCATGAGATCTCACTAGAGATGGTTGTGAACCACCATGTAGATGCTGGGATTGAACCCAGGTCATCTAGAAGAGCAGTCAGTGCTCTTATCTTCTGAGCCATTTCTCCTCCCGTGCGTGGCCACATGGATCATGCTGTCCTTGAACTTCCAGAAATCTGCCTGCCTTTGCTTCTCCAGATGGGATTAAGGCCTGTACCAATTATTCCCGGCTGAGAGCTTCTTTTGAGGCTGTGGCATAAAAATACAGCTATACTTCAACTCTTGGCTGAAGAAAGTCAATTATCAGAGAGGGCCATCCTCTTCAGTGAAGCTTGAGAAGGTCACATTTAGAACAGTGAGGAGGGAAGGGAAAACCTTCCTAGCTAGCCATATCAGCCTGTCAATCTGGTGATCAATGGGATTAGGATGTCTCTGCCGAATTACCCTCACATCTCAAGTACTAACATTCTTATTCCAAGTAAGTTGTGATCAGTAGCTCTGTTTTTCATTTTTCAAATCCCATGTCCTTATTTCTATGACCAATGACCTTCTTATTTACCACACTATTTAACTAATAATCATTTCTGTATTTTGCTTGGTGGGTCAGAGCAATTGGCATTCACTCTAATTGTACTTAAAATTTTGTTTTTAAAATTTTTACCTTGAATAATAAAATACATTGCCATTTAAAAAAATAGCTTTATACCCAAGTGTTCATGCATGTATCCCAGCACTTGGTTGGTGACAGCAGGAAGACAGGGAGTTAAGAGAGTCATCTTTGGCTACATAGCAAGTTCCAGACCAGCCTGGAGTATACGAAACCCTATCTTTAAGGAGTAGCTTTACTGAGATATAATTCATATGATAGCATATGATCTACATATTGTTTAAAATGTGTAACTACCTAGGTGGTGGTGATGCACACCTTTAATCCCAGCACTCAGGAGGCAGAGGCAGGCAGTTAGTTCCCTGTGGATTCTTTCATAGCCAGGACTGTTTCACAGACAAACCGTGTCTTGAAAAACCAGAAATAAATAAATAAACAAACAAACAAACAAACAAATAAATGTGGAACTGAGTGGCTTGCAGTATATTGGTAGAGTTGTGCAGCACTCACCACAGTCTAATTTAGGACTATTTTACCTTCCCCAAACCAACACATATTCTTTGAGAATCACTGTCCATTATTTGTCTCTCTTCCATGCCATTCTTCCTTTCCTGTTTTGTTTATTTTTTTCAAGGCTCTTCTTGAATAACTTTGAGCTCTAGATCTTTTTGCCCCACCTCATAAATGCTGGAATTACAGTTGTGCACCACCACATTCATCTTCCCACTTGCTGCTGTGGACATCTAGACATTTTGTGTAAATAGATTTATACAGGAATTATTTTTTTGCTACTTACAGAAATGTTTTCAAGGTTTATCCATATGGCTATGTATCTGAATTTATATCTTTTTATTGCTGAATAAAACTCCATTGTATGAATGTACTTGTATCACATTTTATTTGTTCATGAAGGTGGTGCATATTATGATCATTTCCATTTTGGGATTGTTAAGAACAATGTCCTATGTCCTGTTTTTTTGTGTGTCTGTGTGTGTTGACTCATGTTTTCCTTTCTGGAGATTAGAGCAAGCAGTTGTGATCATTGTGCAGCTTCCCTAAGGCAGTCCCAGAATGTTCCAAATTTCCAGTGGTGTAAGGCTGATTTGGTTGTCTGCTTGACTGACATCCCCTTTGCTGAAGGCACTTAGAGCAATGGAGTGTATAGCAGCTGCCAATTAGGAAATCAGATTGCTTCATTCTCCAAGATTTTTACTTATAAAAAAATAGACATCTGAAGAATGTTTAATTTTTATCTTTACTTTTTTTAATTAAGATTTTTTAAAACATACAGTCTCCTCCTTTTACATATCTATCCCCATTCCCATCCCTTCCTCTCCTCCTGCTTCCCTCACCTTCCCCATCCCACTCCCCCATCCAGTCTTCATAAAGGGTAAGGCTTCCTGTGGGGAGTCAAAAAGTCTGACACTTCACCTTGAGGCAGGACCAAGGCTCTCCCCTGAGCAACGTTATCCCTCCAAAAGGAATGTGCTCCTATATGCCAGTTCAAGTACTAGGGATAAAACCTGGTCTTATAGCCTGTGGCCCCACAGACTGCCCAAGCCTTACACTGTCCCCCATATTCAGTGGGCCTAATTTGGTCTTCTGCTGGTTCCCGCGCTGTCAGTCCAGAGTCAGTGAGCTCTCACTAGCTCAGGTCAGCTGTTTCTGTGGGGTACCGGGCGCGACATTATCCCCAACCAACCCAGACCCCTCACGCTACACCCGGGTTTAATTCCAAGCACCTACATGGCAGCTCGCAGCTGTCTGTAACTCCAGTTCAAGAGAATCTGACATCGTTATACCAATGCGCATGAAATAAAGTTAAATAAAGTTAAAAAAAGATAAGTAATGTAGAAACTATGTTGGCTGGAACATTTATTTCTGACTAAGGAAATAATTTAATTGAAATGTCTGTAACTTATCCTGCTCCAGACGAAGATTTTTTTTAAGAGTTTAGATAATGCTCAATAAGTGAGTGATAAATTTAAGCATGTAAGAGATATTTTTACAACTAATTTAGGACTTTAAAATAAAAACTACATATTGAAATATCTAAGCATCTCAAAGGATCTGCCTGTCTCTGCCTCCAGACTATTGAAGGCATGGTATCAGACACCCAGCTTTAGTGGTTTTTGTAATGGTGCATATAGAGTTAGGACTCTGTAAATTGCTACCTACCATTATGTCTTGAAGAGTTAACATGCATCTTGCATTGTACTACATTTGGTTCTTCATTTAGTTATGTGATTTGAGAATAGATTGGTGATTATTCAAAAGCTAAACCAGTAATAATAGCCACAAATAGTTCTAAGTATTTGGGTATTTATGTATTTAGCTTATTTATTTATTTATTTATTTATTTATTTATTTATTTATTTTTTTCGATATCCTTACATAGTCTTCTGTAGTCCAAGCTGGCCTAGAACTCATGCAGTTTAGGATGACGCTTATTACTGCTGCCAATTCCACCTTAATACTGGGGTTATGGGTGCTCATCACCAAACCTGGGATATTTGAATATTTCCATTCTTTTGGAGTTTAAGAATCCATGTAATTGTTATATTGTATGTTAGATAAGTAATGATGTTTTTTTGTGAAAAAGGATGACTTTAATTAAAGTATTGCTTTATATAAAATTTTATAAATTTACTTTGTTGTGTGTATGTGTGTGCATACATTTGTGTGCTTTGTTGTGTGTGTAGAGACAGAGTGCAAGTTTGCGCATATGTTCTCCTGTTCCACCTTCATGTGGATTCTGGTGATTGAATGTAGTTCATTAGGCATGTGCAGCAAGTACTTTTACTTGCTAAGTCATTTTGCTGCCCTCAGTTTACATAGTTTTTTTTATTGTTGTTGTTGTTGTTAAAACTGCAGAAGAATAGACTTTATAGACCTGGTTTTGTAGGAAGTTTTATTGGCCTGATATGATCTCAAGCATGTTTGTTGTTCTGGCATTACAGAGTAGAATACCAGTTCTTCATACATATTCCCTGTCTAGTTTCATTCTTTTTATTGGCAGCATCTGTATTATTGTTATTCTTTTGGATTTTTTGATGCAGGGTTTCTCTGTGTAGTCCTGGCTCTCCTGGAACTTGCTCTGTAGACCAGGCTCTCCTGGAATGCAGAGATCCACCTACCTCTGACTCCCAAGTGCTGGGATTAGAGGCTTGTCTCACCACTCCGGGCAGCATCTGTACTTTTAAAATTTGTATTTTTTTCTATTTTGAAAGTTGTGTCTTTACTTGTTTCTTTACATTTGTGCTTGCCATTTTTAAAAATTCTTCCTCCTATTTCCTGTAATTTAGAACTTTGAAACACACATTGTTTGTTGAAATAGTCAAGTAAGTGAGCAAGCATCATTGCTGTGAAAACAATGTGTTTCCTGGGGAAGCTCTGCTGCGAGTAAACAGTAAACATCGAAAGGTTCTGTATGGAATGTGATCTTGTCAAGCAATATGGATGTATAAAAATAACAGACTCTGGACCTGATTGGTTTCCATATGGACTTTGATTTAAGGAGTGGCTTTTATGGAGCACATTTGGTAATAATAGAGCCGGCCAAATGTTTGGGTTTGTTTGAGGTGAAGGACTTTATGACATTGGTAAAGAAGGGCGGACAGTGGAGACCGTTAGCCTTGGAGAAACAAAGAAGAAGGTGGGGTGAGAACAGCTTTGAGGTCCAGAGGAAATATAATTGAAAGCATTCAGATAGTCACGGTGGTGCAAGCCTGTCATCCCAGAACTTGGGAAGTAGAGGCAGGAGAAACTCAAATTTGTATGCAGCCTGGTCTGTGTATCAAGTTCTAAGGTAGTCTGGGGTACACAATGAGAACCCTTGGCAAGAAAACATTTAAAATAGATGTGGATCTGAGTGAATGTATCTTTTAGGTTTTGAATCATTTTTAGATGACTATAAATTTGCATGTAGTTGAACAAAATAATATAGGGATTCCTCTGTACTCTTTACTCAGTTTTCCCCATTGATAACATCTTATAAAAACTACAATGTCAGGTCCACAGTATTGATATTGTACTCTGATAGTCAAATTGACATACTTCATGCTCACAAGGAATGCTCAGGGTACCTTTTTTATAGCTTGGCCCATTTCCCTCTGCCTGTATTTTCTCTTCCAACTTGACAACCAGTCATGTGTTTTTGTATCAGGTTTTCAAAGAACCATAACTTATATACCCTACCTAACATTCTAGGATTGACTTTTTCCACTTAGCGCTGAGGTTTATCCTTTTGTTATAATGTAGCAACAGTGTATTTTTTTAATTGCCGAGTAGTTTGCCACAGTATAACTGTACCACAATTTATCATTATAGATTTGTCTTTGAACATATGCTTTTCTTTTCTTTTTTTTAAATTTAGTTTTTTTGTTCTTTTCGAGACATGGTTTCTCTGTAGCTTTTGGAAACTGTCCTGGAACTACCTCTTGTAGACCAAGCTGGCCTCTAACTCACAGAGATTTGCCTGCCTCTGCCTCATGAGTGGTGGGACTAAAGCTGTGTACCACCACTGCCTGGCTGAACATCTGTTTTTGATTCTTTTAGCTTATCCATGAGTAGAATTGCTAGTGTTATAGTAACTAACTTGCTTGCCAAAATGTTCTAATTCCTTCATATCATTACTAGCATTTGGTGTTGACATTTTTAGAAATTTGGTTAGTCTGTATTATATATGTAACAGTTTTAACTGTAGGTGTTTTGTGTTTTGTTTTTTTCCAACTGGTTCTTAGGTAACTGAGGATGCTCTTGACCTCCTGGTGTTCTCCTGCCTCTATTTGAGCTACTGCATCAGGCTTCATTGTAGTTTTCATTTTAGTTCTTGTTGTTAATGATGTTTAACATTTTTCATGTGCTCATTTGTTTTATATATCACTCAGGGCTTCTTGAACTCAGGTACTTCACCACTGACCTCTACCTACTACTTTTTTTCTTCCTTTCTTTTTTTATTAAGGATGAGCAGAATTGTTTTTTCCTGAAAGGCTGAGGTTTTTATTTTTTTATTTTTTTTATTTTTTGAGGAAATGGTTTAATATACATAAGCACACACATGTGTGTTGTGTGTGTGTGTGTGTTAAGGAAAGGGGCAGTTGTACACACAGTAGTAAGGGTGGCTATAGACTTCTCAAGATAGAGTTGCATGCAACACAGTGTTCTTTGCAATCATGTATCAGGATTAGCTTTTCAACTAGAAAAGACCATTTTTATGGAGCAGGGAATTGCCAAATGTTTCTTGCATAATTCTAGAGGAAGAATGTCTTTCTAAGTAAAGGCTTTATTTTGCTTGAAGTTTTTAAGTCAGTTTTAAACTATAAGTACTTATATGTGATACTAGTAATGAATCAGAAAGTGGCTTCTTTTTAATAGTTCTATGAAAAAATACTTGATATCACTAATCATTAGAGTAATGAAAGCAAAACCACAGTGAGATATCATATTATTACCTCTTCTCTGTTCAGATGGTCATTGTGGAAAAGACAAAAGAAGCAAAGCTTGTGGTGCATACCTTAATCCCAGCTCTTCGAAGGCTGAAGTGGGAGAACTAGGAGTTCACACTAGGTAAGGGCACCCTTGGCTACATAGTGCATAGTGAACTCAAGATCACCTTGCAGTATTACCCCCTCCAAAAAAAAGAATAATAGAAAAGAAAAAAAAAAAGAAAAAAAGACAAAGTCATTTTGGTAAAGACATAATAAAAATCTCTATAGGCTGTTGTTGGAATTATGGCTTGGTACAGTCATTATGGAAAATAGTATGGAGATCCCTCAGAAAGTTAAAAGTAGAAACAAGATGATCAACAATTGAAAACGATAGCATCGTGTTTACAAGCATGCATGTATACACACAGTGGAAGACAACTCATACTTAATGTAGGGAATCCCATCATTTTATGTGATCTAATCTGGAAGACAGTATAATAAATGAAATAAGCCTAGAACTGAAAGACATGGAAATACTGATTGTTTTAACTTATAAATACAATATAAAAAGTTGAACTCAGAGACAGAGGCTAAAATGGTGGTTATCAGAGGCTGCCTGGGGAGAGGAGATAGGGAGATATTCTTCCTAGGGTATAAAGTTTTAGTTAGGCTGAGTATGTTCTAGAGGTCTATTTTACATCACAATTGCTATAAACAATAATGTAGCTCTTTAGAATGGCTCAGTGATTGATGTACCATCACAGTTTCTAGAAAATGCCTCTGACAAAACTATGCTGTAATAGATTGGAATAGACAACCCTTGTAATAGAATTGTTTACTTTCATACAAAGAAGATTGAGAAAACACCAAAATCTGCATGCGGTGTGTGCCCATTTCATCTTTAACGGGTTTGTGTGGTGAGATTCATGACACCATCTAAATCAGAATGGTTCAGCGGGGCCTATGTTGAATCCATGTATGCTAAATATGTTCATGACCAGATGCAGCATACTTTCCTTATTGAAGATCAGAAATCACTGTAAAAGTATTGTAGCCCAGAATTATAAAGCTAAATAAATGTAGTCTTTTTAAGGAATAAGAGAAACACATACTTGAAAATTGCAAAGAGTGTGGATCTTAAATGTCAGCAATAAAATGTGATAGGTAAGTGAGATGATACTTGGTTACTTCAACTTAGATATTTTGTAATGTTTATCTGCATTAAGACATTTACCCTGTAAATTTATCTGTTGTTTACACTTTAATAAAGCTGAGTAAAATTGAAAAAAATGAAAGTATGCACTATCATCATTAGAACAAAAAAAGACATTGGCCTCTTTCAATATGTTAAATTCTGGCAGATTGCTAGAGTAGGAAAATTAAGCCTTTAGTGATTTATCAGCTGTCAGCTGTCATGCTTTGGACATCATGGCCTAGAATCTGTTCTTGTTATAGGCTTATTAAAGTAAGCTAGGGGTTTATTATTAAAGTTAATTCTGAAAAGAATCTCTTGGGCCATCTTTGTATTTTTTAATAAATATCCTAACCTCGGCTTGTTAAGGAATTTTATTTTTGTTACACAACAGTAAACTGGGTCCTGGAGGCTCAGCTTTCCTGATGCTCATTTTTTTTTATTTTACAAATTTTGTAATTTACAAAGTTTTTGAATAAGAGGGGAGAAATTGTCAGGATATTTGAGACAGAGTCTCAGAGGGTTCTCATTTCCTTTTTTGCCTCTGTTTACATTTTTATTGATTATTTGGGAATCTCACATTATGTGCCTCCATGGTGCTCACCTCCCAGGCTTCCCATTTCTACTTCCTGTCTACCATGATCTCCCCACTTCAAAAAAGACAAGTCTATTTTGTATTGACTGTATATTCACTGAAATGGTAAAATTCTTAGTGGTCAAGTTCCCAAAGGGAATGAGTCTTTCTCAGCCTATATTCATGCCAGAAACCATCCATCAGCTGTGGAAAGCTTTGCAGTGGCTGGGATGGGGCAGGACTAGATGTCCTGCACCCATGCTACTGCCTGTATTGCCTGCACTGAGGGGCAGAGCAGGCTCTCCCATACTCACAGACATTAACATGGCTTCAGACATCAACTCTGACCATGTGTTTCCTCGTGGACTTTGGTGGTAACTTGGACCACAGACATCAACCTGGGTGTTGGCCATATCAGAACCCTAGGGACTGCATGGACCATGTCCCTCAAACATGGTCTCAGGTGGTTACACATGCCACTCACACAGGCTTGGTGCACCAAGACAGCAGAGCCTGAGGACATCACCAATGCATTGGACAGTAGCACAGACACTGTAGGTCCATGTGGATCTCAGGCTTCATCTCTGTCTCAGAAAGCAGCATGAACCTCTAACACCAACACAGCCTCTTGTGCTATCGTGGACCACACTGGTCCTTCGAGGAGGTCCAATCCAGAAGATGAATGTTGCCTCACGTCAGGCCTCCATTGTTGCCCAGAGCCAGGAGGAACTCCTGCCTGGCAACAGCTTCAAGGCTGTTGTATATCATGCTGTACTTGAACCTTTTGTGCCTACCCTGCTTCCAAACTAAGCATCCCCTGCCTCAGCCTCTCAAATGTTAGGATTATAGATATGACCCACCATGTCCAACAAAGCATACTGGAAATGTTTTCTTCATTTTTAGGGTAGACCCTCGATCCTATACACACTAGACAAATTCTTAGCTTCATCCTCAGACCAGAGAACTTGGTTTATTTTATAGATTGATTTTATTTTTATTTTATGTGTGACTGTTTTACCTGGATGTATATTCTGGGTGAAGTGCCCAAAGTGCAGAAGAGGGTACTGGAGCCTCTGGAACTGGAGTGATGATTGCTAGCCTCCATTTGGGTGCTGGGAGGCAAACCAGGGTCCTCTGGAAATGCCATTATGTACTCTTAACCTCTGCGCCATCTCTCCAGCTTCAAAGAAAGGTTCTTTTAATTGAATTTTCTGTGTTTAGTTCATTCACAGGTTAGCAAATCCAAAGTCTTAGAAATGAAAAACTTGCATTCAGTAGATGACTGTACAGTTTCCATGAGTTTGTAGGCTTTCTGGGGATTGCATTGTTCTTGAATTCTAGCTTTAATCCATGGTGATCTGATAAGATACAGGTGGTTACAGATATTTTTTTGTAACTGTGGATGTTTGCTTTGTTACCGAGTATGTGGTCAATTTTCGAGAAGCTTCCTTGAGCTGCAGAGAAGAAGGTATATTCTTTCCTATTTTGGGTGGAATTTTCTATAGATGTCTGTAAAGTCCATTTGTTTCATTACCTCCATTAGTTCTCTTATTTCTCTTTTAGGTTTCTGTCTAATTGACCTGTCCATTGGTGAGATAGGAGTGTTAAGGTCTCCTACTATTAATGTGTGCGGTTTGATTGCTGCCTTGAGTTTTAGCAATGTTTCTTTTACATACGTGGGTGCTTTTATATTAGGGGCATAGATATTCAGAATAGAGACTTCATCCTGATGAATTGATTTTGTTAGGAGTAGAAAATGTCCCTCTCCATCTCTTCTGATTGATTTAAGTTTGAAGTCAACTTTGTTAGAAATTAATATGGCCACACCTGCTTGTTTCTTAGGTCCATTTACTTGATAAGCCTTATCCCAGCCCTTTACTCTGAGTAGGTGTCTGTCTTTGTGGTTGAGGTGTGTTTTTGTAAACAACAGAATGTTGTTTCCTGTTTTCATGTCCAATCTCTCTGTCTGTGCCTTTTTATAGGTGAGTTGAGTCCATTGACATTAAGTGATATTAATGACCAGTGGTTGTTAACTCCGGTCACTTTTTTAGTAGTAAATTTTGTGTGTTTGCCTTCTTCAAGTTGCGCTGGTGAAGGGTCTCTAGTTGTCAGAGATATTGTGGTCATTGTTGGACTCCTTGTTTAGGTTTTATCGCTTCCTCCATGCCTCCCATTTCCCTCCCCCTCCTCCCGTGCCCCTCCCTCTCCCATCACTTCTCTTCTCCTCCCTCACCAGTCCCAAGAGCAGTCAGGGTTCCCTGCCCTGTGGAAATTCCAAGTCCTCCCCACTCCATCCAGTTCTAGGAAGGTGAATATCCAAACTGTGTAGACTCCTACAAAGCCAAAACATGAAGTGGGATCACAACCCTGTGCCACTGTCCTTGGCCTCAGGCATCAACTCTCATTGTCCGCCACGTTCAGAGAATCCGGTTTTATCCCATGCTTTTTCAGTCACATTCCAGCTGGCCTTAGTGAGCTCCCAATAGATCGGCCCCATTGTCTCAGTTGGTGTGTACACCCTTCGCGTCCTGACTTCCTTGCTCATGTTTTCCCTCTTTCTGCTCCTCATTAGGACCTTGGGAGCTCAGTCCGATGCTGCTGTGTGTGTCACTGTCTCTCTCTCCATCCATTGCTAGATGAATGTTCTATGGTGATATGGAAGATATTCACCACTATGGTTATAGGATAGGTTCATTTCAGGTTCCCTATCTTCAGGTGCCCAAGGAACTAACTGGGGACATTTCCCTGGGCACCTGGTTACCACTACAAGTTCAAGTCTCTTGCCAACCCTTATGTGGTTCCCTTAACTAAGATATGAGTTCCCTGCTCCCCTATCTAAACTTCCTATATCCCCAATCATCCCATTTCCTCAAGTGGCCATCATCCTCTCCTTCACACTTTTCTCTCCCCATCTCCCCTCACCCCCATCCCACTCCACCCCCAAGATTCCAAATTTTTGCCCGGCAATCCTGTCTATTTCCTATAGCCAGGAGGATAACTATATGTTTTTCCTTGGGTTTACCCTCTTGTTAGCTTCTTTAGGATCACAAATTATAGACTCAGTGTCCCCTATCCATGGCTAGAAACCAATGATGAGTGAGTACATCCCATGATCTTCTTTTTGAGTCTGGGTTACCTCACTCAGGATCGTATTTTCTATTTCCATCCATTTGCATGCAAAATTCGAGAAGTCATTGTTTTTTACCGCAGAGTAGTAAAATAATGTATATTATATATTCCACACTTTCTTCATCCATTCTTCTATTGAAGGGCATCTAGGTTGCTTCCAGGTTCTGGCTATTACAAATAATGCTGCTATGAACATAGTTGGACAAATGCTTTTGTCATATGATAGGGCATCTCTTGGGTATATTCCCAAGAGTGCTATTGCTGGGTCCAGGGGTAAGTTAATCCCAATTTTTCTGAAAACCGCCACACTGATTTCCAAAGTGGTTGCACAAGTTTGCAGTCCCACCAGCAATGGATGAGGGTACCCCTTTCTCCACAACCTCTCCAGCAAAGGCTATCCTTGGTGTTTTTGATTTCAGCCATTCTGACAGGTGTAAGATGATATCTCAAAGTTGTTATGATTTGCATTTCTCTGATCGCTAAGGAGGTTGAACATGACCTTAGGTATTTTTTGGCCATTTGAACTTCTTCTGTTGAGAATTCTCTTTTCAGTTCAGTGCCCCATTTTTTAATTGGGTTAGTTATCATTTTAACTTCTAGTTTCTTGAGTTCTTTAAATATTTTGGAGATCAGACCTTTGTCTGTTGCGGGGTTGGTGAAGATCTTCTCCCAGTCAGTAGGCTGCCATTTGTCTAATGACAGTGTCCTTTACTTTACAGAAGCTTCTCAGTTTCAGGAGGTCCCATTTATTCAATGTTGCCCTTAATGTCTGTGCTGCTGGGGTTATACATAGGAAGCGATCTCCAGTGCCCATATGTTGTAGGGTACTTCCCATTTTCTCCTCTATCAGGTTCAGTGTGTTCAGATTGATATTGAGTTCTTTGATCCATTTGGACTTGAGTTTTGTGCATGGTGATAGATATGGGTCTATTTTCATTCTTCTACAGGTTGACATCCAATTGTGCCAGGACCATTTGTTGAAGATGCTTTCTTTCTTCCATTGTATACTTTTAGCTCCTTTATCGAAAATCAGTTGTTCATAGGTTTGTGGGTTAAAATCCGGGTCTTCTATACGATTCCATTGGTCAACTTCTCTGTTTTTATGCCAGTACCACGCTGTTTTCATTACTGTAGCTCTGTAATAGAGTTTGAAGTCAGGGATGGTAATGCCTCCAGAAGTTCCTTTATTGTATAAGATTGTTTTGGCTATCCTGGGTTTTTTGTTTCTCCATATAAAGTTGATTATTGTCCTTTCAAGATCTGTGAAGAATTTTAATGGGATTTTAATGGGGATTGCATTGAATCTATAAATTGCCCTTGGTAGAATTGCCATTTTTACTATGTTGATCCTCCCATTCCAAGAGCAAGGGAGATCCTTCCATTTTCTGGTATCCTCTTCAATTTCTTTCTTCAATGCCTTAAAGTTTTTGTCAAATAGATCTTTCACTTCCTTGGTTAGAGTTACCCCAAGATATTTTATGCTGTTTGTGGCTATCGTGAAAGGTGATGATTCTCTTATTTCTCTCTCTGCTTCCAGATCCTTTGTGTATAAGAGGGCGACTGATTTTTTGGAGTTGATCTTGTATCCTGCCACATTACTAAAGGTGTTTATCAGCTGTAGGAGTTCTTTGGAGGAGTTTTTGGGGTCGCTCATGTACACTATCATATCATCTGCAAATAATGCAAGTTTAACTTCTTCCTTTCCAATTTGAATCCCCTTTATCCCCTTATGTTGTCTTATTGCTATTGCTAAAACTTCGAGAACTATATTGAAGAGGTATGGAGAGAGTGGACAGCCTTGGCGTGTTCCTGATTTTAGTGGGATGGCTTTAAGTTTCTCTCCATTTAATTTGATATTAGCTGGCGGCTTGCTGTATATAGCTTTAATTAAATTTAGGTATGACCCTTGTATCCCAAATCTCTCCAAGACTTTTATCATAAAGGGATGTTGAATTTTGTCAAATGCTTTTTCAGCATCTAATGAAACGATCATATGGTTTTTTCTTTCAGTTTATTTATATGGTGGATTACATTGATAGATTTGCGTATGTTAAACCAGCCCTGCATCTCTGGTATGAAGCCTACTTGATCATAATGGATAATTTTTCTAATGTGTTCTTGGATTCGGTTTGCCAGAATTTGGTTGAGGATTTTTGCGTCGATGTTCATGAGTGAGATTGGCCTGTAATTATCTTTCTTGGTTGGGTCTTTGTGTGGTTTTGGTATCAGAGTTACTGTAGCTTCATAAAAGGAATTTGGCGATGACTCTTCTGTTTCTATATTGTGAAATACATTAAGGAGAATAGGTATTAGGTCTTCTTGGAAGTTCTGTTAGAATTCCGCATTGCAACCATCTGGTCCTGGACTTTTTTTGGAAGGGAGGTTTTTGATAACAGCTTCTAATTCTTCACGACTAACAGGTCTATTTAGGTTGTTACCTGGTCCTGGTTTAACTTTGGTAAATGGTATTTATCTAAAAAAGCGTCCATTTCTTTTACATTTTCCAGTTTTGTGGCATACAGGCTTTTGTAGTAAGATCTAATGATTCTCTGAATTTCCTCTGTGTCTGTGGTTATGTCTCCCTTTTCATTTCTGATCTTATTAATTTGCAAATTCTCTCTCTGCCGTTTGATTAGTTTGGATAGGGGTTTATCAATCTTGTTGATTTTCTCCAGGAACCAGCTTTTTGATTCATTGATTCTTTCAATTGTTTTCTGTGTTTCTATTTTGTTGATTTCAGCCCTCAGTTTGATTATTTCCAGTCTTCTACCCCTTCTAGGTGAGTCTGCTTCTTTTTTTCTAGAGCTTTCAGGTGGGCTGTTAAGTCTCCAATGTGTGCTTTCTCTGTTTTCTTTAAGTGGGCAGTTAGTGCTATGAACTTTCCTCTCAGAACTGCTTTCATAGTGTCCCATAGGTTTGAGTATGTTGTTTCTTTATTTTCATTGTCTTCAAGGAAGATTTAATTTCTTTCTTTATTTCTTCCTTAATCCAGGTATGGTTCAGTAGTTGACTATTCAGATTCCATGAGATTGTAGGCTTTCTGGGGGTAGCATTGTTGCTGAATTCTAGCTTTAATCCATGGTGATCTGATAAGATACAGGTGGTTATTAATATTTTTTTGTAACTGTGGATGTTTGCTTTGTTACCGAGTATTTGGTCGATTTTTGAGAAGGTTCCATGAGCTGCAGAGAAGAAGGTATATTTTTTCCTATTTGGGTGGAATATTCTATAGATGTCTGTTAAGTCCATTTGATTCATTACCTCCATTAATTCTCTTATTTCTATGTTAGGTTTCTGTCTACTTGACCTGTCCATTGGTGAGAGAGGAGTATTAAAGTCTCCTACTATTAATGTGTGCGGTTTGATGGCTGCCTTGAGTTTTAACAATGTTTCTTTTACGTACGTGGGTGCTTTTATATTAGGGGCATAGATATTCAGGATTGAGACTTCATCCTGATGAATTGTTCCTGTTATGAGTAGAAAATGTCCCTCTCCATTTCTCCTGATTGATTTAAGTTTGAAGTCAACTTTGTTAGAAATAGTATGGCCACCCCTGCTTGTTTCTTAGGTCCATTTACTTGATAAGCCTTATCCCAACCCTTTACTCTGAGTAGGTGCCTGTCTTTGTGGTTGAGGTGTGTTTCTTGTAAACAGCAGAATGTTGGATCCTGTTTTCGTATCCAATCTCTTAGTCTGTGCCTTTTTATAGGAGAGTTGAGTCCATTGACATTAAGTGATATTAATGACCAGTGGTTGTTAACTCCGGTCATTTTTTAAGTTGTAAATTTTGTGTGTTCCCCTTCTTTGTGTTGCGCTGGTGAAGGGTCTCTAGTTGTCTGAGATATTGTGGTCATTGTTGGACTCCTTGGTTAGTGATTTTCCCTCTATTACTTTCTGTAAGGCTGGATTTGTGGCTACGTATTGTTTAAATTTGGTTTTATCCTGGAAAATTTTGTTTTCTCCATTTATAGTGAACGAAAGCTTGGCTGGGTACAGTAGTCTGGGCTTGCATCCATGGTCTCTTAGTTTCTGCAGTATCTATCCAGGACCTTCTGGCTTTCATAGTTTCCATAGAGAAGTCAGGTGTAAGTCTGATAGGTTTACCTTTATAAGTAACTTGGCCTTTTTCCTTTGCTGCTCTTAGTATTCTTTCTTTATTCTGTATGCTTTGTGTTTTGATTATTATATGGCGAGAGGATGTTTTTTTTGATCCAGCCTATTCGGTGTTCTGTATGCTTCTTGAACCTTCATAGGTATATCTTTCTTTAGGTTGGGAAAGTTTTCTTCTATAATTTTATTAAATATATTTTCTGGACCGTTGAGCTGCGCTTCTTCACCTTCTTCTATTCCTATTATTCTTAGGTTTGGTCTTTTTATTGTGTCCCATATTTCCTGAATGTTTTGTGATGAGAATTTGTTGGCCTTGCTGTTTTCTTTGATCAGCGTGTTTATTTTCTCTATGGTATCTTCAGAATCTGAGATTCTTTCTTCTATCTCTTGTATTCTGTTGGTTATGCTTGCTTCTGTTGTCTCTATTCGTTTACCTATATTTTCCCTGTCCAGCTGGCCTTCTGTTTGTGTTTTCTTCTTTGCCTCCATTTCAGTTTTTAAATCTTAAACTGTTTCCATTATCTGTTTGATTGTTTTTCCTTGGTTTCCTAGGGTATCATTCACTGATTTACTCAATTCTTCAAACTTTCTGTTATACTTCTCATCCATTTCTATAAGGGCATTTTTTACATGTTGTTTAAGCGTGTCAATCACTTTCATAAAGTCAATTTTATCTACTTCTTCATGATTAAGGTGTTCATGTCCACCTGTTGGGAGGTCGCTGGGTTCTGTTGGTTTCATATAGTTTCTCAGATTGTTAGGTGAATTCTTGCATTGGCGCCTGCCCATCTCTTTCTCCGAATGCTCCCCTCTGGATCTTCTTTTACCGGATCAGGTCTCCTTGCCTGCTGATGTACCTTCCCAGTGATGTCTCTCTGCAGTGCTAGCTCTCCTGGTGTTCTAGTGATGTCTCTCCTTGCTTGTTGCAGGCAGGCCAGTGAAACAAAGGAAGTCTCGCCTGCCTACTTGCCCTGAGGATTTGCCCCCAGCGCCAGCCAGACTGAGCTGGATGGTGTTATGTGCCCAAAGAGGAAAGGGGGCAGAAGGAAGAAGGGTTCTGGGTGCAAGCTGGGTGGGACAAGAAGAGAGAGGCAGTATGCGGGGTATAGAGCCCCTGCAGGGAGCCCAGGGAGTATAGGGAGGGGGATGAGGAACTTCAGAGTTCCCTGTCCTGGGCTGCGTCCGCTGCCGCTGGTCACAAACTCACCGCACTGCTGTCTCTCCTGGTGCCCAGATCAGATCTCTGTGCAGGTTGGTTAGTTTGTAAACAAAGCGCCTACCTTGGTTGGTGCAGGCGGGCCAGTGAGACAAAGGAGGTCTCGCCTGCCTACTTGCCCTGAGGATTTGCCCCCAGCGCCAGACAGACAGAGCTGGATGGTGTTATGTGCCCAAAGAGGAAAGGGAAAGAAGGAAGAAGGGTTCTGGATGCAAGCTGGGTGGGACAAGAAGAGAGAGGCAGTATGGGGGGGGTGTAGAGCCCCTGCAGGTAGCCTGGGGAGTATAGGGAGGGGGATGAGGAACTTCAGAGTTCCCTGTCCAGGGCTGCTTCCGCCACCGCTGGTCACAAACTCACCGCACTGCTGTCTCTCCTGGAGCCAAGATCAGATCTCCATGCAGGTTGGGTAGTTCTTAAACAAAGCGCCTACCTTGGTTGGTGCAGGCGGGCCAGTGAAGCAAAGGAGGTCTCGCCTGCCTACTTGCCCTGAGGATTTGCCCCCTGCGCCAGACAGACTGAGCTGGATGGTGTTATGTGCCCAAAGAGGAAAGGGGACAGAAGGAAGAAGGGTTCTGGATGCAAGCTGGGTGGGACAAGAAGAGAGAGGCAGTATGGGGGGGTAGAGCCCCTGCAGGGAGCCCGGGGAGTATAGGGAGGGGGATGAGGAACTTCAGAGTTCCCTGTCCAGGGCTGCTTCTGCCACCGCTGGTCACAAACTCACCGCACTGCTGTCTCTCCTGGTGCCGAGATCAGATCTCCGTGCAGGTTGGGTAGTTCGTAAACCAGTATTTATCTCTTTTAACTATTATAAGCAAACAGTACACTATTAGGACTTGGCTTTCATTTTTGTACTACTAATAGTACCAAGAGGTGTTTAATAGACCTTTTTTTCCTACATGATGCAGTGTAGATCCAGGCTGTGTGCTGACATAAGCGTTTTGTTTACAGCTAATCACTTTGCAAGGGGAGGTCATCAGGTTTTGAGTTTGTTTTAAAAAGTGGTTTTTTAGCTTTACTTATTTTCCATTTGTAGGGCTACTTATCTGATTTGACTCAATAGTTTTTACTTCAGTATACCTGTGCTATAGCCACAACTTGTTATTTCTGTTCTCTGTAAGTTTATACCACACAGCATCACTCGAAAGGGAAGTCAGTTGGTTAAGTGAGTTAAGGCGTGGTGGCATGCCTAAGACCCTAAGAAATAGAGGTGAGGTGGCCAGATCTTGACTTGTTCTCTAACCAGACTCATGATTATCGTAAATATCACTATTGAGCATTCATCCAGCAACTAATGGCAACAGAGGCAGAGATCCACATTGGAGCACTGGACTGAGCTACCAAAGTCCAGTTGAAGAGTTTTAAGTTGTTTTCTTCTACTTCTTTTGGGTTAGGATTATCAAGTCTTCCTGTTGTGTGACCACTGGGTTCTGGTGCTACCATGTTGCTTTTTAGGTTGTTGGAGGGATTCGTACTTTGGCGCCTACCCATCTAGTCCTTCAAATGAGGCCTGCAGTGTTTTTGTGTCTTGTTCCAGTCCTTGAAGAGGCTGTTTGAGTGTTTGGGAGTTTTTCTTGATATGATTTACTGTCACTGTCTGTCTCAGAAGCTTCTGAGGTCTCTATACGCCTCCTCTCTCTGTCTTCTTTCCTGGTTTGCTCTCTTGGTGCTCTCTTAATCCCCTCAGTGTTGTAGCAAGCTCTTGGTCCCCTCAGTATTATAGCAAGCTTTCAGCTCTTAGGCAGGGTGTGGCTAGTACCTTGGGGGGTGTCCCATGGGTGGGATTGGGTTTGAGGGGATCCTAGCCACAGGAAACTCCCTGCTGTCTGGCTAGAAAAGCCGAGAGAGTTAGGGAGGGGCCTGGAGTTTTGTCCCACTGGGGAGGTCCTAGAGAGTGGGGCGTCCTGCCATGTGACTGTTCACTCACCTCTTTAGTCCCCAGTCACCTCTTAAGCTGTGTTTTAAAGTCCATCCCAAGTTGCAGGAGGATAGCCTTTATTATTTTTTAAAAAGATTATTTTAAAAAAAGATTTATTTTATTTGTATGTGTGTCTTGAGTATGTACCAGGTTTGTGCTGGTGTCTTTTGGCATGGTGAGAAGAGTTCAGATATCCTGGAACTGGAGTTACATGTCCATGAACTTAATCCTGGGGCTGCTGTGATCCAAACCCAGGTCTCCTAGAAGAGCAGCAAGTACTCAGTGCAATGCTATCTTCTCAGCCCCACCTTGAGTACATTGTTTTACAAAAAGTTAAACTGTAATCTTTACTATGTTGGTAATAAATTAAAGAACTAGAAGTTTTTTACATTTATTTCCACACATGGGGTGGGGGAGAGAAAGAGAGAGAGAGAGACAGAGAGAGAGAGAGAGAGAGAGAGAGAGAGAGAGCACGATACCAAGCTAACTTATAAAAGAAAGCATTTTACAGTTTCAGAGGGTTAGTACATCACTGTGACTCTGGAATCTCCAACATCTTGGATCTTTAGTACAAATCCAAGCATCATGTTCTCAGCTTTATATATGGCCTCTATGGGCCTGCATGCCACATGCCATCAGGACTGTAACATTTTTCTCTGAACTAATGAGGAAGATTTCACAACCTCTTAACTTCAGTATTTTGGATTCTAAAGTCAGGCAAGTATTGTTGTACATTTTGGATGGAATATGGCTCTCTCATTGGAGTCCATTTGTATAAACTTTGATCTTGGTGTTTTCCTTTGTTGAATAAGCTTTACGTTTTTTTGGAGTAGATTCTCTAGGGATTTTCTTTTACAGGTTTCATGGTTAGCTAGGTGCGATCTTTACCTTCATTCCATTTCTCTGTACCTCGTTCAGCACACACCTAGGTGTAGGCATTTTATTTCCCGGTCTTCCTTTTTCTCCTCAGATTGTGCATTTGTAGTTCTCTTTGCCCTGTTTCCACTTTTCTTTCTTTCTTTCTTTCTTGCTCCCTTCCTTCTTTTTTGGGGGGTACAGAGTTCTTTGTAGCTTTGGAGCCAGTAGTTCGGGATTTAGCTCAGTGGTAGAACACTTGCTTAGCACTTTTTTTATTATAGAGCTGCATTAAGAATGATTACTAATAACCATGAGTCAATAGTGTCTTGAATGAAATCTCTGCCAATAATATTGTTCCAAAACTCTTCAATTTAGCCTCAAGCAAGTTCTTAGGACAAGGGCCAAAAGCAGCCACATTGTTGGCTAAAACATTACAAGAATTGTCTTTATTCCAGTTTTTTTTCTAAATTTTTTTATAAATACTACCATTCAAAATTTGCACTTCCTCCCCTCCTCCCATTTCCCTCCTATTCCCCCACTCACTCTGCTCCCTCTCCCCCAATCCTATGAGGGTAGGGTACCCTGCCCTTTGGGAAGGACCTCCCTGCTCCATCCAGGCCTAGGAATGTGTGCATTCAAACAGACTAGGATCCCCAAAAGCCAGTATATGCAGTAGAGACAAATCTCAGTGCCATTATCATAGGCTTCTCAGTCAGCCCCCATGCCTCCAGCTGGATTTAGCTGAGGCACACTGTCTCAGTGGGTGGACCAACCCCGAATGTTCCTGATGTCCTTACTCATCTTCTCCCTCTTTCTGCTCTTCAACTGGATCTTAGGAGCTCAGTCTAATGCTCTGATGTGGGTCTCTGTCTCTATCTCCATGCATCGCTGGACGAAGGTTCTATGGTGGTATTCAAGATAATCATCAGTGTGAGTATGGGACAAGGCCAGTTCAGGCACCCTCTCATCTACTGCCCAAGGACCTAGATGGAGATATCCCCGTGGACACCTGAGAATCCTTCTAGAGCCAAGTTTCTTGCCAACCCTAAAATGGCTCCCTTAATTAAGATATCGTCTTACTTGCTCCTATAGCTACCCTTCCTCTATAGCAACAATCCCACTCTCCCAAGCTCTTCCTAATTCTTCCCTTCTCCATTCTCTCTCCTGCCTCCCCTTCCTCCCACCCCATCACCACCTTCCCAACTTTTACCCAGTGCTCTTGTCTGGTTCCAGTTTCCAGGAGGATCTATATGTTTTTCTTTGGATTCACTTTATTGTAGTTTCTAATAATGTTTCACCCTGAAACTTCTTGAACTGGGCCTCTATAGTCCACATTGCTCTCAGTACTATTGTCTTCAAAGCTCTTATAGCATTTTTAACCCCACTTAAAACATTCAACCACTTCCCTCATGCAAATTTCCTAAGTCAACATTCCTCTAACAAGCAGTTTGACCAGTCCTGACACAGCAATACCATGTAACAACATTATCATAGTTACTTTTCTATTGTAAAGAGACACCATGATGAAGGCAGCTTATAAAAGAAATTATTTAATTGGGGGCTTGCTCATGGTCAGAGAGTGAGTCCATAACCATCACGTCATGGGGCATGGCAGCACACAGGCATGACACTGGAGAGTAGCTGGGAGTTTTAACCTGATTTACAAGTTGGTAGCAGAGGTGGTGGAGGGAGGGGCTGGACCTGTCTTAGGCTTCTGAAATCTCAAAGTCCACATCCTGTGAAACACCTGTCCAACGAGGTCACATCTAATCTTTCTCAAAATGGTTCCACCAACTAGGGATCAAGCATTTAAATATAGGAGCTTTTATGGGACCATTCTCTTTCAAACCAACACATTGATCAAAATACAATTTTAGGACCCAAATTGCTCAATATTATATGATTAAGAAACAGCAAAGCAGATTCAGAGACTACTAGAGAAAAGAAATATATATTATAAGCATTATATGCAACTTCTAAAACTTTACAGAGATATCTTGCTGCCTGGACAGTAACCCAAAGTTCTTCTGTAACATCGGGAAATCCTTCTTCAGCCTACAGGCCCATAGTATCTGGCAGACTTTTCCATGAAGCAGTGAATTTTTAAGGCTGTTGGACCTCTATTGGCAGTTTGTCAGTCACATTGCTCTGTGTCCTGCAGAATGTCTGTTAACATTTCATGAAGCAGGAACCCTGAAGGACTCAGGAGACATTTTTATGGTGTTGATTTTCTTCTACTTTATGCAAGTTACAGGGATCAAACTCAGGTTGCCAGGCCTTGGTGGCAAAAACCTTTGCCTTTTGAGCCCTCTTATATTTTCACTGGAATAAGAGAATAGACTTCCTCCCTTATTCTGAAGAACCACAGAAAAGGCCTTTTTCTTTTAGTGGGGCATGAGAATGTTTGCAGTTGGAGTATGGAAGGATGTTTTGCACACATTTTCTCTGTCTCTGTCTCTACAGAAAACTGCCCTTGTTGAGGGACCAGGTGTATGCCAAGTTTGCCTATTTAGTATTGGGAGTGATAAGTCAGAGAAAATGAGGGGGTTGTCTGAGTTTCCTACCGGACTCAGGCATTGAGATCCAGTATGGTGTTTTCCAGCAGAAGTTTTTTTTCAATTCTATTTTGTTTCTAATTGCCGTTTCATAAGAGGTCTCTTCAGGTACTTAATGCTCTTTGGTTTTCCCCTCCTGAGAAGTACTTTATATGTTTATTATTTGTTTATCTTAAAGTTTTTCTGAGGTCTATAATTGAACTTAATATGCAGCCCAGGCTGGCCTGGGACTCAGGAGCCTTTCCCCTCAGTCTCTCAAGTGCTAGGATTACAAGCATGTGCCACCAGTGTCTAGCACTGAGCAATACTCTAGCCTGAGATGTATTTGAACAACATCAACTTTGATCCACTGGGAAGTGTACTTTGTGGTATACTTTTTCTCTCTTGGTAATTGTCTCCTTCTTGTTCATGGGTGATCTCTTGAGGCTGAGTGAAACTGGTGTGGTTGAAGACTGAGTCAGAGGAGCTGAGGGGGGATGCCCAGGAGAACTCTTCATCCAAACTGTAAATACCCATTGATGCAGAGTGACAGGGGGAGGACTTGTGTATTGTAGTGGTGAGCTGAGGGCCTCTTCCCACAGCCGGGCTCATGGCTGCCTGGCTAGTTCAACCCCAAAATAACAACACACACACTGTATTCTTTTAAACACTGCTTGGTCCACTAGCTCTGGCCATTACTGGCTATATCTTATATCCTGCAAAGAGTCAGATTCCCATGAGCTCTGTCACTGTGATCTCACATAGATAACTCATTCAGTGTTCACATCCAGGACATTGAGTTTTAATTTTTGTCCTAATCTGATAAAGAAAAAAGATGAGGAGAATAGAGGAGCCTGATGTAAGGCTTCAAAATGGGTCATTTGAAAAGGTAACACTGCCTGCCTCCACGTGTGCTGCCAACCTTTATTAGCAAATCCATGCTTTCATAGATTAGCTATACGCAACCCAAGTGTGCAGCACACTGCTAACCACAGGTATGAACCTAACTGACTTTGATTTCTGAAACAATTGCTGTCCCATCAAGGTCTCATAACAACACAGAAAAGTATGTAAGAATGCCCCTTCACCACCTTAGAGGAATTTGAGGACCCCAAAGAAGCAGCAAGTTATCTTTATTGGAAATATAAATGTTTCTGCAGGGACAAAATGATGTACATTAAAAAACAGATTGGTGTACTCACTACAATTGTATGTGATATGATGCACACAGGATATTGGTTCTGAATACTTGGTCCTTAGGAGGTTTTTGAGGTTGTGGAGAACCAGAACCTTGCTGGAGGAATTGGTGTCTGAAAGGATCAGCCTTGATGTATCACGGCATTTTTTCATTGGTCCCCAATGTTTACTGATTTCCTTACAGAGAACAAGAAGTCTCCAAATCCTGCTGCCATGTCTTCTGCAACATGAACTGTGAAAACCCCCTCCATACCCTGGTTGTTTTCATCACATAAGAAGGTGTAAGTCACAAGCAATCTCCCACACCAGTTTAGAATTATGATTCATAAAATGGTTATTTCTTTTAAGGGGCAAACCTTACAGATTGCCATGCCAGACAACATCCCTTTGCAGGATCAGGAAGGGAGCCTAGTAGCTGGATGAAAAGTTGGATGAATGAGAGCAAGCTGAAGTCAGTTGCTCCTAATTGAAAGAGAGAGAGACCACACCCCAATGGCCTTTATCTCAGTTGCTATAGCCTGAAGGAGCAGAAGGAGCTCCTGCAACACACCTATTTGGACATAGCAGCATAATTTACCAGTATGTGACAAAAACCTATTTTAGTTTATTGTTTACAGTCTTTCAGGATACATGGCAGAGACAGGATCTGCTTCATGCATTTGTGCGACCAATGATTACCCTTTAAAAAAAACCCACAAACACTCCCAACAACATCATCAGCATTCAGCAACATGTCCATGATTGCTTTGCTTTGCCTTTGGTGGAGTGGTAACTCATGCTGCTAGTTAATCTGTGCAAGCAATGTGAATTTCCCTGTAAATATATAGAGAGAATAGACAGTTTATCTTAAAAATGTCAGGAGGTCACACTGCAATGGAGTGGGTTAATCATCACCATGTTACAGTGACATATTTAAGATCACTCCTGTCTTTAAATCTCAGAATTGTCAAGATGTTATGTTTTTGTGCAGACTTCTCAGAGTTTTCTCCCATTCATGGTTTCCATGGATGTTTGCTAGTTATGCTTACATGTCTTTTGTGAGATTCTGTCAGTTTTGCCATACACTCTCAGCTTCACAACTCCTCCTGCCCTAAGATTCTAGTTCCAGGCATTTTAGACATCTTGTGACTGTTGCACAAGTGTCTCATGTTCTGCCTAAATGATTTGGAATGTTATTTAGCCTGAGTTTTAACTTCCATCCCTGAGTTCATTGACTTTCCTTGACCGTCTTTCTTGAGCCACTGAGCTGAACTACTAGGGGTTTGCTCCAGTTACTTCTCCATGCTGAGACAGCCTACAATCTCAGTACTACTGTAATAGTGTTTCTGTAGCAAGTATTCTTCTCAAGATAAGAAGAAATTTCAATATTATAATCCATCTGCTGTTATTGTGTCTTAAACACACAAACACACCCCCATAAGTTAATGCACACACACTGTTGATATCTCAACTTAGTCAGTCATTCTGGGATTAGTAAGAGGCTTCTCTCTAGAGGGGTTCCTAGAAAGCCTTGGGGTGACCCCAACGAGGACCTTGGGCAGGTGAGCTGTGGGTGCCTGCACTGTGCCGTATCCCTAGGCACTTCAGGTTCTTTGTCCCATAATCAGACTGATGACTATCTTGAATATCACCATAGAACTGTTGTACGGAAAAGGATGGAGATAAAGACAGGGACCAACATCAGAAAACTAGACTGAGATTCCAAGCTCCAGTTGAAGAACTGAAGGGGAGAGAATAAGAGCAAAGAACTAAGGAATACAAGGGCTTGTTCCACCAATGAGACACTGTGTCTGAGCTAATAAAAACTCAAAAAAACCAGCTGTGCTGGGACTGACACAGCACGGGAGCAAAGTGGAAGCATTGAATGTGACTGACAATTGGGGCAGAAAGAGAACCCAATGATAATGGAACTGGGATTTGTCTGTACTGCACATACAGGCTTTATGTGGTCCTATTATATGTGGATGCATACCTTCCTCAATCTGGATGGAGGGGGGGCAAGGGCTTCCCACAGGTCAAGGTACCCTGCCCTCTATTAGGACTGGATTTGGAGTGGAGAGGATTGGTGGTTGCGTGAGTAGTGAGGGGGAGGAGGAAAGGAAGTGGTAATTTGAAATTTATTATTTATGAAGGAAGAAAAAATCATTCAGAGATAACCAACGGAGAGATGCGAGTTAACAAAACAAACATTTGTGTGAGTTGTTGACTCAGACACCAAAGACTTTTTCAGAAAAATAAGATACAAGGATTGAGTTGCTTGGGCAAGAGTGTGACTTGAGTAATTGGGAAGATGAGTGAGGGCTTATTTTATGTCTCCTGGTGGCTGTATACAGCTTTTGAGGAGCTGAATGCTGGATGGTTCTGTGGGTAAATAGGGAAGTAACAGGGTTGTATGGGGATTTCTGACATAAGTAGAGCCTTGGTGATGTCACAAAACCTTGGTTCATGGTAGCAACTCTGTTCCACTCAAAGCACTAGTCTTCCATGAAGGTGGGTTTATTATTCTCACAGTGCCTGAGGAGGACAGTTCAGGTCCTGGTCTCCACAACCGTTCAACAGGCTTTTTGAACCTGAACATTTACGGAAGATGGAATCTGGAGAGGTAGGACATTTTCTTTTGGTAAATATGTTTACAAAGCAACTAAGACCTCTGTAATACAAAAAAGTTTTCCTTCAAATGTCCTGTGGGTCCACCATGTATGTTGTTACCAGCTCCTATATTTGATAGTTGTGGGGATAGTGAATGCCAGCTATTCTTCCCACTTTATCTTTGCTAACAATATCATATTCATCAATCCACTAAAATGGCAAAGCTCTACTTTGTCCATAGGTGTTTTAAAAGATACTAATTGTTGCTCAACTGCTGCTGTTGCCTAGAATAATGAGTCTTTCAGGTTGAAGTGGGTCTCACAGTACTCACTTCCACAATGAAGACATAGAATGGCTTTATGTAATATACCTGGGTCTGGATCAGGAGACCCAATACAGAGAGCCAGTGGACTGGAGTGCCATGACCTTTGGCAGGCTGTCTTGGATTGAGCCCCATACCTATTAGCTTGATGTCGAAGGAGACGTGTGGATGTCCTTCGAATCCTTTGTTATCTGTTCAGATTTTTCTTACTCATTTCGGGGATAGGCATACCTTCTCCTCTCATTGACTTATTTAGTCAGAAAGTAGGTTTCTCAGCAGAGGTCATTTGCCTTTGGGCAGCAGGAATTTGTCTCTGATACTTATATAGTGAGCTCTAGAGAAAAATTTGCTAATTGTCCTATTCATTTCATAAAGAATATTACAGTTAGGTATGCAAAACTGTTCAGCACTGTCTTTGTCTCCTGCCCCAAAGTTCTTCCAGAAAGGAGCCTTGACCTCACAGCCTCCCCTTCTTATCCTTGCAGGCACTCATTATTGATGCCACGACTTTGTTTCTGAATTAAACAGAGGGAAAGTTATTTCAACCTAGTGAGTGGGCAGCTATGAAGCCCAAGCACAGAAAGATAGCCAAGAAACAGCGGACCAGGAGGTCAGTGGCCTATCTCAGCAAGTCTACAGCCATGATGAAGATGCCTCTTAGTATGAGATGCATGCCATCTGTGCAGAAGAGGAATGGGTCATCTCTCTAGATGCAAAAACTGATTAGGCCTTTTGAGGCCCTGGAGAATATTGTCGGCCGCAGAATTTCTCACGGCTGGAAGGAAGCCAATGAACCAGTCACCCAATGGAAAGCCATCATTCTAGATCAACTGCCAAAAAATCTCTTTCTCTATTTGTTGAAGTATGATGGGACAGCTTTGTCTATGGATTGGAACCTCACAGTGATGAAAGGGTTTTAAACCCTTTGTTCCTGCATAACAATGTACCTTTTTCTCAGGAGACAGACACTCATCTCTCAAACACCATAGTTGGCAGAGCAGTAAAACAAACATTTCAGGGCACAAATGGCTCTAAGGATGACTGGAAGGGGTTGGTCATAGAGGAGGTGCCAATCATGAAGACCTGGTTCTATATTACCTACAAAAAAGGTCCGGTCTTGTACATTTAACACCTCCTGGTTGACTACCTTGAAGGTAACCTCCAAATCATGCCAGGCTCTATGGAAGTGTGGAGTGGGCTGGTCTCAGATGAGGTGCAGACCATGAAGAACTGTTTCTACATTACCTATGAGAAAGATCCAGTTGTGTATCTTTTCCACCATCTAGATTACTACATTGAAAACAACCTTCATATTATGCCAGGATGTCCTCCAATAGGGGTGAATTTGGAATTAGGCAGGGATTCCTTGGCAGGCAAGAATGTGCAGCACAGCGAAAAAGATGGAACTCAAAAGATAGGTAAAATTATTTACCAAGTTCCCACCAAAACTTTCGTGTATTTCATCAAATTTTATAATGACTTCCATATCTATGTCTATGATTTGATGAAGATCTGTTAAAGTGAAATTCACAAATTTTGGGGGTCAGACTTAAAACTGTGTTTGGGGAACTCTTTTTTTCAGAAATACCTCAGGTCTTCTATTAATTCTGGTATCTTTCCCAATGGAATTTTATTTTTGCTCTAAAAATAAAAATTCGTGAAGATGTTATGTTGTTTGGTCAATGATTGAATGTCTGGTGGATGGGAAATCACAGAAAGATATGCCTCAAAACAAAACAGAACTTATGGTCTTTTCCCCTTGGATAGGAAAGGAAGAAAGTAGATGCAGTGTGTGGAAGAGGACAAGATGGCTGTTTTGGAAACAGAGGAGAGTCGCCAAAAAGATGTAGGATCTCAGAGAGGGATAATGCATGAGGGAAAAGCGTGTCATATGGAAAGATGTGACATCGTGGTGTTGGGACTTAAGAGGATACAGAGTGATCGTGAATGGTCACAAATGTATACTCAGAAGCAAAGAAAATTAGGTTTCATTTTATTAATGGTTTAATTCATACCATCTGGAAGTCCCTGGGTATATTATCTCCACTGGAGCATGTTGAGTGACCAGGATCCTCCTGCCTAAAGAAAAGTGTCTACTCTCAGTGGCTCTTCTGCAATGGGGTGGACCTTAGGCTACCTAATTACTTTTGCCAGGCTTCTGTCTGCCACATATTTTGTCATGCCTGGGTTCTTTCTGTCTTGCACTCTCACAGGTCTTAAGCATGCCACTCAACCCTTGTGAGTTCATTTAAACAATTGGCCTGCAATAACTGTAAAAAACTGTACCCTTTACATGGATCATGTTCTGTGGGACTTGGCTATAAAAGTCATGAACAGACTCACCTGCACCCAGGCTAAACATGTACACATTGATGTATATTGGTTTGTGACATGCACACATATGATGAATGCACCGAGCTCCCTAGAATCAGTTATCTAGGGAATCTGTGATGTTAGGAGGAGTGTGGAAAAGACCCCACAACCCATCAGACCGAAAATACCAGTACGATATTGATACCTGACTCCCATCAAGGGGTATTGGGGAGTGTGTGAATTAGGATTGAAGTGAGGTGATGGAGGATTCTGGAAATCAAATCACTGAAGGAAAGATTGAGTAAGGTATGTGGCCAACTGCCCATTAAATACAAAGGAATAAGATGTCAATGTATCAGTGGTTAGGGGTCCATCATAATGCTCTGCATATCTGTCAAGGGCCAATGTGAAGTTAATGCAGTATGAACTTGCCTTTCAGTTCCTCAGAGTGTGAGTTCATTCTCAGTTGAAAAAAAGTATGGTCGTGCAGTGAGTTCCTTGGTTAAGATTTTAGACTTTGGTAATGAGATCAAATCTTGATTCCATCCTTCCTTTTTTAGACTGTGTAACATGTCTGAGACTAGCTTCCTTTTGTCTTTGGAAGAGAGGAGGGAGGATTCAAGAGGCCAAATGAGATAGTGGAGAGGGTTCTTACAGAAAGATTTCTTCTAATGTCATTGTATGAGGAAGGCCAAAGTGATGGATGAGGGTTAAATGTCTATAGGTTAATAAAGAAACTGCCTTGGCCCTTTTGATAGGACAGCAGGTTAGATATGCAAGGTAAACAACAGAATGCTTGGAGAAAGAAGCCTAGTCAACAGACGCCATGCCCCCCTCCCCCCCGAGACAGAAGCAGCTTATGATTCTCATAAGCTCATGGTGCTTCACAGATTATTTGAAATGGGTTAATCAAGATGTGAGAATTAGCAACTAACAGGCTAGACCTAATGGGCAAAGTATTATTTAAAATAATACAGTTTCTATGTAATTATTTTTGGTAAAGCTAGCCAGTGCGGGAACCTGGTGGCAGAAAACATTCAGCTGTTCCTACAACTCAAAAGAACAGTCCAAATTAAGCTCAAAACTTCACCACAGAAATGTGTATATTTAGAAATTCAAAAGACAGTTGTTTAATATATGAGTGTAACTTTTTATGGAAATGTGTATACATGCATGCAAAGGCCAGAATTAACTGTGGGTGTCTTCCTTAATTACTCTCTGTCATGATTAAGATATGTCATCTCTTTGAACCTGGAGCTGACCAATTCCCCTTGACCAAACAGCGAGTCTTAGAGACCCAGGTGTGGCTGTCTCCTCAGAACTGAGAGATGAGTTGATATCTTTAATGCCGAGATTTTTGCACAAGTTTGAAGGGATCAAATTTATGGTCTCCATCTGTATGGAATGCACCTTACTGACTGTGCCATGGCTGAAGAACAAGACAGTTGGTTAAAAAATATTGAGCTGTGAGCAAATATTCTGGATCACAAAAGGGAATGGTATAACTTTAAAAGAAGTGCTGTCGAGAGTCAGATGAGAGACATTCAAACGTGAATGCCTTTGCTTCCTCCCCTCAAGTCTCCTGGTGGATGTGTCCAGAGGCCTACTAAATTATCACCACATGGGGAAACTGCGAACTGTGAAATCTGTTTGTGCTCAGGTCTTGATATCAAATTTAGGGTGTAATTATATAAAAGTGTACATCCAAAGGAAACATGCAATGGTAGGTCTATCCCAGTAGTATATCACTTTTTAAAGCAGATGTTAATTTCTGTACATAATCATTTTAGAGGGGTATGACAGCAGATGCTCAAGGACGAGGTGCATTGCTATAGATGCTTAAGGAAAAGAAATATTGCTCCAGATGCTCAAGACAGAAATGCATCATTGTAGATGCACAAGGCAGAGATTCATTACATGGGACTGAAATGTAATTTCAGCTCCTGAGCTCTGACTGCCAAGATTTTTGGCTCAATAACTTTTAAAAATGATATCAGTATCATGTTGGGATAGGGACTTGGGGTTCTTCATTGCTCAGTGACCACCCTTGACTCCTCACTGCCTCCTTTTTGCAGTCCCAATTTTTCTACTTTCTGATTATGAAAGCCATCTTTTGCAGTCTTAGCTTTTTCCAGAATGTAACTGAATTTACTCTCTGAAACTCTGAAACTACCCATGGTGTTACATGACTTAGCTTTGGTATTAGGTCCTCAACTTCCATTGATGCTCAGAATTCTTCATCTGTTTCCTTGTTGCTGCATATGTAATTGTGGCCATGTATGTTATACCTAATTCTGGATGCTCTACCTATTTTTCTGTTATTCCTGCAAATGATTCATCCCAATGTACCTGAGAGAGAGACCACTCGGCGGTAGAAGACCAGCAAAGAGGACAGTTTAATGTCCTGGTATTACAATCCCAGATGAGATGCTTCCCAAACCAGCAGGCATTCTGTTCATATGATCAGAAGAGAGGAAGATGTGCCTGTGTAGATTGACATCATCACATCCTAGAAGATATATTACCTCCCAACTCTGTTAGTTATAATGCTTCTCCAAGTGTCCTTAATAAGACTTTTTATTTTCATCTGTGAGATTGTTGTTGAGATTCTAGGGAGACATGCCTCCTTCCTTCCATGATGAGCATAACTCCAGGGAAAATGGTCATATGTGGCACACTCTGGCTGCCCCTCTCAGAAGAGAAACTTCCAATGCTTGTGCTAGCTGCTTGGAGATATTGTGGCCTAGACAGGAATAGTGACTGTGGAAAGAGCTGTGGCTGTTTTCTTCTTAGCTCAGGTCCCCTCCTCCATTTTGAAAGACTATAGGGTAGTGATCTCATACTCCCTTTCCTTCTCTTTTCTCTCTCCTCTCTGCGTCCACAATTACAACTTCTTATCTGACTCTGACCCTTCAACCTCCCCATTTATAGATCTTTAATGCCAACATGTAGTCTTGGTTGGTAAACACTATCCTGCAGGGAAACTACATAAGATAGAAAGTAACCAACTCAAATTAATTATAGAGAGTCCATTAAACTGAGCAGATTCAATAGACCCCTTCCTCCAAACAATATATTGGCAGTAAATATATAACCGAGCAATCATCACAGACAAATAGACATGCTTAGATGAAACCCAGATCAAGTGAGCAAACAGATTTAAAAAAAAAAACAACAACAAACACTCTTCAGTTCAACAAGCTGATTTGTTTGTGGAGGCCACTCATTAGTTAGTGTTCTGACCACGTTGACTTGAAATAATCACATAAAACCTATATTATTCACAATACTCTTTGGCCAATAGCTTAACCATATTTCTAGATTCCTCCCTCATTCTAAACTAACACATTTATATTTATCTGTATCACCACTAGTTCATGTCTTGCCAACAAATTTTTGTAGCTCCAGAGGAGGTGTTTTTCCTGGTGGTGTCTAGGTGGCTTCTCACTGACCCCACCTCCTTTCTCCCAACATTGTTTACCTTTACCACCTAGGTCTATTCTGCTAAGCTACAGGCTGAAATAATGTTATTCATTAACCAATTAAAAGAAACATAGACAGAAGGACTTCCCAAACCAACCCTTTGTCCAATGTATAAATTCCAAGAACTGGTATAAAAATTTATTATTAAACGAAGTACTTGAAAGAGGTTGATGTTTATTCTCATGATCTGGAATAAATGTATTGGTGGGGAACCTACTTCCTCAAGATGGGCTAGGAAATTTGGCTTTTGATATTCGTCATTTTGTATCACTTTTCTTAATGTCTTCATTATTTTATGAGCACACCACTGTTTTCCTGTGTGACTCTTTTGATATAGGGGTTTGCCATTGAATTTAAAGACCATCCTAACCTGAAATGACCAATTTTTGAGAATCTTAAGCTTCTATTTACAAAGTTCTTTTTTTAAATAAAATCCCTCAAATGGCTACCTTAATTAAAATATATGCTTCCCTGCTCCCATATCCATACTTACTTTATCCCAATCATCCCAATTCCCCAAGTTCCCCCCATCCTCTCCTTCTTACTTTTCTCCTCCCATCCCCTCTTATCCTATCCCACCCCACCCCCCAGATAACAAATATTTGCTTGACAATCTGGTCTACCTTTCATATCCAGGAGAATAACTATATGTTTTTCTTTGGGTTCACCTTCTTATATAGCTTCTTTGGGATCACAAATTATAGATGCAATGTTCTTTGTTTATAGCTAGAAACCAATTATGACTGAGTACATCCCATTTTCATCTTTTCGGGTCTGGGACACCTCACTCAGAGAAGTGTTTTCTATTTCCATGCATTTGCATGCAAAATTCAAGAAGTCATTGTTTTTTACCACTGAGTAGTGCACTACTGTGTATATTTTCCACACTTTGTTCATCCATTCTTACATGGAAGGGCATCTAGGTCGTGTCCAGATTCTGGCTATTACAAATAATGCTGCTATGAACATAGTTGAACAAATGATTTTGTAATATGATAGGGAATCTCTTGGGTATATTCCCCAGTGTGGTATTGCTTGGTCCTTGGTTAGGTTGATCCCAAATTTCCTGAGAAACCGCCACACTGATTTCCAATGTGGTTGGACAAGTTTGCATTCTGACCAGCATTTGATGAGGGTACCCCTTCCTCCACAACCTCTCCAGCAAAGGCTATCATTAGTGTTTTTGATTTTAGCCATTTTGACAGGTGTAAGATGATATCTCAAAATTGTTTTGATTTGCATTTCCCTGATCGCTAATGAGGTTGAGCATGACCTTAAGTGTCTTTTGGCCAATTAAACTTCTTCGGTTAAGAATTCCCTGTTGTTCAGTGCCCCATGTTTTAATTGAGTTAATTAGCATTTTAAAGTCTAGTTTTTTGATTTCTTTATATATTTTGGAGATCAGACCTTTGTCTGTTGCAGGGTTGGTGAAGATCTTCTCCCAGTCAGTGTGTTGCCATTATGTCTTAGTGACAGTGTCCTTTGTTTACAGAAGCTTATCAGTTTAAGTAGGTCCCAATTATTCAATGTTGCCTTTATCATCTGTGTTGCTGGGGTTATACATAGGAAGCAATCTCCTGTGCCCATATGTTGTAGGGTACTTCCCACTTTCTCTTCTCAGGTTCAGTGTGTTCAGATTGATATTGAGGTCTTTGATCCATTTGGACTTGAGTTTTGTGCATGGTGATAGATATGGGTTTATTTTCATTCTCTACAGGTTGACATCGAGTTCTGCCAGCACCATTTGTTGAAGATGCTTTCTTTTCCATTGTATACTTTTAGCCACTTTATAGAAAATGAGGTGTTCAGATGTTTGTGGGTTAAAATCAGTATCTTCTATATGATTCAATTGGTCGAATTCTATGATTTTATGCCAATACCATGCTGTTTTTATTACTGTAGCTCTGTAATAGAGTTTGAAGTCAGGAATGGTAATGCCTCCTGACATTTTTTTATTGTATAAGATTATTTTGGCTATCCAGGATTTTTTGTTTTTCCATATAAATTTGATTAATGTCCTCTCAATATCTGTCAAGAATTTTGATGGGCCGGGCGATGGTGATGCACGCCTTTAATCCCAGCACTTGGGAGGCAGATGCAGGCAGATCTCTGTGATTTCGAGACCAACCTGGTCTACAGAGCTAGTTCCAGGACAGGCTCCAAAGCCACAGAGAAACCCTGTCTCGAAAAACCAAAAAAAAAAATAAAATAAAATTAAAGAATTTTGATGGGATTTTGATGGGGATTCCATTGAATCTATAAATTGCCTTTGGTAGAATTGGCATTTTTACTATGTTGATGCTCCCAATCAAAGACCAAGGGAGATCCTTCCATTTTTGGTATCCTCTTCAATTTCTTCCTTCAATTCCTTAAAGTTCTTGTCAAAGAGACCTTTCACTTTCTTTTGTTAGAGTTACCCCAAGATATTTTATGCTGTTTGTGGCTACGTGAAAGGTGATGCTCTTAGTGGGAACTAGGACTTGGGTATATCTCTTTTATGTCCTGGTTCCCTACTCTACTGTGTATTCACATGTTCTCATTACAAAGACTATGTTACTTGGCAAGAGGCACTACATTTTATGTAACTCTGTGTGATTTGTTTTTCCTTTGTTAAATAGTATCTTTAATGCATTTGAGAGAAAGGAAATGAAATGCTATTTCAATATCTTAAATATGCCTTAATCCTTGGTCATCTTTCCTTCTGGGGGTTGGTTTTGTGTTAATTTCATGTGTGTACTTGCAAAATGTCATGGTTTCATTCCGTTTGCTGTGACAAAGCATCGTGACAAACAAGCAAGCAAAAAGCATCATGAGAAAAACAACTTAAGGGAGAGAAAAGGTTTAATTTGGTTCACCATTTCAGAGGGATTGGTTCAATAGCTTTGGGAATGGCATAGTAACAGGAGTGTGAGGCTGACTGACCACATTGCCTCAACAGTTAGGAGGCAGAGAGAGAAGAGGAAGTTGGGTGATTCTATAGATTCTTAGAGCCTATCTTCAGTGGCATACTTCCTCCAGCAATTCTATGACTCCTAAAGGTTTTGCAACCTCTTTAAAGAGCAGCACATGTTGCCGATAAAATGTTCAAATATGAGAGCTTATGGGGGACATTTCTCACTCAAACAGCAATAAGTTCTATGACAGTAGCTTCCAGAAATAACCTGTGAAAACTATTATCACCCATGATGGGTAGCTTCTCATACTCAGGGAGAGATAAATATTAACTCATGCACAACTTGAAGATGGCTTCTGTAACTTTAAGCTGTCATAATTACATGCACAACATATAGGCATCAGGTAGATTCATAAAAATGCAACCTTGAAAGTCTAATCAATATTAATACTTTAAAGTCTTTTAACCCCATGTAAGGATCCTTCTTTGAAGAAGCTGGTCTGTGGGAGAAGAAGAGGCGACAAGTTGAATTACAGGGAAAAGGATAAAATGTTCTCTAGCTTGATCAGCTGTTTGAGTAGCTGGTCAGTGAAACTCCATGGGAATTGAGCACAAGCCCCACGGTAGCAGCTTTATTGGATCAGTGTGTGCCAGCACAGTAGGCTGTTTGATCGAAGTCTCCCTAAGTATTTGGGCTTCCAGAGTAGATTAAATGGAAGTCAAGTGTGTTCTGAGAGGGCTCCTCAGAGAGACACACGAGTTGACATCATCCCTCAAGCAGTGGGATCAGGCCAGGTGTAACAGACAGGGAGAGGGGGATTTGTCAGGACAAGGATGAATTCTGGAATGAGTAACTATTATTTTCATTGTATTTTGACATCACAGAAACCCAAATAAACCTGCCTCTTTCAATTTGACTTGAAAGAACATAGAGATAATTCTAAAAAATCAAAGAGACAAAGCCATTTCTTTTCCTCTTTTAATGTACAATGCTTAACACAAAAAAATACTATATAATAAAGCCCCACTCTTTGTCTATTCCTGGACACAAATTTCCTTCTTTTCCATCATTGCCAGGAGCTACACAGCTAAGAACAAGTTGTCAGGCAGTTTGGCTCTTGGTCATTATGCTGGTACTTTGGAAATTTTTTGTTTCATTTCGTATTGCAGAAGTGTGATATATTGTTCAGGCATATACACTGTGTATTCTCAATCTTTTTTTTTTCTGAAACTTCATTACTGAAGGCGCAAGTCATAAACAATCCCACACCAGTTTGGAATTGTGATTAATAGGGTGGTATTTATTTAAAGGGGAATAAATTTACAGATCACCATCCCAGAAAACAGCCCTCTCCGCAAGCAATTAGGAAGAAGTCTAGTCGCCGGAACCAGAGCAGGAAGTAAAGAGAGAGAGGAGGGAAGTAGCCACTTGTTTTTTAAAGAAAAAGAGACCATGCCCCAATGGGCTGGTATTTCAGTGGCTATTGGCTGGAGGAGCAGAAGGACCTCCCACAACACCTCCCCCTTTTGTTTAAGTAAGAGAGTTCCAAACCTACTATGAAATTATATACAATAAGTACAAATATCCTATTCTAACTAGCTTAGGTCTTATATAATAAATAGCTGGGCTAAGTCATGAGTCGAAAGTAACAACATTTATATAGTCTTCAACCCCATCAAAGATCTGTGAAGGGAAATAATGTTTCCTGAGTAATTAAAAAGTGCAATCAAACACCTTCCAAAACATGCAACAAATCACAGAGACAACTAGCTACCTGGGCAATCACCCAAGGTCACGTTTGCAGTGTTGAAGCAACCAACTTTGGCTAAGGCCTAGCATAACTGACACACCATTTTCAAAGTCAAGAACCTTGTCAAAACTATCTTACCCTGTCTTGGCAGGATATGATAGTCCTGTTTTTCCCATTCACAGATACTCTGTATTTCTGTCAGTGGTTGAGGTATGAGCATTTCTTTACCCATAGGCCAGTTCAGCCAAGAAGAAAGGCTCCAGGTGGAGTGTCTTTGGTGCTCAACATTCTCTCGGGAATAGAGCGGTGTTGCCAGGAGCAATTGTGTCTCACTACCACAAAACTCTGAGTTAGATTAAAAGACATTTTCTACAGCTCTTTGAAGAGGTTGAAGATTATCTATCTATACTGAGTATAATCTCTATGTATCTAAAGAACCTGATTAGTCTAATTATAAATGACAAACTTAGAATACTATTGATCTATATAATTCTCAAACCTATCTAACTTAAAGACTAAGACAATAAACAACTGTGAAACAAATGAGGATAATGACCTCCAAATATAAGCAATGTACAAATATACATTGCAGTATGGTAAATATATATCAATACACAAGCAAAATGTAAGTATCTTAATCAGAGATAGAAATGTACACTGCAATATGGTAAATATAAACAATATATATCAATACAATATATGTCAATACATAAAAAATGTTTTTAAACAGAGGTAGAAACATGCATGCATACAATAGTCAATATAATTTCACTTTGTATCAATATATAAGAATTGATACCAATACATTTGTCTCAAAACAATAACTCACAAGTACCAACAAGTCCCAATCTATTATCCCTCTTTTTTTTTCCCAAATGATCCCCGAGCTTATAAAATTTTTCCCCAACTCTCAACCATATACCAATTTATAATCAACCCATAAATGATGTCCCTAAACCCAAGGGCAAACTTTACTCGGAGAGGGGACATCGTCCTCTAGAGTTACTTCCATCTTTCATGGGGGCGACTTTCTTTCTGGGGGACCCTGTGAAAGTAAAATGATGGTTAATTTCAAGATCGATGTCTTTTAAAATTGCAAATAGTCTCTGAGTATTTTGTGCAGGTCTGGCCAGAATGTTGTATAAGAGGTGCACCATTTCAGCTAACCAAGTTGGGATTATCTTGTGCAGCTAGTACCCAAAACAGGTCTTGTAGTAGCGCTATCAGTATCATGACGTCATATCAACCAGGTGTAGTCGTTCTTATGGGGCCCCATCTTCTTCCTGGAAACTTTAAATGTCACTTCAGGAAAAACTCATTGTTCATTGTGAAAAACTTAAACATTAATCATATAGACACACACACACACACACACACACATATATATATATATTCAATGAAAGGAATGATAGATATATTCAATGAAAAGTATGATAGATATGTGGAAAAGCAAAGATATTTTCTAAACTCATATTTCTTTCTGTCCCCTATCATGGCTCTTGACAATAGACAGAAACTCCAGAAACTCTGGGTTTTTCTCTTACCAACAGGCTTGGAATTGGAGAGGGACTGAGCCAGAGTCCACCTTCAAAACCAGCTCTATAAATTTAGAAATATGGTTTAGTATATTTTACTTACACAACTTATTCAGTTTTCTTGATAGTTCCTATTGGGCAGGTATTTTTCCATCTGTCAGTATCCAAACATCCAGGATCCCTTGAATTTTTCAAAGATGAGTGTTTTCCTGTGGAGATAAGAACAGAACCCTGCCCCCATTCTATATGTTGTTCTTACCACCTGTAGGAATATCATCATTGTGGATGAGTTGTCATTTCTCCTTTCCAAGAGGTTTCTCCTCTTCAAATCGAAACTTTATTAATTTTGATGGTACCCACAATTTTTGTTCTCCTGTGGAAACCAGAGCAAAACCCCTTCTCCAACGTAGCACATCTCCTGGCTTTCATTGAGAGGTCAGGACATCTTTGAAGTAAATTGGTTGATTTAGTTCAGCAGACTTTTCCATTATCCAATGTCTTTCTGCTGCTGTCGTTCCTTTCTCATTAGCGTTAAGAAAATTCAAGGTCAATAAAGCATTATGTAATCTATTTCTGGGAGTATTTTTGGTCCCTTTCTGTTTGTTCAGCATATCCTTTATAGTACAATTTGATCTTTCTATAACTGCCTGACCTGTGGGATTATGTGGTATACCTGTAATGTGTTTTATATTATAATAAGCAAAAAAGCATTTCATTTTCTTAGATACATATGCTGGACCATTATCTGTCTTTATTTGTGCAGGTATTTCCATGATGGCCATAACTTCCAATAGATGTGTGATTACTGAATCAGCCTTTTCTGAGCTCAGGGAAGTAGCCCATTGAAAACCTGAATACGTGTCTATGGTGTGGTGTACATATTTTAATTTACAAAATTCCATAAAGTGGAACACATCCATCTGCCAGATTTCATTTCTCTTAGTACCCTTTGGGTTACTCCCTGCAGGCAACGGTGTTTGATTATAGAAAGAACAAGTAGGACATCTCTTTATAATGTCTTTAGCTTGTTGCCATGTAATGGAAAATTCTTTCTTTAGGCCTTTACTATTGACATGATGCTTCTTATGAAATTCTGAGGCCTGCAACACGCTTCCAATCAATAATTGATCAATCTCAGCGTTGCCTTGTGTTAGAGGACCAGGCAGACCTGTATGGGACCGGATGTGTGTTATGTACATTGGACAAAGCCTGTTCCTGATTATGTCTTGTACCTGGATAAACAATGAAGTCAACTCTGTGTCATCTGGTATAAATTCAGTGGTTTCAATATGCAAGATAACTCTTTCTGCATATTGTGAATCTGTAACTATATTAAGAGGTTCTTTAAAATCCCTTAGCACCATAAGAATGGCATATAATTCTGCCTTCTGGACAGAATTATAAGGGCTTTGTTCCACCTTACTCAATTCATCTGACTTATAACCTGCTTTCCCTGATTTATTTGCATCAGTATAGAACGTACAGGCTCCAGTTATTGGAGCATCACGTACAATTCTAGGAAGAATCCAAGAAGTTCTCTTTATGAGGTTAAGTCTACCACTTTTGGGATAGTTGCTATTAATTTCTTCCAAAAAATTAGCACAAGCTCTTTGCCATGGTTCATTGTCTTCCCATAACTTTTTTATTTCTTCAGTAGTAAAAGGCACTATAATTTCTGCTGGGTCTATACCTGCTAGTTGACGAAGTCTCAGTTTACCTTTTATAATTAATTCAGAGACTTTTTCCACATAAGTTTTTAATTTTTTACTTGGTTTATTAGGTATAAATATCACTCTAAAATAATATCTTCCCTCTGCATTAGAATCCCTGTAGGAGAAATTCTGGAAGGTAATATGACTAGGATGCAGCTAAGATTTGGGTTCATCCTATCCACATGTGCCTCCTGTAATTTTTCCTCAATCATTGTCAGTTCCTTTTCTGTTTCAGCTGTCAGTTTTCTTGGACTATTCAAATCTTTATCACCATCTAAGCTTTTGTTTAAATGAACTATTAGATCAGGTGTTATGCCAACAGCTGGTCGTAGACTGGAAATGTCTCCTAACAATCTTTGGAAGTCATTAAGAGTCTTTAACCGGTCTCGCCTAATTTGTGCCTTTTGCGTTTTAATTTTCTCTAACCCTATTCTGTAACCAAGGTAATTAATAGAATTCCCTCTTTGAATCTTTTCAGGGGCAATTTGTAATCCCCACCTAGGCAAGACTTTCTTTACTTCTTCAAACATCCTTTCTAAAGTATCTTTATTTGAATCAGATAACAAGATGTCATCCATGTAATGGTAAATTACGGACTTGGGGAATTGTTTACGAATTATTTCCAATGGCTTACTTACAAAATATTGGCACAATGTAGGACTATTGAGCATACCCTGTGGGAGGATAGTCCATTGATATCTCCTATTAGGCTGAGAATTTTTATAAGTAGGCACTGTGAAGGCAAATTTTTCTCTATCATTTTCTTGTAACTGTATGGTTAAAAAACAATCTTTCAAATCAATAACTATAAGAGGCCATCCTTTTGTTAATAGAGAAGGCAAAGAAATTCCAGATTGTAGTGGGCCCATAGGTTGAATTACCTTGTTGACAGCTCTTAAATCTGTCACCATTTTCCATTTACCGGATTTCTTTTTTACAACAAACACAGGAGAATTCCAAGGGCTGGTGGATTCTTCAATATGTTGAGCATCTAGTTGCTCTTGCACCAGCTGTTCCAATGCCTGTAATTTATCTTCAGCTAGAGGCCACTGTTTGATCCATATTGGCTTCTCAGTTAGCCATTTTAAAGGTAGGGCTGTTGGTACCTCTAAAGGTTTGGTATTTGCTGTATGTTCTTGTACAGCCTGAATGGCTGGAGACGTTTTCCCATAATATCTCATCATGTCCTTCCCAGAATTATGAGTTCCTGGAACTACAGGAATGTTAATCTGGGTATTCCATTGCTGTAGCAGGTCACGGCCCCAGAAATTTATTGCGATATTGGCAATATATGGCCTTAGTCTTCCTATTTGCTCTTCAGGCCCTACGCATTCAACCCATCTTGTGCTTTGTTTTACACGAGATAGGGTTCCAATTCCCAGGTCCCTGGTTCGATCCCGGGTTTCGGCACCAGTTGTCCCGCGCAACCGTCTCGCCAGCAAGAACGACGCGGCACACACAGGATCCTTCTGCAGAAAGCTTTAATGCGTCTTGAGAGGGAGAGCATAAGCTTACAGAGCGGAGACCCCAGAGGACCAAAGCCCAATCCTTTTATAGGTTAATAGTCCTCGCCTCCGACGTGTCACGCTCTGACTGGTTGCAGCTCGTCAGCCCATATGACGCCACGGGAGAGGCAGAGAACAAGGGATGGAAATTTCAGTTGGTGCTGCCGAATGCAGGCGCCATCTTGTAATGGAGTATGCAGGGGTGGCTCCTCACAGAACTGAACATCTACCTCTTGAAGAGGCCAATTCGGATGCCAAGATTCTGGAGTAATGATACTTACATCCGCACCTGTGTCTAATAAGCCTTCAATAAAAGTGCCATTTATACAGACTCTTAGTTTGGTCTTTGATCATTAATAGAAGTCTGCCAAAATATGCGTTTACTCTGTCTTACTGGGTTTTTTGACTCATCCTCCATGCGTAATTCATCATTTAGACCAGTAATATTTTTTACAGCAGAAATTGGAGCTTTTAATTTTCTTGGTGAAGCACATTCTCTACTGTGACTGGGAATGACTGGGCCACTGTTGGCTTGGGGGCCTGCTAGAGGCCCCTCAAAGAGTTTCCCCATGGTATCGGGTTGCCTTGTCTGTCTGTTGTTGACCTGCATTCGCTGGACCAATGTCGGCCTTTACCGCATCTCCTACATATATCTTAAGGGAGAGGTCTCCTATTTTTGTCATTCCCAGAAGGGATATTATTCCTAGAAATCCTTTGCCTGCAATCCCTTTTCAGATGTCCTAATTTACCACAATTAAAACACCCGGCAGTTGGATGTCTCCTCATTGCTTGGGAAATCGCTTCTCCTACCCAAGATTCATCATTATAGCTAAACGTCTCAACATTCATTGTATGCTGAATCCATTCATCCATAGGTGCTGATCTAAACTTTAAAGGCCCAATTATCTTTTTGCATTCTACGTTTGCATTCTCAAAACTAGAGATTCAAGAAGTAGTCGTCTAGCTTCTGGGTCTGTTAGCCCTATGTCCAGAGCCTTAATTAATCTTTGCAAAAAGTCAATAAAGGGTTCTCTCTGTCCCTGCCTAATTCTGGTATATGATTCAACCCTTTTTGCTGGATCGTGTAGCCTATTCCAAGCATTTAAAGCTGCTTGGTGACATAAAAACAGTACTTCATCATCATAAAGAGCTTGTACCTGTGGATCAGCATATTGTCCTACACCAAGAATTTGATCTTGGGAAACCTCCACACCTTTTGCTCTTCCTTGCTGTTCCATATGTTTGGATTCTTCTCTGAAATAGATTCCAAACATCAAGCAAGGTCCATTACCTAAAACTGCAGACACTAACTGATGGAAATCGTGGGGGGTAGCTCTAGCATTAGAAGCCCAAGTCCTTATCATTTCCTTAACATATGCAGAGTGCAAGCCAAAGGTAACAATAACTTGCTTAATTTCTTTTAGATCATTCATTGCTATTGGCATCCATCTAGGTTCTCTGACTCCCTTTGAGCCTTTAGAAGTAGACGCTTTGTCAGAATGAATTACAGGGTATGTCGCTAAAACCCTGGGTAAGCCAGATCTAATAGCTGGTGGTGGCATTGTATCCTGTCCTTGTGCCTTCTCACTCTGTTCACCAGCTCCAATAATTTCTTCAATCATTTCAAGTCTTTTTATCATTGTCTCTCTTAAATCCTGAATCTCCTGAGCTACATGTGTTTCTAGTGATTTCACTGAGGTATCAATTTTTTTGTCCATATTCTGCACCTGTGATTTCAAAGCTTTTGAATCCTGAATCTCCTGACCTGTATTAGTTTCTGTTAAAGATTGTATGGTTCTTAGGACCATTTTTTTCCTAAATAATAGAATATTCAAAAGAATACTGAAATCTAGTAACCAGTAAATTAAGTTATCTCCATAGTGATATAAACCTTGCATGAAAAATCCCATTGTTTTGGTAGTCAAAACAGTAAAATTCATTGGAAACAAAAACTTTCATATTACCTATTATCCAGCAGGTGGCGCTGTTCCCAAGTTGCGACGAAAACAAGGTCCTGTTTCAGTGTCCGCCTAGTATTTGTTAAAAACTGGGAAATGCCAGTTGCTCAACAAAGTAAATGTAATTAAATCAATTCCGTACACGGAACCATAAACCCAGAATCCAGGGGTAGAGAAGAGTAACCCGGAAGCCGTGTATGCCTCCACGTGACAGAGTTGTCCCAAGGGGTTGCAGCTTTACGCAACCGGTAACCGCGTGCTCTGGTTCGTTCTGCTTAAGAGCTGTGCTTGCAAGGGAGATTTGAAAGCGATTCAGAAAAGAGAAAACCACATGTGCAGAGACTATGTGGGCCTGTGGTATTTAAATCCACGTAGCGAGGCAAATGATAGGCTGCATCGGGACTTGAAGTCAATCTGAGGTGTCTAAAGGGAAAATATAAAAAACTGCAGCAAGAAAAGCCACTGCATGATGATTTATGTTAAACTGCTGGCTCCATGCACAAGGCACAGGCCGCAAGGAACAGGCCGTGGCTGAACTGGCGCCCGGCAGTCGAGCGGGGAGGGAAGGGGTGTCCTAAAACCAAACGTTGGGTGCCACATGAAGGCGCAAGTCATAAACAATCCCACACCAGTTTGGAATTGTGATTATTAGGGTGGTATTTATTTAAAGGGGAATAAACTTACAGATCACCGTCCCAGACAACAGCCCTCTGTGCATGCAATTAGGAAGAAGTCTAGTCACCAGAACCGGAGCAGAAAGTAAAGAGAGAGAGGAGGGAAGTAGCCACTTTGTTTTTAAAGGGAAAGAGACCACGCCCCAATGGGCTGGTATCTCGGCGGCTATTGGCTGGAGGAGCAGAAGGACCTCCTGCAACACATTACACTTTCTTTTTTTTTTATTCTTTTTTAATTAAAATTTCCACCTGCTCCCCGTTTCCCATTTCCCTCCCCTCCTCCCAAATATTGCCCCCTCCCGCCAGTCCCCTCCCCCTATCCCCACTCCTCTTCTCCTTCCCCCACACCATTCCCCCTCCCTCTCGATACTGGAGAGCAGTCCAAATTCTCTGCCCTGCGGGAAGACGAAGGTCTTCTATCTATGTCCAGGAAGGGAGCATCTAAACAGGCTAAGCACCCACAAAGCCAGTTCATGTATTAGGATCCAAACCTAATGCCATTGTCCTTGGCTTCTCATCAGCCTTCATTGTCCGCCATGCTCAGAGAGTCCAGTTTCAACCCATGCTTATTCAGTCCCAGACGAGCTGGCCTTGGTGGGCTCACAATAAATCAGTTCCACTGTCACAGTGAGCGGGTGCATCCCTCGTGGTCCTGATTTTTTTGCTCATGTTCTCCCTCCTTCTGCTCCTCATTTGGACCTTAAGAGCTCAGACCGTTGCTCCTAATTGAATATCTGTCTCTACCTCGATCCATCACCAGATGAAGGTTCTAAGGTGATATGTAAGATATATATCAGTATAGGATAGGGTCATTTCAGGTTCCCTCTCCTCAATTGCCCAAGGTACCAGCTGGGGACATCTCCCTGGACACCTGCGAACCCCTATAGAGTCAAGTTTCTTTCCAACCCTAAGATGGGTCCATTAGTTAGGATATATACTTCGCTGCTCCCGTATCCTCCCTTCCTATATCCCAACTATCCCAATCACCCTAGCTCCTCCCATCCTCCCCTTCTCATGTTTCTCATCCCATTTCCCCTTTGCCCCTAGCCACCTCCCCCGCAAGTTCCCAGTTATTGCCCTGCAATCTTGTCTACTTCCCCTCTCCAGGCAGACGACTACATGATTTTCTTTGGGTTCACTGTCTTATTTAGCTTCTCTAGGATCACAAATTAATAGCTCAATGTCCTTTATTTATGGCTAGAATCCGATTATGAGTGAGTATATCCCATGTTCCTCTTTTTGGGACTGGGATACCTCACTCAGGATAGTGTTTTCTATTTCCATCCATTTGCACGCAAAATTCGAGAAGTCATTGTTTTTTACCGCTGAGTAGTACTCTAATATGTATATATTCCACACTTTCTTCATCCATTCCTCCATTGAAGGGCATCTAGGTTGTTTCCAGGTTTTGGCTATTACAAACAATGCTGCTATGAACATAGTTGAAGAGATACTTTTGTCATTTGATGGGGCATCTCTTGGGTATATTCCCAATAGTGGTATTACTGGATCTTGGGGTAGGTTGATCCCAAATTTCCTGAGAAATCGCCACACTGATTTCCAAAGTGGTTGCACAAGTTTGCATTCCCACCAGCAATGAATGAGTGTGCCCCTTTCTCCACAACCTCTCCAGCAAAGGCTATCATTGGTGTTTTTGATTTTAGCCATTCTGACATGTGTAAGATGGTATCTCAAAGTTGTTTTAATTTGCATTTCCCTTATCGCTAAGGAGGTTGAGCATGACTTTAAGTGTCTTTTGGCCATTTGAATTTCTTCTGTTGAGAATTCTCTGTTCAGTTCAGTGCCCCATTTTTTTATTGGGTTCATTAGCATTTTAAAGTCTAGTTTCTTGAGTTCTATATATTTTGGAGATCAGAACTTTGTCTGTTGAAGGGTTGGTGAAGATCTTCTCCCAGTCAGTGGGTTGCCTTTTTGTCTTAGTGATAGTGTCCTTTGCTTTATAGAAGCTACTCAGTTTCAGGAGGTCCCATTTATTCAATGTTGTCCTTAATGTCTGTGCTGCTGGGGATAAACGTAGGAAGTGATCTCCTGTACCCATATGTTGTAGAGTACTTCCCACTTTTTCTTCTATCAGGTTCAGTGTGTTCAGACTAATATTGAGGTCTTTAATCCATTTGGACTTGAGTTTTGTGCATGGTGATAGATATGGATCTAATTTCATTCTTCTACATGTTGACAACCAGTTCTGCCAGCACCATTTGTTGAATATGCTCTCTTTTTTCCATTGAATACTTTTAGCTCCTTTATCAAAAATTAGGTGTTCATATGTTTGTGGGTTAAAATCAGGGTCTTCTACTTGGTTCCATTGATCGACTTCTATGTTTTTATGCCAATACCAAGCTGTTTTCAATACTGAGGCTCTGTAATAGAGTTTGAGGTCAGGGATGGTAATGCCTCCAGACGATCCTTTATTATATAAGATTGTTTTGGCTATCCTGGGTTTTTTGTTTCTCCATATAAAGTTGATTATTGTCCTCTCAAGATCTGTGAAGAATTTTGATGGTATTTTAATGGGGATTGCATTGAATCTATAAATTGCCCTTGGTAGAATTGCCATTTTTACTATGTTGATCCTCCCAATCCAAGAGCAAGGGAGATCCTTCCATTTTCTGGTATCCTCCTCAATTTCTTTCTTCATAGACTTAAAGTTCTTGTCAAATAGATCCTTTACTTCCTTGGTTAGAGTTACCCCAAGATATTTTATGCTATTTGTGGCTATCGTGAAGGGTGATGCTTCTCTGATTTCCATCTCTGCTTCCTTATCTTTTGTGTATAGGAGGGCAACTGATTTTTTGGAATTGATCTTGTATCCTGCAACGCTACTAAAGGTGTTTATCAGCTGAAGGAGTTCTTTGCTGGAGTTTTTGGGGTCCCTTATGTACACTATCATATCGTCTGCAAATAATGAAAGTTTAACTTCTTCCTTTCCAATTTGAATCCCTTTGATCCCCTTATGTTGTCTTATTGCTATTGCTAGAATTTCAAGCACTATATTAAAGAGGTATGGAGAGAGTGGACAACCTTGTCGTGTTCCTGATTTTAGTGGAATAGGTTTGAGTTTCTCTCCATTTAATTTGATGTTAGCTGACGGCTTGCTATAAATAGCTTTTATTATACTTAGGAATGACCCTTGTATTCCTAATCTCTCTAAGACCTTTATCATAAATGGATGTTGAATTTTGTCAAATGCTTTTTCCGCATCTAATGAAAGGATCATATGGTTTTTTTCTTTCAGATTATTTATATGATGGATTACATTGATAGATTTTCGTATGTTGAACCAGCCCTGCATCTCTGGGATGAAGCCTACTTGATCATAATGGATAATTTTTCTAATGTGTTCTTGGATTCTGTTTGCCAGTATTTTATTGAGTATTTTTGCGTCGATGTTCATGAGTGAGATTGGCCTGTAGTTCTCTTTCTTGGTTGTGTCTTTGTGTGGTTTTGGTATCAGAGTAACTTCAGCTTCATAAAAAGAATTTGGCAATGACTTCTCTGTTTCAATATTGTGAAATACATTAAGGAGTATAGGTATTAGGTCTTCTTGGAAGTTCTGGTAGAATTCTGCAGTGAAGCCGTCTGTACCTGGGCTTCTTTTGGTTGGGAGGTTTTTTATAACAACTTCTAATTCTTCGCGACTAACAGGTCTATTTAGATTGTTCACCTGGTCCTGGTTTAACTTTGGTATATGGTACTTATCTAAAAAAGTGTCCATTTCTTTTACATTTTCCAATTTTGTGGCATACAGGTTTTTGTAGTAAGATCTAATGATTCTCTGAATTTCCTCTGTGTCTGTGGTTATGTCTCCCTTTTCGTTTCTGATTTTGTTAATTTGCGTATTCTCTCTCCGCCGTTTGATTAGTTTAGATAGGGGTTTATCAATCTTATTGATTTTCTCCAAGAACCAGCTTTATGTTTCATTGATTCTTTGGATAGTTTTCTGTGTTTCTATTTCGTTAATTTAGCCCTCAATTTGATTATTTCGAGTCTTCTACTTCTCCTAGGTGAGTCTGCTTCTTTTTTTTCTAAAGCTTTCAGGTGGGCTATTAAGTCTCCAATGTGTGCTTTCTCCGTTTTCTTTAAGTGGGCACTTAATGCTATGAACTTTCCTCTTAGCACTGCTTTCATAGTGTCCCATAGGTTTGAGTATGTTGAGTCTTCGTTTTCATTGAATTCAAGAAAGACTTTAATTTCTTTCTTTATTTCTTCCTTGATCCAGGTGTGGTTCAGTAGTTGACTGTCCAGTTTCCATGAGTTCGTAGGCTTTCTGGGGATAGCATTGTTGTTGAATTCTAACTTTAATCCATGGTGATCTGATAAGACACAGGTGGTTACCGATATTTTTTTGTAACTGTGTAAGTTTGCTTTGTTACCGAGTATGTGGTCTATTTTCGAGAAGGTTCCATGAGCTGCAGAGAAGAAGGTATATTCTTTCTTATTTGAGTGGAATATTCTATAGATGTCTGTTAAGTCCATTTGATTCATTACCTCCCTTAATCCTCTTATTTCTCTGTTAGGTTTCTGTCTGATTGACCTGTCCATTGGTGAGAGAGGAGTGTTGAAATCTCCTACTATTAGTGTGTGTGGTTTGATGACTGCCTTGAGATTTAGTAACGTTTCTTTTATATAAGTGGGTGTTTTTATATTAGGGGCATATATATTCAGGATTGAGACTTCATCCTGGTGAATTGTTCCTGTTATGAGTAAAAAATGTCCCTCTCCATCTCTTTTGATTGATTTTAGTTTGACGTCAACTTTCTTAGAAATTAGTATGGCCACACCTGCCTGTTTCTTAGGTCCGTATGCTTGATAAACCTTTTCCCAGCCCTTTACTCTGAGTAGATGTCTGTCTTTGTGGTTGAGGTGTGTTTCTTGTAAGCAGCAGAATGTTGGATCCTGTTTTCAAATCCAATCTCTTAGCCTGTGCCTCTTTATAGGTGAGTTGAGTCCATTGATATTAAGTGATATTAATGACCAGTGGTTGTTAACTCCGGTCATTTTTCCTTTCTCTCTTTCTTTCTTTTGGTAGTAGAGTTTGTGTGTTTCCCTTCTTCAAGTTGTACTGGTGAAGGGTCATTAGATGTCTGAGTTAGTGTGGGCATTGTTGGACTCCTTGGTTTGTGATTTTCCTTCTATTATTTTCTGTAAGGCTGGATTTGTGGCTACGTATTGTTTAAATTTGTTTTTATCCTGGAAAATTTTGTTTTATCCATTTATAGTGAACGAAAGCTTGGCTGGGTACAGTAGTCTGGGCTTGCATCCATGGTCTCTTAGTTTCTGCAGTACATCTACCCAGGACCTTCTGGCTTTCACGGTTTCCATAGAGAAATCAGGTGTAAGTCTGATAGGTTTACCTTTATATGTAACTTGACCTTTTTCCTTTGCAGCTCTTAATATTCTTTCTTTATTCTGTATGTTTTGTGTTTTGATTATTATATGACGAGGAGATGTTTTTTTTTGATCCAGTCGATTCGGTGTTCTGTATGCTTCTTGGACCTTCAAAGGAATATCTTTCTTAAGGTTGGGAAAGTTTTCTTCTATAATTTTATTAAATATATTTTCTGGACCATTGAGCTGTACTTCTTCTCCTTCTTCTATCCCTATTATTCTTAGGTTTGGTCTTTTTATTGTGTCCCAGATTTCCTGAATGTTTTGTGATGAGAATTTGTTGGTTATGCTGTTTTCTTTGATCAGAGAGTTTATTTTCTCTATGGTATCTTCAGTGTCTGAGATTCTTTCTTCTATCTCTTGTAATCTGTTGGTGGTACTTGTCTCTGTAGTTCCTGTTCATTTATCCAAATTTTCCATCTCCATCCTTCCCTCGGTTTGTGTTTTCTTTATTACTTCAACTTCATTCTTCAAGTCTTGAACTGTTTCCCTTACCTGTTTGATTAGTTTTTCTTGTTTCTCTTGGTTTTCTTGGGTATCTTTGAGATATTTATTCATTTCCTCTACCTTTTTGTTTGTAATCTCTAATTGATTATGGCAGTTTTTCACCTCTTGTTTAAGGTCCCCTATTATTTTCATATAATTCACTTTTGAGTCGAATTCTTCTAATTCTTCTGGATTAGCGTGTACACTTCTCATTTCGGGATTCCTGGATTCTGGTGATGTCACGTTGCTTTTCAAGTTGTTGGGGGAATTCTTGCATTGGCGCCTGCCCATCTTTTCCTTCAAATGGAGCCAGGAGAGGCCTAGTGTCTTGGATCAGTCTTTGCTGTGACTAACTCTCTGGGTGTATCTCCTCAGTGTAGGGGCAGGAACCGTTCCCTTGCAGATGAACTCTTCAACACCAAAACAGGGATGCCTGGTATTCCAATGAACCACGGAAAGAAGGCCGAATGCAAGGTGTAGGGCGGGGTCGAGTAGAACACAGGTGATACTGCAGTACAAGCTGGAGGTGCCTGCGCTCCCTTTCGGGGGGGTTACTGAGGCCTGCCTGTTGGCAGCACTCACTGCTCTGGTTGGGTAGCCTTAGTGTAGGGGGGCTTGTGCTCTCTACTTTGACAGTCCGCCCCAGGATAGTAAACACTCACCAGTCCAGATGGAACTTCTCAGCAACTGCACAGGGACTCCTGGTAGCCCCGATGAACCGGGGGCCAAGGGAAATGGGGGCAGGCAGAGCCGGTCCAGGAGAGCACAGCAGACACTGCAGCCCCAGCGGCAGGAGCCTGCGTTCCCTGGCAGGGACCTTGAGGCCTGCCCTCTAGTCAGGCTCTCACTGCTCTGGGTTGGGCAGGAAACTGTCCACAGCAAAGGATCTTGCAGACAAGGCAGGCTTGGGGGTGGGGGTGGGGGCACGAGTGTAGGGAAGAAAGCCCTGTGGCAGGAGCTGGGGGAGGGGCGTTTGTGCTCTCTACCGGGACAGTCCCCCCCAGGATAGCACACACTCACCAGTCCAGATGGGACTTCTCATCACCTACAGAGGGACTCCTGGTAGCCCCGATGAGCCAGGGGCCAAGGGAAATGGGGGACAGGCAGAGCCGGTCCAGGAGAGCACAGCAGACACTGAAGCCCCAGGGGCCGGGGCCCGTGTTCCCTGGCGGGGACCTTGAGGCCTGCCCTCAAGTCAGGCACTCACTGCTCTGGGTTGGTAGCCTTAGTGAAAGGGCAGGAAACTGTTCTACAGCAAAGGACCTTGCAGACAAGGCAGGCTTGGGGGTGGGGGTGGGGGCGTGTGTGTAGGAAAGAAAGCCCTGCAGCAGGTGCTGGGGGAGGGGCGTTTGTGCTCTCTACTGGGACAGTCCACCCCAGGATAGCACACACTCACCCTTCCAGATGGGACTTCTCAGCACCTACAGAGGGACTCCTGGTAGCCCCGATGAGCCAGGGGCCAAGGGAAATGGGGGGCAGGCAGAGGCGGTCCAGGAGAGCACAGCGGACACTGCAGCCCCAGCAGCAGGAGCCTGCGTTCCCTGGCGGGGACCTTGAGGCTTGGCCTCTAGTCAGCAACACATTACACTTTCAATATCAATTAGAGCATATTTTAATTTTTGCCTTTGGCATGTCTAATTAAGAATAAGCATCCTGGCACTACTTCTACCTTTATCTAGGCAATCTTGGAATGAGCCATCTTGAACCTACATACTTCCAGCATCTCTCAGGAGTTGTGCAACTTCACTTCCTTCCCACCCATTACATGATTTGAATACCTTTGCTCCCCTTCTCTAGACAGAGACCTGGGCAGATCTGGTTGCTGGTACCTATGACTTCCATGGATACAATTATTGTCTTCTGTACATGTGCTCCCTGGGAATTAAGTGATTCAAATACATTTTGTTATTTGATGTAAGTGTAATTAGTTAGTGGGTGGAACTATCAGCTTTATTGGAATTAATTGAAACAAACTGCCAAGTTCAACTTAGTCACACACATGTAAGATTCAGTCCCAAGTAGGGGTGTATCTAGGGACAGGATATATGTGACAAGGCTAGTGACCACTTCTGCCATATGTTTCCTAACAACTTTTCAGAGCAGAAATGGATGTCCATGAAAGGTAAATCTTTAAATGAATACCGGATAGGCTTTCTTTTATGTTACAGGTGTTTTTCCAATGCATTGATGTTATCAAAATTACTCACCATCAATATCACGGTTGGCTTTTTTTCAGTTTTTTTTATTAATTTATTTCTTTATTAAAGATTTCTGTCTCTTACCCGGCACTGACTCCCATAACTCTCCCTCTCCCCCAATCAAGTCTCCCTCTCTCATCAGTCCTAAGAGCAATCGGGGTTTCCTGCCCTGTGCGAAGTCCAAGGACATCCCACCTTCTTCCAGGTCTATTAAGGTGAACATCCAAACAGCCTAGGCTCCCACAAAGCCAGTATGTGCAGTAGGATCAACACCCAGTGCCATTGTTCTTGACTTCTCAGCAGTCCTCATTGTCCGCTATGTTTATTGAGTCCTGTACTATCCCATGTTTTTTGAGACCCAGTCCACCTGGCCATGGTGAGTTTCTAAAAGAACATCCCCTTTGTCTCAGTATGTGGGTGCACCCCTCGTAGTCCTGAGTTCCTTGTTCATGCTCTCTCTCCTTCTGCTCCTGGTTTGGGGTTGTAGTCTGGTGCTCCAATGTGGGAATCTGTCTCTGTCACCTTTCATCGCCTGATGAAGGTTAAAATCCAGAAGGATGTCTATATGTTTTCCTTTGTGTTCACCATCTTATTTAGCTTTTCTAGGGTCATGAATTATAGAGTCAATGTCCTTTATTTATGGCTAGAAACCAAATATGAGTGAGTACATCCCATGTTCCTCTTTTTTTGGGGGTGTCTGGCTAACCTCACTCAGGATAGTATTTCTATTTCTGTCTATTTGCATGCAAAATTCAAGAAGTCATTGTTTTTACTGCTGAGTAGTATTCTAATATGGATATATTCCATACTTTCTTCATCCATTCTTCCATTGAAAGGCATTTCGATTGTTTCCAGGTTCTGGCTATTACACACAATGCTGCTATGAAAATAGTTGAGCATATACTTTTGTTGTATGATAGGGCATCTCTTGGGTATATTCCCAAGAGTGATATTGCTGGGTCAGGAGTATGTTGATCCCAAATTTCCTGAGAAAGTACCACACTGCATTCCAAAGTGGTTGCACAAGTTTGCATTTCCAACAGCAATGGATGAGTATACCCCTTTTTCTACAACTTTTCCAGCAAAGGCTATCATTGGTGTTTTTGATTTTAGCCATTCTGACAAGTGTTAGATGACATCATAAAGTTGTCTTGATTTGGATTCTCCTTATCTCTAAGGAAGTTGAGCATGACCTTAAGTGTCTTTTGGCCATATGAACTTCTTCTGTTGAGAATTCTCTGTTCAGTTCATTGCCCCATTTTATAATTGGGTTGATTAGCCTTTTATGGTCTAATTTATTGAGTTCTTTATATATATTGAAGATCAAACCTTTGTCAATTGTGGGGTTGGTGAAGATCTTCTCCCAGTATGTGGGTTGCCTTTCTGTTTTATTGACGGTGTTCTCTGCTTTACAGAAGCTTCTCAGTCTCAGGAGGTCCCATATTTTCAAAGAGGCCCTTAATAACTGTGCTGTTGGGGTTATACGTAGGAAGTGGTCTCCTGTGCCCATCTGTTGTAGAGTACTTCCCACTTTCTCTTCTATCAGGTTCAGTGTGTTCTGACTCTTATTGAGGTTTTTAATCCATTTGGACTTAAGTTTTGTGCATGGTGATAGACATGGATCTATTTTCATTCTTCTACAGATTGACATCCAGTTTTGTCAGCATAATTTGTTGAAGATGATCTTTTTTATCCATTGTATACTTTTAGCTCCTTTATCGAAAATCAGGTGTTCATAGGTTTGTGGGTTAAAGTCCGGGTCTTCTTTCCATTCCGTTGGTTGACTTCTCTGTTTTTATGTCAAAACCAAGCTGTTTATTTATATGATGAATTACATTGATAGATTTCCCTATGTTGAACGAGCCCTGTATCTCTGGAATGAAGCCAACTTGATCATAATGGATATTTTTTTTTCTTGCATTCTTGGATTTGGTTTGCCAGTCTTTTATTGAGAATTTTAGCATCACTGTTTAGGAGTGAGATTGACCTGTAATTCTCTTTCTTGGTTAAGTCTTTGTGAGGTTTTGGTATCAGGGTGACTGTAGCTTCATAAAAGCAATTTGGCAGTGACTGTTCTGTTTCTATATTGTGAAATACCTTCAGGAGTATAGGTATTAGGTCTTCTTGGAAGTTCTTGTAGAATTCCACATTGAAACCATCTGGTCCTGGGCTTTTTATGGAAGGGTGATTTTTGATAACAGCTTCTAATTTTTTGCGAATAACAGATCTATTGAGATTGTTCACCTGGTCTTGGTTTAGCTTTGGTATATGGTACTTATCTAAAAAAATGTCCATTTCTTTTGCATTTCCAGTTTTTTGGCATATAGGCTTTTGTAGTAAGATCTAATGATTCTCTGAAATTCCTCTGTGTCTGTGGTTATGTCACCTTTTTCATGTTTGATCTTATTTATTTGAGTGTTCTCTCTCTGTCGTTTAGTTAGTTTGGATAAGGGTTTGTCAATCTTGTTAATTTTCTCCAAGAACCAACTTTTTGCTTCATTGATTCTTTGGATTGTTTTCTGTCTTTCTATTTTGGTGATTTCAGCCCTGAGTTTGATTATTTCCAGTCTTCTTCTCCTCCTGGGTCCGTCTGCTTCTTTTTTTTTTCTAGGGCTTTCAGGTGTGCTGTTAAGTCCCCATTGTATGGTTTCTCTGTTTTCTTATGTGGGCACTTAGCGCTATGAACTTTCCTCTTAGCACTGCTTTCATACTTTTCCATAGGTTTGAGTATGTTGTCTCTTCATTTTTCATTAAATTCACGGAAGATTTTTATGTTTTTCTTAATTTCTTTCTTGACCCAGGTGTGGTTCAGTAGTTGACTATTCAGTTTCCATGAGTTTGTTGGCTCTGGGGGTAACATTGTTGTTGCCTTCTAATTTTAATCCATGCTGATCTGATAAGACACGGGTGGACACTGATATTTATTTGTATCTGTGGAGGTTATCTTAGTTACCAAGTATTTGTTTAATTTCAAGAAGGTTCCATGAGAAGAAGATGTAGTCTTTCCTATGTGAGTGGAGTGATTTAAAGATGTCTGTTAAGTCCATTTGCTTCATTACCTCCAATAATTCTCTTATTCTCTATTAGGTTTCTGTCTGATTGACCTGTCCATTGATGAGAGAGGTGTGTTTAAGTCTCCTACAACTAGTGTGTGTGTGGTTTGATGTCTTCCTTGAGTTTTAGTAATAATTCTTTTACATAAGTGGGTGCTTTTATATTATGGGCATAGATATTCAGGATTGAGACTTCATCCTGATGAACTTTCCTGTTATGAGTATAAAATGTCTCAACCTCTTCTGATTGATTTTAGTTTGAAGTCAGTTTTGTTAGAAATTAGTATGGCCACTCCTGCTTGATTCTTAGGCCCGTTCGCTTGAAAAACTTTTTCCCAACCCTTTAATCTGAGTAGATGCCTGTCTTTGTGGTTGAGATGTGTTTCTTGTAAAACAGCAGAATGTTGGATCCTGTTTTCGTATCCAATCTCTCAACCTGTGCCTTTTTATATGTGAATTGAGTCCATTAATAGTAAGTGATATTAATTACCAGTAGCTGTTTACTCCAGTTATACTTACTGTTTTTGTTAGTAGAGTTTGTATGTCTCCCTTCTTTGAGTGGGCTGGTGAAGGCTTGCTAGATGCCTGAGTCCTTGTAGGCAGTGTTGGCAATGTTGGATTCCTTGGGTTGTGATTTTCCTTCTATTAAACGCTGTAAGGCTGGATTTGTGGCTACGTATTCTTTGAATTTGTTCTTATGCTGAAATGTTTGTTTTTTCCATTGATAGTGAACGATAGCCTGTCTGGGTATTGTAGCTTGGGCTTTCATTCATGGTCTCTTAGTACCTCTATCCACGACCTTCTTGCTTTCATGGTTTCCATAGAGAAGTCAGGTGTAAGTCTGATTGGTTTACCTTTATAAGTTACTTGCCCTTTTTCATTTGCAGCTCTTACTATTATTTCTTTAATCTGTATGTTTTGTGATTTGATTTTTATATGGTGAGGGGATTTTTTTTTGATCCCGACTGTTTGGTGTTCTGTATGCTTCTTGAATATTCAAATATTCAAATATTCAAAGGAATATCTTTCTTTATGTTGGGAAAATTTTCTTCCATAATTTTGTTAAAAATATGTTCTGGGCCTTTGAGCTGTGACTCTTTTCCTTATATCCCTATTATTCTTAGGTTTGGTCTTTTTTTTAATTAAAGATCTTTTTTTAATTATTTAGTTAATTAATTAACTAATTTAATTATTAAAGATTTCTGCCTCTTCCCCGCCATCACCTCCCAATTCCACCCACTCTTCCAATCAAGTCTTCCTCCCTCCTCAGCCCAAAGAACAATCAGGTTTCCCTGCCCTGTGGGAGGTCCAAGGACCACCCACCTCCATCCAGGTCTATTAAGGTGAGCATCCAAAGTACCTAGGCTCCCACAAAGCCATTATGTGCAAAGGCTTAAAAACCCATTGCCATTGTTCTTCAGTTCTCAGTAGTCCTCATTGTCCGCTATGTTCAGCGAGTCCAGTTTTGACCCATGCTTTTTCAGACCCCTGCCAGCTGGCCTTGGTGTGTTTCCGATAGAACATTCCCATTGCCCTAGCAGTCCTGAGTTCCTTGCCCGTTCTCTCTCTCCTTCTGCTCCTCCTTTGGATCTTGAGACTTCAGTCCAGTTCTCCAATGTTGGTCTCTGTCTCTGTCTTCTTTCATTGCCTGATGAAGGTTAATATTCAGGAGGATTCTTATATGTTTTTCTTTGGGTTCACCTTCTTATTTAGCTTCTCTGGAATCACAAATTATAGTCTCAATGTCCTTTATTTATGGCTAGAAACCAAATATGAGTGAGTACATCCCATGTTCCTCTTTTTGAGTCTAGCTTAACTCACTCAGAATAGTGTTCAATTTCCGTCCATTTGTATGAAAATTCAAGAAGTCATTGTTTTTTACTGCTGAGTAGTACTCTAATATGTATATATTCCATACTTCTTAATCCATTCTTCCATTGAAGGGCATCTAGGTTGTTTCCAGGTTCTGGCTATTACAAACAATGCTGCTATGAACATAGTTGAGCATATACTTTTGTTGTATGTTAGGGCATCTCTTAGGTATATTCCCAAAAGTGGTATTGCTGGGTCGAGAGGTAGGTTGAACCCGACTTTCCTGAGAAACCGCCACACTGCTTTCCAAAGTGGTTGCACAAGTTTGCATTCCCACCAGCAATGGATGAGTGTGCCCCTTTCTGCACAACCTCTCCAGCAGAGGCTATCATTGGTGTTTTTTATTTTAGCCATTCTGACAGGTGTAAGATGCTATCTTAAGGTTGTCTTGATTTGCATTTCCCTGATTGCTAAGGAACTTGGGCATGATCTTAAGTGTCTTTTGGCCATTTGAAATTCTTCTATTGAAAAGTCTTCGTTCAGCTCAGTGCCCCATTTTGTAATTGGATTGAATAACCTTTTACGGTCTAATTTCTTGAGTTCTATATATATTTTGGAGATCAGACCTTTGTCAGTTGCGGATTGGTGAATATCTTCTCCCAATCAGTGGGTTGCCTTTCTGTCTTAGTGAGAGTGTCCTTTGCTTTACAGAAGCTTCTCAGTGTCAGGAGGTCCCACTTATTCAATGATGTCCTTAGTGTTTGTGCAGCTGGGGTTATATGTAGGAAGTGTTCTCCTGTGCCCATGTGTTGTAGAGTACTTCCCACATTTTCTTCTATCAGGTTCAGTGTGTTTGGACTGATATTGAGGTCTTTAATCCATTTGGACTTGAGTTTTGTGCATGGTGATAGATATGGATCTATTTTCATTCTTCTACAGGTTCACAACCAGTTCTGACAACACCATTTGTTGAAGGTGCTTTCTTTATTCCATTGAATACTTTTAGCTACTTCATCAAAGATCAGTGTTCATAGGTTTGTGGGTTAATATCAGTGTCTTCTACTTGATTCCATTGGTCGACTTCTCTGTTTTGATGCCAATACCAAGCTGTTTTCAATACTGAAGCTCTGTAATAGAGTTTGAAGTCAGGGACAGTAATGCCTCCAGAAGTTCCTTTATTGAATACAATTGTTTTGGCTATCCTGGGTCTTTTGTTTTTCCATACAAAGTTGAATAATGTCCTCTCAATGTTTGTGAAGAATTTTGATGGGATTTTGATGGGGATTGCATTAAATCTAGGAATTGCCCTTGGTAGAATTGCCATTTTCACTATGTTGATCCTCCCAATCCAAGAGCAAGGGAGATCCTTCCATTTTCTGGTATCCTCCTCAATTTCTTTCTTCAAAGACTTAAAGTTCTTGTCAAATAGATCCTTCACTTCCTTGGTTAGATTTACCCCAAGGTATTTTATGCTACCTGTGGCTATCGTCAAAGGTGATGCTTCTCTGATTTTCCTCTCTGCTTCCTTATCCTTCGTGTATAGGAGGGCAAATGATTTATTGTATTTGATCTTGTATACTGCCACTCTACTTAAGGTGTTTATCAGCTGTAAGAGTTTTTTGGAGGTGTTTTGCGGGTCGCTTATGCACACTATCATATCATCTGCAAATAATGCAAGTTTAACTTCTTCCTTTCCAATTTGAATCCCTTTGATCCCCTTATGGTTTCTTATTGCTATTTCTAGAACTTCAAGCACTATATGTAAGAGGTATGGAGAGAGTGGGCAACCTTGTTTTGTTCCTGATTTTACTGGGATGACATTGAGTTTCTCTCCATTTAATTAGATGTTAGCTGTCGGCTTGCTATGAATAGCTTTTATTATAGTTAGGTACGACCCTTGTATCTCTAATCTCTCTAAGACCTTTATCATAAAGGGATGTTGAATTTTGTCAAATGCTTTTTCATCATCCAGTGAAATGATCATGTGGTTTTTTTCTTTCAGTTTCTTTACATGATGGATTACATTGATAGATTTTCATATGTGGAATGAGCCCTTCATCTGTGGATGAAGCCTACTTGATCATAATGGATAATTTTTCTAATGTGTCCTTGGATTTGGTTTACCAGTATTTTATTGAGGATTTTCACATCGATGTTCATGAGTGAGATTGGCCTGTAGTTCTCTTTCTTGGTTGGGTGTTTGTGTGGTTTTGGTATCAGAGTAACTGCAGCTTCATAAAAGGAGTTTGGCAATGATTTCTCTGTTTCTATATTGTGAAATACATTACATTAAGGAGTATAGGTAATAGGTCTTCTTTGAAGTTCTGGTAGAATTCTGACTTGAAGCCATCTGGACCTGGGCTTTTTTGGTTGGGAGGATTTTTATATCATCTTCTAATTTTTCACGACTAACAGGTCTATTTAGATTGTTCACCTGGTAATATTTTAACTCTGGTATATGGTACTTATCTAAAAATTGTCCATTTCTTTTACCTTTTCCAAATTTGTGGCAAATAGGCTTTTCTAGTAAGATCTAATGATTCTCTTTATTTCCTCTGTGTCTGTGGTTATGTCTCCCTTTTCATTTCTGATGTTGTTAATTTTTGTATTCTCTCTCTGCCATTTGATTAGTTTGGATAGGGGTTTTTCAATCTTGTTGACTTTCTCCAAGAACAAGATTTTGTTTCATTGATTCTTTTCATTGTGTTATGTTTTTCTGTTTTGTTAATTTCAGCCCCCAGTTTGATTATTTCCAGACGTCTACTCCTCCTATTAAGTCTCCAATATGTGCTTTTCCATTTTCTTTAAGTGGGCAATTAGTGCTATGAACTTTCCTCTTAGTACTGCTTTCATACTGTCCCATAGGTTTGAGTATGTTGAGTTTTCATTTTCATTGAATTCAAGAAGGACTTTAATTTTTTTATTTCTTCCTTGATCCAGGAGTTGTTCAGTAGTTGACTGTCCAGTTTCCATGAGTTCGTAGTCTTTCTGGAGGTAGCATTGTTGTTGAATTCTAACTTTAATCCAAGGTGATCTATAAGATACAGGTGGTTGCTAATATTTTTTTGTAACTGTGGATGTTTGCTTTATTACTGAGTATGTGGTCAATTTTCGGTTCCACGAGCTGCAGAGAAGTAGGTATATTCTTTCCTATTTGGATGCAATGTTCTATAGATGTCCATTAAGTCCATTTGCTTCATTACCTACTTTAATCCTTTTCTTTCCCTGTTAGGTTTCTGTCTGATTGACCTGTCCATTGGTGAGAGAGGAGTGTTAAAATCTCCTACATTAGTGTCTATGTTTTAATGACTGCCTTGAGATTCAGTTATGTTTCTTTTACATGAGTGGGTGCTTTTATATTAGGGGCATAGATATTCAGGATTGAGACTTTGTCCTGATAAATTGTTCCTGTTATGAGTAAAAAATGACCCTCTCTATCTCTTCTGATTGATTTTAGTTTGAAGTCAACTTTGTTAGGAAATAGTATAGCCACACCTGCTTGTTTCCTAGGTCCATTCTCTTGATAAACATTTTCCCAGCGCTTTACCCTGACTAGATGTCTGTCTTTGTGGTTGAGGTGTGTTTCTTGTAAGCATAGGAATGTTGGACTTTGTTTTCATATCCAATGTCTTAGCCTGTGTCTCTTTTATAGGTGAGTTGAGGCCATTAATATTAAGTGATATTAATGACCAGTGGTTGTTACCTCTGGCCATTTTTCCTTTCTTTCTTTCTTTCTTTCTTTCTTTCTTTCTTTCTTTCTTTCTTTACACTTCTTTGAGTTGTGCTGGTGAAGGGTCATTAGATATCTGAGTTATTGTGGGCATTGTTGGACTCCTTGGGTTGTGATTTTCCTTCAATTACTTTCTGTAAGGCTGGATTTGTGGCTATGTATTGTTTAATTTTTTTTTTATCCTGGAAAATTTTGTTTTCTCCCTTTATATTCTATGAAAGCTTGGATGGGTATAGTAGTCTGGGCTTGCATCCATGGTCTCTTAGTTTCTGCAGTACATCTATCCAGGACCTTCTGGCTTTCATAGTTTCTATAGAGAAGTCAGGTGTAATTCTGATATGTTTACCTTTATAAGTAATTTGACCTTTTTGATTTGCAGCTCTTAATATTCACTCCTTATTCTGTATGTTTTGTGTTTTGATTATTATATGATGAGGAGACTTTTTTTATCCAGTCTATTTGGTGTTCTGTATGCTTCTTGGACCTTCAAAAGAATATCTTTCTTAAGGAAGGGAAAGTTTTCTTTTTATTTTTATTAAATATATTTTGTCGAACATTGAGCTGTACTCTTCTCCTTCTTCTATCCTTATTACTCATAGGTTTGGTCTTTTTATTGTGTCCCATATTTCCTGAATGTTTTGTGATGAGAATTTGTTGGTTTTGCTTGATCAGTGTGTTTATTTCCTCTATGGTGTCTTTAGTGTCTGAGATTCTTTCTTTAATCTCTTGTAATCTGTTGGTAGTACTTGTCTCTGTATTTCCTGTTTGTTTACCCAGACTTTCCATCTCCATCCTTACCTTGTTTTTTTTTCTTCTATACTTCCATTTCATTCTTCAAGTCTTAAACCTTTTCCCTTACCTCTTTGATTGCTTTTTCTTGTTTCTCTTGGTTTTCTTGGGTATTTTGAGAAATTTATTCATTTCCTCTACATTTTTGTTTGTAATCTCTAATTTTTTATGGCAGTTTTTCACCTCCTGTTTCAGGTCCTCTATTATTTTCTTATAATTCAATTTTGAGTCGAATTCTTCTAATTCTTCTGGAGTAGGGTATACAATTCTTCTTATTTCAGGATTCCTGGATTCTGGCAATGTCATGTTGCCTTTCAGGATGTTTTGAGGAATTCTTGCATTGGTGCCTGCCCATCTCTTCCTTCAGATGGAGCCTGGAGAGGCATGGTGTCTTGGTCCAGTCTTTGCTGTGACTGACTCCCTGGGTGTATCACCTCAGTGTAGGAGTAGGAGCCTTTCCTTTCCAGATGGATTCCTCAGCACCAAAACATGGACGCCTGATAGTCCAATGACCCGTGGACAAAATGGCGAATGTGGGGTGTAGTGTGGTATCGAGTAGAACACAGGAGACCCTGCATCCAAAGCTGAAGGTTCATTTGCTCCCTTCGGGGGTCCTTGAGGCCTGTCTGGCATACAGGCACTCACCACTCTGAGTGGGTAGCCTTAGTGTAGGAGCATGAAACTGTTCCTCAGCAAAGGACCTTGTAGACAAGGCAGGCTTGGGGCTGATCGTGGGTAGGAAAGAAAGTCCTGCAGCATGAGCTGGGGGAAGGGGTTTGTGCTCTATTCCAGGACAGTCAGCCCCTGGATAGCACATACTCACCCGTCCAGATGGAATTCCTCAGCACCTATACAGGGATGCCTGGTAGCCCAATGAGCCAGGGACAATAGGGAGAATGTGACAGAGAGGGCGGTGCTCAATAGAGCACAGGAGACCCTGCAGCCCCAAGCTGAATGTTCCTATGGTCCCTTGTTTGGAACCTTCTGGCCTGCCTGGTAGGCAGGCACTCACTGCTCTGGGTGGGTAACCTTAGTGTAGGAATGGGAAAACTGTTCTTGAGGAGAGAACTTAAGAGACAGCAAGACAGGCTTCTGCGGGGGAGATGAGGGCTGGGTCATGTGTAAGAAAAGGGGCCCTGCAGCAGGAGCTGGGGGAGGGTGATTTGTGCTCTCTTCCAGGAGTGTCAGCACCTAAATTGCACACCCTAACCCATCCAGAAGTAACTCCTCAGCACATAAACAGGGACGCCTGGTAGCCCATGAGCAGGCAAAAAAAGGAAACAAGCCTACTTGATTGTAAAGCATAATTTTTTAAATGTGTTCTTGGATTCTGTATGACAAAATTTTATTGAGAATTTTTGCATCAATGTTAATGAGTGATATTGGTCTGTAATTCTCTTTCCTGTTTTGGTCATTGTGTGGTTTTGTAATCAGAGTGACTGTCAATTCAAAAAAAAGAGTTTGGGAATGACTCTCTGATTCTATTATGTGCAACACATTAAGGAGTATAGGTATCAGCTTTTCCCAGAAGTTCTGATAAAATTCAGCATTGAAATCAACTGCTCCTGAGATTTATTAGCTGGGAGCTTTTTTTATGACCGCTTCTATTTCCTCATGACTTATAGGTCTATTTAAATTGTTCACCTGTTCTTGATTTAACTTTGTTAAATGGTACTTATCGAAAAATATGTCAATTTCTTTTATTTTTCCAACTTTATGGCATACAAGCTTTTGTAAAATGACCTAATGATTCTCTACATTTCCTCAGTGTCTGATGTTAAGTCTCCCTTTTCATTCCTGATCTTGTTAATTTGGGTATTATATCTGTACCTTTTGTTTAGTTTGAAAAATTGTTTGTCAATCTTGTTGACTTTCTAAAAGAACCTGCTCATTGTTTCATTGATTCCTTGAATTGTTCACTGTGTTCCTATTTTATTGATTTCAGCCTTCTGGTTGATTATTTCTGGTCTTCTACTACTCCTGGGTGAGTGTGCTTCTTTTTTTCTAGAGTTTTCAGCTGTGTTGTTAAGGCCCTAATGTGAGCTTTCTCCATTTTTTATGTGTGCACTGAAAGCTATGAACATTCTTCTTAGCACTGCTTTCATTGCTTCCCACAGGATTGTTTATGGTGTGTCTTAATTTTCATTGAATTTAAGGAAGACTTTAATTTATTTCTTTATTTCTTCCCTGACCCTGTTGTGGTCAATAGTTGACTGTTCAGCTTCCATAAGTTTTAGGCTTTCTTGGGGTAGAACTATGTTTAAATTCTTACTTTAATCCATGGTGATCTGATAAGACAAAGGAGGATACTAATTTTTTTTATATCTAAGGAAGTTTGCTTTGTTACATAGTATGTGGTCAGTTCTAAAGAAGATAACATGAGATGTTCAGAATTAGGTATATTCTTTCCCCTTTAGGTTGAATGTTCTATAAATGTCTGTTAAGGCCATTTTTTTCATTACCTCCTTTAATTCTATTTTTTCGCGATTTGTTTTCTGTCTGATTGATCTGTCCACTGGTAAGACAGGAGTGTTGAAATCCCTTCTATTAGTTCTGGGTTTTGATGTCTGCCTTTAGATCTAGTAATTTTTCTTCTAAAGAAGTGGGTGCTTTTTTATTAGGGACATAGACATTCAGGATTGTGACTTCATCCTGATGAATTGTTCCTGTTATGAGTAAAAAGTCTCCATCACCATCTCATCTGATTGACTTTAGTTTTTCGTCAGTTTTGTTAGATATTAGTATAGCCACACCTGTTTGTTTCTTAGGTTCATTAGAATGAAAAACCTTTCCCAACCCTTTCCTCTGAGTAGATGTCTGTCTTTGTGGTTAAGGTGTGCTTCTTGTAAACAGCAGATTGTTGGTTCCTGTCTTTGCATCCAATCACTTTGCCTCTGTCTTTTTTATAGGTGAATTGAATACATTGATATAAGTGATATTAATGACCAGTGATTGTTAACTCTGGTTATTTTTTTTTCATTTTGGTGTTAGAGTATTTTGTTACCCCTTTTTGTGTTGTATTTGTAAAGATTTGCTAGATGTCTGAGTTATTTGGGCGTTGTTGGATTTCTTCGGTTGTGATATTCCCTCCATTTCTTTTAGTTATGCCATCTTTATGGCTACATATTATTTAAATTTGTTTTTGTCCTGGAATGTTTAACTTTACATTGATGGTGAACTAAACCTTGGCTGTGTATAGTAGTCTGGCCTTGAATCTTTGGTCTCTTACTTTCTGTAGCAATCTATCCAAAATCTCCTGGCTTTCATTGTTTCTATAGACATGTCAGATGAATTCTAAAAGGTTTATATTTATAATTTACTTGAGAGTTACCTTTGTAGCTCTTAATATTCTTTCTTTATATTCTATGTATTGTGTTTGATTATTATAATGTGAGGGTTTTTTTTGATTCATTCTATTCGGTATTCTGTATGCTTCTTGAACTATTATAAGAATATCCTTTTTTGAAGTTCATTGAATATATTTTTGGGCCTTTGAGCTGCAATTTATCTTCTTCTTATACCCCTATTATTTTTATGTTGGGTCTCTTTATTGTGTCCCTGATTTCCTGGATGATTTGTGATGAGATATTTTTAGATATGCTGTTTTCGTTGAACAGTGTGTTTATTTTCTCTATATTGTCTTCAGCATCTGAGATAGTTTCTTCTATCTTTTGTATTCTGTTGGTTATGCTTGCTTTTCTCTGTAATCTCTGTTTGATTACCTAGATTTTCCATATCCAGATGGCCCTTGTTTCTTGTTTTCTTCATTACCTTCATTTTAGTTTTCAAGTCTTGACCTGTTTCCATTATCTGTTTGATTGTTTTTTCTTGGTTTCCTAGGGTATATTTTTGGAATCATTTCTTCAAACTTTTTGTTATTCTTCTCATCCATTTCTTTAACGGAGTTTTTCACATCCTGTTTAAGGGACTCTATCATTTTCATAATGTCTATTTTTTCTATTTCTTCTGCATAAGTGTGTTCCCGTCTTCCTGTTGTATGTTTATTGGATTCTGGTGTAATCATGCTTTTCAGGTTGGTGGAGGAAATTGTCTTCTCATTTCTTCCTTCCATTGCCTTCTGATGGATCTTCTGGTACAGAATCAGAGTCACTTGCTGGCCAGGGACATCTCAGAAAAATGGACTAGCTTGCTGTTTCCAAACTGAGTGAAACAAAGAAACTCCTGCCCTGTTGCACTCACCACACCATCCCAGAGCCTCAGCCCTCAAACAGTCTGAGCAGGGGTATCTTATGGCCTCACAGAAGGGAATGTGTTCCTGGGAGCAAGCTGGGATGGAATCGGATAAGAGAGGCAGTAACTGGGGAGAGAAGCTCCTGCAGAATGACCACGAAGTTTAGGGCGTTTGGGGGTGTCTGTGCTCCATTAATAGCATCGGCCAACCATTCAGGAACACACTCAACTTGCTGATGGATCTACTCTTCAGAATCAGGACCACCTTCTGTTCAGGGAACTCACAGATAAGAGGACTAGCTTGCTGCTTGAAGATCAGTGAAACAAACAAAATTCCTTCCTGGCTGCCCTCACCTCCTGACTTTATTTCTTTTCCTATCTAAATAACAAGGCATATGAAAGAATATACAATAATGTGACTTGCTTGTTTTGGCAAGGGTCATTCATTACATGAATTCAGACTTGTTCTCTATTGTCATTTGATTGGAACATATCAGTACACTCTAGTGAGCCTTGAATTGACAACTAAAAGGCAGAGAAGCATTTCTATTTTGAAGCATACTCAATATAAAACATAAAATTATGGATAGGGCAGAACGGGATGCAGAGAAATGTAACCTTAACTCTTGAGCACATAACTGTGAAAAAAGATTATAAGAAAATGCTTTACACTAAGTATCAAGATCACTAAAATTTGTACCCAAATTTTTCATTTGGTGTACATGCACTACACAAAAAGAACACTGCATATGCCAGACCGAGATCTCATGTAAGGGAAAAACAAATTTTTAATTTATTTATTACTTTAAAACAATCTATTTTATATACTAGTCCCAGTTCTTACTTCCTCTGTTTCGTACACTCCCCCCAACTTATACCCTCCCAAACTCCCATTCACTGCTCAGAGATGGAAAGTCTTCTCATGGAAAGTCAGCAAAGTCTGATACATCACTTTGATGCAGGATCAAGTCCCTCTCCCCTTATATAGTGTGAGCATGATAGCCATCCCTCCAGAGTAAATGGGGTTGAAAAAACGAATTCAAGAAATAGGATTACATACCAGTCTTACTGCAGTGGACCCACAGTCTGCCCAAGCCATATACATGTCAGTCACATTCAGACAACCTAGTTTTGTTCAATGTGGTATTCTCAGATGTCATCCCTGAGTCAGTGAGCTCCCACTATCTCAGGTAAGCTGTCTCTGTGCATTACCCCACTGTGGTCTTGACTTCGTTGCCTGTATACTCTCTCCTGCCTCTCTTCAACTGGACCTCAGTTGCTTCACTCACTGTTTAGCTATGGATCTTAGCATCTTTTTCCATCAGTGGTTGAATAAAACTTCTATGATGATATTAGAGTGGTCAAGAATGTGATTACAGATGCAGGCCAGTTCAAAACCCTCTCCACTAGTACTAGAATTTTTATCTGGGACTGTTTTTATGGATTACTGAGAATTTTTCTGGCAGCAGTTTTCTCTCTAAGCCTAGTATTGCATTCTTTTTTTTTTTATTCTTTTTTAATTAAAATTTCCACCTGTTCCCCATTTCCCATTTCCCTCCTCTCCTCCCAAATATTGCCCTCCCCCCACTTCCCCCCCTACCCCCACTCCTCTTCTCCTCCCCCCACTCCATTCCCCCTCCCTCTCGATACTGAAGAGCAGTCCAAATTCCCTGCCCTGCGGGAAGACCAAGGTCCTTCTATCTACGTCCAGAAAGGTGAGCGTGCAAACAGGCTAAGCTCCCACAAAGCCAGTTCATGTATTCTATATCAAGATATTTTCAGGGCAGACGCACTTGCTGTGGGAGACCAGTGGGCAGACGCACGCTGCGGGCGGAGACCAGCTGGCAGATGCTGCAGAGACAGGCATGCATACGCGGCAGGAGACTGGCGCGCAGACGCGGTGGAGACCCGCGGGCAGAAGTGGCAGTGACAGGCGCGCAGATGTGGCAGAGACCGGCAGAGGTGGGATAGTCTAAGCATGAAACAGTGAAGCCACACTGAGAGCAGATCGCCCCACTACTATTAAATCAAGTAGGTTTCTTGGGACCTAACCTGCAGATTGGGAGGCATTGTATTGGTGAGATCCACTGGCCTGCCCTGAAGACACTCCTGGGTGGGGAGAGTGTTCTTGGCCCACGGCGGGTCACAGGAAATGTAGCAGGGGAATTCCCAGACCCCCTTGACCCCTCGATTAGTGTGTGAGGGCTGGTACCCTCTGCTGGGGCTGATCTTCCTCTGCTGCGACCTCTCTCCCCCTGGCCCAGCTTGCGCCCCGGGGATGCCGTCACTCTCCCTCCCTTATGCTGGGCCATGGGATCACCCAGTTTAGCCTATTTGGGCTCTGGGTCAGGAGCTCAGGACAAAGGGCAGTGGGAGATTCTCTGTTTTGGTGGCTGGCCCACAGAGTAGTAGGCCTTTTGTTGGTGAGATCCCTGGCAAACGGGGAGCCTGGCCCTGTTCCTGAAGACCCTTCTGAGTGGTGAGAAGGATCTTTGCCCCTGGTGGGAGACAGGACACGGAGCAAGGGCATTTTGTAAGCGAGACCACTGGCCCAGCAGGGAACCTGATCCTGCTTTAAAAGACCCATTAGATAGCATTGATAGGAGGAGATGGGCAGGCACCAAGGCAAAAATTCACCCAACAATCTGAAAAAAACATGAAAACACCAGAACCCAATGATCTTACATCAGAAGGACTTGAACACCCTAAAACAGAAGTAGTGGAAAAATTGACTTTATGAAAGCAATAGAGTCCCTTAAACTACATGTAAAAAATGCCCTTATAGAAATGGATGAGAAATATAACAAAAGGTTTGAAGAAATGGGTAAATACGTGAATGATACCCTGGGAAACCAAGAAAAAAAGATCAAACAAGTAATGGAAACAGTTCAAGAATTGAAAACTGAAATGAAAGCAAGGAAGAAAACACAAACTGAGGACCAGCTCGGTATTGAAAATGTAGGTCAACCAGCAGAGAATAAAATATCACGCATAATCAATAGAATACAAGAGATGAAGAAAGAATCTCAGATTCTGAGGACACCATAGAGAAAGTAAATGCACTGATCAAAGTAAATAGCAAAGTCAACAAATTCTCATCACAAAACATTCAGGAATTATGCGACACAATAAAAAGACCAAACCTAAGAATAATAGGTATAGAAGAAGGAGAATAGTCACAACTCAAAGGCACAGAACATATTTTTAACAAAATTCTGGAAGAAAACTTTCCCAACCTAAAGAAAGATATTCCTTTAAATATTCAAGAAGCATCCAAAACACCAAACAGACTGGATCAAAGAAAAACATCCCCTCACCATATAGTATTCAAAACAAAAATATAGTGATTAAATAAAGAATATTAAGAGCTGCAAAGGAAAAAGGGCAAGTAACTTATAAAGGTAATCCGATCAGACTTACACCTGACTTCTCTATGGAAACCATGAAAGCCAGAAGGTCCTGGATAGAGGAACTGCAGAAACTAAGAGACCATGGATGCCAACCCAAACTACTAGACCCAGCCAAGCTATCATTCACTATCAATGGAGAACACAAGATATTCCTGGTAAGAACAAATTTAAACAATACGTAGCCACAAATCCAGCCCTGCAGAAAGTAATAGAAGGAAAATCACAACCCAAGGAATCCAACATTGGTAACACTGCCTACAATAACTCAGGCATCTAGCAACCCTTCAACAGCACAACTCAAAGAAAGGAGACACACAAACTCTACTACCAAAAACAATAAGAATAACTGGAGCAAACAACCACTGGTCATTAATATCACTTAATATGAATGGTCTCAATTCACCTATAAAAAGGCACAGACTTAGATGTTGGAGACAAAAACAGGATCCAACATTCTGCTGCTTGCAAGAAACACATCTCAACCACAAAGACAGGCACCTACTTAGAGTAAAGGGTTGGGAAAATCTTTTTCAAGCAAATGGTTCTAAAAAAAAGCAGGTGTGGCCATACTAATTTCTAACAAAACAGACTTAAAACTAAAATCAATCAGAAGAGATCGAGATGGACATGTTATAATCATAACAGGAACAATTCATCAGGGTGAAGTCTCAATTCGGAATATCTATGCTCCTAATTTAAAAGCACCCATGTATCTAAAACAAATATTACTAAAATTTAAGGCAGACATCAAACCACACACACTAGTAGTACGAGACTTCAACAAACCTCTCTCACCAAGGGACAGGTCAATCAGACAGAAACCTAATAGAGAATTAAGGGAATTTTTGGAGGTAAAGGCTTAACAGACATCTATAGAACACTCCACCTAAATAGGAAAGAATATACCTTCTTCTCTGCAGCTCATGGATTCTTCTCAAAAATTGACCACATACTCGGAAACAAAGGAAACCTCCACAGATACAAAAAAAAATCAGTTTCCACCTGTGTCTTATCAGATCACCATGGATTAAAGTTAGAAGGCAACAACAATGCTACCCCAAGAAAGACAACAAACTCATGGAAACTGAACAGTCATCTACTGAACCACACCTGGGTCAAGGAAGAAATTAAGAAAGAAATTAAAGTCTTCCTTGAATTTAATGAAAATAAAGAGACAACATACTCAAACCTATGGGACACGATGAAAGCAGTGCTAAGAGGAAAGTTCATAGAACTAAGTGCCCACTTAAAGAAAACGGAGAAAGCATACATTGGGGACTTAACAGCACACTGGAAAGCTCTAGAAAGAAAAGAAGCAGACTCGCTCAGGAGGAGTAGAAGACTGGAAATGATCAAACTGAGGGTAGAAATCAACAAAATAGAAACACAAAAAACAGTCCAAAGAATCAATGAAACAAAAAGTTTGTTCTTGGAGAAAATCAACAAGATTGACAAACCCCTATCCAAACTAATTAAACGACAGGAGAGAACACGCAAATAAATAAGATCAGAAATGAAAAGGGGGACATAACCACAGACACAGAGGAAATTCAGAGAATCCTTAGATCTTACTACAAAAACCTATATGCCACAAAACTGGAAAATGCAAAGAAATGGATATTTTTTTAGATAAGTACCACATACCAAAGCTAAACCAAGAACAGGTAAAAGATCTAGTAGACCTGTTAGTCGTGAAGAATTAGAAATTGTTATAAAAAATAGTCCTTCCTAAAAAAGTCCAGGAGCAGATGACTTCAATGCTGAATTCTACTTGAACTTCCAAGAAGAGCAAATACCTCTACTCCTTAACGTATTTCACAATATAGAAACAGAAGAGTCATTGCCTAATTCCTTTTATGAATCTACAGTTACTCTGATACCAAAACCACAAAAGACCCAACCAAGAAAGAGAATTACTGGCCTATCTCATTCATGAACATTGACGCAAAAATTCTCAATAAAATACTGGCAAACCAAATCCAAGAACACATTAGAAAAATTATCCATTATTATCAAGTAGGCTTCATCCCAGAGATGCAGGGCTGGTTCAACATACGCAAATATATCAATGTAATCTACAATATAAATAAACTGAAAGAAAAAAACCATATGATAATTTCACTAGATGCTGAAAAAGCATTCAACAAAATTCAACACTCCTTTATGATAAAGGTCTTGGAGAGATTAGGGATATAAGGTTCATACCTAAATATAATAAAAGCTATTTAAATCAAGCCAACAGCTAACATTAAATTAAATGGAGAAAAACTCAAAGACATCCCACTAAGATCAGGAACAGGACAAGGATGTCCACTCTCTCCTTATATCTCTTCAATATCGTGCTAGAAGTTCTAGCAATAGCAATAAGACAACATAAGGGGATCAAGGTGATTTGTATTGGAAAGGAAGAAGTTAAGCATTCATTATTTGCTGATGATATGATAGTATACATAAGCGACCCCAAAAATTCTACCAAAGAACTCCTACAGCTGATAAATACCTTTAGTAATGTTGCAGGATACAATATCAACTCAAAAAAAATCAGTTGCCTTCCTATACACTAAGGATAAAGAAGCAGAGAAGGAAATCAGTGAAGCATCACCCTTCACGATAGCCACAAATAGCATAAAATATCTTGGGGTAACTCTGACCAAGGAAGTGAAAGATCTATTTGACAAGAACTTTAAGTCTTTGAAGAAATAAATTGAAGAGGACACCAGAAATTGGAAGGATCTCCCTTGCTCTTGGATTGGGAGGATCAACATAGTAAAAATGACAATTTTACCCAAAGCAATCTTTAGATTCAATGCAATCCCCATCAAAATCCCATCAAAATTCTTCACAGATCTGGAGAAGACAATAATCAACTTTATATGGAAAAGCAAAAAACCCAGGATAGCCAAAACAATCTTATACAATAAAGGGCTGTCTGAAGGCATTACCCTCTCTGACTTTAAACTCTATTATAGAGCTACAGTATTGAAAAAAGCTTGGTACTGGCATAAAAACAGAGAAGTTGACCAATGAAATCGAATAGAAGACCCTGACTTTAACCCATAAACCTATGAACACCTGATTTTGACAAAGGAGCTAAAAGTATTCAATGGAAAAAAGAGAGCATCTTCAACAAATTGTGCTGGCAAAACTGGATGTCAATCTATAGAAGAATGAAAATAGATCCATGTCTATCAACATGCACCAAACTTAGTCCAAATGGATTAAAGACCTCACTAACAGTCGGAACACACTGAACCTGATAGAAGAGAATGTGGAAGTACTCTACAACACATGGGCACAAGAGACCACTTCCTACGTACAACGACAGCAGCACAGACATTAAGGGCATCATTGATTTAATGAGACTTCCTGAGATTGAAAAGCTTCTGTAAAGCAAAGGACACTGTCACTAGACAAAAAGGGAACCCACTGACTGTGAGAAAATCTTCACCAACCCTGCAACTGACAAAGGTCTGATCTCCAAAATATATAAAGAACTCAAGTAACTAGACTGTAAAAGGCTAATCAACCCAATTATAAAATGGGGCACTGAGCTGAGCAGAGAATTCCCAACAGAAGAATTTCAAATGGCCAAAAAACACTTAAGGTCATGCTCAACTTCCTTAGTGATCAGTGAAATGAAAATCAAGACAACTTTAAGATACCATCTTACACCTATCAGATTGGCTAAAATCAAAAGCACCAATTATATCCTTTGCTGGAGAGGTTCTGGAGAAAGGGGTACACTCATCCATTGGGGGTGGGAATGCAAACTTGTGCAAACCACTTTGGAAAGCAGTGTGTTGGTTCCACAGGAAATTCGGGATCAACCTACCTCTGGACCCAGCAATACCAATCTTGGGAATATACCCAAGGGATGCCTTATCATACCACAAAATATATGCTCAACTATGTGCATAGCAGCATTGTTTATAATAAACAGAACCTGGAAACAACCTTGATGCCCTTCAATGGAAGAATGGATGAAGAAATATGGAATATATATATATTAGAGTACTACTCAGCAGAAAAAAAAAATGACTTCTTGAATTTTGCATGCAAATGGACAGATATAGAAAACAGTATCCTGAGTGAGGAAAGCCAGCCCCAAAAAGAGGAACATGGGATGTACTCACTCATATTTGAATTCTAACCATAAATAAAGGATATTGAGCCTAGAATTTGTGATCCTCGAGAAGCCAAATAAGAAGGTGAACACAGTGAAAAACATATAGGCATCCTCCTGAACAGTAACCTTCATCACACGATCAAAGGAGACAGATACAAAGACCCACAGTGGAGCACCAGACTGAAATCTCAAGGTCCAAATCAGGAGCAGAAGGAGAGAGAGCACGAGCAAGGAACTCAGGACCGTGAGGGGTGCACTGAGATAATGGGGATGTTTTATTGGGAACTCACTTAGGCCAGCTGGCCTGGGTCAGAAAAAGCATGGGATAAAACCAGACTCACTGAACATAGAGTACAATGAGGACTACTGAGAACTCAAGAACAATGGCAATGGGTTTTTGATCCTACTGCACATACTGGCTTTGTGGGAGCCTAGGCAGTTTGGATACTCCTCCTACTAGATGGGATGGAGGTGGATGGTCTTTGGACTTCCCACAAGGCAGGGAACCCTTATTGCTATTAGGGCTGATTAGGGATGGGGACTTGATTGGGGGAGGGAAATGGTAGGTGGTGGTGGGGTGGAGGCAGAAATCTTAACAAACATATAAATACATAAATAAATAAGAGATATTTTCTTCATTTTTCTCCATCTCTGTCCTTCTTGAATCTCAACCATCCCATTCTTTCATTTCTCCTTGCCTTCCCCTTCTTCCATCTCCATCCTCTTCCTCCCACCTTTCCTCCTCCACTGTTCCCAATTTTTTCGGGTGCTCTTTTCTGTTTCTACTTCCCAGGGCTATCCATGCATGCATCACTTAAGATCCTCCATATTACCTTCTTGTTGACAGATGAGTTTATCCTGCCTATTCCCAGAGTGACTTACTTCTAACGAGCACACAGAGGCTTATATTAATTATGAACTATTTGGCCGATTAGCTCACAATTATTATTGGCTAACTGTTACATTTTATATTAACCCTTAATTCTTATCTATGTTTAGAAACATGGCTTATTACCTTTTCTCAATAAGTCATTCTCATTATTTTTTTTCTGTCTCTAGCTGATAAGTCACTCTGCCATCCCCTTCCCATATTTCACTTAGTGTAGTAGCCTCAACTGTATTACCTGCCTAGTTACAGGAAAGTCTGTACATTTCCAGTGACTAATCTTTATAGTCTACAAGAATGTTATCCCACAGTAGTTCCCTTTTTTTTCTTTGAAAGAAAGAGCTCTGTTTTATTTCATTTGTTTAGCTTTAGTATATATATTGAAGTTAGAAGTTGCAGTCTATAGGTGTGAATGGCCTTAGCCAATGAGAAGGCATATCATGTTAGTCACAAGGAAGTTGAATTTTCATATTTAATATGTTCCCTTATCTGGAGTTTGGCAGAGATTGGAGAGTTTGAGAGCTTGGCCAAACTTTCTGAAATTAAAAGAAAAGCATCCTTTTTGTCTCGAAGTATAGAAGACCAAATTATGAATAGATGGGTTTTGAAATTTCAGTCCTGTATATACACTCTATGCATCAGCCTTGAGCCCTCGTCTTGCTAACAGCTGATAGTCCTGCACATATTGGTCATCTAAAAATTTTCTAGCAGAATGTTTAGAGTCATTTGCTTAGACCTAGAATGACTCTGTATCAAGTAATTTGTTTTTATGGCTTCTGCTGACTCATGTATATAGTGAGGGAACTCCCAAGTTAGTTTACCTCTGTGCCTCTTATAGTTTGAGGGATTGCCCTGACCTTGTGGAAAAGCGTCTTGATACAGTGTAACTTAGTAGACCAGAATTCCAGGGTAAGGCTCCATATTGCAAAAGTGGCCAGGTTTGAACTCAGTTATCTTGAAGTGTTGGGACATTTTGTTTACTACTGTGGAATAATGCTCTTATATCCTGTATATATTTGTTATTTGTGTTGGTTCAATAAAATGTTCATTGGCCAGAATCCAGGCAGGTAGTATAGGCAGGGTAAACAGACTAGGAGAATCCTGGGAAGAGGAAAATATTCATTCTGCAATCTCCATCCAGATGTATTGGAAACAAGATGTGAATGCTGCACTGAGTAAGCTACCAAACCACAAGGCTAATCTTAGATAAGACCTATGGGTTAATTTAAGTTATAAGAGCTAGATAGGCATATGTGTGAGCTACTGGACAAACAAGGTTGTAATTAATGTAGTTTCTGTGTGAAAACTTGGGTCTCCGTGACCAAGTAATGAAAGGGCTATCTGTATCTACAATTTGCTCTTCTTTCTGTATGTATTTCACGATTTCTTTCCATATACCTTTCACCATCTCTCTATCATCTTATACTCCATCATTTCTTTTTCTATAATATCATCTTTTCCGGTATTATCTCTAGTTCATCTCATTGTCTATCATCTCTCTATAATCTCTTTTTCATCTCTTTATCATCTCTATCATCATTATCATCTCATTTTCTATCATCTCTCTATTGTCTCTATGTCTATCCTCCAGCATTTATTTTTCTTGTCTCTCTTCCATCCCTTTTTCTATCCCATGTATCATCTCTTCTATTTCTCTATCATGGCTCAGTCATCACTTCTTCTATCATCACTTTTTCCTCGATGTCTTTGTCTATCATCACTTCCTCTTTCATCTCTTTCTCATCATCTCTTCCTCTATCATTGCATTTACTATCATATCTTACTATGATAACATTTTCTTTATCATCTCTTTCTGTAATGTCTATTTTTCTATCATCAGTTTCTCTAATACCTCTGTCATCACTTACTCTATCATCTTGTTCTCAATCATCTATCATTCATTTCTCAATTAACTCTATCTGCCATCATTTCATTCTCCAGTCTATCTTCTCTTATTCTACCATCTCTCTATCTTCTCTTACTCTATTATTTCTCTGCTATCTCTTTCTCTGTCTTCTATTTCTCTGCTATGTCTTTCTCTATCATCTCTTTCTCTATCATATTTCCTCCATCATGATTTCCTCTAACACTTCATCTCTTCCACTATCATCCCATACTCTACCATCGCATTTTCTAGCATCTCTTCTCTAGCATCTCTTTCTCTATCATATATTCTTCTATCATCTTTTGCTCTATCATCTCTTGCTCTTTAATCTCTATGTCATCTCTTTCTCTATGACCTCTTCATTATCATCTGTCTTTATCACTTATGTATCATCTCATTCTCTAAGATCTCTATCACATATATCTTTAGCATCTTTTCCTATTTCTCTTGATCTCATTAATGGTAGGCAGAAAATTGCATTGATAAAAATGTATCTCTTGGTATGGTATTATTTTATTTAATTTATTTGTTGAAAATTTCCACTTCCCTTCTTCAAATTTCACTCACACTCTGCCATCCCCCTCTCTGTCCCTCTGGAGTCCTCAGAGATAACAGAGTGCCCTACCCAGTGGGAAGTCCGAGGCCCTCCCCACTCCATCCATGTCTAGGAAGGTCTGAATCCAAACAGACTAGGGACGCAAAAATCAGTACATGCAGTAGAATCAAAACCCAGTACCATTATCATTGGCTTCTCAGTCAGTTTTCAGTGTCAGGCACATTCAGAGAATCTTGTTTGATCACATACTCATTCAGTATCAGTTCAGCTGGACTTGCTGAGCTTCTATTATATATGTCCCATAGTCTCTGTGGGTGAAAGCAATTCTTGAGGTCCTAACTTCCTTTCTCATATTCTCTCTCCTTATGATCTTCATCTGAACATTGGGAACTAAGTCCAGTGCTCCAATGTGTGTCAGTGTCTCTATCTCCATACATTGCTAGATGAAGGTTCTAAGGTGATATGCAAGATATTTATCAGTAGGGCTATGGAATAAGGCCAGTTCAGGGACACCCTCATCTGCTGCAAGATGAAAGGGCTAGGGACATCTTCCAGGGCACCTGGGACCCCCTCTAGAGCCAAGTCTTTTGCCAAACCTAAAATGGTTCCCTTCCTTGTGATATCTTCTTTTCTGCTCCAATATCCATCCTTCCTCAATCTCATTCATCCCTATTCCCAAGCCTCCCATTCTCCCTTCTCTCTCCCCACTGCCACCCCCATGATCCCAAATTTCACCTGGCAATCTTGTCTACATTCAGTATCTAGGAGGATAAATATATGTTTTTCTTTGGGTTCTCCTTCTTGTTTTCTTCTGTAGGATCATGAATTAATGGCCCAATGTCCGTTGCTTATGGCTTGAATCCACTTCTGATGGAGTTCATAACTTTTCGTCTTTTTGTATCTAGGTTATCTCAGTAAAATGTTTTCTATTTCCATTCTTTGAATACAAAATTCAAGATGTCATTGTTTTATTGCACTGAGTGCATCTCTAAAGTGAATATATGCCACACCTTCTTTATCCATTCTTCTATTGAGGGGCACCTAGGTTGTTTCCAGGTTCTGGCTATAACAAATAGTGCTGGTATGAACATAGTGGAACAAATGCTTTTGTAGTATGATTGGGTATCTCTGGATATATTCCCCAAAATTGAAATTACTGGACTCCAAGGTTGGTTGACTCCTCTATTATAATGTATCATACATCTCTACTTCTGATCAAGGTGTCTATAAGCTGCTTCCATTTTGAGGCTGTTGTCATATTTGTTGCACATATCTTCAAAGATTGTTTAATATTGTAATATGAAGTAATAGTCTTTACGTTATATATTAAAGCAGTAATTATTATAAGTTAATATTCACCCATGTTTTCCAAACTTATATTTACACTAATCAGGTTCTTAAGATACATAGAGACTGTATTCTGTACAGATAGGTAATCATCAAACACATAAAGGAACTGCAGAAACTGGGATTTAAATAACTTAGGGTTTTGTTGATGTGAGACACAATGGCTCTTTGCAGCACTGATCTATTCCTGAAAAAATGTTGAGCATTAAAGACACTGTACTTGGAGTTTGTACTATTCTTTGCAAAACTGGGCTTTGGTGAAGGAATGGCACTTGTTTGACTGATAAAATGCATGGTGTCCAGACTGGACAAGCAAGATACAAGAAAAATGACTGTCAAACCTTGCCAAAATAGGGTAAGATTGTTTTTAAAATCTTCCTGCCTCTATAAAAGGGCTGTCAGTTACTCTAGGCCTTAGCCATAGTGGTTTGCATCAACATTGCAAATGAGACACTGGGTGATTTCCCAGGTAGACATATGTCTTTGTAATCTACTGGATATTTTGGAAACAGCTTTAATGCATTTATTGGCTACTCAAGTAATATTCTATCTCAATTCTCAGGCCTTGATGGAGGTTGAAGACTTGATAGTTGTAGATAACTTCCTCTTATGGTTTAGCCAACCCATTTCTAATACAAGACTAAGACTCCTAGGAATAAAATAATCATTGAAACTTTGAGCATATATTTCTTGCTCAATATTGCCTATACTGGATACTCCCTGGGCTCCCTGCAGGGGCTCTAGACCCCGCATACTTCCTCTCTCTTCTTGTCCCACCCAGCTTGCATCCAGAACCCTTCTCCCTTCTGCCCCCTTTCCTCTTTGGGCACATAACACCATCCAGCTCTGTCTGTCTGGAACAGGGGGCAAAGCCTCAGGGCAAGTAGGCAGGTGAGACTTCCTTTGTTTCACTGGCCTGCCTGCACCAAGCAAGGTAGGGGCTTTGTTTACAAACTACCTAACCTGCATGGAGATCTGATCTCGGCACCAGGAGAGACACCAGTGGGGTGAGTTTGTGACTGGCGGCAGAAGCAGCCCTGGACAGGGAACTCTGAAGTTCCTCATCCCCAACCCTATAATCCCTGGTGTCCCTGCAGGGGCTCTACACCCCGCATACTGCCTCTCTCTTCTTGTCCCACCCAACTTACAACCAGAACCCTTCTTCCTTCTGCCCCCTTTCCTCTTTGGGCACATAACACCATCCAGCTCAATCTGTCTGGAACAGGGGGCAAATCCTCAGGGCAAGTAGGCAGGCGAGACTTCCTTTGTTTCACTGGCCTGCCTGCAACTAGCAAGGTAGGGGCTTTGTTTACGAACTACCCAACCTGCAAGGATATCTGATCTTGGCACCAGGAGAGACAGCTGTGGGGTGAGTTTGTGACCGGGGGCGGAAGCAGCCCTGGACAGGGACCTCTGAAGTTCCTCACCCCCCACCCTATAGTCCCTGGGCTCCCTTCTTGGGCTCTACACCCCGCATACTGCCTCTCTCTTCTTGTCCCACCCAGCTTGCATCCAGAACCCTTCTTCCTTTTGCCCACTTTCATCTTTGGGCACATAACACCATCCAGCTCAGTCTGTCTGGCACTGGGGGCAAATCCTCAGGGCAAGTAGGCAGACGAGACTTCCTTTGTTTCACTGGCCTGCCTGCAACTAGCAAGGTAGGGGCTTTGTTGACAAACTACCCAACCTGCACTAAGATTTGATCTTGGCACCAGGAGAGCCATCAGTGGAAGAGCTAATCTCGGTACCAGGAAAGCCGTCTTTGGGCACGGAGATCTGATATTGGTACCAGGAGAGACATCACTGGAGCACCAGGAGAGCTATCACTGCAGAGTGCCATCAATGGGAAGGTACATAAGTAGGCAAGGAGACCTGATCCGGTAAAAGAAGACCCATAGGGGAGCATTCGGAGAAAGAGATGGGCAGGCGCCAATGCAAGAATTCACCCAACAATCTGAAAAACTATATGAAACCACCAGAACACAGCGACCTCACAACAGGAGGACATGAACACCTTAATCATGAAGAAGTAGATAAAATCGACTTTATGAAAGTGATTGACACCCTTAAACAGCATGTAAAAAATGCCCTTATAGAAATGGATGAAAAGTATAACAGAAAGTTTGAAGAATTGAGTAAATCAGTGAATGACACCCTAGGAAACCAAGGAAAAACAATCAAACAGATAATGGAAACAGTTCAAGACTTAAAAACTGAAGTGGAGGCAAAGAAGAAAACACAAACAGAAGGCCAGCTGGACAGGGAAAATCTAGGCAAACGAATAGAGACTACAGAAGTAAGTATAAGCAATAGAATACAAGAGATAGAAGAAAGAATCTCAGATTCTGAAGATACCATAGAGAAAATAAACACGCTGATCAAAGAAAACAGCAAGGCCAACAAATTCTCATCACAAAAGATTCAGGAAATATGGGACACAATAAAAAGACCAAACCAAAGAATAATAGGAATAGAAGAAGGAGAAGAAGCACAGCTCAAGGGTCCAGAAAATATATTTAATAAAATTATAGAAGAAAACTTTCCCAACCTAAAGAAAGATATACCTATGAAGGTTCAAGAAGCATACAGAACACCGAATAGGCTGGATCAAAAAAAAAAATCCTCTCACCATATAATAATCAAAACACAAAGCAAACAGAATAAAGAAAGAATACTAAGAGCAGCAAAGGAAAAAGACCAAGATACTTATAAAGGTACACCTATCAGACTTACACCTGACTTCTCTATGGAAAGCATGAAAGCCAAAAGGTCCTGGGTACATGTACTGCAGAAACTAAGAGACCATGGATGCAAGCCCAGACTACTATACCCAGCCAAGCTTTCGTTCACTATAAATGGAGAAAACAAAATTTTCCAGGATAAAAACAAATTTAAACAATACGTATTCACAAATGCAGCCTTACAGAAAGTAATAGAAGGAAAATCACTAATCAAGGAGTCCAACAATGACCACAATAACTCAGACATCTAGAGACCCTTTACCAGTGCAACTCAAAGAATGGAAAAACACAAAATCTACTACTAAAAATGTGACCAGAGTTAACAACCACTGGTCTTTAATATCTCTTAATGTCAATGGACTCAACTCACCATAAAAAGGTACAGACTAAGCGATTGGATACGAAAACAGGATCCAACATTCTTCTGTTTACAAGAAAAACACCTCAACCACAAATACAGGCACCTACTCAGAGTAAAGGGTTGGGATAAGGCTTATCAAGTAAATGGACCTGAGAAACAAGCAGGTGTGGCCATACTAATTTCTAACAAAGTTGACTTCAAACTTAAATCAATCAGGAGAGATGGAGAGGGACATTTTCTACTCATAACAGGAACAATTCATCAGGATGAAGTCTCAATCCTGAATATCTATGCCCCTAATATAAAAGCACGCACGTACATAAAAGAAACATTGTTAAAACTCAAGGCAGCCATCAAACCGCACACATTAATAGTAGGAGACTTTAATACTCCGCTCTCACCAATGGACAGGTCAAATAGACAGAAACTTAACAGAGAAATAAGAGAATTAATGGAGGTAATGAATCAAATGGACTTAACAGACATCTATAGAATATTCCACCCAAATAGGAAAGAATATACCTTTTTCTCTGCAGCTCATGGAACCTTCCCAAAAATTGACCACATACTCGGTAACAAAGCAAACATCCACAGTTACAAAAAAATATCAATAACCTCCTGTATCCTATCAGATCACCATGGATTAAAGCTATAATTCAGCAACAATACTACCCCCAGAAAGCCTACAAACTCATGGAAACTGAATAGTCAACTACTGAACCATACCTGGATTAAAGAAGAAATAAAGAAAGAAATAAAGTCTTCCTTGAGACATTGAAAATAAAGAAACAATATATTCAAACCTATGGGACACTATGAAAGCAGTCCTGAGAGAAAAGTTCATAGCACTAACTGCCCACTTAGATAAAACAGAGAAAGAACACATTGGAGACTTAACAGCCCACCTGAAAGCTCTAGAAAAAAAGAAGCAGATTCACCTAGAAGGTGTAGAAGACTGGAAATAATCAAACTGAGGGCTGAAATAAACAAAATAGAAACACAGATAACAATTGAAAGAATCAATGAATCAAAAAGCTGGTTCCTGGAGAAAGTCAACAAGATTGATAAACCCCTATCCAAACTAATCAAACGGCAGAGAGAGAATTTGCAAATTAATAAGTTCAGAAATGAAAATGGGGACATTACCACAGACACAGAGGAAATTCAGAGAATCATTAGATCTTACTACAAAAGCCTGTATGCCACAAAACTGGAAAATGTAAAAGAAATGGACGCTTTTTTAGATAAATACCATATACCAAATTTAAACCAGGAGCAGGTGTACAACCTAAATAGACCTGTTAGTCGTGAAGAATTAGAAGCAGTTATCAAAAACCTCCCTTCCAAAAAAAGTCCAGGACCAGATGATTTCATTGCAGAATTCTACAAGTACTTCCAAGAAGAGCTAATACCTATACTCCTTAATGTATTTCACAATATAGAAAGAGAAGAGTCATTGTCAAATTCCTTTTATGAAGCTCCAGTAACTCTGATACCAAAACCACACAAGGACCCAACAAAAAAAGAGAATTACAGGCCAATCTCACTCATGAACATCGACGCAAAAATCCTCAACAAATACTGGCAAACCAAATCCAAGAACACATTAGAAAATTAACCATTATGATCAAGTAGGCTTCATACCAGAGATGCAGGGCTGGTTTAACATACACAAATCTATCAATGTAATCCATCATATAAATAAACTGAAAGAAAAAAAACCATATGATCGTTTCATTCGATGCTGAAAAAACATTTGACAAAATTCAACATTCATTTATGATAAAAGTCTTGGAGAGATTTGGGATACAAGGGTCATACCTAAATTTAATTAAAGCTATATACAGCAAGCCGACAGCTAATATCAAATTAAATGGAGAGAAACTTAAAGCCATCCCACTAAAATCAGGAACACGCCAAGGCTGTCCACTCTCTCCATACCTCTTCAATATAGTTCTCGAAGTTTTAGCAATAGCAATAAGACAACATAAGGGGATAAAGGGCATTCATATTGGAAAGGAAGAAGTTAAACTTGCATTATTTGCAGATGATATAATAGTGTACATGAGCGACCCCAAAAACTCCACCAAAGAACTCCTACAGCTGATAAACACCTTTAGTAATGTGGCAGGATACAAGATCAACTCCAAAATTCAGGCACCCTCTTATACACAAAGGATATGAAAGCAGAGAGGGAAATAAGAGAATCATCACCTTTCACGATAGCCACAAAAAGCATAAAATATCTTGGGGTAACTCTAACCAAGGAAGTGAAAGATCTATTTGACAAGAACTTTAAGGCATTTAAGAAAGAAATTGAAGAGGATACCAGAAAATGGAAGGATCTCCCTTGCTCTTGGATTGGGAGGATCAACATAGTAAAAATGGCAATTCTACCAAGGGCAATTTATATATTCAATGCAATCCTCATTAAAATCCCATCAAAATTCTTCACAGATCTTGAAAGGACAATAATCAACTTTATATGGAGAAACAAAATACCCAGGATAGCCAAAACAATCTTATACAATAAAGGAACTTCTAGAGGCAATACCATCCCTGACTTCAAATCCTATTACAGTGCTACAGTAAAGAAAACAGCGTGGTAGGTACTGGCATAAAAACAGAGAAGTCGACCAATGGAATCTTATAGAAAACCTGGATTTTAACCCACAAACCTATGAACAACTGATTTTTGATAAAGGAGCTAAAAGTATACAATGGAAGAAAGAAAGCATCTTCAACAAATGGTGCTGGCACAATTGGATGTCAACCTGTAGAAGAATGAAAATAGACCAATATCTATCACCATGCACAAAACTCAAGTACAAATGGACCAAAGACCTCATTATCAATCTGAACACACTGAACCTGATAGAAGAGAAAATGGGAAGTACCGTACAACATATGGGCACAGGAGATCGCTTCCTATGTATAACCCCAGCAGCACAGACGTTAAGGGCATCATTGAATAAATGGGACCTCCTGAAACTGAGAAGCTTCTGTAAAGCAAAGGACACTGTCATTAAGACAAAAAGGCAGCCTACTGACTGTTAGAAGATCTTCACCAACCCTGCAACAGGCAAAGGTCTGATCTCCAAAATATATAAAGAACTCAAGAAACTAGACTTTAAAAGGATAATTAACCCAATTAAAAAATGGGGCACTGAACTGAACAGAGAATTCTCAACAGATGAAGTTCAAATGCCCAAAAGATACGTAAGGTCATGCTCAACCATTATTTGTAATAGCCAGAACCTGGAAGCAACCTACATGCCCTTCAATGGAATAATGGATGAAGAAAATGTGGAATATATACACATTAGAGTACTACTCTGCGGTAAAAAACAATGACTTCTCGAATTTTGCATGCAAATGGATGGAAATAGAATATAAGATCCTGAGTGAGGTAACCCAGACCCAAAAAGAAGATCATGGGATGTTCTCACTCATAATTGGTTTTTAGCCATGGATGGTGGCCACTGAGTGTATAATTTCTGATCCTAAAGAAGCTAAACAAGAGGGTAAACCAAAGGAAAAACATATAGATATCCTCCCAGGTATGGGAAATAGACAAGATTGATGGGAAAAAATTAGAATCTTGGGGGTGCTGTGGAATGGCGATGAGGGTGATGGGGACAGGAAAGTGTGAAGGAGAGGATGAGGGGAACTGGGGGAATCGGGGTGATTGGGGATATTGGAAGGTTGGATAGGGGAGCAGGGAAACTCATACCTTAGTTAAGGGAGCCACCTAAGGGTTGGCAAGAGACTTGAACTTGGAATGGCTACCAGATGCCCAGGGCAATGTCCTCAGGTAGTTCATTGGGGCACCTGAGGATAGGGAACCTGAAATGAACCTATCCTATAATCATACTGATGAATATCTTGCATATCGCCATAGAACCTTCATCTAGTGATGGATGGAGATAGAGACAGAGACCCACACTGCAGCACCGGACGGAGCTCTCAAGGTTATAATGAGGAGCAGAAGGAGAGAGAACATGAACAAGGAAGTCAGGACCATGAGGGGTGAACCCAACCACTGAGACAGTGGGGCCGATCTATTGGGAGCTCACCAAGGCCAGCTGGACTGCTACTGAAAAAACATGGGATGAAACCGGACACATTGAATGTGGCGGAAAATGAGAGCTGACGAGAGTCCAAGGAGAATGGCACGGGAACCTTCATCTGGAGATGGATCGAGAGAGAGACAGAGACCCAATTTGGAGCAACCGTCTGAGCTCTTAAGGTCTAAATGAGGAGCAGAAGGAGGGAGTACATGAGCAAGGAAATCAGGACCACGAGGCGTGCACCCACCCACTGTGACAGTGGAACTGATCTATTGGGAGCTCTCCAAGGCCAGCTGGACTGGGACTGAATAAGCATGGGTTGAAACTGGACTCTCTGAACATGGTGGACAATGAAGGCTGATGAGAAGCCAAGGACAATGGCACTAGGTTTCGATCCTAATACATGAACTGGCTTTGTGGGAACTTAGCCTGTTTGGATGCTCACCTTCCTGGACCTAGATAGAAGTGGGAGGACCTTGGTCTTCCTGTAGGGCAGGGAATTTGGACTGCTCTTCAGTATCGAGTGGGATGGGAAATTGACTGGGGGGGGGACAAGAGGAGTGGGGATAGGGTGAGGATAGCGGGGGAGGGGCAATATGTGGGAGGAGGGGGAGGGAAATGGGAAACGGGGAGCAGTTGGAAATTTTAATTAAAAAAGAATAAAAAAATGATCAAAAAATATTGCCTATACTGGCTATCAATCTAACTTTTATACTTGATATCTGTTCTTATTATATGTAGTCCTGTATTGGTTTTGAACATTCTTATTAGGTAAAAGGGGAGGTGATGTGGAAACTCCTTTGGCCAATGACCTTTGAGAGGCTGGATCTTGTGTGGTGTGACTTTGTGGTACCAGAAACACTTAGGAGAGCCCATTCTGCCTCTTGGGCAAAGCAACAGACTCTCGTCAACCTGGGGAGCTACTGGGAGAAAAAGATTCCAAGAGTGTGGTAAACTTCCATGATTTTTTTCTTAATGAAGAGTTGCTGACAGGAGGAGTTACTGTGGGTAACTCTCCAGGTTTTCTCCCTTACTTATGAGCTAATGGTAGTAAGACTGGCAATTCTTTCTTAGGAAAGTATCTTTTAGGTCATATGCTTACTTGGGACAGCTGGCAAATGAAGCTATCATGAGTTTGATGCTCTTGCAGCCCTCCTATTTCTTTTGAAGTTGTTGGCAACATATGTGGCCTTATGCCTAAGCCAAGAACTTTTTCCCGTTGAAGTGGCCATCGAGGACAGGTGCTCTAGGCCTTAGATCTTATTGGGGAGCTATTAGCAATTGAAACTGCCATCAGATATGTTTTCCTGGCCTCATCAAACACTGAGTTCTTATTGGAGGAGTGGATGGAGGATGGGGAAGGGAGAAGTTGGCAGGAGTGGAAGGACAGCGGACTGATTTAACTCAATTTTCTGAGAGAAGGGAGTGATATATATACATGGATGATGGTAAGGAGCAGAAATCTAAGCAACTGCAGGAAGAGAGGAAACACGGAAACAGCGACACTGAGAAACATACAACAGGGTTGTTAGTCAGGGACAGCCTTGATTTGCTATAGGATACTTATCCTTGCCCTTGAAACTCAAGCTGGTAGAAATGTCAGTGTCTCTTTAACAGCTCCCCTAGGACATATAGGGATGATTGAGCTGGCTTCATTCTCCAGAGCCCATCATATCCCCTAGTCTCGCAGGAGACTTTTCAGTTCCAAGTGATAAAACACAATTCAAACTGGCTTTAGGGAAAGCCAAAGTTTAGTTAAAGCAAAAATTCATCTAGGCATCAAAAGACAGTGAGTAACCTTCAGATGGAACTGGAATGGTGATTAAAAATCTTGACCAGGATGCAGGTCTTGATTTCTAATTTTTTTTTTTACTGACATTATAATGGACACAATGTTAAGATCTTTTCCCTGGCTGTTTTAAGGTCATTTGAGTTTTTACAAAGCCTAAAGTGGTCAGTTGAGGTAACTCTAACAAAAACATTATGCCATAAAATGACTGGTCTTGCTAAATGAGGAAGATAGAACATACAGTGTCCAACAGTTTGCCACGGCAAGGCAGGAAAAGCCACCCATGCCTGGATTTGGAGGAGAGTTTCAGGGAGAACTAAAGGGAAGGGGCAGGAAGGTCCATGTGGCAGATGGGGTATACAAGTGCTTACTTATAATCAGTACTTTGTTTAACTTTGTGATATTGTTTTCTTAATTTGAACACCATTGGAATTCTGTAGTCACTGTGCTGTGAATTCAAAAATGAGCAATCACTTTCTATATGAGTCTAAATTTAAGACTAACATACTGAAAAGAGATTTTCTTTGTCAGTGATAAATCAGCTGTGTGTATACAGGCCTGAGTTCAGACTCCAGAGACCTTATTCAAAGCTTTCCAACGTGGTAGTGTGTGCTTGTAATGTCACTGCTTGGGAGGCAGACACAGTGGATTCTGGTACTGACTGGCCAAACAGTATCTTCTATTCAGAAAATCCTAGGTCCCTGTAAGTGATACTGTCTAAAGAAGCATGGTAGATGATTTCTGAGGAATGACCACTGAAGTTGTCCTTTGGTCAAATCACACACACAGACACAGACACACACAAACACACACACACAGAGGAAAAGCCACCAAATAACCTTCCAAACCACATAACTGCAGATGTACAAATGATAATTGGTTAATACAATTGGCATTATTTTTGTGTCAATGTCAGTCATTTGTGCAAGATTAGATGATTGAACAGTGCCCCTTCCAATGGGAATAATGAGATTTTAGCTATTGGGTGGCTTAAATATCTTCATTGTGAGGCAGCACCCCACCCAACTTTCTGGAATCTTCCAGCTACCAGGGTCCCATCCCATTTTAAGAACTCCATCTATTAACATTTCCATAAGGTCTCAAAGAGTGTCACTGCTACTGGCTGTTAAATATATTGGAGCTGCTTTGAAGTGGTTGGGAAAAGAAGCCAGCTCATCAGGTGTGTGGTACATTAGTTGAAAAATTCACATTATCGTTATCAGACCTGGAAGTAAGAGGGAGAGCAGAATGAACTATATGAGAAATACAGCAGGTGAACATGACAGGAGCTGTAATGGGAAGAATTTGTTACCTTTAAAGCATGGAGAAAGACTTGTGAAGACAGACAGCATAAATGGGTGTCAACCTGTAGAAGAAGAAAAATAGATCCATATTGTTCAGCATGCACAAAATGCAAATACAAATGGATTTAATGACCTCAATATTAATCTGACCACACTGAACTTGATAGACGAGAAGTTGAAATGAATCTGCAATACATGGACCCAGGAGACCACCTCAGTGTAGAACCTGAGTAGCATAGACAATGAGACCAAAAAGGAATAAATGTGACACCTCCTGAAAGTGAGAAGCTTCTGTAATGCAAAAGAATTTGTCACTAAGACAAAAAGGCATCCTTTTGAATGTGAAAAATCTTCACCAGTCCGTAATCAAAACTCTGATCTCCAAATATGTAAAGAAATCCAGAAACTAGACATTAACACTTAAATTACTGCAATTAAAAAGGGGTACTTAACTGAACACAGAATTCTCAACAGAAAACTTTCAAATGGGCAAAAGACAATGTTATGCTTAGCCTTTTTAGCAATCAGGGAAATGCAAATCAGAACATCTCTGCTATACCATGTTACAACTGTCAGAATGGCTAAAATCAAAAACACCAATGATAGACTATGCTGAAATGGATGTAGAGTAGAGGAATACCCATCCCTTGTTGTCGGGAATGCAGACTAGTGCAACTGCTTGGGAAATCAATGTGGCAGTTTTTCATGAAACTGGGAGTCATGCTACCTCAGAACTGAATAATTCCATTCTGTAAGAGCATTGTGCTCTTGAATATAGATCCCTGCTTGTTTGAAGTAAAAGAGTGACTACTATTTTTTATAGAAATGATTAATTTTTTTTATGAGTGTGGGTTTATCTGCACATTAGTGTGTTCACCATGTGCATTCAGTGCTTGTGTTGGCCAGGGTCAGATGTTCTATAACTGGAGTTACAGATGTTTGTATGGGTGGGAGGAATTGAAACCCGGTCCTCTGGAAGACAAGCAAGTGACCTTAAATGCTGAGCCATCTCTCTCATGCAAGAATGATAGTTCCCTTTCAGGGGAAGGCCTAATTACTAACAGGCCTAACCACCAAAACCTGTGGAGGATATTTTGTAGTCCTAACAGGCATCCAGGTGGTGGGTGACTCACTCAGTCACCCTCCCTCCCCTTCTCACTCTTGTCACCTGCTTGCTATCTTGTGCCCTTTTCTCTCTTGCTTAGGACACAGAACTCTTGAACAACACCAATCTCCCTGGAAACATCATAGGGTTCAAGAAGAAAATTTTGTGTTGGATGTCTTGGAGTATCTCGAATGCTGCTGGCCTGATAAGGATTTTGTGAAGGTACCAGAGAAACACTCATGCTCTGGTGTTTCATTCTCTCTGTCTTTAAATCTCCAGAATGTTTTCTCTCTTTTTCTCTCCCTTCACCTTCACCATGGTCACACTTCTCTCTCATGCATGTTCTGTCTGAATGTCTGTCATTTGAAGCAATGGAGATGACCTTACAGAAGAGGACATTATTGTCAAGAAAGAAGCTTTTGTTTCCTTTGCTGGTTTTTGGTCTCAACAAATGATCTCTTCCCTTTTTCCTCTTCTTCCTTCCTCTCTGTCTTTCTCATAAGAGGGCTGCTTCCTTTACTTTGCAATCGATACATCATTGCAGGTTTTACCAACTGGCAATGCCTAGTTGAATTATTTACTGAGTAGTCTTTCTTCTTTTTTTTTTTCATTCTCACTAGCATTTTGAATTCACTTTATTCTGTAATAGAGGACCGTATTCAGGAATCACAAAAGGGTCACATGAAATAGTCACTAATGTGCCTCTCAAAGTCTTTCATCATCAGCTTTTTCTAAGGAATCTTTAGTCAATCTTTCTTACCTGTTTTTTTTTTATTCTTTTTTACTTAAAATTTCCAACTGCTCCCCGTTTCCCATTTCCCTCCCCCTCCTCCCACATATTGCTCCCTCCCCCTGTTCCCCTCCCCTATCCCCACTCCACTTCTTCTCCCCCTAGTCCACTCCCCCTCCCTCTCGATACTGAAGAGCAGTCCAAATTCCCTGCTCTACATGAAGACCAAGGTCCTCCCACTTCTATCTAGGTCCAGGAAGGTGAGCATCCAAACAGGCTACGCTCCCACAAAGCCAGTTCATGTATTAGGATCGAAACCTAAAGCCATTGTCCTTGGCTTCTCATCAGCCTTCATTGTCCGCCTTGTTCAGAGAGTCCAGTTTCAACCCATGCTTATTCAGTCCCAGTCCAGCTGGCCTTGGAGAGCTCCCAATAGATCAGTTCCACTGTCACAGTGGGTGGGTGCACGCCTCGTGGTCCTGATTTCCTTGCTCATGTACTCCCTCCTTCTGCTCCTCATTTGGACCTTAAGAGCTCAGACGGTTGAACCAAATTGGGTCTCTGTCTCTCTCTCGATACATCGCCAGATGAAAGTTCCTGTGCCATTCTCCTTGGCGTCTCGTCAGCTCTCATTGTCCACCACATTAAGAGAGTCCGGTTTTATCCCATGTTTTTTTCAGTAGCAGTCCAGCTGGCCTTGGTGAGCTCCCAATAGATCGCCCCCCCTGTCTCAGTGGTTGGGTGCACCTCTCATGGTCCTGACTTCCTTGTTCATGTTCTCTCTCCTTCTGCTCCTCATTATAACCTTGGGAGCTCAGTCCGGTGCTCCAGTGTGGGTCTCTGTCTCTATCTCCATCCATTGCTAGATGAAGGTTCTATGGCGATATGCAAGATATTCATCAGTATGATTATAGGATAGGTTCATTTCAGGTTCCCTATCCTCAGGTGCCCCAATGAGCTAACTGGGGACATTGCCCTGGGCTTCTGGTAGCCATTCCAGGTTCAAGTCTCTTGCCAACCCTTAGGTGGCTCCCTTAACTAAGGTATGAGTTTCCCTGCTCCCCCATCCAACCTTCCTTTACCCCCAATCACCCCGATTCCCCCAGTTCCCCTCATCCTCTCCTTCACACTTTTCTCTCCCCATCTCCCCTCATCCCCATCCCACCCCACCCCTCTAGATTCCCATTTTTTGCCCATCAATCTTGTCTATTTCCCATAGCTGGGAGGATATCTATATGTTTTTCCTTGGGTTTATCCTCTTGTTTAGCTTCTTTAGGATCACAAATTATAGACTCAGTGGCCCCTATCCATGGCAAGAAACCAATTATGAGTGAGTACTTCCCATGATCTTCTTTTTGGGTCTGGGTTACCTCACTCAGGATCGTATTTTCTATTTCCATCCATTTGCATGCAAAATTCGAGAAGTCATTGTTTTTTACCGCAGAGTAGTACACTAATGTATATATATTCCACACTTTCTTCATCCATTCTTCTATTGAAGGGCATCTAGGTTGCTTCCAAGTTCTGGCTATTACAAATAATGCTGATCTGAACATAGTTGGACAAATGCTTTTGTCATATGATAGGGCATCTCTTGGGTATATTCCCAAGCTTGCTATTGCTGGGTCCAGGGGTAGGTTGATCCCAATTTTTCTGAGAAACCGCCACACTGATTTCCAAAGTGGTTGCACAAGTTTGCAGTCCCACCAGAGTAAAGCTGGTGATAGTATATTGGGATTTAAGTATATTTAGAAGTGAAATAAGGAGCAGTGGTGCCGAGGATGGTAAAATAAATAAATAAATAAATAAATAAATAAATAAAAACTAATTTGGGGTCAATGTAAGATAATAAAACACACAAGCTTGATGTGTTAAAATTTTATTAATATACATTAAGTAAAAGCTATTAAAATAACAATAAAAAGCCTCATCATGCACAACCTGGCTTAATTTGAATACCAGCAAAGGAACACCCAGCTTGTAGTTGAGATATCTGTACATTGGATACTTCTCCCGAATTCTCTTTATTAGTGATCGATGAATATTTTGGCTCCAAATTTTTTCGGAACCTTCTGGATGTTTCACTGTCCTTACTTTCTGTCAGAAAGATTTAAGATTAGTATTTATGTTGTCCCCACTATTTTTTGCATATTGGTTGCTCATTGCTCTTCTAACAGAATCCACAGAGAAAAAGGATTCTAAATTTGAATCAATCAGAGAGTTCCCAGTTCCAATTGGCTCAGATAGTGTAGGAAAATGAAATTCACCCAAAGATCCTGCTCTTCACATCTCATCTGCTTCTTTTGAGAGGTGAAAGGAGACCTGGTCTTAGGCTTTTCCAACTTACATTATGCATCTGTTTATGTGGAGGTCAGAAGACAGCTTTTTCTCTCCCTTCACCACCACCATGTTCACACTTTTCTCTCTTGCATGTTCTGTCTGAATGTCTGTCATTTGAAGGAATGGAAATGCCCTTACAGAAGAGGAGATTATTGTCAACAAAGAAGCTTTTGTTTCCTTTGCTGTTTTTTTGTCTCAATGGATGATCTGTTCCCTTTTCCCTCTTCTTTCTTCCTCTCTGTCTTTCTCTTAAGTGGGCTGCTTCCTTTATTTTGGCAACCGATACATCATTGCAGGTTTTATTCACTGGCGATGCCATTATTCATCTGTTAATGTGGAGGTTACAAGACAGCTGTCTAGACTCATGTTCTTCCTTCCACTCTCTGGGTCTTTGTTTCCTGGGTCTGGGCTTGTTTAATACTTATAATATGGCCTTGCCTTAGAACTCCTGGCAATCCTTGTGCTCGTTAGATATAACAAATTAAACAAAGTAAGGGCTTCCACATTAGGAGTCAAGAAAAACCTGAGTTTAGGAGATAGGCACATATGAGACAGACTGACAATGCATATCTTCACACATGGAAACACACATACAAACACACACACACACACAGCCATATATTTGAGACAGGTTATCTCATTGAACCAGATGGTTACTGATTTTTCCAGAACAGGTGGTCTAATTGGTATATAAGTATGGATATGGTTGACTCTCGATCAAAGAGAGGTAGCTTAGTGCCAGACTTGGCCGAGAAGGGCCTAAGGATTTGTATGTGTGCATTCATACATATGGAAGCTGTTTCATTCTTTGTGTGTGTGTATATATGTGTGTGTGTATTCATGAATGTGAGTGCAAGTGGGCATTGCCACAGTAAGCATGTGGGCTTGAGGAGAGGGAAGGACAACCCAGCATATCAGTAGTTGCCTTCCATTTTGTTTGATATGGTGTCTTTGTTGTTTTTGTTGCTTATTCAAGGCTACTTGACTAGCTAGCTTCTGAAGAGTCTCCTGTCTCCAACTCCCAATTCATCTTAAGAGAACTGGACTTGCAGATACTTGTACACATCCTGACTTTAAGTAGATTCTGAGCATTCAGTCACAGTGCCTTTCACTTTCATGGCAAGTGTTTTGCCTACTGTGCCAACTTCCTGGCCCATGAGTTACTTATTGTTACTAATATTTAATTCAGTAACATTTCTATTAGCCATAGTTTTCTAGAGTAACAGAACTCATAGAAAAAGTTTTAACACAATGGTTTATAGGTTGTGGCCTTGTTAATCCCACTATGAAAGGAATGTCCAAAAGCAAAGTAGGTATTCAGTCCGAGACTCTGAATGTGTCAGCTAGTCTTTGGTTCACACCAGAACTATAAAGAATTCTGTGTTAATGCTGGTGAGGGAATAGCCTCTCCTTTGAGAGCAAGCAGGCAGAGAAAGTGATTCCTCCTTCCATTTCCTTTATATAAGCTGCCAGAAGATGGTGTGGCCCAGACAAAAATGCCTCTTCCCACCTCAAAAGAGTCCTATCTCAAAGATCCAGATTAGGAGTGTGTCTTACCACTTCAAAATTGAAATTAAGAAGAAATACCCCTCCATAAATATGCCCAGTCATTAAAATACTTATTAACTCTAGATGTAGTCAAGTTGACAACTAAGAATAGCCATCCCATCATTATGAATATACTATCTATTCATATAGAAATCTGTATTTCTACCTCATAAAATCCTCCAAGGTTGTATGGCCACAGATCTACTTCACTTCCTATGAGACTTTTCTTAAGTCGGGCAGAGATGCCCCTTCATTGGAATGTCAATCCTGTTCACTGCAATCTACACCACCAGTTTAACTCCTTGTGGGGGTGCAGGGATATCACATTTACATGCTGATTTTCTGGTTTAGATTTTGCAGGAATATAGAAAGGTTATTATTCAGGGCCCCTCTTTTATAAAATAATGGGACACATACTACAGTTCATCCCATCACTCTGGTGGCAAAGTCTGTCTATGTAAAATCTGAAAGCGGCATTGGGAAGTGTGTGACTTAGCAATGATGTGAAGGGATGGAGGATTCTGGAAATCCAATCACAGAAGGAAATATTGAGTAAGGTAGGTGGCCAACTGGCCAGTCAACTCCAGAGGAATAAAATGTCATTGTATCAGGGGCCATCATAATGCTCTTCACATCTGTCATGGACCAATGTGGGGTAGATGCAGTGTGAATTTGCCTTTCAGCTCCTCAGAGTGTGTGTTCATTCTCAGTGGAAAGAAAAGTATGGTCATGCACTGAGTTCCTTGGTTAAGATTTTAGACTTTGGCAATAAATTCAGATCTTGATTCCATCCTTCCTTTCTGTTGGAACTTTGTTAGACTGTGTCACATGTCTGAGCCTAGCTTCCTTATGTCTTAGGAAGAGAGGAGACAGGATTCAAAAGGCCAAATGAGATAGTGGACAGGGTTCTTATAGAAAGATTTCTTCTAATGTCATTGTGTGAGGCAGGCCAAAGTGATGGAGGAGGACTGTATGTCTATAGGTTTATAAAGAAACTGCCTTGGCTCTTTGGATAGGACAGCAGGTTAGATAGGCAGAGTAAACAGAACAGAATGCTGGGAGAAAGAAGCCGAGTATACAGACGCCATGCCACCCCTCTCTGAGACAGAAGCAGCTTAAGAATCTCCCTGGTAAGCCAGCAGCTCATGGTGCTACACAGATTATTTGAAATGGCTTAATCAAGATGTGAGAATTAGCTAATAAGAGGCTAGAAATAATGGGTCAAGCAGTATTTAAAAGAATACAGTTTCTGTAAAATTATTTTGGAAAAGCTAGCCATAGCTGGAGACAGGTGGCATGATGCAGCCTGCCATTCCTATAACACCAAAGAGCAGTCAAAGTTAAGCTCAAAGCTCTGCCACTGAAATGTGTATAATATAAATTGGAAACACACTTGTTTAAAACGATGAGTGTAACATTTTATGGAAATGTGTATGCATGCATGCAGAGGCCAGAATTTACCATGGGTGTCTTTCTTAGTTACTCTCTGTCATGTTTAAGATACATCATTTCTTTGAACATGGAGCTTACCAATTCCCCTTGACCAAAGAGTGAGACTCAGAGACCCAGGTGTGGCTGTCTCCTCAGAACTGAGTGATGGGTTTATATCTTTAATTCTGAGATTCTTGCACAAGTTGAAGGGATCAAATTTATGTTCTTCATTTGTATGGAAAGCACCTTACTGACTGAGCCATGGCTGAAGAACAAGACAGTTGGTTAAAAAGTATTGAGCTCTGAGTTAATATTCTGAATCAGAAAAGGGAATGGTGTGACCTTAAATAAATGTTGGAGAGATTGAGATGAGAGACATTCAAACATGAATGCCTTTGCTTCCTCCCCTCAAGACTCCTGGTGTATGTGTCCAGAGGGCTACTGAATTATCACAGCTTGGGGAAACGGCGAACTGTGACGTCTGTTTGGGCTCAGGTCTTGATATCAAATTTAGGGTGTAAATATATAAAAGTGTACATCCAGAGTAGCATGCTATGGTTGGTCTATCCCAGTAGTATATTGCATTTGAAAGCAGATGTTAATTTCTGTAGATGCTCATTTTAGAGGGGCATGACAGCAGATGCTCAAGGCAGAGGTGCATTGTTATAGATGCTTAAGGCAGAGATTCATTACATGGGATTGAAATGGCATTCCATCTCCTGAGCTTTGACTGCCAGGATTTGTGGCTCATTAACCTTTAAAAATGCTTTCATTATCTTCCTGGAATTGGGACATGGGGTTCTTCATTTTCAGTTACCACCTTTGTCTCATCACTGCCTATATGTCGCATAGTCTCAGTTTTTCTACTTTCTGATTAGGACAGCCATCTTTTGCAGTCTTAGCTTCTACCAGAATGTAACTGAATATATTCTCTGGAACTCTGCAACTCCCCATGGTGTTACATGTCTTAGCTTTGGTGTTACGTCCTCAGCTTCCATTGATGCTCAGAATTCTTCATCTGTTTCTTGTTCCTGCCAATGTGATTGTGGCCATGTATGTCATATCTCAAGCTGGATGTTCTATCTGTTTTTATTATTCCTGCAAGTGGTTCAATGCACTGTACCTGAGATAGAGACTCCTCTGGGGGAGAAGACGAGCAAAGAGGACATTTTGATGCCCAGATGAGATGCTTCCCCAAGAAGCAAGCATCCTGTTCATATGATCAGAAGAAAGGCAGATGTGACAGTGTAGACTGACATTATGACATCCTGGAATATGCATTTTTTCCCAAGTATGTTAGTTTTGAATCTTCCCCAAGGGTCCTTCATAAGCCGTTTGTTACATCAGTGAGACTTTTTGTTGAGACTCTAGGGAGATTTGCCTCCTTCTGCCAATGGTGAGGATAACTCCAGGGAAAACGGTCATCTGTGCCACACTCTAGCTGACCCTCAAAGTGTAGAAACTTCCAATGCTTGGGCTAGCTGCTTGGAGATTTTGTGGCCTAGACAGGAGTAGTGACTATGGAATATGCTGTGGCTGTTTCCTACTTAGCTCAGGTCTCCTCTTCCATTTTGAAATCCTACAGGGTAGTGCTCTCATACTCCCTCTCCTTTTTTTATCTCTCCTGTGTGAGCCCATAATTTTACTTTCTTATCTGACTCTGACCCTTCCATCTCCACATATAAAGTTCTTTAATGCCAATATGTAGTTTTGGTTGATAGACTCTATCCTGCAGGAAAGCTCCTTAGATAGGAAGCAAACAACTCAAATTAGCTATAGAGAGTTTGATAACCTGAGCAGATTCACAAGGCAACCTCCTCCAAACAGTATATTGGCAGTAAATATATAACCGAGCAATCATCACAGACAAATAGAGATGCTTAGATGAGGCTCAGATCAACTGAGCTAAAGATTAAAAAAAATAAAACACTCTTCAGATCACTGATTTGCCTCAAGGCTGCACAGTGAATTTCAGGTTCTCAGCCTTACTGAACTATTAACCATGCTGGGGTGGGCTTTGTTGAACCAACTGCTATTTTGTCATTTCTACTCTAAGTGCTCACTCACCAATTTTCCTGCGAGTAACCCGAAAATTATTCATTGGTTCACCTAGTTAGACTTTGTCTATTGTTAGTTCCATATCTCTGGTGTATAGCCAATTTATTCATACAACATAGGTTTTACCCAGACAAGCCATCTCAGGATAGTCAATGAATCTGCAATACCCTTTGTTGGTGGAGGCCACTCATTAGTTAGTTTCCCGACCACCTTGACTTGAAATAATCACATAAAACCTATATTATTCACAACACTGTTTGGCCAATAACTTAAACGTATTTCTAGATTCCTCCCTTATTCTAAACAAACCTATTTGCATTTATCTGTATCACCAGTAGTTCATGTCTTACCAACAAATTTTTGGCAACTCCAGAGAAGGTGTTCTTCCATGGTGGTGTCTATGTGGCTTCTCACTGACCCTACGCTGTTTCTCCTATCATTGTTTACTTTTACCACCTAGGTCTATTCTGCTAAGCTACTGTCTGAAACAACATTATTCATTAACCAATAAAAGCAAACATAGACAGAAGGACTTCCCAAACCAACCCTTTGTCCAATGTATTAATTCCAAGAACTGGTATAAAATTTTCTAATAAAACAAATACTTTTTTTATATACTTTTTTAATTAAAAATTCCAACTGCTCCCCGTTTCCCATTTCCCTCCCCTCCATCCACATATTGCCCCCTCCCCCCACTCCCCTTCCTCATCCCCACTCCTCTTCTCCTCCCACCAGTCCATTCCCCCTCCCTCTCGATACTGAAGAGCAGTCAAAATTCCCTGCCCTACAGAAAGACCAAGGTCCTCCCACTTCCATCCAGGCCCAGGAAGGTGAGCATCAAAACAGGCTAAGCTCCCACAAAGCCAGTTCATGTATTATGATCGAAACCTAGTGCCATTGTCCTTGGCTTCTCATCAGCCTTCATTGTCTGCCATGTTCAGAGAGTCCAGTTTCAACCCATGCTTATTCAGTCCCAGTCCAGCTGGCCTTGAAGAGCTCCCAATAGATCAGTTCCACTGTCACAGTGGGTGGGTGCACGCCTCGTGGTCCTGATTTCCTTGCTCATGTTCTCCCTCCTTTTGCTCCTCATTTGGACCTTAAGAGCTCAGACCGTTGCTCCAATTTGGGTCTCTGTCTCTCTCTCGATCTATCGCCAGTTGAAAGTTCCTGTGCCATTCTCCTTGGCCTCTCGTAGGCTCTCATTGTCCGCCACATTCCGAGAGTCCGGTTTTATCCCATGTTTTTTTTCAGTAGTAGTCCAGCTGACCTTGGTGAGCTCCCAATAGATCGGCCCCACTGTCTCAGTGATTGGGTGCACCCCTCATGGTCCTGACTTCTTTGTTCATGTTCTCTCTCCTTCTGCTCCTCATTATAACCTTGGGAGCTCAGTCCGGTGCTCCAGTGTGGGTCTCTGGCTCTATCTCCATCCATCACTAGATGAAGGTTCTATGGCGATATGCAAGATATTCATCAGTATGATTATAGGATAGGTTCATTTCAGGTTCCCTATCCTCAGGTGCCCCAATGAACTAACTGGGGACATTGCCTTGGGCATCTGGTAGCCATTCCAAGTTCAAGTCTCTTGCCAACCCTTAGGTGGCTCCGTTACCTAAGGTATGAGTTTCCCTGCTCCCCTATCCAACCTTCCTTTATCCCCAATCACCCCACTTCCCCCAGTTCCCCTCATCCTCTCCTTCACACTTTTCTCTCCCCATCACCCCTCATCCCCATCCCACCCCACCCCCAAGATTCCAATTTTTTTCCCATCAGTCATGTCTATTTCCCATAGCTGGGAGGATATCTATATGTTTTTTCTTGGGTTTACCCTCTTGTTTAGCTTCTTTAGGATCACAAATTATAGACTCAGTGGCCCCTATCTATGGCTAGAAACCAATTATGAGTGAGTACATCCCATGTTCTTCTTTTTGGGTCTGGGTTACCTCACTAAGGATCGTATTTTCTATTTCCATCCATTTGCATGCAAAATTTGAGAAGTCATTGTTTTTTACCGCAGAGTAGTACTCTAATGTGTATATATTCCACACTTTCTTCATCCATTCTTCCATTGAAGGTTATCTAGGTTGCTTCCAGGTTCTGGCTATTACAAATAATGCTGCTATGAACATAGTTGGACAAATGCTTTTGTCATATGATAGGGCATCTCTTGGGTATATTCCCAAGAGTGCTATTGCTGGGTCCAGGGGTAGGTTGATCCCAATTTTTCTGAGAAACCGCCACACTGATTTCCAAAGTGGTTGCACAAGTTTGCAGTCCCACCAGCAATGGATGAGGGTACCCCTTTCTCCACAACCTCTCCAGCAAAGGCTATCCTTTGTGTTTTTGATTTTAGCCATTCTGACAGGTGTAAGATGATATCTCAAAGTTGTTTTGATTTGCATTTCTCTGATCGCTAAGGAGGTTGAGCATGACCTTAAGTATCTTTTGGCCATTTTAACTTCTTCTGTTGAGAATTCTCTGTTCAGTTCAGTGCCCCATTTTTTAATTGGGTTAATTATACTTTTAAAGTCTAGTTTCTTGAGTTCTTTATATATTTTGGAGATCAGACCTTTGTCTGTTGCGGGGTTGGTGAAGATCTTCTCCCAGTCAGTAGGCTGCCTTTTTGTCTTAATGACAGTGTCCTTTGCTTTACAGAAGCTTCTCAGTTTCAGGAGGTCCCATTTATTCAATGTTGCCCTTAATGTCTGTGCTGCTGGGGTTATACATAGGAAGCGATCTCCAGTGCCCATATGTTGTAGGGTACTTCCCATTTTCTCTTCTATCAGGTTCAGTGTGTTCAGATTGATATTGAGGTCTTTGATCCATTTGGACTTGAGTTTTGTGCATGGTGATAGATATGGGTCTATTTTCATTCTTCTACAGGTTGACATCCAATTGTGCCAGCACCATTTGTTGAAGATGCTTTCTTTCTTCCATTGTATACATTTAGCTCCTTTATCAAAAATCAGTTGTTCATAGGTTTGTGGGTTAAAATCCTGGTCTTCTATACGATTCCATTGTTCGACTTCTCTGTTTTTATGCCAGTACCACGCTGTTTTCATTACTGTAGCTCTGTAACAGAGTTTGAAGTCAGGGATGGTAATGCCTCCAGAAGTTCCTTTATTGTATATGATTGTTTTGGCTATCCTGGGTTTTTTGTTTCTCCATATAAAGTTTATTATTGTCCTTTCAAGATCTGTGAAGAATTTTGATGGGATTTTAATGGGGATTGCATTGAATCTATAAATTGCCCTTGGTAGAATTGCCATTTTTACTATGTTGATTCTCCCAATCCAAGAGCAAGGGAGATCCTTCCATTTTCTGGTATCCTCTTCAATTTCTTTCTTCAATGCCTTAAAGTTTTTGTCAAATAGATCTTTCACTTCCTTGGTTAGAGTTACCCCAAGATATTTTATGCTGTTTGTGGCTATCGTGAAAGGTGATGATTCTCTTATTTCTCTCTCTGCTTCCAGATCCTTTGTGTATAAGAGGGTGACTGATTTTTTGGAGTTGATCTTGTATCCTGCCACATTACTAAAGGCGTTTATCAGCTGTAGGAGTTCTTTGGAGGAGTTTTTGGGGTCGCTCATGTACACTATCATATCATCTGCAAATAATGCAAGTTTAACTTCTTCCTTTCAATATGAATCCCCTTTATCCCCTTATGTTGTCTTATTGTTATTGCTAAAACTTCAAGAACTATATTGAAGAGGTATGGAGAGAGTGGACAGCCTTGGCGTGTTCCTGATTTTAGTGGAATGGCTTTAAGTTTCTCTCCATTTAATTTGATATTAGCTGTCGGCTTGCTGTATATAGCTTTAATTAAATTTAGGTATGACCCTTGTATCCCTAATCTCTCCAAGACTTTTATCATAAAGGGATGTTGAATTTTGTCAAATGCTTTTTCAGCATCTAATGAAACGATCATATGGTTTTTTTTCTTTCAGTTTATTTATATGATGGATTACATTGACAGATTTGCGTATGTTAAACCAGCCCTGCATCTCTGGTATGAAGCCTACTTGATCATAATGGATAATTTTTCTAAAGTGTTCTTGGATTCGGTTTGCCAGAATTTTGTTGAGGATTTTTGCGTCGATGTTCATGAGTGAGATTGGCCTGTAATTCTCTTTCTTGGTTGGGTCTTTGTGTGGTTTTGGTATCAGAGGTACTGTAGGTTCATAAAAGGAATTTGGCAATGACTCTTCTGTTTCTATATTGTGAAATACATTAAGGAGAATAGGTATTAGGTCTTCTTGGAAGTTCTGGTAGAATTCCGCATTGAAACCATCTGGTCCTGGACTTTTTTTGGAAGGGAGGTTTTTGATAACAGCTTCTAATTCTTCACGACTAACAGGTCTATTTAGGTTGTTCACCTGGTCCTGGTTTAACTTTGGTAAATGGTATTTATCTAAAAAAGCGTCCATTTCTTTTACATTTTCCAGTTTTGTGGCATACAGGCTTTTGTAGTAAGATCTAATGATTCTCTGAATTTCCTCTGTGTCTGTGGTTATGTCTCCCTTTTCATTTCTGATCTTATTAATTTGCAAATTCTCTCTCTGCCGTTTGATTAGTTTGGATAGGGGTTTATCAATCTTGTTGATTTTCTCCAGGAACCAGCTTTTTGATTCATTGATTCTTTCAATTGTTTTCTGTGTTTCTATTTTGTTGATTTCAGCCCTCAGTTTGATTATTTCCAGTCTTCTACCCCTTCTAGGTGAGTCTGCTTCTTTTTTTCCTAGAGCTTTCAGGTGGGCTGTTAAGTCTCCAATGTGTGCTTTCTCTGTTTTCTTTAAGTGGGCAGTTAGTGCTATGAACTTTCCTCTCAGAACTGCTTTCATAGTGTCCCATAGGTTTGAGTATGTTGTTTCTTTATTTTCATTGTCTTCAAGGAAGACTTTAATTTCTTTCTTTATTTCTTCCTTAATCCAGGTATGGTTCAGTAGTTGACTATTCAGTTTCCATGAGTTTGTAGGCTTTCTGGGGGTAGCATTGTTGCTGAATTCTAGCTTTAATCCATGGTGATCTGATAAGATACAGGTGGTTATTAATATTTTTTTGTAACTGTGGATGTTTGCTTTGTTACCGAGTATGTGGTCTATTTTCGAGAAGGTTCCATGAGCTGCAGAGAAGAAGGTATATTCTTTCCTATTTGGGTGGAATATTCTATAGATGTCTGTTAAGTCCATTTGATTCATTACCTCCATTAATTCTCTTATTTCTCTGTTAGGTTTCTGTCTACTTGACCTGTCCATTGGCGAGAGAGGAGTATTAAAGTCTCCTACTATTAATGTGTGCGGTTTGATGGCTGCCTTGAGTTTTAACAATGTTTCTTTTACGTACGTGGGTGCTTTTATATTAGGGGCATAGATATTCAGGATTGAGACTTCATCCTGATGAATTGTTCCTGTTATGAGTAGAAAATGTCCCTCTCCATCTCTCCTGATTGATTTAAGTTTGAAGTCAACTTTGTTAGAAATTAGTATGGCCACCCCTGCTTGTTTCTTAGGTCCATTTACTTGAAAAGCCTTATCCCAACCCTTTACTCTGAGTAAGTGCCTGTCTTTGGGGTTGAGGTGTGTTTCTTGTAAACAGCAGAATGTTGGATCCTGTTTTCGTATCCAATCTCTTAGTCTGTGCCTTTTTATAGGAGAGTTGAGTCCATTGACATTAAGTGATATTAATGACCAGTGGTTGTTAACTCCGGTCATTTTTTAAGTTGTAAATTTTGTGTGTTCCCCTTCTTTGTGTTGCGCTGGTGAAGGGTCTCTAGTTGTCTGAGATATTGTGGTCATTGTTGGACTCCTGGGTTAGTGATTTTCCTTCTATTACTTTCTGTAAGGCTGGATTTGTGGCTACGTATTGTTTAAATTTGTTTTTATCCTGGAAAATTTTGTTTTCTCCATTTATAGTGAACGAAAGCTTGGCTGGGTATAGTAGTCTGGGCTTGCATCCATGGTCTCTTAGTTTCTGCAGTACATCTATCCAGGACCTTCTGGCTTTCATGGTTTCCATAGAGAAGTCAGGTGTAAGTCTGATAGGTTTACCTTTATAAGTAACTTGGCCTTTTTCCTTTGCTGCTCTTAGTATTCTTTCTTTATTTTGTATGCTTTGTGTTTTGATTATTATATGGCGAGAGGATTTTTTTTTTGGTCCAGCCTATTCGGTGTTCTGTATGCTTCTTGAACCTTCATAGGTATATCTTTCTTTAGGTTGGGAAAGTTTTCTTCTATAATTTTATTAAATATATTTTCTGGACCCTTGAGCTGCGCTTCTTCTCCTTCTTCTATTCCGATTATTCTTAGGTTTGGTCTTTTTTTTGTGTCCCATATTTCCTGAATGTTTTGTGATGAGAATTTGTTGGCCTTGCTGTTTTCTTTGATCAGCGTGTTTATTTTCTCTATGGTATCTTCAGAATCTGAGATTCTTTCTTCTATCTCTTGTATTCTGTTGGTTATGCTTGCTTCTGTAGTCTCTATTAGTTTACCTAGATTTTCCCTGTCCAGCTGGCCTTCTGTTTGTGTTTTCTTCTTTGCCTCCATTTCAGTTTTTAAATCTTGAACTGTTTCCATTATCTGTTTGATTGTTTTTCCTTGGTTTCCTAGGGTATCATTCACTGATTTACTCAATTCTTCAAACTTTCTGTTATACTTCTCATCCATTTCTATAAGGGCATTTTTTACATGTTGTTTAAGGGCGTCAATCACTTTCATAAAGTCAATTTTATCTACTTCTTCATGATTAAGGTGTTCATGTCCACCTGTTGGGAGGTCGCTGGGTTCTGGTGGTTTCATATAGTTTTTCAGATTGTTAGGTGAATTCTTGCATTGGCGCCTGCCCATCTCTTTCTCCGAATGCTCCCCTCTGGATGTTCTTTTACCAGATCAGGTCTCCTTGCCTACTGATGTACCCTCCCAGTGATGGCTCTCTGCAGTGCTAGCTCTCCTGTTGTTCTAGTGATGTCTCTCCTTGCTTGTTGCAGACAGGCCAGTGAAACAAAGTAAGTCTCGCCTGCCTACTTGCCTTGAGGATTTGCCCCCAGCGCCAGACAGACTGAGCTGGATGGTGTTATGTGCCCAAAGAGGAAAGGGGGCAGAAGGAAGAAGGGTTCTGGATGCAAGCTGGGTGGGACAAGAAGAGAGAGGCAGTATGGGGGGTATAGAGCCCCTGCATGGAGCCCAGGGAGTATAGGGAGGGGGATGAGGAACTTCAGAGTTCCCTTTCCATGGCTGCTTCCTCTGCCGCTGGTCACAAACTCACCGCACTGGTGTCTCTCCTGGTGCCGAGATCAGATCTCCATGCAGGTTGGGTAGTTCGTAAACAAAGCGCCTTCCTTGGTTGGTGCAGGCGGGCCAGTGAGACAAAGGAGGTCTCGCTTGCCTACTTGCCCTGAGGATTTGCCCCCAGCGCCAGACAGACTGAGCTGGATGGTGTTATGTGCCCAAAGAGGAAAGGGGACAGAAGGAAGAAGGGTTCTGGATGCAAGCTGGGTGGGACAAGAAGAGAGAGGCAGTATGGGGGGTAGAGCCCCTGCAGGGAGCCCGGGGATTATAGGGAGGGCGATGAGGAACTTCAGAGTTCCCTGTCCAGGGCTGCTTTCGCCTCCGCTGGTCACAAACTCACCGCACTGGTGTCTCTCCTGGTGCAGAGATCAGATCTCCGTGCAGGTTGGGTAGTTTGTAAACAAAGCGCCTACCGCACTGCTGTCTCTCCTGGTGCCGAGATCAGATCTCATAAAACAAATACTTGAAAGGGGTTGATGTTTATTCTCAGGATCTGGAATAAATGTGTTGGTGGGGACCCTACTTCGTCAAGATGTGCTAGGAAAATTGACTTTTGATATTCCTCAGTATGTATCAGTTCTCTTACTGTCTCCATTGTTTTGTGAGCACACCACTGTTTTCCTGTGTCTCTTTTGATACAGAGGTTTGCCATTGAATTTAAAGACCATCTTATCCTGAGATGACACATTTTTGTGAATCTTAAGCTTCTATTTGCAAAGTAATATTTTTAAATTATGATCCCTCTCAGTGTGGGCTAAAACTTGGATATATCACTTTTATGGTGTGGTTTCCTGCTGTACTGTGTATTTACAAATTCTCAGGATTAAGACTGTGTTACTTGGCAGGAGTCACTACATTTTAGGTGACCCTGTGTGATTGGTTTTTCCTTTGTTGAATAGAATCTTTAATGATCTTGAGAGAAAGGAAATGAAATGCTATTTCAATATGTTAAATATTCTTTATCCTTGGGCATCTGTCCTTCTGAGGGTTGTTTTTGTTTTAATCTCATGTATGTACTTACAAAATGTAATGGTTTCATTCCATCTGCTATGCAAAACATTGTGGCAAATAAACAAGCAAGCAAAAAGCATCAACACAAAAAGAACTTAAGGGAGAGAAGGTTTTATTTTGCCCAGCATTTCAGAGGGATTGTTTCAATAGCTATTGAAATGGCAGAGCAACAGGAGTCTGAGGCTCGCTGGCCACATTGCATTAACAATTAAGAAGCAGAGAGAGATCAGGAAGGCGAGTGATTCTATAGATTCTTAGAGCCTATCTTCAGTGTCCACTTCCTCCAGAAATTCTCTGCCTCCTAAAGGTCCGGCAACCACTTCAAAGAGCACCACCTGTTTGGGAAAAATGTTCAAATATGGGAGCTTATGGGGGACATTTCTCACTCAAACCACAACATGTTCTATGCCAATAGATTGCAGAACTAACCAGTAAAAACTATTATCACCCACGGTGGGCAGCTTGTTATACTCAGGGGGAGATAAATATAAACGCATGCACAACTTGAAAATGGCTCCTGTAACTTTAGGCTGTTATAATTACATGCATAATATATAGGTATCAGGTCGGTTTATAATAATGCAACCTTGAAAGTTTAATCAATCTTAATATTTTAAGGTCTATTTAATATTTTATTAAAATATAATATTTTAAAGTCTAACCACAATCAAGGATCCTGCTTCGGAAGAAGCTGGTTTGTGGGAGAGAAGAGGCAACGACGTGAATAATACTGAAAAAGATACAGTGTTCTCTAGCTTGATGAGCTGTTTGAGGAGCTGGTCATTGAAGCTCCATGGGAAATGAGAGCAAGACCCACAGTAACAGCTTTATTGTGTCAGTGTGTGCAACCACAGTAGGCTGTGTGATCAAAGTCACCCTAAGTGTTGGGCTTCCAGAGTAGATTAAATGGAAGGCTAGTGTGTTCTGAGAGGGCTCCTCAGGGTGACACATGAGTTGACATCAGCCCTCAAGCAATGGGAACAGGCCAGGTGTAAGAGATAGGGAGAGGGCTATATGAAAGAAAACGGATGAACTCTGGAATGAGCAACTATTATTCTCATTATTGTTTCACAACACAGAAACCCAAATCCACCACCTGCCTCTTTCAATTTGACTTGAAAGAACATGGAGAGAGTGTTAAAAAAAAATCAGAGATTTAAAGCCATTTCTTTTCCTCCTGCAATGTACAATGCTTCACACAAAAAATATTCTATATAAAAAAGCCCCACTCTTTGTCTATCTTTGGGCACAAATTTCCTTCCTGCCCCACATTGCCAGGAGCCATACAGGTAAGAACAATTTGTCAGGCACTTTGGCTGTTGCTGTTCCTGAATTCTGTCCTTCTTTTTGCTGGTAATTTGGATGTTTATTGTTTCATTTTGTGTTGGAGATCTGTGATATATTTGTCAGGCATACACACTGCTGTATTCTCAATCTTTTGTTCTGTAAACTTCATTACAATTCCAACATCAATCCGAGCATTTGTTCCTTTTCGTCTTTGACATTTCTAATTAAGAAATTAGAATCCTGGAACTACTTCTGCATATATCTGGGCAATCTTGGAGTGAGCCATCTCAAACCTACATTCCTCTGGATTCTCCCAGGAGCTGTGCACCTGCACTTCCTTCCCAACCATTTTATGATTTGAACACCTGTTGCTCTCCTTCTCTTTACAGAGACCTGGGCAGATCTGGTTGCTGGTACCCATGACTTCCACAGATACATTATTGTCTCCTAGACATGTGCTCCCTGGGCATTCCGTGATATCAAATGTATTTTTTATTTGACATAAGTGTAATTTGATTGTAGGTGGAGATATCAGCTATATTGGCATGAATTGAAACAAGCTGCCAAGTTCAACTAAGTCACACGCATGTAAGATTCATTCCCAAGTAGGAGTGTATCTAGGGAGAGGTTATATGTGACAAGGATATATATGACACAAGAGGGTCAACCTCTGCCAGACGTGTCTTAACAAATTTTCAGAGCAGTAATGGATGTCCATGAAAGGTAAATATTTTAATGAAAATCGGATAGGCTTTTTTATATTATAGGTGTTTTACCAATATAATGATTTATCAAAATTACGCATCATCCCTATCACATTAGGCTTTAACTGACAACCTGACCCAACTTAGAAGCAGATAAAAGTCTCAGTTGGGTCTGTAAGCATGACTGTTGTCAAGTGTTAATCAAGCCCAGTCCACTGTGGGTAGCATCCTTCCCTTAGAAGTGGTCATGTGCTGTGTATGAAACCTAGCTGAGTTTGAGGCTGCAAGCAAGTTAGCAAGTGGCATCCACTACACTTGTGCTGCAGGGACTGCCGAAATTTTAAAGTTATAAATTAAACAACACACACAGCTTGGGTCTATATTGGAGTCAACAGTCGAGGGAGAGTCAAGTGTAAATGTAGGCTCTTTGGTATAGAAGAGAGACAGGTATTTGACTCTTCACTTTAGACCTGTCTTGCTGAAACTTTAGAATGTATCAGGGACATTAAAATGGAAATAACTGAAGTGCTTTTCCTTGGTAGTGTCTCTCTGCTGAGCTTAACTGACTATTCTTAAATACAGAGAGTTTTGTCTGGTCTTGGAGTAAGCATATCTCTTCCTTCATCTGACCTACATAAGAGGGAAGGGTCAGAAGTTTGTGCCAGACCCAAAAAGCGTCTAGTTGACAACTGGTATCAGAGGCCCATGGAGAAGGGTATAATTCACTCAGTGATGAATTTTCTCCCCCTGTGGCTGACTTGGTGGACAGTGTGTTCTTTAAGATTTTGTTGATGGCAAAAACTTCAATATCATCTAAGAGTAAAACCCAAAGAGACATAGGAATGTTGCTGCTCTCCCTTAATTCACTTGCTTCTCTTGCAGATAAAGAACACTCCAGAATGTAGGTGGTATCTATAACGGTGTGTCTGTGTTAACTAAGCATACCTCATTGGAGTTTTACAACTATTGAGGCACCAGCTTACAAAAAATGCCTGCAGGATACTGTGGGGTTAGCACAGGAATCAAGGAAATTCTTAGGGAACTGGGTTTCTGGCCATCTCCAATGTCTACTTTCTTCCAGCACCCTCAAATAGGCAGGGGCTTTCATATCAGCTACAGCTGAAATTTCTTCTGACTCTAAAAATTTCACAGTATCTAGGACAAACTTTTCCATCTGACATCTCTTTGGAATATAAGATGAGTTCCCTGAAGGCCATAGATATGTCTCAATTTTCACCTCCCAGTCCCAGAAGTTTCAATGGTACCTTACAAATTCAGGGCTCTTAGTAAGGTTAAAGGGATGAATAAGGTTTTGGCATATCCAAAGAGAGCAGAAAGGTCCTGAGGGAATGAAGCATGGCCAGGGGTTTCCTTAGATCTGCTGTTTTTCTCCATGCTTTGCTCCTGAAAGTTCATGGAAGGAAATATGACTGTAAGTCTGTGTTTGATATCAGGAAGGTGTGAAAAAATGCTGGCTTATTGAGCTTGTGAGCACTTTTCCCTTAGATGAAGGCTGTGTGATGAGGTGGGGATCATGCTAACTATCTTCTCAGTTAATCTGGGTCACCTATCAACATGAGTGTCCTGTGCAAGTGTTCTATGGACAGATCCCAGTGTGGTCTGATGAGGAATGCTAAAGGTACTGAAACATAATGTCATGGCCTGGGAAGACAGACATTCTTTGAAGTCCTTTGTAAGAGGTTTATAAAAGACCCGAATTACCATTTCCTGGGGTACTGTGGGATCAAACAGAGACTTAGGCACTCTTTGCCTTTTATTCATTTTGTGTGTGGTTAACTTACAGCGTATATGTGTGTATGCTTATTTCTTCATGTGTGTGGGTTCACATGCATGTATGTGTGAACATGAATTAAGCAGCACAGTGATCATTGTTGGGAGTCAAGCTCAGTAATTCTCTAACCTCAGTCATTCAAGCAGACTTGATAAACAAATATATCCATGGACAGTGAGGCCAGACTCTTTAGCCAGAACACCAAGTGCATTTCTGGGGGATCAGACCTTTGATGCTTACACTATACCAAGCAGCCATCCTGGTCACTCAACATGCTCCAGTGGAGATAATATACCCAGTGACTTCCTGATGGTAGGAATTAAACCATTAATCAAATGAAACCCAATTTTCTTTGCTTCTGAGTACACATTTGTGACCCTTCCTGATCACTCTCTATCCTCTTAAGTCCCGACACCTCGATGTCACATCTTTCCATATGACATGCTTTTCCCTCACGCATTATCCCTCTCTGAGATCCTACATCTTTTTGGCCACTCTCCTCTGTTTCCTAAACAGCCATCTTGTCCTCTTCCACACAGTGCATCTCCTTTCGTCATTCCCTCTCCAAGGGGAAAAGACCATAAGTCCTGTTTTGTTTTGAGGCCTGTCTTTCTGTGATGTCCCATCCACCAGAAACTCCATCATTGACCAAACAACATAACATCTTCACAAATTTTTATTTTTAGAGCAAAAAAAAGATCCATTGGGAAAGATACCAGGATTAATAGAAGACCTGAGGTATTTCTGAAAAAAAGAGTTCCCCAAACACAGTTTTAAGTCTGACCCCCAAAATTTGTGAATTTCACTTTAACAGATCTTCATCAAATCATAGACATAGATATGGAAGTCATTATCAAACTTGATGAAATGCACGGAAGGTTTGGTGGGGACTTGGTAAATAATTTTACCTATCTTTGGGTTCCATCTTTTTCGTTGTGCTGCACGCTTTTGCCTGCCAAGGAATCCCTGCCTAATTCCAAATTCACCCCTATTGGAGGACATCCTGGCATAATGTGGAGGTTGCTTTCAATGTAGCCATCTAGACGGTTGTAAACGTACACAACTGGATCTTTCTCGTAGGTAATGTAGAAGCATGTCTTCATGGTCTGCACCTCATCTTGGACCACCCCACTCCACACCTCCATAGAGCCTGGCATGATGTGGAGGTTGCCTTCAAGGTAGTCAACCAGGAGATGGTAAATGTACAAGACCGGATCATTCTTGTAGGTAATATAGAACCAGGTCTTCATGATTGGCACCTCCTCTAGGACCATCCCCTTCCAGTCATCCTTAGAGCCATTTGTGCCCTCAAATGTATGTTTCACTGCTCTGCCAACTATGGTGTTTGAGAGATGAGTGTCTGTCTCCTGAGGAAATGGTATGTTGTTAGGCAGGAACTTGAGGTTTAAAATCCTTTCATCACTGTGAAGCTCCAATCCATAGACACAATCTATCCCATCATACTTCAACAAATAGAGAGAGGGATTTGTTGGCAGTTGATCTAGAATGATGGCTTTCCACTGGGTGACTGGTTCATTGGCTTCCTTCCAGCCGTGAGAAATTCTGCAGCCGACAATATTCTCCAGGGCCTCAAAAGGCCTACTCAGTTTTGGCATCTGGAGAGATGACCTATTCCTCTTCTGGACAGGTGGCATACATCTCATACTAAGAGGCATCTTCATCATGGCTGTAGACTTACTGAGATAGGCCACTGACCTCCTGGTCCGCTGTTTCTTGGCTATCTTTCTGTGCTTGGGCTTCATACCTCCCACTCTCTAGGTTGAAAGAACTTTCCTTCTGTTTAATTCAGAAACAAAGTCGTGGCCTAACCATGAGTGCCTGCAAGGATAAAAAGGGGAGGCTATGAGGTCAAGGCTCTTTTCTGGAAGAACTTTGGTGCAGGAGACAAAGATATTGATCAACAGGTTTGCATACCTAACTGTATTTTTCTCTTAAGAAATATATAGGACAATTTGCAAATTTTTCTCTACAGCTCAGTATAGCAATCTCAGAGACAAATTCCTGCTGCCCAAAGGCAAATGACCTCTGCTGAGAACCTACTTTCTGATTGACTAAGTTAATGAGAGGAGAAGGTATGCCTATCACCGAAATGAGTAAGAAAAATCTGAACAGAGAACAAAGAATTCGAAGGACATCAACACGTCTCCTTCGACATCAAGCTAATAGGTAGGGGGCTCAATCCAAGACAGCCTGCGCAAGGTCATGGCACTCCAGTCCACTGGCTCTCTGTATTGTGTCTCCTGATCCAGACCCAGGTATATTTCGTAAAGCCATTCTGTGTCTTCATTGTGGAAGTGAGTACTGTGAGACCCACTTCAACCTGAAAGACTCATTATTCTGGGCAACAGCAGCCATTGAGAAATAATTAGTATCTTTTAAAACACCTATGGACAAAGAGGAGCTTTGCCATTTTAGTGGATTGATGAATTTGATATTGTTAGCAAAGATAAAGTGGGAAGAATAGGTGGCATTCACCATCCCCACAGCTATCAAATATAGGAACTGGTAACAACAGAAATGGTGGACCCGCAGGACATTTGAAGGAAAACGTTTTTGAACTACAGAGGTCTTAGTTGCTTTGGAAACATATTTACCAAAAGAAAATGTCCTACCTCTCCAGATTCCATCTTCCGGAAATGTTCAGGTGCAAAAAGCCTGTTGAACAGTTGTGGAGACCATGAGCTGAACTGTCCTCCTCAGGCACTGTGAGGATAATAAACCCACGTTCATGGAAGACTAGTGCTTTGAGTGGAACAGAGTTGCTACCACGAACCAAGGCTTTGTGACATCACCAAGGCTCTACTTATGTCAGAAATCCCCTCACAAGCTTGTTACTTCCCTATTTACCCACAGAAACATCCAGCATTCAGCTCCTCAAAAGCTGTATACAGCCACCAGGGGACCCAAAATAAGCCCCCACTCATCTTCCCAATTACTCAAGTCACACTCTTGCCCAAGCAACTCAATCCCTGTATCTTATTTTTCTGAAAAAGTCTTTGGTGTCTGAGTCAACAAATAACATGAAGGTTTTTTTTCTTAGATCGCATCTCTCCATTGGTTATCTAGTATTGATTTTTTCTTCCTTCATAAATAATAAATTTCAAATTTCCTCTTCCTTTCCTCCTCCCCCTAACTACTCACGCAACCACCAATCCTCTCCACTCCCAATCTAGTCCTAATAGAGGGCAGGGTACCTTGACCTGTGGGAAGCCCTTGCCCCCCCTCCATCCAGATTGAGGAAGGTATGCATCTACATATAATATGATTGATTAAAGCCTGTATGTGCAGTACAGACAAATCCCAGTGCCATTATCATTGGGTTCTCTTTCTGCCCCAATTATCAGCCACATTCAATGCTTCCACTTGATCCCATGCTCTGTCATTCCCAGCATAGCTGGTTTTGTTGATCTCCCATTAGCTCAGACACAGTGTCTCAGTGGGTGGAACAAGCCCTTGTATTCCTTAGTTCTTTGCTCTTATTCTCTCCCCTTCAGCTCTTCAACTGGAGCTTGGTAGCTCAGTCTAGTTTTCTGATCTGGGTCCCTGTCTTTATCTCCATCCTTTTCCGTACAACAGTTCTATGGTGATATTCAAGATAGTCATCAGTCTGATTATAGGACAAAGCACCCTTAGTGCCTAGGGACATGGCACAGTGCAGGCACCCAGAGCTCACCTGCCCAAAGTCCTTGTTGGTGTCACCCCATGGCTTTCTGGGAACCCCTTTAGAGAGAAGCCTCTTACTAACCCCAGAACGGCACCCTAAGTTGAGATATCAACAGTGTGTGTGCATTAACTTATGGGGGTGTGTTTGTGTGTTTAAGACACAATAACAGCAGATGGATTATAATATTGAAATTTCTTCTTATCTTGAGAAGAATACTTGCTACAGAAACACTATCACAGTAGTACTGAGAGTGTAGGCTGTCTCAGCATGGAGAAGTAACTGGAGCAAACTCCTAGTAGTTCAGCTCAGTGGCCCAAGAAAGATGGTCAAGGAAAGTCAATGAACTCAGGGATGGAAGTTAAAACTCAGGCTAAATAACATTCCAAATCATTTAGGAGGAACATGAGACACTCGTGCAACAGTCACAAGATGTCTAAAATGCCTGGAACTAGAATCTTAGGGCAGGAGAAGTTGTGGAGCTGAGAGTGCATGGCAAAAACTGACAGAATCTGGCAAAACACATGTAAGCGTAACTAGCAAACATCCATGGAAACCATGAATGGGAGAAAACCCTGAGAAGTCTGCACAAAAACATAACATCTTGACAATTCTGAGATTTAAAGACAAAGGAGAGATCTTAAATATGTCACTGTCACATGGTGATGATTAACCCACTCCATTGCAGAGTGACCCCCTGACATGTTTAAGATACCTGTCAATTCTGTCTATATATTTACAGAGAAATTCACATTGCTTGCACAGATTTACTAGCAGCATGATTTACCGCTCAATCAAAGGCAAAGCAAAGAAATCATGGACATGTTGTTGAATGCTGATGATGTTGTTGGGAGCGTTTGTGGGTTTTTTCTTAAAGGGAAATCATTGGTCACACAAATGCATGAAGCAGATCCTGTCTCTGCCATGTACCTGAAAGCATGAAAAAAATAAACTAAAATAGGTTTTTGTCACATACTGGTAAATTTTGTTGCTATGTCCAAATATGTGTGTTGCAGGAGCTCTTTCTGCTCCTTCAGGCTATAGCAACTGAGATAAAGGCCATTGAGGTGTGGTGTCTCTCTCTTTCAAAATGGAACAACTGCCTTCAGCTTGCTCTCTTGCATACACCTCCACATCCAGCTACTAGGCTCCTCTCCTCATCCTGCAGAGGGCTGTTGTCTGGCATGGCAATCTGTAAGGTTTGCCCCTTAAAAGAAATAACCATTTTATGAATCATAATTCTAAACTGGTGTGGGGGATTGTTTGTGACTTACACCTTCCTATGTGATGAGAGCAACCAGGGTGTGAAGGGGGTTCTCACTGTTCATGTTGCAGAAGCCATGGCAGCAGGAGTAGGAGGCCTCTCATTCTCTGTAAGGAAATCAGTAAACATTGGGGACCAGTGAAAGGATGCCCTGAAACATCAAGGCTTGAGCTTTCAGACCGCAATTCCTCCAGCTAGGTTCTGGGTCTCCACAACCTACAAAACCTCCTGAGGACCAAGTATTCAGAACCAGAAGCCTGTGTGGGCCATATCACATAAAATCGTACTGAGTACGCCAATCTTTTTTTTTTAATGTACATCCTTTGTCCCTCCAGAAACATTTGTATTTCCAATAAAGATAACTTGCTGCCTCTTTGGTGTCCTGAAATTGCTCTAAGGTAATGGTGGGGCATTCTTACATACATGGCTGTATTGTTATGAGACCTTAACGGGACAGCAATTGTTTCAGAAATCAAAGGCAGTTAGGTTCAAACTTGTGGTTAGCAGTGTGCTGGACACTTGGGTTGCCTATAGCTAATCTATGGAAAGATGGATTTCCTAAGAAGGGTAGCAGCACACATGGAGGCATGTAGTCTTACCTTTTCAAATGACCCATTTTGTGGCCTTACATCAGGCTCCTCTATTCTCCTCATCTTGGTTTCTTTACCAGATTAGGACAAAAATTAAAACTCAATGTCCTGGACGTGAACACTGAATGAGTTATCTATGTGAGATCACAGTGACAGAGCTCATGGGAATCTGACTCATTGTACAGGCTTGCCAGGCATCAATCTGTAATCTGTCTAACTCTACTGCGCAAGTGTTGTCATGGTTGCTCCTCTGTTCCTCCTCATATGGTCTCCATCTACAGAGAACTCAGAAAAATCCACCCCTGAGAGGGCAAGTTCTTTACAAATGAAAGTTTCTAGAACAGAAGAGACATAGTAGATTTATCTTGGCAACCTGAAGACACAGGACATGGGGAAATGGAAGAAGGGATTGAAGAAGATAGAGACATGGTGGAATGGATAAATTCAATCATTCATTCGATAAGTGAGTGATCCAATGAAAGAGATGGCTAATAGGATAAAATGTGCTGCATGCCCTCTGAAAGTCAGTCCAAATTGAGAGTAGATAAGGTTATCCACTAAGGAGGAAGCTTAGTCCATTTTGCCTTCTTTGTGCTCTAGACCCACCCAGGAGAGTGATGATGATGTTGAGGAGAAGAAGGGGCGAGGGTACCAGTATGCCCTGTTACAAGTTTTCACCCACATTGTAGCCAAATCACCTGACCTGGCACAGGTGACCTACATGCTGGACCCTGAATGGCAGTTTGACACCTACAACTTTACTAACCAAGTTTTGAAGATGAAGGAACCAAAACTTCCCTGATAAAGATGTCAGGATCCTTGCATGATGGGAGTCAGGCATCAATATCATACTGGTATCCTCGGGTCTGATGGGTTTGTGGGGTCTTTGCCACACTTCACCTAACATCACTGATTCCCTAGGTAACTGATTTTATGGAGCTCAGTGCATTCATCATATATGTGCATGTCACAAACCAATGTGATTCAATGTACTACTAGTTTAGCCTGGGTACAGGTGAGTCTTTTCATGAGTTTTATAGCCCAAATCCCACAGATCATGATCAATGAAAAGGGAACAGTGTTTTACAGTTAAGGCAGGCCAATTGTTTAAATGAACTCACGGGGGTTGAATGGCATGCATAAGACCTGTGAGAGTGCAAGACAGAAAGAATCCAGGCATGACAAAATAGGTAGCAGATAGAAGCCTGGCAAAAGTAAGTAGGTAGCCTGAGGTACACCCCATTGCAGAAGAGCCACTGAGAGGAGACACTTTTCTTTAGGCAGGAGGATCCGGGTCACTCAACATGCTCCAGTGGAGTTAATATACGCAGTGACTTCCAGATGGTATGAATTAAACCATTAATCAAATGAAACCCAATTTTCTTTGCTTCTGAGTACACATTTGTGACCCTTCATGATCACTCTCTATCCTCTTAAGTCCCAACACCTCGATGTCACATCTTTCCATATGACATGTTTTTCCCTCCCGCATTTTCCCTCTCTGAGATCCTACATCTTTTTGGCCACTCTCCTCTGTTTCCTAAACAGCCATCTTGTCCTCTTCCAAACACTGCATCTCCATTCGTCATTCCCTCTCCAAGGGGAAAAGACCATAAGTCCTGTTTTGTTTTGAGGCCTGTCTTTCTGTGATGTCCCATCCACCAGAAACTCCATCATTGACCAAACAACATAACAGCTTCACAAATTTTATTTTTAGAGCAAAAAAAAATTCCATTGGGAAAGATACCAGGATTAATAGAAGACCTGAGGTATTTCTGAAAAAAAGAGTTCCCCAAACACAGTTTTAAGTCTGACCCCCAAAATTTGTGAATTTCACTTTAACAGATCTTCATCAAATCATAGACATTGTTAGTTTCAAGCAAGTTTTCTCAGTGTCCTATCTCCTGGAAATAACTGTCCTTAGTCATCTGTACCTCGCTCTCCTTTTCCCTTTTTTTTTCTTTTCCGGTGCTAAAGTTTGAACTAGATAAAGCAACAATGCTTTACCACTGAGTTGAGTCACCAGTGGCCTTTTAGCTCTCCGCCCCGCGCTTTTTTCTGCCAGTTCTTTCACACAATTGCTCCCCTGTCCTCTTTGTATCATAATCATGCTCCTCTCATTTCCTGTTTTCTTGTGTTGTGGAAGGCCAGTGATTTGCATTTCATAGTCCTTTATAAAAGTCCATGGCCCCTCACTAATCCTCTCCTAAATGTGTGGCTATTACTGTTTGGCTTTCAGTGACTGGAAATGTTCTGTTCTTGTCTCTTAGGAAATCTGGCTGCTGAATTGAGTATTTAGGACCAAAGTTTAGGCAGGATTCCTTATCAGAGCAGCATCTGTGTTGTCTTGAGTTGCTTATGGTTTTCAGTTGCTGTTGTTTTATACAATAAATAACTTAGGTAGTACCATAAATTTAGTTTACTGTGATTAATAAGTTAATCCTCGGTGTAAAACATTTTAATTTTTTACATGGGAGATGTAGCTTCCTGTATCCCAGGCTGTGATCATACTTGCCGGCTAGTTGAGAAAACCCTTGAACCTCTCATCCTCATCAAACCCACACTTCCTAAGTGCCGGGTTTACCGTCTAGGACCACTGTGCTTAGTCTTATGCCATGCTCGGGATTGAACCTACGGCTTGCTGCCTATTAGATGAACATCCCATTAATTGAGCCACGTGAGCACTAGTAATGTATTTGTAGCAACTGCATTTTGGTGTTTAATTTTCTGGCCTCTTGGCTTTAATAATGTATATGTTATAATTTAGACATGTTATGCATTCTCCCCAGATTTTCTCATTATTATTACTGAACTCTTTTTCTTCTGGTTCTGTGCTTGTGCATGAATTACGAAGCCTTTTAATTTATGGGAATTTTGTTAAGTAGCAACATAAAAGAAAGTTCAAAAACTATCTCATGACCCTATATGTTTTAGTTGTTTTTCCTGACTATATTGTTAGTGGATTTGGATTAAATTTTTTACAATTTATTTCATTTTCATTGGTGTTTTGTCTGCATGTATGTTTGTGTGAGAGTGTCAAAGCCCTGGAACTGGAGTTACAGACAGGCTTGGGTGCTGGGAATTGAACCTGGGTTCTCTGAAAGAGCAGCCAGTACTCTTTTAAATACTTATTTATTTATTATGTGTAGTAGGAGCTGTGGGCTGTATTCCTGCCACCCTGGCTCCTGGTCGCCTGGCTAGCTTATGCCCCGAAATAACAACACACAAACTGTATTCTTTTAAACACTGCTGGGCCCATTATATCTAGCCTCTTCTTGGCTAACTCTCGCACCTGGACTAGCCCATTTCTAATAATGTGTGTAGCACCCAAGGTGCGCTTACTGGCAAGATTCTAGCCTACGTCCATCCTGGGTCGGAGCTTCATCGCATCTGCCCCAGAGAGCAGAGCTAAGGTGTATGAGCTCACTACCTCTTCCTCCCAGCATTCTGTTGTGTTTACTCCAGCCTCCTATATACTAACCTATGAGGGCCAAGCAGTTTCTTTGTTTTTAACCAATGACCTTACTCCATCAATTATGTATATAGAATTCTGCCTGCATATATTTTTGCATGCTAGAAGGTGGCATGAGATCTCACTAGAGATGGTTGTGAACCACCATGTGGATGCTGGGATTGAAATCAGGTCCTCTAGAAGAGCAGTCAGTGCTCTTAACTTCTGAGCAATTTCTCCACCCCTGCATGGCCACGTGGATCATGCTGTCTTTGAACTTACAGAAATCTGCCTGCCTTTGCTTCTCCAGATGGGATTAAGGCCTGTACCAATTATGCCCAGCTGAGAGCTTCTTTAGAGACTGTGACATGAAAGTACAGCTATACTTCAACCCTTGGCTGAAGAAAGTCAATTATCATAGAGGGCCATCCTCTTCAGTGCACCTTGAGAAGGTCACACTTAGAACAGTGAGGAAGGAAGGGAACACCTTCCTGGCTAGCCATATCAGCCTGTCAATCTTGTGATCAATGGGGTTATGATGTCACTGCCGAATTACCTTCTCATCTCAAGTACTAACATTCTTATTCCAAATAAGTTGTGAACAGTAGCTCTGTTTTTCATTTTTCAAATCCCATGTCTGTATTTCTATTCTTATTTATCACATTATTTAACTAATATTCATTTCCGTATTTTGCTTGGTGGGTCAGAGCAATTGGCATTCACTCTAATTGTACTTAAAATTTTGTTTTTAAATTTTTACCTTGAATAATAAAATACATTGCCATTTAAAAAATAGCTTTATAGCCAAGTGTTCATGCATGTATCCCAGCACTTGGTTGGTGACAGCAGGAAGACAGGGAGTTAAGAGAGTCATCTTTGGCTACGTAGCAAGTTCCAGACCAGCCTGTAGTATATGAAACCCTATCTTTAAGGAGTAGCTTTACTGAGATATAATTCATATGATAGCATATGATCTACATAGTGTTTAAAATGTGTAACTGCGTAAGTGGTGGTGATGCACACCTTTACTCCCAGCACTCAGGAGGCAGATGCAGGCAGTTAGTCCCCTGTGGGTTCTTTTACAGCCAGGTCTCTTTCACAGACAAACCATGTCTTGAAAAACCAGAAACAAACAAACAAAAAAACAAACAAATAAATGTGTAACTGAGTGGCTTGCAGTATATTGGTAAAGTTGTGCAGCAATCACCACACTCTAATTTAGGACTATTTTACCTTCCCCAAACAAACACATATTCTTTGAGAATCACTGTTCATTATTTGCTTGTCTTCCATGCCATTCTTCCTTTTCTGTTTTGTTTATTTTTTTCAAGGCAGTTCTTGAACTAACTTTGAGCTTTAGATCTTTTTACCCCACCTCCTAAATGCTGGAATTACAGTTGTGCACCACCACATTCAGCTTCCCACTTGCTTCTTTGGACATCTGGACATTTTGTGTAAATAGATTTATACAGGAATTATTGATGTGGGAGTGTCATATATCAATCTGTTGATTTCATTGGTTAAGTAATAAAGAAACTGCTTGGCCCTCATAGGTTAAAACATAGGTGGGTGGAGTAAACAGAACAGAATGCTGGGAGGAAGAGGAAGTGAGGTCAGACTCGACAGCTCTGCGCTCTGGAGCAGACGCCATGCTCCCCTCTCCCCAGCAGACACGATGAAACTCTGACCCAAGATGGACGTAGGCTAGAATCTTCCCGGTAAGCGCTCCTTGGGGTGCTACACACATGAATAGAAATGGGCCAAGCAGTGTTTAAAAGAATACAGTTTGTGTGTCATTATTTTGGGGCATAAGCTTGCCAGGCAGCCATGAGCCGAGCTGTGGGAAGAGGCCCGCAGCTCCCTACTACAGATGGCGCCCAGACATGGGGCACTGAAACTACAGAAAGCTTGAGAAAGCTTGGGAAAGAATAGAGTAAAGCATGTTTTCTTGGTAACAACAATTTCTTGGGTTTGCTCTGCTTGCTAGAGGCAAGGAAGCACTCTCATCTAAGAGAGGCTTCCTGACTCAGCTTTAGCTGCAAAATCCTACAGCTCATTAAGAGTTCCTGCCACAAAACACTTAAATGGTATTGATAAAAGCTGACTGCATTCTTGTTTGTTTTCAGCCGTAGCAGGAAAAAAGTTGTGCTCTTTTAAAATGCTGACATTCTGGTCCGTTCTGCCAAGGCAAACTCTGACTCTTTGAGGCAGAAGGTCAGCTACAGAGAGAGCATTTGAGTGTTGTACCTTGTTTACTGGCAAGGACCTTAAAACACCACAGAGTTGTGGTGATAAACATGGCTACAGCCGGTACCTCCGCCATGAGGCTGGAAAGCTAAGAAATGGGCTGAATCCAGCCGTCAAATCCACGGCTTTCGTCCTACTGATATTGCTTGGTAAATTAAAGACTCAGGTGGTCAAAAAAGAGAGATATACAGTAAAAAGAGATTCAAAGACAAAAACAACTTTAAATGATTTTCAGTGTGTTTAAAAATATATACAGGCTAAAAATTAAAGTTCTTAAAAGTAAAATAAAAAAAAGAGAGTAGTTGGGTGTGGTAGTACACACCTTTAATCCCAACAGTTAGGAAACAGAGGGAGATTGACCTCTAAGACTTCAAGGTGTGGTAACACACGCCTTTAATCCCACTGCCTGGGAGGCAGAGACAGACAGATCTCTGTGAGTTCAAGGACAGCCTGGTCTAAAGAGTTATTCCAGGACAAAGATATACAAAAAATATATTTGCATTGGTATGGATTTTAAGGTCAATTTTGTTATATGTATATGTATTTCTGCTCTTGATTAAGGTATTGTGATTGTGTAGTTCACTTAAAAATGTAATGTATAATTAGAAAATATAGGTTGCTAATGGATAATCATCAATAGTCAAGCTTGTAGTCATGTTAGTTAGATTTTCTAGATATATAGAGATATATTTCAGTTAGATAGACATTCTTCATATCTTTGAAAGACTGCAGACTATGGCATTTAAAATATTTTAATAACTTAGGGCATTTCATGAAAATGAGACACGTCTGCTCCTGGCAGCACCAGCTACTTCAAGAGGAAGATGGGCATCAAAGAGGCTCCTTATGGAGTTTGATAGCCATTTGGGCAAGAAACTGCAATTACCTGGACTGTTAAACAAAAAACCCGCAGAAAGAGGACTGCTGAACTTGCCTAAATGTGAGATGATCTTTCAGGGTTCCTGATTCATAAAAGAGTCTATGAGACATTCTACAGGACACAACAGAAAGTGACTAAACTGTCTTTAAAATTTCCTGCTTGATAAAAATGTCTACTGGATACTATGGGCCTAAAGACTAAAGATGGATGCCCCAACGGTACAGAGGAACTTTAAATGACTTGTCCAGGCAGTAAAATGTCTCTGTCATTTTTAGAGTTTTGGATTTCTTGTTTACTTAGGTAATATTATATCCTTCTGGAGTCTTTGATGGAGTTAAAAATTGATAGATAGTTATAGTTTTCCTTAGTTATGATAAAAGATATAATAGATATAAATATTATAACTGTAATTCTTACTTGATAACCATTTTGTTATATGTAATTTTACTATGTTAAAGTTAAAGTCTTTCTTTTTTGTTTAAACAAAAAAAGGGGAAATGATGGAGGAGTTACTTTCATTTAATAAAGAAACTGCCTTGGCCCATTTATAGGCCAGCCCTTAGGTGGGTAGAGTAAACAGACAGAATGCTGGGAGAAAGAAGCCGAGTCAGGAGTCGCCATGATTCTCCCACTCCAAACAGACGCAGGTTAAGATCTTTCCTGGTAAGCCAGCTCATGGTGCTACACAGAATATTAGAAATGGGTTAGATTAATATGTAAGAGCTATCCAATAAGAGGCTAGAACTAATGGGCCAGGCAGTGATTAAAAGAATACAGTTTCCGTGTAATTATTTGGGGGCATAAGCTAGCCATGTAGACAGCCGGGTGCTGGGGACGCAGCCCTGCCGCTCTTATTACAACAAATTATTCTTTTGCTACTTACAGAAATGTTTTCAAGGTTTATCCATATGGCTATGTACATGACTTTATTTCTTTTTATTGCTGAATAAAACTCCATTGTATGAATGTACTTGTATCACATTTTATTTGTTCATGAAGGTGGTGCATATTTTGATCATTTCCATTTTGGGATTGTTAAGAACAATATCCTATGTCCTGTTTTTTTGTGTTTGTGTATGTATGTGGACTCATGTTTTCATTTCTGGAGATTAGAGCAAGCAGTTGTGATCATTGTGCAGCTTCCCTAAGGCAGTCCCAGAATGTTCCAAATTTCCAGTGGTGTAAGGGTGATTTGGTTGTCTGCTTGACTGACATCCGCTTTGCTGAAGGCACTTAGAGCAAGGGAGTGTATAGCAGCTGCCAATTAGGAAATCAGATGGCTCCATTCTCCAAGATTTTTACTTATTAAAAAATAGACATCAGAAGAATGTTTCATTTTTATCTTTATTTTTTTTAATTAAGATTTTTTAAAGCATACACTCTCCTCCTTTTACATAACTATCCCCGTTCCCACCCCTTCCTCTCCTCCTGCTTTCCTCACCTTCCCCATCCCACTCCCCCATCCTGTCTTCATAAAGGGTAAGGCATCCTGTGGGGAGTCAACAAAGTCTGACACTTCACCTTGAGGCAGGACCAAGGCCCTCCCCTGAGCAACGTTATCCCTCCAAAAAGAATGTGCTCCTAGATGCCAGTTCAAGTACTAGAGATAAAACCTGGTCCTATAGCCTGTGGCCCCACAGACTGCCCAAGCCCATATTCAGTGGGCTTAATTTGGTCTTCTGCACATTCCCCGCTGTCAGTCCAGAGTCAGTGAGCTCTCACTAGCTCAGGTCAGCTGTTTCTGTGGGGTACCGGGCGCGACATTAACCCCAACCAACCGGACCCCTCATGCTACACCCGGGTTTAATTCCTAGCACCCACATGGCAGCTCGCAGCTGTCTGTAACTCCAGTTCAAGAGAATCTGACATTGTTATACCAATACACATGAAATAAAGTTAAATAAAGCTAAAAAAAAGATAAGTAATGTAGAAACTATGCTGGCTGGAACATTTATTTCTGACTAAGGAAATAATTTAATTGAAATGTCTGTAACTTATCCTGCTCCAGATGAAGTTTTTTTAAGAGTTTAGATAATTCTCAATAAGTGAGTAATAAATTTAAGCATGTAATAGATATTTGTACAACTAATTTAGGACTTTAAAATATAAGCTACATATTGAAACATCTAAGCAGTCTAGAACACAGTTGTTAGCGTCAGTGTTATTTGTTTTGTGTTTTGAGACAGGGTTTTGCTATGTAGTCCTTTCTGGCTACGAACTCAAAGGATCTGCCTGTCTCTGCCTCCAGACTATTGAAGGCATGGGATCAGACACCCAGCTTTAGTGTTTTTTGTAATGGTGCATATAGAGTTAGGACTCTGTAAAGTGCTACATACTGTTATGTCTTGAAGAGTTAACATGCATCTTGCGTTGTACTATATTTGTTTCTTCATTTAGTTATGTGCTTTGAGAATAAATTGGTGATTATGCAAAAGCTAAACCAGTAATAATAGCCACAAATAGTTCTAAGTATTTGGGTATTTATGTATTTAGCTTATTTATTTATTTATTTGTTTGTTTTTCTATAGTATTACGTAGTCTTCTGTAGTCTAAGCTGGCCTGGAACTCATGCAGTTTAGGATGACTCATATTCCTGCTGCCAATACCACCTTAATGCTGGGGTTATGGGTACACATCACCGAACCTGGGACATTTGAATATTTCCATTCTTTTGGAGTTTAAGAATCCATGTAATTGTTACATTGTATGTTAGATAAGTAATAATGTTCATTTGTCATAAATGATGACTTTAATTAAAGTATTGCTTTATATAAAATTTCAAAAAGTTACTTTTTTGTGTGTATGTGTGTGCATACATTTGTGTGCTTTGTTGTGTGTGTAGAGTCAGAGTGCAAGTTTGCGGAGTATGTTCTCCGGTTACAGTTTCATGTGGATTCTGGGGATTGTATGTAGTTCATTAGGCATGTGCAGCAAGTACTTTTACTTGCTAAGTCATTTTGCTGCCTCACTTTACATAGTTCTTTTTTGTTGTTGTTGTTGTTAAAATTGCAGAAGAATAGTCTTTATAGACTTGGTTTTGTAGGAGGTTTTATTGGCCTGATATGATCTCAAGCATGTTTGTTGTTCTGGTATAACAGAGTAGAATACCAGTTTCTTCATACATATTGCCTGTCTAGTTTCATTCTTTTTATTGGCAGCATCTGTATTATTGTTATTCTTTTGGGTTTGTTGATGCAGGGTTTCTATGTGTAGTCCTGGCTGTCCTGGAACTTGCTCTGTAGACCAGGTTGTCCTGAAATGCAGAGATCCACCTGCATCTGACTCCCAAGTGCTGGGATTAGAGGCTTGTCTCACCACTCCGGGCAGCATCTGTACTTTTAAAATTTGTATTTTTCTTCTCTTTTGAAAGTTGTGTCTTTACTTGTTTCTTTACATTTGTGCTTGCCATTTTTTAAAATTCTTCCTCCTATTTCCTGTATTTTAGAACTTTGAAACACACATTGTTTGGTGAAATAGTCAAGTAAGTGAGCAAGCATCATTGCTGTGAAAACAATGTGTTTCCTGGGGAAGCTCTGCTGCGAGTAAACAGTAAACTTCGAAAGGTTCTGTATGGAATGTGATCTTGTCAAGCAATATGGATGTATAAAAATAACAGACTCTGGACCTGATTGGTTTTCATATGGACTTTGATTTAAGAAGTGGCTTTTATGGAGCACATTTGGTAATAATAGAGCCGGCCAAATGTTTGGGTTTGTGTGAGGTGAAGGACTTAATGACATTGGTAAAGAAGGGTGGTCAGTGGAGACCATGAGCCTTGAAGAAACAAAGAAGAAGGTGGGGTGAGAACAGCTCTTGAAGTCCAAAGGAAATATAATTGAAAGCATTCAGATATTCATTGTGGTGCAAGCCTGTCATCCCAGAACTTGGGAAGTGGAGGCAGGAGAAACTCAAATTTGTATGCAGCCTGGTCTGTGTATCAAGTTCTAAGGTAGTCTGGGGTACACAATGAGAACCGCTGGCAAGAAAATACATTTAAAATAGATGTGGATCTGAGTGAATGTATCTTTTAGGTTTTGAATCATTTTTAGATGACCATAAATTTGCATGTAGTTGAATAAAATAATACAGGGATTCCTCTGTACTCTTTACTCAGTTTTCCCCATTGATAACATCTTATAAAAACTACAATGTCAGGTCCACAGTATTGATATTGTACTCTGATAGTCAAATTGACATACTTCATCCTCACAAGGAATGCTCAGGGTACCATTTTTATAGCTTGGCCCATTTCCCTCTGCCTGTATTTTCTCTTCCAACCTGACAACCATTCTTGTGTTTTTGTATCAGGTTTTCAAAGAACCATAACTTATATACCCTACTTAACATTCTAGGATTGACTTTTTCCACTTAGTTCTGATGTTTATCCTTTTGCTATAATGTAGCAACAGTGTACTTTTTTTAATTGCCGAGTAGTTTGCCACAGTATAACAGTACCACAATTTATCATTTACTCATGAAGACATCTTTGTGGTCTCTGGGTCCTGGCTATTATAAATAAAGCTCTTATATAAACATATACATATAGATTTGTCTTTGTACATATGCTTTCTTTTCTTTTTTTTTTAAATTTAGTTTTTTTGTTCTTTTCGAGACATGGTTTCTATGTAGCTTTTGGAAACTGTCCTGGAACTACCTCTTGTAGACCAAGCTGGCCTCTAACTCACAGAGATCTGCCTGCCTCTGCCTCTTGAGTGGTGGGACTAAAGCTGTGTACCACCACTGCCCGGCTGATCATCTGTTTTTGATTCTTTTAGCTTATCCATGAGTAGAATTGCTAGTGTTATAGTAACCAACTTGCTTGCCAAAAAGTTCTAATTCTTTCATATCATTACTAGCATTTGGCGTTGCCATCTTTAGAAATTTGGTTAGTCTTTTATGTATGTGACAGTTTTTCATTGTACGTATTTTGTGTTTTGATTTTTCCAACTGGATCTTAGGTAACTGTGGCTGCTCTTGACCTCCTGATATTCTCCTGCCTCTATTTTAGCTACTGCATCAGGCTTCATTGTAGTTTTCATTTTAGTTCTTGTTGGTAATGATGTTGAACATTTTTCATGTGCTCATTTGTTTTATATATCACTCAGGGCTTTTTGCACTCAGTTACTTCACCACTGACCTCTACCTACTACTTTTTTTTCTTCCTTTCTTTTTTTATTAAGGATGAGCAGAATTGTTTTTTCCTGAAAGGTTGAGGTTTTTTTTTAATTTTTTTTTAGTTTTTGAGGAAATGGTTTCATATTAATAAGCACACGCATGTGTGTGTGTGTGTGTGTGTGTGTGTGTGTTAAGGAAAGGGGCAGTTGTACACACAGTAGTAAGGGTGGGTATAGACTTCTCAAGATAGAATTGCCTGCAAGACAGTGTTCTTTGCAATCATGTATCAGGATTAGCTTTTCAACTAGAAAAGACCATTTTTATGGAGCAGGGAATTGCCAAATGTTTCTTGCATAATTCTAGAGGAAGAACGTTTTTCTAAGTAAGGGCTTTATTTTGCTTGAAGTTTTTAAGTCAGTTTTAAACTATAAGTACTTATATGTGATACTAGTAATGAATCAGAAAGTGGCTTCTTTTTAATAGTTCAATGAAAAAATACTTGATATCACTAATCATTAGAGTAATGAAAGCAAAACCACAGTGAGATATCATATTATTAGCTCTTCTCTGTTCAGATGGTCATTGTGGAAAAGACAAAAGAAGCAAAGCTTGTGGTGCACACCTTAATCCCAGCTCTTGGAAGGCTGAAGTGGGAGAACTAGGAGTTCAACCTAGGTAAGGGCACCCTTGGCTACATAGTGCATAGTGAACTCAAGATCACCTTGCAGTATTACCCCCCCCCAAAAAAAAAAGAATAATAGAAAAGAAAAAAAAAGAAAAAAAGACAAAATCATTTTGGTAAAGACATAATAAAAATCTCTATAGGCTGTTGGTGGAATTATGGCTTGGTACAGTCATTATGGAAAATAGTATGGAGATCCCTCAGAAAGTTAAAAGTAGAAACAAGATGATCAGCAATAGAAAACGATAGCATGGTGTTTACAAGCATGCATGTATACACACAGTGGAAGACAACTCAAACTTAATCATTTTTCTAATCTGGAAGACAGTATAATAAATGAAATAAGCCTAGAACTGAAAGACATGGAAATACTGATTGTTTTAACTTATAAATACAATATAAAAAGTTGAACTCAGAGACAGAGGCTAAAATGGTGGTTATCAGAGGCTGCCTGGGGAGAGGAGATAGGGAGATATTATTCCTAGGGTACAAAGTTTTAGTTAGGCTGAGTATGTTCTAGAGGTCTATTATACATCACAATTGCTATAAACAATAATGTAGCTCTTTAGAATGGCTCAGTGATTGATGTACCATCACAGTTTCTAGAAACTGCCTCAACAAAACTATGCTGTAATAGATTGGAATAGAAAACCCTTGTAATAGAATTGTTTACTTTCATACAAAGAAGATTGAGAAAACACCAAAATCTGCATGCGGTGTGTGCCCATTTCATCTTTAAGGGGTTTGTGTGGCGAGATTCATGACACCATCAGAATCAGAATGGTTCAGCAGGGCCTGTGTTGAATCTATGAATGCTAAATACTTTCATGACAAGATCCAGCATACTTTCCTTATTGAAGATCAGAAATCACTGTAAAAGTATTGTAGCCCAGAATTATAAAGCTAAATAAATGTAGTCTTTTTAAGGAATAAGAGAAACACATACTTGAAAATTGCAAAGAGTGTGGATCTTAAATGTCAGCAATGAAATGTGATAGGTAAGTGAGATGATAGTTGGTTACCTCAACTTAGACATTTTGTAATGTTTATCTGCATCAAGACATTTACCCTGTAAATTTATCTGCTGGTTATACTTTAATAAAGCTGAGTAAAATTGAAAAAATGAAAGTATGCACTATCATCATTAGAACAAAAAAAGACATTGGCCTCTTTCAATAAGTTAAATTCTGGCAGATTGCTAGGGTAGGAAAATTAAGCCTTTAGTGTTTTATCAGCTGTCAGCTGTCATGCTTTGGACATCATGGCCTAGAATCTGTTCTTGTTATAGGCTTATTAAAGTAAGGTACGGGTTTATTATTAAAGTGAATTCTGAAAAGAATCTCTTGGGCCAACTTTGTATTTTTTATTAAATATCCTACCCTCGGCTTGTTAAGGAATTTTATTTTTTTTGCACGACAGTAAACTGGGCCCTGGAAGCTCAGTTTTCCTGCTGCTCAATTGTTTTTATTTTACAATTTTTTTTTCTTTTTTTTATTAATTAATTTATTTAATTATTAAAGATTTCTGCCTCTTCCCGCCACCACCTCCCATTCTCCCCCTCCCCCAATCAAGTCTTCCTTCCTCCTCAGCCCAAAGAGCAACAGGTTTCTCTGCCCTGTGGGAGGTCCAAGGACCATCCACCTCCATCCAGGTCTATTAAGGTGAGCATCCAAACTACCTGGGCTCCCACAAAGCCATTAAGTGCAATAGGATCAAGAACCCATTGCCATTGTTCTTCAGTTCTCAGTAGTCCTCATTGTCCATTATGTTCAACGAGACCGGTTTTGTCCCATGCTTTTTCAGTCCCCGGCCAGCTGGCCTTGGTGAGTTCCCGATGGAACATCCCCATTGCCTCAGTGTGTGGGTGCACCCCTCGCAGTCCTGAGTTCCTTGCTCGTGCTCACTCTCCTTCTGCTCCTCCTTTGGATCGTGAGACTTCAGTCCAGTGCTCCAATGTTGGTCTCTGTCTCTGTCTTCTTTCATCGCCTGATGAAGGTTAATGTTCAAGGGGATTCTTATATGTTTTCCTTTGGGTTCATCTTCTTATTTAGCTTCTCTAGAATCACAAATTATTATTTGGGTTCACCTTCTTATTTAGCTTCTCTAGAATCACAAATTATTATTATTTATTATTTAGCTTCTCTAGAATCACAGACCCGGGCAGCGGAGGCACAGGTGCGCAGGCAAGTCCGGGTGGCGGAGGCACCAGCGTGCAGGCAGGCCCGGGTGGCGGAGGCACCTGCAGTCAGGCCCAGGCGGCAGAGGCATCGGCAGGCAGGCCTAGGCAGCTGAAGCACCGGCGCGCAGGCAGGCTCAGGTGGCGGAGGCACCGGCAGGCAGGCCCAGGTGGCGGAGGCACAGGCAGGCAGGCCTAGGCGGCGGAAGCACTGGCGCACAGACAGTTCTGGGTGGCGGAGGCACTGGCAGGCAGGCCCGGGCGGTGGAGGCACTGGATGCAGGATAGTGCGGGCAAGAAACAGTGAAGCCTGCTCTGAGAGCAGATTGCCCCGCTACAATTAAATCAAACCCAATAGATAGCATCGGTAAGAGGAGATGGGCAGAAGCCAAGGCAAGAATTCACCCAACAATCAGAAAAACATGAAAACACCAGAACCCAATGATCTTACAACACAAGGACTTGAACACCCTAACACAGGAGAAGAGGAAAAAACTGACTTTTTGAAAGCAATAGAGTCCCTTAAACAACATGTAAAAAACGCCTCATAGAAATGGATGAGAAGTATAACAAAAAGTCTGAAGAAATGAGTAAATACATACATGATACCCTGGGAAGCCAAGAAAAAATGATCAAACAGGTAATGGAAAAAGTCCAAGAATTGAAAACTGAAATGGAAGCAAGGAAGAAAACACAAACTGAGGACCAGCTGGATATGGTAATTATAGGTCAATGAGCAGAGACTACAGAAACAAGCATAATCAATAGAATACAAGAGAAAGAAGAAAGAATCTCAGATTCTGAAGACAACATAGAGAAAATAAAGGGACTGATCAAAGAAAACACCAAAACCAACAAATTCTCATCACAAAACATTCAGGAAATATGGGACACAATAAAAAGACCAAACCTAAGAATAATAGGGATAGAAGAAGGAGAAGAGGCACAGCTCAAAGGTCCAGAAAACATTTTTAACAAAATTATGGAAGAAAACTTCCCCAACATAAAGAAAGATATTCCTTTGAATATTCAAGAAGCATACAGACCACCAAACAGACTGGATCAAAAAAAAACGTCCCCTCGCCATATAATAATCAAAACACAAAATATACAGATTAAAGAAAGAATATTAAGAGCTGCAAGGAAAAAGGCCAAGTAACTTATAAAGGTAAACCGATCAGACTTACACCTGACTTCAATATGGAAACCATGAAAGCCAGAAGGTCCTGGATAGATGTACTACAGAAACTAAGAGACCATGGATGCAAACCCAAACTACTATACCCAGCCAAGCTATCGTTCACTATCAATGGAGAAAACAAGACATTCCAGGATAAGAACAATATTAAACAATACGTTTCCACAAATCCAGCCCTACAGAAAGTAATAGAAGGAAAATCACAACCCAAGGAATCCAACATGGCCAACACTGCCTACAATAACCCAGGCATCTAGCGACCCTTCAACAGCACAACTCAAAGAAGGGAGACACACAAACTCTTCTACCAAAAGCAGTAAGAATAACCGGAGTTAACAACCACTGGTCATTAATATCACTTAATATTAATGGTCTCAATTCACCAATAAAAAGGCACAGGCTAAGAGATTGGATACGAAAACAGGATCCAACAGTCTGCTGTTTGCAAGAAACTCATCTCAACCACAAAGACAGGCATCTACTCAGAGTAAAGGGTTGGGAAAAGGTTTTTCAAGCAAATGGTCCTAAGAAAAAAGCAGGTGTGGCCATACTAATTTCTAACAAAACTGACTTCAAACTAAAATCAATCAGAAGAGATCGACAGGGACACTTTATACTCATATCAGGAATGATTCAGCAGGGTGAAGTCTCAATCCTGAATATCTATGCCCCTAATATAAAAGCACCCACTTATGTAAAAGAAATATTGCTAAAACTCAAGGCAGACATCAAATCACACACACTAGTAGTAGGAGACTTCAACACACCTCTCTCACCAATGGACAGGTCAATCAGACAGAAAACTAATAGAGAATTAAGAGAATTGTTGGAGGTAATGAATCAAATGGACTTAACAGACATCTATAGAAAACTCCACCAAATAGGAAAGAATACACCTTCTTCTCTGCAGCTCATGGAACTTTCTCGAAAATTGACCACATACTTGGAAATAAAGGAAACCTCCACAGATACAAAAAAATATCAGTGTCCACCTGTGTCTTATCAGATCACCACGGATTAAAGTTAGAAGCCACCAACAATGCTACCCCCAGAAAGCTGACAAACTCATGGAAACTGAACAGTCAACTACTGAACCACACCTGGGTCAAGGAAGAAATTAAGAAAGAAATTAAAGTCTTCCTTGAATTTAATGAAAACAAAGAGACAACATACTCAAACCTATGGGACACGATGAAAGCAGTGCTAAGAGGAAAGTTCATAGCACTAAGTGCCCACTTAAAGAAAATGGTGAAAGCATACATTGGGGATTTAACAGCACACCTGAAAGCTCTAAAAAAAAAAAGAAGCAGACGCGCCCAGGAGGAGTAGAAGACGGGAAATGATCAAACTGAGGGTTGAAATCAACAAAATAGAAACACAAAAAACAGTCCAAAGAATCAATGAAACAAAAAGTTTGTTCTTGGAGAAAATCAACAAGATTGACAAACCCCTATCCAAACTAATTAAACGACAGAGAGAGAACACACAAATAAATAAGATCAGAAATGAAAAGGGGGACATAATCACAGACACAGAGGAAATTCAGAGAATCATTAGATCTTACTACAAAAGCCTGTATGCCACAAAACTGGAAAATACAAAAGAAATGGACACTTTTTTAGATAAGTACAATATACCAAACCTAAACCAAGACCAGGTGAACGATCTAAATAGACCTGTTAGTCGCGAAGAATTAGAAACAGTTATCAAAAATCTCCCTTCCAAAAAAAGCCCAGGGCCAGATGGTTTCAATGCAGAATTCTACCAGAACTTCCAAGAAGAGGTAATACCTATACTTCTTAATGTATTTCACAATATAGAAACAGAAGAGTCATTGCCAAATTCCTTTTATGAAGTTACAGTTACCCTGATACCAAATATTTTACAAATTTTTTAATTTACAATGTTTGTTCATAACAGGGGAGAAATTGTCAGGGTATTTGAGACAGAGTCTCAGAGGGTTCTCATTTCCTTCTTTTTCTTCTGTTTACATTTTTATTGATTATTTGGGAATCTCACATTATGTGCCTCCATGGTGCTCACCTCCCAGTCTTCCCATGTCTACTTCCTGTCCACCATGATCTCCCCACTTCAAAAAAGACAAGTCTATTGTATATTGACTGTATATTCACTGAAATGGTAAAATTCTTAGTGGCCAAGTTCCCGATGGGAATGAGTCTTTCTCAGCCTATATCCATGCCAGAAACCATCCATCAGCTGAGGAAAGCTTTGCAGTGGCTGGGATGGGGCGGGAATAGATGTCCTGCACCCATGCTACTGCCTGTATTGCCTGTACTGAGGGGCAGAGCAGGCTCTCCCATACTCACGGGCATTAACATGGCTTCAGACATCAACTCTGACCATGGGCTTCCTCATGGTCTTTGGTGGTAAACTTGGACCACAGACATCAACCTGGGTGTTGGCCATATCAGAACCCTAGGGACTGCATGGACCATGTCCCTCAAACATGGTCTCAGGTGGTTACACATGCCACTCACACAGGCTTGGTCCACCAAGACAGCAGAGCCTGAGGACATCACAAAGGCATTGGACAGTAGCACAGACTGTGTAGGTTCATGTGGATCTCAGGCTTCATCTCTGTCTGGAAAGCAGCATGAACCTCTAACACCAACACAGCCTCTTGTGCTATCGTGGACGACACTGGTCCTTCGAGGAGGTCCAATCCAGAAGATGAATGTTGCCTCTCATCAGGCCTCCATTGTTGCCCAGAGCCAGGAGGAACTGCTGCCTGGCAACAGCTTGAAGGCTGTTGTATATCATGCTGTACTTGAACCTTTTGTGCCTACCCTGCCTCCAAACTAAGCATCCCGTGCCTCAGCCTCTCAAATGTTAGGATTATAGATATGACCCACTATGTCCAACAAAGCAGACTGGTCATTTTTTTCTTCATTTTTAGGGTAGAACCTCGATCTTATACATACTAGACAAATTCTTAGCTTCATCCTCAGACCAGAAAACTTGGTTTATTTTATAGATTGATTTTATTTTTATTTTATGTGTGACTGTTTAACCTGGATATATATTCAGGGTGAAGTGCACAAAGTGCAGAAGAGGGTACTGGAGCCTTTGGAACTGGAGTGATGATTGCTAGCCTCCATTTGGGTGCTGGGAGCCAAACCAGGGTCCTCTGGAAATGCCATTATGTACTCTTAACCTCTGAGCCATCTCTCCGGCTTCGAAGAAAGGTTCTTATAATTGAATTTTCTGTGTTTAGTTCATTCACAGGTTAGCAACTCCAAAATCTTAGAAATGAAAACCTTGCTTTCAGTAGATGACTGTACAGTTTCATTGAGTTTGTAGGCTTTCTGGGGGTAGCATTGTTCTTGAATTCTAGCTTTAATCCATGGTGATCTGATAAGATACAGGTGGTTACAGATATTTTTTTGTAACTGTGGATGTTTGCTTTGTTGGAAGTAAAGTCATAACTGTTGATTTGCTGAATGGCATTTATTAACAATGTAAAGTCAAAATATCCCAATTACTTAATCTGGAAATGTTCAGTAATCGAAATATAAAATAAATATTTGCACCATTTCTTTAAAAAAAAAATTGTGTGTTTGCCTTCTTCGAGTTGCGCTGGTGAAGGGTCTCTAATTGTCAGAGATATTGAGGTCATTGTTGGACTCCTTGGTTAGGTTTTTTCGCTTCCTCCCTGCCTCCCATTTCCCTCCACCTCTGCCTGCCCCCCTCCCCCTCCCACCACTTCTCTTCTCCTCCCTCTACAGTCCCAAGAGCAGTCAGGTTTCCCAGCCCTGTGGAAATTCCAAGGTCCTCCCCACACTATCCAGGTCTAGGAAGGTGAACTTCCAAACTGACTAGGGTCCTACAAAGCCAAAACATGAAGTAGGATCAAAATCCCGTGCCACTGTCCTTGGACACTAGCATCAACTCTCATTGTCTGCCATGTTCAGAGAGTCCTGTTTTATCCCATGCTTTTTCAGTCACAGTCCTGCTGGCCATGGTGAGCTCCCAATAGATTGGCCCCACTGTCTCAGTGGGTGGGTGCACCCCTCGTGGTCCTGACTTCCTTGTTCATGTTCTGAGTCTTTCTGCTCCTCATTAGGACCTAGCTCAGTCTGGTGCTCCAGTGTGTGTCTCTGTCTCTCTCTCCATCCATCGCTAGATGAAGTTTCTATGGTGATATGCAAGATATTCACCACTATGGCTATAGGATAGGTTCATTTCAGGTTCCCTATCCTCAGGTGCCCAAGGAACTAACTGGGGACATTACCTGGGCACCTGGTTGCCACTCAAAGTTCAAGTCTCTTGCCAACCCTTATGTGGTTCTCTTAACTAAGATATGAATTCCCTGTTCCCCTATCCAAACTTCCTATATCCCCAATCATCCCGTTTCCTCAAGATCCCCTCATCCTCTCCTTCACACTTTTCTCTCCCCATCTCCCCTCACTCCCATCCCACCCCACCCCCAAGATTTTAAATTTTTGCCCGACAATCCTGTCTATTTCCCCTAGCCAGGAGGATAACTATATGATTTTCATTGGGTTTACCCACTTGTTAGCTTCTTTAGGATCACAAATTATAGACTCAGTGGCCCCTATCCATGGCTAGAAACCAATGATGAGTGAGTACATCCCATGATCTTCTTTTTGGGTCTGGGTTACCTCAATCTTGATAGTATTTTCTATTTCCATCCATTTGCATGCAAAATTTGAGAAGTCATTGTTTTTACCGCTGAGTAATACTTTAATGTATATATATTCCACACTTTCTTCATCTATTCTTCCAATGAAGGACATCTAGGATGCTTCAAGGTTCTGGCTATTACAAATAATGCTGCTATGAACAGAGTTGAACAAATGCTTTTGTCATATGATAGGGCATCTCTTGGGAATATTCCCAAGAGTGCTATTGCTGGGTCCAGGGGTAAGTTAATCCCTATTTTTCTGAGAAACTGCCACACTGATTTCCAAAGTGGTTGCACAAGTTTGCAGTCCCACCAGCAATGGATGAGGGTACCCTTTTCTCCACAACCTCTCCAGCAAAGGCTATCCTTGGTGTTTTTGATTTTAGTAATTCTGACAGGTGTAAGATGATATCTCAAAGTTGTTTTGATTTGCATTTCTCTGATCGCTAAGGAGGTTGAGCATGACATTAAGTTTCTTTTGGCCATTTCACCTTCTTCTGTTGAGAATTCTCTGTTCAGTTCAGTGTCCCATTTTTTAATTGGGTTAATTATCGTTTTAACATCTAGTTTTTTGAGTTATTTATATATTTTGTAGATCATACCTTTGTCTGTAGCGGGGTTGGTGAAGATCTTCTCCCTGTCAGTAGGCTGCCTTTTTGTCTTAATGACAGTGTCCTTTGCTTTACAGAAGCTTCTCAGTTTCAGGAGGTCCCATTTTTTCAGTGTGCCCTCAATGTCTGTGCTGCTGGGGTTATACTTCTTGGGGACATTTCTATAATTAGGTTAAGAATTTTATTTGTTCTTTTGAGTCACACTAAGTACGGCTGCTTACTTTTCATGACTTGTACTATTTGGAGATGTTTCCATAATTAGATTGGGAATATTATTTGTTCTTTTTGAGTCACACTAGGTGGGACTGTTATTTATGATATTTTAAGTATTTATCTCTTTTAACTATTATCAGCAAACACTACATTATTAGGACTTGGCTTTCATTTTTGTACTACTAATAGTACCAAGAGGTGTTTAATAGACCTTTTTTCCTACATGATGCAGTGTAGATCCAGGCTGTGTGCTGACATAAGTGTTTTGTTTACAGCTAATCACTTTGCAAGGGGAGGTCATCAGGTTTTGTGTTTGTTTTAAAAAGTGTTTATTAGCTTTACTTATTTTCCATTTGTAGGGCTACATCTCTGATTTGACCCAATAGTTTCTACTTCAGTATACCTGTGCTATAGCCACAACTTGTTATTTCTGTTTTCTGTAAGTTTATTCCACACAGCATCACTTGAAAGGGAAGTCAGTTGGTTAAGTGAGTTAAGGAGTGGTGGCATGCCTAAGACAATAAGCAATAGAGGTGAGGCGGCCAGATCTTGTCTTGCCCTCTAACCAGAATCATGATTATCGTAAATATCACCATAGAACCTTCATCCAGCAACTAATGGCAACAGAGGCAGAGATCCACATTGGAGCACTGGACTGAGCTCCGAAAGTCCAGTTGAAGAGTTTAAAGTTGTTTTCTTCTACTTCGTTTGGGTTAGGATTATCAAGTCTTCCTGTTGTGTGACCACTGGTTTCTGGTGTTACCATGTTGCTTTTTAGGTTGTTGGAGGGATTCTTACTTTGGCGCCTACCCATCTAGTCCTTCAAATGAGGCCTGCAGTGTTTTTATGTCTTGGTCCAGTCCTTGAAGTGGCTGTCTGAGTGTTTGGGAGTTTTTCTTGATATGCTTTACTGTCCCTGTCTGTCTCAGAAGCTTCTGAGGTCTCTATACGCCTGCTCTCTCTGTCTTCTTTCCTATTGTGTTCTCTTGGTGCTCTCTTAATCCCCTCAGTGTTGTAGCAAGCTCTTGGTCCCCTCAGTATTATAGCAAGCTTTCAGCTCTAAGGCAGCTTGTGGCTAGTACCTTGGGGGGGTGTCCCATGGGTGGGATTAGGTTTGAGGGGATCCTAGCCACAGGAAACTCCCTGCTGGCTGGCTAGAAAAGCCAAGTGAGTTGGGGAGGGGCCTGGAGTTTTGTCCGACTGGGGAGGTCCTAGAGAGTGGGGCGTCCTGCCATGTGACTGTTCACTCACCTCTTAAGTCCCCTCAGTATTGGAGCAAGCTGTGTTTTAAAGTCCAACCCAAGTTGCAGGAGGATAGCCTTTATTATTTTTTAAAAAGATTATTCTAAAAAAGATTTATTTTATTTGTATGTGTGTCTTGAGTAAGTACCAGGTGTGTGCTGGTGTCTTTTGGCATGGTGAGAAGAGTTCAGATATCCTGGAACTGGTGTTACATGTCCATGAACTTACTCATGGGGCTGCTGTGATCCAAACCCAGGTCTCCTAGAAGAGCAGCAAGTACTCAGTGCAAAGCTATCTTCTCAGCCCCACCTTGAGTACATTGTTTTACAAAAAGTTAAACTGTAATCTTTACTATGTTGGTAATAAATTAAAGAACTAGAAGTTTTTTACATTTATTTCCACACACAGGGTGGGGGGAGAGAAAGAGAGAGAGAGAGAGAGAGAGAGATAGCACGATACCAAGCTAATTTATAAAAGAAAGCATTTTACAGTTTCAGAGGGTTAGTGCATCACTGTGACTCTGGAGTCTCCAACATCTTGGATCTTTAGTACAAATCCAAGCTTCTTTTTCTCAGCTTTATATGATGGCCTCTATGGGCCTTCAAGCCACATGCCATCAGGGCTGTAACATTTTTCTCTGAACTAATGAGGAAGATTTCACAACCTCTTAACTCCAGTATTTTGGATTCTAAAGTCAGGCAAGTATTGTTGTACATTTTGGATGGAATATGACTCTCTCATTGGATTCCATTTGTATAAACTTTGAACTCTTGGTGTTTTCCTTCGTTGAATAAGCTTTACTTTGTTTTTGGAGTAGATTCTCTAGGGATTTTCTTTTTACATGTTTCATGGTTATCTAGGTGGGATCTTTACCTTCATTCCATTTCTCTGTACCTCTTTCAGCACAAACCTAGGTGTAGGCATTTTATTTCCTGTTCTTCCTTTTTCTCCTTAGATTGTGCATTTGTATTTCTCTTTGCTCGGTGTGCACTTTTCTTTCTTTCTTTCTTTCCTTCTTTCTTTCTTTCTTCCTTCTTTCCTTACTTCCTTCCTTTTTTTGGGGGGAGTGGACAGTGTTTCTTTGTAGCTTTGGAGCCAGTAGTTGGGGTTTTAGCTCAGTGGTAGAACACTTGCTTAGCAGTTTTTCATTTTAGAGCTGCATTAATAATGATTACTAATAACCATGAGTCAATACTGTGTTGAATGAAATCTCTGCCAATAATATTGTTCCAAAACTCTTCAATTTAGCCTCAAGCAGGTTCTTAGGACAAGGGCCAAAAGCAGCCACATTGTTGGCTAAAACATTACAAGAATTGTCTTTATTCCAGTTTCTTTTTAATTTTTTTTATTTTTTATAAATAATACCATTCAAAATTTGCACTTCCTCCCCTCCTCCCATTTCCCTCCTACTCCCCCACTCACTCTTCCCCTTCTCTGCCAATCCTAAGAGTGCAGGGTACCCTGCCCTTTGGGAAGGCCCTCCCCCCTCCATCCAGGACTAGGAAGGTGTGCATTCAAACAGACTAGGATCCCCAAAAGACAGTATATGCAGTAGAGACAAATCTCAGTGCCATTATCATTGGCTTCTCAGTCAGCCCCCATGCCTCCAGCTGGATTTAGCTCAGGCACACTGTCTCAGTGGGTGGACCAACCCTTCCTGGTCCTGATGTCCTTACTCATCTTCTCCCTCCTTCTGCTCTTCAACTGGATCTTAGGAGCTCAGTCTAATGCTCTGCTGTGGGTCTCTGTCTCTATCTCCATGAAGGTTCTATGGTGATATTCAAGATAATCATCAGTGTGAGTATGGGACAAGGCCAGTTCAGGCACCATCTCATCTACTGCCCAAGGATCTAGCTGGAGATATCCCCGTGGACACCTGAGAATCCTTCTAGAGCCAAGTTTCTTGCCAACCCTAAAATGGCTCCCTTAATTAAGATATCGTCTTCTCTGCTCCCATATCCACCCTTCCTCCATCGCAACCATCCCACTCTCCCAAGCTCTCCCTAATTCTTCCCTTCTCCCTTCTCTCTCCCCCCTCCCCTTCAACCCACCCCATCCACACGTTCCCAACTTTTGCCCAGTGCTCTTGTCTGCTTCTAGTTTCCAGGAGGATCTATATGTTTTTCTTTGGATTCACTTTATTCCAGTTTCTAATACTGTTTCACCCTGAAACTTCTTGAACTGGGCCTCTATAATCAACATTGCTCTCAGCACTACCATCTTCAAAGCTCTTGTAGCATTTTGAAGCCCCACTTAAAACATTCAACCACTTCCCTCATGCAAAGTTCCCAAGTCAACATTCCTCTAACAAGCAGCTTGACCAGTCCTGTCACAGCAATACCATGTAACAACGTTATCATAGTTACTTTTCTATTGTAAAGAGACACCATTATGAAGGCAGCTTATAAAAGAAAACATTTAATTGGGGGCTTGCTCATGGTCAGAGAGTGAGTCCATGACCATCACGTCATAGGGCATGGCAGCACACAGGCATGACACTGGAGAGTAGCTGGGAGTTTTAACCTGATTTACAAGTTGGTAGCAGAGTTGGTAGACGGGGGGGCTGGACCTGTCTTAGGCTTCTGAAATCTCAAAGTCCACCTCCTGGGAAACACCTGTCCAACGAGGTCACATCTAATCTTTCTCAAAATGGTTCCACCAACTAGGGATCAAGCATTTAAATATAGGAGCTTTTATGGGACCATTCTCTTTCAAACCACCACATTAATCAAAATACTATTTTAGGACCCAAATTGCTCAATATTATATGATTAAGAAACAGCAAAGCAGATTCAGAGACTACTAGAGAAAAGAAATATATATTATAAGCATTATAAGCAACTTCTAAAACTTGACAGAGATATATTGCTGCCTGGACAGTAACCCAAATTTCTTCTGTAACATCGGGAAATCCTTCTTCAGCCTACAGGCCCATAGTATCTGGCAGACTTTTCCATGAAGCAGTGAATTTGAAAGGCTGTTTTGCCTCTATTGGCAGTTTGTCAGTCACTTTCTTCTGTGTCCTGCAGAATGTCTGGAACATTTCATGAAGCAGGAACCCTGAGGACTCAGGAGACATTTTTATGGTGTTGGTTTTCTTCTACTTTATGCAAGTTACAGGGATCAAACTCAGGTTGCCACGCCTTGGTGGCAAAAACCTTTGCCTTTTGAGCCCTCTTATATTTTCACTGGAATAAGGGAATAGACTTCCTCCCTCATTCTGAAGAACCACAGAAAACGCCTATTTCTTTTAGTGGTTCATGAGAATGTTTGCAGTTGGAGTATGGAAGGATGTTTTGCACACATTTTCTCTGTCTCTGTCTCTTCAGAAAACTGCCCTTGTTGAGGGACCAGGTGTATGCCAAGTTTGCCTATTTAGTATTGGGAGTGATAAGCCAGAGAAAATGAGGGCGTTGTCTGAGTTTCCTACCAGACTCAGGCATTGAGGTCCAGTATGGTGTTTTCCAGCAGAAATTTCTTTTCAATTCTATTTTGTTTCTTATTGCCGTTTCCTAAGAGGTCTATTCAGGTACTTAATGCTCTTTGGGCTTCCTCTCCTGAGAAGTACTTTATATGTTTATTATTTGTATATCTTAAAGTTTTTCTGAGGTCTATATTTGAACTTAATATGCAGCCCATGCTGGCCTGGGACTCAGGATCCTTTCCCCTCAGTCTCTCAAGTGCTAGTATTACAAGCATTTGCCACCAGTGTCCAGTGCTGAGCAATACTCTAGCCTGAGATGTATTTGAACAACATCAACTTTGATCCACTGGGAAGTGTACTTTGTGGTATACTTTTTCCCTCTTGGTAATTGTCTCCTTCTTGTTCATGGGTGATCTCTTGAGGCTGAGTGAAACTGGTGCGGTTGAAGACTGAGTCAGAGGAGCTGAGGGGGGATGCCCAGGAGAACTCTTCATCCAAACTGTAAATACCCATTGATGCAGAGTGACAGGGGGAGGACTTGTGTATTGTAGTGTTGAGCTGCGGGCCTCTTAACACAGCCGGGCTCATGGCTGCCTGGCTAGCTCATGCCCCAAAATAACGACACACACACTGTATTCTTTTAAACATTGCTTGGTCCATTAGCTCTAGCCGTTACTGGCTAAATCTCATATCCTGCAATGAGTCAGATTTAGATGAGCTCTGTCACTGTGATCTCACATAGATAACCTATTCAGTGTTCACATCCAGGACATTGAGTTTTAATTTTTGTCCTAATCTGATAAAGAAAAAAGATGAGGAGAATAGAGGAGCCTGATGTAAGGCCTCAAAATGGATCATTTGAAAAGTAAGACTGCCTGCCTCCACGTGTGCTTCCAACCTGTATTAGCAAAACCATCCTTCCATAGATTAGCTATACACAACCCAAGTGTCCAGCGCACTACAAACCACAGTTTAAACCTAACTGCTTTTGATTTCTGGAACAATTGCTGTCCCATCAATGTCTCATAACAACACAGCAAGGTATGTAAGAATGCCCCACACACCCCCTTAGAGGAATTTCAGTAACCCAAAGAGGCAGCAAGTTATCTTTATAGGAAATAAAAATGTTTCTGCAGGGACAAAATGATGTACATTAAAAAACAGATTGGTGTACTCACTACGATTGTATGTGATATGACGCACACAGGATTTTGGTTCTGAATACTTGCTCCTCAGGAAGTTTTTGAGGTTGTGGAGAACCAGAACCTTGCTGGATGAATTGGTGTCTGAAAGGATTAGCCTTGATGTATCAGGGCATCTTTCATTGGTCCCCAATGTTTACTGATTTCCTTACAGAGAACGAGAAGCCTCCAACTCCTGCTGCCATGGCTTCTGCAACATGAACAGTGAGAACTTCCTCCACACCCGGGTTGTTTTCATCAAATAAAAATGTGTAAGTCAAAAGCAATCTACCATACCAGTTTAGAATTATGATTCATAAAATGTTTATTTCTTTTAAGGGGCTACTGCAACACACCTATTTGGAAATAGCAGCAAAATTTACCAGTATGTGACAAAAACCTATTTTAGTTTATTGTTTTCAGTCTTTCAGGAGACAAGATCTGATCTCTAGAGGGGTTCCCAGAAAGCCTTGGGGTGACCCCAACGAGGACCTTGGGCAGGTGAGCTGTGGGTGCCTGCACTGTGCCATGTCCCTAGAAACTACGCGTGTATTGTCCCATAATCAGACTGATGACTATCTTGAATATCACCATAGAACTGATGTACAGAAAAGGATGGAGATATAGACAGGGACCCACATCAGAAAACTAGACTGAGCTTCCAAGCTCCAGTTGAAGAGCTGAAGGGGAGAGAATAAGAGCAAAGAACTAAGGAATACAAGGGCTTGGTCCACCCACTGAGACACTGTGTCTGAGCTAATGGGAGGTCAACAAAACCAGCTGTGCTGGGACTGACAGAGCATGGGATCAAAGTGGAAGCATTATATATAGATGCATACCTTCCTCAATCTGGATGGAGGGGGGGCATGGGATTCCAACAGGTCAAGGTACCCTGCCCTGTATTAGGACTGGATTTGGAGTGGAGAGGATTGGTGGTTGCGTGAGTAGTTAGGGGGAGAAGGAAAGGAAGTGGAAATTTGAAATTTATTATTTATGAAGGAAGAAAAAATCAATAGAAGATAACCAATGGAAAGATGGGATCTAAGAAAAAAAAACTTTCGTGTGAGTTGTTGACTCAGACACCAAAAACTTTTTCAGAAAAATAAGATACAGGGACTGAGTTGCTTGGGCAAGAGTGTGACTTGAGTAATTGGGAAGATGAGTGGGGGCTTATTTTGGGTCCCCTGGTGGCTGTATACATCTTTTGAGGAGCTGAATGCTGGATGTTTCTGTGGGTAAATAGGGAAGTAACAAGCTTGTGAGAGGATTTCTGACATAAGTAGAGCCTTGGTGATGTCACAAAGCCTTGGTTCGTTGGGTAGCAACTCTATTCCACTCAAAGCACTAGTCTTCCATGAAGGTGGGTTTATTATCCTCACAGTGGCTGAGGAGGACAGTTCAGCTCCTGGTCTCCACAACTGTTCAACAGGCTTTTTGCACCTGAACATTTCCGGAAGATGGAATCTGGAGAGGTAGGACATTTTCTTTTGGTAAATATGTTTCAAAAGCAACTAAGACCTCTATCGTACAAAAAAGTTTTCCTTCAAATGTCCTGCGGGTTCACCATTTCTGTTGTTACCAGCTCCTATAATTGATAGCTGTGGGGATGGTGAATGCCAGCTATTCTTCCCACTTTATCTTTGCTAACAATATCAAATTCATCAATCCACTAAAATGGCAAAGCTCCTCTTTGTCCATAGGTGTTTTAAAAGATACTAATTATTTCTCAATGGCTGCTGTTGCCCAGAATAATGAGTCTTTCAGGTTGAAGTGGGTCTCACAGTACTCACTTCCACAATGAAGACACAGAATGGCTTTATGTAATAGACCTGGGTCTGTATCAGGAGACCCAATACAGAGAGCCAGTGGATTGGAGTGCCATGACCTTGGGCAGGCTGTCTTGGATTGAGCCCCCTACCTATTAGCTTGATGTCGAAGGAGACGTGTGGATGTCCTTCGAATTCTTTGTTATCTGTTCAGATTTTTCTTACTCGTTTCGGGGATAAGCATACCTTCTCCTCTCATTGACTTAGTCAGTCAGAAAGTAGGTTTCTCAGCAGAGGTCATTTGCCTTTGGGCAGCAGGAATGTGTCTCTGAGATTGATATACTGAGCTGTAGAGAAAAATTTGCAAATTGTCCTATTTATTTCTTAAGAGAAAATTACAGTTAGGTATGCAAACCTGTTAATCAATATCTTTGTCTCCTGCACCACAGTTCTTCCAGAAAAGAGCCTTGACCTCATAGACTCCGCTTGTTATCCTTGCAGACACTCATGGTTGAGGCCAAGACTTTGTTTCTGAATTAAACAGAAGGAAAGTTCTTTCAACCTAGAGAGTGGGCAGCTATGGAGCCCAAGCACAGAAAGATAGCCAAGAAACAGCGGACCAAGAGGTCAGTGGCCTATCTCAGTAAGTCTATAGCCATGATGAAGATGCCTCTTAGTATGAAATGCATGCCACCTGTCCAGAAGAGGAATGGGTCATCTCTCCAGATGCCAAAACTGAGTAGGCCTTTTGAGGCCCTGGAGAATATTGTCGGCCGCAGAATTTCTCATGGCTGGAAGGAAGCTAATGAACCAGTCACCCAGTGGAAAGCCATCATTCTAGATCAACTGCCAACAAATCCCTCTCTCTATTTGTTGAAATATGATGGGATAGATTGTGTCTATGGATTGGAGCTTCACAGTGATGAAAGGATTTTAAACCTTAAGTTCCTGCCTAACAACATACCATTTCCTCAGGAGACAGACACTCATCTCTCAAACACCATAGTTGGCAGAGCAGTGAAACATACATTTGAGGGCACAAATGGCTCTAAGGATGACTGGAAGGGGATGGTCCTAGAGGAGGTGCCAATCATGAAGACCTGGTTCTATATTACCTACAAGAAAGATCCGGTCTTGTAAGTTTACCACCTCCTGGTTGACTACCTTGAAGGCAACCTCCACATCATGCCATGCTCTATGGAGGAGTGGACTGGGGTGGTCCAAGATGAGGTGCAGACCATGAAGACCTGTTTCTACATTACCTACAAGAAAGATCCAGTTGTGTACCTTTACCACCATCTAGATGACTACATTGAAAGCAACCTCCACATTATGCCAGGATGTCCTCCAATAGGGGTGAATTTGGAATTAGGCAGGGATTCCTTGGCAGGCAAAAGCGTGCAGCACAACGAAAAAGATGGAACCCAAAATATAGGTAAATTATTTACCAAGTTCCCACCAAACCTTCCGTGCATTTCATCAAGTTTGATAATGACTTCCATATCTATGTCTATGATTTGATGAAGATGTGTTAAAATGAAATTCACAAATTTTGGGTGTCAGACTTAAAACTGTGTTTGGGGAACTCTTTTTTTCAGAAATACCTCAGGTCTTCTATTAATCCTGGTATCTTTCCCAATGGAATTTTTTTTTTGCTCTAAAAATAAAAGTTGTGAAGGTGTTATGTTGTTTGGTCAATGATGGAGTTTCTGGTGGATGGGACATCACAGAAAGACAGGCCTCAAAACAAAACAGGACTTATCGTCTTTTCCCCTAGGAGAGGGAATGACAAAAGGAGATGCAGTGTGTGGAAGAGGACAAGATGGCTGTTTAAGAAACAGAGGAGAGTGGCCAAAAAGATGTAGGATCTCAGAGAGGGATAATGCGTGAGGGAAAAACATGTCATATGGAAAGATGTGACATCGAGGTGTTGGGACTTAAGAGGATAGAGAGTGATAATGAAGGGTCACAAATGTGTACTCAGAAGCAAAGAAAATTGGGTTTCATTTGATTAATGATTTAATTCATACCTTCTGGAAGTCACTGCGTATATTAACTCCACTGGAGCATGTTGAGTGACCCGGATCCTCCTGCCTAAAGAAAAGTGTTTCCTCTCAGTGGCTCTTCTGCAATGGGGTGGACCTCAGGCTACCTACTTACTTTTGCCAGGCTTGATCTGCTACCTATTTTGTCATGCCTGGATTCTTTCTGTCTTGCACTCTCACAGGTCTTATGCATGCCATTCAACCCCTGTGAGTTCATTGAAACAATTCGCCTGCCTTAACTGTAAAACACTGTTCCCTTGTCATTGATCATGTTCTGTGGGATTTGGGCTATAAAACTCACAAACAGACTCACGCGCACCCAGGCTAAACTAGTAGTACATTGAATCACATTGGTGTGTGACATGCACAGATATGATGAATGCACCGAGCTCCATAAAATCAATTACCTAGGGAATCAGTGATGTTAGGTGAAGTGTGGCAAAGACCCCACAAACTCATCAGACCCGAGGATACCAGTATGATATTGATGCCTGACTCCCATCATGCAAGGATCCTGACATCTTTAACAGGGCAGTTTTGGTTCCTTCATCTTCAAAAACTTGGTTAGTAAGGTTGTAGGTGTCAAACTGCCATTCAGGGCCCAGCATGTAGGTCACCTGTGCCAGGTCAGGTGATTTGGCTACAATGTGGGTGAAAACTTGCACCAGGGCATGCTGGTACCCTCGCCCCTTCTTCTCCTCAACATCATCATCAGTCTCCTGGGTGGGTCTAGAGCACAAAGAAGGCAAAATGGACTAAGCTTCCTCCTTAGTGGATAACCTTATCTACCCTCAATTTGGACTGACTTTCAGAGGGCATGCAGCACATTTTATCCTATTAGCCATCTCTTTCATTGGATCACTCACTTATCCAATGAATGATTGAATTTATCCATTCCTCCATGTCTATATCTTCTTCAATCCCTTCTTCCATTTCCCCATGTCTTGTGTCTACAGGTTGCCAAGATAAATTTACTATGTCTCTTCTGTTCTAGAAACTTTCATTTGTAAAGAACTTGCCCTCTCAGGGGTGGATTTTTCTGAGTTCTCTGTAGATGGAGACCATATGAGGAGGAACAGAGGAGCAACTATGACAACACTTGCGCAGTAGAGTTAGGCAGATTACAGATGGATGCCTGGCAAGCCTGTACAATGAGTCAGATTCCCATGAGCTCTGTCACTGTGATCTCACATAGATAACTCATTCAGTGTTCACGTCCAGGACATTGAGTTTTAATATTTGTCCTAATCTGGTAAAGAAACCAAGATGAGGAGAATAGAGGAGCCTGATGTAAGGCCACAAAATGGGTCATTTGAAAAGGAAAGACTATATGCCTCCATGTGTGCTGCCACCCTTCTTAGGAAATCCATCTTTCCATAGATTAGCTATAGGCAACCCAAGTGTCCAGCACACTGCTAACCACAGGTTTGAACCTAACTGCCTTTGATTTCTGAAACAAATGCTGTCCCGTTAAGGTCTCATAAAAACACAGCAAGGTATGTAAGAATGCCCCACTATCAGCTTAGAGCAATTTCAGGACACCAAAGAAGCAGCAAGTTATCTTTATTGGAAATACAAATGTTTCTGGAGGGACAAAAGGATGTACATTAAAAAAAACGATTGGTGTACTCACTACGATTTTATGTGATATGGCCCACACAGGCTTCTGGTTCTTAATACTTGGTCCTCAGGAGGTTTTGTAGGTTGTGGAGACCCAGAACCTAGCTGGAGGAATTGCGGTCTGAAAGCTCAAGCCTTGATGTTTCAGGGCATCCTTTCACTGGTCCCCAATGTTTACTGATTTCCTTACAGAGAACGAGAGGCCTCCTACTTCTGCTGCCATGGCTTCTGCAACATGAACTGTAAGAACCCCCTCCACACCCTGGTTGCTCCCATCACATAGGAAGGTGTAAGTCACAAACAATCTCCCACACCAGTTTAGAATTATGATTCATAAAATGGTTATTTCTTTTAAGGGGCAAACCTTACAGATTGCCATGCCAGACAACAGCCTTTTGCAGGATGAGGAGAGGAGCCTAGTAGCTGGATGTGGAGGTGGATGCATGAGAGCTTGATGGAGGAAGGTCATTGGTTAACTAATAAAGAAACTGCCTTGGCCCATTTATAGGCCTGCCCTTAGGCGGTGGAGTAAACAGACAGAATGTTGGGAGAAAGAAGCCTAGTAAGGAGTCGCCATGATTCTCCCACTCCAGACAGATGCAGGTTAAGATCTTTCCTGGTAATCCAGCTCATGGTACTACACAGAATATTAGAAATGGGTTAGATCAATATGTAAGAGCTAGCCAATAAGAGGCTGGAACTAAGGGGCCAGGCAGTGATTAAAAGAATACAGATTCTGGTGTAATTATTTCGGGGCATAAGCTAGCCATGCGGGTGGCCAGGTACCGGGAATGCAACCCTGCTGCTCTTATTACAACAGAGTGGCACCCAACGTGCTAATGAACTCCACATAAAACCTGAGAGGGATTGAAAAGGAGAGAGAGAGAGAATTTAAGACAGCTTTTTGTTGTGCCACAAAGAAATTGTCCTGACTCAGCAGCAGGAAAAAACTGGCTGTTTTAAAATGCCGGCTTTCTGGGCTGTGCCGTCATCCCGATCTCTGTCTGGCTCCTGCAGGAGACAGAGCTTTTGAATGGAGCATTTGTAGTAAAGTGCTACGACTTGCTTGATGGCAATGTGGACTGCTGTGTGCCTGGAACTGTGTGTGGCTCAGGGGCACCAAATGGCTCTGAGGCAGGAGTGGCTCAACTCCGCCATGTTGAACTGTGCTGTTCTCAGGCAGAAACTACCGTAATTACCATAATAACAGCTCAGTTAAGGTTTAGACTGGGCAGGACACAGTTGGTACCGTATTACTTGTACATGTTGCAACTTAAGTTTTTAAGAAGTGCTTAACATTTTAAGAAATGCTCCTGGCTAGTAAAAAAATTAGAGATTCACAATAAAACAGATTCAGACATAAAAGACCACAGTGTTGGTGACTGTACGTAGGCTTGTGACAGAGAAAAAACAAATATAGAAATAAAGTTAATGATTTAAAAAAAGGGTAAATTCTTTAAAAAGACAGAGTACAGATAGTTGTAGATTAAAAGAAATAAAGAAAAATAAGCCATGTAAAAATGGAAAATTCACAGAGTCTGGATTCTTTATATTATTGCGTTTTCTTTAAAATTTTTGACTGTGAAGGAGCTAAGTACAGAGAGACATTTCATTACATGGGCTGCCAAGCTAAACCAGAATGGATATAAGGGTATTATGATTTTAAAATTTGGGTCTAAGGATATGATGCTTTGGAGAGGGTCTTCTTTTGTTTTCACAGAGGATGAGACTCTGTGGATTGCGTCTATCCCAATATGGTATGATAGACCACGCCCTCCTGAAAGGTTGCTGTGAACACCTTCAGAAAATTACTTCACTCAACTGCCTACCGAGATGACCCTGACACACAGGTTACACCATGAAAGATCTGAATACAGCGCCCCCATTCAGCAGGAAGCAGTTTGGAGAGAAAAACTGCGCCCATGTTCCCAAATATGGTTTATAAATATTCTTTTACATTTAAAGGGGGATATGATATAGATATGAATAATTTGCATTTGTATAGATTTTAAGGTCAATTTTGTTATATGTATATGTATTTCTGATCTTGATTAAGGTATTGTGATTGTGTAGTTCATTTAAAAATGTAATGTATAATTAGGAAATATAGGTTGCTAATGGATAATCATAAATAATAGTCAAGCTTGTAGTCATGTTAGTTAGATTTTCTAGATGTGCATAGATATATTTCAGATAGGCATTCTTCATATGTTTCAAAGGCTACAGAATATGGCATTTAATGTTTTAATGACTTAGGGTTTTTCATGACAATGAGACACGTCTGCTCCTGGCAGCACCAATCTACTTCAAGGGGATGATGGGCATCGAAGAGGCTCCTTATGGAGTTTGATAGCCATTTGGGCAAGAAACTGTTCTTGCCTGGACTGTTGCATAAACAGGACACAAAGAACCCGCAGAAAGAGGACTGCTGAACTTGCCTAAAGGTGAGATGGTCTTTTGGGGTTCCTGGTTTATGAAAGAGTCTACGAGACATTCTGCAGGACACAGCAGAAAGTGACTGAACTGTCTTTGGAATTTTCCTGATTCATGGAAATGTCTGCTGAAAACTGTGGGCCTGTAGGCTGAAGATGGATCCCCCAATGGTACAGAGGAACTTTGGGTGACTGTCCAGGCAGCGAGATGTCTCTGTCATTTCTAGAATTTTCTTATTTCTTGTTTACTTAGGTAATATTATATCCTTCTGGAGTCTTTGATGGAGTTGAAGAATAAATAGATAGTTATAGTTTTCCTTAGTTATGATAAGAGATAAAATAGATATAAATATTGTAACTAATTCTTGCTTGATAACCATTTTGTTATATGTAATTTTACTATGTTAAAGTTAAAGCCTTTCTTTTTTGTTTAAACAGAAAAAGGGGAAATGATGGAGGAAGGTCATTGGTTAACTAATAAAGAAACTGCCTTGGCCCATTTATAGGCCAGCCCTTAGGTGGGTGGAGTAAACAGACAGAATGTTGGGAGAAAGAAGCCCAGTAAGGAGTCGCCATGATTCTCCCACTCCAGACAGATGCAGGTTAAGATCTTTCCTGGTAAGCCAGCTCATGGTACTACACAGAATATTAGAAATGGGTTAGATCAATATGTAAGAGCTAGCCAATAAGAGGCTGGAACTAAGCGGCCAGACAGTGATTAAAAGAATACAGATTCCGGTGTAATTATTTCGGGGCATAAGCTAGCCATGCGGGTGGCCGGGTACCGGGGACGCAGCCCTGCCGCTCTTATTACAACAAGAGCAAGCTGAAGGCAGTTACTACATTTTGAAAGAGAGAGACACCACACCCCAATGGCCTTTATCTCAGTTGCTATAGCCTGAAGGAGCAGAAAGAGCTCCTGCAACACACATATTTGGACATAGCAGCAAAATTTACCAGTATGTGACAAAAACCTATTTTAGTTTATTTTTTTCATGCTTTCAGGTACATGGCAGAGACAGGATCTGCTTCATGCATTTCTGTGTCCAATGACTTCCCTTTAAGAAAAAACCCACAAACGCTCCCAACAACATCATCAGCATTCAACAACATGTCCATGATTTCTTTGCTTTGCCTTTGATTGAGCAGTAAATCGTGCTGCTAGTTAATCTGTGCAAGCAATGTGAATTTCTCTGTAATTATATAGACAGAATTGACAGGTATCTTAAACATGTCAGGGGGTCACACTGCAATGGTGTGGGTTAATCATCACCATGTGACAGTGACATATTTAAGATCTCTCCTTTGTCTTTAACTCTCAGAATTGTCAAGATGTTATGTTTCTGTGCAGACTTCTCAGGGTTTTCTCCCATTCATGGTTTCCATGGATGTTTGCTAGTTACACTTACATGTCTTTTGTCAGATTCTGTCAGTTTTTGGCATGCACTCTCAGCTCCCCAACTTCTCCTGCCCTAAGATTCTAGTTCCAGGCATTTTAGACATCTTGTGACTGTTGCACGAGTCTCTCATGTTCTGCCTAAATGATTTGGAATGTTATTTAGCCTGAGTTTTAACTTCCATCCCTGATTTCATTGACTTTCCTTGACCATCTTTCTTGGGCCACTGAGCTGAACTACAAGGGGTTTTCTCCAGTTACTTCTCCATGCTGAGACAGCCTACACTCTCAGAACTACTGTGATAGTGTTTCTGTAGCAAGTATTCTTCTCAAGATAAGAAGAAATTTCAATATTATAATTCATCTGCTGTTATTGTGTCTTAAACACACAAACACACCTCCATAAGTTAATGCACACACACTGTTGATATCTCAATTCAGGGTGCCGTTCTGGGGTTAGTAAGAGGCTTCTCTCTAGAGGGGTTCCTAGAAATCCATGGGGTGACACCAACGAGGACCTTGGGCAGGTGAGCTGTGGGTGCCTGCAGAGTGTCTTATTGTCATGAAAAGTCCTAAGTTATTTAAACATTAAATAGCATATTCTGTAGTCTTTGAAATATATGAAGAATGTCAATCTAAAATATATCTATGTACATCTAGAAAATCTAACATGACTACAAACTTTACTATTATAGATAACTATTCATTAACAGCTTATATACATAACATTTTTACATGAGCTACACAATACAATACCTTAATCAATATCAGAAATACATATACATATAACAAATTGACCTTAAATTTAAATCACTGAAGCAAAATCCATATCAATGCAAATTATTCAGACCTATATTGTATCCCCCTTTAAATGTAAAAGAACATTTAAAAACAATATTTGGGAAAATGGACGCAGTTATTTCTCTCCAAACTGCTTCCTGCTGAATGGTGCCACTGTCATTCAGGTCTTTTACGGGATAACCTGTCTGCTAGTTTCATCTCAGTTGGCAGTTGAGCAAAGCAATTTTTTGAGGGTATTCACAGCAACCCTTCAGGAGGGCGTGGTCTATCATACCATATTGGGGTCGAATAAGCAATCCGCAGGGTGTCATCATCCCGGCTAGCTCAGTTAGTAGAGCATGAGACTCATAATCTCAGGGTCCTGGGTTCGAGCCCCACATTGGGCGCCATTCTGTAGTAGGAGCTGTGGGCTGTGTTTCTGCCGCCCCAATCCCTGGCCGCCTGGCTAGCTTATTCCCTGAAATAACAACACACAAACTGTATTCTTTTAAACACTGCTTGGCCTATTATATCTAGCCTCTTCTCGGCTAACTCACACCTGGACTAGACCATTTCTAATAATGTGTATAGCACCCCAAGGTGCGCTTACCGGGAAGATTTTAGCCTACTTCCATCCTGGGTCGGAGCTTCATCGCATCTGTCCCAGAGAGCAGAGCTAAGGTGTATGAGCTCACATCCTCTTCCTCCCAGCATTCTGTTCTGTTTACTCCATCCACCTATGTACTAACCTATGATCGCCCAGCAGTTTTTTTTTTTTATTTTTTAACCAATGACCTTCCTCCATCAATTATGTATACAGAATTCTGCCTGCATGTATTTTTGCATGCTAGAACGTGGTATGAGATCTCACTAGAGATGGTTGTGAATCACCATGTAGATGCTGGGATTGAACCCAGGTCATCTAGAAGAGCCGTCAGTGCTCTTATCTTCTAAGCCATTTCTCCTCCCCTGCGTGGCAACATGGATCATGCTGTCCTTGAACTTCCAAAAATCTGCCTGCCTTTGCTTCTCCAGATGGGATTAAGGCCTGTACCAATTATTCCCGGCTGAGAGCTTGTTTTTAGGCTGTGGCATAACAATACAGCTATACTTCAACTCTTGGCTGAAGAAAGTCAATTATCAGAGAGGGCCATCCTCTTCAGTGCAGCTTGAGAAGGTCACACTTAGAACAGTGAGGAGGGAAGGGAAAACCTTCCTAGCTAGCCATATCAGCCTGTCAATCTGGTGATCAATGGGATTAGGATGTCTCTGCCGAATTACCCTCACATCTCAAGTACTAACATTCTTATTCCAAGTAAGTTGTGAACAGTAGCTCTGTTTTTCATTTTTCAAATCCCATGTCTCTATTTCTATGACCAATGACCTTCTTATTTACCACATTATTTAACTAATAATCATTTCTGTATTTTGCTTGGTGGGTCAGAGCAATTGGCATTCACTCTAATTGTACTTAAAATTTTGTTTTTAAAATTTTTACCTTGAATAATAAAATACATTGCCATTTAAAAAATAGCTTTATAGCCAAGTGTTTATGCATGTATCCCAGCACTTGGTTGGTGACAGCAGGAAATCAGGGAGTTAAGAGAGTCATCTTTGGCTACATAGCAAGTTCCAGACCAGCCTGGAGTATATGAAACCCTATCTTTAAGGAGTAGCTTCACTGAGATATAATTCATATGATAGCATATGATCTACATATTGTTTACAATGTGTAACTACCTAGGTGGTGGTGATGCACAACTTTAATCCCAGCTCTCAGGAGGCAGAGGCAGGCAGTTAGTTCCCTGTGGATTCTTTTATAGCCAGGACTGTTTCACAGACAACCCGTTTCTTGAAAAACCAGAAATAAATAAATAAACAAAGAAACAAACAAATTAATGTGTAACTGAGTGGCTTGCAGTATATTGTTAGAGTTGTGCAGCAATCACCACAGTCTAATTTAGGACTATTTTACCTTCCCCAAACAAACACATATACTTTGAGAATCACTGTTCATTATTTGTCTCTCTTCCATGCCATTCTTCCTTTCCTGTTTTGTTTATTTTTTTCAAGGCTCTTCTTGAATAACTTTGAGCTCTAGATCTTTTTGCCCCACCTCCTAAAAGCTGGAATTACAGTTGTGCACCACCACATTCAGCTTCACACTTACTGCTGTGGACATCTTGACATTTTGTGTAAATAGATTTATACAGGAATTATTTTTATGCTACTTACAGAAATGTTTTCAAGGTTTATCCATATGGCTATGTATCTGAATTTATTTCTTTTTATTGCTGAATAAAACTCCATTGTATGAATGTACTTGTATCACATTTTATTTGTTCATGAAGGTGGTGCATATTTTGATCATTTCCATTTTGGGATTGTTAAGAACAATGTCCTATGTCCTGTTTTTTTTGTGTTTCTGTGTGTGTTGACTCATGTTTTCCTTTCTGGAGATTAGAGCAAGCAGTTGTGATCATTGTGCAGCTTCCCTAAGGCAGTCCCAGAATGTTCCAAATTTCCAGTGGTGTAAAGGTGATTTGGTTGTCTGCTTGACTGACATCCCCTTTGCTGAAGGAACTGAGAGCAAGGGAGTGTATAGCAGCTGCCAATTAGGAAATCAGATTGCTCCATTCTCCAAGATTTTTACTTGTAAAAAACTAGACATCAGAAGAATGTTTCATTTTTATCTTTACTTTTTTTAATTAAGATTTTTTAAAACATACAGTCTCCTCCTTTTACATAACTATCCCCATTCCCACCCCTTCCTCTCCTCCTGCTTCCCTTACCTTCCCCATCCCACTCCCCCATCCACTCTTCATAAAGGGTAAGGCTTCCTGTGGGGAGTCAACAAAGTCTGACACTTCTCCTTGAGGCAGGACCAAGGCCCTCCCCTGAGCAACGTTATCCCTCCAAAAGGAATGTGCTCCTAGATGCCAGTTCAAGTACTAGCGATAAAACCTGGTCCTATAACCTGTGGCCCCACAGACTGCCCAAGCCTTACACTGTCCCCCATATTCAGTGGGCCTAATTTGGTCTTCTGCAGGTTCCCCCGCTGTCAGTCCAGAGTCAGTGAGCTCTCACTAGCTCAGGTCAGCTGTTTCTGTGGGGTACCGGGCGCGACATTATCCCCAACCAACCGGACCCCTCACGCTACACCCGGGTTTAATTCCCAGCACCCACATGGCAGCTCGCAGCTGTCTGTAACTCCAGTTCAAGAGAATCTGACATCGTTATACCAATGCACATGAAATAAAGTTAAATAAAGTTAAAAAAGATAAGTAATGTAGAAACTATGCTGGCTGGAACATTTATTTCTGACTAAGGAAATAATTTAATTGAAATGTCTGTAACTTATCCTGCTCCAGATGAAGTTTTTTTAAGAGTTTAGATAATTCTCAATAAGTGAGTGATAAATTTAAGCATGTAAGAGATATTTGTACAACTAATTTAGGACTTTAAAATATAAACTACATATTAAAACATCTAAGCAGTCTAGAACACAGTTGTTAGCGTCAGTGTTATTTGTTTTGTGTTTTGAGACAGGGTTTTGCTATGTAGTCCTTTCTGGCTATGAACTCAAAGATCTGCCTGTCTCTGCCTCCAGACTATAGAAGGCATGGGATCAGACACCCAGCTTTAGTGTTTTTTGTAATAGTGCACATAGAGTTAGGACTCTGTAAATTGCTACCTACCGTTATGTCTTGAAGAGTTAACATGCATCTTGCATTGTACTACATTTGGTTCTTCATTTAGTTATGTGCTTTGAGAATAGATTGGTGATTATGCAAAAGCTAAACCAGTAATAATAGCCACAAATAGTTCTAAGTATTTGGGTATTTATGTATTTAGCTTATTTATTGATTTATTTATTTATTTATTTATTTATTTATTTATTTATTTATTTCTGTCGATAGTCTTACGTAGGCTTCTGTAGTCTAAGCTGGCCTAGAACTCATGCAGTTTAGGATGAGGCTTATTACTGCTGCCAATTCCACCTTAATGCTGGGGTTATGGGTGCACATCACCAAACCTGGGACATTTGAATATTTCCATTGTTTTGGAGTTTAAGACTCCATTTAATTGTTACATTGTATGTTAGATAAGTAATGATGTTCGTTTGTCAAAAAGGATGACTTTAATTAAAGTATTGCTTTATATAAAATTTTAAAAATTTACCTTTTTGTGTGTATGTGTGTGCATACGTTTGAGTGCTTTGTTGTGTGTGTAGAGTCAGAGTGCAAGTTTGTGGATATGTTCTCCCGTTCCACCTTCATGTGGATTCTGGTGATTGAATGTAGTTTATTAGGCATGTGCAGCAAGTACTTTTACTTGATAAGTCGTTTTGCTGCCCTCAGTTTACATAGTTTTTTTTTTTTATTGTTGTTGTTGTTGTTAAAATTGCAGAAGAATAGACTTTATAGACCTGGTTTTGTAGGAAGTTTTATTTGCCTGATATGATCTCAAGCATGTTTGTTGTTCTGGCATTACAGAGTAGAATACCGGTTTCTTCATACATATTCCCTGTCTAGTTTCATTCTTTTTATTGGCAGCATCTGTATTATTGTTATTCTTTTGGGTTTTTTGATGCAGGGTTTCTCTGGGTAGTCCAGGCTCTCCTGGAACTTGCTCTGTAGACCAGGCTCTCCTGGAATGCAGAGATCCACCTGCCTCTGACTCCCAAGTGCTGGGATTAGAGGCTTGTCTCACCACTCCGGGCAGCATCTGTAGTTTTAAAATTTGTATTTTTTTCTATTTTGAAAGTTGTGTCTTGTTTCTTTACATTTGTGCTTGCCATTTTTTAAAATTCTTCCTCCTATTTCCTGTAATTTAGAACTTTGAAACACACATTGTTTGGTGAAATAGTCAAGTAAGTGAGCAAGCATCATTGCTGTGAAAACAATGTGTTTCCTGGGGAAGCTCTGCTGCGAGTAAACAGTAAACTTCGAAAGGTTTTGTATGGAATGTGATCTTGTAAAGCAATATGGATGTATAAAAATAACAGACTCTGGACCTGATTGGTTTTCATATGGACTTTGATTTAAGGAGTGGCTTTTATGGAGCACATTTGGTAATAATAGAGCTGGCCAAATGTTTGGGTTTGTGTGAGGTGAAGGACTTTATGACATTGGTAAAGAAGGGTGGTCAGTGGAGACCGTTAGCCTTGGAGCAACAAAGAAGAAGGTGGGGTGAGAACAGCTTTGAGGTCCAAAGGAAATATAATTGAAAGCATTCAGATAGTCACGGTGGTGCAAGCCTGTCATCCCAGAACTTGGGAAGTGGAGGCAGGAGAAACTCAAATTTGTATGCAGCCTGGTCTGTGTATCAAGTTCTAAGGTAGTCTGTGGTACACAATGAGTCCCGCTGACAAGAAAAACATTTAAAATAGATGTGGATCTGAGTGAATGTATCTTTTAGGTCTTGAATCATTTTTAGATGACTATAAATTTGCATGTAGTTGAACAAAATAATACAGGGATTCCTCTGTACTCTTTACTCAGTTTCCCCATTGATAACATCTTATAAAACTACAATGTCAGGTCCACAGTATTGAAATTGTACCCTGATAGTCAAATTGACATACTTCCTCCTCACAAGGAATGCTCAGGGTACCTTTTTTATAGCTTGGCCCATTTCCCTCTGCCTGTATTTTCTCTTCCAACCTGACAACCAGTCATGTGTTTTTGTATCAGGTTTTCAAAGAACCATAACTTATATACCCTACCTAACATTCTAGGACTGACTTTTTCCACTTAGCGCTGAGGTTTATCCTTTTGTTATAATGTAGCAACAGTGTACATTTTTAATTGCCGAGTAGTTTGCCACAATATAACTGTACCACAATTTATCATTTATTCATGAAGACATCTTGGTTGTCTCTGGGTCTTGGCTATTATAAATAAAGCTCTTATATAAACATATACATATAGACTTGTCTTTGAACATATGCTTTTCTTTTTTTTAAATTTAGTTTTTTTGTTCTTTTCGAGACATAGTTTCTATGTAGCTTTTGGAAACTGTCCTGGAACTACCTCTTGTAGACCAAGCTGGCCTCTAACTCACAGAGATCCGCCTGCCTCTGCCTCATGAGTGGTGGGACTAAAGCTGTGTACCACCACTGCCCGGCTGAACATCTGTTTTTGATTCTTTTAGCTTATCCATGAGTAGAATTGCTAGTGTTATTGTAACTAACTTGCTTGCCAAAATGTTCTAATTCCTTCATAGCATTACTAGCATTTGGTATTGCCATTTATAGAAATTTGGTTGGTCTGTATTATATATGTAACAGTTTTAACTGTAGGTGTTTTGTGTTTTGTTTTTTTCCAACTGGTTCTTAGGTAAATGAGGCTGCTCTTGACCTCCTGGTGTTCTCCTGCCTCTATTTGAGCTACTGCATCAGGCTTCATTGTAGTTTTCATTTTAGTTCTTGTTGTTAATGATGTTTAACATTTTTCATGTGCTCATTTGTTTTATATATCACTCAGGGCTTCTTGCACTCAGGTACTCACCACTGACCTCTACCTACTACTTTTTTTTCTTCAATTCTTATTAAATTAAGGATGAGCAGAATTGTTTTTTCCTGAAAGGTTGAGGTTTTTTTTTATTTTTTCTATTTTTTGAGGAAATGGTTTAATATACAGAAGCACACGCATGTGTGTGTGTGTGTGTGTGTGTGTTAAGGAAAGTGGGAGTTGTACACACAGTAGTAAGGGTGGCTATAGACTTCTCAAGATAGAGTTGCTTGCAAGACAGTGTTCTTTGCAATCATGTATCAGGATTAGCTTTTCAACTAGAAAAGACCATTTTTATGGAGCAGGGAATTGCCAAATGTTTCTTGCATAATTCTAGAGGAAGAACGTCTTTCTAAGTAAGGGCTTTATTTTGCTTGAAGTTTTTAAGTCAGTTTTAAACTATAAGTACTTATATGTGATATTAGTAATGAATCAGAAAGTGGCTTCTTTTTAATAGTTCTATGAAAAAATACTTGATATCACTAATCATTAAAGTAATGAAAGCAAAACCACAGTGAGATAACATATTATTACCTCTTCTCTGTTCAGATGGTCATTGTGGAAAAAACAAAAGAAGCAAAGCTTGTGGTGCACACCTTAATCCCAGCTCTTCGAAGGCTGAAGTGGGAGAACTAGGAGTTCAACCTAGGTAAGGGCACCCTTGGCTACATAGTGCATAGTGAACTCAAGATCACCTTGCAGTATTACCCCCCCTCCAAAAAAAAAGAATAATAGAAAAAAAAAAGAAAAAAAGACAAAGTCATTTTGGTAAAGACATAATAAAAATCTCTATAGGCTGTTGGTGGAATTATGGCTTGGTACAGTCATTATGGAAAATAGTATGGAGATCCCTCAGAAAGTTAAAAGTAGAAACAAGATGATCAGCAATAGAAAACGATAGCATGGTGTTTACAAGCATGCATGTATACACACAGTGGAAGACAACTCATACTTAATGAAGGGAATCCCATAATTTTATGTGATCTAATCTGGAAGACAGTATAATAAATGAAATAAGCCTAGAACTGAAAGACATGGAAATACTGATTGTTTTAACTTATAAATACAATATAAAAAGTTGAACTCAGAGACAGAGGCTAAAATGGTGGTTATCAGAGGCTGCCTGGGGAGAGGAGATAGGGAGATATTCTTCCTAGGGTACAAAGTTTTAGTTAGGCTGAGTATGTTCTAGAGGTCTATTTTACATCACAATTGCTATAAACAATAATGTAGCTCTTTAGAATGGCTCAGTGATTGATGTACCATCACAGTTTCTAGAAAATGCCTCTTACAAAACTATGCTGTAATAGATTGGAATAGAAAACCCTTGTAATAGAATTGTTTACTTTCATACAAAGAAGATTGAGAAAACACCAAAATCTGCATGCGGTGTGTGCCCATTTCATCTTTAACGGGTTTGTGTGGTGAGATTCATGACACCATCAGAATCAGAATGGTTCAGCGGGGCCTATGTTGAATCCATGAATGCTAAATACGTTCATGACAAGATCCAGCATACTTTCCTTATTGAAGATCAGAAATCGCTGTAAAAGTATTGTAGCCCAGAATTATAAAGCTAAATAAATGTAGTCATTTTAAGGAATAAGAGAAACACATACTTGAAAATTGCAAAGAGTGTGGATCTTAAATGTCAACAATAAAATGGATAGGTAAGTGAGATGATAGTTGGTTACTTCAACTTAGACATTTTGTAATGTTTATCTGCATCAAGACATTTACCCTGTAAATTTATCTGTTTGTTATACTTTAATAAAGCTGAGTAAAATTGAAAAAAATGAAAGTATGCACTATCATCATTAGAACAAAAAAAGACATTGGCCTCTTTCAATAAGTTAAATTCTGGCACATTGCTAGGGTAGGAAAATTAAGCCTTTAGTGTTTTATCAGCTGTCAGCTGTCATGCTTTGGACATCATGGCCTAGAATCTGTTCTTGTTATAGGCATATTAAAGTAAGCTAGGGGTTTATTATTAAAGTGAATTCTGAAAAGAATCTCTTGGGCCATCTTTGTATTTTTTAATAAATATCCTACCCTCGGCTTGTTAAGGAATTTTATTTTTGTTACACAACAGTAAACTGGGTCCTGGAAGCTCAGCTTTCCTGATGCTCAATTTTTTTATTTTACAAATTTTGTAATTTACAAAGTTTGTTGATAAGAGGGGAGAAATTGTCAGGATATTTGAAACAGAGTCTCAGAGGGTTCTCATTTCCTTCTTTTTCTTCTGTTTACATTTTTATTGATTATTTGGGAATCTCACATTATGTGCCTCCATGGTGCTCACCTCCCAGTCTTCCCATTTCTACTTCCTGTCCACCATGATCTCCCCTCTTCAAAAAAGACAAGTCTATTTTGTATTGACTGTATATTCACTGAAATGGTAAAATTCTTAGTGGTCAAGTTCCCAAAGGGAATGAGTCTTTCTCAGCCTATATCCATGCCAGAAACCATCCATCAGCTGAGGAAAGCTTTGCAGTGGCTGGGATGGGGCGGGAATAGATGTCCTGCACCCATGCTACTGCCTGTATTGCCTGCACTGAGGGGCAGAGCAGGCTCTCCCATACTCACAGACATTAACATGGCTTCAGACATCAACTCTGACCATGGGCTTCCTCATGGACTTTGGTGGTAACTTGGACCACAGACATCAACCTGGCTGTTGGCCATATCAGAACCCTAGGGGCTGCATGGATCGTGTCCCTCAAACATGGTCTCAGGTGGTTACACATGCCACTCACACAGGCTTGGTGCACCAAGACAGCAGAGCCTGAGGACATCACAAAGGCATTGGACAGTAGCACAGACTGTGTAGGTTCATGTGGATCTCAAGCTTCATCTCTGTCTGGAAAGCAGCATGAACCTCTAACACCAACATAGCCTCTTGTGCTATCGTGGACCACACTGGTCCTTCGAGGAGGTCCAATCCAGAAGATGAATGTTGCCTCTCGTCAGGCCTCCATTGTTGCCCAGAGCCAGGAGGAACTGCTGCCTGGCAACAGCTTGAAGGCTGTTGTATATCATGCTGTACTTGAACATTTGTGCCTACCCTGCCTCCAAACTAAGCATCCCGTGCCTCAGCCTCTCAAATGTTAGGATTATAGATATGACCCTCTATGTCCAACAAAGCATACTGGATATTTTTCTTCATTTTTAGGGTAGAACCTCGATCTTATACATACTAGACAAATTCTTAGCTTCATCTTCAGACCAGAGAACTTGGTTTATTTTATAGATTGATTTTATTTTTATTTTATGTGTGACTGTTTTACCTGGATGTATATTCTGGGTGAAGTGCCCAAAGTGCATAAGAGGGTACTGGAGCCTCTGGAACTGGAGTGATGATTGCTAGCCTCCATTTGGGTGCTGGGAGCCAAACCAGGGTCCTGTAGAAATGCCATTATGTACTCTTAACCTCTGAGCAATCTCTCCGGCTTTGAAGAAAGGTTCTTTTAATTGAATTTTCTGTGTTTAGTTCATTCACAGGTTAGCAACTCCAAAGTCTTAGAAATGAAAAACTTGCTTTCAGTAGATGACTGTACAGTTTCCATGGGTTTGTAGGCTTTGTGGGGGTTGCAGTGTTCTTGAATTCTAGCTTTAATCCATGGTGATCTGATAAGATACAGGTGGTTACAGATATTTTTTGGAGCTGTGGATGTTTGCTTTGTTACCAAGTATGTGGTCAATTTTCGATAAGTTTCCTTGAGCTGCAGAGAAGAAGGTATATTCTTTCCTATTTTGGGTGGAATATTCTATAGATGTCTGTTAAATCCATTTGATTCATTACCTCCATTAGTTCTTTTATTTCTCTTTTAGCTTTATGTCTAATTGACATGTCCATTGGTGAGAGAGGAGTGTTAAAGTCTCCTACTATTAATGTGTGCGGTTTGATTGCTGCCTTGAGTTTTAGCAATGTTTCTTTTACATACGTGGGTGCTTTTATATTAGGGGCATAGGTATTCAGAATTGAGACTTCATCCTGATGAATTCTTTCTGTTAGGAGTAGAAAATGTCCCTCTCCATCTCTTCTGATTGATTTAAGTTTGAAGTCAACTTTGTTAGAAATTATTATGGCCACACCTGCTTGTTTCTTAGGTCCATTTACTTGATAAGCCTTATCCCAACCCTTTACTCTGAGTAGGTGTCTGTCTTTGTGGTTGAGGTGTGTTTCTTGTAAACAGCAGAATGTTGGATCCTGTTTTCGTGTCCAATCTCTTAGTCTGTGCCTTTTTATAGGTGAGTTGAGTCCATTGACATTAAGTGATATTAATGACCAGTGGTTGTTAACTCCATTAATTTTTTAGTAGTAAATTTTGTGTGTTTGCCTTCTTCGAGTTGCGCTGGTGAAGGGTCTCTAAATGTCAGAGATATTGTGGTCATTGTTGGACTCCTTGGTTAGGTTTTTTCTCTTCCTCCCTGCCTCCCATTTCCCTCCACCTCTGCCCGCCACTCTCCCGCTCCCACCACTTCTCTTCTCCTCCCTCTACAGTCCCAAGAGCAGTCAGGTTTCCCAGCCCTGTGGAAATTCCAAGGTCCTCCCCACTCCATTCAGGTCTAGGAAGGTGAACTTCCAAACTGACTAGGGTCCTACAAAGCCAGAACATGAAGTAGGATCAAAACCCCATGCCACTGTCCTTGGCCTCTAGCATCAACTCTCATTGTCTGCCATGTTCAGAGAGTCCGGTTTTATCCCATGCTTTTTCAGTCACAGTCCAGCTGGCCTTGGTGAGCTCCCAATAGATCGGCCCCACTGTCTCAGTGGGTGGGTGCACCCCTCATGGTCCTGACTTCCTTGTTCATGTTCTCAGTCCTTCTGCTCCTCATTAGGACCTTGGGAGCTCAGTCTGGTGCTCCAGTGTGTGTCTCTGTCTCTCTCTCCATCCATCACTAGATGAAGTTTCTATGGTGATATGCAAGATATTCACCACTATGGCTATAGGATAGGTTCATTTCAGGTTCCATATCCTCAGGTGCCCAAGAAACTAACTGGGGACTTTGCCCTGGGCACCTGGTTTCCACTCCAAGTTCAAGTCTCTTGCCAACCCTTATGTGGTTCCCTTAACTAAGATATGAGTTCCCTGTTCCTCTATCCAACCTTCCTATACCCCCAATCATACCGTTTCCTCAAGTTCCCTTCATCCTCTTCTTCACACTTTTCTCTACCCATCTCCCCTCACCCTCATCCCACCCCACTCTCAAGATTTTAAATCTTTTCCCGGCAATCCTCTCTATTTCCCATAGCCAGGAGGATAACTATGTTTTTCATTGGGTGTACACACTTGTTAGCTTCTTTAGGATCACAAATTATAGACTCAGTGGCCCCTATCCATGTCTAGAAACCAATGATGAGTGAGTACATCTCATGATCTTCTTTTTGGGTCTGGGTTACCTCACTCTGGATAGTATTTTCTATTTCCATCCATTTTCATGCAAAATTCAAGAAGTCATTGTTTTTTACAGCTGAGTAATACTTTAATGTATATATATTCCACACTTTCTTCATCCATTCTTCCATTGAAGGACATCTAGGATGCTTCAAGGTTCTGGCTATTACAAATAATGCTGCTATGCACATAGTTGAACAAATGCTTTTGTCATATGAGAGGGAATCTCTTGGGTATATTGCCAAGAGTGGTATTGCTGGGTCCAGGGGTAAGTTAATCTCAATTTTTCTGAGAAACTGCCACACTGATTTCCAAAGTTGTTGCACAAGTTTGCAGTCCCACCAGCAATGGATGAGGGTACCCTTTTCTCCACAACCTCTCCAGCAAAGGCTATCCTTTGTGGTTTTGATTTTAGTAATTCTGACAGGTGTAAGATAATATCTCAAAATTGTTTTGATTTGCAATTCTTCGATCACTAAGGAGGTTGAGCATGACATTAAGTATCTTTTGGCCATTTGAAACTCTTCTGTTGAGAATTCTCTGTTCAGTTCAGTGCCCCATTTTTAATTGGGTTATTTATCATTTTAAAGTCTCGTTTCTTGAGTTCTTTATATATTTTGGAGATCAGACCTTTGTCTGTTGCGGGGTTGGTGAAGATCTTCTCCCAGTCAGAAGGCTGCCTTTTTGTCTTAATGACAGTGTCCTTTGCTTTACAGAAGCTTCTCAGTTTCAGGAGGTCCCATTTATTCAGTGTGCCCTCAATGTCTGTGCTGCTGGGGTTATACATCTTGGGGATATTTCTATAATTAGGTTAAGAATTTTATTTGTTCTTTTGAGTCACACTAGGTACGGCTGCTTACTTTTCATGACTTGTACTATTTGGAGATGTTTCCATAATTAGATTGGGAATATTATTTGTTCTTTTTGAGTCACACTAGGTGGGACTGTTATTTATGATATTTTAAGTATTTATCTCTTTTAACTATTATCAGCAAACAGTACATTATTAGGACTTGGCTTTCATTTTTGTACTACTAATAGTACCAAGAGGTGTTTAATAGACTTTTTTTCCTACGTGATGCAGTGTAGATCCAGGCTGTGTGCTGAAATAAGTGTTTTGTTTACAGCTAATCACTTTGCAAGGGGAGGTCATCAGGTTTTGTGTTTGTTTTAAAAAGTAGTTTTTTAGCTTTACTTATTTTCCATTTGTAGGGCTGCATCTCTGATTTGACCCAATAGTTTCTACTTCAGTATACCTGTGCTATAGCCACAACTTGTTATTTCTGTTTTCTGTAAGTTTATTCCACACAGCATCACTTGAAAGGGAAGTCAGTTGGTTAAGTGAGTTAAGGCGTGGTGGCATGCCTAAGACCCTAAGCAATAGAGGTGAGGCGGCCAGATCTTGACTTGCCCTCTAACCAGACTCATGATTATCGTAAATATCACCATAGAACCTTCATCCAGCAACTAATGGCAACAGAGGCAGAGATCCACATTGGAGCACTGGACTGAGCTGCCAAAGTCCAGTTGAAGAGTTTAAAGTTGTTTTCTCTACTTCTTTTGGGTTAGGATTATCAAGTCTTCCTGTTGTGTGACCACTGGTTTCTGGTGTTACCATGTTGCTTTTTAGGTTGTTGGAGGGATTCTTACTTTGGCGCCTACCCATCTAGTCCTTCAAATGAGGCCTGCAGTGTTTTTATGTCTTGGTCCAGTCCTTGAAGTGGCTGTCTGAGTGTTTGGGAGGTTTTCTTGATATGCTTTACTGTCACTGTCTGTCTCAGAAGTTTCTGAGGTCTCTATACGCCTTCTCTCTCAGTCTTCTTTCCTGTTGTGTTCACTTCGTGCTCTCTTAATCCCCTCAGTGTTGTAGCAAGCTCTTGGTCCCCTCAGTATTATAGCAAGCTTTCAGCTCTTAGGCAGCGTGTGGCTAGTACCTTGGGGGGGTGTCCCATGGGTGGGATTATGTTTGAGGGGATCCTAGCCACAGGAAACTCCCTGATGTCTGGCTAGAAAAGCTGAGGGAGTTTGGGAGGGACCTAGAGTTTTGTCCCACTGGGGAGGTCCTAGAAAGTGGGGCGTCCTGCCATGTGACTGTTCACTCACCTCTTAAGTCCCCTCAGTATTGGAGCAAGCTGTGTTTTAAAGTCCAACCCAAGTTGCAGGAGGGTAGCCTTTATTATTTTTTTAAAAGATTATTTATAAAAAAGATTTATTTTATTTGTATGTGTGTCTTGAGTATGTACCAGGTGTGTGCTGGTGTCTTTTGGCATGGTGAGAAAAGTTCAGATATTCTGGAACTGGAGTTACATGTCCATGAACTTACTCATGGGGCTGCTGTGATCCAAACCCAGGTCTCCTAGAAGAGCAGCAAGTACTCAGTGCAAAGCAATCTTCTCAGGCCCACCTTCAGTACATTGTTTTACAAAAAGTTAAACTGTAATCTTTACTATGTTGGTTATAATTTAAAGAACTAGAAGTTTTTTTCATTTATTTCCACACACGGGGTGGAGGGAGAGAAAGAGAGAGAGAGAGATAGAGAGAGAGAGAGAGAGAGAGAGAGAGAGAGAGATAGCACGATACCAAGCTAATTTATAAAAGAAAGCATTTTACAGTTTCAGAGGGTTAGTGCATCACTGTGACTCTGGAGTCTCCAACATTTTGGATCTTTAGTACAAATCCAAGCTTCTTGTTCTCAGCTTTATATGATGGCCTCTATGGGCCTTCAAGCCACATGCCATCAGGGCTGTAACATTTTTTTCTGAACTAATGAGGAAGATTTCACAACCTCTTAACTCCAGTATTTTGGATTCTAAATTCAGGCAAGTATTGTTGTACATTTTGGATGGAATATGGCTCTCTCATTGGATTCCATTTGTATAAACTTTGAACTCTTGGTGTTTTCCTTCGTTGAATAAGCTTTACTTTGTTTTTGGAGTAGATTCTCTAGGGATTTTCTTTTTACAGGTTTCATGGTTAGCTAGGTGGGATCTTTACCTTCATTGCAATTCTCTGTACCTCTTTCAGCACAAACCTAGGTGTAGGCATTTTATTTCCTGGTCTTCCTTTTTCCTCTCAGATTGTGCATTTGTATTTCTCTTTGCCCTGTTTGCACTTTTCTTTCTTTCTTTCTTTCTTTCTTTCTTTCTTTCTTTCTTTCTTCCTACCATCCTTCCTTCCTTCCTTCCTTCCTTTTTTTTGTGGGGACAGTGTTTCTTTGTAGCTTTTGAGCCAGTTGTTGGGGTTTTATCTCAGTGGTAGAATACTTGCTTAGCACTTTTTCATTTTAGAGCTGCATTAAGAATGATTACTAATAACCATGAGTCAATACTGTCTTGAATGAAATCTCTGCCAATAATATTGTTCCAAAACTCTTCAATTTAGCCTCAAGCAGGTTCTTAGGACAAGGGCCAAAAGCAGCCACATTGTTGGCTAAAACATTACAAGAATTGTCTTTATTCCAGTTTCTTTTTAATTTTTTTTATTTTTTATAAATAATACCATTCAAAATTTGCACTTCCTCCCCTCCTCCCATTTCCCTGTTACTCCCCCACTCACTCTTCCCCTTCTCTACCAATCCTAAGAGAGCAAGGTACCCTGCCCTTTGGGAAGGCCCTCCCCCCTCCAACCAGGCCTAGGAAGGTGTGCATTCAAACAGACTAGGATCCCCAAAAGCCAGTATATGCAGTAGAGACAAATCTCAGTGCCATTATCATTGGCTTCTCAGTCAGCCCCCATGCCTCCAGCTGGATTTAGCTGAGGCACACTGTCTCAGTGGGTGGACCAACCCCGCCTTGTCCTGAGTCCTTACTCATCTTCTCCCTCCTTCTGCTCTTCAACTGGATCTTAGGGGCTCAGTCTAATGCTCTGCTGTGGGTCTCTGTCTCTATCTCCCTGTATTGCTGGACGAAGGTTCTATGGTGATATTCAAGATAATCATCAGTGTGAGTATGGGACAAGGCCAGTTCAGGCACCCTCTCATCTACTGCCCAAGGACCTAGCTGGAGATATCCCCGTGTACACCTGAGAATCTTTCTAGAGCCAAGTTTCTTGCCAACCCTAAAATGGCTCCCTTAATTAAGATATCGTCTTCTCTGCTCCCATATCCACCCTTCCTCCATCGCAACCATCCCACTCTCCCAAGCTCTCCCTAATTCTTCCCTTCTCCCTTCTCTCTCCCCCCTCCCCTTCATCCCACCCAATCCCCACCTTGCCAACTTTTGCCCAGTGCTCTTGTCTGCTTCCAGTTTCCAGGAGGGTCTATATGTTTTTCTTTGTGTTCACTTTATTCCAGTTTCTAATACTGTTTCACCCTGAAACCTCTTGAACTGGGCCTCTATATTCCACATTGCTCTTAGTACTACTGTCTTCAAAGCTCTTGTAGCATTTTTAAGCCCCACTTAAAACATTCAACCACTTCCCTCATGCAAAGTTCCCAAGTCAACATTCCTCTAACAAGCAGCTTGACAAGTCCTGTCACAGCAATACCATGTAACAACGTTATCATAGTTACTTTTCTATTGTAAAGAGACACCATGATGAAGGCAGCTTATAAAAGAAAACATTTAATTGGGGGCTTGCTCATGGTCAGAGAGTGAGTCCATGACCATCACGTCATGGGGCATGGCAACACACAGGCATGACACTGGAGAGTAGCTGGGAGTTTTAACCTGATTTACAAGTTGGTAGCATAGGGGGTGGAGGGAGGGGCTGGACCTGTCTTAGGCTTCTGAAATCTCAAAGACCACCTCCTGTGAAACACCTATCCAACGAGGTCACATCTAATCTTTCTCAAAATGGTTCCACCAACTAGGGGTCAAGCATTTAAATATAGGAGTTTTTATGGTACCATTCTCTTTCAAACGATCACATTAATCAAAATACTATTTTAGGACCCAAATTGCTCAATATTATATGATTAAGAAACAGCAAAGCAGATTCAGAGACTACTAGAGAAAAGAAATATATATTATAAGCATTATAAGCAACTTCTAAAACTTGACAGAGAGGGAACGCGGGCTCCTGCTGCTGGGGCTGCAGTGTCCCCTGTGCTCTCCTTGACCGGCTCTGCCTGCCCCCCATTTCCCTTGGCCCCTGGCTCATCAGGGCTACCAGGAGTCCGTCTGTAGGTGCTGAGAAGTCCCATCTGGATGGGTGAGTGTGTGCTATCCTGGGGCAGATTGTCCCGGTAGAGAGCACAAACGCCCCTCCCCCAGCTCCTGCTGCAGGGCTGTCTTCCCTACACTCACGCCCCCACCCCCAACCCCAAGCCTGCCTTGTCTGCAAGGTCCTTTGCTGTGGACAGTTTCCTGCCCAACCCAGAGCAGTGAGAGCATGACTAGAGGGCAGGCCTCAAGGTCCCCGCCAGGGAACTCGGGCTATTGTTGCTGGGGCTGCAGTGTCCGCTGTGCTCTCCTGGACCGGCTCTGCCTGCCCCCCATTTCCCTTGGCCCCTGGCTCATCGAGGCTACCAGCAGTCCCTCTGTACGTGCTGAGAAGTCCCATCTGGAAGGGTGAGTGTACGCTATCCTGGGGTGGACTGTCCAAGTAGAGAGAACAAATGCCCTCCCCCAGCACCTGCTGCAGGGCTTTCTTTCCTACACACGAGCCCCCACCCCCACCCCCAAGCCTGCCTTGTCTGCAAGGTCCTTTGCTGTAGAACAGTTTCCTGCCCTTTCACTAAGGCTACCAACCCAGAGCAGTGAGTGCCTGATTAGAGGGCAGGCCGCAAGGTCCCCGCCAGGGAACTCGGGCCCCTGCCGCTGGGGCTGCAGTGTCTGCTGTGCTCTCTGGAATGGCTCTGCCTGCCCCCCATTTCCCTTGGCCCCTGGCTCATCGGTGCTACCAGGAGTCCCTGTGCAGGAGCTGAGAAGTTCCATCTGGACTGGTAAGTGTGTATTATCCTGGGGCGGACTGTCCCAGTAGAGAGCACAAAGCCCCCTACACTAAGGCTACCCAACCAGAGCAGTGAGTGCCTGCCTAGCAGGCAGGCCTCAGTAACCCCCCCGAAAGGGAGCGCAGGCACCTCCAGCTTGTACTGCAGTGTCCCCTGTGTTCTACTCGACCCCGCCCTACACCTTGCATTCGGCCTTCTTTCCGCGGGTCATTGGACTACTAGGCATCCCTGTTTTGGTGTTGAGGAGTTCATCTGCAAGGGAACGGTTCCTGCCCCTACACTGAGGAGATACACCCAGAGAGTTAGTCACAGCAAAGACTGATCCAAGACACCAGGCCTCTCCTGGCTCCATTTGAAGGAAAAGATGGGCAGGCGCCAATGCAAGAATTCCCCCAACAACTTGAAAAGCAACGTGACATCACCAGAATCCAGGAATCCTGAAATGAGAAGTGTACACGCTAATCCAGAAGAATTAGAAGAATTCGACTCAAAAGTGAATTATATGAAAATAATAGAGGACCTTAAACAAGAGGTGAAAAACTGCCATAATCAATTAGAGATTACAAACAAAAAGGTAGAGGAAATGAATAAATATCTCAAAGATACCCAAGAAAACCAAGAGAAACAAGAAAAAGTAATCAAACAGGTAAGGGAAACAGTTCAAGACTTGAAGAATGAAGTGGAAGTAATAAAGAAAACACAAACCGAGGGAAGGATAGAGATGGAAAATTTGGATAAACGAACAGGAACTACAGAGACAAGTACCACCAACAGATTACAAGAGATAGAAGAAAGAATCTCAGACATTGAAGATACCATAGAGAAAATAAACTCTCTGATCAAAGAAAACAACATAACCAACAAATTCTCATCACAAAACATTCAGGAAATCTGGGACACAATAAAAAGACCAAACCTACGAATAATAGGGATAGAAGAAGGAGAAGAAGTACAGCTCAATGGTCCAGAAAATATATTTAATAAAATTATAGAAGAAAACTTTCCCAACCTTAAGAAAGATATTCCTTTGAAGGTCCAAGAAGCATACAGAACACCGAATCGACTGGATCAAAAAAAAAAAACCATTTCCTCGTCATATAATAATCAAAACACAAAACATACAGAATAAAGAAAGAATATTAAGAGCTGCAAAGGAAAAAGGTCAAGTTACCTATAAAGGTAAACCTATCAGACTTACACCTGATTTCTCTATGGAAACCATGAAAGCCAGAAGGTCCTGGATAGATGTGCTGCAGAAACTAAGAGACCATGGATGCAAGCCCAGACTACTGTACCCAGCCAAGCGTTCATTCACTATAAATGGATAAAACAAAATTTTCCAGGATAAAAACAAATTTAAACAATACGTAGCCACAAATCCAGCCATACAGAAAAAATAGAAGGAAAATCACAAACCAAGGAGTCCAACAATGCCCACAATAACTCAGACATCTAATGACCCTTCACCAGCACAACTTGAAGAAGGGAAACACACAAACTCTACTACCAAAAGAAAGAAAGAGAGAAAGGAAAAATGACCGGAGTTAACAACCACTGGTCATTAATATCACTTAATATCAATGGACTAAACTCACCTATAAAGAGGCACAGGCTAAGAGATTGGATTCGAAAACAGGATCCAACATTCTGCTGCTTACAAGAAACACACCTCAACCACAAAGACAGACATCTACTCAGAATAAAGGGCTGGGAAAAGGTTTATCAAGCAAATGGACCTAAGAAACAGGCAGGTGTGGCCATACTAATTTCTAAGAAAGTTGACTTCAAAGTAAAATCAATCAGAAGAGATGGAGAGGGACATTTTTTACTCATAACAGGAACAATTCACCAGGATGAAGTCTCAATCCTGAATATATATGCCCCTAATATAAAAGCACCCACTTATGTAAAGGAAACGTTACTAAATCTCAAGGCAGTCATCAAACCACACACACTAATAGTAGGAGATTTCAACACTCCTCTCTCACCAATGGACAGGTCAATCAGACAGAAACCTAACAGAGAAATAAGAGGATTAAGAGAGGTAATGAATCAAATGGACTTAACAGACATCTATAGAATATTCCACTCAAATAAGAAAGAATATACCTTCTTCTCTGCAGCTCATGGAACCTTCTCGAAAATAGACCACATACTCGGTAACAAAGCAAACTTACACAGTTACAAAAAGATATCGGTAACCACCTGTGTCTTATCAGATCACCATGGACTAAAGTTAGAATTCAACAACAATGCTATCCCCAGAAAGCCTATGAACTCATGAAAATTGGACAGTCAACTACTGAACCACACCTGGATCAAGGAAGAAATAAAGAAAGAAATTAAAGTCTTTCTTGAATTCAATGAAAACGAAGACTCAACATACTCAAACCTATGGGACACTATGAAAGCAGTGCTAAGAGGAAAGTTCATAGCATTAAGTGCCCACTTAAAGAAAACGGAGAAAGCACACATTGGAGACTTAATAGCCCACCTGAAAGCTTTAGAAAAAAAAGAAGCAGACTCACCTAGGAGAAGTAGAAGACTGGAAATAATCAAATTGAGGGCTGAAATCAACAAAATAGAAACACAGAAAACTATCCAAAGAAACAATGAAACAAAAAGCTGGTTCTTGGAGAAAATCAATAAGATTGATAAACCCCTATCCAAACTAATCAAACGGCGGAGAGAGAATACGCAAATTAACAAAATTAGAAACGAAAAGGGAGACATAACCACAGACACAGAGGAAATTCAGAGAATCATTAGATCTTACTACAAAAAACCTGTATGCCACAAAATTGGAAAATGTAAAAGAAATGGACACTTTTTTAGATAAGTACCATATACCAAAGTTAAATCAGGACCAGGTGAACAATCTAAATAGACCTGTTAGTCGCGAAGAATTAGAAGTTGTTATAAAAAACCTCCCCACCAAAAAAAGCCCAGGTCCAGACGGCTTCAATGCAGAATTCTACCAGAACTTCCAAGAAGACATAATACCTATACTCCTTAATGTATTCCACAATATTGAAACAGAGAAGTCATTGTCAAATTCTTTTTATGAAGCTGAAGTTACTCTGATACCAAACCACACAAAGATACAACCAAGAAAGAGAACTACAGGCCAATCTCACTCATGAACATCGACGCAAAAATACTCAATAAAATACTGGCAAACCGAATCCAAGAACACATTAGAAAAATTATCCATTATGATCAAGTAGGCTTCATTCCAGAGATGCAGGGCTGGTTTAACATACGAAAATCTATCAATGTAATCCATCATATAAATAATCTGAAAGAAAAAACCATATGATCATTTCATTAGATGCGGAAAAAGCATTTGACAAAATTCAACATCCCTTTATGATAAAGGTCTTAGAGAGATTAGGAATACAAGGGTCATTCCTTAGTATAATAAAAGCTATTTATAGCAAGCCGTCAGCTAACATCAAATTAAATGGAGAGAAACTCAAAGCTATTCCAATAAAATCAGGAACACGACAAGGTTGTCCACTCTCTCCATACCTCTTTAATATAGTGCTTGAAATTCTAGCAATAGCAATAAGACAACATAAGGGGATCAAAGGGATTCAAATGGAAAGGAAGAAGTTAAACTTTCATTATTTGCAGACGATATGATAGTGTACATAAGCGACCCCAAAAACTCCAGCAAAGAACTCCTTCAGCTGATAAACACCTTTAGCAGCGTTGCAGGATACAAGATCAATTCCAAAAAATCAATTGCCCTCCTATACACAAAGGATAAGGAAACAGAGATGGAAATCAGAGAAGCATCACCCTTCACGATAGCAACAAATAGCATAAAATATCTTGGGGTAACTCTAACCAAGGAAGTAAAGGATCTATTTGACAAGAACTTTAAGTCTATGAAGAAAGAAATTGAGGAGGATACCAGAAAATGGAAGGATCTCCCTTGCTCCTGGATTGGGAGGATCATCATAGTAAAAATGGCAATTCTACCAAGGGCAATTTATAGATTCAATGCAATCCCCATTAAAATCCCATCAAAATTCTTCACAGATCTTGAGGGGACAATAATCAACTTTATATGGAGAAACAAAAAACCCAGGATAGCCAAAACAATCTTATATAATAAAGGATCGTCTGGAGGCATTACCATCCCTGACCTCAAACTCTATTACAGAGCCTCAGTATTGAAAACAGCTTGGTATTGGCATAAAAACAGAGAAGTCGATCAATGGAACCGAGTAGAAGACCCTGATTTTAACCCACAAACATATGAACACCTAATTTTTGATAAAGGAGCTAAAAGTATTCAATGGAAAAAAGAGAGCATCTTCAACAAATGGTGCTGGCAGAACTGGTTGTCAACGTGTAGAAGAATGAAAATAGATCCATATCTATCACCATGCACAAAACTCAAGTCCAAATGGATTAAAGACCTCAATATTAGTCTGAACACACTGAACCTGATAGAAGAAAAATGGGAAGTACTCTACAACATATGGGTACAGGAGATCATTTCCTACGTTTATCCCCCGCAGCACAGACATTAAGGACAACATTGAGTAAATGGGACCTCCTGAAAATGAGTCGCTTCTGTAAAGCAAAGGACACTGTCACTAAGACAAAAAGGCAACCCACTGACTGGGAGAAGATCTTCACCAACCCTGCAACAGACAAAGGTCTGATCTCCAAAATATATAAAGAACTCAAGAAACTAGACTTTAAAATGCTAATTAACCCAATAAAAAAATGGGGCACTGAACTGAACAGAGAATTCTCAACAGAAGAAATTCAAATGGCCAAAAGACACTTAAGGTCATGCTCAACCTCCTTAGCGATAAGGGAAATGCAAATTAAAACAACTTTGAGATACCATCCTACACCTGTCAGAATGGCTAAAATCAAAAACACCAATGATAGCCTTTGCTGGAGAGGTTGTGCAGAAAGGGGCACCCTCATTCATTGCTGGTGGGAATGCAAACTTGTGCAACCACTTTGGAAATCAGTGTGGCGATTTCTCAGGAAATTTGGGATCAACCTACCCCAAGATCCAGTAATACCACTATTGGGAATATACCCAAGAGATGCCACATCAAATGACAAAAGTATCTGTTCAACTATGTTCATAGCAGCATTGTTTGTAATAGCCAAAACCTGGAAAAAACCTAGATGCCCTTCAATTGAGGAATGGATGAAGAAAGTGTGGAATATATACATATTAGAGTAGTACTCAGCGGTAAAAAACAATGACTTCTCGAATTTTGCATGCAAATGGATGGAAATAGAAAACACTATCCTGAGTGAGGTATCCCAGACCCAAAAAGAGGAACATGGGATGTACTAACTCATAATCGGTTTCTAGCCATAAATAAAGGACATTGAGCTTATAATTTGTGATCCTAGAGAAGCTAAATAAGACAGTGAACCCCAAGAAAATCATATAGTCATCTGCCTGGAGAGGGGAAGTAGACAAGATTGCAGGGCAATAACTGGGAACTTGCGGGTGAGGTGGCAAGGGGCAAAGGGGAAATGGGATGAGAAACATGAGAAGTGGAGGATGGGAGGAGCTCGGGGGATTGGGATGGTTGGGATATAGGAAAGGAGGATACGGGAGCAGCGAAGTATATATCCTAAATTAGGGACCCATCTTAGGGTTGGAAAGAAACTTGATTCTAGAGGGGTTCGCAGGTGTCCAGGGAGATGTCCCCAGCTGGTACCTTGGGCAACTGAGGAGAGAGAACCGGAAATGACCCTATCCTATACTGATAAATATCTTACATATCACCTTAGAACCTTCATCTGGCGATGGATCGAGGTAGAGACAGAGACTCAATTTGGAGCAACGGTCTGAGCTCTTAAGGTCCAAATGAGGAGCAGAAGGAGGGAGAACATGAGCAAGGAAATCAGGACCACGAGGGATGCACCCACCCACTGTGACAGTGGAACTGATTTATTGTGAGCCCACCAAGCCCAGCTGGTCTGGGACTGAATAAGCATGGGTTGAAACTGGACTCTCTGAGCATCGCGGACAATGAAGGCTGATGACAAGCCAAGGACAATGGCATTAGGTTTCGATCCTAATACATGAACTGGCTATGTGGGTGCTTAGCCTGTTTAGATGCTCACCTTCCTGGACATAGATAGAAGACCTTCGTCTTCCCGCAGGGCAGAGAATTTGGACTGCTCTCCAGTATCGAGAGGGAGGGGGAATGGTGTGGGGGGAGGAGAAGAGGAGTAGGGATAGGAGGAGGGGTGTGGGGGGAGGGGGCAATATTTGGGTGGAGGGAGGGAAATGGGAAACGGGGAGCAGGTGGAAATTTTAATTAAAAAAGAATAAAAAAAATTAAAAAAAAAGAAAAAAATAAAACTTGACAGAGATATCTTGATGCCTGGACAGTAAACCAAAGTTCTTCTGTAACATAGGGAAATCCTTCTTCAGCCTACAGGCCCATAGTATCTGGCAGACTTTTCCATGAAGCAGTGAATTTGAAAGGCTGTTTTGCCTCTATTGGCAGTTTGTCAGTCACTTTCTTCTCTGTCCTGCAGAATGTCTGGAACATTTCTTGAAGCAGGAACCCTGAAGGACTCAGGAGACATTTTTATGGTGTTGGTTTTCTTCTACTTTATGCAAGTTACAGGGATCAAACTCAGGTTGCCAGGCCTTGGTGGCAAAAACCTTTGCCTTTTGAGCCCTCTTATATTTTCACTGGAATAAGGAAATAGACTTCCTCCCTTATTCTGAAAAACCACAGAAAAGGCCTTTTTCTTTTAGTGGGGCATGAGAATGTTTGCAGTTGGAGTATGGAAGGATGTTTTGCACACATTTTCTCAGTTGTGTACCTTTACCACCATCTAGATGACTATATTGAAAGCAACCTCCACATTATGTCAGGATGTCCTCCAATAGGGGTGAATTTGGAATTAGGCACGGATTCCTTGGCAGGCAAAAGCTTGCAGCACAACGAAAAAGATGGAACCCAAAAGATAGGTAAAATTATTTACCAAATTACCACCAAACCTTTCATGCATTTCATCAAGTTTGAGAGTGACTTCCATATCTATGTCTATGATTTGAGGAAGATGTGTTAAAGTGAAATTCTCAAATTTTGGGGGTCTGACTTATCCTATTAGCCATCTCTTTCATTAGATCACTCACTTATCCAGTGAATGATTGAATTTATCCATTCCTCCATGTCTCTATCTTCTTCAATCCCTTCTTCCATTTCCCCATGTCTTGTGTCTACAGGTTGCCAAGATAAATCTACTATGTCTCTTCTGTTCTAGAAACTTTCATTTGTAAAGAACTTGCCCTCTCAGGGGTGGATTTTTGTGAGTTCTCTGTAGATGGAGACCATATGAGGAGGAACAGAGGAGCAACCATGACAACACTTGTGCAGTAGAGTTAGGCAGATTACAGATTGATGCCTGGCAAGCCTGTACAATGAGTCAGATTCCCATGAGCTCTGTCACTGTGATCTCACATAGATAACTCATTCAGTGTTCATGTCCAGGACATTGAGTTTTAAATTTGTCCTAATCTGGTAAAGAAACCAAGATGAGGAAAATAGAGGAGCCTGATGTAAGGCCAAAAAATGGGTCATTTGAAAAGGTAAGACTACATGCCTCCATGTGTGCTGCCACCCTTTTAGGAAATCCATCTTACCATAGATTAGCTATAGGCAACCCAAGTGTCCAGCACACTGCTAACCACAGGTTTGAACCTAACTGCCTTTGATTTCTGAAACAATTGCTGTCCTGTTAAGGTCTCATAACAACACAGCCATGTATGTAAGAATGCCCCCCCAGCACCTTAGAGCAATTTCAGGACACCAAAGAGGCAGCAAGTTATCTTTATTGGAAATACAATTGTTTCTGGAGGGACAAAAGGATGTACATTAAAAAAAATACGATTGGTGTACTCACTACGATTTTATGTGATATGGCAAACACAGGCTTCTGGTTCTGAATACTTGGTCCTCAGGAGGTTTTGTAGGTTGTGGAGACCCAGAACCTAGCTGGAGGAATTGCGGTCTGAAAGCTCAAGCCTTTATGTTTCAGGGCATCCTTTCACTGGTCCCCAATGTTTACTGATTTCATTAGAGAGTATGAGAGGCGTCCTACTCCTGCTGCCATGGCTTCTGCAACATGAACAGTAATAACCCCCTCCACACCCTGGTTGGTCTCATCACATCGAAAGGTTTAAGTCACAAACAATCTCCCACAGCAGTTTAGAATTATGATTCATAAAATGGTTATTTCATTTAAGGGGCAAACCTAACAGATTGCCATGCCAGAAAACAGCCCTCTGCAGGATGAGGAGAGGAGGCTAGTAGCTGGATGTGGAGATGGATGCAAGAGAGCAAGCTGAAGGCAGTTGCTACATTTTGAAAGAGAGAGACACCACACCCCAATGGCCTTTATCTCAGTTGCTATAGCCTGAAGGAGCAGAAAGAGCTCGTGCAACACATATATTTGGACATAGCAGCAAAATTTACCAGTATGTGACAAAAACCTATTTCAGTTTATTTTTTTCATGCTTTCAGGTACATGGCAGAGACAGGATCTGCTTCATTCATTTGTGTGACCAATGATTTCCCTTTAAGAAAAACCCACAAACGCTCCCAACAACATCATCAGCATTCAACAACATGTCCATGATTTCTTTGCTTTGCCTTTGATTGAGCGGTAAATCATGCTGCTAGTTAAGCTGTGCAAGCAATGTGAATTTCTCTGTAAATATATAGACAGAATTGACAGGTATCTTAAACATGTCAGGGGGTCATACTGCAATGGAGTGGGTTAATCATCACCATGTGACAGTGACATATTTAAGATCTCTCCTTTGTCATTAAATCTCAGAATTGTCAAGATGTTATGTTTTTGTGCAGACTTCTCAGGGTTTTCTCCCATTCATGGTTTCCATGGATGTTTGCTAGTTACACTGACATGTCTTTTGCCAGATTCTGTCAGTTTTTGCCATGCACTCTCAGCTCCACAACTTCTCCTGCCCTAAGATTCTAGTTCCAGGCATTTTAGACACTTGTGACTGTTGCACGGGTGTCTCATGTTCCGCCTAAATGATTTGGAATGTTATTTAGCCTGAGTTTTAACTTCCATCCCTGAGTTCATTGACTTTCCTTGACCATCTTTCTTGGGCCACTGAGCTGAACTACTAGGGGTTTGCCCCAGTTACTTCTCCATGCTGAGACAGCCTACACTCTCAGTACTACTGTGATAGTGTTTCTGTAAGCAAGTATTCTTCTCAAGATAAGAAGAAATTTAAATATTATAATCCATCTGCTGTTATTGTGTCTTAAACACACAAACACACCCACATAAGTTAATGCACACACACTGTTGATATCTCAACTTAGGGTGCCGTTCTGGGGTTAGTAAGAGGCTTCTTTCTAGAGGGGTTCCCAGAAAGCCATGGGGTGATACAAACAAGGACCTTGGGCAGGTGGGCTGTGGGTGCCTGCACTGTGTCATGTCCCTAGGCACTAAGGGCGCTTTGTCCCATAGTCAGACTGATGACTATCTTGAATATCACCATAGAACTGTTGTACGGAAAAGGATGGAGATAAAGACAGGGACCCACATCAGAAAACTAGACTGAGCTACCAAGCTAAAGTTGAAGAGCTGAAGGGGAGAGAATAAGAGCAAAGAACTAAGGAATACAAGGCCTTGGTCCACCCACTGGGACACTGTGTCTGAGCTAATGGGAGATCAACAAAACCAGCTATGCTGGGACTGACAGAGCATGGGATCAAAGTGGAAGCATTGAGTGTGGCTGACAATTGGGGCAGAAGGAGAAGCCAATGATAATGGCCCTGGGATTTGTCTGTACTGCACATACAGGCTTTAATCGATCATATACATGTAGATGCATACCTTCCTCAATCTGTATGGAGAGGGGGCAAGGGCTTCCCACAGGTCAAGGTACCCTGCCCTCTATTATGACTGGATTGGGAGTGGAGAGGATTGGTGGTTGCGTGAGTTGTTAGGGTGAGGAGGAAAGGAAGAGGAAATTTGAAATTTTTTATAATGAAGGAAGAAAAATTCAATACAAGATAACCAATGGAGAGATGGGATCTAAGAAAAAAAAACTTTCGTGTGATTTGTTGACTCAGACACCAAAGACTTTTTCAGAAAAATAAGATACAGGGATTGAGTTGCTTGGGCAAGAGTGTGACTTGAGTAATTGGGAAGATGAGTGGACGGTTATTTTGGGTCCCCTGGTGGCTGTATACAGCTTTTGAGGAGCTGAATGCTGGATGTTTCTGTGGGTAAATAGGGAAGTAACAAGCTTGTGAGGGGATTTCTGACATAAGTAGAGCCTTGGTGATGTCACAAAGCCTTGATTCGTTGGGTAGCAACTCTGTTCCACTCAAAGCACTAGACTTCCATGATGGTGGGTTTATTATCCTCACAGTGCCTGAGGAGGACAGTTCAGCTCCTGATCTCCACAACTGTACAACAGGCTTTTTGCACCTGAACATTTCCGGAAGATGGAATCTGGAGAAGTAGGACATTTTCTTTTGGTAAATATGTTTCCAAAGCAAATAAGACCTCTGTAGTACAAAAAAAGTTTTCCTTCAACTGTCCTGCAGGTCCACCATTTCTGTTGTTACCAGCTCCTATATTTGATAGCTGTGTGGATGGTGAATGCCAGCTATTCTTCCCACTTTATCTTTGCTAACAATATCAAATTCATCAATCCACTAAAATGGCAAAGCTCCTCTTTGTCCATAGGTGTATTAAAAGATACTAATTATTTCTCAATGGCTGCTGTTGCCCAGAATAATGAGTCTTTCCGGTTGAAGTGGGTCTCACAGTACTCACTTCCACAATGAAGACACAGAATGGCTTTATGTAATATACCTGGGTCTGGATCAGGAGACCCAATACAGAGAGCCAGTGGACTGGAGTGCCATGACCTTGGGCAGGCTATCTTGGATTGAGCCCCCTACCTATTAGCTTGATGTCAAAGGAAACATGTGGATGTCCTTATAATTCTTTGTTATCTGTTCAGATTTTTCTTACTCGTTTCAGGGATAGGCATACCTTCTCTTCTCATTGACTTAGTCAGTCAGAAAGTAGGTTTCTCAGCAGACGTCATTTGCCTTTGGGCAGCAGGAATGTGTCTCTGAGATTGCTATACTGAGCTGTAGAGAAAAATATGCAAATTGTCATATTTATTTCTTAAGAGAAAATTACAGTTAGGTATGCAAACCTGTTGATCAATATCTTTGTCTCCTGCACCACAGTTCTTCCAGAAAAGAGCCTTGACCTCATAGCCTCCCCTTGTTATCCTTGCAGGCACTCATGGTTGAGGCCACAACTTTGTTTCTGAATTAAACAGAAGGAAAGGTCTTTCAACCTAGAGAGTGGGCAGCTATGAAGCCCAAGCACAGAAAGATAGCCAAGAAACAGCGGACCAGGAGGCCAGTGGCCTATCACAGTAAGTCTACAGCCAAGATGAAGATGCCTCTTAGTATGAGAATCATGCCACCTGTCCAAAAGAGGAATGGGTCATCTCTCCAGAAGCCAAAACTGAGTAGGCCTTTTGAGGCCCTGGAGAATATTGTCGGCCGCAGAATTTCTCACGGCTGGAAGGAAGCCAATGAAACAGTCACCCAGTGGAAGGCCATCATTCTAGATCAACTGCCAACAAATCCCTCTCTCTATTTGTTGAAGTATGATGGGATAGATTGAGTCTATGGATTGAAGCTTCACAGTGATGAAAGGATTTTAAACCTTAAGTTCCTGCCTAACAACGTACCATTTCCTCAGGAGACAGACACTCATCTCTTAAACTCCATAGTTGGCAGAGCAGTGAAACATACATTTGAGGGCACAAATGGCTCTAAGGATGACTGGAAGGGGATGGTCCTAGAGGAGGTGCCAATCATGAAATCCTGGTTCTATATTACCTACAAGAAAGATCCGGTCTTGTACGTTTACCACCTCCTGGTTGACTACCTTGAAGGCAACCTCCACATCATGCCAGGCTCTATGGAGGAGTGGACTGGGGTGGTCCAAGATGAGGTGCAGACCATGAAGACCTGTTTCTACATTACCGACAAGAAATATCCAGTTGTGTACCTTTACCACCATTAGATGACTACATTGAAAGCAACCTCCACATTATGCCAGGATGTCCTCCCATAGGGGTGAATTTGGAATTAGGCAGGGATTCCTTGGCAGGCAAAAGCGTGCAGCACAACGAAAAAGATGGAACCCAAAAGATAGGTAAAATTATTTACCAAGTTCCCACGAAACCTTCCGTGCATTTCATCAAGTTTGATAATGACTTCCATATCTATGTCTATGATTTGATGAAGATCTGTTAAAGTGAAATTCACAAATTTTGGGGGTGAGACTTAAAACTGTGTTTGGGGAACTCTTTTTTTCAGAAATACCTCAGGTCTTTTATTAATCCTGGTATCTTTCCCAATGGAATTTTTTTTTGCTCTAAAAATAAAATTTCTGAAGGTGTTATTTTGTTTGGTGAATGATGGAGTTTCTGGTGGAAGGGACATCACAGAAAGACAGGCCTCAAAGCAAAACAGGACTTATGGTCTTTCCACTTGGAGAGGGAATGACGAAAGGAGATGCAGTGTGTGGAAGAGGACAAGATGGCTGTTTAGGAAACAGAGGAGAGTGGCCAAAAAGATGTAGGATCTCAGAGAGGGATAATGCGTGAGGGAGAAACATGTCATATGGAAAGATGTGACATCGAGGTGTTGGGACTTAAGAGGATAGAGAGTGATCATGAAGGGTCACAAATGTGTACTCAGAAGCAAAGAAAATTGGGTTTCATTTGATTAATGGTTTAATTCATACTATCTGGAAGTCACTGGGTATATTAACTCCACTGGAGCATGTTGAGTGACCCGGATCCTCCTGCCTAAAGAAAAGTGTCTCCTCTCAGTGGCTCTTCTGCAATGGGGTGGACCTCAGGCTACCTACTTACTTTTGCCAGGCTTGATCTGCTACCTATTTTGTCATGCCTGGATTCTTTTGTCTTGCACTCTCACAGGTCTTATGCATGCCATTCAACCCCTGTGAGTTCATTTAAACAATTGGCCTGCCTTAACTGTAAAACACTGTTCCCTTGTCATTGATCATGTTCTGTGGGATTTGGGCTATAAAACTCATAAACAGACTCACCCGCACCTAGGCTAAACTAGTAGTACATTGAATCACATTGGTGTGTGACATGCACAGATATGATGAATGCACCGAGCTCCATAAAATCAGTTACCTAGGGAATCAGTGATGTTAAGTGAAGTGTGGCAAAGACCCCACAAACCCATCAGACCCGAGGATACCAGTATGATATTGATGCCTGACTCCCATCATGCAAGGATCCTGACATCTTTAACAGGGCAGTTTTGGTTCCTTCATCTTCAAAAACTTGGTTAGTAAGGTTGTAGGTGTCAAACTGCCATTCAGGGCCCAGCATGTAGGTCACCTGTGCCAGGTCAGGTGATTTGGCTACAATGTGGGTGAAAACTTGTACCAGGGCATGCTGGTACCCTCGCCCCTTCTTCTCCTCAACATCATCATCACTCTCCTGGGTGGGCCTAGAGCACAAAGAAGGCAAAATGGACTAAGCTTCCTCCTTAGTGGATAACCTTATCTACCCTCAATTTGGACTGACTTTCAGAGGGCATGCAGCACATTTTATCCTATTAGCCATCTCTTTCGTTGGATCACTCACTTATCCAGTGAATGATTGAATTTATCCATTCCTCCATGTCTATATCTTCTTCAATCCCTTCTTCCATTTCCCCATGTCTTGTGTCTACAGGTTGCCAAGATAAATCTACTATGTCTCTTCTGTTCTAGAAACTTTCATTTGTAAAGAACTTGCCCTCTCAGGGGTGGATTTTTGTGAGTTCTCTGTAGATGGAGACCATATGAGGAGGAACAAAGGAGCAACCATGACAACACTTGTGCAGTAGAGTTAGGCAGATTACAGATTGATGCCTGGCAAGCCTGTACAATGAGTCAGATTCCCATGAGCTCTGTCACTGTGATCTCACATAGATAACTCATTCAGTGTTCATGTCCAGGACATTGAGTTTTAAATTTGTCCTAATCTGGTAAAGAAACCAAGATGAGGAAAATAGAGGAGCCTGATGTAAGGCCACAAAATGGGTCATTTGAAAAGTAAGACTACATGCCTCCATGTGTGCTGCTACCCTTCTTAGGAAATCCATCTTTCCATAGATTAACTATAGGCAACCCAAGTGTCCAGCACACTGCTAACCACAGGTTTGAACCTAACTGCCTTTGATTTCTGAAACAAATGCTGTCCCATTAAGGTCTCATAACAACACAGCAAGGTATGTAAGAATGCCCCACCATCACCTTAGAGCAATTTCAGGACACCAAAGAGGCAGCAAGTTATCTTTATTGGAAATACAAATGTTTCTGGGGGACAAAAGGATGTACATTTAAAAAAAAAAGGATTGGAGTACTCACTACGAATTTATGTGATATGGCAAACACAGGCTTCTGGTTCTGAATACTTGGTCCTCTGGAGGTTTTGTAGGTTGTGGTGACCCAGAACCTAGCTGGAGGAATTGCGGTCTGAAAGCTCAAGCCTTGATGTTTCAGGGCATCCTTTCACTGGTCCCCAATGTTTACTGATTTCCTTACAGAGAATGAGAGGCCTCCTACTCCTGCTGCAATGGCTTCTGCAACATGAACAGTGAGAACCCCCTTCACACCCTGGTTGCTCTCATCACATAGGAAGGTGTAAGTCACAAACAACCTCCCACACCAGTTTAGAATTATGATTCATAAAATGGTTATTTCTTTTAAGGGGCAAACCTTACAGATTGCCATGCCAGACAACAGCCCTCTGCAGGATGAGGAGAGGAGCCTAGTAGCTGGATGTGGAGATGGATGCAAGAGAGCAAGCTGAAGGCAGTTGCTCCATTTTGAAAGAGAGAGACACCACACCCCAATGGCCTTTATCTCAGTTGCTATAGTCTGAAGGAGCAGAAAGAGCTCGTGCAACACATATATTTGGACATAGCAGCAAAATTTACCAGTATGTGACAAAAACCTATTTTAGTTTATTTTTTTCATGCTTTCAGGTACATGGCAGAGACAGGATCTGCTTCATGCATTTGTGTGACCAATGATTTCCCTTTAAGAAAAAACCCACAAATGCTCCCAACAACATCATCAGCATTCAGCAACATGTCCATGATTTCTTTGCTTTGCCTTGATTGAGCGGTAAATCATGCTGCTAGTTAATCTGTGCAAGCAATGTGAATTTTTCTGTAAATATATAGACAGAATTGACAGGTATCTTAAACATGTCAGGGGGTCACACTGCAATGGAGTGGGTTAATCATCACCATGTGACAGTGACATATTTAAAACCTCTCCTTTGTCTTTAAATCTCAGAATTTTCAAGATGTTATGTTTTTGTGCAGACTTCTCAGGGTTTTCTCCCATTCATGGTTTCCATGGATGTTTGCTAGTTACACTTACATGTCTTTTGCCAAATTCTGTCAGTTTTTGCCATGCACTCTCAGCTCCACAACTTCTCCTGCCCTAAGATTCTAGTTCCAGGCATTTTAGACACTTGTGACTGTTGCATGAGTGTCTCATGTTTCGCCTAAATGATTTGGAATGTTATTTAGCCTGAGTTTTAACTTCCATCCCTGCGTTCATTGACTTTCCTTGACCATCTTTCTTGGGCCACTGAGCTGAACTACTAGGGGTTTGCTCCAGTTACTTCTCCATGCTGAGACAGCCTACACTCTCAGTACTACTGTGATAGTGTTTCTGTAGCAAATATTCTTCTCAAGATAAGAAGAAATTTCAATATTATAATCCATCTGCTGTTATTGTGTCTTAAACACACAAACACACCCCCATAAGTTAATGCACACACACTGTTGATATCTCAACTTAGGGTGCCGTTCTGGGGTTAGTAAGAGGCTTCTCTCTAAAGGGGTTCCCAGAAAGCCATGGGGTGACACCAACAAGGACTTTGGGCAGGTGAGCTGTGGGTGCCTGCACTGTGCCATATCCCTAGGCACTACGGGTGCTTTGTCCCATAATCAGACTGATGACTATCTTGAATATCACCATAGAACTGTTGTACGGAAAAGGATGGAGATAAAGACAGGGACCCACATCAGAAAACTAGACTGAGCTACCAAGCTCCAGTTGAAGAGCTGAAGGGGAGAGAATAAGAGCAAAGAACTAAGGAATACAAGGGCTTGGTCCACCCACTGAGACACTGTGTCTGAGCTAATGGGAGATCAACAAAACCAGCTATGCTGGGACTGACAGAGCATGGGATCAAAGTGGAAGCATTGAATGTGGCTGATAATTGGGGCAGAAAGAGAACCCAATGATAATAGCACTGGGATTTGTCTGTACTGGACATACAGGCTTTAATCGTTCATATTATATGTAGATGCATACCTTCCTCAATCTGGATGGAGGGGGGGCAAGGGCTTCCCACAGGTCAAGGTACCCTGCCCTCTATTAGGACTGGATTGGGAGTGGAGAGGATTTGTGGTTGCGTGAGTAGTTAGGGGGAGGAGGAAAGGAAGAGGAAAGTTGAAATTTATTATTTATGAAGGAAGAAAAAATCAATACAAGGTAAACAATGGAGAGATGGGATCTAAGAAAAAAAAACTTTCATGTGATTTGTTGACTCAGACACCAAAGTCTTTTTCAGAAAAATAAGATACAGGGATTGAGTTGCTTGGGCAAGAGTGTGACTTGAGTAATTGGGAAGATGAGTGGACGCTTATTTTGGGTTCCCTCGTGTCTGTATACAGCTTTTGAGGAGCTGAATGCTGGATGTTTCTGTGGGTAAATAGGAAAGTAACAAGCTCGTGAGGGGATTTCTGACATAAGTAGAGCCTTGGTGATGTCACAAAGCCTTGATTCGTTTGGTAGCAACTCTGTTCCACTCAAAGCACTAGTCTTCCATGATGGTGGGTTTATTATCCTCACAGTGCCTGAGGAGGACAGTTCAGCTCCTGATCTCCACAACTGTTCAACACGCTTTTTGCACCTGAACATTTCCGGAAGATGGAATCTGGAGAGGTAGGACATTTTCTTTTGGTAAATATGTTTCCAAAGCAACTAAGACCTCTGTCGTACAAAAAAGTTTTCCTTCAAATGTCCTGCGGGTCCACCATTTCTGTTGTTACCAGCTCCTATATTTGATAGCTGTGTGGATGGTGAATGCCAGCTATTCTTCCCACTTTATCTTTGCTAACAATATCAAATTCATCAATCCACTAAAATGGCAAAGCTCCTCTTTGTCCATAGGTGTTTTAAAAGATACTAATTATTTCTCAATGGCTGCTGTTGCCCAGAATAATGAGTCTTTCAGGTTGAAGTGGGTCTCACAGTACTCACTTCCACAATGAAGACACAGAATAGCTTTAAGTAATATACCTGGGTCTGGATCAGGAGACCCAATACAGAGAGCCAGTGGACTGGAGTGCCATGACCTTGACGTGTGGATGTCCTTCGAATTATTTGTTATCTGTTAAGATTTTTCTTACTCGTTTTGGGGATAGGCATACCTTCTCCTCTCATTGACTTAGTCAGTCAGAAAGTAGGTTTCTCAGCTGAGGTCATTTGCCTTTGGGCAGCAGGAATGTGTCTCTGAGATTGCTATACTGAGCTGTAGAGAAAAATATGCAAATTGTCCTATTTATTTCTTTTTATTTCTTTTTTTTTATTAATTAATTAATTTAATTATTAAAGATTTCTGCCTCTTCCCCGCCACCACCTCCCGTTCTCTCCCCCTCCCCCAATCAAGTCTTCCTTCCTCCTCAGCCCAAAGAGCAAGCAGGTTTCTCTGCCCTGTGGGAGGTCCAAGGACCACCCACCTCCATCCAGGTCTATTAAGGTGAGCATCCAAACTACCTGGGCTCCCACAAAGCCATTACATGCAATAGGATCAAGAACCCATTGCCATTGTTCTTCAGTTCTCAGTAGTCCTCATTGTCCATTATGTTCAGCGAGACCGGTTTTGTCCCATGCTTTTTCAGTCCCCGGCCAGCTGGCCTTGGTGAGTTCCCGATAGATCATTCCCATTGCCTCAGTGTGTGGGTGCACCCCTCGCCATCCTGAGTTCCTTGCTCGTGCTCACTCTCCTTCTGCTCCTCCTTTGGATCTTGAGACTTCAGTCCAGTGCTCCAATGTTGGTCTCTGTCTCTGTCTTCTTTCATCGCCTGATGAAGGTTAATATTCAGGGGGATGCTTATATGTTTTTCTTTGGGTTCACCTTCTTATTTAGCTTCTCTAGAGTCACGAATTATAGTCTCAATGTCCTTTATTTATGGCTAGAAACCAAATATGAGTGAGTACATCCCATGTTCCTCTTTTTGGGTCTGGCTTACCTCACTCAGGATAGTGTTTTCAATTTCTGTCCATTTGTATGCAAAATTCAAGAAGTCATTGTTTTTTACTGCTGAGTAGTACTCTAATATGTATATATTCCATACTTTCTTCATCCATTCTTCCATTGAAGGACATCTAGGTTGTTTCCAGGTTCTGGCAATTACAAACAATGCTGCTATGAACATAGTTGAGCATATACTTTTGTTGTATGTTTGGGCATCTCTTGGGTATATTCCCAATAGTGGTATTGCTGGGTCAAGAGGTAGGTTGAACCCGAATTTCCTGAGAAACCGCCACACTGCTTTCCAAAGTGGTTGCACAAGTTTGCATTCCCACCAGCAATGGATGAGAGTGCCCCTTTCTCCACAACCTCTCCAGCAGAGGCTATCATTGGTGTTTTTGATTTTAGCCATTCTGACCGGTGTAAGATGGTATCTTAATGTTGTCTTGATTCGCATTTCCCTGATTGCTAAGGAAGTTGAGCATGATCTTAAGTGACTTTTGGCCATTTGAACTTCTTCTGTTGAAAAGTCTCTGTTCAGCTCAGTGCCCCATTTTATAATTGGATTGATTAACCTTTTACGGTCTAATTTCTTGAGTAGTTTGTATAATTTGGATATCAGACCTTTGTCAGTTGCGGGGTTGGTGAAGATCTTCTCCCAGTCAGTGGGTTGCCTTTCTGTCTTAGTGACAGTGTCCTTTGCTTTACAGAAGCTTCTCAGTGTCAGGAGGTCCCATTTATTCAATGATGTCCTTAGTGTTTGTGCTGCTGGGGTTGTACGTAGGAAGTGTTCTCCTGTGCCCATGTGTTGTAGAGTACTTCCCACTTTCTCTTTTATCAGATTCAGTGTGTTTGGACTGATATTGAGGTCTTTAATCCATTTGGACTTGAGTTTTGTGCATGGTGATATATATGGATCTATTTTCATTCTTCTACAGATTGACTTCCAGTTTTGCCAGCACAATTTGTTGAAGATGCTCTCTTTTTTCCATTGTTTACTTTTAGCTCCTTTATCGAAAATCAGGTGTTCATAGGTTTGTGGGCTAAAGTCAGGGTCTTCTATTCTATTCCATTGGTCGACTTCTCTGTTTTTATGCCAGTACCAAGCCGTTTTCAGTACTGTAGCTCTGTAATAGAGTTTGAACTCAGGGATGGTAATGCCTCCAGACAATCCTTTATGGTATAAGATTGTTTTGGCTATCCTGGGTTTTTTTTTTCCATATAAAGTTGATTATTGTCTTCTCCAGATCTGTGAAGAATTTTGATGGGATTTTGATGGGGATTGCATTGAATCTATAGATTGCTTTTGGTAGAATTGCCATTTTTACTATGTTGATCCTCCCAATACAAGAGCAAGGGAGGTCCTTCCATTTTCTGGTGTCCTCTTCAATTTCTTTCTTCAAAGACTTAAAGTTCTTGTCAAATAGATCTTTCACTTCCTTGGTCAGAGTTACCCCAAGGTATTTTATGCTATTTGTGGCTATCGTGAAAGGTGATGCTTCTCTGATTTCCCTCTCTGCTTCCTTATCCTTAGTGTATAGGAAGGCAACTGATTTTTTGGAGTTGATCTTGTATCCTGCCACATTACCAAAGGTGTTTATCAGCTGTAGGAGTTCTTTGGTAGAGTTTTTGGGGTCGGTTATGTATACTATCATATCATCTGCAAATAATGAAAGCTTAACTTCTTCCTTTCCAATACCGATCCCCTTGATCCCCTTATGTTGTCTTATTGCTATTGCTAGAATTTCAAGCACTATATTGAAGAGATATGGAGAGAGTGGACATCCTTGTCGTGTTCATGATTTTAGTGGGATGGCTTTGAGTTTTTCTCCATTTAATTTAATGTTAGCTGTCGGCTTGCTGTAAATAGCTTTTATTATATTTAGGTATGCCCCTTGTATCCCTAATCTCTCCAAGACCTTTATCATAAAGGAGTGTTGAATTTTGTCGAATGCTTTTTCAGCATCTAATGAAATGATCATATGTTTTTTTTCTTTCAGTTTATTTATATGGTTGATTACATTGATAGATTTGCGTATGTTGAACCAGCCCTGCATCTCTGGAATGAAGCCTACTTGATCATAATGGATAACTTTTCTAATGTGTTCTTGGATTCGGTTTGCCAGTATTTTATTGAGAATTTTTGCGTCGATGTTCATGAGTGAGATAGGCCTGTAATTCTCTTTCTTGGTTGGGTCTTTGTGTGGTTTTGGTATCAGGGTAACTGTAGCTTCATAAAAGGAATTTGGCAATGACTCTTCTGTTTCTATATTGTGAAATACATTAAGAAGTATAGGTATTACCTCTTCTTGGAAGTTCTGGTAGAATTCTGCATTGAAACCATCTGGCCCTGGGCTTTTTTTGGAAAGGAGATTTTGATAACTGTTTCTAATTCTTCGCGACTAACAGTTCTATTTAGATCATTCACCTGGTCTTGGTTTAGGTTTGGTATATGGTACTTATCTAAAAAAGTGTCCATTTCTTTTGCATTTTCCAGTTTTGTGGCATACAGGCTTTTGTAGTAAGATCTAATGATTCTCTGAATTTCCTCTGTGTCTGTGGTTATGTCCCTCTTTTCATTTCTGATCTTATTTATTTGCGTGTTCTCTCTCTGTCATTTAATTAGTTTGGATAGGGGTTTGTCAATCTTGTTGATTTTCCCCAAGAACCAACTTTTTGTTTCATTGATTCTTTGGACTGTTTTCTGTGTTTCTATTTTGTTGATTTCTGCCCTCAGTTTGATTATTTCTAGTCTTCTACTCCTCCTGGGCACGTCTGCTTCTTTTATTTCTAGAACTTTCAGGTGTGCTGTTAATTCCCCAATGTATGCTTTCTCCGTTTTCTTTAAGTGGGCACTTAGTGCTATGAACTTTCCTCTTAGCACTGCTTTCATCGTGTCCCATAGGTTTGAGTATGTTGTCTCTTTGTTTTCATTAAATTCAAGGAAGACTTTAATTTCTTTCTTAATTTCTTCCTTGACCCAGGTGTGGTTCAGTAGTTGACTGTTCAGTTTCCATGAGTTTGTCAGCTTTCTGGGGGTAGCTTTGTTGGTGGCTTCTAACTTTAATCCGTGGTGATCTGATAAGACGCAGGTGGACACTGATATTTTTTTGTATCTGTGGAGGTTTCCTTTGTTTCCAAGTATGTGGTCAATTTTCGAGAAGGTTCCATGAGCTGCAGAGAAGAAGGTGTATTCTTTCCTATTTGGGTGGAGTGTTCTATAGATGTCTGTTAAGTCCATTTGATTCATTACCTCCAACAATTCTCTTAATTCTCTATTAGTTTTTTGTCTGATTGACCTGTCCATTGGTGAGAGAGGTGTGTTGAAGTCTCCTACTACTAGTGTGTGTGTGATTTGATGTCTGCCTTGAGTTTTAGCAATATTTCTTTTACATAAGTGTGTGCTTTTATATTAGGGGCATAGATATTCAGGATTGAGACTTCATCCTGCTGAATCGTTCCTGTTATGAGTATAAAGTGTCCCTGTCGATCTCTTCTGATTGATTTTAGTTTGAAGTCAGTTTTGTTAGAAATTAGTATGGCCACACCTGCTTTTTTCTTAGGACCATTTGCTTGAAAAACCTTTTCCCAACCCTTTACTCTGAGTAGATGCCTGTCTTTGTGGTTGAGATGAGTTTCTTGCAAACAGCAGACTGTTGGATCCTGTTTTCGTATCCAATCTCTTAGCCTGTGCCTTTTTATTGGTGAATTGAGACCATTAATATTAAGTGATATTAATGACCAGTGGTTGTTAACTCCGGTTATTCTTACTGCTTTTGGTAGAAGAGTTTGTGTGTCTCCCTTCTTTGAGTTGTGCTGTTGAAGGGTCGCTAGATGCCTGGGTTATTGTAGGCAGTGTTGGCAATCTTGGATTCCTTGGGTTGTGATTTTCCTTCTATTACTTTCTGTAGGGCTGGATTTGTGGCAACGTATTGTTTAAATTTGTTCTTATCCTGGAATGTCTTTTTTCTCCATTGATAGTGAACGATAGCTTGGCTGGGTATAGTAGTTTGGGTTTGCATCCATGGTCTCTTAGTTTCTGTAGTACCTCTATCCAGGACCTTCTGGCTTTCATGGTTTCCATAGAGAAGTCAGGTGTAAGTCTGATCGGTTTACCTTTATAAGTTACTTGGCCTTTTTCCTTTGCAGCTCTTAATATTCTTTCTTTAATCTGTATATTTTGTGTTTTGATTATTATATGGCGAGGGGACGTTTTTTTTTGATCCAGTCTGTTTGGTGTTCTGTATGCTTCTTGAATATTCAAAGGAATATCTTTATGTTGGGGAAGTTTTCTTCCATAATTTTGTTAAAAATGTTTTCTGGACCTTTGAGCTGTGCCTCTTCTCCTTCTTCTATCCCTATTATTCTTAGGTTTGGTCTTTTTATTGTGTCCCATATTTCCTGAATGTTTTGTGATGAGAATTTGTTGGTTTTGGTATTTTCTTTGATCAGTCCGTTTATTTTCTCTATGTTGTCTTCAGAATCTGAGATTCTTTCTTCTATCTCTTGTATTCTATTGATTATGCTTGTTTCTGTAGTCTCTGCTCGTTGACCTATATTTGCCATATCCAGCTGGTCCTCAGTTTGTGTTTTCTTCCTTGCTTCCATTTCACTTTTCAATTCTTGGACTGTTTCCATTACCTGTTTGATCATTTTTTCTTGGCTTCCCAGGGTATCATTTACGTATTTACTCATTTCTTCAAACTTTTTGTTATACTTCTCATCCATTTCTATGAGGGCGTTTTTTACATGTTGTTTAAGGGACTCTATTGCTTTCAAAAAGTCAGTTTTTACCTCTTCTCCTGTGATAGGGTGTTCAAGTCCTTGTGCTGTAATATCATTGGGTTCTGGTGTTTTCATGTTGTTTTTCAGATTGTTGGGTGAATTCTTGCCTTGGCGTCTGCCCATCTCCTCTTACCTATGCTATCTATTGGGTTTGATTTAATTGTAGCCGTGGAATCTGTTCTCAGTGCAGGCTTCACTGTTTCTTGCCCGCACTATCCTGTATCCAGTGCCTCCGCCGCCCGGGCCTGCCTGCCGGTGCCTCCGCCGCCCGGAACTGTCTGTGCGCCGGTGTTTCCGCCGCCTAGGCCTGCCTGCCGGTGCCTCCGCCACCTGGGCCTGCCTGCGCGCCGGTGCTTCCGCCGCCTAGGCCTGCCTGCCGGGCCTGACTGTCGGTGCCTCCACCACCCGGGCCTGCCTGCACGCCGGTGCCTCTGCCGCCCAAACTTGCCTGCGTGCGGGTGCCTCCGCCGCCCGGGCCTGTCTGTGTGCCGGTGCTTCCGCTGCCTAGCCCTGCCTGCTGGGCCTGACTGCCGGTGCCTCCGCCACCCGGGCCTGCCTGCATGCCGGTGCCTCTGCCGCCAGGACTTGCCTGCGTGCTGGTGCGTCCGCTGTCCGGGACTGCCTGCGCGCCGTTGCTTCCGCCGCCTAGGCCTGCCTGCCGGTGCCTCCGCCGGCCGGAACTGTCTGTGCACCGGTGCTTCCGCCGCCTAGGCCTGCCTGCCGGTGCCTCCGCCACCTGGGCCTGCCTGCGCTCCGGTGCTTCCGACGCCTAGGCCTGCCTGCCGGGCCTGACTGTCAGTGCCTCCACCACCCGGGCCTGCCTGCACGACGGTGCCTCTGCCGCCATGACTTGCCTGCGTGCTGGTGCCTCCGCCGCCCGGGCCTGCCTGCGCGCCGGTGCTTCCGCCGCCTAGCTCCTATTTATTTCAAAGAGAAAATTACAGTTAGGTATGCAAACCTGTTGATCAATATTTTTGTCTCCTGCACCACAGTTCTTCCAGAAAAGAGCCTTGACCTCATAGCCTCCCCTTGTTATCCTTGCAGGCACTCATGGTTGAGGCCACGACTTTGTTTCTGAATTAAACAGAAGGAAAGTTCTTTCAACCTAGAGAGTGGGCAGCTATGAATCCCAAGCACAGAAAGATAGCCAAGAAACAGCGGACCAGGAGGTCAGTGGCCTATCTCAGTAAGTCTACAGCCATGATGAAGATGCCTCTTAGTATGAGATGCATGCCACCTGTCCAGAAGAGGAATGGGTCATCTCTCCAGAAGCCAAAACTGAGTAGGCCTTTTGGGGCCCTGGAAAATATTGTCGGCCACAGAATTTCTCACTGCTGGAAGGAAGCCAATGAACCAGTCACCCAGTAGAAAGCCATCATTCTAGATCAACTGCCAACAAATCCATCGCTCTATTTGTTGAAGTATGATGGGATAGATTGTGTCTATGGATTGGAACTTCACAGTGATGAAAGGATTTTAAACCTTAAGTTCCTGCCTAACAACGTACCATCTCCTCAGGATACAGACACTCATCTCTCAAACACCATAGTTGACAGAGCAGTGAAACATACATTTGAGGGCACAAATGGCTCTAAGGATGACTGGAAGGGGATGGTCCTAGAGGAGGTGCCAATCATGAAGACCTGGTTCTATATTACCTACAAGAAAGATCCAGTCTTGTACGTTTACCACCTCCTGGTTGACTAACTTGAAGGCAACCTCCACATCATGCCAGGCTCTATGGAGGAGTGGACTGGGGTGGTCCAAGATGAGGTGCAGATCATGAAGACCTGTTTCTACATTACCTACAAGAAAGATCCAGTTGTGTACCTTTACCACCATCTAGATGACTACATTGAAAACAACCTCCACATTATGCCTGGATGTCCTCCCATAGGGGTGAATTTGGAATTAGGCAGGGATTCCTTGGCAGGCAAAAGCGTGCAGCACAACGAAAAAGATGGAACCCAAAAGATAGGTAAAATTATTTACCAAGTTCCCACGAAACCTTCCGTGCATTTCATCAAGTTTGATAATGACTTCCATATCTATGTCTATGATTTGATGAAGATCTGTTAAAGAGAAATTCACAAATTTTGGGGGTGAGACTTAAAACTGTGTTTGGGGAACTCTTTTTTTCAAAAATACCTCAGGTCTTCTATTAATCCTGGTATCTTTCCCAATGGAATTTTTTATTGCTCTAAAAATAAAATTTGTGAAGATGGTATGTTGTTTGGTCAATGATGGAGTTTCTGGTGGATGGGACATTACAGAAAGACAGGCCTCAAAACAAAACAGGACTTATGGTCTTTTCCACTTGGAGAGGGAATGACGAAAGGAGATGCAGTGTGTGGAAGAGGACAAGATGGCTGTTTAGGAAACAGAGGAGAGTGGCCAAAAAGATGTATGATCTCAGAGAGGGATAATGCGTGAGGGAAAAACATGTCATACGGAAAGATGTGACATCGAGGTGTTGGGACTTAAGAGGATAGACAGTGATCATGAATGGTCACAAATGTGTACTCAGAAGCAAAGAAAATTAGGTTTCATTTGATTAATGGTTAAATTCATACCATCTGGAAGTCACTGGGTATATTAACTCCACTGGAGCATGTTGAGTGACCCGGATCCTCCTGCCTAAAGAAAAGTGTCTCCTCTCAGTGGCTCTTCTGCAATGGGGTGGACCTCAGGCTACCTACTTACTTTTGCCAGGCTTCTATCAACTACCTATTTTGTCATGCCTGGATTCTTTCTGTCTTGCACTCTCACAGGTCTTATGCATGCCATTCAACCCCTGTGAGTTGATTTAAACAATTGGCCTGCCTTAACTGTAAAACACTGTTCCCTTGTCATTGATCATGTTCTGTGGGATTTGGGCTATAAAACTCACAAACCGACTCACGGGCACCCAGGCTAAACTAGTAGTACATTGAATCACATTGGTGTGTGACATACACAGATATGATGAATGCACCGAGCTCCATAAAATCAGTTACCTAGGGAATCAGTGATGTTAGGTGATGTGTGTCAAAGACCGCACAAACCAATCAGACCCGAGAACACCAGTATGATATTGATGCCTGACTCCCATCATGCAAGGATCCTGACATCTTTAACAGGGCAGTTTTGGTTCCTTCATCTTAAAAAACTTGGTTAGTAAGGTTGTAGGTGTCAAACTGCCATTCAGAGCCCAGCATGTAGGTCACCTGTGCCAAGTCAGGTGATTTGGCTACAATGTGGGTGAAAACTTGTACCAGGGCATGCTGGTACCCTCGCCCCTTCTTCTCCTCAACATCATAATTGCTCTCCTGGGTGGGTCTAGAGCACAAAGAAGGCAAAATGGACTAAGCTTCCTCCTTAGTGGATAACCTTATCTACCCTCAATTTGGACTGACTTTCAGAGGGCATGCAGCACATTTTATCCTATTAGCCATCTCTTTCATTGGATCACTCACTTATCCAATGAATGATTGAATTTATCCATTCCTCCATGTCTCTATCTTCTTCAATCCCTTCTTCCATTTCCCCATGTCTTGTGTCTACAGGTTGCCCAGATAAATCTACTATGTCTCTTCTGTTCTAGAAACTTTCATTTGTAAAGAACTTGCCCTCTCAGGGTTGGATTTTTCTGAGTTCTCTGTAGATGGAGACCATATGAGGAGGAACAGAGGAGCTTCCGTGACAACACTTGCGCAGTAGAGTTAGGCAGATTACAGATTGATGCCTGGCAAGCCTGTACAATGAGTCAGATTCCCATGAGCTCTGTCACTGTGATCTCACATAGATAACTCATTCAGTGTTCACGTCCAGGACAATGAGTTTTAATTTTTGTCCTAATCTGGTAAAGAAACCAAGATGAGGAGAATAGAGGAGCCTGATGTAAGGTCACAAAATGGGTCATTTGAAAAGGTAAGACTACATGCCTCCATGTGTGCTGCTACCCTTCTTAGGAAATCCATCTTTCCATAGATTAGCTATAGCCAACCCGTGTCCAGCACACTGCTAACCACAGGTTTTAACCTAACTGCCTTTGATTTCTGAAACAATTGCTGTCCCGTTAAGGTCTCATAACAACACAGCAAGGTATGTAAGAATGCCCCACCATCACCTTAGAGCAATTTCAGGATACCAAAGAGGCAGCAAGTTATCTTTATTGGAAATACAAATGTTTCTGGAGGGACAAAAGGATGTACATTAAAAAAAAAAAATGATTGGTGTACTCACTACGATTTTATGTGATATGGCCCACACAGGCTTGAGGTTCTGAATACTTGGTCCTCAGGAGGTTTTGTAGGTTGTGGAGACCCAGAACCTAGCTGGAGGAATTGCGGTCTGAAAGCTCAAGCCTTGATGTTTCAGGGCATCCTTTCACTGGTCCCCAATGTTTACTGATTTCCTTACAGAGAATGAGAGGCCTACTACTCCTGCTGCCATGGCTTCTGCATCATGAACAGTGAGAACCCCCTTCACACCCTGGTTGCTCTCATCACATAGGAAGGTGTAAGTCACAAACAATCTCCCACAGCAGTTTAGAATTATGATTCATAAAATGGTTATTTCTTTTAAGGGGCACACCTTACAGATTGCCATGCCAGACAACAGCCCTCTGCAGGATGAGGAGAGGAGCCTAGTAGCTGGATGTGGAGATGGATGCAAGAGACCAAGCTGAAGGCAGTTGCTCCATTTTGAAAGAGAGAGACACCACACCCCAATGGCCTTTATCTCAGTTGCTATAGCCTGAAGGAGCAAAAAGAGCTCCTGCAACACAATATTTGGTCATAGCAGCAAAATTTACCAGCATGTAACAAAAACCTATTTTAGTTTATTTTTTCATGCTTTCAGGTACATGGCAGAGACAGGATCTGCTTCATGCATTTGTGTGACCAATGATTTCCCTTTAAGAAAAAACCCACAATCGCTCGCAACAACATCATCAGCATTCAACAACATGTCCATGATTTCTTTGCTTTGCCTTTGATTGAGCGGTAAATCATGCTGCTAGTTAATCTGTGCAAGCAACGTGAATTTCTCTGTAAATATATAGACAGAATTGACAGGTATCTTAAAAATGTCAGGGGGTCACTCTGCAATGGAGTGGGTTAATCATCACCATGTGACAGTGACATATTTAAGATCTCTCCTTTGTCTTTTAATCTCAGAATTGTCAAGATGTTATGTTTTTGTGCAGACTTCTCAGGGTTTTCTCCCATTCATGGTTTCCATGGATGTTTGCTAGTTACGCTTACATGTCTTTTGTCAGAATCTGTCAGTTTTGCCATGCACTCTCAGCTCCACAACTTCTCCTGCCCTAAGATTCTAGTTCCAGGCATTTTAGACATCTTGTGACTGTTGCACGAGAGTCTCATGTTCCGCCTAAATGATTTGGAATGTTATTTAGCCTGAGTTTTAACTTCCATCCCTGAGTTCATTGACTTTCCTTGACCATCTTTCTTGGGCCACTGAGCTGAACTACTAGGGGTTTGCTCCAGTTACTTCTCCATGCTGAGACAGCCTACACTCTCAGTACTACTGTGATAGTGTTTCTGTAGCAAGTATTCTTCTCTAGATAAGAAGAAATTTCAATATTATAATCCATCTGCTGTTATTGTGTCTTAAACACACAAACACACCCCCATAAGTTAATGCACACACACTGTTGATATCTCAACTTAGGGTGCCGTTCTGGGGTTAGTAAGAGGCTTCTCTCTAGAGGGGTTCCCAGAAAGCCATGGCGTGACACCAATGAAGACCTTGGGCAGGTGAGGTGTGTGTGCCTGCACTCTGCCATGTCCCTAGGCACTACGGGTGCTTTGTCCCATAATCAGACTGATGACTATCTTGAATATCACCATAGAACTGTTGTATGGAACAGGATGGAGATAAAGACAGGGACCCACATCAGAAAATTAGACTGAGCTACCAAGCTCCAGTTGAAGAGCTGAAGGGGAGAGAATAAGAGCAAAGAACTAAGGAATACAAGGGCTTGGTCCACCCACTGAGACACTGTGTCTGAGCTAATGGGAGATCAACAAAACCAGCTATGCTGGGACTGACAGAGCATGGGATCAAAGTGGAAGCATTGAATGTGGCTGACAATTGGGCAGAAGGAGAACCCAATGATAATGGCACTGGGATTTGTCTGTACTGCATATACAGGCTTTAATCGATCATATTATATGTAGATGCATACCTTCCTCAATCTGGATGGAAGGGGGGCAAGGGCTTCCCACAGGTCAAGGTACCCTGCCCTCTGTTAGGACTGGATTGGGAGTGGAGAGGATTGTTGGTTGCGTGAGTAGTTAGAGGGAGGAGAAAAGGAAGTGGAAATTTGAAATTTATTATTTATGAAGGAAGAAAAAATCAATAGAAGATAACCAATGGAGAGATGGGATCTTAGAAAAAAACATTCATGTGATTTGTTGACTCAGACACCACAGACTTTTTCAGAAGATAAGATACAGGGATTGAGTTGCTTGGGCAATAGTGTGACTTGAGTAATTGGGAAGATGAGTGGGGGCTTATTTTGGGTCCCCTGGTGGCTGTATACAGCTTTTGAGGAGCTGAATGCTGGATGTTTCTGTGGGTATATAGGGAAGTAACAAGATTGTGAGGGGATTTCTGTCATAAGTAGAGCCTTGGTGATGTCACAAAGCCTTGGTTCGTTGGGTAGCAACTCTGTTCCACTCAAAGCACTAGTCTTCCATGAAGGTGGGTTTATTATCCTCACAGTGCCTGAGGAGGACAGTTCAGCTCCTGGTCTCCACAACTGTTCAACACGCTTTTTGCACCTGAACATTTCCGGAAGATGGAATCTGGAGAGGTAGGACATTTTCTTTTCGTAAATATGTTTCCAAAGTAACTAAGACCTATGTAGTACAAAAATGTTTTCCTTCAACTGTCCTGCGGGTCCACCATTTCTGTTGTTACCAGCTCCTATATTTGATAGCTGTGGGGATGGTGAATGCCACCTATTCTTCCCACTTTATCTTTGCTAACAATATCAAATTCATCAATCCACTAAAATGGCAAAGCTCCTCTTTGTCCATAGGTGTTTTAAAAGATACTAATTATTTCTCAATGGCTGCTGTTGCCCAGAATAATGAGTCTTTCAAGTTGAAATGGGTCTCACAGTACTCACTTCCACAATGAAGACACAGAATGGCTTTATGTAACATACCTGGGTCTGGATCAGGAGACCCAATACAGAGAGCCAGTGGACTGGAGTGCCATGACTTGGGCAGGCTGTCTTGTTTGAGCCCCCTACCTATTAGCTTGATCTCGAAGGAGACGTGTGGATGTCCTTCAAATTCTTTTTTATCTGTTCAGATTTTTCTTACTCGTTTCAGGGATAGGCATACCTTCTCCTCTCATTGACTTAGTCAGTCAGAAAGTAGGTTTCTCAGCAGACGTCATTTGCCTTTGGGCAGCAGGAATGTGTCTCTGAGATTGATATACTGAGCTGTAGAGAAAAATTTGCAAATTTTCCTATTTATTTCTTAAGAGAAAATTACAGTTAGGTATGCAAACCTGTTGATCAATATCTTTGTCTCCTGCACCACAGTTCTTCCAGAAAAGAGCCTTGACCTCATAGCCTCCCCTTGTTATCCTTGCAGGCAGTCATGGTTGAGGCCACGACTTTGTTTCTGAATTAAACAGAAGGAAAGTTCTTTCAACCTAGAGAGTGGGCAGCTATGAAGCCCAAGCACAGAAAGATAGCCAAGAAACAGGGGACCAGGAGGTCAGTGACCTATCTCAGTAAGTCTACAGCCATGATGAAGATGCCTCTTAGTATGAGATGCATGCCACCTGTCCAGAAGAGGAATGGGTCATCTCTCCAGAAGCAAAAACTGAGTGGGCCTTTTGAGGCCCTGGAGAATATTGTCGGCCGCAGAATTTCTCACGGCTGGAAGGAAGCCAATGATCCAGTCACCCAGTGGAAAGCCATCATCCTAGATCAACTGCCAACAAATCTCTCTCTCTATTTGTTGAAGTATGATGGGATAGATTGTGTCTATGGATTGGAGCTTCACAGTGATTTAAGGATTTTAAAGCTTAAGTTCCTGCCTAACAACGTACCATTTCCTCAGGAGACAGACACTCATCTCTCAAACACCATAGTTGGCAGAGCAGTGAAACATACATTTGAGGGCACAAATGGCTCTAAGGATGACTGGAAGGGGATTGTCCTAGAGGAGGTGCCAATCATGAAGACCTGGTTCTATATTACCTACAAGAAAGATCCGGTCTTGTACATTTACCACCTCCTGGTTGACTACCTTGAAGGCAATCTCCACATCATGCCAGCTCTATGGAAGAGTGTACTGGGGTAGTCCAAGATGAGGTGCATATTATGGAGACCTGTTTCTACATTACCGACAAGAAATATCCAGTTGTGTACCTTTACCACCATCTAGATGACTACATTGAAAGCAACCTCCACATTATGCCAGGATGTCCTCCAATAGGGGTGAATTTGGAATTAGGCAGGGATTCCTTGGCAGGCAAAAGCGTGCAGCACAACGAAAAAGATGGAACCCAAAAGATAGGTAAAATTATTTACCAAGTTCCCACCAAACCTTCCATGCATTTCATCAAGTTTGATAATGACTTCCATATCTATGTCTATGATTTGATGAAGATCTGTTAAAGAGAAATTCACAAATTTTGGGGGTGAGACTTAAAACTGTGTTTGGGGAACTCTTTTTTTCAAAAATACCTCAGGTCTTCTATTAATCCTGGTATCTTTCCCAATGGAATTTTTTTTTGCTCTAATAATACAATTTGTGAAGGTGTTATGTTGTTTGGTCAATGATGGAGTTTCTGGTGGATGGGACATCACAGAAAGACAGGCCTCAAAACAAAACAGGATTTATGGTCTTTTCCCCTTAGAGAGGGAATGACGAAAGGAGATGCAGTGTGTGGAAGAGGACAAGATGGCTGTTTAGGAAACAGAGGAGAGTGGCCATAATATGTAGGATCTCAGAGAGGGATAATGCGTGAGGGAAAAGCATGTCATATGTCAGGCTACACTCTCAGTACTATTATGACTCTGTTTCTGTAGCAAATATTCTGCTAAAGAAAAGAAATTTCAATATTACAATCCCTCTATTTTTATTGTTATTTAAACACATATACACACACACAATTTAATGCTCACCAACTGATGAGAGCTCAACTTAGGGGGCCATTCTGTGGTTGGTAAGAGTCTTATATTTAGCGGTGTTCCCATAAGGCCATGGGGTTACTCCAACTAGGACCTTGGGTTGGTGAGGAGAGGGTGCCTGCAGTGTACCATGTCCCTAGGCACTAAGACTGCCTTGTCCCATAATCCGACTGATGACTATATTCAATATCATCACAAATTTTTGTTTGGCAAATGATGGATATAAAGACAGTGATCCATATCAGAAAACTAGACTGAGTGTTCAAGCTCCTGTTGAAGAGAAGAAGGGGGGAGAATATGAGCAAAGAAGTAAGGAATATAAGGCTAAGTCCATCTTCTGAGACACTCTGCCTGAGCTATTTGGAGCTCAACAGAACCAGCTGTGCTGGGACTGACAGAGCATGGGATCAAAGTGGAAGATCTAAATGTGGCTAACAATTGGGGCAGATTGAAAACCCAATGATAATCGCACTGGGATTTGTCTCTACTTCTCATACAGGCTTTATGTGATCCTAATATGTGTGAATGCCTACCTTCATCAATCTGCATTGAGGGGGACTACGGTTGTCCCGACTAACGAATCTTTTATTTTGCAGTGGGTCTCACAGAACTCACTTCTTTAAAAAACACACAGAATGACTTTATGTAATATCCTGAGTCTCAATGAGAGGACAAAATACATCCAGTCAGTGGACTGGAGTGCCATGACCTTGGGCAGGTTTTCTTGGATTCAACCACCTAACTATTAGCTCAATGTTGAAGGACAGGCATAGCTGTCCTGCAAATGCTTTTCTATCTGTTCAGATTTTTCTTACTCATTTTGGAGATAGGCATACCTTCTCTTTTCATTGACTCAGTCAGTCAGGAAGTAGGTTTCTCAGCAGAGAACAAAATACATACATCCTTCCCTTCTTATGCTTGCTTGAACTCATAATGGAGACAACGAATTTGTTTCTGACTTAAACAGAAGAGTTTTTTCAACCTAGAGAGTGGGCAGGTAAGAAGCTCAAGCACAGAAAGATAGCCAAAAGACAGCGGACCACTAGTGAACCTGATAGAAGGGATAGAAGGAAGTACTCTACAACATATGGGCACAGGAGAACACTTCCTAAATAAAAACCCAGCAGCACAGACATTAATGGCAACTTTGAATAAATGGGACCTCCTGGAACTGATAAGCTTCTGTAAAGCAGAGTACACTGTCACTAAGACTAAAAGGCAAACAACTGACTGGAAGAAGATTTTTACCAACCCCTCAACAGACAAAGGTCTGATCTCCAAAATATATAAAGAACTCAAGAAACTCAATGTTAAAATACTAATTAACCCAATTAAAATTGGAGTACTGAACTGAACAGAGAATTTCAACAGAAGAAGTTCAATGGACAAAAGACACTTAAAGTCAGGCTCAACTTCCTTAACAATAAAGGGAAATGCAAATCAAGACAACTTTGAGATATCATCTTACACCTGTCAGAATGGCAAAAATAAAAGACACCAATGATAGCCTTTCCTGGAAAATTGTGGAGAAAGGGGTATACTCATCCATTGCTTTTGGGAATTCAATATGTGCAACCATTTTGAAAAGTAGTGCTTCTGGTTCTGAGGAAATTTTGGATCATCATATCATTTGCTCCAGCAGTACCACTCTTGAGAATATACCCAAGAGATGCTGTATCATAAAACAAAAGTATATGCTCAACTCTGTTCATCGCAGCATTTTTTGTTATAGCCAGCACCTGGAAACAACCTAGATGCCTACCAATGGAAGAATGAATGAAGAAAGTATGGAATATATACATGTTAGAGCACTACTTAGGAGTAAAAATAAAACAATGACTTTTTGAATTTTGCATGCAAATGGATGGAAATATAAAACACTATCCTGAGTGAGTTAAGCCAGACCCAAAAAGAGGAACATGGGATGTACTCACTCATATTTGTTTTCTAGTCATAATTAAAGGACATTGATCCTATAATTCATGATCCTAGAGAAGCTAAATAAGCAGGTGAACCTAAAGAAACACATATAGGCATCCTCCTGAATATTAGCCTTCATTAGGCGATGAAATAAGACAGAGACAGAACCCACATTGGAGCACTGAACTGAAATTTCAAGGTCCAAATCAGGAGCAAAAGAGAAAAGAGCACGAGCAAGGAACTCAGGACCGCGAGGGGTGTACCCACACACTGATGCAATGGGGATGGTCTATCAGAATCTCAGCAAGTCCAGCTGGCATGGTTCTGTAAAAGCATGGGATAAAACAGGACTCGCTGAAAATAGTGGACAATGAGGACTACTGAGAACTCAAGAACAATAGCAATGGGTTTTTGATCGTACTTCACGTACTGGCTTTGTGGGAGTCTAGGCCATTTGGATGCTCACCTTACTAGACCTGGATGGAGGTTGGTGAACCTTGGACTTCCCAAAGGGCAGGGAACCCTGATTGATCTTAGTGCTGAGGAGAGATGTGGACTTTTTGGGGGGTAGGCGAGGGAAATGGGAGGCGGTGAGGGGAGGAGGCAGAAATCTTTTATAAATAAATAAATTTTAAAAATTGCTTTGGCTATCCTGGGTTTTTTTGTTTTTCCATATAGAGTTGATTACTTTCCTCTCAAGTTATATGAAGAATTTTGATATGATTTTAATGGGGATTGCACTGAATCTATAGATTTCTTTTGGGAGAATTGCCATTTTTACTAGATCCTCCCAAACCAAGAGCAAGGGAGATCCTTCCATTTTCTGGTATCCTCTTGCATTTCCTTCTTAAAAGTCTTAGAGATGTTTTCAAATACATCTTTGTCTTCCTTGTTCAGTGTTACCCCGAGATATTTTATGCTATTTGTGGCTATCATGAAGGGTGATGCTTCTGTGAATTCCATCTCTGCATACTTATCTTAGTGTATAGGAGGGCAAGCGATTTTTTTAGAGTTAATCTTGTATCCTGCCACATCACTAAAGGTCTTTATCAGTTTTTGAAGTTCTTTGGTACAGTTTTGGGGTCACTTATGTATCATATCATCAGCAAATAATGAAAGTTTAACTTTTTCCTTTCCAATTTGAATCCACTTGATCTCCTTATGTTGTCTTATTGCTATTGCTAGAACTTCAAGCACTATATTGAAGAGGTAAGGAGAGAGTGGAGTCACTTATCTATCATATCATTAGCAAATAATGAAAGTTTAACTTCTTCCTTTCCAATTTGAATCCACTTGATCTCCTTATGTTGTCTTATTGCTATTGCTAGAACTTCAAGCACTATATTGAAGAGGTAAGGAGAGAGTGGAGTCACTGTCACAAGCCTTTGCAGGGGCTGCATTAACTGAGAAATTAGGGCACTCTTTTGAATATAGTGATCAGAGCTCTAAGGCTCAAGTCCCAGCCTGAGTCCTACCTCTTTGTTGGTCTACATGGTTTTCACATCAGAAGGATGTGGAGTTTATGAGGCAAGTCCCAAGAGGTTTGAAATACTGCAGGAATTGATATGCATGAAGCATCTGGGTGCACAATAAATGCTACTCTTTATCTCATGTAAAGTTGGTGCCTAGCATGTTGTGGTGATGGCTGCTTGGTATAGTGTAAGCATCAAAGGTCTGATCCCCCAGAAACCCACTTGGTGTTCTGGCTAAAGAGTCTGGCCTCACTGTCAATGGATATATTTGTTTAAGAAGTTCTGCATGAATGACTGAGGTTAGAGAATTACTGAGCTTTACTCCCAACATTGATCTCTGTGCTGCTTAATTCATGTTCACACATACATGCATGTGAACCCACACTTGAAGAAACATGCATACACACATATACGCTGTAAGTAAACCACACACAAAATGAATAAAAGGCAAAGAATGCCTAAGTCTCTGTTTGATCCCAGAGTACCCCAGGAAATGGTAATTGGGGTCTTTTATAAACCTCTTACAAATGACTTCAAAGAATGTCTGTCTTCCCAGGCCATGACATTATGTTTCAGTACCTTTAGCATTCCTCATCAGACCACACTGGGATCTGTCCATAGAACACGTGCACAGGACACTCATGTTGAAAGGTTACCCAGATAAACTGAGAAGATATTTAGCATGATCCCCACCTCATCACACAGCCTTCATCTAAGGGAAAAGTTCTCATAAGCTCAATAAGCCAGCATTCTTTCACACCTTCCTGACATCAAACACAGACTTACGGTCATATTTCCTTCCATGAACTTTCAGGAGAAAAGCATGGAGAAAAACATCAGATCTAAGGAAACACCTGGCCATGCTTCATTCCCTCAGGACCTTTCTGATCCCTTTGGATATGCCAAAACCTTATTCATCCCTTTAACACTTACTGAGAGCACTGAATTTGTAAGGTACCATTGAAACTTCTGGGACTGGGAGGTGAAAATAGAGACATATCTATGGCCTTCAGGGAACTCATCTTATATTCTAAAGAGATGTCAGATGGAAAAGTTTGTCCTAGATACTGTGAAATTTTTAGAGTCAGAAGAAATTTCAGCTGTAGCTGATACGAAAGCCCCTGCCTAATTGAGGGTGCTGGAAGAAAGTAGACATTGGAGATGGCCGGAAACCCAGTTCCCTAAGAATTTTCTTGAGTCCTGTGCTAACCCCACTGTATCCTGCAGGCATTTTTTGTAAGCTGGTGCCTCAAGAGTTGTAAAACTCCAATGAGGTATGCTTAGCTAACACAGACACACCATTATAGATACCACCTACATTCTGGAGTGTTCTTTATCTGCAAGAGAAGCAAGTGAATTGAGGGAGAGCAGCAACATTCCTATATTTCTTTGGGTTTTACTCTTAGATGATATTGAAGTTTTTGCCTTCAACAAAATCTTAAAGAACATACTGTCCACCAAGTCAGCCACAGGGGGAGAAAATTCATCACTGAGTGAATTATACCCTCCTCCAGGGGCCTCTGATACCAGTTGTCAACTAGGTGCTTTTTGGGTCTGGCACAAACTTCTGACCCTTCCCTCTTATGTAGGACAGGTGAAGGAAGCGATATGCTTACTCCAAGACCAGACAAAACTCTCTGTATTTAAGAATAGTCAGTTAAGCTCAGCAGAGAGACACTACCAAGGAAAAGCACTTCAGTTATTTCCATTTTAATGTCCCTGGTACATTCTAAAGTTTCAGCAAGATAGGTATAAAGTGAATAGTTAAATACCTGTCTCTTCTATACCAAAGAGCCTACATTTACACTTGACTCTCCCTCGACTGTTGACTCCAATATAGACCCAAGCTGTGTGTGTTGTTTAATTTATAACTTTAAAATTTCGGCAGTCCCTACAGCACAAGTGTAGTGGATGCCACTTGCTAACTTGCTTGCAGCCTCAAACTCAGCTAGGTTTCATACACAGCACATGACCACTTCCAAGGGAATGATGCTACCCACAGTGGACTGGGCTTGATTAACACTTGACTAACAGTCATGCTTACAGACCCACCTGATGAGGCAATTCCTCAACTGAGACTCTTATCTGCTTCTAAGTTGGGTCAGGTTGGCAGTTAAAGCCTAATGTGATAGGGATGATGCGTAATTTTGATAAATTAATATATTGGTAAAACACCTATAATATAAAAAAGCCTATCTGATTTTCATTAAAATATTTACCTTTCATGGACATCATTACTGCTCTGAAAATTTGTTAAGACACGTCTGGCAGAGGTTGACCCTCTTGTGTCATATATATCCTTGTCACATATAACCTCTCCCTAGATACACTCCTACGTGGGACTGAATCTTACATGTGTGTGACTTAGTTGAACTTGGCAGCTTGTTTCAATTCATGCCAATATAGCTGATATCTCCACCTACAATCAAATTACACTTAGGTCAAATAAAAAATACATTTGATATCACAGAATGCCCAGGGAGCACATGTCTAGGAGACAATAATGTATCTGTGGAAGTCATGGGTACCAGCAACCAGATCTGCCCAGGTCTTTGTAAAAAGAACGAGAGCAACAGGTGTTCAAATCATAAAATGGTTGGGAAGGAAGTGCAGGTGCACAGCTCCTGGGAGAATCCAGAGGAATGTAGGTTTGAGCTGGCTCACTCCAAGATTGCCCAGATATATGCAGAAGTAGTGCCAGGATTCTTATTTCTTAATTAGAAATGTCAAAGATGAAAAGGAACAAATGCTCGGATTGATGTTGGAATTGTAATGAAGTTTACAGAACAAAAGATTGAGAATACAGCAGTGTGTATGCCTGACCAATATATCACAGATCTCCAACACAAAATGAAACAATAAACATCCAAATTACCAGCAAAAAGAAGGACAGAATTCAGGAACAGCAACAGCCAAACTGCCTGACAAATTGTTCTTACCTGTATGGCTCCTGGCAATGTGGCGCAGGAAGGAAATTTGTTCCCAAAGATAGACAAAGAGTGGGGCTTTTTTATATAGAATATTTTTTGTGTAAAGCATTGTACATTGCAAGAGGAAAAAAATGGCTTTAAATCTCTGATTTTTTTAGCACTCTCTCCATGTTCTTTCAAGTCAAATTGAAAGAGGCAGGTGGTGGATTTGGGTTTCTGTGTTGTGAAACAATAATGAGAATAATAGTTGCTCATTCCAGAATTCATCCTTTTCCTTTCAAATAGCCCTCTCCCTGTCTCTTACACCTGGCCTGTTCCCATTGCTTGAGGGCTGATGTCAACTCATGTGTCTCCCTGAGGAGCCCTCTCAGAACACACTAGACTTCCATTTAATCTACTCTGGAAGCCCAACACTTAGGGTGACTTTGATCACACAGCCTACTGTGGTTGCACACACTGACACAATAAAGCTGTTACTGTAGGTCTTGCTCTCATTTCCCATGGAGCTTCAGTGACCAGCTCCTCAAACAGCTCATCAAGCTAGAGAACACTTTATCCTTTTCTGTGTTATTCACTTCGTTGCCTCTTCTCTCCCACAAACCAGCTTCTTCCGAAGCAGGATCCTTGATTGTGGTTAGACTTTAAAATATTATATTTTAATAAAATATTAAATAGACTTTAAAATATTAAGATTGATTAGACTTTCAGGGTTGCATTATTATGAACCGACCTGATACCTATATGTTATGCATGTAATTATGACAGCCTAAAGTTACAGGAGCCATTTTCAAGTTGTGCATGCATTTATATTTATCTCCCCCTGAGTATAACAAGCTGCCCATCATGGGAGATAATAGATTTTACTGGTTAGTTCTGGAATCTATTGGCATAGAACATGTTGTGGTTTGAGTGAGAAATGTCCCCCATAAGCTCCCATATTTGAACATTTTTTCCCAAACAGGTGGTGCTCTTTGAAGTGGTTGCCAGACCTTTAGGAGGCAGAGAATTGCTGGAGGAAGTGGACACTGAAGATAGGCTCTAAGAATCTATAGACTCACCCGACTTCCTGATCTCTCTCTGCTTCTTAATTGTTAATGCAATATGGCCAGCGAGCCTCAGACTCCTGTTGCTCTACCATTTCAATAGCTATTGAAACAATCCCTCTGAAATGCTGGGCAAAATAAAACCTTCTCTCCCTTAAGTTGTTTTTGTGTTGATGTTTTTTGCTGGCTTGTTTATTTGCCACAATGTTTTGCATAGCAGATGGAATGAAACCATTACATTTTGTAAGTACATACATGAGATTAAAACAAAAACAACCCTCAGAAGGACAGATGCCCAAGGATAAAGAATATTTAACATATTGTAATAGCATTTCATTTCCTTTCGCTCAAGATCATTAAAGATTCTATTTAACAAAGGAAAAACCAATCACACAGGGTCACCTAAAATGTAGTGACTCCTGCCAAGTAACACAGTCTTAATCCTGAGAATTTGTAAATACACAGTACAGCAGGAAACCAGGACATAAAAGTGATATATCCAAGTTTTAGCTTCCACTGAGAGGGATCATAATTTAAAAATATTACTTTGCAAATAGAAGCTTAAGATTCACAAAAATGTGTCATCTCAGGATAAGATGGTCTTTAAATTCAATGGCAAACCTCTGTATCAAAAGAGACACAGGGAAACAGTGGTGTGCTCACAAAACAATGGAGACAGTAAGAGAACTGATACATACTGAGGAATATCAAAAGCCAACTTTCCTAGCACATCTTGAGGAAGGAGGGTCCCCACCAACACATTTATTTCAGATCCTGATAATAAACATCAACCCCTTTCAAGTATTTGTTTTATTAGAAAATTTTATACCAGTTCTTGGAATTAATACATTGGACAAAGGGTTGGTTTGGGAAGTCCTTCTGTCTATGTTTGCTTTTATTGGTTAATGAATAATGTTGTTTCAGACAGTAGCTTAGCAGAATAGACCTAGGTGGTAAAAGTAAACAATGATAGGGAAACAGGGTAGGGTCAGTGAAAAGCCACATAGACACCACCATGGAAGAACACCTTCTCTGGAGTTGCCAAAAATTTGTTGGTAAGACATGAACTACTGGTGATACAGATAAATGCAAATAGGTTTGTTTAGAATAAGGGAGGAATCTAGAAATACGTTTAAGCTATTGGCCAAACAGTGTTGTGAATAATATAGGTTTTATGTGATTATTTCAAGTCAAGGTGGTCAGGAAACTAACTAATGAGTGGCCTCCACCAACAAAGGGTATTGCAGATTCATTGACTATCCTGAGATGGCTTGTCTGGGTAAAACCTATGTTGTATGAATAAATTGGCTACACACCAGAGATATGGAACTAACAATAGACAAAGTCTAACTAGGTGAACCAATGAATAATTTTCGGGTTACTTACAGGAAAATCGGTGAGCGAGAACTTACAGTAGAAATGACTCAATAGCAGTTGGTTCAACAAAGCCCACCCCAAGTGATGGAGTGTCTGGTAGATGGGACATCACAGAAAGATATGACTCAATACAAAACAGAGTGAGCACGAGCAAGGAACTCAGGACGGCGAGGGGTGCACCCACACACTGAGGCAATGGGGATGTTCTATCGGGAACTCACCAAGGCCAGCTGGCCGGGGACTGAAAAAGCATGGGACAAAACCGGTCTCGCTGAACATAATGGACAATGAGGACTACTGAGAACTGAAGAACAATGGCAATGGGTTCTTGATCCTATTGCACGTAATGAATTTGTGGGATCCCAGGATGTTTGGATGCTCTCCTTAATAGACCTGGATGGAGGTGGGTGGCCCTTAGACCTCCCACAGGGCAGAGAAACCTGCTTGCTCTTTGGGCTGAGGAGGAAGGAAGACTTGATTGGGGGAGGGGGAGGGAATAGGAGGTGGTGGCGGGTCTCTGAGTCTCACTCTTTGGTCAAGGGGAATTGGTCAGCTCCAGGTTCAAAGAAATGATGTATCTTAAACATGACAGAGAGTAACTAAGAAAGACACCCATGGTTAATTCTGGCCTCTGCATGCATGCATACACATTTCCATAAAATGTTACACTCATCTTTTTAAACAACTGTGTTTCCAATTTATATTATACACATTTCAGTGGCAGAGCTTTGAGCTTAACTTTGACTGCTCTTTGGTGTTATAGGAATGGCAGGCTGCATCCTGCCACCTGTCTCCAGCTCTGGCTAGCTTTTCCAGAAATAATTTTACAGAAACTGTATTCTTTTAAATACTGCTTGACCCATTATTTCTAGCCTCTTATTAGCTAATTCTCACATCTTGATTAAGCCATTTCAAATAATCTGTGTAGCACCATGAGCTGCTGGCTTACCAGGGAGATTCTTAAGCTGCTTCTGTGTCAGAGAGGGGTGGCATGGCGTCTGTCTTACTCGGCTTCTTTCTCCCAGCATTCTGTTCTGTTTACTCTGCCTATCTAACCTGCTTTCCTATCAAAAGGGCCAAGGCAGTTTCTTTATAAACCTATAGACATACAGCCCTCCTCCATCTCTTTGGCCTGCCTCACACAATGACATTAGAAGAAATCTTTCTATAAGAACCCTGTTTTCTATCTCATTTGGCCTTTTGAATCCTGTCTCCTCTCTTCCTAAGACATAAGGAAGCTAGGCTCAGACATGTTACACAGTCTAACAAAGTTCCAACAGAAAGGAAGGATGGAATCAAGATCTGAATTTATTGCCAAAGTCTAAAATCTTAACCAAGGAACTCAGTGTATGACCATACTTTTCGTTCCACTGAGAATGAACCCACACTCTGAGGAGCTGAAAGGCAAATTCATATTGCATCTACCCCACATTGGTCCTTGACAGATGTGAAGAGCATTATGATGGCCCCTGATACAATGACATTTTATTCCTCTGGAGTTGACTGGCCAGTTGGCCACCTACCTTACTCAATATTTCCTTCTGTGATTGGATTTCCAGAATCCTCCATCCCTTCACATCATTGCTAAGTCACACACTTCCCAATGCCGCTTTCAGATTTTACATAGACAGACTTTGCCACCAGAGTGATGGGATGAAGTGTAGTATGTGTCCCATTATTTTATAAAAGAGGGGCCCTGAATAATAACCTTTCTATATTCCTGCAAAATCTAAACCAGAAAATCAGCATGTAAATGTGACATCCCTGCACCCCCACAAGGAGTTAAACTGGTGGTGTAGATTGCAGTGAACAGGATTGACATTCCAATGAAGGGGCATCTCTGCCCGACTTAAGAAAAGTCTCATAGGAAGTGAAGTAGATCTGTGGCCATACAACCTTGGAGGATTTTATGAGGTAGAAATACAGATTTCTATATGAATAGACAATATATTCATAATGATGGGATGGCTATTCTTAGTTGTCAACTTGACTACATCTAGAGTTAATAAGTATTTTAATGACTGGGCATATTTATGGAGGGGTATTTCTTCTTAATTTCAATTTTGAAGTGGTAAGACACACTCCTAATCTGGATCTTTGAGATAGGACTCTTTTGAGGTGGGAAGAGGCATTTTTGTCTGGGCCACACCATCTTCTGGCAGCTTATATAAAGGAGATGGAAGGAGGAATCTCTTTCTCTGCCTTCTTGCTCTCAAAGGCAAGGCTATTCCCTCACCAGCATTAACACAGAATTCTTTATAATCCTGGTGTGTACCAAAGACTAGCTGACACATTCAGAGTCTCGGACTGAATACCTACTTTGCTTTTGGACATTCCTTTCATAGTGGGATTAACAAGGCCACAACCTATAAACCATTGTGTTAAAACTTTTTCTATGAGTTCTGTTACTCTAGAAAACTATGGCTAATAGAAATATTACTGAATTAAATAATAGTAACAATAAGTAACTCATGGGCCAGGAAGTTGGCACCGTAGGCAAAACACTTGCCATGAAAGTGAAAGGCACTGTGACTGAATTCTCAGAATCTACTTAAAATCAGGATGTGTACAAGTATCTGCAAGTCCAGTTCTCTTAAGACAAATTGGGAGGTGGAGACAGGAGACTCTTCAGAAGCTAGCTAGTGAACTAGCATTGAATAAGCAAAAAAAACAACAAAGACACCATATCAAACAAAATGGAAGGCCACCACTGATATGCTGGGCTGTCCTCCCCTCTCCTCAAGCCCACATGCTTACTGTGGCAATGCCCACTTGCACTCACATTCATGAATACACACACACACATAAATACACACACACAAAGAATGAAACAGCTTCCATATGTATGAAGGCACACATACACATCCTTAGGCGCCTCTGGGCCAAGTCTGGCAGTAAGCTACCTCTCTTTGATCTAGAGTAACCATATCCATACTTATACACCAATTAGACCACCTGTTCTGGAAAAATCAGTAACCATCTGGTTAAATGAGATAACCTGTCTCAAATATATGGCTGTGTGTGTTTCCATGTGTGAAGATATGCATTGTCAGTCTGCCTCATATGTACCTATCTCCTAAACTCAGGTTTTTCTTGACTCCTAATATGGAAGCCCTTACTTTGTTTAATTTGTTATACCTAACGAGCACAAGGATTTCCAGGAGTTCTAAGGCAAGGCCATATTATAAGTATTAAACAAGCCCAGACCCAGAAAACAAAGACCCAGAGAGTGGAAGGAAGAACACGAGTCTAGACAGCTGTCTTGTAACCTCCACATTAACAGATGAATAATGTAAGTTGGAAAAGCCTAAGACCAGGTCTCATTTCACCTCTCAAAAGAAGCAGATAAGATGTGAAGAGGAGGATCTTTGGGTGATTTTAATTATCCTACACTATCTGAGCCAATTGGAACTGGGAGCACTCTGATTGATTCAAATTTAGAACCTGTTTTCTCTGCAGTTTCTGTAAGAAGAGCAATGAGCAACCAATATGCAAAGAAAAGGGGGGCAACATAAATACTAATTTTTAAGATTCTTGACAGAAAGTAAGGACAATGAAATTTCCAGAAGTTTCTGAAAGAAATTGGAGTCAAAATATTGATCACAAATGAAGAGAATTGGGTAGAAGTATCCCATGTCCAGATATCTCAAATGCAATATGGGTGTTACTTTGCTGGTATTCAAATTAAGCCAGGATGTGCATGATGAGACTTTTTATTTTAATAGTCTTTTATTTTAATGTATATTAATAAAATTTTAACTTATCAAGCTCGTGTGTTTTATTATCTTACACTGACCCCAAAATAGTTTTAAGCCGAAGTAAAGAGGGTTTAATGGTAGGAGACTTCATCCAGATAATGCAGACAGCTGCTGCAGGAAAGTAGAGTACATAAAGAAAGCCGACTCAGTAAATAATTCAACTAGGCATCGCCAGTGGGTAAAACCTGCAATGATGTATTGGTTGCCAAATAAAGGAAGCAGCCCACTTAAGAGTAAGACAGAGAGGAAGGAAGAAGAGGGAAAAGGGAACAGATCATCCGTTGAGACAAAAAACCAGCAAAGGAAACAGAAGCTTCTTTGTTGACCATAATCTCCTCTTCTGTAAGGGCATTTCCCTTCCTTCAAATGACAGACATTCAGACAGAACATGCAAGAGAGAAAAGTGTGAACATGGTGGTGGTGAAGGGAGAGAAAAAGCTGTCTTCTGACCTCCACATAAACAGATGCATAATGTAAGTTGGAAAAGCCTAAGACCAGGTCTCCTTTCACCTCTCAAAAGAAGCAGATGAGATGTGAAGAGCAGGATCTTTGGGTGAATTTCATTTTACTACACTATCTGAGCCAATTGGAACTGGGAGCTCTCTGATTGATTCAAATTTAGAATCCTTTTCCTCTGTGGATTCTGTTAGAAGAGCAATGAGCAACCAATATGCAAAAAATAGTGGGGACAACATAAATACTAATCTTAAATTTTTCTGACAAAAAGTAAGGACAATAAAACATCCAGAAGGTTCCAAAAAAATTTGGAGCCAAAATATTCATCAATCACTAATAAAGAGAATTCGGGAGAAGTGTCCCATGTCCAGATATCTCAACTACAAGCTGAGTGTTCCTTTGCTGGTATTCAAATTAAGCCAGGATGTGCATGATGTGGCTTTTTATTGTTATTTCAATAGCTTTTACTTTAATGTATATTAATAAAATTTTAACACAGCAAGCTTGTGTGTTTTATTATCTTACATTGACCCCAAATTAGTGTTTAAGCCAAAGTAAAGGAGGCTTTAATGATATGAGACTTCATCCAGATAATGCAGACAGCTGCTGCAGGAAAGTAGCGTACATAAAGAAAGACTACTAAGTAAATAATTCAACTAGGCATTGCCAGTTGGTAAAAACTGCAATGATGTATCGATTGCAAAGTAAAGGAAGCAGCTCTCTTATGAGAAAGACAGAGAGGAAGGAAGAAGAGGATAAAGGGAAGAGATCATTTGTTGAGACCAAAAACCAGCAAAGGAAACAAAAGCTTCTTTGTTGACAATAATCTCCTCTTCTGTAAGGTCATCTCCATTGCTTCAAATGACAGACATTCAGACAGAACATGCATGAGAGAGAAGTGTGAACATGGTGAAGGTGAAGGGAGAGAAAAAGAAAGAATACATTCTGGAGATTTAAAGACAGAGAGAATGAAACACCAGAGCATGAGTGTTTCTCTGGTACCTTCACAAAATCCTTATCAGGCCACTAGCATTCCAGATACTCCAAGACATCCAACACAAAATTTTCTTCTTGAACCCTATGACGTTTCCAGGGAGGATGGTGTTGTTCAAGAGTTCTGTTTCCTAAGCAAGAGAGAAAAGGGCACAAGATAGCAAGCAGGTGACAAGAGTGAGAAGGGGAGGGAGGGCGACTGAGTGAGTCACCCACCACCTGGACTCCTGTTAGGACTACAAAATATCCTCCACAGGTTTTAGTGGTTAGGCCTGTTAGGCCTGTTAGTAATTAGGCCTTCCCCTGAAAGGGAACTATCATTCTTGCATGAGAGAGATGGCTCAGCATTTAAGGTCACTTGCTTGTCTTCCAGAGGACCGGGTTTCAATTCCTCCCACTCATACAAACATCTGTAACTCCAGTTATAAAACATCTGACCCTGGCCTACACAAGCACTGAATGCACATGGTGAACACACTAATGTGCAGATAAACTCACACTCATAAAAAGAAATTTAATCATTTCTATTAAAAATAGTAGTCACTCTTTTACTTCAAACAAGCAGGGAACTATATTCAAGAGCACAATGCTCTTACAGAATGGAATTATTCAGTTCTGAGGTAGCATGACTCCCAGTTTCATGAAAAACTGCCACATTGATTTCCCAAGTAGTTGCACTAGTCTGCATTCCCGACAACAAGGGATGGGTGTTCCTCTCCTCTACATCCTGTTCAGAATAGTCTATCATTGGTGTTTTTGATTTTAGCCATTCTGACAGTTGTAACATGGTATAGCAGAGATGTTCTGATTTGCATTTCCCTGATTGCTAAAAAGGCTAAGCATGACATTGTCTTTTGCCCATTTGAAAGTCTTCTGTTGAGAATTCTGTGTTCAGTTAAGTACCCCTTTTTAATTGCAGTAATTTAAGTGTTAATGTCTAGTTTCTGGATTTCTTTACATATTTGGAGATCAGAATTTTGATTACGGACTGGTGAAGATTTTTCACATTCAAAGGGATGCCTTTTTGTCTTAGTGACAATGTCTTTTGCATTACAGAAGCTTCTCACTTTCAGGAGGTGTCACATTTATTCCTTTTTGGTCTCATTGTCTATGCTACTCAGGTTCAACACTGGAAGTGGTCTCCTGGGTCCTGTCATGTTCACCTGCTGTATTTCTCATATAGTTCATTCTGCTCTCCCTCTTACTTCCAGGTCTGATAACGATAATGTGAATTTTTCAACTAATGTACCACACCCCTGATGAGCTGGCTTCTTTTCCCAACCACTCCAAAGCAGCTAAAATATATTTAACAGCCAGTAGCAGTGACACTCTTTGAGACCTTATGGAGATGTTAATAGATGGAGTTCTTAAAATGGGATGGGACCCTGGTAGCTGGAAGATTCCAGAAAGTTGAGTGGGGTGAAGATAATTAAGCCACCCAATAGCAAAAATCTCATTATTCCCATTGAAGGGGCACTGTTCAATCATCTTTTCTTGCACAATGACTGACATTGACACAAAAATAATGCCAATTGTATTAACCAATTATCATTTGTACATCTGCAGTTATGTGGTTTGGAAGGTTATTTGTGTGTGTGTGTGTGTGTGTGTGTGTGTGTGTGTGTCTGATTTGACCAAAGGACAACTTCAGTGGTCATTCCTCAGAAATCATCTACCATGCTTATTTAGACAGTATCACTTACAGGGACATAGGATATTCTGAATAGAAGATGCAGTTCGGCCAGTCAGTACCAGAATCCACAGTGTCTGCCTCCCAAGCAGTGACATTACAAGCACACACTGCCACGCTGGAAAGCTTTGAATAAGGTCTCTGGAGTCTGAACTCAGGCCTGTATACACACAGCTGATTTATCACTGACATAGAAAATCTCTTTTCAGTATGTTAGTCTTAATTTTAGAATCATATAGAAAGTGATTGCTCATTTTTGAATTCACAGCACAGTGACTACAGAATTCCAATGGTGTTCAAATTAAGAAAACAATATCACAAAGTTAAACAGAGTACTGATTATAAATAAGCACTTGTATCCTTCTACTAAGAGTAGTTTGTCAAGCAGAATTAAGGTCAATAATTTAATACCAGTGTTGTCAGAGGCTTTGGTTAACAGACAGATCTTGATCAAAATCTTATGGGCAAAACACAGGGAGAGAGTGGATGGTGGGAACTTTAAAAGGTTATGACTTAATACTGGGAAATAACAGATATGAAAATTGACAAGCACATAGAGAGATTGTAGATAGATAAAAAGTTATATAGATGGAAAATAGATAGAGAATAGATAGATTAATGGACAGAAAGAATTATATAAATGGACATTGATTAATATAATAATCAACATACAGATATATACAGATAGATAGATTGATACATCAATAGAATAATATAGAAACATAGAGGAAACATGTACAGAGGAATAATTATACATATCTTAGAGATACAGAGATAAATACATAGAAAGACTAATAGATACATAGATACACCTAATAGATTGAAAGTGTGATAAATAGGAGTTAACATAGGTAGATAAGTAGATAGATGGATAGATATATGACTGATAGAGTAACAAATATACACATATGTGACAGATAAATTATAGCGCGATGGTAAATAATAATTGATCATCCAAATATAAATGATTAATAGATATGTGGTCGTTTGAATGAAAATGATACTCTATCAGCCTATGGGGAGTGACATTATTGGGAGGTGTGGCCTTGTTGGAGAAAGAGTGTCACCAGAGATACTCTTTGATATCTGAAGCTCAACATAGGTCCAGTGTCTTATTCTTCATTCCGCTCCCCAAGCGTCTGGATGTAGATCTATTCCCTTCTCCTGCGCCATGTCTCCCTGAAGTCTGGTATAATTCTGCCATGATGTTAATGGTCAGAACCCAATTAAATGCTTTCCTTTATAAGACTGATGGTGGTCATGTTATCTCTTCACAGCAGTAGAAACCATAACTAAGACAAGATAAATAGAAAGATAGATAGACAGAGAGACTGGTGTTAGAAATTTGGTAAACAAATGAGGAATAAATGGATAGATGGAAGGATGGATGGATAGATGAATAATAAGAGAGAGATGATATTAATAGCTTAAAAGAAATATAATTAATACATTATTGAAAGTCTCATGGCTTCTAGGACCCAGGAAAAGACAGAGAAGATTCCTTCAGCTGCCTAGTTCTTGATATGCGGAATGAGTAATGTGCCTCCAATGCACAATACTACTAACAGTAGCTGTAAGTAACTTCCTGACACATTGATTATAACTTCTCAGAATAAAGATTCAAATTTACTCTATACACACACACTGAGCCCTGTTTAGATTGTGTCTTTCACAGTCTAGCAGGTGATTTAGCAATAAAACCATATCGGGATACTGAGGAATGAGAGCAACAGCTTTTCCACTAGAAAAGTGAGTCTTAGAATGGAAAGGAGATGCAATGGGAACTCTAAGCACGAAGTAGATCAGGGAGAACAAGTGAGAAAACTCATGTGCTGACCTGTAGGTGTTCACGTGTATACAGTAGTGAGTGTACGTGTGTTTATATAAAAGGCTTTTCCTGATGTTAGTTCTCTGAAAGGCCACAGATGCAAACATCAGACTCATTCAGTATTCATCATTCCAAGTGCTGGGGTTTAACTTCTGATATCATTCCCCGAAGAAGAAGATAACAGCACTCCATGGAGAAATGGTGGATTGATAGGCAGAGGGAAGCAGAAGGCAGAAGCCTAAAATATCTCATGCATCCAGGGAGTAACAAAGTTCTCAAACAACACAAATGTCAAAAGGAAACCGTGAGATGGCAGGAAGGCTTGTTGGTTGCCGACCAGAGACAATTTAACATCGCAGAAAACAATAATAGCTGCCATTTTAAATCTTTGGAAGAAAATGTTTCTTAATCCCAAGTGCTTTTATTAAAAAAACAGTGGAGGAGAAAACTGGGTCCTTGGGGTGGCATTCCAACTCATAAATGCAAAGGAATCATGAAATTAGAAACCCACCACCTGGCAGCCACCATATATGCCTTAATTGGCTCAGGTAAGAATCGTTAATGGATTCTGCCGCTGACTGGAAGTCTAAGAAAATGGCTATTTGCAAAGTGTCAGCATCTTGATGCAGAAGAAACAACTTTGAAATGAAGCAACTGCAGCTCATCCTGATGATCAAAGATACCATCACTTGTGAAGAAACAGCCTGGATATTTAAAAGGACCCATTGGAAGTACAAACAGAACTTGGAACAAGGACATGAAATAATACCAGCCAGAGGTTGTTCAACAAAGAGAGAATGAATTGTATAAGCGTGTCACAGTCTGAACACAAAGTGTGAGAATGTGCTATGGAATAGGGACAGGTCACATACAGTGTCTTAGACTAAGGCCTCAGTTGGAAAACAGTAATTTGGCTGCAATGAACACAATCAGACTAATAATAAAATGATTAGAAAGCATGGAGTTGAAGTAATCATTTGAAGTAATCTCTCTTTGTACAATTGAGAACCCCAGTGAATCCCTGTGGATAAGTTTTCAGGATAAAATCACAACAGAAAAACAACAACAATAATAAAAGTAACATCAATAACAATAGTAATAATAGTAATAATAATAATAATGTCATTTGTTTGTCTTGAGAAAGAACACTAACCATTGTGGGAATTCTGGAGGAGAAATTTGAGAAAGGAATTTTTTCAGAATCATGAAAGCAATCAAAAGACCAACAGAGCACAGCAAGGAGAAATAATCAATCAGGACTTTAGGTTGAAGTGCCTGATGAATATAAGTAAACACAGATAATGCTTTCTTAAATATTAGATGAGCAGCAGTTAATATGACAAGTGACATCTGTCATTTATTGAAATCTGATCTAAGAGGAAGTGATGAGGCATGTAAGCCATCATGCAGGCAATAAAGAAGGAAGGGCAGAGATGAGAATTGGGGGCTTCTGAGTCCTTGCTTGCATATGACACCTTCCTCCTCCTCATATGCCAGGATGCACCATGCCCCAGCAAAGAATCACCACTTTTGGCTCCTAGTGTTTCCAGTGGGTTTCTGTCACTTGCTGCTCATCACAGTTTGCTTTACCTTTAAACTAGCTATTAACCTTGAGTCATATGGAAAGATGGAACCGTGGCTATCTGAATGGAATAAGTGAATGTCTATGGGGCTATTACTGCTAATTGATACATGACAGTTATACCACTGTGGGTGTTACCTTAGTGCATCCAGAAGCAAGTTGGCCTAGGCAGTATAAGATATTGACTGGAAAGCACATCCTCCATGGCAGCTTCAACTGTCAGTAGTCTATAAGTAAAGTGATAGGGAATAATGCACTTCCTTGATTTCAGATTCAGCTGCCAGTACCTCCCCAATAAATGTCTGGGCCTCTTCTGGCAGTGGTTTTTTTCTTTCTTTTTTTTTCTTTTTAGGACAATCTCATTTTACATACCTGAGTTAAATCAATCCTCTGTCCTTCCACTCCTGCCAACTTCTCCCTTCCCCATCCTCCATCCACTACTCCAATAAGAACTCAGTGTTTGATGAGGCCAGGAAAACATATCTGATGGCAGTTTCAATTGCTAATAGCTCCCCAATAAGAGCTAAGGCCTAGAGCACCTGTCCTCGATGGCCACTTCAACAGGAAAAAGTTCTTCGCTTGGGCATAAGGCCACATATTTTGCCAACAACTTCAAAAGAAACAGGAGGGCTGGAAGAGCATCAAACTCATGATAGCTTCATTTGCCAGCTGTCCCAAGTAAGCATATGACCTAAAAGATACTTTCCTAAGACAAAATTGACAGTCTTACTACCATTAGCTCATAAGTAAGGGAGAAAACCTGGAGAGTTACCCACAGTAACTCCTCCTGTCAGCAACTCTTCAGTAAGAAAAAAAATCATGGAAGTTTACCACACTCTTTGAATCTTTTTCTCCCAGTAGCTCCCCTGGTTGACGAGAGTCTGTTGCTTTGCACAAGAGGCAGAATGGGCTCTCCTAAGTGTTTCTGGTACCACAAAGTCACACCACACATGGTCCAGCCTCTCAAAGGCCATTGGCCAAAGGAGTTTCCACATCACCTCCCCTTTTACCTAATAAGAATGTTCAAAACCAATACAGGACTACATATAATAAGAACAGATATCAAGTATAAAAGTTAGATTTATAGCCAGTATAGGCAATATTTTTCTCATTTTTTTTATTCTTTTTTAATTAAAATTCCCAACTGCCCCCCGTTTCCCATTTCCCTCCCCATCCTCCCACATATTGCCCCCTCCCCCGGCTATCCTCCACCTATCCCCACTCATCTTGTCCTCCCCCCAGTCAATTCACCCTCCTTCTCGATACTGAAGAGAGTCCAAATTCCCTGCCCTACAGGAAGACCAAGGTCCTCCCACTTCTATCTAGGTCCAGGAAGGTGAGCATCCAAACAGGCTAAGCTCCCACAAAGCCAGTTAATGTATTAGGATGGAAACCTAGTGCCATTGTCCTTGGCTTCTCATCAGCCTTCATTGTCCGCCATGTTCAGAGAGTCCAGTTTTAACCCATGCTTATTCAGTCCCAGTCCAGCTGGCCTTGGAGAGCTCCCAATAGATCAGTGCCACTGTCACAGTAGGTGGGTGCATGCCTCGTGGTCCTGATTTCCTTGCTCATGTTCTCCCTCCTTCTGCTACTCATTTAGACATTAAGAGCTCAGACGGTTGCTCCAAATTGGGTCTCTCTCTCTCTCTCTCGATCCATCGCCAGATGAAGGTTCCCGTGCCATTCTCCTTGGCCTCTCGTCAGCTCTCATTGTCCGCCACATTCAAAGAGTCCGGTTTCTTCCCATGTTTTTTCAGTAGCAGTTCAGCTGACCTTGGTGAGCTCCCAATAGATCGGCCCCACTGTCTCAGTGGTTGGGTGCACCCCTCATGGTCCTGACTTCCTTGTTCATGTTCTCTCTCCTTCTGCTCCTCATTATAACCTTGGGAGCTCCATCCGGTGCTGCAGTGTGGGTCTCTGTCTCTATCTCCATCCATCACTAGATGAAGGTTCTATGGCGATATGCAAGATATTCATCAGTATGATTATAGGATAGGTTAATTTCAGGTTCCCTATCCCCAGGTGCCCCAATGAACTACCTGGGGACATTGCCCGGGGCATCTGGTAGCCATTCCAAGTTCAAGTCTCTTGCCAACCCTTAGGTGGATCCCTTAACTAAGGTATGAGTTTCTCTGCTCCCCTATCCAAACTTCCGATATCCCCAATCACCCCAATTTCCACAGTTCCCCTCATCCTCTCCTTCACACTTTCCTCTCCCCATCACCCCTCATCCCCATCCCACCCCACCCCCAAGATTCCAATTTTTGCCCATCAATCTTGTCTATTTCCCATAGCTGGGAGGATATCTATATGTTTTTCCTTGGGTTTACCCTCTTGTTTAGCTTCTTTAGGGTCAGAAATTATAGACTCAATGGCCACTATCCATGGCTAGAAATCAATTATGAGTGAGTACATCCCATGATCTTTGTTTCGGGTCGGGGTTACCTCACTCAGGATCTTATTTTCTATTTCCATCCATTTGCATGCAAAACTCGAGAAGTCATTGTTTTTTACCGCAGAGTAGTACACTAATGTGTATATATTCCACATTTTCTTCATCCATTCTTCCATTGAAGGGCATCTAGGTTGCTTCCAGGTTCTGGCTATTACAAATAATGCTGCTATGAACATAGTTGGACAAATGCTTTTGTCATATGATAGGGCATCTCTTGGGTATATTCCCAAGAGTGGTAATGCTGGGTCCAGGGGTAGGTTGATCCCAATTTTTCTGAGAAACCACCACACTGATTTCCAAAGTGGTTACAAAAGTTTGCAGTCCCACCAGTAACGGATGAGGGTACCCCTTTCTCCACAACCTCTCTAGCAAAGGCTATCCTTGGTGTTTTTGATTTTAGCCATTCTGATAGGTATAAGATGATATCTCAAAGTTGTTTTGATTTGCATTTCTCTGATCACTAAGGAGTTTGAGCATGACCTTAAGTATCTTTTGGCCATTTGAACTTCATCTGTTGAGAATTCTCTGTTCAGTTCGGTGCCCCATTTTTTAATTGGCTTAATTATCCTTTTAAAGTCTAGTTTCTTGAGTTCTTTATATATTTTGGAGATCAGACCTTTGTCTGTTGCAGGGTTGGTGAAGATCTTCTCCCAGTCAGTAGGCTGCCTTTTTGTCTTAATGACAGTGTCCTTTGCTTTAGAGAAGCTTCTCGGTTTCAGGAGGTCCCATTTATTCAATGTTGCCCCTAATGTCTGTGATGCTGGGGTTATACATATTAAGCGATCTCCTGTGCCCACATGTTGTAGGGTACTTCCCATTTTCTCTTCTATCAGGTTCAGTTTGTTCAGATTGATATTGAGGTCTTTGATCCATTTGGACTTGAGTTTTGTGCATGGTGATAGATATGGCTCTATTTTTATTCTTCTACAGGTTGACATCCAATTGTGCCAGCACCATTTGTTGAAGATGCTTTCTTTCTTCCATTGTATACTTTTAGCTCCTTTATCAAAAATCAGTTGTTCATAGGTTTCTGGGTTAAAATCCAGGTCTTCTATAAGATTCCATTGGTCGACTTCTCTGTTTTTATGCCAGTACCACGCTGTTTTCATTACTGTAGCTCTGTAATAGGATTAGAAGTCAGGGATGGTAATGCCTCCAGAAGATCCTTTATTGTATAAGATTGTTTTGGCTATCCTGGGTTTTTTGTTTCTCCATATAAAGTTGATTATTTTCCTCTCAAGATCTGTGCAGAATTTTGATGGGATTTTAATGTGGATTGCATTGAATATATAAATTGCCTTTGGTAGAATTGCCATTTTTACTATGTTGATCCTCCCAATCCAGAGCAAGGGAGATCCTTCCATTTTCTGGTATCCTCTTCAATTTCTTACTTCAATGCCTTAAATTTCTTGTCAAACAGATCTTTCACTTCCTTGGTTAGAGTTACCCCAAGATATTTTATGCTTTTTGTGCCTATCGTGAAAGGTGATGATTCTCTTATTTCCCTCTCTGCTTCCATAACCTTTGTGTATAAGAGGGTGCCTGAATTTTGGAATTGATCTTGTATCCTGCCACATTAGTAAAGGCGTTTATCAGCTGTAGGAGTTTTTGGTGGAGTTTTTGGGGTTGCACATGTACACTATCATATCATCTGCAAATAATGCAAGTTTAACTTCTTCCTTTCCAATCTGAATCCCCTTTATTCCCTTATGTTGTCTTATTGCTATTGCTAAAACTTTGAGACCTATATTGAAGAGGTATGGAGAGAGTGGACAGCCTTGTCGTGTTCCTGATTTTAGTGGGATGGCTTTAAGTTTCTCTCCATTTAATTTGATATTAGCTGTCGGCTTGCTGTATATAGCTTTAATTAAATTTAGGTATGACCCTTGTATCCCTAATCTCTCCAAGACTTTTATCATAAAGGGATGTTGAATTTTGTCAAATGCTTTTTCAGCATCGAATGAAATGACCATATGGTTTTTTTCTTTCAGTTTATTTATATGATGGATTACATTGATAGATTTGCGTATGTTAAACCAGCCCTGCATCTCTGGTGTGAAGCCTACTTGATCATAATGGATCATTTTTCTAATGTGTTCTTGGATTCGGTTTGCCAGTATTTTGTTGAGGATTTTTGCGTCGATGTTCACGAGTGAGATTAGCCTGTAATTCTCTTTCTTTGTTGGGTCCTTGTGTGGTTTTGGTATCAGAGTTACTGTAGCTTGATAAAAGGAATTTGACAATGACTCTTCTGTTTCTATATTGTGAAATACATTAAGGAGTATAGGTATTAGCTCTGCTTGGAAGTTCTGGTAGAATTCCGCATTGAAACCATCTGGTCCTGGACTTGTTTTGGAAGGTAGGTTTTTGATAACAGCTTCTAATTTTTCACAGCTAACAGGTCTATTTAGGTTGTTCACCTGGTCCTGGTTTAACTTTGGTATGTGGTATTTATCTAAAAAAGTGTCCATTTCTTTTACATTTTCCAGTTTTGTGGCATACAGGCTTTTGTAGTAAGATCTAATGATTCTCTGAATTTCCTCTGTGTCTGTGGTTATGTCCCCCTTTTCATTTCTGAACTTATTAATTTGCAAATTCTCTATCTGCTGTTTGATTAGTTTGGATAGGGGTTTATCAATCTTGTTGATTTTCTCTAGGAACCAGCTTTTTGATTCATTGATTCTTTCAATTGTTTTCTGTGTTTCTATTTTGTTTATTTCAGCCCTCAGTTTGATTATTTCCAGTCTTCTACCCCTTCTAGGTGAATCTGCTTCTTTTTTTTCTAGAGCTTTCAGGTGGGCTGTTAAGTCTCCAATGTGTGCTTTCTCTGTTTTCTCTAAGTGGGCAGTTAGTGCTATGAACTTTCCTCTAAGGACTGCTTTCATAGTGTCCCATAGGTTTGAGTATGTTGTTTCTTTATTTTCATTGTCTTCAAGGAAGACTTTAATTTCTTTCTTTATTTCTTCCTTAATCCAGGTATGCTTCAGTAGTTGACTATTCAGTTTCCATGAGTTTGTAGGCTTTCTGGGGGTAGCATTGTTGCTGAATTATAGTTTTAATCCATGGTGATCTGATAGGATACAGGTGGTTATTAATATTTTTTTGTAACTGTGGATGTTGCTTTGTTCCTGAGTATGTGGTCGATTTTTGAGCTGCAGAGACGAAGGTATATTCTTTCCTATTTGGGTGGAATATTCTATAGATATCTGTTAAGTCCATTTGATTCATTACCTCCATTAATTCTCTTATTTCTCTGTTAGGTTTCTGTCTATTTGACGGACATTGGGCCTATAATTCATCATCCTACAGAAGAAAACAAGAAGGAGAACCCAAAGAAAAACATATATTTATCCTCCTAGATACTGGATGTAGACAAGATTGCCAGGTGAAAGTTGGGATCATGGGGGTGGCAGTGGGGAGAGAGAAGGGAGAATGGGAGGATTGGGAATAGGGATGAATGAGATTGAGGAAGGATGGATATCGGAGCAGAAAAGAAGATATCACAAGGAAGGGAACCATTTTAGGGTTGGCAAAAGACTTGGCTCTAGAGGGGGTCCCAGGTGCCCTGGAAGATGTCCCTAGCTCTTTCATCTTGCAGCAGATGAGTGTGTCCCTGAACTGGCCTTATTCCATAGCCCTACTTATAAATATCTTGCATATCACCTTAGAACCTTCATCTAGCAATGTATGGAGATAGAGACACTGACACACATTGGAGCACTGGACTTAGTTCCCAATGTTCAGATGAAGATCATAAGGAGAGAGAACATGACTAAGGGAGTTAGGACCTCAAGAATTGCTTCCACAAACAGAGACTACGGGACATATATAATAGAAGCTCAGCAAGTCCAGCTGGACTGATACTGAATGAGTATGTGATCAAACAAGATTCTCTGAATGTGCCTGACACTGAAAACTGACTGAGAAGCCAATGATAATGGTACTGGGTTTTGATTCTACTGCATGTACTGATTTTGCGTGCCTAGTCTGTTTGGATTCAGACCTTCCTAGACATGGATGGAGTGGGGAGGGCCTCGGACTTCCCACTGGGTAGGGCACTCTGTTATCTCTGAGGACTCCAGAGGGACAGAGAGGGGGATGGCAGAGTGTGAGTGAAATTTGAAGAAGGGAAGTGAAAATTTTCAATAAATAAATTAAATAAAATAATACCATACCAAGAGATACATTTTTATCAGTGGAATTTTCTGCCTACCATTAATGAGATCAAGAGAAATAGGAAAAGATGCTAAAGAAATATGTGATAGAGATCTTAGAGAATGAGATGATACATAAGTGATAAAGACAGATGATAATGAAGAGGTCATAGAGAAAGAGATGACATAGAGATTAAAGAGCAAGAGATGATAGAGCAAAAGATGATAGAAGAAGATATGATAGAGAAAGAGATGCTAGAGAAGAGATGATAAAAAATGCGATGGTAGAGTACGGGATGATAGTGGAAGAGATGATAGAAGAAAAGATGAGAGAGAATCAGATGATAGAGAAGTGTTAGAGGAAATCATGATGGAGGAAATATGATAGAGGAAGAGATGATAGAGAAAGACATATTAGAGAAATAGAAGACAGAGAAAGAGATGGCAGAGAAATGATAGAGTAAGAGAAGTTAGAGAGATGGTAGAATAGGAGAAGATAGACTGGAGAATGAAGTGATGGCAGAAAGAGGTAATTGAGAAATGAATAATAGATGATCGAGAACAAGATGATAGAGTAAGTGATGACAGAGGTATTAGAGAAACTGATGATAGATAATAGACAATACAGAAAGAGATGATAAAGAAAATGATGTCATAGTAAGATACGATAGTAAATGCAATGATAGAGGAAGAGATGATGAGAAAGAGATGAAAGAGGAAGTGATGATAGACAAAGACATGGAGGAAAAAGTGATGATAGGGGAAGTGATGATTGAGCCATGATAGAGAAATAGAAGAGATGATACATGGGATAGAGAAAGGGATGGAAGAGAGACAAAAAAAAATAAATGCTGGAGGATAGACATAGAGACAATAGAGAGATGATAGAAAATGAGATGATAATGAGATGACAGAGTGATGATAGAGATGATAAAGAGATGACAAAGAGATTATAGAGAGATGATAGACAATGAGATGAACTAGAGATAATACAGGAAAAGATGATAGTGTAGAAAAAGAAATGATGGAGTATAGAGATGATAGAGAGATGGTGAAAGGTATATGGAAAAAAATCGTGAAATACATACAGAAAGAAGAGCAAATTGTAGATACAGATAGCCCTTTCATTGCTTGGTCACGGAAACCCAAGTTTTCACACAGAAACTACATTAATTACAACCTTGTTTGTCCAGTAGCTCACACATATGCCTAGCTAGCTCTTATAACTTAAATTAACCCATAGGTCTTATCTAAGATTAGCCTTGTGGTTTGGTAGCTTACTCAGTGCAGCATTCACATCTTGTTTCCAATATATCTGGATGGCGATTGCAGAATGAATATTTTCCTCTTCCCAGGATTCTACTAGTCTGTTTACCCTGCCTATACTACCTGCCTGGATTCTGGCCAATGAACATTTTATTGAACCAACACAAATAACAAATATATACAGGATATAAGAGCATTATTCCACAGTAGTAAACAAAATGTCCCAACACTTCTAGATAACTGAGTTCAAACCTGGCCACTTTTACAATATGGAGCCTTACCCTGGAATTCTGGTCTACTAAGTTACACTGTATCAAGACGCTTTTCCACAAGGTCCGGGCAATCCTTCAAACTATAAGTGGCACAGAGGTAAACTATCTTGGGAGTTCCCTCACTATATACATGAGCCAGCAGAAGCCATAGAAACAAATTACTTGATACAGAGTCATTCTAGGTCTAAGCAAATGACTCTAAATATTCTGCTAGAAAATTTTTAGATGACCAATATGTGCAGGACTATCAGCTGTTAGCAAGACGAGGGCTCAAGTCTGATGCATAGAGTGTATATATATGACTGAAATTTCAAAAGCCATCTATTCATAATTTGGTCTTCTATACTTCGAGACAAAAAGGATGCTTTTCTTTTAATTTCAGAAAGTTTGGCCAAGCTCTCAAACTCTCCAATCTCTGCCAAACTCCAGATAAAGGAACACATTAAATATGAATATTCAACTTCCTTGTGACTAACATGATATGCCTTCTCATTGGCTAAGGCCATTCACACCTATGGACTGCAACTTCTACCTTCAATATATATACTAAAGCTAAACAAATGAAATAAAACAGAGCTCTTTCTTTCAAAGAAAAAAAAGGGGAACTACTGTGGGATAACATTCTTGTAGACTATAAAGATTAGTCACTGGAAAGGTACAGACTTTCCTGTAACTAGGCAGGTAATACAGTTGAGGCTACTACACTAAGTGAAATATGGGAAGGGGATGGCAGAGTGACTTATCAGCTAGAGGCAGAAAAAAAACAATGAGAATGACTTATTGAGAAAAGGTAATAAGCCATGTTTCTAAACATAGATAAGAATTAAGGGTTAATATAAAATTTAACAGCTAGCCAATAATAAGTGTGAGCTAATCGGCCAAATAGTGCATAATTAATATAAGCTGCTGTGTGCTCTTTAGAAGTAAGTCACTCTGGGAATAGGCAGGATAAACTCATCTTTCAACAAGAAGGTAATATGGAGGATCTTAAGTGATGCATGCATGGATAGCCCTGGGAAGTAGAAACAGAAAAGAGCACCCGAAAAAATTGGGAACAGTGGAGGAAGAAAGGTGGGAGGAAGAGGATGGAGATGGAAGAAGGGGAAGGGAAGGAGAAATGAAAGAATGGGATGGTTGAGATTCAAGAAGGTCAGAGATGGAGAAAAATGAAGAAAATATCTCTTATTTATTTATGTATTTATATGTTTGTTAAAGATTTCTGCCACCACCCCACCACCACCTACCATTTCCCTCCCCCAATCAAGTCCCCATCCCTCATCAGCCCTAATAGCAATCAGGGTTCCCTGCCTTGTGGGAAGTCCAAAGACCATCCATCTCCATCCCATCTAGTAGGAGGAGTATCCAAACTGCCTAGGCTCCCACAAAGCCAGTATGTGCAGTAGGATCAAAAACCCATTGCCATTGTTCTTGAGTTCTCAGTAGTCCTCATTGTCTGCTATGTTCAGTGAGTCTGGTTTTATCCCATGCTTTTTCTGACCCAGGCCAGCTGGCCTAGGTGAGTTCCCAATAGAACATCCCCATTATCTCAGTGCACCCCTCACAGTCCTGAGTTCCTTGCTCGTGCTCTCTCTCCTTCTGCTCCTGATTTGGTCCTTGAGATTTCAGTCTGGTGCTCAGTCTGGTGGGTCTTTGTATCTGTCTCCTTTGATCGTGTGATGAAGGTTACTGTTCAGGAGGATGCCTATATGTTTTTCACTGTGTTCACCTTCTTATTTAGCTTCTCGAGAATCACAAATTCTAGGCTCATGTCCTTTATTTATAGTTAGAAACCAAATATGAGTGAGTACATCCCATGTTCCTCTTTTTGGGGCTGGCTTACCTCACTCAGGATACTGTTTTCTATATTTGTCCACTTGCATGTAAAATTCAAGAAGTCATTTTTTTTTACTGCTGGGTAGGACTCTAATATGTATATATTCCATATTTCTTCATCCATTCTTCCATTGAAGGGCATCAAGGTTGTTTCCAGGTTCTGGTTATATAAACAATGCTGCTATGCACATAGTTGAGCATATATTTTGTTGTATGATAAGGCATCTCTTGGGTATATTCCCAAGAGTGGTATTGCTGGGTCCAGAGGTAGGATGATCCCGAATTTCCTGTGGAACCACCACACTGCTTTCCAAAGTGGTTGCACAAGTTTGCATTCCCACCACCAATGGATGAGTGTACCCCTTTCTCCACAACCTCTCCAGCAAAGGATATAATTGGTGCTTTTGATTTTAGCCAATCTGACAGGTGTAAGATGGTATCTTAAAGTTGTCTTGATTTGCATTTCCCTGATCGCTAAGGAAGTTGAGCATGACCTTAAGTGTTTTTTGGCCATTTGAAATTCTTCTGTTGGGAATTCTCTGCTCAACTCAGTGCCAGATTTTATAATTGGGTAATTGGGTTGATTAGCCTTTTACGGTCTAGTTTCTTGAGTTTTTTATTTATTTTGGAGATCAGACCTTTGTCAGTTGCAGGGTTGGTGAAGATTTTCTCACAGTCAGTGGGTTCCCTTTTTGTCTAGTGACAGTGTCCTTTGCTTTACAGAAGCTTCTCAATCTCAGGAGGTCCCATTTAATCAATGATGCCCTTAATGTCTGTGCTGTTGTCGTTGTATATAGGAAGTCGTCTCTTGTGCCCATGTGTTGTAGAGTACTTCCCACTTTCTCTTCTATCAGGTTCAGTGTGTCCCGACTGTTAGTGAGGTCTTTAATCCATTTGGATTTAAGTTTGGTGCATGTTGATAGACATGGATCTATTTTCATTCTTCTACAGATTGACATCCAGTTTTGCCAGCACTATTTGTTGAAGATGCTCTCTTTTTTCCATTGTATACTTTTAGCTCCTTTGTCAAAATCAGGTGTTCATAGGTTTATGGGTTAAAGTCAGGGTCTTCTATTAGATTTCATTGGTCAACTTCTCTGTTTTTATGCCAGTACCAAGCTTTTTTCAATACTGTAGCTCTATAATAGAGTTTAAAGTCAGAGAGGGTAATGCCTTCAGACAGTCCTTTATTGTATAAGATTGTTTTGGCTATCCTGGGTTTTTTGCTTTTCCATATAAAGTTGATTATTATCTTCTCCAGATCTGTGAAGAATTTTGATGGGGATTGCATTGAATCTAAAGATTGCTTTGGGTAAAATTGCCATTTTTACTATGTTGATCCTCCCAATCCAAGAGCAAGGGAGATTCTTCCATTTTCTGGTGTCCTCTTCAATTTTTTTCTTCAAAGACTTGAAGGTCTTGTCAAATAGATCTTTCACTTCCTTGGTCAGAGTTACCCCAAGATATTTTATGCTATTTGTGGCTATCGTGAAGGGTGATGCTTCACTGATTTCCTTCTCTGCTTCTTTATCCTTAGTGTATAGGAAGGCAACTGATTTTTTTGAGTTGATATTGTATCCTGCAACATTACTAAAGGTATTTATCAGCTGTAGGAGTTCTTTGCTAGAATATTTGGGGTCGCTTATGTATACTATCATATCATCAGCAAATAATGAATGCTTAACTTCTTCCTTTCCAATACAAATCACCTTGATCCCCTTATGTTGTCTTATTGCTATTGCTAGAACTTCTAGCACTATATTGAAGAGATATGGAGAGAGTGGACATCCTTGTCCTGTTCCTGATCTTAGTGGGATGGCTTTGAGTTTTTCTCCATTTAATTTAATGTTAGCTGTTGGCTTGATTTAAATAGCTTTTATTATATTTAGGTATGAACCTTGTATCCCTAATCTCTCCCAGACCTTTATCATAAAGGGGTGTTGAATTTTGCCGAATGCTTTTTCAGCATCTAATGAAATGATCATATTGTTTTTTTCTTTCAGTTTATTTATATGGTGGATTACACTGATAGATTTTCGTATGTTGAACCAGCCCTGCATCTCTGGGATGAAGCCTACTTGATAATAATGGATAATTTTTCTAATGTGTTCTTGGATTTGGTTTGCCAGTATTTTATTGAGAATTTTTGCGTCAATGTTCATGAATGAGATAGGCCTGTAATTCTCTTTCTTGGTTGGGTCTTTTGTCGTTTTGGTATCAGAGTAACTGTAGATTCATAAAAGGAATTAGGCAATGACTCTTCTGTTTCTATATTGTGAAATACATTAAGGAGTATAGGTATTTGCTCTTCTTGGAAGTTCAAGTATAATTCAGCATTGAAGTTATCTGCTCCTGGACTTTTTTAGGAAAGACTACTTTTTATAAGAATTTCTAATTCTTCGCGACTAACAGGTCTACTAGATCTTTTACCTGTTCTTGGTTTAGCTTTGGTATGTGGTACTTATCTAAAAAAATGTCCATTTCTTTGCATTTTCCAGTTTTGTGGCATATAGGCTTTTGTAGTAAGATCTAATGATTCTCTGAATTTCCTCTGTGTCTGTGCTTATGTCCCCCTTTTCATTTCTGATCTTATTTATTTGCGTGTTCTCTCCTGTCGTTTAATTAGTTTGGATAGGGGTTTTTCAATCTTGTTGATTTTCTCCAAGAACCAACTTTTTGTTTCATTGATTCTTTGGACTGTTTTTTGTGTTTCTATTTTGTTGATTTCAACCCTCAGTTTGATCATTTCCAGTCTTCTACTCCTCCTGAGCGAGTCTGCTTCTTTTTTTTTCTAGAGCTTTCCGGTGTGCTGTTAAGTCCCCAATGCATGCTTTCTCCGTTTTCTTTAAGTGGGCACTTAGTGCTATGAACTTTCCTCTTAACACTGCTTTCATCGTGTCCCATAGGTTTGAGTATGTTGTCTCTTTATTTTCATTAAATTCAAGGAAGACTTTAATTTCTTTCTTAATTTCTTCCTTGACCCAGGTGTGGTTCAGTAGATTACTGTTCAGTTTCCATGAGTTTGTTGTCTTTCTTGGGGTAGCATTGTTGTTGCCTTCTAACTTTAATCAATGGTGATCTGATAAGACACAGGTGGACACTGATTTTTTTTTTGTATCTGTGGAGGTTTCCATTGTTTCCGAGTATGTGGTCAATTTCGGAGAAGGTTCCATGAGCTGCAGAGAAGAAGGTATATTCTTTCCTATTTGGGTGGAGTGTTCTATAGATGTCTGTTAAGCCTTTACCTCCAACAATTCCCTTAATTCTCTATTAGGTTTCTGTCTGATTGACCTGTCCCTTGGTGAGAGAGGTTTGTTGAAGTCTCCTACTACTAGTGTGTGTGGTTTGATGTCTGCCTTAAATTTTAGTAATATTTCTTTTAGATACATGGGTGCTTTTAAATTAGGAGCATAGATATTCAGAGTTGAGACTTCACCCTGATGAATTGTTCCTGTTATGATTATAACATGTCCATCTCGATCTCTTCTGATTGATTTTAGTTTGAAGTCTGTTTTGTTAGAAATTAGTATGGCCACACCTGCTTTTTTTTAGAACCATTTGCTTGAAAATGATTTTCCCAACCCTTTACTCTAAGTAGGTGCCTGTCTTTGTGGTTGAGATGTGTTTCTTGCAAACAGCAGAATGTTGGATCCTGTTTTTGTCTCCAACATCTAAGTCTGTGCCTTTTTATAGGTGAATTGAGACCATTCATATTAAGTGAAATTAATGACCTGTGGTTGTTTGATCCAGTTATTCTTATTGTTTGTGGTAGTAGAGTTTGTGTGTCTCCTTTCTTTGAGTTGTGCTGTTGAAGGGCTGCTAGATGCCTGAGTTATTGTAGGCAGTGTTAGCAATGTTGGATTCCTTGGGTTATGATTTTTTTTCTATTACTTTCTGCAGGGCTGGATTTGTGGCTATATATTGTTTAAATTTGTTCTTACCTGGAATGCCTTTTTTTCTCCATTGATAGTGAATGGTAGCTTGGCTGGGTCTAGTAGTTTGGGTTGGCATTCGTGGTCTCTTAGTTTCTGCAGTTCCTCTATCCAGGACCTTCTGCTTTCATGGTTTCCATAGAGAAGTCAGGTGTAAGTCTGATCGGATTACCTTTATAAGTTACTTGCCCTTTTTCCTTTGCAGCTCTTAATATTCTTTATTTAATCACTATATTTTTGTTTTGAATACTATATGGTGAGGGGATGTTTTTCTTTGATCCAGTCTGTTTGGTGTTTTGGATGCTTCTTGAATATTCAAAGGAATATCTTTCTTTAGTTTGGGAAAGTTTTCTTCCAGAATTTTGTTATAAATATGTTCTGTGCCTTTGAGTTGTGACTCTTCTCCTTCTTCTATACGTATTATTCTTAGCTTTGGTCTTTTTATTGTGTCCCATAATTCCTGAATGTTTTGTGATGAGAATTTGTTGACTTTGCTGTTTACTTTGATCAGTGCATTTACTTTCTCTATGGTGTCCTCAGAATCTGAGATTCTTTCTTCATCTCTTGTATTCTATTGATTATGCTTGATATTTTTTTTCTTTTTTTTTCTTGCTGATTTTTTTTATTTATTGATTAATTTAATTATTAAAGATTTCTGCCTTTTTCCCGCCAACACCTCCCATTCCCTCCCCCTCCCCCAATCAAGTCTTCCTTCCTCCTCAGCCCAAAGAGCAAGCAGGTTTCTCTGCCCTGTGGGAGGTCCAAGGACCACCCACCTCCATCCAGGTCTATTAAGGTGAGCATCCAAACTACCTGGGCTCCCACAAAGCCATTACATGCAATAGGATCAAGAACCCATTGCCATTGTTCTTCAGTTCTCAGTAGTCCTCATTGTCCATTATGTTCAGCGAGACTGGTTTTGTCCCATGCTTTTTCAGTCCCCGGCCAGCTAGCCTTGGTGAGTTCCCGATAGATCATCCCCATTGCCTCAGTGTGTGGGTGCACCCCTCGCCGTCCTGAGTTCCTTGCTCGTGCTCACTCTCCTTCTGCCCCTCCTTTGGATTGTGAGACTTCAGTCCAGTGCTCCAATGTTGGTCTCTGTCTCTGTCTTCTTTCATCGCCTGATGAAGGTTAATATTCAGGGGGATGCTTATATGTTTTTCTTTGGGTTCACCTTCTTATTTAGCTTCTCTAGAGTCACGAATTATATTCTCAATGTCCTTTATTTATGGCTAGAAACCAAATATGAGTGAGTACATCCGATGTTCCTCTTTTTGGGTCTGGCTTACCTCACTCAGGATAGTGTTTTCAATTTCTGTCCATTTGTATGCAAAATTCAAGAAGTCATTGTTTTTTACTGCTGAGTAGTACTCTAATATGTATATATTCCATACTTTCTTCATCCATTCTTCCATTGAAGGACATCTAGGTTGTTTCCAGGTTCTGGCAATTACAAACAATGCTGCTATGAACATAGTTGAGCATATACTTTTGTTGTATGTTTGGGCATCTCTTGGGTATATTCCCAATAGTGGTATTGCTGGGTCAAGAGGTAGGTTGAACCCGACTTTCCTGAGAAACCGCCACACTGATTTCCAAAGTGGTTGCACAAGTTTGCATTCCCACCAGTCTCTGCTGGTTGACCTAGATTTTCCATACCGATCTGGTCCTCAGTTTGTGTTTTCTTCCTTCCTTCCATTTCAGTTTTCAATTCTTGAACTGTTTCCATTACTTGTTTAATCGTTTTTTCTTGGTTTCCCAGGGTATCATTCACGTATTTTCCCATTTCTTCAAACCTTTTGTTATATTTCTCATCCAATTCTCTAAGGGCATTTTTTACATGTAGTTTAAGGAACTCTATTGCTTTCACAAAGTCAATTTTTCCACTACTTCTCTTTTAGGGTGTTCAAGTCCTTCTGATATAAGATCATTGGGTTCTGGTGTTTTCATGTTGTTTTCAGATTGTTGGGTGAATTCTTGCTTTGGTGCCTGCCCATCTCCTCCTATCAATGCTATCTAATGGGTCTTTTAAAGCAGGATCAGGTTCCCTGCTGGGCCAGTGGCCTCGCTTACAAAATGCCCTTGCTCCGTTTCCTGTCTCCCACCACGGGCAAAGATCCTTCTCACCACTCAGACGGGTCTTCAGGAACAGGGCCAGGCTCCCCGTTTGCCAGGGATCTCACCAACAAAAGGCCTACCACTCTGTGGGCCAGCCACCAAAACAGAGAATCTCCCACTGCCCTTTGTCCTGAGCTCCTGACCCAGAGCCCAAATAGGCTAAACTGGGTAATCCCATGGCCCTGCCTAAGGGAGGGAGAGTGACGTCGTCCCCTGGGCACAAGCTGGGCCAGGGGGAGAGAGGTCACAGCAGAGGAAGAGCAGCCCCAGCAGAGGGTACCAGCAGAGGGGTCAAGGGGGTCTGGGAATGCCCCTGCTACATTTCCTGTGGCCCGCCGTGGGCCAAGAACACTCTCCCCACCCAGGAGTGTCTTCAGGGCAGGCCAGTGGACCTCGCCAATACAAGGCCTCCCAATCTGCAGGTTAGGCCCCAAGAAACCTACTTGATTTAATAGTAGTGGGGCGATCTGCTCTCAGTGTGGGCTTCACTGTTTCATGCTTAGACTATCCCACCTCTGCTGGTCTCCACAGCATCTGCGCACCTGTCACTGCCGCTTCTGCCCGCAGGTCTCCACCGTGTCTGCATGCCAGTCTCCTGCCGTGTCTGCATAGCTGTCTCTGCCGCATCTGCCCGCTGGTCTCTGCCCGCAGCGTGCGTCTGCCCACTGGTCTCCGCCGGCACGTGCATCTGCCCTGAAAATATATTGATATAGAAAGCAATACTAGGCTTAGAGAGAAAACTGCTGCCAGAAAAATTCTCAGTAATCCATAAAAACAGTCCCAGATAAAAATTCTAGTACTAGTGGAGAGGGTTTTGAACTGGCCTGCATCTGTAATCACATTCTTGACCACTCTAATATCATCATAGAAGTTTTATTCAACCACTGATGGAAAAAGATGCTAAGATCCATAGCTAAACAGTGAGCAAAGCTACTGAGGTCCAGTTGAAGAGAGGCAGAAGAGAGTATACAGGCAATGGAGTCAAGACCACGGTGGGGTAACCCACAGAGACAGCTTACCTGAGCTAGTGGGAGCTCCCAGTCTCGGGGATGACATCTGAGAATACCACATTGAACAAAACTAGGTTGTCTGAATGTGACTGACATGTATATGGCTTGGGCAGACTGTGGGTCCACTGGCAGTAAGACTGGTATGTAATCCTATTTCTTGAATTCGTTTTTTCAACCCCATTTACTTTGGAGGGATGGCTATCATGCTCACACTAGATAAGGGGAGAGGGACTTGATCCTGCATCAAAGTGATGTATCAGACTTTGCTGACTTTCCATGAGAAGACTTTCCATCTCTGAGCAGTGGATGGGAGTTTGGGAGGGTATAAGTTGGGGGGAGTGTACGAAACAGAGGAAGTAAGAACTGGGACTAGTATATAAAATAGATTGTTTTAAAGTAATAAATAAATTAAAAATTTGTTTTTCCCTTACATGAGATCTCAGTCTGGCATATGCAGTGTTCTTTTTGTGTAGTGCATGTACACCAAATGAAAAATTTGGGTACAAATTTTAGTGATCTTGATACTTAGTGTAAAGCATTTTCTTATAATCTTCTTTCACAGTTATGTGCTCAAGAGTTAAGGTTACATTTCTCTGCATCCCGTTCTGCCCTATCCATAATTTTATGCTTTGTATTGAGTATGCTTCAACATAGAAATGCTTCTCTGCCTTTTAGTTGTCAATTCAAGGCTCACTAGAGTGTACTGATATGTTCCAATCAAATGACAATAGAGAACAAGTCTGAATTCATGTAATGAATGACCCTTGCCAAAACAAGCAAGTCACATTATTGTATATTCTTTCATATGCCTTGTTATTTAGATAGGAAAAGAAATAAAGTCAGGAGGTGAGGGCAGCCAGGAAGGAATTTTGTTTGTTTCACTGATCTTCAAGCAGCAAGCTAGTCCTCTTATCTGTGAGTTCCCTGAACAGAAGGTGGTCCTGATTCTGAAGAGTAGATCCATCAGCAAGTTGAGTGTGTTCCTGAATGGTTGGCCAATGCTATTAATGGAGCACAGACACCCCCAAACGCCCTAAATTTTGTGGTCATTCTGCAGGAGCTTCTCTCCCCAGTTACTGCCTCTCTTATCCGATTCCATCCCAGCTTGCTCCCAGGAACACATTCCCTTCTGTGAGGCCATAAAATACCCCTGCTCAGACTGTTTGAGGGCTGAGGCTCTGGGATGGTGTGGTGAGTGCAACCGGGCAAAATTTTCTTTGTTTCACTCAGTTTGGAAACAGCAAGCTAGTCCATTTTTCTGAGATGTCCCTGGCCAGCAAGTGGCTCTGATTCTGTACCAGAAGATCCATTAGAAGGCAATGGAAGGAAGAAATGAGAAGACAATTTCCTCCACCAACCTGAAAAGCATGATTACACCAGAATCCAGTAAACGTACAACAGGAAGACGGGAACACACTTATGCAGAAGAAATAGAAAAAATAGACATTATGAAAATGATAGAGTCCCTTAAACAGGATGTGAAAAACTTCGTTAAAGAAATGGATGAGAAGAATAACAAAAAGTTTGAAGAAATGATTCCGAAAAGATACCCTAGGAAACCAAGAAAAACAATCAAACAGATAATGGAAACAGTTCAAGACTTGAAAACTAAAATGAAGGTAATGAAGAAAACAAGAAACAAGGGCCATCTGGATATGGAAAAACTAGGTAAACAAACAGAGATTACAGAGAAAACAAGCATAACCAACAGAATACAAAAGATAGAAAAAACTATCTCAGATGCTGAAGACACTATAGAGAAAATAAACACACTGTTCAACGAAAACAGCATATCTAAAAATATCTCATCACAAATCATCCAGGAAATCAGGGACATAATAAAGAGACCCAACATAAAAATAATAGGGGTAGACGAAGAAGATAAATTGCAGTTCAAAGGCCCAAAAATATATTCAATGAACTTCAAAAAAGGATATTCTTATAATAGTTCAAGAAGCATACAGAATACTGAATAGAATGAATCAAAAACAACCCTCACATTATAATAATCAAACAAAATACATAGAATATAAAGAAAGAATATTAAGAGCTACAAAGGTTACTCTCAAGTAAATTATAAATATAAACCTTTTAAAATTCATCTGACATGTCTATAGAAACAATGAAATCCAGGAGTTTTTGGATAGATTGCTACAGAAAGTAAGAGACCATGGATTCAAGGCCAGACTACTATACACAGCCAAGGATTAGTTCACCATCAATGTAAAGTCAAACATTCCAAGACAAAAACAAATTTAAATAATATGTAGCCATAAAGACAGCATAACTAAAAGAAATGGAGGGAATATTACAACCGAAGAAATCCAACAACGCTCAAATAACTCAGACATCTAGCATATCTTTACAAATACAACACAAAAAGGGGTAACAAAATACTCTAACACCAAAAATGAAAAAAAAATAACCAGAGTTAACAACCACTGGTCTTAATATCACTTATATCAATGTATTCAATTCACCTATAAAAAAGACAGAGGCAAAGAGATTGGATGCAAAGACAGGAACCAACAATCTGCTGTTTACAAGAAGCACACCTTAACAACAAAGACAGACATCTACTCAGAGTAAAGGGTTGGGAAAGGTTTTTCATTCTAATGAACCTAAGAAACAAACAGGTGTGGCTATACTAATATCTAACAAAACTGACGAAAAACTAAAGTCAATCAGATGAGATGGTGATGGAGACTTTTTACTCATAAGAGGAACAATTCATCAGGATGAAGTCACAATCCTGAATGTCTATGTCCCTAATAAAAAAGCACCCACTTCTTTAGAAGAAAAATTACTAGATCTAAAGGCAGACATCAAAACCCAGAACTAATAGAAGGGATTTCAACACTCCTGTCTTACCAGTGGACAGATCAATCAGACAGAAAACAAATCGCGAAAAAAATAGAATTAAAGGAGGTAATGAAAAAAAATGGCCTTAACAGACATTTATAGAACATTCAACCTAAAGGGGAAAGAATATACCTAATTCTGAACATCTCATGTTATCTTCTTTAGAACTGACCACATACTATGTAACAAAGCAAACTTCCTTAGATATAAAAAAAAATTAGTATCCTCCTGTGTCTTATCAGATCACCATAGAGTAAAGTAAGAATTTAAACATAGTTCTACCCCAAGAAAGCCTAAAACTTATGGAATCTGAACAGTCAACTATTGACCACAACAGGGTCAGGGAAGAAATAAAGAAAGAAATTAATGTCTTCCTTAAATTCAATGAAAATTAGGACACATCATAAACAATCCTATGGGAAGCAATGAAAGCAGTGCTAAGAAGAATGTTCATAGCTTTTATTGCACACATTAAAAAATGGAGAAAGCTCACATTAGAGCCTTAATAACACAGCTGAAAACTCTAGAAAAAAAGAAGCACACTCACCAGGAGTAGTAGAAGACCAGAAATAATCAACCAGAAGGCTGAAATCAATAAAATAGGAACACAGTGAACAATTCAAGGAATCAATGAAACAATGAGCAGGTTCTTTTAGAAAGTCAACAAGATTGACAAACAATTTTTCAAACTAAACAAAAGGTACAGATATAATACCCAAATTGACAAGATCAGGAATGAAAAAGGAGACTTAACAACAGACACTGAGGAAAATCAGAGAATCATTAGGTCATTTTACAAAAGCTTGTATGCCATAAAGTTGGAAAAATAAAAGAAATTGACATATTTTTCGATAAGTACCATTTACCAAAGTTAAATCAAGAACAGGTGACCAATTTAAATAGACCTATAAGTCATGAGGAAATAGAAGCGGTCATAAAAAAGCTCCCAAGCTAATAAAGCTCAGGAGCAGATGATTTCAATGCTGAATTTTATCAGAACTTCTGGGAAAACCTGATACCTATACTCCTTAATGTGTAGCACATAATAGAATCAGAGAGTCATTCCCAAACTCTTTTTTTGAACTGACAGTCACTCTGATTCCAAAACCACACAATGACCAAAACAGGAAAGAGAATTACAGACCAATACCACTCATTAACATTGATGCAAAAATACTCAATAAAATTTCGTCATACAGAATCCAAGAACACATTTAAAAAATTATGCTTTACAATCAAGTAGGCTTGTTTCCTTTTTTGCCTGCTCATGGGCTACCAGGTGTCCCTGTTTAGGTGCTGAGGAGTTCCTTCTGGATGGGTTAGGGTGTGCAATTTAGGTGCTGACTCTCCTGGAAGAGAGCACAAATCACCCTCACCCAGCTCCTGCTGCAGGGCCCCTTTTTTACACATGACCCAGCTCCCATCTACCCCCCAGAAGCCTGCCTTGCTGTCTCTTAAGTTCTCTCCTCAAGAACAGTTTTCCCGTTCCTACACTAAGGTTACCCACCCAGAGCAGTGAGTGCCTGCCTACCAGGCAGGCCAGAAGGTTCCAAACAAGGGACCACAGGAACATTCAGCTAGGGGCTGCAGGGTCTCCTGTGCTTTATTGAGCACTGCCCTCTCTGTAACATTCTCCCTATAGTCCCTGGCTCATTGGGCTACCAGGCATCCCTGTATAGGTGCTGAGAAATTCCATCTGGATGGGTGAGTGTGTGCTATTCAGGGGCTGACTGTCCTGGAATAGAGGACAAACCCCCTCCCCCAGCTCGTGCTGCAGGACTTTCTTTCCTACCCACGATCAGCCCCAAGCCTGCCTTGTATGCAAGGTCCTTTGCTGAGGAACAGTTTCATGCTCCTACACTAAGGCTACCCACTCAGTGTGGTTAGTGCCTGCCTGCCAGACAGGCCTCAAGGACCCCCGAAGGGAGCAAATGAACCTTCAGCTTTGGCTGCAGGGTCTCCTGTGTTCTACTCGATACCACACTACACCCCACATTCGCCATTTTGTCCACAGGTCATTGGACTATCAGGCGTCCATGTTTTGGTGCTGAGGAATCCATCTGGAAAGGAACGGCTCCTGCTCCTACACTCAGATGATACACCCAGGGAGTCAGTCACAGCAAAGACTGGACCAAGACACTAGGCCTCTCCAGGCTCCATCTGAAGGAAGAGATGGGCAGGCACCAATGCAAGAATTCCTCAAAACATCCTGAAAGGCAACATGACATTGCCAGAATCCAGGAATCCTGAAATAAGAAGAATTGTATACCCTACTCCAGAAGAATTAGAAGAATTCGACTCAAAATTGAATTATATGAAAATAATAGAGGACCTTAAACAAGAGGTGAAAACTGCCATAAAAAATTAGATATTACAAACAAAAATGTAGAGGAAATGAATAAATTTCTCAAAATACCCAAGAAAACCAAGAGAAACAAGAAAAAGCAATCAAAGAGGTAAGGGAAACGTTTCAAGACTTGAAGAATGAAATGGAAGTATAGAAGAAAAAAAACAAGGTAAGGATGGAGATGGAAAGTCTGGATAAACAATCAGGAACTACAGAGACAAGTACTACCAACAGATTACAAGAGATTGAAGAAAGAATCTCAGACACTAATGACACCATAGAGGAAATAAACACACTGATCAAGCAAAACCAACAAATTCTCATCACAAAACATTCAGGAAATCTGGGACACAATAAAAAGACCAAACCTAAGAGTAATAAGGATAGAAGAAGGAGAAGAGTACAGATCAATGGTCAACAAAATATATTTAATAAAATTAAAAAGAAAACTTTCCCTTCCTTAAGAAAGATATTCTTTGAAGGTCCAAGAAGCAATCAGAACACCAAATAGACTGGATAAAAAAAAGTCTCCTCATCATATAATAATCAAAACAAAAATCATACAGAATAAGGAGTGAATATTAAGAGCTGCAAATGAAAAAGGTCAAGTTACTTATAAAGGTAAACATATCAAAATTACACCTGACTTCTCTATAGAAACCATGAAAGCCAGAAGGTCCTGGATAGATGCACTGCAGAAACTAAGAGACCATGGATGCAAGCCCAGACTGCCATACCCATCCAAGCTTTCATAGAATATAAAGGGAGAAAACAAAATTTTACAGGATAAAAACAAATTTAAACAATACATAGCCACAAATCCAGCCTTACAGAAAGTAATTGAAGGAAAATCACAACCCAAGGAGTCCAACAATGCCCACAATAACTCAGATATCTAATGACCCTTCACCAGCACAACTCGAAGAAGGGTAAAAAAAGAAAGAAAGAAAGAAAAAATAGCCAGAGTTAACAACCACTGGTCATTAATATCACTTAATATTAATGGCCTCAACTCACCTATAAAGAGACACAGGCTAAGACATTGGATATGAAAACAGGGTCCAACATTCCTCTGCTTACAAGAAACACACCTCAACCACAAAGACAGACATCTACTCAGGGTAAAGGGCTGGGAAAATGTTTATCAACAAAATGGACCTAGGAAACTAGCAGGTGTGGCTATACTAATTCCTAACAAAGTTGACTTCAAACTAAAATCAATCAGAAGAGATAGAGAGGGTCATTTTTTACTCATAGCAAGAACAATTTATCAGGACAAAGTCTCAATCCTGAATATCTATGCCCCTAATATAAAAGCACCCACTCATGTAAAAGAAACATAACTGAATCTCAAGGCAGTCATTAAACCATAGATACTAATGTAGGAGATTTTAACACTCCTCTCTCACCAATGGACAGGTCAATCAGACAGAAACCTAACAGAGAAATAAGAGGATTGAAGTAGGTAATGAATCAAATGGACTTAATGGACATCTATAGAACATTGCATCCAAATAGGAAAGAATATACCTACTTCTCTGCAGCTCATGGAACCGAAAATTGACCACATACTCATTAATAAAGCAAACATCCACAGTTACAAAAAATATTAGCAACCACCTGTATCTTATAGATTACCTTCGATTAAAGTTAGAATTCAACAACAATGCTACCTCCAGAAAGACTACGAACTCATGGAAACTGGACAGTCAACTACTGAACAACTCCTGGATCAAGGAAGAAATAGAGAAATTAAAGTCCTTCTTGAATTCAATGAAAATGAAAACTCTACATACTCAAACCTATGGGACAGTATGAAAGCAGTGGTAAGAGGAAAGTTCATAGCACTAAGTGCCCACTTAAAGAACATGGAGAAAGCACACATTGGAGACTTAATAGGAGGAGTAGACGTCTGGAAATAATCATACTGGGGGCTGAAATTAACAAAACAGAAAAACATAACACAATCAAAAGAATCAATGAAACAAAATCTTGTTCATGGAGAAAATCAACAAGATTGAAAAACCCCTATCCAAACTAATCAAATGGCAGAGAGAGAATACGAAAATTAACAACATCAGAAATGAAAAGGGAGACATAACCACAGACACAGAGGAAATAAAGAGAATCATTAGATCTTACTAGAAAAGCCTATTTGCCACAAATTTGGAAAAGGTAAAAGAAATTGACAATTTTTAGATAAGTTCCATATACCAGAGTTAAAATATTACCAGGTGAACAATCTAAATAGACCTGTTAGTCGTGAAAAATTAGAAGATGATATAAAATTCCTCCCAACCAAAAAAGCCCAGGTCCAGATGGCTTCAAGTCAGAATTCTACCAGAACTTCAAAGAAGACCTATTACCTATACTCCTTAATGTAATGTATTTCACAATATAGAAACAGAGAAATCATTGCCAAACTCCTTTTATGAAGCTGCAGTTACTCTGATACCAAAACCACACAAACACCCAACCAAGAAAGAGAACTACAGGCCAATCTCACTCATGAACATGGATGTGAAAATCCTCAATAAAATACTGGCAAAACAAATCCAAGAACACATTAGAAAAATTATCCATTATGATCAAGTAGGCTTCATCCACTGATGCAGCGCTCATTCCAGATATGAAAATCTATCAATGTAATCCATCATGTAAAGAAACTTTAAGAAAAAAAACACATGATCATTTCACTGGATGATGAAAAAGCATTCAAAAAAATTCAACATCCCTTTATGATAAAGGTCTTAGAGAGAATATAGATACAAGGGTCGTACCTAACTATAATAAAAGCTATTCATAGCAAGCCGACAGCTAACATCTAATTAAATGGAGAGAAACTCAATGTCATCCCAGTAAAATCAGGAACAAAACAAGGTTGCCCACTCTCTCCATACCTCTTACATATAGTGCTTGAAGTTCTAGAAATAGCAATAAGAAAACATAAGGGAATCAAAGGGATTCAAATTGGAAAGGAAGAAGTTAAACTTTCATTATTTTCAGATGATATGATAGTGTATATAAGCGACCCCCAAAACACCTCCAAAAAACTCCTACAGCTGATAAACACCTTAAGTAGAGTGGCAGTATACAAGATCAAATACAATAAATCAATTGCCCTCCTATACACGAAGGATAAGGAAGCAGAGAGGAAAATCAGAGAAGCATCACCTTTGACGATAGCCACAGGTAGCATAAAATACCTTGGGGTAAATCTAACCAAGGAAGTGAAGGATCTATTTGACAAGAACTTTAAGTCTTTGAAGAAAGAAATTGAGGAGGATACCATAAAATGGAAGGATCTCCCTTGCTCTTGGATTGGGAGGATCAACATAGTGAAAATGGCAATTCTACCAAGGGCAATTCCTAGATTTAATGCAATCCCCATCAAAATCCCATCAAAATTCTTCACAAATATTGAGAGGACATTATTCAACTTTGTATGGAAAAACAAAAGACCCAGGATAGCCAAAACAATTGTATTCAATATAGGAACTTCTGGAAGCATTACAGTCCCTGACTTCAAACTCTATTACAGAGCTTCAGTATTGAAAACATCTTGGTATTGGCATCAAAACAGAGAAGTCGACCAATGGAATCAAGTAGAAGACACTGATATTAACCCACAAACCTTTGAACACTGATTTTTGATGAAGTAGCTAAAAGTATTCAATGGAATAAAGAAAGCACCTTCAACAAATGGTGTTGTCAGAACTGGTTGTCAACCTGTAGAAGAATGAAAATAGATCCATATCTATCACCATGCACAAAACTCAAGTCCAAATGGATTAAAGACCTCAATATCAGTCTGAACACACTGAACCTGATAGAAGAAAACGTGGGAAGTACTCTACAACACATGGGCACAAGAGAACACTTCCTACGTATAACCACAGCAGCACAAACACTAAGGACATCATTGAATAAATGGGACCTCCTGACACTGAGAAGCTTCTGTAAAGCAAAGGACACTGTCACTAAGACAAAAAGGCAACCCACTGATTGGGAGAAGATATTCACCAATCCGCAACTGACAAAGGTCTGATCTCCAAAATATATATAGAACTCAAGAAATTAGACCATAAAGGTTATTCAATCCAATTATAAAATGGGGCACTGAGCTGAACAAAGACTTTTCAACAGAAGAATTTCAAATGGCCAAAAGACACTTAAGATCATGCCCAAGTTCCTTAGCAATCAGGGAAATGCAAATCAAGACAACCTTAAGATAGCATCCTACACCTGTCAGAATGGCTAAAATAAAAAACACCAATGATAGCCTCTGCTGGAGAGGTTGTGCAGAAAGGCGCACACTCATCCATTGCTGGTGGGAATGCAAACTTGTGCAACCACTTTGGAAAGCAGTGTGGCGGTTTCTTAGGAAAGTCGGGTTCAACCTACCTCTCGACCCAGCAATACCACTTTTGGGAATATACCTAAGAGATGCCCTAACATACAACAAAAGTATATGCTCAACTATGTTCATAGCAGCATTGTTTGTAATAGCCAGAACCTGGAAACAACCTAGATGCCCTTCAATGGAAGAATGGATTAAGAAGTATGGAATATATACATATTAGAGTACTACTCAGCAGTAAAAAACAATGACTTCTTGAATTTGCATACAAATGGACGGAAATTGAAAACACTATCCTGAGTGAGTTAAGCCAGACTCAAAAAGAGGAACATGGGATGTACTCACTCATATTGGGTTTCTAGTCATAAATAAAGGACATTGAGACTATAATTTGTGATTCTAGAGAAGCTAAATAAGAAGGTGAACCCAAAGAAAAACATATAAGCATCCTCCTGAATATTAACCTTCATCAGGCAATGAAAGAAGACAGAGACAGAGACCAACACTGGAGCACTGGACTGAAGTCTCACGATCCAAAGGAGGAGCAGAAGGAGAGAGAGCACGGGCAAGGAACTCAGGACTGCGAGGGCAATGGGAATGTTCTATTGGAAACACACCAAGGCCAGCTGGGCGGGGTCTGAAAAAGCATGGGACAAAACTGGACTCGCTGTACATAGCAGACAATGAGGACTACTGAGAACTGAAGAACAATGGCAATGGGTTTTTAATCCTATTGCACATAATGGCCTTCTGGGAGCCTAGGTAGTTTGGATGCTCACCTTAATAGACCTGGATGGAGGTGGGTGGTCCTTGGACCTCCCACAGGGCAGGGAAACCTGATTGCTCTTTGGGCTGAGGAGGGAGGAAGACTTGATTGGAAGAGTGGGGGGAAATGGGAGGTGGTGGCGGGGAAGAGGCAGAAATCTTTAATAATTAAATTAATTAATTAATTAAATAATTAAATAAAAGATCTTTAACTTAAAAAAAAAAAACACCAAACCTAAGATTAATAGGGATATAAGGAGAAGAGTCACAGCTCAAAGGCCCAGAACATATTTTTTAACAAAATTATGGAAGAAAATTTTCACAACATAAAGATATTTTTTTGAATATTCAAGAAGCATACAGAACACCAAACAGTCTGGATCAAAAAAAATCCCCTCACCATATAAAAATCAAAACACAAACATACTCATTAAAGAAATAATAGTAAGAGCTGCAAAGGAAAAAGGGCAAGAAACTTATAAAGGTAAATCAATCAGACTTACACCTGACTTCTCTATGGAAACCATGAAAGCAAGAAGGTCCTGGATAGAGGTACTACAGAAACTAGGAGACCGTGAATGCAAGCCCGAGCTACAATACCCAGACAAGCTATCGTTCACTATCAATGGAAAAAACAAACATGTCAGCATAAGAACAAATTCAAACAATACGTATCCACAAATCAAGCCTTACAGTGTATAATAGAAGGAAAATCACAACCCAAGGAATCCAACATTGCCAACACTGCCTACAAGGACTCAGGCATCTAGCAAGCCTTCACCAGCCCACTCAAAGAAGGTAGACATAGAAACTCTACTAACAAAAACAATAAGTATAACTGGAGTAAACAGCTACTGGTAATTAATATCACTTACTATTAATGGACTCAATTCACATATAAAAAGGCACAGGCTGAGAGATTGGATACGAAAACAGGATCCAACATTCTGCTGTTTTACAAGAAACACATCTCAACCACAAAGACAGGCATCTACTCAGATTAAAGGGTTGGGAAAAAGTTTTTCAAGCAAACGGGCCTAAGAATCAAGCAGTAACTGCCCAGTTAAAGAAAACAGAGAAAGCAAACATTGGAGACTTAACAGCCCACCTGAAAGCTCTAGAAAAAAAAGAAGCAGACTCACCTAGAAGGAGTAGAAGACTGGAAATAATCAAACTCAGGGCTGAAATCACCAAAATAGAAAGACAGAAAACAATCCAAAGAATCAATGAAGCAAAAAGTTGGTTCTTGGAGAAAATTAACAAGATTGACAAACCCTTATCCAAACAAACTAAACGACAGAGAGAGAACACTCAAATAAATAAGATCAAAAATGAAAAAATCAAAAAAAAACCACAGACACACAGGAAATTCAGAGAATCATTAGATCTTACTACAAAAGCCTATATGCCAAAAAACTGGAAATGCAAAAGAAATGGACATTTTTTTAGATAAGTACCATATACCAAAGCTAAACCAAGACCACGCGAACAATCTCAATAGATCTGTTAGTCACAAAAAATTAGAAGCTGTTATCAAAAACCTCCCTTCCAAAAAAAGCCCAGGACCAGATGGTTTCAATGTGGAATTCTACAAGAACTTCCAAGAAGACCTAATACCTATACTCCTGAAGGTATTTCACAATATATAAACAGAAGAGTCACTGCCAAATGGCTTTTATGAAGCTACAGTCACCCTGATAACAAAACCTCACAAAGACTTAACCAAGAAAGAGAATTACAGGTCAATCTCACTCCTAAACAGTGATGCTAAAATTCTCAATAAAATACTGGCAAACCAAATCCAAGAATACATGAAAAAAATTATCCATTATGATCAAGTAGGCTTCATTCCAGAGATACAGAGCTTGTTCAACATAGGGAAATCTATCAATGTAATCCATCATATAAATAAACTGAAAGAAGAAAACCATATGATCATTTCATTAGATGCTGAAAAAGCATTCGACAAAATCCAACACCCCTTTATGATAAAGGTCCTGGAGAGATAAGGGATACAAGGGTCATACCTAAATATAATAAAAGCTATTTACAGCAAGCCTACAGCAAACATTAAATTAAAGTGAGAAAAACTCAAAGCCATCACACTAAAATCAGGAACACGACAAGGCTGTCCTTTCTCTCCATACCTCTTCAATATAGTGCTTGAAGTTCTAGCAATAGCAATAAGACAACATAAGGGGATCAAGAGGATTCATATTCGAAAGGAAGAAGTGAAAATTTGTTATTTGCAGATGATATGATAGTATACATAAGCGACCACAAAAACACTACCAAAGAACTCCTATAGCAGATAAACACCTTTAGTAATGTGGCAGGATTCAAGATCAACTCCAAGAAAGAAGTGCCTTCCTATACACTAAGGATAAGGAAGAAGAGAGGGAAATCAGAGAAGCATCACCTGTCACGATAGCCACAAATCTGTCACAATAGCCACAAATAGCATAAGATATCTTGGGGTAACTCTGATCAAGAAAGTGAAAGATCTCTTTGACAAGAACTTTAAGTCTTTTAAGAAAGAAATTGAAGAGGACACCAGAAAATCGAAGGATCTCCCTTGTTCTTGGATTGGGAGGATCAACATAGTAAAAATGGCAATTTTACCAAAAGCAATATATAGATTCAATGCAATCCCCATCAAAATCCCATCAAAATTCTTCACAGCCCTTGAGAAGACAATAATCAACTTTATATGGAAAATTAAAAAAACTCAGGATAGCCAAAACAATATTATACAATAAAGGATTGTCTGGAGGCATTACCATCCCTGACTTCAAACTCTATTACAGAGCTACAGTATTGAAAACAGCTTGGTATTGACATAAAAACAGAGAAGTCAACCAACGGAATGTAAAGAAGACCCGGACTTAACCCACAAACCTATGAACACCTGATTTTCGATAAAGGAGCTAAAAGTATACAATGGATAAAAAAGATCATCTTCAACAAATTATGCTGGCAAAACTCGATGTCAATCTGTAGAAGAATGAAAATAGATCCATGTCTATCACCATGCACTAAACTTAAGTCCAAATGGATTAAAGACCTCAATAAGAGTTAGAACACACTGAACCTGATAGAAGAGAAAATGGGAAGTACTCTACAACAGATGGGCACAGGAGACCACTTCCTATGTATAACCACAACAGCACAGTTATTAAGGGCCTCTTTGAAAATATGGGACCTCCTGAGACTGAGAAGCTTCTGTAAAGCAGAGGACACTGTCACTAAGAAAGAAAGGCAAACCACATACTGGGAAAAGATCTTCACCAACCCCACAATTGACAAAGGTTTGATCTTCAATATATATAAAGAACTCAATAAATTAGACCTTAAAAGGCTAATCAACCCAATTATAAAATGGGGCAATGAACTGAACAGAGAATTCTCAACAGAAGAAGTTCATATGGCCAAAAGACACTTAAGGTCATGCTCAACTTCCTTAGAGATAAGGAGAGTCCAAATCAAGACAACTTTATGATGTCATCTAACACCTGTCAGAATGGCTAAAATCAAAAACACCAATGATAGCCTTTGCTGGAAAAGTCGTAGAAAAAGGTGTATACTCATCCATTGGTGTTGGGAATGCAAACTTGTGAAACCACTTTGGAATGCAGTGTGTCACTTTCTCAGGAAATTTGGGATCAACATACTCCTGACCCAGCAATATCCCTCTTGGGAATATACCCAAGAGATGCCTTATCATACAACAAAAGTATATGCTCAACTATTTTCATAGCAGCATTGTGTGTAATAGCCAGAACCTTGAAACAATCGAAATGCATTTCAATGGAAGAATGGATGAAGAAAGTATGGAATATATCCATATTAGAATACTACTCAGCAGTAAATACAATGACTTCTTGAATTTTGCATGCGAATGGACAGAAATAGAAATACTATCCTGAGTGAGTTTAGCCAGACCCAAAAAAAAGAGGAACATGGGATGTACTCACTCATATTTGGTTTCTAGCCATAAATAAAGGACATTGACTCTATAATTCATGACCCTAGAAAAGCTAAATAAGATGGTGAACACAAAGGAAAACATATAGACATCCTCCTGGATTTTAACCTTCATCAGGCGATGAAAGGTGACAGAGACAGAGTCCCACATTGGAGCACCAGACTACAACCCCAAACCAGGAGCAGAAGGAGAGAGAGCATGAACAAGGAACTCAGGATTATGAGGGGTGCACCCAAATACTGAGACAAAGGGGATGTTCTTTTGGAAACTCACCATGGCAAGGTGGACTGGGTCTCAAAAAACATGGGATAGTACTGGACTCAATAAACATAGCAGACAATGAGGACTGCTGAGAAGTCAAGAACAATGGCACTGGGTGTTGATCCTACTGCACATACTGGCTTTGTGGGAGCCTAGGCTGTTTGGATGTTCACCTTAATAGACCTGGAAGAAGGTGGGATGTCCTTGGACTTCCCACAGGGCAGGAAACCCCGATTGCTCTTAGGACTGATGAGAGAGGGAGACTTGATTGGGGGAGGGGGAGGGTTATGGGAGTCAGTGCCGGGGAAGAGACAGAAATCTTTAATAAAGAAATACATTAATAAAAAAAACTGAAAAAAGCCAACCGTGATATTGATGGTGAGTAATTTTGATAACATCAATGCATTGGAAAAACACCTATAACATAAAAGAAAGCCTAATCGGTATTCATTTAAAGATTTACCTTTCATGGACATCCATTACTGCTCTGAAAAGTTGTTAGGAAACATATGGCAGAAGTGGTCACTAGCCTTGTCACATATATCCTGTCCCTAGATACACCCCTACTTGGTACTGAATCTTACATATGTGTGACTAAGTTGAACTTGGCAGTTTGTTTCAATTAATTCCAATAAAGCTGATAGTTCCACCCACTATCTAATTACACTTACATCAAATAACAAAATGTATTTGAATCACTTAATTCCCAGGGAGCACATGTACAGCAGACAATAATTGTATCCATGGAAGTCATAGGTACCAGCAACCAGATCTGTCCAGGTCTCTGTCTAGAGAAGGAGAGCAACAGGTATTCAAATCATGTAATGGGTGGGAAGGAAGTGAAGTTACACAACTCCTGAGAGATGCTGGAAGTATGTAGGTTCAAGATGGCTCATTCCAAGATTGCCTAGATAAAGGTAGAAGTAGTGCCAGGATGCTTATTCTTAATTAGACAAAAATTAAAATATGCTCTAATTGATATTGAAAGTGTAATGTGTTGCAGGAGGTCCTTCTGCTCCTCCAGCCAATAGCCGCCGAGATACCAGCCCATTGGGGCATGGTCTGTTTCCCTTTAAAAACAAAGTGGCTACTTCCCTCCTCTCTCTCTTTACTTTCTGCTCCGGTTCCGGCGACTAGACTTCTTCCTAATTGTGTGCACAGAGGGCTGTTGTCTGGGACCGTGATCTGTAAGTTTATTCCCCTTTAAATAAATACCACCCTAATAATCACAATTCCAAACTATGTGGGATTGTTTATGACTTGCGCCTTCATCTGGCACCCAACGTTTGGTTTTAGGACCCCTCCTTCCCCCCCCCCCCGCTCGGCTGCTGGCCGCCAGTTGGGCCACAGCCTGTTCCTTGCGGCTTGTGCCTTGTGCGTGGAGCCAGCAGTTTAACATAAATCACATGCAGTGGCTTTTCTTGCTGCAGTTTTTTATATTTTCCCTTTAGACACCTCAGATTGACTTCAAGTCTCGACGCAGCTTATCCTTTGCCTTGCTACGTGGATTTAAATTTCACAGGCCCACATAGTCTCTGCCCACGTGGTTTTCTCTTTTCTGAATCACTTTCAAATCTCCCTTGCAAGCGCAGCTCTTAAGCGGAACGAACCAGAGCACGCGGTTACCGGTTGCGGAATGCTGCAACCCCTTGGGACAACTCTGTCACCTGGAGGCATACACGGCTTTCGGGTTACTCTTCTCTACCCCTGGATTCTGGGTTTATGGTTCCATGTACGGAATTGATTTAATTACATTTACTTTGTTGAGCAACTGGCATTTCCCAGTTTTTAACAAATACTAGGCAGACACTGAAACAGGACCCTGTTTTCGTCATGACTTGGGAACAGCGCCACCTGCTGGATAATAGGTAATATGAAAGTTTTCGTTTCCAACATGAATTTTACTGTTTTGACTACCAAAACAATGGGTTTTTTCATGCAAGGTTTATATCACTATGGAGATAACTTAATTTACTGGTTACTAGATTTCAGTATTCTTTTGAATATTCTATTACTTAAGAAAAATATGGTCCTAAGAACCATACAATCTTTAACAGAAACTAATACAGGTCAGGAGATTCAGGATTCAAAAGCTTTGAAATCACAGGTGTAGAATGCGGACAAAAAAATTGATACCTCAGTGAAATCACTAGAAACACATGTAGCTCAGGAGAATCAGGATTTAAGAGAGAAAATGATAAGAAGACTTGAAATGATTGAAGAAATTATTGGAGTTGGTGAACAGAGTGAGAAGGCACAAGGACAGGATACAATGCCACCACCAGCTATTAGATCTGGCTTACCCAGGGTATTAGCGACATACTCTGTAATTCATTCTAATAAAGCGTCTACTTCTAAAGGCTCAAAGGGAGTCAGAGAAGCTAGATGGATGCCAATAGCAATGAATGATCTAAAAGAAATTAAGCAAGTTATTGTTACCTTTGGCTTGCACTCTGCATATGTTAAGGAAATGATAAGGACTTGGGCTTCTAATGCTAGAGCTACCCCCCACGATTTCCATCAGTTAGTGTCTGCAGTTGTAGATAATGGACCTTCCTTGATGTTCGGAATCTATTTCAGAGAAGAATCCAAACATATGGAACAGCAAGGAAGAGCAAAAGGTGTGGAGGTTTCCCAAGATCAAATTCTTGGTGTAGGACAATATGCTGATCCACAGGTAGAAGCTCTTTATGATGATGAAGTACTGTGTTTATGTCACCAAGCAGCTTTAAATGCTTAGAATAGGCTACAAGATCCAGCAAAAAGGGTTGAAACATATACCAGAATTAGGCAGGGACAGAGAGAACCCTTTATTGACTTTTTGCAAAGATTAATTAAGGCTCTGGACATAGGGCTAACAGACCCAGAAGCTAGATGACTACTTCTTGAATCTCTAGTTTTTGAGAATGCAAACATAGAATGCAAAAAGATAATTGGGCCTTTAAAGTTTACATCAGAACCTATGGATGAATGGATTCAGCATACAATGAATGTTGAGACGTTTAGCTATAATGATGAAACTTGGGTAGGAGAAGTGATTTCCCAAGCAATGAGGAGACATCAAACTGCCAGGTGTTTTAATTGTGGTAAATTAGGACATCTGAAAAGGGATTGCAGGCAAAGGATTTCTAGGAATAATATCCCTTCTGGGAATGACAAAAATAGGAGACCTCGGCCTTCAGGTATATGTAGGAGATGCGGTAAAGGCCGACATTGGTCCAGCGAATGCAGGTCAACAACAGACAGACAAGGCAACCCGATACCGCTGGGAAACTCCTTGAGGGGCCTCTCGCAGGCCCCCAAGCCAACAGTGGCCCAGTCATTCCCAGTCACAGTAGAGAACGTGCCTCACCAAGAAAATTAAAAGCTCCAATTTCTGCCCTAAAAAATATTACTGGTCTAAATGATGAATTACGCATGGAGGATGAGTCAAAAAACCCAGTAGGACAGAGTAAACGCATATTTTGGCAGACTTCTATTAATGATCAAAGACCAAAGCTAAGAGTCTGTATAAATGGCACTTTTATTGAAGTCTTATTAGACACAGGTGTGTATGTAAGTATCATTACTCCAGAATCTTGGCATCCGAATTGGCCTCTTCAAGAGGTAGATGTTCAGTTCCTGGGAATTGGAACCCTATCTCGGGTAAAACAAAGCACAAGATGGGATCCTTACATGGGGTTAAAAGACTTTAAAGTATTAATATTGATTAGACTTTCAAGGTTGCATTTTTATGAATCTACCTGATGCCTATATGTTGTGCATGTAATTATGACAGCTTAAAGTTACAGGAGCCATCTTCAAGTTGTGCATGAGTTAATATTTATCTCTCCCTGAGTATGAGAAGCTGCCCATCATGGGTGATAATAGTTTTCACAGGTTATTTCTGGAAGCTACTGTCATAGAACTTATTGTGGTTTGAGTGAGAAATGTCCCCCATAAGCTCCCATATTTGAACATTTTATCGGCAACATGTGCTGCTCTTTAAAGAGGTTGCAAAACCTTTAGGAGGCATAGAATTGCTGGAGGAAGTATGCCACTGAAGATAGGCTATAAGAATCTATAGAATCACCCAACTTCCTCTTCTCTCTCTGCCTCCTAACTGTTTAGGCAATGTGGCCAGTCAGCCTCACACTCCTTTTGCTATGCCATTCCCAAAGCTATTGAACCAATCCCTCTGAAATGGTGAACCAAATTAAACCTTTTCTCTCCCTTAAGTTGTTTTTCTCATGATGCTTTTTGATTGCTTGTTTGTCACGATGCTTTGTCACAGCAAACGGAATGAAACCATGACATTTTGCAAGTACACACATGAAATTAACACAAAACCAACCCTCAGAAGGAAAGATGCCCAAGGATTAAAGCACATTTAGGACATTGAAATAGCATTTCATTTCCTTTCTCTCAAATGCATTAAAGATACTATTTAACAAAGGAAAAACAAATCACACAGGGTTAAGTAAAATGTAGTGCCTCTTGCCAAGTAACATAGTCTTTGTAATGAGAACATGTGAATACACAGTAGAGTAGGGCACCAGGACATAAAAGAGATATACCCAAGTCCTAGTACCCACTAAGAGCATCACCTTTCACGTAGCCACAAACAGCATAAAATATCTTGGGGTAACTCTAACAAAAGAAAGTGAAAGGTCTCTTTGACAAGAACTTTAAGGAATTGAAGGAAGAAATTGAAGAGGATACCAAAAATGGAAGGATCTCCCTTGGTCTTTGATTGGGAGCATCAACATAGTAAAAATGGCAATTCTACCAAAGGCAATTTTTTTTTATTCTTTTTTAATTAAAATTTCCAACTGCTCCCCGTTTCCCATTTCCCTCCCCTCCTCCCACACATTGACCCCTCCCCCAACTCACCTCCCCCATGCCCATTCCTCTTCTCCTCCCCCCAGTCCATTCCCCCTCCCTCTCGATACTGAAGAGCAGTCCAAATTCCCTGCCCTACAGGAAGACCAAGGTCCTCCCACTTCCATCCAGGCCCAGGAAGGTGAGCATCAAAACAGGCTAAGCTCCCACAAAGCCAGTTCATGTATTAGGATCGAAACCTAGTGCCATTGTCCTTGGCTTCTCATCAGCCTTCATTGTCCGCCATGTTCAGAGAGTCCAGTTTCAACCCATGCTTATTCAGTCCCAGTCCAGCTGGCCTTGAAGAGCTCCCAATAGATCAGTTCCACTGTCACAGTGGGTGGGTGCATGCCTCGTGGTCCATATTTCCTTGCTCATGTTCTCCCTCCTTTTGCTCCTCATTTGGACCTTAAGAGCTCAGACCGTTGCTCCAATTTGGGTCTCTGTCTCTCTCTCAATCTATCGCCAGTTGAAAGTTCCTGTGCCATTCTCCTTGGCCTCTCGTCAGCTCTCATTGTCCGCCACATTCCGAGAGTCCGGTTTTATCCCATGTTTTTTTTCAGTAGCAGTCCAGCTGACCTTGGTGAGCTCCCAATAGATCGGCCCCACTGTCTCAGTGGTTGTGTGCACCCCTCATGGTCCTGACTTCCTTGTTCATGTTTTCTCTCCTTCTGTTCCTCATTATAACCTTGGGAGCTCAGTCCGGTGCTCCAGTGTGGGTCTCTGGCTCTATCTCCATCCATCGCTAGATGAAGGTTCTATGGCGATATGCAAGATATTCATCAGTATGATTATAGGATAGGTTCATTTCAGGTTCCCTATCCTCAGGTGCCCCAATGAACTAACTGGGGACATTGCCCTGGGCATCTGGTAGCCATTCCAAGTTCAAGTCTCTTGCCACCCCTTAGGTGGCTCCCTTACCTAAGGGATGAGTTTCCCTGTTCCCCTATCCAACCTTCCTTTATCCCCAATCACCCCAATTCCCCCAGTTCCCCTCATCCTCTCCTTCACACTTTTCTCTCCCCATCACCCCTCATCCCCATCCCACCCCACCCCCAAGATTCCAATTTTTTGCCCATCAGTCATGTCTATTTCCCATAGCTGGGAGGATATCTATATGTTTTTCCTTGGGTTTACCCTCTTGTTTAGCTTCTTTAGGATCACAAATTATAGACTCAGTGGCCCCTATCCATGGCTAGAAACCAATTATGAGTGAGTACATCCCATGTTCTTCTTTTTGGGTCTGGGTTACCTCACTCAGGATCGTATTTTCTATTTCCATCCATTTGCATGCAAAATTCGAGAAGTCATTGTTTTTTACCGCAGAGTAGTACTCTAATGTGTATATATTCCACACTTTCTTCATCCATTCTTCCATTGAAGGGCATCTGGGTTGCTTTCATGTTCTGGCTATTACAAATAATGCTGCTATGAACATAGTTGGACAAATGCTTTTGTCATATGATAGGGCATCTCTTGGGTATATTCCCAAGAGTGCTATTGCTGGGTCCAGGGGTAGGTTGATCCCAATTTTTCTGAGAAACCGCCACACTGATTTCCAAAGTGGTTGCACAAGTTTGCAGTCCCACCAGCAATGGATGAGGGTACCCCTTTCTCCACAACCTCTCTAGCAAAGGCTATCCTTGGTGTTTTTGATTTTAGCCATTCTGACAGGTGTAAGATGATATCTCAAAGTTGTTTTGATTTGCATTTCTCTGATCGCTAAGGAGGTTGAGCATGACCTTAAGTATCTTTTGGCCATTTGACCTTCTTCAGTTGAGAATTCTCTGTTCAGTTCAGTGCCCCATTTTTTAATTGGGTTAATTATCCTTTTAAAGTCTAGTTTCTTGAGTTCTTTATATATTTTGGAGATCAGACCTTTGTCTGTTGCGGGGTTGGTGAAGATCTTCTCCCAGTCAGTAGGCTGCCTTTTTGTCTTAATGACAGTGTCCTTTGCTTTACAGAAGCTTCTCAGTTTCATGAGGTCCCATTTATTCAATGTTGCCCTTAATGTCTGTGCTGCTGGGGTTATACATAGGAAGCGATCTCCAGTGCCCATATGTTGTAGGGTACTTCCCATTTTCTCTTCTATCAGGTTCAGTGTGTTCAGATTTATATTGAGGTCTTTGATCCATTTGGACTTGAGTTTTGTGCATGGTGATAGATATGGGTCTATTTTCATTCTTCTACAGATTGACTACCAGTTTTGCCAGCACCATTTGTTGAAGATGCTTTCTTTCTTCCATTGTATACTTTTAGCTCCTTTATCAAAAATCAGTTGTTCATAGGTTTGTGGGTTAAAATCCTGGTCTTCTATACGATTCCATTGGTCGACTTCTCTGTTTTTATGCCAGTACCACGCTGTTTTCATTACTTTACCTCTGTAATAGAGTTTGAAGTCAGGGATGGTAATGCCTCCAGAAGTTCCTTTATTGTATAAGATTGTTTTGGCTATCCTGGGTTTTTTGTTTCTCCATATAAAGTTTATTATTGTCCTTTCAAGATCTGTTAAGAATTTTGATGGGATTTTAATTGGGACTTCATTGAATCTATAAATTGCCCTTGGTAGAATTGCCATTTTTACTATGTTGATTCTCCCAATCCAAGAGCAAGGGAGATCCTTCCATTTTCTGGTATCCTCTTCAATTTCTTTCTTCAATACCTTAAAGTTTTTGTCAAATAGATCTTTCACTTCCTTGGTTAGAGTTACCCCAAGATATTTTATGCTGTTTGTGGCTATCGTAAAAGGTGATGATTCTCTTTTTTCTCTCTCTGCTTCCAGATCCTTTGTGTATAAGAGGGGGCCTGATTTTTTGGAGTTGATTTTGTATCCTGCCACATTACTAAAGGCGTTTATCAGCTGTAGGAGTTCTTTGGAGGAGTTTTTGGGGTCTCTCATGTACACTATCATATCATCTGCAAATAATGCAAGTTTAACTTCTTCCTTTCCAATTTGAATCCCCTTTATCCCCTTATGTTGTCTTATTGTTATTGCTAAAACTTCGAGAACTATATTGAAGAGGTATGGAGAGAGTGGACAGCCTTGGCGTGTTCCTGATTTTAGCGGAATGGCTTTAAGTTTCTCTCCATTTAATTTGATATTAGCTGTCGGCTTGCTGTATATAGCTTTAATTATATTTAGGTATGACCCTTGTATCCCTAATCTCTCCAAGACTTTTATCATAAAGGGATGTTGAATTTTGTCAAATGCTTTTTCAGCATCTAATGAAACGATCATATGGTTTTTTTCTTTCAGTTTATTTATATGATGGATTACATTGATAGATTTGCGTATGTTAAACCAACCCTGCATCCCTGGTATGAAGCCTACTTGATCATAATGGATAATTTTTCTAATGTGTTCTTGGATTCGGTTTGCCAGAATTTTGTTGAGGATTTTTGCGTCGATGTTCATGTGTGAGATTGGCCTGTAATTCTCTTTCTTGGTTGGGTCTTTGTGTGGTTTTGGTATCAGAGTTACTGTAGCTTCATAAAAGGAATTTGGCAATGACTCTTCTGTTTCTATATTGTGAAATACATTAAGGAGAATAGGCATTAGGTCTTCTTGGAAGTTCTGGTAGAATTCCGCATTGAAACCATCTGGTCCTGGACTTTTTTTGGAAGGTAGGTTTTTGATAACAGCTTCTAATTTTCAAGACTAACAGGTCTATTTAGGTTGTTCACCTGGTCCTGGTTTAACTTTGGTAAATGGTATTTATCTAAAAAAGCGTCCATTTCTTTTACATTTTCCAGTTTTGTGGCATACAGGCTTTTGTAGTAAAATCTAATGATTCTCTGAATTTCCTCTGTGTCTGTGGTTATGTCTCCCTTATCATTTCTGATCTTATTAATTTGCAAATTCTCTCTCTGCCGTTTGATTAGTTTGGATAGGGGTTTATCAATCTTGTTGATTTTCTCCAGGAACCAGCTTTTTGATTCATTGATTCTTTCAATTGTTTTCTGTGTTTCTATTTTGTTGATTTCAGCCCTCAGTTTGATTATTTCCAGTCTTCTACCCCTTCTAGGTGAGTCTGCTTCTTTTTTTTTCTAGAGCTTTCAGGTGGGCTGTTAAGTCTCCAATGTGTGCTTTCTCTGTTTTCTTTAAGTGGGCAGTTAGTGCTATGAACTTTCCTCTCAGAACTGCTTTCATAGTGTCCCATAGGTTTGAGTATGTTGTTTTTTTATTTTCATTGTCTTCAAGGAAGAGTTTAATTTCTTTCTTTATTTCTTCCTTAATCCAGGTATGGTTCAGTAGTTGACTATTCAGTTTCCATGAGTTTGTAGGCTTTCTGGGGGTAGCATTGTTGCTGAATTCTAGCTTTAATCCATGGTGATCTGATAAGATACAGGTGGTTATTAATATTTTTTTGTAACTGTGGATGTTTGCTTTGTTACTGAGTATGTGGTCGATTTTTGAGAAGGTTCCATGAGCTGCAGAGAAGAAGGTATATTCTTTCCTATTTGGGTGGAATATTCTATAGATGTCTGTTAAGTCCATTTGATTCATTACCTCCATTAATTCTCTTATTTCTCTGTTAGGTTTCTGTCTACTTGACCTGTCCATTGGTGAGAGAGGAGTATTAAAGTCTCCTACTATTAATGTGTGCGGTTTGATGGCTGCCTTGAGTTTTAACAATGTTTCTTTTACGTACGTGGGTGCTTTTATATTAGGGGCATATATATTCAGGATTGAGACTTCATCCTGATGAATTGTTCCTGTTATGAGTAGAACTTGTCCCTTTCCATCTCTCCTGATTGATTTACGTTTGAAGTCAACTTTGTTAGAAATTAGTATGGCCACCCCTGCTTGTTTCTTAGGTCCATTTACTTGAAAAGCCTTATCCCAACCCTTTACTCTGAGTAAGTGCCTGTCTTTGTGGTTGAGGTGTGTTTCTTGTAAACAGCAGAATGTTGGATCCTGTTTTCGTATCCAATCTCTTAGTCTGTGCCTTTTTATAGGAGAGTTGAGTCCATTGACATTAAGTGATATTAATGACCAGTGGTTGTTAACTCCGGTCATTTTTTAAGTTGTAAATTTTGTGTGTTCCCCTTCTTTGTGTTGTGCTGGTGAAGGGTCTCTAGTTGTCTGAGATATTGTGGTCATTGTTGGACTCCTTGGTTAGTGATTTTCCTTCTATTACTTTCTGTAAGGCTGGATTTGTGGCTACGTATTGTTTAAATTTGTTTTTATCCTGGAAAATTTTGTTTTCTCCATTTATAGTGAACGAAAGCTTGGCTGGGTATAGCAGTCTGGGCTTGCATCCATGGTCTCTTAGTTTCTGCAGTACATCTATCCAGGACCTTCTGGCTTTCATGGTTTCCATAGAGAAGTCAGGTGTAAGTCTGATAGGTTTACCTTTATAAGTAACTTGGCCTTTTTCCTTTGCTGCTCTTAGTATTCTTTCTTTATTCTGTATGCTTTGTGTTTTGATTATCATATGGCGAGAGGATGTTTTTTTTTGATCCAGCCTATTCGGTGTTCTGTATGCTTCTTGAACCTTCATAGGTATATCTTTCTTTAGGTTGGGAAAGTTTTCTTCTATAATTTTATTAAATATATTTTCTGGACCGTTGAGCTGCGCTTCTTCTCCTTCTTCTATTCCTATTATTCTTAGGTTTGGTCTTTTTATTGTGTCCCATATTTCCTGAATGTTTTGTGATGAGAATTTGTTGGCCTTGCTGTTTTCTTTGATCAGCGTGTTTATTTTCTCTATGGTATCTTCAGAATCTGAGATTCTTTCTTCTATCTCTTGTATTCTGTTGGTTATGCTTGCTTCTGTAGTCTCTATTCGTTTACCTAGATTTTCCCTGTCCAGCTGGCCTTCTGTTTGTGTTTTCTTCTTTGCCTCCATTTCAGTTTTTAAGTCTTGAACTGTTTCCATTATCTGTTTGATTGTTTTTCCTTGGTTTCCTAGGGTATCATTCACTGATTTACTCAATTCTTCAAACTTTCTGTTATACTTCTCATCCATTTCTATAAGGGCCTTTTTTACATGTTGTTTAAGGGCGTCAATCACTTTCATAATGTCAATTTTATCTACTTCTTCATGATTAAGGTGTTCATGTCCACCTGTTGGGAGGTCGCTGGGTTCTGGTGGTTTCATATTTTTTCAGATTGTTAGGTGAATTCTTGCATTGGCGCCTGCCCATCTCTTTCTCCGAATGCTCCCCTCTGGATGTTCTTTTACCGGATCAGGTCTCCTTGCCTACTGATGTACCTTCCCAGTGATGGCTCTCTGCAGTGCTAGCTCTCCTGTTGTTCTAGTGATGTCTCTCCTTGCTTGTTGCAGACAGGCCAGTGAAACAAAGGAAGTCTCGCCTGCCTACTTGCCTTGAGGATTTGCCCCCAGCGCCAGACAGACTGAGCTGGATGGTGTTATGTGCCCAAAGAGGAAAGGGGACAGAAGGGAAGAAGGGTTCTGGATGCAAGCTGGGTGGGACAAGAAGAGAGAGACAGTATTGGGGGTTAGAGCCCCTGCAGGGAGCCCAGGGAGTATAGGGAGGGGGATGAGGAACTTCAGAGTTCCCTTTCCAGGGCTGCTTCCGCTGCCGCTGGTCACAAACTCACCGCACTGCTGTCTCTCCTGGTGCCGAGATCAGATCTCCTTGCAGGTTGGGTAGTTCGTAAACAAAGCGCCTACCTTGTTTGGTGCAGGCGGGCCAGTGAGACAAAGGAGGTCTCGCCTGCCTACTTGCCCTGAGGATTTGCCCCCAGCGCCAGACAGACTGAGCTTGATGGTGTTATGTGCCCAAAGAGGAAAGGGGACAGAAGGAAGAAGGGTTCTGGATGCAAGCTGGGTGGGACAAGAAGAGAGAGGCAGTATGGGGGTTAGAGCCCCTGCAGGGAGCCCGGGGAGTATAGGGAGGGGGATGAGGAACTTCAGAGTTCCCTGTCCAGTCACAAACTCACCGCACTGCTGTCTCTCCTGGTGCCGAGATCAGATCTCCATGCAGGTTGGGTAGTTCGTAAACAAAGCGCCTACCTTGGTTGGTGCAGGCGGGCCAGTGAGACAAAGGAGGTCTCGCCTGCCTACTTGCCCTGAGGATTTGCCCCCAGCGCCAGACAGACTGAGCTGGATGGTGTTATGTGCCCAAAGAGGAAAGGGGACAGAAGGGAAGAAGGGTTCTGGATGCAAGCTGGGTGGGACCTGAAGAGAGAGGCAGTATGGGGGGGTAGAGCCCCTGCAGGGAGCACGGGGAGTATAGGGAGGGGGATGAGGAACTTCAGAGTTCCCTGTCCAGGGCTGCTTCCGCCTCCGCTGGTCACAAACTCACCACACTGGTGTCTCTCCTGGTGCCGAGATCAGATCTCCATGCAGGTTGGGTAGTTTGTAAACAAAGCGCCTACCTTGGTTGGTGCAGGCGGGCCAGTGAGACAAAGGAGGTCTTGCCTGCCTGCTTGCCCTGAGGATTTGCCCCCAGTGCCAGACAGACTGAGCTGGATGTTGTTATGTGCCCAAAGAGGAAAGGGGACAGAAGGAAGAAGGGTTCTGGATGCAAGCTGGGTGGGACATGAAGAGAGAGGCAGTATGGGGGGGTAGAGCCCCTGCAGGGAGCCCGGGGAGTATAGGGAAGTGGATGAAGAACTTCAGAGTTCCCTGTCCAGTCACAAACTCACCGCACTGGTGTCTCTCCTGGTGCCGAGATCAGATCTCTGTGCAGGTTGGGTAGTTCGTAAACAAAGCGCCTACCTTGGTTGGTGCAGGCGGGACCATCAAAATTCTTGACAGATATTGAGAGGACATTAATCAAATTTATATGGAAAAACAAAAAATCCTGGATAGCCAAAATAATCTTATACAATAAAAAATGTCTGGAGGCATTACCATTTCTGACTTCAAACACTATTACAGAGCTACAGTAATAAAAACAGCATGGTATTGGCATAAAATCATAGAATTCCACCAATTGAATCATATAAAAGATACTGATTTTAACCCACAAACATCTGAACACCTCATTTTCTATAAAGTGGCTAAAAGTATACAATGGAAGAAAGAAAGCATCTTCAACAAATGGTGCTGGCAGTACTCGATGTCAACCAGTAGAAGAATGAAAATAAACCCATATCTATCACCATGCACAAAACTCAAGTCCAAATGGATCAAAGACCTCAATATCAATCTGAACACACTGAACCTGAGAAGAGAAAGTGGGAAGTACCCTACAACATATGGGCACAGGAGATTGCTTCCTATGTATAACCCCAGCAACACAGATGATAAAGGCAACATTGAATAATTGGGACCTACTTAAACTGATAAGCTTCTGTAAACAAAGGACACTGTCACTAAGACAAAATGGCAACCCACTGACTGGGAGAAGATCTTCACCAACCCTGCAACAGACAAAGGTCTGATCTCCAAAATATATAAAGAAATAAAAAAACTAGACTTTAAAATGCTAATTAACTCAATTAAAACATGGGGCACTGAACTAACAGGGAATTCTCAACAGAAGAAGTTTAATTGGCCAAAAGACACTTAAGGTCATGCTCAACCTCATTAGCGATCAGGGAAATGCAAATCAAAACAATTTTGAGATATAAACTTACACCTGTCAAAATGGCTAAAATCAAAAACACTAATGATAGCCTTTGCTGGAGAGGTTGTGGAGGAAGGGGTACCCTCATCAAATGCTGGTCAGAATGCAAACTTGTCCAACCACATTGGAAATCAGTGTGGCGGTTTCTCAGGAAATTTGGGATCAACCTAACCAAGGACCAAGCAATACCACACTGGGGAATATACCCAAGAAATTCCCTATCATATTACAAAATCATTTGTTCAACTATGTTCATAGCAGCACTATTTGTAATAGCCAGAATCTGGACACGACCTAGATGCCCTTCCATGTAAGAATAGATGAACAAAGTGTGGAAAATATACACAGTAGTGTACTACTCAGTGGTAAAAAACAATGACTTCTTGAATTTTGCATGCAAATGCATGGAAATAGAAAACACTTTTCTGAGTGAGGTTTCCCAGACCCGAAAAGATGAAAATGGGATGTACTCAGTCATAATTGGTTTCTAGCTATAAACAAAGAACATTGCATCTATAATTTGTGATTCCAAAGAAGCTATATAGGAAGGTGATCCCAAAGGAAAACATATAGTTATTCTCCTGGATATGAAAGGTAGACCAGATTGTCAAGCAAAAATTTGGGATCTGGGGGGTGGGGTGGGATAGGATAAGAGGGGATTGGAGGAGAAAAGTAAGAAGGAGAGGATGGGGGGAACTTGGAGAATTGGGATGATTGGGATAAAGTAAGGATGGATATGGGAGCAGGGAAGCATATATCTTAATTAAGGTAGCCATCTGAGTGATTTTATTTAAAAAAAGAACTTTGTAAATAGAAGCTTATGATTCTCAAAAATTGGTCATTACAGGTTAGGATGGTCTTTAAATTCAATGGCAAACCCCTATATCAAAAGAGTCACACAGGAAAACAGTGGTGTGCTCATAAAATAATGAAGACATTAAGAGAAGTGATACAAAATGACGAATATCAAAAGCCAAATTTCCTAGCCCATCTTGAGGAAGTAGGTTCCCCACCAACACATTTATTCCAGATCGTGAGAATTAACATCAACCTCTTTCAAGTACTTCGTTTAATAATAAATTTTTATACCAGTTCTTAGAATTTATACATTGGACAAAGGGTTGGTTTGGGAAGTCCTTCTGTCTATGTTTGTTTTTATTGGTTAATGAATAACATTATTTCAGCCAGTAGCTTAGCAGAATAGACCTAGGTGGTTAAAGTAAACAATGTTGGGAGAAAGGAGGTGGGGTCAGTGAGAAGCCACCTAGACACCACCAGGGAAAAACACCTACTCTGGAGCTACAAAAATTTTTTGGTAAGACATGAACTAGTGGTGATACAGATAAATGCAAATGTGTTAGTTTAGAATGAGGGAGGAATCTAGAAATATGGTTAAGCTATTGGCCAAAGAGTATTGTGAATAATATAGGTTTTATGTGATTATTTCAAGTCAACGTGGTCAGAAAACTAACTAATGAGTGGCCTCCACAAACAAATCAGCTTGTTGAACTGAAGAGTGTTTTTTTTTTTTTAAATCTGTTTGGTCACTTGATCTGGGCTTCATCTAAGCCTGTCTATTTGTCTGTGATGATTGCTCGGTTATATATTTACTGCCAATCTATTGTTTGGAGCAAGGGGTCCATTGAATTTGCTCAGTTTAATGGACTCTCTATAATTAATTTGAGTTGGTTACTTTCTATTTTATGTAGTTTCCCTGCAGGATAATGTTTACCAACCAAGACTACATGTTGGCATTAAAGATCTATAAATGGGGAGGTTGAAGGGTCAGAGTCAGATAAAAAGTTGCAATTGTGGACACAGACAGGAGAGAAAAAAGAGAAGGAAAGGGAGTATGAGATCACTACCCTATAGTCTTTCAAAATGGAGGAGGGGACCTGAGCTAAGAAGGAAACAGCCACAGCTCTTTCCACAGTCACTATTCCTGTCTAGGCCACAATATCTCCAAGCAGCTAAACACAAGCATTGAAAGTTTCTCTTCTGAGAGGGGCAGACAGAGTGTGCCACATATGACCATTTTCCCTGGAGTTATCCTCATCATGGACAGAAGGAGGCATGTCTCCCTAGAATCTTAACAACAATCTCACAGATGAAAATAAAAAGGCTTATTAAGGACACTTGGAGAAGCATTATAACTAACAGAGTTGGGAGATAATACATCTTCTAGGATGTGATGATGTCAATCTACACAGGCACATCTGCCTCTCTTCTGATCATATGAACAGAATGCCTGCTGGTTTGGGAAGCATCTCATCTGGGATTGTAATACCAGGGCATTAAAATGTCCTCTTTTCTGGTCTTCTACCCCAGAGTGGTCTCTCTCTCAGGTACATTGGGATGAACCATTTGCAGGAATAACAGAAAAATAGGTAGAGCATCCAGAATGAGGTATAACATACTTGGCCACAATTACATATGCAGCAACAAGGAAACAGATGAAGAATTCTGAGCATCAATGGAAGTTGAGGACCTAATACCAAAGCTAAGTCATGTAACACCATGGGTAGTTTCAGAGTTTCAGAGAGTAAATTCAGTTACATTCTCGAAAAAGCTAAGACTGCAAAAGATGGCTTTCATAATCAGAAAGTAGAAAAATTGGGACTGCAAAAAGGAGGCAGTGAGGGAGTCAAGGGTGGTCACTGAGCAATGAAGAACCCCAAGTCCCTATCCCAACATGATACTGATATCATTTTTAAAAGTTATTGAGCCACAAATCTTGGCAGTCAGAGCTCAGGAGCTGAAATTACATCTCAATCCCATGTAATGAATCTCTGCCTTGAGCATCTACAATGATGCATTTCTGTCTTGAGCATCTGGAGCAATATTTCTTTTCCTTAAGCATCTATAGCAATGCACCTCGGCCTTGGGCATCTGCAGTCATACCCCTCTAAAATGATTATCTACAGAAATTAACATCTGCTTTAAAAAGCGATATACTACTGGGATAGACCTACCATTGCATGTTTCCTTTGGATGTACACTTTTATATAACTACACCCTAAATTTGATATCAAGACCTTAGCACAAACAGATTTCACAGTTCACAGTTTTCCCATGCTGTGATAATTCAGTAGGCCTCTGGACACATCCACCAAGAGACTTGAGGGGAGGAAGCAAAGGCATTCACGTTTGAATGTCTCTCATCTCAATCTACACAGCACTTCTTTTAAAGTTATACCATTCCCTTTTGTGATCCAGAATATTTGCTCACAGCTCAATATTTTTTAACCAACTGTCTTGTTCTTCAGCCATGGCACAGTCAGTAAGGTGCATTCCATACAGATGGAGACCATAAATTTGATCCCTTCAAACTTGTGCAAAAATCTCAGCATTAAAGATATCAACTCATCACTCAGTGCTGAGGAGACACCAACCCCTGGGTCTCTAAGACTCGCTGTTTGGTCAAGGGGAATTGGTCAGCTCCAGGTTCAAAGAGATGACGTATCTTAATCATGACAGAGAGTAATTAAGGAAGACACCCAGGGTTAATTCTGGCCTTTGCATGCATGTATACACATCTCCATAAAAAGTTACACTCATATATTAAACAACTGTCTTTTGAATTTCTAAATATACACATTTCTGTGGTGAAGTTTTGAGCTTAATTTGACTGCTCTTTAGAGTTGTAGGAACAGCTGAATGTTTTCTGCCACCGGGTTCCCGCACTGGCTAGCTTTACCCAAAATAATTACATAGAAACTGTATTATTTTAAATAATACTTTGCCCATTAGGTCTAGCCTGTTAGTTGCTAATTCTCACATCTTGATTAACCCATTTCAAATAATCTGTGAAGCACCATGAGCTTATGAGAATCATAAGCTGCTTCTGTCTCAGGGGCGAGGGGGGCATGGCGTCTGTTGACTAGGCTTCTTTCTCCCAACATTCTGTTGTTTACTCTGCATATCTAACCTGCTGTCCTATCAAAAGGGCAAAGGCAGTTTCTTTATTAACCTATAGACATTTAACCCTCGTCCATTGCTTTGGCCTTCTTCATACAATGACATTAGAAGAAATCTTTCTGTAAGAACCCTCTCCACTATCTCATTTGGCCTCTTGAATCCTCCCTCCTCTCTACCAAAGACAAAAGGAAGCTAGTCTCAGACATGTTACACAGTCTAAAAAAGGAAGGATGGAATCAAGATTTGAATTCATTACCAAAGTCTAAAATCTTAACCGAGGAACTCACTGCACGACCATACTTTTTTTTCAACTGAGAATGAACTCACACTCTGAGGAGCTGAAAGGCAAGTTCATACTGCATTAACTTCACCTTGGCCCTTAACAGATATGCCGAGCATTATGATGGACCCCTCACCACTGATACATTGACATCTTATTCCTTTGTATTTAATGGGCCAGTTGGCCACATACCTTATTCAATCTTCCCTTCAGTGATTTGATTTCCAGAATCCTCCATCCCCTCACTTCAATCCTAATTCACACACTCCTCAAAACCCCTTGATGGGAGTCAGGTATCAATATCTTACTGGTATTTTCGGGTCTGATGGGTTTGTGGGGTCTTTTTCACACACCCCCTAACATCACAGATTTCCTAGGTAACTGATTCTAGGGAGCTCGGTGCATTCATCATATGTGTGCATGTCACACACCAATGTACATCAATGTGTACATGTTTAGCCTGGGTGCAGGTGAGTCTGTTCATGACTTTTATAGCCAAGTCCTACAGAACTTGATCCATGAAAAGGGTACAGTGTTTTACAGTTATTGCAGGCCAATTGTTTAAATGAACTCACAAGAGTTGAATGGCATGCATAAGACCTGTGAGTGTGCAAGACAGAAAGAATCCAGGCATGACAAAATAGGTGGCAGACAGAAGCCTGGCAAAAGTAAGTAGGTAGCCTAAGGTCCAACCCACTGCAGAAGAGCCACTGAGAGTAGACACTTTTCTTTAGGCAGGAGGATCCAGGTCACTCAACATGCTCCAGTGGAGATAATATACCCAGGGACTTCCAGATGGTATGAATTAAACCATTAATCAAATGAAAGCTAATTTTCTTTGCTTCTGAGTATACATTTGTGATGCTTCACGAACACTCTGTATCCTCTTAAGTACCAACACCTCGATGTCACATCTTTCCATATGACACGCTTTTCCCTCATGGATTATCCCTCTCTGAGATCCTACATCTTTTTGGCCACTCTCCTCTGTTTCCAAAACAGCCATCTTGTCCTCTTCCACACACTGCATCTCCTTTTTTCCTTTCCTCTCCAATGGGAAAAGACATAGATATGGAAGTCATTATCAAACATGATGAAATGCACAGAAGGTTTGGTGGGAACTTGGTAAATAATTTTACCTATCTTTTGGGTTCCATCTTTTTCGTTGTGCTGCACGCTTTTGCCTGCCAAGGAATCCCTGCCTAATTCCAAATTCACCCCTACGGAGGACATCCTGGCTTAATATGAAGGTTGCTTTCAATGTAGTAATCTAGACGGTGGTAAAGATACACAACTGGATCTTTCTCATAGGTAATGTAGAAACAGTTCTTCATGGTCTACACCCCATCTGGGACCACCCCACTCCACACTTCCATAGAGCCTGGAATGATGTGGAGGTTACCTTCACGGTAGTCAACCAGGAGGTGGCAAATGTACAAGACTGGACCTTTTTTGTAGGTAATATAGAACCAGGTCTTCATGATTGGCACGTACTCTAAACCATCCCCTTCCAGTCATCCTTAGAGCCATTTGTGCCCTGAAATGTTTGTTTCACTGCTCTGCCAACTATGGTGTTTGAGAGATGAGTGTCTGTCTCCTGAGGAAATGGTACGTTGTTAGGCAGGAACAAAGGGTTTAAAATCCTTTCATCACTGTGAGGTTCGAATCCATAGACAAAGCTATCCCATCATACTTCAACAAATAGAGAGATTCATTGGCAGTTGATCTAAATGATGGATTTCCACTGGGTGACTGGTTGATTTGCTTCCTTCCAGCCTTGAGAAATTCTGTGACAGACAATATTCTCCAGGGCCTCAAAAGGCCTACTCAGTTTTTGCTTCTGGAGAGATGACCCATTCCTCTTCTGCACAGATGGCATGCATCTCATACTAAGAGGCATCTTCATCATGGCTGTAGACTTGCTGAGATAGGCCAATCACCTCCTGGTCTGCTGTTTCTTGGCTATCTTTCTGTGCTTGGGCTTCATAGCTGCCCACTCTCTAGGTTGAAAGAACTTTCCCTCTGTTTAATTCAGAAACAAAGTCATGGCGTCAATAATGAGTGCCTGCAAGGATAAGAAGGGGAGGCTGTGAGGTCAAGGCTCTTTTCTGGAAGAACTTTGGGGCAGGAGACAAAGACAGTACTGAACAGTTTTGCATACGTAACTGTAATATTCTCTTAAAATGAATAGGACAATTAGCAAATTTTTCTCTACAGCTCACTATATCAGTCTCAGAGACAAATTCCTCCTGCCCAAAGGCAAATGACCTCTGCTGAGAAACCTACTTTCTGACTGACTAAGTCAATGAGAGGAGAAGGTATGCCTATCCCCGAAACGAGTAAGAAAAATCTGAACAGATAACAAAGAATTCGAAGGACATCCACACGTCTCCTTCGACATCAAGCTAATAGGTAGGGGGCTCAATCCAAGACAGCCTGCCCAAGGTCATGGCACTCCAGTCCACTAGCTCTCAGATTTGTGTCTCCTGATCCAGACCCAGGTATATTACATAAAGCCATTCTGTGTCTTCATTGTGGAAGTGAGTGCTGTGAGTCAACTTCAACCAGAAAGACTCATTATTCTAGGCAACAGCAGCAATTGAGAAATAATTAGTATCTTTTAAAACACCTATGGACAAATTGGGCCTTTGCCATTTTAGTGGATTGATGAATATGATATTGTTAGCAAATATAAAGTGGGAAGAATAGCTGGCATTCACCAACCCACAACTCTCAAATATAGGAGCTGGAAACAACATAAATGGTGGACCCACAGGACATTTGAAAGAAAACTCTTTTGTATTACAGAGGTCTTAGTTGCTTTGTAAACATATTTACCAAAAGAAAAGGTCCTAACTCTCCAGATTCCATCTTCCGGAAATGTTCAGGTGCAAAAAGCCTGTTGAACGGTTGTGGAGACCAGGAGCTGAACTGTCCTCTTCAGGCACTCTGAGGATAATAAACCCACCTTCATGGAAGACTAGTGCTTTGAGTGTAACAGAGTTGCTACCATGAACCAAGGCTTTGTGACATCACCAAGGTTCTACTTATGTCAGAAATTTCCACACAAGCCTGCTACTTCCCTATTTACCCACAGAAACGTCCAGCATTCAGCTCCTAAAAAGCTGTATACAGCCAGCAGGAGACCCAAAATAAGCCCCCAGTCATCTTCCCAATTACTCGAGTCACAGTCTTCCCCAAGCAACTCAATCCCTGTATCATATTTTTTCTGAAAAAGTCTTTGGTGTCTGAGTCAACAACTCACATGAAAGTTTTTTTTCTTAACTCGCATCTCTCCGTTGGTTATCTATGATTGATTTTTTCTTCCTTCATAAATAATAAATTCCAAATTTCCACTTCTTTCCTCCTCCCCCTCACTACTCAGGCAACCTCCAATCCTCTCCACTCCTAATCCAGTCCTAATAGAGGGCAGGGTACCTTGACTTGTGGGAAGCCCATGCCCCACTCCATCTAGATTGAGGAAGGTATTAATCCACATATAATAGGACCACATAAATTTCTTCTTATCTTGAGAAGAATACTTGCTACAGAAACACTATCACAGTAGTATTGAGAGTGTAGGCTGTCTCAGCATGGAGAAGTAACTGGAGCAAACCCCTAGTAGTTCAGCTCAGTGGCCCAAGAAAGATGGTCAAGGAAAGTCAATGAACTCAGGGATGGAAGTTAAAACTCAGGCTAAATAACATTCCAAATCATTTAGGCGGAACATGAGACACTCGTGCAACAGTCACAAGATGTCTAAAATGCCTGGAACTAGAATCTTAGGGCAGGAGAAGTTGTGGAACTGAGAGTGCATGGCAAAAACTGACAGAATCTGTCAAAAGACATGTAAGCATAACTAGCAAACATCCATGGAAACCACGAATGGGAGAAAACCCTGAGAAGTCTGCACAAAAACAGAACATCTGGACATTTCTGAGATTTAATGACAAAGGAGAGATCTTAAATATGTCACTGTCACATGGTGATGATTAACCCACTCCATTGCAGTGTGACCCCCTGACATGTTTAAGATACCTGTCAATTCTGTCTATATATTTACAGAGAAATTCACATTGCTTGCACAGATTAACTAGCAGCATGATTTACCACTCAATCAAAGGCAAAGCAAAGAAATCATGGACATGTTGTTGAATGCTGATGATGTTGTTGGGAGCGTTTGTGGGTTTTTTCTTCAAGGGAAATCATTGGTCACACAAATGCATGAAACAGAGCCTGTCTCTGCCATGTACCTGAAAGCATGAAAAAAATAAACTGAAATAGGTTTTTGTCACATACTGGTAAATTTTGCTGCTATGTCCAAATATGTGTGTTGCAGGAGCTCTTTCTGCTCTTTCAGGCTATAGCAACTGAGATAAAGGCCATTGGGGTGTGGTGTCTCTCTCTTTCAAAATGGAGCAACTGCCTTCAGCTAGCTCTGTTGCATCCACCTCCACATCCAGCTACTAGCCTCCTCTCCTCATCCTGCAGAGGGCTGTTGTCTGGCATGGCAATCTGTAAGGTTTGCCCCTTAAAAGAAATAACCATTTTATGAATCATAATTCTAAACTGGTGTGGGAGATTGTTTGTGACTTACAACTTCCTATGTGATGAGAGCAACCAGGGTGTGGAGGGGGTTCTCACTGTTCATGTTGCAGAAGCCATGGCAGCAGGAGTAGGAGGCCTCTCATTCTCTGTAAGGAAATCAGTAAACATTGGGGACCAGTGAAAGGATGCCCTGAAACATCAAGGCTTGAGCTTTCAGACCGCAATTCCTCCAGCTAGGTTCTGGGTCTCCACAACCTACAAAACCTCCTGAGGACCAAGTATTCAGAACCAGAAGCCTGTGTGGGCCATATCACATAAAATCATAGTGAGTACACCAGTCGTTTTTTTTTTTTTTTTAAGGTACATCCTTTTGTCCCTCCAGAAACATTTGTATTTCCAATAAAGATAACTTGCTGCCTCTTTGGGGTCCTGAAATTGCTCTAAGCTGATGGTGGGGCATTCTTACATACCTTGCTGTGTTGTTATGAGACCTTAACTGGACAGCAATTGTTTCAGAAATCAAAGGCAGTTAGGTTCAAACCTGTGGTTAGCAGTGTGCTGGACACTTGGGTTGCCTATAGCTAATCTATGGAAAGATGGATTTACTAAGAAGGGTGGCAGCACACATGGAGGCATGTAGTCTTACCTTTTCAAATGACCCATTTTGTGGCCTTACATCAGGCTCCTCTATTCTCCTCATCTTGGTTTCTTTACCAGATTAGGACAAAAATTAAAACTCAATGTCCTGGACGTGAACACTGAATGAGTTATCTATGTGAGATCACAGTGACAGAGCTCATGGGAATCTAACTCATTGTACAGGCTTGCCAGGCATCAATCTGTAATCTGCCTAACTCTACTGCGCAAGTGTTGTCATGGTTGCTCCTCTTTTCCTCCTCATATGGTCTCCATCTACAGAGAACTCATAAAAATTCACCCCTGAGATGGCAAGTTCTTTACAAATGAAAGTTTCTAGAACAGAAGAGACATAGTAGATTTATCTTGGCAACCGGTAGACACAAAATATGGGGAAATGGAAGAAGGGATTGAAGAAGATAGAGACATGGAGGAATGGATAAATTCAATCATTCATTCGATAAGTGAGTGATCCAATGAAAGAGATGGCTAATAGGATAAAATGTGCTGCATGCCCTCTGAAAGTCAGTCCAAATTGAGGGTAGATAAGGTTATCCACTAAGGAGGAAGCTTAGTCCATTTTGCCTTCTTTGTGCTCTAGACCCACCCAGGAGAGTGATGATGATGTTGAGGAGAAGAAGGGGCGAGGGTACCAGCATGCCCTGGTACAAGTTTTCACCCATATTGTAGCCAAATCACCTGACCTGGCACAGTTGACATACATGCTGGGCCCTGAATGGTAGTTTGACACCTACAACCTTACTAGCCAAGTTCTGAAGATGAAGGAACCAAAACTGCCCTGTTAAAGATGTCAGGATCCTTGCATGATGGGAGTCAGGCATCAATATCATACTGGTATCCTCGGATCTGATGGGTTTGTGGGGTCTTTGCCACACTTCACCTACCATCACTGATTCCCTAGGTAACTGATTTTACAGAGCTCGGTGCATTCATCATATCTGTGCATGTCACACACCAATTTGATTCAATGTGTACTAGTTTAGCCTGGGTGTGGGTGAGTCTGTTCATGAATTTTATAGCCCAAATCCCACAGTATATGATCAATGACAATGGAACAGTGTTTTACAGTTAAGGCAGGCCAATTGTTTAAATGAACTCACAGGGTTTGAATGGCATGCATAAGAACTGTGAGAGTGCAAGACAGAAAGAATCCAGGCATGACAAAATAGGTGGCAGATAGAAGCCTGGCAAAAGTAAGTAGGTAGCCTGAGGTCCACCCCATTGCAGAAGAGCCACTGAGAGGAGACACTTTTCTTTAGGCAGGAGGATCGTGGTCACTTAACATGCTCCAGTGGAGATAATATACCCAGGGACTTCCAGATGGTATGAATTAAACCATTAATCAAATGAAACCCAATTTTCTTTGCTTCTGAGTATACATTTGTGATGCTTCACGAACACTCTCTATCCTCTTAAGTCCCAACACCTCGATGTCACATCTTTCCATATGACATGCTTTTCCCTCATGCATTATCCCTCTCTGAGATCCTACATCTTTTTGGCCACTCTCCTCTGTTTCCTAAACAGCCATCTTGTCCTCTTCCACACACTGCATGTCGTTTCATCATTCCCTCTCCAAGGGGAAAAGACCATAAGTCCTCTTTTGATTTGAGGCCTGTCTTTCTGTGATGTCCCATGCACCAGACACTCCATCATTGACCAAACAACATAACATCTTCACAAATTTTTATTTTTAGAGCAAAAAATATTTCCATTTGGAAAGATACCAGGATTAATGGAAGACCTGAGGTATTTCTGAAAAAGAGTTCCCCAAACAGAGTTTTAAGTCTGACCCCCAAAATTTGTGAATTTCACTTTAACACATCTTTATCAAATCATAGACATAGATATGGAAGTCATTATCAAACTTGATGAAATGCACGGAAGGTTTGGTGGGAACTTGGTAAATAATCTTACCTATCTTTTGGGTTCCATCTTTTTCGTTGTGCTGTATGCTTTTGCCTGCCAAGGAATCCCTGCCTAATTCCAAATTCAACCCTATTGGAGGACACCCTGGCATAATGTGGAGGTTGCTTTCAATGTAGTCATCTAGATGGTGGTAAAGGTACACAACTGGATCTTTCTCATAGGTAATGTAGAAACAGGTCTTCATGGTCAGCACCCCATCTTGGACCACCCCAGTCCATTCTTCCATAGAGCCTGGCATGATGTGGAGGTTGCCTTCAAGGTAGTCAACCAGGAGGTGGTAAATGTACAAGACCGGATCTTTCTTCTAGGTAATATAGAACCAGGTCTTCATGATTGGCACCTCCTCTAGGACCATCCTCTTCCAGTCATCCTTAGAGCCATTTGTGCCCTCGAATGTATGTTTCACTGCTCTGCCAACTATGGTGTTTGAGAGATGAGTGTCTGTCTCCTGAGACATGGTACGTTCTTAGGCAGGAACTTAAGGTTTAAAATCCTTTCATCACTGTGAAGCTCCAATCCATAGACACAATCTATTCCATCATACTTCAACAAATAGAGAGAGGGATTTGTTGGCAGTTGATCTAGAATGATGGCTTTCCACTGGGTGACTGGTTCATTGGCTTCCTTCCAGCCGTGAGAAATTCTGCGGCCGACAATATTCTCCAGGGCCTCAAAAGGCCTACTCAGTTTTTGCTTCTGGAGAGATGACCCATTCCTCTTCTGGACAGGTGGCATGCATCTCATACTAAGAGGCATCTTCATCATGGCTGTAGACTTACTGAGATAGGCCACTGACCTCCTGGTCCGCTGTTTCTTGGCTATCTCTCTGTGCTTGGGCTTCATAGCTGCCCACTCTCTAGGTTGAAAGAACTTTCCTTCTGTTTAATTCAGAAACAAAGTCGTGTCCTCAACCATGAGTGCCTGCAAGGATTACAAGGTTAGGCTATGAGGTCAAGGCTCTTTTCTGGAAGAACTTTGGGGCAGGAGACAAAGATATTGATCAACAGGTTTCTGACTGACTAAGTCAATGAGAGGAGAAGGTATGCCTATCCCCGAAATGAGTAAGAAAAATCTGAACAGATAACAAAGAATTCGAAGGACATCCACTCGTCTCCTTCGACATCAAGCTAATAGGTAGGGGGCTCAATCCAAAACAGCCTGCCCAATGTCATGGCACTCCAGTCCACTGGCTCTCTGTATTGTGTCTCCTGATCTAGACCCAGGTATATTACATAAAGCCATTCTGTGTCTTCATTGTGGAAATGAGTACTGTGAGACCCACTTCAACCTGAAAGACTCATTATTCTGGGCAACAGCAGCAATTGAGAAATAATTAGTATCTTTTAAAACACTATGGACAAAGTGGAGCTTTGCCATTTTAGTGGATTGATGAATTTGAATTGTTAGCAAAGATAAAGTGGGAAGAATAGCTGGCATTCACTATCCCCAAACCTATCAAATATAGGAGCTGGTAACAACATAAATGGTGGACCCACAGGACATTTGAAGGAAAACTTTTTTGCACTACAGAGGTCTTAGTTGCTTTGGAAACATATTTACCAAAAGAAAATGTCCTAACTCTCCAGATTCCATCTTCCGGAAATGTTCAGGTGCAAAAAGCCTGTTGAACAGTTGTGGAGACCAGGAGCTGAACTGTCCTCCTCAGGCACTGTGAGGAGAATAAACCCACCTTCATGGAAGACTAGTGCTTTGAGTGGAACAGAGTTGCTACCACGAACTAAGGCTTTGTGACATCACCAAGGCTCTACTTATGTCAGAAATCCCCTCACAGGCTTGTTACTTCCCTATTTACCCACCGAAACATCCAGCATTCAGCTCCTCAAAAGCTGTATACAGCCACCAAGGGACCCAAAATAAGCCCCCACTCGTCTTCCCAATTACTCGAGTCACAATCTTGCCCAAGCAACTCAATCCCTGTATCTTATTTTTCTGAAAAAGTCTTTGGTGTCTGAGTCAACAACTCACATGAAAGTTTTTTTTCTTAGATCACATTTCTCCATTGGTTATCTTCTATTGATTTTTTCTTTCTTCATAAATAATAAATTTCTAATTTCCACTACCTTTCTTCCTCCCCCTAACTACCATGCAACCACCAATCCTCTCCACTCCAAATCCAGTCCTCATAGAGGGCAGGGTACCTTGACCTGTGGGAAGCCCTTACCCCCCCTCCATCCCGTTTGAGGAAGGTATGCATCTACATATAATATGATCGATTAAAGCCTGTTTGTGCAGTACAGACAAATCCCAGTGCCATTATCATTGGGTTCTCCTTCTGCCCCAATTGTCAGCCACATTCAATGCTTCCACTTTGATCCCAGGCTCTGTCAGTCCCAGCACAGCTGTTTTGTTGAGCTCCCATTAGCTCAGACACAGTGTCTCAGTGGTCATTACTATCACTTAATATCAATGGGCTCAACTCACCTATAAAGTAGAAATGACTCAATAGCAGTTGGTTCAACAAAGCCCACCCCAGCATGGTTAGTAGTTCAGTAAGGCTGAGAACCTGAAATTCACTGTGCAGCCTTGAGGCAGATCAGTGATCTGAAGAGTGTTTTTTTTAATCTTTGGCTCAGTTGATCTGAGCCTCATCTAAACATCTCTATTTGTCTGTGATTATTGCTCTGTTATATATTTACTACCATTATACTGTTTGGAGGATGTTGCCTTGTGAATCTGCTCAGGTTATCAAACTCTCTATAGCTAATTTGAGTTGTTTACTTCCTATCTAAGTAGGTTTCCTGCAGGATAGAGTCTATCAACCAAAACTACATATTGGCATTAAAGAACTTTATATGTGGAGATGGAAGGGTCAGAGTCAGATAAGAAAGTAAAATTATGGGTTCACACAGGAGAGATAAAAGAAAAGGAGAGGGAGTATGAGAGCACTACCCTGTAGGATTTCAAAATGGAGGAGGAGACCTGAGCTAAGTAGGAAACAGCCACAGCATTTTCCATAGTCACTACTCCTGTCTAGGCCACAAAATCTCCAAGCAGCTAGCCCAAGCATTGGAAGTTTCTACTCTGAGAGGGCCAGCTAGAGTGTGGCACAGATGACCTTTTCCCTGGAGTTATCCTCACCATTGGCAGAAGGAGGCATATCTCCCTAGAGTCTCAACAAAAAGTCTCACTGATGTAACAAACGGCTTATGAAGGACCCTTGTGGAAGATTCAAAACTAACATAATTGGGAAAAAATGCATCTTCCAGGATGTTATGATGTCAGTCTACACTGTCACATCTGCCTTTCTTCTGATCATATAAACAGGATGCTTGCTGCTTGAGGAAGCATCTCATCTGGCGTTGTAATACCAGGGCATCAGAATGTCCTCTTTGCTCGTCTTCTCCCCCAGAGGAGTCTCTATCTCAGGTACAGTGCATTGAACCACTTGCAGGAATAATAAAAACAGATAGAGCATCCAGCTTGAGATATGACATACATGGCCACAATCACATTGGCAGCAACAAGAAACAGATGAAGAATTCTGAGCATCAATGGAAGCTGAGGACGTAATACCAAAGCTAAGACATGTAACACCATGGGGAGTTGCAGAGTTCCAGAGAATATATTCAGTTACATTCTGGTAGAAGCTAAGACTGCAAAAGATGGCTTTCCTAATCAGAAAGTAGAAAAACTGAGACTATGCGAAATGTAGGCAGTGATGAGACAAAGGTGGTAACTGAAAATGAAGAACCCCATGTCCCAGTTCCAGGAAGATAATGAAAGCATTTTTAAAGGTTAATGAGCCACAAATCCTGGCTGTCAAAGCTCAGGAGATGGAATGCCATTTCAATCCCATGTAATGAATCTCCGCCTTAAGCATCTAAAATGATGTATCTCTGCCTTGAGCATCTGGAGCAATATTTCTTTGCCTTAAGCATCTATAACAATGCACCTCTGCCTTGAGCATCTGCTGTCATGCCCCTCTAAAATGAGCATCTACAGAAATTAACATCTGCTTTGAAATGCAATATACTACTGGGATAGACCAACCATAGCATGCTACTCTGGATGTACACTTTTATATATTTACACCCTAAATTTGATATCAAGACCTGAGCCCAAACAGACTTCACAGTTCGCCGTTTCCCCATGCTGTGATAATTCAGTAGCCCTCTGGACACATCCACCAGGAGTCTTGAGGGGAGGAAGCAAAGGCATTCATGTTTGAATGTCTCTCATCTCAATCTCCCCAACATTTCTTTTAAAGTCATACCATTCCCTTTTCTGTTTCAGAATATTAACTCAGAGCTCAATACTTTTTAACCAACTGTCTTGTTCTTCAGCCATGGCTCAGTCATTAAGGTGCTTCCCATACAAATGAAGAACATAAATTTGATCCCTTCAACTTGTGCAAGAATCTCAGGATTAAAGATATAAACCCATCACTCAGTTCTGTGGAGACAGCCACACCTGGGTCTCTGAGTCTCACTCTTTGGTCAAGGGGAATTGGTCAGCTCCAGGTTCAAAGATATGATGTATCTTAAACATGACAGAGAGTAACTAAGGAAGACACCCACAGTTAATTCTGGCCTCTGCATGCATGCATACACATTTCCATAAAATGTTACACTCATCTTTTTAAACAACTGTGTTTCCAATTTATATTATACACATTTCAGTGGCAGCACTTTGAGCTTAACTTTGACTGCTCTTTGGTGTTATAGGAATGGCAGGCTGCATCCTGCCACCTGTCTCTAGCTCTGGCTAGCTTTTCCAGAAATAATTTTACAGAAACTGTATTCTTTTAAATACTGCTTGACCCATTATTTCTAGCCTCTTATTAGCTAGTTCTCACATCGTGATTAAGCCATTTCAAATAATCTGTATAGTACCATGAGCTGCTGGCTTACCAGGGAGATTCTTAAGCTGCTTCTGTCTCAGAGAGGAGTGGCATGGTGTCTGTCTTACTCGGCTTCTTTCTCCCAGCATTCTGTTCTGTTTACTCTGCCTATCTAACCTGCTGTCCTATCAAAAGGGACAGGCAGTTTCTTTATAAACCTGTAGACATACATCCCTCCTCCTTCACTTTGGCCTGCCTCACACAATGACATTAGAAGATATCTTTCTATAAGAACCCTGTCCACTCTCTCATTTGGCCTTTTGAATCCTGTCTCCTCTCTTCTTAAGACATAAGGAAGCTGGGCTTAGACATGTTACACAGTCTAACAAAGTTCCAACAGAAAGGAAGGATGGAATCAAGATCTGAATTCATTGCCAAAGTCTAAAATCTTAACCAAGGAACTCAGTGCATGACCATACTTTTCTTTCCACTGAGAATGAACCCACACTCTGAGGAGCTGAAAGGCAAATTCTCACTGCATCTACCCCACATTGCTCCTTGACAGATGTGAAGAGCATTATGATGGCCCCTGATACAATGACATTTTATTCCTCTGGAGTTGACTGGCCAGTTGGCCACCTACCTTACTCAATATTTCCTTCTGTGATTGGATTTCCAGAATCCTCCATCCCTTCACATCATTGCTAAGTCACACACTTCCCAATGCCGCTTTCAGATTTTACATAGACAGACTTTGCCACCAGAGTGTTGGGATGAACTGTAGTATGTGTCCCATTATTTTATAAAAGAGGGGCCCTGAATAATAACCTTTCTATATTCCTGCAAAATCTAAACCAGAAAATCAGCATGTAAATGTGACATCCCTGCACCCCTACAAGGTGTTAAACTGGTGGTGTAGATTGCAGTGAACAGGATTGACATTCCAATGAAGGGGAATCTCTGCCCAACTTAAGAAAAGTCTCATAGGAAGTGAAGTAGATCTGTGGCCATACAACCTTGGAGGATTTTATGAGGTAGAAATACAGATTTCTATATGAATAGACAATATATTCATAATGATGGGATGGCTATTCTTAGTTGTCAACTTGACTACATCTAGAGTTAATAAGTATTTTAATGACTGGGCATATTTACGGAGGGGTATTTCTTCTTAATTTCAATTTTGAAGTGGTAAGACACACTCCTAATCTGGATCTTTGAGATAGGACTCTTTTGAGGTAGGAAGAGGCATTTTTGTCTGGGCCACACTATCTGCTTAGAGCTTTTATAATAAAAAAGATGAAAGGAGGAATCTCTTTCTCGGCCTGCTTGCTCTCAAAGGCAAGGCTATTCCCTCACCAGCATTAACACAGAATTCTTTATAATTCTGGTGTGTACCAAAGACTAGCTGAAACATTCAGAGTCTCGGACTGAATACCTACTTTGCTTTTGGACATTCCTATCATAGTGGGATTAACAAGGCCACAACCTATAAACCATTGTGTTAAAACTTTTTCTATAAGTTCTGTTACTCTAGAAAACTATGGCTAATAGAAATGTTACTGAATTTAATAATAGTAACAATAAGTAACTCATGGGCCAGGAAGATGCAGAAATCTTTAATAATTAAATAAATTAATTAATAAAAAAAAAGAAAAAAGAAAAAAAAAAGAAAAAAAATAAACAGAAAAAAAAAGAAAGTGAAAGGAACTGTGACTGAATTCTCAGAATCTACTTAAAATCAGGATGTGTACAAGTATCTGCAAGTCCAGTTCTCTTAAGACAAATTGGGAGGTGGAGACAGGAGACTCTTCAGAAGCTAGCTAGTCAACTAGCCTTGAATAAGCAACAAAAACAATAAAGACACCATATCAAACAAAATGGAAAGCAACTACTGATATGCTGGGTTGTCCTCTCCTCTCCTCAAGGCCACATGCTTACTGTGGCAATGCCCACTTACACTCACATTCATGAATACACACACACATATATACACACACACACAAAGAATGAAACAGCTTCCATATGTATGAAGGCACACATACACATCCTTAGGCCCTTCTCGTCCAAGTCTGGCACTAAGCTACCTCTCTTTGATCTAGAGTCAACCATATCCATACTTATACACCAATTAGACCACCTGTTCTGGAAAAATCAATAACCATCTGGTTCAATGAGGTAACCCGTCTCAAATATATGGCTGTGTGTGTGTTTGTATGTGTGTTTCCATGTGTGAAGGTATGCATTGTCAGTCTGTCTCATATGTACCTATCTCCTAAACTCAGGTTTTTCTTGACTCCTAATATGGAAGCCCTTGCTTTGTTTAATTTGTTTAACCTAACGAGCACAAGGATTGCCAGGAGTTCTAAGGCAAGGCCATATTATAAGTAATAAACCAGCCCAGACCCAGGAAACAAAGACCCAGAGAGTGGAAGGAAGAACATGAGTCTAGACAGCTGTCTTGTAACCTCCACATTAACAGATGAATAATGTAAGTTGGAAAAGCCTAAGACCAGGTCTCATTTCACCTCTCAAAAGAAGCAGATGAGATGTGAAGAGCAGGATCTTTGGGTGAATTTAATTTTCCTACACTATCTGAGCCAATTGGAACTGGGAGCTCTCTGATTGATTCAAATTTAGAACCTTTTTTCTCTGCAGTTTCTGTAAGAAGAGCAATGAGCAACCAATATGCAAAGAAAAGGGGGGGGCAACATAAATACTAATTTTAAAGAATTTTGACAGAAAGTAAGGACAATGAAACTTCCAGAAGTTTCTGAAAGAAATTAGAGTCAAAATATTGATCACAAATGAAGAGAATTGGGTAGAAGTATCCCATGTCCAGATATCTCAAATGCAATAAGTGTGTTACTTTGCTGGTATTCAAATTAAGCCAGGATGTGCATGATGAGGCTTTTTATTTTAATAGTCTTTTACTTTAATGTATATTAATAAAATTTTAACTCATCAAGCTCGTGTGTTTTATTATCTTACATTGACCCCAAATTAGTTTTTAAGCCAAAGTAAAGGAGGCTTTAATGGTATGAGACTTCATCCAGATAATGCAGACAGCTGCTGCAGGAAAGTAGGGTACATAAAGAAAGACTACTCAGTAAATAATTCAACTAGGCATCGCCAGTGGGTAAATCCTGCAATGATGTATTGGTTGCCAAAATAAAGGAAGCAGCCCACTTAAGAGAAAGACAGAGAGGAAGGAAGAAGAGGGAAAAGGGAACAGATCATCCGTTGAGACCAAAAACCAGCAAAGGAAACAGAAGCTTCTTTGTTGACCATAATCTCCTCTTCTGTAAGGGCATTTCCATTCCTTCAAATGACAGACATTCAGATAGAACATGCAAGAGAGAAAAGTGTGAACATGGTGGTGGTGAAGGGAGAGAAAAAGCTGTCTTCTGACCTCTACATAAACAGATGAGCAACCAATATGCAAAAAAATAGTGGGGACAACATAAATGCAAATCTTAAATCTTTCTGAGAAAATTAAGGACAATGAAACATTCATAAGTTTCCGAAAAAATTTGGAGCCAAAATATTCATCGATCACTAATAAAGAGAATTCGGGAGAAGTATCCCATTTCCAGATATCTCAACTACAAGCTGGGTGTTCCTTTGCTGGTATTCAAATTAAGCCAGGATGTGCATGATGAGGCTTTTTATTGTTATTTTAATAGCTTTTACTTTAATGTATATTAATAAAATTTTAACACATCAAGCTTGTGTGTTTTATTATCTTACATTGACCCCAAATTAGTTTTTATTTATTTATTTATTTATATATATATTTATTTATTTATTTTACCATCCTCGGCACCACTGCTCTTTATTTCACTTCTAAATATACTTAAATACCAATATACTATCACCAGCTTTACTTTAACAAGCTAATTAGCTTTATAGAATGTAGAACAACATTTTCAATTTCACATCATTTCTTTGCCTTTTAAGACCTAAATTTCCATGCGATGGCATTTTTCCTTTGGCTTGAAACTTTCATTTAGCATCTCTTATAGTGCTGCAACATTATCAGCAAATTCTCTCCGCTGTCATTTAGCTGAAAAAGTCTTACATCGCCTTAATTTTCTTTTTTTGCAATTCATCTGTTAAATTTATTTATTTTTTTATTCTTTTTTAATTAAAATTTCCACCTGCTCCCCATTTCCCATTTACCTCCCCTCCTCCCAAATATTGCCCCTTCCCCAACTCTCTTCCCCCTATCCCTAATCCTCTTCTCCTCCCCCCACACCATTCCCCCTCCCTCTCGATACTGAAGAGCAGTCCAAATTCTCTGCCCTGCGGGAAGACAAAGGTCTTCTATCTACGTCCAGGAAGTTGAGCGTCTAATCAGCATAAGCTCCCACAAAGCCAGTTCATGTGTTAGGATCAAAACCTAGTGCCATTGTCTTTGGCTTCTCATCTGTCTTCATTGTCCGCCATGCTAAGAGAGTCCAGAATCAACCCATGCATATTCAGTCCCAGACCAGCTGGCCTTGGTGGGCTCCCAATAAATCAGTTCCACTGTCACAGTGGCTGGGTGCATCCCTCGTGGTCCTGATTTCCTTGCTCATGTTCTCCCTCCTTCTGCTCTTCATTTGGACCTTAAGAGCTCAGACCGTTGCTCCAAACTGAGACTCTGTCTCTACCTCGATCCATCGCCAGATGAGAGTTCTAAGGTGATATGCAAGATATTCATCAGTATAGGAGAGTGTCATTTCAGGTTCCCTCTCCTCAGTTGCCCAAGGTACCAGCTGGGGACATATTCCTGGACACCTGCGAACCACTCAAGAACAAGTCTCTTGCCAACCCTAAGATGGCTCCCATAGATAGGATATATACTTCACTGCTTCTGTATCCTCCCTTCCTATATCCCAACTGTCCCAATCCCCCGAGCTCCTCCCATCCTCCCCTTCTCATGTTTCTCATCCCATTTCCCCTTTGCCCCATGCCACCTCACCGGCAAGTTCCCAGTTTTTTTCCTGCAATCTTGTCTACTTCCCCTCTCCATGCAGATGACTATATGATTTTCTTTGGGTTCACTTTCTTATTTTACTTCTCTAGGATCACAAATTATATGCTTAATGTCTTTTATTTATTTATTTTTGTTTTTTTTTATTTTTATTCTTTTTTAATTAAAATTTCCACCTGCTCCCCATTTCCCATTTCCCTCCCCTCCTCCCAAATATTGCCCTCCCCCCACTTCCCTCCCCCTATCCCCACTCCTCTTCTCCTCCCCCCACTCCATTTCCCCTCCCTCTCGATACTGAAGAGCAGTCCAAATTCCCTGCCCTGCGGGAAGACCAAGGTCCTTCTATCTACGTCCAGAAAGGTGAGCATCCAAACAGGCTAAGCTCCCACAAAGCCAGTTCATGTATTAGGATCGAAACCTAGTGCCATTGTCCTTGGCTTCTCATCAGTCTTCATTGACCGCCTTGCTCAGAGAGTCCGGAATCAACCCATGCTTATTCAGTCCCAGACCAGCTGGCCTTGGTGGGCTCCCAATAAATCAGTTCCACTGTCACAGTGGGTGGGTGCATCCCTCGTGGTCCTGATTTTTTGCTCATGTTCTCCCTCCTTCTTCTCCTCATTTGGACCTTAAGAGCTCAGACCGTTGCTCCAAATTGAGACTCTGTCTCTACCTCGATCCATCGCCAGATGAAGGTTCTAAGGTGATATGCAAGATATTCATCAGTATAGGATAGGGTCATTTCAGGTTCCCTCTCCTTAGTTGCCCAGGGTACCAGCTGGGGACATATTCCTGGACACCTGCGAACCCCTCAAGAGTCAAGTCTCTTGCCAACCCTAAGATGGCTCCCATAGATAGGATATATACTTCCCTGCTCCCGTATCCATCCTTCCTATATCCCAACCATCCCAATCCTCTGAGCTCCTCCCATCCTCCCCTTCTCATATTTCTCATCCCATTTCCCCTTTGCCCCATGCCACCTCACCCGCAAGTTCCCAGTTTTTGCCCTGGAATCTTGTCTACTTCCCCCTCTCCATGCGGATGACTATATGATTTTCTTTGGGTTCACTTTCTTATTTAGCTTCTATAGGATCACACATTATATGCTTAATGTCTTTTATTTTATGGCTAGAAACCGATTATGAGTGAGTACATCCCATGTTCCTCTTTTTGAGTCTGGGATACCTCACTCAGGATAGTGTTTTCTATTTCCATCCATTTGCAAGCAAAATTCGAGAAGTCATTGTTTTTACTGCTGAGTAGTACTCTAATATGTATATATTCCACACTTTCTTCATCCATTCCTCCATTGAAGGGCATCTAGGTTGTTTCCAGGTTTTGGCTATTACAAACAATGCTGCTATGAACATAGTTGAACAGATACTTTTGTCATTTGATGTGGCATCTCTTGGGTATATTCCCAATAGTGGTATTACTGGATCTTGGGGTAGGTTGATCCCAAATTTCCTGAGAAATCGCCACACTGATTTCCAAAGTGGTTGCACAAGTTTGCATTCCCACCAGCAATGAATGAGTGTGTCTCTTTCTCCACAACCTCTCCAGCAAAGGCTATCATTGGTGTTTTTGATTTTAGCCATTTTGACAGGTGTAAGATGGTATCTCAAAGTTGTTTTAATTTGCATTTCCCTTATCGCTAAAGAGGTTGAGCATGACCTTAGGTGTCTTTTGGCCATTTGAATTTCTTCTGTTGAGAATTCTCTGTTCAGATCAGTGCCCCATTTTTTTATTGGGTTCATTAGCATTTTAAAGTTTAGTTTCTTGAGTTCTTTATATATTTTGGTGATCAGACCTTTGTCTGTTGCAGGGTTGGTGAAGATCTTCTCCCAGTCAGTGGGTTGCCTTTTTGTCTTAGTGACAGTGTCCTTTGCTTTACAGAAGCTACTCAGTTTCAGGAGGTCCCATTTATTCAATGTTGCCCTTAATGTCTGTGCTGCTGGGGATAATCGTAGGAAGTGATCTCCTGTACCCATATGTTGTAGAGTACTTCCAACTTTTTCTTCTATCAGGTTCAGTGTGTTCAGACTAATATTGAGGACTTTAATCCATTTGGACTTGAGTTTTGTGCATGGTGATAGATATGGATCTATTTTCATTCTTCTACACGTTGACAACCAGTTCTGCCAGCACCATTTGTTGAAGATGCTCTCTTTTTTCCATTGAATACTTTTAGCTCCTTTATCAAAAATTAGGTGTTCATAAGTTTGTGGGTTAAAATCAGGGTCTTCTACTCGGTTCCATTGGTCGACTTCTCTGTTTTTATGGCAATACCAAACTGTTTTCAATACTGAGGCTCTGTAATAGAGTTTGAGGTCAGGGATGGTAATGCCTCCAGACGATCCTTTATTATATAAGATTGTTTTGGCTATCCTGGGTTTTTTGTTTCTCCATATAAAGTTGATTATTGTCCTCTCAAGGTCTGTGAAGAATTTTGACGGGATTTTGATGGGGATTGCATTGAATCTATAAATTGCCCTTGGTAGAATTGCCATTTTTACTATGTTGATCCTCCCTATCCAAGAGCAAGGGAGATCCTTCCATTTTCTGGTATCCTCCTCAATTTCTTTCTTCATTGACTTAAAGTTCTTGTCAAATAGATTCTTTACTTCCTTGGTTAGAGTTACCCCAAGATATTTTATACTATTTGTGGCTATCGTGAAGGGTGATGCTTCTCTGATTTCCATCTCTGCTTCCTTATCCTTTGTGTATAGGAAGGCAACTGATTTTTTGGAATTGATCTTGTATCCTGCAACGCTACTAAAGGTGTTTATCAGCTGAAGGAGTTCTATGCTGGAGTTTTTGGGGTCGCTTATGTACACTATCATATCGTCTGCAAATAATGAAAGTTTAATTTCTTCCTTTCCAATTTGAATCCCTTTGATCCCCTTATGTTGTCTTATTGCTATTGCTAGAATTTCAAGCACTATATTAAAGAGGTATGGAGAGAGTGGACAACCTTGTCGTGTTCCTGATTATTGGAACAGCTTTGAGTTTCTCTCCATTTAATTTGATGTTAGCAGATGGCTTGCTATAAATAGCTTTTATTATACTTAGGAACGACCCTTGTATTCTTAATCTCTCTAAGACCTTTATCACAAAGGGATGTTGAATTTTGTCAAATGCTTTTTCAGCATCTAATAAAATGATCATATAGTTTTTTACTTTTAGTTTATTTATATGATGGATTACATTGATAGATATTCGTATGTTGAACCAGCCCTGCATCTCTGGGATGAAGCCTACTTGATCATAATGGATAATTTTTCTAATGTGTTCTTGGATTCTGTTTGCAGTATTTTATTGAGTATTTTTGCGTCGATGTTCATGAGTGAGATTGGCCTGTAGTTCTCTTTCTTGGTTGTGTCTTTGTGTGGTTTTGGTATCAGAGTAACTTCAGCTTCATAAAAGGAATTTGGCAATGACTTCTCTTTTTCAATATTGTGAAATACATTAAGGAGTATAGGTATTACGTCTTCTTGGAAGTTCTGGTAGAATTCTGCATTGAAGCCGTCTGGACCTGGGCTTTTTTTGGTTGGGAGGTTTTTTATAGCATCTTCTAATTCTTCATGACTAACAGGTCTATTTAGATTGTTCACCTGATCCTGGTTTAAATGTGGTATATTGTACTTATCTAAAAAAGTGTCCATTTCTATCACATTTTCCAATTTTGTGGCATACAGGTTTATGTAGTAAGATCTAATGATTCTCTGAATTTCCTCTGAGTCTGTGGTTATGTCTCCCTTTTCTTTTCTGATTTTGTTAATTTGCATATTCTCTCTCCACCGTTTGATTAGTTTGGATAGGGGTTTATCAATCTTATTGATTTTCTCCATGAACCAGCTTTTGTTTCATTGATTCTTTGGATTGTTTTCTGTGTTTCTATTTTGTTGATTTCAGCCCTCAATTTGATTATTTCCAGTCTTCTACTTCTCCTAGGTGTGTCTGCTTCTTTTTTTTCTAAAGCTTTCAGGTGTGCTATTAAGTCTTCTATGTGTGCTTTCTCCATGTTCTTTAAGTGGGCACTTAATGCTATGAACTTTCCTCTTAGCACTGCTTTCATAGTGTCCCATAGGTTTGAGTATGTTGACTCTTTGTTTTCATTGAATTCAAGAAAGACTTTAATTTCTTTATTTCTTCCTTGATCCAGGTGTGGTTCAGTAGTTGACTGTCCAGTTTCCATGAGTTCATAGGCTTTCTGGGGATTGCATTGTTGTTGAATTCTGACTTCAATCCATGGTGATCTGATAAGACACAGGTGGTTACAGATATTTTTTTGTAACTGTGTAAGTTTACTTTGTTACCGAGTATGTGGTCTATTTTCGAGAAGGTTCCATGAGCTGCAGAGAAGAAGGTATATTCTTTCTTATTTGAGTGCAATGTTCTATAGATATCTGTTAAGTCCATTTGATTCATTACCTCCCTTAATCCTCTTATTTCTCTGTTAGGTTTCTGTCTGATTGACCTGTCCATTGGTGAGAGAGGACTGTTGAAATCTCCTACTATTAGTGTGTGTGGTTTAATGACTGCCTTGAGTTTTAGTAACGTTTCTTATACATAAGTGGGTGCTTTTATATTAGGCGCACATATATTCAGGATTGAGACTTCATCCTGGTGAATTGTCCCTGTTATGAGTAAAAAATGTCCCTCTCCATCTCTTTTGATTGATTTTAGTTTGAAGTCAACTTGGTTAGATTAGTATGGCCACACCTGCTTGTTTCTTTGGTCCGTTTGCTTGATAAACATTTTTTAGTCCTTTACTGTGAGTAGATGTCTGTCTTTGTGGTTGAGGTGTGTTTCTTGTAAGGAGCAGAATGTTGGATCCTGTTTTTGTATCCAATCTCTTAGCCTGTGCCTCTTTATAGGTGAGTTGAGCCCATTGATATTAAGTGATAGTAATGACCAGTGGTTATTAACTCCGGTCATTTTTCCTTTCTTTCTTTCTTTCTTTTGGTAATAGAGTTTGTGTGTTTCCCTTCTTCAAGTTGTGCTGGTGAAGGGTCAATAGATGTCTGAGTTAATGTGGGCATTGTTGGACTCCTTGGTTTGTGATTTTCCTTCAATTACTTTCTGAAGGGCTAGATTTGTGGCTATGTATTGTTTAAAATTGTTTTTATCCTGGAAAATTTTGTTTTCTCCATTTATTTTGTTATTTTAATAGCTTTTACTTTAATGTATATTAATAAAATTTTAACGCATCAAGCTTGTGTGTTTTATTATCTTACATTGACCCCAAATTAGTTTTTGAGCCAAAGTAAAGGAGGCTTTATTGGTATGAGACTTCATCTAGATAATGCAGACAGCTGCTGCAGGAAGTAGGGTACATAATGAAAGACTACTCAGTAAATAATTCAACTAGGCATTGCCAGTTGGTAAAACCTGCAATGATGTATCGATTGCCAAAGTAAAGGAAGCAGCCCTCTTATGAGAAAGACAGAGAGGAAGGAAGAAGAGGGAAAAGGGAAGAGATCATTTGTTGAGACCAAAAACCAGCAAAGGAAACAAAAGCTTCTTTGTTGACAATAATCTCCTCTTCTTTAAGGTCATCTCCATTGATTCAAATGACAGATATTCAGACAGAACATTCATGAGTGAGAAGTGTGAACATGGTGAAGGTGAAGGGAGAGAAAAAGAAAGAAAACATTCTGGAGATTTAAAGACAGAGAGAATGAAACATCAGAGCATGAGTGTTTCTCTGGTACCTTCACAAAATCTTTATCAGGCCAGCAGCATTCCAGATACTCCAAGACATCCAACACAGAATTTTCTTCTTGAACCCTATGATGTTTCCAGTGAGGATGGTGTTGTTCAAGAGTTCTGTGTCCTAAGCAAGGGAGAAAAGGGCACAAGATAGCAAGCAGGTGACAAGAGTGAGAAGGGGAGGGAGGGCGACTGAGTGAGTCACCCACCACCGGGACTCCTGTTAGGACAACAAAATATCCTCCACAGGTTTTGGTGGTTAGGTCTGTTAGTAATTAGGCCTTCCCCTGAAAGGGAACTATCATTCTTGCATGAGAGAGATGGCTCAGCATTGAAGGTCACTTGCTTGTCTTCCAGAGGACCCGGTTTCAATTCCTCCCACCCATACAAACATCTGTAACTCCAGTAATAGATTATCTGACCCTGGCCAACACAAGCACTGAATGCACATGGTGAACACACTAATGTGCAGATAAACTCACACTCATAAAAACAATTTAATCATTTCTATTAAAAATAGTATTCACTCTTTTACTTCAAACAAGCACGGAACTGTATTCAAGAGCACAATGCTCTTACAGAGTGGAATTATTCAGTTCTGAGGTAGCATGACTCCCAGTTTCATGAAAAACTGCCACATTGATTTTCCAAGTAGTTGCACTAGTCTGCATTCCCGACAACAAGGGATGGGTGTTCCTTTACTCTACATCCTTTTCAGCATAGTCTATCATTGGTGTTTTTGATTTTAGCCATTCTGACAGTTGTAACATGGTATAGCAGAGATGTTCTGATGTGCATTTCCCTGATTGCTAAAAAGGCTAAGCATGGCATTGTCTTTTGCCCATTTGAAAGTCTTCTGTTGAGAAATCTGTGTTCAGTTAAGTACCCCTTTATAATTGCAGTAACTTGAGTGTTAATGTCTAGTTTCTGGATTTCTTTACATATTTGGAGATCAGAATTTTGATTACAGACTGGTGAAGATTTTTCACATTCAAAAGGATGCCTTTTTGTCTTAGTGACAATGTCTTTTGCATTACAGAAGCTTCTCACTTTCAGGAGGTGTCACATTTATTCCTTTTTGTTCTCATGGTCTATGCTACTCAGGTTCTACACTGGAAGTGGTCTCCTGGGTCCATGTACTGCAGACTCATTTCAACCTCTCATCTATCAAGTTCAGTGTGGTCAGATTAATATTGAGGTCTTTAATCCATTTGTAGTTGCATTTTGTGCATGCTGAACAATATGGATCTATTTTTCTTCTTCTACAGGTTGACACCCATTTATGCTGTCTGTCTTCACAAGTCTTTCTCCATGCTTTAAAGGAAACAAATTCTTCCCATTACAGCTCCTGTCATGTTCACCTGCTGTATTTCTCATATAGTTCATTCTGCTCTCCTCTTACTTCCAGGTCTGATAACGATAATGTGAATTTTTCAACTAATGTACCACACACCTGATGAGCTGGCTTCTTTTCCCAACCACTCCAAAGCAGCTACAATACATTTAACAGCCAGTAGCAGTGACACTCTTTGAGACCTTATGGAGATGTTAATAGATGGAGTTCTTAAAATGGGATGGGACCCTGGTAGCTGGAAGATTCCAGAAAGTTGGGTGGGGTTCTGCCTCACAATGAAGATAATTAAGCCACCCAATAGCTAAAATCTCATTATTCCCATTGGAAGGGGCACTGTTCAACCATCTAATCTTGCACACATGACTGCCACTTTACACAAAAATGATGGCAAGTGTATTAAACAATTAATATTCGTGCATCTGCAGTTATGTGGTTTGGAAGGTTATTTGGTGGCTTTTCCTCTCTCTCTCTCTCTCTCTCTCTCTCTCTCTCTCTCTCTCTGTGTGTGTGTGTGTGTGTGTGTGTGTGTGTGTGATTTGACCAAAGGACAACTTCAGTGGTCATTCCTCAGAAATCAACTACCATGCTAATTAAGACAGTATCACTTACAGGGACCTAGGATTTTCTGAATAGAAGATGCAGTTGGGCCAGTCAGTACCAGAATCCACTGTGTCTGCCTCCCATGCAGTGACATTACAAGCACACACTCCACCTTGGAAAGCTTTGAATAAGGTCTCTGGAGTCTGAACTCAGGCCTGTATACACACAGCTTCTTTATCACTGACAAACAAACTCTCTTTTCAGTATGTTAGTCTTAAATTGAGACTCATATAGGAAGTGATTGCTCATTTTTGAATTCACAGCACAGTGACTACAGAATTCCAATGGTGTTCAAATTAAGAAAACAATATCACAAAGTTAAACAGAGTACTGATTATAAGTAAGCACTTGTATACCCCATCTGCCACATGGACCTTCCTGCCCCTTCCCTTTAGTTCTCCCTGAAACTCTCCTCCAAATCCAGGCATGGGTGGCTTTTCCTGCCTTGCCGTGGCAAACTGTTGGACACTTTATGTTCTATCTTCCTCATTTAGCTAGACCAATATTTTATGGCATAATGTTTTTGTTAGAGTTACCTCAACTGACCACTTTAGGCTTTGTAAAAACTCAAATGACCTTAAAACAGCCAGGTAAAATATCCTAACATTGTGTCCATTATAATGTCAGTAAAAAAAAAAATAGAAAGCAAGACCTGCATCCTGGTCAAGATTTTTTAATCACCATTCCAGTCCCCTCTGAAGGTTACTCACTGTCTTTTGATGCCTAGATGAATTTCGGCTTTAACTAAACTTTGCCTTTCCCTAAAGCCAGTTTGAATTGTGTTTTATCACTTGGAACTGAAAAGTCTCCTGCGAGACTAGGGGATATGATGGGCTCTGGAGAATGAAGCCAGCTCAATTATCCCTATATGTCCTAGGGGAGCTGTTAAAGAGACACTGATATTACTACCAGCTTGAGTTTCAAGGGCAAGGATAAGTATCCTATAGCAAATCAAGGCTGTCCCTGAATCACAACCCTGTTGTATGTTTCTCAGTTTCATTGTTTCGGTGTTTCCTCTCTTCCTGCAGTTGCTTAGATTTCTGCTCCTTATCATCATCCATGTATATCTATCACTCCCTTCTCTCAGCAAATTGAAAAAGAAATTGCCATGATCAACATCACAGCACTATCATCCACTGCCGAAGATGCAAGGAAATCATCTGTCGGGGGAAATAACTCCTCATCTCCTGATCTGGGAAGGGTTAGACTTCACACTAATATGGGCAGACAGCCTTTCAGAAGTGTATTTCCATGAGTGTTCAACTGAATGATACCACAGAAGATGGCTGGGTAAGATAAGTAGAAAGAAGATTGTATGTCCTTTGAAAGCAACAAAGAAGCTGACAAATACCATGGATAACAATTATTCCAAATGCATATGAGACCCTTTTTTCAAGAATGAAGAATCTGGGCTTTTTAAGCAGAAGGAAACAGAGAACTCAGTGACATTTACAATAAGATCTCTCCTTGTCTCCAGAGCTACAGTGCTCTTAAACATTGTCATCTTACGTTCACAGGAATGCCTATAGTGTAGACACTACCTAATGGGTGCAGCTGGAGATTTTTCAATATCTCATCACAGTTGGACCTGCTTGGCATACTGTGTGAGATCTGAGTCTAGGTTCAGCAAATGTTAAATCCTTCTACTAAGAGTAGTTTTTCAAGCAGAATTAAGGTCAATAATTTAATACCAGTGTTGTCAGAGGCTTTGGTTAACAGACATTATTGGGAGGTTTGGCCTTGTTGGAGAAAGAGTGTCACCAGAGATACTCTTTGATGTCTGAAGCTCAACATAGGTCCAGTGTCTTATTCTTCATTCGTGCTCCCCAAGGGTCTGGATGTAGAACTCTTCCCTTCTCCTACACCGTGTCTCCCTGAAGTCTGGTATAATTCTGCCATGATGTTAATGGACAGAACCCAATTAAATGCTTTCCTTTATAAGTCTGCTGGTGGTCATGTTATCTCTTCACAGCAGTAGAAACCATAACTAAGACAAGATAAATAGAAAGATAGATAGACAGAGAGACAGAGACAGGTGTTAGATATTCGATATACAAATGAGGAATAAATGGATAGATAGAAGGATGGATGGATAGATGAATAATAAGAGAGAGATGATATTAATAGATTAAAAGAAATATAATTAATACATTATTGAAAGTCTCATGGCTTCTAGGACCCAGGAAAAGACAGAGAAGATTCCTCCAGTTGCCTAGTTCTTGATATGCAGAATGAGTAATGTGCCTCCAATGCACAATACTACTAACAGTAGCTGTAAGTAACTTCCTGACACATTGATTATAACTTCTCAGAATAAAGATTCAAACTTACTCTATACACACACACTGAGCCCTGTTTAGATTGTGTCTTTCACAGTCTAGCAGGTGATTTAGCAATAAAACCATATCGGGATAGTGAGGAATGAGAGCAACAGCTTTTCCACTAGAAAAGTGAGTCTTAGAATGGAAAGGAGATGCAATGGGAACTCTAAGCACGAAGTAGATCAGGGAGAACAAGTGAGAAAACTCATGTGTTGACCTATAGGTTTTCACGTGTATACAGTAGTGAGTGTACGTGTGTTTATATAAAAGGCTTTTCCTGATGTTAGTTCTCTGAAAGGCCACAGATGCAAACATCAGACTCATTCAGTATTCACCATTCCAAGTGCTGGGGTTTAACTTCTGATATCATTCCCCGAAGAAGAAGATAACAGCACTCCATGGAGAAATGGTGGATTGATAGGCAGAGGGAAGCAGAAGGCAGAAGCCTAAAATATCTCATGCATCCAGGGAGTAACTAAGTTCTCAAACAACACAAATGTCAAAAGGAAAACATGAGATGGCATGAAGGCTTGTTGGTTGCCGACCAGGGACAATTTAACATCGCAGAAAACAATAATAGCTGCCATTTTAAATCTTTGGAATAAAATGTTTGAATCCCAACTGCTTGGACTAAAAAAACAGTGGAGGAGAAAACTTGGTCCTTGGGGTGGCATTCCAACTCATAAATGCAAAGGAATCATGAAATTAGAAATCCACCACCTGGCAGCCACCATATATGCCTTAATTGGCTCAGGTAAGAATCGTTAATGGATTCTGCCGCTGACTGGAAGTCAAAAAAAATGGCTATTTGCAAAGTGTCAGCATCTTGATGCAGAAGAAACAACTTTGAAATGAAGCAACTGCAGCTCATCCTGATGATCAAAGATACCATCACTTGTGAAGAAACAGCCTGGATATTTAAAAGGACCAATTGGAAGTAGAAACAGAACTTGGAACAAGGACATGAAATAATACCAGCCAGAGGTTGTTCAACAAAGAGAGAATGGATTGTATAAGCATGTCACAGTCTGAACACAAAGTGTGGGAATGTGCTATGGAATAGGGACAGGTCACATACAGTGTCTTAGACTAAGGCCTCAGTTGGAAAACAATAATTTGGCTGCAATGAACACAATCAGACAAATAATAGAATGATTAGAAAGCATGGAGTTGAAGTAATCATTTGTAGAAATATCTCTTTGTACAATTGAGAACCCCAGTGAATCCCTGTGGATAAGTTTTCAGGATAAAATCACAACAGAAAAACAACAACAATAATAAAAGTAACATCAATAACAATAGTAATAATAGTAATAATAATAATAATAATAATAATAATAATAATAATAATAATAATGTCATTTGTTTGTCTTGAGAAGAACACTAACCATTGTGGGAATTCTGGAGAAGAAATTTGAGAAAGGAATTTTTCAGAATCATGAAAGCAATCAAAAGACCAAAAGAGCACAGCAAGGAGAAATAATCAATCAGGACTTGAGGTTGAAGTGCCTGATGAATATAAGTAAACACAGATAATGCTTTCTTAAATATTAGATGAGCAGCAGTTAATATGACAAGTGATATCTGTCATTTATTGAAATCTAATCTAAGAGGGAGTGATGAGGCATATAAGCCATCATGCAGGCAATAAAGAAGGAATGGCAGAGATGAGAATTGGGGGCTTCCCAGTCTTTGCTTGCATATGACACCTTCCTCCTCCTCATATGCCAGGATGCACCATGCCCCAGCAAAGAATCACCACTTTTGGCTCCTAGTGTTTCCAGTGGGTTTCTGTCACTTGCTGCTCATCACAGTTTGCTTTACCTTTAAACTAGCTATTAACCTTGAGTCATATGGAAAGATGGAACTGTGGCTGTCTGAATGGAATAAGTGAATGTCTATGGGACTAACAATTACTGCTAATTGATACATGACAGTTATACCACTGTGGGTGTTACCTTAGAGCATCCAGAAGCAAGTGGGCCTAGGCAATATAAGATATTGCCTGGAAAGCACATCCTCCATGGCAGCCTCAACTGTCAGTAGCCTATAAGTAAAGTGATAGGGAATAATGCACTTCCTTGATTTCAGATTCAGCTACCAGTACGTCCCCAATAAATGTCTGGGCCTCTTCTGGTAGTGGATTTTTTTTTCTTTCTTTTTTTTTCTTTTTAGGACAATCTCATTTTACATATCCGAGTTAAATCAATCCGCTGTCCTTCCACTCCTGCCAACTTCTCCCTTCCCCATCCTCCATCTACTCCTCCAATAAGAACTCAGTGATTGATGAGGCCAGGAAAACATACCTGATGGCAGTTTCAATTGCTAATAGCTCCCGAATAAGAGCTAAGGCCTAGAGGACCTGTCCTCAATGGCCACTTCAATGGGAAAAAGTTCTTGGCTTAGGCATAAGGCCACGTATGTTGCCAACAACTTCAAAAGAAACAGGAGGGCTGGAAGAGCATCAAATTCATGATAGCTTCATTTGCCAGCTGTCCCAAGTAAAAATATGACCTAAAAGATACTTTCCTAAGACAGAATTGCCAGTCTTACTACCATTAGCTCATAAGTAAGGGAGAAAACCTGGAGAGTTACCCACAGTAACTCCTGTCAGCAACTCTTCAGTAAGAAAAAAATCATGGAAGTTTACCACACTCTTGGAATCTTTTTCTCCCAGTAGCTCCCCAGGTTGACGAGAGTCTGTTGCTTTGCACAAGAGGCAGAATGGGCTCTCCTAAGTGTTTCTGGTACCACAAAGTCACACCACACAAGGTCCAGCCTCTCAAAGGCCATTGGCCAAAGGAGATTCCACATCACCTCCCCTTTTACCTAATAAGAATGTTCAAAACCAATACAGGACTACATATAATAAGAACAGATATCAAGTATAAAAGTTAGATTGATAGCCAGTATAGGCAATATTGAGCAAGAAATATATGCTCAAAGTTTCAATGATTATTTTATTCCCAGGAGTCTTAGTCTTGTATTAGAAATGGGTTGGCTAGACCATAAGAGGAAGTTATCTACAACTATCAAGTCTTCAACCTCCATCAAGGCCTGAGAATTGAGATAGAATATTACTTGAGTAGCCAATAAATGGATTAAAGCTGTTTCCAAAATGTACAGTAGATTACAGAGACATATGTCTACCTGGGAAATCACCCAGTGTCTCATTTGCAATGTTGAAGCAAACCACTTTGGCTAAGGCCTAGAGTAACTGACAGCACTTTTATCGAGGCAGGAAGATTTTGAAAACTATCTTACCCTATTTTGGCAAGGTTTGACAGTCATTTTTCTTGTATCTTGCTTGTCCAGTCCAGACACCATGCATTTTATCAGTCAAACAAGTGCAATTCCTTCATCAAAGCCCAGTTTTACAAAGAATAGTACAAACTCCAAGTACAGTGTCTTTGATGCTCAACATTCTTTCAGGAATAGATCAGTGCTGCAAAGAGCCATTGTGTCTCACATCAAAAAAACCTAAATTATTTAAATCCCAGTTTCTGCAGTTCCTTTAAGTGTTTGATGATTACCTATCTGTACAGAATACAGTCTCTATGTATCATGAGAACCTGATTAGTGTAAATATAAGTACGGAAAACATGGGTGAATATTAACCTATAATACTTACTACTTTAATATATAACATAAAGACTATTACTTCATATTACAATTAAACAATCTTTGAACAAATGTGCAACAAATGATGACAACAGCCTCAAAATGGAAGCAGCTTATAGATATCTTGATCAGAAGTAGAGATGTATGATACATTATAATAGAGGAGTCAACCAACCTTGGAATCCAGTAATTTCAATTTTGGGGAATACATCCAGAGATACCCAATCATACTACAAAAGCATTTGTTCAACTATGTTCATACCAGCACTATTTGTTATAGCCAGAACCTAAAAACAACCTAGGTGCCCCTCAATAGAAGAATGGATAAAGAAGGTGTGGCATATATTCACTTTAGAGATGCACTCAGTACAATAAAACACTGACATCTTGAATTTTGCATTCAAAGAATGGAAATAGAAAATATTTTACTGAGATAACCTAGATACAAAAAGATGAATAAGTTATGAACTCCATCAGAAGTGGATTCAAGCCATAAGCCACGGACATTGGGCCATTAATTCATGATCCTACAGAAGAAAACAAGAAGGAGAACCCAAAGAAAAACATATATTTATCCTCCTAGTTACTGGATGTAGACAAGATTGCCAGGTGAAAGTTGGGATCATGGGGGTGGCAGTGGGGAGAGAGAAGGGAGAATGGGAGGATTGGGAATAGGGATGAATGAGATTGAGGAAGGATGGATATCGGAGCAGAAAAGAAGATATCACAAGGAAGGGAACCATTTTAGGGTTGGCAAAAGACTTGGCTCTAGAGGGGGTCCCAGGTGCCCTGGAAGATGTCCCTAGCTCTTTCATCTTGCAGCAGATGAGGGTGTCCCTGAACTGGCCTTATTCCATAGCCCTACTGATAAATATCTTGCATATCACCTTAGAACCTTCATCTAGCAATGTATGGAGATAGAGACACTGACACACATTGGAGCACTGGACTTAGTTCCCAATGTTCAGATGAAGATCATAAGGAGAGAGAACATGAGTAAGGGAGTTAGGACCTCAAGAATTGCTTCCACACACAGAGACTATGGGACATATATAATAGAAGCTCAGCAAGTCCAGCTGCACTGATACTGAATGAGTATGTGATCAAACAAGATTCTCTGAATGTGCCTGACACTGAAAACTGACTGAGAAGCCAATGATAATGGTACTGGGTTTTGATTCTACTGCATGTACTGATTTTTGCACGCCTAGTCTGTTTGGATTCAGACCTTCCTAGACATGGATGGAGTGGGGAAGGCCTCGGACTTCCCACTGGGTAGGGCACTCTGTAATCTCTGAGGACTCCAGAGGGACAGAGAGGGGGATGGCAGAGTGTGAGTGAAATTTGAAGAAGGGAAGTGGAAATTTTCAATAAATAAATTAAATAAAATAATACCATACCAAGAGATACATTTTTATCAGTGGAATTTTCTGCCTACCATTAATAAGATCAAGAGAAATAGGAAAAGATGCTAAAGAAATATATGATAGAGATCTTAGAGAAGAGATGATACATAAGTGATAAAGACAGATGATAATGAAGAGGTCATAGATAAAGAGATGACACAGAGATTAAAGAGCAAGATATGATAGAGCAAAAGATGATAGAAGAAGATATGATAGAGAAAGAGATGCTAGAGAAGAGATGCTAGAAAATGTGATGGTAGAGTACGGGATGGTAGTGGAAGAGATGATAGAAGAAAAGATGAGAGAGAATCAGATGATAGAGAAGTGTTAGAGGAAATAATGATAGAGGAAATATGATAGAGGAAGAGATGATAGAAAAAGACATAGTAGAGAAATAGAAGATAGAGAAAGATGACAGAGAAATAATAGAGTAAGAGAAGTTAGAGAGATGGTAGAATAGGAGATGATAGACTGGAGAATGAAATGATGGCAGACAGAGGTAATTGAGAAATGAATAATAGATGATCAAGAACAAGATAATAGAGTAAGTGATGACAGAGGTATTAGAGAAACTGATGATAGAAAATAGACAATACAGAAAGAGATGATAAAGAAAATGTTATCATAGTAAGATACAATAGTAAATGCAATGATAGAGGAAGAGATGATAGAGAAAGAGATGAAAGAGGTAGTGATGATAGACAAAGACATGGAGGATAAAGTGATGATAGAGGAAGTGATGATTGAGCCATGATAGAGAAATAAAAGAGATGATACATGGGATAGAGAAATGGATGGAAGAGAGACAAAAAAATAAATGCTGGAGGATAGACATAGAGACAATATAGAGATGATAGAAAATGAGCTGATAATGAGATGACAGAGTGATGATAGAGGTGATAAAGAGATGACAAAGAGATTATAGAGAGATGATAGACAATGAGATGACCTAGAGATAATACAGGAAAAGATGATAGTATAGAAAAATAAATGATGGAGTATAGAGATGATAGAGAGATGGTGAAAGGTATATGGAAAGAAATCGTGAAATACATACAGAAAGAAGAGCAAATTGTAGATACAGATAGCCCTTTCATTACTTGGTCACGGAGACCCAAGTTTTGACACAGAAACTACATTAATTACAACCTTGTTTGTCCAGTAGCTCACACATATGCCTAGCTAGCTCTTATAACTTAAATTAACCCATAAGTCTTATCTAAGATTAGCCTTGTGGTTTGGTAGCTTACTCAGTGCAGCATTCACATCTTGTTTCCAATACATCTGGATGGCGATTGCAGAATGAATATTTTCCTCTTCCCAGGATTCTCCTAGTCTGTTTACCCTGCCTATACTACCTGCCTGGATTCTGGCCAATGAACATTTTATTGAACCAACACAAATAACAAATATATACAGGATATAAGAGCTTTATTCCACAGTAGTAAACAAAATGTCCCAACACTTCAAGATAACTGAGTTCAAACCTGGCCACTTTTGCAATATGGAGCCTTACCCTGGAATTCTGGTCTACTAAGTTACACTGTATCAAGACGCTTTTCCACAAGGTCAGGGCAATCCCTCAAACTATAGGAGGCACACAGGTAAACTAACTTGGGGGTTCCCTCACTATATACATGAGTCAGCAGAAGCCATAGAAACAAATTACTTGATACAGAGTCATTCTAGGTCTAAGCAAATGACTCTAAATATTCTGCTAGAAATTTTTTAGATGACCAATATGTGCAGGACTATCAGCTGTTAGCATGACGAGGGCTCAAGGCTGATGCATAGAGTGTATATATAGGACTGAAATTTCAAAACCCATCTATTCATAATTTGGTCTTCTATACTTTGAGACAAAAAGGATGCTTTTCTTTTAATTTCAGAAAGATTGGCCAAGCTCTCAAACCCTCCAATCTCTGCCAAACTCCAGATAAAGGAACACATTAAATATGAAATTTCAACTGCCTTGTGACTAACATGATATGCCTTTTCATTGGCTAAGGCCATTCACACCTATAGACTGCAAATTCTACCTTCAATATATATACTAAAGCTAAACAAATGAAATAAAACAGAGCTCTTTGTTTTAAAGAAAAAAGGGGAACTACTGTGGGATAACATTCTTGTAGACTATAAAGATTAGTCACTGGAAAGGTACAGACTTTCCTGTAACTAGGCAGGTAATACAGTTGAGGCTACTACACTAAGTGAAATATGGGAAGGGGATGGCAGAGTGACTTATCAGCTAGAGGCAGAAAAAAATAATGAGAATGACTTATTGAGAAAAGGTAATAAGCCATGTTTCTAAACATAGATAAGAATTAAGGGTTAATATAAAATGTAACAGCTAGCCAATAATAAGTGTGAGCTAATCGGCCAAATATTTCATAATTAATATAAGCCTCTGTGTGCTCTTTAGAAGTAAGTCACTCTGGGAATAGGCAGGATAAACTCATCTGTCAACTTAGTGCTATGAACTTTCCTCTTAGCACTGCTTTCATACTGTCCCATAGGTTTGAGTATGTTGAGTTTTCATTTTCATTGAATTCAAGAAGGACTTTAATTTCTTTATTTCTTCCTTGATCCAGGAGTTGTTCAGTAGTTGACTGTCCAGTTTCCATGCGTTCGTCGTCTTTCTGGAGGTAGCATTGTTGTTGAATTCTAACTTTAATCCACTGTAATCTATAAGATACAGGTGGTTGCTAATATTTTTTGTAACTGTGGATGTTTGCTTTATTACTGAGTATGTGGTCAATTTTTGGTTCCATGCGCTGCAGAGAAGTAGGTATATTCTTTCCTATTTGGATGCAATGTTCTATAGATGTCCATTAAGTCCATTTGATTCATTACGTACTTTAATCCTCTTATTTCCCTGTTAGGTTTCTGTCTGATTGACCTGTCCATTGGTGAGAGAGGAGTGTTAACATCTCCTACATTAGTATCTATGGTTTAATGACTGCCTTGAGATTCAGTTATGTTTCTTTTACATGAGTGGGTGCTTTTATGTTAGGGGCATAGATATTCAGGATTGAGACTTTGTCCTGATAAATTGTTCCTGTTATGAGTAAAAAATGACCCTCTCCATCTCTTCTGATTGATTTTAGTTTGAAGTCAACTTTGTTAGGAATTAGTATAGTCACACCTCATTGTTTTCTAGGTAAATTTTCTTGATAAATATTTTCCCAGCCCTTTACCCTGAGTAGATGTCTGTCTTTGTGGTTGAGGTGTGTTTCTTGTAAGCAGAGGAATGTTGGACCCTGTTTTCATATCCAATGTCTTAGCCTGTGTCTCTTTATAGGTGAGTTGAGGCCATTAATATTAATTGATATTAATTACCAGTGGTTGTTAACTCTGGCCATTTTTTCTTTCTCTCTTTTTTTACCCTTCTTCGAGTTGTGCTGGTGAAGGGTCATTAGATATCTGAGTTATTGTGGGCATTGTTGGACTCCTTGGGTTGTGATTTTCCTTCAATTACTTTCTGTAAGGCTGGATTTTTGGCTATGTATTGTTTAAATTTGTTTTTATCCTGGAAAATTTTGTTTTCTCCCTTTATATTCTATGAAAGCTTGGATGGGTATAGTAGTCTGGGCTTGCATCCATGGTCTCTTAGTTTCTGCAGTACATCTATCCAGGACCTTCTGGCTTTCATTGATTCCATAGAGAAGTCAGGTGTAATTCTGATAGGTTTACATTTATAAGTAACTTGGCCTTTTCCCTTTGCAGCTCTTAATTTTCTTTCTTTGTTCTGTGTGCTTTGTGTTTTGATTATTATGTGGCGAGGGGATTTTTTTTTTTTTTTGATCCAGCCTATTCGGTGTTCTGTATGTTACTTGAACCTTCGTAGGTATATCTTTCTTTAGGTTGGGAAAGTTTTCTTCTATAATTTTATTAAATATATTTTCTGGACCGTTGAGCTGCGCTTCTTCCCCTTCTTCTACTCCTATTATTCTTAGGTTTGGTCTTTTTATTTTGTCCTATATTTCCTGAATGTTTTGTGATGAGAGTTTGTTGGCCTTGCTGTTTTCTTTGATCAGCGTGTTTATTTTCTCTATGGTATCTTCAGAATCTGAGATTCTTTCTTCTATCTCTTGTATTCTGTTGGTTATGCTTGTTTCTGTAGTCTCTATTCATTTACCTAGATTTTCCATGTCCAGCCAGCCTTCTGTTTGTGTTTTCTTCTTTGCCTCCATTTCAGTTTTCAAAACTTGAACTGTTCCCATTATCTGTTTGATTGTGTTTCCTTGGTTTCTTAGGGAATCATTCACTGATTTACTCAATTCTTCAAACTTTCTGTTATACTTCTCATTCATTTCTATAAGGGCATTTTTTACATGCTGTTTAAGGGTGTCAAACACTTTCATAAAGTCAATTTTTTCTATTTCTTCATGATTAAGGTGTTCATCTTCTCCTGTTGTGAGGTCGCTGGGTCCTGGTGGTTTAATATTATTTTTCAGAATGTTGGATGAATTCTTGCATTGGTGATTGGCCATCTCTTCCTCTGAATGCTCTCCTATGGATCTTCTTTTACAGGATCAGGTCTCCTTGCCTACTGTTGTACCTTCCCAATGATAGTACTCCCCAGTGATCGTTCTCCTGGTGCTCCAATGATGTCTCTCCTGGTGACAATATCAGATCTCCTTGCCCAACGATGGCTCTCCTGGTGCCAAGATCAGCTCTCCGTGCTGGTTGGGTATTTTATAAACAAAGCGCCTACCATTGTGCTGCTGCCATGGTTCAGAAACTCACCCCAATGATAGCTCTCCTGGTACCAAGCTCAGATCTCCATGCTGGTTGGGTATTCATAAACAAAGCGCCTACCTTGCTTGTTGCAGGCAGGCCAGTGAAACAAAGGAACTCCTGCCTGCCTGTTTACCCTGAGGATTCGACCCAGCACCCAGACAGGCTGAGCTAGGTGGTGTTATGTGCCCAAAGAAGGAAGGGGGCAGAAGGAAGAAGGGTTCTGGAGCAAGCTGGGTGGGATAGGAACAGAGAGGCAGTCTGCAGAGAGTAGAGTCTCTGCAGGGAGCCCAGGAGGGGTGGTGGGTGAGGAACTTCTGAGTTCCCTGTCTGGGGCTGCTGCCGCGGGTCACAAACTCACCCCAATGATGGCTCTCCTGGTACCGAGCTCAGATCTCCGTGCTAGTTGGGTATTTTGTAAACAATGCGCCTACCTTGCTTGGTGCAGGAAGGCTTGATGCAAGCTGGGTGGGATAGGAACAGAGAGGTAGTCTGTGGGGAGTAGAGTGTCTGCAGGGAGCCCAGGAGGGATGGGCTGATATATGGCTTTACATCTGCATCTTCAATTTGATTCCATTGGTCCACGTGTCTGTTTTTATGACAACACTTCTTCCACCTCTTAACCAAACCCTACCAGCAAGCCCCACCACAAACAGTTAGTTTGGTTTTGGTTTTGTTTGGAGACAGGGTCTCATTAGGTAGGCCTAGCTGACTTGAAACATTCTAGGTAGATTAGGTTGGCCCTGAACTCACAAAGACCAACCTGCCTCTGCCCTCCAAATTCTGGGTTTAAGGATGTACCACCACACCTGTTTGTTTTAATTAAAATAAAATCACATTATTTCCCTTTCCTTCCTCCCTCCATCTATGCACTACCCCAACTAACACCTTTTAAATTCCTGGCCTCCTCCTCTCTAATTGTGCGCTAATGTGTGTGTGTGTATGTGTGTGTATACACAGATAAATATAGAGATGCAATACTATCAGTGTTGATGTACATGATTTCAAGACTGCCACTTGGTTGCCAGGCCATGGTGGCACACATCTTTAATCCCAGCACTCAGCAGGTAGAGACAGACATATCTCTGTGAGTTCGAGGCCAGCCTGGTCTACAAGAGCTAGTTCCAGGACAGGCTCCCAAGCTACAGAGAAACCCTGCATTGAAAAACTAAGAGAGAGAGAGAGAGGGAGAGAAAGAAGGAGGGGGGGAGAAAAATAAGAAAAGACTGGCCATTTGGTATTGGAGAACTGACTTGGAGGCTCCCATGGGAAAGACTCCTTCTTCCTCTCTCTCTTTCTCAGCATTCCTTAGTTGCTTGTAGTTCTTCTCCAGGGCTGGGGCACCACCTGTTTCCCGCTTCTGCATTAGCTTGCCTATTGTTGTTTTCCTCAATCAGGTCTTGTTTAAGCAGCCATACAGTTGCATTATCACAGGTTTGGTTTCCCTGTGGCTTCTAGGAGACACAAACTCATAGCAGAATTCCTCATCTCTGACTTTTGAAATCTTTCTGAGGCTGTCTTCTGAAATGTTCCCTGAGTCTTGGGTACAGGAGTTGTGTTGTAGATGAATCCACCGGGGTTGGGCACCCATGATCAGTTGTTCTCTATATTTAGGCTACTTGTGTTCTGTAATGGTTACTGTCTGTTGGAAAGAGAAGTTCTTTGGTGAGGTTGGGAGTGACTTATAAAGTATTTAGAAGGCATTTGGAATTATACTGGTTTAATAAAGTAGCAGTAGTACACACTCCTCTATGACCCATAACCTCACTAGCCCAATAGGTGACTAAGTTTCAGTACCAGGCATGCTTTCCCCAACACCCCACCCCAAAGTGGTCTTTAAATCCCAGTAGACAACTTCTGGTTACCAACAAAACATAGAGTGTCATGAATGCACCTTAACAGAGATCTTCTATGCTGGTACTTGCTGTACTTCGTAGGACTATTGGTTGCTTCATTCTCTCATATTTTGAAAAATACCTTCCAGTTCCATGAAAGTTATTCCTCAGGGAGGAGAATTTCAGGGCAGATACAGCTCTGAGTCTAATGTCAAAAGTGCATAGTATATACAGCAATAGAAACTGAGCCCCACCTTCTGATAGCCAAGGCAATGACCATAGCCTGTACTCTTTCAGCAGTCTCTTGGACTACCACACTCAAAAGGGGGCTTTTCGTATTCATTACTGGGGTTCCTTATTAGGTAGTTTATAGCTCTTGAGGGGAAGATGGTCAGTCAAAGTGGCTTAATCTCATTTAAACTATTTCTTTGTTTGTATACACACATTTGTATTATGTGTAATTTTGGGTAAATGAAAAATATGATGCCACGTGGCCTTGTGAAGCATCCTTAGGAACCAGGTTTGGTGGCACATTCATTAGTTCCAGCCCTCAGGAGGCAGAGGTAGGCAGATCTCAATACCAGTATGGAAGTGAGACAGGAGGATCATTGTGAGCTGGAAGCTAACACGGGTGTGTGCTGAGTGCCAACTTGGGTGGGAGAGTAGACCCTACTGAAGAGCCAAAGAAAAGAAAGATGAGAGGGAGGGAGAAAGGGAGGAAAGGAAACGAAGGCTAGAGGGAAAGAAAAGGGAGGGAAGAAGGGAAGGAAGGAAAGAAAGAAAGAAAAAGAAGGAAAAAAGAAAGCTACCTATATATCTTGGAGAGAAATTGTGCCACAGAGTGAATGCATTTGTGTGTTATTCTAAAGTTCCACTGCTCTAACAGTTCATATATCAAAAGCACCTAGAAAAACACATTTATTCTTTTTAAATACAGACTAAAGGTCCCAGCTAATTGCCTTGTTCCCCTGCCCTCTACCCACTCGAACACACAGCCACTGGTGAGTCTCTCTCTTTTCTGTGTCTTTCTCTGCCTCTGCCTCTGTGTTTGTGTGTTTTTCTTGCACATAAACAACTTTCAGGCAGGTCAGCTGCTCTGTCATATGTTAAACCCCCAGGGAATCACCAAGCACTGAAGATGGCCATAAACAGCAATAATAATGCAAATACGATATAAAATTTCAATTGGTTTAATAGACACAGAAAATTAAAACAAATAAACTGACATAATACCTTGAGTGACCCACCCTAAAAATTACACACCCACAGAAATATACTAAGGGAACACATTCTATCTGCAATCATAGATGAGAATTGGCTCTCATTCCCTGACAGGTGTATTAAGTGTTAGGTGTGCATAGGAGGGCACCTGATTTTTGGAATTGATCTTGTATCCTAAAACACTACTAAAGGTGTTTATAAGCTGAAGGAATTCTTTGGTGGAGTTTTTGGGGTCGCTTATGTACCCTATCATATTGTCTGCAAATAATGGAAGTTTAACTTCTTTCTTTCCAATTTGAATCCCTTTGATCCCTTTATGTTGTCTTATTGCTATTGCTAGATTTTCAAGCACTATATTAAAGAGGTATGGAGAGCGTGGACAACCTTGTCGTGTTCCTGATTTTAGTGGAATAGCTTTGAGTTTCTCTCCATTTAATTTGACGTTAGCTGTCGGCTTTTATAACTAGCTTTTATTATACTTAGGTATAACCCCTGTATCACTAATCTCTCTAAGACCTTTATCATAAAGGGATGTTGAATTTTGTAAAATGCTTTTTCAGCTTCTAATGAAATGATCATATGGGTTTTTTCTTTCAGTTTATTTATATGATGGATTACATTGATAGATGTTCGTATGTTAAACCAGCCCTGCATCTCTGGGATGAAGCCTACTTGATCATAATGGATAATTTTTCTAATGTGTTCTTGGATTAGGTTTGCCAGTATTTTGTTGAGTATTTTGGCATCGATGTTCATGAGTGAGATTGGCCTGTAATTCTCTTTCATGGTTATGTCTTTGTGTGGTTTTGGTATCAGAGTAACTGCAGCTTCATAAAAGGAATTTGGCAATGAGTTCTCTGTTTTTATATTGTGAAATACATTAAGGGGTATAGGTATTAGGTCTTATTGGAAGTTCTGGTAGAATTCTCCATTGAAGCCGTCTGGACCTGGACATTTTTTTGGTGGAGAGGCTTTTTATAACAACTTCTAATTCTTTGCAACTAACAGGTCTATTTAGATTGTTCACCTGGTCGTGGTTTAACTTTGGTATATGGTACTTATCTAAAAATGTGTCCATTTCTTTTACATTTTCCAATTTTGTGGCATACAGGTTTTTGTAGTAAAATCTAATAATTCTCTGAATTTCGTCTGTGTCTGTGGTTATGTCTCCCTTTTCATTTCTGATTTTGTTAATTTGCATATTCTCTCTCCGCCGTTTAATTAGTTTGGATAGGGGTTTATCAATTTTATTGATTTTCTCCAAGAACCAGCTTTTTGTTTCATTGATTCTTTGGATTGTTTTCTGTGTTTCTATTTTGTTGATTTCAGCCCTCAATTTGATTATTTCCAGTCTTCTACTTCTCCTAGGTGAGTCTGCTTCTTTTTTTTCTAAAGCTTTCAGGTGGGATATTAAGTCTCCAATGTGTGCTTTCTCCATGTTCTTTATGTGGGCACTTAATGCTATGAACTTTCCACTTAGCACTGCTTTCAGAGTGTCCCATAGGTTTGAGTATGTTGAGTCTTTGTTTTCATTGAATTCAAGAAAGACTTTAATTTCTTTCTTTATTTCTTCCTTGATCCAGGTGTGGTTCAGTCGTTGACTGTCTAGTTTCCATGAGTTCATAGGCTTTCTCGGGAGACATTGTTGTTGAAATCTAACTTTATTCCATGGTGTTCTGATAAGACAGAGGTGGTTACCGATATTTTTTTGTAACTGTGTAAGTTTGCTTTCTTACTGAGTATGTGGTCTATTTTTGAGAAGGTTCCATGTGCTGGAGAGAAGAACCTATATTCTTTCCTATTTGAGTGGAATGTTCTATAGATGTCTGTTAAGTCCATTTGATTCATTACCTCCCTTAATCCTCTTATTTCTCTATTAGGTTTCTGTCTGATTGACCTGTCCATTGGTGAGAGAGGACTGTTGAAATCTCCTACTATTAGAGTGTGTGGTTTGATGACTGCCTTGAGTTTTAGTAACGTTTCTTTTACATAAGTGGGTGCTTTTATATTAGGGGCATATATATTCAGGAGTGAGACCTCATCCTGAAGAATTGTCCCTGTTATGAGTAAAAAAATGTCCCTCTCCATCTCTTTTGATTGATTTTAGTTTGAAGTCAACTTTCTTAGAAATTAGTATGGCCACACCTGCTTGTTTCTTAGGTCCGTTTGCTTAATAAACCTTTTCCCATCCCGTTCCTCTGACTAGATGTCTGTCTTTGTGGTTGAGGTGAGTTTCTTGTAAGCAGCAGAATGTTGGATCCTGTTTTTGTATTCAATCTCTTAGCCTATGGCTCTTTATAGGTGAGTTGAGTCCATTGATATTAAGTGATATTAATGACCAGTGGTTGTTAACTCCGGTCATTTTTCCTTTCTTTCTTTCTTTCTTTCTTTCTTTCTTTCTTTCTTTCTTTCTTTCTTTCTTCCTTCCTTTCTTTCTTTCTTTCTTTCTTTCCTTCCTTCCTTCTTTCTTTTGGTAGTTGAGTTTGTGTGTTTCCCTTCTTCAAGTTGTACTGGTGAAGGGTCATTAGATATCTGAGTTATTGTGGGCATTGTTGGACTCCTTGGATTGTGATTTTCCTTCTATTATTTTCTGTAACGCTGGATTTGTAGCCACGTATTGTTTAAATTTGTTTTTATCGTGGAAATTTATTTTTCTCCATTTATAGTGAACGAAAGCTTGGCTGGGTATAGTAGTCTGGGCTTGAATCCATGGTCTCTTAGTTTCTGCTGTACATCTATCCAGGACCTTCTGGCTTTTATGGTTTCCATATAGAAGTCAGGTGTTAGTCTGATAGGTTTACCTTTATAGGTAACTTGACCTTTTTCCTTTGCAGCTCTTAATATTCTTTCTTTATTCTGTATATTTGTGTTTTGATTATTATATGACGAGAGGATGTTTTTTTTTGATCCAGTTGATTTGGTGTTCTGTATGTTTCTTGGACCTTCAAAGGAATATCTTTCTTAAGGTTGGGAAAGTTTTCTACTATAATTTTATTCAGTATATTTTCTGGACCATTGAGCTGTACTTCTTCTCTTTCTTCTATCCCTATAATTCTTAGGTTTGGTCTTTTTATTGTGTCCCAGATTTCCTGAATGTTTTGTGATGAGAATTTGTTGGTTATGCTTTTTTCTTTGAATATAGTATTTATTTTCTCTGTGGTATCCTCAGTGTCTGAGATTCTTTCTTCTATCTCTTGTAATCTGTTGGTAGTACTTGTCTCTGTAGGTCCTGTTCATTTATTCAAATTTTCCATCTCCATCCTTCCCTCAGTTTGTGTTTTCTTTATTACTTCTACTTTATTCTTCAAGTCTTGAACCGCTTCCCTTACCTGTTTGATTACTTTTTCTTGGTTCCTTTGGTTTTCTTGGGTATCTTTGAGGGATTTATTCATTTCCTCTACCTTTTTGTTTGTAATCTCTAATTGATTATGGCAGTTTTTCCCCTCCTGTTTAAGGTCCTCTATTATTTTCATATAATTCACTTTTGAGTCGAATTCTTCTAATTCTTCTGGATTATGGTGTACACTTCTTATTTTGGGATTCCTGGATTCTGATGATGTCACGTTGCCTTTCAAGTTGTTGGGGGAATTCTTGCATTGGCGCCTGCCCATCTCTTCCTTCAAATGGAGCCAGGAGAGGCCTGGTGTCTTGGACCAGTCTTTGCTGTGACTAACTCTCTGGGTGTATCTTCTCAGTGTAGGGGCAGGAACTGTTCCCTTCCAGATGAACTCCTCAACACCAAAACAGGGACACCTTGTATTCCAATGACCCGCGGAAAAAAAGGGCGAATGCATGGTTAGGGCAGGGTCAAGTAGAACACAGGCAACACTGCAGTACAAGCTGGAGGTGCCTGCGCTCCCTTTAGGGGGTTGTTGAGGCCTGCCCACTAGGCAGGCACTCACTGCTCTGGTTGGGTAGCCTTAGTGAAGGGGGGTTGTGCTCTCTACCGGGACAGTGTACTCCAGGATAGCACATACTCACCTGACCAGATGGAATTTCTCAGCACCTACACAGGGACTCCTGGTAGCCCCAATGAGCCAGGGACCAAGGGAAGTAGGAGGCAGGAGGAGCGGGTCCAGGAGAGCACAGCAGACCCAGCAGCCCCAGCAGCAAGGGCCCGCGTTCCCTGTCGGGGACCTTGAGGCCTGCTCTCTTGTCAGGCACTCACTGCTCTGGGTTGGTAGCCTTAGTGAAAGGGCAGGAAACTGTTCCACAGCAAAGGACCTTGCAGACAAGGCAGGCTTGGGGGTGGGGGTGGGGGCGTGTGTGAAGGAAAGAAAGCCCTACAGCAGGACCTGGGGGAGGGGTGTTTGTGCTCTCTACTGGGACAGTCTGCCCCAGGATAGCACACACTCACCCGTTCAGATGGAACTTCTCAGCACCTACACAGTGACTCCTGGTAGCCCCAATGAGCCAGGGACCAAGGCAAGTAGGACGCAGGCAGAGCGGGTCCAGGAGAACACAGCAGACACTGCAGCCCCAGCAGCAGGGGCCTGTCTTCACTGGCAGGGACCTTGAGGCCTGCCCTCTAGTCAGGCACTCACTGCTCTCTAGTTCTATCTTCTTATTGGCTAATTCTCACATCTTGATTAACCCATTTCTAATAATCTGTTTAGCACCACAAGGTTGTGGCTTACCGGGAAAGAATCAGCTTGTCTGTCCTGATGTCTGGTTCCATGGCATCTGGCCCAGAGGGAAGAGGCATGGCAATTGCCTCCCTTCCCTCTTCCTCTCAGCATTCTGTTCTGTCTACACCATCCACCTAAGTGCTGGCCTATCAAATGGCCAAGGCAATTTCTTTATTAACCAATGAAATCAACACAAAACAGAAGACCCTCCAACATCACACACAGAGTCTTGCCCTCTAAGTCATGCTGGACTGAACCACAGTGTGTATGTAGTCTAGGCTGACTTTATAGTCCTGAAGATGCTGCTGCTTCAGGTCCTCCTTAGCTGCACTGAATCACTGTTAGTATTGTGGGTTAATCAAGGACTCATATAGCACAGGCTGGCCACTCTGTAGCCAGCGATGACCTTGAGCAGGATCCTCATCTTCTCAACTCTAACCGCCCACTGCAGGAATTCCTGCTCTCCAGCCACTCTGCCATGTTAAGTAGGAAAACCTCCAGGTCAGGGTAGGCATGGGTGAGTTCCAGGCTGAATGGAAACCTGTCTCCAAAAGAATATGCTAATTCTAAATGTTCTGAAGTATCAAATCTGGAGACCAGGGCTGGCGAGATGGGTGGACGGGACTGTGTGGCAACAGGACATGCCAGCATCCTTGTGTCTTCTTCGCCTGCTGGGGAAGGGAGCAGGTGTAGGAACTTTCTAGCCCATATCAGTGAGACACCCTGTCTCCAAGATTAAAGTAGGGAAGCACCCATTTGCCTCAAGATGGGGAGCTAGATGCAGGCAGATCTCTGTGAGTTCAAGGATAGCCTGGTCTAGAGAGCCAGTTCCAGGACAGCCAAGTAAACACAGAGAAACCCTGTCTCAAAAAGAAGCAAAAAGATTTAAGGAATAAAAGCATTTGATGAATATTCCTGGTCTACGTTTGTGCTCAAAGGGTGAGGACACACAGACAGCCACACACAAACAACCACACACAGACTTATGGCCATGCATGTATCATGCACAAACACATATACACATTTTGTAGAGTTCTTCAACCCTGTCCTTGTCTGTTCCCCTTCACTGCTGACTGTACCTTGTACTCATGGACTTCTTTTTTCTTTGTGAAACCACATGACTCCTAAACCTTACAGTGACATAACTATTAGTTCCTTATAATAAAGCAATTTTTTGAGGGTGTTCACAACAACATTCCAGGAGGGCGTGGTCTATCATACCATATTGGGATCGCTTAAGATCCGCAGGGTGTCATCGTCCCACCTAGCTCAGTCAGTAGAGCATGAGACTCTTAATCTCAGGGTCGTGGGTTCGAGCCCCACGTTGGGCGCCATTCTGTAGTAGGAGCTGCAGGCTGTGCTCCTGCTGCCACAGTTCCTGGTCGCCTGGCTAGCTTATGTCCCAAAATAACAACACACAAACTGTATTCTTTTAAACACTGCTTAGCCTATTATATCTAGCCTCTTCTCTGCTAACTCGCACCTGGACTAGACCATTTCTAATAATGTGTATAGCACCCCAAGGTGCGCTTACCGGGGAGATTTTAGCCTACTTCCATCCTGGGTCGGAGCTTCATCGCATCTGCCCCAGAGTGCAGAGCTAAGTTGTATAAGCTCACTTCCTCTTCCTCCCAGCATTCTGTTCTGTTTACTCCAGCCACCTATATACTAACCTATGAGGGCCAAGCAGTTTCTTTATTTTTTAACCAATGAACTTCCTCCATCAATTATGTATATAGAATTCTACCAGCATGTAATTTTGCATGCTAGAAGGTGGCATGAGATCTCACTAGAGATGGTTGTGAACCACCATGTGGATGCTGGGATTGAACCCATGTCCTCTAGAAGAGCAGTTCGTGCTCTTAACTTCTGAGCAATTTCTCCACCCCTGCATGGCCACGTGGAAAATGCTGTCCTTGAACTTACAGAAATCTGCCTGCCTTTGCTTCTCCAGATGTGATTAAGGCACTTACCAATTATGCCCAACTGAGAGCTTCTTTAGAGGCTGCGGCATAAAAATACAGCTATACTTCAACCCTTGGCTGAAGAAAGTCAATTATCAGAGAGGGCCATCCTCTTAAGTGCAGATTGAGAAGGTCACACTTAGAACAGTGAGGAAGGAAAAGAACACCTTCCTGGCTAGCCATATCAGCCTGTCAATCTTGTGATCAATGGGGTTATGATGTCACCACCGTATTACCTTCACATCTCAAGTACTAACATTCTTATTCCAAATAAGTTGTGAACTGTAGCTCTGTTTTTCATTTTTCAAATCACATATCTGTATTTCTACTCTTATTTATCACATTATTTAACTAATAGTCATTTCCGTATTTTGCTTGGTGGGTCAGAGCAATTGGCATTCACTCTAATTGTACTTATAATTTTGTTTTTAAAATTTTTACCTTGAATAATAAAATACATTGCCATTTAAAAAATAGCTTTATAGCCATGTGTTCATGCATGTATCCCAGCACTTGGTTGGTGACAGCAGGAAGTCAGGGAGATAAGAGAGTCATCTTTGGCTACATTGCAAGTTCCAGACCAGCCTGTAGTATATGAAACACTATCTTTCAAAAGTAGCTTTACTGAGATATAATTCATATGATAGCATATGATCTACATATTGTTTAAAATGTGTAACTGCCTAGGTGGTGGTGATGCACACCTATAATCCCAGCACTCATGAGGCAGAGGCAGGCAGTTAGTCCCCTGTGGGTTCTTTCATAGCCAGGTCTGTTTCACATACAAACCGTGTCTTGAAAAACCAGAAACAAACAAACAAACAAATAAATGTGTAACTGAGTGGCTTGCATTATATTGGTAGAGTTGTGCAGCAATCACCACAGTCTAATTTAGGACTATTTTACCTTCCCCAAACAAACACATATTCTTTGAGAATCACTGTTCATTATTTGCCTCTCTTCCATGCCATTCTTCCTTTCCTGTTTTGTTTGGTTTTTTCAAGGCTGTTCTTGAATAACTTTGAGCTCTAGATCTTTTTGCCCCACCTCCTAAATGCTGGAATTACAGTTGTGCACCACCACATTCGGTATTCCACTTGCTGCTTTGGATATCTGGCCATGTTGTGTAAATAAATTTATACAGGAATTATTTTTTTGCTACTTACAGAAATGTTTTCAAGGTTTATCCATATGGCTATGTATCTGAATTTATTTCTTTTTATTGCTGAATAAACTCCATTGTATGAATGTACTTGTATCACATTTTTTTGTTCATGAAGGTGATGCATATTTTGATAATTTCGATTTAGGGATTGTTGAGAACAATGTCCTATGTCCTTTTTTTGTGTGTGTGTGTGTGTGTTGACTCATGTTTTCCTTTCTGGTGATTAGAGCAAGCAGTTGTGATCATTGTGCAGCTTCCCTAAGGCAGTCCCAGAATGTTCCAAATTTCCAGTGGTGTAAGGCTGATTTGGTTGTCTGCTTGACTGACATCCCCTTTGCTGAAGGCACTTAGAGCAAGGGAGTGTATAGCAGCTGCCAATTAGAAAATCAGATTACTCCATTCTCCAAGATTTTTACTTATTAAAAAATAGACATCAGAAGAATGTTTAATTTTTATCTTTACTTTTTTTAATTAAGATTTTTTAAAACATACAGTCTCCTCCTTTTACATAACTATCCCCGTTCCCACCCCTTCCTCTCCTCCTGCTTCCCTCACCTTCCCCATTCCACTCCCCCATCCACTCTTCATAAAGGGTAAGGATTCCTGTGGGGAGTCAACAAAGTCTGACAATTCATCTTGAGGCAGGTCCCTCCCCTGAGCAACGTTATCCCTCCAAAAAGAATGTGCTCCTAGATGCCAGTTCAAGTACTAGGGATAAAACCTGGTCCTATAGCCTGTGGCCCCACAGACTGCCCAAGCCTTACACTGTCCCCCATATTCAGTGGGCCTAATTTGGTCTTCTGCAGGTTCCCCCGCTGTCAGTCCAGAGTCAGTGAGCTCTCACTAGCTCAGGTCAGCTGTTTCTGTGGGGTACCGGGCGCGACATTAACCCCAACCAGCCAGCTCCCTCATGCTACACCCGGGTTTAATTCCCAGCACCCACATGGCAGCTCGCAGCTGTCTGTAACTCCAGTTCAAGAGAATCTGACATCGTTATACCAATGCACATGAAACAAAGTTGAATATAGTTAAAAAAAAAGATAAGTAATGTTGAAACTATTCTGGCTGGAACATTTATTTCTGACCAAGGAAATAATTTAATTGAAATGTCTGTAACTTATCCTGCTCCAGATGAAGTTTTTTTAAGTGTTTAGATAATTCTCAATAAGTGATTAATAAATTTAAGCATGTAATAGATATTTGTACAACTAATTTAGGACTTTAAAATATAAGCTACATATTGAAACATCTAAGCAGTCTAGAACACAGTTGTTAGCGTCAGTGTTATTTGTTTTGTGTTTTGAGACAGGGTTTTGCTATGTAGTCCTTTCTGGCTACGAACTCAAAGTATCTGCCTGTCTCTGCCTCCAGACTATAGAAGGCATGGGATCAGACACCCAGCTTTAGTGGTTTTTGTAATGGTGCATATAGAGTTAGGACTCTGTAAAGTGCTACATAAGGTTATGTCTTGAAGAGTTAACATGCATCTTGCGTTGTACTACATTTGGTTCTTCATTTAGTTATGTGCTTTGAGAATAGATTGGTGATTATGCAAAAGCTAAACCAGTAATAATAGCCACAAATAGTTCTAAGTATTTGGGTATTTATGTATTTAGCTTATTTATTTATTTATTTATTTATTTATTTATTTATTTATTTATTTTGATAGTCTTACATAGTCTTCTGTGGTCTAAGCTGGCCTGGATCTCATGAAGTTTAGGATGAATCATTCCTGCTGCCAATTCTACCTTAATGCTGTCGTTATGGGTGCACATCACCGAACCTGGGACATTTGAATGTTTTCATTTTTTGGAGTTTAAGAATCTACGTAATTGTTACCTTGTATGTTAGATAAGTAATGATGTTCATTTGTCAAAATGATGTTTAATTAAAGTATTCCTTTATATAAAATTTTAAAAAGTTACGTTTTTGTGTGTATGTGTGTGCATATGTTTGTGTGCTTTGATGTGTGTGTAGAATCAGAGTGCAAGTTTGCAGATTCTGTACTCTCTTTCCACCTTTATGTGGATTCTGGTGATTGAATGTAGTTCATTAGGCATGTGCAGAAAGTACTTTTACTTGCTAAGTCATTTTGCTGCCCTCACTTTACATAGTTTTCTTTTTTGTTGTTGTTGTTAAAATTGCAGAAGAATAGACTTTATAGACCTGGTTTTGTAGGAGGTTTTATTGGCCTGATATGATCTCAAGCATGTTTGTTGTTCTGGTATTACAGAGTAGAATACCAGTTTCTTCATACATATTCCCTGTCTAGTTTCATTCTTTTTATTGGCTGCATCTGTATTATTCTTTTGGGTTTTTTGATGCAGGGTTTCTCTGTGTAGTCCTGGCTGTCCTGGACTTTGTCTGTAGACCAGGCTGTCCTGGAATGGAGAGATCCACCTGCCTCTGACTCCCAAGTGCTGGGATTAGAGGCTTGTCTCACCACTCCAGGCAGCGTCTGTACTTTTAAAACTTGTATTTTTCTTCTCTTTTGAAAGTTGTGTCTTTACTTGTTTCTTTACATTTGTGCTTGCCATTTTTAAAAATTCTTCCTCCTATTTCCTGTAATTTAGAACTTTGAAACACACATTGTTTGGTGAAATAGTCAAGTAAGTGAGCAACCATCATTGCTGTGAAAACAATGTGTTTCCTGGGGAAGCTTTGATGTAAGTAAACAGTAAACTTCAAAAGGTTCTGTATGGAATGTGATCTTGTCAAGCAATATGGATGTATAAAAATAACAGACTCTGGGCCTGATTGGTTTTCTTACGGACTTTGATTTAAGGAGTGGCTTTTATGAAGCACATTTGGTAATAATAGAGCCGGCCAAATGTTTGGGTTTGTGTGAGGTGAAGGACTTTATGACATTGGTAAAGAAGGGTGGTCAGTGGAGACCATGAGCCTTGGAGAAACAAAGAAGAATGTGGGGTGAGAATAGCTCTTGAAGTCCAAAGGAAATATAATTGAAAGCATTCAGATAGTCATGGTGGTGCAAGCCTGTCATCCCAGAACTTGGGAAGTGGAGGCAGGAGAAACTCAAATTTGTATGCAGCCTGGTCTGTGTATCAAGTTCTAAGGTAGTCTGGGGTACACAATGAGAACCGCTGGCAAGAAAACATTTAAAATAGATGTGGATCTGAGTGAATGTATCTTTTAGGATTTGAATCATTTTTAGATGACTATAAATTTGCATGTAGTTGAACAAAATAATACAGGGATTCCTCTGTACTCTTTACTCAGTTTTCCCCATTGATAACATCTTATAAATACTACGATGTCAGGTCCACAGTATTGATATTGTACCTTGATAATTAAATTGACATACTTCATCATCCCAAGGAATGCTCAGGGTACCTTTCTTATAGCTTGGCCCATTTCCCTCTGCCTGTATTTTCTCTTCCAACCTGACAACCAGTCATGTGTTTTGTATCAGGTTTTCAAAGAACCATATCTTATATACCCTACCTAACATTCTAGGATTTACTTTTTCCACTTAGCGCTGAGGTTTATCCTTTTGTTATAATGTAGCAACAGTGTACTTTTTTTTTAATTGCTGAGTAGTTTGCCACAGTATAACTGTACCACCTTTTATCATTTACTCATGAAGACATCTTGGTTGTCTCTGGGTCTTGGCTATTATAAATAAAGCTCTTATATAAACATATACATATAGACTTGTCTTTGAACATATGCTTTTCTTTTCTTTTTTTGAATTTTGTTTTGTTTTGTTCTTTTTGAGACATGGTTTCTCTGTAGCTTTTGGAAACTGTCCTGGAACTACCTCTTGTAGACCAAGCTGGCCTCTAACTCACAGAGATCCGCCTGCCTCTGCCTCATGAGTGGTGGGACTAAAGCTGTGTGCCACCACCGCCTGGCTGAATATCTGTTTTTGATTCTTTTAGCTTATCCAAAATGTTCTAATTCCTTCATATCATTACTAGCATTTGGTGTTGCCATCTTTACAAGTTTGGTTAGTCTCTTATATATGTAACAGTTTTAACTGTAGGTGTTTTGTGTTTTGTTTTTTTCCAACTGGTTCTTAGGTAACTGAGGCTGCTCTTGACATTCTGGTGTTCTCCTGCCTCTATGTGAGCTACTGCATCAGGCTTCATTGTAGTTTTCATTTTAATTCTTGTTGTTAATGATGTTTAACATTTTACATGTGCTCATTTGTTTTATATATCACTCAGGGCTTCTTGCACTCAGGTACTTCACCACTGACCTCTACCTACTGCTTTTTTTTCTTTCTTTTTTTTTTTTTGGCATGAGCTAAATTGTTTTTTCCTGAAAGTTCGAGGTATTTTTTTTAGGAAAATGGTTTAATATAAATAAACACACGCATATGTGTGTATGTGTGTGTGTGTTAAGGAAAGGGGCAGTTGTACACACAGTAGTAAGGGTGGGTATAGACTTCTCAAGATAGAGTTGCCAGCAAGACACTGTTCTTTGCAATAATGTATCAGGATTAGCTTTTCAACTAGAAAACACCATTGTTTTTATTCTTTTTTAATTAATATTTCCACCTGCTCCCCGTTTCCCATTTCACTCCCCTCCTCCCAAATATTGCTCCCTCCCACCAACCCCTTCCTTCTATCCCCACTCCTCTTCTCTGCCCCCCCACCATTACCCCTCCCTTTCGATACTGAAGAGCAGTCCAAATTCTCTGCCCTGCGGGAAGTCGAAGGTCTTCTATCTACATCCAGGAAGGTGAGCATCTAAAAAGGCTAGGTCCCTCAAAGCAGGTTCATGTATTAGGATCGAAAACTAGTGCCATTGTCCTTGGCTTCTCATCAGCCTTGATTGTCCACCATGCTCAGAGAGTCCAGTTTCAACCCATGCTTATTCAGTCCCAGACGAGCTGGGCTTGGTAGGCTCCCAATAAATCAGATCCACTGTCACAGTGGGTGGATGCATCCCTCGTGGTCCTGATTTCCTTGCTCATGTTCTCCCTCCTTCTGCTCCTCATTTGGACCTCAAGAGCTCAGACCATTGCTCCAAAATGAGTCTCTGTCTCTACCTCGATCCATTGCCAGATGAAGGTTCTAAGGTGATATGTAAGACATTCATCAGTATAGGATAGGGTCATTTCAGGTTCCCTCTCCTCAGTTGCCCAAGGTACCAGCTGGGGACATCTCCCTGGACACCTGCGAACCCCTCTAGAGTCAAGTCTCTTGCCAACCCTAAGATGGCTCCCTTAGTTAGGATATATACTTTGCTGCTCCCGTAACCTCCCTTCCTATATCCCAACCATCCCAATCCCCCAAGCTCCTCCCATCCTCCCCTTCTCATGTTTCTCATCCCATTTCCCCTTTGCCCCATGCCACCTCACCGGCAAGTTCCAGTTTTTGCCCTGCAATCTTGTCTACTACCCCTCTCCAGGCAGGTGACTATACGATTTTCTTTGGGTTCACTTTCTTATTTAGCTTCTCTAGGATCACAAATTATATGCTCAATGTCCTTTATTTATGGCTAGAAACCGATTATGAGTGAGTACATCCCATGTTCCTCTTTTTGGGTCTGGGATACCTCACTCAGGATAGTGTTTTCTATTTCCATCCATTTGCACGCAAAATTCGAGAAGTCATTGTTTTTACTGCTAAGTAGTACTCTAATATGTATATATTCCACACTTTCTTCATCCATTCCTCCACTAAAGGGCATCTAGGTTGTTTCCCCGTTTTGGCTATTACAAACAATGCTGCTATGAACATAGTTGAACAGATACTTTTGTCATTTGATGGTGCATCTCTTGGGTATATTCCCAATAGTGGTATTACTGGATTTTGGGGTAGGTTGTTTCCAAATTTCCTGAGAAATCGCCACACGGATTTCCAAAGTGGTTGCACAAGTTTGCATTCCCACCAGCAACTAATGAGTGTGCCCCTTTCTCCACAACCTCTCCAGCAAAGGCTATCCTTGGTGTTTTTGATTTTAGCCATTCTGACAGGTGTAAGATGGTATCTCAAAGTTGTTTTAATTTGCATTTCCCTTATCGCTAAGGAGGTTGAGCATGACCTTAAGAGTGTTTTGGCCATTTGAATTTCTTCTGTTGAGAATTCTCTGTTCAGTTCAATGCCCTATTTTTAATGGGTTAATTATCATTTTAACATCTAGTTTCTTGAGTTCTTTATATATTTTGGAGATCAGACCTTTGTCTGTTGCAGGGTTGGTGAAGATCATCTCCAGTCAGTGGGTTGCCTTTTTGTCTTAGTGACAGTGTCCTTGCTTTACAAAAGCTACTCAGTTTCAGGAGGTCCCATTTATTCAATGTTGTCCTTAATGTCTGTGCTGCAGGGGATAAACGTAGGAAGTGATTTCCTGTACCCATATGTTGTTGAGTACTTCCCACTTTTTCTTCTATCAGGTTCATTTTTTTCAGACGAATATTGAGGTCTTTAATCCATTTGAACTTGAGTTTTGTGCATGGTCTATTTTCATTCTTCTACAGGTTGACAACCAGTTCTGCCAGCACAATTTGTTGAAGATGCTCTCATTTTTCCATTGATACTTTTAGCTCATTTATCAAAAATTAGGTGTTCATATGTTTGTGAGTTAAAATCAGGGTCTTCTACTCGGTTCCATTGATGACTTCTCTGTTTTTATGAAAATACCAAGATGTTTTCAATACTGAGGCTCTGTAATAGAGTTTGAGGTCAGTGATGGTAATGCCTCCAGATGATCTTTTATTATGGAACAATGTTTTGGCTATCCTGGGTTTTTTGTATCTCCATATAAAGTTGATTATTTTCCTCTTAAGATATGTGCAGAATTTTAATGGGATTTTCATGGGGATTGCATTGAATCTATAAATTGCCCTGGGTAGAATTGCCATTTTTACTATGTTGATCCTCCCAATCCAAGAGCAAGGGAGATCCTTCCATTTTCTGGTATCCTCCTCAATTTCTTTCTTAATAGACTTAAAGTTCTTGACAAATAAATCCTTCACTTCCTTGGTTAGAGTTACCCCAAGATATTTTATGCTATTTGTGGCTATCGTGAAGGGTGATGCTTCTCTGATTTCCATCTCTGCTTCCTTATCCTTTGTTTATAGGAGGGCAACTGATTTTTTGGAATTAATCTTGTATCCTGAAAGGCTACTAAAGGTGTTTATCAGCTAAAGGAGTTCTTTGCTGGAGTTTTTGGGGTCGCTTATGTACACTATCATATCGTCTGCAAATAATGAAAGTTTAACTTCTTCCTTTCCAATTTGAATCCCTTTGATCCCCTTATGTTATCTTATTGCTATTGCTAGAATTTCAAGCACTATATTAAAGAGGTATGGAAAGAGTGGACAACCTTGTCGTGTTCCTGATTTTAGTGTAATCGCTTTGAGTTTCTCTCCATTTAATTTGATGTTAGCTGATGGCTTGCTATAAATAGCTTTTATTATACTTAGGTATGACCCTTGTATTCCTAATCTCTCTAAGACCTTTATCCTAAAGGGATGTTGGATTTTTTTGAATGCTTTTTCAGCATCTAATGAAATGATCATATGTTTTTTCTTTTAGTTTATTTATATGATAGAATACATTGATAGATTTCGTATATTGAACCTGCCCTGCATCTCTGTGATGAAGACTACTTGATCATAATGGATAATTTTTCTAATGTGTTCTTGGATATGGTTTGCCAGTGTTTTATTGAGTATTTTTGTGTTGATGTTCATGAGTGAGATTGGCCTGTAGTTCTCTTTCTTGGTTGTGTCTTTGTGTGGTTTTGGTATCAGAATAACTGCAGCTTCAAAAAAGGAATTTGGCAATGAGTTCTCTGTTTCTATATTGTGAAATACATTAAGGGGTATAGGTATTAGGTCTTCTTGGAAGTTCTGGTAGAATTCTGCATTGAAGCCGTCTGTACCTGGGCTTTTTTTGGTGGAGAGGCTTTTTATAACAACTTCTAATTCTTTGCGACTAACAGGTCTATTTAGATTGTTCACCTGGTCGTGGTTTAACTTTGGTATATGGTACTTATCTAAGAAAGTGTCCATTTCTTTTATATTTTCCAATTTTGTGGCATACAGGTTTTTATAGTAAGATCTAATGATTCTCTGAATTTCCTCTGTGTCTGTTGTTTTGTCTCCCTTTTCTTTTCTGATTGTGTTAATTTGCGTATTCTCTCTCCGCCGTTTCATTAGTTTGGATAGGGGTTGATCAATCTTATTGATTTTCTCCATGAACCAGCTTTTTGTTTCCGTGATTCTTTGGATTGTTTTCTGTGTTTCTATTTTGTTGATTTCAGCCCTTAATTTGATTATTTCCAGTTTTCTACTTCTCCTAGGTGAGTCTGTTTCTTTTTTTCTAAAGCTTTCAGGTGGGCTATTAAGTCTACAATGTGTGCTTTCCCTGTTTTCTTTAAGTGGGCACTTAATGTTATGAACTTTCCTCTTAGCACTGCTTTCAGAGTGTCCCATAGGTTTGAGTATGTTGAGTCTTTGTTTTCATTGAATTCAAGAAAGACTTTAATTGCTTTATTTCTTCCTTGTCCAGGTGTGGTTCAGTAGTTGACTGTCCAGTTTCCATGAATTCATAGGCTTTCAGGGATAGCATTGTTGTTGAATTCTAACTTTAATCCATGGTGTTCTGATAAGATATTTTTGTGTAGCTGTGAAAGTTTGCTTTGTTACCGAGTATGTGGTCTATTTTTGAGAGGTCCCATGAGCTTCAGAGAAGAATGTATATTCTTTCCTATTTGAGTGGAATGTTCTATAGATGTCTGTTAAGTCCATTTGATTCATTACCTCCCTTAATCCTCTTATTTCTTTATTAGGTTTCTGTGTGATTGACCTGACCATTGGTGAGAGAGGAGTGTTGAAATCTCCTACTATTAGAGTGTGTGGTTTGATGACTGCCTTGAGTTTTAGTAACGTTTCTTTTACACAAGTGGGTGCTTTTATATTAGGGGCATAGATATTCAGGATTGAGACTTCATCCTGGTGAATTGTTCCTGTTATGAGTAAAAAATGTCCATCTCCATCTCTTTTGATTGATTTTAGTTTGAAGTCAACTTTCTTAGAAATTAGTATGGCCTCACCTGCTTGTTTCTTAGGTTTGTTTGCTTGATAAACCTTTTCCCAGCCCTTTACTCTGAGTAGGTCTCTGTCTTTGTGTTTGAGGTGTGTTTCTTGTAAACAGCAGAATGTTGGATCCTGTTTTCGTATCCAATCTCTTAGCCTGTGCCTCTTTATAGGTGAGTTGAGTCCATTGATATTAAGTGATAGTAATGACCCGTGGTTGTTAACTCCGCTCATTTTTCCTTTCTTTCTTTCTTTCTTTCTTTCTTTCTTTCTTTCTTTCTTTCTTTTGGTAGTAGAGTTTGTGTGTTTCCCTTCTTCAAGTTGTGCTGGTAAAGGATGCTTAGATGTCTGAGTTTTTGTGGGCATTTTTGGGCTCCTTGGTTTGTGAATTTCCTTCTATTACTTTCTGTAAGGCTGGATGTGGGCTACGTATTGTTTAAATTTGTTTTTATCCTAGAAAATTTTGTTTTCTCCATTTATAGTGAATGAAAGCTCGGCTGGGTATAGTAGTCTGGGCTTGCATCCATGGTATCTTAGTTTCTGCTGTACATAATTTGAATACCAGCATAGGAACACCCATACTGCAGGTGAGATATCTGGACATGGGATACTTCTACCCAATTCTCTTCATTTGTGATCAATATTTTGACTCCAAATTCTTCCAGAAACTTCTGGAAGTTTCATTGTCCTTACTTTCTGTCAATAATCTTTAAGATTAGTATTTATGTTGCCCCCCCTATTGTTTGCATATTGGTTGCTCATTGCTCTTCTTACAGAAACTGCAGAGAAAAAAGGAAGCACACATTAATATTAGGAGACTTCAACACTCCTCTCTCACCAATGGACAGGTCAATTAGACAGAACCCTAACAGAGAAATAAGAGAATTAATGGAGGTAATGTATCAAATGGATGTAACAAACATCTATAGAATATTCCACCCAAATAGGAAACAATATACCTTCTTCTCTGCAGCTCATGGAACCTTCTCGAAAATTGACAACATACTCGGTAACAAAGCAAACATCTACAGTTACAAAAAAAATCTGTAACCACCTGTATCTTTTCAGATCACCATGGATTAAAGCTAGAATTCAACAACAATGCTACCCCCAGAAAGCCTACAAACTCATGGAAACAGAACAGTCAACTACTGAACCATACCTGGATTAAAGAAGAAATAAAGAAAGAAATTAAAGTCTTCCTTGAATTCAATGAAAATAAAGAAACAACATACTCAAACCTATTGGACACTATGAAAGCAGTCCTGAGAGGAAAGTTCATAGCATTAAGTGCCCACATAAAAAAAACAGAGAAAGCACACATTGGAGACTTAACAGCCCACCAGAAAGTTCTAGAAAAAAAGAAGCAGACTCACCTAGAAGTAGTAGAAGACTGGAAATAATCAAACTAAGTGCTGAAATCAACAAAATAGAGACACAGAACAATTGAGAGAATCAATGAAACAAAAAGCTGGTTCTTGGAGAAAATCAACAAGATTAATAAACCCCTATCCAAACTAATCAAATGGCAGAGAGAGAATTTGGAAAATAATAAAATCAGAAATGAAAAGGGGGACATAATCACAGACACAGAGGAAATTCAGAGAATCATTAGATCTTACTACAAAAGCCTGTATTCCACAAATTGGAAAATATTAAAGAAATGGACACTTTTTTAGATTAAAAAAAGTCCAGGACCAGATGGTTTCAATGTGGAATTCTACCAGAACTTCCAAGAAGACCCAATACCTATACTCCTAAATGTATTTCACAATATAGTAACAGAAGAGTCATTGCCAATTTCCTTCTATGAAGCTACAGTAACTCTGATACCAAAACCACACAAAGATTCAACCAAGAAAGAGAATTACAGGCCAATCTCACTCATGAACATCGACGCAAAAATCCTCAACAAAATACTGGCAAACCGAATCCAAGAACACATTAGAAAAATTATCCATTGCAGGGCTGGTTTAACATATGCAAATCTATCAATGTCATCCATCATATAAATAAACTGAAAGAAAAAAAACCTATGATAGTTTCATTAGATGCAGAAAAAGCATTTGACAAAATTCAACCTCCCTTTATGATAAAAGTCTTGGAGAGATTAGGGATACAAGGGTCATACCTAAATATAATTAAAGCTATTTACAGCAAGCCGAAGCTAACATCAAATTAAACAGAGAGCAACTTAAAGCCATCCCACTAAAATCAGGAACACCCCAAGGCTGTCCACTCTCCCCATACCTCTTCAATATAGTTCTTGAAGTCTTAGCAATAGCAATAAGACAAAGTAAGGGGATAAAGGGATTTTGAATTGGAAAGGAAGAAGTTAAACATGCGTTATTTGCAGATGATATACTAGTGTAGTTAAGCGACCCCAAAAACTCCACCAAAGACCTTATACAGCTTATAAATACCTTTAGGAATGTGGCAGGATACAAGATCAACTCCAAAATATCAGTCACGGTCTTATACACAAAGGATATGGAAGCAGAGAGGGAAATCAGAGAATCTTCACCTTTCACGATAGCCACAAACAGCATAAAATATCTTGGGGTAACTCTAACCAAGGAAGTGAAAGATCTATTTGACAAGAACTTTAAGTCTTTGAAGAAAGAAATTGAAGACGATACCAGAATATGGAAGGATTTCCCTTGCTCTTGGATTGGGAGGATCAACATAGTAAAAATGGCAATTCTACCAAGGGCAATCTATGGATTCAATGCAATCCCCATCAAGGTCCCATCAAAATTCTTCACAGACCTTGAGAGGACAATAATCAACTTTATATGGAGAAACAAAAAACCCAGGATAGCCAAAACAATCTTATACAATAAACGAACTTCTGGAGGCATTAACATCCCTTACTTCAAACTCAATTACAGTGCTACAGTAAGGAAAACAGCATGGTACTGTCATAAAAACAAAGAAGTCGACCAATGGAATCGTATAGAAGACCCGGATTTTAACGCACAAACCTATGGACACCTCATTTTCGATAAAGGAGCTAAAACTGTACAATGAAAGAAAGAAAGCATCTTAAACAAATGGTGCTGGCTCAACTGGATGTCAAACTGTAGAAGAATGAAAATAGACCCATATCTATCACATACACAAAACTCAAGTCCAAATGGATCAAAGACATCAATATCAATCTGAACACACTCTACCTTATAGAAGAGAAAATGGGAAGTACCCTACAACATATGGGCACAGGAGATCGCTTCCTATGTATAAGCCCAGCAGCAGAGACATTAAGGGCAACATTGAATAAATGGGACCTCCTGAAACTGAGAAGCTTCTGTAAACAAAGGACACTGTCACGAAGACAAAAAGACACCCTACTGACTGGGAGAAGATCTTCACCAACCCTGCAACAGACAAAGGTCTGATCTCCAAAATATATAAAGAACTCAAGAAACTAGACATTAAAATGATAATTAACCCAATTAAAAATTGGGGCACTGAACTGAACAGAGAATTCTCAAAAGAAGAATTTCAAATGGGCAAAAGATACTTAAGGTTATGCTCAACCTCCTTAGCGATCAGAGAAATTCAAATCAAAACAATTTTTAGATACCATCTTACACCTGTCAGAATGGCTAAAATCAAAAAAACCAAGGATAGCCTTTGCTAGAGAGGTTGTGGAGAAAGGGGTACCCTCTTCCATTCCTTGTGGGAATGCAAACTTGTGCAACCACTTTGGAAATCAGTGTAACGGTTTCTCAGAAAAATTGGGATCAACCTACCCCGGGACCCAGCAAAACAACTCTTGGGAATATACCCAAGAGATCCCTTATCATATGACAAAAGCATTTGTTCAACTATGTTCATAGCAGCATTATTTGTAATAGCCAGAACCTGGAAGCATCCTAGATGTCCTTCAATGGAAGAATGGATGAAGAAAGTGTGGTATATATAAACATTAGAGTACTACTCTGCAGTAAAAAACAATGACTTCTCGAATTTGGCATGCAAATGGATGGAAATAGAAAATACTATCCTGAGTGAGGTAACCCAGACCCAAAACGAAGATCATGGGATGTACTCACTCATAATTGGTTTCTAACCATGGATAGGGGGCCACTGAGTCTATAATTTGTGGTCCTAAAGAAGCTAAACAAGAGGGCAAACCCAAGGAAAAACATATAGTTATCCTCCTGGCTATGGGAAATAGACAAGATTGCCAGGCAAAAAATTGTAATCTTGGGGGTAGTGTGGTATGGGGTTAAGGGGAGATGGGGAGAGAAAAGTGTGAAGGAGAGGATGAGGGGAACTTGGGGAAACGGGATGATTGGGGATATCGGAAGTTTGGATAGGGGAGTAGGGAAACTCATATCTTAGTTAAGAGAACCACCTCAGGGTTGGCAAGAGACTTGAACTTGGGGTGGCTACCAGATGACCAGGGCAATGTCCCCAGTTAGTTCCTTGGGCACCTGAGGATAGGGAACCTGAAATAAACCTATCCTATAGCCATACTGATGAATATCTTGCATATCACCATACAACATTCATCTAGCGTTGGATGGAGATAGAGACAGAGACCCACACTGGAGCACCGGACTGAGCTCCCAAGGTCCTAATGAGGAACAGAAAGTGGGAGAACATGTACAACGAAGTCAGGAGCACGAGGGGTGCACCCACCCACTGAGACAGTTGGGCCGATTTATTGGGAGCTCACCAAGGCCAGCTGGACTGTGACTGAAAAAGCATGGGATAAAACCGGACTCTCTGAAAATGGCAGACAATGAGAGCTGAAGAGAGCCCAAGGACAATGGCATGGGGTTTTGATCCTACTTCATGTTCTGGCTTTGTGGGAGCCTAGAGAGTTTGGATGTTCAACTTCCTAGATCTGGATGGAGGGGGGAGGACCTTGGACTTTCCACAGGGCAGCGAACCCTGACTGCTCCTGGGACAGGAGAGGGAGGAGACGAGGGGTGGGGGGAGAGGGAGAGGAGTGGAAGGAGGAGGAGGGAAATGGGAGGCGGGGAGGAGGCGGAAATTTTTTTTTCAATAAAAAAAGGTCATATACCTATGGACATCTGATTTCCAACAAAGAAGCAAAAATTATACTTTGGAAAAATAAAGCATCTTGAACTGGATGTCAGCATGTAGAAGAATGCAAAGAGATCCATATTTATCACTCTGCACAAAACTCAAGTCCAAGTGATCAAAGACCTCAATATGAAATAAGTATACTGAACCTGATAGAAAATTGGGAAATAATTTCTATTGCATGGTACATGCGGCAACTCCCAGAACAGAATAACAACAGCACAATATACAACACACAATTAATAAATGGGTCCTCATGAAACTGAAGTTTCTGTAAGGCAAAGGACACCATCAATATGTCAAAATGGCAGTGTATAGAATGGGACAAGATCTTTACCAAACCAACATCCGACAGAGGCCTGATGTCCAAAATATATAGAGAACTCAAGAAACTAGGTATCAACCAACCAAATAGTCCAAGTAAAAAAATGGGGTGCAGATATAAGCAGAAAATTCTCAACAGAAGAATCTCAAATGACTGAAAAACACTTGAGATGTTTAACATTCTTAGTCATCAGAGAAACACAAATCAAACTGACTCTGAGATTCAATCTTATACCTGTCAGAATGGCTGAGAATAAAAACACAAGGGGCAAGCTGAAGAGTACTTGGAACAAGGGGAACACTCCTCCATTGCTGGTGGAAGTGAAAACTTTTCCAGCCACTTTGGAAGTCAGTGTGGTGATTCCTCAGAAAACTGGGGATCGACCTACCACAAGCCTCAGCTGTACTGCTCTCGGGCATATACCCAGAGGATGCTCAATCATACCACAAGGACACTTGTTTAATTATGTTCATGGCAGTTTTATCTGTAATATTGAAAACCTGGAAACAATCTTCATGTCCCTCTACTGAGGAATGGATGAGGAAAAAGTGGTTCATTTAGACACTGGGATTATTACTCAGCTGTTAAAAACAAGGATACAAGGAAATTTGAAAGCAAGTAGATGTAACTAGAAAAAAAATAATCGGGAGTGAGGTAACCCAGGCTGATAAAGACACACATGGCATGTACTCACACATAGTGAATATTAGCTGTAAAATAAAGGCTAACTATACTAGAACCCACAGACCCATAGAGATGAGTTAACAAGAGAGCTCATGGCGGGTGGAGGGGCTATGGGGGCACATGAATCTCTATGGGAAGGGGAAACAGAAGAGATTTCTTGAGTGCACTGAGAGCAGGTGAAGATGGGAACTTGAGCAATCAGGTTGGGGGAGGTATGAGGAGGGAGAGTGTTGAGGGGGTTGGCTAGGGGTGGCATTTTGGGGTTGGCGCTGATGACTCTTCCAGGAGTCTATGTGGAGGATCCCATCGTAGACTCCTAGCAACAGTGGATATGTAGCCTGAACTGGCTGTCTCCAGTAACCAGATTAGTGCTTGGCCCAATTGTCATCAGAGAGGTGTTATCAACAACTTATGGAGGCAGATGCAGAGACCCACAGCCAAACATTAGATGGAGTCTGGGAATCCTGCAGAGGAGGAGGAGGAGGAGGAGGAGAAAGATGTGTAGGAGCCAGCGTGTTCAAGGACACCATGGGAATGCTCACCCAGTCAACTAATTTGGGTTCATAAGGGTTCGCAGAGACTGAACCGAAAACCAGGGAGCCTGCATGGGACCTACGTTGGCACTCTGCATATTCTACAGTTGTGGGACTCCTAATAGCGGGAACAGGGTCTGTCTCTGACTCTTATACTGGCTTCTGGGATCCAACTTCTCCTACTGGGTCGCCCTGCCCACCCTTAATACAGGGGAGGTGCTCAGTCGTACTGCAACTTGATATGTCATGATTTATTGATAATGCTAGGAGACCCGCTCTTTCCTGGATGGAGACTGAAGAGGAGGGGATTCAGGGGTGGAATGAGGGGTGGAATGAGAGAGAGGACTATGGGGAGAAGGTCAGGATGTAAAATAAATAGATAAAAAAAGAGGTTGAGGCAGAAACTGTCATCCCCTCAAACATAATACATGTTACATTTTGCAAACTGAACACGTTATATTTAGGAATATATATATATATGCATGTGATAGCAGTGAAAAGAGAGATCATTTTTTGAAGGAGATGGGGGAGGGGTATATGGAAGGCCTTGAAGGGAGGGAAGGGAAGGGAGAAAACTTGTAATTATATTATAATTTCAAAGGAATAAAAAGAGGTGGAGGCAGGAGGATCTTGAGTTCCAGGGCAACTTGGGCCTCATATTTAGGGGCTGTGGAGAAGCATCAGTTGATAAGAGCATTTATAACCCTTCTAGATGATTGGAGTTCCATTCCCTGCACCACAGAGCGCCTCACAATCATTTGTAGCTCCAATTCCAGGTGATCTGACACCATTTTCTAGCTTCCTTGGGTACCAAGCAAACTTGTAGGGCAAAATACCCATACACATTAAAAAACTGTGAAGAGTTAATATCACTGTCTGATTTAATGTCACTGTATACAGGTGTCGTAAAGTGCTCTGTCTATATCAAAGTCGCAGCAATTGGCACAGATCCAACGATTGAAAGGATATAACCCAGCTTGGCGTCACTGAGCAAACTACCAATCCCATGCAGCAGTGCAGGATTCTCGAACGTCACTGGGGGCACGTCCTCCGAGGGCGGGGTCGCTCTGCAGGGTGGTGGGCCAGCAGCCTTGGAACCTAGGCTCAGGGAGCTGGGGGTCCCTGGTGAGCGAGGGCCATGCGGCCTTGCCCTGCAATGGAACAGGCAAAGATGGCGGAGAGAGCCTGGAGACCACCGGGGAGCACCAGCAGATCCTGAGAGTGATCGAGAGCACAGACATAGCCTGTATCTGGCCGCTCAGGTACCGGGGCGGGGCCAGGGCCAGCGGGAGCGGGCGGAGTGCAGTGGCTGGCAGAGGGGAGAGCCCCAGGTGTCCCGCATCCTGGACAAGGCTCTGCTGGGAGCCTGTCTGGAGAGAGGGTGAGGCTTGGCTCTGTTGGGCCGCAGCTACTTTCGGACAGTAGCTCTTCAGTCAGGAGCGGGCACCATCTCTGCATGCAGGGATGAGAGCATCCTGGTGATGTCATTCCTGGGGGAGAGTTCTCCCACCTTCTTTCACCTGAGAGCTCGGTTCGTGAGGACGACCTCACCCAACTGCAGCCCCGGGACCTTGCCAGCTCCTGGACCTGCTCCTTCTCCCTGCCCTGCCTCCTTCTCTGAGAGCTTCCACCAGCATTGCCTGTGGACCCATCAGAATGGACCCGGTTAATGACATTGCACTTGTTACACAGAGCGCAAGGCATTGTGCGAATTCCTGTGCTAATACCACTATGGAAGCCATTGAGCAGTCCTACCGCTGGGACACAGTTACTGTTGTCCAGTAGCAGAGGGCTTGGGGAAGTGAAGTGAATTGTCCAAGGTCACGGGGGAAGGAAACCGGGTTTCTAGTTCCCATCCCAGACTCTGCCTCCCTGGTTCTAGTCCTTGTCCTCCTCCTGATCTTCCTAGTCCTCCTTGTCCTTGTCCTCCTCCTCCTCCTTTTTTTGTGGCGCTGGGAATGGAACCCAGTGTGCCAGGCAAGCTCTTTTTAGTTGAACTGTGCCCAGCCCACAGATTCTTCACTACTTTGGTTCTGCCTTAGTTGGGGATTACCATATGCTAGACTTCCTGTTGAAAATTGTCCACCAAGACCAATTTTGAATCCCCGCAGTTTCCTGGTGTCCTAGAACCAGTTCCTCCTGGTCCTTTCCTGTGGCGCTTTCTGGTCTCCATTCAGTCTGAATGGAAAATCGCTTTACCAGTCCTTGCACAGCATTGGGTCCACGTTCCTCCCTCCAGAAGGCATCACTAATCATTTCATGGGGAGACTTGTCCCAGGAAAGAGTGACCTAAGGCCCTGGACCTTTGCTTTTAGCTTTACTTGAATAGCTTTCTTCTCCAGGCTCCATTGTTAGTTTCAAGCAAGTTTTCTCAGTGTCCTATCTCCTGGAAATAACTGTCCTAAGTCATCTGTACCTCGATCTCCTTTTCCTTTTTTTTTCTTTTCCTGTGCTAAAGTTTGAACTAGATAAAGCAACAATGCTTTACCACTGAGTTGAATCCCCAGTGGCCTTTTAGCTCTCCATCCCGCCCTTTTTTCTGCCAGTTCTTTCACACAATTGCCCTGTCCTCTTTGTATCATAATCATGCTCCTCTCATTCCCTGTTTTCTTGTGTTGTGGAAGGCCAGTGATTTTCATTTCATAGTCCTTTATAAAAGCCCAGGGCCCCTCACTAATCCTCTCCTAAATGCGTGGCTATTACTATTTGGCTTTCAGTGACTGGAAATGTTCTGTTCTCGTCTGTTAGGAAATCTGGCTGCTGAATTGAGTATTTAGGACCAAAGTTTAGGCAGGATTCCTTATCAGAGCAGCATCCGTGTTGTCTTGAGTTGCTTGTGGTTTTCAGTTGCTGTTGTTTTATACAATAAATAACTTAGGTAGTACCATAAATTTAGTTTACTGTGATTAATATGTTAATCCTCGGTGTAAAGCATTTTAATTTTTTACATGGGAGATGTAGTTTCCTGTATCCCAGGCTGTGATCATACTTGCCGGCTAGTTGAGAAAACCCTTGAACTTCTCATCCTCATCAAACCCACACTCCTAAGTGCTGGGATTACCGTCTAGGACCACTGTGCTTAGTCTTATGCCATGCTCGGGATTGACCCTACGGCTTGCTGCCTATTAGGTGAACATCCCATTAATTGAGCCACGTGTCTAGCACTAGTAATGTATTTGTAGCAACTGGATTTTTGTGGTTAATTTTCTGGCCTCTTGGCTTTAGTAATGTATATGTTATAATTTAAACATGTTATGCATTCTCCCCAGATTTTTTCATTATTATTACTGAACTCTTTTTCTTCTGGTTCTGTGCTTGTGCATGAATTACGAAGCCTTTTACTTTATGGGAACATTGTTAAGAAGCAACATAAAAGAAAGTTCAGGAACTATCACATGACCCTATATGTTTTAGTTGTTTTTCCTGACTATATTGTTAGTGGGTTTGGATTAAATTTTTTACAATTTATTTCATTTTCATTGGTGTTTTGTCTGCATGTATGTTTGTGTGAGAGTGTCATAAGCCCTGGAACTGGAGTTACAGAAAGGCTTGGGTGCTGGGAATTGAACCTGGGTTCTCTGAAAGAGCAGCCAGTACTCTTTTAAATATTTATTTATTTATTATGTGTAGTAGGAGCTGTGTGCTGTTTTCCTGCCACCCCAGCTCCTGGTCGCCTGGCTAGCTTATGCCCCGAAATAACAACACACAAACTGTATTATTTTAAACACTGCTTGGCCCATTATATCTAGCCTCTTCTCGGCTAACTCTCGCACCTGGACTAGCCCATTCCTAATAATGTGTGTGGCACCCCAAGGTGCGCTTAACGGCAAGATTCTGGCCTACGTCCATCCTGGGTTGGAGCTTAATCGCATCTGCCCCAGAGAGCAGAGCTAAGGTGTATGAGCTCACTTCCTCTTCCTACCAGCATTCTGTTCTGTTTACTCCACCCACCTATGTTCTAACCTATGAGGGCCAAGCAGTTTCTTTGTTTTTAACCAATGACCTTACTCCATCATTTCCCCTTTTTCTGTTTAAACAAAAAAAGGAAGGCTTTAACTTTAACATAGCAAAATTACATATAACAAAACAGTTATCAAGTAAGAATTACAATATTTACATCTATTTTATCTTTATCATAACTAAGGGAAACTATAACTATAACTAACTATTCTTCAACTCCATCAAAGACTCCAGAAAGATACAATATTACCTAAGCAAACAAGAAATAAGCAGCTTTCAAACTCATGAAATGACAGAGACATCTCGCTGCCTTGACAGTCACCCAAAGATTCTCTGTACCATTGGGGCATCCATCCTTGGCCTACAGGCCCTTAGCTTCCAGCAGACATTTCCATGAAGCAGGAAATTTCAAAGGCAGTTCAGTCACTATCTGATATGTCCTACAAGATGTCTCGCAGACTCTTTCATGAATCAGGAAACCTGAGCTCATCTCACCTTTAGGCAAGTTCAGCAGGAATCTCTTTGTGGGTTATTTGTGTCCAGTTTATGCAACAGTCCAGGCAAGAGCAGTTTCTTGCCCAAATGGCTATCAAACTCCATAAGGATCCTCTTTGATGCCCATTTTCTTCTTGAAGTAGATTGGTGCTGCCAGGAGCAGAGTGTCTCATTGTCATTAAAAGTCCTAAGTTATTTAAACATTAAATAGCATATTCTGTAGTCTTTGAAATATATGATGAATGTCTATCTAAAATATATCTATGGACATCTAGAAAATCTAACATGACTACAAACTTTACTATTATAGATAACTATTCATTAACAGCTTATATACATAATATTTTACATGAGCTACACAATCACAATATCTTAATCAATATCAGAAATACATATACATATAACAAATTGACCTTAAATTTAAATCACTGAAGCAAAATCTATATCAATGCAAATTATTCATACCTATATTGTATCCCCTTTTAAATGTAAAAGAACATTTATAAACAATATTTGGGAATATGGACGCAGTTATTTCTCTCCAAACTGCTTACTGCTGAATGGGGCTGCTGTCATTCAGGTCTTTTATGGGATAACCTGTCTGCTAGTTTCATCTCAGTTGGCAGTTGAGCGAAGCAATTTTTTGAGGGTGTTCACAGCAACCCTTCAGGAGGGCGTGGTCTATCATACCATGTTGGGGTCGAAATAGCAATCCGCAGGGTTTCATCGTCCCGGCTAGCTCAGTTAGTAGAGCATGAGACTCTTAATCTCAGGGTCCTGGGTTCGAGCCCCACGTTGGGCGCCATTCAGTGTTGGGACTGCGGGCTGTGTTCCTGCCGCCCCAGTTCCTGGTCGCCTGGCTAGCTTATTCCCCGAAATAACAACACACAAACTGTATTCTTTTAAACACTGCTTGGCCTATTATATCTAGCCTCTTCTTGGCTAACTCACACCTGGACTAGACCATTTCTAATAATGTGTATAGCAGCCCAAGGTGCACTTACTGCGAAGATTTTAGCCTACTTCCATCCTGGGTCGGATCTTCATCTCATCTGTCCCAGAGAGCAGAGCTAAGTTGTATGAGCTCACATCCTCTTCCTCCCAGCATTCTGTTCTCTTTACATCACCCACCTATACTAACCTATGAGCGCCCAGCAGTTTTTTTTAACCAATCACCTTCCTCCATCAATTATGTAGATAGAATTCTGCCTGCATGTATTTTTGCATGCTAGAAAGTGGCATGAGATCTCACTAGAGATGGTTGTGAACCACCATGTGGATGCTGGGATTGAACCCAGGTCCTCTAGAAGAGCAGTCAGTGCTCTTATCTTCTGATCCATTTTTCCTCCCCTGCGTGGCCACATGGATCATGCTGTCCTTGAACTTACAGAAATCTGCCTGCCTTTGCTTCTCCAGATGGGATTAAGGCCTGTACCAATTATTGCTGGCTGAGAGCTTCTTTTGAGGCTGTGGCATAAAAATACAGCTATACTTCAACCCTTGGCTGAAGAAAGTCAATTATCAAAGAGGGCCATCCTCTTCAGTGCAGCTTGAGAAGGTCACACTTAGAACAGTGAGGAGGGAAGGGAAAACCTTCCTAGCTAGCCACATCAGCCTGTCAATCTGGTGATCAATGGGGTTATGATGTCTCTGCCGATTTACCCTCACATCTCAAGTACTAACATTCTTATTCCAAGTAAGTTGTGAACTGTAGCTCTGTTTTTCATTTTTCAACTCCCATGTCTGTATTTCTACACTTATTTATCACATTATTTAACTAATAATCATTTCCGTATTTTGCTTGGTGGGTCAGAGCAATTGGCATTCACTCTAATTGTACTTAAAATTTTGTTTTTAAAATTTTTACCTTGAATAATAAAATACATTGCCATTTAAAAAAATAGCTTTATACCCAAGTGTTCATGCATGTATCCCAGCACTTGGTTGGTGACAGCAGGAAGACAGGGAGTTAAGAGAGTCATCTTTGGCTACATAGCAAGATCCAGACTAGCCTGGAGTATATGAAACCCTATCTTTAAGAAGTAGCTTTGCTGAGATATAATTCATATGATCGCATATGATCTACATATTGTTTAAAATGTGTAACTGCATAGGTGTTGGTGATGCACACCTTTAATGCCAGCAATCAGGAGGCAGATACAGGCAGTTAGTTCCCTGTGGATACTTTTATAGCCAGGACTGTTTCACAGAAAAACTGTGTCTTGAAAAACCAGAAATAAATAAATAAATAAACAAAGAAACAAACAAATAAATGTGTAACTGAGTGGCTTGTAGTATATTGGTAGAGTTGTGCAGCAATCTCCACAGTCTAATTTAGGACTATTTTACCTTCCCCAAACAAACACATATTCTTTGAGAATCACTGTTCATTATTTGCCTCTCTTCCATGCCATTCTTCCTTTCCTGTTTTGTTTGGTTTTTTCAAGGCTGTTCTTGAATAACTTTGAGCTCTAGATCTTTTTGCCCCACCTCATAAATGCTGGAATTACAGTTGTGCACCACCACATTCAGCTTCCCATTTGCAGCTTTGGACATCTGGACACTTTGTGTAAATAGATTTATACAGGAATTATTTTTTTGCTACTTACAGAAATGTTTTCAAGGTTTATCCATATGGCTATGTATCTGACATTATTTCTTTTTATTGCTGAATAAAACTCCATTGTATGAATGTACTTGTATCACATTTATTTGTTCATGAAGGTGGTGCATATTTTGATCATTTCCATTTAGGATTGTTAAGAACAATGTCCTATGTCCTGTTTGTTTGTGTTTGTGTATGTGCATGGACTCATGTTTTCCTTTCTGGAGATTAGAGCAAGCAGTTGTGATCATTGTGCAGCTTCCCTAAGGCAGTCCCAGAATGTTCCAAATTTCCAGTGGTGTAAGGCTGATTTGGTTGTCTGCTTGACTGACATCCCCTTTGCTGAAGGCACTTAGAGCAAGGGAGTGTATAGCAGCTGCCAATTAGGAAATCAGATTGCTCCATTCTCCAAGATTTTTACTTATTAAAATAGACATCAGAAGTATGTTTCATTTTTATCTTTATTTTATTAATTAAGATTTTTTAAAACATACAGTCTCCTCCTTTTACATAACTATCCGCGTTCCCACCCCTTCCTCTCCTCCTGCTTCCCTCACCTTCCCCATCCCACTCCCCCATCCACTCTTCATAAAGGGTAAGGCATCCCGTGGGGAGTCAACAAAGTCTGACACTTCACCTTGAGGTAGGAACAAGGCCCTCCCCTTAGCAACGTTATCGCTCCAAAAAGAATGTGCTCCTAGATGCCAGTTCAAGTACTAGGGATAAAACCTGATCCTATAGCCTGTGGCCCCACAGACTGCCCAAGCCTTACACTGTCCCCCATATTCAGTGGGCCTAATTTGGTCTTCTGCAGGTTCCCCCGCTGTCAGTCCAGTGTCAGTGAGCTCTCACTAGCTCAGGTCAGCTGTTTCTGTGGGGTACCGGGTGCGACATTAACCCCAACCAACCGGACCCCTCATGCTACACCCAGGTTTAATTCGCAGCACCCACATGGCAGCTCGCAGCTGTCTGTAACTCCAGTTCAAGAGAATCTGACATCGTTAACCAATGCACATGAAATAAATTTAAATAAAGCTAAAAAAAAGATAAGTAATGTAGAAACTATTCTGGCTGGAACATTTATTTCTGATTAAGGATATAATTTAATTGAAATGTTTGTAACTTATCCTGCACCAGATGAAGTTTTTTTAAGGGTTTAGATAATTCTCAATAAGTGAGTAATAAATTTAAGCATGTAATAGATATTTGTACAACCAATCCCCCGAACTTGTCCCATCCTCCCCTGCTCATGTTTCTCATCCCATTTTCCCTTTGCCCCTTGCAATCTCACCCACAAGTTCCCATTTTTTGCCCTGCAATCTTGTCTACTTCCCCTCTCCAGGCAGATGACTATACGATTTTCTTTGGGTTCACTTTCTTATTTAGCTTCTCTAGGATCACAAATTATATGCTCAATGTCATTTATTTATGGCTAGAAACCAATTATGAGTGAGTACATCCCATGTTCCTCTTTTTGGGTCTGGGATACCTCACTCAGGATAGTGTTTTCTATTTCCATCCATTTGCAAGCAAAATTCGAGAAGTCATTGTTTTTTAACGCTGAGTAGTACTCTAATATGTATATATTCCACACTTTCTTCATCCATTCCTCCATTGAAAAGCATCTAGGTTGTTTCCAGGTTTTGGCTATTACAAACAATGCTGCTATGAACATAGTTGAACAGATACTTTTGTCATTTGATGGGGCATCTCTTGGGTATATTCCCAATAGTGGTATTACTGGATCTTGGGGTAGGTTGATCTCAAGTTTCCTGAGAAATCGCCACACTGATTTCCAAAATGGTTGCACAAGTTTGCATTCCCACCAGTAATGAATGAGTGTGCCCCTTTCTCCACAACCTCTCCAGCAAAGGCTGTCATTGCTGTTTTTGATTTTAGCCATTCTGACAGGTTTAAGATGGTATCTCAAAGTTGTTTTAATTTGATTTCCCTTATCGCTAAGGAGGTTGAGCATGACCTTAAGTGTCTTTTGGCCATTTCAATTTCTTCTGTTGAGAATTCTCTGTTTAGATCAGTGCCCCATTTTTTATTGTGTTCATTAGCATTTTAAAGTCTAGTTTCTTGTTTCTAGTTTCAAGTTTCCTGTTACGAGTAAAATATGTCCCTCTAAATCTCTTTTGATTGATTTTAGTTTGAAGTCAACATTCTTAGAAATTAGTATGGCCACACCTGCTTGTTTCTTTGGTCCGTTTGCTTGATAAACCTTTTCCCAGCCCTTTACTCTGAGTAGATGTCTGTCTTTGTGGTTGAGGTGTGTTACTTGTAAGCAGCAGAATGTTGGATCCTGTTTTCGAATCCAATCTCTTAGCCTATGCCTCTTTATAGGTGAGTTGAGACCATTGATATTAAGTGATATTAATAACCAGTGGTTTTAACTCCGATCATTTTTCCCTTTCTCTCTTTCTTTATTTTGGTAGTAGAGTTTGTGTGTTTGCCTTCTTCAAGTTGTGCTAGTGAAGGGTCATTTGATGTCTGAGTTATTGTGGGCATTGTTGGACTTCTTGGTTTGTGATTTTCCTTCTATTACTTTCTGTAGGGCTGGATTTGTGGCTACATATTGTTTAAATTTGTTTTAATCCTGGAAAAGTTTTTTTCTCCATTTATAGTGAATGAAAGCTTGCCTGGGTATAGTAGTCTGGGCTTGCATCCATGGTCTCTTCGTTTCTGCAGCACATCAATCCAGGACCTTCTGGCTTTCATGTTTTCCATGGAGAAATCAGGTGTAAGTCTGATAGGTTTACCTTTATAGGTAACTTGAACTTTTTCCTTTGCAGCTCTTAATATTCTTTCTTTATTTGAATGTTTTGTGTTTTAATTATTATATGACGAGGAGATGGTTTTTTTTTTTTTTGATCCAGTCGATTCGGTGTTCTGTATGCTTCTTGGAAACTCAAAGGAATATCTTTCTTAAGTTCGGGAAAGTTTTCTTCTATAATTTTATTAAATATATTTTCTGGACCATTGAGCTGTACTTCTTCTCCTTCTTCTATCCTTATTATTCTTAGGTTTGGTCTTTTTGTTGTGTCCCAGATCTCCTGAATGTTTTGTGATGAGAATTTGTAGGTTATGCTGTTTTCTTTGATCAGAGAGTTTATTTTCTCTATGGTATCTTTAGTGTCTGAGATTCTTTCTTCTGTCTCTGGTAATCTGTTGGTGGTACTTGTCTTTGTAGTTCCTGTTCCTTTATCCAAATTTTCCATCTCCATCCTTCCCTCGGTTTGTGTTTTCTTTATTACTTCCACTTCAAGTCTTGAACTGTTTCCCTTACCTGTTTGATTTCTTTCTCTTGTTTCTCTTGGTTTTCTTGGGTATCTTTGAGGGATTTATTCATTTCCTCTACCTTTTTGTTGGTAATCTCTAATTGATTATTGCAGTTTTTCACCTCCTGTTTAAGGTCATCTATTATTTTCATATAATTCACTTTTGAGTCGAATTCTTCTAATTCTTCTGGATTAGGGTGTACACTTCTCATTTCGGGATTCCTGGATTCTGGTGATGTCACGTTGCTTTTCAAGTTGTTGGGGGAATTTTTGCATTGGCGCCTGCCCATCTTTTCCTTCAAATGGAGCCAGGAGAGGCCTGGTGTCTTGGACCAGTGAATATTTCCATTCTTTTGGAGTTTAAGACTCCATGTAATTGTTACATTGTATGTTAGATAAGTAATGATGTTTGTTTGTCAAAAAGGATGACCTTAATTAAAGTATTGCTTTATATAAAATTTTAAAAAGTTACTTTTTTGTGTGTATGTGTGTGCATACGTTTGTGTGCTTTGTTGTGTGTGTAGAGTCAGAGTGCAAGTTTGCGGAGTATGTTCTCCCGTTCCATCTTCATGTGGATTCTGGTGATTGAATGTAGTTCATTAGGCATGTGCAGCAAGTACTTTTACTTGCTGCCCTCACTTTACATATTTGTTGTTGTTGTTGTTGTTGTTAAAATTGCAGAAGAATAGACTTTATAGACCTGGTTTTGTAGGAGGTTTTATTGACCTGATATGATCTCAAGCATGTTTGTTTTTCTGGTATTACAGAGTGGAATACCAGTTTCTTCATACATATTGCCTGTCTAGTTTCATTCTTTTTATTGGCAGCATCTGTATTATTGTTATTCTTTTGGGTGTCTTTGATGCAGGGTTTCTCTGTATAGTCCTGGCTGTCCTGGAACTTGCTCTGTAGACCAGGCTGTCCTGTAATGCAGAGATCCACCTGCCTCTGACTCCCAATTGCTGGGATTAGAGGCTTGTCTCACCACTCCAGGCAGCATCTGTACTTTTAAAATTTGTATTTTTTTCTATTTTGAAAGTTGTGTCTTTACTTGTTTCTTTACATTTGTGCTTGCCATTTTTAAAAATTCTTCCTCCTATTTCCTGTAATTTAGAACTTTAAACACACATTGTTTGGTGAAATAGTCAAGTAAGTGAGCAAGCATCCTTGCTGTGAAAACAATGTGTTTCCTGGGGAAGCTCTGATGTGAGTAAACAGTAAACTTCAAAAGGTTCTGTATGGAATGTGATCTTGTCAAGCAATATGGATGTATAAAAATAACAGACTCTGGGCCTGATTGGTTTTCATATGGACTTTGATTTAAGGAGTGGCTTTTATGGAGCACATTGGGTAATATTAGAGCTGGCCGAATGTTTGGGTTTGTTTGAGGTGAAGGACTTTATGACATTGGTAAAGAAGGGTGGTCAGTGGAGACCATGAGCCTTGGAGAAACAAAGAAGAAGATGGGGTGAGAACATCTCTTGAAGTCCAAAGGAAATATAATTGAAAGCATTCAGATATTCATGGTGGTGCAAGTCTGTCATCCCAGAACTTGGGAATTGGAGGCAGGAGAAACTCAAATTTGCAGCCTGGTCTGTGTATCAAGTTCTAAGGTAGTCTGGGGTACACAATGAGACCCGCTGGCAAGAAAACATTTAAAATAGATGTGGATCTGAGTGAATGTATCTTTTAGGATTTGAATACTTTTAGATGACTATAAATTTGCATGTAGTTGAACAAAATAATATAGGGATTCCTCTGTACTCTTTACTCAGTTTTCCCCATTGATAACATCTTATAAAAACTACAATGTCAGGTCCACAGTATTGATATTGTACCCTGATAATCAAATTGACATACTTCATGCTCACAAGGAATGATCAGGGTACCTTTTTTATAGCTTGGGCCATTTCCCTCTGCCTGTATTTTCTCTTTCAACCTGACAACCAGTCATGAGTTTTTGTATCAGGTTTTCAAAGAACCATAACTTATATACCCTACCTAACATTCTAGGATTGACTTTTTCCACTTAGCGCTGAGGTTTATCCTTTTGTTATAATGTAGCAACAGTGTACTTTTTTTAATTGCCAAGTAGCTTGCCACAGTACAACTGTACCACCTTTTATCATTTACTCATGAAGACATCTTGGTTGTCTCTGGGTCTTGGCTATTATAAATAAAGCTCTTATATAAACATATACATATAGATTTGTCTTTAAACATATGCTTTTCTTTCCTTTTTTTAAATTTGTTTTTTTTGTTCTTTTCGAGACATGGTTTCTCTGTAGCTTTTGGAAACTGTCCTGAAACTACCTCTTGTAGACCAAGCTGGCCTCTAACTCACAGAGATCCGCCTGCCTCTGCCTCATGAGTGGTGGGACTAAAGCTGTGTGCCACCACGGCCTGGCTGAACATCTGTTTTTGATTCTTTTAGCTTATCCATGTGTAGAATTGCTAGGGTTATAGTAACCAACTTGCTTGCCAAAAAGTTCTAATTCTTTCATATCATTACTAGCATTTGGCATTGCCATCTTTAGAAATTTGGTTAGTCTTTTATATATGTGACAGTTTTTCATTGTACCTGTTTTGTGTTTTGTTTTTTCCAACTGGTTCTTAGGTAACTGAGGCTGCTCTTGACCTCCTGATGTTCTCCTGCCTCTATTTGAGCTACTGCATCAGGCTTCATTGTAGTTTTCATTTTAGTTCTTGTTGTTAATGATGTTGAACATTTTTCATGTGCTCATTTGTTTTATATATCACTCAGGGCTTCTTGCACTCAGGTACTTCACCACTGACCTCTACCTACTACTTTTTTTCTTCATTTCTTTTTAAATTAAGGATGAGCAGAATTGTTTTTTCCTGAAAGGTTGGGTTTTTTTTATTTTTTTTATTTTTTGAGGAAATGGTTTAATATCAATAAACACACGCATGTGTGTGTGTGTTTGTGTGTGTTAAGGAAAGGGGCAGTTGTACACACAGTAGTAAGGGTGGGTATAGACTTCTCAAGATAGAGTTGCCTGCAAGACACTGTTCTTTGCAATCATGTATCAGGATTATTTTTTCAACTAGAAAACACCATTTGTATGGAGCAGGGAATTGCTAAATGTTTCTTGCATAATTCTAGAGGAAGAACGTCTTTCTAAGTAAGGGCTTTATTTTGTTTGAAATTTTTAAGTCAGTTTTAAACTATAAGTACTTATATGTGATACTAGTAATGAATCAGAAAGTGGCTTCTTTTTAAAAGTTCTATGAAAAAATACTTGATATCACTAATCATTAGAGTAATGAAAGCAAAACCACAGTGAGATATCATGTTATTGCCTCTTCTATGTTCAGAGGGTCATTGTGGAAAAGACAAAAGAAGTAAAGCTTGTGGTGCACACCTTAATCCCAGCTCTTCGAAGGCTGAAGTGGGAGAACTAGGAGTTAAGCCTAGGTAAGTGTACCGTTGCCTAAATAGTGCATAGTGAGCTCAAGATCACCTTGCAGTATTAACCCCCCCCCAAAAAAAAAAAGAATAAAAGAAAAGAAAAAAAAGACAAAGTCATTTTGGTAAAGACATAATAACAATCTCTATAGGCTGTTGGTGGAATTATGGCTTGGTACAGTCATTATGGAAAATAGTATGGAGATCCCTTAGAAAGTTAAAAGTAGAAACAAGATGATCAACAATAGATAACGATAGCATGGTGTTTACAAGCATGCATGTATACACACAGTGGAAGACAACTCATACTTAATGAAGGGAATCCCATCATTTTATGTGATCTAATCTGGAAGACATTATAATAAATGAAATAAGCCTAGAACTGAAAGACATGGACATACTGATTGTTTTAACTTATAAATACAATATAAAAAGTTGAACTCAGAGACAGAGGCTAAAATGGTGGTTATCAGAGGCTGCCTGGGAGAGGAGATAGAAAGATATTATTCCTTAGGGTACAAAGTTTTAGTTAGGCTGAGTATGTTCTAGAGGTCTATTATACATTACAATTGCTATAAACAATAATGTAGCTCTTTAGAAAGGCTCAGTGATTGATGCACCATCACAGTTTGTACAAACTGCCTCTGACAAAACTATGCTGTAATAGATTGGAATAGAAAACCCTTGTAATAGAATTGGTTACTTTCATACAAAGAAGATTGAGAAAACGCCAAAATCTGCATGCGGTGTGTGCCCATTTCATCTTTAAGGGGTTTGTGTGGTGAGATTCATGACACCATCAGAATCATAATGGTTCAGCAGGGCCTATATTGAATCCATGTATGCTAAATATGTTCATGACAAGATCCAGGATACTTTCCTTATTGAAGATCAGAAATCACTGTAAAAGTATTATAGCCGAGAATTATAAAGCTAAAAAATGTAGTCTTTTTAAGGAATAAGAGAAACACATACTTGAAAATTGCAAAGAGTGTGGATCTTAAATGTCAGCAATAAAATGTGATAGGTAAGTGAGATGATAGTTGGTTACTTCATCTTAGACATTTTGTAATGTTTATCTGCATTAAGACCTTTACCCTGTAAATTTATCTGTTGGTTATACTTTAATAAAGCTGAGTAAAATTGAAAAAAATGAAAGTATGCACTATCATCATTAGAACAAAAAAAGACATTGACCTCTTTCTATAAGTTAAATTCTGGCAGATTGCTAGCGTAGGAAAATTAAGCCTTTAGTGTTTTATCAGCTGTCAGCTGTCATGCTTTGGACATCATGGCCTAGAATCTGTTCTTGTTATAGGCTTATTAAAGTAAGCTAGGGGTTTATTATTAAAGTTAATTCTGAAAAGAATCTCTTGGGCCATATTTGTATTTTTTTATTAAATATCCTACCCTCGACTTGTTAAGAAATTTTATTTTTTTTACACTACAGTAAACTGGGTCCTGGAAGCTCAGTTTTCTTGCTGCTCAATTTTTTTTTTATTTTACAAATTTTTTAATTTACAAAGTTTGTTGATAAGAGGGGAGAAATTGTCAGGATATATGAGACAGGGTCTCAGAGGGTTCTCATTTCCTTCATTTTCTTCTGTTTACATTTTTATTGATTATTTGGGAATCTCACATTATATGCCTCCATGGTGCTCACCTCCCAGTCTTCCCATGTCTATTTCCTGTCCACCATGATCTCCCCACTTCAAAAAAAACAAATCAATTTTGTATTGACTGTATATTCACTGAAATGGTAAAATTCTTTGTGGCCAAGTTCCCAAAGGAAATGAGTCTTTCTCAGCCTATATCCATGCCAGAAACCATCCATCAGCTGAGGAAACTTTGCAGTGGCTGGGATGGGGCAGGACTAATTGTCCTGCACCCATTCTACTGCCTGTATTGCCTGCACAGAAGGGCAGAGCAGGCTCTCCCATACTCACGGACATTAACATGGCTTCAGACATCAACTCTGACCATGGGCTTCCTCATGGACTTTGGTGGTAACTTGGACCACAGACATCAACCTGGCTGTTGGCCATATCAGAACCCTAGGGACTGCATGGACCGTGTCCCTCACACATGGTCTCAGGTGGTTACACATGCCACTCACACGGGCTTGGTGCACCAAGACAGCAGAGCCTCAGGACATCACCAAGGCATTGGAAAGTAGCACAGACTGTGTAGGTCCATGTGGATCTCAGGCTTCATCTCTGTCTGGGAAAGCAGCATGAACCTCTAACACCAACATAGCCTCTTGTGCTATCGTGGACAACACTGGTCCTTCAAGGAGGTCCAATCCAGAAGATGAATGTTGCCTCACGTCAGGTCTCCATTGGTGCCCAGAGCCAGGAGGAACTGCTGCCTGCCAACAGCTTGAAGGCTGTTGTATATCATGCTGTACTTGAACTTTTTGTGCATACCCTGCCTCCAAACTAAGCATCCCCTGCCTCAGCCTCTCAAATGTTAGGATTATAGATATGACCCTCTATGTCCAACAAAGCAGACTGGATATTTTTCTTCATTTTTAGGGTAGAACCTCGATCTTATACATACTAGACAAATTCTTAGCTTCATCTTCAGACCAGAGAACTTGGTTTATTTTATAGATTGATTTTATTTTTATTTTATGTGTGACTGTTTTACCTGGATGTATATTCTGGGTGAAGTGCCCAAAGTGCAGAAGAGGGTACTGGAGCCTCTGGAACTGGAGTGATGATTGCTAGCCTCCATTTGGGTGCTGAGAGCCAAACCAGGGTCCTCTGGAAACGCCATTATGTACTCTTAACCTCTGAGCCATCTCTCCGGCTTCGAAGAAAGGTTTTTTAATTGAATTTTCTGTGTTTAGTTCATTCACAGGTTAGCAACTCCAAAGTCTTAGAAATGAAAACTTGCTTTCAGTAGATGACTGTACAGTTTCCATGAGTTTGTAGGCTTTCTGGGGGTAGCATTGTTGTTGAATTCTAGCTTTAATCCATGGTGATCTGATAAGATACAGGTGGTTACAGATATTTTTTTGTAACTGTGGATGTTTGCTTTGTTACCGAGTATGTGGTCAATTTTCGAGAAGGTTCCTTGAGCTGCAGAGAAGAAGGTATATTCTTTCCTATTTTGGGTGGAATATTCTATAGATGTCTGTTAAGTCCAATTGATTTATTACCTCCATTAATTCTCTTATTTCTCTCTTAGTTTTGTGTCTAACTGACCTGTCCATTGGTGAGAGAGGAGTGTTAAAGTCTCCTACTATTAATGTGTTCTGTTTGATTGCTCCCTTGAGTTTTAGCAATGTTTCTTTTACATACATGGGTGCTTTTATATTAGGGGCATAGATATTCAGGATTGAGACTTCATCCTGATGAATTGTTTCTGTTAGGAGTAGAAAATGTCCCTCTCCATCTCTTCTGATTGATTTAAGTTTGAAGTCAACTTTGTTAGAAATTAGTATGGCCACACCTGCTTGTTTGTTAGGTCAATTTACTTGATAAGCCTTATCCAAACCCTTTACTCTGAGTAGGTGTCTGTCTTTGTGGTTGAAGTGTGTTTCTTGTAAACAGCAGAATGTTCGATCCTGTTTTCGTATCCAATCTCTTAGTCTGTGCCTTTTTATAGGTGAGTTGAGTCCATTGACATTAAGTGATATAAATGACCAGTGGTTGTTAACTCCGTTCATCTTTTAGTAGTAAATTTTCTGTGTTTGCCTTCTTCGAGTTGCGCTGGTGAAAGGTCTCTAGTTGTCAGAGATATTGTGGTCATTGTTGGACTCCTTGGTTAGGTTTTTTCGGTTCCTCCCTGCCTCCTATTTCTCTCCCCCTCCGCCATCCCCTCCCCCTCCCACCACTTCTCTTCTCCTCCCTCTCCAGTCCCAAGAGCAGTCAGGGTTCCCTGCCCTGTGGGAATTCCAAGGTCCTCCCCACTCCATCCAGGTCTAGAAAGGTGATCATCCAAACTGTCTATGCTCCTACAAAGCCAAAACATAAAGTAGGATCAAAACTCCGTGCCACTGTCCTTGGCCTCTAGCATCAACTCTCATTGTCCGCCATGTTCAGATAGTCCTGTTTTATCCCATGCTTTTTCAGTCATAGTCCAGCTGGCCTTGGTGAGCTCCCAATAGATCGGCCCCAATGATTCAGTGGGTGGGTGCACCCCTCGTGGTCCTGACATCCTTGCTCATGTTCTTCCTTTTTCTGCTTCTCATTAGGACCTTGGGAGCTCAGTCCAGTGCTCCAGTGTGGGTCTCTGTCTCTCTCTCGATCCATTGCTAGATGAAGTTTCTATGGTGATATGCAAGATAATCACCACTATGGCTATAGGATAGGTTCATTTCAGATTCCCTATTCTCTGGTGCCCAAGGAACTAACTGGGGACATTGCCCTGGGCACCTGGTTGCCACTCCAAGCTCAAGTCTCTTGCCAACCCTTATGTGGTTCCCTTAACTAAGATATGAGTTCCCTGCTCCCAGATACAACCTTCCTATATCCCCAATCATTCCGTTTCCTCAAGTTCCCCTCATCCTCTCCTTCACACTTTTCTCTCCCCATCTCCCCTCACCCCCTTCCCACCCCACCCTCAAGATTCCAAATTTTTGCCCAGCAATCCTGTCTATTTCCCATAGCCAGGAGGATAACTATATGTTTTTCCTTGGGTTTACCCTCTTGTTAGCTTCTTTAGGATCATAAATTATAGACTCAGTGGCCCCTATCCATGGCTATAAACCAATGATGAGTGAGTACATCCCATGATCTTCTTTTTGAGTCTGGGTTACCTCACTCTGGATAGTATTTTCTATTTCCATCCATTTGCATGCAAATTAGAGAAGTAATTGTTTTTTACCGCTGAGTAATACTTTAATGTATATATATTCCACACTTTCTTCATCCATTCTTCCATTGAAGGACATCTAGGATGCTTCCAGGTTCTGGCTATTACAAATAATGCTGCTATGAACATAGTTGAACAAATGCTTTTGTCATATGATAGGGCATCTTTTGTGTATATTGCCAAGAGTGGTATTGCTGGGTCCAGGGGTAAGTTAATCCCAATTTTTCTGAGAAACTGCCACACTGATTTCCAAAGTGGTTGCAAAAGTTTGCAGTCCCACCAGCAATGGATGAGGGTACCCCTTTCTCCACAATCTCTCCAGCAAAGGCTATCCTTGGTGTTTTTGATATTAGCCATTCTGACTGGTGTAAGATGATATCTCAAAGTTGTTTTGATTTGCATTTCTCTGATCACTAAGGAGGTTGAGCATGACCTTAAGTATCTTTTGACCATTTAAACTTCTGTTGAGAATTCTCTGTTCAGTTCAGTGCCCCATTTTTTAATTGGGTTAATTATGATTTTAACTTCTAGTTTCTTGAGTTCTTTATATATTTTGGAGATCAGACATTTTCTGTTGCGGGGTTGGTGAAGATCTTCTCCCAGTCAGTAGGCTGCCTTTTTGTCTTAATGACAGTGTCCTTTGCTTTACAGAAGCTTCTCAGTTTCAGGAGGTCCCATTTATTCAGTGTGCCCTCAATGTCTGTGCTGCTGGGGTTATACATCTTGTTGATATTTCTATAATTAGATTAAGAATTTTATTTGTTCTTTTGAGTCACACTAGGTAGGGCTGCTTACTTTTCATAACTTGTACTATTTGGAGTTGTTTCCATAATTAGATTGGGATTATTATTTGTTCTTTTTGAGTCACACTAGGTGGGACTGTTATTTATGATATTTTAAGTATTTATATCTTTTAACTATTATCAGCAAACAGTACATTATTAGGACTTGGCTTTCATTTTTGTACTACTAATAGTACCAAGAGGTGTTTAATAGACCTTTTTTTCCTATATGATGCAGTGTAGATCCAGGCTGTGTGCTGACATAAGCATTTTGTTTACAGCTAATCGCTTTGAAAGGGGAGGTCATCAGGTTTTGTGTTTGTTTTAAAAAGTGTTTTTTTAGCTTTACTTATATCCATTTGTAGGGCTACATCTCTGATTTGACCCAATAGATTCTACTTCAGTATACCTGTGCTATAGCCACAACTTGTTATTTCTGTTTTCTGTAAGTTTATTCCACACAGCATCACTTGAAAGGGAAGTCAGTTGGTTAAGTGAGTTAAGGCGTGGTGGCATGACTAAGACCCTAAGCAATAGAGGTGAGGTGGCCAGATCTTGAGTTGCCCTCTATCCAGACTCATGATTATCATAAATATCACCATAGAACCTTCATCCAGCAACTAATGGCAAAAGAGGCAGAGATCCACATTGGAGCACTGGACTGAGCTCCCAAAGTCCAGTTGAAGAGTTTAAAGTTGTTTTCTTCTACTTCTTTTGGGTTAGGATTATCAAGTCTTCCTGTTGTGTGACCCCTGGCTTCTGGTGTTACCATGTTGATTTTTAAGTTGTTGGAGGGATTCTTACTTTGGCGCCTACCCATCTAGTCCTTCAAATGAGGCCTGCAGTGTTTTTGTGTCTTGGTCCAGTCCTTGAAGTGGCTGTCTGAGTGTTTGGGAGTTTTTCTTGATATGCTTTACTGTCACTGTCTGTCTCAGAAGCGTCTGAGGTCTCTATACGCCTGCTCTCTAGGTCTTCTTTCCTGGTTTGCTCTCTTGGTGCTCTCTTAATCCCCTCAGTTTTGTAGCAGGCTCTTGTTCCCCTCAGTATTATAGCAAGCTTTCAGCTCTTAGGCAGCGTGTGGCTAGTACCTTGGGGGTTGTCCCATGGGTGGAATTGGGTTTGAGGGTATCCTAGCCACAGGAAACTCCCTGCTGGCTGGCTAGAAAAGCCGAGGGAGTTGGGGAGGGGCCTGGAGTTTTGTCCCACTTGGGAGGTCCTAGAGAGTGGGGCGTCCTGCCATGTGACTGTTCACTCACCTCTTAAGTCCCCTCAGTATTGGAACAAGCTGTGTTTTAAAGTCCAACACAAGTTGCAGAAGAATAGCCTTTATTATTTTTTAAAAAGATTATTTTAAAAAGGATTTATTTTATTTTATGTGTGTCTTGAGTATGTACCAGGTATGTGCTGGTGTCTTTTGGCATGGTGAGAAGAGTTCAGATATCCTGCAACTGGAGTTACATGTCCATGAACTTACTCATGGGGCTGCTGTGATCCAAACCCAGGTCTCCTAGAAGAGCAGCAAGTACTCAGTGCAAAGCTATCTTCTCAGCCCCACCTTGAGTACATTGTTTTACAAAAAGTTAAAGTGTAATCTTTACTATGTTGGTAATAAATTAAAGAACTAGGAGTTTTTTACATTTATTTCCATACACAGGTTGGGGGGAGAGAAAGAGAGAAAGAGAGAGAGAGAGAGAGAGAGATAGCACGATACCAAGCTAATTTATAAAAGAAAGCATTTTACAGTTTCAGAGGGTTAGTGCATCACTGTGACTCTGGAATCTCCAACATCTTGGATCTTTAGTACAAATCCAAGCATCATGTTCTCAGCTTTATATGATGGCGTCTATGGGCCTGCATGCCACATGCCATCAGGGCTGTAACATTTTTTTCTGAACTAATGAGGAAGATTTCACAACCTCTTAACTCCAGTATTTTGGATTCTAAAGTCAGGCAAGTATTGTTGTACATTTTGGATGGAATATGGCTCTCTCATTGGATTCCATTTGTATAAACTTTGAACTCTTGGTGTTTTCCTTTGTTGAATAAGCTTTACTTTGTTTTTGGAGTAGATTCTCCAGGGATTTTCTTTTTGCAGGTTTCATGGTTAGCTAGGTGGGATCTTTACCTTCATTCCATTTATCTGTACCTCTTTCAGCACAAACCTAGGTGTAGGTATTTTATATCCTGGTCTTCCTTTTTCTCCTCAGATTGTGCATTTGTATTTCTCTTTGCCCTGTTTCCACTTTTCTTTCTTTCTTTCTTTCTTTCTTTCTTTCTTTCTTTCTGCCTCACTTCCTTTTTTTTGGGGGGACAGTGTTTCTTTGTAGCTTTGGAACCAGTAGTTGGGGTTTTAGGTCAGTGGTAGAACACTTGCTTAGCACTTTTTCATTTTAGAGCTGCATTAAGAATGATTACTAATAACGATGAGTCAATACTGTCTTGAATGAAATCTCTGCCAATAATATTGTTCCAAAACTCTTCAATTTAGCCTCAAGCAGGTTCTTAGGACTAGGGCCAAAAGCAGCCACATTGTTGGCTAAAACATTACAAGAATTGTTTTTATTCCAGTTTCTTTTTAAATATTTTTTTATTTTTTTAAAAATAATACCATTCAAAATTTGCACTTCCTCCCCTCCTCCCATTTCCCTCCTACTTCCCCACTCACTCTCCCCCCTCTCCCCCACACCTGAGAGGGCAGGATACCCTGCCCTTTGGGAAGGCCCTCCCCCCCTCCATCCAGGCCTAGGAAGGTGTGCATTCAAACAGACTAGGATCCCCAAAAGCCAGTATATGCAGTAGAGACAAATCTCAGTGCCATTATCATTGGCTTCTCAGTCAGCCCCCATGCCTCCAGCTGGATTTAGCTCAGGCACACTGTCTCAGTGGGTGGACCAACCCCGCCTGGTCCTGATGTCCTTACTCATCTTCTCCCTCCTTCTGCTCTTCAACTGGATCTTAGGAGCTCAGTCTAATGCTCTGATGTGGGTCTCTGTCTCTATCTCCATGCATCGCTGGATGAAGGTTCTATGGTGATATTCAAGATAATCATCAGTGTGAGTATGGGACAAGGCCAGTTCAGGCACCCTCTCATCTACTGCCCAAGGACCTAGCTGGAGATATCCCCGTGGACACCTGAGAATCCTTCTAGAGCCAAGTTTATTGCCAACCCTAAAATGGCTCCCTTAATTATGATATCGTCTTCTCTGCTCCCATATCCACCCTTCCTCCATTGCAACCATCCCACTCTCCCAAGCTCTCCCTAATTCTTCCCTTCTCCCTTCTCTCTCCAACCTCCCCTTCCTCCCACCCTATCCCCACCTTCCCAACTTTTTCCTAGTGCTCTTGTCTGCTTCCAGTTTCCAGGAGGATCTATATGTTTTTCTTTGGGTTCACTTTATTCCAGTTTCTAATACTGTTTCACCCTGAAACTACTTGAACTGGGCCTCTATATTCCACAATGCTCTCAGTACTACTGTCTTCAAAGCTCTTGTAGCATTTTTAAGCCCCACTTAAAACATTCAACCACTTCCCTCATGCAGAGTTCCCAAGTCAACATTCCTCTAACAAGCAGCTTGACCAGTCCTGTCACAGCAATACCATGTAACAACTTTATCATAGTTACTTTTTTATTGTAGAGAGACACCATAATGAAGGCAGCTTATAAAAGAAAACATTTAATTGGGGGCTTGCTCATGGTCAGAGAGTGAGTCCATGACCATCACGTCATGGGGCATGGCAGCACACAGGCATGACACTGGAGAGTAGCTGGGAGTTTTAACCTGATTTACAAGTTGGTAGCAGAGGTGGTGGAGGGGGGGGCTGGACCTGTCTTAGGCTTCTGAAATCTCAAAGTCCACCTCCTGTGAAACACCTGTCCAACGAGGTCACATCTAATCTTTATCAAAATGGTTCCACCAACTAGGGATCAAGCATTTAAATATAGGAGCTTTTATGGGACTATTCTCTTTCAAACCACCACATTAATCAAAATACCATTTTAGGACCCAAATTGCTGAATATTATATGATTAAGAAACAGCAAAGCAGATTCGGAGACTACTAGAGAAAAGAAATATATATTATAAGCATTATAAGCAACTTCTAAAACTTGACAGAGATATCTTGCTGCCTGGACAGTAACCCAAAGTTCTTCTGTAACATCGGGAAATCCTTCTTCAGCCTACAGGCCCATAGTATCTGGCAGACTTTTCCATGAAGCAGTGAATTTGAAAGACTGTTTTGCCTCTATTGGCAGTTTGTCAGTCACTTTCTTCTGTGTCCTGCGGAATGTCTGGAACATTTCATGAAGCAGGAACCCTGAAGGACTCAGGAGACATTTTTATGGTGTTGGTTTTCTTCTACTTTATGCAAGTTACAGGGATCAAACTCAGTTTGCCAGGCCTTGGTGGCAAACAACTTTGCCTGTTGAGCCCTCTTATATTTTCATTTATCTTTTTTCTCACACTGGACTAAGAGAATAGACTTCCTCCCTTTCCTGAAGAATCAAAGAAAAGGCCTTTACTTTTAGTGGGGCATGAGAATGTTTGGAGTTGGAGTATGGAAGGATGTTTTGCACACATTTTCTCTGTCTCTTCAGAAAACTGCCCTTGTTGAGGGACCAGGTGTATGCCAAGTTTGCCTGTTTAGTATTGGGAGTGATAAGCCAGAGAAAATGAGGGGGTTGTCTGAGTTTCCTACAGGACTCAGGCATTGAGATCCAGTATGGTGTTTTCCAGCAGTAGTTTCTTTTCAATTCTATTTTGTTTCTAATTGCCGTTTCTTGAGAAGTTTCTTCAGGTACTTAATGGTCTTTGGGCTTCCCCTCCTGGGAAGTACCTCATATGTTTATTATTTGTTTGTTTTAAAGTTTTTCTGAGGTCTATATTTGAACATAATATGCAGCCGAGGCTGGCCTGGGACTCAGGATCCTTTCCCCTCAGTCTCTCAAGTGCTAGGATTACAAGCATGTGCCACCAGTGTCTAGCACTGAGCAATACTCTAGCCTGAGATATTTGAACAACATCAACTTTGACCCACTGGGAAGTGTACTTTGTGGTATACTTTTTCCCTCTTGGTAATTGTCTCTTTCTTGTTCTTGGGTGATCTCTTGAGGCCTGAGTGAAACTGGTGTGGTTGAAGACTGAGTCAGAGGAGCTGAGGGGGGATGCCCAGGAGAACTCTTCATCCAAACTGTAAATACCCATTGATGCAGAGTGACAGGGGGAGGACTTGTGTGTTGTAGTGGTGAGCTGAGGGCCTCTACCCACAGCCGGGCTCATGGCTGCCTGGCTAGCTCATGCCCCAAAATAACGACACACAAACTGTATTCGTTAAAACATTGCTTGACCCATTATCTCTAGCCCTTACTGACTAAATCTCATATCCTGCAATGAGTCGGATTCCCATGAGCTCTGTCACTGTGATCTCACATAGATAACTCATTCAGTGTTCACTTCCAGGACATTGAGTTTTAATTTTTGTCCTAATCTGATAAAGAAAAAAAGATGAGGAGAATAGAGGAGCCTTATGTAAGGCCTCAAAATGGGTCATTTGAAAAGGTAAGACTGCCTGCCTCCATGTGTGCTGCCAACCTTTATTAGCAAATCCATGCTTCCATAGATTAGCTATACACAACCCAAGTGTCCAGCAAACTATAAAACACAGGTTGGTACCTAACTGCCTTTAATTTCTGGAGCAATTGCTGTCCCATCAAGGTCTCCTAACAACACAGCGAGTTATGTAACAATGCCCCACCACCACCTTAGAGGAATTTCAGGACCCCAAAGTGGCAGCAAGTTATCTTTATTGGAAATACAAATGTTTCTGCAGGGACAAAATGATGTACATGAAAAAACAGATTGGTGTACTCACTATGATTGTATGTGATATGCCACACACAGGATTTTGGTTCTGAATACTTGGTCACTAGGAGGTTTTTAAGGTTGTGGAGAATCAGAAACTTGCTGGAGAAATTGGTGTCTGGAAGGATTAGCCTTGATTAATCAGGGCATCTTTCTTTGGTCCCCAATGTTTACTGATTTCCTTACAGAGAACAAGAAGCCTCCAACTCATGCTGCAATGGCTTCTGCAACATGAAATTTGAGAACCCCCTCCACACCCTGGTTGTTTTCATCACCAAGAAGGTGTAACTCACAAACAATCTCCCACACCAGTTTAGAATTATGATTCATAAAATGGTTATTTCTTTTAAGGGGAAAAACTTAAAAATTACCATGCCAGACAACAGCCATCTGCAGGATCAGGAGGGGAGCCTAGTTGCTGGATGAAAAGGTGCATGAAAGAGAACAAGCTGAAGGCAGTTGCTCCTTATTGAAAGAGAGAGAGAGACCACACCCCAATGGCCTTTATCTCAGTTGCTATAGCCTGAAGGAATAGAAGGAGCTCCTGCAACACACCTATTTGGACATAGCACCATAATTTACCAGTATGTGACAAAACCTATTTTACTTTACTGTTTTCAGTCTTTCAGGATACACGGCAGAGACAGAATCTGCTTCATGCATTTGTGTGACCAATGATTTCCCTGTAAGAAAAAACCCAAAAACACTCCCAACAACATCACCAGCATTCAACAACATGTCCATGATTTCTTTGCTTTGCCTTTGATGGAGTGGTAAATCATGCTGCTAGTTAATCTGTGCAAGCAATGTGAATTTCCCTGTGAATATATAGAGAAAATAGACAGTTTATCTTAAAAATGTCAGGTACAGGACAGAGATAGGATCTGCTTCATGCATTTGTGTGACCAATTATTTCTCTTTAAGGAAAACCCACAAACACTCCCAAGAACATCATCAGCATGACGAAAGGAGATGCAGTGTGTGGAAGAGGACAAGATGGCTGTTTAGGAAACAGAGGAGAGTGGCCAAAAAGATGTAGGATCTCAGAGAGGGAAAATGCGGGAGGGAAAAACATGTCATATGGAAAGATATGACATCGAGGTGTTGGGACTTAAGAGGATAGAGAGTGATCATGAAGGGTCACAAATGTGTACTCAGAAGCAAAGAAAATTGGGTTTCATTTGATTAATGGTTTAATTCATACCATCTGGAAGTCACTGGGTATATGAACTCCACTGGAGCATGTTGAGTGACCCGGATCCTCCTGCCTAAAGAAAAGTGTCTCCTCTCAGTGGCTCTTCTGCAATGGGGTGGACCTCAGGCTACCTACTTACTTTTGCCAGGCTTCTATCTACTACCTATTTTGTCATGCCTGGATTCTTTCTGTCTTGCACTCTCACAGGTCTTATGCATGCCATTCAACCCCTGTGAGTTCATTTAAACAATTGGCCTGCCTTATCTGTAAAACAATGTTCCCATGTCATTGATCATGTTCTGTGGGATTTGGGCTATAAAACTCATAAACAGACTCACCCGCACCCAGGCTAAACTAGTAGTACATTGAATCACATTGGTGTGTGACATGCACAGATATGATGAATGCACCGAGCTCCATAAAATCAGTTACCTAGGGAATCAGTGATGTTTGGTGAAGTGTGGCAAAGACCCCACAAACCCATCAGACCCGAGGATACCAGTATGATATTGATGCCTGACTCCCATCATGCAAGGATCCTGACATCTTTAACAGGGCAGTTTTGGTTCCTTCATCTTCAAAAACTTGGTTAGTAAGGTTGTAGGTGTCAAACTGCCATTCAGGGCCCAGCATGTAGGTCACCTGTGCCAGGTCAGGTGATTTGGCTACAATGTGGGTGAAAACTTGTACGAGGGCATGCTCCTCAACATCATCATCACTCTCCTGGGTGGGTCTAGAGCACAAAGAAGGCAAAATGGACTAAGCTTCCTCCTTAGTGGATAACCTTATCTACCCTCAATTTGGACTGACTTTCAGAGGGCATGCAGCACATTTTATCCTATTAGCCATCTCTTTCATTGGATCACTCACTTATCCAATGAATGATTGAATTTATCCATTCCTCCATGTCTCTATCTTCTTCAATCCCTTCTTCCATTTCCCCATGTCTTGTGTCTACAGGTTGCCAAGATAAATCTACTATGTCTCTTCTGTTCTAGAAACTTTCATTTGTAAAGAACTTGCCCTCTCGGGTGGATTTTTCTGAGTTCTCTGTAGATGGAGACCATACGAGGAGGAACAGAGGAGCAACCATGACAACACTTGCACAGTAGAGTTAGGCAGATTACAGATTGATGCCTGGCAAGCCTGTACAATGAGTCAGATTCCCATGAGCTCTGTCACTGTGATCTCACATAGATAACTCATTCAGTGTTCACGTCCAGGACATTGCGTTTTAATTTTTGTTCTAATCTGGTAAAGAAACCAAGATGAGGAGAATAGAGGAGCCTGATGTAAGGCCACAAAATGGGTCATTTGAAAAGGTAAGACTACATGCCTCCATGTGTGCTGCCACCCTTCTTAGGAAATCCATCTTTCCATAGATTAGCTATAGGCAACCCAAGTGTCCAGCACACTGCTAACCACAGGTTTGAACCTACCTGCCTTTGATTTCTGAAACAATTGCTGTCCCATTAAGGTCTCACAACAACACAGTAAGGTATGTAAGAATGCCCCACCATCCCCTTAGAGCATGTTCAGGACACCAAAGAGCCAGCAAGTTATCTTTATTGGAAATACAAATGTTTTTGGAGGGACAAAATGATGTACAAAAAAAAAACGATTGGTGTACTCACTTCGATTTTATGTAATATGGCCCACACAGGCTTCTGGTTTTGAATACTTGGCCTCAGGAGGTTTTGTAGGTTGTGGAGACCCAGAACCTAGCTGGAGGAATTACGGTCTGAAAGCTCAAGCCTTGATGTTTCAGGGCATCCTTTCACTGGTCCCCAATGTTTACTGATTTCCTTACAGAGAATGAGAGGCCTCCTACTCCTGCTGCCATGGCTACTGCAACATGAACAATGAGAACCCCCTAGACACCCTGGTTGCTCTCATCACATAGGAAGGTGTAAGTCACAAACAATCTCCCACACCAGTTTAGAATTATGATTCATAAAATGGTTATTTCTTTTAAGGGACAAACCTTACAGATTGCCATGCCAGGCAACAGCCCTCTGTAGGATGAGGAGAGGAGCCTAGTAGCTGGATGTGGAGATGGATGCAAGAGACCAAGCTGAAGGCAGTTGCTCCATTTTGAAAGAGAGAGACACCACACCCCAATGGCCTTTATCTCAGTTGCTATAGCCTGAAGGCGCAGAAAGAGCTCCTGCAACACACATATTTGGACCTAGCAGCAAAATTTACCAGTATTTGACAAAAACCTATTTTAGTTTATTATTTTCATGCTTTCAGGTACATGGCAGAGACAGGCTCTGCTTCATGCATTTGTGTGACCAATGATTTCCCTTTAAGAAAAAACCCACAAACGCTCCCAACAACATCATCAGCATTCAACAACATGTCCATGATTTCTTTGCTTTGCCTTTGATTGAGTGGTAAATCATGCTGCTAGTTAATCTGTGCAAGCAATGTGAATTTCTCTGTAAATATATAGACAGAATTGACAGGTATCTTAAACATGTCAGGGGGTCACACTGCAATGGAGTGGGTTAATCATCACCATGTGACAGTGACATATTTAAGATCTCTCCTTTGTCATTAAATCTCAGAATTGTCAAGATATTATGTTTTTGTACAGACTTCTCAGGGTTTTCTCCCATTCATGGTTTCCATGGATGTTTGCTAGTTACGCTTACATGTGTTTTGCCAGATTCTGTCAGTTTTTGCCATGCACTCTCAGCTCCACAACTTCTCCTGCCCTAAGATTCTAGTTCCAGGCATTTTAGACACTTGTGACTGTTGCACGAGTGTCTCATGTTCCGCCTAAATGATTTGGAATGTTATTTAGCCTGAGTTTTAACTTCCATCCCTGAGTTCATTGACCTTCCTTGACCATCTTTCTTGGGCCACTGAGCTGAACTACTAGGGGTTAGCTCTAGTTACTTCTCCATGCTAGACAGCCTACACTCTCAGTACTAATGTGATAGTGTTTCTGTAGCAAGTATTCTTCTCAAGATAAGAAGAAATTTAAATATTATAATCCATCTGCTGTTATTGTGTCTTAAACACACAAACACACCCCCATAAGTTAATGCACACACACTGTTGATATATCAACTTAGGGTCCGTTCTGGGGTTAGTAAGAGGCTTCTCTCTAGAGGGGTTCCCAGAAAGCCATGGGGTGACACCAACGAGGACCTTGGGCAGGTGAGATGTGGGTGCCTGCACTGTGCCATGTCCCTAGGCACAACGGGTGCTTTGTCCCATAATCAGACTGATGACTATCTTGAATTTCACCATAGAACTGTTGTACGGAAAAGGATGGAGATAAAGACAGGGACCCACATCAGGAAACTAGACTGAGCTACCAAGCTCCACTTGAAGAGCTGAAGGGGAGGGAATAAGAGCAAAGAACTAAGGAATACAAGGGCTTGGTCCACCCACTGAGACACTGTGTCTGAGCTTATGGGAGATAAACAAAACCAGCTATGCTGGGACTGACAGAGCATGGGATCAAAGTGGAAGCATTGAATGTGGCTGACAATTGGGGCAGAAGGAGAACCCAATGATAATGGCACTGGGATTTGTCTGTACTGCACATATAGGCTTTAATCGATCATATTATATGTAGATGCATACCTTCCTCAATCTGTATGGAGGGGGGGCAAGGGCTTCCCACAGGACAAGGTACCCTGCCCTCTATTAGGACTGGATTGGTGTGGAGAGGATTGGTGGTTGCGTGAGTAGTTAGGTGGAGGAGGAAAGGAAGTGGAAATTTGAAATGTATTATTTATGAAGGAAGAAAAAATCAATAGAAGATAACCAATGGAGAGACTCCATTAAGAAAAAAGAAACTTTCAAGTGATTTGTTGACTCAGACACCAAAGACTTTTTCAGAAAAATAAGATACAGGGATTGAGTTGCTTGGGCAAGAGTGTGACTTGAGTAATTGGGAAGATGAGTGGGGGCTTATTTTGGGTCCCCCGGTGGCTGTATACAGCTTTTGAGGAGCTGAATGCTGGATGTTTCTGTGGGTAAATAGGGAAGTAACAAGCTTGTGAGAGGATTTCTGACATAAGTAGAGCCTTGGTGATGTCACAAAGCCTTGGTTCGTTGGGTAGCAACTCTGTTCCACTCAAAGCACTAGTCTTCCATGAAGGTGGGTTTATTATCCTCACAGTGCCTGAGGAGGACAGTTCAGCTCCTGGTCTCCACAACTGTTCAACAGGCTTTTTGCACCTGAACATTTCCGGAAGATGGAATCTGGAGAGGTAGGACATTTTCTTTTTGTAAATATGTTTCCAAACCAACTAAGACCTCTGTCGTACAAAAAAGTTTCCTTCAAATGTCCTGCGGGTCCAAAATTTCTGTTGTTACCAGCTCCTATATTTGATAGCTGTGGGGATGGTGAATGCCAGCTATTCTTCCCACTTTATCTTTGCTAACAATATCAAATTCATCAATCCACTAAAATGGCAAAGCTCCTCTTTGTCCATGGGTGTTTTAAAAGATACTAATTATTTCTCAATGGCTGCTGTTGCCCAGAATAATGAGTCTTTCAGGTTGAAGTGGGTCTCACAGTACTCACTTCCACAATGAAGACACAGAATGGCTTTATGTAATAGACCTGGGTCTGGATCAGGAGACCCAATACAGAGAGCCAGTGGATTGGAGTGCCATGACCTTGGGCAGGCTGTCTTGGATTGAGACCCCTACCTATTAGCTTGATGTCGAAGGAGACGTGTGGATGCCCTTCGAATTCTTTGTTATCTGTTCAGATTTTTCTTACTCGTTTCGGGGATAGGCATACCTTCTCCTCTCATTGACTTAGTCAGTCAGAAAGTAGGTTTCTCAGCAGAGGTCATTTGCCTTTGGGCAGCAGGAATGTGTCTCTGAGATTGATATACTGAGCTGTAGAGAAAAATTTGCAAATTGTCCTATTTATTTCTTAAGAGAAAATGACAGTTAGGTATGCAATCTGTTGATCAATATCTTTGTCTCCTGCACCACAGTTCTTCCAGAAAAGAGCCTTGACCTCATAGCCTCCCCTTGTTGTCCTTGCAGGCACTCATGGTTGAGGCCACGACTTGGTTTTTGAATTAAACAGATGGAAAGTTCTTTCAACCTAGAGAGTGGGCAGCTATGAAGCCCAAGCACAGAAAGATAGCCAAGAAACAGCGGACCAGGAGGTCAGTGGCCTATCTCAGTAAGTCTACAGCCATGATGAAGATGCCTCTTAGTATGAGATGCATGCCACCTGTCCAGAAGAGGAATGGGTCATCTCTCCAGAAGCAAAAACTGAGGAGGCCTTTTGAGGCCCTGGAGAATATTGTCGGCCGCAGAATTTCTCACGGCTGGAAGGAAGCCAATGAACCAGTCACCCAGTGGAAAGCCATCATTCTAGATCAACTGCCAACAAATCCCTCTCTCTATTTGTTGAAGTATGATGGGATAGATTGTGTCTATGGATTGGAGCTTCACAGTGATGAGAGGATTTTAAACCTTAAGTTCCTGCCTAACAACGTACCATCTCCTCAGGAGACAGACACTCTTCTCTCAAACACCATAGTTGGCAGAGCAGTGAAACATACATTTGAGGGCACAAATGGCTCTAAGGATGACTGGAAGGGGATGGTCCTAGAGGAGGGGCCAATCATGAAGACCTGGTTCTATATTACCTACAAGAAAGATCCGGTCTTGTACGTTTACCACCTCCTGGTTGACTACTTTGAAGGCAACCTCCACATCATGCCAGGCTCTATGGAGGAGTGGACTGGGGTGGTCCAAGATGAGGTGCAGACCATGAAGACCTGTTTCTACATTACCTACAAGAAAGATCCAGTTGTGTACCTTTACCACCATCTAGATGACTACATTGAAAACAACCTCCACATTATGCCTGGATGTCCTCCAATAGGGGTGAATTTGGAATTAGGCAGGGATTCCTTGGCAGGCAAAAGCATGCAGCACAACGAAAAAGATGGAACCCAAAAGATAGGTAAAATTATTTACCAAGTTCCCACCAAACCTTCCGTGCATTTCATCAAGTTTGATAATGACTTCCATATCTATGTCTATGATTAGATGAAGATGTGTTAAAGTGAAATTCACAAATTTTGGGGGTCAGACTTAAAACTGTGTTTGGGGAACTCTTTTTTTCAGAAATACCTCAGGTCTTCTATTAATCCTGGTATCTTTCCCAATGGAATATTTTTTGCTCTAAAAATAAAATTTGTGAAGTGTTATGTTGTTTGGTCAATGATGGAGTTTCTGGTGGATGGGACATCACAGAAAGACAGGCCTCAAAACAAAACAGGACTTATGGTCTTTTCCCCTTGGAGAGGGAATGACGAAAGGAGATGCAGTGTGGGAAGAGGACAAGATGGCTGTTTAGGAAACAGAGGAGAGTGGCCAAAAAGATGTAGGATCTCAGAGAGGGAAAATGCGGGAGGGAAAAACATGTCATATGGAAAGATGTGACATCGAGGTGTTGGGACTTAAGAGGATAGAGAGTGATCATGAAGGGTCACAAATGTGTACTCAGAAGCAAAGTAAATTGGGTTTCATTTGATTAATGGTTTAATTCATACCATCTGGAAGTCACTGGGTATATGAACTCCACTGGAGGATGTTTAGTGACCCGGATCCTCCTGCCTAAAGAAAAGTGTTTCCTCTCAGTGGCTCTTCTGCAATGGGTTGGACCTCAGGCTACTTACTTACTTTTGCCAGGCTTCTATCTACTACCTATTTTGTCATGCCTGGATTCTTTCTGTCTTGCACCCTCACAGGTCTTATGCATGCCATTCAACCCCTGTGAGTTCATTTAAACAATTGGCCTGCCTTAACTGTAAAACACTGTTCCCTTGTCATTGATCCTGTTCTGTGGGATTTGGGCTATAAAACTCATAAACAGACTCACCCGCACCCAGGCTAAACTAGTAGTACATTGAATCACATTGGTGTGTGACATACACAGATATGATGAATGCACCGAGCTCCATAAAATCAGTTACCTAGGGAATCAGTGATGTTAGGTGAAGTGTGGCAAAGACCCCACAAACCCATCAGACTCGAGGATACCAGTATGATATTGATGCCTGACTCCCATCATGCAAGGATCCTGACATCTTTAACAGGGCAGTTTTGGTTCCTTCATCTTCAAAAACTTGGTTAGTAAGGTTGTAGGTGTCAAACTGCCATTCAGGGCCCAGCATGTAGGTCACCTGTGCCAGGTCAGGTGATTTATCTACAATGTGGGTGAAAACTTGTACGAGGGCATGCTGGTACCCTCACCCCTTCTTATCCTCAACATCATCATCACTCTCCTGGGTGGGCCTAGAGCACAAAGAAGGCAAAATGGACTAAGCTTCCTCCTTAGTGGATAACCTTATCTACCCTCAATTTGGACTGACTTTCAGAGGGCATGCAGCACATTTTATCCTATTAGCCATCTCTTTCATTGGATCACTCACTTATCCAATGAATGATTGAATTTATCCATTCCTCCATGTCTCTATCTTCTTCAATCCCTTCTTCCATTTCCCCATGTCTTGTGTCTACAGGTTGCCAAGATAAATCTACTATGTCTCTTCTGTTCTAGAAACATTCATTTGTAAAGAACTTGCCCTCTCGGGTGGATTTTTCTGAGTTCTCTGTAGATGGAGACCATACGAGGAGGAACAGAGGAGCAACCATGACAACACTTGCACAGTAGAGTTAGGCAGATTACAGATTGATGCCTGGCAAGCCTGTACAATGAGTCAGATTCCCATGAGCTCTGTCACTGTGATCTCACATAGATAACTCATTCAGTGTTCACGTCCAGGACATTGCGTTTTAATTTTTGTTCTAATCTGGTAAAGAAACCAAGATGAGGAGAATAGAGGAGCCTGATGTAAGGCCACAAAATGGGTCATTTGAAAAGGTAAGACTACATGCCTCCATGTGTGCTGCCACCCTTCTTAGGAAATCCATCTTTCCATAGATTAGCTATAGGCAACCCAAGTGTTCAGCACACTGCTAACCACAAGTTTGAACCTAACTGCCTTTGATTTCTTAATCAATTGCTGTCCCGTTAAGGTCTCACAACAACACAGCAAGGTATGTAAGAATGCCCCACCATCCCCTTAGAGCATGTTCAGGACACCAAAGAGCCAGCAAGTTATCTTTATTGGAAATACAAATGTTTTTGGAAGGACAAAAGGATGTACATAAAAAAAAAAAAAAACGATTCGTGTACTCACTACGATTTTATGTGATATGGCCCACACAGGCTTCTGGTTCTGAATATTTAGACTCAGGAGTTTTTGTAGGTTGTGGAGACCCAGAACATAGCTGGAGGAATTGCGGTCTGAAAGCTCAAGCCTTGATGTTTCAGGGCATCCTTTCACTGGTCCCCAATGTTTACTGATTTCCTTACAGAGAATGAGAGGCCTCCTACTCCTGCTGCCATGGCTTCTGCAGCATGAACAGTGAGAACCCCCTTCACACCCTGGTTGCTCTCATCACATAGGAAGGTGTAAGTCACAAACAATCTCCCTCACCAGTTTAGAATTATGATTCATAAAATGGTTATTTCTTTTAAGGGGCAAACCTTACAGGTTGCCATGCCAGACAACAGCTCTCTGCAGGATGAGGAAAGGAGCCTAGTAGCTGGATGTGGAGATGGATGCAAGAGACCAAGCTGAAGGCAGTTGCTCCATTTTGAAAGAGAGAGACACCACACCCCAATGGCCTTCATATCAGTTGCTATAGCCTGAAGGAGCAGAAAGAGCTCCTGCAACACACATATTTGGACATAGCAGCAAAATTTACCAGTATGTGCAAAAACCTATTTTAGTTTATTTTTTTCATGCTTTCAGGTACATGGCAGAGACAGGCTCTGCTTCATGCATTTGTGTGACCAATGATTTCCCTTTAAGAAAAAACCCACAAACGCTCCCAACAACATCATCAGCATTCAACAACATGTCCATGATTTCTTTGCTTTGCCTTTGATTGAGTGGTAAATCATGCTGCTAGTTAATCTGTGCAAGCAATGTGAATTTCTCTGTAAATATATAGACAGAATTGACAGGTATCTTAAACATGTCAGGGGGTCACACTGCAATGGAGTGGGTTAATCATCACCATGTGACAGTGACATATTTAAGATCTCTCCTTTGTCATTAAATCTCAGAATTGTCAAGATGTTATGTTTTTATGCATACTTCTCAGGGATTTCTCCCATTCATGGTTTCCATGGATGTTTGCTAGTTACGCTTACATGTCTTTTGCCAGATTCTGTCAGTTTTTGCCATGCACTCTCAGCTCCAAAACTTCTCCTGCCCTAAGATTCTAGTTCCAGGCATTTTAGACACTTGTGACTGTTGCACGAGTGTCTCATGTTCCGCCTAAATGATTTGGAATGTTATTTAGCCTGAGTTTTAACTTCCATCCCTGAGTTCATTGACTTTCCTTGACCATCTTTCTTGGGCCACTGAGCTGAACTACTAGGGGTTTGCTCCAGTTACTTCTCCATGCTGAGACAGCCTACACTCTCAGTACTACTGTGATAGTGTTTCTGTAGCAAGTATTCTTCTCAAGATAAGAAGAAATTTCAATATTATAATCCATCTGCTGTTATTGTGTCTTAAACACACAAACACACCCCCATAAGTTAATGCACACACACTGTTGGTATCTCAACTTAGGGTGCCGTTCTGGGGTTAGTAAGAGGCTTCTCTCTAGAGGGGTTCCCAGAAAGCCATGGGGTGACACCAACGAGGACCTTGGGCAGGTGAGATGTGGGTGCCTGCACTGTGCCATGTCCCTAGGCACTACGGGTGCTTTGTCCCATAATCAGACTGATGACTATCTTGAATATCACCATAGAACTGTTGTACGGAAAAGGATGGAGATAAAGACAGGGACCCACATCAGGAAACTAGACTGAGCTACCAAGCTCCAGTTGAAGAGCTGAAGGGGAGAGAATAAGAGCAAAGAACTAAGGAATACAAGGGCTTGGTCCACCCACTGAGACACTGTGTCTGAGCTAATGGGAGATCAACAAAACCAACTATGCTGGGACTTACAGAGCATGGGATCAAAGTGGAAGCATTGAATGTGGCTGACAATTGGGGCAGAAGGAGAACCCAATGATAATGGCACTGGGATTTGTCTGTACTGCACATACAGGCTTTAATCGATCATATTATATGTAGATGCATACCTTCCTCAATCTGGATGGAGGGGGGGCAAGGGCTTCCCACAGGTCAAGGTACCCTGCCCTCTATTAGGACTGGATTGGTGTGGAGATGATTGGTGGTTGCGTGAGTATTTAGGGGGAGGATGAAAGGAAGTGGAAATTTGAAATGTATTATTTATGAAGGAAGAAAAAATCAATAGAAGATAACCAATGGAGAGATGGGATCTAAGAAAAAAAAACTTTCATGTGATTTGTTGACTCAGACACCAAAGACTTTTTCAGAAAAATAAGATACAGGGATTGAGTTGCTTGGGCAAGAGTGTGACTTGAGTAATTGGGAAGATGAGTGGGGGCTTATTTTGGGTCCCCCGGTGGCTGTATACAGCTTTTGAGGAGCTGAATGCTGGATGTTTCTGTGGGTAAATAGGGAAGTAACAAGCTTGTGAGGGGATTTCTGACATAAGTAGAGCCTTGGTGATGTCACAAAGCCTTGGTTCGTTGGGTAGCAACTCTGTTCCACTCAAAGCACTAGTCTTCCATGAAGGTGGGTTTATTATCCTCACAGTGCCTGAGGAGGACAGTTCAGCTCCTGGTCTCCACAACTGTTCAACAGGCTTTTTGCACCTGAACATTTCCGGAAGATGGAATCTGGAGAGGTAGGACATTTTCTTTTGGTAAATATGTTTCCAAAGCAACTAAGACCTCTGTTGTACAAAAAAGTTTTCCTTCAAATGTCCTGCGGGTCCACCATTTCTGTTGTTACCAGCTCCTATATTTGATAGCTGTGGGGATGGTGAATGCCAGCTATTCTTCCCAGTTTATCTTTGCTAACAATATCAAATTCATCAATCCACTAAAATGGCAAAGCTCCTCTTTGTCCATAGGTGTTTTAAAAGATACTAATTATTTCTCAATGGCTGCTGTTGCCCAGAATAATGAGTCTTTCAGGTTGAAGTGGGTCTCACAGTACTCACTTCCACAATGAAGACACAGAATGGCTTTATGTAATAGACCTGGGTCTGGATCAGGAGACCCAATACAGAGAGCCAGTGGATTGGAGTGCCATGACCTTGGGCAGGCTGTCTTGGATTGAGCCCCCTGCCTATTAGCTTGATGTCAAAAAAGACGTGTGGATGTCCTTTGAATTCTTTGTTATCTGTTCAGATTTTTCTTACTCGTTTCGGGGATAGGCATACCTTCTCCTCTCATTGACTTAGTCAGTCAGAAAGTAGGTTTCTCAGCAGAGGTCATTTGCCTTTGGGCAGCAGGAATGTGTCTCTGAGATTGATATACTGAGCTGTAGAGAAAAATGTGCCAATTGTCCTATTTATTTCTTAAGAGAAAATGACAGTTACGTATGCAAACCTGTTGATCAATATCTTTGTCTCCTGCACCACAGTTCTTCCAGAAAAGAGCCTTGACCTCATAAGCTCCCCTTGTTATCCTTGCAGGCACTCATGGTTGAGGCCACGACTTGGTTTCTGAATTAAACAGATGGAAAGTTCTTTCAACCTAGAGAGTGGGCAGCTATGAAGCCCAAGCACAGAAAGATATCCAAGAAACAGCGGACCAGGAGGTCAGTGGCCTATCTCAGTAAGTCTGCAGCCATGATGAAGATGCCTCTTAGTATGAGATGCATGCCACCTGTCCAGAAGAGGAATGGGTCATCTCTCCAGAAGCAAAAACTGAGGAGGCCTTTTGAGGCCCTGGAGAATATTGTCGGCCGCAGAATTTCTCACGGCTGGAAGGAAGCCAATGAACCAGTCACCCAGTGGAAAGCCATCATTCTAGATCAACTGCCAACAAATCCCTCTCTCTATTTGTTGAAGTATGATGGGATAGATTGTGTCTATGGGATTGGAGCTTCACAGTGATGAGAGGATTTTAAACCTTAAGTTCCTGCCTAACAACGTACCATCTCCTCAGGAGACAGACACTCTTCTCTCAAACACCATAGTTGGCAGAGCAGTGAAACATACATTTGAGGGCACAAATGGCTCTAAGGATGACTGGAAGGGGATGGTCCTAGAGGAGGGGCCAATCATGAAGACCTGGTTCTATATTACCTACAAGAAAGATCCGGTCTTGTACGTTTACCACCTCCTGGTTGACTGCCTTGAAGGCAACCTCCACATCATGCCAGGCTCTTTGGAGGAGTGGACTGGGGTCGTCCAAGATGAGGTGCAGACCATGGAGACCTGTTTCTACATTACCTACAAGAAAGATCCAATTGTGTACCTTTACCACCATCTAGATGACTACATTGAAAGCAACCTCCACATTATGCCAGGATGTCCTCCAATAGGGGTGAATTTGGAATTAGGCAGGGATTCCTTGGCAGGCAAAAGCGTGCAGCACAACGAAAAAGATGGAACCCAAAAGATAGGTAAAATTATTTACCAAGTTCCCACCAAACCTTCCGTGCATTTCATCAAGTTTGATAATGACTTCCATATCTATGTCTATGATTTGATGAAGATCTGTTAAAGTGAAATTCACAAATTTTGCGGTCAGACTTAAAACTGTGTTTGGAGAACTCTTTTTTTCAGAAATACCTCAGGTCTTCTATTAATCCTGGTATCTTTCTCAATGGAACTTTTTTTTTTGCTCTAAAAATAAAAATTTGTCAAGGTGTTATGTTGTTTGTTCAATGATGTAGTGTCTGGAGGATGGGACATCACAGAAAGACAGGCCTCAAAACAAAACAGGACTTATGGTCTTTTCTCCTTGGAGAGGAAATGACGAAAGGAGATGCAGTGTGTGGAAGAGGAGAAGATGGCTGTTTAGGAAACAGAGGAGAGTGGCCAAAAAGATGTAGGATCTCAGAGAGGGATAATGCATGAGAGAAAATCATGTCATATGTCAGGCTACACTCTCAGTCCTATTATGACTCTGTTTCTGTAGCAAATATTCTTCTATAGATAAGAAATTTCAATATTACAATATTAAACACATATACACACTCACAAGTTAATGCTCACCAACTGATGAGAGCTCAACTTAGGGGGCCATTCTGGGGTTGGTAAGAGTCTTATCTTTAGCGGTGTTCCCATAAGGCCATGGGGTTACTCAAACTAGGACTTTGGACTGGTGTGGAGAGGGTGCCTTCAGTCTACCATGTCCCTAGCCACTAAGACTGCCTTGTCCCATAGTCCGACTGATGACTATCTTCAATATCATCACAAAAGTTTTGTTTGGCAAATGATGGATATAAAGACAGTGATCCATATCAGAAAACTAGACTGAGCTTTCAAGCTCCTGTTGAAGAGCAGAAGGGGGGAGAATATGAGCAAAGAAGTCAGGAATATAAGGCTAAGTCATTCCACTGAGACACTCTGCCTTAGCTATTTGGAGATCAACAGAACCAGCTCTGCTGCGACTGACAGAGCATGGGATCAAAGTGGAAGTTCTAAATGTGGCTAACAATTGGGGCAGATTGAAAACCCAATGATAATGGCACTGAAATTTGTCTCTACTTCACATACAGGCTTTATGTGATCCTATTATGTCTGAATGCCTACCTTCATCAATCTGCATTGAGGGGGACTACGGTTGTCCCGACTAACGAATCTTTTATTTTGCAGTGGGTCTCACAGAACTCACTTCTTTAAAAAACACACAGAATGACTTTATGTAATATCCTGAGTCTCAATGAGAGGACAACATACTGACAGTCAGTGGACTGGAGGGCCATGACCTTGGGCAGGTTTTCTTGGATTCAACCACCTAACTATTAGCTCAATGTTGAAGGACAGGCGTAGCTGTCCTGCAAATGCTTTTCTATCTGTTCAGATTTTTCTTACTCATTTTGGAGATAGGCATACCTTCTCTTTTCATTGACTCAGTCAGTCAGGAAGTAGGTTTCTCATCAGAGAACAAAATACATACATCCTTCCCTTCTTATGCTTGCTTGAACTCATAATGGAGACAACGAATTTGTTTCTGACTTAAACAGAAGAGTTTTTTCAACCTAGAGAGTGGGCAGGTAAGAAGCTCAAGCACAGAAAGATAGCCAAAAGACAGCGGACCACTAGTGAACCTGATAGAAGGGATAGAAGGAAGTACTCTACAACATATGGGCACAGGAGAACACTTCCTAAATAAAAACCCAGCAGCACAGACATTAATGGCAACTTTGAATGAATGGGACCTCCTGGAACTGAGAAGCTTCTGTAAAGCAGAGTACACTGTCACTAAGACTAAAAGGCAAACAACTGACTGGAAGAAGATTTTTACCAACCCCTCAACTGACAAAGGTCTGATCTCCAAAATATATAAAGAACTCAAGAAACTCAATGTTAAAATACTAATTAACCCAATTAAAATTGGAGTACTGAACTGAACAGAGAATTTCAACAGAAGAAGTTCAATGGACAAAAGACACTTAAAGTCAGGCTCAACTTCCTTAACAATAAAGGGAAATGCAAATCAAGACAACTTTGAGATATCATCTTACACCTGTCAGAATGGCAAAAATAAAAGACACCAATGATAGCCTTTGCTGGAAAATTGTGGAGAAAGGGGTATACTCATCCATTGCTGTTGGGAATTCAATATGTGCAACCATTTTGAAAAGTAGTGCTTCGGGTTCTGAGGAAATTTTGGATCATCATATCCTTTGCTCCAGCAATACCACTCTTGAGAATATACCCAAGAGATGCCCTATCATAAAACAAAAGTATATGCTCAAATATGTTCATCGCAGCATTGTTTGTTATAGCCAGCACCTGGATACAACCTAGATGCCTACCGATGGAAGAATGAATGAAGAAAGTATGGAATATATACATGTTAGAGCACTACTTAGGAGTAAAAATAAAACAATGACTTTTTGAATTTTGCATGCAAATGGATGGAAATATAAAACACTATCCTGAGTGAATTAAGCCAGACCCAAAAAGAGGAACATGGGATGTACTCACTCATATTTGTTTTCTAGTCATAATTAAAGGACATTGATCCTATAATTCATGATACTAGAGAAGCTAAATAAGCAGGTGAACCTAAAGAAAAACATATAGGCATCCTCCTGAATATTAGCCTTCATTAGGCGATGAAATAAGACAGAGACAGAACCCACATTGGAGCACTGAACTGAAATTTCAAGGTCCAAATCAGGAGCAAAAGAGAAAAGAGCACGAGCAAGGAACTCAGGACCGCGAGGGGTGTACCCACACACTGATGCAATGGGGATGGTCTATCAGAATCTCAGCAAGTCCAGCTGGCATGGTTCTGTAAAAGCATGGGATAAAACAGGACTCGCTGAAAATAGTGGACAATGAGGACTACTGAGAACTCAAGAACAATGGCAATGGGTATTTGATCGTACTTCACGTACTGGCTTTGTGGGAGTCTAGGCCATTTGGATGCTCACCTTACTAGACCTGGATGGAGGTTGGTGAACCTTGGACTTCCCAAAGGGCAGGGAACCCTGATTGATCTTAGTGCTGAGGAGAGATGTGGACTTTTTTGGGGGTAGACGAGGGAAATGGGAGGCGGTGAGGGGAGGAGGCAGAAATCTTTAATAAATAAATAAATTTTAAAAATTGCTTTGTCTATCCTGTGTTTTTTGTTTTTCCATATAAAGTTGATTACTTTCCTCTCAAGTTATATGAAGAATTTTGATGTGATTTTAATGGGGATTGCACTGAATCTATAGATTTCTTTTGGGAGAATTGCCATTTTTACTATGTTGATCCTCCCAAACCAAGAGCAAGGGAGATCCTTCCATTTTCTGGTATCCTCTTGAATTTCCTTCTTAAAAGTCTTAGAGATGTTTTCAAATACATCTTTGTCTTCCTTGTTCAGAGTTACCCCGAGATATTTTATGCTATTTGTGGCTATCATGAACGGTGATGCTTCTGTGAATTACATCTCTGCATACTTATCTCAGTGTATAGGAGGGCAAGTGATTTTTTTAGAGTTAATCTTGTATCCTGCCACATCACTAAAGGTCTTTATCAGTTTTTGAAGTTCTTTGGAACAGTTTTGGTGTCACTTATGTATCATATCATCAGCAAATAATGAAACTTCTTCCTTTCCAATTTGAATCCACTTGATCTCCTTATGTTGTCTTACTGCTATTGCTAGAACTTCAAGCACTATATTGAAGAGGTAAGGAGAGAGTGGAGTCACTGTCACAAGCCTTTGCAGGGGCTGCATTAACTGAGAAATTAGGGCACTCTTTTGAATATAGTGATCAGAGCTCTAAGGCTCAAGTCCCAGCCTGAGTCCTACCTCTTTGTTGGTCTACATGGTTTTCACATCAGAAGCATGTGGAGTTTATGAGGCAAGTCCCAAGAGGTTTGAAATACTGCAGGAATTGATATGCATGAAGCATCTGGGTGCACAATAAATGCTAGTCTTTATCTCATGTAAAGTTGGTGCCTAGGATGTTGTGGTGATGGCTGCTTGGTATAGTGTAAGCATCAAAGGTCTGATCCCCCAGAAACCCACTTGGTGTTCTGGCTACAGAGTCTGGCCTCACTGTCAATGGATATATTTGTTTAAGAAGTTCTGCATGAATGACTGAAGTTAGAGAATTACTGAGCTTGACTCCCAACATTGATCTCTGTGCTGCTTAATTCATGTTCACACATACATGCATGTGAACACACACACATGAAGAAACAAGCATACACACATATACTCTGTAAGTAAACCACACACAAAATGAATAAAAGGCAAAGAGTGCCTAAGTCTCTGCTTGATTCCACAGTACCCCAGGATTTGGTAATTGGGGTCTTTTATAAACCTCTTACAAAGGACTTCAAAGAATGTCTGTCTTCCCAGGCCATGACATTATGTTTCAGTACCTTTAGCATTCCTCATCAGACCACACTGGGATCTGTCCATAGAACAATTGCACAGGACACTCATGTTGATAGGTTACCCAGATAAACTGAGGTGAAGATAGTTAGCATGATCCCCACCTCATCACACAGCCTTCATCTAAGGGAAAAGTGCTCTCCAGCTCAATAAGCCAGCATTCTTTCACACCTTCCTGACATCAAACACAGACTTACAGTCATATTTCCTTCCATGAACTTTCAGGAGAAAAGCATGGAGAAAACCAGCAGACCTAAGGAAACACCTGGCCATGCTTCATTCCCTCAGGACCTTTCTGCTCTCTTTGGATATGCCAAAACCTTATTCATCCCTTTAACACTTACTGAGAGCCCTGAATTTGTAAGGTACCATTAAAACTTCTGGGACTGGGAGGTGAAAATTGAGACATATCTATGGCCCTCAGGGAACTCATCTTATATTCCAAAGAGATGTCAGATGGAAAAGTTTGTCCTAGATACTGTGAAATTTTTAGAGTCAGAAGAAATTTCAGCTGTAGCTGATACGAGAGCCCCTGCCTAATTGAGGGTGCTGGAAGAAAGTAGACATTGGAGATGGCTGGAAACCCAGTTCCCTAAGAATTTCCTTGAGTCCTGTGCTAACCCCACAGTATCCTGCAGGCATTTTTTGTAAGCTGGTGCCTCAAGAGTTGTAAAACTCCAATGAGGTATGCTTAGCTAACACAGACACACCATTATAGATACCACCTACATTCTGGAGTGTTCTTTATCTGCAAGAGAAGCAAGTGAATTGAGGGAGAGCAGCAACATTCCTATATCTCTTTGGGTTTTACTCTTAGATGATATTGAAGTTTTTGCCTTCAACAAAATCATAAAGAACATAATGTCCACCAAGTCAGCCACAGGGGGAGAAAATTCATCACTGAGTGAATTATACCCTCCTCCAGGGGTCTCTGATACCAGTTGTCAACTAGGTGCTTTTTGGGTCTGGCACAAACTTCTGACCTTTCCCTCTTATGTAGGACAGATGAAGGAAGAGATATGCTTACTCCAAGACCAGACAAAACTCTCTGTATTTAAGAATAGTCAGTTAAGCTCAGCAGAGAGACACTACCAAGGAAAAGCACTTCAGTTATTTCCATTTTAATGTCCCTGATACATTCTAAAGTTTCAGCAAGATAGGTCTAAAGTGAAGAGTCAAATACCTGTCTCTCTTCTATACCAAAGAGCCTACATTTACACTTGACTCTCCCTTGACTGTTGACTCCAATATAGACCCAAGCTGTGTGTGTTGTTTAATTTATAACTTTAAAATTTCGGCAGTCCCTGCAGCACAAGTGTAGTGGATGCCACTTGCTAACTTGCTTGCAGCCTCAAACTCAGCTAGGTTTCATACACAGCACATGACCACTTCCAAGGGAATGATGCTACCCACAGTGGACTGGGTTTGATTAACACTTGACTAACAGTCATGCTTACAGACACACCTGATGAGGCAATTCCTCAACTGAGACTCTTATCTGCTTCTAAGTTGGGTCAGGTTGGCAGTTAAAGCCTAATGTGATAGGGATGATGTGTAATTTTGATAAATCAATATATTGGTAAAACACCTATAATATAAAAAAGCCTATCTGATTTTCATTAAAATGTTTACCTTTCATGGACATCCATTACTGCTCTGAAAATTTGTTAGGACACGTCTGGCAGAGGTTGACCCTCTTGTGTCATATATATCCTTGTCACATATAACCTCTCCCTAGATACACTACTACTTGGGACTGAATCTTACATGTGTGTGACTTAGTTGAACTTGGCAGCTTGTTTCAATTCATGCCAATATAGCTGATATCTCCACCTACAATCAAATTACACTTAGGTCAAATGAAAAATACATTTGATATCACGGAATGCCCAGGGAGCACATGTCTAGGAGACAATAATGTATCTGTGGAAGTCATGGGTACAAGCAACCAGATTTGCCCAGGTCTTTGTAAAAAGAACGAGAGCAACAGGTGTTCAAATCATAAAATGGTTGGGAAGGAAGTGCAGGTGCACAGCTCCTGGGAGAATCCAGAGGAATGTAGGTTTGAGCTGGCTCATTCCAAGATTGCCCAGATATATGCAGAAGTAGTGCCAGGATTCTTATTTCTTAATGAGAAATGTCAAAGATGAAAAGGAACAAATGCTCGGATTGATGTTGGAATTGTAATGAAGTTTACAGAACAAAAGATTGAGAATACAGCAGTGTGTATGCCTGACAAATATATCACAGATCTCCAACACAAAATGAAACAATAAACATCCAAATTACCAGCAAAACGAAGGATAGAATTCAGGAACAGCAAGAGCCAAACTGCCTGACAAATTGTTCTTACCTGTATGGCTCCTGGCAATGTGGGGCAGGAAGGAAATTTGTGCCCAAGGATAGACAAAGAGTGGGGCTTTTTTATATAGAATATTTTTTGTGTAAAGCATTGTACATTGCAAGAGGAAAAAAAATGGCTTTAAATCTCTGATTTTTTTAACACTCTCTCTATGTTCTTTCAAGTCAAATTGAAAGAGGCAGGTGGTGGATTTGGGTTTCTGTGTTGTGAAACAATAATGAGAATAATAGTTGCTCATTCCAGAATTCATCCTTTTTCTTTCAAATAGCCCTCTCCCTGTCTCTTACACCTGGCCTGTTCCCATTGCTTGAGGGCTGAAGTCAACTCATGTGTCTCCCTGAGGAGCCCTCTCAGAACACACTAGCCTTCCATTTAATCTACTCTGGAAGCCCAACACTTAGGGTGACTTTGATCACACAGCCTACTGTGGTTGCACACACTGACACAATAAAGCTGTTACAGTGGGTCTTGCTCTCATTTCCCATGGAGCTTCAATGACCAGCTCCTCAAACAGCTCATCAAGCTAGAGAACACTTTATCCTTTTCTGTGTTATTCACGTCGTTGCCTCTTCTCTCCCACAAACCAGCTTCTTCCGAAGCAGGATCCTTGATTGTGGTTAGACTTTAAAATATTATATTTTAATAAAATGTTAAATAGACTTTAAAATATTAAGATTGGTTAGACTTTCAAGGTTGCATTATTATGAACCGACCTGATACCTATATGTTATGCATGTAATTATGACAGCCTAAAGTTACAGGAGCCATTTTCAAGTTGTGCATGCATTTATATTTATCTCCTCCTGAGTATAACAAGCTGCCCATCATGGGTGATAATAGATTTTACTGGTTAGTTCTGGAATCTATTGGCATAGAACATGTTGTGGTTTGAGTGAGAAATGTCCCCCATAAGCTCCCATATTTGAACATTTTTTCCCAAACAGGTGGTGCTCTTTGAAGTGGTTGCCGGACCTTTAGGAGGCAGAGAATTGCTGGAGGAAGTGGACACTGAAGATAGGCTCTAAGAATCTATAGACTCACCCGACTTCCTGATCTCTCTCTGCTTCTTAATTGTTAATGCAATGTGGCCAGTGAGCCTCAGACTCCTGTTGCTCTGCCATTTCAATAGCTATTGAAACAATCCCTCTGAAATTCTGGGCAAAATAGAACCTTCTCTCCCTTAAGTTGTTTTTGTGTTGATGTTTTTTGCTGGCTTGTTTATTTGCCACAATGTTTTGCATAGCAGATGGAATGAAACCATTACATTTTGTAAGTACATACATGAGATTAAAACAAAAACAACCCTCAGAAGGACAGATGCCCAAGGATGAAAGAATATTTAACATATTGAAATAGCATTTCATTTCCTTTCTCTCAAGATCATTAAAGATTCTATTTAACAAAGGAAAAACCAATCACACAGGGTCACCTAAAATGTAGTGACTCCTGCCAAGTAACACAGTCTTAATCCTTAGAATTTGTAAATACACAGTACAGCAAGGAACCACACCATAAAAGTTATATATCCAAGTTTTAGCATCCACTGAGAGGGATCATAATTTAAAAATATTACTTTGCAAATAGAAGCTTAAGATTCACAAAAATGTGTCATCTCAGGATAAGATGGTCTTTAAATTCAATGGCAAACCTCTGTATCAAAAGAGACACAGGAAAACAGTGGTGTGCTCACAAAACAATGGAAACAGTAAGAGAACTGATACATACTGAGGAATATCAAAAGCCAAATTTCCTAGCACATCTTGAGGAAGTAGGGTCCCCACCAACACATTTATTCCAGATCCTGAGAATAAACATCAACCCCTTTCAAGTATTTGTTTTATTAGAAAATTTTATACCAGTCCTTGGAATTAATACAATGGACAAAGGGTTGGTTTGGGAAGTCCTTCTGTCTATGTTTGCTTTTATTGGTTAATGAATAATGTTGTTTCAGACAGTAGCTTAGCAGAATAGACCTAGGTGGTAAAAGTAAACAATGATAGAAGAAACAGGGCAGGGTCGGTGAGAAGCCAAATAGACACCACCATGGAAGAACACCTTCTCTGGAGTTGCCAAAAATTTGTTGGTAAGACATGAACTACTGGTGATACAGATAAATGCAAATAGGTTTGTTTAGAATAAGGGAGGAATCTAGAAATACGTTTAAGCTATTGGCCAAACAGTGTTGTGAATAATATAGGTTTTATGTGATTATTTCAAGTCAAGGTGGTCAGGAAACTAACTAATGAGTGGCCTCCACCAACAAAGGGTATTGCAGATTCATTGACTATCCTGAGATGGCTTGTCTGGGTAAAACCTATGTTGTATGAATAAATTGGCTACACACCAGAGATATGGAACTAACAATAGACAAAGTCTAACTAGGTGAACCAATGAATAATTTTCGGGTTACTTACAGGAAAATTGATGAGCGAGAACTTACAGTAGAAATGACTCAATAGCAGTTGGTTCAACAAATCCCACCCCAGCATGGTTAATAGTTCACTAAGGCTGAGAACCTGAAATTCACTGTGCAGCCTTGAGGCAGATCAGTGATCTGAAGAGTGTTTTTTTTTTTTTATCTTTGGCTCAGTTGATCTGAGCCTCATCTAAGCATCTCTATTTGTCTGTGATGATTGCTCGGTTATATATTTACTGCCAATATACTCTTTGGAGGACGTTGCCTTGTGAATCTGCTCAGGTTATCAAACTCTCTATAGCTAATTTGAGTTGTTTGCTTCCTATCTAAGTAGCTTTCCTGCAGGATAGAGTCTATCAACCAAAACTACATATTGGCATTAAAGAACTTTATATGTGGAGATGGAAGGGTCAGAGTCAGATAAGAAAGTAAAATTATGGGTTCACACAGGAGAGATAAAAGAAAAGGAGAGGGAGTATGAGAGCACTACCCTGTAGGATTTCAAAATGGAAGAGGAGACCTGAGCTAAGTAGGAAACAGCCACAGCATTTTCCATAGTCACTACTCCTGTTTAGACCACAAAATCTCCAAGCAGGTAGCTCAAGCATTGGAAGTTTCTACTCTGAGAGGGCCAGCTAGGGTGTGGCACAGATGACCTTTTTCCCTGGAGTTATCCTCACCATTGGCATAAGGAGGCATATCTCCCTAGAGTCTCAACAAAAAGTCTCACTGATGTAACAAATGGCTTATGAAGGACCCTTGGGGAAGATTCAAAACTAACATAATTGGGAAAAAATGCATCTTCCAGGATGTTATGATGTCAGTCTACACTGTCACATCTGCCTTTCTTCTGATCATATGAACAGGATGCTTGCTGCTTGGGGAAGCATCTCATCTGGCATTGTAATACCAGGGCATCAAAATGCCCTCTTTGCTCGTCTTCTCCCCCAGAGGAGTCTCTATCTCAGGTACAGTGCATTGAACCACTTGCAGGAATAATAAAAACAGATAGAGCATCCAGCTTGAGATATGACATACATGGCCACAATCACATTGGCAGCAACAAGAAACAGATGAAGAATTCTGAGCATCAATGGAAGCTGAGGACGTAATACCAAAGCTAAGACATGTAACACCATGGGGAGTTGCAGAGTTCCAGAGAATATATTCAGTTACATTCTGGAAGAAGCTAAGACTGCAAAAGATGGCTTTCCTAATCAGAAAGTAGAAAAACTGAGACTATGCGAAATATAGGCAGTGATGAGACAAAGGTGGTAACTGAAAATGAAGAACCCCATGTCCCAATTCCAGGAAGATAATGAAAGCATTTTTAAAGGTTAATGAGCCACAAATCCTGGCAGTCAAAGCTCAGGAGATGGAATGCCATTTCAATCCCATGTAATGAATCTCTGCCTTAAGCATCTAAAATGATGTATCTCTGCCTTGAGCATCTGGAGCAATATTTCTTTGCCTTAAGCATCTATAACAATGCATCTCTGCCTTGAGCATCTGCTGTCATGCCCCTCTAAAATGAGCAGAAATTAACATCTGCTTTGAAATGCAATATACTACTGGGATAGACCAACCATAGCATGCTACTCTGGATGTACACTTTTATATATTTACACCCTAAATTTGATATCAAGACCTGAGCCCAAACAGACTTCACAGTTCGCCGTTTCCCCATGCTGTGATAATTCAGTGGCCCTCTGGACACATCCACCAGGAGTCTTGAGGGGAGGAAGCAAAGGCATTTATGTTTGAATATCTCTCATCTCAATCGCCCCAACATTTCTTTTAAAGTCATACCATTCCCTTTTCTGATTCAGAATATTATCTCAGAGCTCAATACTTTTTAACCAACTGTCTTGTTCTTCAGCCATGGCTCAGTCAGTAAGGTGCTTTCCATAAATGAAGAACATAAGCATCTTCAACAAATTGTGCTGGCAAAACTGGAAGACAATCTGTAGAAGAATGAAAATAGATCCATATCTATCACCATGCACAAAACTCAAGTCCAAATGGATTAAAGACCTCAATATCAGTCCAAACACACTGAACCTGATAGAAGAGAAAGTGGTAAGTACTCTACAACACATGGGCACAGGAGAACACTTCCTATGTATACACCCAGCAGCACAAACACTAAGGACATCATTGAATAAATGGGACCTCCTGACACTGAGAAGCTTCTGTAAAGCAAAGGACCCTGTCACTAAGACAGAAAGGCAACCCACTGACTGGGAGAAGATCTTCACCAACACCGCAACTGACAAAGGTCTGATATCCAAAATATACAAAGCACTCAAGAAATTAGACCATAAAAGGTTAATCAATCCAATTATAAAATGGGGCACTGAGCTGAACAGAGACTTTTCAACAAAAGAATTTCAAATGGCCAAAAGACACTTAAAATCGTGCTCAACTTCCTTAGCAATCAGAGAAATGCAAATCAAGACAACCTTAAGATAGCATCTTACACCTGTCAGAATGGCTTAAATCAAAAACACCATTGATAGTCTCTGCTGGAGAGGGTGTGGAGAAAGGGGCACTCTCATCCATTGCTGGTGGGAATGCAAACTTGTGCAACCACTTTGGAAAGCAGTGTGGCGGTTTCTCAGGAAAGTCGGGTTCAACCTACCTCTCGACCCAGCAATACCACTATTGGGAATATACCCAAAAGATGCCCAAACATACAACAAAAGTAAATGCTCAACTATGTTCATAGCAGCATTGTTTGTAATAGCCAGAACATGGAAACAACCTAGATGTCCTTCATGGAAGAATGGATGAAGAAAGTATGGAATATATACATATTAGAGTACTACTCAGCAGTAAAAAACAATGACTTCTTGAATTTTGCATACAAATGGACGGAAATAGAAAACACTATCCTGAGTGAGGTAAGCCAGACCCAAAAAGAGGAACATGGGATGTACTCACTCATATTTGGTTTCTAGCCATAAATAAAGGACATTGAGACTATAATTTGTGATTCTGGAGAAGCAAAATAAGAAGGTGAATCCAAAGAAAAACATATAAGCATCCCCCTGAATATTAACCTTCATCAGGCGATGAAAGAAGACGGAGACAGAGACCAACATTGGAGTACTGGACTGAATTCTCACTATCCAAAGGAGGAGCAGAAGGAGAGTGAGCACGAGCAAGGAACTCAGGACCGCGAGGGGTGCACCCACACACTGAGGAAATGGGGATGTTCTATCGGGAACTCACCAAGGCCAGCTGGCCGGGGACTGAAAAAGCATGGGACAAAACCGGTCTCGCTGAACATAATGGACAATGAGGACTACTGAGAACTGAAGAACAATGGCAAGGGGTTCTTGATCCTATTTCACGTAATGGATTTGTGGGAGCCCAGGTAGTTTGGATGCTCCCCTAATAGACCTGGATGGAGGTGGGTGGCCCTTGCACCTCCCACAGGGCAGAGAAACCTGCTTGCTCTTTGGGCTGAGGAGGAAGGAAGACTTGATTGGGGGAGGGGGAGGGAATGGGAGATGGTGGCGGGGAAGAGGCAGAAATCTTTAATAATTAAATAAATTAATTAATAAAAACATAAAAAAATTTGATCCCTTCAACTTGTGCAAGAATCTCAGAATTAAAGATAAAAACGCACCACTCAGTTCTGAGGAGAGAGCCCCACCTGGGTCTCTGAGTCTCACTCTTTGGTCAAGGGGAATTGGTCAGCTCCAGGTTCAAAGAAATGATGTATCTTAAACATGACAGAGAGTAACTAAGAAAGACACCCATGGTTAATTCTGGCCTCTGCATGCATGCATACACATTTCCATAAAATGTTACACTCATCTTTTTAAACAACTGTGTTTCCAATTTATATTATACACATTTCAGTGGCAGAGCTTTGACCTTAACTTTGACTGCTCTTTGGTGTTATAGGAATGGCCGGCTGCATCCTGCCACCTGTCTCCAGCTCTGGCTAGCTTTTCCAGAAATAATTTTACAGAAACTGTATTCTTTTAAATACTGCTTGACCCATTATTTCTAGCCTCTTATTAGCTAATTCTCACATCTTGATAGAGCCCTTTCAAATAATCTGTGTAGCACCATGAGCTGCTGGCTTACCAGGGAGATTCTTAAGCTGCTTCTGTCTCAGAGAGGGGTGGCATGGCGTCTGTCTTACTCAGCTTCTTTCTCCCAGCATTCTGTTCTGTTTACTCTGCCTATCTAACTTGCTTTCCTATCAAAAGGGCCAAGGCAGTTTCTTTATAAACCTATAGACATACAGCCCTCCTCCATCACTTTGGCCTGCCTCACACAATGACATTAGAAGAAATCTTTCTATAAGAACCCTGTCCACTATCTCATTTGGCCTTTTGAATCCTGTCTCCTCTCTTCCTAAGACATAAGGAAGCTAGGCTCAGGCATGTTACACAGTCTAACAAAGTTCCAACAGAAAGGAAGGATGGAATCAAGATCTGAATTTATTGCCAAAGTCTAAAATCTTAACCAAGGAACTCAGTGCATGACCATACTTTTCTTTCCACTGAGAATGAACCCACACTCTGAGGAGCTGAAAGGCAAATTCATACTGCATCTACCCCACATTGGTCCTTGACAGATGTGAAGAGCATTATGATGGCCCCTGATACAATGACATTTTATTCCTCTGGAGTTGACTGGCCAGTTGGCCACCTACCTTACTCAATATTTCCTTCTGTGATTGGATTTCCAGAATCCTCCATCCCTTCACATCATTGCTAAGTCACACACTTCCCAATGCCGCTTTCAGATTTTACATAGACAGACTTTGCCACCAGAGTGATGGGATGAACTGTAGTATGTGTCCCATTATTTTATAAAAGAGGGGCCCTGAATAATAACCTTTCTATATTCCTGCAAAATCTAAACCAGAAAATCAGCATGTAAATGTGATATCCCTGCACCCCCACAAGGAGTTAAACTGGTGGTGTAGATTGCAGTGAACAGGATTGACATTCCACTGAAGGGGCATCTCTGCCCGACTTAAGAAAAGTCTCATAGGAAGTGAAGTAGATCTGTGGCCATACAACCTTGGAGGATTTTATGAGGTAGAAATACAGATTTCTATATGAATAGACAATATATTCATAATGATGGGATGGCTATTCTTAGTTGTCAACTTGACTACATTTAGAGTTAATAAGTATTTTAAAGACTGGGCATATTTATGGAGGGGTATTTCTTCTTAATTTCAATTTTGAAGTGGTAAGACACACTCCTAATCTGGATCTTTGAGATAGGACTCTTTTGAGGTGGGAAGAGGCATTTTTGTCTGGGCCACACCATCTTCTGGCAGCTTATATAAAGGAGATGGAAGGAGGAATCTCTTTCTCTGCCTGCTTGCTCTCAAAGGCAAGGCTATTCCCTCACCAGCATTAACACAGAATTCTTTATAATTCTGGTGTGTACCAAAGACTAGCTGACACATTCAGAGTCTTGGACTGAATACCTACTTTGCTTTTGGACATTCCTTTCATAGTGGGATTAACAAGGCCACAACCTATAAACCATTGTGTTAAAACTTTTTCTATGAGTTCTGTTACTCTAGAAAACTATGGCTAATAGAAATGTTACTGAATTAAATAATAGTAACAATAAGTAACTCATGGGCCAGGATGTTGGCACAGTAGGCAAAACACTTGCCATGAAAGTGAAAGGCACTGTGACTGAATTCTCAGAATCTACTTAAAATCAGGATGTGTACAAGTATCTGCAAGTCCAGTTCTCTTAAAGCGAATTGGGAGGTGGAGACAGGAGACTCTTCAGAAGCTTGCTAGTGAAATAGCCTTGAATAAGCAACAAAAACAACAAAGACACCATATCAAAGAAAATGGAAGGCAACCAATGATATGCTGGGTTGTCCTCCCCTCTCCTCAAGCCCACATGCTTACTGTGGCAATGCCCACTTGCACTCACATTCATGAATACACACACACATATATACACACACACAAAGAATGAAACAGCTTCCATATGTATGAAGGCACACATACACCTCCTTAGGTGCTTCTGGGCCAAGTCTGGCAGTAAGCTACCTCTCTTTGATCTAGAGTCAACCATATCCATACTTATACACCAATTAGACCACCTGTTCTGGAAAAATCAGTAACCATCTGGTTTCAATGAGATAACCTGTCTCAAATATATGGCTGTGTGTGTTTCCATGTGTGAAGATATGCATTGTCAGTCTGTCTCATATGTACCTATCTCCTAAACTCAGGTTTTTCTTGACTCCTAATATGGAAGCCCTTACTTTGTTTAATTTGTTATACCTAACGAGCACAAGGATTGCCAGGAGTTCTAAGGCAAGGCCATATTATAAGTATTAAACCAGCCCAGACCCAGAAAACAAAGACCCAGAGAGTGGAAGGAAGAACATGAGTCTAGACAGCTGTCTTGTAACCTCCACATTAACAGATGAATAATGTAAGTTGGAAAAGCCTAAGACCAGGTCTCATTTCACCTCTCAAAAGAAGCAGATGAGATGTGAAGAGCAGGATCTATGGGTGAATTTAATTATCCTACACTATCTGAGCCAATTGGAACTGGGAGCTCTGTGATTGATTAAAATTTAGAACCTGTTTTCTCTGCAGTTTCTGTAAGAAGAGCAATGAGCAACCAAAATGCAAAGAAAAGGGGGGGCAACATAAATACTAATTTTTAAGATTCTTGACAGAAAGTAAGGACAATGAAATTTCCAGAAGTTTCTGAAAGAAATTGGAGTCAAAATATTGATCACAAAAGAAGAGAATTGGGTAGAAGTATCCCATGTCCAGATATCTCAAATGCAATATGGGTGTTACTTTGCTGGTATTCAAATTAAGCCAGGATGTGCACTATGAGACTTTTTATTTTAATAGTCTTTTATTTTAATGTATATTAATAAAATTTTAACTTATCAAGCTCGTGTGTTTTATTATCTTACATTGACCCCAAATTAGTTTTAAGCCAAAGTAAAGAGGGTTTAATGGTATGAGACTTCATCCAGATAATGCAGACAGCTGCTGCAGGAAAGTAGGGTACATAAAGAAAGCTGACTCAGTAAATAATTCAACTAGGCATCGCCAGTGGGTAAAACCTGCAATGATGTATTGGTTGCCAAAATAAAGGAAGCAGCCCACTTAAGAGAAAGAAAGAGAGAAAGGAAGAAGAGGGAAAAGGGAAGAGATCATTTGTTGAGAGCAAAAACCAGCAAAGGAAACAAAAGCTTCTTTGTTGACAATAATCTCCTCTTCTGTAAGGTCATCTCCATTGCTTCAAATGACAGACATTCAGACAGAACATGCATGTGAGAGAAGTGTGAACATGGTGAAGGTGAAGGGAGAGAAAAAGAAAGAAAACATTCTGGAGATTTAAAGACAGATAGAATGAAACACCAGACATGAGTGTTTCTCTGGTACCTTCACAAAATCCTTACCAGGCCACCAGCATTCCAGATACTCCAAGACATCCAACACAAAATTTTCTTCTTGAACCCTATGACGTTTCCAGGGAGGATGGTGTTGTTCAAGAGTTCTGTGTCCTAAGCAAGAGAGAAAGGGGCACAAGATAGCAAGCAGGTGACAAGAGTGAGAAGGGGAGGGAGGGCGACTGAGTGAGTCACACACCACCGGGACTCCTGTTAGGACTACAAAATATCCTCCACAGGTTTTGGTGGTTAGGCCTGTTAGTAATTAGGCCTTCCCCTGAAAGGGAACTATCATTCTTGCATGAGAGAGATGGCTCAGCATTTAAGGTCACTTGCTTGTCTTCCAGAGGACAGGGTTTCAATTCCTCCCACTCATACAAACATCTGTAACTCCAGTTATAAAACATCTGACCCTGGCCAACACAAGCACTGAATGCACATGATGAACACACTAATGTGCAGATAAACTCACGCTCATAAAAAGAATTTTAATCGTTTCTATTAAAAATAGTAGTCACTCTTTTACTTCAAACAAGCAGGGAACTATATTCAAGAGCACAATCCTCTTACAGAATGGAATTATTCAGTTCTGAGGTAGCATGACTCCCAGTTTCATGAAAAACTGCCACATTGATTTCCCAAGTAGTTGCACTAGTCTGCATTCCCGACAACAAGGGATGGGTGTTTCTCTACTCTACATCCTTTTCAGCATAGTCTATCATTGGTGTTTTTGATTTTAGCCATTCTGACAGTTGTAACATGGTATAGCAGAGATGTTCTGATTTGCATTTCCCTGATTGCTAAAAAGGCTAAGCATGACATTGTCTTTTGCCCATTTGAAAGTCTTCTGTTGAGAATTCTGTGTTCAGTTAAGTACCCCTTTTTAATTGTAGTAATTTAAGTGTTAATGTCTAGTTTCTGGATTTCTTTACATATTTGGAGATCAGAATTTTGATTACGGACTGGTGAAGATTTTTCACATTCAAAGGGATGCCTTTTTGTCTTAGTGACAATGTCTTTTGCATTACAGAAGCTTCTCACTTTCAGGAGGTGTCACATTTATTCCTTTTTGGTCTCATTGTCTATGCTACTCAGGTTCAACACTGGAAGTAGTCTCCTGGGTCCATGTATTGCAGATTCATTTCAACTTCTCGTCTATCAAGTTCAATGTGGTCAGATTAATATTGAGGTCTTTAATCCATTTGTAGTTGCATTTTGTGCATGCTGAACAATATGGATCTATTTTTCTTCTTCTACAAGTTGACACCCATTTATGCTGTCTGTCTTCACAAGTCTTTCTCCATGCTTTAAAGGAAACAAATTCTTCCCATTACAGCTCCTGTCATGTTCACCTGCTGTATTTCTCATATAGTTCATTCTGCTCTCCCTCTTACTTCCAGGTCTGATAACGATAATGTGAATTTTTCAACTAATGTACCACACACCTGATGAGCTGGCTTCTTTTCCCAACCACTCCAAAGCAGCTCCAATATATTTAACAGCCAGTAGCAGTGACACTCTTTGAGACCTTATGGAGATGTTAATAGATGGAGTTCTTAAAATGGGATGGGACCCTGGTAGCTGGAAGATTCCAGAAAGTTGATTGGGGTGAAGATAATTAAGCCACCCAATAGCAAAAATCTCATTATTCCCATTGGAAGGGGCACTGTTCAATCATCTAATCTTGCACAAATGACTGACATTGACACAAAAATAATGCCAATTGTATTAACCAATTAGCATTTGTACATCTGCAGTTATATGGTTTGGAAGGTTATTTGGTGGCTTTTCCTCTGTGTGTGTGTGTGTGAGTGTGTGTGCTTGTGTGTCTCTGTGTGTGATTGACCAAAGGACAACTTCAGTGGTCATTCCTCAGAAATCATCTACCATGCTTATTTAGACAGTATCACTTACAGGGACCTAGGATATTCTGAATAGAAGATGCAGTTTGGCCAGTCAGTACCAGAATCCACAGTGTCTGCCTCTCAAGCAGTGACATTACAAGCACACACTACCACGCTGGGAAGCTTTGAATAAGGTCTCTGGAGTCTGAACTCAGGCCTGTATACATACAGCTGATTTATCACTGACAAAGAAAATCTCTTTTCAGTATGTTAGTCTTAACTTTAGACTCATATAGAAAGTGATTGCTCATTTATGAATTCACAGCACAGTGACTACAGAATTCCAATGGTGTTCAAATTAAGAAAACAATATCACAAAGTTAAACAGAGTACTGATTATAAATAAGCACTTGTATACCCCATCTGCCACATGGACCTTCCTGCCCCTTCTCTTTAGTTCTCTCTGAAACTCTCCTCCAAATCCAGGCATGGGTGGCTTTTCCTGCCTTGCCGTGGCAAACTGTTGGACACTGTATGTTCTATCTTCCTCATTTAGCTAGACCAGTCATTTTATGGCATAATGTTTTTGTTAGAGTTACCTCAACTGACCACTTTAGGCTTCGGAAAAACTCAAATGACCTTAAAACAGCCAGGGAAAACATCTTAACATTGTGTCCATTATAATGTCAGTAAAAAAAATTAGAAATCAAGACCTGCATCCTGGTCAAGACTTTTTAATCACCATTCCAGTTCCATCTGAGGTTACTCACTGTCTTTTGATGCCTAGATGAATTTTTGCTTTAACTAAACTTTGGCTTTCCCTAAAGCCAGTTTGAATTGTGTTTTATCATTTGGAACTGAAAAGTCTCCTGCGAGACTAGGGGATATGATCGGCTCTGGAGAATGAAGCCAGCTCATGCATCCCTTTATGTCCTAGGGGAGCTGTTAAAGAGACACTGACATTTCTACCAGCTTGATTTTCAAGTTCAAGGATAAGTATCCTATAGCAAATCAAGGCTGTCCCTGAATCACAACCCTGTTGTATGTTTCTCAGTGTCGCTGTTTCCGTGTTTCCTCTCTTCCTGCAGTTGCTTAGATTTCTGCTCCTTACCATCATCCATGTATATCTATCACTCCCTTCTCTCAGAAAATTGAAAAAGAAATTGCCATGATCAACATCACAGTACTATCATCCACTGCCGAAGATGCACGGAAATCATCTGTCGGGGGAAATAACTCTTCATCTCCTGATCTGGGAAGGGCTAGACTTCACACTAATGTGGGCAGACAGTCTTTCAGAAGTGTATTTCTATGAGTGTTCAACTGAATGATACCACAATAGATGGCTGGGTAAGATAAGTAGAAAGAAGATTGTATATCCTTTGAAAGCAACAAAGAAGCTGACAAATACCATGGATCACAATTATTCCAAATGCATATGGGACCCTTTTTTCAAGAATGCAGAATCTGGCCTTTTTAAGCAGAAGGAAACAGAGAACTCAGTGACATTTACCCTAAGATCTCTCCTTGTCTCCGGAGCTAGAGTGCTCTTAAACATTGTCATCTTACGTTCACAGGAATGCCTATAGTGTAGACACTACCCAATGGGTGCAGCTGGAGATTTTTCAATATCTCATCACAGTTGGACCTGCTTGGCATACTGTGTGAGATCTGAGTCTAGGTTCAGCAAATGTTAAATCCTTCTACTAAGAGTAGTTTGTCAAGCAGAATTAAGGTCAATAATTTAATACCAGTGTTGTCAGATGCTTTGGTTAACAGAAAGTTCTTGATCAAAATATTATGGGCAAAAAACAGGGAGAGAATGGATGGTGGGAACTTTAAAAGGTTATGACTTAATACTGGGAAATAACAGATATGAAAATTGACAAGCACATAGAGAGATTGTAGATAGATAAAAAGTTATATAGATGGAAAATAGATAGAGAATAGATAGATTAATGGACAGAAAGAATTATATAAATGGACATTGATTAATATAATAATCAACATACAGATATATACAGATAGATAGATTGATACATTAATAGAATAATATAGAAACATAGAGGAAACATGTACAGAGGAATAATTATACATATCTTAGAGATACAGAGATAAATACATAGAAAGACTAATAGATACATAGATACACCTAATAGATTGAAAGTGTGATTAAATAGGAGTTAACATAGGTAGATAAGTAGATAGATGGATAGATATATGACTGATAGAGTAACAAATATACACATATGTGACAGATAAATTATAGCGCGATGGTAAATAATAATTGATCATCCAAATATAAATGATTAATAGATATGTGGTGGTTTGAATAAAAATGATACTCTATCAGCCTATGGGGAGGGACATTATTGGGAGGTGTGGCCTTGTTGGAGAAAGAGTGTCACCAGAGATACTCTTTGATGTCGGAAGCTCAACATAGGTCCAGTGTCTTATTCTTCCTTCCTGCTCCCCAAGGGTCTGGATGTAGATCTCTTCCCTTCTCCTGCGCCATGTCTCCCTGAAGTCTGGTATAATTCTGCCACGATGTTAATGGTCAGAACCCAATTAAATGCTTTCCTTTATAAGACTGATGGTGGTCATGTTATCTCTTCACAGCAGTAGAAACCATAACTAAGAAAAGATAAATAGAAAGATAGATAGACAGAGAGACTGGTGTTAGATATTTGGTAAACAAATGAGGAATAAATGGATAGATGGAAGGATGGATGGATAGATGAATAACGAGAGAGATGATATTAATAGATTAAAAGAAATATAATTAATACATTATTGAAAGTCTCATGGCTTCTAGGACCCAGGAAAAGACAGAGAAGATTCCTTCAGCTGCCTAGTTCTTGATATGCGGAATGAGTAATGTGCCTCCAATGCACAATACTACTAACAGTAGCTGGAAATAACTTCCTGACACATTGATTATAACTTCTCAGAATAAAGATTCAAATTTATTCTATACACACACACTGAGCCCTGTTTAGATTGTGTCTTTTACAGTCTAGCAGGTGATTTAGCAATAAAACCATATCGGGATAGTGAGGAATGAGAGCAACAGCTTTTCCACTAGAAAAGTGAGTCTTAAAATGGAAAGGAGATGCAATGGGAACTCTAAGCACGAAGTAGATCAGGGAGAACAAGTGAGAAAACTCATGTGCTGACCTATAGGTTTTCACGTGTATACAGTAGTGAGTGTACATGTGTTTATATAAAAGGCTTTTCCTGATGTTAGTTCTCTGAAAGGCCACAGATGCAAACATCAGACTCATTCAGTATTCATCATTCCAAGTGCTGGGGTTTAACTTCTGATATTATTCCCCGAAGAAGAAGATAACAGCACTCCATGGGGAAATGGTGGATTGATAGGCAGAGGGAAGCAGAAGGCAGAAGCCTAAAATATCTCATGCATCCAGGGAGTAACTAAGTTCTCAAACAACACAAATGTCAAAAGGAAAACATGAGATGGCATGAAGGCTTGTTGGTTGCCGACCAGGGACAATTTAACATCGCAGAAAACAATAATAGCTGCCATTTTAAATCTTTGGAAGAAAATGTTTGAATCCCAACTGCTTGGACTAAAAAAAACAGTGGAGGAGAAAACTGGGTCCTTGGGGTGGCATTCCAACTCATAAATGCAAAGGAATCATGAAATTAGAAATCCACCACCTGGCAGCCACCATATATGCCTTAATTGGCTCAGGTAAGAATCGTTAATGGATTCTGCCGCTGACTGGAAGTCTAAGAAAATGGCTATTTGCAAAGTGTCAGCATCTTGATGCAGAAGAAACAACTTTGAAATGAAGCAACTGCAGCTCATCCTGATGATCAAAGATACCATCACTTGTGAAGAAAAAGTATGGATATTTAAAAGGACCCATTGGAAGTACAAACAGAACTTGGCACAAGGACATGAAATAATACCAGCCAGAGGTTGTTCAACAAAGAGAGAATGGATTGTATAAGCATGTCACAGTCTGAACACAAAGTGTGGGAATGTGCTATGGAATAGGGACAGGTCACATACAGTGTCTTAGACTAAGGACTAATTGGAAAACAATAATTTGGCTGCAATGAACACAATCAGACAAATAATAAAATGATTAGAAAGCATGGAGTTGAAGTAATCATTTGTAGAAATGTCTCTTTGTACAATTGAGAACCCCAGTGAATCCCTGTGGATAAGTTTTCAGGATAAAATCACAGCAGAAAAACAACAACAACAATAAAAGTAACATCAATAACAATAGTAATAATAGTAATAATAATAATAATGTCATTTGTTTGTCTTGAGAAAGAACACTAACCATTGTGGGAATTCTGGAGGAGAAATTTGGGAAAGGAATTTTTCAGAATCATGAAAGCAATCAAAAGACCAACAGAGCACAGCAAGGAGAAATAATCAATCAGGACTTGAGGTTGAAGTGCCTGATGAATATAAGTAAACAGAGATAATGCTTTCTTAAATATTAGATAAGCAGCAGTTAATATGACAAGTGATATCTGTCATTTATTGAAATCTAATCTAAGAGGGAGTGATGAGGCATATAAGCCATCATGCAGGCAATAAAGAAGGAATGGCAGAGATGAGAATTGGGGGCTTCTCAGTCCTTGCTTGCATATGACACCTTCCTCCTCCTCATATGCCAGGATGCACCATGCCCAGCAAAGAATCAACACTTTTGGCTCCTAGTGTTTCCAGTGGGTTTCTGTCACTTGCTGCTCATCACAGTTTGCTTTACCTTTAAACTAGCTATTAACCTTGAGTCATATGGAAAGATGGAACCGTGGCTATCTGAATGGAATAAGTGAATGTCTATGGGGCTAACAATTACTGCTAATTGATACATGACAGTAATACCACTGTGGGTGTTACCTTAGTGCATCCAGTAGCAAGTGGGCCTAGGCAATATAAGATATTGCCTGGAAAGCACATCCTCCATGGCAGCCTCAACTGTCAGTAGCCTATAAGTAAAGTGATAGGGAATAATGCACTTCCTTGATTTCAGATTCAGCTGCCAGTACGTCCCCAATAAATGTCTGGGCCTCTTCTGGTAGTGGTTTTTTTTTTCTTTCTTTTTTTTTTCTTTTTAGGACAATCTCATTTTACATACCCGAGTTAAATCAATCCACTGTCCTTCCACTCCTGCCAACTTCTCCCTTCCCCATCCTCCATCTACTCCTCCAATAAGAACTCAGTGTTTGATGAGGCCAGGAAAACATATCTGATGGCAGTTTCAATTGCTAATAGCTCCCCAATAAGAGCTAAGGCCTAGAGGACCTGTCCTCAATGGCCACTTCAACGGGAAAAAGTTCTTGGCTTAGGCATAAGGCCGCGTATGTTACCAACAACTTAAAAAGAAACAGGAGGGCTGGAAGAGCATCAAATTCATGATAGCTTCATTTGCCAGCTGTCCCAAGTAAAAATATGACCTAAAAGATACTTTCCTAAGACAGAATTGCCAGTCTTACTACCATTAGCTCATAAGTAAGGGAGAAAACCTGGAGAGTTACCCACAGTAACTCCTCCTGTCAGCAACTCTTCAGTAAGAAAAAAATCAGTGAAGTTTACCACACTCTTGGAATCTTTTTCTCCCAGTAGCTCCCCAGGTTGACGAGAGGCTGTTGCTTTGCACAAGAGGCAGAATGGGCTCTCCTAAGTGTTTCTGGTACCACAAAGTCACACCACACAAGGTCCAGCCTCTCAAAGGCCATTGGCCAAAGGAGTTTCCACATCACCTCCCCTTTTACCTAATAAGAATGTTCAAAACCAATACAGGACTACATATAATAAGAACAGATATCAAGTATAAAAGTTAGATTGATAGCCAGTATAGGCAATATTGAGCAAGAAATATATGCTCAAAGTGTCAATGATTATTTTATTCCCAGGAGTCTTAGTCTTGTATTAGAAATGGGTTGGCTAGACCATAAGAGGAAGTTATCTACAACTATCAAGTCTTCAACCTCCATCAAGGCCTGAGAATTGAGATAGAATATTACTTGAGTAGCCAATAAATGGAATAAAGCTGTTTCCAAAATGTACAGTAGATTACAGAGACATATGTCTACCTGGGAAATCACCCAGTGTCTCATTTGCAATGTTGAAGCAAACCACTTTGGCTAAGGCCTAGAGTAACTGACAGCCCTTTTATAGAGGCAGGAAGATTTTGAAAACAATCTTACCCTATTTTGGCAAGGTTTGACAGTCATTTTTCTTGTATCTTGCTTGTCCAGTCCAGACACCATGCATTTTATCAGTCAAACAAGTGCAATTCATTCATCAAAGCCCAGTTTTACAAAGAATAGTACAAACTCCAAGTACAGTGTCTTTGATGCTCAACATTCTTTCAGGAATAGATCAGTGCTGCAAAGAGCCATTGTGTCTCACATCAAAAAAACCTAAGTTATTTAAATCCCAGTTTCTGCAGTTCCTTTAAGTGTTTGATGATTACCTATCTGTACAGAATACAGTCTCTATGTATCATGAGAACCTGATTAGTGTAAATATAAGTATGGAAAACATGGGTGAATATTAACCTATAATACTTACTACTTTAATATATAACGTAAAGACTATTACTTCATATTACAATATTAAACAATCTTTGAACAAATGTGCAACAAATGATGACAACAGCCTCAAAATGGAAGCAGCTTATAGATACCTTGATCAGAAGTAGAGATGTATGATACATTATAATAGAGGAGTCAACCAACCTTGGAATCCAGTAATTTCAATTTTGGGGAATACATCCAGAGATACCCAATCATACTACAAAAGCATTTGTTCAACTATGTTCATACCAGCACTATTTGTTATAGCCAGAACCTAAAAACAACCTAGGTGCCCCTCAATAGAAGAATGGATAAAGAAGGTGTGGCATATATTCACTTTAGAGATGCACTCAGTACAATAAAACAATGACATCTTGAATTTTGCATTCAAAGAATGGAAATAGAAAATATTTTGCTGAGATAACCTAGATACAAAAAGATGAATAAGTTATGAACTCCATCAGAAGTGGATTCAAGCCATAAGCCACGGACATTGGGCCTATAATTCATGATCCTACAGAAGAAAACAAGAAGGAGAACCCAAAGAAAAACATATATTTATCCTCCTAGTTACTGGATGTAGACAAGTATGCCAGGTGAAAGTTGGGATCATGGGGGTGGCAGTGGGGAGAGAGAAGGGAGAATGGGAGGATTGGGAATAGGGATGAATGAGATTGAGGAAGGATGGATATCGGAGCAGAAAAGAAGATATCACAAGGAAGGGAACCAGTTTAGGTTTGGCAAAAGACTTGGCTCTAGAGGGGGTCCCAGGTGCCTTGGAAGATGTCCCTAGCTCTTTCATCTTGCAGCAGATGAGGGTGTCCCTGAACTGGCCTTATTCCATAGCCCTACTGATAAAAATCTTGCATATCACCTTAGAACCTTCATCTAGCAATGTATGGAGATAGAGACACTGACACACATTGGAGCACTGGACTTAGTTCCCAATGTTCAGATGAAGATCATAAGGAGAGAGAACATGAGTAAGTGAGTTAGGACCTCAAGAATTGCTTCCACACACAGAGACTATGGGACATATATAATAGAGGCTCAGCAAGTCCAGCTGCACTGATACTGAATGAGTATGTGATCAAACAAGATTCTCTGAATGTGCCTGACACTGAAAACTGACTGAGAAGCCAATGATAATGGTACTGGGTTTTGATTCTACTGCGTGTACTGATTTTTGCACGCCTAGTCTGTTTGGATTCAGACCTTCCTAGACATGGATGGAGTGGGGAAGGCCTCGGACTTCCCACTGGGTAGGGCACTCTGTTATCTCTGAGAACTCCAGAGGGACAGAGAGGGGGATGGCAGAGTGTGAGTGAAATTTGAAAAAGGGAAGTGGAAATTTTCAATAAATAAATTAAATAAAATAATACCATACCAAGAGATACATTTTTATCAGTGGAATTTTCTGCCTACCATTAATAAGATCAAGAGAAATAGGAAAAGATGCTAAAAAAATATGTGATAGAGATCTTAGAGAAGAGATGATACATATGTGATAAAGACAGATGATAATGAAGAGGTCATAGATAAAGAGATGACATAGAGATTAAAGAGCAAGAGATGATAGAGCAAAAGATGATAGAAGAAGATATGATAGAGAAAGAGATGCTAGAGAAGAGATGCTAGAAAATGTGATGGTAGAGTACGGGATGGTAGTGGAAGAGATGATAGAAGAAAAGATGAGAGAGAATCAAATGATAGAGAAGTGTTAGAGGAAATCATGATAGAGGAAATATGATAGAGGAAGAGATGATAGAAAAAGACATAGTAGAGAAATAGAAGATAGAGAAAGATGACAGAGAAATAATAGAGTAAGAGAAGATAGAGAGATGGTAGAATAGGAGATGATAGACTGGAGAATGAAATGATGGCAGATAGAGGTAATTGAGAAATGAATAATAGATGATTGAGAACAAGATGATAGAGTAAGTGATGACAGAGGTATTAGAGAAACTGATGATAGAAAATAGACAATACAGAAAGAGATGATAAAGAAAATGTTATCATAGTAAGATATGATAGTAAATGCAATGACAGAGGAAGAGATGATAGAGAAAGAGATGAAAGAGGTAGTGATGATAGACAAAGACATGGAGGATAAAGTGATGATAGAGGAAGTGATGATTGAGCCATGATAGAGAAATAGAAACGATGATACATGGGATAGAGAAAGGGATGGAAGAGAGACAAAAAAAATAAATGCTGGAGGATAGACATAGAGACAATAGAGAGATGATAGAAAATGAGATGATAATGAGATGACAGAGTGATGATAGAGATGATAAAGAGATGACAAAGAGATTATAGAGAGATGATAGACAATGAGATGACCTAGAGATAATACAGGAAAAGATGATAGTATAGAAAAATAAATGATGGAGTATAGAGATGATAGAGAGATGGTGAAAGGTATATGGAAAGAAATCGTGAAATACATACAGAAAGAAGAGCAAATTGTAGATACAGATAGCCCTTTCATTACTTGGTCACGGAGACCCAAGTTTTCACACAGAAACTACATTAATTACAACATTGTTTGTCCAGTAGCTCACACATATACCTAGCTAGCTCTTATACCTTAAATTAACCCATAAGTCTTATCTAAGATTAGCCTTGTGGTTTGGTAGCTTACTCAGTGCAGCATTCACATCTTGTTTCCAATACATCTGGATGGCGATTGTAGAATGAATATTTTCCTCTTCCCAGGATTCTCCTAGTCTGTTTACCCTGCCTATACTACCTGCCTGGATTCTGGCCAATGAACATTTTATTGAACCAACACAAATAACAAATATATACAGGATATAAGAGCTTTATTCCACAGTAGTAAACAAAATGTCCCAACACTTCAAGATAACTGAGTTCAAACCTGGCCACTTTTGCAATATGGAGCCTTACCCTGGAATTCTGGTCTACTAAGTTACACTGTATCAAGACACTTTTCCACAAGGTCAGGGCAATCCCTCAAACTATAGGAGGCACACAGGTAAACTAACTTGGGAGTTCCCTCACTATATACATGAGTCAGCAGAAGCCATAGAAACAAATTACTTGATACAGAGTCATTCTAGGTCTAAGCAAATGACTCTAAATATTCTGCTAGAAAATTTTTAGATGACCAATATGTGCAGGACTATCAGCTCTTAGCATGATGAGGGCTCAAGGCTGATGCATAGAGTGTATATATAGGACTGAAATTTCAAAACCCATATATTCATAATTTGGTCTTCTATACTTTGAGACAAAAAGGATGCTTTTCTTTTAATTTCAGAAAGTTTGGCCAAGCTCTCAAACTCTCCAATCTCTGCCAAACTCCAGATAAAGGAACACATTAAATATGAAATTTCAACTGCCTTGTGACTAACATGATATGCCTTTTCATTGGCTAAGGCCATTCACACCTATAGACTGCAACTTCTAACTTCAATATATATACTAAAGCTAAACAAATGAAATAAAACAGAGCTCTTTGTATTAAAGAAAAAAGGGGAACTACTGTGGGATAACATTCTTGTAGACTATAAAGATTAGTCACTGGAAAGGTACAGACTTTCCTGTAACTAGGCAGGTAATACAGTTGAGGCTACTACACTAAGTGAAATATGGGAAGGGGATGGCAGAGTGACTTATCAGCTAGAGGCAGAAAAAAATAATGAGAATGACTTATTGAGAAAAGGTAATAAGCCATGTTTCTAAACATAGATAAGAATTAAGGGTTAATATAAAATGTAACAGTTAGCCAATAATAAGTGTGAGCTAATCGGCCAAATATTTCATAATTAATATAAGCCTCTGTGTGCTCTTTAGAAGTAAGTCACTCTGGGAATAGGCAGGATAAACTCATCTGTCAACTTAGTGCTATGAACTTTCCTCTTAGCACTGCTTTCATACTGTCCCATAGGTTTGAGTATGTTGAGTTTTCATTTTCATTGAATTCAAGAAGGACTTTAATTTCTTTATTTCTTCCTTGATCCAGGAGTTGTTCAGTAGTTGACTGTCCAGTTTCCATGCGTTCGTCGTCTTTCTGGAGGTAGCATTGTTGTTGAATTCTAACTTTAATCCAAAGTAATCTATAAGATACAGGTGGTTGCTAATATTTTTTTAACTGTGGATGTTTGCTTTATTACTGAGTATGTGGTCAATTTTTGGTTCCATGAGCTGCAGAGAAGTAGGTAGATTCTTTCCTATTTGGATGCAGTGTTCTATAGATGTCCATTAAGTCCATTTGCTTCATTACCTACTTTAATCCTCTTATTTCCCTGTTAGGTTTCTGTCTGATTGACCTTTCCATTGGTGAGAGAGGAGTGTTAAAATCTCCTACATTAGTGTGTATGGTTTGATGACTGCCTTGAGATTTAATTATGTTTCTTTTACATGAGTGGGTGCTTTTATATTAGGGGCATAGATATTCAGGATTGAGACTTTGTCCTGATAAATTGTTCCTGTTATGAGTAAAAAATGACCCTCTCCATCTCTTCTGATTGATTTTAGTTTGAAGTCAACTTTGTTAGGAATTAGTATAGTCACACCTCATTGTTTCCTAGGTAAATTTTCTTGATAAATATTTTCCCAGCCCTTTACCCTGAGTAGATGTCTGTCTTTGTGGTTGAGGTGTGTTTCTTGTAAGCAGAGGAATGTTGGACCCTGTTTTCATATCCAATGTCTTAGCCTGTGTCACTTTATAGGTGAGTTGAGGCCATTAATATTAAGTGATATTAATGACCAGTGGTTGTTAACTCTGGCCAGTTTTTCTTTCTCTCTTTTTTACCCTTCTTTGAGTTGTGCTGGTGAAGGGTCATTAGATATCTGAGTTATCGTGGGCATTGTTGGACTCCTTGGGTTGTGATTTTCCTTCAATTACTTTCTGTAAGGCTGGATTTTTGGCTATGTATTGTTTAAATTTGTTTTTATCCTGGAAAATTTTGTTTTCTCCCTTTATATTCTATGAAAGCTTGGATGGGTATAGTAGTCTGGGCTTGCATCCATGGTCTCTTAGTTTCTTCAGTACATCTATCAAGGACCTTCTGGCTTTCATTGATTCCATAGAGAAGTCAGGTGTAATTCTGATAGGTTTACATTTATAAGTAACTTGGCCTTTTTCCTTTGCAGCTCTTAATTTTCTTTCTTTGTTCTGTGTGCTTTGTGTTTTGATTATTATATGGCGAGGGGATTTTTTTTTTTTGATCCAGCCTATTCGGTGTTCTCTATGTTACTTGAACCTTTGTAGGTATATCTTTCTTTACGTTGGGAAAGTTTTCTTCTATAATTTTATTAAATATATTTTCTGGACCGTTGAGCTGCGCTTCTTCCCCTTCTTCTACTCCTATTATTCTTAGGTTTGGTCTTTTTATTTTGTCCTATATTTCCTGAATGTTTTGTGATGAGAGTTTGTTGGCCTTGCTGTTTTCTTTGATCAGCGTGTTTATTTTCTCTATGGTATCTTCAGAATCTGAGATTCTTTCTTCTATCTCTTGTATTCTGTTGGTTATGCTTGTTTCTGTAGTCTCTATTCATTTACCTAGATTTTCCATGTCCAGCCAGCCTTCTGTTTGTGTTTTCTTCTTTGCCTCAATTTCAGTTTTCAAAACTTGAACTGTTCCCATTATCTGTTTGATTGTGTTTCCTTGGTTTCTTAGGGTATCATTCACTGATTTACTCAATTCTTCAAACTTTCTGTTATACTTCTCATCCATTTCTATAAGGGCATTTTTTACATGCTGTTTAAGGGTGTCAAACACTTTCATAAAGTCAATTTTTTCTACTTCTTCATGATTAAGGTGTTCATGTTCTCCTGTTGTGTTTTCGCTGGGTCCAGGTGGTTTAATATTATTTTTCAGAATGTTGGATGAATTCTTGCATTGGTGATTGGCCATCTCTTCCTCTGAATGCTCTCCTATGGATCTTCTTTTACAGGATCAGGTCTCCTTGCCTACTGTTGTACCTTCCCAATGATAGTACTCCCCAGTGATCGTTCTCCTGGTGCTCCAATGATGTCTCTCCTGGTGACAATATCAGATCTCCTTGCCCAACGATGGCTCTCCTGGTACCAAGCTCAGTTTTCCATGCTGGTTGGGTATTCATAAACAAAGCGCCTACCTTGCTTGGTGCAGGCAGGCCAGTGAAACAAAGGAACTCCTGCCTGCCTGTTTACCCTGAGGATTCGACCCAGCACCCAGACAGGCTGAGCTAGGTGGTGTCATGTGCCCAAAGAAGGAAGGGGGCAGAAGGAAGAAGGGTTCTGGAGCAAGCAGGGTGGGATAGGAACAGAGAGGCAGTCTGCAGAGAGTAGAGTCTCTGCAGGGAGCCCAGGAGGGGTGGTGGGTGAGGAACTTCTGAGTTCCCTGTCTGGGGCTGCTGCTGTGGGTCACAAACTCACCCCAATGATGGCTCTCCTGGTACCGAGCTCAGATCTCCATGCTAGTTGGGTATTTTGTAAACAATGCGCCTACCTTGCTTGGTGCAGGCAGGCCAGTGAAACAAAGGAACTCCTACTCGCCTGTTTGTCCTGAGGATTCTCCCCCAGTGCCCAGACAGGCTGAGCTAGGTGGTGTTATATGCCCAAAGAAGGAAGAGGGCAGAAGGAAGAAGGGTTCTTGATGCAAGCTGGGTGGGATAGGAACAGAGAGGTAGTCTGTGGGGAGTAGAGTGTCTGCAGGGAGCCCAGGAGGGATGGGCTGATATATGGCTTTACATCTGCATCTTCAATTTGATTCCATTGGTCCACGTGTCTGTTTTTATGACAACACTTCTTCCACCTCTTAACCAAACCCTACCAGCAAGCCCCACCACAAACAGTTAGTTTGGTTTTGGTTTTGTTTGGAGACAGGGTCTCATTAGGTAGGCCTAGCTGACCTGAAACATTCTAGGTAGATTAGGTTGGCCCTGAACTCACAAAGACCAACCTGCCTCTGCCCTCCAAATTCTGGGTTTAAGGATGTACCACCACACCTGTTTGTTTTAATTAAAATAAAATCACATTATTTCCCTTTCCTTCCTCCCTCCATCTATGCACTACCCCAACTAACACCTTTTAAATTCCTGGCCTCCTCCTCTCTAATTGTGTGCTAATGTGTGTGTGTGTGTGTGTGTGTGTATGTGTGTGTATACACAGATAAATATAGAGATGCAATACTATCAGTGTTGATGTACATGATTTCAAGACTGCCACTTGGTTGCCAGGCCATGGTGGCACACATCTTTAATCCCAGCACTCAGCAGGTAGAGACAGACATATCTCTGTGAGTTCAAGGCCAGCCTGGTCTACAAGAGCTAGTTCCAGGACAGGCTCCCAAGCTACAGAGAAACCCTGTCTTGAAAAACTAAAAGAGAGAGAGAGAGAGAGAGAGAGAGAGAGAGAGAGAGAGAGAGAGAGAAGGAGGGGGGAGAAAAATAAGAAAAGACTGGCCATTTGGTATTGGAGAACTGACTTGGAGGCTCCCATGGGAAAGACTCCTTCTCCCTCTCTCTCTTTCTCAGCATTCCTTAGTTGCTTGTAGTTCTTCTCCAGGGCTGGGGCACCACCTGTTTCCCGCTTCTGCATTAGCTTGCCTATTGTTGTTTTCCTCAATCAGGTCTTGTTTAAGCAGCCATACAGTTGCATTATCACAGGTTTGGTTTCCCTGTGGCTTCTAGGAGACACAAACTCATAGCAGAATTCCTCATCTCTGACTTTTGAAATCTTTCTGAGGCTGTCTTCTGAAATGTTCCCTGAGTCTTGGGTACAGGAGTTGTGTTGTAGATGAATCCACCGGGGTTGGGCACCCATGATCAGTTGTTCTCTATATTTAGGCTACTTGTGTTCTGTAATGGTTACTGTCTGTTGGAAAGAGAAGTTCTTTGGTGAGGTTGGGAGTGACTTATAAAGTATTTAGAAGGCATTTGGAATTATACTGGTTTAATAAAGTAGCAGTAGTACACACTCCTCTATGACCCATAACCTCACTAGCCCAATAGGTGACTAAGTTTCAGTACCAGGCATGCTTTCCCCAACACCCCACCCCAAAGTGGTCTTTAAATCCCAGTAGACAACTTCTGGTTACCACCAAAACATAGAGTGTCATGAATGCACCTTAACAGAGATCTTCTATGCTGGTGCTTGCTGTACTTCGTAGGACTATTGGTTGCTTCATTCTCTCATATTTTGAAAAATACCTTCCAGTTCCATGAAAGTTATTCCTCAGGGAGGAGAATTTCAGGGGAGATACAGCTCTGAGTCTAATGTCAAAAGTGCATAGTATATACAGCAATAGAAACTGAGCCCCACCTTCTGATAGCCAAGGCAATGACCATAGCCTGTACTCTTTCAGCAGTCTCTTGGACTACCTGAACTAACACTCAAAAGGGGGCTTTTCGTATTCGTTACTGGGGTTCCTTATTAGGTAGTTTATAGCTCTTGAGGGGAAGATGGTCAGTCAAAGTGGCTTAATCTCATTTAAACTATTTCTTTGTTTGTATACACACATTTGTATTATGTGTAATTTTGGGTAAATGAAAAATATGATGCCACGTGGCCTTGTGAAGCATCCTTAGGAACCAGGTTTGGTGGCACATTCATTAGTTCCAGCCCTCAGGAGGCAGAGGTAGGCAGATCTCAATACCAGTATGGAAGTGAGACAGGAGGATCATTGTGAGCTGGAAGCTAATACGGGTGTGTGCTGAGTGCCAACTTGGGTGGGAGAGTATACCCTACTGAAGAGACAAAGGAAAAGAAAGATGAGAGGGAGAGAGAAAGGGAGGAAAGGAAACGAAGGGTAGAGGGAAAGAAAAGGGAGGGAAGAAGGAAAGGAAGGAAGGAAAGAAAGAAAGAAAAAGAAGGAAAAAAGAAAGCTACCTATATATCTTGGAGAGAAATTGTGCCACAGAGTGATTGCATTTGTGTGTTATTCTAAAGTTCCACTGCTCTAACAGTTCATATATCAGAAGCACCTAGAAAAACGCATTTATTCTTTTTAAATACAGACTAAAGGTCCCAGCTAATTGCCTTGTTCCCCTGCCCTCTATCCACTCGAACACACAGCCACTGGTGAGTCTCTCTTTTCTGTGTCTTTCTCTGCCTCTGCCTCTGTGTTTGTGTGTTTTTCTTGCACATAAACAACTTTCAGGCAGGTCAGCTGCTCTGTCATATGTTAAACCCCCAGGGAATCACCAAGCACTGAAGATGGCCATAAACAGCAATAATAATGCAAATACAATATAAAAATTTCAATTGGTTTAATAGACACAGAAAATTAAAACAAATAAACTGACATAATACCTTGAGTGACCCACCCTAAAAATTACACACCCACAGAAATATACTAAGGGAACACATTCTATCTGCAATCATAGATGAGAATTGGCTCTCATTCCCTGACAGGTATATTAAGTGTTAGGTGTGCATAGGAGGGCACCTGATTTTTGGAATTGATCTTGTATCCTAAAACGCTACTAAAGGTGTTTATAAGCTGAAGGAATTCTTTGGTGGAGTTTTTGGGGTCGCTTATGTACCCTATCATATTGTCTGCAAATAATGGAAGTTTAACTTCTTCCTTTCCAATTTGAATCCCTTTGATCCCTTTATGTTGTCTTATTGCTATTGCTAGATTTTCAAGCACTATATTAAAGAGGTATGGAGAGCGTGGACAACCTTGTCGTGTTCCTGATTTTAGTGGAATAGCTTTGAGTTTCTCTCCATTTAATTTGAGGTTAGCTGTCGGCTTTTATAACTAGCTTTTATTATAATTAGGTATAACCCCTGTATCCCTAATCTCTCTAAGACCTTTATCATAAAGGGATGTTGAATTTTGTAAAATGCTTTTTCAGCTTCTAATGAAATGATCATATGGGTTTTTTCTTTCAGTTTATTTATATGATGGATTACATTGATAGATGTTCATATGTTAAACCAGCCCTGCATCTCTGGGATGAAGCCTACTTGATCATAATGGATAATTTTTCTAATGTGTTCTTGGATTAGGTTTGCCAGTATTTTATTGAGTATTTTGGCGTCGATGTTCATGAGTGAGATTGGCCTGTAATTCTCTTTCTTGGTTATGTCTTTGTGTGGTTTTGGTATCAGAGTAACTGCAGCTTCATAAAAGGAATTTGGCAATGAGTTCTCTGTTTTTATATTGTGAAATACATTAAGGGGTATAGGTATTAGGTCTTATTGGAAGTTCTGGTAGAATTCTGCATTGAAGCCGTCTGGACCTGGACTTTTTTTTGGTGGAGAGGCTTTTTATAACAACTTCTAATTCTTTGCGACTAACAGGTCTATTTAGATTGTTCACCTGGTCATGGTTTAACTTTGGTATATGGTACTTATCTAAAAATGTGTCCATTTCTTTTACATTTTCCAATTTTGTGGCATACAGGTTTTTGTAGTAAAATCTAATAATTCTCTGAATTTCGTCTGTGTCTGTGGTTATGTCTCCCTTTTCATTTCTGATTTTGTTAATTTGCATATTCTCTCTCCGCCGTTTAATTAGTTTGGATAGGGGTTTATCAATTTTATTGATTTTCTCCAAGAACCAGCTTTTTGTTTCATTGATTCTTTGGATTGTTTTCTGTGTTTCTATTTTGTTGATTTCAGCCCTCAATTTGATTATTTCCAGTCTTCTACTTCTCCTAGGTGAGTCTGCTTCTTTTTTTTCTAAAGCTTTCAGGTGGGATATTAAGTCTCCAATGTGTGCTTTCTCCATGTTCTTTATGTGGGCACTTAATGCTATGAACTTTCCACTTAGCACTGCTTTCATAGTGTCCCATAGGTTTGAGTATGTTGAGTCTTTGTTTTCATTGAATTCAAGAAAGACTTTAATTTCTTTCTTTATTTCTTCGTTGATCCAGGAGTGGTTCAGTCGTTGACTGTCTAGTTTCCATGAGTTCATAGGCTTTCTGGGGAGAGCATTGTTGTTGAAATCTAACTTTATTCCATGTTGTTCTGATAAGACAGAGGTGGTTACCGATATTTTTTTTTAACTGTGTAAGTTTGCTTTCTTACTGAGTATGTGGACTATTTTTGAGAAGGTTCCATGTGCTGGAGAGAAGAATGTATATTCTTTCCTATTTGAGTGGAATGTTCTATAGATGTCTGTTAAGTGCATTTGATTCATTACCTCCCTTAATCCTCTTATTTCTCTATTAGGTTTCTGTCTGATTGACCTGTCCATTGTTGAGAGAGGAGTGTTGAAAGCTCCTACTATTAGAGTGTGTGGTTTGATGACTGCCTTGAGTTTTAGTAACGTTTCTTTTACATAAGTGGGTGCTTTTATATTAGGGGCATATATATTCAGGATTGAGACCTCATCCTGAAGAATTGTTCCTGTTATGAGTAAAAAATGTCCCTCTCCATCTCTTTTGATTGATTTTAGTTTGAAGTCAACATTCTTAGAAATTAGTATGGCCACACCTGCTTGTTTCTTAGGTCCGTTTGCTTAATAAAACTTTTCCCATCCCGTTCCTCTGACTAGATGTCTGTCTTTGTGGTTGAGGTGAGTTTCTTGTAAGCAGCAGAATGTTGGATCCTGTTTTTGTATTCAATCTCTTAGCCTATGCCTCTTTATAGGTGAGTTGAGTCCATTGATATTAAGTGATATTAATGACCAGTGGTTGTTAACTCCGGTCATTTTTCCTTTCTTTCTTTCTTTCTTTCTTTCTTTCTTTCTTTCTTTCTTTCTTTCTTTCCTTCCTTCTTTCTTTTGGTAGTTGAGTTTGTGTGTTTCCCTTCTTCAAGTTGTACTGGTGAAGGGTCATTAGATATCTGAGTTATTGTGGGCATTGTTGGACTCCTTGGATTGTGATTTTCCTTCTATTATTTTCTGTAATGCTGGATTTGTAGCCACGTATTGTTTAAATTTGTTTTTATTGTTGGAAATTTATTTTTCTCCATTTATAGTGAACGAAAGCTTGGCTGGGTATAGTAGTCTGGGCTTGAATCCATGGTCTCTTAGTTTCTGCAGTACATCTATCCAGGACCTTCTGGCTTTTATGGTTTCCATATAGAAGTCAGGTGTTAGTCTGATAGGTTTACCTTTATAGGTAACTTGACCTTTTTCCTTTGCAGCTCTTAATATTCTTTCTTTATTCTGTATATTTGTGTTTTGATTATTATATGACGAGGAGATGTTTTTTTTTTGATCCAGTTGATTTGGTGTTCTGTATGCTTCTTGGACCTTCAAAGGAATATCTTTCTTAAGGTTGGGAAAGTTTTCTTCTATAATTTTATTAAGTATATTTTCTGGACCATTGAGCAGTACTTCTTCTCTTTCTTCTATCCCTATAATTCTTAGGTTTGGTCTTTTTATTGTGTCCCAGATTTCCTGAATGTTTTGTGATGAGAATTTGTTGGTTATGCTTTTTTCTTTGAATATAGTATTTATTTTCTCTGTGGTATCCTCAGTGTCTGAGATTCTTTCTTCTATCTCTTGTAATCTGTTGGTAGTACTTGTCTCTGTAGGTCCTGTTCATTTATTCAAATTTTCCATCTCCATCCTTCCCTCGGTTTGTGTTTTCTTTATTACTTCTAGTTTATACTTCAAGTCTTGAACTGCTTCCCTTACCTGTTTGATTTCTTTCTCTTGTTTCTCTTGGTTTTCTTGGGTATCTTTGAGGGATTTATTCATTTCCTCTACCTTTTTGTTTGTAATCTCTAATTGATTATGGCAGTTTTTCCCCTCCTGTTTAAGGACCTCTATTATTTTCATATAATTCACTTTTGAGTCGAATTCTTCTAATTCTTCTGGATTAGGGTGTACACTTCTTATTTTGGGATTCCTGGATTCTGATGATGTCACGTTGCCTTTCAAGTTGTTGGGGGAATTCTTGCATTGGCGCCTGCCCATCTCTTCCTTCAAATGGAGCCAGGAGAGGCCTGGTGTCTTGGACCACTCTTTGCTGTGACTAACTCTCTGGGTGTATCTTCTCAGTGTAGGGGCAGGAACTGTTCCCTTCCAGATGAACTCCTCAACACCAAAACAGGGACACCTTGTATTCCAATGACCCGCGGAAAAAAAGGGCGAATGCATGGTTAGGGCAGGGTCAAGTAGAACACAGGCAACACTGCAGTACAAGCTGGAGGTGCCTGCGCTCCCTTTAGGGGGTTGTTGAGGCCTGCCCACTAGGCAGGCACTCACTGCTCTGGTTGGGTAGCCTTAGTGAAGGGGGGTTTGTGCTCTCTACCGGGACAGTGTACTCCAGGATAGCACATACTCACCTGACCAGATGGAATTTCTCAGCACCTACACAGGGACTCCTGGTAGCCCCAATGAGCCAGGGACCAAGGGAAGTAGGAGGCAGGAGGAGCGGGTCCAGGAGAGCACAGCAGACCCAGCAGCCCCAGGAGCATGGGCCCGCGTTCCCTGTCGGGGACCTTGAGGCCTGCTCTCTTGTCAGGCACTCACTGCTCTGGGTTGGTAGCCTTAGTGAAAGGGCAGGAAGCTGTTCCACAGCAAAGGACCTTGCAGACAAGGCAGGCTTGGGGGTGGGGGTGGGGGCGTGTGTGAAGGAAAGAAAGCCCTACAGCAGGACCTGGGGGAGGGGTGTTTGTGCTCTCTACTGGGACAGTCTGCCCCAGGATAGCACACACTCACCCGTTCAGATGGAACTTCTCAGCACCTACACAGTGACTCCTGGTAGCCCCAATGAGCCAGGGACCAAGGCAAGTAGGAGGCAGGCAGAGCGTGTCCAGGAGAACACAACAGACACTGCAGCCCCAGCAGCAGGGGCCCGTCTTCACTGGCGGGGACCTTGAGGCCTGCCCTCTAGTCAGGCACTCACTGCTCTCTAGTTCTATCTTCTTATTGGCTAATTCTCACATCTTGATTAACCCATTTCTAATAATCTGTTTAGCACCACGAGGTTGTGGCTTACCGGGAAAGAATCAGCGTGTCTGTCCTGATGTCTGGTTCCATGGCATCTGGCCCAGAGGGAAGAGGCATGGCGATTGCCTCCCTTCCCTCTTCCTCTCAGCATTCTGTTCTGTCTACACCATCCACCTAAGTGCTGGCCTATCAAATGGCCAAGGCAATTTCTTTATTAACCAATGAAATCAACACAAAACAGAAGACCCTCCAACATCACACACAGAGTCTTGCCCTCTAAGTCGTGCTGGACTGAAACACAGTGTGTATGTAGTCTAGGCTGACTTTATAGTCCTGAAGATGCTGCTGCTTCAGGTCCTCCATAGCTGCACTGAATCACTGTTAGTTTGTGGGTTAATCAAGGACTCATATAGCCCAGGCTGGCCACTCTGTAGCCAGCGATGACCTTGAGCAGGATCCTCATCTTCTCACCTCTAACCGCCCACTGCAGGAATTCCTGCTCTCGAGCCACTCTGCCATGTTAAGTAGGAAAACCTCCAGGTCAGGGTAGGCATGGGTGAGTTCCAGGCTGAATGGAAACCTGTCTCCAAAAGAATATGCAAATTCTAAATGTTCTGAAGTATCAAATCTGGAGACCAGGGCTGGCGAGATGGGTGGACGGGACTGTGTGGCAACAGGACATGCCAGCATCCTTGTGTCTTCTTCGCCTGCTGGGGAAGGGAGCAGGTATGGGAACTTGCTAGCCCATATCAGTGAGACACCCTGTCTCCAAGATTAAAGTAGGGAAGCACCCATTTGCCTCAAGATGGGGAGCTAGATGCAGGCAGATCTCTGTGAGTTCAAGGATAGCCTGGTCTAGAGAGCCAGTTCCAGGACAGCCAAGTAAACACAGAGAAACCCTGTTTCAAAAAACAAGCAAAAAGATTTAAGGAATAAAAGCATTTGATGAATATTCCTGGTCTACGTTTGTGCTCAAAGGGTGAGGACACACAGACAGCCACAAACAAACAACCACACACAGACTTATGGCCATGCATGTATCATGCACAAACACATATACACATTTTGTAGAGTTCTTCAACCCTGTCCTTGTCTGTTCCCGTTCACTGCTGACTGTACCTTGTACTCATGGACTTCTTTTTTCTTTGTGAAACCACATGACTCCTAAACCTTACAGTGACATAACTATTAGTTCCTTATAATAAAGCAATTTTTTGAGGGTGTTCACAACAACATTCCAGGAGGGCATGGTCTATCATACCATATTGGGATCGCTTAAGATCCGCAGGGTGTCATCGTCCCACCTAGCTCAGTCAGTAGAGCATGAGACTCTTAATCTCAGGGTCGTGGGTTCGAGCCCCACGTTGGGCGCCATTCTGTAGTAGGAGCTGCAGGCTGTGCTCCTGCTGCCACAGTTCCTGGTCGCCTGGCTAGCTTATGTCCCAAAATAACAACACACAAACTGTATTCTTTTAAACACTGCTTAGCCTATTATATCTAGCCTCTCCTCTGCTAACTCGCACCTGGACTAGACCATTTCTAATAATGTGTATAGCACCCCAAGGTGCGCTTACCGGGGAGATTTTAGCCTACTTCCATCCTGGGTCGGAGCTTCATCGCATCTGCCCCAGAGAGCAGAGCTAAGTTGTATAAGCTCACTTCCTCTTCCTCCCAGCATTCTGTTCTGTTTACTCCAGCCACCTATATACTAACCTATGAGGGCCAAGCAGTTTCTTTATTTTTTAACCAATGAACTTCCTCCATCAATTATGTATATAGAATTCTACCTGCATGTAATTTTGCATGCTAGAAGGTGGCATGAGATCTCACTAGAGATGGTTGTGAACCACCATGTGGATGCTGGGATTGAACCCATGTCCTCTAGAAGAGCAGTCAGTGCTCTTAACTTCTGAGCAATTTCTCCACCCCTGCATGGCCACGTGGAAAATGCTGTCCTTGAACTTACAGAAATCTGCCTGCCTTTGCTTCTCCAGATGGGATTAAGGCACTTACCAATTATGCCCAGCTGAGAGCTTCTTTAGAGGCTGCGAAATAAAAATACAGCTATACTTCAACCCTTGGCTGAAGAAAGTCAATTATCATAGAGGGCCATCCTCTTAAGTGCAGATTGAGAAGGTCACACTTAGAACAGTGAGGAAAGAAAAGAACACCTTCCTGGCTAGCCATATCAGCCTGTCAATCTTGTGATCAATGGGGTTATGATGTCACCACCGTATTACCTTCACATCTCAAGTGCTTACATTCTTATTCCAAATAAGTTGTGAACTGTAGCTCTGTTTTTCATTTTTCAAATCACATATCTGTATTTCTAATGTAATTTATCACATTATTAAACTAATAGTCATTTCCGTATTTTGCTTGGTGGGTCAGAGCAATTGGCATTCACTCTAATTGTACTTAAAATTTTGTTTTTAAAATTTTTACCTTGAATAATAAAATACATTGCCATTTAAAAAATAGCTTTATACCCAAGTGTTCATGCATGTATCCCAGCACTTGGTTGGTGACAGCAGGAAGACAGGGAGTTAAGAGAGTCATCTTTGGCTACATAGCAAGATCCAGACCAGCCTGGAGTATATGAAACCCTATCTTTAAGGAGTAGCTTTACTGAGATATAATTCATATGATAGCATATGATCTACATATTGTTTAAAATGTGTAACTGCCTAGGTGGTGGTGATGCACACCTATAATCCCAGCACTCATGAGGCAGAGGCGGGCAGTTAGTCCCCTGTGGGTTCTTTCATAGCCAGGTCTGTTTCACATACAAACCGTGTCTTGAAAAACCAGAAACAAACAAACAAACAAACAAACAAATAAATGTGTAACTGAGTGGCTTGCATTATATTGGTAGAGTTGTGCAGCAATCACCACAGTCTAATTTAGGACTATTTTACCTTCCACAAACAAACACATATTCTTTGAGAAACACTGTTCATTATTTGCCTCTCTTCCATGCCATTCTTCCTTTCCTGTTTTGTTTAGTTTTTTCAAGGCTGTTCTTGAATAACTTTGAGCTCTAGATCTTTTTGCCCCACCTCCTAAATGCTGGAATTACAGTTGTGCACCACCACATTCGGTATCCCACTTGCTGCTTTGGACATCTGGCCATGTTGTGTAAATAGATTTATACAGGAATTATTTTTTTGCTACTTACAGAAAGGTTTTCAAGGTTTATCCATATGGCTATGTATCTGAATTTATTTCTTTTTATTGCTGAATAAACTCCATTGTATGAATGTACATGTATCACATTTTTTTTTCATGAAGGTGATGCATATTTTGATAATTTCCATTTTGGGATTGTTGAGAACAATGACCTATGTCCTGTTTTTTTTTTTGTGTGTGTGTGTGTGTTGACTCATGTTTTCCTTTCTGGTGATTAGAGCAAGCAGTTGTGATCATTGTGCAGCTTCCCTAAGGCAGTCTCAGAATGTTCCAAATTTCCAGTGGTGTAAGGGTGATTTGGTTGTCTGCTTGACTGACATCCCCTTTGCTGAAGGCACTTAGAGCAAGGGAGTGTATAGCAGCTGCCAATTAGAAAATCAGATTGCTCCATTCTCCAAGATTTTTACTTATTAAAAAATAGACATCAGAAGAATGTTTCATTTTTATCTTTATTTTTTTAATTAAGATTTTTTAAAACATACAGTCTCCTCCTTTTACATAACTATCCCCGTTCCAACCCCTTCCTCTCCTCCTGCTTCCCTCACCTTCCCCATCCCACTCCCCCATCCAGTCTTCATAAAGGGTAAGGCATCCTGTGGGGAGTCAACAAAGTCTGACACTTCACCTTGAGGCAGGAACAAGGCCCTCCCCTGAGCAACGTTATCGCTCCAAAAAGAATGTGCTCCTAGATGCCAGTTCAAGTACTAGGGATAAAACCTGGTCCTATAGCCTGTGGCCCCACAGACTGCCCAAGCCTTACACTGTCCCCCATATTCAGTGGGCCTAATTTGGTCTTCTGCAGGTTTTCCCGCTGTCAGTCCAGAGTCAGTGAGCTCTCACTAGCTCAGGTCAGCTGTTTCTGTGGGGTACCGGGCGCGACATTAACCCCAACCAGCCAGCTCACTCATGCTACACCCTGGTTTAATTCCCAGCACCCACCAGGCAGCTCGCAGCTGTCTGTAACTCCAGCTCAAGAGAATCTGACATCGTAGGATTTGAATCATTTTTAGATGACTATAAATTTGCATGTAGTTGAACAAAATAATACAGGGATTCCTCTGTACTCTTTACTCAGTTTTCCCCATTGATAACATCTTATAAATACTACGATGTCAGGTCCACAGTATTGATATTGTACCTTGATAATTAAATTGACATACTTCATCATCACAAGGAATGCTCAGGGTACCTTTCTTATAGCTTGGCCCATTTCCCTCTGCCTGTATTTTCTCTTCCAACCTGACAACCAGTCATGTGTTTTGTATCAGGTTTTCAAAGAACCATATCTTATATACCCTACCTAACATTCTAGGATTTACTTTTTCCACTTAGCGCTGAGGTTTATCCTTTTGTTATAATGTAGCAACAGTGTACTTTTTTTTAATTGCTGAGTAGTTTGCCACAGTATAACTGTACCACCTTTTATCATTTACTCATGAAGACATCTTGGTTGTCTCTGGGTCTTGGCTATTATAAATAAAGCTCTTATATAAACATATACATATAGACTTGTCTTTGTACATATGCTTTTCTTTTCTTTTTTTTTAAATTTTGTTTTGTTTTGTTCTTTTCGAGACATGGTTTCTCTGTAGCTTTTGGAAACTGTCCTGGAACTACCTCTTGTAGACCAAGCTGGCCTCTAACTCACAGAGATCCACCTGCCTCTGCCTCATGAGTGGTGGGACTAAAGCTGTGTGCCACAACCGCCTGGCTGAACATCTACTTTTGATTCTTTTAGCTTATCCATGAGTAGAATTGCTAGTGTTATAGTAACTAACTTGATTGCCAAAATGTTCTAATTCCTTCATATCATTACTAGCATTTGGTGTTGCCATCTTTACAAGTTTGGTTATTCTCTTATATATGTAACAGTTTTAACTGTAGGTGTTTTGTGTTTTGTTTTTTTCCAACTGGTTCTTAGGTAACTGAGGCTGCTCTTGACATTCTGGTGTTCTCCTGCCTCTATGTGAGCTACTGCATCAGGCTTCATTGTAGTTTTCATTTTAATTATTGTTGTTAATGATGTTTAACATTTTACATGTGCTCATTTGTTTTATATATCACTCAGGGCTTCTTGCACTCAGGTACTTCACCACTGACCTCTACCTACTGCTTTTTTTTCTTTCTTTTTTTTTTTTTTGGCATGAGCTAAATTGTTTTTTCCTGAAAGTTCGAGGTATTTTTTTTAAGAAAATGGTTTAATATAAATAAACACACGCATATGTGTGTATGTGTGTGTGTGTTAAGGAAAGGGGCAGTTGTACACACAGTAGTAAGGGTGGGTATAGACTTCTCAAGATAGAGTTGCCAGCAAGACACTGTTCTATGCAATAATGTATCAGGATTAGCTTTTCAACTAGAAAACACCATTGTTTTTATTCTTTTTTAATTAATATTTCCATCTGCTTCCCTTTTCCCATTTCACTCCCCTCCTCCCAAATATTGCTCCCTCCCCCCAACCCTTCCTTCTATCCCCACTCCTCTTCTCTGCCCCCCCACCATTCCCCCTCCCTTTCGATACTGAAGAGCAGTCCATATTCTCTGCCCTGCGGGAAGACGATGGTCTTCTATCTACGTCCAGGAAGGTGAGCATCTAAAAAGGCTAGGTCCCACTAAGCAGGTTCAGGTATTAGGATCGAAACCTAGTGCCATTGTCCTTGGCTTCTCATCAGCCTTGATTGTCCACCATGCTCAGAGAGTCCAGTTTCAACCCATGCTTATTCAGTCCCAGACCAGCTGGGCTTGGTGGGCTCACAATAAATAAGTTCCACTGTCACAGTGGGTGGGTGCATCCCTCGTGGTCCTGATTTCCTTGCTCATGTTCTCCCTCCTTCTGCTCCTCATTTGGACCTCAAGAGCTCAGACCATTGCTCCAAAATGAGTCTCTGTCTCTAACTCGATCCATTGCCAGATGAAGGTTCTAAGGTGATATGTAAGACATTCATCAGTATAGGATAGGGTCATTTCAGGTTCCCTCTCATCAGTTGCCCAAGGTACCAGCTGGGGACATCTCCCTGGACACCTGCGAACCCCTCTAGAGTCAAGTCTCTTGCCAACCCTAAGATGGCTCCCTTAGTTAGGATATATACTTTGTTGCTCCCGTAACCTCCCTTCCTATATCCCAACCATCCCAATCCCGCAAGCTCCTCCCATCCTCCCCTTCTCATGTTTCTCATCCCATTTCCCCTTTGCCCCATGCCACCTCACCGGCAAGTTCCCAGTTTTTGCCCTGCAATCTTGTCTACTTCCCCTCTCCAGGCAGGTGACTATACGATTTTCTTTGGGTTCACTTTCTTATTTAGCTTCTCTAGGATCACAAATTATATGCTCAATGTCCTTTATTTATGGCTAGAAACCGATTATGAGTGGGTACATCCCATGTTCCTCTTTTTGGGTCTAGGATACCTCACTCAGGATAGTGTTTTCTATTTCCATCCATTTGCACGGAAAATTCGAGAAGTCATTGTTTTTACTGCTTAGTAGTACTCTAATATGTATATATTCCAGTTTGTAAACAAAGGCCTTACCTTGCTTGGTGCAGGCAGGCTCGTGAAACAAAGGAAGTCTCGCCTGCCTACTTGCCCTGAGGATTTGCCACCAGCACCAGACAGACTGAGCTGGATGGTGTTATGTGCCCAAAGAGGAAAGGGGGCAGAAGGAAGAAGGGTTCTGGATGCAAACTGGGTGGGACAAGAAGATTAAGCAGTATGCAGGGTGTAGAGCCCCTACAGGGAGCCCAGGGAGTATAGGGTGGGGGATGAGGAACTTCAGAGTTCCCTGTCCAGGGCTGCTTCTGCCGCCGCCGGTCAGGTCACAAACTCACCCCGCTGCTGTCTCTCCTCGTGCCTAGATCAGATCTCCATGCAGGTTGGGTAGTTTGTAAACAAAGGCCTTACCTTGATTGGTGCAGGCAGGCTGGAGAAACAAAGGAAGTCTCGCCTGCCTACTTGCCCTGAGGATTTGCCCCCAGCACCAGACAGACTGAGCTGGATGGTGTTACGTGCCCAAAGAGGAAAGGGGGCAGAAGGAAGAAGGGTTCTGGGTGCAAGCTGGGTGGGACAAGAAGAGAGAGGCAGTATGCAGGGTGTAGAGCCCCTGCAGGGAGCCCAGGGAGTATAGGGTGGGGGATGAGGAACTTCAGAGTTCCCTGTCCAGGGCTGCTTCCGCCGCCGCTGGTCAGGTCACCAATGAAAATGAAATAAATTGTAAAAAATTTAATCCAAATCCTCTAACAATATAGTCACGAAAAACAACTAAAACATATAGGGTCATGTGATAGTTCCTGAACTTTCTTTTATGTTGCTACTTAACAATGTTCCCATACAATAAAAGGCTTCGTAATTCATGCACAAGCACAGAACCAGAAGAAAAAGTGTTCAGTAATAATAATGAGAAAATCTGGGGAGTATGCATAACATGTTTAAATTATAACATATACATTACTAAAGCCAAGAGGCCAGAAAATTAAACACCAAAATCCAGTTGCTACAAATACATTACTAGTGCTAGACACGTGGCTCAATTAATGGGATGTTCACCTAATAGGCAGCAAGCCGTAGGTACAAACCCGAGCATGGCATAAGACTAAGCACAGTGGTCCTAGACGGTAATCCCGGCACTTAGGAAGTGTGCGTTTGATGAAGTTGAGAAGTTCAAGGGTTTTCTCAACTATCCGGCAAGTATGATCACAGCCTGAGATACAGGAAACTACATCTACCATGTAAAAAATTAAAATGTTTTACACCGAGAATTAACATATTAATCACAGTAAACTAAATTTATGGTACTAACTAAGTTATTTATTGTATAAAACAACAGCAACTGAAAACCACAAGCAACTCAAAACAACACGGATGCTGCTATGATAAGGAATCATGCCTAAACTTTGGTCCTAAATACTCAATTCAGCAGCAAGATTTCCTAACAGACGAGAACAGAACATTTCCCGTCACTAAAAGCCAAACAGTAATAGCCACACATTTAGGAGAGGATTAGTGAGGGTCCCTGGGCTTTTATAAAGGACTATGAAATGAAAATCACTGGCCTTCCACAACACAAGAAAACAGGGAATGAGAGGAGCATGATTATGATACAAAGAGGACAGGGGAGCAATTGTGTGAAAGAACTGGCAAAAAAAAAGGGCGGGGCGGAGAGCTAAAAGGCCACTGGGGATTCAACTCAGTGGTAAAGCATTGTTGCTTTATGTAGTTCAAACTTTAGCACCGGAAAAGAGAAAAAAAAAGGTAAAGGAGAGCGAGGTACAGATGACTAAGGACAGTTATTTCCAGGAGATAGGACACTGAGAAAACATGCTTGAAACTAACAATGGAGCCTGGAGAAGAAAGCTGTGCAAGTAAAGCTAAAAGCAAAGGTCCCAGGCCTTCGGTCACTCTTTCCTGGGACAAGTCTCCCCATGAAATGATTAGTGATGCCTTCTGGAGGGAGGAATGCGGACCCAATGCTGTGCAAGGACTGGTAAAGCAATTTTCCATTCAGACTGAAGGGAGACCCGAAAGCGCCACAGGAAAGGACCAGGAGGAACTGGTTCTAGGACACCAGGAAACTGTGGGGATTCAAAATTGGTCTTGGTGGACAATTTTCAACAGGAAGTATAGCATATGGTAATCCCCAACTAAGGCAGAACCAAAGTAGTGAAGAATCTGTGGGCTGGGCACAGTTCAGTGGAAAAGAGCTTGCCTGGCACACTGGGTTCTATTCCCAGTGCCACAAAAAAAGGAAGAGGAGGAGGAGGAGAAGGAGGAGGAGGAGAAGGAGGAGGAGGAGGAGGTGGACAAAGACAAGGAGGACTAGGAATACTAGGAGGAAGACAAGGACTAGGACCAGGGAGGCAGAGTCTGGGATGGGAACTAGAAACCCGGTTTCCCTCCCCCGTGACCTTGGACAAGACACTTCACTTCCCCAAGACCTCTGCTACTGGACAACAGTAACTGTGTCCCAGCGGTAGGACTGCTCAATGGCTTCCATAGTGGTATTAGCACAGCAATTTGCACAATGCCTTCTGCTCTGTGTAACAAGTGCAAGGTAATTAACCAGGTCCATTCTGATGGGTCCACAGGCAATGCTGGTGGAAGCTCTCAGAGAAGGAGGCAGGGCAGGGAGAAGGAGCAGGTCCAGGAGCTGGCAAGGTCCCGGGGCTACAGTTGGGTGAGGTCGTCCTCACGAACTGAGCTCTCAGGTGAAAGAAGGTGGGAGAACTCTCCCCCAGGAATGACATCACCAGGATGCTCTCATCCCTGCATGCAGAGATGGCGCCCGCACCTGACTGACGAGCTACTGCCTGAAAGTAGCTGTGGCCCAACAGAGCCAAGCCTCACCCTCTCTCCAGACAGGCTCCCAGCAGAGCCTAGCCCAGGATGCCGGACACCTGGGGCTCTCCCCTCTGCCAGCTGCTGCACCCCGCCTGCTCCCGCTGGCCCTGGCCCCGCCCCTGTACCTGAGCATGGGCCAGATACAGGCCATGTCTGTGCTCTAGATGTCCCTCAGGATCTGCTCATGCACCGCGGTGGTCTCCAGGCTCTCCTCCGCCATCTTTGCCTGTTCCATCACATGGCAAGGCCGCATGGCCCTAGCTCACCAGGGACCCCCAGCTCCCTGAGCCTAGGTTCCATGGCTGCAGGCCCACCCTCCTGCAGAGCGACCCCGCCCTCGGAGGACACGCCCCCAGTCATCACTCTGAGTGCGAGAATCCTGCACTGCTGCATGGGATTGGTAGTTCGCTCAGTGACGCCAAGCTGGGTTCTATCCTTTCAATCATTGGATCTGTGCCAATTGCTGCGACTTTGATATAGACATAGCACTTTACGACACCTGTATACAGTGACATTAAATCAGATAGTGATATTAACTCTTCACAGTTTTTTTAATGTGTATGGGTATTTTGCCTTACAAGTTTGCTTGGTACCCCAGGAAGCTAGAAAAGGGTGTCAGATCACCTGGAATTGGAGCTACAAATGATTGTGAGGCACCCTGTGGTGCAGGGAATGAAACTCCAATCGTCTGGAAGGGTTCTAAATGCTCTTATCAACTGATGCTTCTCCACAGCCCCTAAATATGAGGCCCAAGTCGCCCTGGAACTCAAGATCCTCCTGCTTCCACCTCTTTTTATTCCTTTGAAATTATAATATAATTACAAGTTTTCTCCCTTCCCTGCCACCCTTCAAAGCCTCCCATATACCCTCCCCAGTCTCCTTCAAAAAATGGTCTCTCTTTTCACCGCTATTATATATATATATATATATATATATATATATATATATATATATATTCCTAAATATAACGTGTTCAGTTTGCAAAATGTAACATGTCTCGACCTCTTTTTTTATCTATTTATTTTACATCCTGACCTTCTCCCCATAGTCCTCTCTCTCATTCCACCCCTCATTCCACCCCTGAATCCCCTCCTCTTCAGTCTCCATCCAGGAAAGAGCAGGTCTCCTAGCATTATCAATAAAACATGACATATCAAGTTGCAGTTCGACTGAGCATCTCCCCTGTATTAAGGGTGGGCAGGGCGACCCAGTATGAGAAGTAGGATCCCAGAAGCCAGTATAAGAGTCGGAGACAGACCCTGTTCCCGCTATTAGGAGTCCCACAACTGTAGAATATGCAGAGTGCCAATGTAGGTCCCATGCAGGCTCCCTGGTTGTCGGTTCAGTCTCTGTGAACCCTTATGAACCCAAATTAGTTGACTGGGTGAGCATTCCCATGGTGTCCTTGATCATGCTGGCTCCTACACATCTTTCTCCTCCTCCTCTGCAGGATTCCCAGACTCCATCTAATGTTTGGCTGTGGGTCTCTGCATCTGCCTCCATAAGTTGATGATAACACCTCTCTGATGACAATTGGGCCAAGCACTAATCTGGTCACTGGAGACAGCCAGTTCAGGCTACTTATCCACTGTTGCTAGGAGTCTACGATGGGATCCTCCACATAGATTCTGGGAGAGTCATCAGCGCCAACACCAAAATGCCACCCCTAGCCAACCCCTTCAGCACTCTCCCTCCTCATACCTCCCCCAACCTGATTGCTCAAGTTCCCATCTTCACCTGCTCTTAGTGCACTCAAGAAATCTCTTCTGTTTCCCCTTCCCAGGGAAATTCATGTGCCCCCATAGCCCCTCCACCCGCCATGAGCTCTCTTGTTAACTAGTCTCTATGGGTCTGTGGGTTCTAGTATAGTTAGCCTTTATTTTACAGCTAATATTCACTATGTGTGAGTACATGCCATGTGTGTCTTTATCAGACTGGGTTACCTCACTCCCGATGATCTTTTTTCTAGTTTCATCTACTTGCTTTCAAATTTCCTTGTATCCTTGTTTTTAACAGCTGAGTAATAATCCCAGTGTCTAAATGAACCACATTTTCCTCATCCATTCCTCAGTAGATGGACATGAAGATTGTTTCCAGGTTTTCAATATTACAGATAAAACTGCCATGAACATAATTAAACAAGTGTCCTTGTGGTATGATTAGCATCCTCTGGGTATATGCCCAAGAGCAGTACAGCTGAGGCTTGTGGTAGGTTGATCCCCAGTTTTCTGAGGAATCACCACACTGACTTCCAAAGTGGCTAGAAAAGTTCTCACTCCCACCAGCAATGGAGGAGTGTTCCCTTGTTCCACGTCCTCTTCAGCTTGCCCCTTGTGTTTTTATTCTCAGCCATTCTGACAGGTATAAGATTGAATCTCAGAGTCAGTTTGATTTGTGTTTCTCTGATGACTAAGAATGTTAAACATCTCAAGTGTTTTTCAGTCATTTGAGATTCTTCTGTTGAGAATTTTCTGCTTATATCTGCACCCCATTTTTTTACTTGGACTATTTGGTTGGTTGATACCTAGTTTCTTGAGTTCTCTATATATTTTGGACATCAGGCCTCTGTCGGATGTTGGTTTGGTGAAGATCTTGTCACATTCTATACACTGCCATTTTGACCTATTGATGGTGTCCTTTGCCTTAGAGAAACTTCAGTTTCATGAGGACCCATTTATTAATTGTGTGTTGTATATTGTGCTGTTGTTATTCTATTCTGGGAGTTGCCGCATGTACCATGCAATAGAAATTATTTTCCACTTTTCTATCAGGTTCAGTATACTTGTTTCATATTGAGGTCTTTGATCACTTGGACTTGAGTTTTGTGCAGGGTGATAAATATAGATCTCTTTGCATTCTTCTACATGCTGACATCCAGTTCAAGATGCTTTATTTTTCCAATGTATAATTTTTGCTTCTTTGTTGGAAATCAGATGTCCATAGGTATATGACCTTTTTTTTATTGAAGAAAAAATTTCTGCCTCCTCCCCGCCTCCCATTTCCCTGCTCCTTCCACCCCTCTCCCTCTCCCCCCACCACTCGTCTCCTCCCTCTCCTGTCCCAGGAGCAGTCAGCGTTTCCTGCCCTGTGGAAAGTCCAAGGTCCTCCCCCCTCCATCCAGATCTAGGAAGTTGAACACCCAAACTCTCTAGGCTCCCACAAACCCAGAACATGAAGTAGGATCAAAACCTCATGCCATTGTCCTTGGTCTGTCGTCAGCTCTCATTATCTGCCATGTTCAGAGAGTTCAGTTTTATCCCATGGTTTTTCAGTCACAGTCCAGCTGGCCTTGGTGAGTTCCCAATAGATCGGCCCAACTGTCTCAGTGGGTGGGTGCACCCCTCGTGGTCCTGACTCGTTGTACATGTTTTCCACCTTCTGCTCCTCATTAGGACCTTGGGAGCACAGTCTGGTGCTCCAGTGTGGGTCTCTGTCTCTATCTCCATCCATCGCTAGATGAATGTTGTATGGTGATATGCAAGATATTCATCAGTATGGCTATAGGATAGGTTTATTTCAGGTTCCCTATCCTCAGGTGCCAAACGAACTAACTGGGGTCATTGCCCTGGTCATCTGGTAGTCACCCCAATTTCAAGTCTCTTGCCAACCCTTATGTGGTTCCCTTATCTAAGATATGAGTTTCCCTGCTCCCCTATCCAAACTTCCGATATCCCCAATCATCCCGTTTCCCCAAGTTACCCTCATCCTCTCCTTCACACTTTTCTCTCCCCATCTCCCCTTAAACCCATACGACACTACCCCCAAGATTCCAAATTTTTGCCCGGCAATCTTGTCTATTTCTACCAAACCTGCACGGAGATCTGATCTAGGCACCAGGAGAGACAGCACCGGGGTGAGTTTGTGACCTGACTGGTGGCAATGGAAGCAGCCCTGGACAGGGAACTCTGAAGTTCCTCATCCCCCACCCTATACTCCCTGGGCTCCCTGCAGGGGCTCTACACCCTGCATACTGCCTCTCTCTTCTTGTCCCACCCAGCTTGCACCCAGAACCCTTCTTCCTTCTGCCCCCTTTCTTCTTTGGGCACATAACACCACCCAGCCCAGTCTGTCTGGCGCTGGGGGCAAATCCTCAGGGCTGAAACAAAAAGTTGGTTCTTGGAGAAAATCAACAAGATTGACAAACCCCTATCCAAACTAATTAAACGACATAGAGAGAACACGCAAATAAATAAGATCATAAATGAAAAGGGGGACATAACCACAGACACAGAGAAAATTCAGAGAATCATTAGATCTTACTACATAAGCCTATATGCCACAAAACTGGAAAATGCAAAGAAATGGACATTTTTTTTAGATAAGTACCACATACCAAAGCTAAACCAAGAACAGGTAAAAGATCTAGTAGACCTGTTAGTCGTGAAGAATTAGAAATTGTTATAAAAAGTAGTCTTTCCTAAAAAAGTCCAGGAGCAGATGACTTCAATGATGAATTCTACTTGAACTTCCAAGAAGAGCAAATACCTATACTCCTTAATGTATTTCACAATATAGAAACAGAAGAGTCATTGCCTAATTCTTTTTATGAATCTACAGTTACTCTGATAACAAAACCACAAAAGACATAACCAAGAAAGAGAATTATAGGCCTATCTCATTCATGAACATTGACGCAAAAATTCTCAATAAAATACTGGCAAACCAAATCCAAGAACACATTAGAAAAATTATCCATTATTATCAAGTAGGCTTCATCCCAGAGATGCAGAGCTGGTTCAACATATGCAAATCTATCAATGTAATCCACCATATAAATAAACTGAAAGAAAAAAACCATATGATCATTTCATTAGATACTGAAAAAGCATTCGACAAAATTCAACACCCCTTTATGATAAAGGTCTTGGAGAGATTAGGAATACAAGGTTCATACCTAAATATAATAAAAGCTATTTAAATCAAGCCAACAGCTAACATGAAATTAAATGGAGAAAAACTCAAAGCCATCCCACTAAGATCAGGAATAGGACAAGGATGTCCACTCTCTCCATATCTCTTCAATATGGTGCTAGAAGTTCTAGCAATAGCAATAAGAAAACATAAGGGGATCAAGGTGATTTGTATTGGAAAGGAAGAAGTTAAGCATTCATTATTTGCTGATGATATGATAGTATACATAAGCGACCCCAAAAATTCTACCAAAGAACTCCTACAGCTGATAAATACCTTTAGTAATGTTGCAGGATACAATATCAACTCAAAAAAATCAGTTGCCTTCCTATACACTAAGGATAAAGAAGCAGAGAAGGAAATCAGTGAAGCATCACCCTTCACGATAGCCACAAATACCATAAAATATCTTGGGGTAACTCTGACCAAGGAAGTGAAAGATCTATTTGACAAGACCTTCAAGTCTTTGAAGAAAAAAATTGAAGAGGACACCAGAAAATGGAAGGATCTCCCTTGCTCTTGGATTGGGAGGATCAACATAGTAAAATTGGCAATTTTACCCAAAGCAATCTTTAGAGTCAATGCAATCCCCATCAAAATTCTTCACAGATCTGGAGAAGGCAATAATCAACTTTATATGGAAACGCAAAAAACCCAGGATAGCCAAAACAATCTTATACAATAAAGGACTGTCTGATGGCATTACCCTCTCTGACTTTAAACTCTATTATAGAGCTACAGTATTGAAAAAAGCTTGGTAGGCATAAAAACAGAGAAGTTGACCAATGAAATCGAATAGAAGACCCTGACTTTAACCCATAAACCTATGAACACCTGATTTTGACAAAGGAGCTAAAAGTATACAATGGAAAAAAGAGAGCATCTTCAACAAATTGTGCTGGCAAAACTGGATGTCAATCTGTAGAAGAATGAAAATAGATCCATGTCTATCAACATGCACCAAACTTAAGTCCAAATGGATTAAAGACCTCACTAACAGTCGGGACACACTGAACCTGATAGAAGAGAAAGTGGGAAGTACTCTACAACACATGGGCATAAGAGACCACTTCCTATATACAACGACAACAGCACAGACATTAAGGGCATCATTGATTAAATGGGACCTCCTGAGCTTGAGAAGCTTCTGTAAAGCAAAGGACACTGTCACTAGACAAAAAGGGAACCCACTGACTGTGAGAAAATCTTCACCAACCCTGCAACTGACAAAGGTCTGATCTCCAAAATATATAAAAAACTCAAGAAACTAGACCGTAAAAGGCTAATCAACCCAATTACCCAATTATAAAATCTGGCACTGAGCTGAGCAGAGAATTCCCAACAGAAGAATTTCAAATGGCCAAAAAACACTTAAGGTCATGCTCAACTTCCTTAGCGATCAGGGAAATGCAAATCAAGACAACTTTAAGATACCATCTTACACCTGTCAGATTGGCTAAAATCAAAAGCACCAATTATATCCTTTGCTGGAGAGGTTGTGGAGAAAGGGGTACACTCATCCATTGGTGGTCGGAATGCAAACTTGTGCAACCACTTTGGAAAGCAGTGTGGTGGTTCCACAGGAAATTCGGGATCAACCTACCTCTGGACCCAGCAATACCACTCTTGGGAATATACCCAAGAGATGCCTTATCATACAACAAAATATATGCTCAACTATGTGCATAGCAGCATTGTTTATATAACCAGAACCTGGAAACAACCTTGATGCCCTTCAATGGAAGAATGGATGAAGAAATATGGAATATATACATATTAGAGTCCTACCCAGCAGTAAAAAACAATGACTTCTTGAATTTTACATGCAAATGGACAAATATAGAAAACAGTATCCTGAGTGAGGTAAGCCAGCCCCAAAAAGAGGAACATGGGATGTACTCACTCATATTTGGTTTCTAACCATAAATAAAGGACATTGCGCCTAGAATTTGTGATTCTCGAGAAGCTAAATAAGAAGGTGAACACAGTGAAAAACATATAGGCATCCTCCTGAACAGTAACCTTCATCACACGATCAAAGGAGACAGATACAATGACCCACAGTGGAGCACCAGACTGAAATCTCAAGGTCCAAATCAGGAGCAGAAGGAGAGAGAGCACGAGCAAGGAACTCAGGACCGTGAGGGGTGCACTGAGATAATGGGGATGTTCTATTGGGAACTCACCTAGGCCAGCTGGCCTGGGTCAGAAAAAGCATGGGATAAAACCAGACTCAGTGAACATAGCAGACAATGAGGACTACTGAGAACTCAAGAACAATGGCAATGGGTTTTTGATCCTACTGCACATACTGGCTTTGTGGGAGCCTAGGCAGTTTGGATACTCCTCCTACTAGATGGGATGGAGATGGATGGTCTTTGGACTTCCCACACGGCAGGGAACCCTGATTGCTATTAGGGCTGATGAGGGATGGGGACTTGATTGGGGGAGGGAAATGGTAGGTGGTGGTGGGGTGGTGGCAGAAATCTTTAACAAACATATAAATAAATAAATAAATAAATAAATAAATAAATAAATAAATAAATAAAAAGATATTTTCTTCATTTTTCTCCATCTCTGACCTTCTTGAATCTCAACCATCCCATTCTTTCATTTCTCCTTGCCTTCCCCTTCTTCCATCTCCATCCTCTTCCTCCCACCATTCTTCCTCCACTGTTCCCAATTTTTTCGGGTGCTCTTTTCTGTTTCTACTTCCCAGGGCTATCCATGCATGCATCACTTAAGATCCTCCATATTACCTTCTTGTTGACAGATGAGTTTATCCTGCCTATTCCCAGAGTGACTTACTTCTAAAGAGCACACAGAGGCTTATATTAATTATGCACTCTTTGGCCGATTAGCACACACTTATTATTGGCTAGGGCTAGCTGTTACATTTTATATTAACCCTTAATTCTTATCTATGTTTAGAAACATGGCTTATTACCTTTTCTCAATAAGTCATTCTCATTATTTTTTTTCTCCCTCTAGCTGATAAGTCACTCTGCCATCCCCTTCCCATATTTCACTTAGTGTAGTAGCCTCAACTGTATTACCTGCCTAGTTACAGGAAAGTCTGTACCTTTCCAGTGACTAATCTTTATAGTCTACAAGAATGTTATCCACAGTAGTTCCCTTTTTTCTTTAAAACAAAGAGCTCTGTTTTATTTCATTTGTTTAGCTTTAGTATATATATTGAAGGTAGAAGTTGCAGTCTATAGGTGTGAATGGCCTTAGCCAATGAGACGGCATATCATGTTAGTCACAAGGAAGTTGAATTTCATATTTAATGTGTTCCTTTATCTGGAGTTTGGCAGAGATTGGAGAGTTTGAGAGCTTGGCCAAACTTTCTGAAATTAAAAGAAAAGCATCCTTTTTGTCTCGAAGTATAGAAGACCAAATTATGAATAGATGGGTTTTGAAATTTCAGTCCTATATATACACTCTATGCATCAGACTTGAGCCCTCGTCTTGCTAACAGCTGATAGTCCTGCACATATTGGTCATCTAAAAATTTTCTAGCAGAATATTTAGAGTCATTTGCTTAGACCTAGAATGACTCTGTATCAAGTAATTTGTTTCTATGGCTTCTGCTGAATCATGTATATAGTGAGGGAACTCCCAAGTTAGTTTACCTCTGTGCCTCTTATAGTTTGAAGGATTGCCCTGACCTTGTGGAAAAGCGTCTTGATACAGTGTAACTTAGTAGACCAGAATTCCAGGGTAAGGCTCCATATTGTAAAAGTGGCCAGGTTTGAACTCAGTTATCTTGAAGTGTTGGAACATTTTGTTTACTACTGTGGAATAATGCTCTTATATCTTGTATATATTTGTTATTTGTGTTGGTTCAATAAAATGTTCATTGGCCATAATCCAGGCAGGTAGTATAGGCAGGGTAAACAGACTAGGAGAATCCTGGGAAGAGGAAAATATTCATTCTGCAATCGCCATCCAGATGTATTGGAAACATATGTGAATGCTACACTGAGTAAGCTACCAAACCACAAGGCTAATCTTAGATAAGACCTATGGGTTAATTTAAGTTATAAGAGCTAGCTAGGCATATGTGTGAGCTACTGGACAAACAAGGTTGTAATTAATGTAGTTTCTGTGTGAAAACTTGGGTCTCCGTAACCAAGCAATGAAAGGGCTATCTGTATCTACAATTTGCTCTTCTTTCTGTATGTATTTCACGATTTTTTTTCCATATACCTTTCACCATCTCTCTATCATCTCTATACTCCATCATTTCTTTTTCTACACTATCATCTTTTCCTGTATTATCTCTAGTTCATCTCATTGTCTATCATCTCTCTATAATCTCTTTGTCATCTCTTTATCATCTCTATCATCACTCTGTCATCTCATTATCATCTCATTTTCTATCATCTCTCTATTGTCTCTATGTCTATCCTACAGCATTTATTTTTCTTGTCTCTCTTCCATCCCTTTCTCTATCCCATGTATCATCTCTTCTATTTCTCTATCATGGCTCAATCATCACTTCCTCTATCATCACTTTTTCCTCCATATCTTTGTCTATCATCACTTCCTCTTTCATCTCTTTCTCATCATCTCTTCCGCTATCATTGCATTTACTATCGTATCTTACTATGACAACATTTTCTTTATCATCTCTTTCTGTATTGTCTATTATCTATCATCAGTTTCTCTAATACCTCTGTCATCACTTACTCTATCATCTTGTTCTTGATCATCTATTATTCATTTCTCAATTACCTCTTTCTGCCATCACTTCATTCTCCAGTCTATCTTCTCCTATTCTACCATCTCTCTATCTTCTCTTACTCTATCATTTCTCTGCCATCTTTTTCTCTGTCTTCTATTTCTCTAATATGTTTTTCTCTATCATCTCTTCCTCTATCATATTTCCTCCATCATGATTTCCTCTAACACTTCTCTATCATCTGATTCTCTCTCATCTTTTCTTCTATCATCTCTTCCACTATCATCCCGTACTCTACCATCGCATTTTTAGCATCTCTTCTCTAGCATCTCTTTCTCTATCATATCTTCTTCTATCATCTTTTGCTCTACCATCTCTTGCTCTTTAATCTCTATGTCATCTCTTTCTCTATGACCTCTTCATTATCATCTGTCTTTATCACTTATGTATCATCTCATTCTCTAATATCTCTATCACATATTTCTTTAGCATCTTTTCCTATTTCTCTTGATCTCATTAATGGTAGGCAGAAAATTCCACTGATAAAAATGTATCTCTTGGTATGGTATTATTTTATTTAATTTATTTATTGAAAATTTCCACTTCCCTTCTTCAAATTTCACTCACACTCTGCCATCCCCCTCTCTGTCCCTCTGGAGTCCTCAGAGATAACAGAGTGCCCTACCCAGTGGGAAGTCCGAGGCCCTCCCCACTCCATCCATGTCTAGGAAGGTCTGAATCCAAACAGACTAGGCACGCAAAATCAGTACATGCAGTAGAATCAAAACCCAGTACCATTATCATTGGCTTCTCAGTCAGTTTTCAGTGTCAGGCACATTCAGAGAATCTTGTTTGATCACATACTCATTCAGTATCAGTCAAGCTGGACTTGATGAGCTTCTATTATATATGTCCCGTAGTCTCTGTTTGTGGAAGCAATTCTTGAGGTCCTAACTCCCTTAGTCATGTTCTCTCTCCTTATGATCTTCATCTGAACATTGGGAACTAAGTCCAGTGCTCCAATATGTGTCAGTATCTCTATCTCCATACATTGCTAGATGAAGGTTCTAAGGTGATATGCAAGATATTTATCAGTAGGGCTATGGAATAAGGCCAGTTCAGGGACACCCTCATCTGCTGCAAGATGAAAGAGCTAGGGACATCTTCCAGGGCACCTGGGACCCCCTCTAGAGCCAAGTCTTTTGCCAACCCTAAAATGGTTCCCTTCCTTGTGATATCTTCTTTTCTGCTCCGATATCCATCCTTCCTCAATCTCATTCATCCATATCCCCAATCCTTCCATTCTCCCTTCTCTCTCCCCACTGCCACCCCCATGATCCCAATTTTCACCTGGCAATCTTGTCTACATCCAGTATCTAGGAGGATAAATATATGTTTTTCTTTGGGTTCTCCTTCTTGTTTTCTTCTGTAGGATGATGAATTATAGGCCCAATATCTGTCAAATAGACAGAAACCTAACAGAGAAATAAGAGAATTAATGGAGGTAATGAATCAAATGGACTTAACAGATATCTATAGAATATTCCACCCAAATAGGAAAGAATATACCTTCTTCTCTGCAGCTCAAAAATCGACCACATACTCAGGAACAAAGCAACATCCACAGTTACAAAAAAATATTAATAACCACCTGTATCCTATCAGATCACCATGGATTAAAACTATAATTCAGCAACAATGCTACCCCCAGAAAGCCTACAAACTCATGGAAACTGAATAGTCAACTACTGAACCATACCTGGATTAAGGAAGAAATAAAGAAAGAAATTAAAGTCTTCCTTGAAGACAATGAAAATAAAGAAACAACATACTCAAACCTATGGGACACTATGAAAGCAGTCCTTAGAGGAAAGTTCATAGCACTAACTGCCCACTTAGAGAAAACAGAGAAAGCACACATTGGAGAATTAACAGCCCACCTGAAAGCTCTAGAGAAAAAAGAAGCAGATTCACCTAGAAGGGGTAGAAGACTGGAAATAATCAAACTGAGGGCGGAAATAAACAAAATAGAAACACAGAAAACAATTGAAAGAATCAATGAATCAAAAAGCTGGTTCCTGGAGAAAATCAACAAGATTGATAAACCCCTATCCAAACTAATCAAACGGCAGATAAAGAATTTGCAAATTAATAAGTTCAGAAATGAAAAGGGGGACATAACCACAGACACAGAGGAAATTCAGAGAATCATTAGATCTTACTACAAAAGCCTGTATGCCACAAAACTGGAAAATGTAAAAGAAATGGACACTTTTTTAGATAAATACCACATACCAAAATTAAACCAGGCCCAGGTGAACAACCTAAATAGACCTGTTAGGTGTGAAGAATTAGAAGCTGTTATCAAAAACCTACCTTCCAAAACAAGTCCAGGACCAGATGGTTTCAATGCGGAATTCTACCAGAACTTCCAAGCAGAGCTAATACCTATACTCCTTAATGTATTTCACAATATAGAAACAGAAGAGTCATTGCCAAATTCCTTTTATCAAGCTACAGTAACTCTGATACCAAAACCACACAAGGACCCAACAAAGAAAGAGAATTACAGGCCAATCTCACTCATGAACATCGACGCAAAAATCCTAAACAAAATACTGGCAAACCGAATCCAAGAACACATTAGAAAAATTATCCATTATGATCAAGTAGGCTTCACACCAGAGATGCAGGGCTGGTTTAACATACGCAAATCTATCAATGTAATCCATCATATAAATAAACTGAAAGAAAAAAACCATATGATCATTTCATTCGATGCTGAAAAAGCATTTCACAAAATTCAACATCCCTTTATGATAAAAGTCTTGGAGAGATTAGGGATACAAGGGTCATACAAAATTTAATTAAAGCTATATACAGCAAGCCAACAGCTTATATCAAATTAAATGGAGAGAAACTTAAAACCATCCCACTAAAATCAGGAACACGCCAAGGCTGTCCACTCTCTCCATACCTCTTCAATATAGTTCTCGAAGTTTTAGCAATAGCAATAAGACAACATAAGGGAATAAAGGGGATTCAAATTGGAAAGGAAGAAGTTAAACTTGCATTATTTGCAGATGATATGATAGTGTACATGAGCAACCCCAAAAACTCCAACAAAAACTCCTACAGCTGATAAACGCCTTTAGTAATGTGGCAGGATACAAGATCAATTCCAAAATTCAGGCACCCTCTTATACACAAAGGAAATGGAAGCAGAGAGGGAAATAAGAGAATCATCACCTTTCACGATAGCCACAAAAAGCATAAAATATCTTGGGGTAACTCTAACCAAGGAAGTGAAAGATTTGTTTGACTAGAAATTTAAGGCATTGAAGAAAGAAATTGAAGAGGATACCAGAAAATGGAAGGATCTCCCTTGCTCTGGATTGGGAGGATCAACATAGTAAAAATGGCAATTCTACCAAAGGCAATTTATATATTCAATGCAATCCCCATTAAAATCCCATCAAAATTCTGCACAGATCTTGAGAGGAAAATAATCAACTTTATATGGAGAAACAAAAAAAACAGGATAGCCAAAACAATCTTATACAATAAAGGATCTTCTGGAGGCATTACCATCCCTGACTTCTAATCCTATTACAGAGCTACAGTAATGAAAACAGAGTGGTACTGGCATAAAAACAGAGAAGTCGACCAATGGAATCTTATAGAAGACCCAGATTTTAACCCACAAACCTATGAACAACTGATTTTTGATAAAGGAGCTAAAAGTATACAATGGAAGAAAGAAAGCATCTTCAACAAATGGTGCTGGCATAATTGGATGTCAACCTGTAGAAGAATAAAAATAGACCCATATCTATCACCATGCACAAAACTCAAGTCCAAATGGATCAAAGACCTCAATATCAATCTGAACAAGCTGAACCTGATAGAAGAGAAAATGGGAAGTACCCTACAACATGTGGGCACAGGAGATCGCTTACTATGTATAAGCCCAGCAGCAGAGACATTAAGGGCAACATTGAATAAATGGGACCTCCTGAAACTGAGAAGCTTCTGTAAAGCAAAGGACACTGTCATTAAGACAAAAAGGCAGCCTACTGACTGTTAGAAGATCTTCACCAACCCTGCAACAGACAAAGGTCTGATCTCCAAAATATATAAAGAACTCAAGAAACTAGACTTTAAAAGGATAATTAAGCCAATTAAAAAATGGGGCACCGAACTGAACAGAGAATTCTCAACAGATGAAGTTCAAATGGCCAAAAGATACTTAAGGTCATGCTCAAACTCCTTAGCGATCAGAGAAATGCAAATCAAAACAACTTTGAGATATCATCTTATACCTATCAGAATGGCTAAAATCAAAAACACCAAGGATAGCCTTTGCTAGAGAGGTTGTAGAGAAAGGGGTACCCACATCCATTGCTGGTGGGACTGCAAACTTTTGTAACCACTTTGGAAATCAGTGTGGCAGTTTCTCAGAAAAATTGGGATCAACCTACCCCTGGACCCAGCATTACCACTCTTGGGAATATACCCAAGAGATGCCCTATCATATGACAAAAGCATTTGTCCAACTATGTTCATAGCAGCATTATTTGTTATAGCCAGAACCTGGAAGCAACCTAGATGCCCTTCAATGGAAGAATGGATGAAGAAAATGTGGAATATATACACATTAGTGTACTAATCTGCGGTAAAAAACAATGACTTCTCGAATTTTGCATGCAAATGGATGGAAATAGAAAATAAGATCCTGAGTGAGGTAACCCCGACCCGAAACAAAGATCATGGGATGTACTCACTCATAATTGATTTCTAGCCATGGATAGTGGCCACTGAGTCCATAATTTCTGACCCTAAAGAAGCTAAACAAGAGGGTAAACCCAAGGAAAAACATATAGATATCCTCCCAGCTATGGGAAATAGACAAGATTGATGGGCAAAAAATTGGAATCTTGGGGGTGGGGTGGGATGGGGATGAGGGGTGATGGGGAGAGGAAAGTGTGAAGGAGAGGATGAGGGGAACTGTGGAAATCGGGGTGATTGGGGATATCGGAAGTTTGGATAGGGGAGCAGAGAAACTCATACCTTAGTTAAGGGAGCCACCTAAGGGTTGGCAAGAGACTTGAACTTGGAATGGCTACCAGATGCCCCGGGCAATGTCCCCAGGTAGTTCATTGGGGCACCTGGGGATAGGGAACCTGAAATGAACCTATCCTATAATCATACTGATGAATATCTTGCATATCGCCATAGAACCTTCATCTAGTGATGGATGGAGATAGAGACAGAGACCCACACTGCAGCACTGGACGGAGCTCCCAAGGTTATAATGAGGAGCAGAAGGAGAGAGAACATGAACAAGGAAGTCAGGACCATGAGGGGTGCACCCAACCACTGAGACAGTGGGGCCAATCTATTGGGAGCTCACCAAGGTCAGCTGAACTGCTACTGAAAAAACATGGGAAGAGACCGGACTCTTTGAATGTGGCAGACAATGAGAGCTGACGAGAGGCCAAGGAGAATGGCACGGGAACCTTCATCTGGCGATGGATCGAGAGAGATACAGAGACCCAATTTGGAGCAACCGTCTGAGCTCTTAAGGTCTAAATGAGGAGCACAAGGAGGGAGAACATGAGCAAGGAAATCAGGACCACGAGGCATGCACCCACCCACTGTGACAGTGGAACTGATCTATTGGGAGCTCTCCAAGGCCAGCTGGACTGGGACTGAATAAGCATGGGTTGAAACTGGACTCCATGAACATGGCGGACAATGAAGGCTGATGAGAAGCCAAGGACAATGGCACTAGGTTTCCATCCTAATACATTAACTGGCTTTGTGGGAGCTTAGCCTGTTTGGATGCTCACCTTCCTGGACCTAGATAGAAGTGGGAGGACCTTGGTCTTCCTGTAGGGCAGGGAATTTGGACTCTCTTCAGTATCGAGAAGGAGGGTGAATTGACTGGGGGGAGGACAAGAGGAGTGGGGATAGGTGGAGGATAGCGGGGGGAGGGGGCAATATGTTGGAGGAGGGGGAGGGAAATGGGAAACGGGGGGCATTTGGGAATTTTAATTAAAAAAGAATAAAAAAAATGAGAAAAAATATTGCCTATACTGGCTATAAATCTAACTTTTATACTTGATATCTGTTCTTATTATATGTAGTCCTGTATTGGTTTTGAACATTCTTATTAGGTAAAAGGGGAGGTGATGTGGAAACTCCTTTGGCCAATGGCCTTTGAGAGGCTGGACCATGTGTGGTGTGACTTTGTGGTACCAGAAACACTTAGGAGAGCCCATTCTGCCTCTTGTGCAAAGCAACAGACTCTCGTCAACCAGGGGAGCTACTGGGAGAAAAAGATTCAAAGAGTGTGGTAAACTTCCATGATTTTTTTCTTACTGAAGAGTTGCTGACAGGAGGAGTTACTGTGGGTAACTCTCCAGGTTTTCTCCCTTACTTATGAGCTAATGGTAGTAAGACTGGCAATTTTGTCTTAGGAAAGTATCTTTTAGGTCATATGCTTACTTGGGACAGCTGGCAAATGAAGCTATCATGAGTTTGATGCTCTTCCAGCCCTCCTGTTTCTTTTGAAGTTGTTGGCAAAATATGTGGCCTTATGCCCAAGCGAAGAACTTTTTCCCGTTGAAGTGGCCATCGAGGACAGGTCCTCTATGCCTTAGCTCTTATTCGGCAGCTATTAGCAATTGAAACTGCCATCAGATATGTTTTCCTGGCCTCATCAAACACTGAGTTCTTATTGGAGTAGTGGATGGAGGATGGGGAAGGGAGAAGTTGGCAGGAGTGGAAGGACAGAGGATTGATTTAACTCGGGTATGTAAAATGAGATTGTCCTAAAAAGAAAAAAAAGAAAGAAAAAAACCACTGCCAGAAGAGGCCCAGACATTTATTGGGGAGGTACTGGCAGATGAATCTGAAATCAAGGAAGTGCATTATTCCCTATCACTTTACTTATAGACTACTGACAGTTTAAGCTGCCATGGAGGATGTGCTTTCCATGCAATATCTTATACTGCCTAGGCCAACTTGCTTCTGGATGCACTAAGGTAACATCCACAGTGGTATAACTGTCATGTATCAATTAGCAGTAATATCCCCATAGACATTCACTTATTCCATTCAGATAGCCACGGTTCCATCTTTCCATATGACTCAAGGTTAATAGCTAGTTTAAAGGTAAAGCAAACTGTGATGAGCAGCAAGTGACAGAAACCCACTGGAAACACTAGGAGCCAAAAGTGGTGATTCTTTGCTGGGGCATGGTGCATCCTGGCATATGAGGAGGAGGAAGGTGTCATATGCAAGCAAGGACTCAGAAGCCCCCAATTCTCATCTCTGTCTTTCCTTCTTTATTGCCTGCATGATGGCTTACATGCCTCATCACTTCCTCTTAGATCAGATTTCAATAAATGACAGATGTCACTTGTCATATTAACTGCTGCTTATCTAATATTTAAGAAAGCATTATCTCTGTTTACTTATATTCATCAGGCACTTCAACCTCAAGTCCTGATTGATTATTTCTCCTTGCTGTGCTCTGTTGGTCTTTTGATTGCTTTCATGATTCTGAAAAAAATTCCTTTCTCAAATTTCTCCTCCAGAATTCCCACAATGGTTAGTGTTCTTTCTCAAGACAAACAAATGACATTATTATTATTATTACTATTATTACTATTGTTATTGATGTTACTTTTATTATTGTTGTTGTTTTTCTGTTGTGATTTTATCCTGAAAACTTATCCACAGGGATTCACTGGGGTTCTCAATTGTACAAAGAGAGATTTCTTCAAATGATTACTTCAACTCCATGCTTTCTAATCATTTTATTATTTGTCTGATTGTGTTCATTGCAGCCAAATTACTGTTTTCCAACTGAGGCCTTAGTCTAAGACACTGTATGTGACCTGTCCCTATTCCATAGCACATTCTCACACTTTGTGTTCAGACTGTGACACGCTTATACAATTCATTCTCTCTTTGTTGAACAACCTCTGGCTGGTATTATTTCATGTCCTTGTTCCAAGTTCTGTTTGTACTTCCAATGTGTCCTTTTAAATATCCAGGCTGTTTCTTCACAAGTGATGGTATCTTTGATCATCAGGATGAGCTGCAGTTGCTTCATTTCAAAGTTGTTTCTTCTGCATCAAGATGCTGACACTTTGCAAATAGCCATTTTCTTAGACTTCCAGTCATCGGCAGAATCCATTAACGATTCTTACCTGAGCCAATTAAGGCATATATGGTGGCTGCCAGGTGGTGGATTTCTAATTTCATGATTCCTTTGTGTTTATGAGTTGGAATGCCACCCCAAGGACCCAGTTTTCTCCTCCACTGTTTTTTTAATAAAAGCAGTTGGGATTAAGAAACATTTTCTTCCAAAGATTTAAAATGGCAGCTATTATTGTTTTCTGCGATGTAAAATTGTCTCTGGTCGGCAACCAACAAGCCTTCATGCCATCTCATGTTTTCCTTTTGACATTTGTGTTGTTTGAGAACTTAGTTACTCCCTGGATGCATGAGATATTTTAGGCTTCTGCCTTCTGCTTCCCTCTGCCTATCAATCTACCATTTCTCCATGGAGTGCTGTTATCTTCTTCTTCGGGGAATGATATCAGAAGTTAAACCCCAGCACTTGGAATGATGAATACTGAATGAGTCTGATGTTTGCATCTGTGGCCTTTCAGAGAACTAACATCAGGAAAAGCCTTTTATATAAACACACGTACACTCACTACTGTATACACGTGAACACCTATAGGTCAGCACATGAGTTTTCTCACTTGTTCTCCCTGATCTACTTCGTGCTTAGAGTTCCCATTGCATCTCCTTTCCATTTTAAGACTCACTTTTCTAGTGGAAAAGCTGTTGCTCTCATTCCTCACTATCCCGATATGGTTTTATTGCTAAATCACCTGCTAGACTGTGAAAGACACAATCTAAACAGGGCTCAGTGTGTGTGTATAGAGTAAGTTTGAATCTTTATTCTGAGAAGTTATAATCAATGTGTCAGGAAGTTACTTACAGCTACTGTTAGTAGTATTGTGCATTGGAGGCACATTACTCATTCCGCATATCAAGAACTAGGCAGTTGAAGGAATCTTCTCTGTCTTTTCCTGGGTCCTAGAATCCATGAGACATTCAATAATGTATTAATTATATTTCTTTTAATCTATTAATATCATCTCTCTCTTATTATTCATCTATCCATCCATCCTTCCATCTATCCATTTATTCCTCATTTGTTTACCAAATATCTAACACCAGTCTCTCTGTCTATCTATCTTTCTATTTATCTTGTCTTAGTTATGGTTTCTACTGCTGTGAAGAGATAACATGATCACCATCAGTCTTATAAAGGAAAGCATTTAATTGGGTTCTGACCATTAACATCATGGCAGAATTATACCAGACTTCAGGGAGACATGGCGCAGGAGATGGGAATAGATCTACATCCAGACCCTTGGGGAGCAGGAATGAAGAATTAGACACTGGACCTATGTTGAGCTTCAGACATCAAAGAGTATCTCTGGTGACACTCTTTCTCCAACAAGGCCACACCTCCCAATAATGTCACTCCCCATAGGCTGATAGATTATCATTTTTATTCAAATGACCACATATCTATTAATCATTTATATTTGGATGATCAATTATTATTTACCATCGCGCTATAATTTATCTGTTACATATGTGTATATTTGTTACTCTATCAGTCATATATCTATCCATCTATCTACTTATCTACCTATGTTAACTCCTATTTATCACACTTTGAATCTATTAGGTGTATCTATGTATCTATTAGTCTTTCTATGTATTTATCTCTGTATCTCTAAGATATGTATAATTATTCCTCTGTACATGTTTCCTCTATGTTTCTATATTATTCTATTGATGTATCAATCTATCTATCTGTATATATCTGTATGTTGATTATTATATTAATCAATGTCCATTTATATAATTCTTTCTGTCCATTAATCTATCTATTCTCTATCTATTTTCCATCTATATAACTTTTTATCTATCTACAATCTCTCTATGTGCTTGTCAATTTTCATATCTGTTATTTCCCAGTATTAAGTCATAACCTTTTAAAGTTCCCACCATCCACTCTCTCCCTGTGTTTTGCCCATAAGATTTTGATCAAGATCTGTCTGTTAACCAAAGCCTCTGACAACACTGGTATTAAATTATTGACCTTAATTCTGCTTGACAAACTACTCTTAGTAGAAGGATACAAGTGCTTATTTATAATCAGTACTCTGTTTAACTTTGTGATATTGTTTTCTTAATTTGAACACCATTGGAATTCTGTAGTCACTGTGCTGTGAATTCCAAAATGAGCAATCACTTTCTATATGATTCTAAAATTAAGACTAACATACTGAAAAGAGATTTTCTTTGTCAGTGATAAATCAGTTTCTTGTGTTCTTTATATATTTTGGAGATCAGACCTTTGTCTGTAGCGGGGTTGGTGAAGATCTTCTCCCAGTCAGTAGGCTGCCTTTTTGTCTTAATGACAGTGTCCTTTGCTTTACAGAAGCTTCTCAGTTTCAGGAGGTCCCATTTATTCAATGTTGCCCTTAATGTCTGTGCTGCTGGGGTTATACATAGGAAGCGATCTCCTGTGCCCACATGTTGTAGGGTACTTCCCATATTCTCTTCTATCAGGTTAGTGTGTTCAGATTGATATTGAGGTCTTTGATCCATTTGGACTTGAGTTTTGTGCATGGTGATAGATATGGCTCTATTTTTATTCTTCTACAGGTTGACATCCAATTGTGACAGCACCATTTGTTGAAGATGCTTTCTTTCTTCCATTGTATACTTTTAGCTCCTTTATCAAAAATCAGTTGTTCATAGGTTTGTGGGTTAAAATCCGGGTCTTCTATAAGATTCCATTGGTCGACTTCTCTGTTTTTATGCCAGTACCACTCTGTTTTCATTACTGTAGCTCTGTAATAGGATTAGAAGTCATGGATGGTAATGCTTCCAGAAGATCCTTTATTGTATAAGATTGTTTTGGCTATCCTGTGTTTTTTGTTTCTCCATATAAAGTTGATTATTGTCCTCTGAAGATCTGTGAAGAATTTTGATGGGATTTTAATGGGGATTGCATTGAATATATAAATTGGCTTTGGTAGAATTGCCATTTTTACTATGTTGATCCTCCCATTCCAAGAGCAAGGGAGATCCTTCCATTTTCTTGTATCCTCTTCAATTTCTTTCTTCAATGCCTTAAATTTCTTGTCAAACACTTCCTTGGTTAGAGTTACCCCAAGATATTTTATGCTTTTTGTGGCTATCGTGAAAGGTGATGATTCTCTTATTTCCCTCTCTGCTTCCATATCCTTTGTGTATAAGAGGGTGCCTGAATTTTGGAGTTGATCTTCTATCCTGCCACATTACTAAAGGCGTTTATCAGCTGTAGGAGTTCTTTGGTGGAGTTTTTGGGGTTGCTCATGTACACTATCATATCATCTGCAAATAATGCAAGTTTATCTTCTTCCTTTCCAATTTGAATCTCCTTTATTCCCTTATGTTGTCTTATTGCTATTGCTAAAACTTTGAGAACTATATTGAAGAGGTATGGAGAGAGTGGACAGCCTTGGTGTGTTCCTGATTTTAGTGGGATGGCTTTAAGTTTCTCTCCATTTAATTTGATATTAGCTGTCGGCTTGCTGTATATAGCTTTAATTAAATTTTGTATGACCCTTGTATCCCTAATCTCTCCAAGACTTTTATCATAAAGGGATGTTGAATTTTGTGAAATGCTTTTTCAGCATCGAATGAAATGATCATATGGTTTTTTTCTTTCAGTTTATTTATATGATGGATTACATTGATAGATTTGCGTATGTTAAACCAGCCCTTCATCTGTGTGATGAAGCATACTTGATCATAATGGATAATTTTTCTAAAGTGTTCTTGGATTCGGTTTGCCAGAATTTTGTTGAGGATTTTTGCGTCAATGTTCATGAGTGAGATTGGCTTGTAATTCTCTATCTTTGTTATGTCCTTGTGTGGTTTTGGTATCAGAGTTACCGTAGCTTCATAAAAGGAATTTGGCAATGACTCTTCTGTTTCTATATTGTGAAATACATTAAGGAGTATAGGTATTAGGTCTTCTTGGAAGTTCTGGTAGAATTCTGCATTGAATCCATCTGGTCCTGGACTTTTTTTGGAAGGTAGGTTTTTGATAACAGCTTCTAATTCTTCACGACTAACAGGTCTATTTAAGTTGTTCACCTGGTTCTGGTTTAACTTTGGTATATGGTATTTATCTTAAAAAGTGTCCATTTCTTTTACATTTTCCAGTTTTGTGGCATACAGTCTTTTGTAGTAAGATCTAATGATTCTCTGAATTTCCTCTGTGTCTGTGGTTATGTCCCCCTTTTCATTTCTGATATTATTACTTTGCAAATTCTCTCTCTGCCGTTTGATTAGTTTGGATAGGGGTTTATCAATCTTGTTGATTTTCTCCAGGAACCAGCTTTTTGATTCATTGATTCTTTCAATTGTTTTCTGTGCTTCTATTTTGTTCATTTCTGCCCCCAGTTTGATTATTTCCAGTCTTCTACCCCTTCTAGGTGAATCTGCTTCTTTTTTTTCTAGAGCTTTCAGGTGGGCTGTTAAGTCTCCAATGTGTGCTTTCTCTGTTTTCTCTAAGTGGGCAGTTAGTGCTATGAACTTTCCTCTCAGGACTGCTTTCATAGTGTCCCATAGGTTTGAGTATGTTGTTTCTTTATTTTCATTGTCTTCAAGGAAGACATTTATTTCTTTTTTATTTCTTCCTTAATCCAGGTATGGTTCAGTAGTTGACTATTCAGTTTCCATGAGTTTGTAGGCTTTCTGGTGGTAGCATTTTTGCTGAATTATACCTATAATCCATGGTGATCTGATAGGATACAGGTGGTTACAGATTTTATTTGTAACTGTGGATGTTTGCTTTGTTCCCGAGTATGTCGTCGATTTTTGAGAAGGTTCCATGAGCTGCAGAGAAGAAAGTATATTCTTTCCTATTTGGGTGGAATATTCTTTAGATGTCTGTTAAGTCCATTTGATTCATTACCTCCATTAATTCTCTTATTTCTCTGTTAGGTTTCTGTCTATTTGACCTATCCATTGGCGAGAGCGGAGTATTAAAGTCTCCTACTATTAATGTGTGCGGTTTGATGGCTGCCTTGAGTTTTAACAATGTTTCTTTTACGTACGTGTGTGCTTTTATATTAGCGGCATAGATATTCAGGATTGAGAATTTATCCTGATGAATTGTTCCTGTTATGAGTAGAAAATGTCCCTCTCCATCTCTTCTGATTGATTTAAGTTTGAAGTCAACTTTGTTAGAATTTAGTATGGCCACACATGCTTGTTTCTCAGGTCCATTTACTTGATAAGCCTTATCCCAACCCTTTACTCTGAGTAGGTGCCTGTCTTTGTGGTTGAGGTGTGTTTCTTGTAAACAGCAGAATGTTGGATCCTGTTTTCATATCCAATCTCTTAGTCTGTGCCTTTTTATAGGTGTGTTGAGTCCATTGACATTAAGTGATATTAATGACCAGTGGTTGTTAACTCCGGTCACTTTTTTAGTAGTAGATTTTGTGTGTTTCCCTTCTTTGAGTTGTGCTGGAAAAGGGTCTCTAGATGTCTGAGTTATTGTGGCCATGGTTGGACTCCTTGATTAGGGATTTTCCTTCTATTACTTTCTGTAAGGCTGGATTTGTGGCTACGTATTGTTTAAATTTGTTTTTATCCTGGAAATTTTTTTTTCTCCATTTATAGTGAATGAAAGCTTGGCTGGGTATAGTAGTCTGGGCTTTCATCCATGGTCTCTTAGTTTGTGCAGTACATCTACCCAGAACCTTCTGGCTTTCATGGTTTCCATAGAGAAGTCAGGTGTAAGTCTGATAGGTTTACCTTTATAAGTAACTTGGTCTTTTTCCTTTGCTGCCCTTAGTATTCTTTCTTTATTCTGTTTGCTTTGTGTTTTGATTATTATATGGTGAGAGAATGTTTGTTTTTGATCCAGCCTATTCAGTGTTCTGTATGCTTCTTGAACCTTCATAGGTATATCTTTCTTTAGGTCTGGAAATTTTCTTCTATAATTTTATTAAATATATTTTCTGGACCTTTGAGCTGCACTTCTTCTCCTTCTTCTATTCCTATTATTTTTAGGTTTGGTCTTTTTATTGTGTCCCATATTTCCTGAATGTTTTGTGATGAGAATTTGTTGGCCTTGCTGTTTTCTTTAATCAGCGTGTTTTTTTTCTCTATGGTATCTTCCGAATCTGAGATTCTTTCTTCTATCTCTTGTATTCTATTGGTTATGCTTACTTCTGTAGTCTCTATTCGTTTACCTAGATTTTCCCTGTCCAGCTAGCCTTCTGTTTGTGTTTTCTTCTTTGCCTCCACTTCAGTTTTTAAGTCTTGAACTGTTTCCATTATCTGTTTGATTGTTTTTCCTTGGTTTCCTAGGGTGTCATTCACTGATTTACTCAATTCTTCAAACTTTCTGTTATACTTCTCATCCATTTCTATAAGGGCATTTTTTACATGCTGTTTAAGGGTGTAAATCACTTTCATAAAGTCAATTTTATCTACTTCTTCATCATGATTAAGGTGTTCATGTCCTCCTGTTGTGAGGTCGCTGGGTTCTGGTGGTTTCATATAGTTTTTCAGATTGTTGGGTGAATTCTTGCATTGGCACCTGCCCATCTCTTTCTCCGAATGCTCCCCTATGGGTCTTCTTTTACCGGATCAGGTCTCCTTGCCTACTTATGTACCTTCCCATTGATGGCACTCTGCAGTGATAGATCTCCTGGTGCTCCAGTGATGTCTCTCCTGGTACCAATATCAGATCTCCGTGCCCAAAGACGGCTTTCCTGGTGCTGAGATTAGCTCTCCCACTGATGGCTCTCCTGGTGCCAAGATCAAATCCGTGCAGGTTGGGTAGTCCGTAAACAAAGCCCCTACCTTGCTAGTTGCAGGCACGCCAGTGAAACAAGGGAAGTCTCGTCTGCCTACTTGCCCTGAGGATTTGCCCCTAGTGCCAGACAGACTGAGCTGGATGGTGTTATGTGCCCAAAGAGGAAAGGGGGCAGAAGGAAGAAGGGTTCTGGATGCAAGCTGGGTGTGACAAGAAGAGAGAGGCAGTATGCGGGGTGTAGAACCCATGAAGGGAGCCCAGGGAGTATAGGGTGGGGGGTGAGGAACTTCAGAGTTCCCTCTCCAGGGCTGTTTCCGTCTCCGGTCACAAACTCACCCCACTGCTGTCTCTCCTGGTGCCCAGATCAGATATCCGTCCCAGTTGGGTAGTTCGTAAACAAAGCCCCTACCTTGCTTGGTGCAGGCAGGCCAGTGAAACAAAGGAGGTCTCACCTGCCTACTTGCCCTGAGGAATTGCCCCCAGCACCAGACAGACTGAGCTGGATGGTGTTATGTGCCCAAATAAGAAAAGGGGCAGAAGGGAGAAGGGTTCTGGATGCAAGTTGGGTGGGACAAGAAGAGAGAGGCAGTATTCGGGGTGTAGAGCCCCTGCAGGGACCCCAGGGAGTATAGGGTGGGGGATGAGGAACTTCAGAGTTCCCTGTCCACGACTGCTTCCTCCACCGTTCACAAACTCACCCCACTGCTGTCTCTCCTGGTGCCGAGATCAGATCTCCATACAGGTTGGGTATTTTGTAAACAAAGCGCCTACCTTGCTTGGTGCAGGCAGGCCAGTGAAACAAAGGAAGTCTCGCCTGCCTACTTGCCCTGAGGATTTGCCCCCAGCGCCAGACAGACTGAGCTGGATAGTGTTATGTGCCCAAATAAGAAAAGGGGCAGAAGGGAGAAGGGTTCTGGATGCAAGCTGTGTGGGACAAGAAGAGAGAGGCAGTATGTGGGGTGTAGAGCCCCTGCAGGGAGCCCAGGGAGTATCCAGCATAGGCAATATTGAACAAGAAATATATGCTCAAAGTTTCAATGATTATTTTATTCCTAGGAGTCTTAGTCTTGTATTAGAAATGGGTTGGCTAAACCATAAGAGGAAGTTATCTACAACTATCAAGTCTTCAACCTCCATCAAGGCCTGAGAATTGAGATAGAATATTACTTGAGTAGCCAATAAATGCATTAAAGCTGTTTCCAAAATATCCAGTAGATTACAAAGACATATGTCTACCTGGGAAATCACCCAGTGTCTCATTTGCCATGTTGAAGCAAACCACTTTGGCTAAGTCCTAGAGTAACTGACAGCCCTTTTATAAAGGCAGGAAGATTTTGAAAACAATCTTACCCTATTTTGGCAAGGTTTGACAGTCATTTTTCTTGTATCTTGCTTGTCCAGTCCAGACACCATGCATTTTATCAGTCAAACAAGTGCAATTCCTTCACCAAAGACCAGTTTTGCAAAGAATAGTACAAACTCCATGTACAGTGTCTTTGATGCTCAACATTCTTTCAGGAATAGATCAGTGCTGCAAAGAGCCATTGTGTCTCACATCAACAAAACCCTAAGTTATTTAAATACCAGTTTCTGCAGTTCCTTTAAGTGTTTGATGATTACCTATCTGTACAGAATACAGTCTCTATGTATCATAAGAACCTGATTAGTGTAAATATATGTTTGGAAAACATGGGTGAATATTAACCTATAATACTTACTGCTTTAATATATAACGTAAAGACTATTACTTCATATTACAATATTAAACAATCTTTGAACATATGTGCAACAAATGATGACAACAGCCTCAAAAAGGAAGCAGCTTATAGATACCTTGACAGAAGTAGAGATGTATGATACATTATAATAGAGGAGTCAACCAACCTTGGAATCCAGTAATTTCAATTTTGCGGAATATATCCAGAGATACCCAATCATACTACAAAAGCATTTGTTCAACTATGTTCATACCAGCACTATTTGTTATAGCCAGAACCTAAAAACAACCTAGGTGCCCCTCAATAGAAGAATGGATAAAGAAGGTGTGGCATATATTCACTTTAGAGATGCACTCAGTGCAATAAAACAATGACATTTTGAATTTTGCATTCAAAGAATGGAAATAGAAAACATTTTACTGAGATAACCTAGATACAAAAAGATGAATAAGTTATGAACTCAATCAGAAGTGGAATCAAGCCATAAGCAACGGACATTGGGCCTATAATTCATGATCCTACAGAAGAAAACAAGAAGGAGAACCCAAAGAAAAACATATATTTATCCTCCTAGATACTGGATGTAGACAAGATTGCCAGGTGAACGTTGGGATCATGGGGGTGGCAGTGGGGAGAGAGAAGGGAGAATGGGAGGATTGGGAATAGGGATGAATGAGATTGAGGAAGGATGGATATCGGAGCAGAAAAGAAGATATCACAAGGAAGAGAACCATTTTAGGGTTGGCAAAAGACTTGGCTCTAGAGGGGGTCCCAGATGCCCTGGAAGATGTCCCTAGCTCTTTCATCTTGCAGCAGATGAGGGTGTCCCTGAACTGGCCATATTCCATAGCCCTACTGATAAATATCTTGCACATCACCTTAGAACCTTCATCTAGCAATGTATGGAGATAGAGACACTGACACACATTGGAGCACTGGACTTAGTTCCCAATGTTCAGATGAAGATCATAAGGAGAGAGAACATGAGTAGGGGAGTTAGGACCTCAAGAATTGCCTTGACAAACAGAGACTACGGGACATATATAATAGAAGCTCAGTAAGTCCAGCTGGACTAATACTGAATGAGTATGTGATCAAACAAGATTCTCTGAATGTGCCTGACACTGAAAACTGACTGAGAAGCCAATGATAATGGTACTGGGTTTTGATTCTACTGCGTGTACTGATTTTTGCACGCCTAGTCTGTTTGGATTCAGACCTTCCTAGACATGGATGGAGTGGGGAGGGCCTCGGACTTCCCACTGGGTAGGGCACTCTGTTATCTCTGAGGACTCCAGAGGGACAGAGAGGGGGATGGCAGAGTGTAAGTGAAATTTGAAGAAGGGAAGTGGAAATTTTCAATAAATAAATTAAATAAAATAATACCATACCAAGAGATACATTTTTATCAGTGGAATTTTCTGCCTACCATTAATGAGATCAAGAGAAATAGGAAAAGATGCTAAAGAAATATGTGATAGAGATCTTAGAGAATGAGATGATACATAAGTGATAAAGACAGATGATAATGAAGAGGTCATAGAGAAAGAGATGACATAGAGATCAAAGAGCAAGATATGATAGAGCAAAAGATGATAGAAGAAGATATGATAGAGAAAGAGATGCTAGAGAAGAGATGCTAAAAATGCGATGGTAGAGTACGGGATGATAGTGGAAGAGATGATAGAAGAAAAGATGAGAGAGAATCAGATGATAGAGAAGTGTTAGAGGAAATCATAATGGAGGAAATATGATAGAGGAAGAGATGATAGAGAAAGACATAGTAGAGATATAGAAGACAGAGAAAGAGATGGCAGAGAAATAATAGAGTAAGAGAAGATAGAGAGATGGTAGAATAGGAGAAGATAGACTGGAGAATGAAATGATGGCTGAAAGAGGTAATTGAGAAATGAATAATAGATGATCGAGAACAAGATGATAGAGTACGTGATGACAGAGGTATTAGAGAAACTGATGATAGATAATAGACTACAGAAAGAGATGATAAAGAAAATGTTATCATAGTAAGATACGATAGTAAATGCAATGATAGAGGAAGAGATGATGAGAAAGAGATGAAAGAGGAAGTGATGATAGACAAAGACATGGAGGAAAAAGTGATGATAGAGGAAGTGATGATTGAGCCATGATAGAGAAATAGAAGAGATGATACATGGGATAGAGAAAGGGATGGAAGAGAGACAAGAAAAATAAATGCTGGAGGATAGACATAGAGACAATAGAGAGATGATAGAAAAGGAGATGATCATGAGATGACAGAGTGATGATAGAGATGATAAAAAGATGACAAAGAGATTATAGAGAGATGATAGACAATGAGATGAACTAGAGATAATACAGGAAAAGATGATAGTATAGAAAAAGAAATAATGGTGTATAGAGATGATAGAGAGATGGTGAAAGGTATATGGAAAAAATCGTGAAATACATACAGAAAGAAGAGCAAATTGTAGATACAGATAGCCCTTTCATTGCTTGGTCTCGGAGACCCAGTTTTCACACAGAAACTAAATTAATTACAACCTTGTTTGTCCAGTAGCTCACACATATGCCTAGCTAGCTCTTATAACTTAAATTAACCCATAGGTCTTATCTAAGATTAGCCTTGTGGTTTGGTAGCTTACTCAGTGCAGCATTCACATCTTGTTTCCAATACATCTGGATGGCGATTGCAGAATGAATATTTTCCTCTTCCCAGGATTCTCCTAGTCTGTTTACCCTGCCTATACTACCTGCCTGGATTCTGGCCAATGAACATTTTATTGAACCAACACAAATAACAAATATATACAGGATATAAGAGCATTATTCCACAGTAGTAAACAAAATGTCCCAACACTTCAAGATAACTGAGTTCAAACCTGGCCACTTTTACAATATGGAGCCTTACCCTGGAATTCTGGTCTACTAAGTTACACTGTATCACGATGCTTTTCCACAAGGTCAGGGCAATCCTTCAAACTATAAGAGGCACAGAGGTAAACTAACTTGGGAGTTCCCTCACTATATACATGAGTCAGCAGAAGCCATAGAAACAAATTACTTGATACAGAGTCATTCTAGGTCTAAGCAAATGACTCTAAATATTCTGCTAGAAAATTTTTAGATGACCAATATGTGCAGGACTATCAGCTGTTAGCATGACGAGGGCACAAGGCTGATGCATAGAGTGTATATATAGGACTGAAATTTCAAAACCCATCTATTCATAATTTGGTCTTCTATACTTCGAGACAAAAAGGATGCTTTTCTTTTAATTTCAGAAAGTTTGGCCAAGCTCTCAAACTCTCCAATCTCTGCCAAACTCCAGATAAAGGAACACATTAAATATGAAAATTCAACTTCCTTGTGACTAACATGATATGCCTTCTCATTGGCTAAGGCCATTCACACCTATAGACTGCAACTTCTACCTTCAATATATATACTAAAGCTAAACAAATGAAATAAAACAGAACTCTTTCTTTCAAAGAAAAAAAAGGGGAACTACTGTGGATAACATTCTTGTAGACTATAAAGATTAGTCACTGGAAAGGTACAGACTTTCCTGTAACTAGGCAGGTAATATAGTTGAGGCTACTACACTAAGTGAAATATGGGAAGGGGATGGCAGAGTGACTGATCAGCTAGAGGCAGAAAAAAAATAATGAGAATGACTTATTGAGAAAAGGTAATAAGCCATGTTTCTAAACATAGATAAGAATTAAGGGTTAATATAAAATGTAACAGCTAGCCCTAGCCAATAATAAGTGTGAGCTAATCGGCCAAATAGTTCATAATTAATATAAGCCTCTGTGTGCTCTTTAGAAGTAAGTCACTCTGGGAATAGGCAGGATAAACTCATCTGTCAACAAGAAGGTAATATGGAGGATCTTAAATGATGCATGCATGGATAGCCCTGGGAAGTAGAAACAGAAAAGAGCACCCGAAAAAATTGGGAACAGTGGAGGAGGAAAGGTGGGAGGAAGAGGATGGAGATGGAAGAAGGGGAAGGCAAGGAGAAATGAAAGAATGGGATGGTTGAGATTCAAGAAGGACAGAGATGGATAAAAATGAAGAAAATATCTCTTATTTATTTATTTCTATGTTTGTTAAAGATTTCTGCCTCCACCCCACCACCACCTACCATTTCCCTCCCCCAATCAAGTCCCCATCCCTCATCAGCCCTAATAGCAATCAGGGTTCCCTGCCCTGTGGGAAGTCCAAAGACCATCCACCTCCATCCCATCTAGTAGGAGGAGTATCCAAACTGCCTAGGCTCCCACAAAGCCAGTATGTGCAGTAGGATCAAAAACCCATTGCCATTGTTCTTGAGTTCTCAGTAGTCCTCATTGTCCGCTATGTTCAGTGCGTCTGGTTTTATCCCATGCTTTTTCTGACCCAGGCCAGCTGGCCTAGGTGAGTTCCCAATAGAACATCCCCATTATCTCAGTGCACCCCTCATGGTCCTGAGTTCCTTGCTCGTGCTCTCTCTCCTTCTGCTCCTGATTTGGACCTTGAGATTTCAGTCTGGTGCTCCACTGTGGGTCTTTGTATCTGTCTCCTTTGATCGTGTGATGAAGGTTACTGTTCAGGAGGATGCCTATATGTTTTTCACTGTGTTCACCTTCTTATTTAGCTTCTCGAGAATCACAAATTCTAGGCTCAATGTCCTTTATTTATGGTTAGAAACCAAATATGAGTGAGTACATCCCATGTTCCTCTTTTTGGGGCTGGCTTACCTCACTCAGGATACTGTTTTCTATATTTGTCCATTTGCATGTAAAATTCAAGAAGTCATTGTTTTTTACTGCTGGGTAGGACTCTAATATGTATATATTCCATATTTCTTCATCCATTCTTCAATTGAAGGGCATCAAGGTTGTTTCCAGGTTCTGGTTATTATAAACAATGCTGCTATGCACATAGTTGAGCATATATTGTTGTATGATAAGGCATCTCTTGGGTATATTCCCAAGAGTGGTATTGCTGGGTCCAGAGGTAGGTTGATCCCAAATTTCCTGTGGAACCACCACACTGCTTTCCAAAGTGGTTGCACAAGTTTGCATTCCGACCACCAATGGATGAGTGTACCCCTTTCTCCACAACCTCTCCAGCAAAGGATATAATTGGTGCTTTTGATTTTAGCCAATCTGACAGGTGTAAGATGGTATCTTAAAGTTGTCTTGATTTGCATTTCCCTGATCGCTAAGGAAGTTGAGCATGACCTTAAGTGTTTTTTGGCCATTTAAAATTCTTCTGTTGGGAATTCTCTGCTCAGCTCAGTGCCAGATTTTATAATTGGGTAATTGGGTTGATTAGCCTTTTACGGTCTTAGTTTTTTGAGTGTTTTATATATTTTGGAGATCAGACCTTTGTCAGTTGCAGGGTTGGTGAAGATTTTCTCACAGTCAGTGGGTTCCCTTTTTGTCTAGTGACAGTGTCCTTTGCTTTACAGAAGCTTCTCAATCTCAGGAGGTCCCATTTAATCAATGATGCCCTTAATGTCTGTGCTGTTGTCGTTGTATGTAGGAAGTGGTCTCTTGTGCCCATGTGTTGTAGAGTACTTCCCACTTTGTCTTCTATCAGGTCAGTGTGTTCTGACTGTTAGTGAGGTCTTTAATCCATTTGGACTTAAGTTTGGTGCATGTTGATAGACATGGATCTATTTTCATTCTTCTACAGATTGACATCCAGTTTTGCCAGCTCAATTTGTTGAAGATGCTCTCTTTTTTCCATTGTATACTTTTAGCTCCTTTGTCAAAATCAGGTGTTCATAGGTTTATGGGTTAAAGTCAGGGTCTTCTATTCGATTTCATTGGTCAACTTCTCTGTTTTTATGGCAGTACCAAGCTTTTTTCAATACTGTAGCTCTATAATAGAGTTTAAAGTCAGAGACGGTAATGCCTTCAGACAGTCATTTATTGTATAAGATTGTTTTGGCTATCCTGGGTTTTTTGCTTTTCCATATAAAGTTGATTATTGTCTTCTCCAGATCTGTGAAGAATTTTGATGGGATATTGATGGGGATTGCATTGAATCTAAAGATTGCTTTGGGTAAAATTGCCATTTTTACTATGTTATTCCTCCCAATCCAAGAGCAAGGGAGATCCTTCCATTTTCTGGTGTCCTCTTCAATTTTTTTCTTCAAAGACTTGAAGTTCTTGTCAAATAGATCTTTCACTTCCTTGGTCAGAGTTACCCCAAGATATTTTATGCTATTTGTGGCTATCGTGAAGGGTGATGCTTCACTGATTTCCTTCTCTGCTTCTTTATCCTTAGTGTATAGGAAGGCAACTGATTTTTTTGAGTTGATTTTGTATCCTGCAACATTACTAAAGGTATTTATCAGCTGTAGGAGTTCTTTGGTAGAATTTTTGGGGTCGCTTATGTATACTATCATATCATCAGCAAATAATGAATGCTTAACTTCTTCCTTTCCAATACAAATCACCTTGATCCACTTATGTTGTCTTATTGCTATTGCTAGAACTTCTAGCACTATATTGAAGAGATATGGAGAGAGTGGACATCCTTGTCCTGTTCCTGATCTTAGTTGGATGGCTTTGAGTTTTTCTCCATTTAATTTAATGTTAGCTGTTGGCTTGATTTAAATAGCTTTTATTATATTTAGGTATGAACCTTGTATTCCTAATCTCTCCAAGACCTTTATCATAAAGGGGTGTTGAATTTTGTCGAATGCTTTTCAGTATCTAATGAAATGATCATATGGTTTTTTTCTTTCAGTTTATTTATATGGTGGATTACATTGATAGATTTGCATATGTTGAACCAGCCCTGCATCTCTGGGATGAAGCCTACTTGATAATAATGGATAATTTTTCTAATGTGTTCTTGGATTTGGTTTGCCAGTATTTTATTGAGAATTTTTGCGTCAATGTTCATGAATGAGATAGGCCTATAATTCTCTTTCTTGGTTATGTCTTTTGTGGTTTTGTTATCAGAGTAACTGTAGATTCATAAAAAGAATTAGGCAATGACTCTTTTGTTTCTATATTGTTAAATACGTTAAGGAGTATAGGTATTTGCTCTTCTTGGAAGTTCAAGTAGAATTCAGCATTGAAGTCATCTGCTCCTGGACTTCTTTAGGAAGGACTATTTTTTATAACAATTTCTAATTCTTTGCGACTAACAGGTCTACTAGATCTTTTACCTGTTCTTGGTTTAGCTTTGGTATGTGGTACTTATCTAAAAAAAATGTCCATTTCTTTGCATTTTCCAGTTGTGTGGCATATAGGCTTTTGTAGTAAGATCTAATGATTCTCTGAATTTCCTCTGTGTCTGTGGTTATGTCCCCCTTTTCATTTCTGATCTTCTTTATTTGCATGTTCTCTCTCTGTCGTTTAATTAGTTTGGATAGGGGTATGTCAATCTTGTTGATTTTCTCCAAGAACCAACTTTTTGTTTCATTGATTCTTTGGACTGTTTTTTGTGTTTCTATTTTGTTGATTTCTACCCTCAGTTTGATCATTTCCAGTCTTTTACTCCTCCTGAGCGAGTCTGTTTCTTTTCTTTCTAGAGCTTTCCAGTGTGCTGTTAAGTCCCCAATGTATGCTTTCTCCGTTTTCTTTAAGTGGGCACTTAGTGCTATGAACTTTCCTCTTAGCACTTCTTTTATCGTGTCCCATAGGTTTGAGTATGTTGTCTCTTTATTTTCATTAAATTCAAGGAAGACTTTAATTTCTTTCTTAATTTCTTCCTTGACCCAGGTGTGGTTCAGTAGATGACTGTTCAGTTTCCATGAGTTTGTTGTCTTTCTTGGGGTAGCATTGTTGTTGCCTTCTAACTTTAATCCATGGTGATCTGATAAGACACAGGTGGAAACTGATTTTTTTTTTTTGTATCTGTGGAGGTTTCCTTTGTTTCCGAGTATGTGGTCAATTTAGGAGAAGGTTCCATGAGCTGCAGAGAAGAAGGTATATTCTTTCCTATTTGGGTGGAGTGTTCTATAGATGTCTGTTAAGCCTTTACCTCCAACAATTCCCTTAATTCTCTATTAGGTTTCTGTCTGATTGACCTGTCCCTTGGTGAGAGAGGTTTGTTGAAGTCTCCTACTACTAGTGTGTGTGGTTTGATGTCTGCCTTAAATTTTAGTAATATTTGTTTTAGATACATGTGTGCTTTTAAATTAGGAGCATAGATATTCCGAATTGAGACTTCACCCTGATGAATTGTTCCTGTTATGATTATAACATGTCCATCTCGATCTCTTCTGATTGATTTTAGTTTGAAGTCTGTTTTGTTAGAAATTAGTATGGCCACACCTGATTTTTTTTTAGAACCATTTGCTTGAAAAAGATTTTCCCAACCCTTTACTCTAAGTAGGTGCCTGTTTTTGTGGTTGAGATGTGTTTCTTGCAAAACAGCAGAATGTTGGATCCTGTTTTTGTCTCCAACATCTAAGTCTGTGCCTTTTTATAGGTGAATTGAGACCATTCATATTAAGTGATATTAATGACCAGTGGTTGTTTGCTCCAGTTATTCTTATTGTTTTTGGTAGTAGAGTTTGTGTGTCTCCTTTCTTTGAGTTGTGCTGTTGAAGGGTTGCTAGATGCCTGAGTTATTGTAGGCAGTGTTAGCAATGTTGGATTCCTTGGGTTGTGATTTTCCTTCTATTACTTTCTGCAGGGCTGGATTTGTGGCTACGTATTGTTTAAATTTGTTCTTACCTAGAATGTCTTGTATTCTCCATTGATAGTGAATGATAGCTGGGCTGGGTCTAGTAGTTTGGGTTGGCATCCGTGGTCTCTTAGTTTCTGCAGTTCCTCTATCCAGGACCTCGGGCTTTCATGGTTTCCATAGAGAAGTCAGGTGTAAGTCTGATTGGATTACCTTTATAAGTTACTTGACCTTTTTCTTTTGCAGCTCTTAATATTCTTTATTTAATCACTATATTTTGTGTTTTGAATATTATATTGTGAGGGGATGTTTTTCTTTGATCCAGTCTGTTTGGTGTTTTGGATGCTTCTTGAATATTCAAAGGAATATCTTTCTTTAGGGACTCTATTGCTTTCATAAAGTCAATTTTTTCACTACTTCTGTTTTAGGGTGTTCAAGTCCTTCTGATGTAAGTCATTGGGTTCTGGAAAGTTTTCTTCCAGAATTTTCTTAAAAATATGTTCTGTGCCTTTGAGTTGTGACTCTTCTCCTTCTTCTATACCTATTATTCTTAGGTTTGGTCTTTTTATTGTGTCCCATAATTCCTGAATGTTTTGTGATGAGAATTTGTTGACTTTGCTGTTTACTTTGATCAGTGCATTTACTTTCTCTATGATGTCCTCAGAATCTGAGATTCTTTCTTCATCTCTTGTATTCTATTGATTATGCTTGATATTTTAGTCTCTGCTGGTTGACCTAGAATTTCCATACCGAGCTGGTCTTCAGTTTGTGTTTTCTTCCTTGCTTCCATTTCAGTTTTCAATTCTTGAACTGTTTCCATTACTTGTTTGATCGTTTTTTCTTGGTTTCCCAGGGTATCATTCACGTATTTACCCATTTCTTCAAACCTTTTGTTATATTTCTCATCCATTTCTATAAGGGCATTTTTTATGTAGTTTAGGGGACTCTATTGTTTCATAAAGTCAATTTTTCCACTACTTCTGTTTTAGGGTGTTCAAGTCCTTCTGATGTAAGATCATTGGGTTCTGGTGTTTTCATGTTGTTTTCAGATTGTTGGGTGAATTCTTTCCTTGGTACCTGTCCATCTCCTCCTATCAATGTGATCTAATGGGTCTTTTAAGGCAGGATCAGGTTCCCTGCTGGGCCAGTGGCCTCGCTTACAAAATGCCCTTGCTTTGTTTCCTGTCTCCCACCACGGGCAAAGATCCTTCTCACCACTCAGAAGGGTCTTCAGGAACAGGGCCAGGCTCCCCGTTTGCCAGGGATCTCACCAAAAAAAGGCCTACCACTCTGTGGGCTAGCCACCAAAACAGAGAATCTCCCACTGCCCTTTGTCCTGAGCGCCTGACCCAGAGCCCAAATAAGCTAAACTGGGTGATCCCATGGCCCTGCGTAAGGGAGGGAGAGTGATGGCGTCCCCTGGGCGCAAGCTGGGCCAGGGGGAGAGAGGTCACAGCAGAGGAAGAGCAGCCCCAGCAGAGGGTACCATCCCTCATACACTAACTGAGGGGTCAAGGGGGTCTGGGAATGCCCCTGCTACATTTCCTGTGTCCCGCCCTGGGCCAAGAACACTCCTCCCACCCAGGAGTGTCTTCAGGGCAGGCCAGTGGATCTCGCCAATACAAGGCCTCCCAATCTGTAGGTTAGGCACCAAGAAACCTACTTGATTTAATAGTAGTGGGGTGATCTGCTCTCAGTGTGGGCTTCACTGTTTCATGCTTAGACTATCCCACCTCTGCCGGTCTCCGCCGCATCTGCGCACCTGTCACTGCCACTTCTACCCGCAGGTCTCCACCATGTCTGTGTGCCAGTCTCCTGCCGCGTCTGCATGCCTGTCTCTGCCGCTTCTGCCCGCTGGTCTCCACCCGCAGCGTGCATCTGCCCACTGGTCTCCCCCGGCACGTGCGTCTGCCCTGAAAATATCTTGATATAGAAAGCAATACTAGGCTTAGAGAGAAAACTGCTGCCAGAAAAATTCTCAGTAATCCATAAAAACAGTCCCAGATAAAAATTCTAGTACTAGTGGAGAGGGTTTTGAACTGGCCTGCATCTGTAATCACATTCTTGACCACTCTAATATCATCGTAGAATTTTTATTCAACCACTGATGGAAAAAGATGCTAAGATCCATAGCTAAACAGTGAGCAAAGCTACTGAGGTCCAGTTGAAGAGAGGCAGAAGAGAGTATACAGGCAATGGAGTCAAGACCATGGTGGGGTAACCCACAGAGACAGCTTACCTGAGCTAGTGGGAGCTCACTGACTCAGGGATGACATCTGAGAATACCACATTGAACAAAACTAGGTTGTCTGAATGTGACTGACATGTATATGGCTTGGGCAGACTGTGGATCCACTGGCAGTAAGACTGGTATGTAATCCTATTTCTTGAATTCGTTTTTTCAACCCCATTTACTATGGAGGGATGGCTATCATGCTCACACTAGATAAGGGGAGAGGGACTTGATCCTGCATCAAAGTGATGTATCAGACTTTGCTGACTTTCAATGAGAAGACTTTCCATCTCTGAGCAGTGGTTGGGAGTTTGGGAGGGTATAAGTTGGGGGGAGTGTACGAAACAGAGGAAGTAAGAACTGGGACTAGTATATAAAATAGATTGTTTTAAAGTAATAAATAAATTAAAAATTTGTTTTTCCCTTACATGAGATCTCGGTCTGGCATATGCAGTGTTCTTTTTGTGTAGTGCATGTACACCAAATGAAAAATTTGGGTACAAATTTTAGTGATCTTGATACTTAGTGTAAAGCATTTTCTTATAATCTTCTTTCACAGTTATGTGCTCAAGAGTTAAGGTTACATTTCTCTGCATCCCGTTCTGCCCTATCCATAATTTTATGCTTTGTATTGAGTATGATTCAACATAGAAATGCTTCTCTGCCTTTTAGTTGTCAATTCAAGGCTCACTAGAGTGTACTGATATGTTCCAATCAAATGACAATAGAGAACAAGTCTGAATTTATGTAATGAATGACCCTTGCCAAAACAAGCAAGTCACATTATTGTATATTCTTTCATATGCCTTGTTATTTAGATAGGAAAATAAATAAAGTCAGGAGGTGAGGGCAGCCAGGAAGGAATTTTGTTTGTTTCACTGATCTTCAAGCAGCAAGCTAGTCCTCTTATCTGTGAGTTCCCTGAACAGAAGGTGGTCCTGATTCTGAAGAGTAGATCCATCAGCAAGTTGAGTGTGTTCCTGAATGGTTGGCCGATGCTATTAATGGAGCACAGACACCCCCAAACGCCCTAAATTTTGTGGTCATTCTGCAGGAGCTTCTCTCTCCAGTTACTGCCTCTCTTATCCGATTCCATTCCAGCTTGCTCCCAGGAACACATTCCCTTCTGTGAGGCCATAAAATACCCCTGCTCAGACTGTTTGAGGGCTGAGGCTCTGGGATGGTGTGGTGAGTGCAACCGGGCAGGATTTTCTTTGTTTCACTCAGTTTGGAAACAGCAAGCTAGTCCATTTTTCTGAGATGTCCCTGGCCAGCAAGTGGCTCTGATTCTGTACCAGAAGATCTATCAGAAGGCAATGGAAGGAAGAAATGAGAAGACAATTTCCTCCACCAACCTGAAAAGCATGATTACACCAGAATCCAATAAACGTATAACAGGAAGACTGGAACACACTTATGCAGAAGAAATAGAAAAAATAGACATTATGAAAATGATAGAGTCCCTTAAACAGGATGTGAAAAACTCCGTTAAAGAAATGGATGAGAAGAATAACAAAAAGTTTGAAGAAATGATTCCGAAAAGATACCCTAGGAAACCAAGAAAAAACAATGAAACAGATAATGGAAACAGTTCAAGACTTGAAAACTAAAATGAAGGTAATGAAGAAAACAAGAAACAAGGGCCATCTGGATATGGAAAATCTAGGTAAACAAACAGAGATTACAGAGAAAACAAGCATAACCAACAGAATACAAAAGATAGAAGAAGCTATCTCAGATGCTGAAGACCATATAGAGAAAATAAACACACTGTTCAACGAAAACAGCATATCTAAAAATATCTCATCACAAATCATCCAGGAAATCAGGGACACAATAAAGAGACCCAACATAAAAATAATAGGGTTAGAAGAAGAAGATAAATTGCAGCTCAAAGGCCCAAAAATATATTCAATGAACTTCAGAAAAGGATATTCTTATAATAGTTCAAGAAGCATAGAGAATACCGAATAGAATGAGTCAAAAAAAAACCCTCACATTATAATAATCATTGGGAATAAAAATATATTCCCAATAGTGGTATTACTGGATCTTGGATCGAGGTAGAGACAGATTCTCAATTTGGAGCAACGGTCTGAGCTCTTAAGGTCCAAATGAGGAGCAGAAGGAGGGAGAACAAGAGCAAAAAATCAGGACCACGAGGGATGCACCCACCCACTGTGACAGTGGAACTGATTTATTAGGAGCCCACCAAGGCCAGCTGGTCTGGGACTGAATAAGCATGGGTTGATTCCGGACTCTCTGAGCATGGCGGTCAATGAAGACTGATGAGAAGCCAAGGACAATGGCACTAGGTTTCAATCCTAATACATGAACTGGCTTTGTTTAGAAGCTCACCTTCCTGGACGTAGATAGAGGACCTTCGTCTTCCCGCAGGGCAGAGAATTTGGACTGCTCTTCAGTATCGAGAGGGAGGGGGAATGGTGTGGGGGTAGGAGAAGAGGAGTGGGGATAGGGGGCAATATTTGGGAGGAGGGGAGGGAAATGGGAAACGGGGAGCAGGTGGAAATTTTAATTAAAAAAGAATAAAAAATAAATAAAAGAAAAAAAAGAAAAAAAAGGCACAGGCTGAGATATTGGATACGAAAATAGGATCCAACATTCTGCTGTTTTACAAGAAACACATCTCAACCACAAAGACAGGCATCTACTCAGACTAGAGGGTTGGGAAAAAGTTTTTCAAGCAAACGGGCCTAAGAATCAAGCAGGAGTGGCCATACTAATTTCTAACAAAACTGACTTCAAACAAAATCAATCAGAAGAGGTTGAGACTTTTTATACTCATAACAGGAAAATTCATCAGGATGAAGTCTCAATCCTAAATATCTATGCCCATAATATAAAAGCACCCACTTATGTAAAAGAATTATTACTAAAACTCAAGGCAGACATCAAACCACACACACACTAGTTGTAGGAGACATTAACACACCTCTCTCATCAATGGACAGGTCAATCAGACAGAAACCTAATAGAGAATAAGAGAATTATTGGAGGTAATGAAGCAAATGGACTTAACAGACATCTATAGATCACTCCACTCACATAGGAAAGACTACACCTTCTTCTCATGGAATCTTCTTGAAATTAAACAAATACTTGGTAACTAAGAAAACCTCCACAGATACAAAAAAAATCAGTGTCCACCCGTGTCTTATCAGATCAGCATGGATTAAAATTAGAAGGCAACAACAATGTTACCCCCAGAAAGCCGACCAACTCATGGAAACTGAATAGTCAACTACTGAACCACACCTGGGTCAAGAAAGAAATTAAGAAAAACATAAATATCTTCCGTGAATTTAATAAAATTGAAGAGACAACATACTCAAATCTATGGGAAAGTATGAAAGCAGTGCTAAGAGGAAAGTTCATAGCACTAAGTGCCCACATAAGAAAACAGAAAAACCATACAATGGGGACTTAACAGCACACCTTAAAGCTCTAGAAAAAAAAGAAGAAGCAGACACACCCAGGAGGAGTAGAAGACTGGAAATAATCAAACTCAGGGCTGAAATCACCAAAATAGAAAGACAGAAAACAATCCAAAGAATCAATGAAGCAAAAAGTTGGTTCTTGGAGAAAATTAACAAGATCGACAAACCCTTATCCAAACTAACTAAACGACAGAGAGAGAACACTCAAATAAATAAGATCAAAAATGAAAAAGGGGACATAACCACAGACACACAGGAAATTCAGAGAATCATTAGATCTTACTACAAAAGCCTGTATGCCAAAAAACTGGAAATGCAAAAGAAATGGACATTTTTTTAGATAAGTACCATATACCAAAGCTAAACCAAGACCAGGCGAACAATCTCAATAGATCTGTTAGTCGCAAAAAATTAGAAGCTGTTATCCAAAACCTCCCTTCCAAAAAAAGCCCAGGACCAGATGGTTTCAATGTGGAATTCTACAAGAACTTCCAAGAAGACCTAATACCTATACTCCTGAAGGTATTTCACAATATAGAAACAGAAGAGTCACTGCCAAATTGCTTTTATGAAGCTACAGTCACCCTGATACCAAAACCTCACAAAGACTTAACCAAGAAAGAGAATTACAGGTCAATCTCACTCCTAAACAGTGATGCTAAAATTCTCAATAAAATACTGGCAAACCAAATCCAAGAACACATGAAAAAAAATTATCCATTATGATCAAGTAGGCTTCATTCCAGAGATACAGGGCTCATTCAACATAGGGAAATCTATCAATGTAATCCATCATATAATAAACTGAAAGAAAAAAACCATATGATCATTTCATTAGATGCTGAAAAAGCATTCGACAAAATCCAACACCCCTTTATGATAAAGGTCCTGGAGAGATTAAGGATACAAGGGTCATACCTAAATATAATAAAAGCTATTTACAGCAAGCCAACAGCAAACATTAAATTAAAGTGAGAAAAACTCAAAGCCATCACACTAAAATCAGGAACACGACAAGGCTGTCCTTTCTCTCCATACCTCTTCAATATAGTGCTTGAAGTTCTAGCAATAGCAAAAAGACAACATAAGGGGATCAAGAGGATTTATATTCGAAAGGAAGAAGTGAAAATTTGTTATTTGCAGATGATATGATAGTATACATAAGCGACCACAAAAACGCTACCAAAGAACTCCTATAGCAGATAAACACCTTTAGTAATGTGGCAGGATTCAAGATCAACTCCAAGAAAGAGGTGCCTTCCTATACACTAAGGATAAGGAAGAAGAGAGGGAAATCAGAGAAGCATCACCTGTCACGATAGCCACAAATCTGTCACGATAGCCACAAATAGCATAAGATATCTTGGGGTAACTCTGATCAAGAAAGTGAAAGATCTCTTTGACAAGAACTTTAAGTCTTTTAAGAAAGAAATTGAAGAGGACACCAGAAAATGGATGGATCTCACTTGTTCTTGGATTGGGAGGATCAATCTAGTAAAAATGGCAATTTTACCAAAAGCAATATATAGATTCAATGCAATCCCCATCAAAATCCCATCAAAATTCTTCACAGCCCTTGATAAGAAAATAATCAACTTTAAATGGAAAAATAAAAAACTCAGGATAGCCAAAACAATCTTATACAATAAAGGATTGTCTGGAGGCATTACCATCCCTGACTTCAAACTCTATTACAGAGCTAGAGTATTGAAAACAGCTTGGTATTGACATAAAAACAGAGAAGTCAACCAACGGAATGTAAAGAAGACCCAGACTTTAACCCACAAACCTATGAACACCTGATTTTCGATAAAGGAGCTAAAAGCATACAATGGATAAAAAAGATCATCTTCAACAAATTATGCTGGCAAAACTGGATGTCAATCTGTAGAAGAATGAAAATAGATCCATGTCTATCACCATGCACAAAACTTAAGTCCAAATGGATTAAAGACCTCAATAAGAGTCAGAACACACTGAACCTGATAGAAGAGAAAGTGGGAAGTACTCTACAACAGATGGGCACAGGAGACCACTTCCTACGTATAACCACAACAGGACAGTTATTAAGGGCCTCTGTGAAAATATGGGACCTCCTGAGACTGAGAAGCTTCTGTAAAGCAGAGGACACTGTCAATAAGACAGAAAGGCAACCCACATACTGGGAGAAGATCTTCACCAACCCCACAATTGACAAAGGTTTGATCTTCAATATATATAAAGAACTCAATAAATTAGACCGTAAAAGGCTAATCAACCCAATTATAAAATGGGGCAATGAACTGAACAGAGAATTCTCAACAGAAGAAGTTCATATGGCCAAAAGACACTTAAGGTCATGCTCAACTTCCTTAGAGATAAGGAGAATCCAAATCAAGACAACTTTATGATGTCATCTAACACCTGTCAGAATGGCTAAAATCAAAAACACCAATGATAGCCTTTGCTGGAAAAGTTGTAGAAAAAGGGGTATACTCATCCATTGCTGTTGGAAAAGCAAACTTGTGCAACCACTTTGGAATGCAGTGTGGCACTTTCTCAGGAAATTCGGGATCAACATACTCCTGAACCAGCAATATCACTCTTGGGAATATACCCAAGAGATGCCCTATCATACAACAAAAGTATATGCTCAACTATTTTCATAGCATCATTGTGTGTAATAGCCAGAACCTGGAAACAATCGAAATGCCTTTCAATGGAAGAATGGATGAAGAAAGTATGGAATATATCCATATTAGAATATTATTCAGCAGTAAAACAATGACTTCTTGAATTTTGCATTCAAATGGACAGAAATAGAAATACTATCCCGAGTGAGGTTAGCCAGACCCCCAAAAAAAGAGGAACATGGGATGTACTCACTCATATTTGGTTTCTAGCCATAAATAAAGGACATTGACTCTATAATTTATGACCCTAGGAAAGCTAAATAAGATGGTGAACACAAAGGAAAACATATAGACATCCTCCTGGATTTTAACCTTCATCAGGCGATGAAAGGTGACAGAGACAGAGTCCCACATTGGAGCACCAGACTACAACCCCAAACCAAGAGCAGAAGGAGAGAGAGCATGAACAAGGAACTCAGGACTACGAGGGGTGCACCCACATACTGAGACAAAGGGGATGTTCTTTTGGAAACTCACTATGGCCAGGTGGACTGGGTCTCAAAAAACATGGGATAGTAATGGACTCAATAAACATAGCGGACAATGAGGACTGCTGAGAAGTCAAGAACAATGGCACTGGGTGTTGATCCTACTGCACATACTGGCTTTGTGGGAGCCTAGGCTGTTTGGATGTTCACCTTAATAGACCTGGAAGAAGGTGGGATGTCCTTGAACTTCCCACAGGGCAGGAAACCCCGATTGCTCTTAGGACTGATGGGGGAGGGGGAAGGTTATGGGAGGCAGTGCCAGGGAAGAGACAGAAATCTTTAATAAAGAAATAAATTAATAAAAAAAACTGAAAAAAGTCAACTGTGATATTGATGGTGAGTAATTTTGATAACATCAATGCATTGGAAAAACACCTATAACATAAAAGAAAGCCTATCCGGTATTCATTTAAAGATTTACCTTTCATGGACATCCATTACTGCTCTGAAAAGTTGTTAGGAAACATATGGCAGAAGTGGTCACTAGCCTTGTCACATATATCCTGTCCCTAGATACACCCCTACTTGGTACTGAATCTTACATGTGTGTGACTAAGTTGAACTTGGCAGTTTGTTTCAATTAATTCCAATAAAGCTGATAGTTCCACCCACTATCTAATTACACTTACATCAAATAACAAAATGTATTTGAATCACTTAATTCCCAGGGAGCACATGTACAGCAGACAATAATTGTATCCATGGAAGTCATAGGTACCAGCAACCAGATCTGCCCAGGTCTCTGTCTAGAGAAGGAGAGCAACAGGTATTCAAATCATGTAATGGGTGGGAAGGAAGTGAAGTTGCACAACTCCTGAGAGATGCTGGAAGTATGTAGGTTCAAGATGGCTCATTCCAAGATTGCCTAGATAAAGGTAGAAGTAGTGCCAGGATGCTTATTCTTAATTAGACAAAAATTAAAATATGCTCTAATTGATATTGAAAGTGTAATGTGTTGCAGGAGGTCCTTCTGCTCCTCCAGCCAATAGCCACCGAGATACCAGCCCATTGGGGCGTGGTCTTTTTCCCTTTAAAAACAAAGTGGCTACTTCCCTCCTCTCTCTCTTTACTTTCTGCTCCGGTTCCGGCGACTAGACTTCTTCCTAATTGTGTGCACAGAGGGCTGTTGTGTGGGACGGTGATCTGTAAGTTTATTCCCCTTTAAATAAATACCACCCTAATAATCACAATTCCAAACTGGTGTGGGATTGTTTATGACTTGCGTCTTCATCTGGCACCCAACGTTTGGTTTTAGGACCCCTCCTTCCCCCCCGCTCGGCTGCCGGCCGCCAGTTCGGCCATGGCCTGTTCCTTGCGGCCTGTGCCTTGTGCGTGGAGCCAGCAGTTTAACATAAATCATCATGCAGTTGCTTTTCTTGCTGCAGTTTTTTATATTTTCCCTTTAGACACCTCAGATTGACTTCAAGTCTCAACGCAGCTTATCGTTTGCCTCGCTATGTGGATTTAAATTTCACAGGCCTTCATAGTCTCTGCCCACATGGTTTTCTCTTTTCTGTATCACTTTCAAATCTCCCTTGCAAGCGCAGCTCTTAAGCGGAACTAACCAGAGCACGCGGTTACCGGTTGCGGAAAGCTGCAACCCCTTGGGACAACTCTGTCACCTGGAGGCATACACGGCTTCTGGGTTACTCTTCTCTACCCCTGGATTCTGGGTTTATGGTTCCATGTACGGAATTGATTTAATTACATTTACTTTGTTGAGCAACTGGCATTTAACAAATACTAGGCGGACACTGAAACAGGACCCTGTTTTCGTCGCGACTTGGGAACAGCGCCACCTGCTGGATAATAGGTAATATGAAAGTTCTCGTTTCCAACATGAATTTTACTGTTTTGACTACCAAAATAATGGGTTTTTTCATGCAAGGTTTATATCACTATGGAGATAACTTAATTTACTGGTTAGTAGATTTCAGTATTCTTTTGAATATTCTATTACTTAGGAAAAATATGTTCCTAAGAACCATACAATCATTAACAGAAACTAATACAGGTCAGGAGATTCAGGATTCAAAAGCTTTGAAATCACAGGTGCAGAATGCGGACAAAAAAATTGATACCTCAGTGAAATCACTAGAAACACATGTAGCTCAGGAGATTCAGGATTTAAGAGAGAAAATGATAAGAAGACTTGAAATGATTGAAGAAATTATTGGAGTTGGTGAACAGAGTGAGAAGTCACAAAGACAGGATACAATGCCACCACCAGCTATTAGATCTGGCTTACCCAGGGTATTAGCGACATACCCTGTAATTCATTCTAATAAAGCGTCAACTTCTAAAGGCTCAAAGGGAGTCAGAGAAGCTAGATGGATGCCAATAGCAATGAATGATCTAAAAAAATTAAGCAAGTTATTGTTACCTTTGGCTTGCACTCTGCATATGTTAAGGAAATGATAAGGACTTGGGCTTCTAATGCTAGAGCTACCCCCCACGATTTCCATCAGTTAGTGTCTGCAGTTTTAGATAATGGACCTTCCTTGATGTTTGGAATCTATTTCAGAGAAGAATCCAAACATATGGAACAGCAAGGAAGAGCAAAAGGTGTGGAGGTTTCCCAAGATCAAATTCTTGGTGTAGGACAATATGCTGATCCACAGGTAGAAGCTCTTTATGATGATGAAGTACTGTGTTTATGTCACCAAGCAGCTTTAAATGCTTGGAATAGGCTACAAGATCCAGCAAAAAGGGTTGAATCATATACCAGAATTAGGCAGGGACAGAGAGAACCCTTTATTGACTTTTTGCAAAGATTAATTAAGGCTCTGGACATAGGGCTAATAGACCCAGAAGCTAGACGACTACTTCTTGAATCTCTAGTTTTTGAGAATGCAAACATAGAATGCAAAAAGATAATTAGGCCTTTAAAGTTTAGATCAGCACCTATGGATGAATGGATTCAGCATACAATGAATGTTGAGACGTTTAGCTATAATGATGAAACTTGGGTAGGAGAAGCGAATTCCCAAGCAATGAGGAGACATCAAACTGCCAGGTGTTTTAATTGTGGTAAATTAGGACATCTGAAAAGGGATTGCAGGCAAAGGATTTCTAGGAATAATATCCCTTCTGGGAATGACAAAAATAGGAGACCTCTGCCTTCAGGTATATGTAGGAGATGCGGTAAAGGCCAACATTGGTCCAGCGAATGCAGGACAACAACAGACAGACAAGGCAACCCGATACCGCCGGGAAACTCCTTGAGGGGCCTCTCGCAGGCCCCCAAGCCAACAGTGGCCCAGTCATTCCCAGTCACAGTAGAGAACGTGCCTCACCAAGAAAATTAAAAGCTCCAATTTCTGCCCTAAAAAATATTACTGGTCTAAATGATGAATTACGCATGGAGGATGAGTCAAAAAACCCAGTAGGACAGAGTAAACGCATATTTTGGCAGACTTCTATTAATGATCAAAGACCAAAGCTAAGAGTCTGTATAAATGGCACTTTTATTGAAGTCTTATTAGACACAGGTGTGTATGTAAGTATCATTACTCCAGAATCTTGGCATCCGAATTGGCCTCTTCAAGAGGTAGATGTTCAGTTCCTGGGAATTGGAACCCTATCTCGTGTAAAACAAAGCACAAGATGGGTTGAATGCATAGGGCCTGAAGGGCAAATAGGAAGACTAAGGCCATATATTGCCAATATCGCAATAAATTTCTGGGGCCGCGACCTGCTACAGCAATGGAATACCCAGATTAACATTCCTGTAGTTCCAGGAACTCATAATTCTGGGAAGGACATGATGAGATATTATGGGAAAACGTCACCAGCCATTCAGGCTGTACAAGAACATACAGCAAATACCGAACCTTTAGAGGTACCAACAGCCCTACCTTTAAAATGGCTAACTGAGAAGCCAATATGGATCAAACAGTGGCCTCTAGCTGAAGATAAATTACAGGCATTGGAACAGCTGGTGCAAGAGCAACTAGATGCTCACCATATTGAAGAATCCACCAGCCCTTGGAATTCTCCTGTGTTTGTTGTAAAAAAAAGAAATCCGGTAAATGGAGAATGGTGACAGATTTAAGAGCTGTCAACAAGGTAATTCAACCTATGGGCCCACTACAATCTGGAATTTCTTTGCCTTCTCTATTACCAAAAGGATGGCCTCTTATAGTTATTGATTTGAAAGATTGTTTTTTCACCATACCATTACAAGAAAATGATAGAGAAAAAATTGCCTTCACAGTGCCTACTTATAATAATTCTCAGCCTAATAGGAGATATCAATGGACTGTCCTCCCACAGGCTATGCTCAATAGTCCTACATTGTGCCAATATTTTGTAAGTAAGCCATTGGAAATAATTCGTAAACAATTCCCCAAGTCCGTAATTTACCATTACATGGATGACATCTTGTTATCTGATTCAAATAAAGATACTTTAGAAAGGATGTTTGAAGAAGTAAAGAAAGTCTTGCCTAGGTGGGGATTACAAATTGCCCCTGAAAAGATTCAAAGAGGAAATTCTATTAATTACCTAGGTTACAGAATAGGGTTAGAGAAAATTAAAATGCAAAAGGCACAAATTAGGAGAGACCGGTTAAAGACTCTTAATGACTTCCAAAGATTGTTAGGAGACATTTCCAGTCTACGACCAGCTGTTGGCATAACACCTGATCTAATAGTTCATTTAAACAAAACCTTAGATGGTGATAAAGATTTGAATAGTCCAAGAAAACTGACAGCTGAAACAGAAAAGGAACTGACAATGATTGAGGAAAAATTACAGGAGGCACATGTGGATAGGATGAACCCAAATCTTAGCTGCATCCTAGTCATATTACCTTCCAGAATTTCTCCTACAGGGATTCTAATGCAGAGGGAAGATATTATTTTAGAGTGGATATTTATACCTAATAAACCAAGTAAAAAATTAAAAACTTATGTGGAAAAAGTCTCTGAATTAATTATAAAAGGTAAACTGAGACTTCATCAACTAGCAGGTATAGATCCAGCAGAAATTATAGTGCCTTTTACTACTGAAGAAATAAAAAAGTTATGGGAAGACAATGAACCATGGCAAAGAGCTTGTGCTAATTTTTTGGGAGAAATTAATAGCAACTATCCCAAAAGTGGTAGACTTAACCTCATAAAGAGAACTTCTTGGATTCTTCCTAGAATTGTACGTGATGCTCCAATAACTGGAGCCTGTACGTTCTATACTGATGCAAATAAATCAGGGAAAGCAGGTTATAAGTCAGATTAATTGAGTAAGGTGGAACAAAGCCCTTATAATTCTGTCCAGAAGGCAGAATTATATGCCATTCTTATGGTGCTAAGGGATTTTAAAGAACCTCTTAATATAGTTACAGATTCACAATATGCAGAAAGAGTTATCTTTCATATTGAAACCACTGAATTTATTCCAGATGACACAGAGTTGACTTCATTGTTTATCCAGGTACAAGACATAATCAGGAACAGGCTTTGTCCAATGTACATAACACACATCCGGTCCCATACAGGTCTGCCTGGTCCTCTAACACAAGGCAATGCTGAGATTGATCAATTATTGATTGGAAGCATGTTGCAGGCCTCAGAATTTCATAAGAAGCATCATGTCAATAGTAAAGGCCTAAAGAAAGAATTTTCCATTACATGGGAACAAGCTAAGGACATTATAAAGAGATGTCCTACTTGTTCTTTCTATAATCAAACACCGTTGCCTGCAGGGAGTAACCCAAAGGGTACTAAGAGAAATGAAATCTGGCAGATGGATGTGTTCCACTTTATGGAATTTGGTAAATTAAAATATGTACACCACACCATAGACACGTATTCAGGTTTTCAATGGGCTACTTCCCTGAGCTCAGAAAAGGCTGATTCAGTAATCACACATCTATTGGAAGTTATGGCCATCATGGGAATACCTGCACAAATAAAGACAGATAATGGTCCAGCATATGTATCTAAGAAAATGAAATGCTTTTTTGCTTATTATAATATAAAACACATTACAGGTATACCACATAATCCCACAGGTCAGGCAGTTATAGAAAGATCAAATTGTACTATAAACGATATGCTGAACAAACAGAAAGGGACCAAAAATACTCCCAGAAATAGATTACATAATGCTTTATTGACCTTGAAATTTCTTAACGCTAATGAGAAAGGAATGGCAGCAGCAGAAAGACATTGGATAATGGAAAAGTCTGCTGAACTAAATCAACCAATTTACTTCAAAAATGTCCTGACCTCTCAATGAAAGCCAGGAGATGTGCTACGTTGGAGAAGGGGTTTTGCTCTGGTTTCCACAGGAGAAGAAAAATTGTGGGTACCATCAAAATTAATAAAGGTTTGATTTGAAGAGGAGAAACCTCTTGGAAAGGAGAAATGACAACTCATCCACAATGATGATATTCCTACAGGTGGTAAGAAAAACATATAGAATGGGGGCAGGGTTCTGTTCTTATCTCCACAGGAAAACACTCATCTTTGAAAAATTCAAGGGATCCTGGATGTTTGGATACTGACAGATGGAAAAATACCTGCCCAATAGGAACTATCAAGAAAACTGAATAAGTTGTGTAAGTAAAATATACTAAACCATATTTCTAAATTTATAGAGCTGGTTTTGAAGGTGGACTCTGGCTCAGTCCCTCTCCAATTCCAAGCCTGTTGGTAAGAGAAAAACCCAGAGTTTCTGGAGTTTCTGTCTATTGTCAAGAGCCATGATAGGTGATAGAAAGAAATATGAGTTTAGAAAACATCTTGGCTTTTCTTCATATCTATCATACTTTTCATTGAATATATCTATCATTCCTTTCATTGAATATATATGTGTGTGTGTGTGTGTGTGTGTGTGTCTATATGATTAATGTTTAAGTTTTTCACAATGAACAATGAGTTTTTCCTGAAGTGACATTTAAAGTTTCCAGGAAGAAGATGGGGCCCCATAACAACGACTACACCTGGTTGATATGACGTCATGATACTGATAGAGCTACTACAAGACCTGTTTTGGGTACCAGCTGCACAAGATGATCCCAACTTGGTTAGCTGAAATGGTGCACCTCTTATACAACATTCTGGCCAGACTTGCACAATATGTCAGAGACGACTTGCAATTTTAAAAGACATCGATCTTGAAATTTAAACATCATTTTAATTTCACAGGATCCCCCAGAAAGTACGTCGCCCCCATGACAGCTAGAAGTAACTCTAGAGGACGACGTCCCCTCTCCCAGTAAAGTTTGCCCTTGGGTTTAGGGACATCATTTAGGGGTTGATTATAAATTGGTATATGGTTGAGGGTTGGGGAAAAAATTTTATAAGCTCGGGGATCATTTGGGAAAAAAAAAGAGGGATAATAGATTGGTACTTGTTGGTACTTGTGAGTTATTGTTTTGAGACAAATGTATTGGTATCGATTCTTATATATTGATACAAAGTGAAATTATATTGACTATTGTATGCATGCATGTTTCTACCTCTGTTTAAAAACATTTTTTATGTATTGACATATATTGTATTGATATATATTGTATATATTTACCATATTGCAGTGTACATTTCTACCTCTGATTAAGATACTTACATTTTGCTTGTGTATTGATATATATTTACCATACTGCAATGTATATTTGTACATTGCTTATATTTGGAGGTCATTATCCTCATTTGTTTCACAGTTGTTTATTGTCTTAGTCTTTAAGTTACATAGGTATTGAGAATTATATAGATCAATAGTATTCTAAGTTTGTCATTTATAATTAGACTAATCAGGTTCTTTAGATACATAGAGATTATACTCAGTATAGATAGATAATCTTCAACCTCTTCAAAGAGCTGTAGAAAATGTCTTTTAATCTAACTCAGAGTTTTGTGGTAGTGAGACACAATTGCTCCTGGCAACACCGCTCTATTCCCGAGAGAATGTTGAGCACCAAAGACACTCCACCTGGAGCCTTTCTTCTTGGCTGAACTGGCCTTTGGGTAAAGAAATGCTCATACCTCAACCACTGACAGAAATACAGAGTATCTGTGAATGGAAAAAACAGGACTGTCATATCCTGCCAAGACAGGGTAAGATAGTTTTGACAAGTTTCTTGACGTTGAAAATGGTGTGTCAGTTATGCTAGGCCTTAGCCAAAGTTGGTTGCTTCAACACTGCAAAAGTGACCTTGGGTGATTGTCCAGGTAGCTAGTTGTCTCTGTGATTTGTTGCATGTTTTGGAAGGTGTTTGATTGCACTTTCTAATTACTCAGGAAACATTATTTCCCTTCACAGATCTTCGATGGGGTTGAAGACTATATAAATGTTGTTACTTTCGACTCATGACTTAGCCCAGCTATTTATTATATAAGACCTAAGCTAGTTAGATTCGGATATTTTTACTTATTGTATATAATTTCATAGTAGGTTTAGAACTCTCTTACTTAAACAAAAGGGGGGGGTGTTGTGGGACGTCCTTCTGCTCCTCCAGCCAATAGCCACCGAGATACCAGCCCATTGGGGCATGGTCTCTTTCCCTTTAAAAAAACAAGTGGCTACTTCCCTCCTCTCTCTCTTTACTTCCTGCTCTGGTTCTGGCGACTAGACTTCTTCCTAATTGCGTGCGCAGAGGGCTGTTGTCTGGGATGGTGATTTGTAAGTTTATTCCCCTTTAAATAAATACCACCCTATTAATCACAATTCCAAACTGGTGTGGGATTGTTTATGACTTGCGCCTTCAGTAATGAAGTTTCAGAAAAAAAAGATTGAGAATACACAGTGTATATGCCTGAACAATATATCACACATCTCCAACACGAAATGAAACAAAAAGTTTCCAAAGTACCAGCAAAATGACCAAGAGCCAAACTGCCTGACAACTTTTTCTTAGCTGTGTGGCTCCTGGCAATGATGGAAAAGAAGGAAATTTGTGCCCAGAAATAGACAAAGAGTGGGGCTTTATTATATAGTATTTTTTTGTGTGAAGCATTGTACATTAAAAGAGGAAAAGAAATGGCTTTGTCTCTTTGATTTTTTAGAATTCTCTCTATGTTCTTTCAAGTCAAATTGAAAGAGGCAGGTTTATTTGGGTTTCTATGATGTCAAAATACAATGGAAATAATAGTTGCTCATTCCAGAATTCATCCTTGTCCTGTCAAATCCCCCTCTCCCTGTCTGTTACACCTTGCCTGTTCCCACTGCTTGAGGGATGATGTCAACTCCTGTGTCTCTCTGAGGAGCCCTCTCAGAACACACTTGACTTCCATTTAATCTACTCTGGAAGCCCAAATACTTAGGGAGACTTCGATCAAACAGCCTACTGTGCTGGCACACACTGATCCAATAAAGCTGCTACTGTGGGGCTTGTGTTCATTTCCCATTGAGCTTCACTGACCAGCTCCTCAAACAGCTGATCAAGCTAGAGAACATTTTATCCTTTTCCCTGTAATTCAACTTGTCGCCTCTTCTTCTCCCACAGACCAGCTTCTTCAAAGAAGGATCCTTACATGGGGTTAAAAGACTTTAAAGTATTAATATTGATTAGACTTTCAAGGTTGCATTTTTATGAATCTACCTGATGCCTATACATTGTGCATGTAATTATGACAGCTTAAAGTTACAGGAGCAATCTTTAGGTTGTGCATGAGTTAATATTTATCTCTCCCTGAGTATGAGAAGCTGCCCTTCATCGGTGATAATAGTTTTCACTAGTTATTTCTGGAAGCTACTGTCATCGAACTTATTGTGGTTTGAGTGAGAAATGTCCCCCATAAGCTCCCATATTTGAACATTTTATCGGCAACATGTGCTGCTCTTTAAAGAGGTTGCAAAACCTTTAGGAGGCATAGAATTGCTGGAGGAAGTATGCCACTGAAGATAGGCTCTAAGAATCTATAGAATCACCCAACTTCCTCTTCTCTCTCTGCCTCCTAACTGTTTAGGCAATGTGGCCAGTCAGCCTCACACTCCTGTTGCTATGCTATTCCCAAAGCTATTGAACCAATCCCTCTGAAATGGTGAACCAAATTAAACCTTTTCTCTCCATTAAGTTGTTTTTCTCATGATGCTTTTTGATTGCTTGTTTGTCACGATGCTTTGTCACAGCAAACGGAATGAAACCATGACATTTTGCAAGTACACACATGAAATTAACACAAAACCAACCCTCAGAAAGAAAGATGACCAAGGATTAAGGCATATTTAAGATATTGAAATAGCATTTCTTTTCCTTTCTCTCAAATACATTAAAGATACTATTTAACAAAGGAAAAACAAATCACACAGGGTTAAGTAAAATGTAGTGCCTCTTGCCAAGTAACATAGTCTTTGTAATGAGAACATGTGAATACACAGTAGAGTAGGGAACCAGGACATAAAAGAGATATACCCAAGTCCTAGTTCCCACTAAGAGCATCATCTTTCTCGTAGCCACAAACAGCATAAAATATCTTGGGGTAACTCTAACAAAAGAAAGTGAAAGGTCTCTTTGACAAGAACTTTAAGAAATTGAAGGAAGAAATTGAAGAGGATACCAAAATGGAAGGACCTCCCTTGGTCTTTGATTGGGAGCATCAATATAGTAAAAATGGCAATTCTAGCAAAGGCAATTTCTTTTTGTTTCTTTTTTTTTTTTTTTTTGGTTTTTCGAGACAGGGTTTCTCTGTGGCTTTGGAGCCGGTCCTGGAACTAGCTCTGTAGACCAGGTTGGTCTCGAACTCACAGAGATCCACCTGCCTCTGCCTCCCAAGTGCTGGGATTAAAGGCATGCGCCACCATCGCCCGGCCCATCAAAATTCTTGACAGATATTGAGAGGACATTAATCAAATTTATATGGAAAAACAAAAAATCCTGGATAGCCAAAATAATCTTATACAATAAAAAAATGTCTGGAGGCATTACCATTCCTGACTTCAAACTCTATTACAGAACTACAGTAATAAAAACAGCATGGTATTGGCATAAAATCATAGAATTCGACGAATTGAATCATATAGAAGATACTGATTTTAACCCACAAACATCTGAACACCTCATTTTCTATAAAGTGGCTAAAAGTATACAATGGAAGAAAGAAAGCATGTTCAACAAATGGTACTGGCAGAACTCGATGTCAACCTGTAGAAGAATGAAAATAAATGCATATCTATCACCATGCACAAAACTCAAGTCCAAATGGATCAAAGACCTCAATATCAATCTGAACACACTAAACCTGAGAAGAGAAAGTGGGAAGTACCCTACAACATATGGGCACAGGAGATTGCTTTATATGTATAACCCCAGCAACACAGATGATAAAGGCAACATTGAATAATTGGGACCTACTTAAACTGATAAGCTTCTGTAAACAAAGGACACTGTCACTAAGACAAAATGGCAACCCACTGACTGGGAGAAGATCTTCACCAACCCTGCAACAGACAAAGGTCTGATCTCCAAAATATATAAAGAAATCAAAAAACTAGACTTTAAAATGCTAATTAACTCAATTAAAACATGGGGCACTGAACTAACAGGGAATTCTCAACAGAAGAAGTTTAATTGGCCAAAAGACACTTAAGGTCATGCTCAAACTCATTAGCAATCAGGGAAATGCAAATCAAAACAATTTTGAGATATCATCTTACACCTGTCAAAATGGCTAAAATCAAAAACACTAATGATAGCCTTTGCTGGAGAGGTTGTGGAGGAAGGGGTACCCTCATCAAATGCTGGTCAGAATGCAAACTTGTCCAACCACATTGGAAATCAGTGTGGCGGTTTCTCAGGAAATTTGGGATCAACCTAACCAAGGACAAAGCAATACCACACTGGAGAATATACCCAAGAGATTCCCTATCATATTACAAAATCATTTGTTCAACTATGTTCATAGCAGCATTATTTGTAATAGCCAGAATCTGGACATGACCTAGATGCCCTTCCATGTAAGAATGGATGAACAAAGTGTGGAAAATATACACAGTAGTGCACTAGTCAGTGGTAAAAAACAATGACTTCTTGAATTTTGCATGCAAATGCATGGAAATAGAAAACACTTTTCTGAGTGAGGTGTCCCAGACCCGAAAAGATGAAAATGGGATGTACTCAGTCATAATTGGTTTCTAGCTATAAACAAAGAACATTGCATCTATAATTTGTGATCCCAAAGAAGCTATATAAGAAGGTGAACCCAAAGAAAAACATATAGTTATTGTCCTGGATATGAAAGGTAGACCAGATTCTCAAGCAAAAATTTGGGATCTGGGGGGTGGGGTGGGATAGGATAAGAGGGGATGGGAGGAGAAAAGTAAGAAGGAGAGGATGGGGGGAACTTGGGTAATTGGGATGATTGGGAAAAAGTAAGTATGAATATGGGAGCAGGGAAGCATATATCTTAATTAAGGTAGCCATCTGAGGGATTTTATTTAAAAAAAGAACTTGGTAAATAGAAGCTTAAGATTCTCAAAATTGGTCATTTCAGGTTAGGATGGTCTTTAAATTCAATGGCAAACCCCTATATCAAAAGAGTCACACAGGAAAACAGTGGTGTGCTCATAAAATAATGAAGACATTAAGAGAAGTGATACAAAATGATGAATATCAAAAGCCAAATTTCCATCCCATCTTGAGGAAGTAGGTTCCCCACCAACACATTAATTCCAGATCGTGAGAATAAACATCAACCTCTTTCAAGTACTTCATTTAATAATAAATTTTTATACCAGTTCTTGGAATTTATACTTTGGACAAAGGGTTGGTTTGGGAAGTCCTTCTGACTATGTTTGTTTTTATTGGTTAATGAATAACATTATTTCAGCCAGTAGCTTAGCAGAATAGACCTAGGTGGTAAAAGTAAACAATGTTGGGAGAAAGGAGGTGGGGTCAGTGAGAAGCCACCTAGACACCACCAGGGAAAATCACCTACTCTGGAGCTACAAAAATTTGTTGGTAAGACATGAACTAGTGGTGATACAGATAAATGCAAATGGGTTAGTTTAGAATGAGGGAGGAATCTAGAAATATGGTTAAGCTATTGGCCAAAGACTATTGTGAATAATATAGGTTTTATGTGATTATTTCAAATCAACGTGGTCAGAAAACTAACTAATGAGTGGCCTCCACAAACAAATCAGCTTGTTGAACTGAAGAGTTTTTTTTTTTTTTAAATCTGTTTGCTCACTTGATCTGGGCTTCATCTAAGCATGTCTATTTGTCTGTGATGATTGCTCGGTTATATATTTACTGCCAATATATTGTTTGGAGGAAGGGGTCTATTGAATCTGCTCAGTTTAATGGACTCTCTATAATTAATTTGAGTTGGTTACTTTCTATCTTATGTAGTTTCCCTGCAGGATAGTGTTTACCAACCAAGACTACATGTTGGCATTAAAGATCTATAAATGGGGAGGTTGAGGGTCAGAGTCAGATAAGAAGTTGCAATTGTGGACGCAGACAGGAGAGAGAAAAGAGAAGGAAAGGGAGTATGAGATCACTACCCTATAGTCTTTCAAAATGGAGGAGGGGACCTGAGCTAAGAAGGAAACAGCCACAGCTCTTTCCACAGTCACTATTCCTCTCTAGGCCACAATATCTCCAAGCAGCTAGCACAAGCATTGGAAGTTTCTCTTCTGAGAGGGGCAGCCAGAGTGTGCCACATATGACCATTTTCCCTGGAGTTATCCTCATCATGGACAGAAGGAGGCATGTCTCCCTAGAATCTCAACAACAATCTCACAGATGAAAATAAAAAGGCTTATTAAGGACACTTGGAGAAGCATTATAACTAACAGAGTTGGGAGATAATACATCTTCTAGGATGTGATGATGTCAATCTACACAGGCACATCTGCCTGTCTTCTGATCATATGAACAGAATGCCTGCTGGTTTGGGAAGCATCTCATCTGGGATTGTAATACCAGGGCATTAAAATGTCCTCTTTGCTTGTCTTCTACCTCAGAGTGTTCTCTCTCTCAGGTACATTGGGATGAACCATTTGCAGGAATAACAGAAAAATAGGTAGAGCATCCAGAATGAGGTATAACATACATGGCCACAATTACATATGCAGCAACAAGGAAACAGATGAAGAATTCTGAGCATCAATGGAAGTTGAGGACCTAATACCAAAGCTAAGTCATGTAACACCATGGGTAGTTTCAGAGTTTCAGAGAGTAAATTCAGTTACATTCTGGAAAAAGCTAAGACTGCAAAAAATGGCTTTCATAATCAGAAAGTAGAAAAATTGGGAATGCAAAAAGGAGGCAGTGAGGGAGTCAAGGGTGGTCACTGAGCAATGAAGAACCCCAAGTCCCTATCCCAACATGATACTGATATCATTTTTAAAAGTTATTGAGCCACAAATCTTGGCAGTCAGAGCTCAGGAGCTGAAATTACATCTCAATCCCATGTAATGAATCTCTGCCTTGAGCATCTACAATGATGCATTTCTGTCTTGAGCATCTGGAGCAATATTTCTTTTCCTTAAGCATCTATAGCAATGCACCTCGGCCTTGAGCATCTGCTGTCATACCCCTCTAAAATGATTATCTACAGAAATTAACATCTGCTTTAAAAAGCGATATACTACTGGGATAGACCTACCATTGCATGTTTCCTTTGGATGTACACTTTTATATAACTACACCCTAAATTTGATATCAAGACCTGAGCACAAACAGATTTCACAGTTCACAGTTTTCTCATGCTGTGATAATTCAGTAGGCCTCTGGACACATCCACCAGGAGACTTGAGGGGAGGAAGCAAAGGCATTCACGTTTGAATGTCTCTCATCTCAATCTCGACAGCACTTCTTTTAAAGTTATACCATTCCCTTTTGTGATCCAGAATATTTGCTCACAGCTCAATATTTTTTAACCAACTGTCTTGTTCTTCAGCCATGGCACAGTCAGTAAGGTGCATTCCATACAGATGGAGACCATAAATTTGATCCCTTCAAACTTGTGCAAAAATCTCAGCATTAAAGATATCAACTCATCACTCAGTGCTGAGGAGACAGCAACACCTGGGTCTCTAAGACTCGCTGTTTGGTCAAGGGGAATTGGTCAGCTCCAGGTTCAAAGAGATGACGTATCTTAATCATGACAGAGTGTAATTAAGGAAGACACCCACGGTTAATTCTGGCCTTTGCATGCATGTATACACATCTCCATAAAAAGTTACACTCATATATTAATCAACTGTCTTTTGAATTTCTAAATATACACATTTCTGTGGTGAAGTTTTGAGCTTAATTTTGACTGCTCTTTTGAGTTGTAGGAACAGCTGAATGTTTTCTGCCACCAGGTTCCCACACTGGCTAGCTTTACCCAAAATAATTACATAGAAACTGTATTATTTTAAATAATACTTTACCCATTAGGACTAGCCTTTTAGTTGCTAATTCTCACATCTTGATTAACCCATATCAAATAATCTGTGAAGCACCATGAGCTTATGAGAATCATAAGCTGCTTCTGTCTTGGGGGGGTGAGGGGGGCATGGCGTCTGTTGACTAGGCTTGTTTCTCCCAGCATTCTGTGTTTTCTCTGCATATCTAACCTGCTGTCCTATCAAAAGGGCCAAGGCAGTTTCTTTATTAACCTATAGACATTTAACCCTCATCCATCACTTTGGCCTTCCTCATACAATGACATTAGAAAAAATCTTTCTGTAAGAACCCTCTCCACTATCTCATTTGGCCTCTTGAATCCTCCCTCCTCTCTTCCAAAGACAAAAGGAAGCTAGTCTTAGACATGTTACACAGTCTAAAAAAGGAAGGATGGAATCAAGATTTGAATTCATTACCAAAGTCTAAAATCTTAACCAAGGAACTCACTGCACGACCATACTTTTTTTTCAACTGAGAATGAACTCACACTCTGAGGAGCTGAAAGGCAAGTTCATACTGCATTAACTTCACATTGGCCCTAGACAGATATGCACAGCATTATGTTGGACAACTCACCACTGATATATTGACATCTTATTCCTTTGTATTTAATGGGTCAGTTGGCCACATACCTTACTCAATCTTTCCTTCAGTGATTTGATTTCCAGAATCCTCCATCCCCTCACTTCAATCCTAATTGACACACTCCCCAAAACCCCTTGATGGGAGTCAGGTATCAATATCGTACTGGTATTTTTGGGTCTGATGGGTTTGTGGGATCTTTTCCACACTCCTCTTAACATCACAGATTCCCTAGGTAACAGATTCTAGGGAGCTCGGTGCATTCATCATATGTGTGCATGTCACACAAAAATGTACATCAATGTGTACATGTTTAGCCTGGGTGCAGGTGAGTCTGTTAATGACTTTTATAGCCAAGCCCAACAGAACTTGATCCATGAAAAGGGTACAGTGTTTTAGAGTTATTGCAGGACAATTGTTTAAATGAACTCACAAAGGTTGAATGGCATGCATAAGACCTGTGAGAGTGCAAGACAGAAAGAATCCAGGAATGAAAAATAGGTAGCAGACAGAAGCCTATTGGAGGACACCCTGGCATAATGTGGAGGTTGCTTTCAATGTAGTCATCTAGATGGTGGTAAAGGTACACAACTGGATCTTTCTTGTAGGTAATGTAGAAACAGGTCTTCATGGTCTGCACCTCATCTTGGACCACCCCAGTCCACTCCTCCATAGAGCCTGGCATGATGTGGAGGTTGCCTTCAAGGTAGTCAACCAGGAGGTGGTAAACGTACAAGACCGGATCTTTCTTGTAGGTAATACAGAACCAGGTCTTCATGATTGGCACCTCCTCTAGGACCATCCCCTTCCAGTCATCCTTAGAGCCATTTGTGCCCTCAAATGTATGTTTCACTGCTCTGCCAACTATGGTGTTTGAGAGATGAGTGTCTGTCTCCTGAGGAAATGGTCCGTTGTTAGGCAGGAACTTAAGGTTTAAAATCCTTTCATCACTGTGAAGCTCCAATCCATAGACACAATCTATCCCATCATACTTCAACAAATAGAGAGAGGGATTTGTTGGCAGTTGATCTAGAATGATGGCTTTCCACTGGGTGACTGGTTCATTGGCTTCCTTCCAGCCGTGAGAAATTCTGCGGCCGACAATATTCTCCAGGGCCTCCAAAGGCCTCCTCAGTTTTTGCTTCTGGAGAGATGACCCATTCCTCTCCTGGACAGGTGGCATGCATCTCATACTAAGAGGCATCTTATCATGGCTGTAGACTTACTGAGATAGGCCACTGACCTCCTGGTCCGCTGTTTCTTGGCTATCTTTCTGTGCTTGGGCTTCATAGCTGCCCACTCTCTAGGTTGAAAGAACTTTTCTTCTGTTTAATTCAGAAACCAAGTCGTGGCCTCAACCATGAGTGCCTGCAAGGACAACAAGGGGAGGCTATGAGGTCAAGGCTCTTTTCTGGAAGAACTGTGGTGCAGGAGACAAAGATATTGATCAACAGGTTTGCATACCTAACTTTAATTTTCTCTTAAGAAATAAATAGGACAATTTGCAAATTTTTCTCTACAGCTCAGTATATCAAGCTCAGAGACACATTCCTGCTGCCCAAAGGCAAATGACCTCTGCTGAGAAACCTACTTTCTGACTGACTAAGTCAATGAGAGGAGAAGGTATGCCTATCCCCGAAACGAGTAAGAAAAATCTGAACAGATAACAAAGAATTCGAAGGACATCCACACGTCTCCTTCGACATCAAGCTAATAGGTAGGGGGCTCAATCCAAGACAGCCTGCCCAAGGTCATGGCACTCCAATCCACTGGCTCTCTGTATTGGGTCTCCTGATCCAGACCCAGGTCTATTACATAAAGCCATTCTGTGTCTTCATTGTGGAAGTGAGTACTGTGAGACCACTTCAACCTGAAAGACTCATTATTCTGGGCAACAGCAGCCATTGAGAAATAATTAGTATCTTTTAAAACACCCATGGACAAAGAGGAGCTTTGCCATTTTAGTGGATTGATGAATTTGATATTGTTAGCAAAGATAAAGTGGGAAGAATAGCTGGCATTCACCATCCCCACAGCTATCAAATATAGGAGCTGGTAACAACAGAAATGGTGGACCCGCAGGACATTTGAAGGAAAACTTTTTTGTACGACAGAGGTCTTAGTTGCTTTGGAAACATATTTACCAAAAGAAAATGTCCTACCTCTCCAGATTCCATCTTCCGGAAATGTTGAACAGTTCTGGAGACCAGGAGCTGAACTGTCCTCCTCAGGCACTGTGAGGATAATAAACCCACCTTCATGGAAGACTAGTGCTTTGAGTGGAACAGAGTTGCTACCCAACGAACCAAGGCTTTGTGACATCACCAAGGCTCTACTTATGTCAGAAATCCCCTCACAAGCTTGTTACTTCCCTATTTACCCACAGAAACATCCAGCATTCAGCTCCTCAAAAGCTGTATACAGCCACCAGGGGACCCAAAATAAGCGCCCACTCATCTTCCCAATTACTCAAGTCACACACTTGCCCAAGCAACTCAATCCCTGTATCTTATTTTTCTGAAAAAGTCTTTGGTGTCTGAGTCAAAAAATCACATGAAAGTTTTTTTTCTTAGATCCCATCTCTCCATTGGTTATCTTCTATTGATTTTTTCTTCCTTCATAAATAATAAATTTCAAATTTCCACTTCCTTTCCTCCTCCCCCTAACTACTCACGCAACCACCAATCCTCTCCACACCAATCCAGTCCTAATAGAGGGCAGGGTACCTTGACCTGTGGGAAACCCTTGCCCCCCCTCCATCCAGATTGAGGAAGGTATGCATCTACATATAATATGATCGATTAAAGCCTGTATGTGCAGTACAGACAAATCCCAGTGCCATTATCATTGGGTTCTCCTTCTGCCCCAATTGTCAGCCACATTCAATGCTTCCACTTTGATCCCATGCTCTGTCAGTCCCAGCATAGCTGGTTTTGTTGATCTCTCATTAGCTCAGACACAGTGTCTCAGTGGGTGGACCAAGCCCTTGTATTCCTTAGTTCTTTGCTCTTATTCTCTCCCCTTCAGCTCTTCAACTGGAGCTTGGTAGCTCAGTCTAGTTTTCTGATGTGGGTCCCTGTCTTTATCTCCATCCTTTTCTGTACAACAGTTCTATGGTGATATTCAAGATAGTCATCAGTCTGATTATGGGACAAAGCACCCGTAGTGCCTAGGGACATGGCACAGTGCAGGCACCCACAGCTCACCTGCCCAAGGTCCTCGTTGGTGTCACCCCATGGCTTTCTGGGAACCCCTCTAGAGAGAAGCCTCTTACTAACCCCAGAACGGCACCCTAAGTTGAGATATCAACAGTGTGTGTGCATTAACTTATGGGGGTGTGTTTGTGTGTTTAAGACACAATAACAGCAGATGGATTATAATATTGAAATTTCTTCTTATCTTGAGAAGAATACTTGCTACAGAAACACTATCACAGTAGTACTGAGAGTGTAGGCTGTCTCAGCATGGAGAAGTAACTGGAGCAAACCCCTAGTAGTTCAGCTCAGTGGCCCAAGAAAGATGGTCAAGGAAAGTCAATGAACTCAGGGATGGAAGTTAAAACTCAGGCTAAATAACATTCCAAATCATTTAGGCGGAACATGAGGCTCTTGTGCAACAGTCAAAAGATGGCTAAAATGCCTGGAACTAGAATCTTAGGGCAGGAGAAGTTGTGGAGCCGAGAGTGCATGGCAAAAACTGACAGAATCTGGCAAAAGACATGTAAGCGTAACTAGCAAACATCCAAGGAAACCATGAATGGGAGAACACGCTGAGAAGTCTGCACAAAAACATAACATCTTGACAATTCTGAGATTTAATGACAAAGGAGAGATCTTAAGTATGTCACTGTCACATGGTGATGATTAACCCACTCCATTGCTGTGTGACCCCCTGACATGTTTAAGATACCTGTCAATTCTGTCTATATATTTACAGAGAAATTCACATTGCTTGCACAGATTAACTAGCAGCATGATTTACCACTCAATCAAAGGCAAAGCAAAGAAATCATGGACATGTAGTTGAATGCTGATGATGTTGTTGGGAGCGTTTGTGGGTTTTTTCTTAAAGGGAAATCATTGGTCACACAAATGCATGAAGCAGAGCCTGTCTCTGCCATGTACCTGAAAGCATGAAAAAAAATAAACTAAAATAGGTTTTTGTCACATAGTGGTAAATTTTGCTGCTATGTCCAAATATGTATTTTGCAGGAGCTCTTTCTGCTCCTTCAGGCTATAGCAACTGAGATAAAGGCCATTGGGGTGTGGTGTCTCTCTCTTTCAAAATGTAGCAACTGCCTTCAGCTTGCTCTCTTGCATCCATCTCCACATCCAGCTACTAGGCTCCTCTCCTCATCCTGCAGAGGGCTCTTGTCTGGCATGGCAATCTGTAAGGTTTGCCACTTATAAGAAATAACCATTTTATGAATCATAATTCTAAACTGGTATGGGAGATTGTTTGTGATTTACACACCTTCCTATGTGATGAGAGCAACCAGGGTGTGAAGGGGGTTCTCACTGTTCATGTTGCAGAAGCCATGGCAGCAGGAGTAGGAGGCCTCTCATTCTCTGTAAGGAAATCAGTAAACATTGGGGACCAGTGAAAGAATGCCCTGAAACATCAAGGCTTGAGCTTTCAGACCGCAATTCCTCCAGCTAGGTTCTGGGTCTGCACAACCTACAAAACCTCCTGAGGACCAAGTATTCAGAACCAGAAGCCTGTGTGGGTCATATCACATAAAATCGTAGTGAGTACACCAATCGTTTTTTCTGTACATCCTTTTGTCCCTACAGAAACATTTGTATTTCCAATAAAGATAACTTGCTGCCTCTTTGGTGTCCTGAACATGCTCTAAGGTGATGGTGGGGCATTCTTACATACCTTGCTGTGTTGTTGTGAGACCTTAACGGGACAGCAATTGTTTCAGAAATCAAAGGCAGTTAGGTTCAAACCTGTGGTTAGCAGTGTGGTGGACACTTGGGTTGCCTATACCTAATCTAAGGAAAGATGGATTTCCTAAGAAGGGTGGCAGCACACATGGAGGCATGTAGTCTTACCTTTTCAAATGACCAATTTTGTTGCCTTACATCAGGCTCCTCTATTCTCCTCATCTTGGTTTCTTTACCAGATTAGGACAAAAATTAAAACTCAATGTCCTGGACGTTATCACTGAATGAGTTATCTATGTGAGATCACAGTGACAGAGCTCATGGGAATCTGACTCATTGTACATGCTTGCCAGGCATCGATCTGTAATCTGCCTAACTCTAATGCGCAAGTGTTGTCCTGGTTGCTCCTCTGTTCCTCCTCATATGGTCTCCATCTACAGAGAACTCAGAAAAATCCACCCCTGAGAGGGCAAGTTCTTTACAAATGAAAGTTTCTAGAACAGAAGAGACATAGTAGATTTATCTTGGCAACCTGTAGACACAAGACATGGGGAAATGGAAGAAGGGATTGAAGAAGATAGAGACATGGAGGAATGGATAAATTCAATCATTCATTGGATAAGTGAGTGATCTAATGAAAGAGATGGCTAATAGGATAAAATGTGCTGCATGCCCTCTGAAAGTCAGTCCAAATTGAGGGTAGATAAGGTTATCCACTAAGGAGGAAGCTTAGTCCATTTTGCCTTCTTTGTGCTCTAGACCCACCCAGGAGAGTGATGATGATGTTGAGGAGAAGAAGGGGCGAGGGTACCAGCATGCCCTGGTACAAGTTTTCACCCACATTGTAGCCAAATCACCTGACTTGGCACAGGTGACCTACATGCTGGGCCCTGAATGGCAGTTTGACACCTACAACCTTACTAACAAAGATTTGAAGATGAAGGAACCAAAACTGCCCTGTTAATGATGTCAGGATCCTTGCATGATGGGAGTCAGGAATCAATATCATACTGGTATCCTCCGGTCTGATGGGTTTGTGGGGTCTTTGCCACACTTCACCTAACATGACTGATTCCCTAGGTAACTGATTTTATGGAGCTCGGTGCATTCATCATATCTGTGCATGTCACACACCAATGTGATTCAATGTACTACTAGTTTAGCCTGGGTGCGGGTGAGTCTGTTTATAAGTTTTATAGACCAAATCCCACAGAAAATGATCAATGACAAGGGAACATTGTTTTACAGTTAAGGCAGGCCAATTGTTTAAATGAACTCACAGGGGTTGAATGGCATGCATAAGACCTGTGAGAGTGCAAGACAGAAAGAATCCAGGCATGACAAAATAGGTAGTAGATAGAAGCCTGGCAAAAGTAAGTAGGTAGCCTGAGGTCCACCCCATTGCAGAAGAGCCACTGAGAGGAGACACTTTTCTTTAGGCAGGAGGATCCGGGTCACTAAACATCCTCCAGTGGAGTTCATATACCCAGTGACTTCCAGATGGTATGAATTAAACCATTAATCAAATGAAACCCAATTTTCTTTGCTTCTGAGTACACATTTGTGACCCTTCATGATCACTCTCTATCCTTTTAAGTCCCAACACCTCGATGTCACATCTTTCCATATGACATGTTTTTCCCTCCCGCATTTTCCCTCTCTGAGATCCTACATCTTTTTGGCCACTCTCCTCTGTTTCCTAAACAGCCATCTTGTCCTCTTCCACACACTGCATCTCCTTTCATCATTCACTCTCCAAGGGGAAAAGACCATAAGTCCTGTTTTGTTTTGAGGCCTGTCTTTCTGTGATGTCCCATCCACCAGAAACTCCATCATTGACCAAACAACATAACACATTCACAAATTTTATTTTTAGAGCAAAAAAAAAATTCCATTGGGAAAGATACCAGGATTAATAGAAGACCTGAGGTATTTCTGAAAAAAGAGTTCCCCAAACACAGTTTTAAGTCTGACCCCCAAAATTTGTGAATTTCACTTTAACAGATCTTCATCAAATCATAGACATAGATATGGAAGTCATTATCAAACTTGATGAAATGCACGGAAGGTTTGGTGGGAACTTGGTAAATAATTTTACCTATCTTTTGGGTTCCATCTTTTTCGTTGTGCTGTACGCTTTTGCCTGCCAAGGAATCCCTGCCTAATTCCAAATTCACCCCTATTGGAGGACATCCTGGCATAATGTGGAGGTTGCTTTCAATGTAGTCATCTAGATGGTGGTAAAGGTACACAACTGGATCTTTCTTGTAGGTAATGTAGAAACAGGTCTTCATGGTCTGCACCTCATCTTGGACCACCCCAGTCCACTCCTCCATAGAGCCTGGCATGATGTGGAGGTTGCCTTCAAGGTAGTCAACCAGGAGGTGGTAAACGTACAAGACCGGATCTTTCTTGTAGGTAATACAGAACCAGGTCTTCATGATTGGCACCTCCTCTAGGACCATCCCCTTCCAGTCATCCTTAGAGCCATTTGTGCCCTCAAATGTATGTTTCACTGCTCTGCCAACTATGGTGTTTGAGAGATGAGTGTCTGTCTCCTGAGGAAATGGTACGTTGTTAGGCAGGAACTTAAGGTTTATAATCCTTTAATCACTGTGAAGCTCCAATCCATTGACACAATCTATCCCATCATACTTCAACAAATAGAGAGAGGGATTTGTTGGCAGTTGATCTAGAATGATGGCTTTCCACTGGGTGACTGGTTCATTGGCTTCCTTCCAGCCGTGAGAAATTCTGCGGCCGACAATATTCTCCAGGGCCTCAAAAGGCCTCCTCAGTTTTTGCTTCTGGAGAGATTACCCATTCCTCTTCTGGACAGGTGGCATGCATCTCATACTAAGAGGCATCTTCATCATGGCTGTAGACTTACTGAGATAGGCCACTGACCTCCTGGTCCGCTGTTTCTTGGCTATCTTTCTGTGCTTGGGCTTCATAGCTGCCCACTCTCTAGGTTGAAAGAAATTTCCTTCTGTTTAATTCAGAAACCAAGTCGTGGCCTCAACCATGAGTGCCTGCAAGGACAACAAGGGGAGGCTATGAGGTCAAGGCTCTTTTCTGGAAGAACTGTGGTGCAGGAGACAAAGATATTGATCAACAGGTTTGCATACCTAACTGTAATTTTCTCTTAAGAAATAAATAGGACAATTTGCAAATTTTTCTCTACAGCTCAGTATATCAAGCTCAGAGACACATTCCTGCTGCCCAAAGGCAAATGACCTCTGCTGAGAAACCTACTTTCTGACTGACTAAGTCAATGAGAGGAGAAGGTATGCCTATCCCCGAAACGAGTAAGAAAAATCTGAACAGATAACAAAGAATTCGAAGGACATCCACACGTCTCCTTCAACATCAAGCTAATAGGTAGGGGGCTCAATCCAAGACAGCCTGCCCAAGGTCATGGCACTCCAATCCACTGGCTCTCTGTATTGGGTCTCCTGATCCAGACCCAGGTCTATTACATAAAGCCATTCTGTGTCTTCATTGTGGAAGTGAGTACTGTGAGACCCACTTCAACCTGAAAGACTCATTATTCTGGGCAACAGCAGCCATTGAGAAATAATTAGTATCTTTTAAAACACCTATGGACAAAGAGGAGCTTTGCCATTTTAGTGGATTGATGAATTTGATATTGTTAGCAAAGATAAAGTGGGAAGAATAGCTGGCATTCACCATCCCCACAGCTATCAAATATAGGAGCTGGTAACAACAGAAATGGTGGACCCGCAGGACATTTGAAGGAAAACTTTTTTGTACGACAGAGGTCTTAGTTGCTTTGGAAACATATTTACCAAAAGAAAATGTCCTACCTCTCCAGATTCCATCTTCCGGAAATGTTGAACAGTTCTGGAGACCAGGAGCTGAACTGTCCTCCTCAGGCACTGTGAGGATAATAAACCCACCTTCATGGAAGACTAGTGCTTTGAGTGGAACAGAGTTGCTACCCAACGAACCAAGGCTTTGTGACATCACCAAGGCTCTACTTATGTCAGAAATAACCTCACAAGCTTGTTACTTCCCTATTTACCCACAGAAACATCCAGCATTCAGCTCCTCAAAAGCTGTATACAGCCACCGGGGGACCCAAAATAAGCCCCCACTCATCTTCCCAATTACTCAAGTCACACTCTTGCCCAAGCAACTCAATCCCTGTATCTTATTTTTCTGAAAAAGTCTTTGGTGTCTGAGTCAACAAATCACATGAAAGTTTTTTTTTCTTAGATCCCATCTCTCCATTGGTTATCTTCTATTGATTTTTTCTTCCTTCATAAATAATAAATTTCAAATTTCCACTTCCTTTCCTCCTCCCCCTAACTACTCACGCAACCACCAATCCTCTCCACACCAATCCAGTCCTAATAGAGGGCAGGGTACCTTGACCTGTGGGAAGCCCTTGCCCCCCCTCCATCCAGATTGAGGAAGGTATGCATCTACATATAATATGATCGATTAAAGCCTGTATGTGCAGTACAGACAAATCCCAGTGCCATTATCATTGGGTTCTCCTTCTGCCCCAATTGTCAGCCACATTCAATGCTTCCACTTTGATCCCATGCTCTGTCAGTCCCAGCATAGCTGGTTTTGTTGATCTCCCATTAGCTCAGACACAGTGTCTCAGTGAGTGGACCAAGCCCTTGTATTCCTTAGTTCTTTGCTCTTATTCTCTCCCCTTCAGCTCTTCAACTGGAGCTTGGTAGCTCAGTCTAGTTTTCTGATGTGGGTCCCTGTCTTTATCTCCATCCTTTTCTGTACAACAGTTCTATGGTGATATTCAAGATAGTCATCAGTCTGATTATGGGACAAAGCACCCGTAGTGCCGAGGGACATGGCACAGTGCAGGCACCCACAGCTCACCTGCCCAAGGTCCTCGTTGGTGTCACCCCATGGCTTTCTGGGAACCCCTCTAGAGAGAAGCCTCTTACTAACCCCAGAACGGCACCCTAAGTTGAGATATCAACAGTGTGTGTGCATTAACTTATGGGGGTGTGTTTGTGTGTTTAAGACACAATAACAGCAGATGGATTATAATATTGAAATTTCTTCTTATCTTGAGAAGAATACTTGCTACAGAAACACTATCACAGTAGTACTGAGAGTGTAGGCTGTCTCAGCATGGAGAAGTAACTGGAGCAAACCCCTAGTAGTTCAGCTCAGTGGCCCAAGAAAGATGGTCAAGGAAAGTCAATGAACTCAGGGATGGAAGTTAAAACTCAGGCTAAATAACATTCCAAATCATTTAGGCGGAACATGAGACACTCGTGCAACAGTCACAAGTGTCTAAAATGCCTGGAACTAGAATCTTAGGGCAGGAGAAGTTGTGGAGCTGAGAGTGCATGCCAAAAACTGACAGAATCTGGCAAAAGACATGTAAGCATAACTAGCAAACATCCATGGAAACCATGAATGGGAGAAAACCCTGAGAAGTCTGCACAAAAACATAACATCTTGACAATTCTGAGATTTAATGACAAAGGAGAGATCTTAAATATGTCACTGTCACATGGTGATGAGTAACCCACTCCATTGCAGTGTGACCCCATGACATGTTTAAGATACCTGTCAATTCTGTCTATATATTTACAGAGAAATTCACATTGCTTGCACAGATTAACTAGCAGCATGATTTACCACTCAATCAAAGGCAAAGCAAAGAAATCATGGACATGTTGTTGAATGCTGATGATGTTGTTGGGAGCGTTTGTGGGTTTTTTCTTAAAGGGAAATCATTGGTCACACAAATGCATGAAGCAGAGCCTGTCTCTGCCATGTACCTGAAAGCATGAAAAAAATAAACTAAAATAGGTTTTTGTCACATAGTGGTAAATTTTGCTGCTATGTCCAAATATGTATTTTGCAGGAGCTCTTTCTGCTCCTTCAGGCTATAGCAACTGAGATAAAGGCCATTGGGGTGTGGTGTCTCTCTCTTTCAAAATGGAGCAACTGCCTTCAGCTTGGTCTCTTGCATCCATCTCCACATCCAGCTACTAGGCTCCTCTCCTCATCCTGCAGAGGGCTCTTGTCTGGCATGGCAATCTGTAAGGTTTGCCCCTTAAAAGTAATAACCATTTTATGAATCATAGTTCTAAACTAGTGTGGGAGATTGTTTGTGACTTACACCTTCCTATGTGATGAGAGCAACCAGGGTGTGAAGGGGGTTCTCATTGTTCAGGTTGCCGAAGCCATGGCAGCAGGAGTAGGAGGCCTCTCATTCTCTGTAAGGAAATCAGTAAACATTGGGGACCAGTGAAAGGATGCCCTGAAACATCAAGGCTTGAGCTTTCAGACCGCAATTCCTCCAGCTAGGTTCTGGGTCTCCACAACCTACAAAACCTCCTGAGGACCAAGTATTCAGAACCAGAAGCCTGTGTGGGCCATATCACATAAAATCGTAGTGAGTACACCAATCTTTTTTTTTTTTTTTTTTTTTTTTTTTTTTTTTTTTTTTTGTACATCCTTTTGTCCCTCCAGAAACATTTGTATTTCCAATAAAGATAACTTGCTGGCTCTTTGGTGTCCTGAAATTGCTCTAAGGTGATGGTGGGGCATTCTTACATACCTTGCTGTGTTGTTGTGAGACCTTAACGGGACAGCAATTTTTTCAGAAATCAAAGGCAGTTAGGTTCAAACCTGTGGTTAGCAGTGTGCTGGACACTTGGGTTGCCTATACCTAATCTAAGGAAAGATGGATTTCCTAAGAAGGGTGGCAGCACACATGGAGGCATGTAGTCATACCTTTTCAAATGACCCATTTTGTGTCCTTACATCAGGCTCCTCTATTCTCCTCATCTTGGTTTCTTTACCAGATTAGGACAAAAATTAAAACTCAATGTCCTGGACGTGAACACTGAATGAGTTATCTATGTGAGATCACAGTGACAGAGCTCATGGGAATCTGACTCATTGTACAGGCTGGCCAGGCATCAATCTGTAATCTGCCTAACTCTACTGCGCAAGTGTTGTCATGGTTGCTCCTCTGTTCCTCCTCATATGGTCTCCATCTACAGAGAACTCAGAAAAATCCACCCCTGAGAGGGCAAGTTCTTTACAAATGAAAGTTTCTAGAACAGAAGAGACATAGTAGATTTATCTTGGCAACCTGTAGACACGAGACATGGGGAAATGGAAGAAGGGATTGAAGAAGATAGAGACATGGAGGAATGGATAAATTAAATAATTCATTGGATAAGTGAGTGATCCAATGAAAGAGATGGCTAATAGGATAAAATGTGCTGCATGCCCTCTGAAAGTCAGTCCAAATTGAGGGTAGATAAGGTTATCCACTAAGGAGGAAGCTTAGTCCATTTTGCCTTCTTTGTGCTCAAGACCCACCCAGGAGAGTGATGATGATGTTGAGGAGAAGAAGGGGCGAGGGTACCAGCATGCCCTGGTACAAGTTTTCACCCACATTGTAGCCAAATCACCTGACCTGGCACAGGTGACCTACATGCTGGGCCCTGAATGGCAGTTTGACAACTCCAACCTTACTAACCAAGTTTTTGAAGATGAAGGAACCAAAACTGCCCTGTTAATGATGTCAGGATCCTTGCATGATGGGAGTCAGGCATCAATATCATAATGGTATCCTCAGGTCGATGGGTTTGTGGGGTCTTTGCCACACTTCACCTAACATCACTGATTCCCTAGGTAACTGATTTTATGGAGCTCGGTGCATTCATCATATCTGTGCATGTCACACACCAATGTGATTCAATGTGTACTAGTTTAGCCTGGGTGCGGGTGAGTCTGGTCATGAGTTTTATAGCCCAAATCCCACAGAACATGATCAATGACATGGGAAGAATGTTTTACAGTTAAGGCAGGCCAATTGTTTAAATGAACTCACAGGGGTTGAATGGCATGCATAAGACCTGTGAGAGTGCAAGACAGAAAGAATCCAGGCATGACAAAATAGGTAGTAGATAGAAGCCTGGCAAAAGTAAGTAGGTAGCCTGAGGTCCACCCCATTGCAGAAGAGCCACTGAGAGGAGACACTTTTCTTTAGGCAGGAGGATCCGGGTCACTAAACATCCTCCAGTGGAGTTCATATACCCAGTGACTTCCAGATGGTATGAATTAAACCATTAATCAAATGAAACCCAATTTTCTTTGCTTCTGAGTACACATTTGTGACCCTTCATGATCACTCTCTATCCTCTTAAGTCCCAACACCTCGATGTCACATCTTTCCATATGACATGTTTTTCCCTCCCGCATTTTCCCTCTCTGAGATCCTACATCTTTTTGGCCACTCTCCTCTGTTTCCTAAACAGCCATCTTGTCCTCTTCCACACACTGCATCTCCTTTCATCATTCACTCTCCAAGGGGAAAAGACCATAAGTCCTGTTTTGTTTTGAGGCCTGTCTTTCTGTGATGTCCCATCCACCAGAAACTCCATCGTTGACCAAACAACATTACACATTCACAAATTTTATTTTTAGAGCAAAAAAAAAAATTCCATTGGGAAAGATACCAGGATTAATAGAAGACCTGAGGTATTTCTGAAAAAAAGAGTTCCCCAAACACAATTTTAAGTCTGACCCCCAAAATTTGTGAATTTCACTTTAAGAGATCTTCATCAAATCATAGACATAGATATGGAAGTCATTATCACACTTGATGAAATGCACGGAAGGTTTGGTGGGAACTTGGTAAATAATTTTACCTATCTTTTGGGTTCCATCTTTTTCGTTGTGCTGCAAGCTTTTGCCTGCCAAGGAATCCCTGCCTAATTCCAAATTCACCCCTATTGGAGGACATCCTGGCATAATGTGGAGGTTGCTTTCAATGTAGTCATCTAGATGGTGGTAAAGGTACACAACTGGATCTTTCTTGTAGGTAATGTAGAAACAGGTCTTCATGGTCTGCACCTCATCTTGGACCACCCCAGTCCACTCCTCCATAGAGCCTGGCATGATGTGGAGGTTGCCTTCAAGGTAGTCAACCAGGAGGTGGTAAACGTACAAGACCGGATCTTTCTTGTAGGTAATACAGAACCAGGTCTTCATGATTGGCACCTCCTCTAGGACCATCCCCTTCCAGTCATCCTTAGAGCCATTTGTGCCCTCAAATGTATGTTTCACTGCTCTGCCAACTATGGTGTTTGAGAGATGAGTGTCTGACTCCTGAGGAAATGGTACGTTGTTAGGCAGGAACTTAAGGTTTAAAATCCTTTCATCACTGTGAAGCTCCAATCCATAGACACAATCTATCCCATCATACTTCAACAAATAGAGAGAGGGATTTGTTGGCAGTTGATCTAGAATGATGGCTTTCCACTGGGTGACTGGTTCATTGGCTTCCTTCCAGCCGTGAGAAATTCTGCGGCCGACAATATTCTCCAGGGTCTCAAAAGGCCTCCTCAGTTTTTGCTTCTGGAGAGATGACCCATTCCTCTTCTGGACAGGTGGCATGCATCTCATACTAAGAGGCATCTTCATCATGGCTGTAGACTTACTGAGATAGGCCACTGACCTCCTGGTCCGCTGTTTCTTGGCTATCTTTCTGTGCTTGGGCTTCATAGCTGCCCACTCTCTAGGTTGAAAGAAATTTCCTTCTGTTTAATTCAGAAACCAAGTCGTGGCCTCAACCATGAGTGCCTGCAAGGACAACAAGGGGAGGCTATGAGGTCAAGGCTCTTTTCTGGAAGAACTGTGGTGCAGGAGACAAAGATATTGATCAACAGGTTTGCATACCTAACTGTAATTTTCTCTTAAGAAATAAATAGGACAATTTGCAATTTTTTCTCTACAGCTCAGTATATCAAGCTCAGAGACACATTCCTGCTGCCCAAAGGCAAATGACCTCTGCTGAGAAACCTACTTTCTGACTGACTAAGTCAATGAGAGGAGAAGGTATGCCTATCCCCGAAACGAGTAAGAAAAATCTGAACAGATAACAAAGAATTCGAAGGACATCCACAATTCTCCTTCGAAATCAAGCTAATAGGTAGGGGGCTCAATCCAAGACAGCCTGCCCAAGGTCATGGCACTCCAATCCACTGGCTCTCTGCATTGGGTCTCCTGATCCATACCCAGGTCTATTACATAAAGCCATTCTGTGTCTTCATTGTGGAAGTGAGTACTGTGAGACCACTTCAACCTGAAAGACTCATTATTCTGGGCAACAGCAGCCATTGAGAAATAATTAGTATCTTTTAAAACACCTATCGACAAAGAGGAGCTTTTCCATTTTAGTGGATTGATGAATTTGATATTGTTAGCAAAGATAAAGTGGGAAGAATAGCTGGCATTCACCATCCTCACAGCTATCAAATATAGGAGCTGGTAACAACAGAAATGGTGGACACGCAGGACATTTGAAGGAAAACTTTTTTGTACGACAGAGGTCTTAGTTGCTTTGGAAACATATTTACCAAAAGAAAATGTCCTACCTCTCCAGATTCCATCTTCCGGAAATGTTGAACAGTTCTGGAGACCAGGAGCTGAACTGTCCTCCTCAGGCACTGTGAGGATAATAAACCCACCTTCATGGAAGACTAGTGCTTTGAGTGGAACAGAGTTGCTACCCAACGAACCAAGGCTTTGTGACATCACCAAGGCTCTACTTATGTCAGAAATCCCCTCACAAGCTTGTTACTTCCCTATTTACCCAGAGAAACATCCAACATTCAGCTCCTCAAAAGCTGTATACAGCCACCAGGGGACCCAAAATAAGCCCCCACTCATCTTCCCAATTACTCAAGTCACACTCTTGCCCAAGCAACTCAATCCCTGTATCTTATTTTTCTGAAAAATCTTTGGTGTCTGAGTCAACAACTCACATGAAAGTTTTTTTTCTTACATCCCATCTCTCCATTGGTTATCTTCTATTGATTTTTTCTTCCTTCGTATATAATAAATTTCAAATTTCCACTACCTTTCTTCCTCCCCCTAACTACCATGCAACCACCAATCCTCTCCACTCCAAATCCAGTCCTCATAGAGGGCAGGGTACCTTGACCTGTGGGAAGCCCTTTCCCCCCCTCCATCCCGTTTGAGGAAGGTATGCATCTACATATAATATGATCGATTAAAGCCTGTATGTGCAGTACAGACAAATCCCAGTGCCATTATCATTTGGTTCTCCTTCTGCCCCAATTGTCAGACACATACAATGCTTCCACTTTGATCCCAGGCTCTGTCAGTTCCAGCACAGCTGTTTTGTTGAGCTCCCATTAGCTCAGACACAGTGTCTCAGTGGTCATTACTATCACTTAATATCAATGGGCTCAACTCACCTATAAATTAGAAATGACTCAATAGCAGTTGGTTCCACAAAGCCCACCCCAGCATGGTTAATAGTTCAGTAAGGCTGAGAACCTGAAATTCACTGTGCAGCCTTGAGGCAGATCAGTGATCTGAAGAGTGTTTTTTTTAATCTTGGCTCAGTTGATCTGAGCCTCATCTAAACATCTCTATTTGTCTGTGATGATTGCTCGGTTATATATTTACTGCCAATATACTCTTTGGAGGATGTTGCCTTGTGAATCTGCTCAGGTTATCATACTCTCTATAACTAATTTGAGTTGTTTACTTCCTATCTAAGTAGCTTTCCTGCAGGATAGAGTCTATCAACCAAAACTACATATTGGCATTAAAGAACTTTATATGTGGAGATGGAAGGGTCAGAGTCAGGTAAGAAAGTAAAATTATGGGTTCACACAGGAGAGATAAAAGAAAAGGAGAGGGAGTATGAGAGCACTACCCTGTAGGATTTCAAAATGGAGGAGGAGACCTGAGCTAAGTAGGAAACAGCCACAGCATTTTCCATAGTCACTACTCCTGTCTAGGCCACAAAATCTCCAAGCAGCTAGCCCAAGCATTGGAAGTTTCTACTCTGAGAGGGTCAGCTAGAGTGTGGCACAGATGACCTTTTTCCCTGGAGTTATCCTCACCATTGGCAGAAGGAGGCATATCTCACTAGAGTCTCAACAAAAAGTCTCAGTGATATAACAAACGGCTTATGAAGGACCCTTGGGGAAGATTCAAAACTAACATAATTGGGAAAAAAATGCATCTTCCAGGATGTTATGATGTCAGTCTACACTGTCACATCTGCCTTTCTTCTGATCATATAAACAGGATGCTTGATGCTTGAGGAAGCATCTCATCAGGCGTTGTAATACCAGGGCATCAAAATGTCCTCTTTGCTCGTCTTCTCTCCCAGAGGAGTCTCTATCTCAGGTAGAGTGCATTGAACCACTTGCAGGAATAATAAAAACAGATAGAGCATCCAGCTTGAGATATGACATACATGGCCACAATCACATTGGCAGCAACAAGAAACAGATGAAGAATTCTGAGCATCAATGGAAGCTGAGGACGTAATACCAAAGCTAAGACATGTAACACCATGGGGAGTTGCAGAGTTCCAGAGAATATATTCAGTTACATTCTGGAAGAAGCTAAGACTGCAAAAGATGGCTTTTCTAATCAGAAAGTATAAAAAACTGAGAATATGCAAAATGTAGGCAGTGATGAGACAAAGGTGGTAACTGAAAATGAAGAACCCCATGTCCCAGTTCAAGGAAGATAATGAAAGCATTTTTAAAGGTTAATGAGCCACAAATCCTGGCAGTCAAAGCTCAGGAGATGGAATGCCATTTCAATCCCATGTAATGAATCTCTGCCTTAAGCATCTAAAATGATGTATCTCTGCCTTGAGCATCTGGAGCAATATTTCTTTGCCTTAAGCATCTATAACAATGCACCTCTGCCTTGAGCATCTGCTGTCATGCCCCTCTCAAATGAGCATCTACAGAAATTAACATCTGCTTTCAAATGAAATATACTACTGGGATAGACCAACCATAGCATGCTACTCTGGATGTACACTTTTATATATTTACACCCTAAATTTGATATCAAGACCTGAGCCCAAACAGACGTCACAGTTCGCCGTTTCCCCAAGCTGTGATAATTCAGTAGCCCTCTGGACACATCCACCAGGAGTCTTGAGGGGAGGAAGCAAATGCATTCATGTTTGAATGTCTCTCATCTCAATCTCCCCAACATTTCTTTTAAAGTCATACCATTCCCTTTTCTGTTTCAGAATATTAACTCAGAGCTCAATACTTTTTAACCAACTGTCTTGTTCTTCAGCCATGGCTCAGTCATTAAGGTGCTTGCCATACAAATGAAGAACATAAATTTGATCCCTTCAACTTGTGCAAGAATCTCAGAATTAAAGATATAAACCCATCACTCAGTTCTGTGGAGACAGCCACACCTGGGTCTCTGAGTCTCACTCTTTGGTCAAGGGGAATTGGACAGCTCCAGGTTCAAAGATATGATGTATCTTAAACATGACAGAGAGTAAGTAAGGAAGACACCCACAGTTAATTCTGGCCTCTGCATGCATGCATACACATTTCCATAAAATGTTACACTCATCTTTTTAAACAACTGTGTTTCCAATTTATATTATACACATTTCAGTGGCAGTGCTTTGAGCTTAACTTTGACTGCTCTTTGGTGTTATAGGAATGGCAGGCTGCATCCTGCCACCTGTCTCTAGCTCTGGCTAGCTTTTCCAGAAATAATTTTACAGAAACTGTATTCTTTTAAATACTGCTTGACCCATTATTTCTAGCCTCTTATTAGCTAGTTCTCACATTGTGATTAAGCCATTTCAAATAATCTGTATAGTACCATGAGCTGCTGGCTTAACAGGGAGATTCTTAAGCTGCTTCTGTCTCAGAGAGGAGTGGCATGGTGTCTGTCTTACTCGGCTTCTTTCTCCCAGCATTCTGTTCTGTTTACTCTGCCTATCTAACCTGCTGTCCTATCAAAAGTGCCAGGCAGTTTCTTTATAAACCTATAGACATACAGCCCTCCTCCATCACACAATGACATTAGAAGAAATCTTTCTATAAGAACACTGTCCACTCTCTCATTTGGCCTTTTGAATCCTGTCTCCTCTCTTCCTAAGACATAAGGAAGCTAGGCTTAGACATGTTACACAGTCTAACAAAGTTCCAACAGAAAGGAAGGATGGAATCAAGATCTGAATTCATTGCCAAAGTCTAAAATCTTAACCAAGGAACTCAGTGCATGACCATACTTTTCTTTCCACTGAGAATGAACCCACACTCTGAAGAGCTGAAAGGCAAATTCACACTGCATCTACCCCACATTGCTCCTTGACAGATGTGAAGAGCATTATGATGGCCCCTGATACAATGACATTTTATTCCTCTGGAGTTGACTGGCCAGTTGGCCACCTACCTTACTCAATATTTCCTTCTGTGATTGGATTTCCAGAATCCTCCATCCCTTCACATCATTGCTAAGTCACACACTTCCCAATGCCGCTTTCAGATTTTACATAGACAGACTTTGCCACCAGAGTGTTGGGATGAACTGTAGTATGTGTCCCATTATTTTAAAAAAGAGGGGCCCTGAATAATAACCTTTCTATATTCCTGCAAAATCTAAACCAGAAAATCAGCATGTAAATGTGACATCCCTGCACCCCTACAAGTTGTTAAACTGGTGGTATAGATTGCAGTGAACAGGATTGACATTCCAATGAAGGGGCATCTCTGCCCGACTTAAGAAAAGTCTCATAGGAAGTGAAGTAGATCTGTGGCCATACAACCTTGGAGGATTTTATGAGGTAGAAATACAGATTTCTATATGAATAGACAATATATTCATAATGATGGGATGGCTATTCTTAGTTGTCAACTTGACTACATTTAGAGTTAATAAGTATTTTAATGCCTGGGCATATTTACGGAGGGGTATTTCTTCTTAATTTCAATTTTGAAGTGGTAAGACACACTCCTAATCTGGATCTTTGAGATAGGACTCTTTTGAGGTAGGAAGAGGCATTTTTGTCTGGGCCACACCATCTGCTTGCAGCTTTTATTAAAAAAAAGATGAAAGGAGGAATCTCTTTCTCGGCCTGCTTGCTCTCAAAGGCAAGGCTATTCCCTCACCAGCATTAACACAGAATTCTTTATAATTCTTGTGTGTACAAAAGACTAGCTGACACATTCAGAGTCTCGGACTGAATACCTACTTTGCTTTTGGACATTCCTTTCATAGTGGGATTAACAAGGCCACAACCTATAAACCATTGTGTTAAAAATTTTTCTATAAGTTCTGTTACTATAGAAAACTATGGCTAATAGAAATGTTACTGAATTAAATAATAGTAACATTAATTAACTCATGGGCCAGGAAGTTGCCACAGTAGGCAAAACACTTGCCATGAAAGTGAAAGGCACTGTGACTGAATTCTCAGAATCAACTTAAAATCAGGATGTGTACAAGTATCTGCAAGTCCAGTTCTCTTAAGACAAATTGGGAGGTGGAGACAGGAGACTCTTCAGAAGCTAGCTAGTCAACTAGCCTTGAATAAGCAACAAAAACAATAAAGACACCATATCAAACAAAATGGAAAGCAACTACTGATATGCTGGGTTGTCCTCCCCTCTCCTCAAGCCCACATGCTTACTGTGGCAATGACCACTTACACTCACATTCATGAATACACACACACATATATACACACACACAAAGAATGAAACAGCTTCCATATGTATGAAGGCACACATACACATCCTTAGGCACTTCTCGGCCAAGTCTGGCACTAAGCTACCTCTCTTTGATCTAGAGCCAACCATATCCATACTTATACACCAATTAGACCACCTGTTCTGGAAAAATGAATAACCATCTGGTTCAATGAGGTAACCCGTCTCAAATATATGGCTGTGTGTGTGTGTGTTTGTATGTGTGTTTCCATGTGTGAAGATATGCATTGTCAGTCTGTGTCATATGTACCTATCTCCTAAACTCAGGTTTTTCTTGACTCCTAATATGGAAGCCCTTGCTTTGTTTTATTTGTTTAACCTAACGAGCACAAGGATTGCCAGGAGTTCTAAGGCAAGGCCATATTATAAGTATTAAACCAGCCCAGACCCAGGAAACAAAGACCCAGAGAGTGGAAGGAAGAACATGAGTCTAGACAGCTGTCTTGTAACCTCCACATTAACAGATGAATAATGTAAGTTGGAAAAGCCTAAGACCAGGTCTCATTTCACCTCTCAAAAGAAGCAGATGAGATGTGAAGAGCAGGATCTTTGGGTGAATTTAATTTTCCTACACTATCTGAGCCAATTGGAACTGGGAGCTCTCTGATTGATTAAAATTTAGAACCTTTTTTCTCTGCAGTTTCTGTAAGAAGAGCAATGAGCAACCAATATGCAAAGAAAAGGGGGGGGCAACATAAATACTAATTTTAAAGAATTTTGACAGAAAGTAAGGACAATGAAACATCCAGAAGTTTCTGAAAGAAATTGGAGTCAAAATATTGATCACAAATGAAGAGAATTGGCTAGAAGTATCCCATGTCCAGATATCTCAAATGCAATAAGGGTGTTACTTTGCTGGTATTCAAATTAAGCCAGGATGTGCATGATGAGGCTTTTTATTTTAATAGTCTTTTACTTTAATGTATATTAATAAAATTTTAACTCATCAAGCTCGTGTGTTTTATTATCTTACATTTACCCCAAATTAGTTTTTAAGCCAAAGTAAAGGAGGCTTTAATGGTATGAGACTTCATCCAGATAATGCAGACAGCTGCTGCAGGAAAGTAGGGTACATAAAGAAAGACTACTCAGTAAATAATTCAACTAGGCATCGCCAGTGGGTAAATCCTGCAATGATGTATCGATTGCCAAAATAAAGGAAGCAGCCCACTTAAGAGAAAGACAGAGAGGAAGGAAGAAGAGGGAAAAGGGAACAGATCATCCGTTGAGACAAAAAACCAGCAAAGGAAACAGAAGCTTCTTTGTTGACAATAATCTCCTCTTCCGTAAGGGCATTTCCATTCCTTCAAATGACAGACATTCAGACAGAACATGCAAGAGAGAAAAGTGTGAACATGGTGGTGGTGAAGGGAGAGAAAAAGCTGTCTTCTGACCTCTACATAAACAGATGTATAATGTAAGTTGGAAAAGCCTAAGACCAGGTCTCCTTTCACCTCTCAAAAGAAGCAGATGAGATCTGAAGAACAGGATCTTTGGGTGAATTTCCTACACTATCTGAGCCAATTGGAACTGGGAGCTCTCTGATTGATTCAAATTTAGAATCCTTTTTCTCTGTGGATTCTGTTAGAAGAGCAATGAGCAACCAATATGCAAAAAATAGTGGGGACAACATAAATACAAATCTTAAATCTTTCTGACAAAATTAAGGACAATGAAACATCCATAAGGTTCCGAAAAAATTTGGAGCCAAAATATTCATCGATCACTAATAAAGAGAATTCGGGAGAAGTATCCCATTTCCAGATATCTCAACTACAAGCTGGGTGTTCCTTTGCTGGTATTCAAATTAAGCCAGGATGTGCATGATGAGGCTTTTTATTGTTATTTTAATAGCTTTTACTTTAATGTATATTAATAAAATTTTAACACATCAAGCTTGTGTGTTTTATTATCTTACATTGACCCCAAATTAGTTTTTATTTATTTATTTATTTATTTATTTATTTATTTATTTATTTATTTTACCATCCTCGGCACCACTGCTCTTTATTTCACTTACTTAAATCCCAATATACTATCACCAGCTTTACTTTAACAAGCTAATTAGCTTTATAGAATGTAGAACAACATTTTCAATTTCACATCATTTCTTTGCCTTTTAAGACCTAAATTTCCATGCGATGGCATTTTTCCTTTGGCTTGAAACTTTCATTTAGCATCTCTTATAGTGCTGCAACATTATCAGCAAATTCTCTCCGCTGTCATTTAGCTGAAAATGTCTTACATCGCCTTAATTTTCTTTTTTTCTTTTTTTGCAATTCATCTGTTAACTTTTCTTTATTTTTTTATTCTTTTTAAATTAAAATTTCCACCTGCTCCCCGTTTCCCATTTACCTCCCCTCCTCCCAAATATTGCCCCTTCCCCAACTCTCTTCCCCCTATCCCTAATCCTCTTCTCCTCCCCCCACACCATTCCCCCTCCCTCTCAATACTGAAGAGCAGTCCAAATTCTCTGCCCTGCGGGAAGAGGAAGGTCTTCTATCTACGTCCAGGAAGTTGAGCGTCTAATCAGCATAAGCTCCCACAAAGCCAGTTCATGTATTAGGATCAAAACCTAGTGCCATTGTCCTTGGTTTCTCATCTGTCTTCATTGTCCGCCATGCTAAGAGAGTCCAGAATCAACCCATGCATATTCAGTCCCAGACCAGCTGGCCTTGGTGGGCTCCCAATAAATCAGTTCCACTGTCACAGTGGCTGGGTGCATCCCTCGTGGTCCTGATTTCCTTGCTCATGTTCTCCCTCCTTCTGCTCCTCATTCGGACCTTAAGAGCTCAGACCGTTGCTCCAAACTGAGACTCTGTCACTACCTCGATCCATCGCCAGATGAGGGTTCTAAGGTGATATGCAAGATATTCATCAGTATAGGAGAGGGTCATTTCAGGTTCCCTCTCCTCAGTTGCCCAAGGTACCAGCTGGGGACATATTCCTGGACACCTGCGAACCACTCAAGAGTCAAGTCTCTTGCCAACCCTAAGATGGCTCCCTTAGATAGGATATATACTTCGCTACTCCTGTATCCTCCCTTCCTATATCACAACCGTCCCAATCCCCCGAGCTCCTCCCATCCTCCCCTTCTCATGTTTCTCATCCCATTTCCCCTTTGCCCCATGCCACCTCACTGGCAAGTTCCCAGGTATTGCCCTGCAATCTTGTCTACTTCCCATCTCCATGCAGATGACTATATGATTTTCTTTGGGTTCACTTTCTTATTTTACTTCTCTAGGATCACAAATTATATGCTTAATGTCTTTTATTTATGGCTAGAAAACTATTATAAGTGAGTACATCGCATGTTCCTCTTTTTGGGTCTGGGATACCTCACTCAGGATAGTGTTTTCTACTTCCATCCATTTGCACACAAAATTTGAGAAGTCATTGTTTTTACTGCTGAGTAGTACTCTAATATGTATATATTCCACACTTTCTTCATCCATTCCTCCATTGAAGGGCATCTAGGTTGTTTCCAGGTTTTGGCTATTACAAACAATGCTGCTATGAACATAGTTGAACAGATACTTTTGTCATTTGATGGGGTATCTCTTGGGTTTATTCCCAATAGTGGTATTACTGGATCTTGGGGTAGGTTGATCCCAAATTTCCTGAGAAATCGCCACACTGATTTCCAAAGTGGTTGCACATGTTTGCATTCCCACCAACAATGAGTGAGTGTGCCTCTTTCTCCACAACTTCTCCAGCAAAGGCTATCATTGGTGTTTTTGATTTTAGCCATTCTGACAGGTGTAAGATGGTATCTCAAAGTTGTTTTAATTTGCATTTCCCTTATCACTAAGGAGGTTGAGCATGACCTTAAGTGTCTTTTGGCCATTTAAATTTCTTCTGTTGAAAATTCTCTGTTCAGATCAGTGCCGCATTTTTTTATTGGGTTCATTAGCATTTTAAAGTCTAGTTTCTTGAGTTCTTTATATATTTTGGAGATCAGACCTTTGTCTGTTGCAGGGTTGGTGAAGAACTTCTCCCAGTCAGTGGGTTGCCTCTTTGTCTTAGTGACAATGTCCTTTGCTTTACAGAAGCTACTCAGTTTCAGGAGGTCCCATTTATTCAATGTTGTCCTTAATGTCTGTGCTGCAGGGGATAAACGTAGGAAGTGATCTCCTGTACCCATATGTTGTAGAGTACTTCCCAATTTTTCTTCTATCAGGTTCAGTATGTTCAGACTAATATTGAAATCTTTAATCCATTTGGACTTGAGTTTTGTGCATGGTGATAGTTATGGATCTATTTTCATTCTTCTACACGTTGACAACCAGTTCTGCCAGCACCATTTGTTGAAGATGCTCTCTTTTTTCCATTGAATACTTTTAGCTCCTTTATCAAAAATTAGGTGTTCATAAGTTTGTGGGTTAAAATCAGGGTCTTCTACTCGGTTCCATTGATCGACTTCTCTGTTTTTATGCCAATACCAAGCTGTTTTCAATACTGAGGCTCTGTAATAGAGTTTGAGGTCAGGGATGGTAACGCCTCCAGATGATCTTTATTATATAAGATTGTTTTGGCTATCCTGGGTTTTTTGTTTCTCCATATAAAGTTGATTATTGTCCTCTCAAGATCTGTGAAGAATTTTTTTGGGATTTTAATGGGGATTGCTTTGAATCTATAAATTGCCCTTGGTAGAATTGCCATTTTTACTATGATGATCCTCCCAATCCAAGAGCAAGGGAGATCCTTCCATTTTCTGGTATCCTCCTCAATTTCTTTCTTCATTGACTTAAAGTTCTTGTCAAATAGATTCTCTACTTCCTTGGTTAGAGTTACCCCAAGACATTTTATACTATTTGTGGCTATCGTGAAGGGTGATGCTTCTCTGATTTCCATCTCTGCTTTCTTATCCTTTGTGTATAGGAAGGCAACTGATTTTTTGGAATTGATCTTGTATCCTGCAACGCTACTAAAGGTGTTTATCAGCTGAAGGAGTTCTTAGCTGGAGTTTTTGGGGTCGCTTATGTACACTATCATATCGTCTGCAAATAATGAAAGTTTAACTTCTTCCTTTCCAATTTGAGTCCCTTTGATCCCCTTATGTTGTCTTATTGCTATTGCTAGAATTTCAAGCACTATATTAAAGAGGTATGGAGAGAGTGGACAACCTTGTCGTGTTATTGATTTTAGTGGAACAGCTTTGAGTTTCTCTCCATTTAATTTGATGTTAGCTGATGGCTTGGTATAAATAGCTTTTATTATATTTGGGAATGACCCTTGTATTCTTAATCTCTCTAAGACCTTTATCACAAAGGGATGTTGAATTTTGTCAAATGCTTTTTCAGCATCTAATGAAATGATCATATGGTTTTTTACTTTTAGTTTATTCATATGATGGATTACATTGATAGATTTTCGTATGTTGAACCAGCCCTGCATCTCTGGGATGAAGCCTACTTGATCATAATGGAAAATTTTTCTAATGTGTTCTTGTATTCTGTTTGCCAGTATTTTATTGAGTATTTTTGCGTCGATGTTCATGAGTGAGATTGGCCTGTATTTCTCTTTCTCGGTTGTGTCTTTGTGTGGTTTTGGTATCAGAGTAACTTCAGCTTCATAAAAGGAATTTGGCAATGACTTCTCTTTTTCAATATTGTGAAATACATTAAGGAGTATAGGTATTACGTCTTCTTGGAAGTTCTGGTAGAATTCTGCATTGAAGCCGTCTGGACCTGGGCTTTTTTTGGTGGGGAGGTTTTTTATAGCAACTTCTAATTCTTCATGACTAACAGGTCTATTTAGATTGGTCACCTGATCCTGGTATAAATGTAGTATATTGTACTTATCTAAAAAAGTGTCCATTTCTTTTACATTTTCCAATTTTGTGGCATACAGGTTTTTGTAGTAAGATCTAATGATTCTCTGAATTTCCTCTGAGTCTGTGGTTATGTCCCCTTTTCGTTTCTGATTTTGTTAATTTGCATATACTCTCTCCCCCGTTTTATTAGTTTGGTTAGGGGTTTATCAATCTTATTGATTTTCTCCATGAACCAGCTTTTGTTTCCTTGATTCTTTGGATTGTTTTCTGTGTTTCTATTTTGTTGATTTCAGCCCTCAATTTGATTATTTCCAGTCTTCTACTTCTCCTAGGTGTGTCTGCTTCTTTTTTTTCTAAAGCTTTCAGGTGTGCTATTAAGTCTCCTATGTGTGCTTTCTCCGTGTTCTTTAAGTGGGCACTTAATGCTATGAACTTTCCTCTTAGCACTGCTTTCATAGTGTCCCATAGGTTTGAGTATGTTGACTCTTTGTTTTCATTGAATTCAAGAAAGACTTTAATTTCTTTATTTCTTCCTTGATCCAGGTGTGGTTCAGTAGTTGACTGTCCAGTTTCCATGAGTTCATAGGCTTTCTGGGGATTGCATTGTTGTTGAATTCTAACTTTAATCCATGGTGATCTGATAAGACACAGGTGGTTACCGATATTTTTTTGTAACTGTGTAAGTTTGCTTTGTTACCGAGTATGTGGTCTATTTTCGAGAAGGTTCCATGAGCTGAAGAGAAGAAGGTATAATCTTTCTTATTTGAGTGCAATGTTCTATAGATATCTGTTAAGTCTATTTGATTCATTACCTCCCTTAATCCTCTTATTTCTCTATTAGGTTTCTGTGTGATTGACCTGTCCATTGGTGAGAGAGGAGTGTTGAAATCTCCTACTATTAGAGTGTGTGGTTTGATGACTGCCTTGAGTTTTAGTAACGTTTCTTTTACAAAAGTGGGTGCTTTTATATTAGGCGCATGTATATTCAGGATTGAGACTTCATCCTGGTGAATTGTCCCTGTTATGAGTAAAAAATGTCCATCTCCATCTCTTTTGATTGATTTTAGTTTGAAGTCAACTTGGTTAGAAATTAGTATGGCCACACCTGCTTGTTTCTTTGGTCCGTTTGCTTGATAAACATTTTTTAGTCCTTTACTCTGAGTAGATGTCTGTCTTTGTGGTTGAGGTGTGTTTCTTGTAAGGAGCAGAATGTTGGATCCTGTTTTTGTATCCAATCTCTTAGCCTGTGTCTCTTTATAGGTGAGTTGAGCCCATTGATATTAAGTGATAGTAATGACCAGTGGTTATTAACTCCGGTCATTTTTCCTTTCTTCTTTCTTTCTTTAGGTAGTATAGTTTGTGTGTTTCCCTTCTTCAAGTTGTGCTGGTGAAGGGTCCTTAGATGTCTGAGTTAATGTGGGCATTGTTGGACTCCTTGGTTTGTGATTTTCCTTCAATTACTTTCTGAAGGGCTAGATTTGTGGCTATGTATTGTTTAAAATTGTTTTTATCCTGGAAAATTTTGTTTTCTCCATTTATCTTGTTATTTTAATACCTTTTACATTAATGTATATTAATAAAATTTTAACGCATCAAGCTTGTGTGTTTTATTATCTTACATTGACCCCAAATTAGTTTTTGAGCCAAAGTAAAGGAGGCTTTATTGGTATGAGACTTCATCTAGATAATGCAGACAGCTGCTGCAGGAAGTAGGGTACATAATGAAAGACTACTCAGTAAATAATTCAACTAGGCATTGCCAGTTGGTCAAACCTGCAATGATGTATCGATTGCCAAAGTAAAGGAAGCAGCCCTCTTATGAGAAAGACAGAGAGGAAGGAAGAAGAGGGAAAAGGGAAGCGATCATTTGTTGAGACCAAAAACCAGCAAAGGAAACAAAAGCTTCTTTGTTGACAATAATCTCCTCTTCTGTAAGGTCATCTCCAATGATTCAAATGACAGATATTCAGACAGAACATGCATGAGTGAGAAGTGTGAACATGGTGAAGGTGAAGGGAGAGAAAAAGAAAGAAAACATTCTGGAGATTTAAAGACAGAGAGAATGAAACATCAGAGCATGAGTGTTTCTCTGGTACCTTCACAAAATCTTTATCAGGCCAGCAGCATTCCAGATACGCCAAGACATCCAACACAGAATTTTCTTCTTCAACCCTATGATGTTTCCAGTGATGATGGTGTTGTTCAAGAGTTCTGTGTCCTAAGCAAGAGAGAAAAGGGCACAAGATAGCAAGCAGGTAACAAGAGTGAGAAGGGGAGGGAGGGCGACTGAGTGAGTCACCCACCACCTGGACTCCTGTTAGGACAACAAAATATCCTCCACAGGTTTTGGTGGTTAGGTCTGTTAGTAATTAGGCCTTCCCCTGAAAGGGAACTATCATTCTTGCATGAGAGAGATGGCTCAGCATTTAAGGTCACTTGCTTGTCTTCCAGAGGACAGAGTTTCAATTCCTCCCACCCATAAAACATCTGTAACTCCAGTAATAGAACATCTGACCCTGGCCAACACAAGCACTGAATGCACATGGTGAACACACTAATGTGCAGATAAACTCACACTCATAAAAAAATTAATCATTTCTATTAAAAATAGTAGTCACTCTTTTACTTCAAACAAGCACGGAACTGTATTCAAGAGCACAATGCTCTTACAGAGTGGAATTATTCAGTTCTGAGGTAGCATGACTCCCATTTTCATGAAAAACTGCCACATTGATTTTCCAAGTAGTTTCACTAGTATGCATTCCCGACAACAAGGGATGGGTGTTCCTCTACTCTACATCCTTTTCAGCATAGTCTATCATTGGTGTTTTTGATTTTAGCCATTCTGACAGTTGTAACATGGTATAGCAGAGATGTTCTGATGTGCATTTCCCTGATTGCTAAAAAGGCTAAGCATGGCATTGTCTTTTGCCCATTTGAAAGTCTTCTGTTGAGAAATCTGTGTTCAGTTAAGTACCCCTTTTTAATTGCAGTAACTTGAGTGTTAATGTCTAGTTTCTGGATTTCTTTACATATTTGGAGATCAGAATTTTGATTACAGACTGGTGAAGATTTTTCACATTCAAAAGGATGCCTTTTTGTCTTAGTGACAATGTCTTTTGCATTACAGAAGCTTCTCACTTTCAGGAGGTGTCACATTTATTCCTTTTTGGTCTCATGGTCTATGCTACTCAGGTTCTACACTGGACGTGGTCTCCTGGGTCCATGTATTGCAGACTCATTTCAACTTCTCGTCTATCAAGTTCAGTGTGGTCAGATTAATATTGAGGTCTTTAATCCATTTGTAGTTGCATTTTGTGCATGCTGAACAATATGGATCTATTTTTCTTCTTCTACAGGTTGAAACCCATTTATGCTGTCTGTCTTCACAAGTCTTTCTCCATGCTTTAAAGGAAACAAATTCTTCCAATTACAGCTCCTGTCATGTTCACCTGCTGTATTTCTCATATAGTTCATTCTGCTCTCCCTCTTACTTCCAGGTCTGGTAACGATAATGTGAATTTTTCAACTAATGTACCACACACCTGATGAGCTGGCTTCTTTTCCCAACCACTTCAAAGCAGCTCCAATATATTTAACAGCCAGTAGCAGTGACACTCTTTGAGACCTTATGGAGATGTTAATAGATGGAGTTCTTAAAATGGGATGGGACCCTGGTAGCTGGAAGATTCCAGAAAGTTGGGTGGGGTTCTGCCTCACAATGAAGATAATTAAGCCACCCAATAGCTAAAATCTCATTATTCCCATTGGAAGGGGCACTGTTCAACCATCTAATCTTGCACACATGACTGCCACTTGACACAAAAATGATGCCAAGTGTATTAAACAATTAGCATTTGTACATCTGCAGTTATGTGGTTTGGAAGGTTATTTGGTGGCTTTTCCTCTCTCTCTCTCTCTCTCTCTCTCTCTCTCTCTCTTCTCTCTCTCTCTCTGTGTGTGTGTGTGTGTGTGTGTGTGTGTGTGTGATTTGACCAAAGGACAACTTCAGTGGTCATTCCTCAGAAATCAACTACCATGCTAATTAAGACAGTATCACTTACAGGGACCTAGGATTTCCTGAATAGAAGATGCAGTTGGGCCAGTCAGTACCAGAATCCACTGTGTCTGCCTCCCATGCAGTGACATTACAAGCACACACTCCACCTTGGAAAGCTTTGAATAAGGTCTCTGGAGTCTGAACTCAGGCCTGTATACACACAGCTTCTTTATCACTGACAAAGAAACTCTCTTTTCAGTATGTTAGTCTTAAATTGAGACTCATATAGAAAGTGATTGCTCATTTTTGAATTCACAGCACAGTGACTACAGAATTCCAATGGTGTTCAAATTAAGAAAACAATATCACAAAGTTAAACAGAGTACTGATAATAAATAAGCACTTGTATACCCCATCTGCCCCATGGACCTTCCTGCCCCTTCCCTTTAGTTCTCCCTGAAACTCTCCTCCAAATCCAGGCATGGGTGGCTTTTCCTGCCTTGCCGTGGCAAACTGTTGGACACTGTATGTTCTATCTTCCTCATTTAGCTAGACCAGTCATTTTATGGCATAATGTTTTTGTTAGAGTTACCTCAACTGACCACTTTAGGCTTTGTAAAAACTCAAATGACCTTAAAACAGCCAGGTAAAATATCCTAACATTGTGTCCATTATAATGTCAGTAAAAAAAAATAGAAAGCAAGACCTGCATCCTGGTCAAGATTTTTTAATCACCATTCCAGTCCCATTTGAAGGTTACTCACTGTCTTTTGATGCCTAGATGAATTTCGGCTTTAACTAAACTTTGCCTTTCCCTAAAGCCAGTTTGAATTGTGTTTTATCACTTGGAACTGAAAAGTCTCCTGCGAGACTAGGGGATATGATGGGCTCTGGAGAATGAAGCCAGCTCAATTATCCCTATATGTTCTAGGGGAGCTGTTAAAGAGACACTGACATTTCTACCAGCTTGAGTTTCAAGGGCAAGGATAAGTATCCTATAGCAAATCAAGGCTGTCCCTGACTCACAACCCTGTTGTTGTTTCTCAGTGTCACTGTTTCCGTGTTTCCACTCTTCCTGCAGTTGCTTAGATTTCTACTCCTTACCATCATCCATGTATATCTATCACTCCCTTCTCTCAGCAAATTGAAAAAGAAATTGCCATGATCAACATCACAGCACTATCATCCACTGCCGAAGATGCAAGGAAATCATCTGTCGGGGGAAATAACTCCTCATCTCCTGATCTGGGAAGGGTTAGACTTCACACTAATATGGGCAGACAGCCTTCCAGAAGTGTATTTCCATGAGTGTTCAACTGAATGATACCACAGAAGATGGCTGGGTAAGATAAGTAGAAAGAAGATTGTATGTCCTTTGAAAGCAACAAAGAAGCTGACAAATACCATGGATAACAATTATTCCAAATGCATATGGGACCCTTTTTTCAAGAATGCAGAATCTGGGCTTTTTAAGCAGAAGGAAACAGAGAACTCAGTGACATTTACCCTAAGATCTCTCCTTGTCTCCAGAGCTACAGTGCTCTTAAACATTGTCATCTTACCTTCTCAGGAATGCCTATAGTGTAGACACTACCTAATGGGTGCAGCTGGAGATTTTTCAATATCTCGTCACAGTTGGACCTGCTTGGCATACTGTGTGAGATCTGAGTCTAGGTTCAGCAAATGTTAAATCCTTCTACTAAGAGTAGTTTGTCAAGCAGAATTAAGGTCAATAATTTAATACCAGTGTTGTCAGAGGCTTTGGTTAACAGACATTATTGGGAGGTGTGGCCTTGTTGGAGAAAGAGTGTCACCAGAGATACTCTTTGATGTCTGAAGCTCAACATAGGTCCAGTGTCTTATTCTTCATTCGTCCTCCCCAAGGGTCTGGATGTAGAACTCTTCCCTTCTCCTACACCGTGTCTCCCTGAAGTCTGGTATAATTCTGCCATGATGTTAATGGACAGAACCCAATTAAATGCTTTCCTTTATAAGTCTGATGGTGGTCATGTTATCTCTTCACAGCAGTAGAAACCATAACTAAGACAAGATAAATAGAAAGATAGATAGACAGAGAGAAACAGAGACAGGTGTTAGATATTCGATATACAAATGAGGAATAAATGGATAGATGGATGGATGGATGGATAGATGAATAATAAGAGAGAGATGATATTAATAGATTAAAAGAAATATAATTAATACATTATTGAAAGTCTCATGGCTTCTAGGACCCAGGAAAAGACAGAGAAGATTCCTCCAGTTGCCTAGTTCTTGATATGCAGAATGAGTAATGTGCCTCCAATGCACAATACTACTAACAATAGCTGTAAGTAACTTCCTGACACATTGATTATAACTTCTCAGAATAAAGATTCAAATTTACTCTATACACACACACTGAGCCCTGTTTAGATTGTGTCTTTTACAGTCTAGCAGGTGATTTAGCAATAAAACCATATCAGGATAGTGAGGAATGAGAGCAACAGCTTTTGAATAGAAAAGTGAGTCTTAAAATGGAAAGGAGATGCAATGGGAACTCTAAGCACAAAGTAGATCAGGGAGAACAAGTGAGAAAACTCATGTGCTGACCTATAGGTGTTCACGTGTATGCAGTAGTGAGTGTACGTGTGTTTATATAAAAGGCTTTTCCTGATGTTAGTTCTCTGAAAGGCCACAGATGCAAACATCAGACTCATTCAGTATTCATCATTCCAAGTGCTGGGGTTTAACTTCTGATATCATTCCCCGAAGAAGAAGATAACAGCACTCCATGGGGAAATGGTGGATTGATAGGCAGAGGGAAGCAGAAGGCAGAAGCCTAAAATATCTCATGCATCCAGGGAGTAACTAAGTTCTCAAACAACACAAATGTCAAAAGGAAAACATGAGATGGCATGAAGGCTTGTTGGTTGCCAACCAGGGACAATTTAACATCGCAGAAAACAATAATAGCTGCCATTTTAAATCTTTGGAAGAAAATATTTGAATCACAACTGCTTGGACTAAAAAAACAGTGGAGGAGAAAACTGGGTCCTTGGGGTGGCATTCCAACTCATAAATGCAAAGGAATCATGAAATTAGAAATCCACCACCTGGCAGCCACCATATATGCCTTAATTGGCTCAGGTAAGAATCGTTAATGGATTCTGCCGCTGACTGGAAGTCTAAGAAAATGGCTATTTGCAAAGTGTCAGCATCTTGATGCAGAAGAAACAACTTTGAAATGAAGCAACTGCAGCTCATCCTGATGATCAAAGATACCATCACTTGTGAAGAAACAGCCTGGATATTTAAAAGGACCCATTGGAAGTACAAACAGAACTTGGAACAAGGACATGAAATAATACCAGCCAGAGGTTGTTCAACAAAGAGAGAATGGATTGTATAAGCATGTCACAGTCTGAACACAAAGTGTGGGAATGTGCTATGGAATAGGGACAGGTCACATACAGTGTCTTAGACTAAGGCCTAATTGGAAAACAATAATTTGGCTGCAATGAACACAATCAGACAAATAATAAAATGATTAGAAAGCATGGAGTTGAAGTAATCATTTGTAGAAATGTCTCTTTGTACAATTGAGAACCCCAGTGAATCCCTGTGGATAAGTTTTCAGGATAAAATCACAGCAGAAAAACAACAACAATAATAAAAGTAACATCAATAACAATAGTAATAATAGTAATAATAATAATAATGACATTTGTTTGTCTTGAGAAAGAACACTAACCATTGTGGGAATTCTGGAGAAGAAATTTGAGAAAGGAATTTTTCAGAATCATGAAAGCAATCAAAAGACCAACAGAGCACAGAAAGGAGAAATAATCAATCAGGACTTGAGATTGAAGTGCCTGATGAATATAAGTAAACACAGATAATCCTTTCTTAAATATTAGATAAGCAGCAGTTAATATGACAAGTGATATCTGTCATTTATTGAAATCTAATCTAAGAGGGAGTGATGAGGCATATAAGCCATCATGCAGGCAATAAAGAAGGAATGGCAGAGATGAGAATTGGGGGCTTCTCAGTCCTTGCTTGCATGTGACACCTTCCTCCTCCTCATATGCCAGGATGCACCATGCCCCAGCAAAGAATCACCACTTTTGGCTCCTAGTGTTTCCAGTGGGTTTCTGTCACTTGCTGCTCATCACAGTTTGCTTTACCTTTAAACTAGCTATTAACCTTGAGTCATATGGAAAGATGGAACCGTGGCTGTCTGAATGGAATAAGTGAATGTCTATGGGGTTAACAATTACTGCTAATTGATACATGACAGTTATACCACTGTGGGTGTTACCTTAGTGCATCCAGAAGCAAGTGGGCCTAGGCAATATAAGATATTGCCTGGAAAGCACATCCTCCATGGCAGCCTCAACTGTCAGTAGCCTATAAGTAAAGTGATAGGGAATAATGCACTTCCTTGATTTCAGATTCAGCTGCCAGTACCTCCCCAATAAATGTCTGGGCCTCTTCTGGTAGTGGTTTTTTTTCTTTCTTTTTTTTTTCTTTTGAGGACAATCTCATTTTACATACCCGAGTTAAATCAATCCGCTGTCCTTCCACTCCTGCCAACTTCTCCCTTCCCCATCATCCATCTACTCCTCCAATAAGAACTCAGTGTTTGATGAGGCCAGGAAAACATATCTGATGGCAGTTTCAATTGCTAATAGCTCCCCAATAAGAGCTAAGGCCTAGAGGACCTGTCCTCAATGGCCACTTCAACGGGAAAAAGTTCTTGGCTTAGGCATAAGGCCACGTATGTTGCCAACAACTTAAAAAGAAACAAGAGGGCTGGAAGAGCATCAAATTCATGATAGCTTCATTTGCCAGCTGTCCCAAGTAAGCATATAACCTAAAAGATACTTTCCTAAGACAGAATTGCCAGTCTTACTTCCATTAGCTCATAAGTAAGGGAGAAAACCTGGAGAGTTACCCACAGTAACTCCTCCTGTCAGCAACTCTTCAGTAAGAAAAAAATCATGGAAGTTTACCACACTCTTGGAATCTTTTTCTCCCAGTAGCTCCCCAGGTTGACGAGAGGCTGTTGCTTTGCACAAGAGGCAGAATGGGCTCTCCTAAGTGTTTCTGGTACCACAAAGTCACACCACACAAGGTCCAGCCTCTCAAAGGCCATTGGCCAAAGGAGTTTCCACATCACCTCCCCTTTTACCTAATAAGAATGTTCAAAACCAATACAGGACTACATATAATAAGAACAGATATCAAGTATAAAAGTTAGATTTATAGCCAGTATAGGCAATATTGAGCAAGAAATATATGCTCAAAGTTTCAATGATTATTTTATTCCCAGGAGTCTTAGTCTTGTATTAGAAATGGGTTGGCTAGACCATAAGAGGAAGTTATCTACAACTATCAAGTCTTCAACCTCCATCAAGGCCTGAGAATTGAGATAGAATATTACTTGAGTAGCCAATAAATGGATTAAAGCTGTTTCCAAAATGTACAGTAGATTACAGAGACATATGTCTACCTGGGAAATCACTCAGTGTCTCATTTGCAATGTTGAAGCAAACCACTTTGGCTAAGGCCTAGAGTAACTGACAGCCCTTTTATAGAGGCAGGAAGATTTTGAAAACAATCTTACCCTATTTTGGCAAGGTTTGACAGTCATTTTTCTTGTATCTTGCTTGTCCAGTCCAGACACCATGCATTTTATCAGTCAAACAAGTGCAATTCATTCATCAAAGCCCAGTTTTACAAAGAATAGTACAAACTCCAAGTACAGTGTCTTTGATGCTCAACATTCTTTCAGGAATAGATCAGTGCTGCAAAGAGCCATTGTGTCTCACATCAAAAAAAGCTAAGTTATTTAAATCCCAGTTTCTGCAGTTCCTTTAAGTGTTTGATGATTACCTATCTGTACAGAATACAGTCTCTATGTATCATGAGAACCTGATTAGTGTAAATATAAGTATGGAAAACATGGGTGAATATTAACCTATAATACTTACTACTTTAATATATAACGTAAAGACTATTACTTCATAGTACAATATTAAACAATCTTTGAACAAATGTGCAACAAATGATGACAACAGCCTCAAAATGGAAGCAGCTTATAGATACCTTGATCAGAAGTAGAGCTGTATGATACATTATAATAGAGGAGTCAACCAACCTTGGAATCCAGTAATTTCCATTTTGGGGAATACATCCAGAGATACCCAATCATACTACAAAAGCATTTGTTCAACTATGTTCATACCAGCACTATTTGTTATAGCCAGAACCTGGAAACAACCTAGGTGCCCCTCAATAGAAGAATGGATAAAGAAGGTGTGGCATATATTCACTTTAGAGATGCACTCAGTACAATAAAACAATGACATCTTGAATTTTGCATTCAAAGAATGGAAATAGAAAATATTTTACTGAGATAACCTAGATACAAAAAGATGAATAAGTTATGAACTCAATCAGAAGTGGATTCAAGCCATAAGCCACGGACATTGGGCCTATAATTCATGATCCTACAGAAGAAAACAAGAAGGAGAACCCAAAGAAAAACATATATTTATCCTCCTAGTTACTGGATGTAGACAAGTTTGCCAGGTGAAAGTTGGGATCATGGGGGTGGCAGTGGGGAGAGAGAAGGGAGAATGGGAGGATTGGGAATAGGGATGAATGAGATTGAGGAAGTATGGATATCGGAGCAGAAAAGAAGATATCACAAGGAAGGGAACCAGTTTAGGTTTGGCAAAAGACTTGGCTCTAGAGGGGGTCCCAGGTGCCTTGGAAGATGTCCCTAGCTCTTTCATCTTGCAGCAGATGAGGGTGTCCCTGAACTGGCCTTATTCCATAGCCCTACTGATAAAAATCTTGCATATCACCTTAGAACCTTCATCTAGCAATGTATGGAGATAGAGAGACTGACACACATTGGAGCACGGGACTTAGTTCCCAATGTTCAGATGAAGATCATAAGGAGAGAGAACATGATTAAGGGAGTTAGGACCTCAAGAATTGCTTCCACACACAGAGACTATGGGACATATATAATAGAAGCTCAGCAAGACCAGCTGGACTGATACTGAATGAGTATGTGATCAAACAAGATTCTCTGAATGTGCCTGACACTGAAAACTGACTGAGAAGCCAATGATAATGGTACTGGGTTTTGATTCTACTGCGTGTACTGATTTTTGCACGCCTAGTCTGTTTGGATTCAGACCTTCCTAGACATGGATGGAGTGGGGAAGGCCTCGGACTTCCCACTGGGTAGGGCACTCTGTTATCTCTGAGAACTCCAGAGGGACAGAGAGGGGGATGGCAGAGTGTAAGTGAAATTTGAAGAAGGGAAGTGGAAATTTTCAATAAATAAATTAAAAAAAATAATACCATACCAAGAGATACATTTTTATCAGTGGAATTTTCTGCCTACCATTAATAAGATCAAGAGAAATAGGAAAAGATGCTAAAAAATATGTGATAGAGATCTTAAAGAAGAGATGATACGTAAGTGATAAAGACAGATGATAACGAAGAGGTCATAGATAAAGAGATGACACAGAGATTAAAGAGCAAGAGATGATAGAGCAAAAGATGATAGAAGAAGATATGATAGAGAAAGAGATGCTAGAGAAGAGATGCTAGAAAATGTGATGGTAGAGTACGGGATGGTAGTGGAAGAGATGATAGAAGAAAAGATGAGAGAGAATCAGATGATAGAGAAGTGTTAGAGGAAATCATGATAGAGGAAATATGATAGAGGAAGAGATGATAGAAAAAGACATAGTAGAGAAATAGAAGATAGAGAAAGATGACAGAGAAATAATAGAGTAAGAGAAGATAGAGAGATGGTAGAATAGGAGATGAAAGACTGGAGAATGAAATGATGGCAGATAGAGGTAATTGAGAAATGAATAATAGATGATCAAGAACAAGATGATAGAGTAAGTGATGACAGAGGTATTAGAGAAACTGATGATAGAAAATAGACAATACAGAAAGAGATGATAAAGAAAATGTTATCATAGTAAGATACGATAGTAAATGCAATGATAGAGGAAGAGATGATAAAGAAAGAGATGAAAGAGGTAGTAATGATAGACAAAGACATGGAGGATAAAGTGATGATAGAGGAAGTGATGATTGAGCCATGATAGAGAAATAGAAGAGATGATACATGGGATAGAGAAAGGGATGGAAGAGAGACAAAAAAAATAAATGCTGGAGGATAGACATAGAGACAATATAGAGATGATATAAAATGAGATGATAATGAGATGACAGAGTGATGATAGAGATGATAAAGAGATGACAAAGAGATTATAGAGAGATGATAGACAATGAGATGACCTAGAGATAATACAGGAAAAGATGATAGTATAGAAAAATAAATGATGGAGTATAGAGATGATAGAGAGATGGTGAAACGTATATGGAAAGAAATCGTGAAATACATACAGAAAGAAGAGCAAATTGTAGATACAGATAGCCCTTTCATTACTTGGTCACGGAGACCCAAGTTTTCACACAGAAACTACATTAATTACAACCTTGTTTGTCCAGTAGCTCACACATATACCTAGCTAGCTCTTATACCTTAAATTAACCCATAGGTCTTATCTAAGATTAGCCTTGTGGTTTGGTAGCTTACTCAGTGCAGCATTCACATCTTGTTTCCAATACATCTGGATGGTGATTGTAGAATGAATATTTTCCTCTTCCCAGGATTCTCCTAGTCTGTTTACCCTGCCTATACTACCTGCCTGGATTCTGGCCAATGAACATTTTATTGAACCAACACAAATAACAAATATATACAGGATATAAGAGCTTTATTCCACAGTAGTAAACAAAATGTCCCAACACTTCAAGATAACTGAGTTCAAACCTGGCCACTTTTGCAATATGGAGCCTTACCCTGGAATTCTGGTCTACTAAGTTACACTGTATCAAGACACTTTTCCACAAGGTCAGGGCAATCCCTCAAACTATAGGAGGCCCACAGGTAAACTAACTTGGGAGTTCCCTCACTATATACATGATTCAGCAGAAGCCATAGAAACAAATTACTTGATACAGAGTCATTCTAGGTCTAAGCAAATGACTCTAAGTATTCTGCTAGAAAATTTTTAGATGACCAATATGTGCAGGACTATCAGCTGTTAGCATGACGAGGGCTCAAGGCTGATGCATAGAGTGTATATATAGGACTGAAATTTCAAAACCCATCTATTCATAATTTGGTCTTCTATACTTCGAGACAAAAAGGATGCTTTTCTTTTAATTTCAGAAAGTTTGGCCAAGCTCTCAAACTCTCCAATCTCTGCCAAACTCCAGATAAAGGAACAAATTAAATATGAAATTTCAACTGCCTTGTGACTAACATGATATGCCTTTTCATTGGCTAAGGCCATTCACACCTATAGACTGCAACTTCTACCTTCAATATATATACTAAAGCTAAACAAATGAAATAAAACAGAGCTCTTTGTTTTAAAGAAAAAAGGGGAACTACTGTGGGATAACATTCTTGTAGACTATAAAGATTAGTCACTGGAAAGGTACAGACTTTCCTGTAACTAGGCAGGTAATAGAGTTGAGGCTACTACACTAAGTGAAATATGGGAAGGGGATGGCAGAGTGACTTATCAGCTAGAGGCAGAAAAAAATAATGAGAATGACTTATTGAGAAAAGGTAATAAGCCATGTTTCTAAACATAGATAAGAATTAAGGATTAATATAAAATGTAACAGTTAGCCAATAATAAGTGTGAGCTAATCGGCCAAATATTTCATAATTAATATAAGCCTCTGTGTGCTCTTTAGAAGTAAGTCACTCTGTGAATAGGCAGGATAAACTCATCTGTCAACTTAGTGCTATGAACTTTCCTCTTAGCACTGCTTTCATACTGTCCCATAGGTTTGAGTATGTTGAGTTTTCATTTTCATTGAATTCAAGAAGGACTTTAATTTCTTTATTTCTTCCTTGATCCAGGAGTTGTTCAGTAGTTGACTGTCCAGTTTCCATGCGTTCGTCGTCTTTCTGGAGGTAGCATTGTTGTTGAATTCTAACTTTAATCCAAGGTAATCTATAAGATACAGGTGGTTGCTAATATTTTTTGTAACTGTGGATGTTTGCTTTATTACTGAGTATGTGGTCAATTTTTGGTTCCATGAGCTGCAGAGATGTAGGTAGATTCTTTCCTATTTGGATGCAGTGTTCTATAGATGTCCATTAAGTCCATTTGCTTCATTACCTACTTTAATCCTCTTATTTCCCTGTTAGGTTTCTGTCTGATTGACCTGTCCATTGGTGAGAGAGGAGTGTTAAAATCTCCTACATTAGTGTGTATGGTTTGATGACTGCCTTGAGATTTAGTTATGTTTCTTTTACATGAGTGGGTGCTTTTATATTAGGGGCATAGATATTCAGGATTGAGACTTTGTCCTGATAAATTGTTCCTGTTATGAGTAAAAAATGACCCTCTCCATCTCTTCTGATTGATTTTAGTTTGAAGTCAACTTTGTTAGGAATTAGTATAGTCACACCTATTGTTTCCTAGGTAAATTTTCTTGATAAATATTTTCCCAGCCCTTTACCCTGAGTAGATGTCTGTCTTTGTAGTTGAGGTGTGTTTCTTGTAAGCAGAGGAATGTTGGACCCTGTTTTCATATCCAATGTCTTAGCCTGTGTCTCTTTATAGGTGAGTTGAGGCCATTAATATTAAGTGATATTAATGACCAGTGGTTGTTAACTCTGGCCATTTTTTCTTTCTCTCTTTTTTTACCCTTCTTCGAGTTGTGCTGGTGAAGGGTCATTAGATATCTGAGTTATTGTGGGCATTGTTGGACTTCTTGGGTTGTGGTTTTCCTTCAATTACTTTCTGTAAGGCTGGATTTTTGGCTATGTATTGTTTAAATTTGTTTTTATCCTGGAAAATTTTGTTTTCTCCCTTTATATTCTATGAAAGCTTGGATGGGTATAGTAGTCTGGGCTTGCATCCATGGTCTCTTAGTTTCTGCAGTACATCTATCCAGGACCTTCTGGCTTTCATTGATTCCATAGAGAAGTCAGGTGTAATTCTGATAGGTTTACATTTATAAGTAACTTGGGCTTTTTCCTTTGCAGCTCTTAATTTTCTTTCTTTGTTCTGTGTGCTTTGTGTTTTGATTATTATATGGCGAGGGGATTTTTTTTTTTGATCCAGCCTATTCGGTGTTCTGTATGTTACTTGAACCTTCGTAGGTATATCTTTCTTTAGGTTGGGAAAGTTTTCTTCTATAATTTTATTAAATATATTTTCTGGACCGTTGAGCTGCGCTTCTTCCCCTTCTTCTACTCCTATTATTCTTAGGTTTGGTCTTTTTATTTTGTCCTATATTTCCTGAATGTTTTGTGATGAGAGTTTGTTGGCCTTGCTGTTTTCTTTGATCAGCGTGTTTATTTTCTCTATGGTATCTTCAGAATCTGAGATTCTTTCTTCTATCTCTTGTATTCTGTTGGTTATGCTTGTTTCTGTAGTCTCTATTCATTTACCTAGATTTTCCATGTCCAGCCAGCCTTCTGTTTGTGTTTTCTTCTTTGCCTCAATTTCAGTTTTCAAAACTTGAACTGTTCCCATTATCTGTTTGATTGTGTTTCCTTCGTTTCTTAGGGTATCATTCACTGATTTACTCAATTCTTCAAACTTTCTGTTATACTTCTCATCCATTTCTATAAGGGCATTTTTTACATGCTGTTTAAGATTGTCAAACACTTTCATAAAGTCAATTTTTTCTACTTCTTCATGATTAAGGTGTTCATGTTCTCCTGTTGTGAGGTCGCTGGGTCCTGGTGGTTTAATATTATTTTTCAGAATGTTGGATGAATTCTTGCATTGGTGATTGGCCATCTCTTCCTCTGAATGCTCTCCTATGGATCTTCTTTTACAGGATCAGGTCTCCTTGCCTACTGTTGTACCTTCCCAATGATAGTACTCCCCAGTGATCGTTCTCCTGGTGCTCCAATGATGTCTCTCCTGGTGACAATATCAGATCTCCTTGCCCAACGATGGCTCTCCTGGTGCCAAGATCAGCTCTCCGTTATGGTTGGGCATTTTATAAACAAAGCGCCTACCTTTGTGCTGCTGCCATGGTTCAGAAACTCACCCCAATGATGGCTCTCCTGGTACCAAGCTCAGATCTCCATGCTGGTTGGGTATTCATAAACAAAGCGCCTACCTTGCTTGGTGCAGGCAGGCCAGTGAAACAAAGGAACTCCTGCCTGCCTGTTTACCCTGAGGATTCGACCCAGCACCCAGACAGGCTGAGCTAGGTGGTGTTATGTGCCCAAAGAAGGAAGGGGGCAGAAGGAAGAAGGGTTCTGGAGCAAGCAGGGTGGGATAGGAACAGAGAGGCAGTCTGCAGGGAGTAGAGTCTCTGCAGGGAGCCCAGGAGGGGTGGTGGGTGAGGAACTTCTGAGTTCCCTGTCTGGGGCTGCTGCCGTGGGTCACAAACTCACCCCAATGATGGCTCTCCTGGTACCAAGCTCAGATCTCCGTGCTAGTTGGGTATTTTGTAAACAATGCGCCTACCTTGCTTGGTGCAGGCAGGCCAGTGAAACAAAGGAACTCCTACTCGCCTGTTTGTCCTGAGGATTCTCCCCCAGTGCCCAGACAGGCTGAGCTAGGTGGTGTTATATGCCCAAAGAAGGAAGAGGGCAGAAGGAAGAAGGGTTCTTGATGCAAGCTGGGTGGGATAGGAACAGAGAGGTAGTCTGTGGGGAGTAGAGTGTCTGCAGGGAGCCCAGGAGGGATGGGCTGATATATGGCTTTACATCTGCATCTTCAATTTGATTCCATTGGTCCACGTGTCTGTTTTTATGACAACACTTCTTCCACCTCTTAACCAAACCCTACCAGCAAGCCCCACCACAAACAGTTAGTTTGGTTTTGGTTTTGTTTGGAGACAGGGTCTCATTAGGTAGGCCTAGCTGACCTGAAACATTCTAGGTAGATTAGGTTGGCCCTGAACTCACAAAGACCAACCTGCCTCTGCCCTCCAAATTCTGGGTTTAAGGATGTACCACCACACCTGTTTGTTTTAATTAAAATAAAATCACATTATTTCCCTTTCCTTCCTCCCTCCATCTATGCACTACCCCAACTAACACCTTTTAAATTCCTGGCCTCCTCCTCTCTAATTGTGCGCTAATGTGTGTGTGTGTGTGTGTATGTGTGTGTATACACAGATAAATATAGAGATGCAATACTATCAGTGTTGATGTACATGATTTCAAGACTGCCACTTGGTTGCCAGGCCATGGTGGCACACATCTTTAATCTCAGCACTCAGCAGGTAGAGACAGACATATCTCTGTGAGTTCGAGGCCAGCCTGGTCTACAAGAGCTAGTTCCAGGACAGGCTCCCAAGCTACAGAGAAACCCTGTCTTGAAAAACTAAGAGAGAGAGAGAGAGAGAGAGAGAGAGAGAGAGAGAGAGAGAGAGAGAGAAAGAAGGAGGGGGGAGAAAAATAAGAAAAGACTGGCCATTTGGTATTGGAGAACTGACTTGGAGGCTCCCATGGGAAAGACTCCTTCTCCCTCTCTCTCTTTCTCAGCATTCCTTAGTTGCTTGTAGTTCTTCTCCAGGGCTGGGGCACCACCTGTTTCCCGCTTCTGCATTAGCTTGCCTATTGTTGTTTTCCTAAATCAGGTCTTGTTTAAGCAGCCATACAGTTGCATTATCACAGGTTTAGTTTCCCTGTGGCTTCTAGGAGACACAAACTCATAGCAGAATTCCTCATCTCTGACTTTTGAAATCTTTCTGAGGCTCTCTTCTGAAATGTTCCCTGAGTCTTGGGTACAGGAGTTGTGTTGTAGATGAATCCACTGGGGTTGGGCACCCATGATCAGTTGTTCTCTATATTTAGGGTACTTGTGTTCTGTAATGGTTACTGTCTGTTGGAAAGAGAAGTTCTTTAGTGAGGTTGGGAGTGACTTATAAAGTATTTAGAAGGCATTTGGAATTATACTGGTTTAATAAAGTAGCAGTAGTACACACTCCTCTATGACCCATAACCTCACCAATAGGTGACTAAGTTTCAGTACCAGGCATGCTTTCCCCAACACCCCACCCCAAAGTGGGCTTTAAATCCCAGTAGACAACTTCTGGTTACCACCAAAACATAGAGTATCATGAATGCACCTTAACAGAGATCTTCTATGCTGGTGCTTGCTGTACTTCGTAGGACTATTGGTTGCTTCATTCTCTCATATTTTGAAAAATACCTTCCAGTTCCATGAAAGTTATTCCTCAGGGAGGAGAATTTCAGGGCAGATACAGCTCTGAGTCTAATGTCAAAAGTGCATAGTATATACAGCAATAGAAACTGAGCCCCACCTTCTGATAGCCAAGGCAATGACCATAGCCTGTACTCTTTCAGCAGTCTCTTGGACTACCTGAACTAACACTCAAAAGGGGGCTTTTCGTATTCGTTACTGGGGTTCCTTATTAGGTAGTTTATAGCTCTTGAGGGGAAGATGGTCAGTCAAAGTGGCTTAATCTCATTTAAACTATTTCTTTGTTTGTATACACACATTTGTATTATGTGTAATTTTGGGTAAATGAAAAATATGATGCCACGTGGCCTTGTGAAGCATCCTTAGGAACCAGGTTTGGTGGCACATTCATTAGTTCCAGCCCTCAGGAGGCAGAGGTAGGCAGATCTCAATACCAGTATGGAAGTGAGACAGGAGGATCATTGTGAGCTGGAAGCTAACACGGGTGTGTGCTGAGTGCCAACTTGGGTGGGAGAGTAGACCCTACTGAAGAGACAAAGGAAAAGAAAGATGAGAGGGAGGGAGAAAGGGAGGAAAGGAAACGAAGGCTAGAGGGAAAGAAAAGGGAGGGAAGAAGGAAAGGAAGGAAGGAAAGAAAGAAAGAAAAAGAAGGAAAAAAGAAAGCTACCTATATATCTTGGAGAGAAATTGTGCCACAGAGTGAATGCATTTGTCTGTTATTCTAAAGTTCCACTGCTCTAACAGTTCATATATCAAAAGCACCTAGAAAAACACATTTATTCTTTTTAAATACAGACTAAAGGTCCCAGCTAATTGCCTTGTTCCCCTGCCCTCTATCCACTCGAACACACAGCCACTGGTGAGTCTCTCTCTTTTCTGTGTCTTTCTCTGCCTCTGCCTCTGTGTTTGTGTGTTTTTCTTGCACATAAACAACTTTCAGGCAGGTCAGCTGCTCTGTCATATGTTAAACCCCCAGGGAATCACCAAGCACTGAAGATGGCCATAAACAGCAATAATAATGCAAATACAATATAAAAATTTCAATTGGTTTAATAGACACAGAAAATTAAAACAAATAAACTGACATAATACCTTGAGTGACCCACCCTAAAAATTACACACCCACAGAAATATACTAAGGGAACACATTCTATCTGCAATCATAGATGAGAATTGGCTCTCATTCCCTGACAGGTGTATTAAGTGTTAGGTGTGCATAGGAGGGCACCTAATTTTTGGAATTGATCTTGTATCCTAAAACGCTACTAAAGGTGTTTATAAGCTGAAGGAATTCTTTGGTGGAGTTTTTGGGGTTGCTTATGTACCCTATCATATTGTCTGCAAATAATGGAAGTTTAACTTCTTCCTTTCCAATTTGAATCCCTTTGATCCCTTTATGTTGTCTTATTGCTATTGCTAGATTTTCAAGCACTATATTAAAGAGGTATGGAGAGCGTGGACAACCTTGTCGAGTTCCTGATTTTAGTGGAATAGCTTTGAGTTCCTCTCCATTTAATTTGACGTTAGCTGTCGGCTTTTATAACTAGCTTTTATTATACTTAGGTATAACCCCTGTATCCCTAATCTCTCTAAGACCTTTATCATAAAGGGATGTTGAATTTTGTAAAATGCTTTTTCAGCTTCTAATGAAATGATCATATGGGCTTTTTCTTTCAGTTTATTTATATGATGGATTACATTGATAGATGTTCGTATGTTAAACCAGCCCTGCATCTCTGGGATGAAGCCTACTTGATCATAATGGATAATTTTTCTAATGTGTTCTTGGATTAGGTTTGCCAGTATTTTGTTGAGTATTTTGGCGTCGATGTTCATGAGTGAGATTGGCCTGTAATTCTCTTTCTCGGTTATGTCTTTGTGTGGTTTTGGTATCAGAGTAACTGCAGCTTCATAAAAGGAATTTGGCAATGAGTTCTCTGTTTTTATATTGTGAAATACATTAAGGGGTATAGGTATTAGGTCTTATTGGAAGTTCTGGTAGAATTCTGCATTGAAGCCGTCTGGACATGGACTTTTTTTTGGTGGAGAGGCTTTTTATAGCAACTTCTAATTCTTTACTACTAACAGGTCTATTTAGATTGTTCACCTGGTCGTGGTTTAACTTTGGTATATGGTACTTATCTAAAAATGTGTCCATTTCTTTTACATTTTCCAATTTTGTGGCATACAGGTTTTTTTAGTAAAATCTAAAGATTCTCTGAATTTCGTCTGTGTCTGTGGTTATGTCTCCCTTTTCATTTCTGATTTTGTTAATTTCCATATTCTCTCTCCGCCGTTTAATTAGTTTGGATAGGGGTTTATCAATTTTATTGATTTTCTCCAAGAACCAGCTTTTTGTTTCATTGATTCTTTGGATTGTTTTCTGTGTTTCTATTTTGTTGATTTCAGCCCTCAATTTGATTATTTCCAGTCTTCTACTTCTCCTAGGTGAGTCTGCTTCTTTTTTTTCTAAAGCTTTCAGGTGGGATATTAAGTCTCCAATGTGTGCTTTCTTCATGTTCTTTATGTGGGCACTTAATGCTATGAACTTTCCTCTTAGCACTGCTTTCAGAGTGTCCCATAGGTTTGAGTATGTTGAGTCTTTGTTTTCATTGAATTCAAGAAAGACTTTAACTTCTTTCTTTATTTCTTCCTTGATCCAGGTGTGGTTCAGTCGTTGACTGTCTAGTTTCCATGAGTTCATAGGCTTTCTTGGGAGAGCATTGTTGTTGAAATCTAACTTTATTCCATGGTGTTCTGATAAGACAGAGGTGGTTACCGATATTTTATTTTTAACTGTGTAAGTTTGCTTTCTTGCTGAGTATGTGGTCTATTTTTGAGAAGGTTCCATGTGCTGGAGAGAAGAACGTATATTCTTTCCTATTTGAGTGGAATGTTCTATAGATGTCTGTTAAGTCCATTTGATTCATTACCTCCCTTAATCCTCTTATTTCTCTATTAGGTTTCGGTCTGATTGACCTGTCCATTGGTGAGAGAGGAGTGTTGAAATCTCCTACTATTAGAGTGTGTGGTTTGATGACTGCCTTGAGTTTTAGTAACGTTTCTTTTACATAAGTGGGTGCTTTTATATTAGGGGCATATATATTCAGGAGTGAGACCTCATCCTGAAGAATTGTCCCTGTTATGAGTAAAAAAATGTCCCTCTCCATCTCTTTTGATTGATTTTAGTTAGAAGTCAACTTTCTTAGAAATTAGTATGGCCACACCTGCTTGTTTCTTAGGTCCGTTTGCTTAATAAACCTTTTCCCATCCCGTTCCTCTGACTAGATGTCTGTCTTTGTGGTTGAGGTGAGTTTCTTGTAAGCAGCAGAATGTTGGATCCTGTTTTTGTATTCATCTCTTAGCCTATGCCTCTTTATAGGTGAGTTGAGTCCATTGATATTAAGTGATATTAATGACCAGTGGTTGTTAACTCTGTTCATTTTTCCTTTCTTTCTTTCTTTCTTTCTTTCTTTCTTTCTTTCTTTCTTTCTTTCTTTCTTTCCTTCCTTCTTTCTTTTGGTAGTTGAGTTTGTGTGTTTCTCTTCTTCAAGTTGTACTGGTGAAGGGTCATTAGATATCTGAGTTATTGTGGGCATTGTTGGACTCCTTGGATTGTGATTTTCCTTCTATTATTTTCTGTAACGCTAGATTTGTAGCTACGTATTGGTTAAATTTGTTTTTATCGTGGAAATTTATTTTTCTCCATTTATAGTGAATGAAAGCTTGGCTGGGTATAGTAGTCTGGACTTGAATCCATGGTCTCTTAGTTTCTGCAGTACATCTATCCAGGACCTTCTGGCTTTTATGGTTTCCATATAGAAGTCAGGTGTTAGTCTGATAGGTTTACCTTTATAGGTAACTTGACCTTTTTCCTTTGCAGCTCTTAATATTCTTTCTTTATTCTGTATATTTGTGTTTTGATTATTATATGACGAGGAGATGTTTTTTTTTTTGATCCAGTTGATTTGGTGTTCTGTATGCTTCTTGGACCTTCAAAGGAATATCTTTCTTAAGGTTGGGAAAGTTTTCTTCTATAATTTTATTAAGTATATTTTCTGGACCATTGAGCTGTACTTCTTCTCTTTCTTCTATCCCTATAATTCTTAGGTTTGGTCTTTTTATTGTGTCCCAGATTTCCTGAATGTTTTGTGATGAGAATTTGTTGGTTATGCTTTTTTCTTTGAATATAGTATTTATTTTCTCTGTGGTATCCTCAGTGTCTGAGATTCTTTCTTCTATCTCTTGTAATCTCTTGGTAGTACTTGTCTCTGTAGGTCCTGTTCATTTATTCAAGTTTTCCATCTCCATCCTTCCCTCGGTTTGTGTTTTCTTTATTACTTCTACTTTATTCTTCAAGTCTTGAACTGCTTCCCTTACCTGTTTGATTTCTTTCTCTTGTTTCTCTTGGTTTTCTTGGGTATCTTTGAGGGATTTATTCATTTCCTCTACCTTTTTGTTTGTAATCTCTAATTGATTATGGCAGTTTTTCCCCTCCTGTTTAAGGTCCTCTATTATTTTCATATAATTCACTTTTGAGTCGAATTCTTCTAATTCTTCTGGATTAGGGTGTACACTTCTTATTTTGGGATTCCTGGATTCTGATGATGTCACGTTGCCTTTCAAGTTGTTGGGGGAATTCTTGCATTGGCGCCTGCCCATCTCTTCCTTCAAATGGAGCCAGGAGAGGCCTGGTGTCTTGGACCAGTCTTTGCTGTGACTAACTCTCTGGGTGTATCTTCTCAGTGTAGGGGCAGGAACTGTTCCCTTCCAGATGAACTCCTCAACACCAAAACAGGGACACCTTGTATTCCAATGACCCGCGGAAAAAAAGGGCGAATGCATGGTTAGGGCAGGGTCAAGTAGAACACAGGCAACACTGCAGTACAAGCTGGAGGTGCCTGCGCTCCCTTTAGGGGGTTGTTGAGGCATGCCCACTAGGCAGGCACTCACTGCTCTGGTTGGGTAGCCTTAGTGAAGGGGAGTTTGTGCTCTCTACCGGGACAGTGTACTCCAGGATAGCACATACTCACCTGACCAGATGGAATTTCTCAGCACCTACACAGGGACTCCTGGTAGCCCCTATGAGCCAGGGACCAAGGGAAATAGGAGGCAGGAGGAGCGGTTCCAGGAGAGCACAGCAGACCCAGCAGCCCCAGCAGCAGGGGCCCGCATTCCCTGTTGGGGACCTTGAGGCCTGCTCTCTTGTCAGGCACTCACTGCTCTGGGTTGGTAGCCTTAGTGAAAGGGCAGGAAGCTGTTCCACAGCAAAGGACCTTGCAGACAAGGCAGGCTTGGGGGAGGGGGTGGGGGCGGGGGCTTGTGTGAAGGAAAGAAAGCCCTACAGCAGGACCTGGGGGAGGGGTGTTTGTGCTCTCTACTGGGACAGTCTGCCCCAGGATAGCACACACTCACCCGTTCAGATGGAACTTCTCAGCACCTACACAGTGACTCCTGGTAGCCCCAATGAGCCAGGGAGCAAGGCAAGTAGGAGGCAGGCAGAGCGGGTCCAGGAGAACACAGCAGACACTGCAGCCCCAGCAGCAGGGGCCCGTCTTCACTGGCGGGGACCTTGAGGCCTGCCCTCTAGTCAGGCACTCACTGCTCTCTAGTTCTATCTTCTTATTGGCTAATTCTCACATCTTGATTAACCCATTTCTAATAATCTGTTTAGCACCACGAGGTTGTGGCTTACCGGGAAAGAATCAGCGTGTCTGTCCTGATGTCTGGTTCCATGGCATCTGGCCCAGAGGTAAGAGGCATGGCGATTGCCTCCCTTCCCTCTTCCTCTCAGCATTCTGTTCTGTCTACACCATCCACCTAAGTGCTGGCCTATCAAATGGCCAAGGCAATTTCTTTATTAACCAATGAAATCAACACAAAACAGAAGACCCTCCAACATCACACACAGAGTCTTGCCCTCTAAGTCATGCTGGACTGAAACACAGTGTGTATGTAGTCTAGGCTGACTTTATAGTCCTGAAGATGCTGCTGCTTCAGGTCCTCCTTAGCTGCACTGAATCACTGTTAGTATTGTGGGTTAATCAAGGACTCATATAGCCCAGGCTGGCCACTCTGTAGCCAGCGATGACCTTGAGCAGGATCCTCATCTTCTCAACTCTAACCGCCCACTGCAGGAATTCCTGCTCTCAAGCCACTCTGCCATGTTAAGTAGGAAAACCTTCAGGTCAGGGTAGGCATGGGTGAGTTCCAGGCTGAATGGAAACCTGTCTCCAAAAGAATATGCAAATTCTAAATGTTCTGAAGTATCAAATCTGGAGACCAGGGCTGGCGAGATGGGTGGACGGGACTGTGTGGCAACAGGACATGCCAGCATCCTTGTGTCTTCTTTGCCTGCTGGGGAAGGGAGCAGGTATGGGAACTTGCTAGCCCATATCAGTGAGACACCCTGTCTCCAAGATTAAAGTAGGGAAGCACCCATTTGCCTCAAGATGGGGAGCTAGATGCAGGCAGATCTCTGTGAGTTCAAGGATAGCCTGGTCTAGAGAGCCAGTTCCAGGAGAGCCAAGTAAACACAGAGAAACCCTGTCTCAAAAAACAAGCAAAAAGATTTAAGGAATAAAAGCATTTGATGAATATTCCTGGTCTACGTTTGTGCTCAAAGGGTGAGGACACACAGACAGCCACAAACAAACAACCACACACAGACTTATGGCCATGCATGTATCATGCACAAACACATATACACATTTTGTAGAGTTCTTCAACCCTGTCCTTGTCTGTTCCCGTTCACTGCTGACTGTACCTTGTACTCATGGACTTCTTTTTTCTTTGTGAAACCACATGACTCCTAAACCTTACAGTGACATAACTATTAGTTCCTTATAATAAAGCAATTTTTTGAGGGTGTTCACAACAACATTCCAGGAGGGCGTGGTCTATCATACCATATTGGGATCGCTTAAGATCCGCAGGGTGTCATCATCCCACCTAGCTCAGTCAGTAGAGCATGAGACTCTTAATCTCAGGGTCGTGGGTTCGAGCCCCACGTTGGGCGCCATTCTGTAGTAGAGCTGCAGGCTGTGCTCCTGCTGCCACAGTTCCTGGTCGCCTGGCTAGCTTATGTCCCAAAATAACAACACACAAACTGTATTCTTTTAAACACTGCTTAGCCTATTATATCTAGCCTCTCCTCTGCTAACTCGCACCTGGACTAGACCATTTCTAATAATGTGTATAGCACCCCAAGGTGCGCTTACCGGGAAGATTTTAGCCTACTTCCATCCTGGGTCGGAGCTTCATCGCATCTGCCCCAGAGAGCAGAGCTAAGTTGTATAAGCTCACTTCCTCTTCCTCCCAGCATTCTGTTCTGTTTACTCCAGCCACCTATATACTAACCTATGAAGGCCAAGCAGTTTCTTTATTTTTTAACCAATGAACTTCCTCCATCAATTATGTATATAGAATTCTACCTGCATGTAATTTTGCATGCTAGAAGGTGGCATGAGATCTCACTAGAGATGGTTGTGAACCACCATGTGGATGCTGGGATTGAACCCATGTCCTCTAGAAGAGCAGTCAGTGCTCTTAACTTCTGAGCAATTTCTCCACCCCTGCATGGCCACGTGGAAAATGCTGTCCTTGAACTTACAGAAATCTGCCTGCCTTTGCTTCTCCAGATGGGATTAAGGCACTTACCAATTATGCCCAGCTGAGAGCTTCTTTAGAGGCTTCGGCATAAAAATACAGCTATACTTCAACCCTTGGCTGAAGAAAGTCAATTATCAGAGAGGGCCATCCTCTTAAGTGCAGATTGAGAAGGTCACACTTAGAACAGAGAGGAAGGAAAAGAACACCTTCCTGGCTAGCCATATCAGCCTGTCAATCTTGTGATCAATGGGGTTATGATGTCACCACCGTATTACCTTCACATCTCAAGTACTAACATTCTTATTCCAAATAAGTTGTGAACTGTAGCTCTGTTTTTCATTTTTCACATCACACATCTGTATTTCTAATCTAATTTATCACATTATTTAACTAATACTCATTTCCGTATTTTGCTTGGTGAGTCAGAGCAATTGGCATTCACTCTAATTGTATTTAAAATTTTGTTTTTAAAATTTTTACCTTGAATAATAAAATACATTGCCATTTAAAAAATAGCTTTATACCCAAGTGTTCATGCATGTATCCCAGCACTTGGTTGGTGACATCAGGAAGTCAGGGAGATAAGAGAGTCATCTTTGGCTACATTGCAAGTTCCAGACCAGCCTGTAGTATATGAAACACTATCTTTCAAAAGTAGCTTTACTGAGATATAATTCATATGATAGCATATGATCTACATATTGTTTAAAATGTGTAACTGCCTAGGTGGTGGTGAAGCACACTTATAATCCCAGCACTCATGAGGCAGAGGCAGGCAGTTAGTCCCCTGTGGGTTCTTTCATAGCCAGGTCTGTTTCACATACAAACCGTGTCTTGAAAAACCAGAAACAAACAAACAAACAAACAAGTAAATGTGTAACTGAGTGGCATGAATTATATTGGTAGAGTTTGCAGCAATCACCACAGTCTAATTTAGGACTATTTTACCTTCCCCAAACAAACACATATTCTTTGAGAAACACTGTTCATTATTTGCCTCTCTTGCATGCCATTCTTCCTTTCCTGTTTTGTTTAGTTTTTTCAAGGCTGTTCTTGAATAACTTTGAGCTCTAGATCTTTTTGCCCCACCTCCTAAATGCTGGAATTACAGTTGTGCACCACCACATTCGGTATCCCACTTGCTGCTTTGGACATCTGGCCATATTGTGTAAATAAATTTATACAGGAATTATTTTTTTGCTACTTACAGAAATGTTTTCAAGGTTTATCCATATGGCTATGTATCTGAATTTATTTCTTTTTATTGCTGAATAAACTCCATTGTATGAATGTACTTGTATCACATTTTTTTGTTCATGAAGGTGATGCATAGTTTGATAATTTCCATTTTGGGATTGTTGAGAACAATGTCCTATGTCCTGTTTTTTTTTGTGTGTGTGTGTTGACTCATGTTTTCCTTTCTGGTGATTAGAGCAAGCAGTTGTGATCATTGTGCAGCTTCCCTAAGGCAGTCCCAGAATGTTCCAAATTTCCAGTGGTGTAAGGGTGATTTGGTTGTCTGCTTGACTGACATCCCCTTTTGAAGGCACTTAGAGCAAGGGAGTGTATAGCAGCTGCCAATTAGAAAATCAGATTACTCCATTCTCCAAGATTTTTACTTATTAAAAAATAGACATCAGAAGAAAGTTTCATTTTTATCTTTACTTTTTTTAATTAAGATTTTTTAAAACATACAGTCTCCTCCTTTTACATAACTATCCCCGTTCCCACCCCTTCCTCTCCTCCTGCTTCCCTCACCTTCCCCATCCCACTCCCCCATCCAGTCTTCATAAAGGGTAAGGATTCCTGTGGGGAGTCAACAAAGTCTGACACTTCACCTTGAGGCAGGTCCCTCCCCTGAGCAACGTTATCCCTCCAAAAAGAATGTGCTCCTAGATGCCAATTCAAGTACTAGGGATAAAACCTGGTCCTATAGCCTGTGGCCCCACAGACTGCCCAAGTCTTACACTGTCCCCCATATTCAGTGGGCCTAATTTGGTCTTCTGCAGGTTCCCCCGCTGTCAGTCCAGAGTCAGTGAGCGCTCACTAGCTCAGGTCAGTTGTTTCTGTGGGGTACCAGGCGCGACATTAACCCCAACCAGCCAGCTCCCTCATGCTACACCCAGGTTTAATTCCCAGCACCCACATGGCAGCTCGCAGCTGTCTGTAACTCCAGTTCAAGATAATCTGACATCGTTATACCAATGCACATGAAACAAAGTTAAATAAAGTTAAAAAAAGATAAGTAATGTAGAAACTATTCTGGCTGGAACATTTATTTCTGACCAAGGAAATAATTTAATTGAAATGTCTGTAACTTATCCTGCTCCAGATGAAGTTTTTTTTAAGTGTTTAGATAATTCTCAATAAGTGATTAATAAATTTAAGCATGTAATAGATATTTGTACAACTAATTTAGGACTTTCAAATATAAGCTACATATTGAAACATCTAAGCAGTCTAGAACACAGTTTTTAGCGTCAGTGTTATTTGTTTTGTGTTTTGAGACAGGGTTTTGCTATGTAGTCATTTCTGGCTATGAACTCAAAGGATCTGCCTGTCTCTGCCTCTAGACTATTGAAGGCATGGGATCAGACACCCAGCTTTAGTGGTTTTTGTAATGGTGCATATAGAGTTAGGACTCTGTAAAGTGCTACATAAGGTTATGTCTTGAAGAGTTAACATGCATCTTGCGTTGTACTACATTTGGTTCTTCATTTGTGCTTTGAGAATAGATTGGTGATTATGCAAAAGCTAAACCAGTAATAATAGCCACAAATATTTCTAAGTATTTGGGTATTTATGTATTTAGCTTATTTATTTATTTATTTATTTGTTTGTTTATTTATTTTGATAGTCTTACATAGTCTTCTGTAGTCTAAGCTGGCCTGGAACTCATGAAGTTTAGGATGAATCATTCCTGCTGCCAATTCTACCTTAATGCTGTCGTTATGGGTGCACATCACCGAACCTGGGACATTTGAATGTTTTCATTTTTTGGAGTTTAAGAATCTACGTAATTGTTACATTGTATGTTAGATAAGTAATGATGTTCATTTGTCAAAATGATGTTTAATTAAAGTATTGCTTTATATAAAATTTTAAAAAGTTACGTTTTTGTGTGTATGTGTGTGCATATGTTTGTGTGCTTTGATGTGTGTGTAGAATCAGAGTGCAAGTTTGCAGATTCTGTACTCTCTTTCCACCTTTATGTGGATACTGGTGATTGAATGTAGTTCATTAGGCATGTGCAGAAAGTACTTTTACTTACTAAGTCATTTTGCTGCCCTCACTTTACATAGTTTTCTTTTTTGTTGTTGTTGTTAAAATTGCAGAAGAATAGACTTTATAGACCTGGTTTTGTAGGAGGTTTTATTGGCCTGATATGATCTCAAGCATGTTTGTTGTTCTGGTATTACAGAGTAGAATACCAGTTTCTTCATACATATTCCCTGTCTAGTTTCATTCTTTTTATTGGCTGCATCTGTATTATTCTTTTGGGTTTTTTGATGCAGGGTTTCTCTGTGTAGTCCTGGCTGTCCTGGAACTTTGTCTGTAGACCAGGCTATCCTGGAATGGAGAGATCCACCTGCCTCGGACTCCCAAGTGCTGGGATTAGAGGCTTGTCTCACCACTCCAGGCAGCATCTGTACTTTTAAAACTTGTATTTTTCTTCTCTTTTGAAAGTTGTGTCTTTACTTGTTTCTTTACATTTGTGCTTGCCATTTTTAAAAATTCTTCCTCCTATTTCCTGTAATTTAGAACTTTGAAACACACATTGTTTGGTGAAATAGTCAAGTAAGTGAGCAACCATCATTGCTGTGAAAACAATTTGTTTCCTGGGGAAGCTCTGATGTGAGTAAACAGTAAACTTCAAAAGGTTCTGTATGGAATGTGATCTTGTCAAGCAATATGGATGTATAAAAATAACAGACTCTGGACCTGATTGGTTTTCATATGGACTTTGATTTAAGGAGTGGCTTTTATGGAGCACATTTGGTAATAATAGAACCGGCCAAATGTTTGGGTTTGTGTGAGGTGAAGGACTTTATGACATTGGTAAAGAAGGGTGGTCAGTGGAGACCATGAGCCTTGGAGAAACAAAGAAGAAGGTGGGGTGAGAATAGCTCTTGAAGTGCAAAGGAAATATAATTGAAAGCATTCAGATAGTCATGGTGGTGCAAGCCTGTCATCCCAGAACTTGGGAAGGGGAGGCAGGAGAAACTTAAATTTGTATGCAGCCAGGTCTGTGTATCAAGTTCTAAGGTAGTCTGGGGTACACAATGAGAACCGCTGGCAAGAAAACATTTAAAATTGATGTGGATCTGAGTGAATGTATCTTTTAGGATTTGAATCATTTTTAGATGACTATAAATTTGCATGTAGTTGAACAAAATAATACAGGGATTCCTCTGTACTCTTTACTCAGTTTTCCCCATTGATAACATCTTATAAATACTACGATGTCAGGTCCACAGTATTGATATTGTACCTTCATTATTAAATTGACATACTTCATGCTCACAAGGAATGCTCAGGGTACCTTTCTTATAGCTTGGCCCATTTCCCTCTGCCTGTATTTTCTCTTCCACCTGACAACAAGTCATGTGTTTTGTATCAGGTTTTCAAAGAACCATATCTTATATACCCTACCTAACATTCTAGGATTGACTTTTTCCACTCAGCGCTGAAGTTTATCCTTTTGTTATAATGTAGCAACAGTGTACTTTTTTTTAATTGCTGAGTAGTTTGCCACAGTATAACTGTACCACCTTTTATCATTTACTCATGAAGACATCTTGGTTGTCTCTGGGTCTTGGCTATTATAAATAAAGCTCTTATATAAACATATACATATAGACTTGTCTTTGAACATATGCTTTTCTTTTCTTTTTTTTAAATTTTGTTTTGTTTTGTTCTTTTCGAGACATGGTTTCTCTGTAGCTTTTGGAAACTGTCCTGGAACTACCTCTTGTAGACCAAGCTGGCCTCTAACTCACAGAGATCCGCCTGCCTCTGCCTCATGAGTGGTGGGACTAAAGCTGTGTGCCACCACCGCCTGGCTGAACATCTACTTTTGATTCTTTTAGCTTATCCATGAGTAGAATTGCTAGTGTTATAGTAACTAACTTGATTGCCAAAATGTTCTAATTCCTTCATATCATTACTAGCATTTGGTGTTGCCATCTTTACAAGTTTGGTTAGTCTCTTATATATGTAACAGTTTTAACTGTAGGTGTTTTGTGTTTTGTTTTTTTCCAACTGGTTCTTAGGTAACTGAGGCTGCTCTTGACATTCTGGTGTTCTCCTGCCTCTATGTGAGCTACTGCATCAGGCTTCATTGTAGTTTTCATTTTAATTCTTGTTGTTAATGATGTTTAACATTTTACATGTGCTCATTTGTTTTATATATCACTCAGGGCTTCTTGCACTCAGGTACTTCACCACTGACCTCTACCTACTGCTTTTTTTTCTTTCTTTTTTTTTTGGCATGAGCTAAATTGTTTTTTCCTGAAAGTTCGAGGTATTTTTTTAAGAAAATGGTTTAATATAAATAAACACACGCATATGTGTGTATGTGTGTGTGTGTTAAGGAAAGGGGCAGTTGTACACACAGTAGTAAGGGTGGGTATAGACTTCTCAAGATAGAGTTGCCAGCAAGACACTGTTCTATGCAATAATGTATCAGGATTAGCTTTTCAACTAGAAAACACCATTGTTTTTATTCTTTTTTAATTAATATTTCCACCTGCTCCCCGTTTCCCATTTCACTCCCCTCCTCCCAAATATTGCTCCCTCAGGCCAACCCCTTCCTTCTATCCCCACTCCTCTTCTCTGCACCCCACCATTCCCCCTCCCTTTCGATACTGAAGAGCAGTCCAAATTCTCTGCCCTGCGGGAAGACGATGGTCTTCTATCTACGTCCAGGAAGGTGAGCATCTAAAAAGGCTAGGTCCCACAAAGCAGATTCATGTATTAGGATCGAAACCTAGTGCCATTGTCCTTGGCTTCTCATCAGCCTTGATTGTCCACCATGCTCAGAGAGTCCAGTTTCAACCCATGCTTATTCACTCCCAGATGACCTGGGCTTGGTAGGCTCCCAATAAATCAGATCCACTGTCACAGTGGGTGGGTGCATCCCTCGTGGTCCTGATTTCCTTGCTCATGTTCTCCCTCCTTCTGCTCCTCATTTGGACCTTAAGAGCTCAGACCATTGCTCTGTCTCTACCTCGATCCATTGCCAGATGAAGGTTCTAAGGTGATATGTAAGACATTCATCAGTATAGGATAGGGTCATTTCAGGTTCCCTCTCCTCAGTTGCCCAAGGTACCAGCTGGGGACATCTCCCTGGACACCTGCGAACCCCTCTAGAGTCAAGTCTCTTGCCAACCCTAAGATGGCTCCCTTAGTTAGGATATATACTTTGCTGCTCCCGTAACCTCCCTTCCTATATCCCAACCATCCCAATCCCCCAAGCTCCTCCCATCCTCCCCTTCTCATGTTTCTCATCCCATTTCCCCTTTGCCCCATGCCACCTCACCGGCAAGTTCCCAGTTTTTGCCCTGCAATCTTGTCTACTTCCCCTCTCCAGGCAGGTGACTATACGATTTTCTTTGGGTTCACTTTCTTATTTAGCTTCTCTAGGATCACAAATTATATGCTCAATGTCCTTTATTTATGGCTAGAAACCGATTATGAGTGAGTACATCCCATGTTCCTCTTTTTGGGTCTGGGATACCTCACTCAGGATAGTGTTTTCTATTTCCATCCATTTGCATGGAAAATTCGAGAAGTCATTGTTTTTACTGCTGAGTAGTACTCTAATATGTGTATATTCCACACTTTCTTCATCCATTCCTCCATTGAAGGTCATCTAGGTTGTTTCCCGGTTTTGGCTATTACAAATAATGCTGCTATGAACATAGTTGAACAGATACTTTTGTCATTTGATGGGGCATCTCTTGGGTATATTCCCAATAGTGGTATTACTGGATCTTGGGGTAGGTTGTTTCCAAATTTCCTGAGAAATCGCCACACGGATTTCCAAAGTGGTTGCACAAGTTTGCTTTCCCACCAGCAACTAATGAGTGTGCCCCTTTCTCCACAACCTCTCCAGCAAAGGCTATCCTTGGTGTTTTTGATTTTAGCCATTCTGACAGGTGTAAGATGGTATCTCAAAGTTGTTTTAATTTGCATTTCCCTTATCGCTAAGGAGGTTGAGCATGACCTTAAGAGTCTTTTGGCCATTTGAATTTCTTCTGTTGAGAATTCTCTGTTCAGTTCAATGCCCCATTTTTAATGGGTTAATTATCATTTTAACATCTAGTTTCTTGAGTTCTTTATATATTTTGGAGATCAGACCTTTTTCTGTTGCAGGGTTGGTGAAGATCATCTCCAGTCAGTGGGTTGCCTTTTTGTCTTAGTGACAGTGTCCTTGCTTTACAGAAGCTACGTTTCAGGAGGTCCCATTTATTCAATGTTGTCCTTAATGTCTGTGCTGCAGGAGATAAACGTAGGAAGTGATCTCCTGTACCCATATGTTGTTGAGTACTTCCCACTATTTCTTCTATTAGGTTCAGTTTTTTTCAGACGAATATTGAGGTCTTTAATCCATTTGAATTTGAGTTTTGTGCATGGTCTATTTTCATTCTTCTACAGGTTGACAACCAGTTCTGCCAGCACAATTTGTTGAAGATGCTCTCATTTTTCCATTGATACTTTTAGCTCCTTTATCAAAATTAGGTGTTCATATGTTTGTGAGTTAAAATCAGGGTCTTCTACTCGGTTCCAATGATCGACTTCTCTGTTTTTATGAAAATACCAAGATGTTTTCAATACTGAGGCTCTGTAATAGAGTTTGAGGTCAGGGATGGTAATGCCTCCAGACGATCCTTTATTATGTAAGAATGTTTTGGCTATCCTGGGTTTTTTGTTTCTCCATATAAAGTTGATTATTGTCCTCTTAAGATCTGTGCAGAATTTTAATGGGATTTTAATGGGGATTGCATTGAATCTATAAATTGCCCTTGGTAGAATTGCCATTTTTACTATGTTGATCCTCCCAATCCAAGAGCAAGGGAGATCCTTCCATTTTCTGGTATCCTCCTCAATTTCTTTCTTAATAGACTTAGAGTTCTTGACAAATAAATCATTCACTTCCTTGGTTAGAGTTACCCCAAGATATTTTATGCTATTTGTGGCTATCGTGAAGGGTGATGCTTCTCTGATTTTACTTTCTGCTTCTTTATCCTTTGTTTATAGGAGGGCAACTGATTTTTTGGAATTAATCTTGTATCCTGAAAGGCTACTAAAGGTGTTTATCAGCTAAAGGAGTTCTTTGCTGGAGTTTTTGGGGTCGCTTATGTACACTATCATATCGTCTGCAAATAATGAAAGTTTAACTTCTTCCTTTCCAATTTGAATCCTTTTGATCCCCTTATGTTGTCTTATTGCTATTTCTAGAATTTCAAGCACTATATTAAAGAGGTATGGAGAGAGTGGACAACCTTGTCGTGTTCCTGATTTTAGTGGAATAGCTTTGAGTTTCTCTCCATTTAATTTGATGTTAGCTGATGGCTTGCTATAAATAGCTTTTATTATACTTAGGTATGACCCTTGTATTCCTAATCTCTCTAAGACCTTTATCCTAAAGGGATGTTGGATTTTTTTGAATGCTTTTTCAGCATCTAATGAAATGATCATATGTTTTTTTCTTTTAGTTTATTTATATGATGGAATACATTGATAGATTTCGTATGTTCAACCTGCCCTGCATCTCTGTGATGAAGACTACTTGATCATAATGGATAATTTTTTCTAATGTCTTCTTGGATACGGTTTGCCAGTGTTTTATTGAGTATTTTTGTGTTGATGTTCATGAGTGAGATTGGCCTGTAGTTCTCTTTCTTGGTTGTGTCTTTGTGTGGTTTTGGTATCAGAATAACTGCAGCTTCCAAAAAGGAATTTGGCAATGAGTTCTCTGTTTCTATATTGTGAAATACATTAAGGGGTATAGGTATTAGGTCTTCTTGGAAGTTCTGGTAGAATTCTGCATTGAAGCATTCTGTACCTGGGCTTTTTTTGGTGGAGAGGCTTTTTATAACAACTTCTAATTCTTTGCGACTAACAGGTCTATTTAGATTGTTCACCTGGTCGTGGTTTAACTTTGGTATATGGTACTTATCTAAGAAAGTGTCCATTTCTTTTATATTTTCCAATTTTGTGGCATACAGCTTTTTATAGTAAGATCTAATGATTCTCTGAATTTCCGCTGTGTCTGTTGTTATGTCTCCCTTTTCTTTTCTGATTTTGTTAATTTGCGTATTCTCTCTCCGCCGTTTCATTAGTTTGGATAGGGGTTTATCAATCTTATTGATTTTCTCCATGAACCAGCTTTTTGTTTCCGTGATTCTTTGGATTGTTTTCTGTGTTTCTATTTTGTTGATTTCAGCCCTTAATTTGATTATGTCCAGTTTTCTACTTCTCCTAGGTGAGTCTGTTTCTTTTTTTCTAAAGCTTTCAGGTCTCCTATTAAGTCTCCAATGTGTGCTTTCTCTGTTTTGTTTAAGTGGGCACTTAATGTTATGAACTTTCCTCTTAGCACTGCTTTCATAGTGGCCCGTAGGTTTGAGTATGTTGAGTTTTCGTTTTCAGTGAATTCAAGAAAGACTTTAATTTCTTTATTTCTTCCTTGTCCAGGTGTGGTTCAGTAGTTGACTGTCCAGTTTCCATGAATTCATAGGCTTTCAGGGATAGCATTGTTGTTGAATTCTAACTTTAATCCATGGTGTTCTGATAAGATATTTTTGTGTAGCTGTGAAAGTTTGCTTTGTAACCGAGTATGTGGTATATTTTTGAGAGGTTCCATGAGCTTCAGAGAAGAATGTATATTCTTTCCTATTTGAGTGGAATGTTCTATAGATGTCTGTTAAGTCCATTTGATTCATTACTTCCCTTAATCCTCTTATTTCTCTATTAGGTTTCTGTGTGATTGACCTGACCATTGGTGAGAGAGGAGTGTTGAAATCTCCTACTATTAGAGTGTGTGGTTTGATGACTGCCTTGAGTTTTAGTAACGTTTCTTTTACACAAGTGGGTGCTTTTATATTAGGGGCATAGATATTCAGGATTGAGACTTCATCCTGGTGAATTGTTCCTGTTATGAGAAAAAATGTCCATCTCCATCTCTTTTGATTGATTTTAGTTTGAAGTCAACTTTCTTAGAAATTAGTATGGCCACACCTGCTTGTTTCTTAGGTCTGTTTGCTTGATAAACCTTTTCCCAGCCCTTTACTCTGAGTAGGTGTCTGTCTTTGTATTTGAGGTGTGTTTCTTGTAAACAGCAGAATGTTGGATCCTGTTTTCGAATCCAATCTCTTAGCCTGTGCCTCTTTATAGGTGAGTTGAGTCCATTGATATTAAGTGATAGTAATGACCCGTGGTTGTTAACTCCGCTCATTTTTTTCTTTCTTTCTTACTTACTTTCTTTCTTTCTTTCTTTCTTTCTTTCTTTTGGTAGTAGTGTTTGTGTGTTTCCCTTCTTCAAGTTGTGCTGGTGAAGGGTCCTTAGATGTCTGAGTTTTTGTGGGCATTGTTGGGCTCCTTGGTTTGTGATTTTCCTTCTATTACTTTCTGTAAGGCTGGATGTGGGCTACGTATTGTTTAAATTTGTTTTTATCCTAGAAAATTTTGTTTTCTCCATTTATAGTGAATGAAAGCTCGGCTGGGTATAGTAGTCGGGGCTTGCATCCATGGTCTCTTAGTTTCTGCTGTACATAATTTGAATACCAGCATAGGAACACCCATACTGCAGGTGAGATATCTGGACATGGGATACTTCTACCCAATTCTCTTCATTTGTGATCAATATTTTGACTCCAAATTCTTCCAGAAACTTCTGGAAGTTTCATTGTCCTTACTTTCTGTCAAAAATCTTTAAGATTAGTATTTATGTTGCCCCCCCCCATTGTTTGCATATTGGTTGCTCATTGCTCTTCTTACAGAAACTGCAGAGAAAAAAGGAAGCACACATTAATATTAGGAGACTTCAACACTCGTCTCTCACCAATGGACAGGTCAATTAGACAGAACCCTAACAGAGAAATAAGAGAATTAATGGAGGTAATGTATCAAATGGACATAACAAACATCTATAGAATATTCCACCCAAATAGGAAACAATATACCTTCTTCTCTGCAGCTCATGGAACCTTCTCGAAAATTGACCACATACTCGGTAACAAAGCAAACATCCACAGTTACAAAAAAATCTGTAACCACCTGTATCTTATCAGATCACCATGGATTAAAGCTAGAATTCAACAACAATGCTACCCCCAGAAAGCCTACAAACTCATGGAAACAGAACAGTCAACTACTGAACCATACCTAGATTAAAGAAGAAATAAAGATATTAAAGTCTTCCTTGAATTCAATTAAAATAAAGAAACAACATACTCAAACCTATTGGACACTATGAAAGCAGTCCTGAGAGGAAAGTTCATAGCATTAAGTGCCCACATAAAAAAAAAACAGAGAAAGCACACATTGGAGACTTAACAGCCCACCAGAAAGTTCTAGAAAAAAAGAAGCAGACTCACCTAGAAGTAGTAGAAGACTGGAAATAATCAAACTAAGTGCTGAAATCAACAAAATAGAGACACAGAACAATTGAGAGAATCAATGAAACAAAAAGCTGGTTCTTGGAGAAAATCAACAAGATTAATAAACCCCTATCCAAACTAATCAAATGGCAGAGAGAGAATTTGGAAATTAATAAAATCAGAAATGAAAAGGGGGACATAACCACAGATACAGAGGAAATTCAGAGAATCAGTAGATCTTACTACAAAAGCCTGTATTCCACAAATTGGAAAATGTTAAAGAAATGGACACTTTTTTAGATTAAAAAACGTCCAGGACCAGATGGTTTCAATGTGGAATTCTACCAGAACTTCCAAGAAGACCTAATACCTATACTCCTAAATGTATTTCACAATATAGTAACAGAAGAGTCATTGCCAATTTCCTTCTATGAAGCTACAGTAACTCTGATACCAAAACCACACAAAGATTCAACCAAGAAAGAGAATTACAGGCCAATCTCACTCATGAACATCGACGCAAAAATCCTCAACAAGATACTGGCAAACCGAATCCAAGAACACATTAGAAAAATTATCCATTGCAAGACTGGTTTAACATATACAAATCTATCAATGTAATCCATCATATAAATAAACTGAAAGAAAAAAATCCTATGATAGTTTCATTAGATGCGGAAAAAGCATTTGACAAAATTCAACCTCCCTTTATGATAAAAGTCTTGGAGAGATTAGGGATACAAGGGTCATACCTAAATATAATTAAAGCTATTTACAGCAAGCCGACAGCTAACATCAAATTAAACAGAGAGCAACTTAAAGCCATCCCACTAAAATCAGGAACACCCCAAGGCTGTCCACTCTCCCCATACCTCTTCAATATAGTTCTTGAAGTCTTAGCAATAGCAATAAGACAAAGTAAGGGGATAAAGGGATTTTGAATTGGAAAGGAAGAAGTTAAACATGCGTTATTTGCAGATGATATACTAGTGTAGTTAAGCGACCCCAAAAACTCCACCAAAGAACTTATACAGCTTATAAATACCTTTAGTAATGTGGCAGGATACAAGATCCACTCCAAAATATCAGTCACGCTCTTATACACAAAGGATATGGAAGCAGAGAGGGAAATCAGAGAATCTTCACCTTTCACGATAGCCACAAACAGCATAAAATATCTTGGGGTAACTCTAACCAAGGAAGTGAAAGTTCTATTTGACAAGAACTTTAAGTCTTTGAAGAAAGAAATCGAAGACGATACCAGAATATGGAAGGATTTCCCTTGCTCTTGGATTGGGAGGATCAACATAGTAAAAATGGCAATTCTACCAATGGCAATCTATAGATTCAATGCAATCACCATCAAGGTCCCATCAAAATTCTTCACAGATCTTGAGAGGACAATAATCAACTTTATATGGAGAAACAAAAAACCCAGGATAGCCAAAACAATCTTATACAATAAACGAACTTCTGGAGGCATTACCATCCTTGACTTTAAATTCAATTACAGAGCTACAGTAAGGAAAACAGCATGGTACTGTCATAAAAACAAAGAAGTCGACCAATGGAATCGTATAGAAGACCCGGATTTTAACGCACAAACCTATGGACACCTCATTTTCGATAAAGGAGCTAAAACTGTACAATGAAAGAAAGAAAGCATCTTAAACAAATGGTGCTGGCTCAACTGGATGTCAAACTGTAAAAGAATGAAAATAGACCCATATCTATCACCATACACAAAACTCAAGTCCAAATGGATCAAAGACATCAATATCAATCTGAACACACTCTACCTTATAGAAGAGAAAATGGGAAATACCCTACAACATATGGGCACAGGAGATCGCTTCCTATGTATAAGCCCAGCAGCAGAGACATTAAGGGCAACATTGAATAAATGGGACCTCCTGAAACTGAGAAGCTTCTGTAAACAAAGGACACTGTCACGAAGACAAAAAGACACCCTACTGATTGGGAGAAGATCTTCACCAACCCTGCAACAAACAAAGGTCTGATCTCCAAAATATATAAAGAACTCAAGAAACTAGACATTAAAATGATAATTAACCCAATTAAAAATTGGGGCACTGAACTGAACAGAGAATTCTCAAAAGAAGAATTTCAAATGGGCAAAAGATACTTAAGGTTATGCTCAACCTCCTTAGCGATCAGAGAAATGCAAATCAAAACAATTTTTAGATACCATCTTACACCTGTCAGAATGGCTAAAATCAAAAACACCAAGGATAGCCTTTGCTGGAGAGGTTGTGGAGAAAGGGGTACCCTCTTCCATTCCTGGTGTGAATGCAAACTTGTGCAACCACTTTGGAAATCAGTGTGGTGGTTTCTCAGAAAAATTGGGATCAACCTACCCCGGGACCCAGCAAAACAACTCTTGGGAATATACCCAAGAGATCCCTTATCATATGACAAAAGCATTTGTTCAACTATGTTAATAGCAGCATTATTTGTAATAGCCAGAACCTGGAAGCATCCTACATGTCCTTCAATGGAAGAATGGATGAAGAAAGTGTGGTATATATAAACATTAGAGTACTACTCTGCAGTAAAAAACAATGACTTCTCGAATTTGGCATGCAAATGGATGGAAATAGAAAATACTATCCTGAGTGAGGTAACCCAGACCCAAAACGAAGATCATGGGATGTACTCACTCATAATTTGTTTCTAACCATGGATAGGGGGCCACTGAGTCTATAATTTGTGGTCCTAAAGAAGCTAAACAAGAGGGCAAACCCAAGGAAAAACATATAGTTATCCTCCTGGCTATGGGAAATAGACAAGATTGCCCGGGAAAAAAAAATTGTAATCTTGGGGGTAGTGTGGTATGGGGTTAAGGGGAGATGGGGAGAGAAAAGTGTGAAGGAGAGGATGAGGGGAACTTGGGGAAACGGGATGATTGGGGATATCGGAAGTTTGGATAGGGGATTAGGGAAACTCATATCTTAGTTAAGGGAACCACCTCAGGGTTGGCAAGAGACTTGAACTTGGGGTGGCTACCAGATGACCAGGGCAATGTCCCCAGTTAGTTCCTTGGGCACCTGAGGATAGGGAACCTGAAATAAACCTATCCTATAGCCATACTGATGAATATCTTGCATATCACCATAGAACATTCATCTAGCGTTGGATGGAGATAGAGACAGAGACCCACACTGGAGCACCGGACTGAGCTCCCAAGGTCCTAATGAGGAACAGAAGGAGGGAGAACATGTACAACGAAGTCAGGACCACGAGGGGTGCACCCACCCACTGAGACAGTTGGGCCGATTTATTGGGAGCTCACCAAGGCCAGCTGGACTGTGACTGAAAAAGCATGGGATAAAACCGGACTCTCTGAAAATGGCAGACAATGAGAGCTGACGAGAGCCCAAGGACAATGGCGTGGGGTTTTGATCCTACTTCATGTTCTTGCTTTGTGGGAGACTAGAGAGTTTGGATGTTCAACTTCCTAGATCTGGATGGAGGGGGGAGGACCTTGGACTTTCCACAGGGCAGCGAAGCCTGACTGCTCCTGGGACAAGAGAGGGTGGAGACGAGGGGTGGGGGGAGAGGGAGAGGAGTGGAAGGAGGAGGAGGGAAATGGGAAGCGGGGAGGAGGGGGAAATTTTTTTTTCAATAAAAAAAAGGTCATATACCTATGGACATCTGATTTCCAACAAAGAAGCAAAAATTATACTTTGGAAAAATAAAGCATCTTGAACTGGATGTCAGCATGTAGAAGAATGCAAAGAGATCCATATTTATCACTCTGCACAAAACTCAAGTCCAAGTGATCAAAGACCTCAATATGAAATAAGTATACTGAACCTGATAGAAAATTGGGAAATAATTTCTATTGCATGGTACATGCGGCAACTCCCAGAACAGAATAACAACAGCACAATATACAACACACAATTAATAAATGGGTCCTCATGAAACTGAAGTTTCTCTAAGGCAAAGGACACCATCAATAGGTCAAAATGGCAGTGTATAGAATGGGACAAGATCTTTACCAAACCAACATCTGACAGAGGCCTGATGTCCAAAATATATAGAGAACTCAAGAAACTAGGTATCACCCAACCAAATAGTCCAAGTAAAAAAAACGGGGTGCAGATATAAGCAGAAAATTCTCAACAGAAGAATCTCAAATGACTGAAAAACACTTGAGATGTTTAACATTCTTAGTCATCAGAGAAACACAAATCAAACTGACTCTGAGATTCAATCTTATACCTGTCAGAATGGCTGAGAATAAAAACACAAGGGGCAAGCTGAAGAGGACTTGGAACAAGGGTAACACTCCTCCATTGCTGGTGGGAGTGAAAACTTTTCCAGCCACTTTAGAAGTCAGTGTGGTGATTCCTCAGAAAACTGGGGACAAACCTACCACAAGCCTCAGCTGTACTGCTCTTGGGCATATACCCAGAGGATGCTCAATCATACCACAAGGACACTTGTTTAATTATGTTCATGGCAGTTTTATCTGTAATATTGAAAACCTGGAAACAATCTTCATGTCCCTCTACTGAGGAATGGATGAAGAAAAAGTGGTTCATTTAGACACTGGGATTATTACTCAGCTGTTAAAAACAAGGATACAAGGAAATTTGAAAGCAAGTAGATGGAACTAGAAAAAAAAATCATCGGGAGTGAGGTAACCCAGGCAGATAAAGACACACATGGCATGTACTCACACATAGTGAATATTAGCTGTAAAATAAAGGCTAACTATACTAGAGCCACAGACCCATAGAGATGAGTTAACAAGAGAGCTCATGGCGGGTGGAGGGGCTACAGGGGCACATGAATCTCCATGGGAAGGGAAAACAGAAGAGATTTCTTGAGTGCACTGAGAGCAGGTGAAGATGGGAACTTGAGCAATCAGGTTGGGGGAGGTAGGAGGAGGGAGAGTGCTGAGGGGGTTGGATAGGGGTGGCATTTTGGGGTTGGCGCTGATGACTCTTCCAGGAGTCTATGTGGAGGATCCCATCATAGACTCCTAGCAACAGTGGATAAGTAGCCTGAACTGGCTGTCTCCAGTAACCAGATTAGTACTTGGACCAATTGTCATCAGAGAGGTGTTATCAACAACTTATGGAGGCAGATGCAGAGAACCACAGCCAAACATTAGATGGAGTCTGGGAATCCTGCAGAGGAGGAGAAGGAGGAGAAAGATGTGTAGGAGCCAGCGTGATCAAGGACACCATGGGAATGCTCACCCAGTCAACTAATTTGGGTTCATAAGGGTTCGCAGAGACTGAACCGACAACCAGGGAGCCTGCATGGGACCTACATTGGCACTCTGCATATTCTACAGTTGTGGGAATTTTAATAGCGGGAACAGGGTCTGTCTCTGACTCTTATACTGGCTTCTGGGATCCAACTTCTCATACTGGGTCGCCCTGCCCACCCTTAATACAGGGGAGGTGCTCAGTCGTACTGCAACTTGATATGTCATGATTTATTGATAATGCTAGGAGACCCGCTCTTTCCTGGATGGAGACTGAAGAGGAGGGGATTCAGGGGTGGAATGAGGGGTGGAATGAGAGAGAGGACTATGGGGAGAAGGTCAGGATGTAAAATAAATAGATAAAAAAAGAGGTCGAGGCAGAAACTGTCATCCCCTCAAACATAATACATGTTACATTTTGCAAACTGAACACGTTATATTTAGGAATATATATATATATATACATATATATATATATATATATGCATGTGATAGCAGTGAAAAGAGAGATCATTTTTTGAAGGAGACGGGGGAGGGGTATATGGGAGGCTTTGAAGGAAGGGAAGGGAAGGGAGAAAACTTGTAATTATATTATAATTTCAAAGGAATAAAAAGAGGTGGAGGCAGGAGGATCTTGAGTTCCAGGGCAACTTGGGCCTCATATTTAGGGGCTGTGGAGAAGCATCAGTTGATAAGAGCATTTATAACCCTTCCAGATGATTGGAGTTCCATTCCCTGCACCACAGGGCGCCTCACAATCATTTTTAGCTCCAATTCCAGGTGATCTGAAACCATTTTCTAGCTTCCTTGGGTACCAAGCAAACTTGTAAGGCAAAATACCCATACACATTAAAAAACTGTGAAGAGTTAATATCACTGTCTGATTTAATGTCACTGTATACAGGTGTCGTAAAGTGCTCTGTCTATATCAAAGTCGCAGCAATTGGCACAGATCCAACGATTGAAAGGATAGAACCCAGCTTGGCGTCACTGAGCAAACTACCAATCCCATGCAGCAGTGCAGGATTCTCGAACTCAGAGTGACGACTGGGGGCACGTCCTCCGAGGGCGGGGTCGCTCTGCAGGGTGGTGGGCCAGCAGCCGCGGAACCTAGGCTCAGGGAGCTGGGGGTCCCTGGTGAGCGAGGGCCATGCGGCCTTGCCGTGCAATGGAACAGGCAAAGATGGCGGAGGAGAGCCTGGAGACCGCCGGGGAGCACCAGCAGATCCTGAGGGAGATCTAGAGCACAGACATAGCCTGTATCTGGCCCACGCTCAGGTACCGGGGCGGAGCCAGGGCCAGCGGGAGCGGGCAGAGTGCAGTGGCTGGCAGAGGGGAGAGCCCCAGGTGTCCCGCATCCTGGGCAAGGCTCTGCTGGGAGCCTGTCTGGAGAGAGGGTGAGGCTTGGCTCTGTTGGGCCGCAGCTCCTTTCGGGCAGTAGCTCTTCAGTCAGGAGCGGGCACCATCTCTGCATGCAGGGATGAGAGCATCCTGGTGATGTCATTCCTGGGGGAGAGTTCTCCCACCTTCTTTCACCTGAGAGCTCGGTTCGTGAGGACAACCTCACCCAACTGCAGCCCCGGGACCTTGCCAGCTCCTGGACCTGCTCCTTCTCCCTGCCCTGCCTCCTTCTCTGAGAGCTTCCACCAGCATTGCCTGTGGACCCATCAGAATGGACCCGGTTAATGACATTGCACTTGTTACACAGAGCGCAAGGCATTGTGCCAATTTCTGTGCTAATACCACTATGGAAGCCATTGAGCAGTCCTACCGCTGGGACACAGTTACTGTTGTCCAGTAGCAGAGGGCTTGGGGAAGTGAAGTGAATTGTCCAAGGTCACGGGGGAAGGAAACGGGGTTTCTAGTTCCCATCCCAGACTCTGCCTCCCTGGTTCTAGTCCTTGTCCTCCTCCTAATCTTCCTAGTCCTCCTTGTCCTTGTCCTCCTCCTCCTCCTTTTTTTTGTGGCGCTGGGAATGGAACCCAGTGTGCCAGGCAAGCTCTTTTTCGTTGAACTGTGCCCAGCCCACATATTCTTCACTACTTTGGTTCTGCCTTAGTTGGGGATTACCATATCCTATACTTCCTGTTGAAAATTGTCCACCAAGACCAATTTTGAATCCCCGCAGTTTCCTGGTGTCCTAGAACCAGTTCCTCCTGGTCCTTTCCTGTGGCGCTTTCTGGTCTCCATTCAGTCTGAATGGAAAATCGCTTTACCAGTCCTTGCACAGCATTGGGTCCACGTTCCTCCCTCCAGAAGGCATCACTAATCATTTCATGGGGAGACTTGTCCCAGGAAAGAGTGACCTAAGGCCCGGGACCTTTGCTTTTAGCTTTACTTGAATAGCTTTCTTCTCCAGGCTCCATTGTTAGTTTCAAGCAAGTTTTCTCAGTGTCCTATCTCCTGGAAATAACTGTCCTTAGTCATCTGTACCTCGATCTCCTTTTCCTTTTTTTTTCTTTTCCGGTGCTAAAGTTTGAACTAGATAAAGCAACAATGCTTTACCACTGAGTTGAATCCCCAGTGGCCTTTTAGCTCTCCACCCCGCCCTTTTTTCTGCCAGTTCTTTCACACAATTGCTCCCCTGTCCTCTTTGTATCATAATCATGCTCCTCTCATTCCCTGTTTTCTTGTGTTGTGGAAGGCCAGTGATTTTCATTTCATAGTCCTTTATAAAAGCCCAGGGCCCCTCACTAATCCTCTCCTAAATGCGTGGCTATTACTATTTGGCTTTCAGTGACTGGAAATGTTCTGTTCTCGTCTGTTAGGAAATCTGGCTGCTGAATTGAGTATTTAGGACCAAAGTTTAGGCAGGATTCCTTATCAGAGCAGCATCCGTGTTGTCTTGAGTTGCTTGTGGTTTTCAGTTGCTGTTGTTTTATACAATAAATAACTTAGGTAGTACCATAAATTTAGTTTACTGTGATTAATATGTTAATCCTCAGTGTAAAGCATTTTAATTTTTTACATGGGAGATGTAGTTTCCTGTATCCCAGGCTGTGATCATACCTGCCGGCTAGTTGAGAAAACCCTTGAACTTCTCATCCTCATCAAACCCACACTTCCTAAGTGCTGGGATTACCGTCTAGGACCACTGTGCTTAGTCTTATGCCATGCTCGGGATTGACCCTACAGCTTGCTGCCTATTAGGTGAACATCCCATTAATTGAGCCACGTGTCTAGCACTAGTAATGTATTTGTAGCAACTGGATTTTGGTGGTTAATTTTCTGGCCTCTTGGCTTTAGTAATGTATATGTTATAATTTAAACATGTTATGCATTCTCCCCATTTTCTCATTATTATTACTGAACTCTTTTTTTCTGGTTCTGTGCTTGTGCATGAATTACAAAGCCTTTTACTTTATGGGAACATTGTTAAGTAGCAACATAAAAGAAAGTTCAGGAACTATCACATGATCCTATATGTTTTAGTTGTTTTCCCTGACTATATTGTTAGTGGATTTGGATTAAATTTTTTACAATTTATTTCATTTTCATTGGTGTTTTGTCTGCATGTATGTTTGTGTGAGAGTGTCATAAGCCCTGGAACTGGAGTTACAGAAAGGCTTGGGTGCTGGGAATTGAACCTGGGTTCTCTGAAAGAGCAGCCAGTACTCTTTTAAATATTTATTTATTTATTATGTGTAGTAGGAGCTGTGGGCTATTTTCCTGCCACCCCAGCTCCTGGTCACCTGGCTAGCTTCTGCCCCGAAATAACAACACACAAACTGTATTCTTTTAAACACTGCTTGGCCCATTATATCTAGCCTCTTCTCGGCTAACTCTCGCACATGGACTAGCCCATTCCTAATAATGTGTGTGGCACCCCAAGGTGCGCTTAACGGCAAGATTCTGGCCTACGTCCATCCTGGGTCGGAGCTTAATCGCATCTGCCCCAGAGAGTAGAGCTAAGGTGTATGAGCTCACTTCCTCTTCCTACCAGCATTCTGTTCTGTTTACTCCACCCACCTATGTTCTAACCTATGAGGGCCAAGCAGTTTCTTTGTTTTTAACCAATGACCTTACTCCATCATTTCCCCTTTTTCTGTTTAAACAAAAAAAAGGAAGGCTTTAACTTTAACATAGCAAAATTACATATAACAAAACAGTTATCAAGTAAGAATTACAATATTTACATCTATTTTATCTTTATCATAACTAACGAAAACTATAACTATAACTAACTATTCTTCAACTCCATCAAAGACTCCAGAAAGATACAATATTACCTAAGCAAACAAGAAATAAGCAGCTTTCAAACTCATGAAATGACAGAGACATCTCGCTGGCTTGACAGTCACCCAAAGATTCTCTGTACCATTGGGGCATCCATCCTTGGCCTACAGGCCCTTAGCTCCAGCAGACATTTCCGTGAAGCAGGAAATTTCAAAGGCAGTTCAGTCACTATCTGATATGTCCTACAAGATGTCTCGCAGACTCTTTCATGAATCAGGAACCCTGAGCTCATCTCACCTTTAGGCAAGTTCAGCAGGAATCTCTCTGTGGGTTATTTGTGTCCAGTTTATGCAACAGTCCAGGCAAGAGAAGTTTCTTGCCCAAATGGCTATCAAACTCCATAAGGATCCTCTTCGATGCCCATTTTCTTCTTGAAGTAGATTGGTGCTGCCAGGAGCAGAGTGTCTCATTGTCATTAAAAGTCCTAAGTTATTTAATCATTAAATAGCATATTCTGTAGTCTTTGAAATATATGATGAATGTCTATCTAAAATATATCTATGTACATCTAGAAAATCTAACATGACTACAAACTTTACTATTATAGATAACTATTCATTAACAGCTTATATACATAATATTTTACATGAGCTACACAATCACAATATCTTAATCAATATCAGAAATACAAATACATATAACAAATTGACCTTAAATTTAAATCACTGAAGCAAAATCTATATCAATGCAAATTATTCATACCTATATTGTATCCCCTTTTAAATGTAAAAGAACATTTATAAACAATATTTGGGAATATGGACGCAGTTATTTCTCTCCAAACTGCTTCATGCTGAATGGGGCTGCTGTCATTCAGGTCTTTTATGGGATAACCTGTCTGCTAGTTTCATCTCAGTTGGCAGTTGAGCGAAGCAATTTTTTGAGGGTGTTCACAGCAACCCTTCAGGAGGGCGTGGTCTATCATACCATGTTGGGGTCGAAATAGCAATCCGCAGGGTTTCATCGTCCCGGCTAGCTCAGTTAGTAGAGCATGAGACTCTTAATCTCAAGGTCCTGGGTTCGAGCCCCACGTTGGGCGCCATTCAGTGTTGGGACTGCGGGCTGTGTTCCTGCCGCCCCAGTTCCTGGTCGCCTGGCTAGCTTATTCCCCGAAATAACAACACACAAACTGTATTCTTTTAAACACTGCTTGGCCTATTATATCTAGCCTCTTCTTGGCTAACTCACACCTGGACTAGACCATTTCTAATAATGTGTATAGCAGCCCAAGGTGCACTTACTGCGAAGATTTTAGCCTACTTCCATCTTGGGTCGGATCTTCATCTCATCTGTCCCAGAGAGCAGAGCTAAGTTGTATGAGCTCACATCCTCTTCCTCCCAGCATTCTGTTCTGTTTACATCACCCACCTATACTAACCTATGAGCGCCCAGCAGTTTTTTTAACCAATCACCATCCTCCATCAATTATGTATATAGAATTCTGCCTGCATGTATTTTTGCATGCTAGAAGGTGGCATGAGATCTCACTAGAGATGGTTGTGAACCACCATGTGGATGCTGGGATTGAACCCAGGTCCTCTAGAAGAGCAGCCAGTGCTCTTATCTTCTAAGCCATTTCTCCTCCCCTGCGTGGCCACATGGATCATGCTGTCCTTGAACTTACAGAAATCTGCCTGCCTTTGCTTCTCCAGATGGGATTAAGGCCTGTACCAATTATTGCTGGCTGAGAGCTTCTTTTGAGGCTGTGGCATAAAAATACAGCTATACTTCAACCCTTGGCTGAAGAAAGTCAATTATCATAGAGGGCCATCCTCTTCAGTGCAGCTTGAGAAGGTCACACTTAGAACAGTGAGGAGGGAAGGGAAAACCTTCCTAGCTAGCCATATCAGCCTGTCAATCTGGTGATCAATGGGGTTATGATGTCTCTGCCGATTTACCCTCACATCTCAAGTACCAACATTCTTATTCCAAGTAAGTTGTGAACTGTAGCTCTGTTTTTCATTTTTCAACTCCCATGTCTGTATTTCTACACTTATTTATCACATTATTTAACTTATAATCATTTCCGCATTTTGCTTGGTGGGTCAGAGAAATTGGCATTTACTCCAATTGTACTTAAAATTTTGTTTTTAAAATTTTTACCTTGAATAATAAAATACATTGCCATTTAAAAAATAGCTTTATAGCCAAGTGTTCATGCATGTATCCAAGCACATGGTTGGTGACAGCAGGAAGACAGGGAGATAAGAGAGTCATCTTTGGCTACATAGCAATTTCCAGACTAGCCTGGAGTATATGAAACCCTATCTTTAAGAAGTAGCTTTGCTGAGATATAATTCATATGATAGCATATGATCTACATATTGTTTAAAATGTGTAACTACATAGGTGGTGGTGATGCACACCTTTAATGCCAGCAATCAGGAGGCAGAGGCAGGCAGTTAGTTCCCTGTGGATTCTTTTATAGCCAGGAATTTTTCACAGAAAAACTGTGTCTTGAAAAACCAGAAATAAATAAATAAACAAACAAAAACAAACAAATAAATGTGTAACTGAGTGGCTTGTAGTATATTGGTAGAGCTGTGCAGCTATCTCCACAGTCTAATTTAGGACTATTTTACCTTCCCCAAACAAACACATATTCTTTGAGAATCACTGTTCATTATTTGCCTTTCTTCCATGCCATTCTTCCTTTTCTGTTTTGTTTATTTTTTTCAAGGCTCTTCTTGAATAACTTTGAGCTCTAGATCTTTTTGCCCCACCTCCTAAATGCTGGAATTACAGTTGTGCACCACCACATTCAGCTTCCCATTTGCTGCTTTGGACATCTGGACATTTTGTGTAAATAAATTTATACAGGAATTATTTTTTTGCTACTTACAGAAATGTTTTCAAGGTTTATCCATATGGCTATGTATCTGACATTATTTCTTTTTATTGCTGAATAAAACTCCATTGTATGAATGTACTTGTATCACATTTTATTTGTTCATGAAGGTGGTGCATATTTTGATCATTTCCATTTAGGATTGTTAAGAACAATGTCCTATGTCCTGTTTGTTTGTGTTTGTGTATGTGTGTGGACTCATGTTTTCCTTTCTGGAGATTAGAGCAAGCAGTTGTGATCATTGTGCAGCTTCCCTAAGGCAGTCCCAGAATGTTCCAAATTTCCAGTGGTGTAAGGGTGATTTGGTTGTCTGCTTGACTGACATCCCCTTTGCTGAAGGCACTTAGAGCAAGGGAGTGTATAGCAGCTGCCAATTAGGAAATCAGATTGCTCCATTCTCCAAGATTTTTACTTATTAAAAAATAGACATCAGAAGAATGTTTCATTTTTATCTTTATTTTTTTAATTAAGATTTTTTAAAACATACAGTCTCCTCCTTTTACATAACTATCCCCGTTCCCACCCCTTCCTCTCCTCCTACTTTCTTCACCTTACCCATCGTACTCCCCCATCCACTCTTCATAAAGGGTAAGGCATCCTGTGGGGAGTCAACAAAGTCTGACACTTCACCTTGAGGCAGGAACAAGGCCCTCCCCTTAGCAACGTTATCGCTCCAAAAAGAATGTGCTCCTAGATGCCAGTTCAAGTACTAGGGAAAAAACCTGTTCCTATAGCCTGTGGCCCCACAGACTGTCCAAGCCCATATTCAGTGGGCCTAATTTGGTCTTCTGCAGGTTCCCCCGCTGTCAGTCCAGTGTCAGTGAGCTCTCACTAGCTCAGGTCAGCTGTTTCTGTGGGGTACCGGGCGCGACATTAACCCCAACCAACCGGACCCCTCATGCTACACCCAGGTTCAATTCCCAGCACCCACATGGCAGCTCGCAGCTGTCTGTAACTCCAGTTCAAGAGAATCTGACATCGTTATACCAATGCACATGAAATAAACTTAAATAAAGCTAAAAAAAAGATAAGTAATGTAGAAACTATTCTGGCTGGAACATTTATTTCTGACCAAGGAAATAATTTAATTGAAATGTTTGTAACTTATCCTGCACCAGATGAAGTTTTTTTAAGGGTTTAGATAATTCTCAATAAGTGAGTAATAAATTTAAGCATGTAATAGATATTTGTACAACCAATCCCCCGAACTCGTCCCATCCTCCCCTGCTCATGTTTCTCATCCCATTTCCCCTTTGCCCCTTGCAACCTCACCCACAAGTTCCCATTTTTTGCCCAGCAATCTTGTCTACTTCCCCTCTCCAGGCGGATGACTATACGATTTTCTTTGGGTTCACTTTCTTATTTAGCTTCTCTAGGATCACAAATTATATGCTCAATGTCATTTATTTATGGCTAGAAACCAATTATGAGTGAGTACATCCCATGTTCCTCTTTTTGGGTCTGGGATACCTCACTCAGGATAGTGTTTTCTATTTCCATCCATTTGCAAGCAAAATTCGAGAAGTCATTGTTTTTTAACGCTGAGTAGTACTCTAATGTGTGTATATTCCACAATTTCTTCATCCATTCCTCCATTGAAAAGCATCTAGGTTGTTTCCAGGTTTTGGCTATTACAAACAATGCTGCTATGAACATAGTTGAACAGATACTTTTGTCATTTGATGGGGCATCTCTTGGGTATATTCCCGATAGTGGTATTACAGGATCTTGGGGTAGGTTGATCCCAAGTTTCCTGAGAAATCGCCACACTGATTTCCAAAGTGCTTGCACAAGTTTGCATTCCCACCAGTAATGAATGAGTGTGCCCCTTTCTCAACAACCTCTCCAGCAAAGGCTGTCATTGCTGTTTTTGATTTTAGCCATTCTGACAGGTTTAAGATGGTATCTCAAAGTTGTTTTAATTTGCATTTCCCTTATCGCTAAGGAGGTTGAGCATGACCTTAAGTGTCTTTTGGCCATTTGAATTTCTTCTGTTGAGAATTCTCTGTTTAGATCAGTGCCCCATTTTTTATTGTGTTCATTAGCATTTTAAAGTCTAGTTTCTTGAGTTCTTTATATATTTTGGAGATCAGACCTTTTTCTGTTGCAGGGTTGGTGAAGATCTTATCCCAGTCAGTGGGTTGCCTTCTTGTCTTAGTGACAGTGTCCTTTGCTGTACAGAAGCTACTCAGTTTCAGGAGGTCCCATTTATTCAATGTTGTTCTTAATGTCTGTGCTGCTGGGGATAAACGTAGGAAGTGATCTCCTGTACCCATATGTTCTAGAGTACTTCCCACTTTTTCTTCCATCAGGTTCAGTGTGTTTAGACTAATATTGAGGTCTTTAATCCATTTGGACTTGAGTTTTGTGCATGGTGATAGATATGGATCTATTTTCATTCTTGTACACGTTGACAACCAGTTCTGCCATCACCATTTGTTGAAGATGCTCTCTTTTTTCCATTGAATACTTTTGCTCCTTTATCAAAAATTAGGTGTTCATATGTTTGTGGGTTAAAATCAGGGTCTTGTACTCGGTTCTATTGGATGACTTCTCTGTTTTTATGCGAATACCAAGCTGTTTTCAATACTGAGGCTCTGTAATAGAGTTTGAGGTCAGGGATGGTAATGCCTCCAGACGATCCTTTATTATTTAAGATTGTTTTGGCTATCCTGGGTTTTTTGTTTCTCCATATAAAGTTGATTATTGTCCTCTCAAGATCTGTGAAGAAAATTGATGGGATTTTAATGGGGATTGCATTGAATCTATAAAGTGCCCTTGGTAGAATTGCCATTTTTACTATGATGATCCTCCCAATCCAAGAGCAAGGGAGATCCCTCCATTTTCTGGTATCCTCCTCAATTTCTTTCTTCATAGACTTAAAGTTCTTGTCAAATAGATCCTTTACTTCCTTGGTTAGAGTTACGCCAAGATATTTTATGCTATTTGTGGCTATCGTGAAGGGTGATGCTTCTCTGATTTCCTTCTCTGCTTCCTTATCCTTTGTGTATAGGAGGGCAACTGATTTTTTGGAATTGATCTTGTATCCTGAAATGCTACTAAAGGTGTTTATCAGCTGAAGGAGTTCTTAGCTGGAGTTTTTGGGTTCGCTTATGTACCCTATCATATCGTCTGCAAATAATGAAAGTTTAACTTCCTCCTTTCCAATTTGAATCCCTTTGATCCCCTCATTGTCTTATTGCTATTGCTAGAAATTCAAGCACTATATTGAAGAGGTATGGAGAGAGTGGACAACCTTGTCATGTTCCTGATTTTAGTGGAATAGCTTTGAGTTTCTCTCCATTTAATTTGATGTTAGCTGATGGCTTGGTATAAATAGCTTTTATTATATTTGGGAACGACCCTTGTATTCCTAATCTCTCTAAGACCTTTATCATAAAGGGATGTTGAATTTTGTAAAATGCTTTTTCCGCATCTAATGAAATGATCATATGGTTTTTTTCTTTCAGATTATTTATATGATGGATTACATTGATAGATTATCGTATGTTGAACCAGCCCTGCATCTCTGGGATGAAGCCTACTTGATCATAATGGATAATTTTTCTAATGTGTTCTTGGATTCGGTTTTCCAGTATTTTATTGGGTATTTTTGCATCGATGTTCATGAGTGAGATTGGCCTGTAGTTTTCTTTCTTGGCTGTGTCTTTGTGTTGTTTTTTTGTCAGAGTAACTTCAGCCTCATAAAAGGAATTTGGCAATGACTTCTCTTTTTCAATATTGAGAAATACATTAAGGAGTATAGGTATTAGGTCTTCTTGGAAGTTCTGGTAAAATTCTGCATTGAAGCCGTCTGGACCTGGGCTTTTTTTGTGGGGAGGTTTTTTATAACACCTTCTAATTCTTCGCGACTAACAGGTGTATTTAGATTTTTCATCTGGTCGTGGTTTAACTTTGGTATATGGTACTTATCTAAAAAAGTGTCCATTTCTTTTACATTTTCCAATTTTGTGGCATACAGGTTTTTTTAGTAAAATCTAAAGATTCTCTGAATTTCGTCTGTGTCTGTGGTTATGTCTCCCTTTTCATTTCTGATTTTTTTAATTTGCGTATTCTCTCTCCGCCGTTTGATTAGTTTGGATACGGGTTTATCAATCTTATTGATTTTCCAAGAACCAGCTTTTTGTTTCCTTGATTCTTTGGATTGTTTTCTGTGTTTCTATTTTGTTGATTTCAGCCCTCAATTTGATTATTTCCAGTCTTCTACTTCTCCTAGGTGAGTCTGCTTTTTTTTTCTAAAGCTTTCATGTGGGCTCTTAAGTCTCCAATGTGTTCTTTCTCAGTGTTCTTTAAAGTGGGCACTTAATGCTATGAACTTTCCTCTTAGCACTGCTTTCAGAGTGTCCCATAGGTTTGAGTATGTTGAGTTTTCGTTTTCATTGAATTCAAGAAAGACTTTAATTTCTTTCTTTATTTCTTCCTTGATCCAGGTGTGGTTCAGTAGTTGACTGTCCAGTTTCCAAGAGTTCATAGGCTTTCTGGGGATAGCATTGTTGTTGAATTCTAACTTTAATCCATGGTGATCTAATAAGACACAGGTGGTTACCGATATTTTTTTGTAACTGTGTAAGTTTGCTTTGTTACCGAGTATGTGGTCAATTTTCGAGTAGGTTCCATGAGCTGCAGAGAAGAAGGTATATTCTTTCTTATTCGAGTGGAATGTTCTATAGATGTCTGTTAATTCTATTTGATTCATTACCTCTCTTAATCCTCTTATATCTCTGCTAGGTTTCTGTCTGATTGACCTGTCCATTGGTGAGAGAGGAGTGTTGAAATCTCCTACTATTAGAGTGTGTGGTTTGATGACTGCCTTGAGTTTAGTAACGTTTCTTTTACATAAGTGGGTGCTTTTATATTAGGGGCATATATATTCAGGATTGAGACTTCATCCTGGTGAATTGTTCCTGTTACGAGTTAAAAATGTCCCTCTCCATCTCTTTTGATTGATTTTAGTTTGAAGTCAACATTCTTAGAAATTAGTATGGCCACACCTGCTTGTTTCTTTGGTCCGTTTGCTTGATAAATCTTTTCCCAGCCCTTTACTCTGAGTAGATGTCTGTCTTTGTGGTTGAGGTGTGTTACTTGTAAGCAGCAGAATGTTGGATCCTGTTTTCGAATCCAATCTCTTATCCTGTGCCTCTTTATAGGTGAGTTGAGTCCATTGATATTAAGTGATATTAATAACCAGTGGTTTTAACTCCGGTCATTTTTCCCTTTCTCTCTTTCTTTATTTTGGTAGTAGTGTTTGTGTGTTATCCTTCTTCAAGTTGTGCTGGTGAAGGGTCATTAGATGTCTGAGTTATTGTGGGCATTGTTGGACTTCTTGGTTTGTGATTTTCCTTCTATTACTTTCTGTAGGGCTGGATTTGTGGCTACGTATTGTTTAAATTTGTTTTAATCCTGGAAAATTTTTTTCTCCATTTATAGTGAATGAATGCTTTCCTGGGTATAGTAGTCTGGGCTTGCATCCATGGTCTCTTCGTTTCTGCAGCACATCTATCCAGGACCTTCTAGCTTTCCTGTTTTCCATAGAGAAATCAGGTGTAAGTCTGATTGGTTTACCTTTATAGGTAACTTGACCTTTTTCCTTTGCAGCTCTTAATATTCTTTCTTTATTCTGAATGTTTTGTGTTTTAATTATTATATGACGAGGAGATGTTTTTTTTTTTTTTTAATCCAGTCGATTCGGTGTTCTGTATGCTTCTTGGACCTTCAAAGGAATATCTTTCTTAAGGTCGGGAAAGTTTTCTTCTATAATTTTATTAAATATATTTTCTGGACCATTGAGCTGTACTTCTTCTCCTTCTTCTATCCCTATTATTCTTAGGTTTGGTCTTTTTATTGTGTCCCAGATCTCCTGAATGTTTTGTGATGAAAATTTGTTGGTTATGCTGTTTTCTTTGATCAGAGAGTTTATTTTCTCTATGGTATCTTTAGTGTCTGAGATTCTTTCTTCTGTCTCTGGTAATCTGTTGGTGGTACTTGTCTTTGTAGTTCCTGTTCCTTTATCCAAATTTTCCATCTCCATCCTTCCCTCGGTTTGTGTTTTCTTTATTACTTCCACTTCAAGTCTTGAACTGTTTCCCTTACCTGTTTGATTTCTTTCTCTTGTTTCTCTTGGTTTTCTTGGGTATCTTTGAGGTATTTATTCATTTCCTCTACCTTTTTGTTGGTAATCTCTAATTGATTAATGCAGTTTTTCACCTCCTGTTTAAGGTCGTCTATTATTTTCATATAATTCACGTTTGAATCGAATTCTTCTAATTCTTCTGGATTAGGGTGTACACTTCTCATTTCGGGATTCCTGGATTCTGGTGATGTCACGTTGCTTATCAAGTTGTGGGGGGAATTCTTGCATTGGCGCCTGCCCATCTTTTCCTTCAAATGGAGCCAGGAGAGGCCTGGTGTCTTGGACCAGTGAATATTTCCATTCTTTTGGAGTTTAAGACTCCATGTAATTGTTACATTGTATGTTAGATAAGTAATGATGTTTGTTTGTCAAAAAGGATGACTTTAATTAAAGTATTGCTTTATATAAAATTTTAAAAAGTTTCTTTTTTGTGTGTATGTGTGTGCATACGTTTGTGTGCTTTGTTGTGTGTTTAGAGTCAGAGTGCAAGTTTGCGGAGTATGTTCTCCCGTTCCATCTTCATGTGGATTCTGGTGATTGAATGTAGTTCATTAGGCATGTGCAGCAAGTACTATAACTTGCTGCCCTCACTTTACATATTTTTTTTTGTTGTTGTTGTTGTTAAAATTGCAGAAGAATAGACTTTCTATACCTGGTTTTGTAGGAGGTTTTATTGGCCTGATATGATCTCAAGCATGTTTGTTTTTCTGGTATTACAGAGTAGAATACCAGTTTCTTCATACATATTGCCTGTCTAGTTTCATTCTTTTTATTGGCAGCATCTGTATTATTGTTATTCTTTTGGGTGTCTTTGATGCAGGGTTTCTCTGTATAGTCCTGGCTGTCCTGGAACTTGCTCTGTAGACCAGGCTGTCCTGGAATGCAGAGATCCACCTGCCTCTGACTCCCAATTGCTGGGATTAGATGCTTGTCTCACCACTCCAGGCAGCATCTGTACTTTTAAAATTTGTATTTTTTTCTATTTTGAAAGTTGTGTCTTTACTTGTTTCTTTACATTTGTGCTTGCCATTTTTAAAAATTCTTCCTCCTATTTCCTGTAATTTAGAACTTTGAAACACACATTGTTTGGTGAAATAGTCAAGTAAGTGAGCAAGCATCCTTGCTGTGAAAACAATGTGTTTCCTGGGGAAGCTCTGATGTGAGTAAACAGTAAACTTCAAAAGGTTCTGTATGGAATGTGATCTTGTCAAGCAATATGGATGTATAAAAATAACAGACTCTGGGCCTGATTGGTTTTCATATGGACTTTGATTTAAGAAGTGGCTTTTATGGAGCACAATTGGTAATAATAGAGCTGGCCGAATGTTTGGGTTTGTTTGAGGTGAAGGACTTTATGACATTGGTAAAGAAGGGTGGTCAGTGGAGACCATGAGCCTTGGAGAAACAAAGAAGAAGATGGGGTGAGAACAGCTCTTGAAGTCCAAAGGAAATATAATTGAAAGCATTCAGATATTCATGGTGGTGCAAGTCTGTCATCCCAGAACTTGGGAATTGGAGGCAGGAGAAACTCAAATTTGTATGCAGCCTGGTCTGTGTATCAAGTTCTAAGGTAGTCTGGGGTACACAATGAGAACCGCTGGCAAGAAAAAACATTTAAAATACATGTGGATCTGAGTGAATGTATCTTTTAGGATTTGAATCATTTTTAGATGACTATAAATTTGCATGTAGTTGAACATATAATACAGGGATTCCTCTGTACTCTTTACTCAGTTTTCCCCATTGATAACATCTTATAAAAACTACAATGTCAGGTCCACAGTATTGATATTGTACCCTGATAATCAAATTGACATACTTCATGCTCACAAGGAATGCTCAGGGTACCTTTTTTATACCTTGGCCCATTTCCCTCTGCCTGTATTTTCTCTTTCAACCTGACAACCAGTCATGAGTTTTTGTATCAGGTTTTCAAAGAACCATAACTTATATACCCTACCTAACATTCTAGGATTGACTTTTTCCACTTAGCGCTGAGGTTTATCCTTTTGTTATAATGTAGCAACAGTGTACTTTTTTTAATTGCCAAGTAGCTTGCCACAGTATAACTGTACCACCTTTTATCATTTACTCATGAAGACATCTTGGTTGTCTCTGTGTCTTGGCTATTATAAATAAAGATCTTATATAAACATATACATATAGATTTGTCTTTGAACATATGCTTTTCTTTTCTTTTTTAAATTTGTTTTTTTTGTTCTTTTCGAGACATGGTTTCTCTGTAGCTTTTGGAAACTGTCCTGGAACTACCTCTTGTAGACCAAGCTGGCCTCTAACTCACAGAGATCCGCCTGCCTCTGCCTCATGAGTGGTGGGACTAAAGCTGTGTGCCACCACCGCCTGGCTGAACATCTGTTTTTGATTCTTTTAGCTTATCCATGTGTAGAATTGCTAGTGTTATAGTAACCAACTTGCTTGCCAAAAAGTTCTAATTCTTTCATATCATTACTAGCATTTGGCGTTGCCATCTTTAGAAATTTGATTAGTCTTTTATATATGTGACAGTTTTTCATTGTACCTGTTTTGTGTTTTGTTTTTTCCAACTGGATCTTAGGTAACTGAGGCTGCTCTTGACCTCCTGGTGTTCTCCTGCCTCTATTTGAGCTACTGCGTCAGGCTTCATTGTAGTTTTCATTTTAGTTCTTGTTGTTAATGATGTTGAACATTTTTCATGTGCTCATTTGTTTCATATATTACTCAGGGCTTCTTGCACTCAGGTACTTCACCACTGACCTCTACCTACTACTTTTTTTTCTTCATTTCTTTTTAAATTAAGGATGAGCAGAATTGTTTTTTCCTGAAAGGTTGGGGTTTTTTTTTACTTTTTTATTTTTTGAGGAAATGGTTCAATATCAATAAACACACGCATGTGTGTGTGTGTTTGTGTGTGTTAAGGAAAGGAGCAGTTGTACACACAGTAGTAAGGGTGGGTATAGACTTCTCCAAGATAGAGTTGCCTGCAAGACACTGTTCTTTGCAATCATGTATCAGGATTATTTTTTCAACTAGAAAACACCATTTGTATGGAGCAGGGAATTGCCAAATGTTTCTTGCATAATTCTAGAGGAAGAACGTCTTTCTAAGTAAGGGCTTTATTTTGTTTGAAATTTTTAAGTCAGTTTTAAACTATAAGTACTTATATGTGATACTAGTAATGAATCAGAAGGTGGCTTCTTTTTAAAAGTTCTATGAAAAAATACTTGATATCACTAATCATTAGAGTAATGAAAGCAAAACCACAGTGAGATATCATGTTATTGCCTCTTCTATGTTCAGAGGGTCATTGTGGAAAAGACAAAAGAAATAAAGCTTGTGGTGCACACCTTAATCCCAGCTCTTGGAAGGCTGAAGTGGGAGAACTAGGAGTTAAGCCTAGGTAAGTGTACCGTTGCCTAAATAGTGCATAGTGATCTCAAGATCACCTTGCAGTATTAACCCCCCCCCCAAAAAAAAAAGAATAAAAAAAAAGAAAAAAAAGACAAAGACATTTTGGTAAAGACATAATAACAATCTCTATAGGCTGTTGGTGGAATTATGGCTTGGTACAGTCATTATGGAAAATAGTATGGAGATCCCTTAGAAAGTTAAAAGTAGAAACAAGATGATCAGCAATAGATAACGATAGCATGGTGTTTACAAGCATGCATGTATACACACAGTGGAAGACAACTCATACTTAATGAAGGGAATCCCATCATTTTATGTGATCTAATCTGGAAGACATTATAATAAATGAAATAAGCCTAGAACTGAAAGACATGGAAATACTGATTGTTTTAACTTATAAATACAATATAAGAAGTTGAACTCAGAGACAGAGGCTAAAATGGTGGTTATCAGAGGCTGCCTGGGAGAGGAGATGGAAAGATATTATTCCTAGGGTACAAAGTTTTAATTAGGCTGAGTATGTTCTAGAGGTCTATTATACATCACAATTGCTATAAACAACAATGTAGCTCTTTAGAAAGGCTCAGTGATTGATGTACCATCACAGTTTGTACAAACTGCCTCTGACAAAACTATGCTGTAATAGATTGGAATAGAAAACCCTTGTAATAGAATTGTTTACTTTCATACAAAGAAGATTGAGAAAACACCAAAATCTGCATGTGGTGTGTGCCCATTTCATCTTTAAGGGGTTTGTGTGGTGAGATTCATGACACCATCTAAATCAGAATGGTTCAGCAGGGCCTATATTGCATCCATGTATGCTAAATATGTTCATGACAAGGTCCAGGATACTTTCCTTATTGAAGATCAGAAATCACTGTAAAAGTATTGTAGCCGAGAATTATAAAGCTAAAAAATGTAGTCTTTTTAAGGAATAAGAGAAACACATACTTGAAAATTGCAAAGAGTGTGGATCTTAAATGTCAGCAATAAAATGTGATAGGTAAGTGAGATGATAGTTGGTTACTTCATCTTAGACATTTTGTAATGTTTATCTGCATTAAGACCTTTACCCTGTAAATTTATCTGTTGGTTATACTTTAATAAAGCTGAGTAAAATTGAAAAAAATGAAAGTATGCACTATCATCATTAGAACAAAAAAAGACATTGGGCTCTTTCAATAAGTTAAATTCTGGCAGATTGCTAGGGTAGGAAAATTAAGCCTTTAGTGTTTTATCAGCTGTCAGCTGTCATGCTTTGGACATCATGGCCTAGAATCTGTTCTTGTTATAGGCTTATTAAAGTAAGCTAGGGGTTTATTATTAAAGTTAATTCTGAAAAGAGTCTCTTGGGCCATCTTTGTATTTTTTTATTAAATATCCTACCCTCGACTTGTTAAGGAATTTTATTTTTTTTACAGTACAGTAAACTGGGTCCTGGAAGCTCAGTTTTCTTGCTGCTAAATTTTTTTTTATTTTACAAATTTTTTAATTTATAAAGTTTGTTGATAAGAGGGGAGAAATTGTCTGGATATATGAGACAGAGTCTCAGAGGGTTCTCATTTCCTTCTTTTTCTTCTGTTTACATTTTTATTGATTATTTGGGAATCTCACATAATGAGCCTCCATGGTGCTCACCTCCCAGTCTTCCCATGTCTATTTCCTGTCCACCATGATCTCCCCACTTCAAAAAAGACAAATCTATTTTGTATTGACTGTATATTCACTGAAATGGTAAAATTCTTTGTGGACAAGTTCCCAAAGGAAATGAGTCTTTCTCAGCCTATATCCATGCCAGAAACCATCCATCAGCTGAGGAAACTTTGCAGTGGCTGGGATGGGGCGGGACTAGATGTCCTGCACCCATTCTACTGCCTGTATTGCCTGCACAGAAGGGCAGAGCAGGCTCTCCCATACTCACGGACATTAACATGGCTTCAGACATCAACTCTGACCATGGGCTTCCTCATGGACTTTGGTGGTAACTTGGACCACAGACATCAACCTGGCTGTTGGCCATATCAGAACCCTAGGGACTGCATGGACCGTGTCCCTCACACATGGTCTCAGGTGGTTACACATGCCACTCCCACGGGCTTGGTGCACCAAGACAGCAGAGCCTGAGGACATCACCAAGGCATTGGAAAGTAGCACAGACTGTGTAGGTCCATGTGGATCTCAGGCTTCATCTCTGTCTGGGAAAGCAGCATGAACCTCTAACACCAACATAGCCTCTTGTGCTATCGTGGACAACACTGGTCCTTCAAGGAGGTCCAATCCAGAAGATGAATGTTGCCTCACGTCAGGTCTCCATTGGTGCCCAGAGCCAGGAGGAACTGCTGCCTGCCAACAGCCTGAAGGCTGTTGTATATCATGCTGTACTTGAACCTTTTGTGCATACCCTGCCTCCAAACTAAGCATCCCCTGCCTCAGCCTCTCAAATGTTAGGATTATAGATATGACCCTCTATGTCCAACAAAGCAGACTGGATATTTTTCTTCATTTTTAGGGTAGAACCTCGATCTTATACATACTAGACAAATTCTTAGCTTCATCTTCAGACCAGAGAACTTGGTTTATTTTATAGATTGATTTTATTTTTATTTTATGTGTGACTGTTTTACCTGGATGTATATTCTGGGTGAAGTGCCCAAAGTGCAGAAGAGGGTACTGGAGCCTCTGGAACTGGAGTGATGATTGCTAGCCTCCATTTGGGTGCTGGGAGCCAAACCAGGGTCCTCTGGAAACGCCATTATGTACTCTTAACCTCTGAGCCATCTCTCCGGCTTCGAAGAAAGGTTCTTTTAATTGAATTTTCTGTGTTTAGTTCATTCACAGGTTAGCAACTCCAAAGTCTTAGAAATGAAAAACTTGCTTTCAGTAGATGACTGTACAGTTTCCATGAGTTTGTAGGCTTTCTGGGGGTAGCATTGTTCTTGAATTCTAGCTTTAATCCATGGTGATCTGATAAGATACAGGTGGTTACAGTTATTTTTTTGTAACTGTGGATGTTTGCTTTGTTACCGAGTATGTGGTCAATTTTCGAGAAGGTTCCTTGAGCTGCAGAGAAGAAGGTATATTCTTTCCTATTTTGGGTGGAATATTCTATAGATGTCTGTTAAGTCCATTTGATTTATTACCTCCATTAATTCTCTTATTTCTCTCTTAGTTTTCTGTCTAACTGACCTGTCCACTGGTGAGAGAGGAGTGTTAAAGTCTCCTACGATTAATGTGTTCTGTTTGATTGCTGCCTTGAGTTTTAGCAATGTTTCTTTTACATACATGGGTGCTTTTATATTAGGGGCATAGATATTCAGGATTGAGACTTCATCCTGATGAATTGTTTCTGTTAGGAGTAGAAAATGTACATCTCCATCTCTTCTGTTTGATTTAAGTTTGAAGTCAACTTTGTTAGAAATTAGTATGGCCACACCTGCTTGTTTGTTAGGTCAATTTACTTGATAAGCCTTATCCCAACCCTTTACTCTGAGTAAGTGTCTGTCTTTGTGGTTGAAGTGTGTTTCTTGTAAACAGCAGAATGTTCAATCCTGTTTTCGTATCAAATCTCTTAGTCTGTGCCTTTTTATAGGTGAGTTGAGTCCATTGACATTAAGTGATATAAATGACCAGTGGTTGTTAACTCCGTTCATCTTTTAGTAGTAAATTTTCTGTGTTTGCCTTCTTCGAGTTGCGCTGGTGAAAGGTCTCTAGTTTTCAGAGGTATTGTGGTCATTGTTGGACTCCTTGGTTAGGTTTTTTCGGTTCCTCCCTGCCTCCCATTTCTCTCCCCCTCCCCCATCCCCCTCCCCCTCCCACCACTTCTCTTCTCCTCCCTCTCCAGTCCCAAAAGCAGTCAGGGTTCCCTGCCCTGTGGAAATTCCAAGGTCCTCCCCACTCCATCCAGGTCTAGAAAGGTGATCATCCAAACTGTCTATGCTCCTACAAAGCCAAAACATAAAGTAGGATCAAAACTCCGTGCCACTGTCCTTGGCCTCTAGCATCAACTCTCATTGTCCGCCATGTTCAGAGAGTCCTGTTTTATCCCATGCTTTTTCAGTCACAGTCCAGCAGGCCTTGGTGAGCTCCCAATAGATCGGCCCCACTGATTCAGTGGGTGGGTGCACCCCTCGTGGTACTGACTTCCTTGCTCATGTTCTTCCTTTTTCTGCTTCTCATTAGGACCTTGGGAGCTCAGTCCAGTGCTCCAGTGTGGGTCTCTGTCTCTCTCTCGATCCATTGCTAGATGAAGTTTCTATGGTGATATGCAAGATATTCACAACTATGGCTATAGGATAGGTTCATTTCAGATTCCCTATCCTCTGGTGCCCAAGGAACTAACTGGGGACATTGCCCTGGGCACCTGGTTGCCACTCCAAGCTCAAGTCTCTTGCCAACCCTTATGTGGTTCCCTGAACTAAGATAAGAGTTCCCTGCTCCCCGATACAACCTTCCTATATCCCCAATCATTCCGTTTCCTCAAGTTCCCCTCATCGTCTCCTTCACACTTTTCTCTCCCCATCTCCCCTCACCCCCATCCCACCCCACCCTCAAGATTCCAAATTTTTGCCCAGCAATCCTGTCTATTTCCCATAGCCAGGAGGATAACTATATGTTTTTCCTTGGGTTTACCCTCATGTTAGCTTCTTTAGGATCATATATTATAGACTCAGTGACCCCTATCGATGGCTAGAAAGCAATTATGAGTGAGTACATCCCATGATCTTCTTTTTGAGTCTGGGTTACCTCACTCTGGATAGTATTTTCTATTTCCATCCATTTGCATGCAAAATTACAAAAGTAATTGTTTTTTACCGCTGAGTAATACTTTAAATTATATATATTCCACACTTTCTTCATCCATTCTTCCATTGAAAGACATCTAGGATGCTTCCAGGTTCTGGCTATTACAAATAATGCTGCTATGAACATAGTTGAACAAATGCTTTTGTCATATGATAGGGCATCTTTTGTGTATATTGCCAAGAGTGGTATTGCTGGGTCCAGGGGTAAGTTAATCCCAATTTTTCTGAGAAACTGCCACACTGATTTCCAAAGTGGTTGCAAAAGTTTGCAGTCCCTCCAGCAATGGATGAGGGTACCCCTTTCTCCACAATCTCTCCACCAAGGCTATCCTTGGTGTTTTTGATATTAGCCATTCTGACTGGTGTAAGATGATATCTCAAAGTTGTTTTGATTTGCATTTCTCTGATCACTAAGGAGTTTGAGCATGACCTTAAGTATCTTTTGGCCATTTAAACTTCTGTTGAGAATTCTCTGTTCAGTTCAGTGCCCCATTTTTTAATTGGGTTAATTATGATTTTAACTTCTACTTTCTTGAGTTCTTTATATATTTTGGAGATCAGACATTTGTCTGTTGCGGGGTTGGTGAAGATCTTCTCCCAGTCAGTAGGCTGCCTTTTTGTCTTAATGAATGTGTCCTTTGCTTTACAGAAGCTTCTCAGTTTCAGGATGTCCCATTTATTCAGTGTGCCCTCAATGTCTGTGCTGCTGGGGTTATACATCTTGTTGATATTTCTATAATTAGATTAAGAATTTTATTTGTTCATTTGAGTCACACTAGGTAGGGCTGCTTACTTTTCATAACTTGTACTATTTGGAGTTGTTTCCATAATTAGATTGCGATTATTATTTGTTCTTTTTGAGTCACACTAGGTGGGACTGTTATTTATGATATTTTAAGTATTTATATCTTTTAACTATCATCAGCAAACAGTACATTATTAGGACTTGGCTTTCATTTTTGTACTACTAATAGTACCAAGAGGTGTTTAATAGACCTTTTTTTCCTATATGATGCAGTGTAGATCCAGGCTGTGTGCTGACATAAGCATTTTGTTTACAGCTAATCACTTTGAAAGGGGAGGTCATCAGGTTTTGTGTTTGTTTTAAAAAGTGGTTTTTTAGCTTTACTTATATCCATTTGTAGGGCTACATCTCTGATTTGACCCAATAGATTCTACTTCAGTATACCTGTGCTATAGCCACAACTTGTTATTTCTGTTTTCTGTAAGTTTATTCCACACAGCATCACTTGAAAGGGAAGTCAGTTGGTTAAGTGAGTTAAGGCGTGGTGGCATGACTAAGACCCTAAGCAATAGAGGTGAGGCAGCCAGATCTTGAGTTGCCCTCTATCCAGACTCATGATTATCATAAATATCACCATAGAACCTTCATCCAGCAACTAATGGCAAAAGAGGCAGAGATCCACATTGGAGCACTTGACTGAGCTCCCAAAGTCCAGTTGAAGAGTTTAAAGTTGTTTTCTTCTACTTCTTTTGGGTTAGGATTATCAAGTCTTCCTGTTGTGTGACCCCTGGGTTCTGGTGTTACCATGTTGATTTTTAGGTTGTTGGAGGGATTCTTACTATGGCGCCTACCCATCTAGTCCTTCAAATGAGGCCTGCAGTGTTTTTGTGTCTTGGTCCAGTCCTTGAAGTGGCTGTCTGAGTGTTTGGGAGTTTTTCTTGATATGCTTTACTGTCACTGTCTGTCTCAGAAGCTTCTGAGGTCTCTATACGCCTGCTCTCTAGGTCTTCTTTCCTGGTTTGCTCTCTTGGTGCTCTCTTAATCCCCTCAGTGTTGTAGCAAGCTCTTGTTCCCCTCAGTATTATAGAAAGCTTTCAGCTCTTAGGCAGCGTGTGGCTAGTACCTTGGGTGTTGTCCCATGGTGGGATTGGGTTTGAGGGGATCCTAGCCACAGGAAACTCCCTGCTGGCTGGCTAGAAAAGCCGAGCGAGTTGGGGAGGGGCCTGGACTTTTATCCCACTTGGGAGGTCCTAGAGAGTGGGGCGTCCTGCCATGTGAATGTTCACTCACCTCTTAAGTCCCCTCAGTATTGGAACAAGCTGTGTTTTAAAGTCCAACACAAGTTGCAGAAGAATAGCCTTTATTATTTTTTAAAAAGATTATTTTAAAAAGGATTTATTTTATTTGTATGTGTGTCTTGAGTATGTACCAGGTATGTGCTGGTGTCTTTTGGCATGGTGAGAAGAGTTCAGATATCCTGGAACTGGAGTTACATGTCCATGAACTTACTCATGGGGCTGCTGTGATCCAAACCCAGGCCTCCTAGAAGAGCAGCAAGTACTCAGTGCAAAGCTATCTTCTCAGCCCCACGTTGAGTACATTGTTTTACAAAAAGTTAAACTGTAATCTTTACTATGTTGATTATAAATTAAAGAACTAGAAGTTTTTTACATTTATTTCCACACACGTGGTGGAGGGAGAGAAAGAGAAAGAGATAGAGAGAGAGAGAGAGAGAGAGAGAGAGAGAGCACGATACCAAGCTAATTTATAAAAGAAAGCATTTTACAGTTTCAGAGGGTTAGTGCATCACTGTGACTCTGGAATCTCCAACATCTTGGATCTTTAGTACAAATCCAAGCATCATGTTCTCAGCTCTATATGATGGCGTCTATGGGCATGCATGCCACATGCCATCAGTGCTGTAACATTTTTTTCTGAACTAATGAGGAAGATTTCACAACCTCTTAACTCCAGTATTTTGGATTCTAAAGTCAGGCATATTGTTGTACATTTTGGATGGAATATGGCTCTCTCATTGGATTCCATTTGTATAAACTTTGAACTCTTGGTGTTTTCCTTTGTTGAATAAGCTTTACTTTGTTTTTGGAGTTGATTCTCTAGGGATTTTCTTTTTGCAGGTTTCATGGTTAGCTAGGTGGGATCTTTACCTTCATTCCATTTATCTGTACCTCTTTCAGCACAAACCTAGGTGTAGGTATTTTATATCCTGGTCTTCCTTTTTCTCCTCAGATTGTGCATTTGTATTTCTCTTTGCCCTGTTTACACTTTTCTTTCTTTCTTTCTTTCTTTCTTTCTTTCTTTCTTTCTTTCTTCCTCACTTCCTTTTTTTGGGGGTACAGTGTTTCTTTGTAGCTTTGGAACCAGTAGTTGGGGTTTTAGGTCAGTGGTAGAACACTTGCTTAGCACTTTTTCATTTTAGAGCTGCATTAAGAATGATTACTTATAACCATGTGTCAATACTGTCTTGAATGAAATCTCTGCCAATAATATTGTTCCAAAACTCTTCAATTTAGCCTCAAACAGGTTCTTAGGACAAGGGCCAAAAGCAGCCACATTGTTGGCTAAAACATTACAAGAATTGTTTTTATTCCAGTTTCTTTTTAAATATTTTTTTATTTTTTTAAAAATAATATCATTCAAAATTTGCACTTCCTCCCCTCCTCCCATTTCCCTCCTACTTCCCCACTCACTATGCCCCCTCTCCCCCACACCTAAGAGGGCAGGGTACCCTGCCCTTTGGGAAGGCCCTCCCCCCCTCCATCCAGGCCTAGGAAGGTGTGCATTCAAACAGACTAGGATCCCCAAAAGCCAGTATATGCAGTAGAGACAAATCTCAGTGCCATTATCATTGGCTTCTCAGTCAGCCCCCATGCCTCCAGCTGGATTTAGCTCAGGCACACTGTCTCAGTGGGTGGACCAACCCCGCCTGGTCCTGATGTCCTTACTCATCTTCTCCCTCCTTCTGCTCTTCAACTGGATCTTAGGAGCTCAGTCTAATGCTCTGATGTGGGTCTCTGTCTCTATCTCCATGCATCGCTGGATGAAGGTTCTATGGTGATATTCAAGATAATCATCAGTGTGAGTATGGGACAAGGCCAGTTCCGGCACCCTCTCATCTACTGCCCAAGGACCTAGCTGGAGATATCCCCGTGGACACCTGAGAATCCTTCTAGAGCCAAGTTTCTTGTCAACCCTAAAATGGCTCCCTTAATTAAGATATCGTCTTACCTGCACCCATATCTACACTTCCTCCATTGCAACCATCCCACTCTCCCAAGCTCTCCCTAATTCTTACCTTCTCCCTTCTCTCTCCAACCTCCCCTTCCTCCCACCCTATCCCCACCTTCACAACTTTTTCCCAGTGCTCTTTTCTGGTTCCAGTTTCCAGGAGGATCTATATGTTTTTCTTTGGGTTCACTTTATTCCAGTTTATAATACTGTTTCACCCTGAAACTACTTGAACTGGGCCTCTATATTCCACAATGCTCTCAGTACTACTGTCTTCAAAGCTCTTATAGCATTTTTACAGCCCCACTTAAAACATTCAACCACTTCCCTCATGCAGAGTTCCCAAGTCAACATTCCTCTAACAAGCAGTTTGACAAGTCCTGTCACAGCAATACCATGTAACAACTTTATCATAGTTACTTTTCTATTATAAAGAGACACCATAATGAAGGCAGCTTATAAAAGAAAACATTTAATTGGGGGCTTGCTCATGGTCAGAGAGTGAGTACATGACAATCACGTCATGGGGCATGGCAGCACACAGGCATGACACTGGAGAGTAGCTGGGAGTTTTAACCTGATTTACAAGTTGGTAGCAGAGGTGGTGGAGGGTGGGGCTGGACCTGTCTTAGGCTTCTGAAATCTCAAAGTCCACCTCCTGTGAAACACCTGTCCAATGAGGTCACATCTAATCTTTCTCAAAATGGTTCCACCAACTAGGGAATAAGCATTTAAATATAGGAGCTTTTATGGGACTATTCTCTTTCAAACCACCACATTAATCAAAATACCATTTTAGGACCCAAATTGCTCAATATTATATGATTAAGAAACAGCAAAGCAGATTCAGAGACTACTAGAGAAAAGAAATATATATTATAAGCATTATAATCAACTTCTAAAACTTGACAGAGATATCTTGCTGCCTGGACAGTAACCCAAAGTTCTTTTGTAACATCAGGAAATCCTTCTTCAGCCTACAGGCCCATAGTATCTGGCAGACTTTTCCATGAAGCAGTGAATTTGAAAGACTGTTTTGCCTCTATTGGCAGTTTGTCAGTCACTTTCTTCTGTGTCCTGCAGAATGTCTGGAACATTTCATGAAGCAGGAACCCTGAAGGACTCAGGAGACATTTTTATGGTGTTGGGTTTCTTCTACCTTTATGCAAGTTACAGGGATCAAACTCAGTTTGCCAGGCCTTGGTGGCAAACAACTTTGCCTGTTGAGCCCTCTTATATTTTCATTTATCTTTTTTCTCACACTGGACTAAGAGAATAGACTTCCTCCCTTTCCTGAAGAATCAAAGAAAAGGCCTTTTTCTTTTAGTGGGGCATGAGAATGTTTGGAGTTGGAGTATGGAAGGATGTTTTGCACACATTTTCTCTGTCTCTTCAGAAAACTGCCCTTGTTGAGGGACCAGGTGTATGCCAAGTTTGCCTGTTTAGTATTGGGAGTGATAAGCCAGAGAAAATGAGGGGGTTGTCTGAGTTTCCTACCGGACTCAGGCATTAGGATCCAGTATGGTGTTTTCCAGCAGTAGTTTCTTTTCAATTCTATTTTGTTTCTAATTGCCATTTCTTGAGAAGTTTCTTCAGGTACTTAATGGTCTTTGGGGTTCCGCTCCTGAGAAGTACCTCATATGTTTATTATTTGTTTGTTTTAAAGTTTTTCTGAGGTCTATGTTTGAACATAATATGCAGCCGAGGCTGGCCTGGGACTCAGGATCCTTTCCCCTCAGTCTCTCAAGTGCTAGGATTACAAGCATGTGCCACCAGTGTCCAGCGCTGAGCAATACTCTAGCCTGAGATATTTGAACAACATCAACTTTGACCCTGGGAAGTATACTTTGTGGTATACTTTTCCCTCTTGGTAATTGTCTTTTTCTTGTTCTTGGGTGATCTCTTGAGGCTGAGTGAAACTGGTGTGGTTGAAGACTGAGTCAGAGGAGCTGAGGGGGGATGCCCAGGAGAACTCTTCATCCAAACTGTAAATACCCATTGATGCAGAGTGACAGGGGGAGGACTTGTGTGTTGTAGTGGTGAGCTGAGGGCCTCTACCCACAGCCGGGCTCATGGCTGCCTGGCTAGCTCATGCCCCAAAATAACGACACACAAACTGTATTCTTTAAAACATTGCTTGACCCATTATCTCTAGCCCTTACTGACTAAATCTCATATCCTGCAATGAGTCGGATTCCCATGAGCTCTGACACTGTGATCTCACATAGATAACTCATTCAGTGTTCACTTCCAGGACATTGAGTTTTAATTTTTGTCCTAATCTAATAAAGAAAAAAAGATGAGGAGAATAGAGGAGCCTTATGTAAGGCCTCAAAATGGGTCATTTGAAAAGGTAAGACTGCCTGCCTCCATGTGTGCTGCCAACCTTTATTAGCAAATCCATCCTTCCATAGATTAGCTATACACAACCCAAGTGTCCAGCACACTATAAAACACAGGTTGGTACCTAACTGCCTTTAATTTCTGGAGCAATTGCTGTCCCATCAAGGTCTCCTAACAACACAGCGAGTTATGTAAGAATGCCCCACCACCACCTTAGAGGAATTTCAGGACCCCAAAGAGGCAGCAAGTTATCTTTCTTGGAAATACAAATGTTTCTGCAGGGACAAAATGATGTACATGAAAAAACACATTGGTGTACTCACTCTGATTGTATGTGATATGACACACACAGGATTTTGGTTCTTAATACTTGGTCACTAGGAGGTTTTTAAGGTTGTGGAGAATCAGTACCTTGCTGGAGAAATTGGTGTCTGAAAGGATTAGCCTTGATTATTCAGGGCATCTTTCTTTGGTCCCCAATGTTTACTGATTTCCTTACAGAGAACAAGAAGCCTCCAACTCATGCTGCAATGGCTTCTGCAACATGAAATGTGAGAACCCCCTCCACACCCTGGTTGTTTTCATCACCAAAGAAGGTGTAACTCAAAAACAATCTCCCACACCAGTTTAGAATTATAATTCATAAAATGGTTATTTCTTTTAAGGGGAAAAACTTACAAATTACCATGCCAGAAAACAGCCATGTGCAGGATCAGGAGGGGAGCCTAGTTGCTGGATGAAAAGGTGCATGAAAGAGAACAAGCTGAAGGCAGTTGCTCCTTATTGAAAGAGAGAGAGACCACACCCCAATGGCCTTTATCTCAGTTGCTATAGCCTGAAGGAATAGAAGGAGCTCCTGCAACACACCTATTTGCAATTGGCACTATAATTTACCAGTATGTGACAAAACCTATTTTAATTTACTGTTTTCAGTCTTTCAGGATACACGGCAGAGACAGTATCTGCTTCATTCATTTGTGTGACCAATGATTTCCCTGTAAGAAAAAACCCAAAAACACTCCCAACAACATCACCAGCATTCAAAAACATGTCCATGATTTCTTTGTTTTGCCTTTGATGGAGTGGTAAATCATGCTGCTAGTTAATCTGTGCAAGCAATGTGAATTTCCCTGTGAATATATAGAGAGAATAGACAGTTTATCTTAAAAATGTCAGGTACATGGCAGAGACAGGACCTGCTTCATGCATTTGTGTGACCAATTATTTCCCTTTAAGGAAAACCCACAAACACTCCCAAGAAAATCAGCAGCATGACGAAAGGAGATGCAGTGTGTGGAAGAGGACAAGATGGCTGTTTAGAAAACAGAGGAGAGTGGCCAAAAAGATGTAGGAACTCAGAGAGGGATAATGCATGAGGGAAAAGCATGTCATATGGAAAGATGTGACATCGAGGTGTTGGGACTTAAGAGGATAGAGAGTGATCATGAAGGGTCACAAATGTGTACTCAGAAGCAAAGAAAAGAAGCAATCTGAATTTCTCTGTAAATATATAGACAGAATTGACAGGTATCTTAAACATGTCAGGGGGTCACACTGCAATGGAGTGGGTTAATCATCACCATGTGACAGTGACATATTTAAGATCTCTCCTTTGTCATTAAATCTCAGAATTGTCAAGATGTTATGTTTTTGTGCAGACTTCTCAGGGTTTTCTCCCATTCATGGTTTCCATGGATGTTTGCTAGTTACGCTTAAATGTCTTTTGCCAGATTCTGTCAGTTTTGCCATGCACTCTCAGCTCCACAACTTCTCCTGCCCTAAGATTCTAGTTCCAGGCATTTTAGACATCTTGTGACTGTTGCACGAGTGTCTCCTGTTCCGCCTAAATGATTTGGAATGTTATTTAGCCTGAGTTTTAACTTCCATCCCTGAGTTCATTGACTTTCCTTGACCATCTTTCTTGGGCCACTGAGCTGAACTAGTAGAGATTTGCTCCTGTTACTTCTCCATGCTGAGACAGCCTACACTCTCAGTACTACTGTGATAGTGTTTCAGTAGCAAGTATTCTTCTCAAGATAAGAAGAAATTTCAATATTATAATCCATCTGCTGTTATTGTGTCTTAAACACACAAACACACCCCCATAAGTTAATGCACACACACTGTTGATATCTCAACTTAGGGTGCCGTTCTGGGGTTAGTAAGAGGCTTCTCTCTAGAGGGGTTCCCAGAAAGCCATGGGGTGACACCAACGAGGACCTTGGGCAGGTGAGCTGTGGGTGCCTGCACTGTGCCATGTCCCTAGGCACTACGGGTGCTTTGTCCCATAATCAGACTGATGACTATCTTGAATATCACCATAGAACTGTTGTACGGAAAAGGATGGAGATAAAGACAGGGACCCACATCAGAAAACTAGACTGAGCTACCAAGCTCCAGTTGGAGAGCTGAAGGGGAGAGAATAAGAGCAAAGAACTAAGGAATACAAGGGCTTCGTCCACCCACTGAGACACTGTGTCTGAGCTAATGGGAGATCAACAAAACCAGCTATGCTGGGACTGACAGAGCATGGGATCAAAGTGGAAAAATTGAATGTGGCTGACAATTGGGGCAGAAGGAGAACCCATTGATAATGGCACTGGGATTTGTCTGTACTGCACATACAGATTTAATCGACCATATTATATGTACATGCATACCTTCCTCAATCTGGATGGAGGGGGGGCAAGGGCTTCCCACAGGTCAAGGTACACTGCCTTCTATTAGGACTTGATTGGGAGTGGAGAGGATTGGTTGTTGCGTGAGTAGTTAGGGAGAGGAGGAAAGGAAGTGGAAATTTGAAATTTATTATTTATGAAGGAAGAAAAAATCAATAGAAGATAACCAATGGGAGATGCGATCTAAGAAAAAAAAAACTTTCATGTGATTTGTTGACTCAGACACCAAAGACTTTTTCAGAAAAATAAGATACAGGGATTGAGTTGCTTGGGCAAGAGTGTGACTTGAGTAATTTGGAAGATCAGTGGGGGCTTATTTTGGGTCCCCTGGTGGCTGTATACAGCTTTTGAGGAGCTGAATGCTGGATGTTTCTGTGGGTAAATAGGGAAGTAACAAGTTTGTGAGGGCATATCTGACATAAGTAGAGCCTTGGTGATGTCACAAAGCCTTGATTCCTGGTAGCAACTCTGTTCCACTCAAAGCACTAGTCTTCCATGAAGGTGGGTTTATTATCCTCACAGTGCCTGAGGAGGACAATTCAGCTCCTGGTCTCCACAACTGTACAACAGGCTTTTTGCACCTGAACATTTCCGGAAGATGGAATCTGGAGAGGTAGGACATTTTCTTTTGGTAAATATGTTTCCAAAGCAACTAAGACCTCAGTAGTACAAAAAAGTTTTCCTTCAACTGTCCTGAGGATCCACCATTTTTGTTGTTTCCAGCTCCTATCTTTGATAGCTGTGGGGATGGTGAATCCCAGCTATTCTTCCCACTTTATATTTGCTAACAATATCAAATTCATCAATCCACTAAAATGGCAAAGCTCCTCTTTGTCCATAGGTGTTTTAAAAGATACTAATTATTTCTCAGTGACTGCTGTTGCCCAGAATAATGAGTCTTTCAGGTTGAAGTGGGTCTCACAGTACTCACTTCGACAATGAAGACACAGAATGGCTTTATGTAATATACCTGGGTCTGGATCAGGAGACACAATACAGAGAGCCAGTGGATTGGAGTGCCATGACCTTGGGCAGGCCGTCTTGGATTGAGCCCCCTACCTATTAGCTTGATGTCGATGGAGACGTATGGATGTCCTCCGAATTCTTTGTTATCTGTTCAGATTTTTCTTATTCATTTCGGGGATAGGCATACGTTATCCTCTCATTGACTTAGTCAGTCAGAAAGTAGGTTTCTCAGAAGAGGTCATTTGCCTTTGGGCAGCAGGAATGTGTCTCTGAGATTGCTATACTGAGCTCTAGAGAAAAATTTGCAAATTGCCATATTTATTTCTTAAGAGAAAATTACAGTTAGGTATGCAAACCTGTTGATCAATATCTTTGTCTCCTGCACCACAGTTCTTCCAGAAAAGAGCCTTGACCTCATAGCCTTCGCTTGTTATCCTTGCAGGCACTCATGGTTGAGGCCACGACTTTGTTTCTGAATTAAAAGAAGGAAAGTTCTTTCAACCTAGAGAGTGGGCAGCTATGAAGCCCAAGCACAGAAAGATAGCCAAGAAACAGCGGACCAGGAGGTCAGTGGCCTATCTCAGTAAGTCTACAGCCATGATGAAGATGCCTCTTAGTATGAGATGCATGCCACCTGTCCAGAAGAGGAATGGGTCATCTCTCCAGAAGCAAAAACTGAGTAGGCCTTTTGAGGCCCTGGAGAATATTGTCGGCCGCAGAATTTCTCAAGGCTGGAAGGAAGCCAATGAACCAGTCACCCAGTGGAAAGCCATCATTCTAGATCAACTGCCAACAAATCCCTCTCTCTATTTGTTGAAGTATGATGGGATAGATTGTGTCTATGGATTGGAGCTTCACTGTGATGAAAGGATTTTAAACCTTAAGTTCCTGCCTAACAACGTACCATTTCCTCAGGAGACAGACACTCATCTCTCAAACAAGATAGTTGGCAGAGCAGTGAAACATACATTTGAGGGCACAAATGGCTCGAAGGATGACTGGAAGGGGATGGTCCTAGAGGAGGTGCCAATCATGAAGACCTGGTTCTATATTACCTACATGAAAGATCCGGTCTTGTACGTTAACCACCTCCTGGTTGACTACCTTGAAGGCAACCTCCACATCATGCCAGGCTCTATGGAGGAGTGGACTGGGGTGGTCCAAGATGAGGTGCAGACCATGAAGACCTGTTTCTACATTACCTACGAGAAAGATCCAGTTGTGTACCATCTAGATGACTACATTGAAAGCAACCTCCACATTATGCCAGGATGTCCTCCAATAGGGGTGAATTAGGAATTAGGCAGGGATTCCTTGGCAGGCAAAAGCATGCAGCACAACGAAAAAGATGGAACCCAAAAGATAGGTAAAATTATTTACCAAGTTCCCACCAAACCTTCCGTGCATTTCATCAAGTTTGATAATGACTTCCATATCTATGTCTATGATTTGATGAAGATGTGTTAAAGTGAAATTCACAAATTTTGGGGGTCAGACTTAAAACTGTGTTTGGGGAACTCTTTTTTTCAGAAATACCTCAGGTCTTCTATTAATCCTGGTATCTTTCCCAATGGAAATTTTTTTGCTCTAAAAATAAAAATTTGTGAAAATGTTATGTTTTTGGTCAATGATGGAGTGTCTGGTGGATGGGACATCACAGAAAGACAGGCCTCAAAACAAAAGAGGACTTATGGTCTTTTCCCCTTGGAGAGGGAATGATGAAAGGAGATGCAGTGTGTGGAAGAGGACAAGATTGCTGTTTAGGAAACAGAGGAGAGTGGCCAAAAAGATATAGGATCTCAGAGATGGATAATGCGTGAGGGAAAAGCATGTCATATGGAAAGATGTGACATCGAGGTGTTGGGACTTAAGAGGATAGAGAGTGATCATGAAGGGTCACAAAGGTGTACTCAGAAGCAAAGAAAATTGGGTTTCATTTGATTAATGGTTTAATTCATACCATCCTGAAGTCACTGGGTATATTATCTCCACCTGAGCATGTTGAGTGACCCGTATCCTCCTGCCAAAAGAAAAGTGTCTCCTCTCAGTGGCTCTTCTGCAATGGAGTGGACCTCAGGCTACCTACTTACTTTTGCCAGGCTTCTATCTGCGACCTACTTTGTCATGCCTGGATTCTTTCTGTCTTGCACTCTCATAGGTCTTATGCATGACATTCAACCCCTGTGGGTTCATTTAAACAATTGGCCTGCCTTAACTGTAAAACATTCTTCCCATGTCATTGATCATGTTCTGTGGGATTTGGGCTATAAAACTCATGACCTGACTCACCCGCACCCAGGCTAAACTAGTACACATTGAATCACATTGGTGTGTGACATGCACAGATATGATGAATGCACCGAGCTCCGTAAAATCAGTTACCTAGGGAATCAGTGATGTTAGGTCAAGTGTGGCAAAGACCCCACAAAGCCATCTGACCCAAGCATACCAGTATGATATTGATGCCTGACTCCCATCATGCAAGGATCCTGACATCTTTAACAGGGCAGTTTTGGTTCCTTCATCTTCAAAAACATGGTTAGTAAGGTTGTAGGTGTCAAACTGCCATTCAGGGCCCAGCATGTGGGTCACCTGTGCCAGGTCAGGTGATTTGGCTACAATGTGGGTGAAAACTTGTACCAGGGCATGCTGGTACCCTCGCCCCTTCTTCTCCTCAACATCATCATCACTCTCCTGGGTGGGTCTAGAGCACAAAGAAGGCAAAATGGACTAAGCTTCCTCCTTAGTGGATAACCTTATCTACCCTCAATTTGGACTGACTTTCAGAGGGCATGCAGCACATTTTATCCTATTAGCCATCTCTTTCATTGGATCACTCACTTATCCAATGAATGATTGAATTTATCCATTCCTCCATGTCTCTATCTTCTTCAATCCCTTCTTACATTTCCCCATGTCTTGTGTCTACAGGTTGCCAAGATAAATCTACTATGTCTCTTCTGTTCTAGAAACTTTCATTTGTAAAGAACTTGCCCTCTCAGGGGTGGATTTTTCTGAGTTCTCTGTAGATGGAGACCATATGAGGAGGAACAGAGGAGCAACCATGACAACACTTGCGCAGTAGAGTTAGGCAGATTACAGATTGATGCCTGGCAAGCCTGTACAATGAGTCAGATTCCCATGACTCTGTCACTGTGATCTCACATAGAATACTCATTCAGTGTTCACGTCCAGGACATTGAGTTTTAATTTTTGTCTTAATCTGGTAAAGAAACCAAGATGAGGAGAATAGAGGAGCCTGATGTAAGGCCACAAAATGGGTCATTTGAAAAGGTAAGACTACATGCCTCCATGTGTGCTGCCACCCTTCTTAGGAAATCCATCTTTCCATAGATTAGCTATAGGCAACCTAAGTGTCCAGCACACTGCTAACCACAGGTTTGAACCCAGCTGCCTTTGATTTCTGAAACAATTGCTGTCCCGTCAAGGTCTCATAACAACACAGCAAGGTATGTAAGAATGCCCCACCATCAGCTTAGAGAAATTTCAGGACCCCAAAGAGGCAGCAAGTTATCTTTATTGGAAAAACAAATGTTTCTGGAGGGACAAAAGGATGTACATTAAAAAAACGATTGGTGTACTCACTACGATTTTATGTGATATGGCCCACACAGGCTTCTGGTTCTGAATACTTGGTCCTCAGGAGGTTTTGTAGGTTGTGGAGACCCAGAACCTAGCTGGAGGAATTGCGGTCTGAAAGCTCAAGCCTTGATGTTTCAGGGCATTCTTTCACTGGTCCCCAATGTTTACTGATTTCCTTACAGAGAATGAGAGGCCTCCTACTCCTGCTGCCATGGCTTCTGCAACATGAACAGTGAGAACCCCCTTCACACCCTGGTTGCTCTCATCACATAGGAAGGTGTAAGTCACAAACAATCTCACACACCAGTTTAGAATTATGATTCATAAAATGGTTATTTCTTTTAAGGGGCAAACCGTACAGATTGCCATGCCAGACAACAGCCCTCTGCAGGATGAGGAGAGGAGCCTAGTAGCTGGATGTGGAGGTGGATGCAAGAGACCAAGCTGAAGGCAGTTGCTCCATTTTGAAAGAGAGAGACACCACACCCCAATGGCCTTTATCTCAGTTGCTATAGCCTGAAGGAGCAGAAAGAGCTACTGTAACACACATATTTGGACATAGCAGCAAAATTTACCAGTATGTGACAAAAACCTATTTTAGTTTATTTTTTTCATGCTTTCAGGTACATGGCAGAGACAGGATCTGCTTCATGCATTTGTGTGACCAATGATTTCGCTTTAAGAAAAAACCCACAAACGCTCCCAACAACATCATCAGCATTCAACAACAGGTCCATGATTTCTTTGCTTTGCCTTTGATTGAGCGGTAAATCATGCTGCTAGTTAATCTGTGCAAGCAATGTGAATTTCTCTGTAAATATATAGACAGAATTGACAGGTATCTTAAACATGTCAGTGGGTCACACTGCAATGGAGTGGGTTAATCATCACCATGTGACAGTGACATATTTAAGATCTCTCCTTTGTCATTAAATCTCAGAATTGTCAAGATGTTATGTTTTTGTGCAGACTTCTCAGGGTTTTCTCCCATTCATGGTTTCCATGGATGTTTGCTAGTTACGCTTTCATGGCTTTTGCCAGATTCTGTCAGTTTTTGGCATGCACTCTCAGCTCCACAACTTCTCCTGCCCTAAGATTCTAGTTCCAGGCATTTTAGACACTTGTGACTGTTGCACGAGTGTCTCATGTTCCGCCTAAATGATTTGGAATGTTTTTTATCCTGAGTTTTAACTTCCATCCCTGAGTTCATTGACTTTCCTTGACCATTTTTCTTGGGCCACTGAGCTGAACAACTAGGGGTTTGCTCCAGTTACTTCTCCATGCTGAGACAGCCTACACTCTCAGTACTACTTTGATAGTGTTTCGGTAGCAAGTATTCTTCTCAAGATAAGAAGAAATTTCAATATTATAATCCATCTGCTGTTATTGTGTCTTAAACACACAAACACACCCCCATAAGTTAATGCAAACACACTGTTGATATCTGAACCTTAGGGTGCCGTTCTGGGGTTAGTAAGAGGTTTCTCTCTAGAGGGGTTCCCAGAAAGCCATGGGGTGACACCAACGAGGACCTTGGGCAGGTGAGCTGTGGGTGCCTGCACTGTGCCATGTCCCTAGGCACTACGGGTGCTTTGTCCCATAATCAGACTGATGACTATCTTGAATATCACCATAGAACTGTTGTACGGAAAAGGATGGAGATAAAGACAGGAACCCACATCAGAAAACTAGACTGAGCTACGAAGCTCCAGTTGAAGACCTGAAGGGGAGAGAATAAGAGCAAAGAACTAAGGAATACAAGGGCTTGGTCCACCCACTGAGACACTGTGTCTGAACTAATGGGAGATCAACAATCCCAGCTATGCTGGGACTGACAGAGCATGGGATCAAAGTGGAAGCATTGAATGTGGCTGACAATTGGTGCAGAAGGAGAACCCAATGATAATGGCACTGGGATTTGTCTGTACTGCACATACAGGCTTTAATCGATCATATTATATGTAGATGCATACCTTCCTCAATCTGGATGGAGGGGGGGCAAGGGCTTCCCACAGGTCAAGGTACCCTGCCCTCTATTAGGACTGGATTGGTGTGGAGAGGATTGGTGGTTGCGTGAGTAGTTAGGGGGAGGAAGAAAGGAAGTGGAAATTTGAAATTTATTATTTATGAAGGAAGAAAAAATCAATAGAAGATAACCAATGGACAGACGGGATCTAAGAAAAAAAAAATTTCATGTGATTTGTTGACTCAGACACCAAAGACTTTTTCAGAAAAATAAGATACAGGGATTGAGTTGCTTGGGCAAGAGTGTGACTTGAGTAATTGGGAAGATGAGTGGGGGCTTATTTTGGGTCCCCTTGTGGCTGTATACAGCTTTTGAGGAGCTGAATGCTGGATGTTTCTGTGGGTATATAGGGAAGTAAAAAGCTTGTGAGGGGATTTCTGAAATAAGTAGAGCCTTGGTGATGTCACAAAGCCTTGGTTCGTTGGGTAGCAACTCTGTTCCACTCAAAGCACTAGTCTTTCATGAGGGGGAGTTTATTATCCTCACAGTGGCTGAGGAGGACAGTTCAGCTCCTGGTCTCCACAACTGTTCAACAGGCTTTTTGCACCTGAACATTTCCGGAAGATGGAATCTGGAGAGGTAGGACATTTTCTTTTGGTAAATATGTTTCCAAAGCAACTAAGACCTCTGTCGTACAAAAAAGTTTTCTTTCAAATGTCCTGCGGGTCCACCATTTCTGTTGTTACCAGCTCCTATATTTGATAGCTGTGGGGATGGTGAATCCCAGCTATTCTTCCCACTTTATCTTTGCTAACAATATCAAATTCATCAATCCACTAAAATGGCAAAGCTCCTCTTTGTCCATAGGTGTTTTAAAAGATACTAATTATTTCTCAATGGCTGCTGTTGCCCAGAATAATGAGTCTTTCTGTTTGAAGTGGGTCTCACAGTACTCACTTCCACAATGAAGACACAGAATGCCTTTATGTAATAGACCTGGGTCTGGATCAGTAGACCCAATACAGAGAGCCAGTGGACTGGAATGCCATGACCTTGGGCAGGCTGTCTTGGATTAGCCCCCTACCTATTAGATTGATGTCGAAGGAGACGTGTGGATGTCCTTCGAATTCTTTGTTATCTGTTCAGATTTTTCTTACTCGTTTCGGGGATAGGCATACCTTCTCCTCTCATTGACTTAGTCAGTCAAAAAGTAGGTTTCTCAGCAGAGGTCATTTGCCTTTGGGCAGCAGGAATGTGTCTCTGAGATTGATATACTGAGCTGTAGAGAAAAATTTGCAAATTGTCCTATTTATTTCTTAAGAGAACATTACAGTTAGGTATGCAAACCTGTTGATCAATATCTTTGTCTCCTGCACCACAGTTCTTCCAGAAAAGGGCCTTGACCTCATAGCCTCACCTTGTTATCCTTGCAGGCACTCATGGTTGAGGCCACGACTTGGTTTTTGAATTAAACAGAAGGAAAGTTCTTTCAACCTAGAGAGTGGGCAGCTATGAAGCCCAAGCACAGAAAGATAGCCAAGAAACAGTGGACCTGGAGGTCAGTGGCCTATCTCAGTAAGTCTACAGCCATGATGAAGATGCCTCTTAGTATGAGATGCATTCCACCAGTCCAGAAGAGGAATGGGTCATCTCTCCAGAAGCAATAACTGATAGGCCTTTTGAGGCCCTGGAGAATATTGTCGGCCGCAGAATTTCTCAAGGCTGGAAGGAAGACAATGAACCAGTCACCCAGTGGAAAGCCATCATTCTAGATCAACTGCCAACAAATCCCTCTCTCTATTTGTTGAAGTATGATGGGATAGATTGTGTCTATGGATTGGAGCTTCACAGTGATGAAAGGATTTTAAACCTTAAGTTCCTGCCTAACAACGTACCATTTCCTCAGGAGACATACACTCATCTCTCAAACACCATAGTTGGCAGAGCAGTGAAACATACATTTGAGGGCACAAATGGCTCTAAGTATGACTGGAAGGGGATGGTCCTAGAGGAGGTGCCAATCATGAAGACCTGGTTCTATATTACCTACAAGAAAGATCAGGTCTTGTACATATACCACCTTCTGGTTGACTGCCTTGAAGGCAACCTCCACATCATGCCAGGCTCTATGGAGGAGTGGACTGGGGTGGTCCAAGATGAGGTGCAGACCATGAAGACCTGTTTCTACATTACTTACAAGAAAGATCCAGTTGTGTACCTTTACCACCATCTAGATGACTACATTGAAAGCAACCTCTACATTATGCCAGGATGTCCTCCAATAGGCTTCTGTCTGCCACCTATTTTGTCATTCCTGGATTCTTTCTCTCTTGCACTCTCACAGGTCTTATGCATGCCATTCAACCCTTGTGAGTTCATTTAAACAATTGGCCTGCAACAACTCTAAAACACTGTACCCTTTTCATGGATCAAGTTCTGTGGGACTTGGCTATAAAAGTCATTAACAGACTCACCTGCACCCAGGCTAAACATGTACACATTGATGTACATTGTTGTGTGACATGCACACATATGATGAATGCACCGAGCTCCCTAGAATCTGTTACCTAGGGAATCTGTGATGTTAAGAGGAGTGTGGAAAAGATCCCACAAACCCATCAGACCCGAAAATACCAGTACGATATTGATACCTGACTCCCATCAAGGTGTTTTGGGGAGTGTGTGAATTAGGATTAAAGTGAGGGGATGGATGATTCTGGAAATCAAATCACTGAAGGAAAGATTGAGTAAGGTATGTGGCCAACTGGCCCATTATATACAAAGGAATAAGATGTCAATATATCAGTGGTGAGGTGTCCATCATAATGCTGTGCATATCTGTCTAGGGCCAATGTGAAGGTAATGCAGTATGAACTTGCCTTTCAGCTCCTCAGAGTGTGAGTTCATTCTCAGTTGAAAAAAAAGTATGGTCGTGCAGTGAGTTCCTTGATTAAGATTTTAGACTTCGGTAATGAATTCAAATCTTGATTCCATCCTTCCTTTTTTAGACTGTGTAACATGTCTGAGACTAGCTTCCTTTTATCTTTGGAAGAGAGGAGGGAGGATTCAAGAGGCCAAATGAGATAGTGGAGAGGGTTCTTACAGAAAGATTTTCTCTAATGTCATTGTATGAGGAAGGCCAAAGTGATGGATGAGGGTTAAATGTCTATAGGTTAATAAAGAAACTGCCTTGGACCTTTTGATAGGACAGCAGGTTAGATATGCAGAGAAAACACAGAATGCTTGGAGAAAGAAGCCTAGTCAACAGACGCCATGCCCCCCTCCCCCCCGAGACAGAAGCAGCTTATGATTCTCATAAGCTCATGGTGCTTCACAGATTATTTGAAATGGGTTAATCAAGATGTGAGAATTAGCAACTAACAGGCTAGTCCTAATGGGCAAAGTATTATTTAAAATAATACAGTTTCTATGAAATTATTTTGGGTAAAGCTAGCCAGTGTGGGAACCTGGTGGCAGAAAACATTCAGCTGTTCCTACAACTCAAAAGAGCAGTCAACTCTCTTATCACTCACTTATCCAATGAATGATTGAATTTATCCATTCCTCCATGTCTCTATCTTCTTCAATCCCTTCTTCCATTTCCCCATGTCTTGTGTCTACAGGTTGCCAAGATAAATCTACTATGTCTCTTCTGTTCTAGAAACTTTCATTTGTAAAGAATTTGCCCTCTCAGGGGTGGATTTTTCTGAGTTCTCTGTAGATGGAGACCATATGAGGAGGAACAGAGGAGCAACCATGACAACACTTGCGCAGTAGAGTTAGGCAGATTACAGATTGATGCCTGGCAAGCCTGTACAATGAGTCAGATTCCCATGAGCTCTGTCACTGTGATCTCACATAGATAACTCATTCAGTGTTCACGTCCAGGACATTGAGTTTTAATTTTTGTCCTAATGTGATAAAGAAACCAAGATGAGGAGAATAGAGGAGCCTGATGTAAGGCCACAAAATGGGTCATTTGAAAAGGTAAGACTACATGCCTCCATGTGTGCTGCCACCCTTCTTAGGAAATCCATCTTTCCACAGATTAGCTATAGGCAACCCAAGTCTCCAGCACACTGCTAACCACAAGTTTGAACCTAACTGCCTTTGATTTCTGAAACAATTGCTGTCCCGTTAAGGTCTCACAACAACACAGCAAGGTATGTAAGAATGCCCCTCCATCACCTTAGAGCATGTTCAGGATACCAAAGAGGCAGCAAGTTATCTTTATTGGAAATACAAATGTTTCTGGAGGGACAAAAGGATGTACATTAAAAAAAAAAAAAACTATTGGTGTACTCACTACGATTTTATGTGATATGGCCCACACAGGCTTCTGGTTCTGAATACTTGGTCCTCAGGAGGTTTTGTAGGTTGTGGAGTCCAGAACCTAGCTGGAGGATTTGCAGTCTGAAAGCTCAAGCCTTGATGTTTCAGGGCATCCTTTCACCTGTCCCCAATGTTTACTGATTTCCTTACAGAGAATGGGAGGCCTCCTACTCCTGCTGCCATGGCTTCTGCATCATGAACAGTGAGAACCCCCTTCACACCCTGGTTGCTCTCATCACATAGGAAGGTGTAAGTCACAAACAATCTCCCACACCAGTTTAGAATTATGATTCATAAAATGGTTATTTCTTTTAAGGGGCAAACCTTACAGATTGCCATGCCAGACAACAGCCCACTGCAGGATGAGGAGAGGAGCCTAGTAGCTGGATGTGGAGATGGATGCAAGAGAGCAAGCTGAAGGCAGTTGCTCCATTTTGAAAGAGAGAGACACCACACCCCAATGGCCTTTATCTCAGTTGCTATAGCCTGAAGGAGCAGAAAGAGCTCCTGCAACACACATATTTGGACATATCAGCAAAATTTACCAGTATGTGACAAAAATCTATTTTAGTTTATTTTTTTCATGCTTTCAGGTACATGGCAGAGACAGGCTCTGCTTCATGCATTTGTGTGACCAATGATTTCCCTTTAAGAAAAAACCCACAAACGCTCCCAACAACATCATCAGCATTCAACAACATGTCCATGATTTCTTTGCTTTGCCTTTGATTGAGCGGTAAATCATGCTGCTAGTTAATCTGTGCAAGCAATGTGAATTTCTCTGTAAATATATAGACAGAATTGACAGGTATCTTAAACATGTCAGGGGGTCACACTGCAATGGAGTGGGTTAATCATCACCATGTGACAGTGACATATTTAAGATCTCTCCTTTGTCATTAAATCTCAGAATTGTCAAGATGTTATGTTTTTGTGCAGACTTCTCAGGGTTTTCTCCCATTCATGGTTTCCATGGATGTTTGCTAGTTACGCTTACATGTCTTTTGCCAAATTCTGTCAGTTTTTGCCATGCACTCTCAGCTCCACAACTTCTCCTGCCCTAAGATTCTAGTTCCAGGCATTTTAGACATCTTGTGACTGTTGCACGAGTGTCTCATGTTCCGCCTAAATGATTTGCAATGTTATTTAGCCTGAGTTTTAACTTCCATCCCTGAGTTCATTGACTTTCCTTGACCATCTTTCTTGGGCCACTGAGCTGAACTACTAGGGGTTTGCTCCAGTTATTTCTCCATGCTGAGACAGCCTATACTCTCAGTACTACTCTGATAGTGTTTCTGTAGCAAGTATTCTTCTCAAGATAAGAAGAAATTTCAATATTATAATCCATCTGCTGTTATTGTGTCTTAAACACACAAACACACCCCCATAAGTTAATGCACACACACTGTTGATATCTCAACCTTAGGGTGCCGTTCTGGGGTTAGTAAGAGGCTTCTCTCTAGAGGGGTTCCCAGAAAGCCATGGGGTGACACCAACGAGGACCTTGGGCAGGTGAGCTGTGGGTGCCTGCACTGTGCCATGTCCCTAGGCACTACGGGTGCTTTGTCCCATAATCAGACTGATGACTATCTTGAATATCACCATAGAACTCTTGTACGGGCTAGGCGGCGGAAGCACCGGCGCGCAGGCAAGTCCGGGCGGCAGAGGCACTGGCGTGCAGGCAGGCCCGGGTGGCGGAGGCACCGGCACGCAGGCATAGGCGGCAGAAGCACTGGCGCACAGACAGTTCTGGCCGGCGGAGGCACTGGCAGGCAGGCCTAGGCGGCGGAAGCAACGGTGCGCAGGCAGGCCCGGGCAGCGGAGGCACCAGCACGCAGGCAAGTCCTGGCGGCAGAGGCACCGGCGTGCATGCAGGCCCGGGTGGCGGAGTCACCGGCAGTCAGGCCCGGCAGGCAGGCCTAGGCAGCGGAAGCACCAGCGCACAGACAGGCCCGGGCGGTGGAGGTACCAGCACGCAGGCAAGTCCGGGCGGCAGAGGCACCGGCGTGCAGGCAGGCCCGGGTGGTGGAGGCACCTGAAGTCAGGCCCGGCAGGCATGCCTAGGCGGCGGAAGCAATGGCGCGCAGGCAGGCCCAGGTGGCGGAGGCACCGGCAGGCAGGCCTAGGCGGCGGAAACATCGGCGCACAGACAGTTCCAGGCGGCGGAGGCACCGGCAGGCAGGCCCGGGCGGTGGAGGCACTGGATACAGGATAGTGCGGGCAAGAAACAGTGAAGCCTGCACTGAGAACAGATTGCCCCGCTACAATTAAATCAAACCCAATAGATAGCATCGGTAAGAGGAGATGGGCAGACGCCAAGGCAAGAATTCACCCAACAATCTGAAAAACAACATGAAAACACCAGAACCCAATGATCTTACAACACAAGGACTTGAACACCCTAACACAGGAGAAGAGGAAAAAACTGACTTTTTGAAAGCAATAGAGTCCCTTAAACAACATGTAAAAAACGCCCTCATAGAAATGGATGAGAATTATAACAAAAAGTTTGAAGAAATGAGTAAATACGTAAATGATACCCTGGGAAGCCAAGAAAAAACGATCAAACAGGTAATGGAAACAGTCCAAGAATTGAAAACTGAAATGGAAGCAAGGAAGAAAACACAAACTGAGGACCAGCTGGATATGGCAAATATAGGTCAACGAGCAGAGACTACAGAAACAAGCATAATCAATAGAATACAAGAGATAGAAGAAAGAATCTCAGATTCTGAAGACAACATAGAGAATAAACGGACTGATTAAAGAAAACACCAAAACCAACAAATTCTCATCACAAAACATTCAGGAAATATGGGACACAATAAAAAGACCAAACCTAAGAACAAAAGGGATAGAAGAAGGAGAAGAGGCACAGCTCAAAGGTACAGAAAACATTTTTAACAAAATTATGGAAGAAAACTTCCCCAACATAAAGAAAGATATTCCTTTGAATATTCAAGAAGCATACAGAACACCAAACAGACTGGATCAAAAAAAAAACGTCCCCTCGCCATATAATAATCAAAACACAAAATATACAGATTAAAGAAAGAATATTAAGAGCTGCAAAGGAAAAAGGCCAAGTAACTTATAAAGGTAAACCGATCAGACTTACACCTGACTTCTCTATGGAAACCATGAAAGCCAGAAGGTCCTGGATAGAGATACTACAGAAACTAAGAGATCATGGATGCAAACCCAAACTACTATACCCAGCCAAGCTATTGTTCACTATCAATGGAGAAAACAAGACATTCCAGGATAAGAACAAATTTAAACAATACGTTGCCACAAATCCAGCCCTACAGAAAGTAATAGAAGGAAAATCACAACCCAAGGAATCCAACATTGCCAACACTGCCTACAATAACCCAGGTATCTAGCGACCCTTCAACAGCACAACTCAAAGAAGGGAGACACACAAACTCTTCTGCCAAAAGCAGTAAGAATAACCGGAGTTAACAACCACTGGTCATTAATATCACTTAATATTAATGGTCTCAATTCAACAATAAAAAGGCACAGGCTAAGAGATTGGATACGAAAACAGGATCCAACAGTCTGCTGTTTGCAAGAAACTCATCTCAACCACAAAGACAGGCATCTACTCAGAGTAAAGGGTTGGGAAAAGGTTTTTCAAGCAAATGGTCCTAAGAAAAAAGCAGGTGTGGCCATACTAATTTCTAACAAAACTGACTTCAAACTAAAATCAATCAGAAGAGATCGACAGGGACACTTTATACTCATAACAGGAACGATTCAGCAGGATGAAGTCTCAATCCTGAATATCTATGCCCCTAATATAAAAGCACCCACTTATGTAAAAGAAATATTGCTAAAACTCAAGGCAGACATCAAATCACACACACTAGTAGTAGGAGACTTCAACACACCTCTCTCACCAATGGACAGGTCAATCAGACAGAAAACTAATAGAGAATTAAGAGAATTGTTGGAGGTAATGAATCAAATGGACTTAACAGACATCTATAGAACACTCCACCCAAATAGGAAAGAATACACCTTCTTCTCTGCAGCTCATGGAACCTTCTCGAAATTGACCACATACTTGGAAACAAAGGAAATCTCCACAGATACAAAAAAATATCAGTGTCCACCTGTGTCTTATCAGATCACCACGGATTAAAGTTAGAAGCCACCAACAAAGCTACCCCCAGAAAACTGACAAACTCATGGAAACTGAACAGTCAACTACTGAACCACACCTGGGTCAAGGAAGAAATTAAGAAAGAAATTAAACTCTTCCTTGAATTTAATGAAAACAAAGAGACAACATACTCAAACCTATGGGACACGATGAAAGCAGTGCTAAGAGGAAAGTTCATAGCACTAAGTGCCCACTTAAAGAAAACGGAGAAAGCATACATTGGGGACTTAACAGCACACCTGAAAGCTCTAGAAAAAAAAAGAAGCAGACGCGCCCAGGAGGAGTAGAAGACTGGAAATAATCAAACTGAGGGCAGAAATCAACAAAATAGAAACACAGAAAACAGTCCAAAGAATCAATGAAACAAAAAGTTGGTTCTTGGAGAAAATCAACAAGATTGACAAACCCCTATCCAAACTAATTAAACGACAGAGAGAGAACACGCAAATAAATAAGATCAGAAATGAAAAGGGGGACATAACCACAGACACAGAAGAAATTCAGAGAATCATTAGATCTTACTACAAAAGCCTGTATGCCACAAAACTGAAAAATGCAAAAGAAATGGACACTTTTTTAGATAAGTACCATATACCAAGCCTAAACCAAGACCAGGTGAACGATCTAAATAGACCTGTTAGTCGCGAAGAATTAGAAACAGTTATCAAAAATCTCCCTTCCAAAAAAAGCCCAGGGCCAGATGGTTTCAATGCAGAATTCTACCAGAACTTCCAAGAAGAGCTAATACCTATACTTCTTAATGTATTTCACAATATAGAAACAGAAGAGTCATTGCCAAATTCATTTTATGAAGCTACAGTTACCCTGATACCAAAACCACACAAAGACCCAACCAAGAAAGAGAATTACAGGCCTATCTCACTCATGAACATCGACGCAAAAATTCTCAATAAAATACTGGTAAACCGAATCCAAGAACACATTAGAAAAATTATCCATTATGATCAAGTAGGCTTCATTCCAGAGATGCAGGGCTGGTTCAACATACGCAAATCTATCAATGTAATCAACCATATAAATAAACTGAAAGAAAAAACCATATGATCATTTCATTAGATGCTGAAAAAGCATTCGACAAAATTCAACACTCCTTTATGATAAAGGTCTTGGAGAGATTAGGGATACAAGTGGCATACCTAAATATAATAAAAGCTATTTACAGCAAGCCGACAGCTAACATTAAATTAAATGGAGAAAAACTCAAAGCCATCCCACTAAAATCAGGAACACAACAAGGATGTCCACTCTCTCCATACCTCTTCAATATAGTGCTTGAAGTTCTAGCAATAGCAATAAGACAACATAAGGGGATCAAGGGGATCCATATTGGAAAGGAAGAAGCTAAGCTTTCATTATTTGCAGATGATATGATAGTATACATAACCGACCCCAAAAACTCTACCAAAGAACTCCTACAGCTGATAAACACCTTTGGTAATTTGGCAGGATACAAAATCAACTCCAAAAAATCAGTTGCCTTCCTATACACTAAGGATAAGGAAGCAGAGAGGGAAATCAGAGAAGCATCACCTTTCACGATAGCCACAAATAGCATAAAATACCTTGGGGTAACTCTGACCAAGGAAGTGAAAGATCTATTTGGCAAGAACTTTAAGTCTTTGAAGAAAGAAATTGAAGAGGATACCAGAAAATGGAAGGACCTCCCTTGCTCTTGGATTGGGAGGATCAACATAGTAAAAATGGCAATTCTACCAAAAGCAATCTATAGATTCAACGCAATCCCCATCAAAATCCCATCAAAATTCTTCACAGATCTGGAGAAGACAATAATCAACTTTATATGGAAAAACAAAAAACCCAGGATAGCCAAAACAATCTTATACAATAAAGGATTGTCTGGAGGCATTACCATCCCTGACTTCAAACTCTATTACAGAGCTACAGTACTGAAAACGACTTGGTACTGGCATAAAAACAGAGAAGTCGACCAATGGAATAGAATAGAAGACCCTGACTTTAGCCCACAAACCTATGAACACCTGATTTTCGATAAAGGAGCTAAAAGTATACAATGGAAAAAAGAGAGCATCTTCAACAAATTGTGCTGGCAAAACTGGAAGTCAATCTGTAGAAGAGTGAAAATAGATCCATATATATCACCATGCACAAAACTCAAGTCCAAATGGATTAAAGACCTCAATATCAGTCCAAACACACTGAATCTGATAGAAGAGAAAGTGGGAAGTACTCTACAACACATGGGCACAGGAGAACACTTCCTACGTACAACCCCAGCAGCACAAACACTAAGAACATCATTGAATAAATGGGACCTCCTGACACTGAGAAGCTTCTGTAAAGCAAAGGACACTGTCACTAAGACAGAAAGGCAACCCACTGACTGGGAGAAGATCTTCACCAACCCCGCAACTGACAAAGGTCTGATATCCAAAATATACAAAGAACTCAAGAAATTAGACGGTAAAAGGTTAATCAATCCAATTATAAAATGGGGCACTGAGCTGAACAGAGACTTTTCAACAGAAGAAGTTCAAATGGCCAAAAGTCACTTAAGATCATGCTCAACTTCCTTAGCAATCAGGGAAATGCAAATCAAGACAACATTAAGATACCATCTTACACCGGTCAGAATGGCTAAAATCAAAAACACCAATGATAGCCTCTGCTGGAGAGGTTGTGGAGAAAGGGGCACTCTCATCCATTGCTGGTGGGAATGCCAACTTGTGCAACCACTTTGGAAAGCAGTGTGGCGGTTTCTCAGGAAAGTAGGGTTCAACCTACCTTTTGACCCAGCAATACCACTATTGGGAATATACCCAAAAGATGCCCAAACATACAACAAAAGTATATGCTCAACTATGTTCATAGCAGCATTGTTTGTAATTGCCAGAACCTGGAAACAACCTAGATGTCCTTCAATGGAAGAATGGATGAAGAAAGTATGGAATATATACATATTAGAGTACTACTCAGCAGTAAAAAACAATGACTTCTTGAATTTTGCAAACAAATGGACGGAAATTGAAAACAATATCCTGAGTGAGGTAAGCCAGACCCAAAAAGAGGAACATGGGATGTACTCACTCATATTTGGTTTCTAGCCATAAATAAAGGACATTGAGACTATAATTCGTGACTCTAGAGAAGCTAAATAAGAAGGTGAACCCAAAGAAAAACATATAAGCATCCCCCTGAATATTAACCTTCATCAGGCGATGAAAGAAGACAGAGACAGAGACCAACATTGGAGCACTGGACTGAAGTCTCACGATCCAAAGGAGGAGCAGAAGGAGAGTGAGCACGAGCAAGGAACTCAGGACGGCGAGGGGTGCACCCACACACTGAGGCAATGGGGATGATCTATCGGGAACTCACCAAGGCCAGCTGGCCGGGGACTGAAAAAGCATGGGACAAAACCGGTCTCGCTGAACATAATGGACAATGAGGACTACTGAGAACTGAAGAACAATGGCAATGGGTTCTTGATCCTATTGCATGTAATGGCTTTGTGGGAGCCCAGGTAGTTTGGATGCTCACCTTAATAGACCTGGATGGAGGTGGGTGGTCCTTGGACCTCCCACAGGGCAGAGAAACCTGCTTACTCTTTGGGCTGAGGAGGAAGGAAGACTTGATTGGGGGAGGGGGAGGGAATGGGAGGTGGTGGCGGGGAAGAGGCAGAAATCTTTAATAATTAAATTAATTAATTAATAAAAAAAATAAAATAAAAAAAATAAAAATTAAAAAAAAAATTAAAAAACAAAAAAAAGAACTGCTGTACGGAAAAGGATGGAGATAAAGACAGGGACCCACATCAGAAAACTAGACTGAGCTACCAAGCTCCAGTTGAAGAGCTGAAGGGGAGAGAATAGGAGCAAAGAACTAAGGAATACAAGGGCTTGGTCCACCAACTGAGACACTGTGTCTGAGCTAATGGGAGATCAACAAAACCAGCTATGCTGGGACTGACAGAGCATGGGATCAAAGTGGAAGCATTGAATGTGGCTGACAATTGGGGCAGAAGGGAACCCAATGATAATGGCACTGGGATTTGTCTGTACTGCACATACAGGCTTTAATCGATCATATTATATGTAGATGCATACCTTCCTCAATCTGGATGGAGGGGGGGCAAGGGCTTCCCACAGGTCAAGGTACCCTGCCCTCTATTAGGACTGGATTGGTGTGGAGAGGATTGGTGGTTGCGTGAGTAGTTAGGGGGAGGGGGAAAGGAAGTGGAAATTTGAAATTTATTATTTATGAAGGAAGAAAAAATCAATAGAAGATAACCAATGGAGAGATGGGATCCTAGAAAAAAAAATTTCATGTGATTTGTTGACTCAGACACCAAAGACTTTTTCAGAAAAATAAGATACAGGGATTGAGTTGCTTGGGCAAGAGTGTGACTTAAGTAATGGGGAAGATGAGTGGGGGCTTATTTTGTGTTCCCTGGTGGCTGTATACAGCTTTTGAGGAGCTGAATGCTGGATGTTTGTGTGGGTAAATAGGGAAGTAACAAGCTTGTGAGGGGATTTCTGACATAAGTAGAGCCTTGGTGATGTCACAAAGCCTTGGTTCGTTGGGTAGCAACTCTGTTCCACTCAAAGCACTAGTCTGCCATGAAGGTGGGTTTATTATCCTCACAGTGCCTGAGGAGGACAATTCAGCTCCTGGTCTCCACAACTGTTCAACAGGCTTTTTGCACCTGAACATTTCCGGAAGATTGAATCTGGAGAGGTAGGACATTTTCTTTTGGTAAATATGTTTCCAAAGCAACTCAGACCTCTGTCGTACAAAAAAGTTTTCCTTCAACTGTCCTGCGGGTCCACCATTTCTGTTGTTACCAGCTCCTATATTTGATAGCTGTGGGGATGGTGAATTCCAGCTATTCTTCCCACTTTATCTTTGCTAACAATATCAAATTCATCAATCCACTAAAATGGCAAAGCTCCTCTTTGTCCATAGGTTTTTTAAAAGATACTAATTATTTCACAATGGCTGCTGTTGCCCAGAATAATGAGTCTCTCAGGTTGAAGTGGGTCTCACAGTACTCACTTCCACAATGAAGACACAGAATGGCTTTATGTAATAGACCTGGGTCTGGATCAGGAGACACAATACAGAGAGACAGTGGAATGGAGTGCCATGACCTTGGGCAGGCTGTCTTGGATTGAGCCCCCTACCTATTAGATTGATGTCGAAGGAGACGTGTGGATGTCCTTCGAATTCTTTGTTATCTGTTCAGATTTTTCTTACTCGTTTCGGGGATAGGCATACCTTCTCCTCTCATTGACTTAGTCAGTCAGAAAGTAGGTTTCTCAGCAGAGGTCATTTGCCTTTGGGCAGCAGGAATGTGTCTCTGAGATTGATATACTTAGCTGTAGAAAAAAATTTGCAAATTGTCCTATTTATTTCTTAAGAGAAAATTACAGTTAGGTATGCAAACCTGTTGATCAATATCTTTGTCTCCTGCACCACAGTTCTTCCAGAAAAGAGCCTTGACCTCATAACCTCCCCTTGTTGTCCTTGCAGGCACACATGGTTGAGGCCACGACTTGTTTTCTGAATTAAACAGAAGGAAAGTTCTTTCAACCTAGAGAGTGGGCAGCTATGAAGCCCAAGCACAGAAAGATATCCAAGAAACAGCGGACCAGGAGGTCAGTGGCCTATCTCAGTAAGTCTACAGCCATGATGAAGATGCCTCTTAGTATGAGATGCATGCCACCTGTCCAGAAGAGGGATGGGTCATCTCTCCAAAAGCAAAAACTGAGGAGGCCTTTTGAGGCCCTGGAGAATATTGTCGGCCGCAGAATTTCTCAAGGCTGGAAGGAAGCCAATGAACCAGTCACCCAGTGGAAAGCCATCATTCTAGATCAACTGCCAACAAATCCCTCTCTCTATTTGTTGAAGTATGATGGGATAGATTGTGTCTATGGATTGGAGCTTCACAGTGATGAAAGGATTTTAAACCTTAAGTTCCTGCCTAACAACGTACCATTTCCTCAGGAGACAGACACTCATCTCTCAAACACCATAGTTGGCAGAGCAGTGAAACATACATTTGAGGGCACAAATGGCTCTAAGGATGACTGGAAGGGGATGGTCCCAGAGGAGGTGCCAATCATGAAGACCTGGTTCTATATTACCTACAAGAAAGATCCGGTCTTGTACGTTTACCACCTCCTGGTTGACTACCTTGAAGGCAACCTCCACATCATGCCAGGCTCTATGGAGGAGTGGACTGGGGTGGTCCAAGATGAGGTGCAGACCATGAAGACCTGTTTCTACATTACCTACAAGAAAGATCCAGTTGTGTACCTTTACCACCATCTAGATGACTACATTGAAAGCAACCTCCACATTATGCCAGGATGTCCTCCAATAGGGGTGAATTTGGAATTAGGCAGGGATTCCTTGGCAGGCAAAAGCGTGCAGCACAACGAAAAAGATGGAACCCAAAAGATAGGTAAAATTATTTACCAAGTTCCCACCAAACCTTCCGTGCATTTCATCAAGTTTGATAATGACTTCCATATCTATGTCTATGATTTGATGAAGATCTGTTAAAGTGAAATTCACAAATTTTGGGGGTCAGACTTAAATCTGTGTTTGGGGAACTCTTCTTTGCAGAAATACCTCAGGTCTTCTATTAATCCTGGTATCTTTCCCAATGGAATTTTTTTTTGCTCTAAAAACAAAAATTTGTGAAGATGTTATGTTGTTTGGTCAATGATGGAGTTTCTGGTGGATGGGACATCACAGAAAGACAGGCCTCAAAACAAAACAGGACTTATGGTCTTTTCCCCTTGGAGAGGGAATGACGAATGGAGATGCAGTGTGTGGAAGAGGACAAGATGGCTGTTTAGGAAACAGAGGAGAGTGGCCAAAACGATGTAGGATCTCAGAGAGGGATAATGCGGGAGGGAAAAACATGTCATATGGAAAGATGTGACATCGAGGTGTTGGGACTTAAGAGGATAGAGAGTGATCATGAAGGGTCACAAATGTGTACTCAGAAGCAAAGAAAATTGGGTTTCATTTGATTAATGGTTTAATTCATACCATCTGAAAGTCACTGGGTATATGAACTCCACTGGAGCATGTAGAGTGACCCGGATCCTCCTGCCTAAAGAAAATTGTCTCCTCTCAGTGGCTCTTCTGCAATGGGGTGGACCTCAGGCTACCTACTTACTTTTGCCAGGCTTCTATCTACTACCTATTTTGTCATGCCTGGATTCTTTCTGTCTTGCACTCTCACAGGTCTTATGCATGCCATTCAACCCCTGTGAGTTCATTTAAACAATTGGCCTGCCTTAACTGTAAGACACTGTTCCCTTGTCATTGCTCATGTTCTGTGAGATTTGGGCTATAAAACTCATAAACAGACTCACCCGCACCCAGGCTAAACTAGTAGTACATTGAATCACATTGGTGTGTGACATGCACAGATATGATGAATGCACCGAGCTCCATAAAATCAGTTACCTAGGGAATCAGTGATGTTAGGTGAAGTGTGGCAAAGACCCCACAAACCCATCAGACCCGAGGTTACCAGTATGATATTGATACCTGACTCCCATCATGCAAGGATCCTGACATCTTTAACAGGGCAGTTTTGGTTCCTTCATCTTCAAAAACTTGGTTAGTAAGATTATAGGTGTCAAACTGCCATTCAGGGCCCAGCATGTAGGTCACCTGTGCCAGGTCACGTGATTTGGCTACAATGTGGGGGAAAACTTGTACCAGGGCATGCTGGTACCCTCGCCCCTTCTTCTCCTCAACATCATCATCACTCTCCTGGGTGGATCTAGAGCACAGAGAAGGCAAAATGGACTAAGCTTCCTCCTTAGTGGATAACCTTATCTACCCTCAATTTGGACTGACTTTCAGAGGGCATGCAGCACATTTTATCCTATTAGCCATCTCTTTCATTGGATCACTCACTTATCCAATGAATGATTGAATTTATCCATTCCTCCATGTCTCTATCTTCTTCAATCCCTTCTTCCATTTCCCCATGTCTTGTGTCTACAGGTTGCCAAGATAAATCTACTATGTCTCTTCTGTTCTAGAAACTTTCATTTGTAAAGAACTTGCCCTCTCAGGGGTGGATTTTTCTGAGTTCTCTGTAGATGGAGACCATATGAGGAGGAACAGAGGAGCAACCATGACAACACTTGCGCAGTAGAGTTAGGCAGATTACAGATTGATGCCTGGCAAGCCTGTACAATGAGTCAGATTCCCATGAGCTCTGTCACTGTGATCTCACATAGATAACTCATTCAGTGTTCACGTCCAGGACATTGAGTTTTAATTTTTGTCCTAATGTGATAAAGAAACCAAGATGAGGAGAATAGAGGAGCCTGATGTAAGGCCACAAAATGGGTCATTTGAAAAGGTAAGACTACATGCCTCCATGTGTGCTGCCACCCTTCTTAGGAAATCCATCTTTCCACAGATTAGCTATAGGCAACCCAAGTCTCCAGCACACTGCTAACCACAAGTTTGAACCTAACTGCCTTTGATTTCTGAAACAATTGCTGTCCCGTTAAGGTCTCACAACAACACAGCAAGGTATGTAAGAATGCCCCTCCATCACCTTAGAGCATGTTCAGGATACCAAAGAGGCAGCAAGTTATCTTTATTGGAAATACAAATGTTTCTGGAGGGACAAAAGGATGTACATTAAAAAAAAAAAAACTATTGGTGTACTCACTACGATTTTATGTGATATGGCCCACACAGGCTTCTGGTTCTGAATACTTGGTCCTCAGGAGGTTTTGTAGGTTGTGGAGTCCAGAACCTAGCTGGAGGATTTGCAGTCTGAAAGCTCAAGCCTTGATGTTTCAGGGCATCCTTTCACCTGTCCCCAATGTTTACTGATTTCCTTACAGAGAATGGGAGGCCTCCTACTCCTGCTGCCATGGCTTCTGCATCATGAACAGTGAGAACCCCCTTCACACCCTGGTTGCTCTCATCACATAGGAAGGTGTAAGTCACAAACAATCTCCCACACCAGTTTAGAATTATGATTCATAAAATGGTTATTTCTTTTAAGGGGCAAACCGTACAGATTGCCATGCCAGACAACAGCCCTCTGCAGGATGAGGAGAGGAGCCTAGTAGCTGGATGTGGAGATGGATGCAAGAGACCAAGCTGAAGGCAGTTGCTCCATTTTGAAAGAGAGAGACACCACACCCCAATGGCCTTTATCTCAGTTGCTATAGCCTGAAGGAGCAGAAAGAGCTCCTGTAACACACAATTTGGACATAGCAGCAAAATTTACCAGTATGTGACAAAAATCTATTTTAGTTTATTTTTTTCATGCTTTCAGGTACATGGCAGAGACAGGCTCTGCTTCATGCATTTGTGTGACCAATGATTTCCCTTTAAGAAAAAACCCACAAACGCTCCCAACAACATCATCAGCATTCAACAACATGTCCATGATTTCTTTGCTTTGCCTTTGATTGAGTGGTAAATCATGCTGCTAGTTAAGCTGTGCAAGCAATGTGAATTTCTCTGTAAATATATAGACAGAATTGACAGGTATCTTAAACATGTCAGGGGGTCACACTGCAATGGAGTGGGTTAATCATCACCATGTGACAGTGACATATTTAAGATCTCTCCTTTGTCATTAAATCTCAGAATTGTCAAGATGTTATGTTTTTGTGCAGACTTCTCAGGGTTTTCTCCCATTCATGGTTTCCATGGATGTTTGCTAGTTACGCTTACATGTCTTTTGCCAAATTCTGTCAGTTTTTGCCATGCACTCTCAGCTCCACAACTTCTCCTGCCCTAAGATTCTAGTTCCAGGCATTTTAGACATCTTGTGACTGTTGCACGAGTGTCTCATGTTCCGCCTAAATGATTTGCAATGTTATTTAGCCTGAGTTTTAACTTCCATCCCTGAGTTCATTGACTTTCCTTGACCATCTTTCTTGGGCCACTGAGCTGAACTACTAGGGGTTTGCTCCAGTTATTTCTCCATGCTGAGACAGCCTATACTCTCAGTACTACTCTGATAGTGTTTCTGTAGCAAGTATTCTTCTCAAGATAAGAAGAAATTTCAATATTATAATCCATCTGCTGTTATTGTGTCTTAAACACACAAACACACCCCCATAAGTTAATGCACACACACTGTTGATATCTCAACCTTAGGGTGCCGTTCTGGGGTTAGTAAGAGGCTTCTCTCTAGAGGGGTTCCCAGAAAGCCATGGGGTGACACCAACGAGGACCTTGGGCAGGTGAGCTGTGGGTGCCTGCACTGTGCCATGTCCCTAGGCACTACGGGTGCTTTGTCCCATAATCAGACTGATGACTATCTTGAATATCACCATAGAACTCTTGTACGGGCTAGGCGGCGGAAGCACCGGCGCGCAGGCAAGTCCGGGCGGCAGAGGCACTGGCGTGCAGGCAGGCCCGGGTGGTGGAGGCACCGGCACGCAGGCCTAGGCGGCAGAAGCACTGGCGCACAGACAGTTCTGGCCGGCGGAGGCACTGGCAGGCAGGCCTAGGCGGCGGAAGCAACGGTGCGCAGGCAGGCCCGGGCAGCGGAGGCACCAGCACACAGGCAAGTCCTGGCGGCAGAGGCACCGGCGTGCATGCAGGCCCGGGTGGCGGAGTCACCGGCAGTCAGGCCCGGCAGGCAGGCCTAGGCAGCGGAAGCACCAGCGCACAGACAGGCCCGGGCGGTGGAGGTACCAGCACGCCGGCAAGTCCGGGCGGCAGAGGCACCGGCGTGCAGGCAGGCCCGGGTGGTGGAGGCACCTGAAGTCAGGCCCGGCAGGCATGCCTAGGCGGCGGAAGCAATGGCGCGCAGGCAGGCCCAGGTGGCGGAGGCACCGGCAGGCAGGCCTAGGCGGCAGAAACATCGGCGCACAGACAGTTCCAGGTGGCGGAGGCACCAGCAGGCAGGCCCGGGCGGTGGAGGCACTGGATACAGGATAGTGCGGGCAAGAAACAGTGAAGCCTGCACTGAGAACAGATTGCCCCGCTACAATTAAATCAAACCCAATAGATAGCATCGGTAAGAGGAGATGGGCAGACGCCAAGGCAAGAATTCACCCAACAATCTGAAAAACAACATGAAAACACCAGAACCCAATGATCTTACAACACAAGGACTTGAACACCCTAACACAGGAGAAGAGGAAAAAACTGACTTTTTGAAAGCAATAGAGTCCCTTAAACAACATGTAAAAAACGCCCTCATAGAAATGGATGAGAATTATAACAAAAAGTTTGAAGAAATGAGTAAATACGTAAATGATACCCTGGGAAGCCAAGAAAAAACGATCAAACAGGTAATGGAAACAGTCCAAGAATTGAAAACTGAAATGGAAGCAAGGAAGAAAACACAAACTGAGGACCAGCTGGATATGGCAAATATAGGTCAACGAGCAGAGACTACAGAAACAAGCATAATCAATAGAATACAAGAGATAGAAGAAAGAATCTCAGATTCTGAAGACAACATAGAGAATAAACGGACTGATTAAAGAAAACACCAAAACCAACAAATTCTCATCACAAAACATTCAGGAAATATGGGACACAATAAAAAGACCAAACCTAAGAACAAAAGGGATAGAAGAAGGAGAAGAGGCACAGCTCAAAGGTACAGAAAACATTTTTAACAAAATTATGGAAGAAAACTTCCCCAACATAAAGAAAGATATTCCTTTGAATATTCAAGAAGCATACAGAACACCAAACAGACTGGATCAAAAAAAAAACGTCCCCTCGCCATATAATAATCAAAACACAAAATATACAGATTAAAGAAAGAATATTAAGAGCTGCAAAGGAAAAAGGCCAAGTAACTTATAAAGGTAAACCGATCAGACTTACACCTGACTTCTCTATGGAAACCATGAAAGCCAGAAGGTCCTGGATAGAGATACTACAGAAACTAAGAGATCATGGATGCAAACCCAAACTACTATACCCAGCCAAGCTATTGTTCACTATCAATGGAGAAAACAAGACATTCCAGGATAAGAACAAATTTAAACAATACGTTGCCACAAATCCAGCCCTACAGAAAGTAATAGAAGGAAAATCACAACCCAAGGAATCCAACATTGCCAACACTGCCTACAATAACCCAGGTATCTAGCGACCCTTCAACAGCACAACTCAAAGAAGGGAGACACACAAACTCTTCTGCCAAAAGCAGTAAGAATAACCGGAGTTAACAACCACTGGTCATTAATATCACTTAATATTAATGGTCTCAATTCACCAATAAAAAGGCACAGGCTAAGAGATTGGATACGAAAACAGGATCCAACAGTCTGCTGTTTGCAAGAAACTCATCTCAACCACAAAGACAGGCATCTACTCAGAGTAAAGGGTTGGGAAAAGGTTTTTCAAGCAAATGGTCCTAAGAAAAAAGCAGGTGTGGCCATACTAATTTCTAACAAAACTGACTTCAAACTAAAATCAATCAGAAGAGATCGACAGGGACACTTTATACTCATAACAGGAACGATTCAGCAGGATGAAGTCTCAATCCTGAATATCTATGCCCCTAATATAAAAGCACCCACTTATGTAAAAGAAATATTGCTAAAACTCAAGGCAGACATCAAATCACACACACTAGTAGTAGGAGACTTCAACACACCTCTCTCACCAATGGACAGGTCAATCAGACAGAAAACTAATAGAGAATTAAGAGAATTGTTGGAGGTAATGAATCAAATGGACTTAACAGACATCTATAGAACACTCCACCCAAATAGGAAAGAATACACCTTCTTCTCTGCAGCTCATGGAACCTTCTCGAAATTGACCACATACTTGGAAACAAAGGAAATCTCCACAGATACAAAAAAATATCAGTGTCCACCTGTGTCTTATCAGATCACCACGGATTAAAGTTAGAAGCCACCAACAAAGCTACCCCCAGAAAACTGACAAACTCATGGAAACTGAACAGTCAACTACTGAACCACACCTGGGTCAAGGAAGAAATTAAGAAAGAAATTAAACTCTACCTTGAATTTAATGAAAACAAAGAGACAACATACTCAAACCTATGGGACACGATGAAAGCAGTGCTAAGAGGAAAGTTCATAGCACTAAGTGCCCACTTAAAGAAAACGGAGAAAGCATACATTGGGGACTTAACAGCACACCTGAAAGCTCTAGAAAAAAAAGAAGCAGACGCGCCCAGGAGGAGTAGAAGACTGGAAATAATCAAACTGAGGGCAGAAATCAACAAAATAGAAACACAGAAAACAGTCCAAAGAATCAATGAAACAAAAAGTTGGTTCTTGGAGAAAATCAACAAGATTGACAAACCCCTATCCAAACTAATTAAATGACAGAGAGAGAACACGCAAATAAATAAGATCAGAAATGAAAAGGGGGACATAACCACAGACACAGAAGAAATTCAGAGAATCATTAGATCTTAATACAAAAGCCTGTATGCCACAAAACTGAAAAATGCAAAAGAAATGGACACTTTTTTAGATAAGTACCATATACCAAACCTAAACCAAGACCAGGTGAACGATCTAAATAGACCTGTTAGTCGCGAAGAATTAGAAACAGTTATCAAAAATCTCCCTTCCAAAAAAAGCCCAGGGCCAGATGGTTTCAATGCAGAATTCTACCAGAACTTCCAAGAAGAGCTAATACCTATACTTCTTAATGTATTTCACAATTTAGAAACAGAAGAGTCATTGCCAAATTCATTTTATGAAGCTACAGTTACCCTGATACCAAAACCACACAAAGACCCAACCAAGAAAGAGAATTACAGGCCTATCTCACTCATGAACATCGATGCAAAAATTCTCAATAAAATACTGGTAAACCGAATCCAAGAACACATTAGAAAAATTATCCATTATGATCAAGTAGGCTTCATTCCAGAGATGCAGGGCTGGTTCAACATACGCAAATCTATCAATGTAATCAACCATATAAATAAACTGAAAGAAAAAACCATATGATCATTTCATTAGATGCTGAAAAAGCATTCGACAAAATTCAACACTCCTTTATGATAAAGGTCTTGGAGAGATTAGGGATACAAGTGGCATACCTAAATATAATAAAAGCTATTTACAGCAAGCCGACAGCTAACATTAAATTAAATGGAGAAAAACTCAAAGCCATCCCACTAAAATCAGGAACACAACAAGGATGTCCACTCTCTCCATACCTCTTCAATATAGTGCTTGAAGTTCTAGCAATAGCAATAAGACAACATAAGGGGATCAAGGGGATCCATATTGGAAAGGAAGAAGCTAAGCTTTCATTATTTGCAGATGATATGATAGTATACATAACCGACCCCAAAAACTCTACCAAAGAACTCCTACAGCTGATAAACACCTTTGGTAATTTGGCAGGATACAAAATCAACTCCAAAAAATCAGTTGCCTTCCTATACACTAAGGATAAGGAAGCAGAGAGGGAAATCAGAGAAGCATCACCTTTCACGATAGCCACAAATAGCATAAAATACCTTGGGGTAACTCTGACCAAGGAAGTGAAAGATCTATTTGGCAAGAACTTTAAGTCTTTGAAGAAAGAAATTGAAGAGGATACCAGAAAATGGAAGGACCTCCCTTGCTCTTGGATTGGGAGGATCAACATAGTAAAAATGGCAATTCTACCAAAAGCAATCTATAGATTCAACGCAATCCCCATCAAAATCCCATCAAAATTCTTCACAGATCTGGAGAAGACAATAATCAACTTTATATGGAAAAACAAAAAACCCAGGATAGCCAAAACAATCTTATACAATAAAGGATTGTCTGGAGGCATTACCATCCCTGACTTCAAACTCTATTACAGAGCTACAGTACTGAAAACGACTTGGTACTGGCATAAAAACAGAGAAGTCGACCAATGGAATAGAATAGAAGACCCTGACTTTAGCCCACAAACCTATGAACACCTGATTTTCGATAAAGGAGCTAAAAGTATACAATGGAAAAAAGAGAGCATCTTCAACAAATTGTGCTGGCAAAACTGGAAGTCAATCTGTAGAAGAGTGAAAATAGATCCATATATATCACCATGCACAAAACTCAAGTCCAAATGGATTAAAGACCTCAATATCAGTCCAAACACACTGAATCTGATAGAAGAGAAAGTGGGAAGTACTCTACAACACATGGGCACAGGAGAACACTTCCTACGTACAACCCCAGCAGCACAAACACTAAGAACATCATTGAATAAATGGGACCTCCTGACACTGAGAAGCTTCTGTAAAGCAAAGGACACTGTCACTAAGACAGAAAGGCAACCCACTGACTGGGAGAAGATCTTCACCAACCCCGCAACTGAAAAAGGTCTGATATCCAAAATATACAAAGAACTCAAGAAATTAGACCGTAAAAGGTTAATCAATCCAATTATAAAATGGGGCACTGAGCTGAACAGAGACTTTTCAACAGAAGAAGTTCAAATGGCCAAAAGTCACTTAAGATCATGCTCAACTTCCTTAGCAATCAGGGAAATGCAAATCAAGACAACATTAAGATACCATCTTACACCGGTCAGAATGGCTAAAATCAAAAACACCAATGATAGCCTCTGCTGGAGAGGTTGTGGAGAAAGGGGCACTCTCATCCATTGCTGGTGGGAATGCCAACTTGTGCAACCACTTTGGAAAGCAGTGTGGCGGTTTCTCAGGAAAGTAGGGTTCAACCTACCTTTTGACCCAGCAATACCACTATTGGGAATATACCCAAAAGATGCCCAAACATACAACAAAAGTATATGCTCAACTATGTTCATAGCAGCATTGTTTGTAATTGCCAGAACCTGGAAACAACCTAGATGTCCTTCAATGGAAGAATGGATGAAGAAAGTATGGAATATATACATATTAGAGTACTACTCAGCAGTAAAAAACAATGACTTCTTGAATTTTGCAAACAAATGGACGGAAATTGAAAACAATATCCTGAGTGAGGTAAGCCAGACCCAAAAAGAGGAACATGGGATGTACTCACTCATATTTGGTTTCTAGCCATAAATAAAGGACATTGAGACTATAATTCGTGACTCTAGAGAAGCTAAATAAGAAGGTGAACCCAAAGAAAAACATATAAGCATCCCCCTGAATATTAACCTTCATCAGGCGATGAAAGAAGACAGAGACAGAGACCAACATTGGAGCACTGGACTGAAGTCTCACGATCCAAAGGAGGAGCAGAAGGAGAGTGAGCACGAGCAAGGAACTCAGGACGGCGAGGGGTGCACCCACACACTGAGGCAATGGGGATGATCTATCGGGAACTCACCAAGGCCAGCTGGCCGGGGACTGAAAAAGCATGGGACAAAACCGGTCTCGCTGAACATAATGGACAATGAGGACTACTGAGAACTGAAGAACAATGGCAATGGGTTCTTGATCCTATTGCATGTAATGGCTTTGTGGGAGCCCAGGTAGTTTGGATGCTCACCTTAATAGACCTGGATGGAGGTGGGTGGTCCTTGGACCTCCCACAGGGCAGAGAAACCTGCTTACTCTTTGGGCTGAGGAGGAAGGAAGACTTGATTGGGGGAGGGGGAGGGAATGGGAGGTGGTGGCGGGGAAGAGGCAGAAATCTTTAATAATTAAATTAATTAATTAATAAAAAAAATAAAATAAAAAAAATAAAAATTAAAAAAAAAATTAAAAAACAAAAAAAAGAACTGCTGTACGGAAAAGGATGGAGATAAAGACAGGGACCCACATCAGAAAACTAGACTGAGCTACCAAGCTCCAGTTGAAGAGCTGAAGGGGAGAGAATAGGAGCAAAGAACTAAGGAATACAAGGGCTTGGTCCACCAACTGAGACACTGTGTCTGAGCTAATGGGAGATCAACAAAACCAGCTATGCTGGGACTGACAGAGCATGGGATCAAAGTGGAAGCATTGAATGTGGCTGACAATTGGGGCAGAAGGGAACCCAATGATAATGGCACTGGGATTTGTCTGTACTGCACATACAGGCTTTAATCGATCATATTATATGTAGATGCATACCTTCCTCAATCTGGATGGAGGGGGGGCAAGGGCTTCCCACAGGTCAAGGTACCCTGCCCTCTATTAGGACTGGATTGGTGTGGAGAGGATTGGTGGTTGCGTGAGTAGTTAGGGGGAGGGGGAAGGGAAGTGGAAATTTGAAATTTATTATTTATGAAGGAAGAAAAAATCAATAGAAGATAACCAATGGAGAGATGGGATCCTAGAAAAAAAAATTTCATGTGATTTGTTGACTCAGACACCAAAGACTTTTTCAGAAAAATAAGATACAGGGATTGAGTTGCTTGGGCAAGAGTGTGACTTAAGTAATGGGGAAGATGAGTGGGGGCTTATTTTGTGTTCCCTGGTGGCTGTATACAGCTTTTGAGGAGCTGAATGCTGGATGTTTCTGTGGGTAAATAGGGAAGTAACAAGCTTGTGAGGGGATTTCTGACATAAGTAGAGCCTTGGTGATGTCACAAAGCCTTGGTTCGTTGGGTAGCAACTCTGTTCCACTCAAAGCACTAGTCTTCCATGAAGGTGGGTTTATTATCCTCACAGTGCCTGAGGAGGACAATTCAGCTCCTGGTCTCCACAACTGTTCAACAGGCTTTTTGCACCTGAACATTTCCGGAAGATTGAATCTGGAGAGGTAGGACATTTTCTTTTGGTAAATATGTTTCCAAAGCAACTCAGACCTCTGTCGTACAAAAAAGTTTTCCTTCAACTGTCCTGCGGGTCCACCATTTCTGTTGTTACCAGCTCCTATATTTGATAGCTGTGGGGATGGTGAATTCCAGCTATTCTTCCCACTTTATCTTTGCTAACAATATCAAATTCATCAATCCACTAAAATGGCAAAGCTCCTCTTTGTCCATAGGTTTTTTAAAAGATACTAATTATTTCACAATGGCTGCTGTTGCCCAGAATAATGAGTCTCTCAGGTTGAAGTGGGTCTCACAGTACTCACTTCCACAATGAAGACACAGAATGGCTTTATGTAATAGACCTGGGTCTGGATCAGGAGACACAATACAGAGAGACAGTGGAATGGAGTGCCATGACCTTGGGCAGGCTGTCTTGGATTGAGCCCCCTACCTATTAGATTGATGTCGAAGGAGACGTGTGGATGTCCTTCGAATTCTTTGTTATCTGTTCAGATTTTTCTTACTCGTTTCGGGGATAGGCATACCTTCTCCTCTCATTGACTTAGTCAGTCAGAAAGTAGGTTTCTCAGCAGAGGTCATTTGCCTTTGGGCAGCAGGAATGTGTCTCTGAGATTGATATACTGAGCTGTAGAAAAAAATTTGCAAATTGTCCTATTTATTTCTTAAGAGAAAATTACAGTTAGGTATGCAAACCTGTTGATCAATATCTTTGTCTCCTGCACCACAGTTCTTCCAGAAAAGAGCCTTGACCTCATAACCTCCCCTTGTTGTCCTTGCAGGCACACATGGTTGAGGCCACGACTTGTTTTCTGAATTAAACAGAAGGAAAGTTCTTTCAACCTAGAGAGTGGGCAGCTATGAAGCCCAAGCACAGAAAGATATCCAAGAAACAGCGGACCAGGAGGTCAGTGGCCTATCTCAGTAAGTCTACAGCCATGATGAAGATGCCTCTTAGTATGAGATGCATGCCACCTGTCCAGAAGAGGAATGGGTCATCTCTCCAGAAGCAAAAACTGAGGATGCCTTTTGAGGCCCTGGAGAATATTGTCGGCTGCAGAATTTCTCAAGGCTGGAAGGAAGCCAATGAACCAGTCACCCAGTGGAAAGCCATCATTCTAGATCAACTGCCAACAAATCCCTCTCTCTATTTGTTGAAGTATGATGGGATAGATTGTGTCTATGGATTGGAGCTTCACAGTGATGAAAGGATTTTAAACCTTAAGTTCCTGCCTAACAACGTACCATTTCCTCAGGAGACAGACACTCATCTCTCAAACACCATAGTTGGCAGAGCAGTGAAACATACATTTGAGGGCACAAATGGCTCTAAGGATGACTGGAAGGGGATGGTCCTAGAGGAGGTGCCAATCATGAAGACCTGGTTCTATATTACCTACAAGAAAGATCCGGTCTTGTACGTTTACCACCTCCTGGTTGACTACCTTGAAGGCAACCTCCACATCATGCCAGGCTCTATGGAGGAGTGGACTGGGGTGCTCCAAGATGAGGTGCAGACCATGAAGACCTGTTTCTACATTACCTACAAGAAAGATCCAGTTGTGTACCTTTACCACCATCTAGATGACTACATTGAAAGCAACCTCCACATTATGCCAGGATGTCCTCCAATAGGGGTGAATTTGGAATTAGGCAGGGATTCCTTGGCAGGCAAAAGCATGCAGCACAACGAAAAAGATGGTACCCAAAAGATAGGTAAAATTATTTACCAAGTTCCCACCAAACCTTCCGTGCATTTCATCAAGTTTGATAATGACTTCCATATCTATGTCTATGATTTGATGAAGATCTGTTAAAGTGAAATTCACAAATTTTGGGGGTCAGACTTAAAACTGTGTTTGGGTAATGCTTTTTTTCAGAAATACCTCAGGTCTTCTATTAATCCTGGTATCTTTCCCAATGGAATTTTTTTTTGCTCTAAAAATAAAATTTGTGAAGGTGTTATGTTGTATTTTCAATGATGGAGTTTCTGATGGATGGGACATTACAGAAAGACAGGCCTCAAAACAAAACAGGGTTATGGTCTTTTCCCCTTGGAGAGGGAATGACGAATGGAGATGCAGTGTGTGGAAGAGGACAAGATGGCTGTTTAGGAAACAGAGGAGAGTGGCCAAAACGATGTAGGATCTCAGAGAGGGATAATGCGGGAGGGAAAAACATGTCATATGGAAAGATGTGACATCGAGGTGTTGGGACTTAAGAGGATAGAGAGTGATCATGAAGGGTCACAAATGTGTACTCAGAAGCAAAGAAAATTGGGTTTCATTTGATTAATGGTTTAATTCATACCATCTGGAAGTCACTAGGTATATGAACTCCACTGGAGCATGTTGAGTGACCCGGATCCTCCTGCCTAAAGAAAAGTGTCTCCTCTCAGTGGCTCTTCTGCAATGGGGTGGACCTCAGGCTACCTACTTACTTTTGCCAGGCTTCTATCTACTACCTATTTTGTCATGCCTGGATTCTTTCTGTCTTGCACTCTCACAGGTCTTATGCATGCCATTCAACCCCTGTGAGTTCATTTAAACAATTGGCCTGCCTTAACTATAAAACACTGTTCCCTTGTCATTGATCATGTTCTGTGGGATTTGGGCTATAAAACTCATAAACAGACTCACCCGCACCCAGGCTAAACTAGTAGTACATTGAATCACATTGGTGTGTGACATGCACAGATATGATGAATGCACCGAGCTCCATAAAATCAGTTACCTAGGGAATCAGTGATGTTAGGTGAAGTGTGGCAAAGACCCCACAAACCCATCAGACCCGAGGATACCAGTATGATATTGATGCCTGACTCCCATTATGCAAGGATCCTGACATCTTTAACAGGGCAGTTTTGGTTCCTTCATCTTCAAAAACTTGGTTAGTAAGGTTGTAGGTGTCAAACTGCCATTCAGGGCCCAGCATGTAGGTCACCTGTGCCAGGTCAGGTGATTTGGCTACAATGTGGGTGAAAACTTGTACCAGGACATGCTGGTACCCTCGCCCCTTCTTCTCCTCAACATCATCATCACTCTCCTGGGTGGGTCTAGAGCACAAAGAAGGCAAAATGGACTAAGCTTCCTCCTTAGTGGATAACCTTATCTACCCTCAATTTGGACTGACTTTCAGAGGGCATGCAGCACATTTTATCCTATTAGCCATCTCTTTCATTGGATCACTCACTTATCCAATGAATGATTGAATTTATCCATTCCTCCATGTCTCTATCTTCTTCAATCCCTTCTTCCATTTCCCCATGTCTTGTGTCTACAGGTTGCCAAGATAAATCTACTATGTCTCTTCTGTTCTAGAAACTTTCATTTGTAAAGAACTTACCCTCTCAGGGGTGGATTTTTCTGAGTTCTCTGTAGATGGAGACCATATGAGGAGGAACAGAGGAGCAATCATGACAACACTTGCGCAGTAGAGTTAGGCAGATTACAGATCGATGCCTGGCAAGCATGTACAATGAGTCAGATTCCCATGAGCTCTGTCACTGTGATCTCACATAGATAACTCATTCAGTGTTCACGTCCAGGACATTGAGTTTTAATTTTTGTCCTAATCTGGTAAAGAAACCAGGATGAGGAGAATAGAGGAGCCTGATGTAAGGCCACAAAATGGGTCATTTGAAAAGGTAAGACTACATGCCTCCATGTGTGCTGCCACCCTTCTTAGGAAATCCATCTTTCCATAGATTAGCTATAGGCAACCCAAGTGTCCAGCACACTGCTAACCTCAGGTTTGAACCTAACTGCCTTTGATTTCTGAAACAATTGCTGTCCCGTTAAGGTCTCACAACAACACAGCAAGGTATTTAAGAATGGCCCACCATCACCTTAGAGCATGCTCAGGACACCAAAGAGCCAGCAAGTTATCTTTATTGGAAATACAAATGTTTCTGGAGGGACAAAAGGATGTACATTTAAAAAATAACGATTGGTGTACTCACTACGATTTTATGTGATATGGCCCACACAGGCTTCTGGTTCTGAATACTTGGTCCTCAGGAGGTTTTGTAGGTTGTGGAGACCCAGAACCTAGCTGGAGGAATTGCGGTCTGAAAGCTCAAGCCTTGATGTTTCACGGCATCCTTTCACTGGTCCCCAATGTTTACTGATTTCCTTACAGAGAATGAGAGGCCTCCTACTCCTGCTGCCATGGCTTCTGCAACATGAACAGTGAGAACCCCCTTCACACCCTGGTTGCTCTCATCACATAGGAAGGTGTAAGTCACAAACAATCTCCCACACCAGTTTAGAATTATGATTCATAAAATGGTTATTTCTTTTAAGGGGCAAACCTTACAGATTGCCATGCCAGACAACAGCCCACTGCAGGATGAGGAGAGGAGCCTAGTAGCTGGATGTGGAGATGGATGCAAGAGACCAAGCTGAAGGCAGTTGCTCCATTTTGAAAGAGAGAGACACCACACCCCAATGGCCTCTATCTCAGTTGCTATAGCCTGAAGGAGCAGAAAGAGCTCCTGCAACACACATATTTGGACATAGCAGCAAAATTTACCAGTATGTGACAAAAATCTATTTTAGTTTATTTTTTTCATGCTTTCAGGTACATGGCAGAGACAGGCTCTGCTTCATGCATTTGTGTGACCAATGATTTCCCTTTAAGAAAAAACCCACAAACGCTCCCAACAACATCATCAGCATTCAACAACATGTCCATGATTTCTTTGCTTTGCCTTTGATTGAGTGGTAAATCATGCTGCTAGTTAAGCTGTGCAAGCAATGTGAATTTCTCTGTAAATATATAGACAGAATTGACAGGTATCTTAAACATGTCAGGGGGTCACACTGCAATGGAATGGGTTAATCATTACCATGTGACAGTGACATATTTAAGATCTCTCCTTTGTCATTAAATCTCAGAATTGTCAAGATGTTATGTTTTTGTGCAGACTTCTCAGGGTTTTCTCCCATTCATGGTTTCCATGGATGTTTGCTAGTTACGCTTTCCTGTCTTTTGCCAGATTCTGTCAGTTTTTGGCATGCACTCTCAGCTCCAGAACTTCTCCTGCCCTAAGATTCTAGTTCCAGGCATTTTAGACACTTGTGACTGTTGCACGAGTGTCTCATGTTCCGCCTAAATGATTTGGAATGTTATTTAGCCTGAGTTTTAACTTCCATCCCTGAGTTCATTGACTTTCCTTGACCATCTTTCTTGGGCCACTGAGCTGAACTACTAGGGGTTTGCTCCAGTTACTTCTCCATGCTGAGACAGCCTACACTCTCAGTACTACTGTGATAGTGTTTCTGTAGCAAGTATTCTTCTCAGGATAAGAAGAAATTTCAATATTATAATCCATCTGCTGTTATTGTGTCTTAAACACACAAACACACCCCCATAAGTTAATGCACACACACTGGTGATATCTCAAACTTAGGGTGCCGTTCTGGGGTTAGTAAGAGGCTTCTCTCTAGAGGGGTTCCCAGAAAGCCATGGGGTGACACCAACGAGGACCTTGGGCAGGTGAGCTGTGGGTGCCTGCACTGTGCCATGTCCCTAGTCACTACGGTTGCTTTGTCCCATAATCAGACTGATGACTATCTTGAATATCACCATAGAACTGTTGTACGGAAAAGGATGGAGATAAAGACAGGGACCCACATCAGAAAACTAGACTGAGCTAACAAGCTCCAGTTGAAGAGCTGAAGGGGAGAGAATAAGAGCAAAGAACTAAGGAATACAAGGGCTTGGTCCACCCACTGAGACACTGTGTCCGAGCTAATGGGAGATCAACAAACCAGCTATGCTGGGACTGACAGAGCATCGGATCAAAGTGGAAGCATTGAATGTGGCTGACAATTGGGGCAGAAGGAGAACCCAATGATAATGGCACTGGAATTAGTCTGTACTGCACATACAGGCCTTAATTGATCATATTATATGTAGATGCATACCTTCCACAATCTGGATGGAGGGGGGGCAAGGGCTTCCCACAGGTCAAGGTACCCTGCCCTCTATTAGGACTGGATTGGGAGTGGAGAGGATTGGTGGCTGCGTGAGTAGTTAGGGGGAGGAGGAAAGGAAGTGGAAATTTCAAATTTATTATTTATGAAGGAAGAAAAAATCAATAGAAGATAACCAATGGAGAGATGTGATCTAAGAAAAAAAAAACTTTCATGTGATTTGTTGACTCAGACACCAAAGACTTTTTCAGAAAAATAAGATACAGGGATTGAGTTGCTTGGGCAAGAGTGTGACTTGAGTAATTGGGAAGATGAGTGGGGGCTTATTTTGGGTCCCCTGGTGGCTGTATACAGCATTTGAGGAGCTAAATGCTGAATGTTTCTGTGGGTAAATAGGGAAGTAACAAGCTTGTGAGGGGATTTCTGACATAAGTAGAGCCTTGGTGATGTCACAAAGCCTTGGTTCGTTGGGTAGGAACTCTGTTCCACTCAAAGCACTAGTCTTCCATGAAGGTGGGTTTATTATCCTCACAGTGCCTGAGGAGGACAGTTCAGCTCCTGGTCTCCACAACTGTTCAATAGGCTTTTTGCACCTGAACATTTCCGGAATATGGAATCTGGAGAGGTAGGACATTTTCTTTTGGTAAATATGTTTCCAAAGCAACTAAGACCTCTGTTGTACAAAATAGTTTTCCTTCAACTGTCCTGCGGGTCCACCATTTCTGTTGTTACCAGCTCCTATATTTGATAGCTGTGGGGATGGTGAATTCCAGCTATTCTTCCCACTTTATCTTTGCTAACTATATCAAATTCATCAATCCACTAAAATGGCAAAGCTCCTCTTTGTCCATAGTTGTTTTAAAAGATACTAATTATTTCTCAATTGCTGCTGTTGCCCAGAATATGGAGTCTTTCAGGTTGAAGTGGGTCTCACAGTACTCACTTCCACAATGAAGACACAGAATGCCTTTATGTAATAGACCTGGGTCTGGATCAGTAGACCCAATACAGAGAGCCAGTGGACTGGAATGCCATGACCTTGGGCAGGCTGTCTTGGATTAGCCCCCTACCTATTAGATTGATGTCGAAGGAGACGTGTGGATGTATTTGAATTCTTTGTTATCTGTTCAGATTTTTCTTACTCGTTTCGGGGATAGGCATACCTTCTCCTCTCATTGACTTAGTCAGTCAGAAAGTAGGTTTCTCAGCAGAGGTCATTTGCCTTTGGGCAGCAGGAATGTGTCTCTGAGATTGATATACTGAGCTGTAGAAAAAAATTTGCAAATTGTCCTATTTATTTCTTAAGAGAAAATTACAGTTAGGTATGCAAACCTGTTGATCACTATCTTTGTCTCCTGCACCACAGTTCTTCCAGAAAAGAGCCTTGACCTCATAGCCTCCCCTTGTTATCCTTGCAGGCACTCATGGTTGAGGCCATGACTTTGTTTCTGAATTAAACAGAAGGAAAGTTCTTTCAACCTAGAGAGTGTGCTGCTATGAAGCCCAAGCACAGAAAGGTAGCCAAGAAACAGCGGACCAAGAGGTCAGTGGCCTATCTCAGTAAGTCTACAGCCGTGATGAAGATGCCTCTTAGTATGAGATGCATGCCACCTGTCCAGAAGAGGAATGGGTCATCTCTCCAGAAGCAAAAACTGAGGAGGCCTTTTGAGGCCCTGGAGAATATTGTCGGCCGCAGAATTTCTCACGGCTGGAAGGAAGCCAATGAACCAGTCACCCAGTGGAAAGCCATCATTCTAGATCAACTGCCAACAAATCCCTCTCTCTATTTGTTGAAGTATGATGGGATAGATTGTGTCTATGGATTGGAGCTTCACAGTGATGAAAGGATTTTAAACCTTAAGTTCCTGCCTAACAACGTACCATCTCCGCAGGAGACAGACACTCATCTCTCAAACACCATAGTTGGCAGAGCAGTGAAACATACATTTGAGGGCACAAATGGCTCTAAGGATGACTGGAAGGGGATGATCCTAGAGGAGGTGCCAATCATGAAGACCTGGTTCTATATTACCTACAAGAAAGATCTGGTCTTGTACATTTACCACCTCCTGGTTGACTGCCTTGAAGGCAACCTCCACATCATGCCAGGCTCTATGGAGGAGTGGACTGGGGTGGTCCAAGATGAGGTGCAGACCATGAAGACCTGTTTCTACATTACCTACAAGAAAGATCCAATTGTGTACATTTACCACCATCTAGATGACTACATTGAAAGCAACCTCCACATTATGCCAGGATGTCCTCCAATAGGAGTGAATTTGGAATTAGGCAGGGATTCCTTGGCAGGCAAAAGCGTGCAGCACAACGAAAAGATGGAACCCAAAAGATAGGTAAAATTTTTTACCAAGTTCCCACCAAACCTTCCATGCGTTTCATCAAGTTTGATAATGACTTCCATATCTATGTCTATGATTTGATGAAGATCTGTTAAAGTGAAATTCACAAATTTTGGGGGTCAGACTTAAAACTGTGTTTGAAGAACTCTTTTTTTCAGAAATACCTCAGGTCTTCTATTAATCCTGGTATCTTTCTCAATGGAACTTTTTTTTGCTCTAAAAATAAAAATTTGTGAAGATGTTATGTTGTTTGGTCAATGATGGAGTGTCTGGAGGATGGGAATCACAGAAAGACAGGCCTCAAAACAAAACTCGACTTATGGTCTTTTCTCCTTGGAGAGGAAATGACGAAAGGAGATGCAGTGTGGGGAAGAGGCTGTTTAGGAAACAGAGTAGAGTGGCCAAAAAGATGTAGGATCTCAGAGAGGGATAATGCATGAGAGAAAATCATGTCATATGTCAGGCTACACTCTCAGTCCTATTATGACTCTTTTTCTGTAGCAAATATTCTTCTATAGATAAGAAATTTCAATATTACAATCCCTCTATTTTTATTGTTATTTAAACACATATACACACACAAGTTAATGCTCACCAACTGATGAGAGCTCAACTTAGGGGGCCATTCTGGGGTTGGTAAGAGTCTTATCTTTAGTGGAGTTCCCATAAGGCCATGGGGTTACTCAAACTAGGACTTTGGACTGGTGTGGAGAGGGTGCCTTCAGTGTACCATGACCCTAGGCACTAAGACTGCCTTGTCCCATAGTCCGACTGATGACTATCTTCAATATCATCACAAAAGTTTTGTTTTGCAAATGATGGATATAAAGACAGTGATCCATATCAGAAAACTAGACTGAGCTTTCAACTCCTGTTGAAGAGAAGAAGGGGGGAGAATATGAGCAAAGAAGTCAGGAATATAAGGCTAAGTCATTCCACTGAGACACTCTGCCTGAGCTATTTGGAGATCAACAGAACCAGCTCTGCTGCGACTGACAGAGCATGGGATCAAAGTGGAATTTCTAAATGTGGCTAACAATTGGGGCAGATTGAAAACCCAATGATAATGGCACTGGGATTTGTCTCTACTTCACATACAGGCTTTATGTGATCCTATTATGTCTGAATGCCTACCTTCATCAATCTGCATTGAGGGGGACTACGGTTGTCCCGACTAACGAATCTTTTATTTTGCAGTGGGTCTCACAGAACTCACTTCTTTAAAAAACACACAGAATGACTTTATGTAATATCCTGAGTCTCAATGAGATGACAACATACTGACAGTCAGTGGACTGGAGTGCCATGACCTTGGGCAGGTTTTCTTGGATTCAACCACCTAACTACAAGCTCAATGTTGAAGGACAGGCGTAGCTGTCCTGCAAATGCTTTTCTATCTATTCAGATTTTTCTTACTCATTTTGGAGATAGGCATACCTTCTCTTTTCATTGACTCAGTCAGTCAGGAAGTAGGTTTCTCATCAGAGAACAAAATACATACATCCTTCCCTTCTTATGCTTGCTTGAACTCATAATGGAGACAACGAATTTGTTTCTGACTTAAACAGAAGAGTTTTTTCAACCTAGAGAGTGGGCAGGTAAGAAGCTCAAGCACAGAAAGATAGCCAAAAGACAGCGGACCACTAGTGAACCTGATAGAAGGGATAGAAGGAAGTACTCTACAACATATGGTCACAGGAGAACACTTCCTAAATAAAAACCCAGCAGCACAGACATTAATGGCAACTTTGAATAAATGGGACCTCCTGGAACTGAGAAGCTTCTGTAAAGCAGAGTACACTGTCACTAAGACTAAAAGGCAAACAACTGACTGGAAGAAGATTTTTACCAACCCCTCAACAGACAAAGGTCTGATCTCCAAAATATATAAAGAACTCAAGAAACTCAATGTTAAAATACTAATTAACCCAATTAAAATTGGAGTACTGAACTGAACAGAGAATTTCAACAGAAGAAGTTCAATGGACAAAAGACACTAAGTCAGGCTCAACTTCCTTAACAATAAAGGGAAATGCAAATCAAGACAACTTTGAGATATCATCTTACACCTGTCAGAATGGCAAAAATAAAAGACACCAATGATAGCCTTTGCTGGAAAATTGTGGATAAAGGGGTATACTCATCCATTGCTGTTGGGAATTCAATATGTGCAACCATTTTGAAAAGTAGTGCTTCGGGTTCTGAGGAAATTTTGGATCATCATATCCTTTGCTCCAGCAATACCACTCTTGAGAATATACCCAAGAGATGCCCTATCATAAAACAAAAGTATATGCTCAAATATGTTCATCGCAGCATTGTTTGTTATAGCCAGCACCTGGAAACAACCTAGATGCCTACCAATGGAAGAATGAATGAAGAAAGTATGGAATATATACATGTTAGAGCACTACTTAGGAGTAAAAATAAAACAATGACTTTTTGAATTTTGCATGCAAATGGATGGAAATATAAAACACTATCCTGAGTGAGTTAAGCCAGACCCAAAAAGAGGAACATGGGATGTACTCACTCATATTTGTTTTCTAGTCATAATTAAAAGACATTGATCCTATAATTCATGATCCTAGAGAAGCTAAATAAGCAGGTGAACCTAGAGAAAAACATATAGGCATCCTCCTGAATATTAGCCTTCATTAGGCAATGAAATAAGACAAAGACAGAACCCACATTGGAGCACTGAACTGAAATTTCAAGGTCCAAATCAGGAGCAAAAGAGAAAAGAGCACGAGCAAGGAACTCAGGAACGCGAGGGGTGTACCCACACACTGATGCAATGGGGATGGTCTATCAGAATCTCAGCAAGTCCAGCTGGCATGGTTCTGTAAAAGCATGGGATAAAACAGGACTCGCTGAAAATAGTGGACAATGAGGACTACTGAGAACTCAAGAACAATGGCAATGGGTTTTTGATCGTACTTCACGTACTGGCTTTGTGGGAGTCTTGGCCATTTGGTTGCTCACCTTACTAGACCTGGATGGAGGTTGGTGAACCTTGGACTTCCCAAAGGGCAGGGAACCCTGATTGATCTTAGTGCTGAGGAGAGATGTGCACTTTTTGGGGGGTAGGCGAGGGAAATGGGAGGCGGTGAGGGGAGGAGGCAGAAATCTTTAATAAATAAATAAATTTTAAAAATTGCTTTGTCTATCCTGTGTTTTTTGTTTTTCCATATAAAGTTGATTACTTTCCTCTCAAGTTATATGAAGAATTTTGATGTGATTTTAATGGGGATTGCACTGAATCTATAGATTTCTTTTGGGAGAATTGCCATTTTTACTATGTTGATCCTCCCAAACCAAGAGCAAGGGAGATCCTTCCATTTTCTGGTATCCTCTTGAATTTCCTTCTTAAAAGTCTTAGAGATGTGTTCAAATACATCTTTGTCTTCCTTGTTCAGCGTTACCCCGAGATATTTTATGCTATTTGTGGCTATCATGAACGGTGATGCTTCTGTGAATTCCATCTCTGCATACTTATCTCAGTGTATAGGAGGGCAAGTGATTTTTTTAGAGTTAATCTTGTATCCTGCCACATCACTAAAGGTCTTTATCAGTTTTTGAAGTTCTTTGGAACAGTTTTGGTGTCACTTATGTATCATATCATCAGCAAATAATGAAAGTTTAACTTCTTCCTTTCCAATTTGAATCCACTTGATCTCCTTATGGTGTCTTATTGCTATTGCTAGAACTTCAAGCCCTATATTGAAGAGGTAAGGAGAGAGTGGAGTCACTGTCACAAGCCTTTGCAGGGGCTGCATTAACTGAGAAATTAGGGCACTCTTTTGAATATAGTGATCAGAGCTCTAAGGCTCAAGTCCCAGCCTGAGTCCTACCTCTTTGTTGGTCTACATGGTTTTCACATCAGAAGCATGTGGAGTTTATGAGGCAATTCCCAAGAGGTTTGAAATACTGCAGGAATTGATATGCATGAAGCATCTGGGTGCACACTAATGCTAGTCTTTATCTCATGTAAAGTTGGTGCCTAGGATGTTGTGGTGATGGCTGCTTGGTATAGTGTAAGCATCAAAGGTCTGATCCCCCAGAAACCCACTAGGTGTTCTGGCTAAAGAGTCTGGCCTCACTGTCAATGGATATATTTGTTTAAGAAGTTCTGCATGAATGACTGAAGTTAGACAATTACTGAGCTTCACTCCCAACATTGATCTCTGTGCTGCTTAATTCATGTTCACACATACATGCATGTGAACCCACACACATGAAGAAACAAGCATACACACATATACTCTGTAAGTAAACCACACACAAAATGAATAAAAGGCAAAGAGTGCCTAAGTCTCTGCTTGATCCCACAGTACCCCAGGAAATGGTAATTGGGGTCTTTTATAAACCTCTTACAAAGGACTTCAAAGAATGTCTGTCTTCCCAGGCCATGACATTATGTTTCAGTACCTTTAGCATTCCTCATCAGACCACACTGGGATCTGTCCATAGAACACTTGCACAGGACACTCATGTTGATAGGTTACCCAGATAAACTGAGAAGATAGTTAGCAAGATCCCCACCTCATCACACAGCCTTCATCTAAGGGAAAAGTGCTCTCCAGCTCAATAAGCCAGCATTCTTTCACACCTTCCTGACATCAAACACAGACTTACAGTCAGATTTCCTTCCATGAACTTTCAGGAGAAAAGCATGGAGAAAAACAGCAGATCTAAGGAAACACCTGGCCATGCTTCATTCCCTCAGGACCTTTCTGCTCTCTTTGGATATGCCAAAACCTTATTCATCCCTTTAACACTTACTAAGAGCCCTGAAAAGATAAGTAATGTAGAAACTATGCTGGCTGGAACATTTATTTCTGACTAAGGAAATAATTTAATTGAAATGTCTGTAACTTATCCTGCTCCAGATGAAGTTTTTTTTTAAGAGTTTAGATAATTCTCAATAAGTGAGTGATAAATTTAAGCATTTAAGAGATATTTGTACAACTAATTTAGGACTTTAAAATATAAACTACATATTGAAACATCTAAGCAGTCTAGAACACAGTTGTTAGCGTCAGTGTTATTTGTTTTGTGTTTTGAGACAGGGTTTTGCTATGTAGTCCTTTCTGGCTATGAACTCAAAGATCTGCCTGTTTCTGCCTCCAGACTATAGAAGGCATGGGATCAGACACCCAGCTTTAGTGTTTTTTGTAATGGTGCACATAGAGTTAGGACTCTGTAAATTGCTACCTACCGTTATGTCTTGAAGAGTTAACATGCATCTTGCATTGTACTACATTTGGTTCTTCATTTAGTTATGTGCTTTGAGAATAGATTGGTGATTATGCAAAAGCTAAACCAGTAATAATAGCCACAAATAGTTCTAAGTATTTGGGTATTTATGTATTTAGCTTATTTATTTATTTATTTCTGTCGATAGTCTTACGTAGTCTTCTGTAGTCTAAGCTGGCCTAGAACTCATGCAGTTTAGGATGACGCTTATTACTGCTGCCAATTCCACCTTAATGCTGCGGTTATGGGTGCACATCACCAAACCTGGGACATTTGAATATTTCCATTCTTTTGGAGTTTAAGACTCCATGTAATTGTTACATTGTATGTTAGATAAGTAATGATGTTCGTTTGTCAAAAAGGATGACTTTAATTAAAGTATTGCTTTATATAAAGTTTTAAAAATTTACCTTTTTGTGTGTATGTGTGTGCATACGTTTGTGTGCTTTGTTGTGTGTGTAGAGTCAGAGTGCAAGTTTGCGGATATGTTCTCCCGTTCCACCTACATGTGGATTCTGGTGATTGAATGTAGTTTATTAGGCATGTGCAGCAAGTACTTTTACTTGATAAGTCATTTTGCTGCCCTCAGTTTACATAGTTTTTTTTTTTATTGTTGTTGTTGTTGTTAAAATTGCAGAAGAATAGACTTTATAGACATGGTTTTGTAGGAAGTTTTATTGGCCTGATATGATCTCAAGCATGTTTGTTGTTCTGGCATTACAGAGTAGAATACCGGTTTCTTCATACATATTCCCTGTCTAGTTTCATTCTTTTTTTGGCAGCATCTGTATTATTGTTATTCTTTTGGGTTTTTTGATGCAGGGTTTCTCTCTGTAGTCCAGACTCTCCTGGAACTTGCTCTGTAGACCAGGCTCTCCTGGAATGCAGAGATCCACCTGCCTCTGACTCCCAAGTGCTGGGATTAGAGGCTTGTCTCACCACTCCGGGCAGCATCTGTAGTTTTAAAATTTGTATTTTTTTCTATTTTGAAAGTTGTGTCTTTACTTGTTTCTTTACATTTGTGCTTGCCATTTTTAAAAATTCTTCCTCCTATTTCCTGTAATTTAGAACTTTGAAACACACATTGTTTGGTGAAATAGTCAAGTAAGTGAGCAAGCATCATTGCTGTGAAAACAATGTGTTTCCTGGGGAAGCTCTGCTGCGAGTAAACAGTAAACTTCGAAAGGTTCTGTATGGAATGTGATCTTGTCAAGCAATATGGATGTATAAAAATAACAGACTCTGGACCTGATTGGTTTTCATATGGACTTTGATTTAAGGAGTGGCTTTTATGGAGCACAATTGGTAATAATAGAGCTGGCCAAATGTTTGGGTTTGTTTGAGGTGAAGGACTTTATGACATTGGTAAAGAAGGGCGGTCAGTGGAGACCGTTAGCCTTGGAGAAACAAAGAAGAAGGTGGGGTGAGAAAAACTTTGAGGTCCAAAGGAAATATAATTGAAAGCATTCAGATAGTCATGGTGGTGCAAGCCTGTCATCCCAGAACTTGGGAAGTGGGGGCAGGAGAAACTCAAATTTGTATGCAGCCTGGTCTGTGTATCAAGTTCTAAGGTGGTCTGGGGTACACAATGAGTCCCGCTGACAAGAAAAACATTTAAAATAGATGTGGATCTGAGTGAATGTATCTTTTAGGTTTTGAATCATTTTTAGATGACTATAAATTTGCATGTAGTTGAACAAAATAATACAGGGATTCCTCTGTACTCTTTACTCAGTTTCCCCATTGATAACATCTTATAAAACTACAATGTCAGGTCCACAGTATTGAAATTGTACCCTGATAGTCAAATTGACATACTTCATCCTCACAAGGAATGCTCAGGGTACCTTTTTTATAGCTTGGCCCATTTCCCTCTGCCTGTATTTTCTCTTCCAACCTGACAATCAGTCATGTGTTTTTGTATCAGGTTTTCAAAGAACCATAACTTATATACCCTACCTAACATTCTAGGACTGACTTTTTCCACTTAGCGCTGAGGTTTATCCTTTTGTTATAATGTAGCAACAGTGTACTTTTTTTTAATTGCCGAGTAGTTTGCCATAATATAACTGTACCACAATTTATCATTTATTAATGAAGACATCTTGGTTGTCTCTGGGTCTTGGCTATTATAAATAAAGCTCTTATATAAACATATACATATAGACTTGTCTTTGAACATATGCTTTTCTTTTTCTTAAATTTAGTTTTTTTGTTCTTTTCGAGACATGGTTTCTATGTAGCTTTTGGAAACTGTCCTGGAACTACCTCTTGTAGACCAAGCTGGCCTCTAACTCACCGAGACCCGCCTGCCTCTGCCTCATGAGTGGTGGGACTAAAGCTGTGTACCACCACTGCCCGGCTGAACATCTGTTTTTGATTCTTTTAGCTTATCCATGAGTAGAATTGCTAGTGTTATTGTAACTAACTTGCTTGCCAAAATGTTCTAATTCCTTCATATCATTACTAGCATTTGGTGTTGCCATTTATAGAAATTTGGTTAGTCTGTATTATATATGTAACAGTTTTAACTGTAGGTGTTTTGTGTTTTGTTTTTTTCCAACTAGTTCTTAGGTAACTGAGGCTGCTCTTGACCTCCTGGTGTTCTCCTGCCTCTATTTGAGCTACTGCATCAGGCTTCATTGTAGTTTTCATTTTAGTTCTTGTTAATGATGTTTAACATTTTACATGTGCTCATTTTTTTTATATATTACTCAGGGCTTCTTGCACTCAGGTACTTCACCACTGACCTCTACCTACTATTTTTTTTTCTTCCTTTTTTTTATTAAGGATGAGCAGAATTGTTTTTTCCTGAAACGTTGAGTTTTTTTTTATTTTTTTTATTTTTTGAGGAAATGGTTTAATATACAGAAGCACACGCATGTGTGTGTGTGTGTGTGTGTGTTAAGGAAAGTGGGAGTTGTACACACAGTAGTAAGGGTGGCTATAGACTTCTCAAGATAGAGTTGCTTGCAAGACAGTGTTCTTTGCAATCATGTATCAGGATTAGCTTTTCAACTAGAAAAGACCATTTTTATGGAGCAGGGAATTGCCAAATGTTTCTTGCATAATTCTAGAGGAAGAACATCTTTCTAAGTAAGGGCTTTATTTTGCTTGAAGTTTTTAAGTCAGTTTTAAACTATAAGTACTTATATGTGATATTAGTAATGAATCAGAAAGTGGCTTCTTTTTAATAGTTCTATGAAAAAATACTTGATATCACTAATCATTAGAGTAATGAAAGCAAAACCACAGTGAGATATCATATTATTACCTCTTCTCTGTTCAGATGGTCATTGTGGAAAAGACAAAAGAAGCAAAGCTTGTGGTGCACACCTTAATCCCAGCTCTTGGAAGGCTGAAGTGGGAGAACTAGGAGTTCAACCTAGGTAAGGGCACCCTTGGCTACATAGTGCATAGTGAACTCAAGATCACCTTGCAGTATTACCCCCCCCCAAAAAAAGAATAATAGAAAAGAAAAAAAAAGAAAAAAAGACAAAGTCATTTTGGTAAAGACAATAAAAATCTCTATAGGCTGTTGGTGGAATTATGGCTTGGTACAGTCATTATGGAAAATAGTATGGAGATCCCTCAGAAAGTTAAAAGTAGAAACAAGATGATCAGCAATAGAAAATGATAGCATGGTGTTTACAAGCATGCATGTATACACACAGTGGAAGACAACTCATACTTAATGTAGGGAATCCCATCATTTTGTGTGATCTAATCTGGAAGACAGTATAATAAATGAAATAAGCCTAGAACTGAAAGACAAGGAAATACTGATTGTTTTAACTTATAAATACAATATAAAAAGTTGAACTCAGAGACAGAGGCTAAAATGGTGGTTATCAGAGGCTGCCTGGGGAGAGGAGATAGGGAGATATTCTTCCTAGGGTACAAAGTTTTAGTTAGGCTGAGTATGTTCTAGAGGTCTATTATACATCACAATTGCTATAAACAATAATGTAGCTCTTTAGAATGGCTCAGTGATTGATGTACCATCACAGTTTCTAGAAAATGCCTCTGACAAAACTATGCTGTAATAGATTGGAATAGAAAACCCTTGTAATAGAATTGTTTACTTTCATACAAAGAAGATTGAGAAAACACCAAAATCTGCATGCGGTGTGTGCCCATTTCATCTCTAACGGGTTTGTGTGGTGAGATTCATGACACCATCAGAATCAGAATGGTTCAGCGGGTCCTATGTTGAATCCATGTATGCTAAATACGTTCATGACAAGATCCAGCATACTTTCTTATTGAAGATCAGAAATCGCTGTAAAAGTATTGTAGCCCAGAATTATAAAGCTAAATAAATGTAGTCATTTTAAGGAATAAGAGAAACACATGCTTGAAAATTGCAAAGAGTGTGGATCTTAAATGACAGCAATAAAATGTGATAGGTAAGTGAGATGATAGTTGGTTACTTCAACTTAGACATTTTGTAATGTTTATCTGCATTAAGACATTTACCCTGTAAATTTATCTGTTGGTTATACTTTAATAAAGCTGAGTAAAATTGAAAAAAATGAAAGTATGCACTATCATCATTAGAACAAAAAAAGACATTGGCCTCTTTCAATAAGTTAAATTCTGGCAGATTGCTAGGGTAGGAAAATTAAGCCTTTAGTGTTTTATCAGCTGTCAGCTGTCATGCTTTGGACATCATGGCCTAGAATCTGTCCTTGTTATAGGCTTATTAAAGTAAGCTAGGGGTTTATTATTAAAGTGAATTCTGAAAAGAATCTCTTGGGCCATCTTTGTATTTTTTAATAAATATCCTACCCTCGGCTTGTTAAGGAATTTTATTTTTGTTACACAACAGTAAACTGGGTCCTGGAAGCTCAGCTTTCCTGATGCTCAATTTTTTTATTTTACAAATTTTGTAATTTACAAAGTTTGTTGATAAGAGGGGAGAAATTGTCAGGATATTTGCGACAGAGTCTCAGAGGGTTCTCATTTCCTTCTTTTTCTTCTGTTTACATTTTTATTGATTATTTGGGAATCTCACATTATGTGCCTCCATGGTGCTCACCTCCCAGTCTTCCCATTTCTACTTCCTGTCCACCATGATCTCCCCACTTCAAAAAAGACAAGTCTATTTTGTATTGACTGTATATTCACTGAAATGGTAAAATTCTTAGTGGTCAAGTTCCCAAAGGGAAGGAGTCTTTCTCAGCCTATATCCATGCCAGAAACCATCCATCAGCTGAGGAAAGCTTTGCAGTGGCTGGGATGGGGCGGGACTAGATGTCCTGCACCCATGCTACTGCCTGTATTGCCTGCACTGAGGGGCAGAGCAGGCTCTCCCATACTCACAGACATTAACATGTCTTCAGACATCAACTCTGACCATGGGCTTCCTCATGGACTTTGGTGGTAACTTGGACCACAGACATCAACCGGGCTGTTGGCCATATCAGAACCCTAGGGGCTGCATGGACCATGTCCCTCAAACATGGTCTCAGGTGGTTACACATGCCACTCACACAGGCTTGGTACACCAAGACAGCAGAGCCTGAGGACATCACAAAGGCATTGGACAGTAGCACAGTCTCTGTAGGTCCATGTGGATCTCAGGCTTCATCTCTGTCTGGGAAAGCAGCATGAACCTCTAACACCAACACAGCCTCTTGTGCTATCGTGGACCACACTGGTCCTTCGAGGAGGTCCAATCCAGAAGATGAATGTTGCCTCACGTCAGGCCTCCAATGTTGCCCAGAGCCAGGAGGAACTGCTGCCTGGCAACAGCTTCAAGGCTGTTGTATATCATGCTGTACTTGAACCTTTTGTGCCTACCCTGCCTCCAAACTAAGCATCCCCTGCCTCAGCCTCTCAAATGTTAGGATTATAGATATGACCCACCATGTCCAACAAAGCATACTGGAAATTTTTTCTTCATTTTTAGGGTAGAACCTCGATCTTATACACACTAGACAAATTCTTAGCTTCATCCTCAGACCAGAGAACTTGGTTTATTTTATAGATTGATTTTATTTTTATTTTATGTGTGACTGTTTCACCTGGATGTATATTCAGGGTGAAGTGCCCAAAGTGCAGAAGAGGGTACTGGAGCCCCTGGAACTGGAGTGATGATTGCTAGCCTCCATTTGGGTGCTGGGGGCCAAACCAGGGTCCTCTAGAAATGCCATTATGTACTCTTTACCTCTGAGCAATCTCTCCGGCTTCGAAGAAAGGTTCTTTTAATTGAATTTTCTGTGTTTAGTTCATTCACAGGTTAGCAACTCCAAAGTCTTAGAAATGAAAAACTTGCTTTCAGTAGATGACTGTACAGTTTCCATGAGTTTGTAGGCTTTCTGGGGGTAGCATTGTTCTTGAATTCTAGCTTTAATCCATGGTGATCTGAAAAGATACAGGTGGTTACAGATATTTTTTGGAACTGTGGATGTTTGCTTTGTTACCAAGTATGTGGTCAATTTTCGATAAGGTTCCTTGAGCTGCAGAGAAGAATGTATATTCTTTCCTATTTTGGGTGGAATATTCTATAGATGTCTGTTAAGTCCATTTGATTCATTACCTCCATTAATTCTCTTATTTCTCTTTTAGGTTTATGTCTAATTGGCCTGTCCATTGCTGAGAGAGGAGTGTTAAAGTCTCCTACTCTTAATGTGTGCGGTTTGATTGCTGCATTGAGTTTTAGCAATGTTTCTTTTACATACGTGGGTGCTTTTATATTATGGGCACAGGTATTCAGAATTGAGACTTCATCCTGATGAATTCTTTCTGTTAGGAGTAGAAAATGTCCCTCTCCATCTCTTCTGATTGATTTAAGTTTGAAGTCAACTTTGTTAGAAATTAGTATGGCCACACCTGCTTGTTTCTTAGGTCCATTTACTTGATAAGCCTTATCCCAACCCTTTACTCTGAGTAGGTGTCTGTCTTTGTGGTTGAGGTGTGTTTCTTGTAAACAGCAGAATGTTGGATCCTGTTTTCGTGTCCAATCTCTTAGTCTGTGACTTTTTATAGGTGAGTTGAGTCCATTGACATTAAGTGATATTAATGACCAGTGGTTGTTAACTCCGTTCATTTTTTAGTAGTAAATTTTGTGTGTTTGCCTTCTTTGAGTTGCGCTGGTGAAGGGTCTCTAATTGTCAGAGATATTGTGGTCATTGTTGGACTCCTTGGTTAGGTTTTTTCTCTTCCTCCCTGCCTCCCATTTCCCTCCGCCTCTGCCCGCCACCCTCCCGCTCCCACCACTTCTCTTCTCCTCCCTCTCCAGTCCCAAGAGCAGTCAGGTTTCCCAGCCCTGTGGAAATTCCAAGGTCCTCCCCACTCCATCCAGGTCTAGGAAGGTGAACTTCCAAACTGACTAGGCTCCTAGAAAGCCAAAACATGAAGTAGGATCAAAACCCCATGCCACTGTCCTTGTCCTCTAGCATCAACTCTCATTGTCTGCCATGTTCAGAGAGTCCGGTTTTATCCCATGCTTTTTCAGTCACAGTCCAGCTGGCCGTGGTGAGCTCCCAATAGATCGGCCCCACTGTCTCAGTGGGTGGGTGCACCCCTCGTGGTCCTGACTTCCTTGTTCATGTTCTCAGTCTTTCTGCTCCTCATTAGGACCTTGGGAGCTCAGTCTGGTGCTCCAGTGTGTGTCTCTGTCTCTCTCTCTCCATCCATCACTAAATGAAGTTTCTATGGTGATATGCAACATATTCACCACTATGGCTATAGGATAGGTTCATTTCAGGTTCCCTATCCTCAGGTGCCCAAGGAACTAACTGGGGACATTGCCCTGGTCACCTGGTTGCCACTCCAAGTTCAAGCCTCTTGCCAACCCTTATGTGGTTCCCTTAACTAAGATATGAGTTCCCTGTTCCCCTATCCAACCTTCCTATACCCCCAATCATACCGTTTCCTCAAGTTCCCTTCATCCTCTCCTTCACACTTTTCTCTCCCCATCTCCCCTTACCCCCATCCCACCCCACTCTCAAGATTTTAAATTTTTGCCCGGCAATCATCTCTATTTCCCATAGCCAGGAGGTTAACTATGTTTTTCATTGGGTGTACACACTTGTTAGCTTCTTTAGGATCACAAATTATAGACTCAGTGGCCCCTATCCATGGCTAGAAAACAATGATGAGTGAGTACATCCCATGATCTTCTTTTTGGGTCTGGGTTACCTCACTCTGGATAGTATTTTCTATTTCCATCCATTTTCAAGCAAAATTCAAGAAGTCATTGTTTTTTACCGCTGAGTAATACATTAATGTATATATATTCCACACTTTCTTCATCCATTCTTCCATTGAAGGACATCTAGGATGCTTCAAGGTTCTGGCTATTACAAATAATGCTGCTATGAACATAGTTGAACAAATGCTTTTGTCATATGAGAGGGAATCTCTTGGGTATATTGCCAAGAGTGGTATTGCTGGGTCCAGGGGTAAGTTAATCTCAATTTTTCTGAGAAACTGCCACACTGATTTCCAAAGTGGTTGCACAAGTTTGCAGTCCCACCAGCAATGGATGAGGGTACCCTTTTCTCCACAACCTCTCCAGCAAAGGCTGTCCTTTGTGGTTTTGATTTTAGTCATTCTGACAGGTGTAAGATAATATCTCAAAATTGTTTTGATTTGCAATTCTCCGATCGCTAAGGAGGTTGAGCATGACCTTAAGTATCTTTTGGCCATTTGAAACTCTTCTGTTGAGAATTCTCTGTTCAGTTCAGTGCCCCATTTTTTAATTGGGTTAATTATCATTTTAATGTCTAGTTTCTTGAGTTCTTTATATATTTTGGAGATCAGACCTTTGTCTGTTGTGGGGTTTGTGAAGATCTTCTCCCAGTCAGTAGGCTGCCTTTTTGTCTTAATGACAGTGTCCTTTGCTTTACAGAAGCTTCTCAGTTTCAGGAGGTCCCATTTATTCAGTGTGCCCTCAATGTCTGTGCTGCTGGGGTTATACATCTTGGGGATATTTCTATAATTAGGTTAAGAATTTTATTTGTTCTTTTGAGTCACACTAGGTACGGCTGCTTACTTTTCATGACTTGTACTATTTGGAGATGTTTCCATAATTAGATTGGGAATATTATTTGTTCTTTTTGAGTCACACTAGGTGGGACTGTTATTTATGATATTTTAAGTATTTATCTCTTTTAACTATTATCAGCAAACAGTACATTATTAGGACTTGGCTTTCATTTTTGTACTACTAATAGTACCAAGAGGTGTTTAGTAGACTTTTTTCCTACATGATGCAGTGTAGATCCAGGCTGTGTGCTGAAATAAGTGTTTTGTTTACAGCTAATCAGTTTGCAAGGGTAGGTCATCAGGTTTTGTGTTTGTTTTAAAAAGTAGTTTTTTAGCTTTACTTATTTTCCATTTGTAGGGCTGCATCTCTGATTTGACCCAATAGTTTCTACTTCAGTATACCTGTGCTATAGCCACAACTTGTTATTTCTGTTTTCTGTAAGTTTATTCCACACAGCATCACTTGAAAGGGAAGTCCGTTGGTTAAGTGAGTTAAGGCGTGGTGGCATGCCTAAGACCCTAAGCAATAGAGGTGAGGTGGCCAGATCTTGACTTGCCCTCTAACCAGACTCATGATTATCGAAAATATCACCGTAGAACCTTCATCCAGCAACTAATGGCAACAGAGGCAGAGATCCACATTGGAGCACTGGAATGAGCTCCCAAAGTCCAGTTGAAGAGTTTAAAGTTGTTTTCTCTACTTCTTTTGGGTTAGGATTATCAAGTCTTCCTGTTGTGTGACCACTGGGTTCTGGTGTTACCATGTTGCTTTTTAGGTTGTTGGAGGGATTCTTACTTTGGCGCCTACCCATCTAGTCCTTCAAATGAGGCCTGCAGTGTTTTTATGTCTTGGTCCAGTCCTTGAAGTGGCTGTCTGAGTGTTTGGGAGTTTTTCTTGATATGCTTTACTGTCACTGTCTGTCTCAGAAGTTTCTGAGGTCTCTATATGCCTGCTCTCTCAGTCTTCTTTCCTGTTGTGTTCTCTTGGTGCTCTCTTAATCCTCTCAGTGTTGTAGCAAGCTCTTGGTCCCCTCAGTATTATAGCAAGCTTTTAGCTCTTAGGCAGCGTGTGGCTAGTACCTTGGGGGGGTGTCCCATGGGTGGGATTAGGTTTGAGGGGATCATAGCCACAGGAAACTCCCTGATGGCTTGCTAGAAAAGCTGAGGGAGTTGGGGAAGGACCTGGAGTTTTGTCCCACTGGGGAGGTCCTAGAGAGTGGGGCGTCCTGCCATGTGACTGTTCACTCACCTCTTAAGTCCCCTCAGTATTGGAGCAAGCTGTGTTTTAAAGTCCAACCCAAGTTGCAGGAGGGTAGCCTTTATTATTTTTTTAAAAGATTATTTTAAAAAAAGATTTATTTTATTTGTATGTGTGTCTTGAGTATGTACCAGGTGTGTGCTGGTGTCTTTTGGCATGGTGAGAAGAGTTCAGATATCCTGGAACTGGAGTTACATGTCCATGAACTTACTCATGGGGCTGCTGTGATCCAAACCCAGGTCTCCTAGAAGAGCAGCAAGTACTCAGTGCAAAGCAATCTTCTCAGCCCCACCTTCAGTACATTGTTTTACAAAAAGTTAAACTGTAATCTTTACTATGTTGGTTATAAATTAAAGAACTAGAAGTTTTTTTCATTTATTTCCACACACGGGGTGGAGGGAGAGAAAGAGAGAGAGAGAGAGAGAGAGAGAGAGATAGCACGATACCAAGCTAATTTATAAAAGAAAGCATTTTACAGTTTCAGAGGGTTAGTGCATCACTGTGACTCTGGAGTCTCCAACATTTTGGATCTTTAGTACAAATCCAAGCGTCTTGTTCTCAGCTTTATATGATGGCCTCTATGGGCCTGCAAGCCACATGCCATCAGGGCTGTAACATTTTTTTCTGAACTAATGAGGAAGATTTCACAACCTCTTAACTCCAGTATTTTGGATTCTAAAGTCAGGCAAGTATTGTTGTACATTTTGGATGGAATATGGCTCTCTCATTGGATTCCATTTGTATAAACTTTGAACTCTTGGTGTTTTCCTTTGTTGAATAAGCTTTACTTTGTTTTTGGAGTAGATTCTCTAGGGATTTTCTTTTTACAGGTTTCATGGTTAGCTAGGTGGGATCTTTACCTTCATTCCAATTCTCTGTACCTCTTTCAGCACAAACCTAGGTGTAGGCATTTTATTTCCTGGTCTTCCTTTTTCCTCTCAGATTGTGCATTTGTATTTCTCTTTGCCCTGTTTGCACTTTTCTTTCTTTCTTTCTTTCTTTCTTTCTTTCTTTCTTTCTTTCTTTTTTTCTTTCTTTCTTTCTTTCTTCCTTCCTACCTTCCTTCCTTCCTTTTTTTTGTGGGGACAGTGTTTCTTTGTAGCTTTTGAGCCAGTTTTTGGGGTTTTATCTCAGTGGTAGAACACTTTCTTAGCACTTTTTCATTTTAGAGCTGCATTAAGAATGATTACTAATAACCATGAGTCAATACTGTCTTGAATGAAATCTCTGCCAATAATATTGTTCCAAAACTCTTCAATTTAGCCTCAAGCAGGTTCTTAGGACAAGGGCCAAAAGCAGCCACATTGTTGGCTAAAACATTACAAGAATTGTCTTTATTCCAGTTTCTTTTTAATTTTTTTTATTTTTTATAAATACTACCATTCAAAATTTGCACTTCCTCCCCTCCTCCCATTTCCCTGTTACTCCCCCACTCACTCTTCCCCTTCTCTACCAATCCTAAGAGGGCAAGGTACCCTGCCCTTTGGGAAGGCCCTCCCCCCTCCAACCAGGCCTAGGACGGTGTGCATTCAAACAGACTACGATCCCCAAAAGCCAGTATATGCAGTAGAGACAAATCTCAGTGCCATTATCATTGGCTTCTCAGTCAGCCCCCATGCCTCCAGCTGGATTTAGCTGAGGCACACTGTCTCAGTGGGTGGACCAACCCCGCCTGGTCCTGATGTCCTTACTCATCTTCTCCCTCCTTCTGCTCAGTCTAATGCTCTGCTGTGGGTCTCTGTCTCTATCTCCATGTATTGCTGGACGAAGTTTCTATGGTGATATTCAAGATAATCATCAGTGTGAGTATGGGACAAGGCCAGTTCAGGCACCCTCTCATCTACTGCCCAAGGACATAGCTGGAGATATCCCGTGGACACCTGAGAATCCTTCTAGATACAAGTTTCTTGCCAACCCTAAAATGGCTCCCTTAATTAAGATATCGTCTTCTCTGCTCCCATATCCACCCTTCCTCCATTGCAACCATCCCACTCTCCCAAGCTCTCCCTAATTCTTCCCTTCTCCCCTCTCTATCCCCACTCCCCTTCATCCCACCCAATCCCCACCTTCCCAACTTTTGCCCAGTGCTCTTGGCTGCTTCCAGTTTCCAGGAGGATCTATATGTTTTTCTTTGTGTTCACTTTATTCCAGTTTCTAATACTGTTTCACCCTGAAACCTCTTGAACTGGTCCTCTATATTCCACATTGCTCTTAGTACTACTGTCTTCAAAGCTCTTGTAGCATTTTTAAGCCCCACTTAAAACATTCAACCACTTCCCTCATGCAAAGTTCCCAAGTCAACATTCCTCTAACAAGCAGCTTGACAAGTCCTGTCACAGCAATACCATGTAACAACTTTATCATAGTTACTTTTCTATTGTAAAGAGACACCATGATGAAGGCAGCTTATAAAAGAAAACATTTAATTGGGGGCTTGCTCATGGTCAGAGAGTGAGTCCATGACCATCACGTCATGGGGCATGGCAACACACAGGCATGACACTGGAGAGTAGCTGGGAGTTTTAACCTGATTTAGAAGTTGGTAGCAGAGGTGGTGGAGGGAGGGGCTGGACCTGTCTTAGGCTTCTGAAATCTCAAAGACCACCTCCTGTGAAACACCTATCCAACGAGGTCACATCTAATCTTTCTCAAAATGGTTCCACCAACTAGGGGTCAAGCATTTAAATATAGGAGCTTTTATGGGACCATTCTCTTTCAAATGATCACATTAATCAAAATACTATTTTAGGACCCAAATTGCTCAATATTATATGATTAAGAAACAGCAAAGCAGATTCAGAGACTACTAGAGAAAAGAAATATATATTATAAGCATTATAAGCAACTTCTAAAACTTGACAGAGAGGGAACGCGGGCTCCTGCTGCTGGGGCTGCAGTGTCCGCTGTGCTCTCCTAGACCGGCTCTGCCTGCCCCCCATTTCCCTTGGCCCCTGGCTCATTGGGGCTACCAGGAGTCCCTCTGTAGGTGCTGAGAAGTCCCATCTGGAAGGGTGAGTGTGCGCTATCCTGCGGTGGACTGTCCCAGTAGAGAGCACAAACGCCCCTCCCCCAGCACCTGCTGCAGGGCTTTCTTTCCTACACACGAGCCCCCACCCCCACCCCCAAGCCTGCATTGTCTGCAAGGTCATTTGCTGTAGAACAGTTTCCTGCCCTTTCACTAAGGCTACCAACCCAGAGCAGTGAGTGCCTGACTTGAGGGCAGGCCTCAAGGTCCCTGCCAGGGAACTCGGGCCCCTGCCGCTGGAGCTTCAGTGTCTGCTGTGCTCTCCTGGACCGGCTCTGCCTGCCCCCGATTTCCCTTGGCCCCTGGCTCATCGGGGCTACCAGGAGTCCGTCTGTAGGTGCTGAGAAGTCCCATCTGGATGGGTGAGTGTGTGCTATCTTGGGGCGGACTGTCCCGGTAGAGAGCACAAACGCCCCTCCCCCAGCTCCTGCTGCAGGGCTGTCTTCCCTACACTGGCGCCCCCACCCCCACCCCCAAGCCTGCCTTGTCTGCAATGTCCTTTGCTGTTGACAGTTTCCTGCCCAACCCAGAGCAGTGAGAGCCTGACTGGAGGGCAGGCCTCAAGTTCCCCACCAGGGAACTCGGGCTCCTGCTGCTGGGGCTGCAGTGTCCGCTGTGCTCTCCTGGACCGGCTCTGCCTGCCCCCCATTTCCCTTGGCCCCTCGCTCATCAGGGCTACCAGGAGTCCCTCTGTAGGTGCTGAGAAGTCCCATCTGGAAGGGTGAGTGTGCGCTATCCTGGGGTGGACTGTCCCAGTAGAGAGAACAAACGCCCCTCCCCCAGCACCTGCATCAGGGCTTTCTTTCCTACACATGAGCCCCCACCCCCACCCCCAAGCCTGCCTTGTCTGCAAGGTCCTTTGCTGTAGAACAGTTTCCTGCCCTTTCACTAAGGCTACCAACCCAGAGCAGTGAGTGCCTGATTAGAGGGCAGGCCACAAGGTCCCCGCCAGGGAACTCGGGCCCCTGCCGCTGGGGCTGCAGTGTCCGCTGTGCTCTCCTGGAACGGCTCTGCCTGCCCCCCATTTCCCTTGGCCCCTGGCTCATCGGGGCTACCAGGAGTCCCTGTGCAGGTGCTGAGAAGTTCCATCTGGACTGGTAAGTGTGTACTATCCTGGGGCGGACTGTCCCAGTAGAGAGCACAAACCCCCCTACACTAAGGCTACCCAACCAGAGCAGTGAGTGCCTGCCTAGCGGGCAGGCCTCAGTAACCCCCCCGAAAGGGAGCGCAGGCACCTCCAGCTTGTACTGCAATGTCGCCTGTGTTCTACTCGACCCCGCCCTACACCTTGCATTCGGCCTTCTTTCTGCGGGTCATTGGACTACTAGGCATCCCTGTTTTGGTGTTGAGGAGTTCATCTGCAAGGGAACGGTTCCTGTCCCTACACTGAGGAGATACACCCAGAGAGTTAGTCACAGCAAAGACTGATCCAAGACACCAGGCCTCTCCTGGCTCCATTTGAAGAAAAGATGGGCAGGCGCCAATGCAAGAATTCCCCCAACAACTTGAAATGCAACGTGACATCACCAGAATCCAGGAATCCCGAAATGAGAAGTGTACACGCTAATCCAGAAGAATTAGAAGAATTCGACTCAAAAGTGAATTATATGAAAATAATAGAGGACCATAAACAAGAGGTGAAAAACTGCCATAATCAATTAGAGATTACAAACAAAAAGGTAGAGGAAATGAATAAATATCTCAAAGATACCCAAGAAAACCAAGAGAAACAAGAAAAAGCAATCAAACAGGTAAGGGAAACAGTTCAAGACTTGAAGAATGAAGTTGAAGTAATAAAGAAAACACAAACCAAGGGAAGGATAGAGATGGAAAATTTGGATAAACGAACAGGAACTACAGAGACAAGTACCACAAACACATTACAAGAGATAGAAGAAAGAATCTCAGACACTGAAGATACCATAGAGAAAATAAACTCTCTGATCAAAGAAAACAGCATAACCAACAAATTCTCATCACAAAACATTCAGGAAATCTGGGACACAATAAAAAGACCAAACCTAAGAATAATAGGGATAGAAGAAGGAGAAGAAGTACAGCTCAATGGTCCAGAAAATATATTTAATAAAATTATAGAAGAAAACTTTCCCAACCTTAAGAAAGATATTCCTTTGAAGGTCCAAGAAGCATACAAAACACCGAATCGACTGGATCAAAAAAAAAAAAACATCTCCTCGTCATATAATAATCAAAAAACAAAACATACAGAATAAAGAAAGAATATTAAGAGCTGCAAAGGAAAAAGGTCAAGTTACCTATAAAGGTAAACCTATCAGACTTACACCTGATTTCTGTATGGAAACCATGAAAGCCAGAAGGTCCTGGATAGATGTGCTGCAGAAACTAAGAGACCATGGATGCAAGCCCAGAATACTGTACCCGCCCAAGCTATCATTCACTATAAATGGAGAAAACAAAATTTTCCAGGATAAAAACAAATTTAAACAATACGTAGCCACAAATCCAGCCCTACAGAAAAAATAGAAGGAAAATCACAAACCAAGGAGTCCAACAATGCCCACAATAACTCAGACATCTGATGACCCTTCACCAGCACAACTTGAAGAAGGGAAACACACAAACTCTACTACCAAAAGAAAGAAAGAGAGAAAGGAAAAATGACCGGAGTTAACAACCACTGGTCATTAATATCACTTAATATCAATGGACTCAACTCACCTATAAAGAGGCACAGGCTAAGAGATTGGATTCGAAAACAGGATCCAACATTCTGCTGCTTACAGGAAACACACCTCAACCACAAAGACAGACATCTACTCAGAGTAAAGGGCTGGGAAAAGGTTTATCAAGGAAACAGACCTAAGAAACAGGCAGGAGTGGCCATACTAATTTCTAAGAAAGTTGACTTCAAACTAAAATCAACCAAAAGAGATGGATAGGGACATTTTTTACTCATAACAGGAACAATTCACCAGGATGAAGTCTCAATCCTGAATATATATGCCCCTAATATAAAAGCACCCACTTATGTAAAGAAACGTTACTAAATCTCAAGGCAGTCATCAAACCACACACACTAATAGTAGGAGATTTCAACACTCCTCTCTCACCAATGGACAGGTCAATCAGACAGAAACCTAACAGAGAAATAAGAGGATTAAGGGAGGTAATGAATCAAATGGACTTAACAGACATCTATAGAATATTCCACTCAAATAGGAAAGAATATACCTTCTTCTCTGCAGCTCATGGAACCTTCTTGAAAATAGACCACATACTCGGTAACAAAGCAAACTTACACAGTTACAAAAAGATATCGGTAACCACCTGTGTCTTATCAGATCACCATGGATTAAAGTTAGAATTCAACAACAATGATATCCCCAGAAAGCCTATGAACTCATGGAAACTGGACAGTCAACTACTGAACCACACCTGGATCAAGGAAGAAATAAAGAAAGAAATTAAAGTCTTTCTTGAATTCAATGAAAACGAAGACTCAACATACTCAAACCTATGGGACACTATGAAAGCAGTGCTAAGAGGAAAGTTCATAGCATTAAGTGCCCACTTAAAGAAAACGGAGAAAGCACACATTGGAGACTTAATAGCCCACCTGAAAGCTTTATAAAAAAAAGAAGCAGACTCACCTAGGAGAAGTAGAAGACTGGAAATAATCAAATTGAGGGCTGAAATCAACAAAATAGAAACACAGAAAACTATCCAAAGAAACAATGAAACAAAAAGCTGGTTCTTGGAGAAAATCAATAAGATTGATAAACCCCTATCAAAACTAATCAAACGGCGGAGAGAGAATACACAAATTAACAAAATTAGAAACGAAAAGGGAGACATAACCACACACACAGAGGAAATTCAGAGAATCATTAGATCTTACTACAAAAACCTGTATGCCACAAAATTGGAAAATGTAAAAGAAATGGACACTTTTTTAGATAAGTACCATATACCAAAGTTAAACCAGGACCAGGTGAACAATCTAAATAGACCTGTTAGTCGCGAAGAATTAGAAGTTGTTATAAAAAACCTCCCCACCAAAAGAAGCCCAGGTCCAGACGGCTTCAATGCAGAATTCTACCAGAACTTCCAAGAAGACCTAATACCTATACTCCTTAATGTTTCCACTATATTGAAACAGAGAAGTCATTGCCAAATTCTTTTTATGAAGCTGAAGTTACTCTGATACCAAAACCACACAAAGACACAACCAAGAAAGAGAACTACAGGCCAATCTCACTCATGAACATCGACGCAAAAATACTCAATAAAATACTGGCCAACCGAATCCAAGAACACATTAGAAAAATTATCCATTATGATCAAGTAGGCTTCATCCCAGAGATTCAGGGCTGGGTCAACATACGAAAATCTATCAATGTAATCCATCATATAAATAATCTGAAAGAAAAAAACATATGATCATTTCATTAGATGCGGAAAAAGCATTTGACAAAATTCAACATCCCTTTATGATAAAGGTCTTAGAGAGATTAGGAATACAAGGGTCATTCCTAAGTATAATAAAAGCTATTTATAGCAAGCCGTCAGCTAACATCAAATTAAATGGAGAGAAACTCAAAGCTATTCCACTAAAATCAGGAACACGACAAGGTTGTCCACTCTCTCCATACCTCTCTAATATAGTGCTTGAAATTCTAGCAATAGCAATAAGACAACATAAGGGGATCAAAGGGATTCAAATTGGAAAGGAAGAAGTTAAACTTTCATTATTTGCAGACGATATGATAGTGTACATAAGCGACCCCAAAAACTCCAGCAAAGAACTCCTTCAGCTGATAAACACCTTTAGCAGCGTTTCAGGATACAAGATCAATTCCAAAAAATCAATTGCCCTCCTATACACAAAGGATAAGGAAGCAGAGAAGGAAATCAGAGAAGCATCACCCTTCACGATAGCCACAAATAGCATAAAATATCTTGGGGTAACTCTAACCAAGGAAGTAAAGGATCTATTTGACAAGAACTTTAAGTCTATGAAGAAAGAAATTGAGGAGGATACCAGAAAATGGAAGGATCTCCCTTGCTCTTGGATTGGGAGGATCATCATAGTAAAAATGGCAATTCTACCAAGGGCAATTTATATATTCAATGCAATCCCCATTAAAATCCCATCAAAATTCTTCACAGATCTTGAGAGGACAATAATCAACTTTATATGGAGAAACAAAAAACCCAGGATAGCCAAAACAATCTTATATAATAAAGGATCGTCTGGAGGCATTACCATCCCTGACCTCAAACTCTATTACAGAGCCTCAGTATTGAAAACAGCTTGGTATTGGCATAAAAACAGAGAAGTCGATCAATGGAACCGAGTAGAAGACCCTGATTTTAACCCACAAACATATGAACACCTAATTTTTGATAAAGGATCTAAAAGTATTCAATGGAAAAAAGAGAGCATCTTCAACAAATAGTGCTGGCAGAACTGGTTGTCAACGTGTAGAAGAATGAAAATAGATCCATATCTATCACCATGCACAAAACTCAAGTCCAAATGGATTAAAGACCTCAATATTAGTCTGAACACACTGAACCTGATAGAAGAAAAAGTGGGAAGTACTCTACAACATATGGGTACAGGAGATCACTTCCTACATTTATCCCCAGCAGCACAGACATTAAGGACAACATTGAATAAATGGGACCTCCTGAAAATGAGTAGCTTCTGTAAAGCAAAGGACACTGTCACTAAGACAAAAAGGCAACCCACTGACTGGGAGAAGATCTTCACCAACCCTGCAACAGACAAAGGTCTGATCACCAAAATATATAAAGAACTCAAGAAACTAAACTTTAAAATGCTAATTAACCCAATAAAAATGGGGCACTGAACTGAACAGAGAATTCTCAACAGAAGAAATTCAAATGGCCAAAAGACACTTAAGGTCATGCTCAACCTCCTTAGCGATAAGGGAAATGCAAATTAAAACAACTTTGAGATACCATCTTACACCTGTCAGAATGGCTAAAATCAAAAACACCAATGATAGCCTTTGCTGGAGAGGTTGTGGAGAAAGGGGCACCCTCATTCATTGCTGGTGGGAATGCAAACTTGTGCAACCACTTTTGAAATCAGTGTGGCGATTTCTCAGGAAATTTGGGATCAACCTACCCCAAGATCCAGTAATACCACTATTGGGAATATACCCAAGAGATGCCACATCAAATGACAAAAGTATCTGTTCAGCTATGTTCATAGCAGCATTGTTTGTAATACCCAAAACCTGGAAACAACCTAGATGCCCTTCAATTGAGGAATGGATGAAGAAAGTGTGAAATATATACATATTAGAGTAGTACTCAGCGGTAAAAAACAATGACTTCTCGAATTTTGCATGCAAATGGATGGAAATAGAAAACACTATCCTGAGTGAGGTATCCCAGACCCAAAAAGAGGAACATGGGATGTACTCACTCATAATCAGTTTCTAGCCATAAATAAAGAACATTGAGCTTATAATTTGTGATCCTAGAGAAGCTATATAAGACAGTGAACCCAAAGAAAATCATATAGTCATCTGCCTGGAGAGGGGAAGTAGACAAGATTGCAGGGCAATAACTGGGAACTTGCGGGTGAGGTGGCAAGGGGCAAAGGGGAAATGGGATGAGAAACATGAGAAGTGGAGGATGGGAGGAGCTCGGGGGATTGGGAAGGTTGGGATATAGGACGGGAGGATACGGGAGCAGCGAAGTATATATCCTAACTAAGGGACCCATCTTAGGGTTGGAAAGAAACTTGACTCTAGAGGGGTTCGCAGGTGTCCAGGGAGATGTCCCCAGCTGGTACTTTGGGCAACTGAGGAGAGGGAACCTGAAATGACCCTATCCTATACTGATAAATATCTTACATATCACCTTAGAACCTTCATCTGGCGATGGATCGAGGTAGAGACAGAGACTCAATTTGGAGCAACGGTCTGAGCTCTTAAGGTCCAAATGAGGAGCAGAAGGAGGGAGAACATGAGCAAGGAAATCAGGACCACGAGGGATGCACCCACCCACTGTGACAGTGGAACTGATTTATTGTGAGCCCACCAAGCCCAGCTGGTCTGGGACTGAATAAGCATGGGTTGAAACTGGACTCTCTGAGCATCGCCGACAATGAAGGCTGATGACAAGCCAAGGACAATGGCAATAGGTTTCGATCCTAATACATGAACTGGCTTTGTGGGTGCTTAGCCTGTTTAGATGCTCACCTTCCTGGAGGTAGATAGAAGACCTTTGTCTTCCCGCAGGGCAGAGAATTTGGACTGCTCTCCAGTATCGAGAGGGATGGGGAATGGTGTGGGGGGAGGAGAAGAGGAGTGGGGATTGGGGGAGGGGTGTGGGGGGAGGGGACAATATTTGGGAGGAGGGGAGGGAAATGGGAAATGGGGAGCAGGTTGAAATTTTAATTAAAAAAGAATAAAACAAATTTAAAAAAAAAAGAAAAAAAATAAAACTTGACAGAGATATCTTGATGCCTGGACAGTAAACCAAAGTTCTTCTGAAACATCGGGAAATCCTTCTTCAGCCTACAGGCCCATAGTATCTGGCAGACTTTTCCATGAAGCAGTGAATTTGAAAGGCTGTTTTGCCTCTATTGGCAGTTTGTCAGTCACTTTCTTCTCTGTCCTGCAGAATGTCTGGAACATTTCTTGAAGCAGGAACCCTGAAGGACTCAGGAGACATTTTTATGGTGTTGGTTTTCTTCTACTTAATGCAAGTTACAGGGATCAAACTCAGGTTGCCAGGCCTTGGTGGCAAAAACATTTGCCTTTTAGGCACTCTTATATTTTCACTGGAATAAGGGAATAGACTTCCTCCCTTATTCTGAAGAACCACAGAAAAGGCCTTTTTCTTTTAGTGGGGCATGAGAATGTTTGCAGTTGGAGTATGGAAGGATGTTTTGCACACATTTTCTCAGTTGTGTACCTTTACCACCATCTAGATGACTACATTGAAAGCAACCTCCACATTATGACAGGATGTCCTCCAATAGGGGTGAATTTGGAATTAGGCACGGATTCCTTGGCAGGCAAAAGCATGCAGCACAACGAAAAAGATGGAACCCAAAAGATAGGTAAAATTATTTACCAAGTTACCACCAAACCTTCCATGCATTTCATCAAGTTTGAGAGTGACTTCCATATCTATGTCTATGATTTGAGGAAGATGTGTTAAAGTGAAATTCTCAAATTTTGGGGGTCTGACTTATCCTATTAGCCATCTCTTTCATTGGATCACTCACTTATCCAATGAATGATTGAATTTATCCATTCCTCCATGTCTCTATCTTCTTCAATCCCTTCTTCCATTTCCCCAAGTCTTGTGTCTACAGGTTGCCAAGATAAATCTACTATGTCTCTTCTGTTCTAGAAACTTTCATTAGTAAAGAACTTGCCTCTCAGGGGTGGATTTTTCTGAGTTCTCTGTAGATGGAGACCATATGAGGAGGAACAGAGGAGCAACCATGACAACACTTGCGCAGTAGAGTTAGGCAGATTACAGATTGATGCCTGGCAAGCCTGTACAATGAGTCAGATTCCCATGAGCTCTGTCACTGTGATCTCACATAGATAACTCATTCAGTGTTCATGTCCAGGACATTGAGTTTTAATTTTTGTCCTAATCTGGTAAAGAAACCAAGATGAGGAGAATAGAGGAGCCTGATGTAAGGCCACAAAACGGGTCATTTGAAAAGGTAAGACTACATGCCTCCATGTGTGCTGCTACCCTTCTTAGGAAATCCATCTTTCCATATATTAGCTATAGGCAACCCAAGTGTCCAGTACACTGCTAACCACAGGTTTGAACCTAACTGCCTTTGATTTCTGAAACAATTGCTGTCCCGTTAAGGTCTCATAACAACACAGCAAGGTATGTAAGAATGCCCCACCATCACCTTAGAGCAATTTCAGGACACCAAAGAGGCAGCAAGTTATCTTTATTGGAAATACAAATGTTTCTGGAGGGACAAAAGGATGTACATTAAAAAAAAAAAAAAAACGATTGGTGTACTCACTACGATTTTATGTGATATGGCCCACACAGGCTTCTGGTTCTGAATACTTGGCCTCAGGAGGTTTTGTAGGTTGTGGAGACCCAGAACCTAGCTGGAGGAATTGCGGTCTGAAAGCTCAAGCCTTGATGTTTCAGGGCATCCTTTCACTGGTCCCCAATGTTTACTGATTTCCTTACAGAGAATGAGAGGCCTCCTACTCCTGCTGCTATGGCTTCTGCAACATGAACAGTCAGAACCCCCTTCACACCCTGGTTGCTCTCATCACATAGGAAGGTGTAAGTCACAAACAATCTCCCACACCAGTTTAGAATTATGATTCATAAAATGGTTATTTCTTTTAAGGGGCAAACCTTACAGATTGCCATGCCAGACAACAGCCCTCTGCAGGATGAGGAGAGGAGCCTAGTAGCTGGATGTGGAGATGGATGCAAGAGACCAAGCTGAAGGCAGTTGCTCCATTTTGAAAGAGAGAGACACCACACCCCAATGGCCTTTATCTCAGTTGCTATAGCCTGAAGGAGCAGAAAGAGATCCTGCAACACATATATTTGGACATAGCACCAAAATTTACCAGTATGTGACAAAAACCTATTTTAGTTTATTTTTTTCATGCTTTCAGGTACATGGCTGAACAGGATCTGCTTCATGCATTTGTGTGACCAATAATTTCCCTTTAAGAAAAACCCACAAACGCTCCCAACAACATCATCAGCATTCAACAACATGTCCATGATTTCTTTGCTTTACCTTTGATTGAGCGGTAAATCATGCTGCTAGTTAATCTGTGCAAGCAATGTGAATTTCTCTGTAAATATATAGACAGAATTGACAGGTATCTTAAACATGTCAGGGGGTCACACTGCAATGGAGTGGGTTAATCATCACCATGTGACAGTGACATATTTAAGATCTCTCCTTTGTCATTAAATCTCAGAATTGTCCAGATGTTATGTTTTTGTGCAGACTTCTCAGGGTTTTCTCCAATTCATGGTTTCCATGGTAGTTTGCTAGTTACGCTTACATGTCTTTTGCCAGATTCTGTCAGTTTTTGCCATGCACTCTCAGCTCCAGAACTTCTCCTGCCCTAAGATTCTAGTTCCAGGCATTTTAGACACTTGTGACTGTTGCACGAGTGTCTCTTGTTCCGCCTAAATGATTTGGAATGTTATTTAGCCTGAGTTTTAACTTCCATCCCTGAGTTCATTGACTTTCCTTGACCATCTTTCTTGGGCCACTGAGCTGAACTACTAGGGGTTTGCTCCAGTTACTTCTCCATGCTGAGACAGCCTACACTCTCAGTACTACTGTGATAGTGTTTCTGTAGCAAGTATTCTTCTCAAAATAAGAAGAAATTTCAATATTATAATCCATCTGCTGTTATTGTGTCTTAAACACACAAACACACCCCCATAAGTTAATGCACACACACTGTTGATATCTCAACTTAGGGTGCCGTTCTGGGGTTAGTAAGAGGCTTCTCTCTAGAGGGGTTCCAGAAAGCCATGGGGTGACACCAACGAGGACCTTGGGCAGGTGAGCTGTGGGTGCCTGCACTGTGCCATGTCCCTAGGCACTACGGGTGCTTTGTCCCATAATCAGACTGATGACTATCTTGAATATCACCATAGAACTGTTGTACGGAAAAGGATGGAGATAAAGACAGGGACCCACATCAGAAAATTAGAATGAGCTACCAGGCTCCAGTTGAAGAGCTGAAGGGGAGAGAATAAGAGCAAAGAACTAAGGAATACAAGGGCTTGGTCCACCCACTGGGACACTGTGTCTGATCTAATGGGAGATCAACAAAACCAGTTATGCTGGGACTGACAGAGCATGGGATCAAAGTGGAAGCATTGAGTGTGGCTGACAATTGGGACAGAAGGAGAAGCAAATGATAATGGCCCTGGGATTTGTCTGTACTGCACATACAGGCTTTAATCGATCATATCATATGTAGATGCATACCTTCCTCAATCTGGATGGACGGGGGCAAGGGCTTTCCACAGGTCAAGTTACCCTGCCCTCTATTATGACTGGATTGGGAGTGGAGAGGATTGGTGGTTGCGTGAGTTGTTACGTGGAGGAGGAAAGGAAGAGGAAATTTGAAATTTTTTATTTATGGAGGAAGAAAAATTCAATACATGATAACCAATGGAGAGATGGGATCTAAGAAAAAAAACTTTCATGTGATTTGTTGACTCAGACACCATAGACTTTTTCAGAAAAATAAGATACAGGGATTGAGTTGCTTTGGCAAGAGTGTGACTTGAGTAATTGGGAAGATGAGTGGGGGCTTATTTTGGGTCCCCTGGTGGCTGTATACAGCTTTTGAGGAGCTGAATGCTGGATGTTTCTGTGGGTAAATAGGGAAGTAACAAGCTTGTGAGGGGATTTCTGACATAAGTAGAGCCTTGGTGATGTCACAAAGCCTTGGTTCGTTGGGTAGCAACTCTGTTCCACTCAAAGCACTAGTCTTCCATGGAGGTGGGTTTATTATCCTCACAGTGCCTGAGGAGGACAGTTCAGCTCCTGGTCTGCACAACAGTTCAACAGGCTTTTTGCACGTGATATTTCCGGAAGATGGAATCTGGAGAGGTAGGACATTTTCTTTTGGTAAATATGTTTCCAAAGCAACTCAGACCTCTGTCGTACAAAAAAGTTTTCCTTCAAATGTCCTGCGGGTCCACCATTTCTGTTGTTACCAGCTCCTATATTTGATAGCTGTGGGGATGGTGAATGCCAGCTATTCTTCCCACTTTATCTTTGCTAACAATATCAAATTCATCAATCCACTAAAATGGCAAAGCTCCTCTTTGTCCATAGGTGTTTTAAAAGATACTAATTATTTCTCAATGGCTTCTGTTGCCCAGAATAATGAGTCTTTCAGGTTGAAGTGGGTCTCACAGTACTCACTTCCACAATGAAGACACAGAATGGCTTTATGTAATAGACCTGGGTCTGGATCAGGAAACCCAATACAGAGAGCCAGTGGATTGGAGTGGCATGACCTTGGGCAGGCTGTCTTGGATTGAGCCCCCTACCTATTAGCTTGATGTCAAAGGAGATGTGTGGATGTCCTTCGAATTCTTTGTTATCTGTTCAGATTTTTCTTACTCGTTTCGGGGATAGGCATACCTTCTCCTCTCATTGACTTTGTCAGTCAGAAAGTAGGTTTCTCAGCAGAGGTCATTTGCCTTTGGGCAGCAGGAATGTGTCTCTGAGATTGATATACTGAGCTGTAGAGAAAAATTTGCAAATTATCCTATTTATTTCTTAAGAGAAAATTACAGTTAGGTATGCAATCCTGTTGATCAATATCTTTGTCTCCTGCACCACAGTTCTTCCAGAAAAGGGCCTTGACCTCATAGCCTCCCCTTGTTATGCTTGCAGGCACTCATGGTTGAGGCGACGACTTTGTTTCTGAATTAAACAGAAGGAAATTTCTTTCAACCTAGAGAGTGGGCAGCTATGAAGCCCAAGCACAGAAAGATATCCAAGAAATAGCGGACCAGGAAGTCAGTGGCCTATCTCAGTAAGTCTACAGACATGATGAAGATGCCTCTTAGTATGAGATGCATGCCACCTGTCCAGAAGAGGAATGGGTCATCTCTCCAGAAGCAAAAACTGAGGAGGCCTTTTGAGGCCCTGGAGAATATTGTCGGCCGCAGAATGTCTCACGGCTGGAAGGAAGCCAATGAACCAGTCACCCAGTGGAAAGCCATCATTCTAGATCAACTGCCAACAAATCCCTCTCTCTATTTGTTGAAGTATGATGGGATAGATTGTGTCTATGGATTGGAGCTTCACAGTGATGAAAGGATTTTAAACCTTAAGTTCCTGCCTAACAACATACCATTTCCTCAGGAGACAGACACTCATCTCTCAAACACCATAGTTGGCAGAGCAGTGAAACATACATTTGAGGGCACAAATGGCTCTAAGGATGACTGGAAGGGGATGGTCCTAGAGGAGGTGCCAATCATGAAGACCTGGTTCTATATTACCTACAAGAAAGATCCGGTCTTGTACGTTTACCACCTCCTGGTTGACTACCTTGAAGGCAACCTCCACATCATGCCAGGCTCTATGGAGGAGTGGACTGGGGTGGTCCAAGATGAGGTGCAGACCATGAAGACCTGTTTCTACATAACCTACAAGAAAGATCCAGTTGTGTACCTTTACCACCATCTAGATGACTACATTGAAAGCAACCTCCACATTATGCCAGGATGTCCTCCAATAGGGGTGAATTTGGAATTAGGCAGGGATTCCTTGGCAGGCAAAAGCGTGCAGCACAACGAAAAGGATGGAACCCACAAGATAGATAAAATTATTTACCAAGTTCCCACCAATCCTTCCGTGCATTTCATCAAGTTTGATAATGACTTCCATATCTATGTCTATGATTTGATGAAGATCTGTTAAAGTGAAATTCACAAATTTTGGGGGTCAGACTTAAAACTGTGTTTGGGGAACTCTTTTTTTCAGAAATATCTCAGGTCTTCCATTAATCCTGGTATCTTTCCCAATGGAATTTTTTTTGCTCTAAAAACAAAAATTTGTGAAGATGTTATGTTGTTTGGTCAATGATGGAGTTTCTGGTGGATGGGACATCACAGAAATACAGGCCACAAAACAAAACAGGACTTATGGTCTTTTCCCCTTGGAGAGGGAATGACGAATGGAGATGCAGTGTGTGGAAGAGGACAAGATGGCTGTTTAGGAAACAGAGGAGAGTGGCCAATAAGATGTAGGATCTCAGAGAGGGATAATGCTGGAGGGAAAACCATGTCATATGGAAAGATGTGACATCGAGGTGTTGGGACTTAAGAGGATAGAGAGTGATCATGAAGGGTCACAAATGTGTACTCAGAAGCAAAGAAAATTGGGTTTCATTTGATTAATGGTTTAATTCATACCATCTGGAAGTCTCTGGGTATATGAACTCCACTGGAGCATGTTGAGTGACCCGGATCCTCCTGCCTAAAGAAAAGTGTCTCTTCTCAGTGCTCTTCTGCAATGGGGTGGACCTCAGGCTACCTACTTACTTTTGCCAGGCTTCTATCTACTACCTATTTTGTCATTCCTGGATTCTTTCTGTCTTGCACTCTCACAGGTCTTATGCATGCCATTCAACCCCCGTGAGTTCATTTAAACAATTGGCCTGCCTTAACTGTAGAACACTGTTCCCTTGTCATTGATCATGTTCTGTGGGATTTGGGCTATAAAACTCAGAAACAGACTCACCCGCACCCAGGCTAAACTAGTAGTACATTGAATCACATTTGTGTGTGACATGCACAGATATGATGAATGCACCGAGCTCCATAAAATCAGTTACCTAGGGAATCAGTGATGGTAGGTGAAGTGTGGCAAAAACCCCACAAACCCATCAGACCCGAGGATACCAGTATGATATTGATGCCTGACTCCCATCATGCAAGGATCCTGACATCTTTAACAGGGCAGTTTTGGTTCCTTCATCTTCAAAAACTTTGTTAGTAAGGTTGTAGGTGTCAAACTGCCATTCAGGGCCCAGCATGTAGGTCACCTGTGCCAGGTCAGGTGATTTGGCTACAATGTGGGTGAAAACTTGTACCAGGGCATGCTGGTACACTCGCCCCTTCTTCTCAACATCATCATCACTCTGCTGGGTGGGTCTAGAGCACAAAGAAGGCAAAATGGACTAAGCTTCCTCCTTAGTGGATAACCTTATCTACCTTCAATTTGGACTGACTTTCAGAGGGCATGCAGCACATTTTATCCTATTAGCCATCTCTTTCATTGGATCACTCACTTATCCAATGAATGATTGAATTTATCCATTCTTCCATGTCTCTATCTTCTTCAATCCCTTCTTCCATTTCCCCATGTCTTGTGTCTACAGGTTGCCAAGATAAATCTACTATGTCTCTTCTGTTCTAGAAACTTTCATTTGTAAAGAACTTGCCCTCTCGGGGGTGGATTTTTCTGAGTTCTCTGTAGATGGAGACCATATGTGGAGGAACCGAGGAGCAACCATGACAACACTTGCGCAGTAGAGTTAGGCAGATTACAGATTGATGCCTGGCAAGCCTGTACAATGAGTCAGATTCCCATGAGCTCTGTCACTGTGATCTCACATAGATAACTCATTCAGTGTTCACGTCCAGGATATTGAGTTTTAATTTTTGTCCTAATCTGGTAAAGAAACCAAGATGAGGAGAATAGAGGAGCCTGATGTAAGGCCACAAAATGGGTCATTTGAAAAGGTAAGACTACATGCCTCCATGTGTGCTGCCACCCTTCTTAGGAAATCCATCTTTCCATAGATTAGCTATAGGCAACCCAAGTGTCCAGCACACTGCTAACCACAGGTTTGAACCTAACTGCCTTTGATTTCTGAAACAATTGCTGTCCCGTTAAGGTCTCATAACAACACAGCAAGGTATGTAAGAATGCCCCACCATCACCTTAGAGCAATTTCAGGACACCAAAGAGGCAGCAAGTTATCTTTATTGGAAATACAAATGTTTCTGGAGGGACAAAAGGATGTACATTAAAAAAAAAAAAAAAAAAAAAACGATTGGTGTACTCACTACGATTTTATGTGATATGGCCCACACAGGCTTCTGGTTCTGAATACTTGGTCCCCAGGAGGTTTTGTAGGTTGTGGACACCCAGAACCTAGCTGGAGGAATTGCAGTCTGAAAGCTCAAGCCTTGATGTTTCAGGGCATCCTTTCACTGGTCCCCAATGTTTACTGATTTCCTTACAGAGAATGAGAGGCCTCCTACTCCTGCTGCCATGGCTTCTGCAACATGAACAGTGAGAACCCCCTTCACACCCTGGTTGCTCTCATCACATAGGAAGGTGTAAGTCACAAACAATCTCCCACACCAGTTTAGAATTATGATTCATAAAATGGTTATTTCTTTTAAGGGGCAAACCTTACAGATTGCCATGCCAGACAACAGCCCTCTGCAGGATGAGGAGAGGAGCCTAGTAGCTGGATGTGGAGATGGATGCAAGAGACCAAGCTGAAGGCAGTTGCTCCATTTTGAAAGAGAGAGACACCACACCCCAATGGCCTTTATCTCAGTTGCTATAGCCTGAAGGAGCAGAAAGAGCTCCTGCAACACACATATTTGGACATAGCAGCAAAATTTACCAGTATGTGCAAAAACCTATTTTAGTTTATTTTTTTCATGCTTTCAGGTACATGGCAGAGACAGGCTCTGCTTCATGCATTTGTGTGACCAATGATTTCCCTTTAAGAAAAACCCACAAACGCTCCCAACAACATCATCAGCATTCAACAACATGTCCATGATTTCTTTGCTTTGCCTTTGATTGAGCGGTAAATCATGCTGCTAGTTAATCTGTGCAAGCAATGTGAATTTCTCTGTAAATATATAGACAGAATTGACAGGTATCTTAAACATGTCAGGGGGTCACACTGCAATGGAGTGGGTTAATCATCACCATGTGACAGTGACATATTTAAGATCTCTCCTTTGTCATTAAATCTCAGAATTGTCAAGATGTTATGTTTTTGTGCAGACTTCTCAGGGTTTTCTCCCATTCATGGTTTCCGTGGATGTTTGCTAGTTATGCTTACATGTCTTTTGCCAGATTCTGTCAGTTTTTGCCATGCACTCTCAGCTCCAGAACTTCTCCTGCCCTAAGATTCTAGTTCCAGGCATTTTAGACACTTGTGACTGTTGCACGAGTGTCTCATGTTCCGCCTAAATGATTTGGAATGTTATTTAGCCTGAGTTTTAACTTCCATCCCTGAGTTCATTGACTTTCCTTGACCATCTTTCTTGGGCCACTGAGCTGAACTACTAGGGGTTTGCTCCAGTTACTTCTCCATGCTGAGACAGCCTACACTCTCAGTACTACTGTGATAGTGTTTCTGTAGCAAGTATTCTTCTCAAGATAAGAAGAAATTTCAATTTTATAATCCATCTGCTGTTATTGTGTCTTAAACACACAAACACACCCCCATAAGTTAATGCACACACACTGTTGATATCTCAACCTTAGGGTGCCGTTCTGGGGTTAGTAAGAGTCTTCTCTCTAGAGGGGTTCCCAGAAAGCCATGGGGTGACACCAACGAGGACCTTGGGCAGGTGAGCTGTGGGTGCCTGCACTGTGCCATGTCCCTAGGCACTACGGGTACTTTGTCCCATAATCAGACTGATGACTATCTTGAATATCACCATAGAACTGTTGTACGGAGCCGGGCGGTGGTGGCGCACGCCTTTAATCCCAGCACTCGGGAGGCAGAGGCAGGTGAATCTCTGTGAGTTCGAGACCAGCCTGGTCTACAAGAGCTAGTTCCAGGACAGGCTCCAAAACCACAGAGAAACCCTGTCTCGAAAAACCAAAAAAAAAAAAAAAAAAAAAAAAAAAAAAAAAAAAAAAAAAAAAAAGAACTGTTGTACGGAAAAGGATGGAGATAAAGACAGGGACCCACATCAGAAAACTAGACTGAGCTACCAAGCTCCAGTTGAAGAGCTGAAGGGGAGAGAATAAGAGCAAAGAACTAAGGAATACAAGGGCTTGGTCCACCCACTGAGACACTGTGTCTGAGCTAATGGGAGATCAACAAAACCAGCTATGCTGGGACTGACAGAGCATGGGATCAAAGTGGAAGCATTGAATGTGGCTGAATTGGGGCAGAAGGAGAACCCAATGATAATGGCACTGGGATTTGTCTGTACTGCACATACAGGCTTTAATCGATCATATCATATGTAGATGCATACCTTCCTCAATCTGGATGGAGGGGGGGCAAGGGCTTCCCACAGGTCAAGGTACCCTGCCCTCTATTAGGACTGGATGGGTGTGGAGAGGATTGGTGGTTGCGTGAGTAGTTAGGAGGAGGAGGAAAGGAAGTGGAAATTTGAAATTTATTATTTATGAAGGAAGAAAAAATCAATAGAAGATAACCAATGGAGAGATGGGATCTAAGAAAAAAAAACTTTCATGTGATTTGTTGACTAAGACACCAAAGACTTTTTCAGAAAAATAAGATACAGGGATTGAGTTGCTTCTGCAAGATTGTGACTTGAGTAATTGGGAAGATGAGTGGGGGCTTATTTTGCGTCCCCTGGTGGCTGTATACAGCATTTGAGGAGCTGAATGCTGGATGTTTCTGTGGGTAAATAGGGAAGTAACAAGATTGTGAGGGGATTTCTGACATAAGTAGAGCCTTGGTGATGTCACAAAGCCTTGGTTCGTTGGGTAGCAACTCTGTTCCACTCAAAGCACTAGTCTTCCATGAAGGTGGGTTTATTATCCTCACAGTGCCTGAGGAGGACGGTTCAGCTCCTGTTCTCCACAACTGTTCAACAGGCTTTTTGCACCTGAACATTTCCGGAAGATGGAATCTGGAGAGGTAGGACATCTTCTTTTGGTAAATATGTTTACAAAGCAACTAAGACCCCTGTCGTACAAAAAAGTTTTCCTTCAAATGTCCTGTGGGTCCACCATTTCTATTGTTACCAGCTCCTATATTTGATAGCTGTGGGGATGGTGAATGCCAGCTATTCTTCCCACTTTATCTTTGCTAACTATATCAAATTCATCAATCCACTAAAATGGCAAAGCTCCTCTTTGTCCATAGGTGTTTTAAAAGATACTAATTATTTCTCAATGGCTGCTGTTGCCCAGATTAATGAGTCTTTCAGGTTGAAGTGGGTCTCACAGTACTCACTTCCACAATGAAGACACAGAATGGCTTTATGTAATAGACCTGGGTCTGGATCAGGAAACCCAATACAGAGAGCCAGTGGATTGGAGTGGCATGACCTTGGGCAGGCTGTCTTGGATTGAGCCCCCTACCTATTAGCTTGATGTCGAAGGAGACGTGTGGATGTCCTTCGAATTCTTTGTTATCTGTTCAGATTTTTCTTACTCGTTTCGGGGATAGGCATACCTTCTCCTCTCATTGACTTAGTCAGTCAGAAAGTAGGTTTCTCAGCAGAGGTCATTTGCCTTTGGGCAGCAGGAATGTGTCTCTGAGATTGATATACTGAGCTCTAGAGAAAAATTTGCAAATTGTCCTATTTATTTCTTAAGAGAAAATTACAGTTAGGTATGCAAACCTGTTGATGAATATCTTTGTCTCCTGCACCACAATTCTTCCAGAAAAGAGCCTTGACCTCATGGCCTCCCCTTGTTGTCCTTGCAGGCACTCATGGTTGAGGCCACGACTTTGTTTCTGAATTAAACAGAAGGAAATTTCTTTCAACCTAGAGAATGGGCAGCTATGAAGCCCAAGCACAGAAAGATATCCAAGAAACAGCGGACCAGGAGGTCAGTGGCCAATCTCAGTAAGTCTACAGCCATGATGAAGATGCCTCTTAGTATGAGATGCATGCCACCTGTCCAGAAGAGGATTGGGTCATCTCTCCAGAAGCAAAAACTGAGGAGGCCTTTTGAGGCCCTGGAGAATATTGTCGGCCGCAGAATGTCTCACGGCTGGAAGGAAGCCAATGAACCAGTCACCCAGTGGAAAGCCATCATTCAGGATCAACTGCCAACAAATCCCTCTCTCTATTTGTTGAAGTATGTTGGGTTAGATTGTGTCTATGGATTGGAGCTTCACAGTGATGAAAGGATTTTAAACCTTAAGTTCCTGCCTAACAACGTACCATTTCCTCAGGAGACAGACACTCATCTCTCAAACACCATAGTTGGCAGAGCAGTGAAACATACATTTGAGGGCACAAATGGCTCTAAGGATGACTGGAATGGGATGGTCCTAGAGGAGGTGCCAATCATGAAGACCTGGTTCTATATTACCTACAAGAAAGATCCGGTCTTGTACGTTTACCACCTCCTGGTTGACTGCCTTGATGGCAACCTCCACATCATGCCAGGCTCTATGGAGGAGTGGACTGGGGTGGTCCAAGATGAGGTGCAGACCATGAAGACCTGTTTCTACATTACCTACAAGAAAGATCCAATTGTGTACCTTTACCACCATCTAGATGACTACATTGAAAGCAACCTCCACATTATGCCAGGATGTCCTCCAATAGGGATGAATTTGGAATTAGGCAGGGATTCCTTGGCAGGCAAAAGCGTGCAGCACAACGAAAAAGATGGAACCCAAAAGATAGGTAAAATTATTTACCAAGTTCCCACCAAACCTTCCGTGCATTTCATCAAGTTTGATAATGACTTCCATATCTATGTCTATGATTTGATGAAGATCTGTTAAAGTGAAATTCACAAATTTTGGGGTCAGACTTAAAACTGTGTTTGGAGAACTCTTTTTTTTCAGAAATACCTCAGGTCTTCTATTAATCCTGGTATCTTTCTCAATGGAACTTTTTTTTTTACTCTAAAAATAAAAATTTGTCAAGGTGTTATGTTGTTTGGTCAATGATGGAGTGTCTGGAGGATGGGAATCACAGAAAGACAGGCCTCAAAACAAAACAGGACTTATGGTTTTTTCTCCTTGGAGAAGAAATAAGAAAGGAGATGCAGTGTGGGGAAGAGGAGAAGATGGCTGTTTAGGAAAGAGAGTAGAGTGGCCAAAAAGATGTAGGATCTCAGAGAGGGATAATGCATGAGAGAAAATCATGTCATATGTCAGGCTACACTCTCAGTCCTATTATGACTCTGTTTCTGTAGCAAATATTCTTCTATAGATAAGAAATTTCAATATTACAATCCCTCTATTTTTATTGTTATTTAAACACATATACACACACACAAGTTAATGCTCACCAACTGATGAGAGCTCAACTTAGGGGGCCATTCTGGGGTTGGTAAGAGTCTTATCTTTAGCGGTGTTCCCATAAGGCCAGGGGTTACTCAAATTAGGACTTTGGACTGGTGTGGAGAGGGTGCCTTCAGTGTACCATGTCCCTAGGCACTAAGACTGCCTTGTCCCATAGTCCGACTGATGACTATCTTCAATATCATCACAAAAATTTTGTTTGGCAAATGATGGATATAAAGACAGTGATCCATATCAGAAAACTAGACTGAGCTTTCAAGCTCCTGTTGAAGAGAAGAAGGGGGGAGAATATGAGCAAAGAAGTCAGGAATATAAGGCTAAGTCATTCCTCTGAGACACTCTGCCTGAGCTATTTGGAGATCAACAGAACCAGCTCTGCTGCGACTGACAGAGCATGGGATCAAAGTGGAAGTTCTAAATGTGGCTAACAATTGGGGCAGATTGAAAACCCAATGATAATGGCACTGGGATTTGTCTCTACTTCACATACAGGCTTTATGTGATCCTATTATGTCTGAATGCCTACCTTCATCAATCTGCATTGAGGGGGACTACAGTTGTCCCGACTAACGAATCTTTTATTTTGCAGTGGGTCTCACAGAACTCACTTCTTTAAAAAACACACAGAATGACTTTATGTAATATCCTGAGTCTCAATGAGATGACAACATACTGACAGTCAGTGGACTGGAGTGCCATGACCTTGGGCAGGTTTTCTTGGATTCAACCACCTAACTATTAGCTCAATGTTGAAGGACAGGCATAGCTGTCCTGCAAATGCTTTTCTATCTGTTCAGATTTTTCTTACTCATTTTGGAGATAGGCATACCTTCTCTTTTCATTGACTCAGTCAGTCAGGAAGTAGGTTTCTCAGCAGAGAACAAAATACATACATCCTTCCCTTCTTATGCTTGCTTGAACTCATAATGGAGACAACGAATTTGTTTCTGACTTAAACAGAAGAGTTTTTTCAACCTAGAGAGTGGGCAGGTAAGAAGCTCAAGCACAGAAAGATAGCCAAAAGACAGCGGACCACTAGTGAACCTGATAGAAGGGATAGAAGGAAGTACTCTACAACATATGGTCACAGGAGAACACTTCCTAAATAAAAACCCAGCAGCACAGACATTAATGGCAACTTTGAATAAATGGGACCTCCTGGAACTGAGAAGCTTCTGTAAAGTAGAGTACACTGTCACTAAGACTAAAAGGCAAACAACTGACTGGAAGAAGATTTTTACCAACCCCTCAACAGACAAAGGTCTGATCTCCAAAATATATAAAGAACTCAAGAAACTCAATGTTAAAATACTAATTAACCCAATTAAAATTGGAGTACTGAACTGAACAGAGAATTTCAACAGAAGAAGTTCAATGGACAAAAGACACTTAAAGTCAGGCTCAACTTCCTTAACAATAAAGACACTTAAAGTCAGGCTCAACTTCCTTAACAATAAAGGGAAATGCAAATCAAGACAACTTTGAGATATCATCTTACACCTGTCAGAATGGCAAAAATAAAAGACACCAATGATAGCCTTTGCTGGAAAATTGTGGAGAAAGGGGTATACTCATCCATTGCTGTTGGGAATTCAATATGTGCAACCATCTTGAAAAGTAGTGCTTCGGGTTCTGAGGAAATTTTGGATCATCATATCCTTTGCTCCAGCAATACCACTCTTGAGAATATACCCAAGAGATGCCCTATCATAAAACAAAAGTATATGCTCAAATATGTTCATCGCAGCATTGTTTGTTATAGCCAGCACCTGGAAACAACCTAGATGCCTACCAATGGAAGAATGAATGAAGAAAGTATGGAATATATACATGTTAGAGCACTACTTAGGAGTAAAAATAAAACAATGACTTTTTGAATTTTGCATGCAAATGGATGGAAATATAAAACACTATCCTGAGTGAGTTAAGCCAGACCCAAAAAGAGGAACATGGGATGTACTCACTCATATTTGTTTTGTAGTCATAATTAAAGGACATTGATCCTATAATTCATGATCCTAGAGAAGCTAAATAAGCAGGTGAACCTAAAGAAAAACATATAGGCATCCTCCTGAATATTAGCCTTCATTAGGCGATGAAATAAGACAGAGACAGAACCCACATTGGAGCACTGAATTGAAATTTCAAGGTCCAAATCAGGAGCAAAAGAGGAAAGAGCACGAGCATGGAACTCAGGACCGCGAGGGGTGTACCCACACACTGATGCAATGGGGATGGTCTATCAGAATCTCAGCAAGTCCAGCTGGCATGGTTCTGTAAAAGCATGGGATAAAACAGGACTCGCTGAAAATAGTGGACAATGAGGACTACAGAGAACTCAAGAACAATAGCAATGGGTTTTTGATCGTACTTCACGTACTGGCTTTGTGGGAGTCTAGGCCATTTGGATGCTCACCTTACTAGACCTGGATGGAGGTTGGTGAACCTTGGACTTCCCAAAGGGCAGGGAACCCTGATTGATCTTAGTGCTGAGGAGAAATGTGGACTTTTTTGGGGGTAGGCAAGGGAAATGGGAGGCGGTGAGGGGAGGAGGCAGAAATCTTTAATTAATAAATAAATTTTAAAAATTGCTTTGTCTATCCTGTGTTTTTTGTTTTTCCATATAAAGTTGATTACTTTCCTCTCAAGTTATATGAAGAATTTTGATGTGATTTTAATGGGGATTGCACTGAATCTATAGATTTCTTTTGGGAGAATTGCCATTTTTACTATGTTGATCCTCCCAAACCAAGAGCAAGGGAGATCCTTCCATTTTCTGGTATCCTCTTGAATTTCCTTCTTAAAAGTTTTAGAGATGTTTTCAAATACATCTTTGTCTTCCTTGTTCAGAGTTACCCCGAGATATTTTATGCTATTTTTGGCTATCATGAACGGTGATGCTTCTGTGAATTCCATCTCTGCATACTTATCTCAGTGTATAGGAGGGCAAGTGATTTTTTTAGAGTTAATCTTGTATCCTGCCACATCACTAAAGGTCTTTATCAGTTTTTGAAGTTCTTTGGAACAGTTTTGGTGTCACTTATGTATCATATCATCAGCAAATAATGAAAGTTTAACTTCTTCCTTTCCAATTTGAATCCACTTGATCTCCTTATGTTGTCTTATTGCTATTGATAGAACTTCAAGCACATTATTGAAGAGGTAAGGAGAGAGTGGAGTCACTTATCTATCATATCATCAGCAAATAATGAAAGTTTAACTTCTTCCTTTCCAATTTGAATCCACTTGATCTCCTTATGTTGTCTTATTGCTATTGATAGAACTTCAAGCACATTATTGAAGAGGTAAGGAGAGTGTGGAGTCACTTATCTATCATATCATCAGCAAATAATGAAAGTTTAACTTCTTCCTTTCCAATTTGAATCCACTTGATCTCCTTATGTTGTCTTATTGCTATTGCTAGAACTTCAAGCACTATATTGAAGAGGTAAGGAGAGAGTGGAGTCACGGTCACAAGCCTTTGCAGGGGCTGCATTAACTGAGAAATTAGGGCACTCTTTTGAATATAGTGATCAGAGCTCTAAGGCTCAAGTCCCAGCCTGAGTCCTACCTCTTTGTTGGTCTACATGGTTTTCACATCAGAAGCATGTGGAGTTTATGAGGCAAGCCCCAAGAGGTTTGAAATACTGCAGGAATTGATATGCATGAAGCATCTGGGTGCACAATAAATGCTAGTCATTATCTCATGTAAAGTTGGTGCCTAGGATGTTGTGGTGATGTCTGCTTGGTATAGTGTAAGCATCAAAGGTCTGATCCCCCAGAAACCCACTTGGTGTTCTGGCTAAAGAGTCTGGCCTCACTGTCAATGGATATATTTGTTTAAGAAGTTCTGCATGAATGACTGAAGTTAGAGAATTACTGAGCTTTACTCCCAACATTGATCTCTGTGCTGCTTAATTCATGTTCACACATACATGCATGTGAACCCACACACATGAAGAAACAAGCATACACACATATACTCTGTAAGTAAACCACACACAAAATGAATAAAAGGCAAAGAGTGCCTAAGTCTCTGCTTGATCCCACAGTACCTCAGGAAATGGTAATTGGGGTCTTTTATAAACCTCTCACAAAGGACTTCAAAGAATGTCTGTCTTCCCAGGCCATGACATTATGTTTCAGTACCTTTAGCATTCCTCATCAGACCACACTGGGATCTGTCCATAGAACACTTGCACAGGACACTCATGTTGATAGGTTACCCAGATAAACTGAGAAGATAGTTAGCATGATCCCCACCTCATCACACAGCCTTCATCTAAGGGAAAAGTGCTCTCCAGCTCAATAAGCCAGCATTCTTTCACACCTTCCTGACATCAAACACAGACTTACAGTCATATTTCCTTCCATGAACTTTCAGGAGAAAAGCATGGAGAAAAACAGCAGATCTAAGGAAACACCTGGCCATGCTTCATTCCCTCAGGACCTTTCTGCTCTCTTTGGATATGCCAAAACCTTATTCATCCCTTTAACACTTACTGAGAGCCCTGAATTTGTAAGGTACCATTAAAACTTCTGGGACTGGGAGGTGAAAATTGAGACATATCTATGGCCCTCAGGGAACTCATCTTATATTCCAAAGAGATGTCAGATGGAAAAGTTTGTCCTAGATACTGTGAAATTTTTAGAGTCAGAAGAAATTTCAGCTGTAGCTGATACGAGAGCCCCTGCCTAATTGAGGGTGCTAGAAGAAAGTAGACATTGGAGATGGCCGGAAACCCAGTTCCCTAAGAATTTCCTTGAGTCCTGTGCTAACCCCACAGTATCCTGCAGGCATTTTTTGTAAGCTGGTGCCTCAAGAGTTGTAAAACTCCAATGAGGTATGCTTAGCTAACACAGACACACCGTTATAGATACCACCTACATTCTGGAGTGTTCTTTATCTGCAAGAGAAGCAAGTGAATTGAGGGAGAGCAGAAACATTCCTATATCTCTTTGGGTTTTACTCTTAGATGATATTGAAGTTTTTGCCTTCAACAAAATCATAAAGAACATACTGTCCACCAAGTCAGCCACATGGGGAGTAAATTCATCACTGAGTGAATTATACCCTCCTCCAGGGGTCTCTGATACCAGTTGTCAACTAGGTGCTTTTTGGGTCTGGCACAAACTTCTGACCCTTCCCTCTTATGTAGGACAGATGAAGGAAGAGATATGCTTACTCCAAGACCAGACAAAACTCTCTGTATTTAAGAATAGTCAGTTAAGCTCAGCAGAGAGACACTACCAAGGAAAAGCACTTCAGTTATTTCCATTTTAATGTCCCTGATACATTCTAAAGTTTCAGCAAGATAGGTCTAAAGTGAAGAGTCAAATACCTGTCTCTCTTCTATACCAAAGAGCCTACATTTACACTTGACTCTCCCTCGACTGTTGACTCCGATATAGACCCAAGCTGTGTGTGTTGTTTAATTTATAACTTTAAAATTTCGGCAGTCCCTGCAGCACAAGTGTAGTGGATGCCACTTGCTAACTTGCTTGCAGCCTCAAACTCAGCTAGGTTTCATACACAGCACATGACCACTTCCAAGGGAACGATGCTACCCACAGTGGACTGGGTTTGATTAACACTTGACTAACAGTCATGCTTACAGACACACCTGATGAGGCAATTCCTCAACTGAGACTCTTATCTGCTTCTAAGTTGGGTCAGGTTGGCAGTTAAAGCCTAATGTGATAGGGATGATGCGTAATTTTGATAAATCAATATATTGGTAAAACACCTATAATATAAAAAAGCCTATCTGATTTTCATTAAAATGTTTACCTTTCATGGACATCCATTACTGCTCTGAAAATTTGTTAGGACACGTCTGGCAAAGGTTGACCCTCTTGTGTCATATATATCCTTGTCACATATAACCTCTCCCTAGATACACTCCTACTTGGGACTGAATCTTACATGTGTGTGACTTAGATGAACTTGGCAGCTTGTTTCAATTCATGCCAATATAGCTGATATCTCCACCTACAATCAAATTACACTTAGGTCAAATAAAAAATACATTTGATATCACGGAATGCCCAGGGAGCACATGTCTAGGAGACAATAATGTATCTGTGGAAGTCATGGGTACAAGCAACCAGATCTGCCCAGGTCTTTGTAAAAAGAAGGAGAGCAACAGGTGTTCAAATCATAAAATGGTTGGGAAGGAATTGCAGGTGCACAGCTCCTGGGAGAATCCAGAGGAATATAGGTTTGAGCTGGCTCACTACAAAATTGCCCAGATATATGCAGAAGTAGTGCCAGGATTCTTATTTCTTAATTAGAAATGTCAAAGACGAAAAGGAACAAATGCTCGGATTGATGTTGGAATTGTAATGAAGTTTACAGAACAAAAGATTGAGAATACAGCAGTGTGTATGCCTGACCAATATATCACAGATCTCCAACAAAAAATGAAACAATAAACATCCAAATTACCAGCAAAAAGAAGGACAGAATTTAGGAACAGCAACAGCCAAACTGCCTGACAAATTGTTCTTACCTGTATGGCTCCTGGCAATGTGGGGCAGGAAGGAAATTTTTGCCCAAAGATAGACAAAGAGTGGGGCCTTTTTATATAGAATATTTTTTGTGTGAAGCATTGTACATTGCAAGAGGAAAAAAATGGCTTTAAATCTCTGATTTTTTTAACACTCTCTCTATGTTCTTTCAAGTCAAATTGAAAGAGGCAGGTGGTGGATTTGGGTTTCTGTGTTGTGAAACAATAATGAGAATAATAGTTGCTCATTCCAGAATTCATCCTTTTTCTTTCAAATAGCCCTCTCCCTGTCTCTTACACCTGGCCTGTTCCCATTGCTTGAGGGCTGATGTCAACTCATGTGTCTCCCTGAGGAGCCCTCTCAGAACACACTAGCCTTCCATTTAATCTACTCTGGAAGCCCAACACTTAGGGTGACTTTGATCACACAGCCTACTGTGGTTGCACACACTGACACAATAAAGCTGTTACAGTGGGTCTTGCTCTCATTTTCCATGGAGCTTCAATGACCAGCTCCTCAAACAGCTCATCAAGCTAGAGAACACTTTATCCTTTTCTGTGTTATTCACGTCGTTGCCTCTTCTCTCCCACAAACCAGCTTCTTCCGAAGCAGGATCCTTGATTGTGGTTAGACTTTAAAATATTATATTTTAATAAAATATTAAATAGACTTTAAAATATTAAGATTGATTAGACTTTCAAGGTTGCATTATTATGAACCGACCTGATACCTATATGTTATGCATGTAATTATGACAGCCTAAAGTTACAGGAGCCATTTTCTAGTTGTGCATGCGTTTATATTTATCTCCCCCTGAGTATAACAAGCTGCCCATCATGGGTGATAATAGATTTTACTGGTTAGTTCTGGAATCTATTGGCATAGAACATGTGGGGTTTGAGTGAGAAATGTCCCCCATAAGCTCCCATATTTGAACATTTTTTCCCAAACAGGTAGTGCTCTTTGAAGTGGTTGCCAGACCTTTAGGAGGCAGAGAATTGCTGGAGGAAGTGGACACTGAAGATAGGCTCTAAGAATCTATAGACTCACCCGACTTCCTGATCTCTCTCTGCTTCTTAATTGTTAATGCAATGTGGCCAGTGAGCCTCAGACTCCTGTTGCTCTGCCATTTCAATAGCTATTGAAACAATCCCTCTGAAATTCTGGGCGAAATAAAACCTTCTCTCCCTTAAGTCGTTTTTGTGTTGATGTTTTTTGCTTGCTTGTTTATTTGCCAAAATGTTTTGCATAGCAGATGGAATGAAACCATTACATTTTGTAAGTACATACATGAGATTAAAACAAAAACAACCCTCAGAAGGACAGATGCCCAAGGATGAAAGAATATTTAACATATTGAAATAGCATTTCATTTCCTTTCTCTCAAGATCATTAAAGATTCTATTTAAGAAAGGAAAAACCAATCACACATGGTCACCTAAAATGTAGTGACTCCTGCCAAGTAACACAGTCTTAATCCTGAGAATTTGTAAATACACAGTACAGCAGGAAACCACACCATAAAAGTGATATATCCAAGTTTTAGCCCACACTGAGAGGGATCATAATTTAAAAATATTACTTTGCAAATAGAAGATTAAGATTCACAAAAATGTGTCATCTCAGGATAAGATGGTCTTTAAATTCAATGGAAAACCTCTGTATCAAAAGAGACACAGGGAAACAGTGATGTGCTCACAAAACAATGGAGACAGTAAGAGAACTGATACATACTGAGGAATATCAAAAGCCAACTTTCCTAGCACATCTTGATGAAGTAGGGTCCCCACCAACACATTTATTCCAGATCCTGAGAATAAACATCAACCCCTTTCAAGTATTTGTTTTATTAGAAAATTTTATACCAGTCCTTGGAATTAATACATTGGACAAAGGGTTGGTTTGGGAAGTCTTTCTGTCTATGTTTGCTTTTATTGGTTAATGAATAATGTTGTTTCAGACAGTAGCTTAGCAGAATAGACCTAGGTGGTAAAAGTAAACAATGATAGGAGAAACAGGGTAGGGTCGGTGAGAAGCCAAATAGACACCACCATGGAAGAACACCTTCTCTGGAGTTGCCAAAAATTTGTTGGTAAGACATGAACTACTAGTGATACAGATAAATGCAAATAGGTTTGTTTAGAATAAGGGAGGAATCTAGAAATACGTTTAAGCTATTGGCCAAACAGTGTTGTGAATAATATGGGTTTTATGTGATTATTTCAAGTCAAGGTGGTCAGGAAACTAACTAATGAGTGGCCTCCACCAACAAAGGGTATTGCAGATTCATTGACTATCCTGAGATGGCTTGTCTGGGTAAAACCTATGTTGTATGAATAAATTGGCTACACACCAGAGATATGGAACTAACAATAGACAAAGTCTAACTAGGTGAACCAATGAATAATTTTCGGGTTACTTACAGGAAAATTGGTGAGCGAGAACTTACAGTAGAAATGACTCAATAGCAGTTGGTTCAACAAAGCCCACCCCAGCATGGTTAATAGTTCAGTAAGGCTGAGAACCTGAAATTCACTGTGCAGCCTTGAGGCAGATCAGTGATCTGAAGAGTGTTTTTTTTTTAATCTTTGGCTCAGTTGATCTGAGCCTCATCTAAGCATCTCTATTTGTCTGTGATGATTGCTTGGTTATATATTTACTGCCAATATACTGTTTGGAGGACGTTGCCTTGTGAATCTGCTCAGGTTATCAAACTCTCTATAGCTAATTTGAGTTGTTTGCTTCCTATCTAAGTAGCTTTCCTGCAGGATAGAGTCTATCAACCAAAACTACATATTGGCATTAAAGAACTTTATATGTGGAGATGGAAGGGTCAGAGTCAGATAAGAAAGTAAAATTATGGGTTCACACAGGAGAGATAAAAGAAAAGGAGAGTTAGTATGAGAGCACTACCCTGTAGGATTTCAAAATGGAAGAGGAGACCTGAGCTAAGTAGGAAACAGCCACAGCATTTTCCATAGTCACTACTCCTGTTTAGGCCACAAAATCTCCAAGCAGCTAGCTCAAGCATTGGAAGTTTCTACTCTGAGAGGGCCAGCTAGAGTGTGGCACAGATGACCTTTTTCCCTGGAGTTATCCTCACCATTGGCAGAGGAGGCATATCTCCCTAGAGTCTCAACAAAATGTCTCACTGATGTAACAAACGGCTTATGAAGGACCCTTGGGGAAGATTCAAAACTAACATAATTGGGAAAAAATGCATCTTCCAGGATGTTTTGATGTCAGTCTACACTGTCACATCTGCCTTTCTTCTGATCATATGAACAGGATGCTTGCTGCTTGGGGAAGCATCTCATCTGGCGTTGTAATACCAGGGAATCAATATGTCCTCTGTGCTCGTATTCTCCCCCAGAGGAGTCTCTATCTCAGGTACAGTGCATTGAACCACTTGCAGGAATAATAAAAACAGATAGAGCATCCAGCTTGAGATATGACATACATGGCCACAATCACATTGGCAGCAACAAGAAACAGATGAAGAATTCTGAGCATCAATGAAAGCTGAGGACGTAATACCAAAGCTAAGACATGTAACACCATGGGGAGTTGCAGAGTTCCAGAGAATATATTCAGTTACATTCTGGAAGAAGCTAAGACTGCAAAAGATGGCTTTCCTAATCAGAAAGTAGAAAAACTGAGACTATGCGAAATATAGGCAGTGATGAGACAAAGGTGGTAACTGAAAATGAAGAACCCCATGTCCCAATTCCAGGAAGATAATGAAAGCATTTTTAAAGGTTAATGAGCCACAAATCCTGGCAGTCAAAGCTCAGGAGATGGAATACCATTTCAATCCCATGTAATGAATCTCTGCCTTAAGCATCTAAAATGATGTATCTCTGCCTTGAGCATCTGGAGCAATATTTCTTTGCCTTAAGCATCTATAACAATGCATCTCTGCCTTGAGCATCTGCTGTCATGCCCCTCTAAAATGAGCAGAAATTAACATCTGCTTTGAAATGCAATATACTACTGGGATAGACCAACCATAGCATGCTACTTTGGATGTACACTTTTATATATTTACACCCTAAATTTGAAATCAAGACCTGAGCCCAAACAGACTTCACAGTTCGGCGTTTCCCAATGCTGTGATAATTCAGTAGCCCTCTGGACACATCCACCAGGAGTCTTGAGGGGAGGAAGCAAAGGCATTCATGATTGAATGTCTCTCATCTCAATATCCCCAACATTTCTTTTAAAGTCATACCATTCCCTTTTCTGATTCAGAATATTATCTCAGAGCTCAATACTTTTTAACCAACTGTCTTGTTCTTCAGCCATGGCTCAGTCATTAAGGTGCTTTCCATACAAATGAAGAACATAAGCATCTTCAACAAATTGTGCTGGCAAAACTGGAAGTCAATCTGTAGAAGAATGAAAATAGATCCATATCTATCACCATGCACAAAACTCAAGTCCAAATGGATTAAAGACCTCAATAGCAGTCCAAACACACTGAACCTGATAGAAGAGAAAGTGGTAAGTACTCTACAACACATGGGCACAGGAGAACACTTCCTATGTATAACCCCAGCAGCACAAACACTAAGGACATCATTGAATAAATGGGACCTCCTGACACTGAGAAGCTTCTGTAAAGCAAAGGACCCTGTCACTAAGACAGAAAGGCAACCCACTAACTGGGAGAAGATCTTCACCAACCCCGCAACTGACAAAGGTCTTATATCCAAAATATACAAAGCACTCAAGAAATTAGACCATAAAAGGTTAATCAATCCAATTATAAAATGGGGCACTGAGCTGAACAGAGACTTTTCAACAAAAGAAGTTCAAATGGCCAAAAGACACTTAAAATCGTGCTCAACTTCCTTAGCAATCAGAGAAATGCAAATCAAGACAACCTTAAGATAGCATCTTACACCTGTCAGAATGGCTAAAATCAAAAACACCATTGATAGTCTCTGCTGGAGAGGGTGTGGAGAAAGGGGCACTCTCATCCATTGCTGGTGGGAATACAAACTTGTGTAACCACTTTGGAAAGCAGTGTGGCGGTTTCTCAGGAAAGTCGGGTTCAACCTACCTCTCGACCCAGCAATACCACTATTGGGAATATACCCAAGAGATGCCCAAACATATAACAAAATTATATGCTCAACTATGTTCATAGCAGCATTGTTTGTAATAGCCAGAACATGGAAACAACCTAGATGTCCTTCAATGGAAGAATGGATGAAGAAAGTATGGAATATATACATATTTGAGTACTACTCAGCAGTAAAAAACAATGACTTCTTGAATTTTGCATGCAAATGGATAGAAATAGAAAACACTATCCTGAGTGAGGTAAGCCAGACCCAAAAAGAGGAACATGGGATGTACTCACTCATATTTGGTTTCTAGCCATGAATAAAGGACATTGAGACTATAATTTGTGATTCTAGAGAAGCGAAATAAGAAGGTGAACCAAAAGAAAAACATATAAGCATCCCCCTGAATATTAACCTTCATCAGGTGATGAAAGAAGACGGAGACAGAGACCAACATTGGAGCACTGGACTGAAGTCTCACGATCCAAAGGAGGAGCAGAAGGAGAGTGAGCACGAGCAAGGAACTCAGGACCGCGAGGGGTGCACCCACACACTGAGGAAATGGGGATGTTCTATCGGGAACTCACCAAGGCCAGCTGGCCGGGGACTGAAAAAGCATGGGACAAAACCGGTCTCGCTGAACATAATGGACAATGAGGACTACTGAGAACTGAAGAACAATGGCAAGGGGTTCTTGATCCTATTGCACGTAATGGATTTGTGGGAGCCCAGGTAGTTTGGATGCTCTCCTTATTAGACCTGGATGGAGGTGGGTGGCCCTTGCACCTCCCACAGGGGAGAGAAACCTGCTTGCTCTTTGGGCTGAGGAGGAAGGAAGACTTGATTGGGGGAGGGGGAGGGAATGGGAGGTGGTGACGGGGAAGAGGCAGAAATCTTTAATAATTAAATAAATTAATTAATAAAAACATAAAAAAATTTGATCCCTTCAACTTGTGCAAGAATCTCAGGATTAAAGATAAAAACGCACCACTCAGTTCTGAGGAGAGAGCCCCACCTGGGTCTCTGAGTCTCACTCTTTGGTCAAGGGGAATTGGTCAGCTCCAGGTTCAAAGAAATGATGTATCTTAAACATGACAGAGAGTAACTAAGAAAGACACCCATGGTTAATTCTGGTCTCTGCATGCATGCATACACATTTCCATAAAATGTTACACTCATCTTTTTAAACAACTGTGTTTCCAATTTATATTATACACATTTCAGTGGCAGAGCTTTGACCTTAACTTTGACTGCTCTTTGGTGTTATAGGAATGGCCGGCTGCATCCTGCCACCTGTCTCCAGCTCTGGCTAGCTTTTCCAGAAATAATTTTACAGAAACTGTATTCTTTTAAATACTGCTTGACCCATTATTTCTAGCCTCTTATTAGCTAATTCTCACATCTTGATAGAGCCATTTCAAATAATCTGTGTAGCACCATGAGCTGCTGGCTTACCAGGGAGATTCTTAAGCTGCTTCTGTCTCAGAGAGGGGTGGCATGGCGTCTGTCTTACTCAGCTTCTTACTCCCAGAATTCTGTTCTGTTTACTCTGCCTATCTAACGTGCTTTCCTATCAAAAGGGCCAAGGCAGTTTCTTTATAAACCTATACAGCCCTCCTCCATCACTTTGGCCTGCCTCACACAATGACATTAGAAGAAATCTTTCTATAAGAACCCTGTCCACTATCTCATTTGGCCTTTTGAATCCTGTCTCCTCTCTTCCTAAGACATAAGGAAGCTAGGCTCAGGCATGTTACACAGTCTAACAAAGTTCCAACAGAAAGGAAGGATGGAATCAAGATCTGAATTTATTGCCAAAGTCTAAAATCTTAACCAAGGAACTAAGTGCATGACCATACTTTTCTTTCCACTGAGAATGAACCCACACTCTGAGGAGCTGAAAGGCAAATTCATACTGCATCTACCCCACATTGGTCCTTGACAGATGTGAAGAGCATTATGATGGCCCCTGATACAATGACATTTTATTCCTCTGGAGTTGACTGGCCAGTTGGCCACCTACCTTACTCAATATTTCCTTCTGTGATTGGATTTCCAGAATCCTCCATCCCTTCACATCATTGCTAAGTCACACACTTCCCAATGCCGCTTTCAGATTTTACTTAGACAGACTTTGCCACCAGAGTGATGGGATGAACTGTAGTATGTGTCCCATTATTTTATAAAAGAGGGGCCCTGAATAATAACCTTTCTATATTCCTGCAAAATCTAAACCAGAAAATCAGCATGTAAATGTGATATCCCTGCACCCCCACAAGGAGTTAAACTGGTGGTGTAGATTGCAGTGAACAGGATTGACATTCCAATGAAGGGGCATCTCTGCCCGACTTAAGAAAAGTCTCATAGGAAGTGAAGTAGATCTGTGGCCATACAACCTTGGAGGATTTTATGAGTTAGAAATACAGATTTCTATATGAATAGACAATATATTCATAATGATAGGAGGGCTATTCTTAGTTGTCAACTTGACTACATTTAGAGTTAATAAGTATTTTAAAGACTGGGCATATTTATGGAGGGGTATTTCTTCTTAATTTCAATTTTGAAGTGGTAAGACACACTCCTAATCTGGATCTTTGAGATAGGACTCTTTTGAGGTGGGAAGAGGCATTTTTGTCTGGGCCACACCATCTTCTGGCAGCTTATATAAAGGAGATGGAAGGAGGAATCTCTTTCTCTGCCTGCTTGCTCTCAAAGGCAAGGCTATTCCCTCACCAGCTTTAACACAGAATTCTTTATAATTCTGGTGTGTACCAAAGACTAGCTGACACATTCAGAGTCTCGGACTGAATACCTACTTTGCTTTTGGACATTCCTTTCATAGAGGGATTAACAAGGCCACAACCCATAAACCATTGTGTTAAAACTTTTTCTATGAGTTCTGTTACTCTAGAAAACTATGGCTAATAGAAATGTTACTGAATTAAATAATAGTAACAATAAGTAACTCATGGGCCAGGAAGTTGGCACAGTAGGCAAAACACTTGCCATGAAATTGAAAGGCACTGTGACTGAATTCTCAGAATCTACTTAAAATCAGGATGTGTACAAGTATCTGCAAGTCCAGTTCTCTTAAGACGAATTGGGAGGTGGAGACAGGAGACTCTTCAGAAGCTTGCTAGTGAAATAGCCTTGAATAAGCAACAAAAACAACAAAGACACCATATCAAACAAAATGGAAGGCAACCACTGATATGCTGGGTTGTCCTCCCCTCTCTTCAAGCCCACATGCTTACTGTGGCAATGCCCACTTGCACTCACATTCATGAATACACACACACATATATACACACACACAAAGAATGAAACAGCTTCCATATGTATGAAGGCACACATACACATCCTTAGGCGCTTCTGGGCCAAGTCTGGCAGTAAGCTACCTCTCTTTGATCTAGAGTCAACCATATCCATACTTATACACCAATTAGACCACCTGTTCTGGAAAAATCAGTAACCATCTGGTTCAATGAGATAACCTGTCTCAAATATATGGCTGTGTGTGTTTCCATGTGTGAGGATATGCATTGTCAGTCTGTCTCATATGTACCTATCTCCTAAACTCAGGTTTTTCTTGACTCCTAATATGGAAGCCCTTACTTTGTTTAATTTGTTATACCTAACGAGCACAAGGATTGCCAGGAGTTCTAAGGCAAGGCCATATTATTAGTATTAAACCAGCCCAGACCCAGAAAACAAAGACCCAGAGAGTGGAAGGAAGAACATGAGTCTAGACAGCTGTCTTGTAACCTCCACATTAAGAGATGAATAATGTAAGTTGGAAAAGCCTAAGACCAGGTCTCATTTCACCTCTCAAAAGAAGCAGATGAGATGTGAAGAGCAGGATCTTTGGGTGAATTTAATTATCCTACACTATCTGAGCCAATTGGAACTGGGAGCTCTCTGATTGATTAAAATTTAGAACCTGTTTTCTCTGCAGTTTCTGTAAGAAGAGCAATGAGCAACCAATATGCAAAGAAAAGGGGGGGGGAACATAAATACTAATTTTTAAGATTCTTGACAGAAAGTAAGGACAATGAAATTTCCAGAAGTTTCTGAAAGAAATTGGAGTCAAAATATTGATCACAAATGAAGAGAATTGGGTAGAAGTATCCCATGTCCAGATATCTCAAATGCAATATGGGTGTTACTTTGCTGGTATTCAAATTAAGCCAGGATGTGCATGATGAGACTTTTTATTTTAATAGTCTTTTACTTTAATGTATATTAATAAAATTTTAACTTATCAAGCTCGTGTGTTTTATTATCTTACATTGACCCCAAATTAGTTTTAAGCCAAAGTAAAGAGTTGTTTAATGGTATGAGACTTCATCCAGATAATGCAGACAGCTGCTGCAGGAAAGTAAGGTACATAAAGAAAGCTAACTCAGTAAATAATTCAACTAGGCATCGCCAGTGGGTAAACCCTGCAATGATGTATTGGTTGCCAAAATAAAGGAAGCAGCCCACTTAAGAGAAAGACAGAGAGGAAGGAAGAAGAGGGAAAAGGGAACAGATCATCCATTGAGACAAAAAACCAGCAAAGGAAACAGAAGCTTCTTTGTTGACCATAATCTCCTCTTCTGTAAGGGCATTTCCATTCCTTCAAATGACAGACATTCAGACAGAACATGCAAGAGAGAAAAGTGTGAACATGGTGGTGGTGAAGGGAGAGAAAAAGCTGTCTTCTGACCTCTACATAAACAGATGCATAATGTAAGTTGGAAAAGCCTAAGACCAGGTCTCCTTTCACCTCTCAAAAGAAGCAGATGAGATGTGAAGAACAGGATCTTTGGGTGAATTTCATTTTCCTACACTACCTGAGCCAATTGGAACTGGGAGCTCTCTGATTGATTCAAATTTAGAATCCTTTTTCTCTGTGGATTCTATTAGAAGAGCAATGAGCAACCAATATGCAAAAAATAGTGGGGACAACATAAATACTAATCTTAAATCTTTCTGACAAAAAGTAAGGACAATGAAACATCCATAAGGTTCCAAAAAAATTGGAGCCAAAATATTAATCGATCACTAATAAAGAGAATTCGGGAGAAGTATCCCATGTCCAGATATCTCAACTACAAGCTGAGTGTTCCTTTGCTGGTATTCAAATTAAGCCAGGATGTGCATGATGTTGCTTTTTATTGTTATTTCAATAGCTTTTACTTTAATGTATATTAATAAAATTTTAACACATCAAGCTTGTGTGTTTTATTATCTTACATTGACCCCAAATTAGTTTTTAAGCCAAAGTAAAGGAGGCTTTAATGATATGAGACTTCATCCAGATAATGCAGACAGCTCCTGCAGGAAAGTAGGGTACATAAAGAAAGACTACTCAGTAAATAATTAAACTAGGCATTGCCAGTTTGTAAAACCTGCAATGATGTGTCGATTGCCAAAGTAAAAGAAGCAGCCCTCTTATGAGAAAGACAGAGAGGAAGGAAGAAGAGGAAAAAGGGAAGAGATCATTTGTTGAGACCAAAAACCAGCAAAGGAAACAAAACTTCTTTGTTGACAATAATCTCCTCTTCTGTAAGGTCATCTCCATTGCTTCAAATGACAGACATTCAGACAGAACATGCATGAGAGAGAAGTGTGAACATGGTGAAGGTGAAGGGAGAGAAAAAGAAAGAAAACATTCTGGAGATTTAAAGACAGAGAGAATGAAACACCAGAGCATGAGTGTTTCTCTGGTACCTTCACAAAATCCTTATCAGGCCACCAGCATTCCAGATACTCCAAGACATCCAACACAAAATTTTCTTTTTGAACCCTATGACGTTTCCAGGGAGGATGGTGTTGTTCAAGAGTTCTGTGTCCTAAGCAAGAGAGAAAAGGGCACAAGATAGCAAGCAGGTGACAAGAGTGAGAAGGGGAGGGAGGGCGACTGAGTGAGTCACCCACCACCTGGACTCCTGTTAGGACTACAAAATATCCTCCACAGGTTTTGGTGGTTAGGCCTGTTAGTAATTAGGCCTTCCCCTGAAAGGGAACTATCATTCTTGCATGAGAGAGATGGCTCATCATTTAAGGTCACTTGCTGGTCTTCCAGAGGACAGAGTTTCAATTCCTCCCCCTAATACAAACATCTGTAACTCCAGTTATAAAACATCTGACCCTGGCGAACACAAGCACTGAATGCACATGGTGAACACACTAATGTGCGGATAAACTCACACTCATAAAAAGAAATTTAATCATTTCTATTAAAAATAGTAGTCACTCTTTTACTTCAAACAAGCAGGGATCTATATTCAAGAGCACAATCCTCTTACAGAATGGAATTATTCAGTTCTGAGGTAGCATGACTCCCAGTTTCATGAAAAACTGCCACATTGATTTCCCAAGTAGTTGCACTAGTCTGCATTCCCGACAACAAGGGATGGGTGTTTCTCTACTCTACATCCATTTCAGCATAGTCTATCATTGGTGTTTTTGATTTTAGCCATTCTGACAGTTGTAACATGGTATAGCAGAGATGTTCTGATTTGCATTTCCATGATTGCTAAAAAGGCTAAGCATGACATTGTCTTTTGCCCATTTGAAAGTCTTCTGTTGAGAATTCTGTGTTCAGTTAAGTACCCCTTTTTAATTGTAGTAATTTAAGTGTTAATGTCTAGTTTCTGGATTTCTTTACATATTTGGAGATCAGAATTTTGATTACGGACTGGTGAAGATTTTTCACATTCAAAGGGATGCCTTTTTGTCTTAGTGACAATGTCTTTTGCATTACAGAAGCTTCTCACTTTCAGGAGGTGTCACATTTATTCCTTTTTGGTCTCATTGTCTATGCTACTCAGGTTCAACACTGGAAGTAGTCTCCTGGGTCCATGTATTGCAGATTCATTTCAACTTCTCGTCTATCAAGTTCAATGTGGTCAGATTAATATTGAGGTCTTTAATCCATTTGTAGTTGCATTTTGTGCATGCTGAACAATATGGATCTATTTTTCTTCTTCTACAAGTTGACACCCATTTATGCTGTCTGTCTTCACAAGTCTTTCTCCATGCTTTAAAGGAAACAAATTCTTCCCATTACAGCTCCTGTCATGTTCACCTGCTGTATTTCTCATATAGTTCATTCTGCTCTCCCTCTTACTTCCAGGTCTGATAACGATAATGTGAATTTTTCAACTTATATACCACACACCTGATGAGCTGCCTTCTTTTCCCAACCACTCCAAAGCAGCTTCAATATATTTAACAGCCAGTAGCAGTGACACTCTTTGAGACCTTATGGAGATGTTAAAAGATGGAGTTCTTAAAATGGGATGGGACCCTGGTAGCTGGAGGATTCCAGAAAGTTGGGTGGGGTGCTGCCTCACAATGAAGATAATTAAGCCACCCAATAGCTAAAATCTCATTATTCCCATTGGAAGGGGCACTGTTCAATCATCTAATCTTGCAGAAATGACTGACATTGACACAAAAATAATGCCAATTGTATTAACCAATTAGCATTTGTACATCTGCAGTTATATGGTTTGGAAGGTTATTTGGTGGCTTTTCCTCTGTGTGTGTGTGTGTGTGTGTGTGTGTGTGTGCTTGTGTGACTCTGTGTGTGATTTGACCAAAGGACAACTTCAGTGGTCATTCCTCAGCAATCATCTACCATGCTTATTTAGACAGTATCACTTACAGGGACCTAGGATATTCTGAATAGAAGATGCAGTTTGGCCAGTCAGTACCAGAATCCACAGTGTCTGCCTCTCAAGCAGTGACATTACAAGCACACACTACCACGCTGGGAAGCTTTGAATAAGGTCTCTGGAGTCTGAACTCAGGCCTGTATACACACAGCTGATTTATCACTGACAAAGAAAATCTCTTTTCAGTATGTTAGTCTTAACTTTAGACTCATATAGAAAGTGATTGCTCATTTATGAATTCACAGCACAGTGACTACAGAATTCCAATGGTGTTCAAATTAAGAAAACAATATCACAAAGTAAAACAGAGTACTGATTATAAATAAGCACTTGTATACCCCATCTGCCACATGGACCTTCCTGCCCCTTCCCTTTAGTTCTCTCTGAAACTCTCCTCCAAATCCAGGCATGGGTGGCTTTTCCTGCCTTGCCGTGGCAAACTGTTGGACACTGTATGTTCTATCTTCCTCATTTAGCTAGACCAGTCATTTTATGGCATAATGTTTTTGTTAGAGTTACCTCAACTGACCACTTTAGGCTTTGGAAAAACTCAAATGACCTTAAAACAGCCAGGGAAAACATCTTAACATTGTGTCCATTATAATGTCAGTAAAAAAATTAGAAATCAAGACCTGCATCCTGGTCAAGACTTTTTAATCACCATTCCAGTTCCATCTGAGGTTACTCACTGTCTTTTGATGCCTAGATGAATTTTTGCTTTAACTAAACTTTGGCTTTCCCTAAAGGCAGTTTGAATTGTGTTTTATCACTTGGAACTGAAAAGTCTCCTGTGAGACTAGGGGATATGATCGGCTCTGGAGAATGAAGCCAGCTCATGCATCCCTTTATGTCCTAGGGGAGCTGTTAAAGAGACACTGACATTTCTACCAGCTTGAGTTTCAAGTGCAAGGATAAGTATCCTATAGCAAATCAAGGCTGTCCCTGACTCACAACCCTGTTGTATGTTTCTCAGTGTCGCTGTTTCCGTGTTTCCTCTCTTCCTGCAGTTGCTTAGATTTCTGCTCCTTACCATCATCCATGTATATCTATCACTCCCTTCTCTCAGAAAATTGAAAAAGAAATTGCCATGATCAACATCACAGCACTATCATCCACTGCCGAAGATGCACGGAAATCATCTGTCGGGGGAAATAACTCTTCATCTCCTGATCTGGGAAGGGCTAGACTTCACACTAATGTGGGGAGACAGTCTTTCAGAAGTGTATTTCTATGAGTGTTCAACTGAATGATACCACAATAGATGGCTGGGTAAGATAAGTAGAAAGAAGATTGTATGTCCTTTGAAAGCAACAAAGAAGCTGACAAATACCATGGATCACAATTATTACAAATGCATATGGGACCCAGTTTTCAAGAATGCAGAATCTGGGCTTTTTAAGCCGAAGGAAACAGAGAACTCAGTGACATTTACCCTAAGATCTCTCCTTGTCTCCGGAGCTAGAGTGCTCTTAAACATTGTCATCTTACGTTCACAGGAATGCCTATAGTGTAGACAGTACCCAATGGGTGCAGCTGGAGATTTTTAATATCTTGTCACAGTTGGACCTGCTTGGCATACTGTGTGAGATCTGAGTCTAGGTTCAGCAAATGTTAAATCCTTCTACTAAGAGTAGTTTGTCAAGCAGAATTAAGGTCAATAATTTAATACCAGTGTTGTCAGAGGCTTTGGTTAACAGAAAGATCTTGATCAAAATCTTATGGGCAAAACACAGAAAGAGAGTGGATGGTGGGAACTTTAAAAGGTTATGACTTAATACTGGGAAATAACAGATATGAAAATTGACAAGCACATAGAGAGATTGTAGATAGATAAAAAGTTATATAGATGGAAAATAGATAGAGAATAGATAGATTAATGGACAGAAAGAATTATATAAATGGACATTGATCAACATACAGATATATACAGATAGATAGATTGATACATCAATAGAATAATATAGAAACATAGAGGAAACATGTACAGAGGAATAATTATACATATCTTAGGGATACAGAGATAAATACATAGAAAGACTAATAGATACATAGATACACCTAATAGATTGAAAGTGTGATTAAATAGGAGTTAACATAGGTAGATAAGTAGATAGATGGATAGATATATGACTGATAGAGTAACAAATATACACATATGTGACAGATAAATTATAGCGCGATGGTAAATAATAATTGATCATCCAAATATAAATGATTAATAGATATGTGGTGGTTTGAATAAAAATGATACTCTATCAGCCTATGGGGAGTGACATTATTGGGAGGTGTGGCCTTGTTGGAGAAAGAGTGTCACCAGAGATACTCTTTGATGTCTGAAGCTCAACATAAGTCCAGTGTCTTATTCTTCCTTCCTGCTCCCCAAGGGTCTGGATGTAGATCTCTTCCCTTCTCCTGTGCCATGTCTCCCTGAAGTCTGGTATAATTCTGCCATGATGTTAATGGTCAGAACCCAATTAAATGCTTTCCTTTATAAGACTGATGGTGGTCATGTTATCTCTTCACAGCAGTAGAAACCATAACTAAGAAAAGATAAATAGAAAGATAGATAGAGAGAGAGACTGGTGTTAGATATTTGGTAAACAAATGAGGAATAAATGGATAGATGGAAGGATGGATGGATAGATGAATAATGAGAGAGATGATATTAATAGATTAAAAGAAATATAATTAATACATTATTGAAAGTCTCATGCCTTCTAGGACCCAGGAAAAGACAGAGAAGATTCCTTCACCTGCCTAGTTCTTGATATCCTGAATGAGTAATGTGCCTCCAATGCACAATACTACTAACAGTAGCTGTAAGTAACTTCCTGACACATTGATTATAACTTCTCAGAATAAAGATTCAAACTTACTCTATACACACACACTGAGCCCTGTTTAGATTGTGTCTTTCACAGTCTAGCAGGTGATTTAGCAATAAAACCATATCGGGATACTGAGGAATGAGAGCAACAGCTTTTCCACTAGAAAAGTGAGTCTTAAAATGGAAAGGAGATGCAATGGGAACTCTAAGCATGAAGTAGATCAGGGAGAACAAGTGAGAAAACTCATGTGCTGACCTATAGGTGTTCACGTGTATGCAGTAGTGAGTGTACGTGTGTTTATATAAAAGGCTTTTCCTGATGTTAGTTCTCTGAAAGGCCACAGATGCAAACATCAGACTCATTCAGTATTCATCATTCCAAGTGCTGGGGTTTAACTTCTGATATCATTCCCCGAAGAAGAAGATAACAGCACTCCATGGAGAAATGGTGGATTGATAGGCAGAGGGAAGCAGAAGGCAGAAGCCTAAAATATCTCATGCATCCAGGGAGTAACTAAGTTCTCAAACATCACAAATGTCAAAGGAAAACATGAGATGGCATGAAGGCTTGTTGGTTGCTGACCAGGGACAATTTAACATCGCAGAAAATAATAATAGCTGCCATTTTAAATCTTTGGAAGAAAATGTTTCTTAATCCCAACTGCTTTTATTAAAAAAACAGTGGAGGAGAAAACTGGGTCCTTGGGGTGGCATTCCAACTCATAAACACAAAGGAATCATGAAATTAAAACCCCACCACCTGGCAGCCACCATATATGCCTTAATTGGCTCAGGTAAGAATTGTTAATGGATTCTGCCGGTGACTCGAAGTCTACGAAAATGGCTATTTGCAAAGTGTCAGCATCTTGATGCAGAAGAAACAACTTTGAAATGAAGCAACTGCAGCTCATCCTGATGATCAAAGATACCATCACTTGTGAAGAAACAGCCTGGATATTTAAAAGGACCCATTGGAAGTACAAACAGAACTTGGAACAAGGACATGAAATAATACCAGCCAGAGGTTGTTCAACAAAGAGAAAATGAACTGTATAAGCGTGTCACAGTCTGAACACAAAGTGTGGGAATATGCTATGGAATAGGGACAGGTCACATACAGTGTCTTAGACTAAGGCCTCAGTTGGAAAACAGTAATTTGGCTGCAATGAACACAATCAGACAAATAATAAAATGATTAGAAAGCATGGAGTTGAAGTAATCATTTGTAGAAATCTGTCTTTGTACAATTGAGAACCCCAGTGAATCCCTGTGGATAAGTTTTCAGGATAAAATCACAACAGAAAAACAACAACAATAATAAAAGTAACATCAATAACAATAGTAATAATAGTAATAATAATAATAATGTCATTTGTTTGTCTTGAGAAAGAACACTAACCATTGTGGGAATTCTGGAGAAGAAATTTGAGAAAGGAATTTTTTCAGAATCATAAAAGCAATCAAAAGACCAACAGAGCACAGCAAGGAGAAATAATCAATCAGGACTTGAGGTTGAAGTGCCTGATGAATATAAGTAAACACAGATAATGCTTTCTTAAATATTAGATAAGCAGCAGTTAATATGACAAGTGACATCTGTCATTTATTGAAATCTGATCTAAGAGGAAGTGATGAGGCATGTAAGCCATCATGCAGGCAATAAAGAAAAAAGGGCAGAGATGAGAATTGGGGGCTTCTGAGTCCTTGCTTGAATATGACACCTTCCTCCTCCTCATATGCCAGGATGCACCATGCCCCAGCAAAGAATCACCACTTTTGGCTCCTAGTGTTTCCAGTGGGTTTCTGTCACTTGCTGCTCATCACAGTTTGCTTTACCTTTAAACTAGCTATTAACCTTGAGTCATATGGAAAGATGGAACGGTGGCTATCTGAATGGAATAAGTGAATGTCTATCGGGCTATTACTGCTAATTGATACAGAACAGTTATACCACTGTGGGTGTTACCTTAGTGCATCCAGAAGCAAGTTGGCCTAGGCAGTATAAGATATTGCCTGGAAAGCACATCCTCCATGGCAGCTTCAACTGTCAGTAGTCTATAAGTAAAGTGATAGGGAATAATGCACTTCCTTGATTTCAGATTCAGCTGTCAGTACCTCCCCAATAAATGTCTGGGCCTCTTCTGGCAGTGGTTTTTTCTTTCTTTTTTTTCTTTTTAGGACGATCTCATTTTACATACCCGAGTTAAATCAATCCGCTGTCCTTCCACTCCTGCCAACTTCTCCCTTCCCCATCTTCCATCCACTACTCCAATAAGAACTCAGTGTTTGATAAGGCCAGGAAAACATATCTGATGGCAGTTTCAATTGCTAATAGCTCCCCAATAAGAGCTAAGGCCTAGAGCACCTGTCCTCGATGGCCACTTCAACGGGAAAAAGTTCTTCGCTTGGGCATAAGGCCACATATGTTGCCAACAACTTCAAAAGAAACAGGAGGGCTGGAAGAGCATCAAACTCATGATAGCTTCATTTGCCAGCTGTCCCAAGTAAGCATATGACCTAAAAGATACTTTCCTAAGACAGAATTGCCAGTCTTACTACCATTAGCTCATAAGTAAGGGAGAAAACCTGGAGAGTTACCCACAGTAACTCCTCCTGTCAGCAACCCTTCAGTAAGAAAAAAATCATGGAAGTGTACCACACTCTTTGAATCTTTTTCTCCCAGTAGCTCCCCTGGTTGACGAGAGTCTGTTGCTTTGCACAAGAGGCAGAATGGGCTCTCCTAAGTGTTTCTGGTACCACAAAGTCACACCACACATGGTCCAGCCTCTCAAAGGCCATTGGCCAAAGGAGTTTCCACATCACCTCCCCTTTTACCTAATAAGAATGTTCAAAACCAATACAGGACTACATATAATAAGAACAGATATCAAGTATAAAAGTTAGATTTATAGCCAGTATAGGCAATATTTTTTCTCATTTTTTTTATTCTTTTTTAATTAAAATTCCCAACTGCCCCCCGTTTCCCATTTCCCTCCCTCTCCTCCCATATATTGCCCCCTCCCCCTGCTATCCTCCCCCTATCTCCACTCCTCTTGTCCTCCCCCCAGTCAATTCACCCTCCCTCTCGATACTGAAGAGAAGTCAAAATTCCCTGCCCTACAGGAAGACCAAGGTCCTCCCACTTCTATCTAGGTCCAGGAAGGTGAGCATCCAAACAGGCTAAGCTCCCACAAAGCCAGTTCATGTATTAGGATTGAAACCTAGTGCCATTTTCCTTGGCTTCTCATCAGCCTTCATTGTCCGCCATGTTCAGAGAGTCCAGTTTCAACCCATGCTTATTCAGTCCCAGTCCAGCTGGCCTTGGAGAGCTCCCAATAGATCAGTTCCACTGTCACAGTGGGTGGGTGCATGCCTCGTGGTCCTGATTTCCTTGCTCATGTTCTCCCTCATTCTGCTCCTCATTTAGACCTTAAGAGCTCAGACCGTTGCTCCAAATTGGGTCTCTGTCTCTCTCTCCATCCATCGCCAGATGAAGGTTCCCATGCCATTCTCCTTGGCCTCTCGTCAGCTCTCATTGTCTGCCACATTCAGAGAGTCCGGTTTCTTCCCATGTTTTTTCAGTAGCAGTTCAGCTGACCTTGGTGAGCTCCCAATAGATCGGCCCCACTGTCTTAGTGGTTGGGTGCACCCCTCATGGTCCTGACTTCCTTGTTCATGTTCTCTCTCCTTCTGCTCCTCATTATAACCTTGGGAGCTCAGTCCGGTGCTCCAGTGTGGGTCTCTGTCTCTATCTCCATCCATCGCTAGATGAAGGTTCTATTGCAATATGCAAGATATTCATCAGTATGATTATAGGATAGGTTCATTTCAGGTTCCCTATCTTCAGGTGCCCCAATGAACTACCTGGGGACATTGCCCTGGGCATCTGGTAGCCATTCCAAGTTCAAGTCTCTTGCCAACCCTTAGGTGGCTCCCTTAAGTAAGGTATGAGTTTCTCTGCTCCCCTATCCAAACTTCCGATATCCCGAATCACCCCGATTTCCACAGTTCCCCTCATCCTCTCCTTCACACTTTCCTCTCCCCATCACCCCTCATCCACATCCCACCCCACCCCCAAGATTCCAATTTTTTGCCCATCAATCTTGTCTATTTCCCATAGCTGGGAGGATATCTATATGTTTTTCCTTGGGTTTACCCTCTTGTTTAGCTTCTTTAGGATCAGAAATTATAGACTCAGTGGCCACTATCCATGGCTAGAAATCAATTATGAGTGAGTACATCCCATGATCTTTGTTTCGGGTCTGGGTTACCTCACTCAGGATCTTATTTTCTATTTCCATCCATTTGCATGCAAAATTCGAGAAGTCATTGTTTTTTACTGCAGAGTAGTACACTAATGTGTATATATTCCACATTTCTTCATCCATTCTTCCATTGAAGGGCATCTAGGTTGCTTCCAGGTTCTGGCTATTACAAATAATGCTGCTATGAACATAGTTGAACAAATGCTTTTGTCATATGATAGGGCATCTCTTGGGTATATTCCCAAGAGTGGTAATGCTGGGTCCAGGGGTAGGTTGATCCCAATTTTTCTGAGAAACCGCCACACTGATTTCCAAAGTGGTTGCAAAAGTTTGAGTCCCACCAGCAATGGATGAGGGTACTCCTTTCTCCACAACCTCTCCAGCAAAGGCTATCCTTGGTGTTTTTGATTTTAGCCATTCTGATAGGTATAAGATGATATCTCCAAGTTGTTTTGATTTGCATTTCTCTGATCGCTAAGGAGGTTGAGCATGACCTTAAGTATCTTTTGGCCATTTGAACTTCATCTGTTGAGAATTCTCTGTTTAGTTCGGTGCCCCATTTTTTAATTGGCTTAATTATCCTTTTAAAGTCTAGTTTCTTGAGTTCTTTATATATTTTGGAGATCAGACCTTTGTCTGTTGCAGGGTTGGTGAAGATCTTCTAACAGTCAGTAGGCTGCCTTTTTGTCTTAATGACAGTGTCCTTTGCTTTACAGAAGCTTCTCAGTTTCAGGAGGTCCCATTTATTCAATGTTGCCCTTAATGTCTGTGATGCTGGGGTTATACATAGGAAGCGATCTCCAGTGCCCACATGTTGTAGGGTACTTCCCATATTCTCTTCTATCAGGTTCAGTGTATTCAGATTGATATTGAGGTCTTTGATCCATTTGGACTTAAGTTTTGTGCATGGTGATAGATATGGGTCTATTTTTATTCTTCTACAGGTTGACATCCAATGTGACAGCACCATTTGTTGAAGAGGCTTTCTTTCTTCCATTGTATACTTTTAGCTCCTTTGTCAAAAATCAGTTGTTCATAGGTTTGTGGGTTAAATTCCGGGTCTTCTATAAGATTCCATTGGTCGACTTCTCTGTTTTTATGCCAGTACCACTCTGTTTTCATTACTGTAGCTCTGTAATAGGATTAGAAGTCATGGATGGTAATGCCTCCAGAAGATCCTTTATTGTATAAGATTGTTTTGGCTATCCTGTGTTTTTTGTTTCTCCATATAAAGTTGATTATTGTCCTCTCAAGACCTGTGAAGAATTCGGATGGGATTTTAATGGGGATTGCATTGAATATATAAATTGCCTTTGGTAGAATTGCCATTTTTACTACGTTGATCCTCCCATTCCAAGAGCAAGGGAGATCCTTCCATTTTCTTGTATCCTCTTCAATTTCTTTCTTCAATGCCTTAAATTTCTTGTCAAACACTTCCTTGGTTAGAGTTACCCCAAGATATTTTATTCTTTTTGTGGCTATCGTGAAAGGTGATGATTCTCTTATTTCCCTCTCTGCTTCCATATCCTTTGTGTATAAGAGGGTGCCTGAATTTTGGAGTTGATCTTGTATCCTGCCACATTACTAAAGGCGTTTATCAGTTGTAGGAGTTCTTTGGTGGAGTTTTTGGGGTTGCTCATGTACACTATCATATCATCTGCAAATAATGCAAGTTTATCTTCTTCCTTTCCAATTTGAATCCCCTTTATTCCCTTATGTTGTCTTATTGCTATTGCTAAAACTTTGAGAACTATATTGAAGAGGTATGGAGAGAGTGGACAGCCTTGGCGTATTCCTGATTTTAGTGGGATGGCTTTAAGTTTCTCTCCATTTAATTTGATATTAGCTGTCGGCTTGCTGTATATAGCTTTAATTAAATTTAGGTATGACCCTTGTATCCCTAATCTCTCCAAGACTTTTATCATAAAGGGATGTTGAATTTTGTCAAATGCTTTTTCAGCATCGAATGAAATGATCATATGGTTTTTTCTTTCAGTTTATTTATATGATTGATTACATTGATAGATTTGCGTATGTTAAACCAGCCCTGCATCTCTGGTGTGAAGCCTACTAGATCATAATGGATAATTTTTCTAATGTGTTCTTGGATTCGGTTTGCCAGTATTTTGTTGAGGTTTTTTGCGTCGATGTTCATGAGTGAGATTGGCCTGTAATTCTCTTTCTTTGTTGGGTCCTTGTGTGGTTTTGGTATCAGAGTTACTGTAGCTTCATAAAAGGAATTTGGCAATGACTCTTCTGTTTCTATATTGTGAAATACATTAAGGAGTATAGGTATTAGCTCTGCTTGGAAGTTCTTGTAGAATTCCGCATTGAAAACATCTGGTCCTGGACTTGTTTTGGAAGGTAAGTTTTTGATAACAGCTTCTAATTCTTCACAACTAACAGGTCTATTTAGGTTGTTCACCTGGTCCTGGTTTAACTTTGGTATGTGGTATTTATCTAAAAAAGTGTCCATTTCTTTTACATTTTCCAGTTTTGTGGCATACAGGCTTTTGTAGTAAGATCTAATGATTCTCTGAATTTCCTCTGTGTCTGTGGTTATGTCCTCCTTTTCATTTCTGAACTTATTAATTTGCAAATTCTTTATCTGCCGTTTGATTAGTTTGGATAGGGGTTTATCAATCTTGTTGATTTTCTCCAGGAACCAGCTTTTTGATTCATTGATTCTTTCAATTGTTTTCTGTGTTTCTATTTTGTTTATTTCAGCCCTCAGTTTGATTATTTCCAGTCTTCTACCCCTTCTAGGTGAATCTGCTTCTTTTTTTTCTTGAGCTTTCAGGTGGTCTGTTAAGTCTCCAATGTGTGATTTCTCTGTTTTCTCTAAGTGGGCAGTTAGTACTATGAACTTTCCTCTAAGGACTGCTTTTATAGTGTCCCATAGGTTTGAGTATGTTGTTTCTTTATTTTCATTGTCTTCAAGGAAGACTTTAATTTCTTTCTTTATTTCTTCCTTAATCCAGGTATGGTTCAGTAGTTGACTATTCAGTTTCCATGAGTTTGTAGGCTTTCTGGGGGTAGCATTGTTGCTGAATTATAGTTTTAATCCATGGTGATCTGATAGGATACAGGTGGTTATTAATATTTTTTTGTCACTGTGGATGTTTGCTTTGTTCCTGAGTATGTGGTCGATTTTTGAGAAGGTTCCATGAGCTACAGAGAAGAAGGTATATTCTTTCCTATTTGGGTGGAATATTCTATAGATGTCTGTTAAGTCCATTTGATTCATTACCTCCATTAATTCTCTTATTTCTCTGTTAGGTTTCTGTCTATTTTACCTGTCCATTGGTGAGAGTGGAGTATTAAAGTCTCCGACTATTAATGTGTGCGGTTTGAATGCTGCCTTGAGTTTTAACAATGTTTCTTTTACGTACGTGGGTGCTTTTATATTAGGGGCAGAAATATTCAGGATTGAGACTTCATCCTGCTGAATTGTTCCTGTTATGAGTAGAAAATGTCCCTCTCCATCTCTTCTGATTGATTTAAGTTTGAAGTCAACTTTGTTAGAAATTAGTATGGCCACACCTGCTTGTTTCTAAGGTCCATTTACTTCATAAGCCTTATTCCAACTCTTTAATGTGAGTAGGTGCATGTCTTTGTGGTTGAGGTGTGTTTCTTGTAAACAGCAGAATGTTGGATCCTGTTTTCGTATCCAATCTCTTAGTCTGTGCCTTTTTATAGGTGAGTTGAGTCCATTGACATTAAGTGATATTAATGACCAGTGGTTGTTAACTCCGGTCACTTTTTTAGTAGTAGATTTTGTGTGTTTCCCTTCTTTGAATTGCGCTGGTAAAGGGTCTCTAGATATCTGAGTTATTGTGGTCATTGTTGGACTCCTTGATTAGTGATTTTCCCTCTATTACTTTCTGTAAGGCTGGATTTGTGGCTATTTATTGTTTAAATTTGTTTTTATCCTGGAAAATTTTGTTTTCTCCATTTATAGTGAACGAAAGCTTGGCTGGGTATAGTAGTCTGGGCTTGCATCCATGGTCTCTTAGTTTCTGCAGTACATCTATCCAGGACCTTCTGGCTTTCATGGTTTCCATAGAGAAGTCAGGTGTAAGTCTGATAGGTTTACCTTTATAAATAACTTGGCCTTTTTCCTTTGCTGCTCTTAGTATTCTTTCTTTATTCTGTATGCTTTGTGTTTTGATTATTATATGGCAAGAGGATTTTTTTTTGATCCAGCCTATTCGGTGTTCTGTATGCTTCTTAAACCTTCATAGGTATATCTTTCTTTATGTTGGGAAAGTTTTCTTCTATAATTTTATTAAATATATTTTCTGGACCGTTGAGCTGCGCTTCTTCTCCTTCTTCTATTCATATTATTCTTAGGTTTGGTCTTTTTATTGTGTCCCATATTTCCTGAATGTTTTGTGATGAGAATTTGTTGGCCTTGCTGTTTTGTTTCATCAGCATGTTCATTTTCTCTATGGTATCTTCAGAATCTGAGATTCTTTCTTCTATCTCTTGTATTCTATTGGTTATGCTTACTTCTGTAGTCTCTATTCGTTTACCTAGATTTTCCCTGTCCAGCTTGCCTTCTATTTGTGTTTTCTTCTTTGCCTCCATTTCAGTTTTTAAGTCTTGAACTGTTTCTATTATTTGTTTGATTGTTTTTCCTTGGTTTCCTAGGGTGTCATTCACTGATTTACTCAATTCTTCAAACTTTCTGTTATACTTCTCATCCATTTCTATAAGGGCATTTTTTACATGCTGTTTAAGGGTGTCAATCACTTTCTTAAAGTCAATTTTATCTACTTCTTCATCATGATTAAGGTGTTCATGTCCTCCTGTTGTGAGGTCGCTGGGTTCTGGTGGTTTCATATAGTTTTTCTGATTGTTGGGTGAATTCTTGCATTGGCACCTGCCCATCTCTTTCTCCGAATGCTACCATATGGGTCTTCTTTTACCGGATCAGGTCTCCTTGCCTACTTATGTACCTTCCCATTGATGGCACTCTGCAGTGATAGCTCTCCTGGTGCTCCAGTGATGTCTCTCCTGGTACCAATATCAGATCTCCGTGCCCAAAGACGGCTTTCCTGGTACCGAGATTAGCTCTCCCACTGATGGCTCTCCTGGTGCCAAGATCAAATCCATGCAGGTTGGGTAGTTCGCAAACAAAGCCCTACCTTGCTAGTTGCAGGCACGCCAGTGAAACAAGGGAAGTCTCGTCTGCCTACTTGCCCCGAGGATTTGCCCCCAGTGCCAGACAGACTGAGCTGGATGGTGTTATGTGCCCAAAGAGGAAAGGGGGCAGAAGGAAGAAGGGTTCTGGATGCAAGCTGGGTGTGACAAGAAGAGAGAGGCAGTATGCGGGGTGTAGAGCCCATGAAGGGAGCCCAGGGAGTATAGGGTGGGGGGTGAGGAACTTCAGAGTTCCCTCTCCAGGGCTGTTTTCGTCCCCGGTCACAAACTCACCCCACTGCTGTCTCTCCTGGTGCCCAGATCAGATATCCGTCCCAGTTGGGTAGTTCATAAACAAAGCGCCTACCTTGCTTGGTGCAGGCAGGCCAGTGAAACAAAGAAAGTCTCGCCTGCCTACTTGCCCTGAGGATTTGCCCCCTGTGCCAGACAGACTGAGCTGGATGGTGTTATGTGCCCAAACAGGAAAGGGGGCAGAAGGAAGAAGAGTTCTGGATGCAAGTTGGGTGGGACAAGAAGAGAGAGGCAGTATTCGGGGTGTAGAGCCCCTGCAGGGACCCCAGGGAGTATAGGGTGGGGGATGAGGAACTTCAGAGTTCCCTGTCCACGACTGCTTCCTCCGCCATTCACAAACTCACCCCACTGCTGTCTCTCCTGGTGCCGAGATCAGATCTCCGTACAGGTTGGGTAGTTCGTAAACAAAGCACCTACCTTGCTTGGTGCAGGCAGGCCAGTGAAACAAAGGAAGTCTCACCTGCCTACTTGCCCTGAGGATTTGCCCCCAGCGCCAGACAGACTGAGCTGGATGGTGTTATGTGCCCAAATAAGAAAAGGGGCAGAAGGGAGAAGGGTTCTGGATGCAAGTTGGGTGGGACAAGAAGAGAGAGGCAGTATGCGGGGTGTCGAGCCCCTACAGGGAGCCCAGGGAGTATCCAGTATAGGCAATATTGAACAAGAAATATATGCTCAAAGTTTCAATGATTATTTTATTCCTAGGAGTCTTCGTCTTGTATTAGAAATGGGTTGGCTAAACCATAAGAGGAAGTTATCTACAACTATCAAGTCTTCAACCTCCATCAAGGCCTGAGAATTGAGATAGAATATTACTTGAGTAGCCAATAAATGCATTAAAGCTGTTTCCAAAATATCCAGTACATTGCAAAGACATATGTCTACCTGGGAAATCACCCAGTGTCTCATTTGCCATGTTGAAGCAAACCACTTTGGCTAAGGCCTAGAGTAACTGACAGCCCTTTTATAGAGGGAGGAAGATTTTGAAAACAATCTTACCCTATTTTGGCAAGGTTTGACAGTCATTTTTCTTGTATCTTGCTTGTCCAGTCCAGACACCATGCATTTTATCAGTCAAACAATTGCAATTCCTTCACCAAAGCCCGGTTTTCCAAAGAATAGTACAAACTCCAAGTACAGTGTCTTTGATGCTCAACATTCTTTCAGGAATAGATCAGTGCTGCAAAGAGCCATTGTGTCTCACATCAACAAAACCCTAAGTTATTTAAATACCAGTTTCTGCAGTTCCTTTAAGTGTTTGATGATTACCTATCTGTACAGAATACAGTCTCTATGTATCATAAGAACCTGATTATTGTAAATATATGTTTGGAAAACATGGGTGAATATTAACCTATAATACTTACTGCTTTAATATATAACGTAAAGACTATTACTTCATATTACAATATTAAACAATCTTTGAACATATGTGCAACAAATGATGACAACAGCCTCAAAATGGAAGCAGCTTATACATACCTTGACAGAAGTAGAGATGTATGATACAGTATAATAGAGGAGTCAACCAACCTTGGAATCCAGTAATTTCAATTTTGCGGAATATATCCAGAGATACCCAATCATACTACAAAAGCATTTGTTCAACTATGTTCATACCAGCACTATTTGTTATAGCCAGAACCTGGAAACAACCAAGGTGCCCCTCAATAGAAGAATGGATAAAGAAGGTGTGGCATATATTCACTTTAGAGATGCACTCAGTGCAATAAAACAATGACATTTTGAATTTTGCATTCAAAGAATGGAAATAGAAAACATTTTACTGAGATAACCTAGATACAAAAAGATGAATAAGTTATGAACTCAATCAGAAGTGGATTCAAGCCATAAGCAACGGACATTGGGCCTATAATTCATGATCGTACAGAAGAAAACAAGAAGGAGAACCCAAAGAAAAACATATATTTATCTTCCTAGATACTGGATGTAGACAAGATTGCCAGGTGAAAGTTGGGATCATGGGGGTGGCAGTGGGGAGAGAGAAAGGAGAATGGGAGGATTGGGAATAGGGATGAATGAGATTGAGGAAGGATGGATATCGGAGCAGAAAAGAAGATATCACAAGGAAGGGAACCATTTTAGGGTTGGCAAAAGACTTGGCTCTAGAGAAGGTCCCAGGTGCCCTGGAAGATGTCCCTAGCTCTTACATCTTGCAGCAGATGAGGGTGTCCCTGAACTGGCCTTATTCCATAGCCCTACTGATAAATATCTTGCATATCACCTTAGAACCTTCATCTGGCAATGTATGGAGATAGAGACACTGACACACATTGGAGCACTGGACTTAGTTCCCAATGTTCAGATGAAGATCATAAGGAGAGAGAACATGAGTAAGGGAGTTAGGACCACAAGAATTGCTTCCACAAACAGAGACTAGGGGACATATATAATAGAAGCTCAGCAAGTCCAGCTGGACTGATACTGAATGAGTATGTGATCAAACAAGATTCTCTGAATGTGCCTGACACTGAAAACTGACTGAGAAGCCAATGATAATGGTACTGGGTTTTGATTCTTCTGCATGTACTGATTTTTGCGTGCCTAGTCTGTTTGGATTCAGACCTTCCTAGACATGGATGGAGTGGGGAGGGCCTCGTACTTCCCAATGGGTAGGGCACTCTGTTATCTCTGAGGACTCCAGAGGGACAGAGAGGGGGATGGCAGAGTGTGAGTGAAATTTGAAGAAGGGAAGTGGAAATTTTTAATAAATAAATTAAGTAAAATAATACCATACCAAGAGATACATTTTTATCAGTGGAATTTTCTGCCTACCATTAATGAGATCAAGAGAAATAGGAAAAGATGCTAAAGAAATATGTGATAGAGATCTTAGAGAATGAGATGATACATAAGTGATAAAGACAGATGATAATGAAGAGGTCATAGAGAAAGAGATGACATAGAGATTAAAGAGCAAGATATGATATAGCAAAAGATGATAGAAGAAGATATGATAGAGAAAGAGATGCTAGAGAAGAGATGCTAAAAAATGCGATGGTAAAGTATGGGATGATAGTGGAAGAGATGATAGAAGAAAAGATGAGAGAGAATCAGATGATAGAGAAGTGTTAGAGGAAATCATGGTGGAGGAAATATGATAGAGGAAGAGATGATAGAGAAAGACATAGTAGAGAAATAGAAGACAGAGAAAGAGATGGCAGAGAAATAATAGAGTAAGAGAAGATATAGAGATGGTAGAATAGGAGAAGATAGACTGGAGAATGAAATGATGGCAGAAAGAGGTAATTGTGAAATGAATAATAGGTGATCGAGAACAAGATGATAGAGTAAGTGATGACAGAGGTATTAGAGAAACTGATGATAGATAATAGACAATACAGAAAGAGATGATAAAGAAAATGTTATCATAGTAAGATACGATAGTAAATGCAATGATAGAGGAAGAGATGATGAGAAAGAGATGAAAGAGGAAGTGATGATAGACAAAGACATGGAGGAAAAAGTGATGATAGAGGAAGTGATGATTGAGCCATGATAGAGAAATAGAAGAGATGATACATGTGATAGAGAAAGGGATGGAAGAGAGACAAGAAAAATAAATGCTGGAGGATAGACATAGAGACAATAGAGAGATGATAGAAAAGGAGATGATAATGAGATGACAGAGTGATGATAGAGATGATAAAGAGATGACAAAGAGATTATAGAGAGATGATAGGCAATGAGATGAACTAGAGATAATACAGGAAAAGATGATAGTATAGAAAAAGAAATGATGGAGTATAGAGATGATAGAGAGATGGTGAAAGGTATATGGAAAAAAAATCGTGAAATACATACAGAAAGAAGAGCAAATTGTAGATACAGATAGCCCTTTCATTGCTTGGTCACGGAGACCCAAGTTTTCACACAGAAACTACATTAATTACAACCTTGTTTGTCCAGTAGCTCACACATATGCCTAGCTAGCTCTTATAACTTAAATTAACCCATAGGTCTTATCTAAGATTAGCCTTGTGGTTTGGTAGCTTACTCAGTGCAGCATTCACATCTTGTTTCCAATACATCTGGATGGCGATTGCAGAATGAATATTTTCCTCTTCCCAGGATTCTCCTAGTCTGTTTACCCTGCCTATACTACCTGCCTGGATTCTGGCCAATGAACATTTTATTGAACCAACACAAATAACAAATATATACAGGATATAAGAGCATTATTCCACAGTAGTAAACAAAATGTCCCAACACTTCAAGATAACTGAGTTCAAACCTGGCCACTTTTACAATATGGAGCCTTACCCTGGAATTCTGGTCTACTAAGTTACACTGTATCACGATGCTTTTCCACAAGGTCAGGGCAATCCTTCAAACTATAGGAGGCACACAGGTAAACTAACTTGGGAGTTCCCTCACTATATACATGAGTCAGCAGAAGCCATAGAAACAAATTACTTGATACAGAGTAATTCTAGGTCTAAGCAAATGACTCTACATATTCTGCTAGAAAATTTTTAGATGACCAATATGTGCAGGACTATCAGCTGTTAGCATGACGAGGGCTCAAGGCTGATGCATAGAGTGTATATATAGGACTGAAATTTCAAAACCCATCTATTCATAATTTGGTCTTCAATACTTCGAGACAAAAAGGATGCTTTTCTTTTAATGTCAGAAAGTTTGGCCAAGCTCTCAAACTCTCCAATCACTGCCAAACTCCAGATAAAGGAACACATTAAATATGAAAATTCAACTTCCTTGTGACTAACATGATATGCCTTCTCATTGGCTAAGGCCATTCACACCTATAGACTGCAACTTCTAACTCCAATATATATACTAAAGCTAAACAAATGAAATAAAACAGAACTCTTTGTTTTAAAGAAAAAAGGGGAGCTACTGTGGGATAACATTCTTGTAGACTATAAAGATTAGTCACTGGAAAGGTACAGACTTTCCTGTAACTAGGCAGGTAATACAGTTGAGGCTACTACACTAAGTGAAATATGGGAAGGGGATGGCAGAGTGACTTATCAGCTAGAGGCAGAAAAAAAATAATGAGAATGACTTATTGAGAAAAGGTAATAAGCCATGTTTCTAAACATAGATAAGAATTAAGGGTTAATATAAAATGTAACAGCTAGCCCTAGCCAATAATAAGTGTGAGCTAATCGGCCAAATAGTTCATAATTAATATAAGCCTCTGTGTGCTCTTTAGAAGTAAGTCACTCTGGGAATAGGCAGGATAAACTCATCTGTCAACAAGAAGGTAATATGGAGGATCTTAAGTGATGCATGCATGGATAGCCCTGGGAAGTAGAAACAGAAAAGAGCACCCGAAAAAATTGGGAACAGTGGAGGCGGAAAGGTGGGAGGAAGAGGATGGAGATGGAAGAAGGGGAAGGCAAGAAGAAATGAAAGAATGGGATGGTTGAGATTCAAGAAGGACAGAGATGGATAAAAATGAAGAAAATATCTCTTATTTATTTATTTCTATGTTTGTTAAAGATTTCTGCCTCCACCCCACCACCACCTACCATTTCCCTCCCCCAATCAAGTCCCCATCCCTCATCAGCCCTAATAGCAATCAGGGTTCCCTGCCCTGTGGGAAGTCCAAAGACCATCCACCTCCATCCCATCTAGTAGGAGGAGTATCCAAACTGCCTAGGCTCCCACAAAGCCAGTATGTGCAGTAGGATCAAAAACCCATTGCCATTGTTCTTGAGTTCTCAGTAGTCCTCTTTGTCTGCTATGTTCAGTGCGTCTGGTTTTATCCCATGCTTTTTCTGACCCAGGCCAGCTGGCCTAGGTGAGTTCCCAATAGAACATCCCCATTATCTCAGTGCACCCCTCACTGTCCTGAGTTCCTTGCTCGTGCTCTCTCTCCTTCTGCTCCTGATTTGGACCTTGAGATTTCAGTCTGGTGCTCCACTGTGGGTCTTTGTATCTGTCTCCTTTGATCGTGTGATGAAGGTTACTGTTCAGGAGGATGCCTATTTGTTTTTCACTGTGTTCACCTTCTTATTTAGCTTCTCGAGAATCACAAATTCTAGGCTCAATGTCCTTTATTTATGGTTAGAAACCAAATATGAGTGAGTACATCCCATGTTCCTCTTTTTGGGGCTGGCTTACCTCACTCAGGATACTGTTTTCTATATTTGTCCATTTGCATGTAAAATTCAAGAAGTCATTGTTTTTTACTGCTGGGTAGGACTCTAATATGTATATATTCCATATTTCTTCATCCATTCTTCAATTGAAGTGCATCAAGGTTGTTTCCAGGTTCTGGTTATTATAAACAATGCTGCTATGCACATAGTTGAGCATATATTGTTGTATGATAAGGCATCTCTTGGGTATATTCCCAAGAGTGGTATTGCTGGGTCCAGAGGTAAGTTGATCCCAAATTTCCTGTGGAACCACCACACTGCTTTCCAAAGTGGTTGCACAAGTTTGCATTCCCACCACCAATGGATGAGTGTACCCCTTTCTCCACAACCTCTCCAGCAAAGGATATAATTGGTGCTTTTGATTTTAGCCAATCTGACAGGTGTAAGATGGTATCTTAAAGTTGTCTTGATTTGCATTTCCCTGATCGCTAAGGAAGTTGAGCATGACCTTAAGTGTTTTTTGGCCATTTAAAATTCTTCTGTTGGGAATTCTCTGCTCAGCTCAGTGCCAGATTTTATAATTGGGTAATTGGGTTGATTAGCCTTTTACGGTCTTAGTTTCTTGAGTTTTTTATATAATTTGGATATCAGACCTTTGTCAGTTCCAGGGTTGGTGAAGATTTTCTCACAGTCAGTGGGTTCCCTTTTTGTCTAGTGACAGTGTCCTTTGCTTTACAGAAGCTTCTCAATCTCAGGAGTTCCCATTTAATCAATGATGCCCTTAATGTCTGTGCTGTTGTCGTTGTATGTAGGAAGTGGTCTCTTGTGCCCATGTGTTGTAGAGTACTTCCCACTTTGTCTTCTATCAGGTTCAGTGTGTTCCGACTGTTAGTGAGGTCTTTAATCCATTTGGACTTAAGTTTGGTGCATGTTGATAGACATGGATCTATTTTCATTCTTCTACAGATTGACATCCAGTTTTGCCAGCACAATTTGTTGAAGATGCTCTCTTTTTTCCATTGTATACTTTTAGCTCCTTTGTCAAAATCAGGTGTTCATAGGTTTATGGGTTAAAGTCAGGGTCTTCTATTCGATTTCATTGTTCAACTTCTCTGTTTTTATGCCAGTACCAAGCTTTTTTCAATACTGTAGCTCTATAATAGAGTTTAAAGTCAGAGACGGTAATGCCTTCAGACAGTCCTTTATTGTATAAGATTGTTTTGGCTATCCTGGGTTTTTTGCTTTTCCATATAAAGTTGATTATTGTCTTCTCCAGATCTGTGAAGAATTTTGATGGGATTTTGATGGGGATTGCATTGAATCTAAAGATTGCTTTGGGTAAAATTGCCATTTTTACTATGTTGATCCTCCCAATCCAAGAGCAAGGGAAATCCTTCCATTTTCTGGTGTCCTCTTCAATTTTTTTCTTCAAAGACTTGAAGTTCTTGTCAAATAGATCTTTCACTTCCTTGGTCAGAGTTACCCCAAGATATTTTATGCTATTTGTGGCTATCGTGAAGGGTGATGCTTCACTGATTTCCTTCTCTGCTTCTTTATCCTTAGTGTATAGGAAGGCAACTGATTTTTTTGAGTTGATTTTGTATCCTGAAACATTACTAAAGGTATTTATCAGCTGTAGGAGTTCTTTGGTAGAATTTTTGGGGTCGCTTATGTATACTATCATATCATCAGCAAATAATGAATGCTTAACTTCTTCCTTTCCAATACAAATCACCTTGATCCCCTTATGTTGTCTTATTGCTATTGCTAGAACTTCTAGCACTATATTGAAGAGATATGGAGAGAGTGGACATCCTTGTCCTGTTCCTGATCTTAGTGGGATGGCTTTGAGTTTTTCTCCATTTAATTTAATGTTAGCTGTTGGCTTGATTTAAATAGCTTTTATTATCTTTAGGTATGAACCTTGTATTCCTAATCTCTCCAAGACCTTTATCATAAAGGGGTGTTGAATTTTGTCGAATGCTTTTCAGTATCTAATGAAATGATCATATGGTTTTTTTCTTTCAGTTTATTTATATGGTGGATTACATTGATAGATTTGCATATGTTGAACCAGCCCTGCATCTCTGGGATGAAGCCTACTTGATAATAATGGATAATTTTTCTAATGTGTTCTTGGATTTGGTTTGCCAGTATTTTATTGAGAATTTTTGCGTCAATGTTCATGAATGAGATAGGCCTACAATTCTCTTTCTTGGTTATGTCTTTTGTGGTTTTGTTATCAGAGTAACTGTAGATTCATAAAAAGAATTAGGCAATGACTCTTTTGTTTCTATATTGTTAAATACGTTAAGGAGTATAGGTATTTGCTCTTCTTGGAAGTTCAAGTAGAATTCAGCATTGAAGTCATCTGCTCCTGGACTTTTTTAGGAAGGACTATTTTTTATAACAATTTCTAATTCTTCGCGACTAACAGGTCTACTAGATCTTTTACCTGTTCTTGGTTTAGCTTTGGTATGTGGTACTTATCTAAAAAAATGTCCATTTCTTTGCATTTTCCAGTTTTGTGGCATATAGGCTTTTGTAGTAAGATCTAATGATTCTCTGAATTTCCTCTGTGTCTGTGGTTATGTCCCCCTTTTCATTTCTGATCTTCTTTATTTGCATGTTCTCTCTCTGTCGTTTAATTAGTTTGGATAGGGGTTTGTCAATCTTGTTGATTTTCTCCAAGAACCAACTTTTTGTTTCATTGATTCTTTGGACTGTTTTTTGTGTTTCTATTTTGTTGATTTCTACCCTCAGTTTGATCATTTCCAGGCTTTTACTCCTCCTGAGCGAGTCTGCTTCTTTTCTTTCTAGAGCTTTCCAGTGTGCTGTTAAGTCCCCAATGTATGCTTTCTCCGTTTTCTTTAAGTGGGCACTTAGTGCTATGAACTTTCCTCTTAGCACTTCTTTCATCGTGTCCCATAGGTTTGAGTATGTTGTCTCTTTATTTTCATTAAATTCAAGGAAGAATTTAATTTCTTTCTTAATTTCTTCCTTGACCCAGGTGTGGTTCAGTAGATGACTGTACAGTTTCCATGAGTTTGTTGTCTTTCTTGGGGTAGCATTGTTGTTGCCTTCTAACTTTAATCCATGGTGATCTGATAAGACACAGGTGGAAACTGATTTTTTTTTGTATCTGTGGAGGTTTCCTTTGTTTCCGAGTATGTGGTCAATTTTTGAGAAGGTTCCATGAGCTGCAGAGAAGAAGGTATATTCTTTCCTATTTGCGTGGAGTGTTCTATAGATGTCTGTTAAGCCTTTACCTCCAACAATTCCCTTAATTCTCTATTAGGTTTCTGTCTGATTGACCTGTCCCTTGGTGAGAGAGGTTTGTTGAAGTCTCCTACTAATAGTGTGTGTGGTTTGATGTCTGCCTTAAATTTTAGTAAATTTAGTGCTTTTAAATTAGGAGCATAGATATTCAGAATTGAGACTTCACCCTGATGAATTGTTCCTGTTATGATTATAACATGTCCATCTCGATCTCTTCTGATTGATTTTAGTTTGAAGTCTGTTTTGTTAGAAATTAGTATGGCCACACCTGATTTTTTTTTAGAACCATTTGCTTGAAAAAGATTTTCCCAACCCTTTACTCTAAGTAGGTGCCTGTCTTTGTGGTTGAGATGTGTTCCTTGCAAAACAGCAGAATGTTGGATCCTGTTTTTGTCTCCAACATCTAAGTCTGTGCCTTTTTATAGGTGAATTGAGACCATTCATATTAAGTGATATTAATGACCAGTGGTTGTTTGCTCCAGTTATTCTTATTGTTTGTGGTAGTAGAGTTTGTGTGTCTCCTTTCTTTGAGTTGTGCTGTTGAAGGGTTGCTAGATGCCTGAGTTATTGTAGGCAGTGTTAGCAATGTTGGATTCCTTGGGTTGTGATTTTCCTTCTATTACTTTCTGCAGGGCTGGATTTGTGGCTACGTATTGTTTAAATTTGTTCTTACCTGGAATGTCTTGTATTCTCCATTGATAGTGAATGATAGCTTGGCTGGGTCTAGTAGTTTGGGTTGGCATCCGTGGTCTCTTAGTTTCTGCAGTTCCTCTATCCAGGACCTTCTGGCTTTCATGGTTTCCCTAGAGAAGTCAGGTGTAAGTCTGATTGGATTACCTTTATAAGTTACTTGCCCTTTTTCCTTTGCAGCTCTTAATATTCTTTATTTAATCACTATATTTTGTGTTTTGAATATTATATTGTGAGGGGATGTTTTTCTTTGATCCAGTCTGTTTGGTGTTTTGGATGCTTCTTGAATATTCAAAGGAATATCTTTCTTTAGGGACTCTATTGCTTTCATAAAGTCAATTTTTCCACTACTTCTTTTTTAGGGTGTTCAAGTCCTTCTGATGTAAGTCATTGGGTTCTGGAAAGTTTTCTTCCAGAATTTTTTTAAAAATATGTTCTGTGCCTTTGAGTTGTGACTCTTCTCCTTCTTCTATACCTATTATTCTTAGGTTTGGTCTTTTTATTGTGTCCCATAATTCCTGAATGTTTTGTGATGAGAATTTGTTGACTTTGCTGTTTACTTTGATCAGTGCATTTACTTTCTCTATGATGTCCTCAGAATCTGAGATTCTTTCTTCATCTCTTATATTCTATTGATTATGCTTGATATTTTAGTCTCTGCTGGTTGACCTAGATTTTCCATACTGAGCTGGTCTTTGTTTGTGTTTTCTTCCTTGCTTCCATTTCAGTTTTCAATTCTTGAACTGTTTCCATTACTTGTTTGATCATTTTTTCTTGGTTTCCCAGGGTATCATTCACGTATTTACCCATTTCTTCAAACCTTTTGTTATATTTCTCATCCATTTCTATAAGGGCATTTTTCATGTAGTTTAAGGGACTCTATTGTTTCATAAAGTCAATTTTTCCACTACTTCTGTTTTAGGGTGTTCAAGTCCTTCTGATGTAAGATCATTGGGTTCTGGTGTTTTCATGTTGTTTTCAGATTGTTGGGTGAATTCTTTCCTTGGTACCTGTCCATCTCCTCCTATCAATGTGATCTAATGGGTCTTTTAAGGCAGGATCAGGTTCCCTGCTGGGCCAGTGGCCTCGCTTACAAAATGCCCTTGCTTCGTTTCCTGTCTCCCACCACGGGCAAAGATCCTTCTCACCACTCAGAAGGGTCTTCAGGAACAGGGCCAGTCTCCCCGTTTGCCAGGGATATCACAAAAAAAAGGCCTACCACTCTGTGGGCCAGCCACCAAACCAGAGAATCTCCCACTGCCCTTTGTCCTGAACGCCTGACCCAGAGCCCAAATAGGCTAAACTGGGTGATCCCATGGCCCTGCGTAAGGGAGGGAGAGTGATGGCGTCCCCTGGGCGCAAGCTGGGCCAGGGGGAGAGAGGTCACAGCAGAGGAAGAGCAGCCCCAGCAGAGGGTACCAGCCCTCACACACTAACTGAGGGGTCAAGGGGGTCTGGGAATGCCCCTGCTACATTTCCTGTGGCCCGCCGTGGGCCAAGAACACTCTCCCCACCCAGGAGTGTCTTCAGGGCAGGCCAGTGGATCTCGCCAATACAAGGCCTCCCCATCTGTAGGTTAGGCACCAAGAAACCTACTTGATTTAATAGTAGTGGGGCGATCTGCTCTCAGTGTGGGCTTCACTGTTTCATGCTTAGACTATCCCACCTCTGCCGGTCTCCGCCGCATCTGCGCACCTGTCACTGCCGCTTCTGCCCGCAGGTCTCAACCATGTCTGTGTGCCAGTCTCCTGCCGCGTCTGCATGCCTGTCTCTGCCGATTCTGCCCGCTGGTCTCCACCCGCAGCGTGCGTCTGCCCACTGGTCTCCCCCGGCACGTGCGTCTGCCCTGAAAATATCTTGATATAGAAAGCAATACTAGGCTTAGAGAGAAAACTGCTGCCAGAAAAATTCTCAGTAATCCATAAAAACAGTCCCAGATAAAAATTCTAGTACTAGAGGAGAGGGTTTTGAACTGGCCTGCATCTGTAATCACATTCTTGACCACTCTAATATCATCATAGAAGTTTTATTCAACCACTGATGGAAAAAGATGCTAAGATCCATAGCTAAACAGTGAGTGAAGCTACTGAGGTCCAGTTGAAGAGAGGCAGAATAGAGTATACAGGCAATGGAGTCAAGACCACGGTGGGGTAACCCACAGAGACAGCTTACCTGAGCTAGTGGGAGCTCACTGACTCAGGGATGACATCTGAGAATACCACATTGAACAAAACTAGGTTGTCTGAATGTGACTGACATGTATATGGCTTGGGCAGACTGTGGGTCCACTGGCAGTAAGACTGGTATGTAATCCTATTTCTTGAATTCGTTTTTTCAACCCCATTTACTTTGGAGGGATGGCTATCATGCTCACACTAGATAGGGGGAGAGGACTTGGTCCTGCATCAAAGTGATGTATCAGACTTTGCTGACTTTCCATGAGAAGACTTTCCATCTCTGAGCAGTGGATGGGAGTTTGGGAGGGTATAAGTTGGGGGGAGTGTACGAAACAGAGGAAGTAAGAACTGGGACTAGTATATAAAATAGATTGTTTTAAAGTAATAAATAAATTAAAAATTTGTTTTTCCCTTACATGAGATCTCGGTCTGGCATATGCAGTGTTCTTTTTGTGTAGTGCATGTACACCAAATGAAAAATTTGGGTACAAATTTTAGTGATCTTGATACTTAGTGTAAAGCATTTTCTTATAATCTTCTTTCACAGTTATGTGCTCAAGAGTTAAGGTTACATTTCTCTGCATCCCGTTCTGCCCTATCCATAATTTTATGCTTTGTATTGAGTATGCTTCAACATAGAAATGCTTCTCTGCCTTTTAGTTGTCAATTCAAGGCTCACTAGAGTGTACTGATATGTTCCAATCAAATGACAATAGAGAACAAGTCTGAATTTATGTAATGAATGACCCTTGCCAAAACAAGCAAGTCACATTATTGTATATTCTTTCATATGCCTTGTTATTTAGATAGGAAAAGAAATAAAGTCAGGAGGTGAGGGCAGCCAGGAAGGAATTTTGTTTGTTTCACTGATCTTCAAGCAGCAATCTAGTCCTCTTATCTGTGAGTTCCCTGAACAGAAGGTGGTCCTGATTCTGAAGAGTAGATCCATCAGCAAGTTGAGTGTGTTCCTGAATGGTTGGCCGATGCTATTAATGGAGCACAGACACCCCCAAACGCCCTAAACTTTGTGGTCATTCTGCAGGAGCTTCTCTCCCCAGTTACTGCCTCTCTTATCCGATTCCATTCCAGCTTGCTCCCAGGAACACATTCCCTTCTGTGAGGCCATAAAATACCCCTGCTCAGACTGTTTGAGGGCTGAGGCTCTGGGATGGTGTGGTGAGTGCAACCGGGCAGGATTTTCTTTGTTTCACTCAGTTTGGAAAAAGCAAATAGTCCATTTTTCTGAGATGTCCCTGGCCAGCAAGTGGCTCTGATTCTGTACCAGAAGATCCATCAGAAGGCAATGGAAGGAAGAAATGAGAAGACAATTTCCTCCACCAACCTGAAAAGCATGATTACACCAGAATCCAATAAACGTACAACAGGAAGACTGGAACACACTTATGCAGAAGAAATAGAAAAAATAGACATTATGAAAATGATAGAGTCCCTTAAACAGGATGTGAAAAACTCCGTTAAAGAAATGGATGAGAAGAATAACAAAAAGTTTGAAGAAATGATTCCGAAAAGATACCTTAGGAAACCAAGAAAAAACAATCAAACAGATAATGGAACCAGTTCAAGACTTGAAAACTAAAATGAAGGTAATGAAGAAAACAAGAAACAAGGGCCATCTGGATATGGAAAATCTAGGTAAACAAACAGAGATTACAGAGAAAAGCAAGCATAACCAACAGAATACACAAGATAGAAGAAACTATCTCAGATGCTGAAGACACTATAGAGAAAATAAACACACTGTTCAACGAAAACAGCATATCTAAAAATATCTCATCACAAATCATCCAGGAAATCAGGGACACAATAAAGAGACCCAACATAAAAATAATAGGGTTAGAAGAAGAAGATAAATTGCAGCTCAAAGGCCCAAATATATATTCAATGAACTTCAAAAAAGGATATTCTTATAATAGTTCAAGAAGCATAGAGAATACCGAATAGAATGAGTCAAAAAAAAACCCTCACATTATAATAATCAAACACAATACATAGAATATAAAGAAAGAATATTAAGAGCTACAAAGGTAACTCTCAAGTAAATTATAAATATAAACCTTTTAGAATTCATCTGACATGTCTATAGAAAAAATGAAAGCCAGGAGTTTTTGGATAGATTGCTACAGAAAGTAAGAGACCATGGATTCAAGGCCAGACTACTATACCCAGCCAAGGTTTAGTTCACCATCAATGTAAAGTCAAACATTCCAGGACAAAAACAAATTTAAATAATATGTAGCCATAAAGACGGCATAACTAAAAGAAAGGGAGGTAATATCACAACCGAAGAAATCCAACAATGCCCAAATAACTCAGACATCTAGCAAATCTTTACAAATACAACACAAAAAGGGGTAACAAAATACTCTAACACCAAAATGAAAAAAAAAATAACCAGAGTTAACAACCACTGGTCTTTAATATCACTTATATCAATGTATTCAATTCACCTATAAAAAAGACAGAAGCAAAGTGATTGGATGCATAGACAGGAACCAACAATCTGCTGTTTACAAGAAGCACACCTTAACCACAAAGACAGACATCTACTCAGAGTAAAGGGTTGGGAAAGGTTTTTCATTCTAATGAACCTAAGAAACAAACAGGTGTGGCTATACTAATATCTAACAAAACTGACGAAAAACTAAAGTCAATCAGATGAGATGGTGATGGAGACTTTTTACTCATAACAGGAACAATTCATCAGGATGAAGTCACAATCCTAAATGTCTATGTCCCTAATAAAAAAGCAGCCACTTCTTTAGAAAAAAAATTACTAGATCTAAAGGCAGACATCAAAACCCAGAACTAATAGAAGGGATTTCAACACTCCTGTCTTACCAGTGGACAGATCAATCAGACAGAAAACAAATCGCGAAAAAATAGAATTAAAGGAGGTAATGAAAAAAATGGCCTTAACAGACATTTATAGAACATTCAACCTAAAGGGGAAAGAATATACCTAATTCTGAACATCTCATGTTATCTTCTTTAGAACTGACCACATACTATGTAACAAAGCAAACTTCCTTAGATATAAAAAAAATTAGTATCCTCCTGTGTCTTATCAGATCACCATGGAGTAAAGTAAGAATTTAAACATGGTTCTACCCCAAGAAAGCCTAAAACTTATTGAAGCTGAACAGTCAACTATTGACCACAACAGGGTCAGGGAAGAAATAAAGAAAGAAATTAAAGTCTTCCTTAAATTCAATGAAAATTAAGACACACCATAAACAATCCTATGGGAAGCAATGAAAGCAGTGCTAAGAAGAATGTTCATAGCTTTTATTGCACACATTAAAAAAAGGAGAAAGCTCACATTAGAGCCTTAACAACACAGCTGAAAACTCTAGAAAAAAAGAAGCACACTCACCCAGGAGTAGTAGAAGACCAGAAATAATCAACCAGAAGGCTAAAATCAATAAAATAGGAACACAGTGAACAATTCAAGGAATCAATGAAACAATGAGCAGGTTCTTTTAGAAAGTCAACACGATTGACAAACAATTTTTCAAACTAAACAAAAGGTACAGATATAATACACAAATTAACAAGATCAGGAATGAAAAGGGAGACTTAACAACAGACACTGAGGAAATTCAGAGAATCATTAGGTCATTTTACAAAAGCTTGTATGCCATAAAGTTGGAAAAATAAAAGAAATTGACATACTTTTTGATAAGTACCATTTACCAAAGTTAAATCAAGAACAGGTGAACAATTAAATAGACCTATAAGTCATGAGGAAATAGAAGCGGTCATAAAAAAGCTCCCAAGCTAATAAAGCTCAGGAGCAGATGATTTCAATGCTGAATTTTATCAGAACTTCTGGGAAAAGCTGATACCTATACTCCTTAATGTGTTGCACATAATAGAATCTGAGAGTCATTCCCAAACTCTTCTTTTGAATTGACAGTCACTCTGATTCCAAAACCACACAATGACCAAAACAGGAAAGAGAATTACCGACCAATATCACTCATTAACATTGATGCAAAAATTCTCAATAAAATTTTGCCATACAGAATCCAGGAACACATTTTAAAAATTATGCTTTACAATCAAGTAGGCTTGTTTCCTTTTTTTGCCTGCTCCTGGGTTACCAGGCGTCCCTGTTTAGGTACTGAGGAGTTCCTTCTGGATGGGTTAGGGTGTGCAATTTAGGTGCTGACTCTCCTGGAAGAGAGCACAAATCACCCTCCCCCAGCTCCTGCTGCAGGGCCCCTTTTCTTACACATGACCCAGCCCCCATCTACCCCCCAGAAGCCTGCCTTGCTGTCTCTTAAGTTCTCTCTTCAAGAACAGTTTTCCCATTTCTACACTAAGGTTACCCACCCAGAGCAGTGAGTGCCTGCCTACCAGGCAGGCCAGAAGGTTCCCAACAAGGGACCACAGGAACATTCAGCTTGGGGCTGCAGGGTCTCCTGTGCTCTATTGAGCACCACAATCACTGTCACATTCTCCCTATAGTCCCTGGCTCATTGGGCTACCAGGCATCCCTGTATAGGTGCTGAGAAATTCCATCTGGATGGGTGAGTGTGTGCTATCCAGGGGCTGACTGTCCTGGAATAGAGCACAAACCCCCTCCCCCAGCTCGTGCTGCAGGACTTTCTTTCCTACCCACGATCATCCCCAATCCTGCCTTGTCTGCAAGGTCCTTTGCTGAGGAAGAGTTTCATGCTCCTACACTAAGGCTACCCACTCAGAGTGGTGAGTGCCTGCCTGCCAGACAGGCCTCAGGGACCACAGAAGGGAGCAAATGAACCTTCAGCTTTGGCTGCAGGGTCTCCTGTGTTCTACTCGATACCACACTACACCCCACATTCGCCATTTTGTCCTCGGGTCATTGGACTATAAGGTGTCCATGTTTTGGTGCTGAGGAATCCATCTGGAAAGGAACGGCTCCTGCTCCTACACTGAGGTGATACACCCAGGGAGTCAGTCACAGCAAAGAATGGACCAAGACACCACGCCTCTCCAGGCTCCATCTGAAGGAAGAGATGGGCAGGCACCAATGCAAGAATTCCTCAAAACATCCTGAAAGGCAACATGACATTGCCAGAATCCAGGAACACTAAAATAAGAAGAATTGTATACCCTACTCCAGAAGAATTAGAAGAATTCGACTCAAAATTGAATTATATGAAAATAATAGAGGACCTTAAACAAGAGGTGAAAACTGCCATAAAAAATTAGATATTACAAACAAAAATGTAGAGGAAATGAATAAATTTCTCAAAATACCCAAGAAAACCAAGAGAAACAAGAAAAAGCAATCAAAGAGGTAAGGGAAACGGTTCAAGACTTGAAGAATGAAATGGAAGTATAGAAGAAAAAAAACAAGGTAAGGATGGAGATGGAAAGTCTGGGTAAACAATCAGGAACTACAGAGACAAGTACTACCAACAGATTACAAGATATTGAAGAAAGAATCTCAGAAACTAAAGACACCATAGAGGAAATAAACACACTGATCCAGCAAAACCAACAAATTCTCATCACTAAACATTCAGGAAATCTGGGACACAATAAAAAGACCAAACCTAAGATTAATAAGGATAGAAGAAGGAGAAGAGTACAGCTCAATTGTCAACAAAATATATTTAATAAAATTAAAAAGAAAACTTTCCCTTCCTTAAGAAAGATATTCTTTGAAGGTCCAAGAAGCAATCAGAACACCAAATAGACTGGATAAAAAAAAGTCTCCTCATCATATAATAATCAAAACACAAATCATACAGAATAAGGAGTGAATATTAAGAGCTGCAAATGAAAAAGGTCAAGTTACTTATAAAGGTAAACATATCAAAATTACACCTGACTTCTCTATAGAAACCATGAAAGCCAGAAGGTCCTGGATAGATGCACTGCAGAAACTAAGAGACCATGGATGCAAGCCCAGACTGCCATACCCATCCAAGCTTTCATAGAATATAAAGGGAGAAAACAAAATTTTCCAGGATAAAAACAAATTTAAACAATACATAGCCACAAATCCAGCCTTACAGAAAGTAATTGAAGGAAAATCACAACCCAAGGAGTCCAACAATGCCCACAATAACTCAATATCTAATGACCCTTCACCAGCACAACTCGAAGAATGGTAAAAAAAGAAAGAAAGAAAGAAAAAATGGCCAGAGTTAACAACCACTGGTCATTAATATCACTTAATATTAATGGCCTCAACTAACCTATAAAGAGACACAGGCTAAGACATTGGATATGAAAACAGGGTCCAACATTCCTCTGCTTACAAGAAACACACCTCAACAACAAAGACAGACATCTACTCAGGGTAAAGGGCTGGGAAAATGTTTATCAACAAAATGGACCTAGGAAACTAGCAGGTGTGGCTATACTAATTCCTAACAAAGTTGACTTCAACTAAAATCAATCAGAAGAGATAGAGAGGGTCATTTTTTACTCATAACAGGAACAATTTATCAGGACAAAGTCTCAATCCTGAATATCTATGCCCCTAATATGAAAGCACCCACTCATGTAAAAGAAACATAACTGAATCTCAAGGCAGTCATTAAACCATAGACACTAATGTAGGAGATTTTAACACTCCTCTCTCACCAATGGACAGGTCAATCAGACAGAAACCTAACAGAGAAATAAGAGGATTGAAGTAGGTAATGAATCAAATGGACTTAATGGACATCTATAGAACATTGCATCCAAATAGGAAAGAATATACCTACTTCTCTGCAGCTCATGGAACTGAAAATTGACCACATACTCAGTAATAAAGCAAACATCCACAGTTACAAAAAATATTAGCAACCACCTGTATCTTATAGATTACCTTGGATTAAAGTTAGAATTCAACAAAAATGCTACCTCCAGAAAGACGACGAACGCATGGAAACTGGACAGTCAACTACTGAACAACTCCTGGATCAAGGAAGAAATAGAGAAATTAAAGTCCTTCTTGAATTCAATGAAAATGAAAACTCAACATACTCAAACCTATGGGACAGTATGAAAGCAGTGGTAAGAGGAAAGTTCATAGCACTAAGTGCCCACTTAAAGAAAATGGAGAAAGCAAACATTGGAGACTTAATAGGAGGAGTAGAAGTCTGGAAATAATCAAACTGGGGGCTGAAATTAACAAAACAGAAAAACATAACACAATCAAAAGAATCAATGAAACAAAATCTTGTTCTTGGAGAAAATAAACAAGATTGAAAAAACTATCCAAACTAATCAAATGGCAGAGAGAGAATACGAAAATTAACAACATCAGAAATGAAAAGGGAGACATAACCACAGACACAGAGGAAATAAAGAGAATCATTAGATCTTACTAGAAAAGCCTATTTGCCACAAATTTGGAAAAGGTAAAAGAAATGGACAATTTTTAGATAAGTACCATATACCAGAGTTAAAATATTACCAGGTGAACAATCTAAATAGACCTGTTAGTCGTGAAAAATTAGAAGATGATATAAAAATCCTCCCAACCAAAAAAGCCCAGGTCCAGATGGCTTCAAGTCAGAATTCTACCAGAACTTCAGAGAAGACCTATTACCTATACTCCTTAATGTAATGTATTTCACAATATAGAAACAGAGAAATCATTGCCAAACTCCTTTTATGAAGCTGCAGTTACTCTGATACCAAAACCACACAAACACCCAACCAAGAAAGAGAACTCCAGGCCAATCTCACTCATGAACATCGATGTGAAAATCCTCAATAAAATACTGGCAAAACAAATCCAAGAACACATTAGAAAAAATATCCATTATGATCAAGTAGGCTTCATCCACTGATGCAGGGCTCATTCCACATATGAAAATCTATCAATGTAATCCATCATGTAAAGATACTGAAAGAAAAAAACCACATGATCATTTCACTGGATGATGAAAAAGCATTCAAAATAATTCAACATCCCTTTATGATAAAGGTCTTAGAGAGAATAGAGATACAAGGGTCGTACCTAACTATAATAAAAGCTATTCATAGCAAGCCGACAGATAACATCTAATTAAATGGAGAGAAACTCAATGTCATCCCAGTAAAATCAGGAACACAACAAGGTTGCCCACTCTCTCCATACCTCTTACATATAGTGCTTGAAGTTCTAGAAATAGCAATAAGAAAACATAAGGGGATCAAAGGGATTCAAATTGGAAAGGAAGAAGTTAAACTTTCATTATTTTCAGATGATATGATAGTGTACATAAGCGACCCCCAAAACACCTCCAAAAACCTCCTACAGCTGATAAACACCTTAAGTAGAATGGCAGTATACAAGATCATATACAATAAATCAGTTGCCCTCCTATACACGAAGGATAAGGAAGCAGAGAGGAAAATCAGAGAAGCATCACCTTTGACTATAGCCACAGGTAGCATAAAATACCTTGGGGTAAATCTAACCAAGGAAGTGAAGGACATATTTGACAAGAACTTTAAGTCTTTGAAGAAAGAAATTGAGGAGGATACCAGAAAATGGAAAGATCTCCCTTGCTCTTGGATTGGGAGGATCAACATAGTGAAAATGGCAATTCTACCAAGGGCAATTCCTAGATTTAATGCAATCGCCATCAAAATCCCATCAAAATTCTTCACAAACATTGAGAGGACATTATTCAACTTTGTATGGAAAAACAAAAGACCCAGGATAGCCAAAACAATTGTATTCAATAAAGGAACTTCTGGAAGCATTACAGTCTCTGACTTCAAACTCTATTACAGAGCTTCAGTATTGAAAACATCTTGGTATTGGCATCAAAACAGAGAAGTCGACCAATGGAATCAAGTAGAAGACACTGATATTAACCCACAAACCTATGAACACTGATCTTTGATGAAGTAGCTAAATGTATTCAATGGAATAAAGAAAGCACCTTCAACAAATGGTGTTGTCAGAACTGGTTGTGAACCTGTAGAAGAATGAAAATAGATCCATATCTATCACCATGCACAAAACTCAAGTCCAAATGGATTAAAGACCTCAATATCAGTCTGAACACACTGAACCTGATAGAAGAAAACGTGGGAAGTAGTATAAAACACATGGGCACAGGAGAACACTTCCTACGTATAACCCCAGCAGCACAAACACCAAGGACATCATTGAATAAATGGGACCTCCTGAAACTGAGAAGCTTCTGTAAAGCAAAGGACACTCTCACTAAGACAAAAAGGCAACCCATTGATTGGGAGAAGATATTCACCAATCCGCAACTGACAAAGGTCTGATCTCCAATATATATATAGAACTCAAGAAATTAGACCATAAAGGTTATTCAATCCAATTATAAAATGGGGCACTGAGCTGAACGAAGACTTTTCAACAGAAGAATTTCAAATGGCCAAAAGACACTTAAGATCATGCCCAAGTTCCTTAGCAATCAGGGAAATGCAAATCAAGACAACCTTAAGATAGCATCTTACACCTGTCAGAATGGCTAAAATACAAAAAAAACACCATTGATAGCCTCTGCTAGAGAGGTTGTGCAGAAAGGGGCACACTCATCCATAGCTGGTGGGAATGCAAACTTGTGCAACCACTTTGGAAAGCAGTGTGGCGGTTTCTCAGGAAAGTCGGGTTCAACCTACCTCTCGACCCAGCAATACCACTTTTGGGAATATACCTAAGAGATGCCCTAACATACAACAAAAGTATATGCTCAACTATGTTCATAGCAGCATTGTTTGTAATAGCCAGAACCTGGAAACAACCTAGATGCCCTTCAATGGAAGAATGGATTAAGAAGTATGGAATATATACATATTAGAGTACTACTCAGCAGTAAAAAACAATGACTTCTTGAATTTGCATACAAATGGACGGAAATTGAAAACACTATCCTGAGTGAGTTAAGCCAGACTCAAAAAGAGGAACATGGGATGTACTCACTCATATTTGGTTTCTAGCCATAAATAAAGGACATTGAGACTATAATTTGTGATTCTAGAGAAGCTAAATAAGAAGGTGAACCCAAAGAAAAACATATAAGCATCCTCCTGAATATTAACCTTCATTAGGCAATGAAAGAAGACAGAGACAGAGACCAACACTGGAGCACTGGACTGAAGTCTCACGATCCAAAGGAGGAGCAGAAGGAGAGAGAGCATGGGCAAGGAACTCAGGACTGCAAGGGCAATGGGAATGTTCTATCGGAAACACACCAAGGCCAGCTGGGCAGGGTCTGTAAAAGTATAGGACAAAACTGGACTCGCTGAACATAGCAGACAATGAGGACTACTGAGAACTGAAGAACAATGGCAATGGGTTTTTAATCCTATTGCACATAATGGCCTTCTGGGAGCCTAGGTAGTTTGGATGCTCACCTTAATAGACCTGGATGGAGGTGGGTGGTCCTTGGACCTCCCACAGGGCAGGGAAACCTGATTGCTCTTTGGGCTGAGGAGGGAGGAAGACTTGATTGGAAGAGTGGGGGGAATGGGAGTTGGTGGCGGGGAAGAGGCAGAAAACTTTAATAATTAAATTAATTAATTAATTAATTAATTAAAAGATCTTTAACTTAAAAAAAAACACCAAACCTAAGATTAATAGGGATATAAGGAGAAGAGTCACAGCTCAAAGGCCCAGAACATATTTTTTAACAAAATTATGGAAGAAAATTTTCACAACATAAAGATATTTTTTTTGAATATTCAAGAAGCATACAGAACACCAAACAGTCTGGATCAAAAAAAATCCCCTCACCATATAAAAATCAAAACACAAAACATACTGATTAAAGAAATAATAGTAAGAGCTGCAAAGGAAAAAGGGCAAGTAACTTAGAAAGGTAAATCAATCAGACTTACACCTGACTTCTCTATGGAAACCATGAAAGCAAGAAGGTCCTGGATAGAGGTACTACAGAAACTAAGAGACCGTGAATGCAAGCCCAAGCTACAATACCCAGACAAGCTATCGTTCACTCTCAATGGAAAAAACAAACATGTCAGCATAAGAACAAATTCAAACAATACGTATCCACAAATCAAGCCTTACAGTGTGTAATCTAGGAAAATCACAACCCAAGGAATCCACCATTGCCAACACTGCCTACAACGACTCAGGCATCTAGCAAGCCTTCACCAGCCCACTCAAAGAAGGGAGACATAGAAACTCTACTAACAAAAACAATAAGTGTAACTGGAGTAAACAGCTACTGGTAATTAATATCACTTACTATTAATGGACTCAATTCACATATAAAAAGGCACAGGCTGAGAGATTGGATACGAAAACAGGATCCAACATTCTGCTCTTTTACAAGAAACACATCTCAACCACAAAGACAGGCATCTACTCAGATTAAAGGGTTGGGAAAAAGTTTTTCAAGCAAACGGGCCTAAGAATCAAGCAGTAACTGCCCAGTTAAAGAAAACAGAGAAAGCACACATTGGAGACTTAACAGCCCACCTGAAAGCTCTAGAAAAAAAGAAGCAGACTCACTTAGAAGGAGTAGAAGACTGGAAATAATCAAACTCAGGGCTGAAATCACCAAAATAGAAAGACAGAAAACAATCCAAAGAATCAATGAAGCAAAAAGTTGGTTCTTGGAGAAAATTAACAAGATCGACAAACCCTTATCCAAACTAACTAAACGACAGAGAGAGAACACTCAAATAAATAAGATCAAAAATGAAAAAGGGGACATAACCACAGACACAGAGGAAATTCAGAGAACCATTAGATCTTACTACAAAAGCCTATATGCCAAAAAACTGGAAATGCAAAAGAAATGGACATTTTTTTAGATAAGTACCATATACCAAAGCTAAACCAAGACCAGGCGAACAATCTCAATAGATCTGTTAGTCGCAAAAAATTAGAAGCTGTTATCCAAAACCTCCCTTCCAAAAAAAGCCCAGGACCAGATGGTTTCAATGTGGAATTCTACAAGAACTTCCAAGAAGACCTAATACCTATACTCCTGAAGGTATTTCACAATATAGAAACAGAAGAGTCACTGCCAAATTGCTTTTATGAAGCTACAGTCACCCTGATACCAAAACCTCACAAAGACTTAACCAAGAAAGAGAATTACAGGTCAATCTCACTCCTAAACAGTGATGCTAAAATTCTCAAGAAAAGACTGGCAAACCAAATAAAAGAATACATGAAAAAAATTATCCATTATGATCAAGTAGGCTTCATTCCAGAGATACAGGGCTCGTTCAACATAGGGAAATCTATCAATGTAATCCATCATATAAATAAACTGAAAGAAAAAAACCATATGATCATTTCATTAGATGCTGAAAAAGCATTCGACAAAATCCAACACCCCTTTATGATAAAGGTCCTGGAGAGATTAGGGATACAAGGATCATACCTAAATATAATAAAAGCTATTTACAGCAAGCCTACAGCAAACATTAAATTAAAGTGAGAAAAACTCAAAGCCATCACACTAAAATCAGGAACACGACAAGGCTGTCCTTTCTCTGCATACCTCTTCAATATAGTGCTTGAAGTTCTAGCAATAGCAATAAGACAACATAAGGGGATCAAGAGGATTCATATTCGAAAGGAAGAAGTGAAAATTTGTTATTTGCAGATGATATGATAGTATACATAAGCGACCACAAAAACACTACCAAAGAACTCCTATAGCAGATAAACACCTTTAGTAATGTGGCAGGATTCAAGATCAACTCCAAGAAATAGGTGCCTTCCTATACACTAAGGATAAGGAAGAAGAGAGGGAAATCAGATAAGCATCACCTGTCACGATAGCCACAAATCTGTCACGATAGCCACAAATAGCATAAGATATCTTGGGGTAACTCTGATCTAGAAAGTGAAAGATCTCTTTGACAAGAACTTTAAGTCTTTTAAGAAAGAAATTGAAGAGGACAACAGAAAATGGAAGGATCTCCCTTGTTCTTGGATTGGGAGGATCAACATAGTAAAAATGGCAATTTTACCAAAAGCAATATATAGATTCAATGCAATCCCCATCAAAATCCCATCAAAATTCTTCACAGCCCTTGAGAAGACAATAATCAAATTTATATGGAAAAATAAAAAAAACTCAGGATAGCCAAAACAATATTATACAATAAAGGATTGTCTGGAGGCATTACCATCCCTGACTTCAAACTCTATTACAGAGCTACAGTATTGAAAACAGCTTGGTATTGACATAAAAACAGAGAAGTCAACCAACGGAATGTAAAGAAGACCCGGACTTTAACCCACAAACCTATGAACACCTGATTTTCGATAGAGGAGCTAAAAGTATACAATGGATAAAAAAGATCATCTTCAACAAATTATGCTGGCAAAACTCGATGTCAATCTGTAGAAGAATGAAAATAGATCCATGTCTATCACCATGCACTAAACTTAAGTCCAAATGGATTAAAGACCTCAATAAGAGTCAGAACACACTGAACCTGATAGAAGAGAAAGTGGGAAGTACTCTACAACAGATGGGCACAGGAGACCACTTCCTACGTATAACCCCAACAGAACAGTTATTAAGGGCCTCTTTGAAAATATGGGACCTCCTGAGACTGAGAAGCTTCTGTAAAGCAGAGGACACTGTCACTAAGACAGAAAGGCAAACCACATACTGGGAGAAGATCTTCACCAACCCCACAATTGACAAAGGTTTGATCTTCAATATATATAAAGAACTCAATAAATTAGACCGTAAAAGGCTAATCAACCCAATTATAAAATGGGGCAATGAACTGAACAGAGAATTCTCAACGGAAGAAGTTCATATGGCCAAAAGACACTTAAGGTCATGCTCAACTTCCTTAGAGATAAGGAGAATCCAAATCAAGACAACTTTATGATGTCATCTAACACCTGTCAGAATGGCTAAAATCAAAAACACCAATGATAGCCTTTGCTGGAAAAGTCATAGAAAAAGGGGTATACTCATCCATTGCTGTTGGGAATGCAAACTTGTGCAACCACTTTGGAATGCAGTGTGGCACTTTCTCAGGAAATTTGGGATCAACATACTCCTGACCCAGCAATATCACTCTTGGGAATATACCCAAGAGATGCCTTATCATACAACAAAAGTATATGCTCAACTATTTTCATAGCAGCATTGTGTGTAATAGCCAGAACCTTGAAACAATAAAAAGGCATTTCAATGGAAGAATGGATGAAGAAAGTATGGAATATATCCATATTAGAATACTACTCAGCAGTAAATACAATGACTTCTTGAATTTTGCATGCAAATGGACAGAAATAGAAATACTATCCTGAGTGAGTTTAGCCAGACCCAAAAAAAAAAAAGAGGAACATGGGATGTACTCACTCATATTTGGTTTCTAGCCATAAATAAAGGACATTGACTCTATAATTCATGAACCTAGAAAAGCTAAATAAGATGGTGAACACAAAGGAAAACATATAGACATCCTCCTGGATTTTAACCTTCATCAGTCGATGAAAGGTGACAGAGACAGAGTCCCACATTGGAGCACCAGACTACAACCCCAAACCAGGAGCAGAAGGAGAGAGAGCATGAACATGGAACTCAGGACTACGAGGGGTGCACCCACATACTGAGACAAAGGGGATGTTCTTTTGGAAACTCACCATGGCAAGGTGGACTGGGTCTCAAAAAACATGGGATAGTACTGGACTCAATAAACGTAGCGGATAATGAGGACTGCTGAGAAGTCAAGAACAATGGCACTGGGTGTTGATCCTACTGCACATACTGGCTTTGTGGGAGCCTAGGCTGTTTGGATGTTCACCTTAATAGACCTGGAAGAAGGTGGGATGTCCTTGAACTTCCCACAGGGCAGGAAACCCCGATTGCTCTTAGGACTGATGAGAGAGGGTGACTTGATTGGTGGAGGGGGAGGGTTATGGGAGGCAGTGCCGGGGAAGAGACAGAAATCTTTAATAAAGAAATAAATTAATAAAAAAACTGAAAAAAAGTCAACCGTGATATTGATGGTGAGTAATTTTGATAACATCAATGCATTGGAAAAACACCTATAACATAAAAGAAAGCCTAATCGGTATTCATTTAAAGATTTACCTTTCATGGACATCCATTACTGCTCTGAAAAGTTGTTAGGAAACATATGGCAGAAGTGGTCACTAGCCTTGTCACATATATCCTGTCCCTAGATACACCCCTACTTGGGACTGAATCTTACATGTGTGTGACTAAGTTGAACTTGGCAGTTTGTTTCAATTAATTCCAATAAAGCTGATAGTTCCACCCACTATCTAATTACACTTACATCAAATAACAAAATGTATTTGAATCACTTAATTCCCAGGGAGCACATGTACAGCAGACAATAATTGTATCCATGGAAGTCATAGGTACCAGCAACCAGATCTGCCCAGGTCTCTGTCTAGAAAAGGAGAGCAACAGGTATTCAAATCATGTAATGGGTGGGAAGGAAGTGAAGTTGCACAACTCCTGAGAGATGCTGGAAGTATGTAGGTTCAAGATGGCTCATTCCAAGATTGCCTAGATAAAGGTAGAAGTAGTGCCAGGATGGTTATTCTTAATTAGACAAAAATTAAAATATGCTCTAATTGATATTGAAAGTGTAATGTGTTGCAGGAGGTCCTTCTGCTCCTCCAGCCAATAGCCGCCGAGATACCAGCCCATTGGGGCGTGGTCTGTTTCCCTTTAAAAACAAAGTGGCTACTTCCCTCCACTCTCTCTTTCCTTTTGCTCCGGTTCCGGCGACTAGACTTCTTCCTAATTGTGTGCACAGAGGGCTGTTGTCTGGGACGGTGATCTGTAAGTTTATTCCCCTTTAAATAAATACCACCCTAATAATCACAATTCCAAACTGGTGTGGGATTGTTTATGACTTGCGCCTTCATGTGGCACCCAACGTTTGGTTTTAGGACCCCTCCTTCCCTGCCGCTCGTTGCCGGCCGCCAGTTCGGCCACGGCCTGTTTCTTGCGGCCTGTGCCTTGTGCGTGGAGCCAGCAATTTAACATAAATCATCATGCAGTGGCTTTTCTTGCTGCAGTTTTTTATATTTTCCCTTTAGACACCTCAGATTGACTTCAAGTCTCGACGCAGCTTATCGTTTGCCTCGCTACGTGGATTTAAATTTCACAGGCCTGCATAGTCTCTGCCCACGTGGTTTTCTCTTTTCTGAATCACTTTCAAATCTCCCTTGCAAGCGCAGCTCTTAAGCGGAACGAACCAGAGCACGCGGTTACTGGTTGCGGAAAGTTGCAACCCCTTGGGACAACTCTGTCACCTGGAGGCATACACGGCTTCTGGGTTACTCTTCTCTCCCTGGATTCTGGGTTTATGGTTCCATGTACGGAATTGATTTAATTACATTTACTTTGTTGAGCAACTGGCATTTCCCAGTTTTTAACAAATACTAGGCGGACACTGAAACAGGACCCTGTTTTCGTCATGACTTGGGAACAGCGCCACCTGCTGGATAATAGGTAATATGAAAGTTTTCGTTTCCAACATGAATTTTACTGTTTTGACTACCAAAACAATGGGTTTTTTCATGCAAGGTTTATATCACTATGGAGATAACTTAATTTACTGGTTACTAGATTTCAGTATTCTTTTGAATATTCTATTACTTAGGAAAAATATGGTCCTAAGAACCATACAATCTTTAACAGAAACTAATACAGGTCAGGAGATTCAGGATTCAAAAGCTTTGAAATCACAGGTGCAGAATGCGGACAAAAAAATTGATACCTCAGTGAAATCACTAGAAACACATGTAGCTCAGGAGATTCAGGATTTAAGAGAGAAAATGATAAGAAGACTTGAAATGATTGAAGAAATTATTGGAGTTGGTGAACAGAGTGAGAAGGCACAAGGATAGGATACAATGCCACCACCAGCTATTAGATCTGGCTTACCCAGGGTATTAGCGACATACCCTGTAATTCATTCTAATAAAGCGGCAACTTCTAAAGGCTCAAAGGGAGTCAGAGAAGCTAGATGGATGCCAATAGCAATGAATAATCTAAAAGAAATTAAGCAAGTTATTGTTACCTTTGGCTCTACTCTGCATATGTTAAGGAAATGATAAGGACTTGGGCTTCTAATGCTAGAGCTACCCACCACGATTTCCATCAGTTAGTGTCTGCAGTTTTAGATAATGGACCTTCCTTGATGTTTGGAATCTATTTCAGAAAAGAATACAAACATATGGAACAGCAAGGAAGAGCAAAAGGTGTGGAGGTTTCCCAAGATCAAATTCTTGGTGTAGGACAATATGCTGATCCACAGGTACAAGCTCTTTATGATGATGAAGTACTGTGTTTATGTCACCAAGCAGCTTTAAATGCTTGGAATAGGCTACAAGATCCAGCAAAAAGGGTTGAATCATATACCAGAATTAGGCAGGGACAGAGAGAACCCTTTATTGACTTTTTGCAAAGATTAATTAAGGCTCTGGACATAGGGCTAACAGACCCAGAAGCTAGACGACTACTTCTTGAATCTCTAGTTTTTGAGAATGCAAACATAGAATGCAAAAAGATAATTGGGCCTTTAAAGTTTAGATCAGCACCTATGGATGAATGGATTCAGCATACAATGAATGTTGAGACGTTTAGCTATAATGATGAATCTTGGGTAGGAGAAGTGAGTTCCCAAGCAATGAGGAGACATCAAACTGCCAGGTGTTTTAATTGTGGTAAATTAGGACATCTGAAAAGGGATTGCAGGCAAAGGATTTCTAGGAATAATATCCCTTCTGGGAATGACAAAAATAGGAGACCTCGGCCTTCAGGTATATGTAGGAGATGCGGTAAAGGCCGACATTGGTCCAGCGAATGCAGGTCAACAACAGACAGACAAGGCAACCCGATACCGCCGGGAAACTCCTTGAGGGGCCTCTCGCAGGCCCCCAAGCCAACAGTGGCCCAGTCATTCCCAGTCACAGGAGAGAACGTGCCTCACCAAGAAAATTAAAAGCTCCAATTTCTGCCCTAAAAAATATTACTGGTCTAAATGATGAATTACGCATGGAGGATGAGTCAAAAAACCCAGTATGACAGAGTAAACGCATATTTTGGCAGACTTCTATTAATGATCAAAGACCAAAGCTAAGAGTCTGTATAAATGGCACTTTTATTGAAGTCTTATTAGACACAGGTGTGTATGTAAGTATCATTACTCCAGAATCTTGGCATCCGAATTGGCCTCTTCAAGAGGTAGATGTTCAGTTCCTGGGAATTGGAACCCTATCTCGTGTAAAACAAAGCACAAGATGGGTTGAATGCATAGGGCCTGAAGGGCAAATAGGAAGACTAAGGCCATATATTGCCAATATCGCAATAAATTTCTGGGGCCGCGACCTGCTACAGCAATGGAATACCCAGATTAACATTCCTGTAGTTCCAGGAACTCATAATTCTGGGAAGGACATGATGAGATATTATGGGAAAACGTCACCAGCCATTCAGGCTGTACAAGAACATACAGAAAATACCGAACCTTTAGAGGTACCAACAGCCCTACCTTTAAAATGGCTAACTGAGAAGCCAATATGGATCAAACAGTGGCCTCTAGCTGAAGATAAATTACAGGCATTGGAACAGCTGGTGCAAGAGCAACTAGATGCTCACCATATTGAAGAATCAACCAGCCCTTGGAATTCTCCTGTGTTTGTTGTAAAAAAGAAATCCGGTAAATGGAGAATGGTGACAGATTTAAGAGCTGTCAACAAGGTAATTCAACCTATGGGCCCACTACAATCTGGAATTTCTTTGCCTTCTCTATTACCAAAAGGATGGCCTCTTATAGTTATTGATTTGAAAGATTGTTTTTTCACCATACCATTACAAGAAAATGATAGAGAAAAAATTGCCTTCACAGTGCCTACTTATAATAATTCTCAGCCTAATAGGAAATATCAATGGACTGTCCTCCCACAGGGTATCCTCAATAGTCCTACATTGTGCCAATATTTTGTAAGTAAGCCATTGGAAATAATTCGTAAACAATTCCCCAAGTCCATAATTTACCATTACATGGATGACATCTTGTTATCTGATTCAAATAAAGATACTTTAGAAAGGATGTTTGAAGAAGTAAAGAAAGTCTTGCCTAGGTGGGGATTACAAATTGCCCCTGAAAAGATTCAAAGAGGAAATTATATTAATTACCTAAGTTACAGAATAGGGTTAGAGAAAATTAAAACGCAAAAGGCACAAATTAGGCGAGACCAGTTAAAGACCCTTAATGACTTCCAAAGATTGTTAGGAGACATTTCCAGTCTACGACCAGCTGTTGGGATAACACCTGATCTAATAGTTCATTTAAACAAAACCTTAGATGGTGATAAGGTTTGAATAGTCCAAGAAAACTGACAGCTGAAACAGAAAAGGAACTGACAATGATTGAGGAAAAATTACAGGAGGCACATGTGGATAGGATGAACCCAAATCTTAGCTGCATCCTAGTCATATTACCTTCCAGAATTTCTCCTACAGGGATTCTAATGCAGAGGGAAGATTTTACTTTAGAGTGGATATTTATACCTAATAAAACAAGTAAAAAATTAAAAACTTATGTGGAAAAAGTCTCTGAATTAATTATAAAAGGTAAACTGAGACTTCGTCAACTAGCAGGTATAGACCCAGCAGAAATTATAGTGCCTTTTACTACTGAAGAAATAAAAAAGTTATGGGAAGACAATGAACCATGGCAAAGAGCTTGTGCTAATTTTTTGGGAGAAATTAATAGCAACTATCCCAAAAGTGGTAGACTTAACCTCATAAAGAGAACTTCTTGGATTCTTCCTAGAATTGTACGTGATGCTCCAATAACTGGAGCCTGTACGTTCTATACTGATGCAAATAAATTAGGGAAAGCAGGTTATAAGTCAGATGAATTGAGTAAGGTGGAACAAAGCCCTTATAATTCTGTCCAGAAGGCAGAATTATATGCCATTCTTATGGTGCTAAGGGATTTTAAAGAACCTCTTAATATAGTTACAGATTCACAATATGCAGAAAGAGTTATCTTGCATATTGAAACCACTGAATTTATACCAGATGACACAGAGTTGACTTCATTGTTTATCCAGGTACAAGACATAATCAGGAACAGGCTTTTTCCAATGTACATAACACACATCCGGTCCCATACAGGTCTGCCTGGTCCTCTAACACAAGGCAACGCTGAGATTGATCAATTATTGATTGGAAGCGTGTTGCAGGCCTCAGAATTTCATAAGAAGCATCATGTCAATAGTAAAGGCCTAAAGAAAGGATTTTCCATTACATGGCAACAAGCTAAGGACATTATAAAGAGATGTCCTACTTGTTCTTTCTATAATCAAACACCGTTGCCTGCAGGGAGTAACCCAAAGGGTACTAAGAGTAATGAAATCTGGCAGATGGATGTGTTCCACTTTATGGAATTTGGTAAATTAAAATATGTACACCACACCATAGACACGTATTCAGGTTTTCAATGGGCTACTGCCCAGAGCTCAGAAAAGGCTGATTCAGTAATCACACATCTATTGGAAGTTATGGCCATCATGGGAATACCTGCACAAAAAAAGACAGATAATGGTCCAGCATATGTATCTAAGAAAATGAAATGCTTTTTTGCTTATTATAATATAAAACACATTACAGGTATACCACATAATCCCACAGGTCAGGCAGTTATAGAAAGATCAAATTGTACTATAAAGGATATGCTGAACAAACAGAAAGGGACCAAAAATACTCCCAGAAATAGATTACATAATGCTTTATTGACCTTGAAATTTCTTAACGCTAATGAGAAAGGAACGACAGCAGCAGAAAGACATTGGATAATGGAAAAGTCTGCTGAACTAAATCAACCAATTTACTTCAAAGATGTCCTGACCTCTCAATGAAAGCCAGGAGATGTGCTACGTTGGAGAAGGGGTTTTGCTCTTGTTTCCACAGGAGAAGAAAAATTGTGGGTACCATCAAAATTAATAGAGGTTTGATTTGAAGAGGAGAAACCTCTTGGAAAGGAGAAATGACAACTCATCCACAATGATGATATTCCTACAGGTGGTAAGAAAAACATATAGAATGGGGGCAGGGTTCTGTTCTTATCTCCACAGGAAAACACTCATCTTTGAAAAATTCAAGGGATCCTGGATGTTTGGATACTGACAGATGGAAAAATACCTGCCCAATAGGAACTATCAAGAAAACTAAATAAGTTGTGTAAGTAAAATATACTAAACCATATTTCTAAATTTATAGAGCTGGTTTTGAAGGTGGACTCTGGCTCAGTCCTCTCCATTTCCAAGCCTGTTGGTAAGAGAAAAACCCAGAGTTTCTGGATTTTCTGTATATTGTCAAGAGCCATGATAGGGGACAGAAAGAAATATGAGTTTAGAAAACATCTTTGCTTTTCTTCATATCTATCATACTTTTCATTGAATATATCTATCATTCCTTTCATTGAATATATGTGTGTGTGTGTGTATGTCTATATGATTAATGTTTAAGTTTTTCACAATGAACAATGAGTTTTTCCTGAAGTGACATTTAAAGTTTCCAGGAAGAATATGGGGCCCCATAACAACGACTACACCTGGTTGATATGACGTCATGATACTGATAGAGCTACTACAAGACCTGTTTTGGGTACCAGCTGCACAAGATGATCCCAACTTGGTTAGCTGAAATGGTGCACCTCTTATACAACATTCTGGCCAGACTTGCACAATATGTCAGAGACTACTTGCAATTTTAAAAGACATCGATCTTGAAATTTAACCATCATTTTACTTTCACAGGATTCCCCAGAAAGAACGTCGCCCCCATGACAGCTGGAAGTAACTCTAGAGGACGACGTCCCCTCTCCCAGTAAAGTTTGCCCTTGGGTTTAGGGACATCATTTAGGGGTTGATTATAAATTGGTATATGGTTGAGGGTTGGGGAAAAAATTTTATAAGCTCGGGGATCATTTGGGAAAAAAAAAAGAGGGATAATAGATTGGTACTTGTTGGTACTTGTGAGTTATTGTTTTGAGACAAATGTATTGGTATCGATTCTTATATATTGATACAAAGTGAAATTATATTGACTATTGTATGCATGCATGTTTCTACCTCTGTTTCAAAACATTTGTTATGTATTGACATATATTGTATTGATATATATTGTATATATTTACCATATTGCAGTGTACATTTCTACCTCTGATTAAGATACTTACATTTTGCTTGTGTATTGATATATATTTACCATACTGCAATGTATATTTGTACATTGCTTATATTTGGAGGTCATTATCCTCATTTGTTTCACAGTTGTTTATTGTCTTAGTCTTTAAGTTAGATAGGTATTGAGAATTATATAGATCAATAGTATTCTAAGTTTGTCATTTATAATTAGACTAATCAGGTTATTTAGATACATAGAGATTATACTCAGTATAGATAGATAATCTTCAACCTCTTCACAGAGCTGTAGAAAATGTCTTTTAATCTAACTCAGAGTTTTGTGGTAGTGAGACAGAATTGCTCCTGGCAACACCGCTCTATTCCCGAGAGAATGTTGAGCACCAAAGACACTCCACCTGGAGTCTTTCTTCTTGGCTGAACTGGCCTTTGGGTAAAGAAATGCTCATACCTCAACCACTGACAGAAATACAGAGTATCTGTGAATGGAAAATACAGGACTGTCATATCCTGCCAAGACAGGGTAAGATAGTTTTGACAAGTTTCTTGACTTTGAAAATGGTGTGTCAGTTATGCTAGGCCTTAGCCAAAGTTGGTTGCTTCAACACTGCAAACGTGACCTTGGGTGATTGCCCAGGTAGCTAGTTGTCTCTGTGATTTGTTGCATGTTTTGGAAGGTGTTTGATTGCACTTTCTAATTACTCAGGAAACATTATTTCCCTTCACAGATATTCGATGGGGTTGAATACTATATAAATGTAGTTACTTTCGACTCATGACTTAGCCCAGCTATTTATTATATAAGACCTAAGCTAGTTAGAATAGGATATTTGTACTTATTGTATATAATTTCATAGTAGGTTTAGATCTCTCTTACTTAAACCAAAGGGGGAGGTTTTGTGGGACGTCCTTCTGCTCCTCCAGCCAATAGCCACCGAGATACCAGCCCATTGGGGCGTGGTCTCTTTCCCTTTAAAAAAACAAGTGGCTACTTCCCTCCTCTCTCTCTTTACTTCCTGCTCTGGTTCTGGCGACTAGACTTCTTCCTAATTGCGTGCGCAGAGGGCTGTTGTCTGGGATGGTGATCTGTAAGTTTATTCCCCTTTAAATAAATACCACCCTATTAATCACAATTCCAAACTGGTGTGGGATTGTTTATGACTTGCGCCTTCAGTAATGAAGTTTCAGAAAAAGAAGATTGAGAATACACAGTGTATATGCCTGAACAATATATCACACATCTCCAACACGAAATGAAACAAAAAATTTCCAAAGTACCAGCAAAATGACCAAGAGCCAAACTGCCTGACAACTTTTTCTTAGCTGTGTGGCTCCTGGCAATGATGGAAAAGAAGGAAATTTGTGCCCAGAAATAGACAAAGAGTGGGGCTTTATTATATAGTATTTTTTTTGTGTGAAGCATTGTACATTAAAAGAGGAAAAGAAATGGCTTTGTCTCTTTGATTTTTTAGAATTCTCTCTATGTTCTTTCAAGTCAAATTGAAAGAGGCAGGTTTGTTTGGGTTTCTATGATGTCAAAATACAATGAAAATAATAGTTGCTCATTCCAGAATTCATCCTTGTCCTGTCAAATCCCCCTCTCCCTGTCTTTTACACCTGGCCTGTTCCCACTGCTTGAGGGATGATGTCAACTCATGTGTCTCTCTGAGGAGCCCTCTCAGAACACACTTGACTTCCATTTAATCTACTCTGGAAGCCCAAATACTTAGGGAGACTTCGATCAAACAGCCTACTGTGCTGGCACCCACTGATCCAATAAAGCTGCTACTGTGGGGCTTGTGCTCATTTCCCATGGAGCTTCACTGACCAGCTCCTCAAACAGCTGATCAAGCTAGAGAACATTTTATCCTTTTCCCTGTAATTCAACTTGTCGCCTCTTCTTCTCCCACAGATCAGCTTCTTCAAAGAAGGATCCTTACATGGGGTTAAAAGACTTTAAAGTATTAATATTGATTAGACTTTCAAGGTTGCATTTTTATGAATCTACCTGATGCCTATATGTTGTGCAAGTAGTTATGACAGCTTAAAGTTACAGGAGCCATCTTCAAGTTGTGCATGAGTTAATATTTATCTCTCCCTGAGTATGAGAAGCTGCCCATCATGGGTGATAATAGTTTTCACAGGTTATTTCTGGAAGCTACTGTCATAGAACTTATTGTTGTTTGAGTGAGTAATGTCCCCATAAGCTCCCATATTTGAACATTTTATCGGCAACATGTGCTGCTCTTTAAAGAGGTTGCAAAACCTTTAGGAGGCATAGAATTGCTGGAGGAAGTATGCCACTGAAGATAGGCTCTAAGAATCTATAGAATCACCCAACTTCCTCTTCTCTCCCTGCCTCCTAACTGTTGAGGCAATGTGGCCAGTCAGCCTCACACTCCTGTTACTATGCCATTCCCAAAGCTATTGAACCAATCCCTCTGAAATGGTGAACCAAATTAAACCTTTTCTCTCCCTTAAGTTGTTTTTCTCATGATGCTTTTTGCTTGCTTGTTTGTCACGATGCTTTGTCACAGCAAACGGAATGAAACCATGACATTTTGCAAGTACACACCTGAAATTAACACAAAACCAACCCTCAGAAGGAAAGATGCCCAAGGATTAAAGCACATTTAGGACATTGAAATAGCATTTCATTTCCTTTCTCTCAAATGCATTAAAGATACTATTTAACAAAGGAAAAACAAATCACACAGGGTTACCTAAAATGTAGTGCCTCTTGCCAAGTAACATAGTCTTTGTAATGAGAACATGTGAATACACAGTAGAGTAGGGAACCAGGACATAAAAGAGATATACCCAAGTCCTAGTACCCACTAAGAGCATCACCTTTCATGTAGCCACAAACAGCATAAAATATCTTGGGGTAACTCTAACAAAAGAAAGTGAAAGGTCTCTTTGACAAGAACTTTAAGGAATTGAAGGAAGAAATTGAAGAGGATACCAAAAATGGAAGGATCTCCCTTGGTCTTTGATTGGGAGCATCAACATAGTAAAAATGGCAATTCTACCAAAGGCAATTTATAGATTCAATGCAATCCCCATCAAAATCCCATCAAAATTCTTTTTTTTTTTTTTTTTTTTTTTTTTTTTGGTTTTTCGAGACAGGGTTTCTCTGTGGCTTTGGAGCCTGTCCTGGAACTAGCTCTGTAGACCAGGTTGGTCTCGAACTCACAGAGATCTGCCTGCCTCTGCCTCCCAAGTGCTGGGATTAAAGGCATGCGCCACCATCGCCCGGCCCATCAAAATTCTTGACAGATATTGAGAGGACATTAATCAAATTTATATGGAAAAACAAAAAATCCTGGATAGCCAAAATAATCTTATACAATAAAAAAATGTCTGGAGGCATTACCATTTCTGACTTCAAACACTATTACAGAGCTACAGTAATAAAAACAGCATGGTATTGGCATAAAATCATAGAATTCGACCAATTGAATCATATAAAAGATACTGATTTTAACCCACAAACATCTGAACACCTCATTTTCTATAAAGTGGCTAAAAGTATACAATGGAAGAAAGAAAGCATGTTCAACAAATGGTGCTGGCAGAACTCGATGTCAACCTGTAGAAGAATGAAAATAAACCCATATCTATCACCATGCACATAACTCAAGTCCAAATGGATCAAAGACCTCAATATCAATCTGAACACACTGAAACTGAGAAGAGAAAGTGGGAAGTACCCTACAACATATGGGCACAGGAGATTGCTTCCTATGTATAACCCCAGCAACACAGATGATAAAGGCAACATTGAATAAGTGGGACCTACTTAAACTGATAAGCTTCTGTAAACAAAGGACACTGTCACTAAGACAAAATGGCAACCCAATAACTGGGAGAAGATCTTGACCAACCCTGCAACAGACAAAGGTCTGATCTCCAAAATATATAAAGAAATCAAAAAACTAGACTTTAAAATGATAATTAACTCAATTAAAACATGGGGCACTGAAATAACAGGGAATTCTCAACAGAAGAAGTTTAATTGGCCAAAAGACACTTAAGGTCATGCTCAACCTCATTAGCGATCAGGGAAATGCAAATCAAAACAATTTTGAGATATCATCTTACACCTGTCAAAATGGCTAAAATCAAAAACACTAATGATAGCCTTTGCTGGAGAGGTTGTGGAGGAAGGGGTACCTCATCAAATGCTGGGCAGAATGCAAACTTGTCCAACCACATTGGAAATCAGTGTGGCAGTTTCTCAGGAAATTGGGGATCAACCTAACCAAGGACCAAGCGATACCACACTGGGGAATATACCCAAGAGATTCCCTATCATATTACAAAATCATTTGTTCAACTATGTTCATAGCAGCATTATTTGTAATAGCCAGAATCTGGACACGACCTAGATGCCCTTCCATGTAAGAATGGATGAACAAAGTGTGGAAAATATACACAGTAGGGCACTACTCAGTGTTAAAAAAAAATGACTTCTTGAATGTTGCATGCAAATGCATGGAAATAGAAAACACTTTTCTGAGTGAGGTTTCCCAGACCCGAAAAGATGAAAATGGGATGTATTCAGTCATAATTGGTTTCTAGCTATAAACAAAGAACATTGCATCTATAATTTGTGATTCCAAAGAAGCTATATAAGAAGGTGATCCCAGAGGAAAACATATAGTTATTCTCCTGGATATGAAAGGTAGACCAGATTGTCAAGCAAAAATTTGGGATCTCGGGGGTGGGGTGGGATAGGATAAGAGGGGATTGGAGGAGAAAAGTAAGAAGGAGAGGATGGGGGGAACTTGGGGAATTGGGATGATTGGGATAAAGTAAGGATGGATATGGGAGCAGGGAAGCATATATCTTAATTAAGGTAGCCATCTGAGGGATTTTATTTAAAAAAAGAACTTTGTAAATAGAAGCTTATGATTCTCAAAAGTTGGTCATTTCATGTTAGGATGGTCTTTAAATTCAATGGCAAACCCCTATATCAAAAGAGTCACACAGGAAAACAGTGGTGTGCTCATAAAATAATGAAGACATTAAGAGAAGTGATACAAAATGACGAATATCAAAAGCCAAATTTCCTAGCCCATCTTGAGGAAGTAGGTTCCCCACCAACACATTTATTCCAGATCGTGAGAATTAACATCAACCTCTTTCAAGTACTTCGTTTAATAATAAATTTTTATACCAGTTCTTAGAATTTATACATTGTACAAAGGGTTGGTTTGGGAAGTCCTTCTGTCTATGTTTGTTTTTATTGGTTAATGAATAACATTATTTCAGCCAGTAGCTTAGCAGAATAGACCTAGGTGGTAAAAGTAAACAATGTTGGGAGAAAGGAGGTGGGGTCAGTGAGAAGCCACCTAGACACCACCAGGGAAAAACACCTACTCTGGAGCTACAAAAATTTGTTGGTAAGACATGAACTAGTGGTGATACAGATAAATGCAAATGGGTTAGTTTAGAATGAGGGAGGAATCTAGAAATATGGTTAAGCTATTGGCCAAAGAGTATTGTGAATAATATAGGTTTTATGTGATTATTTCAAGTCAACGTGGTCAGAAAACTAACTAATGAGTGGCCTCCACAAACAAATCAGCTTTTTGAACTGAAGAGTGTTTTTTTTTTTTTTAAATCTGTTTGCTCGCTTGATCTGGGCTTCATCTAAGCATGTCTATTTGTCTGTGATGATTGCTCGGTTATATATTTACTGCCAATATATTGTTTGGAGGAAGGGGTCTATTGAATCTGCTCAGTTTAATGGACTCTCTATAATTAATTTGAGTTGGTTACTTTCTATCTTATGTAGTTTCCCTGCAGGATAGTGTTTACCAACCAAGACTACATGTTGGCATTAAAGATCTATAAATGGGGAGGTTGAAGGGTCAGAGTCAGATAAGAAGTTGCAATTGTGGATGCAGACAGGAGCGAAAAAAGAGAAGGAAAGGGAGTATGAGATCACTACCCTATAGTCTTTCAAAATGGAGGAGGGGACCTGAGCTAAGAAGGAAACAGCCACAGCTCTTTCCACAGTCACTATTCCTGTCTAGGCCACAATATCTCCAAGCAGCTAGCACAAGCATTGGAAGTTTCTCTTCTGAGAGGGGCAGCCAGAATGTGCCACATATGACCATTTTCCCTGGAGTTATCCTCATCATGGACAGAAGGAGGCATGTCTCCCTAGAATCTCAACAACAATCTCACAGATGAAAATAAAAAGGCTTATTAAGGACACTTGGAGAAGCATTATAACTAACAGAGTTGGGAGATAATACATCTTCTAGGATGTGATGATGTCAATCTACACAGGCACATCTGCCTCTCTTCTGATCATATGAACAGAATGCCCGCTGGTTTGGGAAGCATCTCATCTGGGATTGTAATACCAGGGCATTAAAATGTCCTCTTTGCTGGTCTTCTACCCCAGAGTGGTCTCTCTCTCAGGTACATTGGGATGAACCATTTGAAGGAATAACAGAAAAATAGGTAGAGCTTCCAGAATGAGGTATAACATACATGGCCACAATTACATATGCAGCAACAAGGAAACAGATGAAGAATTCTGAGCATCAATGGAAGTTGAGGACCTAATACCAAAGCTAAGTCATGTAACACCATGGGTAGTTTCAGAGTTTCAGAGAGTAAATTCAGTTACATTCTGGAAAAAGCTAAGACTGCAAAAGATGGCTTTCATAATCAGAAAGTAGAAAAATTGGGACTGCAAAAAGGAGGCAGTGAGGGAGTCAAGGGTGGTCACTGAGCAATGAAGAACCCCAAGTCCCTATCCCAACATGATACTGATATCATATTTAAAAGTTATTGAGCCATAAATCTTGGCAGTCAGAGCTCAGGAGCTGAAATTACAACTCAATCCCATGTAATGAATCTCTGCCTTGAGCATCTACAATGATGCATTTCTGTCTTGAGCATCTGGAGCAATATTTCTTTCCCTTAAGCATCTATAGCAATGCACCTCGGCCTTGAGCATCTGCTGTCATACCCCTCTAAAATGATTATCTACAGAAATTAACATCTGCTTTATAAAGCGATATACTACTGGGATAGACCTACCATTGCATGTTTCCTTTGGATGTACACTTTTATATAACTACACCCTAAATTTGATATCAAGACCTGAGCACAAACAGATTTCACAGTTCACAGTTTCCCCATGCTGTGATAATTCAGTATGCCTCTGGACACATCCACCAGGAGACTTGAGGGGAGGAAGCAAAGGCATTCACGTTTGAATGTCTCTCATCTCAATCTCCACAGCACTTCTTTTAAAGTTATACCATTCCCTTTTGTTATCCAGAATATTTGCTCACAGCTCAATATTTTTTAACCAACTGTCTTGTTCTTCAGCCATGGCTCAGTCAGTAAGGTGCATTCCATACAGATGGAGACCATAAATTTGATCCCTTCAAACTTGTGCAAAAATCTCAGCATTAAAGATATCAACTCATCACTCAGTGCTGAGGAGACAGCAACTCCTGGGACTCTAAGACTCGCTGTTTGGTCAAGGGGAATTGGTCAGCTCAAGGTTCAAAGAGATGACGTATCTTAATCATGAAAGAGAGTAATTAAGGAAGACACCCATGGTTAATTCTGGCCTTTGCATGCATGTATACACATCTCCATAAAAAGTTACACTCATATATTAAACAACTGTCTTTTGAATTTCTAAATATACACATTTCTGTGGTGAAGTTTTGAGCTTAATTTTGACTGCTCTTTTGAGTTGTAGGAACAGCTGAATGTTTTCTGCCACCGGGTTCCCGCACTGGCTAGCTTTACCCAAAATAATTACATAGAAACTGTATTATTTTAAATAATACTTTGCCCATTAGGTCTAGCCTGTTAGTTGCTAATTCTCACATCTTGATTAACCCATTTCAAATAATCTGTGAAGCACCATGAGCTTATGAGAATCATAAGCTGCTTCTGTCTCAGGGGGAAGGGGGGCATGGCGTCTGTTGACTAGGCTACTTTCTCCCAACATTCTGTTATTTACTCTGCATATCTAACCTGCTGTCCTATCAAAAGGGCAAAGGCAGTTTCTTTATTAACCTATAGACATTTAACCGTCGTCCATTGCTTTGGCCTTCCTCATACAATGACATTAGAAGAAATCTTTCTGTAAGAACCCTCTCCACTATCTCCTTTGGCCTCTTGAATCCTCCCTCCTCTCTACCAAAGACAAAAGGAAGCTAGTCTCAGACATGTTACACAGTCTAAAAAAGGAAGGATGGAGTCAAGATTTGAATTCATTACCAAAGTCTAAAATCTTAACCAAGGAACTCACTGCACGACCATACTTTTTTTTCAACTGAGAATGAACTCACACTCTGAGGAGCTGAAAGGCAAGTTCATACTGCATTAACTTCACATTGGCCCTTAACAGAAATGCCGAGCATTATGATGGACCCCTCACCACTGATACATTGACATCTTTTTCTTTTGTATTTAATGGGCCAGTTGGCCACATACCTTATTCAATCTTCCCTTCAGTGATTAGATTTCCAGCATCCTCCATCCCCTCACTTCAATCCTAATTCACACACTCCCCAAAACCCCTTGATGGGAGTCAGGTATCAATATCTTACTGGTATTTTCGGGTCTGATGGGTTTGTGGGGTCTTTTTCACACTCCTCCTAACATCACAGATTTCCTAGGTAACTGATTCTAGGGAGCTCGGTGCATTCATCATATGTGTATATGTCACACACCAATGTACATCAATGTGTACATGTTTAGCCTGGGTGCAGGTGAGTCTGTTCATGACTTTTATAGCCAAGTCCTACAGAACTTGATCCATGAAAAGGGTACAGTGTTTTACAGTTATTGCAGGCCAAGTGTTTAAATGAACTCACAAGGGTTGAATGGCATGCATAAGACCTGTGAGTGTGCAAGACAGAAAGAATCCAGGCATGAAAAAATAGGTGGCAGACAGAAGCCTGGCAAAAGTAAGTAGGTAGCCTAAGGTCCAACCCATTGCAGAAGAGCCACTGAGAGGAGACACTTTTCTTTAGGCAGGAGGATCCTGGTCACTCAACATGCTCCAGTGGAGATAATATACCCAGGGACTTCCAGATGGTATGAATTAAACCATTAATCAAATGAAACCTAATATTCTTTGCTTCTGAGTATACATTTGTGATGCTTCACGAACACTCTGTATCCTCTTAAGTCCCAACACCTCGATGTCACATCTTTCCATATGACACGCTTTTCCCTCATGGATTATCCCTCTCTGAGATCCTACGTCTTTTTGGCCACTCTCCTCTGTTTGCAAAACAGCCATCTTGTCCTCTTCCACACACTGCATCTCCTTTCTTCCTTTCCACTCCAATGGGAAAAGACATAGATATGGAAGTCATTATCAAACTTGATGAAATGCACGGAAGGTTTGGTGGGAACTTGGTAAATAATTTTACCTATCTTTTGGGTTCTATCTTTTTCATTGTGCTGCACGCTTTTGCCAGCCAAGGAATCCCTGCCTAATTCCAAATTCACCCCTATTGGAGGACATCCTGGCTTAATATGAAGGTTGCTTTCAATGTAATAATCTAGACGGTGGTAAAGATACACAACTGGATCTTTCTCATAGGTAATGTAGAAACAGTTCTTCATGGTCTACACCCCATCTGGGACCACCCAACTCCACACTTCCATAGAGCCTGGCATGATGTGGAGGTTACCTTCACAGTAGTCAACCAGGAGGTGGCAAATGTACAAGACTGGACCTTTTTTGTAGGTAATATAGAACCAGGTCTTCATGATTGGCACGTCCTCTAAGACCATCCCCTTCCAGTCATCATTAGAGCCATTTGTGACCTGAAATGTTTGTTTCACTGCTCTGCCAACTATGGTGTTTGTGAGATAAGTGTCTGTCTCGTGAGGAAATGGTACGTTGTTAGGCAGGAACAAAGGGTTTAAAATCCTTTCATCACTGTGAGGTTTCAATCCATAGACAAAGCTATCCCATCATACTTCAACAAATAGAGAGATTCGTTGGCAGTTGATCTAGAATGATGGCTTTCCACTGGGTGACTGGTTCATTGGCTTCCTTCCAGCCATGAGAAATTCTGTGACAGACAATATTCTCCAGGGCCTCAAAAGGCCTACTCAGTTTTTGCTTCTGGAGAGATGACCCATTCCTCTTCTGGACAGGTGGCATGCATCTCATACTAAGAGGCATCTTCATCATGGCTGTAGACTTGCTGAGATAGGCTACTCACCTCCTGGTCTGCTCTTTCTTGGCTATCTTTCTGTGCTTGGGCTTCATAGCTGCCCACTCTCTAGGTTGAAAGAAATTTCCCTCTGTTTAATTCAGAAACAAAGTTATGGCGTCAATAATGAGTGCCTGCAAGGATAAGAAGGGGAGGCTGTGAGGTCATGGCTCTTTTCTGGAAGAACTTTGGGCAGGAGACAAAGACAGTGCTGAACAGTTTTGCATACTTAATTGTAATATTCTCTTAAGAAATGAATGGGACAATTAGCAAATTTTTCTCTACAGCTCACTATATCAGTCTCAGAGACAAATTCCTCCTGCCCAAAGGCAAATGACCTCTGCTGAGAAACCTACTTTCTGACTGACTAAGTCAATGAGAGGAGAAGGTATGCCTATCCCCGAAATGAGTAAGAAAAATCTGAACAGATAACAAAGAATTCGAAGGATATCCACACGTCTCCTTCGAAATCAAGCTAATCGGTAGGGGGCTCAATCCAAGACAGCCTGCCCAAGGTCATGGCACTCCAGTCCACTGGCTCTCTGTATTGTGTCTCCTGATCCAGACCCAGGTATATTACATAAAGCCATTCTGTGTCTTCATTGTGGAAGTGAGTACTGTGAGACCAACTTCAACCTGAAAGACTCATTATTCTAGGCAACAGCAGCAATTGAGAAATAATTAGTATCTTTTAAAACACCTATGGATAAATTGGGCCTTTGCTATTTTAGTGGATTGATGAATATGATATTGTTAGCAAAGATAAAGTGGGAAGAATAGCTGGCATTAACCAACCCACAACTCTCAAATATAGGAGCTGGAAACAACATAAATGGTGGACCCACAGGACATTTGAAAGAAAACTCTTTTGTATTACAGAGGTCTTAGTTGCTTTGTAAACATATTTACCAAAAGAAAATGTCCTAACTCTCCAGATTCCATCTTCCGGAAATGTTCAGGTGCAAAAAGCCTGTTGAACGGTTGTGGAGACCAGGAGCTGAACTGTCCTCCTCAGGCACTGTGAGGATAATAAACCCACCTTCATGGAAGACCAGTGCTTTGAGTGTAACAGAGTTGCTACCACGAACCAAGGCTTTGTGACATCACCAAGGTTCTACTTATGTCAGAAATCCCCACACAAGCCTACTACTTCCCTATTTAGCCACAGAAACGTCCAGCATTCAGCTCCTAAAAAGCTGTATACAGCCAGCAGGAGACCCAAAATAAGCCCCCAGTCATCTTCCCAATTACTCGAGTCACATTCTTGCCCAAGCTACTCAATCCCTGTATCTTATTTTTCTGAAAAAGTCTTTGGTGTCTGAGTCAACAACTCATATGAAAGTTTTTTTTTCTTAACTTGCATCTCTCCATTGGTTATCTATGATTGATTTTTTCTTCCTTCATAAATAATAAATTACAAATTTCCACTTCCTTTCCTCCTTTCTCTCACTACTCAGGCAACCACCAATCCTCTCCACTCCTAATCCAGTCCTAATAGAGGGCAGGGTACCTTGACTTGTGGGAAGCCCATGCCCCACTCCACCCTGATTGAGGAAGGTATGCATCCACATATAATAGGACCACATAAATTACTTCTTATCTTGAGAAGAATACTTGCTACAGAAACACTATCACAGTAGTATTGAGAGTGTAGGCTGTCTCAGCATGGAGAAGTAACTGGAGCAAACTCCTAGTAGTTCAGCTCAGTGGCCCAAGAAAGATGGTCAAGGAAAGTCAATGAACTCAGGGATGGAAGTTAAAACTCAGGCTAAATAACATTCCAAATCATTTAGGCGGAACATGAGACACGCGTGCAACAGTCACAAGATGTCTAAAATGCCTGGAACTAGAATCTTAGGGCAGGAGAAGTTGTGGAGCTGAGAGTGCATGGCAAAAACTGACAGAATCTGGCAAAAGACATGTAAGCATAACTAGCAAACATCCATGGAAACCACGAATGGGAGAAAACCCTTAGAAGTCTTCACAAAAACATAACATCTTGACAATTCTGAGATTTAATGACAAAGGAGAGATCTTAAATATGTCACTGTCACATGGTGATGATTAACCCCCTCCATTGCAGTGTGACCCCCTGACATGTTTAAGATACCTGTCAATTCTGTCTATATATTTACAGAGAAATTCACATTGCTTGCACAGATTACCTAGCAGCATGATTTACCGCTCAATCAAAGGCAAAGCAAAGAAATCATGGACATGTTGTTGAATGCTGATGATGTTGTTGGGAGCGTTTGTGGGTTTTTTCTTAAAGGGAAATAATTGGTCACACAAATGCATGAAGCAGATCCTGTCTCTCCCATGTACCTGAAAGCATGAACAAAATAAAGTAAAATAGGTTTTTGTCACATACTGGTAAATTTTGCTGCTATGTCCAAATATGTGTGTTGCAGGAGCTCATTCTGCTCCTTCAGGGTATAGCAACTGAGATAAAGTACATTGGAGCATGGTGTCTCTCTCTTTCAAAATGGAGCAACTGCCTTCAGCTTGCTCTCTTCCATCCACCTCCACATCCAGCTACTAGGCTCCTCTCCTCATCCTGCAGAGGGCTGTTGTCTGGCATGGCAATCTGTAAGGTTTGCCCCTTAAAAGAAATAACCATTTTATGAATCATAATTCTAAACTGGTGTGGTAGATTGTTTGTGACTAACACCTTCCTATGTGATGAGAGCAACCAGGGTGTGAAGGGGGTTCTCACTGTTCATGTTGCAGAAGCCATGGCAGCAGGAGTAGGAGGCCTCTCATTCTCTGTAAGGAAATCAGTAAACATTGGGGAACAGTGAAAGGATGCCCTGAAACATCAAGGCTTGAGCATTCAGACCGCAATTCCTCCAGTTAGGTTCTGGGTCTCCACAACCTACAAAACCTCCTGAGGACCAAGTATTCAGAACCAGAAGCCTGTGTGGGCCATATCACATAAAATCATAGTGAGTACACCAGTCGTTTTTTTTTTTTTAAGGTACATCCTTTTGTCCCTCCAGAAACATTTGCATTTCCAATAAAGATAACTTGCTGCCTCTTTGGGGTCCTGAAATTGCTCTAAGCTGATGGTGGGGCATTCTTACATACCGTGCTGTGTTGTTATGAGACCTTAACGGGACAGAAATTGTTTCAGAAATCAAAGGCAGTTAGGTTCAAATCTGTGGTTAGCAGTGTGCTGGACACTTGGGTTGCCTATAGCTAATCTATGGAAAGGTGGATTTACTAAGAAGGGTGGCAGCACACATGGAGGCATGTAGTCTTACCTTTTCAAATGACCCATTTTGTGGCCTTACATCAGGCTCCTCTATTCTCCTCATCTTGGTTTCTTTACCAGATTAGGACAAAAATTAAAACTCAATGTCCTGGACGTGAACACTGAATGAGTTATCTATGTGAGATCACAGTGACAGAGCTCATGGGAATCTAACTCATTGTACAGGCTTGCCAGGCATCAATCTGTAATCTGCCTAACTCTACTGCGCAAGTGTTGTCATGGTTGCTCCTCTTTTCCTCCTCATATGGTCTCCATCTACAGAGAACTCATTAAATTTCACCCCTGAGAGGGCAAGTTCTTTACAAATGAAAGTTTCTAGAACAGAAGAGACATAGTAGATTTATCTTGGCAACCTGTAGACACAAAATATGAGGAAATGGAAGAAGGGATTGAAGAAGATAGAGACATGGAGGAATGGATAAATTCAATCATTCATTGGATAAGTGAGTGATCCAATGAAAGAGATGGCTAATAGGATAAAATGTGCTGCATGCCCTCTGAAAGTCAGTCCAAATTGAGGGTAGATAAGGTTATCCACTAATGAGGAAGCTTAGTCCATTTTGCCTTCTTTGTGCTCTAGACCCACCCAGGAGAGTGATGATGATGTTGAGGAGAAGAATGGGCGAGGGTACCAGCATGCCCTGGTACAAGTTTTCACCCACATTGTAGCCAAATCACCTGACCTGGCACAGTTGACCTACATGCTGGGCCCGGAATGGTAGTTTGACACCTATAACCTTACTAACCAAGTTTTTGAAGATGAAGGAACCAAAACTGCCCTGTTAAAGATGTCAGGATCCTTGCATGATGGGAGTCAGGCATCAATATCATACTGGTATCCTCGGGTCTGATGGGTTTGTGGGGTCTTTGCCACACTTAACCTACCATCACTGATTCCCTAGGTAACTGATTTTACAGAGCTCGGTGCATTCATCATATCTGTGCATGTCACACACCAATTTGATTCAATGTGTACTAGTTTAGCCTGGGTGTGGGTGAGTCTGTTCATGAATTTTATAGCCCAAATCCCACAGAACTTGATCAATGAAAAGGGAACAGTGTTTTACAGTTAAGGCAGGCCAATTGTTTAAATGAACTCACGGGGGTTGAATGGCATGCATAAGACCTGTGAGAGTGCAAGACAGAAAGAATCCAGGCATGACAAAATAGGTAGCAGATAGAAGCCTGGCAAAAGTAAGTAGGTAGCCTGAGGTCCACCCCATTGCAGAAGAGCCACTGAGAGGAGACACTTTTCTTTAGGCAGGAGGATCCGGGTCACTCAACATGCTCCAGTGGAGATAATATACCCAGGGACTTCCAGATGGTATGAATTAAACCATTAATCAAATGAAACCCAATTTTCTTTGCTTCTGAGTACACATTTGTGAACCTTTATGATCACTCTCTATACTCTTAAGTCCCAACACCTCGATGTCACATCTTTCCATATGACATGCTTTTCCCTCATGCATTATCCCTCTCTGAGTTCCTACATATTTTTGGCCACTCTCCTCTGTTTCCTAAACAGCAATCTTGTCCTCTTCCACACACTGCATCTCCTTTCATCATTCCCTCTCCAAGGGGAAAAGACCATAAGTCCTCTTTTGTTTTGAGGCCTGTCTTTCTGTGATGTCCCATCCACCAGACACTCCATCATTGACCAAACAACATAACATCTTCACAAATTTTTATTTTTAGAGCAAAAAATATTTCCATTGGGAAAGATACCAGGATTAATGGAAGACCTGAGGTATTTCTGAAAAAGAGTTCCCCAAACACAGTTTTAAGTCTGACCCCCAAAATTTGTGAATTTCACTTTAACACATCTTCATCAAATCATAGACATAGATATGGAAGTCATTATCAAACTTGATGAAATGCACGGAAGGTTTGGTGGGAACTTGGTAAATAATTTTACCTATCTTTTGGGTTCCATCTTTTTCGTTGTGCTGCATGCTTTTGCCTGCCAAGGAATCCCTGCCTAATTCCAAATTCAACCCTATTGGAGGACACCCTGGCCTAATGTGGATGTTGCTTTCAATGTAGTCATCTAGATGGTGGTAAAGGTACACAACTGGATCTTTCTCGTAGGTAATGTAGAAACAGGTCTTCATGGTCTGCACCTCATCTTGGACCACCCCAGTCCACTCCTTCATAGAGCCTGGCATGATATGGAGGTTGCCTCCAAGGTAGTCAACCAGGAGGTGGTAAATGTACAAGACCGGATCTTTCTTCTAGGTAATATAGAAACAGGTCTTCATGATTTGCCCCTGCTCTAGGACCATCCCCTTCCAGTCATCCTTCGAGCCATTTGTGCCCTCAAATGTATGTGTCACTGCTCTGCCAACTATGGTGTTTGAGAGATGAGTGTCTGTCTCCTGAGACATGGTACGTTGTTAGGCAGGAACTTAAGGTTTAAAATCCTTTCATCACTGTGAAGCTCCAATCCATAGACACAATCTATCCCATCATACTTCAACAAATGGAGAGAGGGATTTGTTGGCAGTTGATCTAGAATGATGGCTTTCCACTGGGTGACTGGTTCATTGGCTTCCTTCCAGCCGTGAGAAATTCTGCGGCCGACAATATTCTCCAGGGCCTCAAAAGGCCTACTCAGTGTTTGCTTCTGGAGAGATGACCCATTCCTCTTCTGGACAGGTGGCATGCATCTCATACTAAGAGGCATCTTCATCATGGCTGTAGACTTACTGAGATAGGCCACTGACCTCCTGGTCCGCTGTTTCTTGGATATCTTTCTGTGCTTGGGCTTCATAGCTGCCCACTCTCTAGGTTGAAAAAACTTTCCTTCTGTTTAATTCAGAAACAAAGTCGTGGCATCAACCATGAGTGCCTGCAAGGATAACAAGGGGAGGCTATGAGATCAAGGGGCTTTTCTGGAAGAACTTTGGTGCAGGAGACAAAGATATTGATCAACAGGTTTGCATACCTAACTGTAATTTTCTCTTAAGAAATAAATAGGACAATTTGCATATTTTTCTCTACAGCTCAGTATATCAATCTCAGAGACACATTCCTGCTGCCCAAAGGCAAATGACCTCTGCTGAGAAACCTACTTTCTGACTGACTAAGTCAATGAGAGGAGAAGGTATGCCTATCCCTGAAATGAGTAAGAAAAATCTGAACAGATAACAAAGAATTCGAAGGACATCCACAAGTCTCCTTCGACATCAAGGTAATAGGTAGGGGGCTCAATCCAAGACAGCCTGCCCAAGGTCATGGCACTCCAATCCACTGGCTCTCTGTATTGGGTCTCCTGATCTAGACCCAGGTATATTACATAAAGCCATTCTGTGTCTTCATTGTTTAAATGAGTACTGTGAGACCCACTTCAACCTGAAAGACTCATTATTCTGGGCAACAGCAGCAATTGAGAAATAATTAGTATCTTTTAAAACACTATGGCCAAAGAGGAGCTTTGCCATTTTAGTGGATTGATGAATTTGATATTGTTAGCAAAGATAAAGTGGGAAGAATAGCTGGCATTCACTATCCCCACTGCTATCAAATATAGGAGCTGGTAACAACAGAAATGGTGGACCCGCAGGACAGTTGAAGGAAAACTTTTTTGCACTACAGAGGTCTTAGTTGCTTTGGAAACATATTTACCAAAAGAAAATGTCCTACCTCTCCAGATTCCATCTTCCGGAAATGTTCAGGTGCAAAAAGCCTGTTGAACAGTTGTGGAGACCAGGAGCTGAACTGTCCTCCTCAGGCACTGTGAGGATAATAAACCCACCTTCATGGAAGACTAGTGCTTTGAGTGGAATAGAGTTGCTACCATGAACCAAGGCTTTGTGACATCACCAAGGCTCTACTTATGTCAGAAATCCCCTCACATGCTTGTTACTTCCCTATTTACAAACAGAAACATCCAGCATTCAGCTCCTCAAAAGCTGTATACAGCCATCAAGGGACCCAAAATGAGCCCCCACTCATCTTCCCAATTACTCGAGTCACAATCTTGCCCAAGCAACTCAATCCCTGTATCTTATTTTTCTGAAAAAGTCTTTGGTGTCTGAGTCAACAACTCACATGAATGTTTTTTTTCTTAGATCCCATCTCTCCATTGGTTATCTTGTATTGATTTTTTCTTCCTTCATAAATAATAAATTTCAAATTTCCACTACCTTTCTTCCTCCCCCTACCTACCATGCAACCACCTATCCTCTCCACTGCAAATCCAGTCCTCATAGAGGGCAGGGTACCTTGACCTGTGGGAAGCCCTTGCCCCCCATCCATCCCGTTTGAGGAAGGTATGCATCTACATATAATATGATCGATTAAAGCCTGTATGTGCAGTACAGACAAATCCCAGTGCCATTATCATTGGGTTCTCCTTCTGCCCCAATTGTCAGCCACATTCAATGCTTCCACTTTGATCCCAGGCTCTGTCAGTCCCAGCACAGCTGTTTTGTTGAGCTCCCATTAGCTCAGACACAGTGTCTCAGTGGTCATTTCTATCACTTAATATCAATGGGCTCAACTCACCTATAAAGTAGAAATGACTCAATAGCAGTTGGTTCAACAAAGCCCACCCCAGCATGGTTAATAGTTCAGTAAGGCTGAGAACCTGAAATTCACTGTGCAGCCTTGAGGCAGATCAGTGATCTGAAGAGTGTTTTTTTAAATCTTTGGCTCAGTTGATCTGAGCCTCATCTAAACATCTCTATTTGTCTGTGATGATTGCTCTGTTATATATTTACTGCCATTATACTGTTTGGAGGATGTTGCCTTGTGAATCTGCTCAGGTTATCAAACTCTCTATAGCTAATTTGAGTTGTTTACTTCCTATCTAAGTAGGTTTCCTGCTATATAGAGTCTATCAACCAAAACTACATATTGGCATTAAAGAACTTTATATGTTGAGATGGAAGGGTCAGAGTCAGATAAGAAAGTAAAATTATGGGTTCACACAGGAGAGATAAAAGAAAAGGAGAGGGAGTATGAGAGCACTACCCTGTAGGATTTCAAAATGGAGGAGGAGACCTGAGCTAAGTAGGAAACAGCCACAGCATTTTCCATAGTCACTACTCCTGTCTAGGCCACAAAATCTCCAGGCAGCTAGCCCAAGCATTGGAAGTTTCTACTCTGAGAGGGCCAGCTAGAGTGTGGCACAGATGACCTTTTTCCCTGGAGTTATCCTCACCATTGGCAGAAGGAGGCATATCTCCCTAGAGTCTCAACAAAAAGTCTCAGTGATATAACAAACGGCTTATGAAGGACCCTTGGGGAAGATTCAAAACTAACATAATTGGGAAAAAATGCATCTTCCAGGATGTTATGATGTCAGTCTACACTGTCACATCTGCCTTTCTTCTGATTATATAAACTGGATGCTTGCCGCTTGAGGAAGCATCTCATCTGGCGTTGTAATACCAGGGCATCAAAATGTCCTCTTTGCTCGTCTTCTCCCCCAGAGGAGTCTCTATCTCAGGTACAGTGCATTGAACCACTTGCAGGAATAATAAAAACAGATAGAGCATCCAGCTTGAGATATGACATACATGGCCACAATAACATTGGCAGCAACAAGAAACAGATGAAGAATTCTGAGCATCAATGGAAGCTGAGGACGTAATACCAAAGCTAAGACATGTAACACCATGGGGAGTTGCAGAGTTCCAGAGAATATAGTCAGTTACATTCTGGAAGAAGCTAAGACTGCAAAAGATGGCTTTCATAATCAGAAAGTAGAAAAACTGAGAATATGCGAAATGTAGGCAGTGATGAGACAAAGGTGGTAACTGAAAATGAAGAACCCCATGTCCCAGTTCCAGGAAGATAATGAAAGCATTTTTAAAGGTTAATGAGCCACAAATCCTGGCAGTCAAAGCTCAGGAGATGGAATGCCATTTCAATCCCATGTAATGAATCTCTGCCTTAAGCATCTAAAATGTTGTATCTCTGCCTTGAGCATCTGGAGCAATATTTCTTTGCCTTAAGCATCTATAACAATGCACCTCTGCCTTGAGCATCTGCTGTCATGCCCCTATAAAATGAGCATCTACAGAAATTAAGATCTGCTTTGAAATGCAATATACTACTGGGATAGACCAACCATAGCATGCTACTCTGGATGTACACTTTTATATATTTACATCCTAAATTTGATATCAAGACCTGAACCCAAACAGACTTCACAGTTCACCGTTTCCCCATGCTGTGATAATTCAGTAGCCCTCTGGACACATCCACCAGGAGTCTTGAGGGGAGGAAGCAAAGGCATTCATGTTTGAATGTCTCTCATCTCAATCTCCCCAGCATTTCTTTTAAAGTCATACCATTCCCTTTTCTGTTTCAGAATATTAACTCAGAGCTCAATACTTTTTAACCAACTGTCTTGTTCGTCAGCCATGGCTCAGTCATTAAGGTGCTTCCCATACAAATGAAGAACATAAATTTGATCCCTTCAACTTGTGCAAGAATCTCAGAATTAAAGATATAAACCCATCACTCAGTTCTGTGGAGACAGCCACACCTGGGTCTCTGAGTCTCACTCTTTGGTCAAGGGGAATTGGTCAGCTCCAGGTTCAAAGATATGATGTATCTTAAACATGACAGAGAGTAAGTAAGGAAGACTCCCACAGTTAATTCTGGCCTCTGCATGCATGCATACACATTTCCATAAAATGTTACACTCATCTTTTTAAACAACTGTGTTTCCAATTTATATTATACACATTTCAGTGGCAGCGCTTTGAGCTTAACTTTGACTGCTCTTTGGTGTTATAGGAATGGCAGGCTCCATCCTGCCACCTGTCTCTAGCTCTGGCTAGCTTTTCCAGAAATAATTTTACAGAAACTGTATTCTTTTAAATACTGCTTGACCCATTATTTCTAGCCTCTTATTAGCTAGTTCTCACATCGTGATTAAGCCATTTCAAATAATCTGTATAGTACCATGAGCTGCTGGCTTACCAGGGAGATTCTTAAGCTGCTTCTGTCTCAGAGAGGAGTGGCATGGTGTCTGTCTTACTCAGCTTCTTTCTCCCAGCATTCTGTTCTGTTTACTCTGCCTATCTAACCTGCTGTCCTATCAAAAGGGCCAGGCAGTTTCTTTATAAACCTATAGACATATAGCCCTCCTCCATCACTTTGGCCTGCCTCACACAATGACATTAGAAGAAATCTTTCTATTAGAACTGTCCACTATCTCATTTGTCCTTTTGAATCCTGTCTCCTCTCTTCCTAAGACATAAAGAAGCTAGGCTTAGACATGTTACACAGTCTAACAAAGTTCCAAGAGAAAGGAAGGATGGAATCAAGATCTGAATTCATTGCCAAAGTCTAAAATCTTAACCAAGGAACTCAGTTCATGACCAAACTTTTCTTTCCCCTGAGAATGAACCCACACTCTGAGGAGCTGAAAGGCAAATTCACACTGCATCTACCCCACATTGCTCCTTGACAGATGTGAAGAGCATTATGATGGCCCCTGATACAATGACATTTTATTCCTCTGGAGTTGACTGGCCAGTTGGCCTCCTACCTTACTCAATATTTCCTTCTGTGATTGGATTTCCAGAATCCTCCATCCCTTCACATCATTGCTTTGTCACACACTTCCCAATGCCGCTTTCAGATTTTACATAGACAGACTTTGCCACCAGAGTGATGGGATGAACTGTAGTATGTGTCCCATTGTTTTATAAAAGAGGGGCCCTGAATAATAACCTTTCTATATTCCTGCAAAATCTAAACCAGAAAATCAGAATGTAAATGTGACATCCCTGCACCCCTACAAGGTGTTAAACTGGTGGTGTAGATTGCAGTGAACAGGATTGACATTCCAATGAAGGGGCATCTCTGCCCGACTTAAGAAAAGTCTCATAGGAAGTGAAGTAGATCTGTGGCCATACAACCTTGGAGGATTTTATGAGGTTGAAATACAGATTTCTATATGAATAGACAATATATTCATAATGATGGGATGGCTATTCTTAGTTTTCAACTTGACTACATCTAGAGTTAATAAGTATTTTAATGATTGGGCATATTTACGGAGGGGTATTTCTTCTTAATTTCAATTTTGAAGTGGTAGGACACACTCCTAATCTGGATCTTTGAGATAGGACTCTTTTGAGGTAGGAAGAGGCATTTTTGTCTGGGCCACACCATCTGCTTGCAGCTTTTATAAAAAAAAAGATGAAAGGAGGAATCTCTTTCTCGGCCTGCTTGCTCTCAAAGGCAAGGCTATTCCCTCACCAGCATTAACACAGAATTCTTTATAATTCTGGTGTGTACAAAAGACTAGCTGACACATTCAGTGTCTCGGACTGAATACCTACTTTGCTTTTGGACATTCCTTTCATAGTGGGATTAACAAGGCCACAACCTATAAACCATTGTGTTAAAACTTTTCCTATAAGTTCTGTTACTCTAGAAAACTATGGCTAATAGAAATGTTACTGAATTAAATAATAGTAACATTAATTAACTCATGGGCCAGGAAGTTGCCACAGTAGGCAAAACACTTGCCATGAAAGTGAAAGGCACTGTGACTGAATTCTCAGAATCTACTTAAAATCAGGATGTGTACAAGTATCTGCAAGTCCAGTTCTCTTAAGACAAATTGGGAGGTGGAGACAGGAGACTCTTCAGAAGCTACCTAGTCAACTAGCCTTGAATAAGCAACAAAAACAAATAAGACACCATATCAAACAAAATGGAAAGCAACTACTGATATGCTGGGTTGTCCTCTCCTCTCCTCAAGCCCACATGCTTACTGTGGCAATGCCCACTTACACTCACATTCATGAATACACACACACATATATACACACACACACAAAGAATGAAACAGCTTCCATATGTATGAAGGCACACATACACATCCTTAGGCCCTTCTCGGCCAAGTCTGGCACTAAGCTACCTCTCTTTGATCTAGAGTCAACCATATCCATACTTATACACCAATTAGACCACCTGTTCTGGAAAAATGAATAACCATCTGGTTCAATGAGGTAACCCGTCTCAAATATATGGCTGTGTGTGTGTGTGTTTGTATGTGTGTTTCCATGTGTGAAGATATGCATTGTCAGTCTGTCTCATATGTACCTATCTCCTAAACTCAGGTTTTTCTTGACTCCTAATATGGAAGCCCTTGCTTTGTTTAATTTGTTTAACCTAACGAGCACAAGGATTGCCAGGAGTTCTAAGGCAAGGCCATATTATAAGTATTAAACCAGCCCAGACCCAGAAAACAAAGACCCAGAGAGTGGAAGGAAGAACATGAGTCTAGACAGCTGTCTTGTAACCTCCACATTAACAGATGAATAATGTAAGTTGGAAAAGCCTAAGACCAGGTCTCATTTCACCTCTCAAAAGAAGCAGATGAGATGTGAAGAGCAGGATCTTTGGGTGAATTTAATTTTCCTACACTATCTGAGCCAATTGGAACTGGGAGCTCTCTGATTGATTCAAATTTAGAACCTGTTTTCTCTGCAGTTTCTGTAAGAAGAGCAATGAGCAACCAAAATGCAAAGAAAAGGGGGGGCAACATAAATACTAATTTTAAAGAATTTTGACAGAAAGTAAGGACAATGAAACTTCCAGAAGTTTCTGAAAGAAATTGGAGTCAAAATATTGATCACAAATGAAGAGAATTGGGTAGAAGTATCCCATGTCCAGATATCTCAAATGCAATATGGGTGTTCCTTTGCTGGTATTCAAATTAAGCCAGGATGTGCATGATGAGGCTTTTTATTTTAATAGTCTTTTACTTTAATGTATATTAATAAAATTTTAACTCATCAAGCTCGTGTATTTTATTATCTTACATTGACCCCAAATTAGTTTTTAAGCCAAAGTAAAGGAGGCTTTAATGGTATGAGACTTCATCCAGATAATGCAGACAGCTGCTGCAGGAAAGTAGGGTACATAAAGAAAGACTACTCAGTAAATAATTCAACTAGGCATCGCCAGTGGGTAAATCCTGCAATGATGTATCGATTGCCAAAATAAAGGAAGCAGCCCACTTAAGAGAAAGACAGAGAGGAAGGAAGAAGAGGGAAAAGGGAACAGATCATCCGTTGAGACAAAAAACCAGCAAAGGAAACAGAAGCTTCTTTGTTGACAATAATCTCCTCTTCTGTAAGGGCATTTCCATTCCTTCAAATGACAGACATTCAGACAGAACATGCAAGAGAGAAAAGTGTGAACATTGTGGTGGTGAAGGGAGAGAAAAAGCTGTCTTCTGACCTCTACATAAACAGATGCATAATGTAAGTTGGAAAAGCCTAAGACCAGGTCTCCTTTCACCTCTCAAAAGAAGCAGATGAGATCTGAAGAGCAGGATCTTTGGGTGAATTTCCTACACTATCTGAGCCAATTGGAACTGGGAGCTCTCTGATTGATTCAAATTTAGAATCCTTTTTCTCTGTGGATTCTGTTAGAAGAGCAATGAGCAACCAATATGCAAAAAATAGTGGGGACAACATAAATACAAATCTTAAATCTTTCTGACAAAATTAAGGACAATGAAACATCCATAAGGTTCCGAAAAAATTTGGAGCCAAAATATTCATCGATCACTAATAAAGAGAATTCGGGAGAAGTATCCCATTTCCAGATATATCAACTACAAGCTGGGTGTTCCTTTGCTGGTATTCAAATTAAGCCAGGATGTGCATGATGAGGCTTTTTATTGTTATTTTAATAGCTTTTACTTAATGTATATTAATAAAATTTTAACACATCAAGCTTGTGTGTTTTATTATCTTACATTGACCCCAAATTAGTTTTTATTAATTAATTTATTTATTTATTTTACCATCCTCGGCACCACTGCTCTTTACTTCACTTCTAAATATACTTAAATCCCAATATACTATCACCAGCTTTACTTTAACAAGCTAATTAGCTTTATAGAATGTAGAACAACATTTTCAATTTCACATCATTTCTTTGCCTTTTAAGACCTAAATTTCCATGCGATGGCATTTTTCCTTTGGCTTGAAACTTTCATTTAGCATCTCTTATAGTGCTGCAACATTATCAGCAAATTCTCTCCGCTGTCATTTAGCTGAAAATGTCTTACATCGCCTTAATTTTCTTTTTTTCTTTTTTTGCAATTCATCTGTTAACTTTTCTTTATTTTTTTATTCTTTTTTAATTAAAATTTCCACCTGCTCCCCGTTTCCCATTTACCTCCCCTCCTCCCAAATATTGCCCCTTCCCCAACTCTCTTCCCCCTATCCCTAATCCTCTTCTCCTCCTCCCACACAATTCCCCCTCCCTCTCAATACTGAAGAGCAGTCCAAATTCTCTGCCCTGCGGGAAGACGAAGGTCTTCTATCTACGTCCAGGAAGTTGAGCATCTAATCAGCATAAGCTCCCACAAAGCCAGTTCATGTATTAGGATCAAAACCTAGTGCCATTGTCCTTGGTTTCTCATCTGTCTTCATTGTCCGCCATGCTAAGAGAGTCCAGAATCAACCCATGCATATTCAGTCCCAGACCAGCTGGCCTTGGTGGGCTCCCAATAAATCAGTTCCACTGTCACAGTGGCTGGGTGCATCCCTCGTGGTCCTGATTTCCTTGCTCATGTTCTCCCTCCTTCTGCTCCTCATTCGGACCTTAAGAGCTCAGACCGTTGCTCCAAACTGAGACTCTGTCACTACCTCGATCCATCGCCAGATGAGGGTTCTAAGGTGATATGCAAGATATTCATCAGTATAGGAGAGGGTCATTTCAGGTTACCTCTCCTCAGTTGCCCAAGGTACCACCTGGGGACATATTCCTGGACACCTGCGAACCACTCAAGAGTCAAGTCTCTTGCCAACCCTAAGATGGGTCCCTTAGATAGGATATATACTTCGCTGCTCCTGTATCCTCCCTTCCTATATCCCAACCGTCCCAATCCCCCGAGATCCTCCCATCCTCCCCTTCTCATGTTTTTCATCCCATTTCCCCTTTGCCCCATGCCACCTAACCGGCAAGTTCCCAGTTTTTGCCCTGCAATCTTGTCTACTTCCCATCTCCATGCAGATGACTATATGATTTTCTTTGGGTTCACTTTCTTATTTTACTTCTCTAGGATCACAAATTATATGCTTAATGTCTTTTATTTATGGCTAGAAAACTATTATAAGTGAGTACTTCCCATGTTCCTCTTTTTGGGTCTGGGATACCTCACTCAGGATAGTGTTTTCTATTTCCATCCATTTGCACACAAAATTTGAGAAGTCATTGTTTTTACTGCTAAGTAGTACTCTAATAAGTATATATTCCACACTTTCTTCATCCATTCCTCCATTGAAGGGCATCTAGGTTGTTTCCAGGTTTGGGCTATTACAAACAATGCTGCTATGAACATAGTTGAACAGATACTTTTGTCATTTGATGGGGTATCTCTTGGGTTTATTCCCAATAGTGGTATTACTGGATCTTGGGGTAGGTTGATCCCAAATTTCCTGAGAAATCGCCACACTGATTTCCAAAGTGGTTGCACATGTTTGCATTCCCACCAACAATGAGTGAGTGTGCCTCTTTCTCCACAACTTCTCCAGCAAAGGCTATCATTGGTGTTTTTGATTTTAGCCATTCTGACAGGTGTAAGATGGTATCTCAAAGTTGTTTTAATTTGCATTTCCCTTATCGCTAAGGAGGTTGAGCATGACCTTAAGTGTCTTTTGGCCATTTAAATTTCTTCTGTTGAAAATTCTCTGTTCAGATCAGTGCCGCATTTTTTTATTGGGTTCATTAGCATTTTAAAGTCTAGTTTCTTGAGTTCTTTATATATTTTGAAGATCAGACCTTTGTCTGTTGCAGGGTTGGTGAAGAACTTCTCCCAGTCAGTGGGTTGCCTCTTTGTCTTAGTGACAATGTCCTTTGCTTTACAAAAGCTACTCAGTTTCAGGAGGTCCCATTTATTCAATGTTGTCCTTAATGTCTGTGCTGCAGGGGATAAACGTAGGAAGTGATCTCCTGTACCCATATGTTGTAGAGTACTTCCCAATATTTCTTCTATCAGGTTCAGTATGTTCAGACTAATATTGAAATCTTTAATCCATTTGGACTTGAGTTTTGTGCATGGTGATAGATATGGATCTATTTTCATTCTTCTACACGTTGACAACCAGTTCTGCCAGCACCATTTGTTGAAGATGCTCTCTTTTTTCCATTGAATAATTTTACCTCTTTATCAAAAATTAGGTGTTCATAAGTTTGTGGGTTAAAATCAGGGTCTTCTACTCGGTTCCATTGATCGACTTCTCTGTTTTTATGCCAATACCAAGCTGTTTTCAATACTGAGGCTCTGTAATAGAGTTTGAGGTCAGGGATGGTAACGCCTCCAGACGATCTTTATTATATAAGATTGTTTTGGCTATCCTGGGTTTTTTGTTTCTCCATATAAAGTTGATTATTGTCCTCTCAAGATCTGTGAAGAATTTTTTTGGGATTTTAATAGGGATTGCTTTGAATCTATAAATTGCCCTTGGTAGAATTGCCATTTTTACTATGATGATCCTCCCAATCCAAGAGCAAGGGAGATCCTTCCATTTTCTGGTATCCTCCTCAATTTCTTTCTTCATTGACTTAAAGTTCATGTCAAATAGATTCTTTCCTTCCTTGGTTAGAGTTACCCCAAGATATTTTATACTATTTGTGGCTATCGTGAAGGGTGATGCTTCTCTGATTTCCATCTCTGCTTCCTTATCCTTTGTGTATAGGAAGGCAACTGATTTTTTGGAATTGATCTTGTATCCTGCAACGCTACTAAAGGTGTTTATCAGCTGAAGGAGTTCTTTGCTGGAGTTTTTGGGGTCGCTTATGTACACTATCATATCGTCTGCAAATAATGAAAGTTTAACTTCTTCCTTTCCAATTTGAATCCCTTTGATCCCCTTATGTTGTCTTATTGCTATTGCTAGAATTTCAAGCACTATATTAAAGAGGTATGGAGAGAGTGGACAACCTTGTCGTGTTCCTGATTTTAGTGGAACAGCTTTGAGTTTCTCTCCATTTAATTTGATGTTAGCAGATGGCTTGCTATAAATAGCTTTTATTATACTTAGGAATGACCCTTGTATTCTTAATCTCTCTAAGACCTTTATAACAAAGGGATGTTGAATTTTGTCAAATGCTTTTTCAGCATCTAATGAAATGATCATATGGTTTTTTACTTTTAGTTTATTCATATGATGGATTACATTGATAGATTTTCGTATGTTGAACCAGCCCTGCATCTCTGGGATGAAGCCTACTTGATCATAATGGATAATTTTTCTAATGTGTTCTTGGATTCGGTTTACCAGTATTTTATTGAGTATTTTTGTGTCGATGTTCATGAGTGAGATTGGCCTGTAGTTCTCTTTCTTGGTTGTGTCTTTGTGTGGTTTTGGTATCAGAGTAACTTCAGCTTCATAAAAGGAATTTGGCAATGACTTCTCTTTTTCAATATTGTGAAATACATTAAGGAGTATAGGTATTACGTCTTCTTGGAAGTTCTGGTAGAATTCTGCATTGAAGCCGTCTGGACCTGGGCTTTTTTTGGTCGGGAGGTTTTTTATAGCAACTTCTAATTCTTCATGACTAACAGGTCTATTTAGATTGGTCACCTGATCCTGGTATAAATGTAGTATATTGTACTTATCTAAAAAAGTGTCCATTTCTTTTACATTTTCCAATTTTGTGGCATACAGGTTTTTGTAGTAAGTTCTAATGATTCTCTGAATTTCCTCTGAGTCTGTGGTTATGTCCCCTTTTCGTTTCTGATTTTGTTAATTTGCATATTCTCTCTCCCCCGTTTGATTAGTTTGGATAGGGGTTTATCAATCTTATTGATTTTCTCCATGAACCAGCTTTTGTTTCATTGATTCTTTGGATTGTTTTCTGTGTTTCTATTTTGTTGATTTCAGCCCTCAATTTGATTATTTCCAGTCTTCTACTTCTCCTAGGTGTGTCTGCTTCTTTTTTTCTAAAGCTTTCAGGTGTGCTATTAAGTCTCCTATGTGTGCTTTCTCCGTGTTCTTTAAGTGGGCACTTAATGCTATGAACTTTCCTCTTAGCACTGCTTTCAGAGTGTCCCATAGGTTTGAGTATGTTGACTCTTTGTTTTCATTGAATTCAAGAAAGACTTTAATTTCTTTATTTCTTCCTTGATCCAGGTGTGGTTCAGTAGTTGACTGTCCAGTTTCCATGAGTTCATAGGCTTTCTGGGGATTGCATTGTTGTTGAATTCTAACTTTAATCCATGGTGATCTGATAAGACACAGGTGGTTACCGATATTTTTTTGTAACTGTGTAAGTTTGCTTTGTTACCGAGTATGTGGTCTATTTTCGAGAAGGTTCCATGAGCTGCAGAGAAGAAGGTATATTCTTTCTTATTTGAGTGCAATGTTCTATAGATATCTGTTAAGTCCATTTGATTCATTACCTCCCTTAATCCTCTTATTTCTCTATTAGGTTTCTGTCTGATTGACCTGTCCATTGGTGAGAGAGGAGTGTTAAAATCTCCTACTATTAGAGTGTGTGGTTTGATGACTGCCTTGAGTTTTAGTAACGTTTCTTTTACAAAAGTGGGTGCTTTTATATTAGGCGCATGTATATTCAGGATTGAGACTTCATCCTGGTGAATTGTCCCTGTTATGAGTAAAAAATGTCCATCTCCATCTCTTTTGATTGATTTTAGTTTGAAGTCAACTTGGTTAAAATTAGTATGGCCACACCTGCTTGTTTCTTTGGTCCGTTTGCTTGATAAACATTTTTTAGTCCTTTACTCTGAGTAGATGTCTGTCTTTGTGGTTGAGGTGTGTTTCTTGTAAGGAGCAGAATGTTGGATCCTGTTTTTGTATCCAATCTCTTAGCCTATGTCTCTTTATAGGTGAGTTGAGCCCATTGATATTAAGTGATAGTAATGACCAGTGGTTGTTAACTCCGGTCATTTTTCCTTTCTTCTTTCTTTCTTTTGGTAGTATAGTTTGTGTGTTTCCCTTCTTCAAGTTGTGCTGGTGAAGGGTCATTGATGTCTGAGTTAATGTGGGCATTGTTGGACTCCTTGGTTTGTGATTTTCCTTCAATTACTTTCTGAAGGGCTAGATTAGTGGCTATGTGTTGTTTAAAATTGTTTTTATCCTGGAAAATTTTGTTTTCTCCATTTATTTTGTTATTTTAATAGCTTTTACTTTAATGTATATTAATAAAATTTTAACGCATCAAGCTTGTGTGTTTTATTATCTTACATTGACCCCAAATTATTTTTTGAGCCAAAGTAAAGGAGGCTTTATTGGTATGAGACTTCATCTAGATAATGCAGACAGCTGCTGCAGGAAGTAGGGTACATAATGAAAGACTACTCAGTAAATAATTCAACTAGGCATTGCCAGTTGGTCAAACCTGCAATGATGTATCGATTGCCAAAGTAAAGGAAGCAGCCTTCTTATGAGAAAGACAGAGAGGAAGGAAGAAGAGGGAAAAGGGAAGCGATCATTTGTTGAGACCAAAAACCAGCAAAGGAAACAAAAGTTTCTTTGTTGACAATAATCTCCTCTTCTGTAAGGTCATCTCCAATGATTCAAATGACAGATATTCAGACAGAACATGCATGAGTGAGAAGTGTGAACATGGTGAAGGTGAAGGGAGAGAAAAAGAAAGAAAACATTCTGGAGATTTAAAGACAGAGAGAATGAAACATCAGAGCATGAGTGTTTCTCTGGTACCTTCACAAAATCTTTATCAGGCCAGCAGCATTCCAGATACTCCAAGACATCCAACACAGAATTTTCTTCTTCAACCCTGTGATGTTTCCAGTGAGGATGGTGTTGTTCAAGAGTTCTGTGTCCTAAGCAAGAGAGAAAAGGGCACAAGATAGCAAGCAGGTAACAAGAGTGAGAAGGGGAGGGAGGGCGACTGAGTGAGTCACCCACTACCTGGACTCCTGTTAGGACAACAAAATATCCTCCACAGGTTTTGGTGGTTAGGTCTGTTAGTAATTAGGCCTTCCCCTGAAAGGGAACTATCATTCTTGCATGAGAGAGATGGCTCAGCATTTAAGGTCACTTGCTTGTCTTCCAGAGGACCCGGTTTCAATTCCTCCCACCCATACAAACATCTGTAACTCCAGTAATAGAACATCTGACCCTGGCCAACACAAGCACTGAATGCACATGGTGAACACACTAATGTGCAGATAAACTCACACTCATAAAAAAAATTAATCATTTCTATTAAAAATAGTAGTCACTCTTTTACTTCAAACAAGCACGGAACTGTATTCAAGAGCACAATGCTCTTACAGAGTGGAATTATTCAGTTCTGAGGTAGCATGACTCCCAGTTTCATGAAAAACTGCCACATTGATTTTCCAAGTAGTTTCACTAGTCTGCATTCCCGACAACAAGGGATGGGTGTTCCTCTACTCTACATCCTTTTCAGCATAGTCTATCATTGGTGTTTTTGATTTTAGCCATTCTGACAGTTGTAACATGGTATAGCAGAGATGTTCTGATGTGCATTTCCCTGATTGCTAAAAAGGCTAAGCATGGCATTGTCTTTTGCCCATTTGAAAGTCTTCTGTTGAGAAATCTGTGTTCAGTTAAGTACCCCTTTTTAATTGCAGTAACTTGAGTGTTAATGTCTAGTTTCTGGATTTCTTTACATATTTGGAGATCAGAATTTTGATTACGGACTGGTGAAGATTTTTCACATTCAAAAGGATGCCTTTTTGTCTTAGTGACAATGTCTTTTGCATTACAGAAGCTTCTCACTTTCAGGAGGTGTCTCATTTATTCCTTTTTGGTCTCATGGTCTATGCTACTCAGGTTCTACACTGGAAGTGGTCTCCTGGGTCCATGTATTGCAGACTCATTTCAACTTCTCATCTATCAAGTTCAGTGTGGTCAGATTAATATTGAGGTCTTTAATCCATTTGTAGTTGCATTTTGTGCATGCTGAACAATATGGATCTATTTTTCTTCTTCTACAGGTTGACACCCATTTATGCTGTCTGTCTTCACAAGTCTTTCTCCATGCTTTAAAGGAAACAAATTCTTCCCATTACAGCTCCTGTCATGTTCACCTGCTGTATTTCTCATATAGTTCATTCTGCTCTCCCTCTTACTTCCAGGTCTGGTAACGATAATGTGAATTTTTCAACTAATGTACCACACACCTGATGAGCTGGCTTCTTTTCCCAACCACTTCAAAGCAGCTCCAATATATTTAACAGCCAGTAGCAGTGACACTCTTTGAGACCTTATGGAGATGTTAATAGATGGAGTTCTTAAAATGGGATGGGACCCTGGTAGCTGGAAGATTCCAGAAAGTTGGGTGGGGTTCCTCCTCACAATGAAGATAATTAAGCCACCCAATAGCTAAAATCTCATAATTCCCATTGGAAGGGGCACTGTTCAACCATCTAATCTTGCACACATGACTGCCACTTGACACAAAAATGATGCCAAGTGTATTAAACAATTAGCATTTGTGCATCTGCAGTTATGTGGTTTGGAAGGTTATTTGGTGGCTTTTCCTCTCTCTCTCTCTCTCTCTCTCTCTCTCTCTCTCTTTCTCTCTCTCTCTCTCTCTCTGTGTGTGTGTGTGTGTGTGTGTGTGTGTGTGATATGACCAAAGGACAACTTCAGTGGTCATTCCTCAGAAATCAACTACCATGCTAATTAAGACAGTATCACTTACAGGGACCTAGGATTTCCTGAATAGAAGATGCAGTTGGGCCAGTCAGTACCAGAATCCACTTTGTCTGCCTCCCATGCAGTGACATTACAAGCACACACTCCACCTTGGAAAGCTTTGAATAAGGTCTCTGGAGTCTGAACTCAGGCCTGTATACACACAGCTTCTTTATCACTGACAAAGAAACTCTCTTTTCAGTATGTTAGTCTTAAATTGAGACTCATATAGAAAGTGATTGCTCATTTTTGAATTCACAGCACAGTGACTACAGAATTCCAATGGTGTTCAAATTAAGAAAACAATATCACAAAGTTAAACAGAGTACTGATTATAAATAAGCACTTGTATACCCCATCTGCCACATGGACCTTCCTGCCCCTTCCCTTTAGTTCTCCCTGAAACTCTCCTCCAAATCCAGGCATGGGTGGCTTTTCCTGCCTTGCCGTGGCATACTGTTGGACACTGTATGTTCTATCTTCCTCATTTAGCTAGACCAGTCATTTTATGGCATAATGTTTTTGTTAGAGTTACCTCAACTGACCACTTTAGGCTTTGTAAAAACTCAAATGACCTTACAACAGCCAGGTAAAATATCCTAACATTGTGTCCATTATAATGTCAGTAAAAAAAATAGAAAGCAAGACCTGCATCCTGGTCAAGATTTTTTAATCACCATTCCAGTCCCATTTGAAGGTTACTCACTGTCTTTTGATGCCTAGATGAATTTCGGCTTTAACTAAACTTTGGCTTTCCCTAAAGCCAGTTTGAATTGTGTTTTATCACTTGGAACTGAAAAGTCTCCTGCGAGACTAGGGGATATGATGGGCTCTGGAGAATGAAGCCAGCTCAATTATCCCTATATGTCCTAGGGGAGCTGTTAAAGAGACACTGACATTTCTACCAGCTTGAGTTTCAAGGGCAAGGATAAGTATCCTATAGCAAATCAAGGCTGTCCCTGACTCACAACCCTGTTGTATGTTTCTCAGTGTCACTGTTTCCGTTTTTCCTCTCTTCCTGCAGTTGCTTAGATTTCTACTCCTTACCATCATCCATGTATATCTATCACTCCCTTCTCTCAGCAAATTGAAAAAGAAATTGCCATGATCAACATCACAGCACTATCATCCACTGCCGAAGATGCAAGGAAATCATCTGTCGGGGGAAATAACTCCTCATCTCCTGATCTGGGAAGGGTTAGACTTCACACTAATATGGGCAGACAGCCTTTCAGAAGTGTATTTCCATGAGTGTTCAACTGAATGATACCACAGAAGATGGCTGGGTAAGATAAGTAGAAAGAAGATTGTATGTCCTTTGAAAGCAACAAAGAAGCTGACAAATACCATGGATAACAATTATTCCAAATGCATATGGGACCCTTTTTTCAAGAATGCAGAATCTGGGCTTTTTAAGCAGAAGGAAACAGAGAACTCAGTGACATTTATCCTAAGATCTCTCCTTGTCTCCAGAGCTACAGTGCTCTTAAACATTGTCATCTTACCTTCTCAGGAATGCCTATAGTGTAGACACTACCTAATGGGTGCAGCTGGAGATTTTTCAATATCTCGTCACAGTTGGACCTGCTTGGCATACTGTGTGAGATCTGAGTCTAGGTTCAGCAAATGTTAAATCCTTCTACTAAGAGTAGTTTGTCAAGCAGAATTAAGGTCAATAATTTAATACCAGTGTTGTCAGAGGCTTTGGTTAACAGACATTATTGGGAGGTGTGGCCTTGTTGGAGAAAGAGTGTCACCAGAGATACTCTTTGATGTCTGAAGCTCAACATAGGTCCAGTGTCTTATTCTTCATTCGTGCTCCCCAAGGGTCTGGATGTAGAACTCTTCCCTTCTCCTACACCGTGTCTCCCTGAAGTCTGGTATAATTCTGCCATGATGTTAATGGACAGAACCCAATTAAATGCTTTCCTTTATAAGTCTGATGGTGGTCATGTTATCTCTTCACAGCAGTAGAAACCATAACTAAGACAAGATAAATAGAAAGATAGATAGGCAGAGAGACAGAGAGACAGGTGTTAGATATTCGATATACAAATGAGGAATAAATGGATAGATGGAAGGATGGATGGATAGATGAATAATAAGAGAAAGATGATATTAATAGATTAAAAGAAATATAATTAATAAATTATTGAAAGTCTCATGGCTTCTAGGACCCAGGAAAAGACAGAGAAGATTCCTCCAGTTGCCTAGTTCTTGATATGCAAAATGAGTAATGTGCCTCCAATGCACAATACTACTAACAGTAGCTGTAAGTAACTTCCTGACACATTGATTATAACTTCTCAGAATAAAGATTCAAATTTACTCTATACACACACACTGAGCCCTGTTTAGATTGTGTCTTTTACAGTGTAGCAGGTGATTTAGCAATAAAACCATATCGGGATAGTGAGGAATGAGAGCAACAGCTTTTGACTAGAAAAGTGAGTCTTAAAATGGAAAGGAGATGCAATGGGAACTCTAAGCACGAAGTAGATCAGGGAGAACAAGTGAGAAAACTCATGTGCTGAGCTATAGGTGTTCACGTGTATACAGTAGTGAGTGTACGTGTGTTTATATAAAAGGCTTTTCCTGATGTTAGTTCTCTGAAAGGCCACAGATGCAAACATCAGACTCATTCAGTATTCATCATTCCAAGTGCTGGGGTTTAACTTCTGATATCATTCCCCGAAGAAGAAGATAACAGCACTCCATGGGGAAATGGTGGATTGATAGGCAGAGGGAAGCAGAAGGCAGAAGCCTAAAATATCTCATGCATCCAGGGAGTAACTAAGTTCTCAAACAACACAAATGTCAAAAGGAAAACATGAGATGGCATGAAGGCTTGTTGGTTGCCAACCAGGGACAATTTAACATCGCAGAAAACAATAATAGCTGCCATTTTAAATCTTTGGAAGAAAATGTTTGAATCACAACTGCTTGGACTAAAAAAACAGTGGAGGAGAAAACTGGGTCCTTGGGGTGGCATTCCAACTCATAAATGCAAAGGAATCATGAAATTAGAAATCCACCACCTGGCAGCCACCATATATGCCTTAATTGGCTCAGGTAAGAATCGTTAATGGATTCTGCCGCTGACTGGAAGTCTAAGAAAATGGCTATTTGCAAAGTGTCAGCATCTTGATGCAGAAGAAACAACTTTGAAATGAAGCAACTGCAGCTCATCCTGATGATCAAAGATACCATCACTTGTGAAGAAACAGCCTGGATATTTAAAAGGACACATTGGAAGTACAAACAGAACTTGGAACAAGGACATGAAATAATACCAGCCAGAGGTTGTTCAACAAAGAGTGAATGGATTGTATAAGCATGTCACAGTCTGAACACAAAGTGTGGGAATGTGCTATGGAATAGGGACAGGTCACATACAGTGTCTTAGACTAAGGCCTAATTGGAAAACAATAATTTGGCTGCAATGAACACAATCAGACAAATAATAAAATGATTAGAAAGCATGGAGTTGAAGTAATCATTTGTAGAAATCTCTCTTTGTACAATTGAGAACCCCAGTGAATCCCTGTGGATAAGTTTTCAGGATAATATCACAGCAGAAAAACAACAACAATAATAAAAGTAACATCAATAACAATAGTAATAATAGTAATAATAATAATAATGTCATTTGTTTGTCTTGAGAAAGAACACTAACCATTGTGGGAATTCTGGAGAAGAAATTTGAGAAAGGAATTTTTCAGAATCATGAAAGCAATCAAAAGACCAACAGAGCACAGAAAGGAGAAATAATCAATCAGGACTTGAGATTGAAGTGCCTGATGAATATAAGTAAACACAGATAATGCTTTCTTAAATATTAGATAAGCAGCAGTTAATATGACAAGTGATATCTGTCATTTATTGAAATCTGATCTAAGAGGGAGTGATGAGGCATATAAGCCATCATGCAGGCAATAAAGAAGGAATGGCAGAGATGAGAATTGGGGGCTTCTCAGTCCTTACTTGCATGTGACACCTTCCTCCTGCTCATATGCCAGGATGCACCATGCACCAGCAAAGAATCACCACTTTTGGCTCCTAGTGTTTCCAGTAGGTTTCTGTCACTTGCTGCTCATCACAGTTTGCTTTACCTTTAAACTAGCTATTAACCTTGAGTCATATGGAAAGATGGAACCGTGGCTGTCTGAATGGAATAAGTGAATGTCTATGGGGCTAACAATTACTGCTAATTGATACATGACAGTTATACCACTGTGGGTGTTACCTTAGTGCATCCAGAAGCAAGTGGGCCTAGGCAATATAAGATATTGCCTGGAAAGCACATCCTCCATGGCAGCCTCAACTGTCAGTAGCCTATAAGTAAAGTGATAGGGAATAATGCACTTCCTTGATTTCAGATTCAGCTGCCAGTACCTCCCCAATAAATGTCTGGGCCTCTTCTGGTAGTGGTTTTTTTTTCTTTCTTTTTTTTTTTCTTTTGAGGACGATCTCATTTTACATACCCGAGTTAAATCAATCCGCTGTCCTTCCACTCCTGCCAACTTCTCCCTTCCCCATCCTCCATCTACTCCTCCAATAAGAACTCAGTGTTTGATGAGGCCAGGAAAACATATCTGATGGCAGTTTCAATTGCTAATAGCTCCCCAATAAGAGCTAAGGCCTAGAGGACCTGTCCTCAATGGCCACTTCAACGGGAAAAAGTTCTTGGCTTAGGCATAAGGCCACGTATGTTGCCAACAACTTAAAAAGAAACAGGAGGGCTGGAAGAGCACCAAATTCATGATAGCTTCATTTGCCAGCTGTCCCAAGTAAGCATATGACCTAAAAGATACTTTCCTAAGACAGAATTGCCAGTCTTACTACCATTAGCTCATAAGTAAGGGAGAAAACCTGGAGAGTTACCCACAGTAACTCCTCCTGTCAGCAACACTTCAGTAAGAAAAAAATCATGGAAGTTTACCACACTCTTGGAATCTTTTTCTCCCAGTAGCTCCCCAGGTTGACGAGAGGCTGTTGCTTTGCACAAGAGGCAGAATGGGCTCTCCTAAGTGTTTCTGGTACCACAAAGTCACACCACACAAGGTCCAGCCTCTCAAAGGCCATTGGCCAAAGGAGTTTCCACATCACCTCCCCTTTTACCTAATAAGAATGTTCAAAACCAATACAGGACTACATATAATAAGAACAGATATCAAGTATAAAAGTTAGATTGATAGCCAGTATAGGCAATATTGAGCAAGAAATATATGCTCAAAGTTTCAATGATTATTTTATTTCCAGGAGTCTTAGTCTTGTATTAGAAATGGGTTGGCTAGACCATAAGAGGAAGTTATCTACAACTATCAAGTCTTCAACCTCCATCAAGGCCTGAGAATTGAGATAGAATATAACTTGAGTAGCCAATAAATGGATTAAAGCTGTTTCCAAAATGTACAGTAGATTACAGAGACATATGTCTACCTGGGAAATCACCCAGTGTCTCATTTGCAATGTTGAAGCAAACCACTTTGGCTAAGGCCTAGAGTAACTGACAGCCCTTTTATAGAGGCAGGAAGATTTTGAAAACAATCTTACCCTATTTTGGCAAGGTTTGACAGTCATTTTTCTTGTATCTTGCTTGTCCAGTCCAGAGACCATGCATTTTATCAGTCAAACAAGTGCAATTCATTCATCAAAGCCCAGTTTTACAAAGAATAGTACAAACTCCAAGTACAGTGTCTTTGATGCTCAACATTCTTTCAGGAATAGATCAGTGCTGCAAAGAGCCATTGTGTCTCACATCAAAAAAACCTAAGTTATTTAAATCCCAGTTTCTGCAGTTCCTTTAAGTGTTTGATGATTACCTATCTGTACAGAATACAGTCTCTATGTATCATGAGAACCTGATTAGTGTAAATATATGTATGGAAAACATGGGTGAATATTAACCTATAGTACTTACTACTTTAATATATAACATAAAGACTATTACTTCATATTACAATATTAAACAATCTTTGAACAAATGTGCAACAAATGATGACAACAGCCTCAAAATGGAAGCAGCTTATAGATACCTTGATCAGAAGTAGAGATGTATGATACATTATAATAGAGGAGTCAACCAACCTTGGAATCCAGTAATTTCAATTTTGGGGAATACATCCAGAGATACCCAATCATACTACAAAAGCATTTGTTCAACTATGTTCATACCAGCACTATTTGTTATAGCCAGAACCTGGAAACAACCTAGGTGCCCCTCAATAGAAGAATGGATAAAGAAGGTGTGGCATATATTCACTTTAGAGATGCACTCAGTACAATAAAACAATGACATCTTGAATTTTGCATTCAAAGAATGGAAATAGAAAATATTTTACTGAGATAACCTAGATACAAAAAGATGAATAAGTTATGAACTCCATCAGAAGTGGATTCAAGCCATAAGCAATGGACATTGGGCCTATAATTCATGATCCTACAGAAGAAAACAAGAAGGAGAACCCAAATAAAAACATATATTTATCCTCCTAGTTACTGGATGTAGACAAGATTGCCAGGTGAAAGTTGGGATCATGGGGGTGGCAGTGGGGAGAGAGAAGGGAGAATGGTAGGATTGGGAATAGGGATGAATGAGATTGAGGAAGGATGGATATCGGAGCAGAAAAGAAGATATCACAAGAAAGGGAACCAGTTTAGGTTTGGCAAAAGACTTGGCTCTAGAGGGGGTCCCAGGTGCCTTGGAAGATGTCCCTAGCTCTTTCATCTTGCAGCAGATGAGGGTGTCCCTGAACTGGCCTTATTCCATAGCCCTACTGATAAAAATCTTGCATATCACCTTAGAACCTTCATCTAGCAATGTATGGAGATAGAGACACTGACACACATTGGAGCACTGGACTTAGTTCCCAATGTTCAGATGAAGATCATAAGGAGAGAGAACATGAGTAAGGGAGTTAGGACCTCAAGCATTGCTTCCACACACAGAGACTATGGGACATATATAATAGAAGCTCAGCAAGTCCAGCTGGACTGATACTGAATGAGTATGTGATCAAACAAGATTCTCTGAATGTGCCTGACACTGAAAACTGACTGAGAAGCCAATGATAATGGTACAGGGTTTTGATTCTACTGCGTGTACTGATTTTTGCACGCCTAGTCTGTTTGGATTCAGACCTTCCTAGACATGGATGGAGTGGGGAAGGCCTCGGACTTCCCTCTGGGTAGGGCACTCTGTTATCTCTGAGAACTCCAGAGGGACAGAGAGGGGGATGGCAGAGTGTAAGTGAAATTTGAAGAAGGGAAGTGGAAATTTTCAATAAATAAATTAAAAAAAATAATACCATAACAAGAGATACATTTTTATCAGTGGAATTTTCTGCCTACCATTAATGAGATCAAGAGAAATAGGAAAAGATGCTAAAAAATATGTGATAGAGATCTTAAAGAAGAGATGATACATAAGTGATAAAGACAGATGATAATGAAGAGGTCATAGATAAAGAGATGACACAGAGATTAAAGAGCAAGAGATGATAGAGCAAAAGATGATAGAAGAAGATATGATAGAGAAAGAGATGCTAGAGAAGAGATGCTAGAAAATGTGATGGTAGAGTACGGGATGGTAGTGGAAGAGATGATAGAAGAAAAGATGAGAGAGAATCAGATGATAGAGAAGTGTTAGAGGAAATCATGATAGAGGAAATATGATAGAGGAAGAGATGATAGAAAAAGACATAGTAGAGAAATAGAAGATAGAGAAAGATGACAGAGAAATAATAGAGTAAGAGAAGATAGAGAGATGGTAGAATAGGAGATGAAAGACTGGAGAATGAAATGATAGCAGATAGAGGTAATTGAGAAATGAATAATAGATGATCAAGAACAAGATGATAGAGTAAGTGATGACAGAGGTATTAGAGAAACTGATGATAGAAAATAGACAATACAGAAAGAGATGATAAAGAAAATGTTATCATAGTAAGATACGATAGTAAATGCAATGATAGAGGAAGAGATGATAAAGAAAGAGATGAAAGAGGTAGTGATGATAGACAAAGACATGGAGGAAAAAGTGATGATAGAGGAAGTGATGATTGAGCCATGATAGAGAAATAGAAGAGATGATACATGGGATAGAGAAAGGGATGGAAGAGAGACAAAAAAAAAATAAATGCTGGAGGATAGACATAGAGACAATATAGAGATGATATAAAATGAGATGATAATGAGATGACAGAGTGATGATAGAGATGATAAAGAGATGACAAAGAGATTATAGAGAGATGATAGACAATGAGATGACCTAGAGATAATACAGGAAAAGATGATAGTATAGAAAAATAAATGATGGAGTATAGAGATGATAGAGAGATGGTGAAAGGTATATGGAAAGAAATCATGAAATACATACAGAAAGAAGAGCAAATTGTAGATACAGATAGCCCTTTCATTACTTGGTCACGGAGACCCAAGTTTTCACACAGAAACTACATTAATTACAACCTTGTTTGTCCAGTAGCTCACACATATACCTAGCTAGCTCTTATACCTTAAATTAACCCATAGGTCTTATCTAAGATTAGCCTTGTGGTTTGGTAGCTTACTCAGTGCAGCATTCACATCTTGTTTCCAATACATCTGGATGGCGATTGTAGAATGAATATTTTCCTCTTCCCAGGATTCTCCTAGTCTGTTTACCCTGCCTATACTACCTGCCTGGATTCTGGCCAATGAACATTTTATTGAACCAACACAAATAACAAATATATACAGGATATAAGAGCTTTATTCCACAGTAGTAAACAAAATGTCCCAACACTTCAAGATAACTGAGTTCAAACCTGGCCACTTTTGCAATATGGAGCCTTACCCTGGAATTCTGGTCTACTAAGTTACACTGTATCAAGACACTTTTCCACAAGGTCAGGGCAATCCCTCAAACTATAGGAGGCACACAGGTAAACTAACTTGGGAGTTCCCTCACTATATACATGAGTCAGCAGAAGCCATAGAAACAAATTACTTGATACAGAGTCATTCTAGGTCTAAGCAAATGACTCTACATATTCTGCTAGAAAATTTTTAGATGACCAATATGTGCAGGACTATCAGCTGTTAGCATGACGAGGGCTCAAGGCTGATGCATAGAGTGTATATATAGGACTGAAATTTCAAAACCCATCTATTCATAATTTGGTCTTCTATACTTCGAGACAAAAAGGATGCTTTTCTTTTAATTTCAGAAAGTTTGGCCAAGCTCTCAAACTCTCCAATCTCTGCCAAACTCCAGATAAAGGAACAAATTAAATATGAAATTTCAACTGCCTTGTGACTAACATGATATGCCTTTTCATTGGCTAAGGCCATTCACACCTATAGACTGCAACTTCTACCTTCAATATATATACTAAAGCTAAACAAATGAAATAAAACAGAGCTCTTTGTTTTAAAGAAAAAAGGGGAACTACTGTGGGATAACATTCTTGTAGACTATAAAGATTAGTCACTGGAAAGGTACAGACTTTCCTGTAACTAGGCAGGTAATAGAGTTGAGGCTACTACACTAAGTGAAATATGGGAAGGGGATGGCAGAGTGACTTATCAGCTAGAGGCAGAAAAAAATAATGAGAATGACTTATTGAGAAAAGGTAATAAGCCATGTTTCTAAACATAGATAAGAATTAAGGGTTAATATAAAATGTAACAGTTAGCCAATAATAAGTGTGAGCTAATCGGCCAAATATTTCATAATTAATATAAGCCTCTGTGTGCTCTTTAGAAGTAAGTCACTCTGTGAATAGGCAGGATAAACTCATCTGTCAACTTAGTGCTATGAACTTTCCTCTTAGCACTGCTTTCATACTGTCCCATAGGTTTGAGTATGTTGAGTTTTCATTTTCATTGAATTCAAGAAGGACTTTAATTTCTTTATTTCTTCCTTGATCCAGGAGTTGTTCAGTAGTTGACTGTCCAGTTTCGATGCGTTCGTCGTCTTTCTGGAGGTAGCATTGTTGTTGAATTCTAACTTTAATCCAAGGTAATCTATAAGATACAGGTAGTTGCTAATATTTTTTGTAACTGTGGATGTTTGCTTTATTACTGAGTATGTGGTCAATTTTTGGTTCCATGAGCTGCAGAGATGTAGGTAGATTCTTTCCTATTTGGATGCAGTGTTCTATAGATGTCCATTAAGTCCATTTGCTTCATTACCTACTTTAATCCTCTTATTTCCCTGATAGGTTTCTGTCTGATTGACCTGTCCATTGGTGAGAGAGGAGTGTTAAAATCTCCTACATTAGTGTGTATGGTTTGATGACTGCCTTGAGATTTAGTTATGTTTCTTTTACATGAGTGGGTGCTTTTATATTAGGGGCATAGATATTCAGGATTGAGACTTTGTCCTGATAAATTGTTCCTGTTATGAGTAAAAAATGACCCTCTCCATCTCTTCTGATTGATTTTAGTTTGAAGTCAACTTTGTTAGGAATTAGTATAGTCACACCTCATTGTTTCCTAGGTAAATTTTCTTGATAAATATTTTCCCAGCCCTTTACCCTGAGTAGATGTCTGTCTTTGTGGTTGAGGTGTGTTTCTTGTAAGCAGAGGAATGTTGGACCCTGTTTTCATATCCAATGTCTTAGCCTGTGTCTCTTTATAGGTGAGTTGAGGCCATTAATATTAAGTGATATTAATGACCAGTGGTTGTTAACTCTGGCCATTTTTTCTTTCTCTCTTTTTTTACCCTTCTTCGAGTTGTGCTGGTGAAGGGTCATTAGATATCTGAGTTATTGTGGGCATTGTTGGACTTCTTGGGTTGTGGTTTTCCTTCAATTACTTTCTGTAAGGCTGGATTTTTGGCTATGTATTGTTTAAATTTGTTTTTATCCTGGAAAATTTTGTTTTCTCCCTTTATATTCTATGAAAGCTTGGATGGGTATAGTAGTCTGGGCTTGCATCCATGGTCTCTTAGTTTCTGCAGTACATCTATCCAGGACCTTCTGGCTTTCATTGATTCCATAGAGAAGTCAGGTGTAATTCTGATAGGTTTACATTTATAAGTAACTTGGCCTTTTTCCTTTGCAGCTCTTAATTTTCTTTCTTTGTTCTGTGTGCTTTGTGTTTTGATTATTATATGGCGAGGGGATTTTTTTTTTTGATCCAGCCTATTCGGTGTTCTGTATGTTACTTGAACCTTCGTAGGTATATCTTTCTTTAGGTTGGGAAAGTTTTCTTCTATAATTTTATTAAATATATTTTCTGGACCGTTGAGCTGCGCTTCTTCCCCTTCTTCTACTCCTATTATTCTTAGGTTTGGTCTTTTTATTTTGTCCTATATTTCCTGAATGTTTTGTGATGAGAGTTTGTTGGCCTTGCTGTTTTCTTTGATCAGCGTGTTTATTTTCTCTATGGTATCTTCAGAATCTGAGATTCTTTCTTCTATCTCTTGTATTCTGTTGGTTATGCTTGTTTCTGTAGTCTCTATTCATTTACCTAGATTTTCCATGTCCAGCCAGCCTTCTGTTTGTGTTTTCTTCTTTGCCTCAATTTCAGTTTTCAAAACTTGAACTGTTCCCATTATCTGTTTGATTGTGTTTCCTTGGTTTGTTAGGGTATCATTCACTGATTTACTCAATTCTTCAAACTTTCTGTTATACTTCTCATCCATTTCTATAAGGGCATTTTTTACATGCTGTTTAAGATTGTCAAACACTTTCATAAAGTCAATTTTTTCTACTTCTTCATGATTAAGGTGTTCATGTTCTCCTGTTGTGAGGTCGCTGGGTCCTGGTGGTTTAATATTATTTTTCAGAATGTTGGATGAATTCTTGCATTGGTGATTGGCCATCTCTTCCTCTGAATGCTCTCCTATGGATCTTCTTTTACAGGATCAGGTCTCCTTGCCTACTGTTGTACCTTCCCAATGATAGTACTCCCCAGTGATCGTTCTCCTGGTGCTCCAATGATGTCTCTCCTGGTGACAATATCAGATCTCCTTGCCCAACGATGGCTCTCCTGGTGCCAAGATCAGCTCTCCGTGCTGGTTGGGTATTTTATAAACAAAGCGCCTACCTTTGTGCTGCTGCCATGGTTCAGAAACTCACCCCAATGATGGCTCTCCTGGTACCAAGCTCAGATCTCCATGCTGGTTGGGTATTCATAAACAAAGCGCCTACCTTGCTTGGTGCAGGCAGGCCAGTGAAACAAAGGAACTCCTGCCTGCCTGTTTACCCTGAGGATTCGACCCAGCATCCAGACAGGCTGAGCTAGGTGGTGTTATGTGCCCAAAGAAGGAAGGGGGCAGAAGGAAGAAGGGTTCTGGAGCAAGCAGGGTGGGATAGGAACAGAGAGGCAGTCTGCAGGGAGTAGAGTCTCTGCAGGGAGCCCAGGAGGGGTGGTGGGTGAGGAACTTCTGAGTTCCCTGTCTGGGGCTGCTGCCGTGGGTCACAAACTCACCCCAATGATGGCTCTCCTGGTACCAAGCTCAGATCTCCGTGCTAGTTGGGTATTTTGTAAACAATGCGCCTACCTTGCTTGGTGCAGGCAGGCCAGTGAAACAAAGGAACTCCTACTCGCCTGTTTGTCCTGAGGATTCTCCCCCAGTGCCCAGACAGGCTGAGCTAGGTGGTGTTATATGCCCAAAGAAGGAAGAGGGCAGAAGGAAGAAGGGTTCTTGATGCAAGCTGGGTGGGATAGGAACAGAGAGGTAGTCTGTGGGGAGTAGAGTGTCTGCAGGGAGCCCAGGAGGGATGGACTGATATATGGCTTTACATCTGCATCTTCAATTTGATTCCATTGGTCCACGTGTCTGTTTTTATGACAACACTTCTTCCACCTCTTAACCAAACCCTACCAGCAAGCCCCACCACAAACAGTTAGTTTGGTTTTGGTTTTGTTTGGAGACAGGGTCTCATTAGGTAGGCCTAGCTGACCTGAAACATTCTAGGTAGATTAGGTTGGCCCTGAACTCACAAAGACCAACCTGCCTCTGCCCTCCAAATTCTGGGTTTAAGGATGTACCACCACACCTGTTTGTTTTAATTAAAATAAAATCACATTATTTCCCTTTCCTTCCTCCCTCCATCTATGCACTACCCCAACTAACACCTTTAAATTCCTGGCCTCCTCCTCTCTAATTGTGCGCTAATGTGTGTGTGTGTGTATGTGTGTGTATACACAGATAAATATAGAGATGCAATACTATCAGTGTTGATGTACATGATTTCAAGACTGCCACTTGGTTGCCAGGCCATGGTGGCACACATCTTTAATCCCAGCACTCAGCAGGTAGAGACAGACATATCTCTGTGAGTTCGAGGCCAGCCTGGTCTACAAGAGCTAGTTCCAGGACAGGCTCCCAAGCTACAGAGAAACTCTGTCTTGAAAAACTAAGAGAGAGAGAGAGAGAGAGAGAGAGAGAGAGAGAGAGAGAGAGAGAGAGAAAGAAGGAGGGGGGAGAAAAATAAGAAAAGACTGGCCATTTGGTATTGGAGAACTGACTTGGAGGCTCCCATGGGAAAGACTCCTTCTCCCTCTCTCTCTTTCTCAGCATTCCTTAGTTGCTTGTAGTTCTTCTCCAGGGCTGGGGCACCACCTGTTTCCCGCTTCTGCATTAGCTTGCCTATTGTTGTTTTCCTCAATCAGGTCTTGTTTAAGCAGCCATACAGTTGCATTATCACAGGTTTAGTTTCCCTGTGGCTTCTAGGAGACACAAACTCATAGCAGAATTCCTCATCTCTGACTTTTGAAATCTTTCTGAGGCTCTCTTCTGAAATGTTCCCTGAGTCTTGGGTACAGGAGTTGTGTTGTAGATGAATCCACTGGGGTTGGGCACCCATGATCAGTTGTTCTCTATATTTAGGGTACTTGTGTTCTGTAATGGTTACTGTCTGTTGGAAAGAGAAGTTCTTTAGTGAGGTTGGGAGTGACTTATAAAGTATTTAGATGGCATTTGGAATTATACTGGTTTAATAAAGTAGCAGTAGTACACACTCCTCTATGACCCATAACCTCACCAATAGGTGACTAAGTTTCAGTACCAGGCATGCTTTCCCCAACACCCCACCCCAAAGTGGGCTTTAAATCCCAGTAGACAACTTCTGGTTACCACCAAAACATAGAGTGTCATGAATGCACCTTAACAGAGATCTTCTATGCTGGTGCTTGCTGTACTTCGTAGGACTATTGGTTGCTTCATTCTCTCATATTTTGAAAAATACCTTCCAGTTCCATGAAAGTTATTCCTCAGGGAGGAGAATTTCAGGGCAGATCCAGCTCTGAGTCTAATGTCAAAAGTGCATAGTATATACAGCAATAGAAACTGAGCCCCACCTTCTGATAGCCAAGGCAATGACCATAGCCTGTACTCTTTCAGCAGTCTCTTGGACTACCTGAACTAACACTCAAAAGGGGGCTTTTCGTATTCGTTACTGGGGTTCCTTATTAGGTAGTTTATAGCTCTTGAGGGGAAGATGGTCAGTCAAAGTGGCTTAATCTCATTTAAACTATTTCTTTGTTTGTATACACACATTTGTATTATGTGTAATTTTGGGTAAATGAAAAATATGATGCCACGTGGCCTTGTGAAGCATCCTTAGGAACCAGGTTTGGTGGCACATTCATTAGTTCCATCCCTCAGGAGGCAGAGGTAGGCAGATCTCAATACCAGTATGGAAGTGAGACAGGAGGATCATTGTGAGCTGGAAGCTAACACGGGTGTGTGCTGAGTGCCAACTTGGGTGGGAGAGTAGACCCTACTGAAGAGACAAAGGAAAAGAAAGATGAGAGGGAGGGAGAAAGGGAGGAAAGGAAACGAAGGCTAGAGGGAAAGAAAAGGGAGGGAAGAAGGAAAGGAAGGAAGGAAAGAAAGAAAGAAAAAGAAGGAAAAAAGAAAGCTACCTATATATCTTGGAGAGAAATTGTGCCACAGAGTGAATGCATTTGTGTGTTATTCTAAAGTTCCACTGCTCTAACAGTTCATATATCAAAAGCACCTAGAAAAACACATTTATTCTTTTTAAATACAGACTAAAGGTCCCAGCTAATTGCCTTATTCCCCTGCCCTCTATCCACTCGAACACACAGCCACTGGTGAGTCTCTCTCTTTTCTGTGTCTTTCTCTGCCTCTGCCTCTGTGTTTGTGTGTTTTTCTTGCACATAAACAACTTTCAGGCAGGTCAGCTGCTCTGTCATATGTTAAACCCCCAGGGAATCACCAAGCACTGAAGATGGCCATAAACAGCAATAATAATGCAAATACAATATAAAAATTTCAATTGGTTTAATAGACACAGAAAATTAAAACAAATAAACTGACATAATACCTTGAGTGACCCACCCTAAAAATTACACACCCACAGAAATATACTAAGGGAACACATTCTATCTGCAATCATAGATGAGAATTGGCTCTCATTCCCTGACAGGTGTATTAAGTGTTAGGTGTGCATAGGAGGGCACCTAATTTTTGGAATTGATCTTGTATCCTAAAATGCTACTAAAGGTGTTTATAAGCTGAAGGAATTCTTTGGTGGAGTTTTTGGGGTTGCTTATGTACCCTATCATATTGTCTGCAAATAATGGAAGTTTAACTTCTTCCTTTCCAATTTGAATCCCTTTGATCCCTTTATGTTGTCTTATTGCTATTGCTAGATTTTCAAGCACTATATTAAAGAGGTATGGAGAGCGTGGACAACCTTGTCGAGTTCCTGATTTTAGTGGAATAGCTTTGAGTTCCTCTCCATTTAATTTGACGTTAGCTGTCGGCTTTTATAACTAGCTTTTATTATACTTAGGTATAACCCCTGTATCCCTAATCTCTCTAAGACCTTTATCATAAAGGGATGTTGAATTTTGTAAAATGCTTTTTCAGCTTCTAATGAAATGATCATATGGGTTTTTTCTTTCAGTTTATTTATATGATGGATTACATTGATAGATGTTCGTATGTTAAACCAGCCCTGCATCTCTGGGATGAAGCCTACTTGATCATAATGGATAATTTTTCTAATGTGTTCTTGGATTAGGTTTGCCAGTATTTTGTTGAGTATTTTGGCGTCGATGTTCATGAGTGAGATTGGCCTGTAATTCTCTTTCTCGGTTATGTCTTTGTGTGGTTTTGGTATCAGAGTAACTGCAGCTTCATAAAAGGAATTTGGCAATGAGTTCTCTGTTTTTATATTGTGAAATACATTAAGGGGTATAGGTATTAGGTCTTATTGGAAGTTCTGGTAGAATTCTGCATTGAAGCCGTCTGGACCTGGACTTTTTTTTGGTGGAGAGGCTTTTTATAGCAACTTCTAATTCTTTGCGACTAACAGGTCTATTTAGATTGTTCACCTGGTCGTGGTTTAACTTTGGTATATGGTACTTATCTAAAAATGTGTCCATTTCTTTTACATTTTCCAATTTTGTGGCATACAGGTTTTTTTAGTAAAATCTAAAGATTCTCTGAATTTCGTCTGTGTCTGTGGTTATGTCTCCCTTTTCATTTCTGATTTTGTTAATTTGCATATTCTCTCTCCGCCGTTTAATTAGTTTGGATAGGGGTTTATCAATTTTATTGATTTTCTCCAAGAACCAGCTTTTTGTTTCATTGATTCTTTGGATTGTTTTCTGTGTTTCTATTTTGTTGATTTCAGCCCTCAATTTGATTATTTCCAGTCTTCTACTTCTCCTAGGTGAGTCTGCTTCTTTTTTTTCTAAAGCTTTCAGGTGGGATATTAAGTCTCCAATGTGTGCTTTCTCCATGTTCTTTATGTGGGCACTTAATGCTATGAACTTTCCTCTTAGCACTGCTTTCAGAGTGTCCCATAGGTTTGAGTATGTTGAGTCTTTGTTTTCATTGAATTCAAGAAAGACTTTAATTTCTTTGTTTATTTCTTCATTGATCCAGGTGTGGTTCAGTCGTTGACTGTCTAGTTTCCATGAGTTCATAGGCTTTCTGGGGAGAGCATTGTTGTTGAAATCTAACTTTATTCCATGGTGTTCTGATAAGACAGAGGTGGTTACCGATTTTTTTTTTAACTGTGTAAGTTTGCTTTCTTACTGAGTATGTGGTCTATTTTTGAGAAGGTTCCATGTGCTGGAGAGAAGAACGTATATTCTTTCCTATTTGAGTGGAATGTTCTATAGATGTCTGTTAAGTCCATTTGATTCATTACCTCCCTTAATCCTCTTATTTCTCTATTAGGTTTCTGTCTGATTGACCTGTCCATTGGTGAGAGAGGAGTGTTGAAATCTCCTACTATTAGAGTGTGTGGTTTGATGACTGCCTTGAGTTTTAGTAACGTTTCTTTTATATAAGTGGGTGCTTTTATATTAGGGGCATATATATTCAGGATTGAGACCTCATCCTGAAGAATTGTTCCTGTTATGAGTAAAAAATGTCCCTCTCCATCTCTTTTGATTGATTTTAGTTAGAAGTCAACTTTCTTAGAAATTAGTATGGCCACACCTGCTTGTTTCTTAGGTCCGTTTGCTTAATAAACCTTTTCCCATCCCGTTCCTCTGACTAGATGTCTGTCTTTGTGGTTGAGATGAGTTTCTTGTAAGCAGCAGAATGTTGGATCCTGTTTTTGTATTCATCTCTTAGCCTATGCCTCTTTATAGGTGAGTTGAGTCCATTGATATTAAGTGATATTAATGACCAGTGGTTGTTAACTCCGGTCATTTTTCCTTTCTTTCTTTCTTTCTTTCTTTCTTTCTTTCTTTCTTTCTTTCTTTCTTTCCTTCCTTCCTTCTTTCTTTTGGTAGTTGAGTTTGTGTGTTTCCCTTCTTCAAGTTGTACTGGTGAAGGGTCATTAGATATCTGAGTTATTGTGGGCATTGTTGGACTCCTTGGATTGTGATTTTCCTTCTATTATTTTCTGTAACGCTAGATTTGTAGCTACGTATTGGTTAAATTTGTTTTTATCATGGAAATTTATTTTTCTCCATTTATAGTGAATGAAAGCTTGGCTGGGTATAGTAGTCTGGACTTGAATCCATGGTCTCTTAGTTTCTGCAGTACATCTATCCAGGACCTTCTGGCTTTTATGGTTTCCATATAGAAGTCAGGTGTTAGTCTGATAGGTTTACCTTTATAGGTAACTTGACCTTTTTCCTTTGCAGCTCTTAATATTCTTTCTTTATTCTGTATATTTGTGTTTTGATTATTATATGACGAGGAGATGTTTTTTTTTGATCCAGTTGATTTGGTGTTCTGTTTGCTTCTTGGACCTTCAAAGGAATATCTTTCTTAAGGTTGGGAAAGTTTTCTTCTATAATTTTATTAAGTATATTTTCTGGACCATTGAGCTGTACTTCTTCTCTTTCTTCTATCCCTATAATTCTTAGGTTTGGTCTTTTTATTGTGTCCCAGATTTCCTGAATGTTTTGTGATGAGAATTTGTTGGTTATGCTTCTTTGAATATAGTATTTATTTTCTCTGTGGTATCCTCAGTGTCTGAGATTCTTTCTTCTATCTCTTGTAATCTGTTGGTAGTACTTGTCTCTGTAGGTCCTGTTCATTTATTCAAATTTTCCATCTCCATCCTTCCCTCGGTTTGTGTTTTCTTTATTACTTCTACTTTATTCTTCAAGTCTTGAACTGCTTCCCTTACCTGTTTGATTTCTTTCTCTTGTTTCTCTTGGTTTTCTTGGGTATCTTTGAGGGATTTATTCATTTCCTCTACCTTTTTGTTTGTAATCTCTAATTGATTATGGCAGTTTTTCCCCTCCTGTTTAAGGTCCTCTATTATTTTCATATAATTCACTTTTGAGTCGAATTCTTCTAATTCTTCTGGATTAGGGTGTACACTTCTTATTTTGGGATTCCTGGATTCCGATGATGTCACGTTGCCTTTCAAGTTGTTGGGGGAATTCTTGCATTGGCGCCTGCCCATCTCTTCCTTCAAATGGAGCCAGGAGAGGCCTGGTGTCTTGGACCAGTCTTTGCTGTGACTAACTCTCTGGGTGTATCTTCTCAGTGTAGGGGCAGGAACTGTTCCCTTCCAGATGAACTCCTCAACACCAAAACAGGGACACCTTGTATTCCAATGACCCGCGGAAAAAAAGGGCGAATGCATGGTTAGGGCAGGGTCAAGTAGAACACAGGCAACACTGCAGTACAAGCTGGAGGTGCCTGCGCTCCCTTTAGGGGGTTGTTGAGGCCTGCCCACTAGGCAGGCACTCACTGCTCTGGTTGGGTAGCCTTAGTGAAGGGGGGTTTGTGCTCTCTACCGGAACAGTGTACTCCAGGATAGCACATACTCACCTGACCAGATGGAATTTCTCAGCACCTACACAGGGACTCCTGGTAGCCCCAATGAGCCAGGGAACAAGGGAAGTAGGAGGCAGGAGGAGCGGGTCCAGGAGAGCACAGCAGACCTAGCAGCCCCAGCAGCAGGGGCCCGCGTTCCCTGTCGGGGACCTTGAGGCCTGCTCTCTTCTCAGGCACTCACTGCTCTGGGTTGGTAGCCTTAGTGAAAGGGCAGGAAGCTGTTCCACAGCAAAGGACCTTGCAGACAAGGCAGGCTTGGGGGTGGGGGTGGGGGCGTGTGTGAAGGAAAGAAAGCCCTACAGCAGGACCTGGGGGAGGGGTGTTTGTGCTCTCTACTGGGACAGTCTGCCCCAGGATAGCACACACTCACCCGTTCAGATGGAACTTCTCAGCACCTACACAGTGACCTCTGGTAGCCCCAATGAGCCAGGGACCAAGGCAAGTAGGAGGCAGGCAGAGCGGGTCCAGGAGAACACAGCAGACACTGCAGCCCCAGCAGCAGGGGCCCGTCTTCAGTGGCGGGGACCTTGAGGCCTGCCCTCTAGTCAGGCACTCACTGCTCTCTAGTTCTATCTTCTTATTGGCTAATTCTCACATCTTGATTAACCCATTTCTAATAATCTGTTTAGCACCACGAGGTTGTGGCTTACCGGGAAAGAATCAGCGTGTCTGTCCTGATGTCTGGTTCCATGGCATCTGGCCCAGAGGGAAGAGGCATGGCGATTGCCTCCCTTCCCTCTTCCTCTCAGCATTCTGTTCTGTCTACACCATCCACCTAAGTGCTGGCCTATCAAATGGCCAAGGCAATTTCTTTATTAACCAATGAAATCAACACAAAACAGAAGACCCTCCAACATCACACACAGAGTCTTGCCCTCTAAGTCGTGCTGGACTGAAACACAGTGTGTATGTAGTCTAGGCTGACTTTATAGTCATGAAGATGCTGCTGCTTCAGGTCCTCCTTAGCTGCACTGAATCACTGTTAGTACTGTGGGTTAATCAAGGACTCATATAGCCCAGGCTGGCCACTCTGTAGCCAGCGATGACCTTGAGCAGGATCCTCATCTTCTCAACTCTAACCGCCCACTGCAGGAATTCCTGCTCTCAAGCCACTCTGCCATGTTAAGTAGGAAAACCTCCAGGTCAGGGTAGGCATGGGTGAGTTCCAGGCTGAATGGAAACCTGTCTCCAAAAGAATATGCAAATTCTAAATGTTCTGAAGTATCAAATCTGGAGACCAGGGCTGGCGAGATGGGTGGACGGGACTGTGTGGCAACAGGACATGCCAGCATCCTTGTGTCTTCTTCGCCTGCTGGGGAAGGGAGCAGGTATGGGAACTTGCTAGCCCATATCATTGAGACACCCTGTCTCCAAGATTAAAGTAGGGAAGCACCCATTTGCCTCAAGATGGGGAGCTAGATGCAGGCAGATCTCTGTGTTTTCAAGGATAGCCTGGTCTAGAGAGCCAGTTCCAGGACAGCCAAGTAAACACAGAGAAACCCTGTCTCAAAAAACAAGCAAAAAGATTTAAGGAACAAAAGCATTTGATTAATATTCCTGGTTTACGTTTGTGCTCAAAGGGTGAGGACACACAGACAGCCACACACAAACAACCACACACAGACTTATGGCCATGCATGTGTCATGCACAAACACATATACACATTTTGTAGAGTTCTTCAACCCTGTCTTGTCTGTTCCCCTTCACTGCTGACTGTACCTTGTACTCATGGACTTCTTTTTTTTTTGTGAAACCACATGACTCCTAAACCTTACAGTGACATAACTATTAGTTCCTTATAATAAAGCAATTTTTTGAGGGTGTTCACAACAACATTCCAGGAGGGCGTGGTCTATCATACCATATTGGGATCGCTTAAGATCCGCAGGGTGTCATCGTCCCACCTAGCTCAGTCAGTAGAGCATGAGACTCTTAATCTCAGGGTCCTGGGTTCGAGCCCCACATTGGGCGCCATTCTGTAGTAGAGCTGCAGGCTGTGCTCCTGCTGCCACAGTTCCTGGTCGCCTGGCTAGCTTATGTCGCAAAATAACAACACACAAACTGTATTCTTTTAAACACTGCCTATTATATCTAGCCTCTCCTCTGCTAACTCGCACCTGGACTAGACCATTTCTAATAATGTGTATAGCACCCCAAGGTGCGCTTACCGGGAAGATTTTAGCCTACTTCCATCCTGGGTCGGAGCTTCATCGCATCTGCCCCAGAGAGCAGAGCTAAGTTGTATAAGCTCACTTCCTCTTCCTCCCAGCATTCTGTTCTGTTTACTCCAGCCACCTATATACTAACCTATGAAGGCCAAGCAGTTTCTTTATTTTTTAACCAATGAACTTCCTCCATCAATTATGTATATAGAATTCTACCTGCATGTAATTTTGCATGCTAGAAGGTGGCATGAGATCTCACTAGAGATGGTTGTGAACCACCATGTGGATGCTGGGATTGAACCCATGTCCTCTAGAAGAGCAGTCAGTGCTCTTAACTTCTGAGCAATTTCTCCACCCCTGCATGGCCACGTGGAAAATGCTGTCCTTGAACTTACAGAAATCTGCCTGCCTTTGCTTCTCCAGATGGGATTAAGGCACTTACCAATTATGCCCAGCTGAGAGCTTCTTTAGAGGCTGCGGCATAAAAATACAGCTATACTTCAACCCTTGGCTGAAGAAAGTCAATTATCAGAGAGGGCCATCCTCTTAAGTGCAGATTGAGAAGGTCACACTTAGAACAGCGAGGATGGAAAAGAACACCTTCCTGGCTAGCCATATCAGCCTGTCAATCTTGTGATCAATGGGATTATGATGTCACCACCGTATTACCTTCACATCTCAAGTACTAACATTCTTATTCCAAATAAGTTGTGAATTGTAGCTCTGTTTTTCATTTTTCACATCACATATCTGTATTTCTAATCTAATTTATCACATTATTTAACTAATAGTCATTTCCGTATTTTGCTTGGTGAGTCAGAGCAATTGGCATTCACTCTAATTGTATTAAAAATTTTGTTTTTAAAATTTTTACCTTGAATAATAAAATACATTGCCATTTAAAAAATAGCTTTATACCCAAGTGTTCATGCATGTATCCCAGCACTTGGTTGGTGACATCAGGAAGTCAGGGAGATAAGAGAGTCATCTTTGTCTACATTGCAAGTTCCAGACCAGCCTGTAGTATATGAAACACTATCTTTCAAAAGTAGCTTTACTGAGATATAATTCATATGATAGCATATGATCTACATATTGTTTAAAATGTGTAACTGCCTAGGTGGTGGTGATGCACACTTATAATCCCAGCACTCATGAGGCAGAGGCAGGCAGTTAGTCCCCTGTGGGTTCTTTCATAGCCAGGTCTGTTTCACATACAAACCGTGTCTTGAAAAACCAGAAACAAACAAACAAACAAACAAGTAAATGTGTAACTGAGTGGCTTGTAGTATATTGGTAGAGTTGTGCAGCAATCACCACAGTCTAATTTAGGACTATTTTACCTTCCCCAAACAAACACATATTCTTTGAGAAACACTGTTCATTATTTGCCTCTCTTCCATGCCATTCTTCCTTTCCTGTTTTGTTTAGTTTTTTCAAGGCTGTTCTTGAATAACTTTGAGCTCTAGATCTTTTTGCCCCACCTCCTAAATGCTGGAATTACAGTTGTGCACCACCACATTCGGTATCCCACTTGCTGCTTTGGACATCTGGCCATATTGTGTAAATAAATTTATACAGGAATTATTTTTTTGCTACTTACAGAAATGTTTTCAAGGTTTATCCATATGGCTATGTATCTGAATTTATTTCTTTTTATTGCTGAATAAACTCCATTGTATGAATGTACTTGTATCACATTTTTTGGTTCATGAAGGTGATGCATATTTTGATAATTTCCATTTTGGGATTGTTGAGAACAATGTCCTATGTCCTGTTTTTTTTGTGTGTGTGTGTGTTGACTCATGTTTTCCTTTCTGGTGATTAGAGCAAGCAGTTGTGATCATTGTGCAGCTTCCCTAAGGCAGTCCCAGAATGTTCCAAATTTCCAGTGGTGTAAGGGTGATTTGGTTGTCTGCTTGACTGACATCCCCTTTGCTGAAGGCACTTAGAGCAAGGGAGTGTATAGCAGCTGCCAATTAGAAAATCAGATTACTCCATTCTCCAAGATTTTTACTTATTAAAAAATAGACATCAGAAGAATGTTTCATTTTTATCTTTACTTTTTTTAATTAAGATTTTTTAAAACATACAGTCTCCTCCTTTTACATAACTATCCCCGTTCCCACCCCTTCCTCTCCTCCTGCTTCCCTCACCTTCTCCATCCCACTCCCCCATCCAGTCTTCATAAAGGGTAAGGATTCCCGTGGGGAGTCAACAAAGTCTGACACTTCACCTTGAGGCAGGTCCCTCCCCTGAGCAACGTTATCCCTCCAAAAAGAATGTGCTCCTAGATGCCAATTCAAGTACTAGGGATAAAACCTGGTCCTATAGCCTGTGGCCCCACAGACTGCCCAAGCCTTACACTGTCCCCCATATTCAGTGGGCCTAATTTGGTCTTCTGCAGGTTCCCCCGCTGTCAGTCCAGAGTCAGTGAGCTCTCACTAGCTCAGGTCAGCTGTTTCTGTGGGGTACCGGGCGCGACATTAACCCCAACCAGCCAGCTCCCTCATGCTACCCCCAGGTTTAATTCCCAGCACCCACATGGCAGCTCGCAGCTGTCTGTAACTCCAGTTCAAGAGAATCTGACATCGTTATACCAATGCACATGAAACAAAGTTAAATAAAGTTAAAAAAAAAGATAAGTAATGTAGAAACTATTCTGGCTGGAACATTTATTTCTGACCAAGGAAATAATTTAATTGAAATGTCTGTAACTTATCCTGCTCCAGATGAAGTTTTTTTTTAAGTGTTTAGATAATTCTCAATAAGTGATTAATAAATTTAAGCATGTAATAGATATTTGTACAACTAATTTAGGACTTTAAAATATAAGCTACATATTGAAACATCTAAGCAGTCTAGAACACAGTTTTTAGCGTCAGTGTTATTTGTTTTGTGTTTTGAGACAGGGTTTTGCTATGTAGTCCTTTCTGGCTACGAACTCAAAGGATCTGCCTGTCTCTGCCTCTAGACTATTGAAGGCATGGGATCAGACACCCAGCTTTAGTGGTTTTTGTAATGGTGCATATAGAGTTAGGACTCTGTAAAGTGCTACATAAGGTTATGTCTTGAAGAGTTAACATGCATCTTGCGTTGTACTACATTTGGTTCTTCATTTAGTTATGTGCTTTGAGAATAGATTGGTGATTATGCAAAAGCTAAACCAGTAATAATAGCCACAAATATTTCTAAGTATTTGGGTATTTATGTATTTAGCTTATTTATTTATTTATTTGTTTGTTTATTTATTTTGATAGTCTTACATAGTCTTCTGTAGTCTAAGCTGGCCTGGAACTCATGAAGTTTAGGATGAATCATTCCTGCTGCCAATTCTACCTTAATGCTGTCGTTATGGGTGCACATCACCGAACCTGGGACATTTGAATGTTTTCATTTTTTGGAGTTTAAGAATCTACGTAATTGTTACATTGTATGTTAGATAAGTAATGATGTTCATTTGTCAAAATGATGTTTAATTAAAGTATTGCTTTATATAAAAGTTTAAAAAGTTACGTTTTTGTGTGTATGTGTGTGCATATGTTTGTGTGCTTTGATGTGTGTGTAGAATCAGAGTGCAAGTTTGCAGATTCTGTACTCTCTTTCCACCTTTATGTGGATACTGGTGATTGAATGTAGTTCATTAGGCATGTGCAGAAAGTACTTTTACTTACTAAGTCATTTTGCTGCCCTCACTTTACATAGTTTTCTTTTTTGTTGTTGTTGTTAAAATTGCAGAAGAATAGACTTTATAGACCTGGTTTTGTAGGAGGTTTTATTGGCCTGATATGATCTCAAGCATGTTTGTTGTTCTGGTATTACAGAGTAGAATACCAGTTTCTTCATACATATTCCCTGTCTAGTTTCATTCTTTTTATTGGCTGCATCTGTATTATTCTTTTGGGTTTTTTGATGCAGGGTTTCTCTGTGTAGTCCTGGCTGTCCTGGAACTTTGTCTGTAGACCAGGCTGTCCTGGAATGGAGAGATCCACCTGCCTTGGACTCCCAAGTGCTGGGATTAGAGGCTTGTCTCACCACTCCAGGCAGCATCTGTACTTTTAAAACTTGTATTTTTCTTCTATTTGAAAGTTGTGTCTTTACTTGTTTCTTTACATTTGTGCTTGCCATTTTTAAAAATTCTTCCTCCTACTTCCTGTAATTTAGAACTTTGAAACACACATTGTTTGGTGAAATAGTCAAGTAAGTGAGCAACCATCATTGCTGTGAAAACAATTTGTTTCCTGGGGAAGCTCTGATGTGAGTAAACAGTAAACTTCAAAAGGTTCTGTATGGAATGTGATCTTGTCAAGCAATATGGTTGTATAAAAATAACAGACTCTGGACCTGATTGGTTTTCATATGGACTTTGATTTAAGGAGTGGCTTTTATGGAGCACATTTGGTAATAATAGAACCGGCCAAATGTTTGGGTTTGTGTGAGGTGAAGGACTTTATGACATTGGTAAAGAAGGGTGGTCAGTGGAGACCATGAGCCTTGGAGAAACAAAGAAGAAGGTGGGGTGAGAATAGCTCTTGAATTCCAAAGGAAATATAATTGAAAGCATTCAGATAGTCATGGTGGTGCAAGCCTGTCATCCCAGAACTTGGGAAGTGGAGGCAGGAGAAACTTAAATTTGTATGCAGCCTGGTCTTTGTATCAAGTTCTAAGGTAGTCTGGGGTACACAATGAGAACCGCTGGCAAGAAAACATTTAAAATTGATGTGGATCTGAGTGAATGTATCTTTTAGGATTTGAATCATTTTTAGATGACTATAAATTTGCATGTAGTTGAACAAAATAATACAGGGATTCCTCTGTACTCTTTACTCAGTTTTCCCCATTGATAACATCTTATAAATACTACGATGTCAGGTCCACAGTATTGATATTGTACCTTGATAATTAAATTGACATACTTCATCATCACAAGGAATGCTCAGGGTACCTTTCTTATAGCTTGGCCCATTTCCCTCTGCCTGTATTTTCTCTTCCAACCTGACAACCAGTCATGTGTTTTGTATCAGGTTTTCAAAGAACCATATCTTATATACCCTACCTAACATTCTAGGATTTACTTTTTCCACTTAGCGCTGAGGTTTATCCTTTTGTTATAATGTAGCAACAGTGTACTTTTTTTTAATTGCTGAGTAGTTTGCCACAGTATAACTGTACCACCTTTTATCATTTACTCATGAAGACATCTTGGTTGTCTCTGGGTCTTGGCTATTATAAATAAAGCTCTTATATAAACATATACATATAGACTTGTCTTTGAACATATGCTTTTCTTTTCATTTTTTTAAATTTTGTTTTGTTTTGTTCTTTTCGAGACATGGTTTCTCTGTAGCTTTTGGAAACTGTCCTGGAACTACCTCTTGTAGACCAAGCTGGCCTCTAACTCACAGAGATCCGCCTGCCTCTGCCTCATGAGTGGTGGGACTAAAGCTGTGTGCCACCACCGCCTGGCTGAAAATCTACTTTTGATTCTTTTAGCTTCTCCATGAGTAGAATTGCTAGTGTTATAGTAACTAACTTGATTGCCAAAATGTTCTAAATCCTTCATATCATTACTAGCATTTGGTGTTGCCATCTTTACAAGTTTGGTTAGTCTCTTATATATGTAACAGTTTTAACTGTAGGTGTTTTGTGTTTTGTTTTTTTCCAACTGGTTCTTAGGTAACTGAGGCTGCTCTTGACATTCTGGTGTTCTCCTGCCTCTATGTGAGCTACTGCATCAGGCTTCATTGTAGTTTTCATTTTAATTTTTGTTGTTAATGATGTTTAACATTTTACATGTGCTCATTTGTTTTATATATCACTCAGGGCTTCTTGCACTCAGGTACTTCACCACTGACCTCTACCTACTGCTTTTTTTTCTTTCTTTTTTTTTGGCATGAGCTAAATTGTTTTTTCCTGAAAGTTCGAGGTATTTTTTTAAGAAAATGGTTTAATATAAATAAACACACGCATATGTGTGTATGTGTGTGTGTGTGTTAAGGATAGGGGCAGTTGTACACACAGTAGTAAGGGTGGGTATAGACTTCTCAAGATAGAGTTGCCAGCAAGACACTGTTCTATGCAATAATGTATCAGGATTAGCTTTTTAACTAGAAAACACCATTGTTTTTATTCTTTTTTAATTAATATTTCCACCTGCTCCCCGTTTCCCATTTCATCCCCTCCTCCCAAATATTGCTCCCTCAGGCCAACCCCTTCCTTCTATCCCCACTCCTCTTCTCTGCCCCCCCCACCATTCCCCTTCCCTTTCGATACTGAAGAGCAGTCCAAATTCTCTGCCCTGCGGGAAGACGATGGTCTTCTATCTACGTCCAGGAAGGTGAGCATCTAAAAAGGCTAGGTCCCACAAAGCAGATTCATGTATTAGGATCGAAACCTAGTGCATTGTCCTTGGCTTCTCATCAGCCTTGATTGTCCACCATGCTCAGAGAGTCCAGTTTCAACCCATGCTTATTCAGTCCCAGATGACCTGGGCTTGGTAGGCTCCCAATAAATCAGATCCACTGTCACAGTGGGTGGGTGCATCCCTCGTGGTCCTGATTTCCTTGCTCATGTTCTCCCTCCTTCTGCTCCTCATTTGGACCTAAAGAGCTCAGACCATTGCTCAAAAATGAGTCTCTGTCTCTACCTCGATCCATTGCCAGATGAATTTTCTAAGGTGATATGTAAGACATTCATCAGTATAGGATAGGGTCATTTCAGGTTCCCTCTCCTCAGTTGCCCAAGGTACCAGCTGGGGACATCTCCCTGGACACCTACGAACCCCTCTAGAGTCAAGTCTCTTGCCAACCCTAAGATGGCTCCCTTAGTTAGGATATATACTTTGCTGCTCCCGTAACCTCCCTTCCTATATCCCAACCATCCCAATCCAACAAGCTCCTCCCATCCTCCCCTTCTCATGTTTCTCATCCCATTTCCCCTTTGCCCCATGCCACCTCACCGGCAAGTTCCCAGTTTTTGCCCTGCAATCTTGTCTACTTCCCCTCTCCAGGCAGGTGACTATACGATTTTCTTTGGGTTCACTTTCTTATTTAGCTTCTCTAGGATCACAAATTATATGCTCAATGTCCTTTATTTATGGCTAGAAACCGATTATGAGTGAGTACATCCCATGTTCCTCTTTTTGGGTCTGGGATACCTCACTCAGGATAGTGTTTTCTATTTCCATCCATTTGCATGGAAAATTCGAGAAGTCATTGTTTTTACTGCTGAGTAGTACTGTAATATGTATATATTCCACACTTTCTTCATCCATTCCTCCATTGAAGGGCATCTAGGTTGTTTCCCGGTTTTGGCTATTACAAATAATGCTGCTATGAACATAGTTGAACAGATACTTTTGTCATTTGATGGGGCATCTCTTGGGTTTATTCCCAATAGTGGTATTACTGGATCTTGGGGTAGGTTGTTTCCAAATTTCCTGAGAAATCGCCACACGGATTTCCAAAGTTTTTGCACAAGTTTGCTTTCCCACCAGCAACTAATGAGTGTGCCCCTTTCTCCACAACCTCTCCAGCAAAGGCTATCCTTGGTGTTTTTGATTTTAGCCATTCTGACAGGTGTAAGATGGTATCTCAAAGTTGTTTTAATTTGCATTTCCCTTATCGCTAAGGAGGTTGAGCATGACCTTAAGAGTCTTTTGGCCATTTGAATTTCTTCTGTTGAGAATTCTCTGTTCAGTTCAATGCCCCATTTTTAATGGGTTAATTATCATTTTAACATCTAGTTTCTTGAGTTCTTTATATATTTTGGAGATCAGACCTTTTTCTGTTGCAGGGTTGGTGAAGATCATCTCCAGTCAGTGGGTTGCCTTTTTGTCTTAGTGACAGTGTCCTTGCTTTACAGAAGCTACTCAGTTTCAGGAGGTCCCATTTATTCAATGTTGTCCTTAATGTCTGTGCTGCAGGAGATAAACGTAGGAAGTGATCTCCTGTACCCATATCTTGTTGAGTACTTCCCACTTTTTCTTCTATCAGGTTCAATTTTTTTCAGACGAATATTGAGGTCTTTAATCCATTTGAACTTGAGTTTTGTGCATGGTCTATTTTCATTCTTCTACAGGTTGACAACCAGTTCTGCCAGCACAATTTGTTGAAGATGCTCTCATTTTTCCATTGATACTTTTAGCTCCTTTATCAAAAATTAGGTGTTCATATGTTTGTGAGTTAAAATCAGGGTCTTCTACTCGGTTCCATTGATCGACTTCTCTGTTTTTATGAAAATACCAAGATGTTTTCAATACTGAGGCTCTGTAATAGAGTTTGACGTCAGGGATGGTAATGCCTCCAGATGATCCTTTATTATGTAAGAATGTTTTGGCTATCCTGGGTTTTTTGTTTCTCCATATAAAGTTGATTATTGTCCTCTTAAGATCTGTGCAGAATTTTAATGGGATTTTAATGGGGATTGCATTGAATCTATAAATTGCGCTTGGTAGAATTGCCATTTTTACTATGTTGATCCTCCCAATCCAAGAGCAAGGGAGATCCTCCCATTTTCTGGTATCCTCCTCAATTTCTTTCTTAATAGACTTAAAGTTCTTGACAAATAAATCCTTCACTTCCTTGGTTAGAGTTACCCCAAGATATTTTATGCTATTTGTGGCTATCGTGAAGGGTGATGCTTCTCTGATTTTACTCTCTGCTTCTTTATCCTTTGTGTATAGGAGGGCAACTGATTTTTTGGAATTAATCTTGTATCCTGAAAGGCTACTAAAGGTGTTTATCAGCTAAAAGAGTTCTTTGCTGGAGTTTTTGGGGTCGCTTATGTACACTATCATATCGTCTGCAAATAATGAAAGTTTAACTTCTTCCTTTCCAATTTGAATCCCTTTGATCCCCTTATGTTGTCTTATTGCTATTGCTAGAATTTCAAGCACTATATTAAAGAGGTATGGAGAGAGTGGACAACCTTGTCGTGTTCCTGATTTTAGTGGAACAGCTTTGAGTTTCTCTCCATTTAATTTGATGTTAGCTGATGGCTTGCTATAAATAGCTTTTATTATACTTAGGTATGACCCTTGTATTCCTAATCTCTCTAAGACCTTTATCCTAAAGGGATGTTGGATTTTTTTGAATGCTTTTTCAGCATCTAATGAAATGATCATATGTTTTTTTCTTTTAGTTTATTTATATGATGGAATACATTGATAGATTTCGTATGTTGAACCTGCCCTGCATCTCTGTGATGAAGACTACTTGATCATAATGGATAATTTTTCTAATGTGTTCTTGGATACGGTTTGCCAGTGTTTTATTGAGTATTTTTGTGTTGATGTTCATGAGTGAGATTGGCCTGTAGTTCTCTTTCTTGGTTGTGTCTTTGTGTGGTTTTGGTATCAGAATAACTGCAGCTTCCAAAAAGGAATTTGGCAATGAGTTCTCTGTTTCTATATTGTGAAATACATTAAGGGGTATAGGTATTAGGTCTTCTTGGAAGTTCTGGTAGAATTCTGTATTGAAGCCTTCTGTACCTGGGCTTTTTTTGGTGGAGAGGCTTTTTATAACAACTTCTAATTCTTTGCGACTAACAGGTCTATTTAGATTGTTCACCTGGTCGTGGTTTAACTTTGGTATATGGTACTTATCCAAGAAAGTGTCCATTTCTTTTATATTTTCCAATTTTGTGGCATACAGGTTTTTATAGTCAGATCTAATGATTCTCTGAATTTCCGCTGTGTCTGTTGTTATGTCTCCCTTTTCTTTTCTGATTTTGTTAATTTGTGTATTCTCTCTCCGCCATTTCATTAGTTTGGATAGGGGTTTATCAATCTTATTGATTTTCTCCATGAACCAACTTTTTGTTTCCGTGATTCTTTGGATTGTTTTCTGTGTTTCTATTTTGTTGATTTCAGCCCTTAATTTGATTATTTCCAGTTTTCTACTTCTCCTAGGTGAGTCTGTTTCTTTTTTTCTAAAGCTTTCAGGTGGCCTATTAAGTCTCCAATGTGTGCTTTCTCTGTTTTCTTTAAGTGGGCACTTAATGTCATGAACTTTCCTCTTAGCACTGCTTTCATAGTGTCCCGTAGGTTTGAGTATGTTGACTCTTTGTTTTCATTGAATTCAAGAAAGACTTTAATTTCTTTATTTCTTCCTTGTCCCGGTGTGGTTCAGTAGTTGACTGTCCAGTTTCCATGAATTCATAGGCTTTCAGGGATAGCATTGTTGTTGAATTCTAACTTTAATCCATGGTGTTCTGATAAGATATTTTTGTGTAGCTGTGAAAGTTTGCTTTGTAACTGAGTATGTGGTATATTTTTGAGAGGTTCCATGACCTTCAGAGGAGAATGTATATTCTTTCCTATTTGAGTGGAATGTTCTATAGATGTCTGTTAAGTCCATTTGATTCATTACTTCCCTTAATCCTCTTGGAAACAGAACAGTCAACTACTGAACCATACCTGGATTAAAGAAGAAATAAAGAAAGAAATTAAAGTCTTCCGTGAATTCAATTAAAATAAAGAAACAACATACTCAAACCTATTGGACACTATGAAAGCAGTCCTGAGAGGAAAGTTGATAGCATTAAGTGCCCACATAAAAAAAACAGAGAAAGCACACATTGGAGACTTAACAGCCCACCAGCAAGTTCTAGAAAAAAAGAAGCAGACTCCCCTAGAAGTAGTAGAAGACTGGAAATAATCAAACTAAGTGCTGAAATCAACAAAATAGAGACACAGAACAATTGAGAGAATCAATGAAACAAAAAGCTGGTTCTTGGAGAAAATCAACAAGATTAATAAACCCCTATCCAAACTAATCAAATGGCAGAGAGAGAATTTGGAAATTAATAAAATCAGAAATGAAAAGGGGGACATAACCACAGACACAGAGGAAATTCAGAGAATCAGTAGATCTTACTACAAAAGCCTGTATTCCACAAATTGGAAAATGTTAAAGAAATGGACACTTTTTTAGATTAAAAAAAGTCCAGGACCAGATGGTTTCAATGTGTAATTCTACCAGAACTTCCAAGAAGACCTAATACCTATACTCCTAAATGTATTTCACAATATAGTAACAGAAGAGTCATTGCCAATTTCCTTCTATGAAGCTACAGTAACTCTGATACCAAAACCACACAAAGATTCAACCAAGAAAGAGAATTACAGGCCAATCTCACTCATGAACATCGACGCAAAAATCCTCAACAAAATACTGGCAAACCGAATCCAAGAACACATTAGAAAAATTATCCATTGCAGGACTGGTTTAACATATACAAATCTATCAATGTAATCCATCATATAAATAAACTGAAAAAAAAACCTATGATAGTTTCATTAGATGCGGAAAAAGCATTTGACAAAATTCAACCTCCCTTTATGATAAAAGTCTTGGAGAGATTAGGGATACAAGGGTCATACCTAAATATAATTAAAGCTATTTACAGCAAGCCGACAGCTAACATCAAATTAAACAGAGAGCAACTTAAAGCCATCCCACTAAAATCAGGAACACCCCAAGGCTGTCCACTCTCCCCATACCTCTTCAATATAGTTCTTGAAGTCTTAGCAATAGCAATAAGACAAAGTAAGGGGATAAAGGGATTTTGAATTGGAAAGGAAGAAGTTAAACATGCGTTATTTGCAGATGATATACTAGTGTAGTTAAGCGACCCCAAAAACTCCACCAAAGAACTTATACATCTTATAAATACCTTTAGTAATGTGGCAGGATACAAGATCAACTCCAAAATATCAGTCACGCTCTTATACACAAAGGATATGGAAGCAGAGAGGGAAATCAGAGAATCTTCACCTTTCACGATAGCCACAAACAGCATAAAATATCTTGGGGTAACTCTAACCAAGGAAGTGAAAGATCTATTTGACAAGAACTTTAAGTCTTTGAAGAAAGAAATTGAAGACGATACCAGAAAATGGAAGGATTTCCCTTGCTCTTGGATTGGGAGGATCAACATAGTAAAAATGGCAATTCTACCAATGGCAATCTATAGATTCAATGCAATCCCCATCAAGGTCTCATCAAAATTCTTCACAGATCTTGAGAGGACAATAATCAACTTTATATGGAGAAACAAAAAACCCAGGATAGCCAAAACAATCTTATACAATAAACGAACTTCTGGAGGCATTACCATCCCTGACTTCAAACTCAATTACAGAGCTACAGTAAGGAAAACAGCATGATACTGTCATAAAAACAAAGAAGTCGACCAATGGAATCGTATAGAAGACCCGGATTTTAACGCACAAACCTATGGACACCTCATTTTCGATAAAGGAGCTAAAACTGTACAATGAAAGAAAGAAAGCATCTTAAACAAATGGTGCTGGCTCAACTGGATGTCAAACTGTAGAAGAATGAAAATAGACCCATATCTATCACCATACACAAAACTCAAGTCCAAATGGATCAAAGACATCAATATCAATCTGAACACACTCTACCTTATAGAAGAGAAAATGGGAAGTACCCTACAACATATGGGCACAGGAGATCGCTTCCTATGTATAAGCCCAGCAGCAGAGACATTAAGGGCAACATTGAATAAATGGGACCTCCTGAAACTGAGAAGCTTCTGTAAACAAAGGACACTGTCACGAAGACAAAAAGACACCCTACTGACTGGGAGAAGATCTTCACCAACCCTGCAACAGACAAAGGTCTGATCTCCAAAATATATAAAGAACTCAAGAAACTAGACATTAAAATGATAATTAACCCAATTAAAAATTGGGGCACTGAACTGAACAGAGAATTCTCAACAGAAGAATTTCAAATGGGCAAAAGATACTTAAGGTTATGCTCAACCTCCTTAGCGATCAGAGAAATGCAAATCAAAACAATTTTTAGATACCATCTTACACCTGTCAGAATGGCTAAAATCAAAAACACCAAGGATAGCCTTTGCTGGAGAGGTTGTGGAGAAAGGGGTACCCTCTTCCATTCCTGGTGGGAATGCAAACTTGTGGAACCACTTTGGAAATCAGTGTGGTGGTTTCTCAGAAAAATTGGGATCAACCTACCCCGGGACCCAGCAAAACAACTCTTGGGAATATACCCAAGAGATCCCTTATCATATGACAAAAGCATTTGTTCAACTATGTTAATAGCAGCATTATTTGTAATAGCCAGAACCTTGAAGCATCCTAGATGTACTTCAATGGAAGAATGGATGAAGAAAGTGTGGTATATATAAACATTAGAGTACTACTCTGCAGTAAAAAACAATGACTTCTCTAATTTGGCATGCAAATGGATGGAAATAGAAAATACTATCCTGAGTGAGGTAACCCAGACCCAAAACGAAGATCATGGGATGTACTCACTCATAATTTGTTTCTAACCATGGATAGGGGGCCACAGAGTCTATAATTTGTGGTCCTAAAGAAGCTAAACAAGAGGGCAAACCCAAGGAAAAACATATAGTTATCCTCCTGGCTATGGGAAATAGACAAGATTGCCGGGCAAAAAAATTGTAATCTTGGGGGTAGTGTGGTATGGGGTTAAGGGGAGATGGGGAGAGAAAAGTGTGAAGGAGAGGATGAGGGGAACTTGGGGAAACGGGATGATTGGGGATATCGGAAGTTTGGATAGGGGAGTAGGGAAACTCATATCTTAGTTAAGGGAACCACCTCAGGGTTGGCAAGAGACTTGAACTTGGGGTGGCTACCAGATGACCAGGGCAATGTCCCCAGTTAGTTCCTTGGGCACCTGAGGATAGGGAACCTGAAATAAACCTATCCTATAGCCATACTGATGAATATCTTGCATATCACCATAGAACATTCATCTAGCATTGGATGGAGATAGAGACAGAGACCCACACTGGAGCACCGGACTGAGCTCCCAAGGTCCTAATGAGGAACAGAAGGTGGGAGAACATGTACAACGAAGTCAGGACCACGAGGGGTTCACCCGCCCACTGAGACAGTTGGGCCGATTTATTGGGAGCTCACCAAGGCCAGCTGGACTGTGACTGAAAAAGCATGGGATAAAACCGGACTCTCTGAAAATGGCAGACAATGAGAGCTGACGAGAGCCCAAGGACAATGGCATGGGGTTTTGATCCTACTTCATGTTCTGGCTTTGTGGGAGCCTAGAGAGTTTGGATGTTCAACTTCCTAGATCTGGATGGAGGGGGGAGGACCTTGGACTTTCCACAGGGCAGCGAAGCCTGACTGCTCCTGGGACAAGAGAGGGTGGACACGAGGGGTGGGGGGAGAGGGAGAGGAGTGGAAGGAGGAGGAGGGAAATGGGAAGCGGGGAGGAGGCAGAAATTTTTTTTTCAATAAAAAAAGGTCATATACCTATGGACATCTGATTTCCAACAAAGAAGCAAAAATTATACATTGGAAAAATAAAGCATCTTGAACTGGATGTCAGCATGTAGAAGAATGCAAAGAGATCCATATTTATCACTCTGCACAAAACTCAAGTCCAAGTGATCAAAGACCTCAATATGAAATAAGTATACTGAACCTGATAGAAAATTGGGAAATAATTTCTATTGCATGGTACAAGCGGCAACTCCCAGAACAGAATAACAACAGCACAATATACAACACACAATTAATAAATGGGTCCTCATGAAACTGAAGTTTCTCTAAGGCAAAGGACACCATCAATAGGTCAAAATGGCAGTGTATAGAATGGGACAAGATCTTTACCAAACAAACATCCGACAGAGGCCTGATGTCCAAAATATATAGAGAACTCAAGAAACTAGGTATCACCCAACCAAATAGTCCAAGTAAAAAAAATGGGGTGCAGATATAAGCAGAAAATTCTCAACAGAAGAATCTCAAATGACTGAAAAACACTTGAGATGTTTAACATTCTTAGTCATCAGAGAAACACAAATCAAACTGACTCTGAGATTCAATCTTATACCTGTCAGAATGGCTGAGAATAAAAACACAAGGGGCAAGCTGAAGAGGACTTGGAACAAGGGGAACACTCCTCCATTGCTGGTGGGAGTGAAAACTTTTCCAGCCACTTTGGAAGTCAGTGTGGTGATTCCTCAGAAAACTGGGGATCAACCTACCACAAGCTTCAGCTGTACTGCTCTCGGGCATATACCCAGAGGATGCTCAATCATACCACAAGGACACTTGTTTAATTATGTTCATGGCAGTTTTATCTGTAATATTGAAAACCTGGAAACAATCTTCATGTCCCTCTACTGAGGAATGGATGAAGAAAAAGTGGTTCATTTAGACACTGGGATTATTACTCAGCTGTTAAAAACAAGGATACAAGGAAATTTGAAAGCAAGTAGATGGAACTAGAAAAAAAAAATCATCGGGAGTGAGGTAACCCAGGCAGATAAAGACACACATGGCATGTACTCACACATAGTGAATATTAGCTGTAAAATAAAGGCTAACTATACTAGAGCCACAGACCCATAGAGATGAGTTAACAAGAGAGCTCATGGCGGGTGGAGGGGCTACAGGGGCACATGAATCTCCATGGGAAGGGAAAACAGAAGAGATTTCTTGAGTGCACTGAGAGCCGGTGAAGATGGGAACTTGAGCAATCAGGTTGGGGGAGGTAGGAGGAGGGAGAGTGCTGAGGGGGTTGGCTAGGGGTGGCATTTTGGGGTTGGCGCTGATGACTCTTCCAGGAGTCTATGTGGAGGATCCCATCATAGACTCCTAGCAACAGTGGATAAGTAGCCTGAACTGGCTGTCTCCAGTAACCAGATTAGTACTTGGCCCAATTGTCATCAGAGAGGTGTTATCAACAACTTATGGAGGCAGATGCAGAGAACCACAGCCAAACATTAGATGGAGTCTGGGAATCCTGCAGAGGAGGAGGAGGAGGAGGAGGAGAAAGATGTGTAGGAGCCAGCGTGATCAAGGACACCATGGGAATGCTCACCCAGTCAACTAATTTGGGTTCATAAGGGTTCGCAGAGACTGAACCGACAACCAGGGAGCCTGCATGGGACCTACATTGGCACTCTGCATATTCTACATTTGTGGGAATCCTAATAGCGAGAACAGGGTCTGTCTCTGACTCTTATACTGGCTTCTGGGATCCAACTTCTCATACTGGGTCGCCCTGCCCACACTTAATACAGGGGAGGTGCTCAGTCGTACTGCAACTTGATATGTCATGATTTATTGATAATGCTAGGAGACCCGCTCTTTCCTGGATGGAGACTGAAGAGGAGGGGATTCAGGGGTGGAATGAGGGGTGGAATGAGAGAGAGGACTATGGGGAGAAGGTCAGGATGTAAAATAAATAGATAAAAAAAGAGGTCGAGGCAGAAACTGTCATCCCCTCAAACATAATACATGTTACATTTTGCAAACTGAACACGTTATATTTAGGAATATATATATATGCATGTGATAGCAGTGAAAAGAGAGATCATTTTTTGAAGGAGACTGGGGAGGGGTATATGGGAGGCTTTGAAGGAAGGGAAGGGAAGGGAGAAAACTTGTAATTATATTATAATTTCAAAGGAATAAAAAGAGGTGGAGGCAGGAGGATCTTGAGTTCCAGGGCAACTTGGGCCTCATATTTAGGGGCTGTGGAGAAGCATCAGTTGATAAGAGCATTTATAACCCTTCCAGATGATTGGAGTTCCATTCCCTGCACCACAGGGCGCCTCACAATCATTTGTAGCTCCAATTCCAGGTGATCTGACACCATTTTCTAGCTTCCTTGGGTACCAAGCAAACTTGTAGGGCAAAATACCTATACACATTAAAAAACTGTGAAGAGTTAATATCACTGTCTGATTTAATGTCACTGTATACAGGTGTCGTAAAGTGCTCTGTCTATATCAAAGTCGCAGCAATTGGCACAGATCCAACGATTGAAAGGATAGAACCCAGCTTGGCGTCACTGAGCAAACTACCAATCCCATGCAGCAGTGCAGGATTCTCGAACTCAGAGTGATGACTGGGGGCACGTCCTCCGAGGCGGGGTCGCTCTGCAGGGTGGTGGGCCAGCAGCCGCGGAACCTAGGATCAGGGAGCTGGGGGTCCCTGGTGAGCAAGGGCCATGCGGCCTTGCCGTGCAATGGAACAGGCAAAGATGGCGGAGGAGAGCCTGGAGACCGCCGGGAAGCACCAGCAGATCCTGAGGGAGATCGAGAGCACAGACATAGCCTGTATCTGGCCCACGCTCAGGTACCGGGGCGGGGCCAGGGCCAGCGGGAGCGGGCGGAGTGCAGTGGCTGGCAGAGGGGAGAGCCCCAGGTGTCCCGCATCCTGGGCAAGGCTCTGCTGGGAGCCTGTCTGGAGAGAGGGTGAGGCTTGGCTCTGTTGGGCCGCAGCTCCTTTCGGGCAGTAGCTCTTCAGTCAGGAGCGGGCACCATCTCTGCATGCAGGGATGAGAGCATCCTGGTGATGTCATTCCTGGGGGAGAGTTCTCCCACCTTGTTTCACCTGAGAGCTCGGTTCGTGAGGACAACCTCACCCAACTGCAGCCCCGGGACCTTGCCAGCTCCTGGACCTGCTCCTTCTCTCTGCCCTGCCTCCTTCTCTGAGAGCTTCCACCAGCATTGCCTGTGGACCCATCAGAATGGACCCGGTTAATGACATTGCACTTGTTACACAGAGCGCAAGGCATTGTGCCAATTGCTGTGCTAATACCACTATGGAAGCCATTGAGCAGTCCTACCGCTGGGACACAGTTACTGTTGTCCAGTAGCAGAGGGCTTGGGGAAGTGAAGTGAATTGTCCAAGGTCACGGGGGAAGGAAACCGGGTTTCTAGTTCCCATCCCAGACTCTGCCTCCCTGGTTCTAGTCCTTGTCCTCCTCCTAATCTTCCTAGTCCTCCTTGTCCTTGTCCTCCTCCTCCTCCTTTTTTTTGTGGCACTGGGAATGGAACCCAGTGTGCCAGGCAAGCTCTTTTTCGTTGAACTGTGCCCAGCCCACATATTCTTCACTACTTTGGTTCTGCCTTAGTTGGGGATTACCATATCCTATACTTCCTGTTGAAAATTGTCCACCAAGACCAATTTTGAATCCCCGCAGTTTCCTGGTGTCCTAGAACCAGTTCCTCCTGGTCCTTTCCTGTGGCGCTTTCTGGTCTCCATTCAGTCTGAATGGAAAATCGCTTTACCAGTCCTTGCACAGCATTGGGTCCACGTTCCTCCCTCCAGAAGGCATCACTAATCATTTCATGGGGAGACTTGTCCCAGGAAAGAGTGACCTAAGGCCCGGGACCTTTGCTTTTAGCTTTACTTGAATAGCTTTCTTCTCCAGGCTCCATTGTTAGTTTCAAGCAAGTTTTCTCAGTGTCCTATCTCCTGGAAATAACTGTCCTTAGTCATCTGTACCTCGATCTCCTTTTCCTTTTTTTTTCTTTTCCGGTGCTAAAGTTTGAACTAGATAAAGCAACAATGCTTTACCACTGAGTTGAATCCCCAGTGGCCTTTTAGCTCTCCATCCCGCCCTTTTTTCTACCAGTTCTTTCACACAATTGCTCCCCTGTCCTCTTTGTATCATAATCATGCTCCTCTCATTCCCTGTTTTCTTGTGTTGTGGAAGGCCAGTGATTTTCATTTCATAGTCCTTTATAAAAGCCCAGGGCCCCTCACTAATCCTCTCCTAAATGCGTGGCTATTACTATTTGGCTTTCAGTGACTGGAAATGTTCTGTTCTCATCTGTTAGGAAATCTGGCTGCTGAATTGAGTATTTAGGACCAAAGTTTAGGCAGGATTCCTTATCAGAGCAGCATCCGTGTTGTCTTGAGTTGCTTGTGGTTTTCAGTTGCTGTTGTTTTATACAATAAATAACTTAGTTAGTACCATAAATTTAGTTTACTGTGATTAATATGTTAATCCTCGGTGTAAAGCATTTTAATTTTTTACATGGGAGATGTAGTTTCCTGTATCCCAGGCTGTGATCATACCTGCCGGCTAGTTGAGAAAACCCTTGAACTTCTCATCCTCATCAAACCCACACTTCCTAAGTGCTGGGATTACCGTCTAGGACCACTGTGCTTAGTCTTATGCCATGCTCGGGATTGACCCTACGGCTTGCTGCCTATTAGGTGAACATCCCATTAATTGAGCCACGTGTCTAGCACTAGTAATGTATTTGTAGCAACTGGATTTTGGTGTTTAATTTTCTGGCCTCTTGGCTTTAGTAATGTATATGTTATAATTTAAACATGTTATGCATTCTCCCCATTTTCTCATTATTATTACTGAACTCTTTTTTTCTGGTTCTGTGCTTGTGCATGACTTACAAAGCCTTTTACTTTATGGGAACATTGTTAAGTAGCAACATAAAAGAAAGTTCAGGAACTATCACATGACCCTATATGTTTTAGTTGTTTTCCCTGACTATATTGTTAGTGGATTTGGATTAAATTTTTTACAATTTATTTCATTTTCATTGGTGTTTTGTCTGCATGTATGTTTGTGTGAGAGTGTCATAAGCCCTGGAACTGGAGTTACAGAAAGGCTTGGGTGCTGGGAATTGAACCTGGGTTCTCTGAAAGAGCAGCCAGTACTCTTTTAAATATTTATTTATTTATTATGTGTAGTAGGAGCTGTGGGCTGTTTTCCTGCCACCCCAGCTCCTGGTCGCCTGGCTAGCTTATGCCCCGAAATAACAACACACAAACTGTATTCTTTTAAACACTGCTTGGCCCATTATATCTAGCCTCTTCTCGGCTAACTCTCGCACATGGACTAGCCCATTCCTAATAATGTGTGTGGCACCCCAAGGTGCGCTTAACGGCAAGATTCTGGCCTACGTCCATCCTGGGTCGGAGCTTAATCGCATCTGCCCCAGAGAGAAGAGCTAAGGTGTATGAGCTCACTTCCTTTTCCTACCAGCATTCTGTTCTGTTTACTCCACCCACCTATGTTCTAACCTATGAGGGCCAAGCAGTTTCTTTGTTTTTAACCAATGACCTTACTCCATCATTTCCCCTTTTTCTGTTTAAACAAAAAAAAGGAAGGCTTTAACTTTAACATAGCAAAATTACATATAACAAAACAGTTATCAAGTAAGAATTACAATATTTACATCTATTTTATCTTTATCATAACTAACGAAAACTATAACTATAACTAACTATTCTTCAACTCCATCAAAGACTCCAGAAAGATACAATATTACCTAAGCAAACAAGAAATAAGCAGCTTTCAAACTCATGAAATGACAGAGACATCTCGCTGCCTTGACAGTCACCCAAAGATTCTCTGTACCATTGGGGCATCCATCCTTGGCCTACAGGCCCTTAGCTCCAGCAGACATTTCCATGAAGCAGGAAATTTCAAAGGCAGTTCAGTCACTATCTGATATGTCCTACAAGATGTCTCGCAGACTCTTTCATGAATCAGGAACCCTGAGCTCATCTCACCTTTAGGCAAGTTCAGCAGGAATCTCTCTGTGGGTTATTTGTGTCCAGTTTATGCAACAGTCCAGGCAAGAGCAGTTTCTTGCCCAAATGGCTATCAAACTCCATAAGGATCCTCTTCGATGCCCATTTTCTTCTTGAAGTAGATTGGTGCTGCCAGGAGCAGAGTGTCTCATTGTCATTAAAAGTCCTAAGTTATTTAATCATTAAATAGCATATTCTGTAGTCTTTGAAATATATGATGAATGTCTATCTAAAATATATCTATGTACATCTAGAAAATCTAACATGACTACAAACTTTACTATTATAGATAACTATTCATTAACAGCTTATATACATAACATTTTTACATGAGCTACACAATCACAATACCTTAATCAATATCAGAAATACATATACATATAACAAATTGACCTTAAATTTAAATCACTGAAGCAAAATCTATATCAATGCAAATTATTCATACCTATATTGTATCCCCTTTTAAATGTAAAAGAACATTTATAAACAATATTTGGGAATATGGACGCAGTTATTTCTCTCCAAACTGCTTACTGCTGAATGGGGCTGCTGTCATTCAGGTCTTTTATGGGATAACCTGTCTGCTAGTTTCATCTCAGTTGGCAGTTGAGCGAAGCAATTTTTTGAGAGTGTTCACAGCAACCCTTCAGGAGGGCGTGGTCTATCATACCGTGTTGGGGTCGAAATAGCAATCCACAGGGTTTCATCGTCCCGGCTAGCTCAGTTAGTAGAGCATGAGACTCTTAATCTCAGGGTCCTGGGTTCGAGCCCCACGTTGGACGCCATTCAGTGTTGGGACTGCGGGCTGTGTTCCTGCCTCCCCAGTTCCTGGTCGCCTGGCTAGCTTATTCCCCGAAATAACAACACACAAACTGTATTCTTTTAAACACTGCTTGGCCTATTATATCTAGCCTCTTCTTGGCTAACTCACACCTGGACTAGACCATTTCTAATAATGTGTATAGCAGCCCAAGGTGCACTTACTGCGAAGATTTTAGCCTACTTCCATCTCGGGTCGGATCTTCATCTCATCTGTCCCAGAGAGCAGAGCTAAGTTGTATGAGCTCACATCCTCTTCCTCCCAGCATTCTGTTCTGTTTACATCACCCACCTATACTAACCTATGAGCGCCCAGCAGTTTTTTTTAACCAATCACCATCCTCCATCAATTATGTATATAGAATTCTGCCTGCATGTATTTTTGCATGCTAGAAGGTGGCATGAGATCTCACTAGAGATGGTTGTGAACCACCATGTGGATGCTGGGATTGAACCCAGGTCCTCTAGAAGAGCAGTCAGTGCTCTTATCTTCTAAGCCATTTCTCCTCCCCTGCGTGGCCACATGGATCATGCTGTCCTTGAACTTACAGAAATCTGCCTGCCTTTGTTTCTCCAGATGGGATTAAGGCCTGTACCAATTATTGCTGGCTGAGAGCTTCTTTTGAGGCTGTGGCATAAAAATACAGCTATACTTCAACCCTTGGCTGAAGAAAGTCAATTATCATAGAGGGCCATCCTCTTCAGTGCAGCTTGAGAAGGTCACACTTAGAACAGTGAGGAGGGAAGGGAAAACCTTCCTAGCTAGCCATATCAGCCTGTCAATCTGGTGATCAATGGGGTTATGATGTCTCTGCCGATTTACCCTCACATCTCAAGTACTAACATTCTTATTCCAAGTAAGTTGTGAACTGTAGCTCTGTTTTTCATTTTTCAACTCCCATGTCTGTATTTCTACACTTATTTATCACATTATTTAACTTATAATCATTTCCGTATTTTGCTTGGTGGGTCAGAGAAATTGGCATTCACTCCAATTGTACTTAAAATTTTGTTTTTAAAATTTTTACCTTGAATAATAAAATACATTGCCATTTAAAAAATAGCTTTATACCCAAGTGTTCATGCATGTATCCCAGCACATGGTTGGTGACAGCAGGAAGACAGGGAGTTAAGAGAGTCATCTTTGGCTACATAGCAAGATCCAGACCAGCCTGGAGTATATGAAACACTATCTTTAAGAAGTAGCTTTGCTGAGATATAATTCATATGATAGCATATGATCTACATATTGTTTAAAATGTGTAACTACATAGGTGGTGGTGATGCACACCTTTAATGCCAGCAATCAGGAGGCAGAGGCAGGCAGTTAGTTCCCTGTGGATTCTTTTATAGCCAGGACTGTTTCACAGAAAAACTGTGTCTTGAAAAACCAGAAATAAATAAATAAACAAACAAAAACAAACAAATAAATGTGTAACTGAGTGACTTGTAGTATATTGGTAGAGTTGTGCAGCTATCTCCACAGTCTAATTTAGGACTATTTTACCTTCCCCAAACAAACACATATTCTTTGAGAATCACTGTTCATTATTTGCTTCTCTTCCATGCCATTCTTCCTTTTCTGTTTTGTTTATTTTTTTCAAGGCTCTTCTTGAATAACTTTGAGCTCTAGATCTTTTTGCCCCACCTCCTAAATGCTGGAATTACAGTTGTGCACCACCACATTCAGCTTCCCATTTGCTGCTTTGGACATCTGGACATTTTGTGTAAATAAATTTATACAGGAATTATTTTTTTGCTACTTACAGAAATGTTTTCAAGGTTTATCCATATGGCTATGTATCTGACATTATTTCTTTTTATTGCTGAATAAAACTCCATTGTATGAATGTACTTGTATCACATTTTATTTGTTCATGAAGGTGGTGCATATTTTGATCATTTCCATTTAGGATTGTTAAGAACAATGTCCTATGTCCTGTTTGTTTGTGTTTGTGTATGTGTGTGGACTCATGTTTTCCTTTCTGGAGATTAGAGCAAGCAGTTGTGATCATTGTGCAGCTTCCCTAAGGCAGTCCCAGAATGTTCCAAATTTCCAGTGGTGTAAGGGTGATTTGGTTGTCTGCTTGACTGACATCCCCTTTGCTGAAGGCACTTAGAGCAAGGGAGTGTATAGCAGCTGCCAATTAGGAAATCAGATGGCTCCATTCTCCAAGATTTTTACTTATTAAAAAATAGACATCAGAAGAATGTTTCATTTTTATCTTTATTTTTTTAATTAAGATTTTTTTAAAACATACAGTCTCCTCCTTTTACATAACTATCCCCGTTCCCACCCCTTCCTCTCCTCCTGCTTTCTTCACCTTACCTATCCCACTCTCCCATCCACTCTTCATAAAGGGTAAGGCATCCTGTGGGGAGTCAACAAAGTCTGACACTTCACCTTGAGGCAGGAACAAGGCCCTCCCCTTAGCAACGTTATCGCTCCAAAAAGAATGTGCTCCTAGATGCCAGTTCAAGTACTAGGGAAAAAACCTGGTCCTATAGCCTGTGGCCCCACAGACTGTCCAAGCCCATATTCAGTGGGCCTAATTTGGTCTTCTGCAGGTTCCCCCGCTGTCAGTCCAGTGTCAGTGAGCTCTCACTAGCTCAGGTCAGCTGTTTCTGTGGGGTACCGGGCGCGACATTAACCCCAACCAACCGGACCCCTCATGCTACACCCAGGTTCAATTTCCAGCACCCACATGGCAGCTCGCAGCTGTCTGTAACTCCAGTTCAAGAGAATCTGACATCGTTATACCAATGCACATGAAATAAAGTTAAATAAAGCTAAAAAAAAGATAAGTAATGTAGAAACTATTCTGGCTGGAACATTTATTTCTGATTAAGGATATAATTTAATTGTAATGTTTGTACTTATCCTGCACCAGATGAAGTTTTTTTAAGGATTTAGATAATTCTCAATAAGTGAGTAATAAATTTAAGCATGTAATAGATATTAGTACAACCAATCCCCCGAACTCGTCCCGTCCTCCCCTGCTCATGTTTCTCATCCCATTTCCCCTTTGCCCCTTGCAACCTCACCCACAAGTTCCCATTTTTTGCCCTGCAATCTTGTCTACTTCCCCTCTCCAGGCGGATGACTATACGATTTTCTTTGGGTTCACTTTCTTATTTAGCTTCTCTAGGATCACAAATTATATGCTCAATGTCATTTATTTATGGCTAGAAACCAATTATGAGTGAGTACATCCCATGTTCCTCTTTTTGGGTCTGGGATACCTCACTCAGGATAGTGTTTTCTATTTCCATCCATTTGCAAGCAAAATTCGAGAAGTCATTGTTTTTTAACGCTGAGTAGTACTCTAATATGTGTATATTCCACACTTTCTTCATCCATTCCTCCATTGAAAAGCATCTAGGTTGTTTCCAGGTTTTGGCTATTACAAACAATGCTGCTATGAACATAGTTGAACAGATACTTTTGTCATTTGATGGGGCATCTCTTGGGTTTATTCCCGATAGTGGTATTACTGGATCTTGGGGTAGGTTGATCCCAAGTTTCCTGAGAAATCGCCACACTGATTTCCAAAGTGCTTGCACAAGTTTGCATTCCCACCAGTAATGAATGAGTGTGCCCCTTTCTCAACAACCTCTCCAGCAAAGGCTGTCATTGCTGTTTTTGATTTTAGCCATTCTGACAGGTTTAAGATGGTATCTCAAAGTTGTTTTAATTTGCATTTCCCTTATCGCTAAGGAGGTTGAGCATGACCTTAAGTGTCTTTTGGCCATTTGAATTTCTTCTGTTGAGAATTCTCTGTTTAGATCAGTGCCCCATTTTTTATTGTGTTCATTAGCATTTTAAAGTCTAGTTTCTTGAGTTCTTTATATATTTTGGAGATCAGACCTTTTTCTGTTGCAGGGTTGGTGAAGATCTTATCCCAGTCAGTGGGTTGCCTTTTTGTCTTAGTGACAGTGTCCTTTGCTGTACAGAATCTACTCAGTTTCAGGAGGTCCCATTTATTCAATGTTGTTCTTAATGTCTGTGCTGCTGGGGATAAACGTAGGAAGTGATCTCCTGTACCCATATGTTCTAGAGTACTTCCCACTTTTTCTTCCATCAGGTTCAGTGTGTTCAGACTAATATTGAGGTCTTTAATCCATTTGGACTTGAGTTTTGTGCATGGTGATAGATATGGATCTATTTTCATTCTTCTACACGTTGACAACCAGTTCTGCCATCACCATTTGTTGAAGATGCTCTCTTTTTTCCATTGAATACTTTTGCTCCTTTATCAAAAATTAGGTGTTCATATGTTTGTGGGTTAAAATCAGGGTCTTGTACTCGGTTCTATTGATTGACTTCTCTGTTTTTATGCGAATACCAAGCTGTTTTCAATACTGAGGCTCTGTAATAGAGTTTGAGGTCAGGGATGGTAATGCCTCCAGACGATCCTTTATTATATAAGATTGTTTTGGCTATCCTGGGTTTTTTGTTTCTCCATATAAAGTTGATTATTGTCCTCTCAAGATCTGTGAAGAAAATTGATGGGATTTTAATGGGGATTGCATTGAATCTATAAAGTGCCCTTGGTAGAATTGCCATTTTTTCTATTATGATCCTCCCAATCCAAGAGCAAGGGAGATCCCTCCATTTTCTGGTATCCTCCTCAATTTCTTTCTTCATAGACTTAATGTTCTTGTCAAATAGATCCTTTACTTCCTTGGTTAGAGTTACGCCAAGATATTTTATGCTATTTGTGGCTATCGTAAAGGGTGATGCTTCTCTGATTTCCTTCTCTGCTTCCTTATCCTTTGTGTATAGGAGGGCAACTGATTTTTTGGAATTGATCTTGTATCCTGAAATGCTACTAAATGTGTTTATCAGCTGAAAGAGTTCTTAGCTGGAGTTTTTGGGTTCGCTTATGTACACTATCATATCGTCTGCAAATAATGAAAGTTTAACTTCTTCCTTTCCAATTTGAATCCCTTTGATCCCCTTATGTTGTCTTATTGCTATTGCTAGAATTTCAAGCACTATATTGAAGAGGTATGGAGAGAGTGGACAACCTTGTCATGTTCCTGATTTTAGTGGAATAGCTTTGAGTTTCTCTCCATTTAATTTGATGTTAGCTGATGGCTTGGTATAAATAGCTTTTATTATATTTGGGAACGACCCTTGTATTCCTAATCTCTCTAAGACCTTTATCATAAAGGGATGTTGAATTTTGTAAAATGCTTTTTCCGCATCTAATGAAATGATCATATGGTTTTTTTCTTTCAGATTATTTATATGATGGATTACATTGATAGATTATCGTATGTTGAACCAGCCCTGCATCTCTGGGATGAAGCCTACTTGATCATAATGGATAATTTTTCTAATGTGTTCTTGGATTCGGTTTTCCAGTATTTTATTGGGTATTTTTGCATCGATGTTCATGAGTGAGATTGGCCTGTAGTTTTCTTTCTTGGCTGTGTCTTTGTGTTGCTTTTTTGTCAGAGTAACTTCAGCCTCATAAAAGGAATTTGGCAATGACTTCTCTTTTTCAATATTGAGAAATACATTAAGGAGTATAGGTATTAGGTCTTCTTGGAAGTTCTGGTAGAATTCTGCATTGAAGCCGTCTGGACCTGGGCTTTTTTTGTGGGGAAGTTTTTTATAACAGCTTCTAATTCTTCGCGACTAACAGGTGTATTTAGATTTTTCATCTGGTCGTGGTTTAACTTTGGTATATGGTACTTATCTAAAAAAGTGTCCATTTCTTTTACATTTTCCAATTTTGTGGCATACAGGTTTTTTTAGTAAAATCTAAAGATTCTCTGAATTTCGTCTGTGTCTGTTGTTATGTCTCCCTTTTCATTTCTGATTTTTTTAATTTGCGTATTCTCTCTCCGCCGTTTGATTAGTTTGGATACGGGTTTATCAATCTTATTGATTTTCCAAGAACCAGCTTTTTGTTTCCTTGATTCTTTGGATTGTTTTCTGTGTTTCTATTTTGTTGATTTCAGCCCTCAATTTGATTATTTCCAGTCTTCTACTTCTCCTAGGTGAGTCTGCTTTTTTTCTAAAGCTTTCATGTGGGCTCTTAAGTCTCCAATGTGTTCTTTCTCAGTGTTCTTTAAAGTGGGCACTTAATGCTATGAACTTTCCTCTTAGCACTGCTTTCAGAGTGTCCCATAGGTTTGAGTATGTTGAGTTTTCATTTTCATTGAATTCAAGAAAGACTTTAATTTCTTTCTTTATTTCTTCCTTGATCCAGGTGTGGTTCAGTAGTTGACTGTCCAGTTTCCAAGAGTTCATAGGCTTTCTGGGGATAGCATTGTTGTTGAATTCTAACTTTAATCCATGGTGATCTAATAAGACACAGGAGGTTACCGATATTTTTTTGTAACTGTGTAAGTTTGCTTTGTTACCGAGTATGTGGTCAATTTTCGAGTAGGTTCCATGAGCTGCAGAGAAGAAGGTATATTCTTTCTTATTCGAGTGGAATGTTCTATAGATGTCTGTTAATTCCATTTGATTCATTACCTCTCTTAATCCTCTTATATCTCTGCTAGGTTTCTGTCTGATTGACCTGTCCATTGGTGAGAGAGGAGTGTTGAAATCTCCTACTATTAGAGTGTGTGGTTTGATGACTGCCTTGAGTTTAGTAACGTATCTTTTACATAAGTGGGTGCTTTTATATTAGGGGCATATATATTCAGGATTGAGACTTCATCCTGGTGAATTGTTCCTGTTACGAGTTAAAAATGTCCCTCTCCATCTCTTTTGATTGATTTTAGTTTGAAGTCAACATTCTTAGAAATTAGTATGGCCACACCTGCTTGTTTCTTTGGTCCGTTTGCTTGATAAACCTTTTCCCAGCCCTTTACTCTGAATAGATGTCTGTCTTTGTGGTTGAGGTGTGTTACTTGTAAGCAGCAGAATGTTGTATCCTGTTTTCGAATCCAATCTCTTATCCTTTGCCTCTTTATAGGTGAGTTGAGTCCATTGATATTAAGTGATATTAATAACCAGTGGTTTTAACTCCGGTCATTTTTCCCTTTCTCTCTTTCTTTATTTTGGTAGTAGAGTTTGTGTGTTTTCCTTCTTCAAGTTGTGCTGGTGAAGGGTCATTAGATGTCTGAGTTATTGTGGGCATTGTTGGACTTCTTGGTTTGTGATTTTCCTTCTATTACTTTCTGTAGGGCTGGATTTGTGGCTACGTATTGTTTAAATTTGTTTTAATCCTGGAAATTTTTTTTCTCCATTTATAGTGAATGAATGCTTGCCTGGGTATAGTAGTCTGGGCTTGCATCCATGATCTCTTCGTTTCTGCAGCACATCTATCCAGGACCTTCTGGCTTTCCTATTTTCCATAGAGAAGTCAGGTGTAAGTCTGATTGGTTTACCTTTATAGGTAACTTGACCTTTTTCCTTTGCAGCTCTTAATATTCTTTCTTTATTCTGAATGTTTTGTGTTTTAATTATTATATGACGAGGAGATGGTTTTTTTTTTTTTAATCCAGTCGATTCGGTGTTCTGTATGCTTCTTGGAAACTCAAAGGAATATCTTTCTTAAGGTCGGGAAAGTTTTCTTCTATAATTTTATTAAATATATTTTCTGGACCATTGAGCTGTACTTCTCCTTCTTCTATCCCTATTATTCTTAGGTTTGGTCTTTTTATTGTGTCCCAGATCTCCTGAATGTTTTGTGATGAAAATTTGTTGGTTATGCTGTTTTCTTTGATCAGAGAGTTTATTTTCTCTATGGTATCTTTAGTGTCTGAGATTCTTTCTTCTGTCTCTGGTAATCTGTTGGTGGTACTTGTCTTTGTAGTTCCTGTTCCTTTATCCAAACTTTCCATCTCCATCCTTCCCTCGGTTTGTGTTTTCTTTATTACTTCCACTTCAAGTCTTGAACTGTTTCCCTTACCTGTTTGATTTCTTTCTCTTGTTTCTCTTGGTTTTCTTGGGTATCTTTGAGGTATTTATTCATTTCCTCTACCTTTTTGTTGGTAATCTCTAATTGATTATTGCAGTTTTTCACCTCCTGTTTAAGGTCGTCTATTATTTTCATATAATTCACGTTTGAATCGAATTCTTCTAATTCTTCTCGATTAGGGTGTACACTTCTCATTTCGGGATTCCTGGATTCTGGTGATGTCACGTTGCTTTTCAAGTTGTTGGGGGAATTCTTGCATTGGCGCCTGCCCATCTTTTCCTTCAAATGGAGCCAGGAGAGGCCTGGTGTCTTGGACCAGTGAATATTTCCATTCTTTTAGAGTTTAAGACTCCATGTAATTGTTACATTGTATGTTAGATAAGTAATGATGTTTGTTTGTCAAAAAGGATGACTTTAATTAAAGTATTGCTTTATATAAAATTTTGAAAAGTTACTTTTTTGTGTGTATGTGTGTGCATACGTTTGTGTGCTTTGTTGTGTGTTTAGAGTCAGAGTGCAAGTTTGCGGAGTATGTTCTCCCGTTCCATCTTCATGTGGATTCTGGTGATTGAATGTAGTTCATTAGGCATGTGCAGCAAGTACTTTTACTTGCTGCCCTCACTTTACATATTTTTTTTGTTGTTGTTGTTGTTGTTGTTAAAATTGCAGAAGAATAGACTTTCTATACCTGGTTTTGTAGGAGGTTTTATTGGCCTGATATGATCTCAAGCATGTTTGTTTTTCTGGTATTACAGAGTAGAATACCAGTTTCTTCATACATATTGCCTGTCTAGTTTCATTCTTTTTATTGGCAGCATCTGTATTATTGTTATTCTTTTGGGTGTCTTTGATGCAGGGTTTCTCTGTATAGTCCTGGTTGTCCTGGAACTTGCTCTGTAGACCAGGCTGTTCTGGAATGCAGAGATCCACCTGCCTCTGACTCCCAATTGCTGGGATTAGATGCTTGTCTCACCACTCCAGGCAGCATCTGTACTTTTAAAATTTGTATTTTTTTCTTTTTTGAAAGTTGTGTCTTTACTTGTTTCTTTACATTTGTGCTTGCCATTTTTAAAAATTCTTCCTCCTATTTCCTGTAATTTAGAACTTTAAACACCATTGTTTGGTGAAATAGTCAAGTAAGTGAGCAAGCATCCTTGCTGTGAAAACAATGTGTTTCCTGGGGAAGCTCTGATGTGAGTAAACAGTAAACTTCAAAAGGTTCTGTATGGAATGTGATCTTGTCAAGCAATATGGATGTATAAAAATAACAGACTCTGGGCCTGATTGGTTTTCATATGGACTTTGATTTAAGAAGTGGCTTTTATGGAGCACATTTGGTAATAATAGAGCTGGCCGAATGTTTGGGTTTGTTTGAGGTGAAGGACTTTATGACATTGGTAAAGAAGGGTGGTCAGTGGAGACCATGAGCCTTGGAGAAACAAAGAAGAAGATGGGGTGAGAACAGCTCTTGAAGTCCAAAGGAAATATAATTGAAAGCATTCAGATAGTCATGGTGGTGCAAGTCTGTCATCCCAGAACTTGGGAATTGGAGGCAGGAGAAACTCAAATTTGTATGCAGCCTGGTCTGTGTATCAAGTTCTAAGGTAGTCTGGGGTACACAATAAGAACCGCTGGCAAGAAAAAACATTTAAAATAGATGTGGATCTGAGTGAATGTATCTTTTAGGATTTGAATCATTTTTAGATGACTATAAATTTGCATGTAGTTGAACAAAATAATACAGGGATTCCTCTGTACTCTTTACTCAGTTTTCCCCATTGATAAGATCTTATAAAAACTACAATGTCAGGTCCACAGTATTGATATTGTACCCTGATAATCAAATTGACATACTTCATGCTCACAAGGAATGCTCAGGGTACCTTTTTTATAGCTTGGCCCATTTCCCTCTGTCTGTATTTTCTCTTTCAACCTGACAACCAGTCATGAGTTTTTGTATCAGGTTTTCAAAGAACCATAACTTATATACCCTACCTAACATTCTAGGATTGACTTTTTCCACTTAGCACTGAGGTTTATCCTTTTGTTATAATGTAGCAACAGTGGACTTTTTTTAATTGCCAAGTAGCTTGCCACAGTATAAATGTACCACCTTTTATCATTTACTCATGAAGACATCTTGGTTGTCTCTGGGTCTTGGCTATTATAAATAAAGCTCTTATATAAACATATACATATACACTTGTCTTTGAACATATGCTTTTCTTTTCTTTTTTTAAATTTGTTTTTTTTTTGTTCTTTTTGAGACATGGTTTCTCTGTAGCTTTTGGAAACTGTCCTGGAACTACCTCTTGTAGACCAAGCTGGCCTCTAACTCACAGAGATCCGCCTGCCTCTGCCTCATGAGTGGTGGGACTAAAGCTGTGTGCCACCACCGCCTGGCTGAACATCTGTTTTTGATTCTTTTAGCTTATCCATGTGTAGAATTGCTAGTGTTATAGTAACCAACTTGCTTGCCAAAAAGTTCTAATTCTTTCATATCATTACTAGCATTTGGCGTTGCCATCTTTAGAAATTTGGTTAGTCTTTTATATATGTGACAGTTTTTCATTGTACCTGTTTTGTGTTTTGTTTTTTCCAACTGGTTCTTAGGTAACTGAGGCTGCTCTTGACCTCCTGGTGTTCTCCTGCCTCTATTTGAGCTACTGCGTCAGGCTTCATTGTAGTTTTCATTTTAGTTCTTGTTGTTAATGATGTTGAACATTTTTCATGTGCTCATTTGTTTCATATATTACTCAGGGCTTCTTGCACTCAGGTACTTCACCACTGACCTCTACCTACTACTTTTTTTTCTTCATTTCTTTTTAAATTAAGGATGAGCAGAATTGTTTTTTTCCTGAAAGGTTGGGTTTTTTTTTTTACTTTTTTATTTTTTGAGGAAATGGTTCAATATCAATAAACACACGCATGTGTGTGTGTGTTTGTGTGTGTTAAGGAAAGGGGCAGTGGTACACACAGTAGTAAGGGTGGGTATAGACTTCTCAAGATAGAGTTGCCTGCAAGACACTGTTCTTTGCAATCATGTATCAGGATTATTTTTTCAACTAGAAAACACCATTTGTATGGAGCAGGGAATTGCCAAATGTTTCTTGCATAATTCTAGAGGAAGAACGTCTTTCTAAGTAAGGGCTTTATTTTGTTTGAAATTTTTAAGTCAGTTTTAAACTATAAGTACTTATATGTGATACTAGTAATGAATCAGAAAGTGGCTTCTTTTTAAAAGTTCTATGAAAAAATACTTGATATCACTAATCATTAGAGTAATGAAAGCAAAACCACAGTGAGATATAATGTTATTGCCTCTTCTATGTTCAGAGGGTCACTGTGGAAAAGACAAAAGAAGTAAAGCTTGTGGTGCACACCTTAATCCCAGCTCTTGGAAGGCTGAAGTGGGAGAACTAGGAGTTAAGCCTAGGTAAGTGTACCGTTGCCTAAATAGTGCATAGTGAGCTCAAGATCACCTTGCAGTATTAACCCCCCCCCAAAAAAAAAAAAGAATAAAAAAAAGAAAAAAAAAGACAAAGTCATTTTGGTAAAGACATAATAACAATCTCTATAGGCTGTTGGTGGAATTATGGCTTGGTACAGTCATTATGGAAAATAGTATGGAGATCCCTCAGAAAGTTAAAAGTAGAAACAAGATGATCAGCAATAGATAACGATAGCATGGTGTTTACAAGCATGCATGTATACACACAGTGGAAGACAACTCATACTTAATGAAGGGAATCCCATCATTTTGTGTGATCTAATCTGGAAGACATTATAATAAATGAAATAAGCCTAGAACTGAACGACATGGAAATACTGATTGTTTTAACTTATAAATACAATATAAAAAGTTGAACTCAGAGACAGAGGCTAAAATGGTGGTTATCAGAGGCTGCCTGGGAGAGGAGATAGAAAGATGTTATTCCTAGGGTACAAAGTTTTAGTTAGGCTGAGTATGTTCTAGAGGTCTATTATACATCACAATTGCTATAAACAATAATGTAGCTCTTTAGAAAGGCTCAGTGATTGATGTACCATTACAGTTTGTACAAACTGCCTCTGACAAAACTATGCTGTAATAGATTGGAATAGAAAACCCTTGTAATAGAATTGTTTACTTTCATACAAAGAAGATTGAGAAAACACCAAAATCTGCATGCGGTGTGTGCCCATTTCATCTTTAAGGGGTTTGTGTGGTGAGATTCATGACACCATCTAAATCAGAATGGTTCAGCAGGGCCTATATTGCATCCATGTATGCTAAATATGTTCATGACAAGGTCCAGGATACTTTCCTTATTGAAGATCAGAAATCACTGTAAAAGTATTGTAGCCGAGAATTATAAAGCTAAAAAATGTAGTCTTTTTAAGGAATAAGAGAAACACATACTTGAAAATTGCAAAGAGTGTGGATCTTAAATGTCAGCAATAAAATGTGATAGGTAAGTGAGATGATAGTTGGTTACTTCAACTTAGACATTTTGTAATGTTTATCTGCATTAAGACCTTTACCCTGTAAATTTATCTGTTGGTTATACTTTAATAAAGCTGAGTAAAATTGAAAAAAATGAAAGTATGCACTATCATCATTAGAACAAAAAAAGACATTGACCTCTTTCTATAAGTTAAATTCTGGCAGATTGCTAGGGTAGGAAAATTAAGCTTTTAGTGTTTTCTCTGCTGTCAGCTGTCATGCTTTGGACATCATGGCCTAGAATCTGTTCTTGTTATAGGCTTATTAAAGTAAGCTAGGGGTTTATTATTAAAGTTAATTCTGAAAAGAATCTCTTGGGCCATCTTTGTATTTTTTTATTAAATATCCTACCCTCGACTTGTTAAGGAATTTTACTTTTTTTACAGTACAGTAAACTGGGTCCTGGAAGCTCAGTTTTCATGCTGCTCAATTTTTTTTTATTTTACAAATTTTTTAATTTACAAAGTTTGTTGATAAGAGGGGAGAAATTGTCTGGATATATGAGACAGAGTCTCAGAGGGTTCTCATTTCCTTCTTTTTCTTCTGTTTACATTTTTATTGATTATTTGGGAATCTCACATTATGAGCCTCCATGGTGCTCACCTCCCAGTCTTCCCATGTCTATTTCCTGTCCACCATGATCTCCCCACTTCAAAAAAGACAAATCTATTTTGTATTGACTGTATATTCACTGAAATGGTAAAATTCTTTGTGGCCAAGTTCCCAAAGGAAATGAGTCTTTCTCAGCCTATATCCATGCCAGAAACCATCCATCAGCTGAGGAAACTTTGCAGTGGCTGGGATGGGGCGGGACTAGATGTCCTGCACCCATTCTACTGCCTGTATTGCCTGCACAGAAGGGCAGAGCAGGCTCTCCCATACTCACGGACATTAACATGGCTTCAGACATCAACTCTGACCATGGGCTTCCTCATGGACTTTGGTGGTAACTTGGACCACAGACATCAACCTGGCTGTTGGCCATATCAGAACCCTAGGGACTGCATGGACCGTGTCCCTCACACATGGTCTCAGGTGGTTACACATGCCACTCACACGGGCTTGGTGCACCAAGACAGCAGAGCCTGAGGACATCACCAAGGCATTGGAAAGTAGCACAGACTGTGTAGGTCCATGTGGTTCTCAGGCTTCATCTCTGTCTGGGAAAGCAGCATGAACCTCTAACACCAACATAGCCTCTTGTGCTATTGTGGACAACACTGGTCCTTCAAGGAGGTCCAATCCAGAAGATGAATGTTGCCTCACGTCAGGTCTCCATTGGTGCCCAGAGCCAGGAGGAACTGCTGCCTGCCAACAGCCTGAAGGCTGTTGTATATCATGCTGTACTTGAACCTTTTGTGCATACCCTGCCTCCAAACTAAGCATCCCCTGCCTCAGCCTCTCTAATGTTAGGATTATAGATATGACCCTCTATGTCCAACAAAGCAGACTGGATATTTTACTTCATTTTTAGGGTAGAACCTCGATCTTATACATACTAGACAAATTCTTAGCTTCATCTTCAGACCAGAGAACTTGGTTTATTTTATAGATTGATTTTATTTTTATTTTATGTGTGACTGTTTTACCTGGATGTATATTCTGGGTGAAGTGCCCAAAGTGCAGAAGAGGGTACTGGAGCCTCTGGAACTGGAGTGATGATTGCTAGCCTCCATTTGGGTGCTGGGAGCCAAACCAGAGTCCTCTGGAAACGCCATTATGTACTCTTAACCTCTGAGTCATCTCTCTGGTTTCGAAGAAAGGTTCTTTTAATTGAATTTTCTGTGTTTAGTTCATTCACAGGTTAGCAACTCCAAAGTCTTAGAAATGAAAAACTTGCTTTCAGTAGATGACTGTACAGTTTCCATGAGTTTGTAGGCTTTCTGGGGGTAGCATTGTTCTTGAATTCTAGCTTTAATCCATGGTGATCTGATAAGATACAGGTGGTTACAGTTATTTTTTTGTAACTGTGGATGTTTGCTTTGTTACCGAGTATGTGGTCAATTTTCGAGAAGGTTCCTTGAGCTGCAGAGAAGAAGGTATATTCTTTCCTATTTTGGGTGGAATATTCTATAGATGTCTGTTAAGTCCATTTGATTTATTACCTCCATTAATTCTCTTATTTCTCTCTTAGTTTTCTGTCTAACTGACCTGTCCATTGGTGAGAGAGGAGTGTTAAAGTCTTCTACGATTAATGTGTTCTGTTTGATTGCTGCCTTGAGTTTTAGCAATGTTTCTTTTACATACATGGGTGCTTTTATATTAGGGGCATAGATATTCAGGATTGAGACTTCATCCTGATGAATTGTTTCTGTTAGGAGTAGAAAATGTACATCTCCATCTCTTCTGAATGATTTAAGTTTGAAGTCAACTTTGTTAGAAATTAGTATAGCCACACCTGCTTGTTTGTTAGGTCAATTTACTTGATAAGCCTTATCCCAACCCTTTACTCTGAGTAGGTGTCTGTCTTTGTGGTTGAAGTGTGTTTCTTGTAAACAGCAGAATGTTCAATCCTGTTTTCGTATCCAATCTCTTAGTCTGTGCCTTTTTATAGGTGAGTTGAGTCCATTGACATTAAGTGATATAAATGACCAGTGGTTGTTAACTCCGTTCATCTTTTAGTAGTAAATTTTCTGTGTTTGCCTTCTTCGAGTTGCGCTGGTGAAAGGTCTCTAGTTTTCAGAGGTATTGTGGTCATTGTTGGACTCCTTGGTTAGGTTTTATCGGTTCCTCCCTGCCTCCCATTTCTCTCCCCCTCCCCCATCCCCCTCCCCCTCCCACCACTTCTCTTCTCCTCACTCTTCAGTCCCAAGAGCAGTCAGGGTTCCCTGCCCTGTGGAAATTCCAAGGTCCTCCCCACTCCATCCAGGTCTAGAAAGGTGATCATCCAAACTGTCTATGCTCCTACAAAGCCAAAACATAAAGTAGGATCAAAACTCCGTGCCACTGTCCTTGGCCTCTAGCATCAACTCTCATTGTCCGCCATGTTCAGAGAGTCCTGTTTTATCCCATGCTTTTTCAGTCACAGTCCAGCAGGCCTTGGTGAGCTCCCAATAGATCGGCCCCACTGATTCAGTGGGTGGGTGCACCCCTCGTGGTACTGACTTCCTTGCTCATGTTCTTCCTTTTTCTGCTTCTCATTAGGACCTTGGGAGCTCAGTCCAGTGCTCCAGTGTGGGTCTCTGTCTCTCTCTCGATCCATTGCTTGATGAAGTTTCTATGGTGATATGCAAAATATTCACCACTATGGCTATAGGATAGGTTCATTTCAGATTCCCTATCCTCTGGTGCACAAGGAACTAACTGGGGACATTGCCCTGGGCACCTGGTTGCCACTCCAAGCTCAAGTCTCTTGCAAACCCTTATGTGGTTCCCTTAACTAAGATATGAGTTCCCTGCTCCCCGATACAACCTTCCTATATCCCCAATCATTCCGTTTCCTCAAGTTCCCCTCATCCTCTCCTTCACACTTTTCTCTCCCCATCTCCCCTCACCCCCATCCCACCCCACCCTCACGATTCCAAATTTTTGCCCAGCAATCCTGTCTATTTCCCATAGCCAGGAGGAAAACTATATGTTTTTCCTTGGGTTTACCCTCTTGTTAGCTTCTTTAGGATCATATATTATAGACTCAGTGGCCCCTATCCATGGCTAGAAAGCAATTATGAGTGAGTACATCCCATGATCTTCTTTTTGAGTCTGGGTTACCTCACTCTGGATAGTATTTTCTATTTCCATCCATTTGCATGCAAAATTCAAAAAGTCATTGTTTTTTACCGCTGAGTAATACTTTAATGTATATATATTCCAAACTTTCTTCATCCATTCTTCCATTGAAAGACATCTAGGATGCTTCCAGGTTCTGGCTATTACAAATAATGCTGCTATGAACATAGTTGAACAAATGCTTTTGTCATATGATAGGGCATCTTTTGTGTATATTGCCAAGAGTGGTATTGCTGGGTCCAGGGGTAAGTTAATCCCAATTTTTCTGAGAAACTGCCACACTGATTTCCAAAGTGGTTGCACAAGTTTGCAGTCCCACCAGCAATGGATGAGGGTACCCCTTTCTCCACAATCTCTCCACCAAGGCTATCCTTGGTGTTTTTGATATTAGCCATTCTGACTGGTGTAAGATGATATCTCAAAGTTGTTTTGATTTGCATTTCTCTGATCACTAAGGAGGTTGAGCATGACCTTAAGTATCTTTTGGCCATTTAAACTTCTGTTGAGAATTCTCTGTTCAGTTCAGTGCCCCAGTTTTTAATTGCTTTAATTATGATTTTAACTTCTACTTTCTTGAGTTCTTTATATATTTTGGAGATCAGACATTTGTCTGTTGCAGGGTTGGTGAAGATCTTCTCCCAGTCAGTAGGCTGCCTTTTTGTCTTAATGAATGTGTCCTTTGCTTTACAGAAGCTTCTCAGTTTCAGGATGTCCCATTTATTCAGTGTGCCCTCAATGTCTGTGCTGCTGGGGTTATACATCTTGTTGATATTTCTATAATTAGATTAAGAATTTTATTTGTTCTTTTGAGTCACACTAGGTAGGGCTGCTTACTTTTCATAACTTGTACTATTTGGAGTTGTTTCCATAATTAGATTGCGATTATAATTTGTTCTTTTTGAGTCACACTAGGTGGGACTGTTATTTATGATATTTTAAGTATTTATATCTTTTAACTATTATCAGCAAACAGTACATTATTAGGACTTGGCTTTCATTTTTGTACTACTAATAGTACCAAGAGGTGTTTAATAGACCTTTTTTTCCTATATGATGCAGTGAAGATCCAGGCTGTGTGCTGACATAAGCATTTTGTTTACAGCTAATCACTTTGAAAGGGGAGGTCATCAGGTTTTGTGTTTGTTTTAAAAAGTGGTTTTTTAGCTTTACTTATATCCATTTGTAGGGCTACATCTCTGATTTGACCCAATAGATTCTACTTCAGTATACCTGTGCTATAGCCACAACTTGTTATTTCTGTTTTCTGTAAGTTTATTCCACACAGCATCACTTGAAAGGGAAGTCAGTTGGTTAAGTGAGTTAAGGCGTGGTGGCATGACTAAGACCCTAAGCAATAAAGGTGAGGCAGCCAGATCTTGAGTTGCCCTCTATCCAGACTCATGATTATCATAAATATCACCATAGAACCTTCATCCAGCAACTAATGGCAAAAGAGGCAGAGATCCACATTGGAGCACTGGACTGAGCTCCCAAAGTCCAGTTGAAGAGTTTAAAGTTGTTTTCTTCTACTTCTTTTGGGTTAGGATTATCAAGTCTTCCTGTTGTGTGACCCCTGGGTTCTGGTGTTACCATGTTGATTTTTAGGTTGTTGGAGGGATTCTTACTTTGGCGCCTACCCATCTAGTCCTTCAAATGAGGCCTGCAGTGTTTTTGTGTCTTGGTCCAGTCCTTGAAGTGGCTGTCTGAGTGTTTGGGAGTTTTTCTTGATATGCTTTACTGTCACTGTCTGTCTCAGAAGTTTCTGAGGTCTCTATATGCCTGCTCTCTAGGTCTTCTTTCCTGGTTTGCTCTCTTGGTGCTCTCTTAATCCCCTCAGTGTTGTAGCAAGCTCTTGTTCCCCTCAGTATTATAGCAAGCTTTCAGCTCTTAGGCAGCGTGTGGCTAGTACCTTGGGGGTTGTCCCATGGGTGGGATTGGGTTTGAGGGGATCCTAGCCACAGGAAACTCCCTGCTGGCTGGCTAGAAAAGCCGAGGGAGTTGGGGAGGGGCCTGGAGTTTTATCCCACTTGGGAGGTCCTAGAGAGTGGGGCGTCCTGCCATGTGAATGTTCACTCACCTCTTAAGTCCCCTCAGTATTGGAACAAGCTGTGTTTTAAAGTCCAACACAAGTTGCAGAAGAATAGTCTTTATTATTTTTTAAAAAGATTATTTTAAAAAGGATTTATTTTATTTGTATGTGTGTCTTGCGTATGTACCAGGTATGTGCTGGTGTCTTTTGGCATGGTGAGAAGAGTTCAGATATCCTGGAACTGGACTTACATGTCCATGAACTTACTCATGGGGCTGCTGTGATCCAATCCCAGGTCTCCTAGAAGAGCAGCAAGTACTCAGTGCAAAGCTATCTTCTCAGCCCCACGTTGAGTACATTGTTTTACAAAAAGTTAAACTGTAATCTTTACTATGTTGATTATAAATTAAAGAACTAGAAGTTTTTTACATTTATTTCCACACACGTGGTGGAGGGAGAGAAAGAGAGAGAGAGAGAGAGAGAGAGAGAGAGAGAGAGAGCACGATACCAAGCTAATTTATAAAAGAAAGCATTTTACAGTTTCAGAGGGTTAGTGCATCACTGTGACTCTGGAATCTCCAACATCTTGGATCTTTAGTACAAATCCAAGCATCATGTTCTCAGCTTTATATGATGGCGTCTATGGGCATGCATGCCACATGCCATCAGGGCTGTAACATTTTTTTCTGAACTAATGAGGAAGATTTCACAACCTCTTAACTCCAGTATTTTGGATTCTAAAGTCAGGCATATTGTTGTACATTTTGGATGGAATATGGCTCTCTCATTGGATTCCTTTTGTATAAACTTTGAACTCTTGGTGTTTTCCTTTGTTGAATAAGCTTTACTTTGTTTTTGGAGTTGATTCTCTAGGGATTTTCTTTTTGCAGGTTTCATGGTTAGCTAGGTGGGATCTTTACCTTCATTCCATTTATCTGTACCTCTTTCAGCACAAACCTAGGTGTAGGTATTTTATATCCTGGTCTTCCTTTTTCTCCTCAGATTGTGCATTTGTATTTCTCTTTTCCCTGTTTGCACTTTTCTTTCTTTCTTTCTTTCTTTCTTTCTTTCTTTCTTTCTTTCTTCCTCACTTCCTTTTTTTGGGGGTACAGTGTTTCTTTGTAGCTTTGGAACCAGTAGTTGGGGTTTTAGGTCAGTGGTAGAACACTTGCTTAGCACTTTTTCATTTTAGAGCTGCATTAAGAATGATTACTTATAACCATGTGTCAATACTGTCTTGAATGAAATCTCTGCCAATAATATTGTTCCAAAACTCTTCAATTTAGCCTCAAACAGGTTCTTAGGACAAGGGCCAAAAGCAGCCACATTGTTGGCTAAAATATTACAAGAATTGTTTTTATTCCAGTTTCTTTTTAAATATTTTTTTATTTTTTTAAAAATAATATCATTCAAAATTTGCACTTCCTCCCCTCCTCCCATTTCCCTCCTACTTCCCCACTCACTCTCCCCCCTCTCCCCCACACCTGAGAGGGCAGGGTACCCTGCCCTTTGGGAAGGCCCTCCCCCCCTCCATCCAGGCCTAGGAAGCTGTGCATTCAAACAGACTAGGATCCCCAAAAGCCAGTATATGCAGTAGAGACAAATCTCAGTGCCATTATCATTGGCTTCTCAGTCAGCCCCCATGCCTCCAGCTGGATTTAGCTCAGGCACACTGTCTCAGTGGGTGGACCAACCCCGCCTGGTCCTGATGTCCTTACTCATCTTCTCCCTCCTTCTGCTCTTCAACTGGATCTTAGGAGCTCAGTCTAATGCTCTGATGTGGGTCTCTGTCTCTATCTCCATGCATTGCTGGATGAAGGTTCTATGGTGATATTCAAGATAATCATCAGTGTGAGTATGGGACAAGGCCAGTTCCGGCACCCTCTCATCTACTTCCCAAGGACCTAGCTGGAGATATCCCCGTGGACACCTGAGAATCCTTCTAGAGCCAAGTTTCTTGCCAACCCTAAAATGGCTCCCTTAATTAAGATATCGTCTTACCTGCACCCATATCTACACTTCCTCCATTGCAACCATCCCACTCTCCCAAGCTCTCCCTAATTCTTACCTTCTCCCTTCTCTCTCCAACCTCCCCTTCCTCCCACCCTATCCCCACCTTCACAACTTTTTCCCAGTGCCCTTTTCTGGTTCCAGTTTCCAGGAGGATCTATATGTTTTTCTTTGGGTTCACTTTATTCCAGTTTCTAATACTGTTTCACCCTGAAACTACTTGAACTGGGCCTCTATATTCCACAATGCTCTCAGTACTACTGTCTTCAAAGCTCTTGTAGCATTTCTAAGCCCCACTTAAAACATTCAACCACTTCCCTCATGCAGAGTTCCCAAGTCAACATTCCTCTAACAAGCAGTTTGACCAGTCCTGTCACAGCAATACCATGTAACAACTTTATCATAGTTACTTTTCTATTGTAAAGAGACACCATAATGAAGGCAGCTTATAAAAGAAAACATTTAATTGGGGGCTTGCTCATGGTCAGAGAGTGAGTCCATGACCATCACGTCATGGGGCATGGCAGCACACAGGCATGACACTGGAGAGTAGCTGGGAGTTTTAACCTGATTTACGAATTGGTAGCAGAGGTGGTGGAGGGTGGGGCTGGACCTGTCTTAGGCTTCTGAAATCTCAAAGTCCACCTCCTGTGAAACACCTGTCCAACGAGGTCACATCTAATCTTTCTCAAAATGGTTCCACCAACTAGGGATCAAGCATTTAAATATAGGAGCTTTTATGGGACTATTCTCTTTCAAACCACCACATTAATCAAAATACCATTTTAGGACCCAAATTGCTCAATATTATATGATTAAGAAACAGCAAAGCAGATTCAGAGACTACTAGAGAAAAGAAATATATATTATAAGCATTATAATCAACTTCTAAAACTTGACAGAGATATCTTGCTGCCTGGACAGTAACCCAAAGTTCTTTTGTAACATCAGGAAATCCTTCTTCAGCCTACAGGCCCATAGTATCTGGCAGACTTTTCCATGAAGCAGTGAATTTGAAAGACTGTTTTGCCTCTATTGGCAGTTTGTCAGTCACTTTCTTCTGTGTCCTGCAGAATGTCTGGAACATTTCATGAAGCAGGAACCCTGAAGGACTCAGGAGACATTTTTATGGTGTTGGGTTTCTTCTACCTTTATGCAAGTTACAGGGATCAAACTCAGTTTGCCAGGCCTTGGTGGCAAACAACTTTGCCTGTTGAGCCCTCTTATATTTTCATTTATCTTTTTTCTCACACTGGACTAAGAGAATAGACTTCCTCCCTTTCCTGAAGAATCAAAGAAAAGGCCTTTTTCTTTTAGTGGGCCATGAGAATGTTTGGAGTTGGAGTCTGGAAGGATGTTTTGCACACATTTTCTCTGTCTCTTCAGAAAACTGCCCTTGTTGAGGGACCAGGTGTATGCCAAGTTTGCCTGTTTAGTATTGGGAGTGATAAGCCAGTGAGGGGGTTGTCTGAGTTTCCTACCGGACTCAGGCATTGAGATCCTGTATGGTGTTTTCCAGCAGTATTTTCTTTTCAATTCTATTTTGTTTCTAATTGCCATTTCTTGAGAAGTTTCTTCAGGTACTTAATGGTCTTTGGGGTTCCCCTCCTGAGAAGTACCTCATATGTTTATTATTTGTTTGTTTTAAAGTTTTTCTGAGGTCTATATTTGAACTTAATATGCAGCCGAGGCTGGCCTGGGACTCAGGATCCTTTCCCCTCAGTCTCTCAAGTGCTAGGATTACAAGCATGTGCCACCAGTGTCCAGCGCTGAGCAATACTCTAGCCTGAGATATTTGAACAACATCAACTTTGACCCTGGGAAGTATACTTTGTGGTATACTTTTCCCTCTTGGTAATTGTCTTTTTCTTGTTCTTGGGTGATCTCTTGAGGCTGAGTGAAACTGGTGTGGTTGAAGACTGAGTCAGAGGAGCTGAGGGGGGATGCCCAGGAGAACTCTTCATCCAAACTGTAAATACCCATTGATGCAGAGTGACAGGGGGAGGACTTGTGTGTTGTAGTGGTGAGCTGAGGGCCTCTACCCACAGCCGGGCTCATGGCTGCCTGGCTAGCTCATGCCCCAAAATAACGACACACAAACTGTATTCTTTAAAACATTGCTTGACCCATTATCTCTAGCCCTTACTGACTAAATCTCATATCCTGCAATGAGTCGGATTCCCATGAGCTCTGACACTGTGATCTCACATAGATAACTCATTCAGTGTTCACTTCCAGGACATTGAGTTTTAATTTTTGTCCTAATCTGATAAAGAAAAAAAGATGAGGAGAATAGAGGAGCCTTATGTAAGGCCTCAAAATGGGTCATTTGAAAAGGTAAGACTGCCTGCCTCCATGTGTGCTGCCAACCTTTATTAGCAAATCCATCCTTCCATAGATTAGCTATACACAACCCAAGTGTCCAGCACACTATAAAACACAGGTTGGTACCTAACTGCCTTTAATTTCTGGAGCAATTGCTGTCCCATCAAGGTCTCCTAACAACACAGCGAGTTATGTAAGAATGCCCCACCACCACCTTAGAGGAATTTCAGGACCCCAAAGAGGCAGCAAGTTATCTTTATTGGAAATACAAATGTTTCTGCAGGGACAAAATGATGTACATGAAAAAACACATTGGTGTACTCACTCTGATTGTATGTGATATGACACACACAGGATTTTGGTTCTTAATACTTGGTCACTAGGAGGTTTTAAGGTTGTGGAGAATCAGAACCTTGCTGGAGAAATTGGTGTCTGAAAGGATTAGCCTTGATTATTCAGGGCATCTTTCTTTGGTCCCCAATGTTTACTGATTTCCTTACAGAGAACAAGAAGCCTCCAACTCATGCTGCAATGGCTTCTGCAACATGAAATGTGAGAACCCCCTCCACACCCTGGTTGTTTTCATCAGCAAAGAAGGTGTAACTCACAAACAATCTCCCACACCAGTTTAGAATTATGATTCATAAAATGGTTATTTCTTTTAAGGGGAAAAACTTACAAATTACCATGCCAGAAAACAGCCATGTGCAGGATCAGGAGGGGAGCCTAGTTGCTGGATGAAAAGGTGCATGAAAGAGAACAAGCTGAAGGCAGTTGCTCCTTATTGAAAGAGAGAGAGACCACACCCCAATGGCCTTTATCTCAGTTGCTATAGCCTGAAGGAATAGAAGGAGCTCCTGCAACACACCTATTTGCACTTGGCACTATAATTTACCAGTATGTGACAAAACCTATTTTACTTTACTGTTTTCAGTCTTTCAGGATACACGGCAGAGACAGTATCTGCTTCATGCATTTGTGTGACCAATGATTTCCCTGTAAGAAAAAACCCAAAAACACTCCCAACAACATCACCAGCATTCAACAACATGTCCATGATTTCTTTGTTTTGCCTTTGATGGAGTGGTAAATCATGCTGCTAGTTAATCTGTGCAAGCAATGTGAATTTCCCTGTGAATATATAGAGAGAATAGACAGTTTATCTTAAAAATGTCAGGTACATGGCAGAGACAGGACCTGCTTCATGCATTTGTGTGACCAATTATTTCCCTTTAAGGAAAACCCACAAACACTCCCAAGAACATCATCAGCATGACGAAAGGAGATGCAGTGTGTGGAAGAGGACAAGATGGCTGTTTAGAAAACAGAGGAGAGTGGCCAAAAAGATGTAGGAACTCAGAGAGGGATAATGCATGAGGGAAAAGCATGTCATATGGAAAGATGTGACATCGAGGTGTTGGGACTTAAGAGGATAGAGAGTGATCATGAAGGGTCACAAATGTGTACTCAGAAGCAAAGAAAAGAAGCAATCTGAATTTCTCTGTAAATATATAGACAGAATAGACAGGTATCTTAAACATGTCAGGGGGACACTGCAATGGAGTGGGTTAATCATCACCATCTGACAGTGACATATTTAAGATCTCTCCTTTGTCATTAAATCTCAGAATTGTCAAGATGTTATGTTTTTGTGCAGACTTCTCAGGGTTTTCTCCCATTCATGGTTTCCATGGATGTTTGCTACTTATGCTTACATGTCTTTTGCCAGATTCTGTCAGTTTTGCCATGCACTCTCAGCTCCACAACTTCTCCTGCCCTAAGATTCTAGTTCCAGGCATTTTAGACATCTTGTGACTGTTGCACGAGTGTCTCATGTTCTGCCTAAATGATTTGGAATGTTATTTAGCCTGAGTTTTAACTTCTATCCCTGAGTTCATTGACTTTCCTTGACCATCTTTCTTGGGCCACTGAGCTGAACTACTAGAGGTTTGCTCCTGTTACTTCTCCATGCTGAGACAGCCTACACTCTCAGTACTACTGTGATAGTGTTTCTGTAGCAAGTATTCTTCTCAAGATAAGAAGAAATTTCAATATTATAATCCATCTGCTGTTATTGTGTCTTAAACACACAAACACACCCCCATAAGTTAATGCACACACACTGTTGATATCTCAACTTAGGGTGCCGTTCTGGGGTTAGTAAGAGGCTTCTAACTAGAGGGGTTCCCAGAAAGCCATGGGGTGACACCAACGAGGACCTTGGGCAGGTGAGCTGTGGGTGCCTGCACTGTTCCATGTCCCTAGGCACTACGGGTGCTTTGTCCCATAATCAGACTGATGACTATCTTGAATATCACCATAGAACTGTTGTACGGAAAAGGATGGAGATAAAGACAGGGACCCACATCAGAAAACTAGACTGAGCTACCAAGCTCCAGTTGGAGAGCTGAAGGGGAGAGAATAAGAGCAATGAACTAAGGAATACAAGGGCTTCGTCCACCCACTGAGACACTGTGTCTGAGCTAATGGGAGATCAACAATACCAGCTATGCTGGGACTGACAGAGCATGGGATCAAAGTGGAAGCATTGAATGTGGCTGACAATTGGGGCAGAAGGAGAACCCATTGATAATGGCACTGGGATTTGTCTGTACTGCACATACAGATTTAATCGACCATATTATATGTACATGCATACCTTCCTCAATCTGGATGGAGGGGGGGCAAGGGCTTCCCACAGGTCAAGGTACACTGCCTTCTATTAGGACTTGATTGGGAGTGGAGAGGATTGGTTGTTGCGTGAGTAGTTAGGGAGAGGAGGAAAGGAAGTGGAAATTTGAAATTTAGTATTTATGAAGGAAGAAAAAATCAATAGAAGATAACCAATGGAGAGATGCGATCTAAGAAAAAAAAACTTTCATGTGATTTGTTGACTCAGACACCAAAGATTTTTCAGAAAAATAAGATACAGGGGTTGAGTTGCTTGGGCAAGAGTGTGACTTGAGTAATTTGGAAGATGAGTGGGGGCTTATTTTGGGTCCCCTGGTGGCTGTATACAGCTTTTGAGGAGCTGAATGCTGGATGTTTCTGTGGGTAAATAGGGAAGTAACAAGTTTGTGAGGGGATATCTGACATAAGTAGAGCCTTGGTGATGTCACAAAGCCTTGATTCCTGGTAGCAACTCTATTCCACTCAAAGCACTAGTCTTCCATGAAGGTGGGTTTATTATCCTCACAGTGCCTGAGGAGGACAATTCAGCTCCTGGTCTCCACAACTGTACAACAGGCTTTTTGCACCTGAACATTTCCGGAAGATGGAATCTGGACAGGTAGGACATTTTCTTTTGGTAAATATGTTTGCAAAGCAACTAAGACCTCTGTAGTACAAAAAAGTTTTCCTTCAACTGTCCTGCGGGTCCACCATTTCTGTTGTTTCCAGCTCCTATCTTTGATAGCTGTGGGGATGGTGAATGCCAGCTATTCTTCCCACTTTATCTTTGCTAACAATATCAAATTCATCAATCCACTAAAATGGCAAAGCTCCTCTTTGTCCATAGGTGTTTTAAAAGATACTAATTATTTCTCAGTGACTGCTGTTGCCCAGAATAATGAGTATTTCAGGTTGAAGTGGGTCTCACAGTACTCACTTCCACAATGAAGACACAGAATGGCTTTATGTAATATACCTGGGTCTGGATCAGGAGACACAATACAGAGAGCCAGTGGACTGGAGTGCCATGACCTTGGGCAGGCCGTCTTGGATTGAGCCCCCTACCTATTAGCTTGATGTCGAAGGAGACATATGGATGTCCTTCGAATTCTTTGTTATCTGTTCAGATTTTTCTTATTCATTTCGGGGATAGGCATACCTTCTCCTCTCATTGACTTAGTCAGTCAGAAAGTAGGTTTCTCAGCAGAGGTCATTTGCCTTTGGGCAGCAGGAATGTGTCTCTGAGATTGCTATACTGAGCTGTAGAGAAAAATTTGCAAATTGTCCTATTTATTTCTTAAGAGAAAATTACAGTTAGGTATGCAAACCTGTTGATCAATATCTTTGTCTCCTGCACCACAGTTCTTCCAGAAAAGAGCCTTGACCTCATAGCCTTCCCTTGTTATCCTTGCAGGCACTCATGGTTGAGGCCACGACTTTGTTTCTGAATTAAACAGAAGGAAAGTTCTTTCAATTAGAGAGTGGGCAGCTATGAAGCCCAAGCACAGAAAGATATCCAAGAAACAGCGGACCAGGAGGTCAGTGGCCTATCTCAGTAAGTCTACAGCCATGATGAAGATGCCTCTTAGTATGAGATGCATGCCACCTGTCCAGAAGAGGAATGGGTCATCTCTCCAGAAGCAAACACTGAGTAGGCCTTTTGAGGCCCTGGAGAATATTGTCGGCCGCAGAATTTCTCACGGCTGGAAGGAAGCCAATGAACCAGTCACCCAGTGGAAAGCCATCATTCTAGATCAACTGCCAACAAATCCCTCTCTCTATTTGTTGAAGTATGATGGGATAGATTGTGTCTATGGATTGGAGCTTCACAGTGATGAAAGGTTTTTAAACCTTAAGTTCCTGCCTAACAACGTACCATTTCCTCAGGTGACAGACACTCATCTCTCAAACACCATAGTTGGCAGAGCAGTGAAACATACATTTGAGGGCACAAATGGCTCTAAGGATGACTGGAAGGGGATGGTCCTAGAGGAGGTGCCAATCATGAAGACCTGGTTCTATATTACCTACATGAAAGATCCGGTCTTGTACGTTTACCACCTCCTGGTTGACTACCTTGAAGGCAACCTCCACATCATGCCAGGCTCTATGGAGGAGTGGACTGGGGTGGTCCAAGATGAGGTGCAGACCATGAAGACCTGTTTCTACATTACCTACAAGAAAGATCCAGTTGTGTACCATCTAGATGACTACATTGAAAGCAACCTCCACATTATGCCAAGATGTCCTCCAATAGGGGTGAATTAGGAATTACGCAGGGATTCCTTGGCAGGCAAAAGCATGCAGCACAACGAAAAAGATGGAACCCAAAAGATAGGTAAAATTATTTACCAAGTTCCCACCAAACCTTCCGTGCATTTCATCAAGTTTGATAATGACTTCCATATCTATGTCTATGATTTGATGAAGATGTGTTAAAGAGATATTCACAAATTTTGAGGGTCAGACTTAAAACTGTGTTTGGGGAACGCTTTTTTTCAGAAATACCTCAGGTCTTCTATTAATCCTGGTATCTTTCCCAATGGAAATTTTTTTGCTCTAAAAATAAAAATTTGTGAAGATGTTATGTTTTTGGTCAATGATGGAGTGTCTGGTGGATGGGACATCACAGAAAGACAGGCCTCAAAACAAAAGAGGACTTATGGTCTTTTCCCCTTGGAGAGGGAATGATGAAAGGAGATGCAGTGTGTGGAAGAGGACAAAATGGCTGTTTAGGAAACAGAGGAGAGTGGCCAAAAAGATGTAGGATCTCAGAGAGGGATAATGCGTGAGGGAAAAGCATGTCATATGGAAAGATGTGACATCGAGGTGTTGGGACTTAAGAGGATAGAGAGTGATCATGAAGGGTCACAAAGGTGTACTAAGAAGCAAAGAAAATTGGGTTTCATTTGATTAATGGTTTAATTCATACCATCTGGAAGTCACTGGGTATATTATCTCCACTGGAGCATGTTGAGTGACCCGGATCCTCCTGCCAAAAGAAAAGTGTCTCCTCTCAGTGGCTCTTCTGCAATGGGGTGGACCTCAGGCTACCTACTTACTTTTGCCAGGCTTCTATCTGCTACCTACTTTGTCATGCCTGGATTCTTTCTGTCTTGCACTCTCATAGGTCTTATGCATGACATTCAACCCCTGTGAGTTCATTTAAACAATTGGCCTGCCTTAACTGTAAAACATTCATCCCATGTCATTGATAAATTTCTGTGGGATTTGGGCTATAAAACTCATGACCAGACTCACCCGCACCCAGGCTAAACTAGTACACATTGAATCACATTGGTGTGTGACATGCACAGATATGATGAATGCACCGAGCTCCGTAAAATCAGTTACCTAAGGAATCAGTGATGTTAGGTGAAGTGTGGCAAAGACCCCACAAAGCCATCAGACCCAAGGATACCAGTATGATATTGATGCCTGACTCCCATCATGCAAGGATCCTGACATCTTTAACAGGGCAGTTTTGGTTCCTTCATCTTCAAAAACATGGTTAGTAAGGTTGTAGGTGTCAAACTGCCATTCAGGGCCCAACATGTGGGTCAACTGTGCCAGGTCAGGTGATTTGGCTACAATGTGGGTGAAAACTTGTACCAGGGCATGCTGGTACCCTCGCCCCTTCTTCTCCTCAACATCATCATCACTCTCCTGGGTGGGTCTAGAGCACAAAGAAGGCAAAATGGACTAAGCTTCCTCCTTAGTGGATAACCTTATCTACCCTCAATTTGGACTGACTTTCAGAGGGCATGCAGCACATTTTATCCTATTAGCCATCTCTTTCATTGGATCACTCACTTATCCAATGGATGATTGAATTTATCCATTCCTCCATGTCTCTATCTTCTTCAATCCCTTCTTCCATTTCCCCATGTCTTGTGTCTACAGGTTGTCAAGATAAATCTACTATGTCTCTTCTGTTCTAGAAACTTTCATTTGTAAAGAACTTGCCCTCTCAGGGGTGGATTTTTCTGAGTTCTCTGTAGATGGAGACCATATGAGGAGGAACAGAGGAGCAACCATGACAACACTTGCGCAGTAGAGTTAGGCAGATTACAGATTGATGATTGGCAAGCCTGTACAATGAGTCAGATTCCCATGAGCTCTGTCACTGTGATCTCACATAGAATACTCATTCAGTGTTCACGTCCAGGACATTGAGTTTTAATTTTTGTCTTAATCTGGTAAAGATACCAAGATGAGGAGAATAGAGGAGCCTGATGTAAGGCCACAAAATGGGTCATTTGAAAAGGTAAGACTACATGCCTCCATGTGTGCTGCTATGCTTCTTAGGAAATCCATCTTTCCATAGATTAGCTATAGGCAACCCAAGTGTCCAGCACACTGCTAACCACAGGTTTGAACCTAACTGCCTTTGATTTCTGAAACAATTGCTGTCCCGTCAAGGTCTCATAACAACACAGCAAGGTATGTAAGAATGCCCCACCATCAGCTTAGAGCAATTTCAGGACCCCAAAGAGGCAGCAAGTTATCTTTATTGGAAAAACAACTGTTTCTGGAGGGACAAAAGGATGTACATTAAAAAAACGATTGGTGTACTCACTACGATTTTATGTGATATGGCCCACACAGGCTTCTGGTTCTGAATACTTGGACCTCAGGAGGTTTTGTAGGTTGTGGAGACCCAGAACCTAGCTGGAGGAATTGCGGTCTGAAAGCTCAAGCCTTGATGTTTCAGGGCATCCTTTCACTGGTCCCCAATGTTTACTGATTTCCTTACAAAGAATGAGAGGCCTCCTACTCCTGCTGCCATGGATTCTGCAACATGAACAGTGAGAACCCCCTTCACACCCTGGTTGCTCTCATCACATAGGAAGGTGTTAGTCACAAACAATCTACCACACCAGTTTAGAATTATGATTCATAAAATGGTTATTTCTTTTAAGGGGCAAACCTTACAGATTGCCATGCCAGACAACAGCCCTCTGCAGGATGAGGAGAGGAGCCTAGTAGCTGGATGTGGAGGTGGATGCAAGAGAGCAAGTTGAAGGCGGTTGCTCCATTTTGAAAGAGAGAGACACCACGCCCCAATGTACTTTATCTCAGTTGCTATAGCCTGAAGGAGCGGAATGAGCTCCTGCAACACACAATTTGGACATAGCAGCAAAATTTACCAGTATGTGACAAAAACCTATTTTAGTTTATTTTTTTCATGCTTTCAGGTACATGGCAGAGACAGGATCTGCTTCATGCATTTGTGTGACCAAGGATTTCCCTTTAAGAAAAAACCCACAAACGCTCCCAACAACATCATCAGCATTCAACAACATGTCCATGATTTCTTTGCTTTGCCTTTGATTGAGCGGTAAATCATGCTGCTAGGTAATCTGGGCAAGCAATGTGAATTTCTCTGTAAATATATAGACAGAATTGACAGGTATCTTAAACATGTCAGGGGGTCACACTGCAATGGAGTGGGTTAATCATCACCATCTGACAGTGACATATTTAAGATCTCTCCTTTGTCTTTAAATCTCAGAATTGTCAAGATGTTATGTTTTTGTGCAGTCTTCTCAGGGTTTTCTCCCATTCATGGTTTCCATGGATGTTTGCTAGTTATGCTTACATGTCTTTTCCAGATTCTGTCAGTTTTTACCATGCACTCTCAGCTCCACAACTTCTCCTGCCCTAAGATTCTAGTTCCAGGCATTTTAGACATCTTGTGACTGTTGCACGAGTGTCTCATGTTCTGCCTAAATGATTTGGAATGTTATTTAGCCTGAGTTTTAACTTCTATCCCTGAGTTCATTGACTTTCCTTGACCATCTTTCTTGGGCCACTGAGCTGAACTACTAGGGGTTTTCTCCTGTTACTTCTCCATGCTGAGACAGCCTACACTCTCAGTACTACTGTGATAGTGTTTCTGTAGCAAGTATTCTTCTCAAGATAGGAAGAAATTTCAATATTATAATCCATCTGCTGTTATTGTGTCTTAAACACACAAACACACCCCCATAAGTTAATGCACACACACTGTTGATATCTCAACTTAGGGTGCCGTTCTGGGGTTAGTAAGAGTCTTCTCTCTAGAGGGGTTCCCAGAAAGCCATGCGCTGACTCCAACGAGGACCTTGGGCAGGTGAGCTGTGGGTGCCTGCAATGTGCGATGTCCCTAGGCTCTATGGGTGCTTTGTCCCATAATCAGACTGATGACTATCTTGAATATCACCATAGAACTGTTGTACTGAAAAGGATGGAGATAAAGACAGGGACCCACATCAGAAAACTAGACTGAGCTACCAAGCTCCACTTGAAGAGCTGAAGGGGAGAGAATAAGAGCAAAGAACTAAGGAATACAAGGGCTTGGTCCACCCACTGAGACACTGTGTCTGAGCTAATGGGAGATCAACAAAACCAGCTATGCTAGGACTGACAGAGCATGGGATCAAAGTGGAAGCATTGAATGTGGCTGACAATTGGGGCAGAACGAGAACCCAATGATAATGGCACTGGGATTTGTCTGTACGGCACATACAGGCTTTAATCGATCATATTATATGTAGATGCATACCTTCCTCAATCTGGATGGAGGGGGGGCAAGGGCTTCCCACAGGTCAAGGTACCCTGCCCGCTATTGGGACTGGATTGGTGTGGAGAGGATTGGTGGTTGCGTGAGTAGTTAGGGGGAGGAGGAAAGGAAGTGGAAATTTGAAATTTATTATTTATGAAGGAAGAAAAAATCAAAAGAAGATAACCAATGGAGAGATGCTATTAAGAAAAAAATCTTTCATGAGAGTTGTTGACCAGACACCAAAGACTTTTTCAGAAAAATAAGATACAGGGATTGAGTTGCTTGGGCAAGTGTGTGACTAGAGTAATTGGGAAGATGAGTGGGGGCTTATTTTGGGAATGCTGGTGGCTGTATACAGCATTTTAGGAGATGAATGCTGGATTTTTCTGTGAGTAAATAGGGAAGTAACAAGCTTGTGTGGGGATTTCTGACATAAGTAGAGCGTTGTTGATGTCACAAAGCCTTGGTTCATGGTAGCAACTCTGTTCCACTCAAAACACTCCTCTTCCATGAAGGTGGGTTTATTATCCTCACAGTGCCTGAGGAGGACAGTTCAGCTCCTGGTCTCCACGACAGTTCAACAGGCTTTTAGCACCTGAACATTTCCGGAAGATGGAATCTGGAGAGGTAGGACATTTTCTTTTGGTAAATATGTTTCCAAAGCAACTAAGACCTCTGTAATACAAAAAAGTTTTCCTACAAATGTCCTGCGGATCCACCATTTATGTTGTTACCAGCTCCTATATTTGATAGTTATGGGTTCGTGAATGCCAGCTATTCTTCCCACTTTATCTTTGCTAACAATATCATATTCATCAATCCACTAAAATGGCAAAGCTCCTCTTTGTCCATAGGTGTTTTAAAAGATACTAATTATTTCTCAATTGCTGCTGTTGCCTAGAATAATGAGTCTTTCAAGTTGAAGTGGGTCTCACAGTATTCACTTCCACAATGAAGACACAGAATGGCTTTATGTAATATACCTGGGTCTGCATCAGGAGACACAAATCAGACAGCCAGAGGACTGGAATGCCTTGACCTTGGGCAGGCTGTCTTGGATTGAGCCCTGTACCTATTAGCTTGATGTTGAAGGAGACGTGTGGATGTCCTTTGATCTTTGTTATCTGTTCAGATTTTTCTTACTCATTTCAGGGATAGGCATACCTTCTCCTCTCATTGACTTAGTCAGTCAGAAAGTAGGTTTCTCAGCAGAGGTCATTTGCCTATCAGCAGCAGGAATTTGTCTCTGAGACTGATATAGTGAGTTGTAGAGTAAAATTTGCTAATTGTCCTATTCATTTCTTAAGAGAATATTACAGTTAGGTATGCAAAACTGTTCAGCACTGTCTTTGTCTCCTGCCCCAAAGTTGTTCCAGAAAAGACCTTGACCTCACAGCCTACCATTCTTATTCTTGCAGGCACTCATTATTGAGGCCACGATTTTGTTTCTGAATTAAACTAGGGAAAGATCTTGTAACCTAGAGAGTGGGCAGCTATGAAGCCCAAACACAGAAAGATAGCCAAGAAACTGTGGACCAGGAGGTCTGTGGTCTATCTCATCAAGTCTACAGCCATGATGAAGAGGCCTCTTAGTAAGAGATGCATGCCACCTCTCCAGAAGACGAATGGGTCATCTCTCCAATAGCAAAAACTGAGTAGGCCTTTTGAGGCCCTGGAGATTATAGTATGCCGCAGAATTTCTCACAGCTGGAAGGAAGCCAATGAACCAGTCACCCAGTGAAAGCCATCATTCTAGATCAACTGCCAACACATCTCTCTCTCTATTTGTTGATGTATGATGGGATAGGTTTGTCTATGGATTGAAACCTCACAGTGATGAAAGGATTTTAAACCCTTTGTTCCTGCCTAACAATGTACCATTTCCTCAGGAGACAGACACTCGTGTCTCAAACACAATAGTTGTCAGAGCAGTGAAACAAATATTTCAGGGCACAAATGGCTCTAAGGATGACTGGAAGGGGATGGTCCTAGAGGAGGTGCCAATCATGAAGACCTGGTTTTATATTACCTACAAAAAAGTCCGGTCTTGTACATTTGCCACCTCCTTGTTGACTACCTAGAAGGTAACATCCACATCATGCCAGGCTCTATGGAAGTGTGGAGTGGGGTGGTCCCAGATGAGGTGCAAACCATGAAGACCTGTTTCTACATTACCTATGAGAAAGATCCAGTTTTGTATCTTTACCACCGTCTAGATTACTACATTGAAAGCAACCTTCATATTATGCCAGGATGTCCTCCAATAGGGGTGAATTTGGAATTAGGCAGGGATTCCTTGGCAGGCAAAAGCATGCAGCACAACGAAAAACATGGAACACAAAAGATAGGTAAAATTATTTACCAAGTTCCCACCAAACCCTCCGTGTATTTCATCAAGTTTTATAATGACTTACATATCTATGTCTATGATTTGATGAAGATGTGTTAAAGTGAAATTCACAAATTTTGGGGGTCAGACTTAAAACTGTGTTTGGGGAACTCTTTTTTTCAGAATTACCTCAGGTCTTCTATTAATCCTGGTATCTTTCCCAATGGAATTTTATTTTTGCTCTAAAAATAAAAATTTGTGAAGATGTTATGTTGTTTGGTCAATGATGGAGTGTCTGGTAGATGGGACATCACAGAAAGATATGACTCAATACAAAACAGAACTTATGGTCTTTTTTCCTTGGAGAGGAAAGGAAGAAAGGAGATGCAGTGTGTGGAAGAGGACAAGATGGCTGTTTAGGAAACAGAGGAGAGTGGCCAAAAAGACGTAGGATCTCAGAGAGGGATAATCCATGAGGGAAAAGCGTGTCATATGGAAAGATGTGACATCGAGGTGTTGGGATTTAAGAGGATAGAGTGATCGTGAAGGGTCACAAATGTATACTCAGAAGCAAAGAAAATTAGGTTTCATTTGATTAATGGTTTAATTTATACCATCTGGAAGTCCCTGGGTATATAATCTCCACTGGAGCATGTTGAGTGACCAGGATCCTCCTGCCTAAAGAAAAGTGTCTACTCTCAGTGGCTCTTCTGCAATGGGTTGGATCTTAGGCTATGTACTTACTTTTGCCAGGCTTCTGTCTGCCACCTATTTTGTCATGCCTGGATTCTTTCCGTCTTGCACTCTCACAGGTCTTATGCATGCCATTCAACCCTTGTGAGTTCATTTAAACAATTGGCCTGCAATAACTCTAAAACCCTGTACCCTTTTCATGGATCAAGTTCTGTGGGACTTGGTTATAAAAGTCATGAACAGACTCACCTGCACCCAGGCTAAACATGTACACATTGATGTACATTGTTGTGTGACATGCACACATATGATGAATGCACCGAGCTTCCTAGAATCAGTTACCTAGGGAATCTGTGATGTTAAGAGGAGTGTGGAAATGATCCCACAAACCCATCAGACCCGAAAATAACAGTACGATATTGATACCTGACTCCCATCAAGGGGTTTTGGGTAGTGTGTGAATTAGGATTGAAGTGAGGGGATGGAGGATTCTGGAAATCAAATCACTGAAGGAAAGATTGAGTAAGGTATGTGGCCAAATGGCCCGTTAAATACAAAGGAATAAGATGTCAATATATCAGTGGTGAGGTGTCCATCATAATGCTGTGCATATCTGTCTAGGACCCATGTGAAGTTAATGCAGTATGAACTTGCCTTTCAGCTCCTCAGAGTGTGAGTTCATTCTCAGTTGAAAAAAAAGTATGGTCGTGCAGTGAGTTCCTTGGTTAAGATTTTAGACTTTGGTAATGAATTCAAATCTTGAATCCATCCTTCCATTTTTAGACTGTGTAACATGTCTGAGACTAGCTTCATTTTGTCTTTGGAAGAGAGGAGGGAGGATTCAAGAGGCCAAATGAGATAGTGGAGAGGGTTCTTACAGAAAGATTTCTTCTAATGTCATTGTATGAGGAAGGCCAAAGTGATGGATGAGGGTTAAATGTCTATAGGTTAATAAAGAAACTGCCTTGGCCCTTTTGATAGGACAGCAGGTTAGATATGCAGAGAAAACACAGAATGCTGGGAGAAAGAAGCCTAGTCAACAGATGCCATGCCCCCCTAACCCCCCCGAGACAGAAGCAGCTTATGATTCTCATAAGCTCATGGTGCTTCACAGATTATTTGAAATGGGTTAATCAAGATGTGAGAATTAGCAACTAACAGACTAGACCTAATGGGCAAAGTATTATTTAAAATAATACAGTTTCTATGTAATTATTTTGGGTAAAGCTAGCCAGTGTGGGAACCTGGTGGCAGAAAACATTCAGCTGTTCCTACAACTCAAAAGAACAGTCAAAATTAAGCTCAAAACTTCACCACAGAAATGTGTATATTTAGAAATTCAAAAGACAGTTGTTTAATATATAAGTGTAACTTTTTATGGAGATGTGTATACATGCATGCTAAGGCTAGAATTAACCCCGGGGTCTTCCTTAATTACTCTCTGTCATGATTAAGATATGTCATCTCTTTGAACCTGGAGCTGACCAATTCCCCTTGACCAAACCGCGAGTCTTAGAGACCCATGGGTTGGTGTCTCCTCAGCACTGAGTGATGAGTTGATATCTTTCATGCCGAGATTTTTGCACAAGTTTGAAGGGATCAAATTTATGGTTTCCATCTGTATGGAATGCACCTTACTGACTGTGCCATGGCTGAAGAACAAGACAGTTGGTTAAAAAATATTGAGCTGTGAGCAAATATTCTGGATCACAAAAGGGAATCGTATAACTTTAAAAGAAGTGCTGTGGAGATTGAGATGAGAGACATTCAAACGTGAATGCCTTTGCTTCCTCCCCTCAAGTCTCCTGGTGGATGTGTCCAGAGGCCTACTGAATTATCAAAGCATGGGGAAACTGCGAACTGTGAAATCTGTTTGTGCTCAGGTCTTGATATCAAATTTAGGGTGTAGTTATATAAAAGTGTACATCCAAAGAAACATGCAATGGTAGGTCTATCCCAGTAGTATATCGCTTTTTAAAGCAGATGTTAATTTCTGTAGATAATCATTTTAGAGGGGTATGACAGCAGATGCTCAAGGCCGAGGTGCATTGCTATAGATGCTTAAGGAAAAGAAATATTGCTCCAGATGCTCAAGACAGAAATGCATCATTGTAGATGCTCAAGGCAGAGATTCATTACATGGGATTGAGATGTAATTTCAGCTCCTGAGCTCTGGCTGCCAAGATTTGTGGCTCAATAACTTTTAAAAGTGATATCAGTATCATGTTGGGATAGGGACTTGGGGTTCTTCATTGCTAAGTGACCACCCTTGACTCCCTCACTGCCTCCTTTTTGCAGTCCCAATTTTTCTACTTTCTGATTATGAAAGCCATCTTTTGCAGTCTTAGCTTTTTCCAGAATGTAACTGAATTTACTCTCTGAAACTCTGAAACTACCCATGGTGTTACATGACTTAGCTTTGGTGTTAGGTCCTCAATTTCCATTGATGCTCAGAATTCTTCATCTGTTTCCTTGTTGCTGCATATGTAATTGTGGCCATGTATGTTATACCTCATTCTGGATGTTCTACCTATTTTTCTGTTATTCCTGCAAAAGGTTCATCCCAATGTACCTGGGAGAGAGACCACTCTGAGGTAGAAGACCAGCAAAGAGGACATTTTAATGCCCTGGTATTAAAATCCCAGATGAAATGCTTCCCAAACCAGCGGGCATTCTGTTCATATGATCAGAAGAGAGGCAGATGTGCCTGTGTAGATTGACATCATGACATCCTAGAAGATGTATTATCTCCCAACTCTGTTAGTTATAATGCTTCTCCAAGTGTCCTTAATAAGCCTTTTTATTTTCATCTGTGAGATTGTTGTTGAGATTCTAGGGAGACATGCCTCCTTCTGTCCATGATGAGGATAACTCCAGGGAAAATGGTCATATGTGGCACACTCTGGCTGCCCCTCTCAGAAGAGAAACTTCCAATGCTTGTGCTAGCTGCTTGGGGATATTGTGGCCTAGACAGGAATAGTGACTGTGGAAAGAGCTGTGGCTGTTTCCTTCTTAGCTCAGGTCCCCTCCTCCATTTTGAAAGACTATAGGGTAGTGATCTCATACTCCCTTTCCTTCTCTTTTCTCTCTCCTGTCTGCGTCCACAATTGCAACTTCTTATCAGACTCTGACCCTCAACCTCCCCATTTATAGATCTTTAATGACTACATGTAGTCTTGGTTTGTAAACACTATCCTGCAGGGAAACTACATAAGATAGAAAGTAACCAACTCAAATTAATTATAGAGACTTGAAATAATCACATAAAACCTATATTATTCACAATAGTCTTTGGCCAATAGCTTAACCATATTTCTAGATTCCTCCCTCATTCTAAACTAACCCATTTGCATTTATCTGTATCACCACTAGTTCATGTCTTACCAACAAATTTTTGTAGCTCCAGAGTAGGTGTTTTTCCCTGGTGGTGTCTAGGTGGCTTCTCACTGACCCCACCTCCTTTCTCCCAACATTGTTTACTTTTACCACCTAGGTCTATTCTGCTAAGCTACTGGCTGAAATAATGTTATTCATTAACCAATAAAAACAAACATAGACAGAAGGACTTCCCAAACCAACCCTTTGTACAATGTATAAATTCCAAGAACTGGTATAAAAATTTATTATTAAATGAAGTACTTGAAAGAGGTTGATGTTTATTCTCACGATCTGGAATAAATGTGTTGGTGGGGAACCTACTTCCTCAAGATGGGCTAGGAAATTTGGCTTTTGATATTCGTCATTTTGTATCACTTCTCTTAATGTCTTCATTATTTTATGAGCACACCATTGTTTTTCTGTGTGACTCTTTTGATATAGGGGTTTGCCATTGAATTTAAAGACCATCCTAACCTGAAATGACCAATTTTTGAGAATCTTAAGTTTCTATTTACCAAGTTCTCTTTTTAAATAAAATCCCTCAGATGGCTTCCTTAAGATATATGCTTCCCTGCTCCCATATCCATACTTACTTTATCCCAATAATCCCAATTCCCCAAGTTCCCTCCATCCTCTCCTTCTTACTTTTCTCCTCCCATCCCCTCTTATCCTATCCCACCCCACCCCCCAGATCCCAAATTTTTGCTTGACAATCTGGTCTACCTTTCATATCCAGGAGAATAACTATATATTTTTCTTTGGGTTCACCTTCTTATATAGCTTCTTTGGGATCACAAATTATAGATGCCATGTTATGTGTTTATAGCTAGAAACCAATTATGACTGAGTACATCCCATTTTCATCTTTTTGGGTCTGGGACACCTCACTCAGAAAAGTGTTTTCTATTTCCATGCATTTGCATGCAAAATTCAAGAAGTCATTGTTTTTTACCACGGAGTAGTGCACTACTGTGTATATTTTCCACACTTTGTTCATCCATTCTTACATGGAAGGGCATCTAGGTCATGTCCAGATTCTGGCTATTACAAATAATGCTGCTATGAACATAGTTGAACAAATGATTTTGTAATATGATAGGGAATCTCTTGGGTATATACCCCAGTGTGGTATCGCTTGGTCCTTGGTTAGGTTGATCCCAAATTTCCTGAGAAACCACCACACTGATTTCCAATGTGGTTGTACAAGTTTGCATTCTGACCAGCATTTGATGAGGGTACCCCTTCCTCCACAACCTCTCCAGCAAAGGCTATCATTAGTGTTTTTGATTTTAGCCATTTTGACAGGTGTAAGATGATATCTCAAAATTGTTTTGATTTGCATTTCCCTGATCGCTAATGAGGTTGAGCATGACCTTAAGGGTCTTTTGGCCAATTAAACTTCTTCTGTTGAGAATTCCCTGTTAGTTCAGTGCCCCATGTTTTAATTGAGTTAATTAGCATTTTAAAGTCTAGTTTTTTGATTTCTTTATATATTTTGGAGATCAGACCTTTGTCTGTTGCAGGGTTAGTGAAGATCTTCTCCCAGTCAGTGGGTTGCCATTTTGTCTTAGTGACAGTGTCCTTTGTTTACAGAAGCTTATCAGTTTAAGTAGGTCCCAATTATTCAATGTTGCCTTTATCATCTGTGTTGCTGGGGTTATACATATAAAGCAATCTCCTGTGCCCATATGTTGTAGGGTACTTCCCACTTTCTCTTCTCAGGTTTAGTGTGTTCAGATTGATATTGAGGTCTTTGATCCATTTGGTTTGAGTTTTGTGCATGGTGATAGATATGCGTTTATTTTCATTCTTCTACAGGTTGACATCGAGTTCTGCCAGCACCATTTGTTGAAGATGCTTTCTTTCTTCCATTGTATACTTTTAGCCACTTTATAGAAAATGAGGTGTTCAGATGTTTGTGGGTTAAAATCAGTATCTTCTATATGATTCAATTGGTCGAATTCTATAATTTTATGCCAATACCATGCTGTTTTTATTACTGTAGCTCTGTAATAGAGTTTGAAGTCAGGAATGGTAATGCCTCCAGACATTTTTTTATTGTATAAGATTATTTTGGCTATCCAGGATTTTTTGTTTTTCCGTATAAATTTGATTAATGTCCTCTCAATATCTGTCAAGAATTTTGATGGGCCGGGCGATGGTGGTGCACGCCTTTAATCCCAGCACTTGGGAGGCAGAGGCAGGTGGAACTCTGTGAGTTCGAGACCAACCTGGTCTACAGAGCTAGTTCCAGGACCGGCTCCAAAGCCACAGAGAAACCCTGTCTCGAAAAACCAAAAAAAAAAAAAAAAAAAAAAAAGAAATTGCCTTTGATAGAATTGCCATTTTTACTATGTTGATGCTCCCAATCAAAGACCAAGGGAGATCCTTCCATTTTAGGTATCCTCTTTAATTTCTTCCTTCAATTCCTTAAATTTCTTGTCAAAGAGACCTTTCACTTTCTTTTGTTAGAGTTACCCCAAGATATTTTATGCTGTTTGTGGCTACGTGAAAGATGATGCTCTTATTGGGAACTAGGATTTGGGTATATCTCTTTTATGTCCTGGTTCCCTACTCTACTGTGTATTCACATGTTCTCATTACAAAGACTATGTTACTTGGCAAGAGCACTACATTTTAGTTAACCCTGTGTGATTTGTTTTTCCTTGTTAAATAGTATCTTTAATGTATTTGAGAGAAAGGAAATGAAATGCTATTTCAATATCTTAAATATGCCTTAATCCTTGGTCATCTTTCATTCTGAGGGTTGGTTTTGTGTTAATTTCATGTGTGTACTTGCAAAATGTCATGTTTTCATTCCATTTGCTGTGACAAAGCATCGTGACAAACAAGCAATCAAAAAGCATCATGAGAAAAACAACTTAAGGGAGAGAAAAGGTTTAATTTGGTTCACCATTTCAGAGGGATTGGTTCAATAGCTTTGGGAATAGCATAGCAACAGGACTGAGAGGCTGACTGGCCACATTGCCTAACAGTTAGGAGGCAGAGAGAGAAGAGGAAGTTGGCTGATTCTATAGATTCTTAGAGCCTATCTTCAGTGGCATACTTTTTCCAGCAATTCTATGCCTCCTAAAGGTTTTGCAACCTCTTTAAAGAGCAGCACATGTTGCGGATAAAATGTTCAAATATGGGAGCTTATGGGGACATTTCTCACTCAAACAACAATAAGTTCTATGACAGTAGCTTCCAGAAATAACCAGTGAAAACTATTATCACCCATGATGGGCAGCTTCTCATACTCAGGGAGAGATAAATATTAACTCACGCACAACTTGAAGAAGGCTCCTGTAACTTTAAGCTGTCATAATTACATGCACAACGTATAGGCATCAGGTAGATTCATAAAAATGCAACCTTGAAAGTCTAATCAATATTAATACTTTAAAGTCTTTTAACCCCATGTAAGGATCCTTCTTTGAAGAAGCTGGTCTGTGGGAGTAGAAGAGGCGACAAGTTGAATTACAGGGAAAAGGATAAAATGTTCTCTAGCTTGATCAGCTGTTTGAGGAGCTGGTCAGTGAAGCTCCATGGGAAATGAGCACAAGCCCCACTGTAGCAGCTTTATTGGATCAGTGTGTGCCAGCACAGTAGGCTGTTTGATCGAAGTCTCCCTAAGTATTTGGGCTTCCAGAGTAGATTAAATGGAAGTCAAGTGTGTTCTGAGAGGGCTCCTCAGAGAGACACATGAGTTGACATCATCCCTCAAGCAGTGGGAACAGGCCAGGTGTAACAGACAGGGAGAGGGGGATTTGACAGGACGAGGATGAATTCTGGAATGAGTAACTATTATTTTCATTGTATTTTGACATCACAGAAACCAAATAAACCTGCCTCTTTCAATTTGACTTGAAAGAACATAGAAAGAATTCTAAAAAATCAAAGAGACAAAGCCATTTCTTTTCCTCTTTTAATGTACAATGCTTCACACAAAAAAATACTATATAATAAAGCCCCACTCTTTGTCTATTTCTGGGCACAAATTTCCTTCTTTTCCATCATTGCCAGGAGCCACACAGCTAAGAACAAGTTGTCAGGCAGTTTGGCTCTTGGTCCTTTTTGCTGGTACTTTGGAAATTTTTTTGTTTCATTTCATGTTGGAGATGTGTGATATATTGTTCAGGCATATACACTGTGTATTCTCAATCTTTTTTTTCTGAAACTTCATTACTGAAGGCGCAAGTCATAAACAATCCCACACCAGTTTGGAATTGTGATTAATAGGGTGGTTTTTATTTAAAGGGGTATAAACTTACAGATCACCATCTCAGACAACAGCCCTCTGCGCACGCAATTAGGAAGAAGTCTAGTCGCCAGAACCAGAGCAGGAAGTAAAGAGAGAGAGGAGGGAAGTAGCCACTTGTTTTTTTAAAGGGAAAGAGACCACGCCCCAATGGGCTGGTATCTCGGTGGCTTTTGGCTGGAGGATCAGAAGGACCTCCCACAACACCTCCCCCTTTTCTTTAAGTAAGAGAGTTCTAAACCTACTATGAAATTATATACAATAAGTACAAATAGCCTATTCTAACTAGCTTAGGTCTTATATAATAAATAGCTGGGCTAAGTCATGAGTCAAAAGTAACTACATTTATATAGTCTTCAACCCCATCGAAGATCTCTGAAGGGAAATAATGTTTCCTGAGTAATTAGGAAGTGCAATCAAACACCTTCCAAAACATGCAACAAATCACAGAGACAACTAGCTACCTGGGCAATCACCCAAGGTCACGTTTGCAGTGTTGAAGCAACCAACTTTGGCTAAGGCCTAGCATAACTGACACACCATTTTCAAAGTCAAGAAACTTGCCAAAACTATCTTACCCTGTCTTGGCAGGATATGACAGTCCTGTATTTTCCATTCACAGATACTCTGTATTTCTGTCAGTGGTTGAGGTATGAGCATTTCTTTACCCAAAGTCCAGTTCAGCCAAGAAGAAAGGCTCCAGGTGGAGTGTCTTTGGTGCTCAACATTCTCTCAGGAATAGAGCGGTGTTGCCAAGAGCAATTGTGTCTCACTACCACAAAACTCTGAGTTAGATTAAAAGACATTTTCTACAGCTCTTTGAAGAGGTTGAAGATTATCTATCTATACTGAGTATAATCTCTATGTATCTAAAGAACCTGATTAGTCTAATTATAAATGACAAACTTAGAATACTATTGATCTATATAATTCTCAATATCTATCTAACTTAAAGATTAAGACAATACACAACTGTGAAACAAATGAGGATAATGACCTCCAAATATAAGCAATGTACAAATATACATTGCAGTATGGTAAATATATATCAAAACACAAACAAAATGTAAGTATCTTAATCAGAGGTAGAAATGTACACTGCAATATGGTAAATATATACAATATATATCAATACAATATATGTCAATACATAACAAATGTTTTTAAACAGAGGTAGAAACATGCATGCATACAATAGTCAATATAATTTCACTTTGTATCAATATATAAGAATCGATACCAATACATTTGTCTCAAAACTATAACTCACAAGTACCAACAAGTACCAATCTATTATCCCTCTTTTTTTTCCCCCAATGATCCCCGAGCTTATAAAATTTTTTCCCCACCCTCAACCATATACCAATTTATAATTAACCCCTAAATGATGTCCCTAAACCCAAGGGCAAACTTTACTCGGAGAGGGGATGTCGTCCTCTAGAGTTACTTCCACGTGTCATGGGGGCGACGTTCTTTCTGGGGGATCCTGTGAAAGTAAAATGATGGTTAAATTTCAAGATCGATGTCTTTTAAAATTGCAAATAGTCTCTGAGTATTTTGTGCAGGTCTGGCCAGAATGTTGTATAAGAGGTGCACCATTTCAGCTAACCAAGTTGGGATCGTCTTGTGCAGCTGGTACCCAAAACAGGTCTTGTAATAGCGCTATCAGTATCATGACGTCATATCAACCAGGTGGAGTCGTTGTTATGGGGCCTCATCTTCTTCCTGGAAACTTTAAATGTCACTTCAGGAAAAACTCATTGTTCATTGTGAAAAACTTAAACATTAATCATATAGACATATATATACACACACACACACACACACACACACACACACACACACACACACACACATATATATATATTCAATGAAAGGAATGATAGATATATTCAATGAAAAGTATGATAGATATGAAGAAAAGCAAAGATGTTTTCTAAACTCATATTTCTTTCTGTCCCCTATCATGGCACTTGACATGAGACAGAATCTCCAGAAACTCTGGGTTTTTCTCTTACCAACAGGCTTATAATTGGAGAGGGACCGCGCCAGAGTCCACCTTCAAAACCAGCTCTATAAATTTAGAAATAAGGTTTAGTATATTTTACTTACACAACTTATTCAGTTTTCTTGATAGTTCCTATTGGTCAGGTATTTTTCCATCTGTCAGTATCCAAACATCCAGGATCCCTTGAATTTTTCAAAGATGAGTGTTTTCCTGTGGAGATAAGAACAGAACCCTGCCCCCATTCTATATGTTTTTCTTACCACCTGTAGGAATATCATCATTGTGGATGAGTTGTCATTTCTCCTTTCCAAGAGGTTTCTCCTCTTCAAATCGAACCTTTATTAATTTTGATGGTACCCACAATTGTTCTTCTCCTGTGGAAACAAGAGCAAAACCCCTTCCCCAACGTAGCACATCTCCTGGCTTCCATTGAGAGGTCAGCACATCTTTGAAATAAATTGGTTGATTTAGTTCAGCAGACTTTTCCATTATCCAATGTCTTTCTGCTGCTGTCGTTCCTTACTCATTAGCGTTAAGAAATTTCAAGGTCAATAAAGCATTATGTAATCTATTTCTGGGGGTATTTTTGGTCCCTTTCTGTTAGTTCAGCATATGCTTTATAGTACAATATGATCTTTCTATAACTGCCTGTCCTGTGGGATTATGTGGTATACCTGTAATGTGTTTTATATTATAATAAGCAAAAAAGCATTTCATTTTCCAAGATACATATGCTGGACCATTGTCTGTCTTTATTTGTGCAGGTATTCCCATGATGTGCATAACTTCCAATAGTTGTGTGATTACAGAATCAGCCTTTTCTGAGCTCAGGCTATGTAGCCCATTGAAAACCTGAATACTTGTCTATGGTGTGGTGTACATATTTTAATTTACCAAATTCCATAAAGTGGAACACATCCATCTGCCAGATTTCATTTCTCTTAGTACCCTTTGGGTTACTCCCTGCAGGCAACGGTGTTTGATTATAGAAAGAACAAGTAGGACATCTCTTTATAATGTCCTTAGCTTGTTGCCATGTAATGGAAAATTCTTTCTTTAGGCCTTTACTATTGACATGATGCTTCTTATGAAATTCTGAGGCCTGCAACACGCTTCCAATCAATAATTGATCAATCTCAGCGTGCCTTGTGTTAGAGGACCAGGCAGACCTGTATGGGACCGGATGTGTGTTATGTACATTGGACAAAGCCTGTTCCTGATTATGTCTTGTACCTGGAAAACAATGAAGTCAACTCTGTGTCATCTGGTATAAATTCAGTGGTTTCAATATGCAAGATAACTCTTTCTGCATATTGTGAATCTGTAACTATATTAAGAAGTTCTTTAAAATCCCTTAGCACCAAAGAATGGCATATAATTCTGCCTTCTGGACAGAATTATAAGGGCTTTGTTCCACCTTACTCAATTCATCTGACTTATAACCTGCTTTCCCTGATTTATTTGCATCAGTATAGAACGTACAGATTCCAGTTATTTATAATAATTCAGAGACTTTTTCCACATAAGTTTTTAATTTTTTACTTGGTTTATTAGGTATAAAAATCCACTCTAAAATAATATCTTCCCTCTGCATTAGAATCCCTGTAGGAGAAATTCTGGAAGGTAATATGACTAGGATGCAGCTAAGATTTGGGTTTACCCTATCCACATGTGCCTCCTGTAATTTTTCCTCAATCATTGTCAGTTCCTTTTCTGTTTCAGCTGTCAGTTTTCTTGGACTATTCAAATCTTTATCACCATCTAAGGTTTTGTTTAAATGAACTATTAGATCAGGTGTTATCCCAAAAGCTGGTCGTAGACTAGAAATGTCTCCTAACAATCTTTGGAAGTCATGAAGAGTCTTTAACTGGTCTCGCCTAATTTGTGCCTTTTGCATTTTAATGTTCTCTAACCCTATTCTGTAACCTAGGTAATTAATATAATTTCCTCTTTGAATCTTTTCAGGGGCAATATGTAATCCCCACCTAGGCAAGACTTTCTTTACTTCTTCAAACATCCTTTCTAAAGTATCTTTATTTGAATCAGATTACAAGATGTCATCCATGTAATGGTAAATTATGGACTTGGGGAATTGTTTACGAATTATTTCCAATGGCTTACTTACAAAATATTGGCACAATGTAGGACTATTGAGCATACCCTGTGGGAGGATAGTCCATTGATATCTCCTATTAGGCTGAGAATTATTATAAGTAGGCATTGTGAAGGCAATTTTTTCTCTATCCTTTTCTTGTAACGGTATGGAGAAAAAACAATCTTTCAAATCAATAACTATAAGAGGCCATCCTTTTGGTAATAGAGAAGGCAAAGAAATTCCAGATTGTAGTGGGCCCATAGGTTGAATTACCTTGTTGACAGCTCTTAAATCTGTCACCATTCTCCATTTACCGGATTTCTTTTTTTACAACAAACACAGGAGAATTCCAAGGGCTGGTTGATTCTTCAATATGGTGAGCATCTAGTTGCTCTTGCACCAGCTGTTCCAATGCCTGTAATTTATCTTCAGCTAGAGGCCACTGTTTGATCCATATTGGCTTCTCAGTTAGCCATTTTAAAGGTAGGGCTGTTGGTACCTCTAAAGGTTCGGTATTTGCTGTATGTTCTTGTACAGCCTGAATGGCTGGTGACGTTTTCCCATATTATCTCATCATGTCCTTCCCAGAATTATGAGTTCCTGGAACTACAGGAATGTTAATCTGGGTATTCCATTGCTGTAGCAGGTCGCGGCCCCAGAAATTTATTGCGATATTGGCAATATATGGCCTTAGTCTTCCTATTTGCCCTTCAGGCCCTATGCATTCAACCCATCTTGTGCTTTGTTTTACACGAGATAGGGTTCCAATTCCCAGGAACTGAACATATACCTCTTGAAGAGGCCAATTCGGATGCCAAGATTCTGGAGTAATGATACTTACATACACACCTGTGTCTAATAAGACTTCAATAAAAGTGCCATTTATACAGACTCTTAGCTTTGGTCTTTAATCATTAATAGAAGTCTGCCAAAATATGCGTTTACTCTGTCCTACTGGGTTTTTTGACTCATCCTCCATGCGTAATTCATCATTTAGACTAGTAATATTTTTTAGGGCAGATATTGGAGCTTTTAATTTTCTTGGTGAGGCACGTTCTCTCCTGTGACTGGGAATGACTGGGCCACTGTTGGCTTGGGGGCCTGCGAGAGGCCCCTCAAGGAGTTTCCCAACGGTATTGGGTTGCCTTGTCTGTCTGTTGTTTATCTGCATTCGTTGGATCAATGTCGGCCTTTACCGCATCTCCTACATATACCTGAAGGCAAAGGTCTCCTAATTTTGATATTCCCAGAAGGGATATTATTCCTAGAAATCCTTTGCCTGCAATCCCTTTTCAGATGTCCTAATTTACCACAATTAAAACACCTGGCAGTTTGATGTCTCCTCATTGCTTGGGAAATCACTTCTCCTACCCAAGATTCATCATTATAGCTAAACGTCTCAACATTCATTGTATGCTGAATCCATTCATCCATAGGTGCTGATCTAAACTTTAAAGGCCCAATTATCTTTTTGTATTCTATGTTTGCATTCTCAAAAACTAGAGATTCAAGAAGTAGTCGTCTAGCTTCTGGGTCTGTTAGCCCTATGTCCAGAGACTTAATTAATCTTTGCAAAAAGTCAGTAAAGGGTTCTCTCTGTCCCTGCCTAATTCTGGTATATGATTCAACCCTTTTTGCTGGATCTTGTAGCCTATTCCAAGCATTTAAAGCTGCTTGGTGACATAAACACAGTACTTCATCATCATAAAGAGCTTGTACCTGTGGATCAGCATATTGTCCTACACCAAGAATTTGATCTTGGGAAACCTCCACACCTTTTGCTCTTCCTTGCTGTTCCATATGTTTGGACTCTTCTCTGAAATAGATTCCAAACATCAAGGAAGGTCCATTATCTAAAACTGCAGACACTAACTGATGGAAATCGTGGGGGGTAGCTCTAGCATTAGAAGCCCAAGTCCTTATCATTTCCTTAACATATGCAGAGTGCAAGCCAAAGGTAACAATAACTTGCTTAATTTCTTTTAGATTATTCATTGCTATTGGCATCCATCTAGCTTCTCTGACTCCCTTTGAGCCTTTAGAAGTTGACACTTTGTCAGAATGAATTACAGGGTATGTCGCTAAAACCCTGGGTAAGCCAGATCTAATAGCTGGTGGTGGCATTGTATCCTCTCCTTGTGCCTCTCACTCTGTTCACCAGCTCCAATAATTTCTTCAATCATTTCAAGTCTTTTTATCATTTTCTCTCTTAAATCCTGAATCTCCTGAGCTACATGTGTTTCTAGTGATTTCACTGAGGTATCAATTTTTTTGTCCGCATTCTGCACCTGTGATTTCAAAGCTTTTGAATCCTGAATCTCCTTACCTGTATTAGTTTCTGGTAAAGATCGTATGGTTCTTAGGACCATATTTTTCCTAAATAATAGAATATTCAAAAGAATACTGAAATCTAGTAACCAGTAAATTAAGTTATCTCCATAGTGATATAAACCTTGCATGAAAAAACCTATTGTTTTGGTAGTCAAAACAATAAAATTCATGTTGGAAATGAAAACTTTCATATTACCTATTATCCAGCAGGTGGCGCTGTTCCCAAGTCGCGACGAAAACAGGGTTCTGTTTCAGTGTCCGCCTAGTATTTGTTAAAAACTGGGAAATGCCAGTTGCTCAACAAAGTAAATGTAATTAAATCAATTCCATACACGGAACCATAAACCCAGAATCCAGGGGTAGAGAAGAGTAACCCGGAAGCCGTGTATGCCTCCAGGTGACAGAGTTGTCCCAAGGGGTTGCAGCTTTCTGTAACCGGTAACCGCGTGCTCTGGTTCATTCCGCTTAAGAGCTGCGCTTGCAAGGGAGATTTGAAAACGATTCAGAAAAGAGCAAACCACGTGGGCAGAGACCATGCGGGCCTGTGGAATTTAAATCCACATAGCGAGGCAAATGGTAGGCTGCATCGGGACTTGAAGTCAATCTGAGGTGTCTAAAGGGAAAATATAAAAAACTGCAGCAAGAAAAGCCACTGCATGATGATTTATGTTAAACTGCTGGCTCCACGCACAAGGCACAGGCCGCAAGGAACAGGCCGTGGCCGAACTGGCGGCCGGCAGCCGAGCGGAGGGGGGGGGAGGAGGGGTCCTAAAATCAAACTTTGGGTGCCAGATGAAGGCGCAAGTCATAAACAATCCCACACCAGTTTGGAATTGTGATTATTAGGGTGGTATTTATTTAAAGGGGAATAAACTTACAGATCACCGTCCCAGACAACAGCCCTCTGTGCACGCAATTAGGAAGAAGTCTAGTCGCCGGAACCGGAGCAGAAAGTAAAGAGAGAGAGGAGGGAAGTAGCCACTTTGTTTTTAAAGGGAAACAGACCACGCCCCAATGGGCTGGTATCTCGGCGGCTATTGGCTGGAAGAGCAGAAGGACCTCCTGCAACACATTACACTTTCAATATCAATTAGAGCATATTTTAATTTTTGCCTTTGGCATGTCTAATTAAGAATAAGCATCCTGGCACTACTTCTACCTTTATCTAGGCAATCTTGGAATGAGCCATCTTGAACCTACATACTTCCAGCATCTCTCAGGAGTTGTGCAACTTCACTTCCTTCCCACCCATTACATGATTTGAATACCTGTTGCTCTCCTTCTCTAGACAGAGACCTGTGCAGATCTGGTTGCTGGTACCTATGACTTCCATGGATACAATTATTGTCTGCTGTACATGTGCTCCCTGGGAATTAAGTGATTCAAATACATTTTGTTATTTGATGTAAGTGTAATTAGATAGTGGGTGGAACTATCAGCTTTATTGGAATTAATTGAAACAAACAGCCAAGTTCAACTTAGTCACACACATGTAAGATTCAGTCCCAAGTAGGGGTGTATCTAGGGACAGGATATATGTGACAAGGCTAGTGACCACTTCTGCCATATGTTTCCTAACAACTTTTCAGAGCAGTAATGGATGTCCATGAAAGGTAAATCTTTAAATGAATACCGGATAGGCTTTCTTTTATGTTATAGGTGTTTTTCCAATGCATTGATGTTATCAAAATTACTCACCATCAATATCACAGTTGACTTTTTTTCAGTTTTTTTTATAAATTTATTTCTTTATTAAATATTTCTGTCTCTTCCCCGGCACTGCCTCCCATCATAACCTTCACCCTCCCCCATCAGTCCTCAGAGCAATCGGGGTTTCCTGCCCTGTGGGAAGTCCAAGGACATCCCACCTTCTTCCAGGTCTATTAACGTGAACATCCAAACAGCCTAGGCTCCCACAAAGCCAGTATGTGCAGTAGGATCAACACCCAGTGCCATTGTTCTTGACTTTTCAGCAGTCCTCATTGTCCGCTATGTTTATTGAGTCCAGTACTATCCCATGTTGTTTTTTGAGACCCAGTCCACCTGGCAATGGTGAGTTTCCAAAAGAACATCCCCTTTGTCTCAGTATGTGGGTGCACCCCTCGTAGTCCTGAGTTTCTTGTTCATGCTCTCTCTCCTTCTGCTCCTGGTTTGGGGTTGTAGTCTGGTGCTCCAATGCGGGACTCTGTCTCTGTCACCTTTCATCGCCTGATGAAGGTTAAAATCCAGGAGGATGTCTATATGTTTTCCTTTGTGTTCACCATCTTATTTAGCTTTTCTAGGGTCATTAATTATAGAGTCAATGTCCTTTATTTATGGCTAGAAACCAAATATGAGTGAGTACATCCCATGTTCCTCTTTTTTTCGGGGGTCTGGCTATCCTCACTCAGGATAGTATTTCTATTTCTGTCCATTTGCATGCAAAATTCAAGAAGTCATTGTTTTTACTGCTGAATAGTATTCTAATATGGATATATTCCATACTTTCTTCATCCATTCTTCCATTGAAAGGCATTTCGATTGTTTCCAGGTTCTGGCTATTACACACAATGCTGCTATGAAAATTGTTGAGCATATACTTTTGTTGTATGATAGGGCATCTCTTGGGTATATTCCCAAGAGTGATATTGCTGGGTCAGGAGTATGTTGATCCCGAATTTCCTGAGAAAGTGCCACACTGCATTCCAAAGTGGTTGCACAAGTTTGCATTCCCAACAGCAATGGATGAGTATACCCCTTTTTCTACAACTTTTCCAGCAAAGGCTATCATTGGTGTTTTTGATTTTAGCCATTCTGACAGGTGTTAGATGACATCATAAAGTTGTCTTGATTTGGATTCTCCTTATCTCTAAGGAAGTTGAGCATGACCTTAAGTGTCTTTTGGCCATATGAACTTCTTCTGTTCAGAATTCTCTGTTCAGTTCATTGCCCCATTTTATAATTGGGTTGATTAGCCTTTTACGGTCTAATTTATTGAGTTCTTTATATATATTGAAGATCAAACCTTTGTCAATTGTGGGGTTGGTGAAGATCTTCTCCCAGTATGTGGTTTGCCTTTCTGTCTTAGTGACAGTTTCCTCTGCTTTACAGAAGCTTCTCAGTCTCAGGAGGTCCCATATTTTCAAAGAGGCCCTTAATAACTGTGCTGTTGTGGTTATACGTAGGAAGTGGTCTCCTGTGCCCATCTGTTGTAGAATACTTCCCACTTTCTCTTCTATCAGGTTCAGTGTGTTCTGACTCTTATTGAGGTCTTTAATCCATTTGGACTTAAGTTTTGTGCATGGTGATAAACATGGATCTATTTTCATTCTTCTACAGATTGACATCCAGTTTTGCCAGCATAATTTGTTGAAGATGATCTTTTTTATCCATTGTATGCTTTTAGCTCGTTTATCGAAAATCAGGTGTTCATAGGTTTGTGGGTTAAAGTCCGGGTCTTCTTTACATTCCGTTGGTTGACTTCTCTGTTTTTATGTCAATACCAAGCTGTTTTCAATACTGTAGCTCTGTAATAGAGTTTGAAGTCAGGGATGGTAATGCCTCCAGACAATCCTTTATTGTATGAGATTGTTTGGGCTATCCTGAGTTTTTTATTTTTCCATATAAAGTTGATTATTTTCTTCTCAAGGGCTGTGAAGAATTTTGATGGGATTTTGATGGGGATTGCATTGAATCTATATATTGCTTTTGGTAAAATTGCCATTTTTACTATGTTGATCCTCCCAATCCAAGAACAAGTGAGATCCTTCCATTTTCTGGTGTCCTCTTCAATTTCTTTCTTAAAAGACTTAAAGTTATTGTCAAAGAGATCTTTCACTTTCTTGATCAGAGTTACCCCAAGATATCTTATGCTATTTGTGGCTATCGTGACAGATTTGTGGCTATCGTGACAGGTGATGCTTATCTGATTTCCATCTCTTCTTCCTTATCCTTAGTGTATAGGAAGGCACCTCTTTCTTGAAGGTGATCTTGAATCCTGCCACATTACTAAAGGTGTTTATCTGCTATAGGAGTTCTTTGGTAGTGTTTTTGTGGTCGCTTATGTATACTATCATATCATCTGCAAATAACAAATTTTCACTTCTTCCTTTCAAATATGTATCCTCTTGATCCCCTATGTTGTCTTATTGCTATTGCTAGAACTTCAAGCACTATATTGAAGAGGTATGGAGAGAAAGGACAGCCTTGTCGTGTTCCTGATTTTAGTGTGATGGCTTTGAGTTTTTCTCACTTTAATTTAATGTTTGCTGTAGGCTTGCTGTAAATAGCTTTTATTATATTTAGGTATGACCCTTGTATCCCTAATCTCTCCAGGACCTTTATCATAAAGGGGTGTTGGATTTTGTCGAATGCTTTTTCAGCATCTAATGAAATGATCATATGGTTTTTTTCTTTCAGTTTATTTATATGATGGATTACATTGATAGATTTCCCTATGTTGAACGAGCCCTGTATCTCTGGAATGAAGCCTACTTGATCATAATGGATAATTTTTTTCATGTATTCTTGGATTTGGTTTGCCAGTCTTTTCTTGAGAATTTTAGCATCACTGTTTAGGAGTGAGATTGACCTGTAATTCTCTTTCTTGGTTAAGTCTTTGTGAGGTTTTGGTATCAGGGTGACTGTAGCTTCATAAAAGCAATTTGGCAGTGACTCTTCTGTTTCTATATTGTGAAATACCTTCAGGAGTATAGGTATTAGGTCTTCTTGGAAGTTCTTGTAGAATTCCACATTGAAACCATCTGGTCCTGGGCTTTTTTTGGAAGGGAGGTTTTGGATAACAGCTTCTAATTTTTTGCGACTAACAGATCTATTGAGATTGTTTGCCTGGTCTTGGTTTAGCTTTGGTATATGGTACTTATCTAAAAAAAATGTCCATTTCTTTTGCATTTCCAGTTTTTTGGCATATAGGCTTTTGTAGTAAGATCTAATGATTCTCTGAATTTCCTCTGTGGCTATGTCCCCTTTTTCATTTTTGATCTTATTTATTTGAGTGTTCTCTCTCTGTCGTTTAGTTAGTTTGGATAAGGGTTTGTCGATCTTGTTAATTTTCTCCAAGAACCAACTTTTTGCTTCATTGATTCTTTGGATTGTTTTCTGTCTTTCTATTTTGGATATTTCAGCCCTGAGTTTGATTATTTCCAGTCTTCTACTCCTCCTGGGTGCGTCTGCCTCTTTTTTTTCTAGAGCTTTAAGGTGTGTTGTTAAGTCCCCATTGTATGGTTTCTCTGTTTTCTTATGTGGGCACTTAGTGCTATGAACTTTCCTCTTAGCACTGCTTTCATACTTTCCCATAGATTTGAGTATGTTGTCTCTTCATTTTTTATTAAATTCACGGAAGATTTTTATGTTTTTCTTAATTTCTTTCTTGACCCAGGTGTGGTTCAGTAGTTGACTATTCAGTTTCCATGAGTTGGTCGGCTTTCTGGGGGTAACATTGTTGTTGCCTTCTAATTTTAATCCATGCTGATCTGATAAGACACGGTTGGACACTGATTTTTTTGTATCTGTGGAGGTTTTCTTAGTTACCAAGTATTTGTTTAATTTCACGAAGGTTCCATGAGAAGAAGGTGTAGTCTTTCCTATGTGAGTGGAGTGATCTAGAGATGTCTGTTAAGTCCATTTGCTTCATTACCTCCAATAATTCTCTTATTCTCTATTAGGTTTCTGTCTGATTGACCTGTCCATTGATGAGAGAGGTGTGTTGATGTCTCCTACAACTAGTGTGTGTGGTTTGATGTCTGCCTTGAGTTTTAGTAATAATTCTTTTACATAAGTGGGTGCTTTTATATTATGGGCATAGATATTTAGGATTGAGTCTTCATCCTGATGAATTTTCCTGTTATGAGTATAAAAAGTCTTAACCTCTTCTGATTGATTTTAGTTTGAAGTCTGTTTTGTTAGAAATTAGTATGGCCACTCCTGCTTGATTCTTAGGCCCGTTTGCTTGAAAAACTTTTTCCCAACCCTCTAGTCTGAGTAGATGCCTGTCTTTGTGGTTGAGATGTGTTTCTTGTAAAACAGCAGAATGTTGGATCCTATTTTCATATCCAATATCTCAGCCTGTGCCTTTTTATATGTGAATTGAGTCCATTAATAGTAAGTGATATTAATTACCAGTAGCTGTTTACTCCAGTTATACTTATTGTTTTTGTTAGTAGAGTTTGTATGTCTCCCTTCTTTGAGTGGGCTGGTGAAGGCTTGCTAGATGCCTGAGTCCTTGTAGGCAGTGTTGGCAATGTTGGATTCCTTGGGTTGTGATTTTCCTTCTATTACACACTGTAAGGCTGGATTTGTGGCTATGTATTGTTTGAATTTGTTCTCATGCTGACATGTTTGTTTTTTCCATTGATAGTGAAAAATAGCTTGTCTGGGTATTGTAGCTTGGGCTTGCATTCACGGTCTCTTACTTTCTGTAGTACCTCTATCCAGGACCTTCTTGCTTTCATGGTTTCCATAGAGAAGTCAGGTGTAAGTCTGATTGATTTACCTTTATAAGTTACTTGCCCTTTTTCATTTGCAGCTCTTACTATTATTTCTTTAATCTGTATGTTTTGTGTTTTGATTTTTATATGGTGAGGGGATTTTTTTTTTGATCCAGACTGTTTGGTGTTCTGTATGCTTCTTGAATATTCAAAGGAATATCTTTCTTTATGTTGGGAAAATTTTCTTCCATAATTTGTTAAAATATGTTCTGGGCCTTTGAGCTGTGACTCTTCTCCATATATCCCTATTATTCTTATGTTTGGTCTTTTTTTTTTAATTTAAAGATCTTTTAATTAATTAATTAATTAATTAATTAATTAATTTAATTATTAAAGATTTCTGCTTCTTCCCCGCCACCAACTCCCATTTCCCCCCACTCTTCCAATCAAGTCTTCCTCCCTCCTCAGCCCAAAGAACAATCAGGTTTCCCTGCCCTGTGGGAGGTCCAAGGACCACCCACCTCCATCCTGGTCTATTAAGGTGAGCATCCAAAGTACCAATGCTCCCACAAAGCCATTATGTGCAATTGGATTAAAAACCCATTGCCATTGTTCTTCAGTTCTCAGTAGTCCTCATTGTCCGCTATGTTCAGCGAGTCCAGTTTTGTCCCATGCTTTTTCAGACCCCGCCCAGCTGGTCTTGGTGTGTTTCCGATAGAACATCCCCATTGCCCTCACAGTTCTGAGTCCCTTGCCCGTAGTCTTTCTCCTTCTGCTCCTCCTTTGGATCGTGAGACTTCAGTCCAGTGCTCCAATGTTGGTCTCTGTCTCTGTCTTCTTTCATTGCCTGATGAAGGTTAATATTCAGGAGGATGCTTATATATTTTTCTTTGGGTTCACCTTCTTATTTAGCTTCTCTAGAATCACAAATTATAGTCTCAATGTCCTTTATTTATGGCTAGAAACCAAATATGAGTGAGTACATCCCATCTTCCTCTTTTTGAGTCTGGCTTAACTCACTCAGGATAGTGTTTTCAATTTCCGTCCATTTGTATGCAAATTCAAGAAGTCATTGTTTTTTACTGCTGAGTAGTACTCTAATATGTATGTATTCCATACTTCTTAATCCATTCTTCCATTGAAGGGCATCTAGGTTGTTTCCAGGTTCTGGCTATTACAAACAATGCTGCTATGAACATAGTTGAGCATATACTTTTGTTGTATGTTAGGGCATCTCTTAGGTATATTCCCAAAAGTGGTATTGCTGGGTCGAGAGGTAGGTTGAACCCAACTTTCCTGAGAAACCGCCACACTGCTTTCCAAAGTGGTTGCACAAGTTTGCATTCCCACCAGCAATGGATGAGTGTGCCCCTTTTTGCACAACCTCTCCAGCAGAGGCTATCAATGGTGTTTTTTATTTTAGCCATTCTGACAGGTGTAAGATGCTATCTTAAGGTTGTCTTGATTTGCATTTCCCTGATTGCTAAGGAACTTGGGCATGATCTTAAGTGTGTTTTGGCCATTTGAAATTCTTCTATTGAAAAGTCTTCGTTCAGCTCAGTGCCTCATTTTATAATTGGATTGAATAACCTTTTACGGTCTAATTTCTTGATTTCTATATATATTTTGGATATCAGACCTTTGTCAGTTGCGGATTGGTGAATATCTTCTCCCAATTAGTGGGTTGCCTTTTTGTCTTAGTGAGAGTGTCCTTTGCTTTACAGAAGCTTCTCAGTGTCAGGAGGTCCCATTTATTCAATGATGTCCTTAGTGTTTGTGCTGCTGGGGTTATACGTTGGAAGTGTTCTCCTGTGCCCATGTGTTGTACAGTACTTCCCACATTTTCTTCTATCAGGTTCAGTGTGTTCAGACTGATATTGAGGTCTTTAATCCATTTGGACTTGAGTTTTGTGCATGGTGATAGATATGGATCTATTTTCATTCTTCTACACGTTGACAACCAGTTCTGACAACACCATTTGTTGAAGGTGCTTTCTTTATTCCATTGAATACTTTTAGCTACTTCATCAAGATCAGTGTTCATAGGTTTGTGGGTTAATATCAGTGTCTTCTACTTGATTCCATTGGTCGACTTCTCTGTTTTGCTGCCAATACCAAGCTGTTTTCAATACTGAAGCTCTGTAATGCCTCCAGAAGTTCCTTTATTGAATACAATTGTTTTGGCTATCCTGGGTCTTTTGTTTTTCCATACAAAGTTGAATAATGTCCTCTCAATGTTTGTGAAGAATTTTGATGGGATTTTGATGGGGATTGCATTAAATCTAGGAATTGCCCTTGGTAGACTTGCCATTTTCACTATGTTGATCCTCCCAATCCAAGAGCAAGGGAGATCCTTCCATTTTCTGGTATCCTCCTCAATTTCTTTCTTCAAAGACTTAAAGTTCTTGTCAAATAGATCCTTCACTTCCTTGGTTAGATTTACCCCAAGGTATTCTATGCTATCTGTGGCTATCGTCAAAGGTGATGCTTCTCTGATTTTCCTCTCTGCTTCCTTATCCTTTGTGTATAGGAGGGCAACTGATTTATTGTATTTGATCTTGTATACTGCCACTCTACTTAAGGTGTTTATCAGCTGTAGGAGTTTTTTGGAGGTGTTTTGGGGGTCGCTTATGCACACTATCATATCATCTGAAAATAATGAAAGTTTAACTTCTTCCTTTCCAATTTGAATCCCTTTGATTCCCCTTATGTTTTCTTATTGCTATTTCTAGAACTTCAAGCACTATATGTAAGAGGTATGGAGAGAGTGGGCAACCTTGTTGTGTTCCTGATTTTACTGGGATGACATTGAGTTTCTCTCCATTTAATTAGATGTTAGCTGTCGGCTTGCTATGAATAGCTTTTATTATAGTTATGTACGACCCTTGTATCTCTATTCTCTCTAAGACCTTTATCATAAAGGGATGTTGAATTTTGTCAAATGCTTTTTCATCATCCAGTGAAATGATCATGTGGTTTTTTTCTTTCAGTTTCTTTACATGATGGATTACATTGATAGATTTTCATATGTGGAATGAGCCCTGCATCCGTGCATGAAGCCTACTTGATCATAATGGATAATTTTTCTAATGTGTTCTTGGATTTGGTTTGCCAGTATTTTATTGAGGATTTTCGCATCGATGTTCATGAGTGAGATTGGCCTGTAGTTGTCTTTCTTGGTTTGGTGTTTGTGTGGTTTTTGGTATCAGAGTATCTGCAGCTTCATAAAAGGAGTTTGGCAATGATTTCTCTGTTTCTATATTGTGAAATACATTACATTAAGGAGTATAGGTAATAGGTCTTCTTTGAAGTTCTGGTAGAATTCTGACTTGAAGCCATCTGGACCTGGGCTTTTTTGGTTGGGAGGATTTTTATATCATCTTCTAATTTTTCACGACTAACAGGTCTATTTAAATTGTTCACCTGGTAATATTTTAACTCTGGTATATGGTACTTATCTAAAAATTGTCCATTTCTTTTACCTTTTCCAAATTTGTGGCAAATAGGCTTTTGTAGTAAGATTTAATGATTCTCTTTATTTCCTCTGTGTCTGTGGTTATGTCTCCCTTTTCATTTCTGATGTTGTTAATTTTCGTATTCTCTCTCTGCCATTTGATTAGTTTGGATAGGGGTTTGTCAATCTTGTTGATTTTCTCCAAGAACAAGCTTTTGTTTCATTGATTCTTTTGATTGTGTTATGTTTTTCTATTTTGTTAATTTCAGCCCCCAGTTTGATTATTTCCAGACTTCTACTCCTCCTATTAAGTCTCCAATGTGTGCTTTCTCCATTTTCTTTAAGTGGGCACTTAGTGCTATGAACTTTCCTCTTACCACTGCTTTCATACTGTCCCATAGGTTTGAGTATGTTGAGTTTTCATTTTCATTGAATTCAAGAAGGACTTTAATTTATTTCTTCCTTGATCCAGGAGTTGTTCAGTAGTTGACTTTCCAGTTTCCATGAGTTCGTAGTCTTTCTGGAGGTAGCATTGTTGTTGAATTCTAACTTTAATCCAAGGTGATCTATAAGATACAGTTGGTTGCTAATATTTTTTTGTAACTGTGGATGTTTGCTTTATTACTGAGTATGTGGTCAATTTTCGGTTCCATGAGCTGCAGAGAAGTAGGTATATTCTTTCCTATTTGGATGCAATGTTCTATAGATGTCCATTAAGTCCATTTGATTCATTACCTACTTCAATCCTCTTATTTCTCTGTTAGGTTTCTGTCTGATTGACCTGTCCATTGGTGAGAGAGGAGTGTTAAAATCTCCTACATTAGTGTCTATGGTTTAATGACTGCCTTGAGATTCAGTTATGTTTCTTTTACATGAGTGGGTGCTTTTATATTAGGGGCATAGATATTCAGGATTGAGACTTTGTCCTGATAAATTGTTCCTGTTATGAGTAAAAAATGACCCTCTCTATCTCTTCTGATTGATTTTAGTTTGAAGTCAACTTTGTTAGGAATTAGTATAGCCACAACTGCTTGTTTCCTAGGTCCATTTTCTTGATAAACATTTTCCCAGCCCTTTATCCTGAGTAGATGTCTGTCTTTGAGGTTGGGGTGTGTTTCTTGTAAGCAGAGGAATGTTGGACCCTGTTTTCATATCCAATGTCTTAGCCTGTATCTCTTTATAGGTGAGTTGAGGCCATTAGTATTAAGTGATATTAATGAGTTATTGTGGGCATTGTTGGACTCCTTGTTTTGTGATTTTCCTTCAATTACTTTCTGTAAGGCTGGATTTGTGGCTATGTATTGTTTAAATTTGTTTTTATTCTGGAAAATTTTGTTTTCTCCCTTTATATTCTATGAAAGTTTGGATCGGTATGGCAGTCTGGGCTTGCATCCATGGTCTCTTAGTTTCTGCAGTGCATCTATCCAGGACCTTCTGGCTTTCGTGGTTTCTATAGAGAAGTCAGGTGTAATTCTGATATGTTTACCTTTATAAGTAAATTGACCTTTTTCATTTGCAGCTCTTAATATTCACTCCTTATTCTCAGTGTTTTATGTTTTGATTGTTATATGATGAGGAGACTTTTTTTATCCAGTCTATTTGGTGTTCTGTATGCTTCTTGGACCTTCAAGAGAATATCTTTCTTAAAGAAGGGAAAGTTTTCTTTTTAATTTTATTAAATATATTTTGTCGACCATTGAGCTGTACTCTTCTCCTTCTTCTATCCTTATTACTCTTAGCTTTGGTCTTTTTATAGTGTCCCATATTTCCTGAATGTTTTGTGATGAGAATTTGTTGGTTTTGCTTGATCAGTGTGTTTATTTCCTCTATGGTGTCTTTAGTGTCTGAGATTCTTTCTTCAATCTCTTGTAATCTGTTGGTAGTACTTGTCTCTGTAGTTCCTGTTTGTTTACCCAGACTTTCCATTTCCATCCTTACCTTGTTTTTTTTCTTCTATACTTCCATTTCATTCTTCAAGTCTTGAACCATTTCCCTTACCTCTTTGATTGCTTTTTCTTGTTTCTCTTGGTTTTCTTGGGTATCTTTGAGAAATTTATTCATTTCCTCTACATTTTTGTTTGTAATCTCTAATTTTTATGGCAGTTTTTCACCTCTTGTTTAAGTTCCTCTATTATTTTCATATAATTCAATTTTGAGTCGAATTCTTCTAATTCTTCTGGAGTAGGGTATACAATTCTTCTTATTTTAGGATTCCTGGATTCTGGCAATGTCATGTTGCCTTTCAGGATGTTTTGAGGAATTCTTGCATTGGTGCCTGCCCATCTCTTCCTTCAGATGGAGCCTGGAGAGGCGTGGTGTCTTGGTCCAGTCTTTGCTGTGACTGACTCCCTGGGTGTATCACCTCAGTGTAGGAGCAGGAGCCGTTCCTTTCCAGATGGATTCCTCAGCACCAAAACATGGACGCCTGATAGTCCAATGACCCGTGGACAAAATGGCGAATGTGGGGTGTAGTGTGGTATCAAGTAGAACACAGGAGACCCTGCAGCCAAAGCTGAAGGTTCATTTGCTCCCTTCGGGGGTCCCTGAGGCCTGTCTGGCAGGCAGGCACTCACCACTCTGAGTGGGTAGCCTTAGTGTAGGAGCATGAAATTCTTCCTCAGCAAAGGACCTTGCAGACAAGGCAGGATTGGGGATGATCGTGGGTAGGAAAGAAAGTCCAGCACGAGCTGGGGGAGGGGGTTTTTGCTCTATTCCAGGACAGTCAGCCCCTGGATAGCACACACTCACCCGTCCAGATGGAATTCCTCAGCACCTATACAGGGATGCCTGGTAGCCCAATGAGCCAGGGACTATAGGGAGAATGTGACAGAGATTGTGGTGCTCAATAGAGCACAGGAGACCCTGCAGCCACAAGCTGAATGTTCCTGTGGTCCCTTGTTTGGAACCTTCTGGCCTGCCTGGTAGGCAGGCACTCACTGCTCTGGTTGGGTAACCTTAGTGTAGAAATGGGAAAACTGTTCTTGAGGAGAGAACTTAAGAGACAGCAAGGCAGGCTTCTGGGGGGTAGACGGGGGCTGGGTCATGTGTAAGAAAAGGGGCCCTGCAGCAGGAGCTGGGGGAGGGTGATTTGTGCTCTCTTCCAGGAGAGTCAGCACCTAAATTGCACACCCTAACCCATCCAGAAGGAACTCCTCAGTACCTAAACAGGGACACCTGGTAACCCATGAGCAGGCAAAAAAAGGAAACAAGCCTACTTGATTGTAAAGCATAATTTTTTAAATGTGTTCTTGGATTCTGTATGGCAAAATTTTATTGAGAATTTTTGCATCAATGTTAATAAGTGATATTGGTCGGTAATTCTCTTTCCTGTTTTGGTCATTGTGTGGTTTTGGAATCAGAGTGACTGTCAATTCAAAAGAAGAGTTTGGGAATGACTCTCAGATTCTATTATGTGCAACACATTAAGGAGTATAGGTATCAGCTTTTCCCAGAAGTTCTGATAAAATTCAGCATTGAAATCATCTGCTCCTGAGCTTTATTAGCTTGGGAGCTTTTTTATGACCGCTTCTATTTCCTCATGACTTATAGGTCTATTTAATTGTTCACCTGTTCTTGATTTAACTTTGGTAAATGGTACTTATCAAAAAGTATGTCAATTTCTTTTATTTTTCCAACTTTATGGCATACAAGCTTTTGTAAAATGACCTAATGATTCTCTGAATTTCCTCAGTGTGTTGTTAAGTCTCCCTTTTCATTCCTGATCTTGTTAATTTGTGTATTATATCTGTACCTTTTGTTTAGTTTGAAAAATTGTTTGTCAATCGTGTTGACTTTCTAAAAGAACCTGCTCATTGTTTCATTGATTCCTTGAATTGTTCTCTGTGTTCCCATTTTATTGATTTTAGCCTTCTGGTTGATTATTTCTGGTCTTCTACTACTCCTGGGTGAGTGTGCTTCTTTTTTTCTAGAGTTTTCAGCTGTGTTGTTAAGGCTCTAATGTGAGCTTTCTCCATTTTTTAATGTGTGCAATAAAAGCTATGAACATTCTTCTTAGCACTGCTTTCATTGCTTCCCATAGGATTGTTTATGGTGTGTCTTAATTTTCATTGAATTTAAGGAAGACTTTAATTTCTTTCTTTATTTCTTCCCTGACCCTGTTGTGGTCAATAGTTGACCGTTCAGCTTCAATAAGTTTTAGGCTTTCTTGGGGTAGAACCATGTTTAAATTCTTACTTTACTCCATGGTGATCTGATAAGACACAGGAGGATACTAATTTTTTTTATATCTAAGGAAGTTTGCTTTGTTACATAGTATGTGGTCAGTTCTAAAGAATAACATGAGATGTTCAGAATTAGGTATATTCTTCCCCTTTTAGGTTGAATGTTCTATAAATGTCTGTTAAGGCCATTTTTTTCATTACCTCCTTTAATTCTATTTTTTCGCGATTTGTTTTCTGTCTGATTGATCTGTCCACTGGTAAGACAGAAGTGTTGAAATCCCTTCTATTAGTTCTGGGTTTTGATGTCTGCCTTTAGATCTAGTAATTTTTCTTCTAAAGAAGTGGGTGCTTTTTTATTAGGGACATAGACATTCAGGATTGTGACTTCATCCTGATGAATTGTTCCTGTTATGAGTAAAAAGTCTCCATCACCATCTCATCTGATTGACTTTAGTTTTTCGTCAGTTTTGTTAGATATTAGTATAGCCACACCTGTTTGTTTCTTAGGTTCATTAGAATGAAAAACCTTTCCCAACCCTTTACTCTGAGTAGATGTCTGTCTTTGTGGTTAAGGTGTGCTTCTTGTAAACAGCAGATTGTTGGTTCCTGTCTTTGCATCCAATCTCTTTGACTCTGTCTTTTTTATAGGTGAATTGAATACATTGATATAAGTGATATTAAAGACCAGTGGTTGTTAACTCTGGTTATTTTTTTTTTTCATTTTGGTGTTAGAGTATTTTGTTTACCCCTTTTTGTGTTGTATTTGTAAAGATTTGCTAGATGTCTGAGTTATTTGGGCGTTGTTGGATTTCTTCGGTTGTGATATTCCCTACATTTCTTTTAGTTATGCCGTCTTTATGGCTACATATTATTTAAATTTGTTTTTGTCCTGGAATGTTTGACTTTAATTGATGGTGAACTAAACCTTGGCTGGGTATAGTAATCTGGCCTTGAATCCATGGTCTCTTACTTTCTGTAGCAATCTATCCAAAAACTTTCATTGTTTCTATAGACATGTCAGATTAATTCTAAAAGGTTTATATTTATAATTTACTTGAGAGTTACCTTTGTAGCTCTTAATATTCTTTCTTTATATTCTATGTATTGTGTTTGATTATTATAATGTGAGGGTTTTTTTGATTCATTCTATTCGGTATTCTCTATGCTTCTTGAACTATTATAAGAATATCCTTTTTTGAAGTTCATTGAATATATTTTTGGGCCTTTGAGCTGCAATTTATCTTCTTCTTCTAACCCTATTATTTTTATGTTGGGTCTCTTTATTGTGTCCCTGATTTCCTGGATGATTTGTGATGAGATATTTTTAGATATGCTGTTTTCGTTGAACAGTGTGTTTATTTTCTCTATAGTGTCTTCAGCATCTGAGATAGTTTCTTCTATCTTTTGTATTCTGTTGGTTATGCTTGCTTTTCTCTGTAATCTCTGTTTGTTTACCTAGATTTTCCATATCCAGATGGCCCTTGTTTCTTGTTTTCTTCATTACCTTCATTTTAGTTTTCAAGTCTTGAACTGTTTCCATTATCTGTTTGATTGTTTTTTCTTGGTTTCCTAGGGTATCTTTTCGGAATCATTTCTTCAAACTTTTTGTTATTCTTCTCATCCATTTCTTTAACGAAGTTTTTCACATCCTGTTTAAGGGACTCTATCATTTTCATAATGTCTATTTTTTTTATTTATTCTGCATAAGTGTGTTCCAGTCTTCCTGTTGTACATTTATTGGATTCTGGTGTAATCATGCTTTTCAGGTTGGTGGAGGAAATTGTCTTCTCATTTCTTCCTTCCATTGCCTTCTGATGGATCTTCTGGTACAGAATCAGAGCCACTTGCTGGCCAGGGACATCTCAGAAAAATGGACTAGCTTGCTGTTTCCAAACTGAGTGAAACAAAGAAAATCCTGCCTGGTTGCACTCACCACACCATCCCAGAGCCTCAGCCCTCAAACAGTCTGAGCAGGGGTATTTTATGGCCTCACAGAAGGGAATGTGTTCCTGGGAGCAAGCTGGGATGGAATCGGATAAGAGAGGCAGTAACTGGGGAGAGAAGCTCCTGCAGAATGACCACAAAGTTTAGGGCGTTTGGGGGTGTCTGTGCTCCATTAATAGCATCGTCAACCATTCAGGAAGACACTCAACTTGCTGATGGATCTACTCTTCAGAATCAGGACCACCTTCTGTTCAGGGAACTCACAGATAAGAGGACTAGCTTGCTGCTTGAAAATCAGTGAAACAAACAAAATTCCTTCCTGGCTGCCCTCGCCTCCTGACTTTATTTCTTTTCCTATCTAAATAACAAGGCATATGAAAGAATATACAATAATGTGACTTGCTTGTTTTGGCAAGGGTCATTCATTACATAAATTCAGACTTGTTCTCTATTGTCATTTGATTGGAACATATCAGTACACTCTAGTGAGCCTTGAATTGACAACTAAAAGGCAGAGAAGTATTTCTATGTTGAAGCATACTCAATACAAAGCATAAAATTATGCATAGGGCAGAACGGGATGCAGAGAAATGTAACCTTAACTCTTGAGCACATAACTGTGAAAGAAGATTATAAGAAAATGCTTTACACTAAGTATCAAGATCACTAAAATTTGTACCCAAATTTTTCATTTGGTGTACATGCACTACACAAAAAGAACACTGCATATGCCAGACCGAGATCTCATGTAAGGGAAAAACAAATTTTTAATTTATTTATTACTTTAAAACAATCTATTTTATATACTAGTCCCAGTTCTTACTTCCTCTGTTTCGTACACTCCCCCCAACTTATACCCTCCCAAACTCCCATCCACTGCTCAGAGATGGAAAGTCTTCTCATGGAAAGTCAGCAAAGTCTGATACATCACTTTGATGCAGGATCAAGTCCCTCTCCCCTTATCTAGTGTGAGCATGATAGCCATCCCTCCAAAGTAAATGGGGTTGAAAAAACGAATTCAAGAAATAGGATTACATACCAGTCTTACTGCCAGTGGACCCACAGTCTGCCCAAGCCATATACATGTCAGTCACATTCAGACAACCTAGTTTTGTTCAATGTGGTATTCTCAGATGTCATCCCTGAGTCAGTGAGCTCCCACTAGCTCAGGTAAGCTGTCTCTGTGGGTTACCCCACCGTGGTCTTGACTCCATTGCCTGTATACTCTCTTCTGCCTCTCTTCAACTGGACCTCAGTAGCTTCGCTCACTGTTTAGCTATGGATCTTAGCATCTTTTTCCATCAGTGGTTGAATAAAAATTCTATGATGATATTAGAGTGGTCAAGAATGTGATTACAGATGCAGGCCAATTCAAAACCCTCTGCACTAGTACTAGAATTTTTATCTGGGACTGTTTTTATGGATTACTGAGAATTTTTCTGGCAGCAGTTTTCTCTCTAAGCCTAGTATTGCTTTCTATATCAACATATTTTCAGGGCAGACGCACGTGCCGGGGAGACCAGTGGGCAGAAGCACGCTGCGGGCAGAGACCAGCGGGCAGATGCAGCAGAGACAGGCATGCAGACGTGGCAGTAGACTGGTGCGCAGACGCGGTGGAGACCTGCGGGCAGAAGTGGCAGTGACAGGCGTGCAGATGCGGCGGAGACCAGCAGAGGTGGGATAGTCTAAGCATGAAACAGTGAAGCCCACACTGAGAGCAGATCGCCCCACTACTATTAAATCAAGTAGGTTTCTTGGTGCCTAACCTACAGATTGGGAGGCCTTGTATTGGCGAGATCCACCGGCCTGCCCTGAAGACACTCCTGGGTGGGGAGAGTGTTCTTGGCCCACGGAGGGCCGCAGGAAATGTAGCAGGGGCATTCCCAGACCTCCTTGACCCCTCGGTTAGTGTGTGAGGGCTGGTCCCTTCTGCTGGGGCTGCTCTTCCTCTGCTGCGACCTCTCTCCCCCTGGCCCAGCTTGTGCCCAGGGGATGCCATCACTCTCCCTCCCTTACTCAGGGCCATGGGATCACCCAGTTTAGCCTATTTTGGCTCTGGGTCAGGCGCTCAGGACAAAGGGCAGTGGGAGATTCTCTGTTTTGGTCGCTGGCCCACAGAGTGGTAGGCCTTTTGTTGGTGAGATCCCTGGCAAACAGGGAGCCTGGCCCTGTTCCTGAAGACCCTTCTGAGTGGTGAGAAGGATCTTTGCCCATGGTGGGAGAAAGGAAACGAAGCAAGGGCATTTTGTAAGCAAGGCCACTGGCCCAGCAGGGAACCTGATCCTGCCTTTAAAGACCCATTAGATCACATTGATAGGAGGAGATGGACAGGCACCAAGGAAAGAATTCACCCAACAATCTGAAAACAACATGAAAACACCAGAACCCAATGATCTTACATCAGAAGGACTTGAACACCCTAAAACAGAAGTAGTGGAAAAATTGACTTTATGAAACAATAGAGTCCCTTAAACTACATGAAAAATGCCCTTATAGAAATGGATGAGAAATATAACAAAAGGTTTGAAGAAATGGGAATATACGTGAATGATACCCTGGGAAACCAAGAAAAAACGATCAAACAAGTAATGGAAACAGTTCAAGAATTGAAAACTGAAATGGAAACAAGGAAGAAAACACAAACTGAGGACCAGCTTGGTATGGAAAATCTAGGTCAACCAGCAGAGACTAAAATATCAAGCATAATCAATAGAATACAAGAGATGAAGAAAGAATCTCAGATTGTGAGGACATCATAGAGAAAGTAAATGCACTGATCAAAGTAAACAGCAAAGTCAACAAATTCTCATCACAAAACACTCAGGAATTATGGGACACAATAAAAAGTCCAAACCTAAGAATAATAGGTATAGAAGAAGGAGAAGAGTCACAACTCAAAGGCACAGAACATATTTTTTAAAAAATTCTGGAAGAAAACTTTCCAGAACCCAATGATCTTACATCAGAAGGACTTGAACACCCTAAAACAGAAGTAGTGGAAAATTGACTTTATGAAAGCAATAGAGTCCCTAAAGAAAGATATTCCTTTGAATATTCAAGAAGCATCCAAAACACCAAACAGACTGGATCAAAGAAAAACATCCCCTCACCATATAATATTCAAAACACAAAATATAGTGATTAAATAAAGAATATTAAGAGCTGCAAAGGAAAAAGGGCAAGTAACTTATAAAGGTAATCCGATCAGACTTACACCTGACTTCTCTATGGAAACCATGAAAGCCAGAAGTTCCTGGATAGAGGAACTGCAGAAACTAAGAGACCACGGATGCCAACCCAAACTACTAGACCCAGCCAAGCTATCATTCACTATCAATGGAGAATACAAGACATTCCAGGTAAGAACAAATTTACGTAGCCACAAATCCAGCCCTGCAGAAAGTAATAGAAGGAAAATCACAACCCAAGGAATCCAACATTGCTAACACTGCCTACAATAACTCAGGCATCTAGCAACCCTTCAACAGCACAACTCAAAGAAAGGAGACACACAAACTCTACTACCAAAAACAATAAGAATAACTGGAGCAAACAACCACTGGTCATTAATATCACTTAATATGAATGGTCTCAATTCACCTATAAAAAGGCACAGACTTAGATGTTGGAGACAAAAACAGGATCCAACATTCTGCTGTTTTGCAAGAAACACATCTCAACCACAAAGACAGGCACCTACTTAGAGTAAAGGGTTGGGAAAATCTTTTTCAAGCAAATGGTTCTAAAAAAAATCAGGTGTGGCCATACTAATTTCTAACAAAACAGACTTCAAACTAAAATCAATCAGAAGAGATCGAGATGGACATGTTATAATCATAACAGGAACAATTCATCAGGGTGAAGTCTCAATTCTGAATATCTGTGCTCCTAATTTAAAAGCACCCATGTATCTAAAAGAAATATTACTAAAATTTAAGGCAGACATCAAACCACACACACTAGTAGTAGGAGACTTCAACAAACCTCTCTCACCAAGGGACAGGTCAATCAGACAGAAACCTAATAGAGAATTAAGGGAATTGTTGGAGGTAAAGGCTTAACAGACATCTATAAAACACTCCACCCAAATAGGAAAGAATATACCTTCTTCTCTGCAGCTCATGGAACCTTCTCAAAAATTGACCACATACTCGGAAACAAAGGAAACCTCCACAGATACAAAAAAAAAAAATCAGTGTCCACCTGTGTCTTATCAGATCACCATTGATTAAAGTTAGAAGGCAACAACAATGCTACCCCAAGAAAGACAACAAACTCATGGAAACTGAACAGTCATCTACTGAACCACACCTGGGTCAAGGAAGAAATTAAGAAAGAAATTAAAGTCTTCCTTGAATTTAATGAAAATAAAGAGACAACATACTCAAACCTATGGGACACGATGAAAGCAGTGCTAAGAGGAAAGTTCATAGCACTAAGTGCCCACTTAAAGAAAACGGAGAAAGCATACATTGGGGACTTAACAGCACACTGGAAAGCTCTAGAAAGAAAAGAAGCAGACTCGCTCAGGAGGAGTAAAAGCCTGGAAATGATCAAACTGAGGGTAGAAATCAACAAAATAGAAACACAAAAACAGTCCAAAGAATCAATGAAACAAAAAGTTGGTTCTTGGAGAAAATCAACAAGATTGACAAACCCCTATCCAAACTAATTAAACGACAGAGAGAGAACACACAAATAAATAAGATCAGAAATGAAAAGGGGGACATAACCACAGACACAGAGGAAATTCAGAGAATCATTAGATCTTACTACAAAAGCCTGTATGCCACAAAACTGGAAAATGCAAAGATATGGACATTTTTTTTAGATAAGTACCACATACCAAAGCTAAACCAAAAACAGGTAAAAGATCTAGTAGACCTGTTAGTCGCGAAGAATTAGAAATTGTTATAAAAAATAGTCCTTCCTAAAAAAGTCCAGGAGCAGATGACTTCAATGCTGAATTCTACTTGAACTTCCAAGAAGAGCAAATACCTATACTCCTTAACGTATTTAACAATATAGAAACAAAAGAGTCATTGCCTAATTCTTTTTATGAATCTACAGTTACTCTGATACCAAAACCACAAAAGACATAACCAAGAAAGAGAATTACAGGCCTATCTCATTCATGAACATTGACGCAAAAATTCTCAATAAAATACTGGCAAACCAAATCCAAGAACACATTAGAAAAATTATCCATTATTATCAAGTAGGCTTCATCCCAGAGATGCAGGGCTGGTTCAACATATGCAAATCTATCAATGTAATCCACCATATAAATAAACTGAAAGAAAAAAACCATATGATCATTTCATTAGATACTGAAAAAGCATTCGACAAAATTCAACACCCCTTTATGATAAAGGTCTTGGAGAGATTAGGAATACAAGGTTCATACCTAAATATAATAAAAGCTATTTAAATCAAGCCAACAGCTAACATGAAATTAAATGGAGAAAAACTCAAAGCCATCCAATAAGATCAGGAACAGGACAAGGATGTCCACTTTCTCCATATCTCTTCAATATGGTGCTAGAAGTTCTAGCAATAGCAATAAGACAACATAAGGGGATCAAGGTGATTTGTATTGGAAAGGAAGAAGTTAAGCATTCATTATTTGCTGATGATATGATAGTATACATAAGCGACCCCAAATATTCTACCAAAGAACTCCTACAGCTGATAAATACCTTTAGTAATGTTGCAGGATACAATATCAACTCAAAAAAATCAGTTGACTTCCTATACACTAAGGATAAAGAAGCAGAGAAGGAAATCAGTGAAGCATCACCCTTCACGATAGCCACAAATACCATAAAATATCTTGGGGTAACTCTGACCAAGGAAGTGAAAGATCTATTTGACAAGACCTTCAAGTCTTTGAAGAAAAAAATTGAAGAGGACACCAGAAAATGGAAGGATCTCCCTTGCTCTTGGATTGGGAGGATCAACATAGTAAAAATGGCAATTTTACCCAAAGCAATCTTTAGATTCAATGCAATCCCCATCAAAATTCTTCACAGATCTGGAGAAGGCAATAATCAACTTTATATGGAAAAGCAAAAAACCCAGGATAGCCAAAACAATCTTATACAATAAAGGAATGTCTGATGGCATTACCCTCTCTGACTTTAAACTCTATTATAGAGCTACAGTATTGAAAAAAGCTTGGTACTGCCATAAAAACAGAGAAGTTGACCAATGAAATCGAATAGAAGACCCTGACTTTAACCCATAAACCTATGAACACCTGATTTTGACAAAGGAGCTAAAAGTATACAATGGAAAAAAGAGAGCATCTTCAACAAATTGTGCTGGCAAAACTGGATGTCAATCTGTAGAAGAATGAAAATAGATCCATGTCTATCAACATGCACCAAACTTAAGTCCAAATGGATTAAAGACCTCACTAACAGTCGGGACACACTGAACCTGATAGAAGAGAAAGTGGGAAGTACTCTACAACACATGGGCATAAGAGACCACTTCCTATATACAACAACAACAGCACAGACATTAAGGGCATCATTGATTAAATGGGACCTCCTGAGATTGAGAAGCTTCTGTAAAGCAAAGGACACTGTCACTAGACAAAAAGGGAACCCACTGACTGTGAGAAAATCTTCACCAACCCTGAAACTGACAAAGGTCTGATCTCCAAAATATATAAAAAACTCAAGAAACTAAGACCGTAAAAGGCTAATCAACCCAAATACCCAATTATAAAATCTGGCACTGAGCTGAGCAGAGAATTCCCAACAGAAGAATTTCAAATGGCCAAAAAACACTTAAGGTCATGCTCAACTTCCTTAGCGATCAGGGAAATGCAAATCAAGACAACTTTAAGATACCATCTTACACCTGTCAGATTGGCTAAAATCAAAAGCACCAATTATATCCTTTGCTGGAGAGGTTGTGGAGAAAGGGGTACACTCATCCATTGGTGGTGGGAATGCAAACTTGTGCAACCACTTTGGAAAGCAGTGTGGTGGTTCCACAGGAAATTCGGGATCAACCTACCTCTCGACACAGCAATACCACTCTTGGGAATATACCCAAGAGATGCCTTATCATACAACAAAATATATGCTCAACTATGTGCATAGCAGCATTGTTTATATAACCAGAACCTGGAAACAACCTTGATGCCCTTCAATGGAAGAATGGATGAAGAAATATGGAATATATACATATTAGAGTCCTACCCAGCAGTAAAAAACAATGACTTCTTGAATTTTACATGCAAATGGACAAATATAGAAAACAGTATCCTGAGTGAGGTAAGCCAGCCCCAAAAAGAGGAACATGGGATGTACTCACTCATATTTGGTTTCTAACCATAAATAAAGGACATTGCGCCTAGAATTTGTGATTCTCGAGAAGCTAAATAAGAAGGTGAACACAGTGAAAAACATATAGGCATCCTCCTGAACAGTAACCTTCATCACACGATCAAAGGAGACAGATACAATGACCCACAGTGGAGCACCAGACTGAAATCTCAAGGTCCAAATCAGGAGCAGAAGGAGAGAGAGCACGAGCAAGGAACTCAGGACCGTGAGGGGTGCACTGAGATAATGGGGATGTTCTATTGGGAACTCACCTAGGCCAGCTGGCCTGGGTCAGAAAAAGCATGGGATAAAACCAGACTCAGTGAACATAGCAGACAATGAGGACTACTGAGAACTCAAGAACAATGGCAATGGGTTTTTGATCCTACTGCACATACTGGCTTTGTGGGAGCCTAGGCAGTTTGGATACTCCTCCTACTAGATGGGATGGAGATGGATGGTCTTTGGACTTCCCACAAGGCAGGGAACCCTGATTGCTATTAGGGCTGATGAGGGATGGGGACTTGATTGGGGGAGGGAAATGGTAGGTGGTGGTGGGGTGGTGGCAGAAATCTTTAACAAACATATAAATAAATAAATAAATAAAAAGATATTTTCTTCATTTTTCTCCATCTCTGACCTTCTTGAATCTCAACCATCCCATTCTTTCATTTCTCCTTGCCTTTCCCTTCTTCCATCTCCATCCTCTTCCTCCCACCATTCTTCCTCCACTGTTCCCAATTTTTTCGGGTGCTCTTTTCTGTTTCTACTTCCCAGGGCTATCCATGCATGCATCACTTAAGATCCTCCATATTACCTTCTTGTTGACAAATGAGTTTATCCTGCCTATTCCCAGAGTGACTTACTTCTAAAGAGCACACAGAGGCTTATATTAATTATGCACTCTTTGGCCGATTAGCTCACACTTATTATTGGCTAGCTGTTACATTTTATATTAACCCTTAATTCTTATCTATGTTTAGAAACATGGCTTATTACCTTTTCTCAATAAGTCATTCTCATTATTTTTTTTTCTGCCTCTAGCTGATAAGTCACTCTGCCATCCCCTTCCCATATTTCACTTAGTGTAGTAGCCTCAACTGTATTACCTGCCTAGTTACAGGAAAGTCTGTACCTTTCCAGTGACTAATCTTTATAGTCTACAAGAATGTTATCCCACAGTAGTTCCCCTTTTTTTTTCTTTGAAAGAAAGAGCTCTGTTTTATTTCATTTGTTTAGCTTTAGTATATATATTGAATGTGGAAGTTGCAGTCTATAGGTGTGAATGGCCTTAGCCAATGAGAAGGCATATCATGTTAGTCACAAGGAAGTTGAATTTCATATTTAATGTGTTCCTTTATCTGGAGTTTGGCAGAGATTGGAGAGTTTGAGATCTTGGCCAAACTTTCTGAAATTAAAAGAAAAGCATCCTTTTTGTCTCGAAGTATAGAAGACCAAATTATGAATAGATGGGTTTTGAAATTTCAGTCCAATATATACACTCTATGCATCAGACTTGAGCTCTCGTCTTGCTAACAGCTGATAGTCCTGCACATATTGGTCATCTAAAAATTTTCTAGCAGAATATTTAGAGTCATTTGCTTAGACCTAGAATGACTCTGTATCAAGTAATTTGTTTCTATGGCTTCTGCTGAATCATGTATATAGTGAGGGAACTCCCAAGTTAGTTTACCTCTGTGCCTCTTATAGTTTGAAGGATTGCCCTGACCTTGTGGAAAAGCGTCTTGATACAGTGTAACTTAGTAGACCAGAATTCCAGGGTAAGGCTCCATATTGTAAAAGTGGCCAGGTTTGAACTCAGTTATCTTGAAGTGTTGGAACATTTTGTTTACTACTGTGGAATAATGCTCTTATATCCTGTATATATTTGTTATTTGTGTTGGTTCAATAAAATGTTCATTGGCCAGAATCCAGGCAGGTAGTATAGGCAGGGTAAACAGACTAGGAGAATCCTGGGAAGAGGAAAATATTCATTCTGCAATCGCCATCCAGATGTATTGGAAACAAGATGTGAATGCTGCACTGAGTAAGCTACCAAACCACAAGGCTAATCTTAGATAAGACCTATGGGTTAATTTAAGTTATAAGAACTAGCTAGGCATATGTGTGAGCTACTGGACAAACAAGGTTGTAATTAATGTAGTTTCTGTGTGAAAACTTGGGTCTCCGTGACCAAGCAATGAAAGGGCTATCTGTATCTACAATTTGCTCTTCTTTCTGTATGTATTTCACGATTTTTTTCCATATACCTTTCACCATCTCTCTATCATCTCTATACTCCATCATTTCTTTTTCTACACTATCATCTTTTCCTGTATTATCTCTAGTTCATCTCATTGTCTATCATCTCTCTATAATCTCTTTGTCATCTCTTTATCATCTCTATCATCACTCTGTCATCTCATTATCATCTCATTTTCTATCATCTCTCTATTGTCTCTATGTCTATCCTACAGCATTTATTTTTCTTGTCTCTCTTCCATCCCTTTCTCTATCACATGTATCATCTCTTCTATTTCTCTATCATGGCTCAATCATCACTTCCTCTATCATCACTTTTTCCTCCATATCTTTGTCTATCATCACTTCCTCTTTCATATCTTTCTCATCATCTCTTCCTCTATCATTGCATTTACTATTGTATCTTACTATGACAACATTTTCTTTATCATCTCTTTCTGTATTGTCTATTATCTATCATCAGTTTCTCTAATACCTCTGTCATCACTTACTCTATCATCTTGTTCTCGATCATCTATTATTCATTTCTCAATTACCTCTTTCTGCCATCACTTCATTCTCCAGTCTATCTTCTCCTATTCTACCATCTCTCTATCTTCTCTTACTCTATCATTTCTCTGCCATCTCTTTCTCTGTCTTCTATTTCTCTAATATGTCTTTCTCTATCATCTCTTCCTCTATCATATTTCCTCCATCATGATTTCCTCTAACACTTCTCTATCATCTGATTCTCTCTCATCTTTTCTTCTATCATCTCTTCCACTATCATCCCGTACTCTACCATCGCATTTTTTAGCATCTCTTCCCTAGCATCTCTTTCTCTATCATATCTTCTTCTATCATCTTTTGCTCTATCATCTCTTGCTCTTTAATCTCTATGTCATCTCTTTCTCTATGACCTCTTCATTATCATCTGTCTTTATCACTTATGTATCATCTCATTCTCTAATATCTCTATCACATATTTCTTTAGCATCTTTTCCTATTTCTCTTGATCTCATTAATTGTAGGCAGAAAATTCCACTGATAAAAATGTATCTCTTGGTATGGTATTATTTTATTTAATTTATTTATTGAAAATTTCCACTTCCCTTCTTCAAATTTCACTCACACTCTGCCATCCCCCTCTCTGTCCCTCTGGAGTCCTCAGAGATAACAGAGTGCCCTACCCAGTGTGAAGTCCGAGGCCCTCCCCACTCCATCCATGTCTAGGAAGGTCTGAATCCAAACAGACTAGGCATGCAAAATCAGTACATGTAGTAGAATCAAAATCCAGTACCATTATCATTGGCTTCTCAGTCAGTTTTCAGTGTCAGGCACATTCAGAGAATCTTGTTTGATCACATACTCATTCAGTATCAGTCCAGCTGGACTTGCTGAGCTTCTATTATATATGTCCCGTAGTCTCTGTTTGTGGAAGCAATTCTTGAGGTCCTAACTCCCTTACTCATGTTCTCTCTCCTTATGATCTTCATCTGAACATTGGGAACTAAGTCCAGTGCTCCAATATGTGTCAGTGTCTCTATCTCCATACATTGCTACATGAAGGTTCTAAGGTGATATGCAAGATATTTATCAGTAGGGCTATGGAATAAGGCCAGTTCAGGGACACCCTCATCTGCTGCAAGATGAAAGAGCTAGGGACATCTTCCAGGGCACCTGGGACCCCCTCTAGAGCCAAGTCTTTTGCCAACCCTAAAATGGTTCCCTTCCTTGTGATATCTTCTTTTCTGCTCCGATATCCATCCTTCCTCAATCTCATTCATCCCTATCCCCAATCCTTCCATTCTCCCTTCTCTCTCCCCACTGCCACCCCCATGATCCCAATTTTTACCTGGCAATCTTGTCTACATCCAGTATCTAGGAGGATAAATATATGTTTTTCTTTGGGTTCTCCTTCTTGTTTTCTTCTGTTGGATGATGAATTATAGGCCCAATGTCCGTCTAATAGACAGAAACCTAACAGAGAAATAAGAGAATTAATGGAGGTAATGAATCAAATGGCCTTAACAGATATCTATAGAATATTCCACCCAAATAGAAAAGAATATACCTTCTTCTCTGCAGCTCAAAAATCGACCACATACTCAGGAACAAAGCAACATCCACAGTTACAAAAAATATTAATAACCACCTGTATCCTATCAGATCACCATGGATTAAAACTATAATTCAGCAACAATGCTACCCCCAGAAAGCCTACAAACTCATGGAAACTGAATAGTCAACTACTGAACCATACCTGGATTAAGGAAGAAATAAAGAAAGAAATTGAAGTCTTCCTTGAAGACAATGAAAATAAAGAAACAACATACTTAAACCTATGGGACACTATGAAAGCAGTCCTTAGAGGAAAGTTCATAGCACTAACTGCCCACTTAGAGAAAACAGAGAAAGCACACATTGGAGGCTTAACAGCCCACCTGAAAGCTCTAGAGAAAAAAGAAGCAGATTCACCTAGAAGGGGTAGAAGACTGGAAATAATCAAACTGAGGGCTGAAATAAACAAAATAGAAACACAGAAAACAATTGAAAGAATCAATGAATCAAAAAGCTGGTTCCTGGAGAAAATCAACAAGATTGATAAACCCCTATCCAAACTAATCAAACGGCAGATACAGAATTTGCAAATTAATAAGTTCAGAAATGAAAAGGGGGACATAACCACAGACACAGAGAAATTCAGAGAATCATTAGATCTTACTACAAAAGCCTGTATGCCACAAAACTGGAAAATGTAAAAGAAATGGACACTTTTTTAGATAAATACCACATACCAAAGTTAAACCAGGACCAGGTGAACAACCTAAATAGACCTGTTAGGTGTGAAGAATTAGAAGCTGTTATCAAAAACCTACCTTCCAAAACAAGTCCAGGACCTGATGGTTTCAATGCGGAATTCTACCAGAACTTCCAAGCAGAGCTAATACCTATACTCCTTAATGTATTTCACAATATAGAAACAGAAGAGTCATTGCCAAATTCCTTTTATCAAGCTACAGTAACTCTGATACCAAAACCACACAAAGACCCAACCAAGAAAGAGAATTACAGGCCAATCTCACTCATGAACATCGACGCAACAAACCTCAACAAAATACTGGCAAACCGAATCCAAGAACACATTAGAAAAATTATCCATTATGATTAAGTAGGCTTCACACCAGAGATGCAGGGCTGGTTTAACATACGCAAATCTATCAATGTAATCCATCATATAAATAAACTGAAAGAAAAAAACCATATGATCATTTCATTCGATGCTGAAAAAGCATTTCACAAAATTCAACATCCCTTTATGATAAAAGTCTTGGAGAGATTAGGGATACAAGGGTCATACAAAATTTAATTAAAGCTATATACAGCAAGCCAACAGCTAATATCAAATTAAATGGAGAGAAACTTAAAACCATCCCACTAAAATCAGTAACACGCCAAGGCTGTCCACTCTCTCCATACCTCTTCAATATAGTTCTCAAAGTTTTAGCAATAGCAATAAGACAACATAAGGGAATAAAGGGGATTCAAATTGGAAAGGAAGAAGTTAAACTTGCATTATTTGCAGATGATATGATAGTGTACATGAGCAACCCCAAAAACTCCACCAAAAACTCCTACAGCTGATAAACGCCTTTAGTAATGTGGCAGGATACAAGATCAATTCCAAAATTCTGGCACCCTCTTATACACAAAGGAAATGGAAGCAGAGAGGGAAATAAGAGAATCATCACCTTTCACGATAGCCACAAAAAGCATAAAATATCTTGGGGTAAATCTAACCAAGGAAGTGAAAGATCTGTTTGACAAGAAATTTAAGGCATTGAAGAAAGAAATTGAAGAGGATACCAGAAAATGGAAGGATCTCCCTTGCTCTGGATTGGGAGGATCAACATAGTAAAAATGGCAATTCTACCATATAAAGGCAATTTATATATTCAATGCAATCCCCATTAAAATCCCATCAAAATTCTGCACAGATCTTGAGAGGAAAATAATCAACTTTGTATGGAGAAACAAAAAAAACAGGATAGCCAAAACAATCTTATACAATAAAGGATCTTCTGGAGGCATTACCATCCCTGACTTCTAATCCTATTACAGAGCTACAGTAATGAAAACAGAGTGGTACTGGCATAAAAACAGAGAAGTCGACCAATGGAATCTTATAGAAGACACGGAATTTAACCCACAAACCTATGAACAACTGATTTTTGATAAAGGAGCTAAAAGTATACAATGGAAGAAAGAAAGCATCTTCAACAAATGGTGCTGGCATAATTGGATGTCAACCTGTAGAAGAATAAAAATAGACCCATATCTATCACCATGCACAAAACTCAAGTCCAAATGGATCAAAGACCTCAATATCAATCTGAACAAGCTGAACCTGATAGAAGAGAAAATGGGAAGTACCCTACAACATGTGGGCACAGGAGATCGCTTACTATGTATAACCCCAGCATCACAGACATTAAGGGCAACATTGAATAAATGGGACCTCCTGAATCTGAGAAGCTTCTGTAAAGCAAAGGACACTGTCATTAAGACAAAAAGGCAGCCTACTGACTGTTAGAAGATCTTCACCAACCCTGCAACAGACAAAGGTCTGATCTCCAAAATATATAAAGAACTCAAGAAACTAGACTTTAAAAGGATAATTAAGCCAATTAAAAAATAGGGCACCGAACTGAACAGAGAATTCTCAACAGATGAAGTTCAAATGGCCAAAAGATACTTAAGGTCATGCTCAAACTCCTTAGCGATCAGAGAAATGCAAATCAAAACAACTTTGAGATATCATCTTATACCTATCAGAATGGCTAAAATCAAAAACACCAAGGATAGCATTTGCTAGAGAGGTTGTGGAGAAAGGGGTACCCTCATCCATTGCTGGTGGGACTGCAAACTTTTGTAACCACTTTGGAAATCAGTGTGGCGGTTTCTCAGAAAAATTGGGATCAACCTACCCCTGGACCCAGCATTACCACTCTTGGGAATATACCCAAGAGATGCCCTATCATATGACAAAAGCATTTGTCCAACTATGTTCATAGCAGCATTATTTGTTATAGCCAGAACCTGGAAGCAACCTAGATGCCCTTCAATGGAAGAATGGATGAAGAAAATGTGGAATATATACACATTAGTGTACTACTCTGCGGTAAAAAACAATGACCTCTCGAATTTTGCATGCAAATGTATGGAAATAGAAAATAAGATCCTGAGTGAGGTAACCCGGACCCGAAACAAAGATCATGGGATGTACTCACTCATAATTGATTTCTAGCCATGGATAGTGGCCACTGAGTCTATAATTTCTGACCCTAAAGAAGCTAAACAAGAGGGTAAACCCAAGGAAAAACATATAGATATCCTCCCAGCTATGGGAAATAGACAAGATTGATGGGCAAAAAATTGGAATCTTGGGGGTGGGGTGGGATGGGGATGAGGGGTGATGGGGAGAGGAAAGTGTGAAGGAGAGGATGAGGGGAACTGTGGAAATCGGGGTGATTGGGGATATCGGAAGTTTGGATAGGGGAGCAGAGAAACTCATACCTTAGTTAAGGGAGCCACCTAAGGGTTGGCAAGAGACTTGAACTTGGAATGGCTACCAGATGCCCTGGGCAATGTCCCCAGGTAGTTCATTGGGGCACCTGGGGATAGGGAACCTGAAATGAACCTATCCTATAATCATACTGATGAATATCTTGCATATCGCCATATGGATGGAGATAGAGACAGAGACCCACACTGCAGCACCGGACGGAGCTCCCAAGGTTATAACGAGGAGCAGAAGGAGAGAGAACATGAACAAGGAAGTCAGGACCATGAAGGGTGCACCCAACCACTGAGACAGTGGGGCCGATCTATTGGGAGCTCACCAAGGTCAGCTGAACTGCTACTGAAAAAACATGGGAAGAGACCGGACTCTTTGAATGTGGCAGACAATGAGAGCTGACGAGAGGCCAAGGAGAATGGCACGGGAACCTTCATCTGGCGATGGATCGAGAGAGATACAGAGACCCAATTTGGAGCAACCGTCTGAGCTCTTAAGGTCTAAATGAGGAGCAGAAGGAGGGAGAACATGAGCAAGGAAATCAGGGCCACGAGGCATGCACCCACCCACTGTGACAGTGGAACTGATCTATTGGGAGCTCTCCAAGGCCAGCTGGACTGGGACTAAATAAGCATGGGTTGAAACTGGACTCTCTGAACATGGCGGACAATGAAGGCTGATGAGAAGCCAAGGACAATGGCACTAGGTTTCCATCCTAATACATTAACTGGCTTTGTGGGAGCTTAGCCTGTTTGGATGCTCACCTTCCTGGACCTAGATAGAAGTGGGAGGACCTTGGTCTTCCTGTAGGGCAGGGAATTTGGACTCTCTTCAGTATCGAGAAGGAGGGTGAATTGACTGGGGGGAGGACAAGAGGAGTGGGGATAGGTGGAGGATAGCGGGGGGAGGGGGCAATATGTGGGAACGGGGGGCAGTTGGGAATTTTAATTAAAAAAGAATAAAAAAAAATGAGAAAAAATATTGCCTATACTGGCTATAAATCTAACTTTTATACTTGATATCTGTTCTTATTATATGTAGTCCTGTATTGGTTTTGAACATTCTTATTAGGTAAAAGGGGAGGTGATGTGGAAACTCCTTTGGCCAATGGCCTTTGAGAGGCTGGACCATGTGTGGTGTGACTTTGTGGTACCAGAAACACTTAGGAGAGCCCATTCTATCTTGTGCAAAGCAACAGACTCTCGTCAACCAGGGGAGCTACTGGGAGAAAAAGATTCAAAGAGTGTGGTAAACTTCCATGATTTTTTTCTTACTGAAGAGTTGCTGACAGGAGGAGTTACTGTGGGTAACTCTCCAGGTTTTCTCCCTTACTTATGAGCTAATGGTAGTAAGACTGGCAATTTTGTCTTAGGAAAGTATCTTTTAGGTCATATGCTTACTTGGGACAGCTGGCAAATGAAGCTATCATGAGTTTGATGCTCTTCCAGCCCTCCTGTTTCTTTTGAAGTTGTTGGCAAAATATGTGGCCTTATGCCCAAGCGAAGAACTTTTTCCCGTTGAAGTGGCCATCGAGGACAGGTCCTCTAGGCCTTAGCTCTTATTCGGGAGCTATTAGCAATTGAAACTGCCATCAGATATGTTTTCCTGGCCTCATCAAACACTGAGTTCTTATTGGAGTAGTGGATGGAGGATGGGGAAGGGAGAAGTTGGCAGGAGTGGAAGGACAGAGGATTGATTTAACTCGGGTATGTAAAATGAGATTGTCCTAAAAAGAAAAAAAAGAAAGAAAAAAACCACTGCCAGAAGAGGGCCAGACATTTATTGGGGAGGTACTGGCAGCTGAATCTGAAATCAAGGAAGTGCATTATTCCCTATCACTTTACTTATAGACTACTGACCGTTTAAGCTGCATGGAGGATGTGCTTTCCAGGCAATATCTTATACTGCCTAGGCCAACTTGCTTCTGGATGCACTAAGGTAACATCCACAGTGGTATAACTGTCATGTATCAATTAGCAGTAATAGCCCCATAGACATTCACTTATTCCATTCAGATAGCCACGGTTCCATCTTTCCATATGACTCAAGGTTAATAGCTAGTTTAAAGGTAAAGCAAACTGTGATGAGCAGCAAGTGACAGAAACCCACTGGAAACACTAGGAGCCAAAAGTGGTGATTCTTTGCTGGGGCATGGTGCATCCTGGCATATGAGGAGGAGGAAGGTGTCATATGCAAGCAAGGACTCAGAAGCCCCCAATTCTCATCTCTGCCCTTCCTTCTTTAATGCCTGCATGATGGCTTACATGCCTCATCACTTCCTCTTAGATCAGATTTCAATAAATGACAGATGTCACTTGTCATATTAACTGCTGCTTATCTAATATTTAAGAAAGCATTATCTCTGTTTACTTATATTCATCAGGCACTTCAACCTCAAGTCCTTATTGATTATTTCTCCTTGCTGTGCTCTGTTGGTCTTTTGATTGCTTTCATGATTCTGAAAAAATTCCTTTCTCAAATTTCTCCTCCAGAATTCCCACAATGGTTAGTGTTCTTTCTCAAGACAAACAAATGACATTATTATTATTATTACTATTATTACTATTGTTATTGATGTTACTTTTATTATTGTTGTTGTTTTTCTGTTGTGATTTTATCCTGAAAACTTATCCACAGGGATTCACTGGGGTTCTCAATTGTACAAAGAGAGATTTCTTCAAATGATTACTTCAACTCCATGCTTTCTAATCATTTTATTATTTGTCTGATTGTGTTCATTGCAGCCAAATTACTGTTTTCCAACTGAGGCCTTAGTCTAAGACACTGTATGTGACCTGTCCCTATTCCATAGCACATTCTCACACTTTGTGTTCAGACTGTGACACGCTTATACAATTCATTCTCTCTTTGTTGAACAACCTCTGGCTGGTATTATTTCATGTCCTTCTTCCAAGTTCTGTTTGTACTTCCAATGTGTCCTTTTAAATATCCAGGCTGTTTCTTCACAAGTGATGGTATCTTTGATCATCAGGATGAGCTGCAGTTGCTTCATTTCAAAGTTGTTTCTTCTGCATCAAGATGCTGACACTTTGCAAATAGCCATTTTCTTAGACTTCCAGTCAGCGGCAGAATCCATTAACGATTCTTACCTGAGCCAATTAAGGCATATATGGTGGCTGCCAGGTGGTGGGGTTCTAATTTCATGATTCCTTTGTGTTTATGAGTTGGAATGCCACCCCAAGGACCCAGTTTTCTCCTCCACTGTTTTTTTAATAAAAGCAGTTGGGATTAAGAAACATTTTCTTCCAAAGATTTAAAATGGCAGCTATTATTGTTTTCTGCGATGTTAAATTGTCTCTGGTCGGCAACCAACAAGCCTTCATGCCATCTCATGTTTTCCTTTTGACATTTGTGTTGTTTGAGAACTTAGTAACTCCCTGGATGCATGAGATATTTTAGGCTTCTGCCTTCTGCTTCCCTCTGCCTATCAATCTACCATTTCTCCATGGAGTGCTGTTATCTTCTTCTTCGGGGAATGATATCAGAAGTTAAACCCCAGCACTTGGAATGATGAATACTGAATGAGTCTGATGTTTGCATCTGTGGCCTTTCAGAGAACTAACATCAGGAAAAGCCTTTTATATAAACACACGTACACTCACTACTGTATACACGTGAACACCTATAGGTCAGCACATGAGTTTTCTCACTTGTTCTCCCTGATCTACTTCGTGCTTAGAGTTCCCATTGCATCTCCTTTCCATTTTAAGACTCACTTTTCTAGTGGAAAAGCTGTTGCTCTCATTCCTCACTATCCCGATATGGTTTTATTGCTAAATCACCTGCTAGACTGTGAAAGACACAATCTAAACAGGGCTCAGTGTGTGTGTATAGAGTAAGTTTGAATCTTTATTCTGAGAAGTTATAATCAATGTGTCAGGAAGTTACTTACAGCTACTGTTAGTAGTATTGTGCATTGGAGGCACATTACTCATTCCGCATATCAAGAACTAGGCAGTTGAAGGAATCTTCTCTGTCTTTTCCTGGGTCCTAAAAGCCATGAGACTTTCAATAATGTATTAATTATATTTCTTTTAATCTATTAATATCATCTCTCTCTTATTATTCATCTATCCATCCATCCTTCCATCTATCCATTTATTCCTCATTTGTTTACCAAATATCTAACACCAGTCTCTCTGTCTATCTATCTTTCTATTTATCTTGTCTTAGTTATGGTTTCTACTGCTGTGAAGAGATAACATGACCACCATCAGTCTTATAAAGGAAAGCATTTAATTGGGTTCTGACCATTAACATCATGGCAGAATTATACCAGACTTCAGGGAGACATGTCGCAGGAGAAGGGAATAGATCTACATCCAGACCCTTGGGGAGCAGGAATGAAGAATTAGACACTGGACCTATGTTGAGCTTCAGACATCAAAGCGTATCTCTGGTGACACTCTTTCTCCAACAAGGCCACACCTCCCAATAATGTCACTCCCCATAGGCTGATAGAGTATCATTTTTATTCAAATGACCACATATCTATTAATCATTTATATTTGGATGATCAATTATTATTTACCATCGCGCTATAATTTATCTGTCACATATGTGTATATTTGTTACTCTATCAGTCATATATCTATCCATCTATCTACTTATCTACCTATGTTAACTCCTATTTATCACACTTTGAATCTATTAGGTGTATCTATGTATCTATTAGTCTTTCTATGTATTTATCTCTGTATCTCTAAGATATGTATAATTATTCCTCTGTACATGTTTCCTCTATGTTTCTATATTATTCTATTGATGTATCAATCTATCTATCTGTATATATCTGTATGTTGATTATTATATTAATCAATGTCCATTTATATAATTCTTTCTGTCCATTAATCTATCTATTCTCTATCTATTTTCCATCTATATAACTTTTTATCTATCTACAATCTCTCTATGTGCTTGTCAATTTTCATATCTGTTATTTCCCAGTATTAAGTCATAACCTTTTAAAGTTCCCACCATCCACTCTCTCCCTGTGTTTTGCCCATAAGATTTTGATCAAGATCTTTCTGTTAACCAAAGACTCTGACAACACTGGTATTAAATTATTGACCTTAATTATGCTTGACAAACTACTCTTAGTAGAAGGATACAAGTGCTTATTTATAATCAGTACTCTGTTTAACTTTGTGATATTGTTTTCTTAATTTGAACACCATTGGAATTCTGTAGTCACTGTGCTGTGAATTCCAAAATGAGCAATCACTTTCTATATGATTCTAAAATTAAGACTAACATACTGAAAAGAGATTTTCTTTGTCAGTGATAAATCAGCTGTGTGTATACAGGCCTGAGTTCAGACTCCAGAGACCTTATTCAAAGCTTTCCAGCGTGGTAGTGTGTGCTTGTAATGTCACTGCTTGGGAGGCAGACACTGTGGATTCTGGTACATACTGGCCAAACTGCATCTTCTATTCAGAATATCCTATGTCCCTGTAAGTGATACTGTCTAAATAAGCATGGTAGATGATTTCTGAGGAATGACCACTGAAGTTGTCCTTTGGTCAAATCAGACACACAGACACACACACACACACACACACACACACACACAAATAACCTTCCAAACCACATAACTGCAGATGTACAAATGCTAATTTGTTAATACAATTGGCATTATTTTTGTGTCAATGTCAGTCATTTGTGCAAGATTAGATGATTGAACAGTGCCCCTTCAATGGGAATAATGAGATTTTTGCTATTGGGTGGCTTAATTATCTTCACCCCACTCAACTTTCTGGAATCTTCCAGCTACCAGGGTCCCATCCCATTTTAAGAACTCCATCTATTAACATCTCCATAAGGTCTCAAAGAGTGTCACTGCTACTGGCTGTTAAATATATTGTAGCTGCTTTGGAGTGGTTGGGAAGAGAAGCCAGCTAATCAGGGGTGTGGTACATTAGTTGAAAAATTCACATTATCGTTATCAGACCTGGAAGTAAGAGGGAGAGCAGAATGAACTATATGAGAAATACAGCAGGTGAACATGACAGGAGCTGTAATGGGAAGAATTTGTTTCCTTTAAAGCATGGAGAAAGACTTGTGAAGACAGACAGCATAAATGGGTGTCAACCTGTAGAAGAAGAAAAATAGATCCATATTGTTCAGCATGCACAAAATGTAACTACAAATGGATTAAAGACCTCAATATTAATCTGACCACACTGAACTTGATAGACGAGAAGTTGAAATGAATCTGCAATACATGGACCCAGGAGACTACTTCCAGTGTAGAACCTGAGTAGCATAGACAATGAGACCAAAAAGGAATAAATGTGACACCTCCTGAAAGTGAGAAGCTTCTGTAATGCAAAAGACATTGTCACTAAACAAAAAGGCATCCCTTTGAATGTGAAAAATCTTCACCAGTCCGTAATCAAAATTCTGATCTCCAAATATGTAAAGAAATCCAGAAACTAGACATTAACACTTAAATTACTACAATTAAAAAGGGGTACTTAACTGAACACAGAATTCTCAACAGAAGACTTTCAAATGGGCAAAAGACAATGTCATGCTTAGCCTTTTTAGCAATCAGGGAAATGCAAATCAGAACATCTCTGCTATACCATGTTACAACTGTCAGAATGGCTAAAATCAAAAACACCAATGATAGACTATGCTGAAAAGGATGTAGAGTAGAGGAACACCCATCCCTTGTTGTCGGGAATGCAGACTAGTGAAACTAGTTGGAAAATCAATGTGGCAGTTTTTCATGAAACTGGGAGTCATGCTACCTCAGAACTGAATAATTCCATTCTGTAAGAGCATTGTGCTCTTGAATATAGTTCCCTGCTTGTTTGAAGTAAAAGAGTGACTACTATTTTTAATTGAAATGATTAAATTTCTTTTTATGAGTGTGAGTTTATCTGCACATTAGTGTGTTCACCATGTGCATTCAGTGCTTGTGTTGGCCAGTGTCAGATGTTTTATAACTGGAGTTACAGATGTTTGTATGAGTGGGAGGAATTGAAACCCGGTCCTCTGAAAGACAAGCAAGTGACCTTAAATGCTGAGCCATCTCTCTCATGCAAGAATGATAGTTCCCTTTCAGGGGAAGGCCTGATTACTAACAGGCCTAACAGGCCTAACCACCAAAACCTGTGGAGGATATTTTGTAGTCCTAACAGGAGTCCAGGTGGTGGGTGACTCACTCAGTCGCCCTCCCTCCCCTTCTCACTCTTGTCACCTGCTTGCTATCTTGTGCCCTTTTCTCTCTTGCTTAGGACACAGAACTCTTGAACAACACCATCCTCCCTGGAAACGTCATAGGGTTCAAGAAGAAAATTTTGTGTTGGATGTCTTGGAGTATCTGGAATGCTGGTGGCCTGATAAGGATTTTGTGAAGGTACCAGAGAAACACTCATGCTCTGGTGTTTCATTCTCTCTGTCTTTAAATCTCCAGAATGTATTCTTTCTTTTTCTCTCCCTTCACCTTCACCATGTTCACACTTCTCTCTCATGCATGTTCTGTCTGAATGTCTGTCATTTGAAGCAATGGAGATGACCTTACAGAAGAGGAGATTATTGTCAACAAAGAAGGTTTTGTTTCCTTTGCTGGTTTTTGGTCTCAACAAATGATCTCTTCCCTTTTTCCTCTTCTTCCTTCCTCTCTGTCTTTCTCATAAGAGGGCTGCTTCCTTTACTTTGCAATCGATACATCATTGCAGGTTTTACCCACTGGCAATGCCTAGTTGAATTATTTACTGAGTAGTCTTTCTTTATGTACCCTACTTTCCTGCAGCAGCTGTCTGCATTATCTGGATGTAGTCTCATATCATTAAAGCCTCCTTTACTTTGGCTTAAAAACTAATTTGGGGTCAATGTAAGATAATAAAACACACAAGCTTGATGTGTTAAAATTTTATTAATATACATTAAAGTAAAAGCTATTGAAATAACAATAAAAAGCCACATCATGCACATCCTGGCTTAATTTGAATACCAGCAAAGGAACACTCAGCTTGTAGTTGAGATATCTGGACATGGGATACTTCTCCCGAATTCTCTTTATTAGTGATCGATGAATATTTTGGCTCCAAATTTTTTTGGAACCTTCTGGATGTTTCATTGTCCTTACTTTTTGTCAGAAAGATTTAAGATTAGTATTTATGTTGTCCCCACTATTTTTTGCATATTGGTTGCTCATTGCTCTTCTAACAGAATCCACAGAGAAAAAGGATTCTAAATTTTAATCAATCAGAGAGCTCCCAGTTCCAATTGGCTCAGATAGTGTAGTAAAATGAAATTCACCCAAAGATCCTGCTCTTCACATCACATCTGCTTCTTTTGAGAGGTGAAAGGAGACCTGGTCTTAGGCTTTTCCAACTTACATTATGCATCTGTTTATGTGGAGGTCAGAAGACAGCTTTTTCTCTCCCTTCACCACCACCATGTTCACACTTTTCTCTCTTGCATGTTCTGTCTGAATGACTGTCATTTGAAGGAAGGGAAATGCCCTTACAGAAGAGGAGATTATGGTCAACAAAGAAGCTTCTGTTTCCTTTGCTGGTTTTTTGTCTCAACGGATGATCTGTTCCCTTTTCCCTCTTCTTCCTTCCTCTCTGTCTTACTCTTAAGTGGGCTGCTTCCTTTATTTTGGCAACCAATACATCATTGCAGGTTTTACCTACTGGCGATGCCTAGTTGAATTATTTACTGAGTAGTCTTTTTTATGTACCCTACTTTCCTGCAGCAGCTGTCTGCATTATCTGGATGAAGTCTCATACCATTAAACCCTCTTTACTTTGGCTTAAAACTATTTTCGGGTCAGTGTAAGATAATAAAACACACGAGCTTGATAAGTTAAAATTTTATTAATATACATTAAAATAAAAGACTATTAAAATAAAAAGTCTCATCATGCACATCCTGGCTTAATTTGAATACCAGCAAAGTAACACCCATATTGCATTTGAGATATCTGGACATGGGATACTTCTACCCAATTCTCTTCATTTGTGATCAATATTTTGACTCCAATTTCTTTCAGAAACTTCTGGAATTTTCATTGTCCTTACTTTCTGTCAAGAATCTTAAAAATTAGTATTTATGTTGCCCCCTCTTTTCTTTGTATATTGGTTGCTCATTGCTCTTCTTACAGAAACTGCAGAGAAAACAGGTTCTAAATTTGAATCAATCAGAGAGCTCCCAGTTCCAATTGGCTCAGATAGTGTAGCATAATTAAATTCACCCAAAGATCCTCCTCTTCATATCTTATCTGCTTCTTTTGAGAGGTGAAATGAGACCTGGTCTTAGGCTTTTCCAACTTACATTATTCATCTGTTAATGTGGAGGTTACAAGACAGCTGTCTAGACTCATGTTCTTCCTTCCACTCTCTGGGTCTTTGTTTTCTGGGTCTGGGCTTGTTTAATACTTATAATATGGCCTTGCCTTAGAACTCCTGGCAATCCTTGTGCTTGTTAGGTATAACAAATTAAACAAAGTAAGGGCTTCCATATTAGGAGTCAAGAAAAACCTGAGTTTAGGAGATAGGTACATATGAGACAGACTGACAATGCATATCTTCACACATGGAAACACACACAGCAATATATTTGAGACAGGTTATCTCATTGAACCAGATGGCTACTGATTTTTCCAGAACAGGTGGTCTAATTGGTGTATTAGTATGGATATGGTTGACTCTAGATCAAAGAGAGGTAGCTTACTGCCAGACTTGGCCCAGAGGCGCCTAAGGATGTGTATGTGTGCCTTCATACATATGGAAGATGTTTCATTCTTTGTGTGTGTGTATATATGTGTGTGTGTGTATTCATGAATGTGAGTGCAAGTGGGCATTGCCACAGTAAGCATGTGGGCTTGAGGAGAGGGGAGGACAGCCCAGCATATAAGTGGTTGCCTTCCATTTTGTTTGATATGGTGTCTTTGTTGTTTTTATTGCTTATTCAAGGCTAGTTCACTAGCTAGCTTCTGAAGAGTCTCCTGTCCCCACCTCCCAATTTGTCTTAAGAGAACTGGACTTGCAGATACTTGTACACATCCTGATTTTAAGTAGATTCTGAGAATTCAGTCACAGTGCCTTTCACTTTCATGGCAAGTGTTTTGCCTACTGTGCCAACTTCCTGGCCCATGAGTTACTTATTGTTACTATTATTTAATTCAGTAACATTTCTATTAGCCATACTTTTCTAGAGTAACAGAACTCATAGAAAAAGTTTTAACACAATGGTTTATAGGTTGTGGCCTTGTTAATCCCACTATGAAAGGAATGTCCAAAAGCAAAGTAGGTATTCAGTCCGAGACTCTGAATGTGTCAGCTAGTCTTTGGTACACACCAGAATTATAAAGAATTCTGTGTTAATGCTGGTGAGGGAATAGCCTTGCCTTTGAGAGCAAGCAGGCAGAGAAAGAGATTCCTCCTTCCATCTCCTTTATATAAGCTGCCAGAAGATGGTGTGGCCCAGACAAAAATGCCTCTTCCCACCTCAAAAGAGTCCTATCTCAAAGATCCAGATTAGGAGTGTGTCTTACCACTTCAAAATTGAAATTAAGAAGAAATACCCCTCCATAAATATGCCCAGTCATTAAAATACTTATTAACTCGAGATGTATCAAGTTGACAACTAAGAGTAGCCATCCCATCATTATGAATATATTATCTATTCATATAGAAATCTGTATTTCTACCTCATAAAATCCTCCAAGGTTGTATGGCCACAGATCTACTTCACTTCCTATGAGACTTTTCTTAAGTCGGGCAGAGATGCCCCTTCATTGGAATGTCAATCCTGTTCACTGCAATCTACACCACCAGTTTAACTCCTTGTGGGGGTGCAGGGATATCACATTTACATGCTGATTTTCTGGTTTAGATTTTGCAGGAATATAGAAAGGTTATTATTCAGGGCCCCTCTTTTATAAAATAATGGGACACATACTACAGTTCATCCCATCACTCTGGTGGCAAAGTCTGTCTATGTAAAATCTGAAAGTGGCATTGGGAAGTGTGTGACTTAGCAATGATGTGAAGGGATGGAGGATTCTGGAAATCCAATCACAGAAGGAAATATTGAGTAAGGTAGGTGGCCAACTGGCCAGTCAACTCCAGAGGAATAAAATGTCATTGTATCAGGGGCCATCATAAAGTTCTTCACATCTGTCAAGGACCAATGTGGGGTAGATGCAGTATGAATTTGCCTTTCAGCTCCTCAGAGTGTGGGTTCATTCTCAGGGGAAAGAAAAGTATGGTCATGCACTGAGTTCCTTGGTTAAGATTTTAGACTTTGTTCTCAGTAGTCCTCATTGTCCATTATGTTCAGCGAGACCGGTTTTGTCCCATGCTTTTTCAGTCCCCGGCCAGCTGGCCTTGGTGAGTTCCCGATAGATCGTACCCATTGCCTCAGTGTGTGGGTGCACCCCTCGCCGTCCTGAGTTCCTTGCTCGTGCTCACTCTCCTTCTGCTCCTCCTTTGGATCGTGAGACTTCAGTCCAGTGCTCCAATGTTGGTCTCTGTCTCTGTCTTCTTTCATCGCCTGATGAAGGTTACAATGGCAATGGGTTCTTGATCCTATTGCACGTAATGGCTTTGTGGGAGCCCAGGTAGTTTGGATGCTCACCTTAATAGACCTGGATGGAGGTGGGTAGTCCTTGGACCTCCCACAGGGCAGAGAAACCTGCTTGCTCTTTGGGCTGAGGAGGAAGGAAGACTTGATTGGGGGAGGGGGAGGGAATGGGAGGTGGTGGCGGGGAAGAGGCAGAAATCTTTAATAATTAAATTAATTAATTAATAAAAAAAATCAGCAAGAAAAAAAAAAGAAATTAAAATTAGCTCAAAAAAAAAAAAAAAAAAAAAAAAAAAAAAGATTTTAGACTTTGGCAATAAATTCAGATCTTGATTCCATCCTTCCTTTCTGTTGGAACTTTGTTAGACTGTGTCACATGTCTGAGCCTAGCTTCCTTATGTCTTAGGAAGAGAGGAGACAGGATTCAAAAGGCCAAATGAGATAGTGAACAGGGTTCTTATAGAAAGATTTCTTCTAATGTCATTGTGTGAGGCAGGCCAAAGAGATGGAGGAGGGCTGTATGTCTATAGGTTTATAAAGAAACTTCCTTGGCCCTTTTGATAGGAAAGCAGGTTAGATAGGCAGAGTAAACAGAACAGAATGCTGGGAGAAAGAAGCCGAGTAAGACAGACGCCATGCCACCCCTCTCTGAGACAGAAGCAGCTTAAGAATCTCCCTGGTAAGCCAGCAGCTCATGGTGCTACACAGATTATTTGAAATGGCTTAATCAAGATGTGAGAATTAGCTAATAAGAGGCTAGAAATAATGGGTCAAGCAGTATTTAAAAGAATACAGTTTCTGTAAAATTATTTCTGGAAAATCTAGCCAGAGCTGGAGACAGGTGGCAGGATGCAGCCTGCCATTCCTATAACACCAAAGAGCAGTCAAAGTTAAGCTCAAAGCTCTGCCACTGAAATGTGTATAATATAAATTGGAAACACAGTTGTTTAAAAAGATGAGTGTAACATTTTATGGAAATGTGTATGCATGCATGCAGAGGCCAGAATTAACCATGGGTGTCTTTCTTAGTTACTCTCTGTCATGTTTAAGATACATCATTTCTTTGAACCTGGAGCTGACCAATTCCCCTTGACCAAAGAGTGAGACTCAGAGACCCGCCACCACCTCCTATTCCCTCCTCCTCCCCCAATCAAGTCTTCCTTCCTCCTCAGCCCAAAGAGCAAGCAGGTTTCTCTGCCCTGTGGGAGGTCTAAGGGCCACCCACCTCCATCCAGGTCTATTAAGGAGAGCATCCAAACATCCTGGGCTCCCACAAATTCATTACGTGCAATAGGATCAAGAACCCATTGCCATTGTTCTTCAGTTCTCAGTAGTCCTCATTGTCCATTATGTTCAGCGAGACCGGTTTTGTCCCATGCTTTTTCAGTCCCCGGCCAGCTGGCCTTGGTGAGTTCCCGATAGAACATCCCCATTGCCTCAGTGTGTGGGTGCACCCCTCGCGGTCCTGAGTTCCTTGCTCGTGCTCACTCTCCTTCTGCTCCTCCTTTGGATCGTGAGACTTCAGTCCAGTGCTCCAATGTTGGTCTCTCTCTCTGTCTTCTTTCATCGCCTGATGAAGGTTAATATTCAGGGGGAAGCTTATATGTTTTTCTTTGGGTTCACCTTCTTATTTAGCTTTTCTAGAATCACGAATTATAGTCTCAATGTCCTTTATATATGGTTAGAAACCAAATATGAGTGAGTACATCCCATGTTCCTCTTTTTGGGTCTGGCTTACCTCACTCAGGATTAGTGTTTTCTATTTCCATCCATTTGTATGCAAAATTCAAGAAGTCATTGTTTTTTACTGCTGAGTAGTACTCTAATATGTATATATTCCATACTTTCTTCATCCATTCTTCCATTGAAGGACATCTAGGTTGTTTCCATGTTCTGGCTATTACAAACAATGCTGCTATGAACATAGTTGAGCATATACTTTTGTTGTACGTTTGTGCATCTTTTGGGTATATTCCCAATAGTGGTATTGCTGGGTCGAGAGGTAGGTTGAACCCGACTTTCCTGAGAAACCGCCACACTGCTTTCCAAAGTGGTTGCACAAGTTTGCATTCCCACCAGCAATGGATGAGAGTGCCCCTTTCTCCACACCCTGTCCAGCAGAGGCTATCAATGGTGTTTTTGATTTTAGCCATTCTGACAGGTGTAAGATGCTATATTAAGGTTGTCTTGATTTGCATTTCTCTGATTTCTAAGGAAGTTGAGCACGATTTTAAGTGTCTTTTGGCCATTTGAACTTCTTTTGATGAAAAGTCTCTGTTCAGCTCAGTGCCCCATTTTATAATTGGATTGATTAACCTTTTATGGTCTAATTTCTTGATTCTTTGTATATTTTGGATATCAGACCTTTGTCAGTTGTGGGGTTGGTGAAGATCTTCTCCCAGTCAGTGGGTTGTGTTTCTGTCTTAGTGACAGTGTCCTTTGCTTTACAGAAGCTTCTCAGTGTCAGGAGGTCCCATTTATTCAATGATGTCCTTAGTGTTTGTGCTGCTGGGGTTATACATAGGAAGTGTTCTCCTTAGCCCATGTGTGTAGAGTACTTCCCACTTTCTCTTCTATCAGGTTCAGTGTGTTTGGACTGATATTGAGGTCTTTAATCCATTTGGACTTGAGTTTTGTGCATGGTGATAGATATGGATCTATTTTCATTATTCTACAGATTGACTTCCAGTTTTGCCAGCACAATTTGTTGAAGATGCTTATGTTCTTCATTTGTGTGGAAAGCACCTTACTGACTGAGCCATGGCTGAAGAACAAGACAGTTGGTTAAAAAGTATTGAGGTCTGAGATAATATTCTGAATCAGAAAAGGGAATGGTATGACTTTAAAAGAAATGTTGGGGAGATTGAGATGAGAGACATTCAATCATGAATGCCTTTGCTTCCTCCCCTCAAGACTCCTGGTGGATGTGTCCAGAGGGCTACTGAATTATCACAGCATGGGGAAACGGCGAACTGTGAAGTCTGTTTGGGCTCAGGTCTTGATATCAAATTTAGGGTGTAAATATATAAAAGTGTACATCCAGAGTAGCATGCTATGGTTGGTCTATCCCAGTAGTATATTGCATTTCAAAGCAGATGTTAATTTCTGCTCATTTTAGAGGGGCATGACAGCAGATGCTCAAGGCAGAGATGCATTGTTATAGATGCTTAAGGCAAAGAAATATTGCTCCAGATGCTCAAGGCAGAGATACATCATTTTAGATGCTTAAGGCAGAGATTCATTACATGGGATTGAAATGGCATTCCATCTCCTGAGCTTTGACTGCCAGGATTTGTGGCTCATTAACCTTTAAAAATGCTTTCATTATCTTCCTGGAATTGGGAAATGGGGTTCTTCATTTTCAGTTACCACCTTTGTCTCATCACTGCTTATATTTCGCATAGTCTCAGTTTTTCTACTTTCTGATTAGGAAAGCCATCTTTTGCAGTCTTAGCTTCTTCCAGAATGTAACTGAATATATTCTCTGGAACTCTGCAACTCCCCATGGTGTTACATGTCTTAGCTTTGGTATTACGTCCTCAGCTTCCATTGATGCTCAGAATTCTTCATCTGTTTCTTGTTGCTGCCAATGTGATTGTGGCCATGTATGTCATATCTCAAGATGGATGCTCTATCTGTTTTTATTATTCCTGCAAGTGGTTCAATGCACTGTACCTGAGATAGAGACTCCTCTGGGGGAGAAGACGAGCAAAGAGGACATTTTGATGCCCTGGTATTACAATGCCAGATGAGATGCTTCCCCAAGCAGCAAGCATCCGGTTCATATGATCAGAAGAAAGGCAGATGTGACAGTGTAGACTGACATCATAACATCCTGGAAGATGCATTTTTTCCCAATTATGTTAGTTTTGAATCTTCCCCAAGGGTCCTTCATAAGCCGTTTGTTACATCAGTGAGACTTTTTGTTGAGACTCTAGAGAGATATGCCTCCTTCTGCCAATGGTGAGGATAACTCCAGGGAAAAAGGTCATCTGTGCCACACTCTAGCTGGCCCTCTCAGAGAAGAAACTTCCAATGCTTGGGCTAGCTGCTTGGAGATTTTGTGGCCTAAACAGGAGTAGTGACTATGGAAAATGCTGTGGCTGTTTCCTACTTAGCCAAGTCTCCTCTTCCATTTTGAAATCCTACAGGGTAGTGCTCTCATGCTCCCTCTCCTTTTCTTTTATCTCTCCTGTGTGAACCCATAATTTTACTTTCTTATCTGACTCTGACCCTTCCATCTCCACATATAAAGTTCTTTAATGCCAATATGTAGTTTTGGTTGATAGACTCTATCCTGCAGAAAAGCTACTTAGATAGGAAGCAAACAACTCAAATTAGCTATAGAGAGTTTGATAACCTGAGCATATTCACAAGGCAACGTCCTCCAAACAGTATATTGGCAGTAAATATATAACCGAGCAATCATCACAGACAAATAGAGATGCTTAGATGAGGCTCAGATCAACTGAGCCAAAGATTAAAAAAAAAAACACTCTTCAGATCACTGATCTGCCTCAAGGCTGCACAGTGAATTTCAGGTTCTCAGCCTTACTGAACTATTAACCATGCTGGGGTGGGCTTTGTTGAACCAACTGCTATTGAGTCATTTCTACTGTAAGTGCTCGCTCACCAATTTTCCTGTAAGTAACCCGAAAATTATTCATTGGTTCACCTAGTTAGACTTTGTCTATTGTTAGTTCCATATCTCTGGTGTGTAGCCAATTTATTCATACAACATAGGTTTTACCCAGACAAGCCATCTCAGGATAGTAAATGAATCTGCAATACCCTTTGTTGGTGGAGGCCACTCATTAGTTAGTTTCCTGACCACCATGACTTGAAATAATCACATAAACCTATATTATTCACAACACTGTTTGGCCAATAGCTTAATCGTATTTCTAGATTCCTCCTTTATTCTAAACAAACCTATTTGCATTTATCTGTATCACCAGTAGTTCATGTCTTACCAACAAATTTTTGGCAACTCCAGAGAAGGTGTTCTTCCATGGTGGTGTCTATGTGGCTTCTCACTGACCCTACCCAGTTTCTCCTATCATTGTTTACTTTTACCACCTAGGTCTATTCTGCTAAGCTACTGTCTGAAACAACATTATTCATTAACCAATAAAAGCAAACATAGACAGAAGGACTTTCCAAACCAACCCTTTGTCCAATGTATTAATTCCAAGAACTGGTATAAAATTTTCTAATAAAACAAATACTTGAAAGGGGTTGATGTTTATTCTCAGGATCTGGAATAAATGTGTTGGTGGGGACCCTACTTCCTCAAGATGTGCTAGGAAAGTTGGCTTTTAATATTCCTCAGTATGTATCAGTTCTCTTACTGTCTCCATTGTTTTGTGAGCACACCACTGTTCCCTGTGTCTCTTTTGATACAGAGGTTTGCCATTGAATTTAAAGACCATCTTATCCTGAGATGACACATTTTTGTGAATCTTAAGCTTCTATTTGCAAAGTAATATTTTTAAATTATGATCCCGCTCAGTGGGGCCTAAAACTTGGATATATCACTTTTATGGTGTGGTTTCCTGCTGTACTGTGTATTTACAAATTCTCAGGATTAAGACTGTGTTACTTGGCAGGAGTCACTACATTTTAGGTGACCCTGTGTGATTGGTTTTTCCTTTGTTAAATAGAATCTTTAATGATCTTGAGAGAAAGGAAGTGAAATGCTATTACAATATTTTAAATATTCTTTATCCTTGGGCATCTGTCCTTCTGAGGGTTGTTTTTGTTTTAATCTCATGTATGTACTTACAAAATGTAATGGTTTCATTCCATCTGCTATGCAAAACATTGTGGCAAATAAACAAGCCAGCAAAAAACATCAACACAAAAACAACTTAAGGGAGAGAAGGTTTTATTTTGCCCAGAATTTCAGAGGGATTGTTTCAATAGCTATTGAAATGGCAGAGCAACAGGAGTCTGAGGCTCGCTGGCCACATTGCATTAACAATTAAGAAGCAGAGAGAGATCAGGAAGTCGGGTGAGTCTATAGATTCTTAGAGCCTATCTTCAGTGTTCACTTCCTCCAGCAATTCTCTGCCTCCTAAAGGTCCGGCAACCACTTCAAAGAGCACCACCTGTTTGGGAAAAAATGTTCAAATATGGGAGCTTATGGGGGACATTTCTCACTCAAACCACAACATGTTCTATGCCAATAGATTCCAGAACTAACCAGTAAAATCTATTATCACCCATGATGGGCAGCTTGTTATACTCAGGTGGAGAGAAATATAAACGCATGCACAACTTGAAAATGGCTCCTGTAACTTTAGGCTGTCATAATTACATGCATAACATATAGGTATCAGGTCGGTTCATAATAATGCAACCCTGAAAGTCTAATCAATCTTAATATTTTAAAGTCTATTTAATATTTTATTAAAATATAATATTTTAAAGTCTAACCACAATCAAGGATCCTGCTTCGGAAGAAGCTGGTTTGTGGGAGAGAAGAGGCAACGAAGTGAATAACACAGAAAAGGATAAAGTGTTCTCTAGCTTGATGAGCTGTTTGAGGAGCTGGTCATTGAAGCTCCATGGGAAATGGGAGCAAGACCCACAGTAACAGCTTTATTGTGTCAGTGTGTGCAACCACAGTAGGCTGTGTGATCAAAGTCAGCCTAAGTGTTGGGCTTCCAGAGTAGATTAAATGGAAGGCTAGTGTGTTCTGAGAGGGCTCCTCAGGGAGACACATGAGTTGACATCAGCCCTCAAGCAATGGGAACAGGCCAGGTGTAAGAGACAGGGAGAGGGCTATTTGAAAGAAAAAGGATGAATTCTGGAATGAGCAACTATTATTCTCATTATTGTTTCACAACACAGAAACCCAAATCCACCACCTGCCTCTTTCAATTTGACTTGAAAGAACATGGAGAGAGTGCTAAAAAAATCAGAGATTTAAAGCCATTTTTTTCCTCTTGCAATGTACAATGCTTTACACAAAAAATATTTTATATAAAAAAGCCCCACTCTTTGTCTATCTTTGGGCACAAATTTCCTTCCTGCCCCACATTGCCAGGAGCCATACAGGTAAGAACAATTTGTCAGGCAGTTTGGCTGTTGCTGTTCCTGAATTCTGTCCTTCTTTTTGCTGGTAATTTGGATGTTTATTGTTTCATTTTGTGTTGGAGATCTGTGATATATTGGTCAGGCTTACACACTGCTGTATTCTCAATCTTTTGTTCTGTAAACTTCATTACAATTCCAACATCAATCCGAGCATTTGTTCCTTTTCATCTTTGACATTTCTAATTAAGAAATAAGAATCCTGGCACTACTTCTGCATATATCTGGGCAATCTTGGAGTGAGCCAGCTCAAACCTACATTCCTCTGGATTCTCCCAGGAGCTGTGCACCTGCACTTCCTTCCCAACCATTTTATGATTTGAACACCTGTTGCTCTCCTTCTTTTTACAAAGACCTGGGCAGATCTGGTTGCTGGTACCCATGACTTCCACAGATACATTATTGTCTCCTAGACATGTGCTCCCTGGGCATTCCGTGATATCAAATGTATTTTTTATTTGACCTAAGTGTAATTTGATTGTAGGTGGAGATATCAGCTATATTGGTATGAATTGAAACAAGCTGCCAAGTTCAACTAAGTCACACACATGTAAGATTCAGTCCCAAGTAGGAGTGTATCTAGGGAGAGGTTATATGTGACAAGGATATATATGACACAAGAGGGTCAACCTCTGCCAGACGTGTCCTAACAAATTTTCAGAGCAGTAATGGATGTCCATGAAAGGTAAATATTTTAATGAAAATCAGATAGCCTTTTTTTATATTATAGGTGTTTTACCAATATATTAATTTATCAAAATTACGCATCATCCCTATCACATTAGGCTTTAACTGCCAACCTGACGCAACTTAGAAGCAGATAAGAATATCAGTTGAGGAATTGCCTCATCAGGTGGGTCTGTAAGCATGACTGTTAGTCAAGTGTTAATCAAGCCCAGTCCACTGTGGGTAGCATCATTCCCTTGGAAGTGATCATGTGCTGTGTATGAAACCTAGCTGAGTTTGAGGCTGCAAGCAAGTTAGCAAGTGGCATCCACTACACTTGTGCTGCAGGGACTGCCGAAATTTTAAAGTTATAAATTAAACAACACACACAGCTTGGGTCTATATTGGAGTCAACAGTCGAGGTAGAGTCAAGTGTAAATGTAGGCTCTTTGGTATAGAAGAGACAGGTATTTAACTCTTCACTTTAGACCTATCTTGCTGAAACTTTAGAATGTACCAGGGACATTAAAATGGAAATAACTGAAGTGCTTTTCCTTGGTAGTGTCTCTCTGCTGAGCTTAACTGAGTATTCTTAAATACAGAGAGTTTTGTCTGGTCTTGGAGTAAGCATATCTCTTCCTTCACCTGTCCTACATAAGAGGGAAGGGTCAGAAGTTTGTGCCAGACCCAAAAAGCACCTAGTTAACAACTGGTATCAGAGGCCCCTGGAGGAGGGTATAATTCACTCAGTGATGAATTTTCTCCCCCTGTGGCTGACTTGGTGGACTGTATGTTCTTTAAGATTTTATTGAAGGCAAAAACTTCAATATCATCTAAGAGTAAAACCCAAAGAAATATAGGAATGTTGCTGCTCTCCCTCAATTCACTTGCTTCTCTTGCAGATAAAGAACACTCCAGAATGTAGGTGGTATCTATAATGGTGTGTCTGTGTTAGCTAAGCATACCTCATTGGAGTTTTACAACTCTTGAGGCACCAGCTTACAAAAAATGCCTGCAGGATACAGTGGGGTTAGCACAGGACTCAAGAAAATTCTTAGGGAACTGGGTTTCCGGCCATCTCCAATGTCTACTTTCTTCCAGCACCCTCAATTAGGCAGGGGCTTTCGTATCAGCTACAGCTGAAATTTCTTCTGACTCTAAAAATTTCACAGTATCTAGGACAAACTTTTCCATCTGACATCTCTTTGGAATATAAGATGAGTTCCCTGAAGGCCATAGATATGTCTCAATTTTCACCTCCCAGTCCCAGAAGTTTCAATGGTACCTTACAAATTCAGGGCTCTCAGTAAGTGTTAAAGGGATGAATAAGGTTTTTGCATATCCAAAGGGATCAGAAAGGTCCTGAGGGAATGAAGCATGGCCAGGTGTTTCCTTAGATCTGCTGTTTTTCTCCATGCTTTTCTCCTGAAAGTTCATGGAAGGAAATATGACTGTAAGTCTGTGTTTGATGTCAGGAAGGTGTGAAAGAATGCTGGCTTATTGAGCTTGTGAGAACTTTTCCCTTAGATGAAGGCTGTGTGATGAGGTGGGGATCATGATAACTATCTTCTCAGTTTATCTGGGTAACCTTTCAACATGAGTGTCCTGTGCAAGTGTTCTATGGACAGATCCCAGTGTGGTCTGATGAGGAATGCTAAAGGTACTGAAACATAATGTCATGGCCTGGGAAGACAGACATTCTTTGAAGTCCTTTGTAAGAGGTTTATAAAAGACCCCAATTACCATTTCCTGGGGTACTGTGGGATCAAACAGAGAATTAGGCACTCTTTGCCTTTTATTCATTTTGTGTGGTTTACTTACAGCGTATATGGGTGTATGCATGTTTCTTCATGTGTGTGGGTTCACATGCATGTATGTGTGAACTTGAATTAAGCAGCACAGAGATCAATGTTGGGAGTAAAGCTCAGTAATTCTCTAACCTCAGTCATTCATGCAGAACTTCTTAAACAAATATATCCATTGACAGTGAGGCCAGACTCTTTAGCCAGAACACCAAGTGGGTTTCTGGGGGATCAGACCTTTGATGCTTACACTATACCAAGCAGCCATCACCACAACATGCTAGGCACCAACTTTACATGTGATAAAGTGTAGCATTTATTGTGCACCCAGATGCTTCATGCATATCAATTCATGCAGTATTTCAAACCTCTTGGGACTTGCCTCATAAACTCCACATCCTTCTGATGTGAAAACCATGTAGACCAACAAAGAGGTAGGACTCAGGCTGGGACTTGAGCCTTAGAGCTCTGATCACTATATTCAAAAGAGTGCCCTAATTTCTCAGTTAATGCAGCCCCTGCAAAGGCTTGTGACAGAGACTCCACTCTCTCCTTACCTCTTCAATATAGTGCTTGAAGTTCTAGCAATAGCAATAAGACAACATAAGGAGATCAAGTGGATTCAAATTGGAAAGGAAAAAGTTAAACTTTCATTATTTGCTGATGATATGATACATAAGTGACCCCAAAACTGTACCAAAGAACTTCAAAAACTGATAAAGACCTTTAGTGATGTGGCAGGATACAAGATTAACTCTAAAAAATCACTGGCCCTCCTATATACTGAGATAAGTATGCAGAGATGGAATTCACAGAAGCATCACCGTTCATGATAGCCACAAATAGCATAAAATATCTCGGGGTAACGCTGAACAAGGAAGACAAAGATGTATTTGAAAACATCTCTAAGACTTTTAAGAAGGAAATTCAAGAGGATACCAGAAAATGGAAGGATCTCCCTTGCTCTTGGTTTGGGAGGATCTAGTAAAAATGCAATTCTCCCAAAAGAAATCTATAGATTCAGTGCAATCCCCATTAAAATCACATCAAAATTCTTCATATAACTTGAGAGGAAAGTAATCAACTCTATATGGAAAAACAAAAAAACCCAGGATAGCCAAAGCAATTTTTAAAATTTATTTATTTATAAAAGATTTCTGCCTCCTCCCCTCACCGCCTCCCATTTTCCTCGCCTACTCTCAAAAAAGTCCACATCTCTCCTCAGCACTAAGATCAATCAGGGTTCCCTGCCCTTTGGGAAGTCCAAGGTTCACCAACCTCCATCCAGGTCTAGTAAGGTGAGCATCCAAATGGCCTAGACTCACACAAAGCCAGTATGTGAAGTACGATCAAAAACCCATTGCCATTGTTCTTGAGTTCTCAGTAGTCCTCATTGTCCACTATTTTCAGCGAGTCCTGTTTTATCCCATGCTTTTACAGAACCATGCCAGCTGGACTTGCTGAGATTCTGATAGACCATCCCCATTGCATCAGTGTGTGGGTACACCCCTCGCGGTCCTGAGTTCCTTGCTCGTGCTCTTTTCTCTTTTGCTCCTGATTTGGACCTTGAAATTTCAGTTCAGTGCTCCAATGTGGGTTCTGTCTCTGTCTTATTTCATTGCCTAATGAAGGCTAATATTCAGGAGGATGCCTATATGTTTTTCTTTAGGTTCACCTGCTTATTTAGCTTCTCTAGGATCATGAATTATAGGATCAATGTCCTTTAATTATGACTAGAAAACAAATATGAGTGAGTACATCCCATGTTCCTCTTTTTGGGTCTGGCTTAACTCACTCAGGATAGTGTTTTATATTTCCATCCATTTGCATGCAAAATTCAAAAAGTCATTGTTTTATTTTTACTCCTAAGTAGTGCTCTAAAATGTATATATTCCATACTTTCTTCATTCATTCTTCCATTGGTAGGCATCTAGGTTGTTTCCAGGTGCTGGCTATAACAAACAATGCTGCCATGAACATAGTTGAGCATACACTTTTGTTTTATGATATGGCATCTCTTGGGTATATTCTCAAGAGTGGTATTGCTGGAGCAAAGGATATGATGATCCAAAATTTCCTCAGAAACTGAAGCACTACTTTTCAAAATGGTTGCACATGTTGAATTCCCAACAGCAATGGATGAGTATACCCCTTTCTCCACAATTTTCCAGCAAAGGCTATCATTGGTGTTTTTTATTTTTGCCATTCTGACAGGTGTAAGATGATATCTCAAAGTTGTCTTGATTTGCATTTCCCTTTATTGTTAAAGAAGTTGAGCCTGACTTTAAGTGTCTTTTGTCCAATTGAACTTCTTCTGTTGAGAATTCTCTGTTCAGTTCAGTACCCCAATTTTTAATTGGGTTAATTAGTATTTTAACATTGAGTTTCTTGAGTTCTTTATATATTTTGGAGATCAGACATTTGTCTGTGAGGGGTTGGTGAAAATCTTCTTCCAGTCAGTTGTTTGCCTTTTAGTCTTAGTGACAGTGTACTCTGCTTTACAGAAGCTTCTCAGTTCCAGGAGGCCCCATTTATTCAAAGTTGCCATCAATGTCTGTGCTGCTGGGTTTTTATTTAGGAAGTGTTCTCCTGTGACCATATGTTGAAGAGTACTTCCTTCTATCCCTTCTATCAGGTTCACTAGTGGTCTGCTGTCTTTTGGCTATCTTTCTGTGCTTGAGCTTCTTACCTGCCCACTCTCTAGGTTGAAAAAAAACTCTTATGTGTAAGTCAGAAACAAATTCGTTGTCTCCATTATGAGTTCAAGCAAGCATAAGAAGGGAAGGATGTATGTATTTTGCTCTCTGCTGAGAAACCTACTTCCTGACTGACTGAGTCAATGAAAAGAGAAGGTATGCCTATCTCCAAAATGAGTAAGAAAAGGCTGAACAGATAGAAAAGCATTTGCAGGACAGCTACACCTGTCCTTCAACACTGAGTTAATAGTTAGGTGGTTAAATACAAGAAAACCTGCCCAAGGTCATGGCACTCCAGTCCACTGACTGTCTGTATTTTGTCCTCTCATTGAGACTCAGGATATTACATAAAGTCATTCTGTGTGTTTTTTAAAGAAGTGAGTTCTGTGAGACCCACTGCAAAATAAAAGATTCATTATCGGGACAACCCTAGTCCCCCTCAATGCAGATTGATGAAGGTAGGCATTCACACATATTAGGATCACATAAAGCCTGTATGAGAAGTAGAGACAAATCCCAGTGCGATTATCATTGGGTTTTCAATCTGCCCCAATTGTTAGCCACATTTAGATCTTCCACTTTGATCCCATGCTCTGTCAGTCCCAGCACAGCTGGTTCTGTTGAGCTCCAAATAGCTCAGGCAGAGTGTCTCAGAAGATGGACTTAGCCTTATATTCCTGACTTCTTTGCTCCTATTCTCCCCCCTTCTGCTCTTCAACAGGAGCTTGAAAGCTCAGTCTAGTTTTCTGATATGGATCACTGTCTTTATATCCATCCTTTGCCGAACAAAACTTTTGTGATGATATTGAAGATAGTCATCTGTCAGATTATGGGACAAGGCAGTCTTAGTGCCTAGGGACATGGTACACTGCAGGCACCCTCTCCTCACCAGCCCAAGGTCCTAGTTGGAGTAACACCATGGCCTTATGGGAACACTGCTAAAGGTAAGTCTCTTACCAACCCCAGAATGGCCCACTAAGTTGAGCTCTCATCAGTTGGTGAGCATTAACTTGTGTGTGTGTATATGTGTTTAATAACAATAAAAATAGAGGGATTGTAAAATTGAAATTTCTTATGTTGAGAAGAATATTTGCTAAAGAAACAGAGTCATAATAGTACTGAGAGTGTAGCCTGACATATGACATCTTTTCCCTCATGCATTATCCCTCTGAGATCCTACATCTTTTTGGCCACTCTCCTCAGTTTCCTAAACAGCCATCTTGTCCTCTTCCACACACTGGATCTCCTTTCATCATTCCCTCTCCAAGGAGAAAAGACGATAAGTCCTGTTTTGTTTTGAGGCCTGTCTTTCTGTGATGTCCCATCTACCAGACACTCCATCATTGACCAAATAACATAACATCTTCACAAATTTTTATTTTTAGAGCAAAAAAAATTCCATTGGGAAAGATACCAGGATTAATAGAAGACCTGAGGTATTTCTGAAAAAAAGAGTTCCCCAAACACAGTTTAAATCTGACCCCCAAAATTTGTGAATTTCACTTTAACACATCTTCATTAAATCATAAACATAGATATGGAAGTCATTATAAAACTTGATGAAATGCACGGAAGGTTTGGTGGGAACTTGGTAAATAATTTTACCTATCTTTTGGGTTCCATCTTTTTCGTTGTTTTGCATGCTTTTGCCTGCCAAGGAATCCCTGCCTAATTCCAAATTCACCCCTATGGGAGGACATCCTGGCATAATGTGGAGGTTGCTTTCAATGTAGTCATCTAGATGGTGGTAAAGGTCCACAACTGGATCTTTCTCGTAGGTAATGTAGAAACAGGTCTTCATGGTCTGCACCTCAGCTTGGACCACCCCAGTCCACTCCTCCATAGAGCCTGGAATGATGTGAAGGTTGCCTTCAAGGTAGTCAACCAGGAGGTGTTAAATGTACAAGACCGGATCTTTCTTGTAGGTAATATAGAAACAGGTCTTCATGATTGGCACCTCTTCTAGGACCATCCCCTTCCAGTCATCCTTAGAGCCATTTGTGCCCTCAAATGTATGTTTCACTGCCCTGCCAACTATGGTGTTTGAGAGATGAGTGTCTGTCTCCTGAGGAAATGGTACGTTGTTAGGCAGGAACTTAAGGTTTAAAATCCTTTCATCACTGTGAAGCTCCAATCCATAGACACAATCTATCCCATCATAATTCAACAAATAGAGAGAGGGATTTGTTGGCAGTTGATCTAGAATGATGGCTTTCCACTGGGTGACTGGTTCATTGGCTTCCTTCCAGCCGTGAGAAATTCTGCGGCCGACAATATTCTCCAGGGCCTCAAAAGACCTACTCCGTGTTTGCTTCTGGAGAGATGACCCATTACTCTTCTGGAGAGGTGGCATGCATCTCATACTAAGAGGCATCTTCATCATGGCTGTAGACTTAGTGAGATAGGCCACTGACCTCCTGGTCCGCTGTTTCTTGGCTATCTTTCTGTGCTTGGGCTTCATAACTGCACACTCTCTAGGTTGAAAGAATCTTCCATCTGTTTAATTCAGAAACAAAGTCGTGGCCTCAACCATGAGTGCCTGCAAGGATAACAAGGGGAGGCCGTCAGGTCAAGGCTCTTTTCTGGAAGAACTTTGGTGCAGGAGACAAAGATATTGATCAAAACGTTTGTATACCTAACTGTAATTTTCTCTTAGAATTGAATAGGACAATTAGCAAATTTTCCTCTAGAGCTCAGTATATCAATCTCAGAGACACATTCCTGTGCCCAAAGGCAAATGACCTCTGCTGAGAAACCTACTTTCTGACTGACTAAGTCAATGAGAGGAGAAGGTATGCCTATCCCCGAAATGAGTAAGAAAAATCTGAACAGATAACAAAGAATTCGAAGGATATCCACACGTCTCCTTCGACATCAAGCTAATAGGTAGGTTGCTCAATCCAAGACAGCCTGCCCAAGGTCATGGCACTCCAGTCCACTGGCTCTCTGATTTGTGTCTCCTGATCCAGACCCAGGTATATTACATAAAGCCATTCTGTGTCTTCATTGTGGAAGTGAGTACTGTGAGACCCACTTCAACCTGAAAGACTCATTATTCTAGGCAACAGCAGCCATTGAGAAATTATTAGTATTATTAATACACCTATGGACAAAGAGGAGCTTTGCCATTTTAGTGGATTGATGAATTTGATATTGTTAGCAAGGATAATGTGGGAAGAATAGCTGGCATTCACCATCCCCACAGCTATCAAATATAGGAGCTGGTAACAACAGAAATGGTGGACCCGCAGGACATTTGAAGGAAAACTTATTTGTACTACAGAGGTCTTAGTTGCTTTGGAAACATATTTACCAAAAGAAAATGTCCTACCTCTCCAGATTCCATCTTCCGGAAATGTTCAGGTGCAAAAAGCCTGTTGAACAGTTGTGGAGACCAGGACTGTCCTCCTCAGGCACTGTGAGGATAATAAACCCACCTTCATGGAAGACTAGTGCTTTGAGTGGAACAGAGTTGCTACCATGAACCAAGGCTTTGTGACATCACCAAGGCTCTACTTATGTCAGAAATCCCCTCACAAGCTTGTTACTTCCCTATTTACCCACAGAAACATCCAGCATTCAGCTCCTCAAAAGCTGTATACAGCCACCAGGGGACCCAAAATAAGCCCCCACTCATCTTCCCAATTACTCAAGTCACACTCTTACCCAAGCAACTCAGTCCCTGTATCTTATTTTTCTGAAAAAGTTTTTGGTGTCTGAGTCAACAACTCACATGAAAGTTTTTTTTTCTTAGATCCCATCCCTCCATTGGTTATCTTCTATTGACTTTTTTCTTATTTCATAAATAATAAATTTCAAATTTCCACTTCCTTTCCTCCTCCCCCTAACTACTCTTGCAACCACCAATCCTCTCCACTCAAATCCAGTCCTAATACAGGGCAGGGTACCTTGACCTGTGGGAATCCCATGCCCCCCCTCCATCCAGATTGAGGAAGGTATGCATCTATATGTAATGCTTCCACTTTGATCCCATGCTCTGTCAGTCCCAGCACAGCTGGGTTTGTTGACCTCCCATTAGCTCAGACACAGTGTCTCAGTGGGTGGACCAAGCCCTTGTATTCCTATGTTCTTTGCTCTTATTCTCTCCCCTTCAGCTCTTCAACTGGAGCTTGGAAGCTCAGTCTAGTTTTCTGATGTGGGTCCCTGTCTTTATCTCCATCCTTTTCTGTACAACAGTTCTATGGTGATATTCAAGATAGTCATCAGTCTGATTATGGGACAATACACCCGTAGTGCCTAGGGAAATGGCACAGTGCAGGCACCCACAGCTCACCTGCCCAAGGTCCTCGTTGGGGTCACCCCAAGGCTTTCTTGGAACCACTCTAGAGATCAGATCCTGTCTCCGGAATGATAAACTAAAATAGGTTTTTGTCACATACTGGTAAATTTTGCTGCTATTTCCAAATAGGTGTGTTGCAGGAGCCCCTTAAAAGAAATAACCATTTTATGAATCATAATTCTAAACTGGTGTGTTACATTGCTTCTGACTTACACCTTCTTATGTGATGAAAACAACCCGGGTGTGGAGGAAGTTCTCACTGTTCATGTTGCAGAAGCCATGGCAGCAGGAGTTGGAGGATTCTAGTTCCCTGTAAGGAAATCAGTAAACATTGGGGACCAATGAAAGATGCCCTGATACATCAAGGCTAATCCTTTCAGACACCAATTCCTCCAGCAAGGTTCTGGTTCTCCACAACCTCAAAAACCTCCTGAGGAGCAAGTATTCAGAACCAAAATCCTGTGTGCGTCATATCACATACAATCGTAGTGAGTACACCAATCTGTTTTTTAATGTACATCATTTTGTCCCTGCAGAAACATTTGTATTTCCTAAAAGATAACTTGCTGCCTCTTTGGGGTCCTGAAATTCCTGTAAGGGGGTGTGTGGGGCATTCTTACATACCTTGCTGTGTTGTTATGAGACATAGATGGGACAGCAATTGTTCCAGAAATCAAAAGCAGTTAGGTTTAAACTGTGGTTTGTAGTGTGCTGGACATTTGGGTTGTGTATAGCTAATATATGGAAGGATGGATTTGCTAATAAAGGTTGGAAGCACACATGGAGGCAGGCAGTCTTACTTTTCAAATGATCCATTTTGAGGCCTTACATCAGGCTCCTCTATTCTCCTCATCTTTTTTTCTTTATCAGATTAGGACAAAAATTAAAACTCAATGTCCTGGACGTGAACACTGAATAGGTTATCAATATGAGATCACAGTGACAGAGCTCATGGGAACTGACTCATTGCAGGATATGAGATTTAGCCAGTAACGGCTAGAGCTAATGGACCAAGCAGTGTTTAAAAGAATACTGTTTGTGTGTCGTTATTTTGGGGCATGAGCTAGCCAGGCAGCCATGAGCCCGCCTGTGGGAAGAGGCCCGCAGCTCACCACTACAAAACACAAGTCCTCCCCCTGTCACTCTGTATCAATGGGTATTTACAGTTTGGTTGAAGAGTTCTTCTGGGCATCCCCCCTCAGCTCCTCTGACTCAGTCTTCAACCACACCAGTTTCACTCAGCCTCAAGAGATCACCCATGAACAAGAAGGAGACAATTACCAAGAGGGAAAAAGTATACCACAAAGTACACTTCCCAGTGGATCAAAGTTGATGTTGTTCAAATACATCTCAGGCTAGAGTATTGCTCAGCACTGGACACTGGTGGCAAATGCTTGTAATCCTAGCACTTGAGAGACTGAGGGGAAAGGATCCTGAGTCCCAGGCCAGCATGGGCTGCATATTAAGTTCAAATATAGACCTCAGAAAAACTTTAAGATAAACAAATAATAAACATATAAAGTACACCTCCGGAGGGGAAGCACAAAGATCATTAAGTACCTGAAGAGACCTCTTATGAAACGGCAATTAGAAACAAAATAGAATTGAAAAGAAACTTCTGCTGGAAAACACCATACTGGATCTCAATGCCTGAGTCCGGTAGGAAACTCAGACAACCCCCTCATTTTCTCTGGCTTATCACTCCCAATACTAAATAGGCAAACTTGGCATACACCTGGTCCCTCAACAAGGGTAGTTTTCTGAAGAGACAGAGACAGAGAAAATGTGTGCAAAACATCCTTCCATACTCCAACTGCAAACATTCTCATGCCCCACTAAGAAAAAGGCCCTTTCTGTGGTTCTTCAGAATAAGGGAGGAAGTCTATTCCCTTATTCCAGTGAAAATATAAGAGGGCTCAAAAGGCAAAGGTTTTTGCCACCAAGGCGTGGCAACCTGAGTTTGATCCCTGTAACTTGCATAAAGTAGAAGAAAACCAACACCATAAAAATGTCTCTTGAGTCCTTCAGGGTTCCTGCTTCATGAAATGTTCCAGACATTCTGCAGGACACAGAAGAAAGTGACTGACAAACTGCCAATAGAGGCAAAACAGCATTTCAAATTCACTGCTTCATGGAAAAGTCTGCCAGATACAATGGGCCTGTAGGCTGAAGAAAAATTTCCCGATGTTACAGAAGAACTTTGGGTTACTGTCCAGGCAGCACGATATCTCTGTCAAGTTTTAGAAGTTGCTTATAATGCTTATAATATATATTTCTTTTCTCTAGTAGTCTCTGAATCTGCTTTGCTGTTTCTTAATCATATAATATTGAGCAATTTGGGTCCTAAAATAGTATTTTGATTAATGTGTTGGTTTGAAAGAGAATGGTCCTATAAAAGCTCCTATATTTAAATGCTTGATCCCTAGTTGGTGGAACCATTTTGAGAAAGATTAGATGTGATATCGTTGGACAGGTGTTTCACAGGAGGTGGAGTTTGAGATTTCAGAAGCCTAAGACAGTTCCAGCCCCTCACTCTACCACCTCTGCTACCAACTTGTAAATCAGGTTAAAACTCCCAGCTACTCTCCAGTGTCATGCCTGTGTGCTGCCATGCCACATGACGTGATGGTCATGGACTCACTCTCTGACCATGAGCAAGCCCCCAATTAAATGTTTTCTTTTATAAGCTGCCTTCATCATGGTGTCTCTTTACAATAGAAAAGTAACTATGATAACGTTGTTACATGGTATTGCTGTGACAGGACTGTTCAAGCTGCTTGTTAGAGGAATGTTGACTTGGGAACTTTGCATGAGGGAAGTGGTTGAATGTTTTAAGTGGGGCTTAGAAATGCTACAAGAGCTTTGAAGACAGTAGTACTGAGAGCAATGTGGATTATAGAGTCCCAGTTCAAGAAGTTTCAGGGTGAAACAGTATTAGAAACTGGAATAAAGTGAATCCAAAGAAAAACATATAGATCCTCCTGGAAACTGGAAGCAGACAAGAGCACTGGGCAAAAGTTGGGAACGTGGGGATGGGGTGGGATGAAGGGGAGGGGGGAGAGAGAAGGGAGTAGGGAAGAATTAGGAAGAGCTTGGGAGAGTGGGATGGTTGCAATGGAGGAAGTGTAGATATGGGAGCATATAGCCATAGTGGTGAATATCTTCCATATCACCATCTAACCTTCATCTAGCAATGGATGGAGAGAGAGACAGAGACACACACTGGAGCGCTGGACTGAGCTCCTAAGGTCCTAATGAGGAGCAGAAAGACTGAGATCATGAGCAAGGATTTCAGGACCACGAGGGGTGCACCCACCCACTGAGACAGTGGGGCCGATCTATTGGGATCTCACCAAGGCCAGCTGGACTGTGACTGAAAAAGCATGGGATAAAACCGGACTTTCTGAACATGGCAGACAATGAGAGTTGATGTTAGTGGCCAAGGACAGTGGCACGAGATTTTGATCCTACTTCAGGTTTGGCTTTGTAGGAGCCTAGTCAGTTTGGATGTTCACCTTCCTAAACCTGGATAGTGTGGGGAGGACCTTGGAATTTCCACAGGGCAGGGAACCCTGACTGCTCTTGGGACTGGAGAGGGAGGAGAAGAGAAGTGGTGGGAGGTGGAGGGGGGGGCAGAGGCAGAGGGAAATGGGAGGCAGAGGGGAAGCGAAAAAACCTAACCAAGGAGTCCAACAATGACCACAATATCTCTGACAACTAGAGACCCTTCACCAGCGCAACTCGAAGAAGGCAAACACACAATTTTTTTTTAAAGAAATGGTGCAAATATTTATTTTATATTTCGATTACTGAACATTTCCAGATTGTGTAATTGGGATATTTTGACTTTACATTGTTAATAAATGGCATTCTGCAAATCAACAGTTATGACTTTACTTCCAACTAAGCAAACATCCACAGTTACAAAAAATATCTGTAACCACCTGTATCTTATCAGATCACCATGGATTAAAGCTAGAATTCAAGAACAATGCTACCCCCAGAAAGCCTACAAACTCATGGAAACTGTACAGTCATCTACTGAAAGCAAGTTTTTCATTTCTAAGACTTTGGAGTTGCTAACCTGTGCATGAAATAAACAGAAAATTCAATTAAAAGAACCTTTCTTCGAAGCCGGAGAGATGGCTCAGAGGTTAAGAGTACATAATGGAATTTCCAGAGGACCCTGGTTTGGCTCTCAGCACCCAAATGGAGGCTAGCAATCATCACTCCAGTTCCAAAGGCTCCAGTACCCTCTTCTGCACTTTGGGCACTTCACCCAGAATATACATCCAGGTAAAACAGTCACATATAAAATAAAAATAAAATCAATCTATAAAATAAACCAAGTTCTCTGGTCTGAGGATGAAGCTAAGAATTTGTCTAGTATGTATAAGATCGAGGTTCTACCCTAAAAATGAAGAAAAAATGGCCAGTCTGCTTTGTTGGACATGGTGGGTCATATCTATAATCCTAACATTTGAGAGGCTGAGGCAGGGGATGCTTAGTTTGGAGGCAGGGTAGGCACAAAAGGTTCAAGTACAGCATGATATACAACAGCCTTCAAGCTGTTGCCAGGCAGCAGTTCCTCCTGGCTCTGGGCAACAATGGAGGCCTGACGTGAGGCAACATTCATCTTCTGGATTGGACCTCCTCGAACGACCAGTGTGGTCCACGATAGCACAAGAGGCTGTGTTGGTGTTAGAGGTTCATGCTGCTTTCCCAGACAGAGATGAAGCCTGAGATCCACATGAACCTACACAGTCTGTGCTACTGTCCAATGCCTTGGTGATGTCCTCAGGCTCTGCTGTCTTGGTGCACCAAGCCTGTGTGAGTGGCATGTGTAACCACCTGAGACCATGTTTGAGGGACATGGTCCATGCAGTCCCTAGGGTTCTGATATGGCCAACACCCAGGTTGATGTCTGTAGTCCAAGTTTACCTCCAAAGACCATGAGGAAGCCCATGGTCAGAGTTGATGTCTGAAGCCATGTTAATGTCTGTGAGTATGGGAGAGCCTGCTCTGCCCCTCAGTGGAGGCAATACAGGCAGTAGCATGGGTGCAGGACATCTAGTCCAGCCCCATCCCAGCCACTGCAAAGCTTTGCTCAGCTGATGAATGGTTTCAGGCATGGATATAGGCTGAGAAAGACTCATTCCCTTTGGGAACTTGGCCACTAAGAATTTTACCATTTCAGTGAATATACATTCAATACACAATAGACTTGCCTTTTTTGAAGTGGGGAGATCATGGTGGACAGGAAGTAGACATGGGAAGACTGGGAGGTGAGCACCATGGAGGCACATAATGTGAGATTCCCAAATAATCAATAAAAATGTAAACAGAAGAAAAAGAAGGAAATGAGAACCCTCTGAGACTCTGTCTCAAATATCCTGACAATTTCTCCCCTCTTATGAACATACATTGTAAATTAAAAAATTTGTAAAATAAAAACAATTGAGCAGCAGGAAAACTGAGCTTCCAGGGCCCAGTTTACTGTCGTGTAAAAAAAATAAAATTCCTTAACAAGCCGAGGGTAGGATATTTAATAAAAAATACAAAGATGGCCCAAGAGATTCTTTCCAGAATTCACTTTAATAATAAACCCCTAGCTTACTTTAATAAGCCTATAACAAGAACAGATTCTAGGCCATGATGTCCAAAGCATGACAGCTGACAGCTGATAAAACACTAAAGGCTTAATTTTCCTACAATAGCAATCTGCCAGAATTTAACTTATTGAAAGAGGCCAATGTCTTTTTTTGTTCTAATGATGGTAGTGCATACTTTCATTTTTTCAATTTTACTCAGCTTTATTAAAGTATAACCAACAGATAAATTTACAGGGTAAATGTCTTAATGCAGATAAACATTACAAAATGTCTAAGTTGAGGTAACAAACTATCATCTCACTTACCTATCACATTTCATTGCTGACATTTCCCTGTAATTCAACTTGTCGCCTCTTCTCCCACAGACCAACTTCTTCAAAGAAGGATCCTTACATGGGGTTAAAAGACTTTAAAGTATTATTATTGATTAGACTTTCAAGGTTGCATTTTTATGAATCTACCTGATGCCTATATGTTGTGTATGTAATTATGACAGCTTAAAGTTACAGGAGCCATCTTCAAGTTGTGCATGAGTTAATATTTATCTCTCCCTGAGTATGAGAAGCTGCCCATCATGGGTGATAATAGTTTTCACAGGTTATTTCTGGAAGCTACTGTCATAGAACTTATTGTGGTTTGAGTGAGAAATGTCCCCCATAAGCTCCCATATTTGAACATTTTATCGGCAACATGTGCTGCTCTTTAAAGAGGTTGCAAAACCTTTAGGAGGCATAGAATTGTTGGAGGAAATATGCCACTGAAGATAGGCTCTAAGAATCTATAGAATCACCCAACTTCCTCTTCTCTCTCTGCCTCCTAACTGTTGAGGCAATGTGGCCAGTCAGCCTCACACTCCTGTTGCTATGCCATTCCCAAAGCTATTGAACCAATCCCTCTGAAATGGTGAACCAAATTAAACCTTTTCTCTCCCTTAAGTTGTTTTTCTCATGATGCTTTTTGCTTGCTTGTTTGTCACGATGCTTTGTCACAGCAAACGGAATGAAACCATGACATTTTGCAAGTACACACATGAAATTAACACAAAACCAACCCTCAGAAGGAAAGATGACCAAGGATTAAGGCATATTTAAGATATTGAAATAGCATTTCATTTCCTTTCTCTCAAATGCATTAAAGATACCATTTAACAAAGGAAAACAAATATCACATGGTTACCTAAAATGCAGTGCCTCTTGCTAAGTAACATAGTCTTTGTAATGAGAACATGTGAAAACACTGTAGAGTAGGGAACCAGGACATAAAAGAGATATACCCAAGTCCTAGTACCCACTAAGAGCATCACCTTTCACGTAGCCACAAACAGCATAAAATATCTTGGGGTAACTCTAACAAAAGAAAGTGAAAGGTCTCTTTGACAAGAACTTTAAGGAATTGAAGGAAGAAATTGAAGAGGATACCAAAAATGGAAGGATCTCCCTTGGTCTTTGATTGGGAGCATCAACATAGTAAAAATGGCAATTCCACCAAAGGCAATTCATAGATTCAATGCAATCCCCATCAAAATCCCATCAAAATACTTTTTTTTTTTTTTGGTTTTTCGAGACAGGGTTTCTCTGTGGCTTTGGAGCCTGTCCTGGAACTAGCTCTGTAAACCAGGTTGGTCTCGAACTCACAGAGATCCGCCTGCCTCTGCCTCCCAAGTGCTGGGATTAAAGGAGTGCACCACCATCGCCCGGCCCATCAAAATTCTTGACAGATATTGAGAGGACATTAATCAAATTTATATGGAAAAACAAAAAATCCTGGATAGCCAAAATAATCTTATACAATAAAAAAATGTCTGGAGGCATTACCATTCCTGACTTCAAACTCTATTACAGAGCTACAGTAATAAAAACAGCATGGTATTGGCATAAAATCCTAGAATTCGACCAATTGAATCATATAGAAGATACTGATTTTAACCCACAAACATCTGAACACCTCATTTTCTATAAAGTGGCTAAAAGTATACAATGGAAGAAAGAAAGCATGTTCAACAAATGGTGCTGGCAGAACTCGATGTCAACCAGTAGAAGAATGAAAATAAACCCATATCTATCACCATGCACAAAACTCAAGTCCAAATGGATCAAAGACCTCAATATCAATCTGAACACACTGAACCTGAGAAGAGAAAGTGGGAAGTACCCTACAACATATGGGCACAGGAGATTGCTTCCTATGTATAACCCCAACAACACAGATGATAAAGGCAACATTGAATAATTGGGACCTCCTTAAACTGATAAGCTTCTGTAAACAAAGGACACTGTCACTAAGAAAAAATGGCAACCCACTGACTGGGAGAAGCTCTTCACCAACCCTGCAACAGACAAAGATCTGATCTCCAAAATATATAAAGAAATCAAAAACCTAGACTTTAAAATGCTAATTAACTCAAATAAAACATGGGGCACTGAACTAACAGGGAATTCTCAACAGAAGAAGTTTAATTGGCCAAAAGACACTTAAGGTCCTGCTCAACCTCATTAGCAATCAGGGAAATGCAAATCAAAACAATTTTGAGATATCATCTTACACCTGTCAAAATGGCTAAAATCAAAAACACTAATGATAGCCTTTGCTGGAGAGGTTGTGGAGGAAGGGGTACCCTCATCAAATGCTGGGCAGAATGCAAACTTGTCCAACCACATTGGAAATCAGTGTGGCAGTTTCTCAGGAAATTTGGGATCAACCTAACCAAGGACCAAGCAATACCACACTGGGGAATATACCCAAGAGATTCCCTATCATATTACAAAATCATTTGTTCAACTATGTTCATAGCAGCATTATTTGTAATAGCCAGAATCTGGACACGACCTAGATGCCCTTCCATGTAAGAATGGATGAACAAAGTGTGGAAAATATACACAGTAGTGCACTACTCAGTGGTAAAAAACAATGACTTCTTGAATTTTGCATGCAAATGCATGGAAATAGAAAACACTTTTCTGAGTGAGGTTTCCCAGACCCGAAAAGATGAAAATAGGATGTACTCAGTCATAATTGGTTTCTAGCTATAAACAAAGAACATTGCATCTATAATTTGAGATCCCAAAGAAGCTATATAAGAAGGTGAACCCAAAGAAAACATATAGTTATTCTCCTGGATATGAAAGGTAGACCAAATTCTCAAGCAAAAATTTGGGATCTGGGGGGTGGGGTGGGATAGGATAAGAGGGGATTGGAGGAGAAAAGTAAGAAGGAGAGGATGGGGGGAACTTGGGGAATTGGGATGATTGGGATAAAGTAAGGATGGATATGGGAGCAGGGAAGCATATATCTTAATTAAGGTAGCCATCTGAGAGATTTTATTTAAAAAATGAACTTGGTAAATAGAAGCTTATGATTCTGAAAAATTGGTCATTTCAGGTTAGGATGGTCTTTAAATTCAATGGCAAACCCCTATATCAAAAAGTCACACAGGAAAACAGTGGTGTGCTCATAAAATAATGAAGACATTAAGAGAAGTGATACAAAATGACGAATATCAAAAGCCAAATTTCCTAGCCCATCTTGAGGAAGTAGGTTCCCCACCAACACATTTATTCCAGATCGTGAGAATTAACATCAACCTCTTTCAAGTACTTCGTTTAATAATAAATTTTTATACCAGTTCTTGGAATTTATACATTGGACAAAGGGTTGGTTTGGGAAGTCCTTCTGTCTATGTTTGTTTTTATTGGTTAATGAATAACATTATTTCAGCCAGTAGCTTGGCAGAATAGACCTAGGTGGTAAAAGTAAACATTGTTGGGAGAAAGGAGGTGGGGTCAGTGAGAAGCCACCTAGACACCACCAGGGAAAAACACCTACTCTGGAGCTACAAAAATTTGTTGGTAAGACATGAACTAGTGGTGATACAGATAAATGCAAATGTGTTAGTTTAGAATGAGGGAGGAATCTAGAAATATTGTTAAGCTATTGGCCAAAGAGTATTGTGAATAATATAGGTTTTATGTGATTATTTCAAGTCAAGGTGGTCAGAAAACTAACTAATGAGTGGCCTCCACAAACAAATCAGCTTGTTGAACTGAAGAGTGTTTTTTTTTTTTTAAAAAAATCTGTTTGCTCACTTGATCTGGGCTTCATCTAAGCATGTCTATTTGTCTGTGATGATTGCTCGGTTATATATTTACTGCCAATATATTGTTTGGAGGAAGGGGTCTATTGAATCTGCTCAGTTTAATGGACACTCTATAATTAATTTGAGTTGATTACTTTCTATTTTTTTGTAGTTTCCCTGCAGGATAGTGTTTACAAACCAAGACTACATGTTGGCATTAAAGATCTTTAAATGGGGAGATTGAAGGGCCAGAGTCAGATAAGAAGTTGCAATTATGGACACAGACAGGAGAGAGAAAAAAGAAGGAAAGGGAGTATGAGATCACTACCCTATAGTCTTTCAAAATGGAGGAGGTGACCTGAGCTAAGAAGGAAACAGCCACAGCTCTTTCCACAGTCACTATTCCTGTCTAGGCCACAATATCTCCAAGCAGCTAGCACAAACATTGGAAGTTTCTCTTCTGAGAGGGGCAGCCAGAGTGTGCCACATATGACCATTTTCCCTGGAGTTATCCTCATCATGGACAGAAGGAGGCATGTCTCCCTAGAATCTCAACAACAATCTCATAGATGAAAATAAAAAGGCTTATTAAGGACACTTGGAGAAGCATTATAACTAACAGAGTTGGGAGATAATACATCTTCTAGGATGTGATGATGTCAATCTACACAGGCACATCTGCCTGTCTTCTGATCATATGAACAGAATGCCTGCTGGTTTGGGAAGCATCTCATCTGGGATTGTAATACCAGGGCATTAAAATGTCCTCTTTGCTGGTCTTCTACCCGAGAGTGGTCTCTCTCTCAGGTACATTGGGATGAATCATTTGAAGGAATAACAGAAAAATAGGTAGAGCATCCAGAATGAGGTATAATATACATGGCCACAATTACATATGCAGCAACAAGGAAACAGATGAAAAAGTCTGAGCATCAGTGGAAGTTGAGGACCTAATACCAAAGCTAAGTCATGTAACACCATGGGTAGTTTCAGAGTTTCAGAGAGTAAATTCAGTTACATTCTGGAAAAAGCTAAGACTGCAAAAGATGGCTTTCATAATCAGAAAGTAGAAAAATTGGGACTGCAAAAAGGAGGCAGTGAGGGAGTCAAGGGTGGTCACAGAGCAATGAAGAACCCCAAGTCCCTATCCCAACATGATACTGATATCATTTTTAAAAGTAATTGAGCCACAAATCTTGGCAGTCAGAGATCAGGAGTTGAAATTACATTTCAATCCCATGTAATAAATCTCTGCCTTGAGCATCTACAATGATGCATTTCTGTCTTGAGCATCTGGAGCAATATTTCTTTTCCTTAAGCATCTATAGCAATGCACCTCGGCCTTGAGCATCTGCTGTCATACCCCTCTAAAATGATTATCTACAGAAATTAACATCTGCTTTAAAAAGCGATATACTACTGGGATAGACCTACCATTGCATGTTTCCTTTGGATGTACGCTTTTATATAACTACACCCTAAATTTGATATCAAGACCTGAGCACAAACAGATTTCACAGTTCACAGTTTTCCCATGCTGTGATAATTCAGTAGGCCTCTGGACACATCCACCAAAGACTTGAGGGGAGGAAGCAAAGGCATTCACGTTTGAATGTCTCTCATCTCAATCTCCACAGCACTTCTTTTAAAGTTATACGATTCCCTTTTGTGATCCAGAATATTTGCTCACAGCTCAATATTTTTTAACCAACTGTCTTGTTCTTCAGCCATGGCACAGTCAGTAAGGAGCATTCCATACAGATGGAGACCATAAATTTGATCCCTTCAAACTTGTGCAAAAATCTCGGCATTAAAGATATCAACTCATCACTCAGTGCTGAGGAGACAGCAACACCTGGGACTCTAAGACTCGCTGTGTGGTCAAAGGGAATTGGTCAGCTCCAGGTTCAAAGAGATGACATATCTTAATCATGACAGAGAGTAATTAAGGAGAAACCCACGGTTAATTATGGCCTTTGCATGCATGTATACACATCTCCATAAAAAGTTACACTCATATATTAAACAACTGTCTTTTGAATTTCTAAATATACACATTTCTGTGGTGAAGTTTTGAGCTTAATTTTGACTGCTCTTTTGAGTTGTAGGAACAGCTGAATGTTTTCTGCCACCAGGTTCCCGCACTGGCTAGCTTTACCCAAAATAATTACATAGAAACTGTATTATTTTAAATAATACTTTGCCCATTAGGTCTAGCCTGTTAGTTGCTAATTCACACATCTTGATTAACCCATTTCAAATAATCTGTGAAGCACCATGAGCTTATGAGAATCATAAGCTTCTTCTGTCTCGGGGTGAGGGGGGCATGGCGTCTGTTGACTAGGCTTCTTTCTCCCAGCATTCTGTTGTTTACTCTGCATATCTAACCTGCTGTCCTATCAAAAGGGCCAAGGCAGTTTCTTTATTAACCTATAGACATTTAACCCTCGTCCATCACTTTGGCCTTCCTCATACAATGACATTAGAAGAAATCTTTCTGTAAGAACCCTCTCCACTATCTCATTTGGCCTCTTGAATCCTCCCTCCTCTCTACCAAAGACAAAAGGAAGCTAGTCTCAGACATGTTACACAGTCTAAAAAAGGAAGGATGGAATCAAGATTTGAATTCCTCACCAAAGTCTAAAATCTTAAACAAGGAACTCACTGCACCACCATACTTTTTTTTCAACTGAGAATGAACTCACACTCTGAGGAGCTGAAAGGCAAGTTCATACTGCATTAACTTCACATGGGCCCTTGACAGATATGCACAGCATTATGATGGACACCTCACCACTGATATATTGACATCTTATTCCTTTGTATTTAACGGGCCATTTGGCCACATACCTTACTCAATCTTTCCTTCAGTGATTTGATTTCCAGAATCCTCCATCCCCTCACTTCAATCCTAATTCATACACTCCCCAAAACCCCTTGATGGGAGTCAGGTATCAATATCGTACAGGTATTTTCGGGTCTGATGGGTTTGTGGGGTCATTTCCACAAACCCATCAGTCCAACAGAACATTATCCATAAAAAGGGTACAGTGTTTTACAGTTATTGTAGGCCAATTGATTAAATGAACTCACAAGGGTGGAATGGCATGCATAAGACCTGTGAGAGTGCAAGACAGAAAGAATCAAGGCATGACAAAATAGGTGGCAGACAGAAGCCTGGCAAAAGTAAGTAGGTAGACTAAGATTCAACCCATTGCATAAGAGCCACTGAGAGTGGAAAATTTTCTTTAGGCAGGAGGATCCTGGTCACTCAACATGCTCCAGTGGAGATAATATACCCAGGGACTTCCAGATGGTATGAATTAAACCATTAATCATATGAAACCTAATTTTCTTTGCTTCTGAGTATACATTTGTGACCCTTCATGATCACTCTGTATCCTCTTAAGTCCCAACACCTCGATGTCACATCTTTCCATATGACACGCTTTTCTCTCATGCATTATCCCTCTCTGAGATCCTACGTCTTTTTGGTCACTCTCCTCTGTTTCCTAATCAGCCATCTTGTCCTCTTAAACACACTGCATCTCCTTTCTTCCTTTTATCTCCAAGGGGAAGAGACCATAAGTTCTGTTTTGTTTTGAGGCATATCTTTCTGTGATGTCCCATCCACCAGACACTCCATCATTGACCAAAAAACATAACATCTTCACAAATTTTATTTTTAGAGCAAAAAAAAATTCCATTGGGAAAGATACCAGGATTAATAGAAGAACTGAGGTATTTCTGAAAAAAAGAGTTCCCCAAACACAGTTTTAAGTCTGACCCCCAAAATTTGTGAATTTCACTTTAACACATCTTCATCAAATCATAGACATAGATATGGAAGTCATAATCAAACTTGATGAAATACACGGAATGTTTGGTGGGAACTTGGTAAATAATTTTACCTATCTTTTGGGTTCCATCTTTTTCATTGTGCTGCACATTCTTACCTGCCAAGGAATCCCTGCCTAATTCCATATTCACCCCTATTTGAGGACATCCTGGCATAATATGAAGGTTGCTTTCAATGTAGTAAACTAGACGGTGGTAAAGATACATAACTGGATCTTTCTCATAGGTAATGTAGAAACAGTTCTTCATGGTCTACACCTCATCTGGGACCACCCCACTCCACTCTTCCTTAGAGCCTGGCATGATGTGGAGGTTACCTTCAAGGTAGTCAACAAGGAGGTGGCAAATGTACAAGACCGAAACTTTTTTGTAGGTAATATATAACCAGGTCTTCATGATTGGCACCTCCTCTAGGACCATCCCCTTCCAGTCATCCTTAGAGCCATTTGTGCCCTGAAATATTTGTTTCACTGCTCTGCCAACTATGGTGTTTGAGAGATGAGTGTCTGTCTCCTGAGGAAATGGTACGTTGTTAGGCAGGAACAAAGGGTTTAAAATCCTTTCATTATTGTGAGGTTCCAATCCATAGACAAAGCTATCCCATCATACTTCAACACATAGATAGAGGGATTTGTTGGCATTTGATCTAGAATGATGGCTTTCCACTGCTTGACTGGTTCATTGGTTCCTTCCAGCCGTGAGAAATTCTGCGGCCGACAATATTCTCCAGGGCCTCAAAAGGCCAATGCAGTTTTTGCTTCTGAAAAGATAACCCATTCCTCTTCTGGAGAGGTGGTATGCATCTCATACTAAGAGGCATCTTCATCATGGCTGTAGACTTGCTGAGATAGGCCACTAACCTCCTGGTCCGCTGTTTCTTGGCTATCTTCCTGTGCTTGGGCTTCATAGCTGCCCACTCTCTAGGTTGAAAGACCGTTCCCTCTGTTTAAATCAGAAACAAAGTTGTGGCCTCAACCATGAGTGCCTGCAAGGATAACAAGGGGAGGCTATGAGGTCAAGGCTCTTTTCTGGAAGAACTGTGGTGCAGGAGACAAAGATATTGATCAACAGGTTTGCATACCTAACTGTAATTTTCTCTTAAGAAATAAATAGGACAATTTGCAAATTTTTCTCTACAGCTCAGTATATCAATCTCAGAGATACATTCCTGCTGCCCAAAGGCAAATGACCTCTGCCGAGAAACCTACTTTCTGACTGACTAAGTCAATGAGAGGAGAAGGTATGCCTATCCCCGAAACGAGTAAGAAAAATCTGAACAGATAACAAAGAATTCGAAGGACATCCACACGTCTCCTTCGACATCAAGCTAATAGGTAGGGGGCTCAATCTAAGACAGCCAGCCAAAGTTCATGGCACTCCAGTCCACTGGCTCTCTGATTTGTGACTCCTGATCCAGACCCAGGTATATTACATAAAGCCAATCTGTGTCTTCATTGTGGAAGTGAGTACTGTGAGACCCACTTCAACCTGAAAGACTCATTATTCTAGGCAACAGCAGCAATTGAGAAATAATTAGTATCTTTTAAAACACCTATGGACAAAGAGCAGCTTTGCCCTTTTAGTGGATTGATGAATATGATATTGTTAGCAAAGATAAAGTGGGAAGAATAGCTGGCATTCACCAACCCACAACTATCAAATATCGGAGCTGGTAACAACGTAAATGGTGGACCCGCAGGACAATTGAAGGAAAACTTTTTTGTATTACAGAGGTCTTAGTTGCTTTGGAAACATATTTACCAAAAGAAAATGTCCTGCCTCTCCAGATTCAATCTTCCGGAAATGTTCAGGTGCAAAAAGCCTGTTGAACGGCTGTGGAGACAAGGAGCTGAACTGTCCTCCTCAGGCACTGTGAGGATAATAAACCCACCTTCATTGAAGACTAGTGCTTTGAGTGGAACAGAGTTGCTACCCAACGAACCAAGGCTTTGTGACATCACCAAAGCTCTACTTATGTCAGAAATCCCCACACAAGCCTGTTACTTCCCTATTTACTCACAGAAACATCCAGCATTCAGCTCCTCAAAAGCTGTATACAGCTACCAGGAGACCCAAAATAAGCCCCCACTCATCTTCCCCATCACTCGATTCACACTCTTGCCCAAGCAACTCAATCCCTGTATCTTATTTTTCTGAAAAAGTCTCGGTGTCTGAGTCAACAACTTATATGAAAGTTTTTTTTTTCTTAACTCGCATCTCTCCGTTGGTTATCTTTGATTGATTTTTTCTTCCTTCATAAATAATATATTTCAAATTTCCACTTCCTTTCCTCCTCCCCTTCACTACTCAGGCAACCACCAATCCTCTCCACTTCAAATCCATTCCTAATAGAGGGCAGGGTACCTTGACCTGTGGGAAGCCCATGCCCCAATCCATCCAGATTGAGGAGGGTATGCATCTAAATATAATAGGACCACATAAATTTCTTCTTATCTTGAGAAGAATACTTGCTACAGAAACACTATCAGAGTAGTACTGAGAGTGTAGGCTGTCTCAGCATGGAGAAGTAACTGGAGCAAACCCCTAGTAGTTCAGCTCAGTGGCCCAAGAAAGATGGTCAAGGAAAGTCAATGAACTCAGGGATGGAAGTTAAAACTCAGGCTAAATAACATTCCAAATCATTTAGGCAGGACATGAGACACTTGTGCAACAGTCACAGATGTCTAAAATGCCTGGAACTAGAATCTTAGGGCAGGAGAAGTTGTGGAGCTGAGAGTGCATGGCAAAAACTGACAGAATCTGGCAAAAGACATGTAAGCGTAACTAGCAAACATCCATGGAAACCATGAATGGGAGAAAACTCTGAGAAGTCTGCACAAAAACATAACATCTTGACAATTCTGAGATTTAAAGACAGGAGAGATCTTAAATATGTCACTATCACATGATGATGATTTATCCACTCCATAGCAGTGTGACCTCCTGATATTTTTAAGATAAACTGTCTATTCTCTCTATATATTTACAGGGAAATTCACATTGCTTGCACAGATTAACTAGCAGCATGAGTTACCACTCCATCAAAGGCAAAGCAAAGCAATCATGGACATGTTGTTGAATGCTGATAATGTTGTTGGGAGTGTTTGTGGGTTTTTTCTTAAAGGGTAATCATTGGTCACACAAATGCATGAAGCATATCCTGTCTCTGCCATGTATCATGAATGATGAAAAAAATAAACAAAAATAGGTTTTTGTCACATACTGGTAAATTATGCTGCTATGTCCAAATAGGTGTGTTGCAGGAGCTCCTTCTGCTCCTTCAGGCTATAGCAACTGAGATAAAAGCCATTGGGGTGTGGTCTTTCTCTCTTTCAATGAGGAGCAACTGCCTTCAGCTTGCTCTCATTCATCCACCTTTTCATCCAGTTACTAGGCTCCCTTCCTGATCCTGCAAAGGGATGTTGTCTGGCATGGCAATCTGTAAGTTTTGCCCCTTAAAAAATATCCATTTAATGAATCATAATTCTAAACTGGTTTGGGAGATTGCTTGTGACTTACACCTTCTTATGTGATGAAAACAACCAGGGTATGGAGGGGGTTTTCACAGTTCATGTTGCAGAAGACATGGCAGCAGGATTTGGAGGCTTCTTGTTCTCTGTAAGGAAATCAGTAAACATTGGGGACCAATGAAAAAATGCCCTGATACATCAAGGCTAATCCTTTCAGACACCAATTCCTCCAGCAAGGTTCTGGTTCTCCACAACCTCAAAAACCTCCTGAGGGCCAAGTATTCAGAACCAATATCCTGTGTGCATCATATCACATACAATCGTAGTGAGTACACCAATCTGTTTTTTAATGTACATCATTTTGTCCCTGCAGAAACATTTATATTTCCAATAAAGATAACTTGCGGCTTCTTTGGGGTCCTCAAATTCCTCTAAGGTGGTGATTGGGCATTCTTACATACTTTTCTGTGTTGTTATGAGACCTTGATGGGACAGCAATTGTTTCAGAAATCAAAGGCAGTTAGGTTCATACCTGTGGTTAGCAGTGTGCTGCACACTTGGGTTGCGTATACCTATTCTATGAAAGGATGGATTTGCTAATAACGGTTGGCAGCACACGTGGAGGCAGGCAGTGTTACCTTTTGAAATGACCCATTTTGAAGCCTTACATAAGGCTCCTCTATTCTCCTCATCTTTTTTTCTTTATCAGATTAGGACAAAAATTAAAACTCAATGTCCTGGACGTGAACACTGAATGAGTTATCTATGTGAGATCACAGTGACAGAGCTCATGGGAATCTGACTCATTGCAGGATATAAGATTTAGCCTGTAACAGCTAGAGCTAATGGACCAAGCAGTGTTTAAAAGAATACCGTGTGTGTGTCGTTATTTTGGGGCATGAGCTAGCCAGGCAGCCATGAGCCCGGCTGTGGGAAGAGGCCCGCAGCTCACCACTACAATACACCAGTCTTCCCCCTGTCACTCTGCATCAATGGGTATTTACAGTTTGAATGAAGAGTTCTCCTGGGCATCCCCCCTCAGCTCCTCTGACTCAGTCTTCAACCACACCAGTTTCACTCAGCCTCAAGAGATCACCCATGAACAAGAAGGAGACAATTACCAAGAGGGAAAAAGTATACCACAAAGTACACTTCCCAGTGGATCAAAGTTGATGTTGTTCAAATACATCTCAGGCTAGAGTATTGCTCAGCACTGGACACTGGTGGCAAATGCTTGTAATCCTAGCACTTGAGAGACTGAGGGGAAAGGCTCCTGAGTCCCATGCCAGCCTGGGCTGCATATTAAGTTCAAATATAGACCTCAGAAAAACTTTAAGATAAACAAATAATAAACATATAAAGTACTTCTCCAGAGGGGAAGCCCAAAGAGCATTAAGTACCTGAAGAGACCTCTTATGAAACGGCAATTAGAAACAAAATAGAATTGAAAAGAAACTTCTGCTGGAAACACCATACTGGATCTCAATGCCTGAGTCCCGTAGGAAACTCAGACAACCCGCTCATTTTCTCTGGCTTATCACTCCCAATACTAAATAGGCAAACTTGGCATACACCTGGTCCCTCAACAAGGGTAGTTTTCTGAAGAGACAGAGACAGAGAAAATGTGTGCAAAACATCCTTCCATACTCCAACTGCAAACATTCTCATGCCTCACTAAAAGAAAAAGGCCTTTTCTATGGTTCTTCAAAATAAGGGAGGAAGTCTATTCTCTTATTCCAGTGTGAGAAAAAAGATAAATGAAAATATAAGAGGGCTCAAAAGGCAAAGGTTTTTCCACCAAGGCATGGCAACCTGAGTTTGATCCCTGTAACTTGCATAAAGTAGAAGAAAACCAACACCATAAAAATGTCTCCTGAGTCCTTCAGGGTTCCTGCTTCATGAAATGTTCCAGACATTCTGCAGGACACAGAAGAAAGTGACTGACAAACTGCCAATAGAGGTCAAACAGCCTTAAAAATTCACTGCTTCATGGAAAAGTCTGCCCAGATACTATGGGCCTGTAGGCTGAAGAAGGATTTCCCAATGTTACAGAAGAACTTTGGGTTACTGTCCAGGCAGCAAGATATCTCTGTCAAGTTTTAGAAGTTGCTTATAATGCTTATAGTATATATTTCTTTTCTCTAGTAGTCTCCGAATCTGCTTTGCTGTTTCTTAATCATATAATATTGAGCAATTTGGGTCCTAAAATAGTATTTTGATTAATGTGTTGGTTTGAAAGAGAATGGTCCCATAAAAGCTCCTATATTTAAATGCTTGATCCCTAGTTGGTGGAACCATTTTGAGAAAGATTAGATGTGACCTCGTTGGACAGGTGTTTCACAGGAGATGGACTTTGAAATTTCAGAAGCCTAAGACAGGTCCAGCCCCTCCCTCCACCACCTCTGCTACCAACTTGTAAATCAGGTTAAAACTCCCAGCTACTCTCCAGTATCATGCCTGTGTGCTGCCATGGCCCATGACGTGATGGTTATGGACTCACTCTCTGACCATGTGCAAGCCCCCAATTAAATGTTTTCTTTTATAAGCTGCCTTCATCATGGTGTCTCTTTACAATACAAAAGTAACTATGATAACGTTGTTACATGGTATTGCTGTGTCAGACTGGTCAAGCTGCTTGTTAGAGGAATGTTGACTTAGGAACTTTGCATGAGGGAAGTGGTTGAATGTTTTAAGTGGGTCTAAATAGTTATAAGAGCTTTGAAGACAATAGTACTGAGAGCAATGTGGACTATAGCGGTCCAGTTCAAGAAGTTTCAGGGTGAAACAGTATTATAAACTGGAATAAAGTGAACCCAAAGAAAAACATATAGATCCTCCTGGAAACTGGAACCAGAAAAGAGCACTGGGTAAAAGTTGGGAATGTGGTGATGGGGTGGGAGGAAGGGGAGGCAGGAGAGAGAAGGGAGAAGGGAAGAATTAAGAAGAGCTTGGGAGAGTGGGATGGTTGCAATGGAGGAAGTGTAGATATGGGTGCAGGTAAGACGATATCTTAATTAAGGGAGCCATTTTAGGGTTGGCAAGAAACTTGGCTCTAGAAGGATTCTCAGGTGTCCACGGGGATATCTCCAGCTAGGTCCTTGGGCAGTAGATGAGAGGGTGCCTGAACTGGCCTTGTCCCATACTCACACTGATGATTATCTTGAATATCACCATAGAACCATCATCCAGCGATGCATGCAGATTTAGACAGAGACCCACATCAGAGCATTAGACTGAGCTCCTAAGATCCAGTTGAAGAGCAGAAGGAGGGAGAAGATGAGTAAGGACATCAGGACCAGGCGGGTTGGTCCACCCACTGAGAGAGTGTGCCTGAGCTAAATCCAGTTGGAGGCATGGGGGCTGACTTACAAGCCAATGATAATGGCACTGAGATTTGTCTCTACTGCATATACTGGCTTTTGGGGATCCTAGTCTGTTTGAATGCACACCTTCCTAGGCCTGGATGGAGGGGAGGAGGGCCTAACCAAAGGACAGGGTACCCTGCCCTCTTAGGATTGGGGGAGAGGGGGCAGAGTGAGTGGGGGAATGGGAGGGAAATGGGAAGAGCAGAGGAAGTGCAAATTTTGAATGGTATTATTTATAAAAAAAATTAAAAAGAAATTGGAATAAAAACAATTCTTGTAATGTTTTAGACAACAATGTGGCTGCTTTTGGCCCTTGTCCTAAGAACTTGCTTGAGGCTAAATTGAAGAGTTTTGAAACAATATTATTGGCAGGTATTTCATTCAAGACAGTATTGACTCATGGTTATTAGTAATCATTCTTAATGCAGCTCTATAATAAAAAAAAGTGCTAAGCAAGTGTTCTACCACTGAGCTAAAACCCCAACTACTGGCTCCAAAGCTACAAAAAACACTGTCCACCAAAATAAAGAAGGAAGGGAGGAAGAAAGAAAGAAAGAAAGAAAGAAAGAAAGAAAGAAAGAAAGAAAGGAAGGAAGGTGCAAACAGGGCAAGGAGAAATACAAATGCACAATCTGAGGAGAAAAAGGAAGACCGGGAAATAAAATGCCTATACCTAGGTTTGTGCTGAAAGAGGTACAAAGAATTGGAATGAAGGTAAAGATCCCACCTAGCTAACCATGAAACCTGTAAAAAGAAAATCCCTAGAGAATCTACTCCAAAAACAAAGTAAAGCTTATTCAACAAAGGAAAACACCAAGAGTTCAAAGTTTATACAAATGGAATCCAATGAGAGAGCCATATTCCATCCAAAATGTACAACAATACTTGCCTGACTTTAGAATCCAAAATACTGGAGTTAAGAGGTTGTGAAATCTTCCTCATTAGTTCAGAAAAAAATGTTACAGCCCTGATGGCATGTGGCATGCAGGCCCATAGAGGCCATCATATAAAGCTGAGAACATGATGCTTGGATTTGTACTAAAGATCCAAAATGTTGGAGACTCCAGAGTCACAGTGATGCACTAACCCTCTGAAACTGTAAAATGCTTTCTTTTATAAGTTAGCTTGGTATCGTGCTCTCTCTCTCTCTCTCTCTCTCTCTCTCTCTCTCTCTGTCTCTCTCTCTGTCTCTCTCTCTCTGTCTCTCTGTCTCTCTATCTTTCTCTCCCCCACCCCATGTGTGGAAATAAATGTAAAAAACTTCTAGTTCTTTAATTTATTACCAACATAGTAAAGATTACAGTTTAACTTTTTGTAAAACAATGTACTCAAGGTGGGGCTGAGAAGATAGCATTGCACTGAGTACTTGCTGCTCTTCTAGGAGACCTGGGTTTGGATCACAGCAGCCCCATGAGTAAGTTCATGGACATGTAACTCCAGTTCCAGGATATCTGAACTCTTCTCACCATGCCAAAAGACACCAGCACACACCTGGTACATACTCAAGACACACATACAAATAAAATAAATCTTTTTTTAAAATAATCTTTTTTAAAAAATAATAAAGGCTTTCCTCCTGCAACTTGGGTTAGACCTTAAAACACAGCTTGCTCCAATACTGAGGGGACTTAAGAGGTGAGTGAACAGTCACATGGCAGGACGCCCCACTCTCTAGGACCTCCCCAGTGGGGCAAAACTCCAGGCCCCTCCCCAACTCCCTCAGCTTTTCTAGCCAGCCAGCAGGGAGTTTCCTGTGGCTAGGATCCCCTCAAACCCAATCCCACCCTTGGGACACCCCCCAAGGTACTAGCCACAACCTGACTAAGAGCTGAAAGCTTGCTATAATACTGAGGGGACCAAGAGCTTGCTACAACACTGAGGGGATTAAGAGAGCACCAAGAGAGCAAACCAGGAAAGAAGACCGAGAGAGCAGGTGTATAGAGACCTCAGAAGCTTCTGAAACAGACAGTGACAGTAAAGCATATCAAGAAAAACTCCCAAACACTCAGACAGCCACTTCAAGGACTGGACCAAGACAAAAAAACACTGCAGGCCTCATTTGAAGGACTAGATGGGTAGGCGCCAAAGTAGGAATCCCTCCAACAACCTAAAAAGGAACATGGTAACAACAGAACCCAGTGGTCACACAACAGGAAGACTTGATAATCCTAACCCAAAAGAAGTAGAAGAAAACAACTTTAAACTCTGCAACTGGACTTTGGGAGCTCAGTCCAGTGCTCCAATGTGGATCTCTGCCTCTGTTGCCATTAGTTGCTGGATGAAGGTTCTATGGTGATATTTACGATAATCATGAGTCTGGTTAGAGTGCAAATCAAGATCTGGCCGCCTCACCTCTATTTCTTAGGGTCTTAGGCATGCCACCACGCCTTAACTCACTTAACCAACTGACATCCCTTTCAAGTGATGCTGTGTGGTATAAACTTACAGAAAACAGAAATAACAAGTTGTGGCTATAGCACAGGTATACTGAAGTAAAAACTATTGGATCAAATCAGAGAAGTAGCCCTACAAATGGAAAATAAGTAAAGCTAAAAAACCACTTTTTAAAACAAACACAAAACCTGATGACCTCCCCTTGCAAAGTGATTAGCTGTAAACAAAACGCTTATGTTAGCACACAGCTTGGATCTACACTGCATCATGTAGGAAAAAAGGTCTATTAAACACCTCTTGGCTTCTTCCTTCTGTCCCCTTTCCTCTTTGGGCACATTACACCATCCAGCTCAGTCTGTCTGGTGCTGGGGGCAAATCCTCAGGGCAAGCAGGCAGGCGAGACCTCCTTTGCTTCACTGGCCCGCCTGCAACAACCAAGGTAGGCGCTTTGTTTACGAACTACCCAACCTGCAAGGAGATCTGATCTTGGCACCAGGAGAGAAAGCAGTGCGGTCAGTTTGTGACCAGCGGTGGTGGAAGCAGCCCTGGACAGGGAACTCTGAAGTTCCTCATCCCCCTCCCTATACTCCTCAGGCTCCCTACAGGGGCTCTACCCCCCCATACTGCCTCTCTCTTCTTGCCCCACCCAGCTTGCATCCATAACCCTTCTTCCTTCTGTCCCCTTTCCTCTTTGGGCACATAACACCATCCAGCTCAGTCTGTCTGGCGCTGGGGGCAAATCCTCAGGGCAAGTAGGCAGGCGACACCTCCTTTGTCTCACTGGCCCGCCTGCACCAACCAAGGTAGGCGCTTTGTTTATGAACTACCCAACCTGCACGTAGATCTGATCTCGGCACCAGGAGAGACAGCAGTGCGGTGAGTTTGTGACTGGACAGGGAACTCTGAAGTTCCTCATCCCCCTCCCTATACTCCCCGGGCTCCCTGCAGGGGCTCTACCCCCCCATACTGCCTCTCTCTTCTTGTCCCACCCAGCTTGCATCAGAACCCTTCTTCCTTCTATCCCCTTTCCTCTTTGGGCACATAACACCATCCAGCTCAGTCTGTCTGGCGCTGGGGGCAAATCCTCAGAGCAAGCAGGCAGGCAAGACCTCCTTTGTCTCACTGGCCCGCCTGCACCAACCAAGGTAGGCGCTTTGTTTACGAACTACCCAACCTGCAAGGAGATCTGATCTCGGCACCAGGAGAGACAGCAGTGCGGTCAGTTTGTGACCAGCGGAGGCGGAAGCAGCCCTGGACAGGGAACTCTGAAGTTCCTCATCCCCCTCCCTATACTCCCCGGGCTCCCTGCAGGGGCTCTACCCCCCATACTGCCTCTCTCTTCTTGTCCCACCCAGCTTGCATCCAGAACCCTTCTTCCTTCTGTCCCCTTTCCTCTTTGGGCACATAACACCATCCAGCTCAGTCTGTCTGATGCTGGGGGCAAATCCTCAGGGCAAATAGGCAGGCGAGACCTCCTTTGTCTCACTGGCCCGCCTGCACCAACCAAGGTAGGCGCTTTGTTTACGAACTACCCAACCTGCATGGAGATCTGATCTTGGCACCAGGAGAGACAGCAGTGCGGTGAGTTTGTGACCAGCGGCAGCGGAAGCAGCCCTGGAAAGGGAACTCTGAAGTTCCTCATCCCCCTCCCTATACTCCCTGGGCTCCCTGCAGGGGCTCTATACCCCGCATACTGCCTCTCTCTTCTTGTCCCACCCAGCTTGCATCCAGAACCCTTCTTCCTTCTGTCCCCTTTCCTCTTTGGGCACATAACACCATCCAGCTCAGTCTGTCTGGCGCTGGGGGCAAATCCTCAGGGCAAGTAGGGAGGCGAGACTTCCTTTGTTTCACTGGCCTGCCTGCAACAAGCAAGGAGAGACATCACTAGAACACCAGGAGAGCTAGCACTGCAGAGAGCCATCACTGGGAAGGTACATCAGTAGGCAAGGAGACCTGATCCGGTAAAAGAACATCCAGAGGGGAGCATTCGGAGAAAGAGATGGGCAGGCGCCAATGCAAGAATTCACCTAACAATCTGAAAAACTATATGAAACCACCAGAACCCAGCGACCTCCCAACAGGTGGACATGAACACCTTAATCATGAAGAGGTAGATAAAATTGACTTTATGAAAGTGATTGACGCCCTTAAACAACATGTAAAAAATGCCCTTACAGAAATGGATGAGAAGTATAACAGAAGGTTTGAAGAATTGAGTAAATCAGTGAATGATACCCTAGGAAACCAAGGGAAAACAATCAAACAGATAATGGAAACAGTTCAAGACTTAAAAACTGAAATGGAGGCAAAGAAGAAAACACAAACAGAAGGCCAGCTGGACAGGGAAAATCTAGGTAAACGAATAGAGACTACAGAAGCAAGCATACCCAACAGAATACAAGAGATAGAAGAAAGAATCTCAGATTCTGAAGATACCATAGAGAAAATAAACACGCTGATCAAAGAAAACAGCAAGGCCAACAAATTCTCATCACAAAACATTCAGGAAATATGGGACACTATAAAAAGACCAAACCTAAGAATAATAGGAATAGAAGAAGGAGAAGTAGCGCAGCTCAACGGTCCAGAAAATATATTTAATAAAATTATAGAAGAAAACTTTCCCAACCTAAAGAAAGATATACCTATGAAGGTTCAAGAAGCATACAGAACACCGAATAGGCTGGATCAAAAAAAAACATCCTCTCGCCATATAATAATCAAAACACAAAGCATACAGAATAAAGAAAGAAAACTAAGAGCAGCAAAGGAAAAAGGCCAAGTTACTTATAAAGGTAAACCTATCAGACTTACACCTGAGTTCTCTATGGAAACCATGAAAGCCAGAAGGTCCTGGATAGATGTACTGCAGAAACTAAGAGACCATGGATGCAAGCCCAGACTACTATACCCAGCCAAGCTTTCGTTCACTATAAATGGAGAAAACAAAATTTTCCAGGATAAAAAAAAATTTAAACAATACGTAGCCACAAATCCAGCCTTACAGAAAGTAATAGAAGGAAAATCACTAACCAAGGAGTCCAACAATGACCACAATATCTCTGACAACTAGAGACCCTTCACCAGCGCAACACAAAGAAGGGGAACACACAAAATTTACAACTTAAAAAATTACCGCAGTTAACAACCACTGGTCATTAATATCACTTAATGTCAATGGACTCAACTCTCCTATAAAAAGGCACAGACTAAGAGATTGGATACGAAAACAGGATCCAACATTCTGCTGTTTACAAGAAACACACCTCAACCACAAAGACAGGCACTTACTCAGAGTAAAGGGTTGGGATAAGGCTTATCAAGTAAATGGACCTAAGAAACAAGCAGGGGTGGCCATACTAATTTCTAACAAAGTTGACTTCAAACTTAAATCAATCAGAAGAGATGGAGAGGGACATTTTCTACTCATAACAGAAACAATTCATCAGGATGAAGTCTCAATCCTGAATATCTATGCCCCTAATATAAAAGCACCCACGTACGTAAAAGAAACATTGTTAAAACTCAAGGCAGCAATCAAACAACACACATTAATAGTAGGAGACTTTAATACTCCTCTCTCACCAATGGACAGGTCAAGTAGACAGAGACCTAACAGAGAAATAAGAGAATTAATGGAGGTAATGAATCAAATGGACTTAACAGACATCTATAGAATATTCCACCCAAATAGGAAAGAATATACCTTCTTCTCTGCAGCTCATGGAACCTTCTCAAAAATCGACCACATCCTCGGTAACAAAGCAAACATCCACAGTTACAAAAAAATATTAATAACCACCTGTATCTTATTAGATCACCATGGATTAAAGCTAGAATTCAGCAACAATGCTACCCCCAGAAAGCCTACAAACTCATGGAAACTGAATAGTCAACTACTGAACCATACCTTGATTAAAGAAGAAATAAAGAAAGAAATTAAACTCTTCCTTGAAGACAATGAAAATAAAGAAACAACATACTCAAAACTATGGGACACTATGAAAGCAGTTCTGAGAGGAAAGTTCATAGCACTAACTGCCCACTTAAAGAAAACAGAGAAAGCACACATTGGAGACTTAACAGCCCACCTGAAAGCTCTAGAAAAAAAAGAAGCAGACTCACCTAGAAGGGGTAGAAGACTGGAAATAATCAAACTGAGGGCTGAAATCAACAAAATAGAAACACAGAAAACAATTGAAAGAATCAATGAATCAAAAAGCTGGTTCCTGGAGAAAATCAACAAGATTGATAAACCCCTATCCAAACTATCAAACGGCAGAGAGAGAATTTGCAACTTAATAAGATCGGAAATGAAAAGGGAGACATAACCACAGACACAGAGGAAATTCAGAGGATCATTAGATCTTACTACAAAAGCCTGTATGCCACAAAACTGGAAAATATAAAAGAAATGGACGCTTTTTTAGATAAATACCATTTACCAAAGTTAAACCAGGACCACGTGAACAACCTAAATAGACCTGTTAGTCGTGAAGAATTAGAAGCCGTTATCAAAAACCTCCTTTCCAAAAAAAGTCCAGGACCAGACGGTTTCAATGCGGAATTTTACCAGAACTTCCAAGAAGACCTAATACCTATTCTCCTTAATGTATTTCACAATATAGAAACAGAAGAGTCATTGCCAAATTCCTTTTATGAAGCTACAGTAACTCTGATACCAAAACCACACAAAGACCCAAATAAGAAAGAGAATTACAGGCCAATCTCACTCATGAACATCGACGCAAAAATCCTCAACAAAATTCTGGCAAACCGAATCCAAGAACACATTAGAAAAATTATCCATTATGACCAAGTAGGCTTCATACCAGAGATGCAGGGCTGGTTTAACATAGGCAAATCTATCAATGTAATCCATCATATAAATAAACTGAAAGAAAAAAACCATATGATCGTTTCATTAGATGCTGAAAAAGCATTTGACAAAATTCAACATCCCTTTATGATAAAAGTCTTAGAGAGATTAGGGATACAAGGGTCATACCTAAATATAATTAAAGCTATATACAGCAAGCCGACAGCTAATATCAAATTAAATGGAGAGAAACTTAAAGCCATTCCACTAAAATCAGGAACACGCCAAGGCTGTCCACTCTCCTCATACCTCTTCAATATTGTTCTCGAAGTTTTAGCAATAGCAATAAGACAACATAAGGGGATAAAGGGGATTCAAATTGGAAAGGAAGAAGTTAAACTTGCATTATTTGCAGATGATATGATAGTGTACATGAGCGACCCCAAAAACTCCACCAAAGAACTTCTACAGCTGATAAACGCCTTTAGTAATGTGGCAGGATACAAGATCAACTCCAAAAAATCAGTCGCCCTCTTATACACAAAGGATCTGGAAGCAGAGAGAGAAATAAGAGAATCATCACCTTTCACGATAGCCACAAACAGCATAAAATATCTTGGGGTAACTCTAACCAAGGAAGTGAAAGATCTATTTGACAAAAACTTTAAGGCATTGAATAAAGAAATTGAAGAGGATACCAGAAAATGGAAGGATCTCCCTTGCTCTTGGATTGGGAGAATCAACATAGTAAAAATGGCAATTCTACCAAGGGCAATTTATATATTCAATGCAATCCCCATTAAAATCCCATCAAAATTCTTCACAGATCTTGAACGGACAATAATCAACTTTATATGGAGAAACAAAAAACCCAGGATAGCCAAAACAATCTTATACAATAAAGGAACATCTGGAGGCATTACCATCCCTGATTTCAAACTCTATTACAGAGCTACAGTAATGAAAACAGCGTGGTACTGGCATAAAAACAGAGAAGTCGACCAATGGAATCGTATAGAAGACCCTGATTTTAACCCACAAACTTATGAACAACTGATTTTTGATAAAGGAGCTAAAAGTATACAATGGAAGAAAGAAAGCATCTTCAACAAATGGTGCTGGCACAATTGGATGTCAACTTGTAGTAGAATGAAAATAGACCCATATCTATCACCATGCACAAAACTCAAGTCCAAATGGATCAAAGACCTCAATATCAATCTGAACACACTGAACCTGATAGAAGAGAAAATGGGAAGTACCCTACAACATATGGGCACTGGAGATGGCTTCCTATGTATAACCCCAGCAGCACAGACATTAAGGGCAACATTGAATAAATGGGACCTCCTGAAACTGAGAAGCTTCTGTAACGCAAAGGACACTGTCATTAAGACAAAAAGGCAGCCTACTGACTGGGAGAAGATCTTCACCAACCCTGCAACAGACAAAGGTCTGATCTCCAAAATATATAAAGAACTCAAGAAACTAGACTTTAAAAGGATAATTAACCCAATTAAAAAATGGGGCACTGAACTGAACAGAGAATTCTGAACAGAAGAAGTTAAAATGGCCAAAAGATACTTAAGGTCATGCTCAACCTCCTTAGCGATCAGAGAAATGCAAATCAAAACAACTTTGAGATATCATCGTACACCTGTCAGAATGGCTAAAATCAAAAACACCAAGGATAGCCTTTGCTGGAGAGGTTGTGGAGAAAGGGGTACCCTCATCCATTGCTGGTGGGACTGCAAACTTGTGCAACCACTTTGGAAATCAGTGTGGCGGTTTCTCAGAAAAATTGGGATCAACCTACCCCTGGACCCAGCAATACCACTCTTGGGAATATACCCAAGAGATGCCCCATCATATGACAAAAGCATTTGTCCAACTATGTTCATAGCAGCATTATTTGTAATAGCCAGAACCTGGAAGCAACCTAGATGCCCTTCAATGGAAGAATGGATGAAGAAATTGTGGAATATATACACATTAGAGTACTACTCTGCGGTAAAAAACAATGACTTCTCGAATTTTGCATGCAAATGGATGGAAATAGTAAATACGATCCTTAGTGAGGTAAGCCAGACCCAAAAAGAAGAACATGGGATGTACTCACTCATAATTGGTTTCTAGCCATGGATAGGGGCCACTGAATCTATAATTTGTGATCCTAAAGAAGCTAAACAAGAGGGTAAACCCAAGGAAAAACATATAGATATCCTCCCTGCTATGGGAAATAGACATGACTGATGGGCAAAAAATTGGAATCTTGGGGGTGGGGTGGGATGGGGATGAGGGGTGATGGGGAGAGAAAAGTATGAAGGAGAGGATGAGGGGAACTGGGGGAATCGGGGTGATTGGGGGTAAAGGAAGTTTGGATAGGGGAGCAGGGAAACTCATACCTTAGGTAAGGGAGCCACCTAAGGGGTGGCAAGAGACTTGAACTTGGAATGGCTACCAGATACCCAGGGCAATGTCCCCAGTTAGTTCATTGTGGCACCTGAGGATAGGGAACCTGAAATGAACCTATCCTATAATCATACTGATGAATATCTTGCATATCGCCATAGTACCTTCATCTAGCGATGGATGGAGATAGAGCCAGAGACCCACACTGGAGCTCCGGACTGAGCTCCCAAGGTTATAATGAGGAGCAGAAGGAGAGAGAACATGAACAAGGAAGTCAGGACCATGAGGGGTGCACCCAACCACTGAGACAGTGGGGCCGATCTATTGGGAGCTCACCAAGGTCAGCTGGACTGCTACTGAAAAAACATGGGATAAAACCGGACTCTCGGAATGTGGCGGACAATGAGAGCTGACGAGAGGCCAAGGAGAATGGCACAGGAACTTTCAACTGGCGAAAGATCGAGAGAGAGACAGAGACCCAAATTGGAGCAATGGTCTGAGCTCTTAAGGTCCAAATGAGGAGCAGAAGGAGGGAGAACATGACCAAGGAAATCAGGACCACGAGGCGTGCACCCACCCACTGTGACAGTGGAACTGATCTATTGGGAGCTCTTCAAGGCTAGCTGGACTGGGACTGAATAAGCATGGGTTGAAACTGGACTCTCTGAACATGGCGGACAATGAAGGCTGATGAGAAGCCAAGGAAAATGGCACTAGGTTTCAATCCTAATACATGAACTGGCTTTGTAGGAGCTTAGCCTGTTTTGATGCTCACCTTCCTGGGCCTGGATGGAAGTGGGAGGACCTTGGTCTTCCTGTAGGGCAGGGAATTTGGACTGCTCTTCAGTATCGAGAGGGAGGGGGAATGGACTGGGGGGAGGAGAAGAGGAGTGGGGATGGGGGAGGGGAGTGGGGGAAGGGGGCAATGTGTGGGAGGAGGGGAGGGAAATGGGAAACGGGGAGCAGTTGGAAATTTTAATTAAAAAAGAATAAAAAAAAACACCTCTTGGTACTATTAGTAATACAAAAATGAAAGCCAAGTCCTAATAATGTACTGTTTGCTGATAATAGTTAAAAGAGATAAATACTTAAAATGTCATAAATAACAGTCCCACCTAGTGTGACTCAAAAAGAACAAATAATATTCCCAATCAAATTATGGAAACATCTCCAAATAATACAAGTTATGAAAAGTAAGCAGCCCTACCTAGTGTGACTCAAAAGAACAAATAAAATTCTTAACCTAATTATAGAAATATCCCCAAGATGTATAACCCCAGCAGCACAGACATTGAGGGCACACTGAATAAATGGGACCTCCTGAAACTGAGAAGCTTCTGTAAAGCAAAGGACACTGTCATTAAGACAAAAAGGCAGCCTACTGACTGGGAGAAGATCTTCACCAACCCCGCAACAGACAAAGGTCTGATCTCCAAAATATTTAAAGAACTCAAGAAAGTAGAAGTTAAAATCATAATTAACCCAATTAAAAAATAGGGCACTGAACTGAACAGACAATTCTGAAGAGAAGAATTTCAAATGGCCAAAAGATACTTAAGGTCATGCTCAACCTCCTTAGTGATCAGAGAAATGCAAATCAAAACAACTTTGAGATATCATCTTACACCTGTCAGGATGGCTAAAATCAAAAACACCAAGGATAGCCTTTGCTGGAGAGGTTGTGGAGAAAGGGGTATCCTCATCCATTTCTGGTGGGACTGCAAACTTGTGCAACCACTTTGGAAATCAGTGTGGCGGTTTCTCAGAAAAATTAGGATTAACTTACCCCAGGACCCAGCAATACCACTCTTGGCAATATACCCAAAAGATGCTCTATCATATGACAAAAGCATTTGTTCAACTATGTTCATAGCAGCATTATTTGTAATAGCCAGAACCTGGAAGCATCCTAGATGCCCTTCAATGGAAAAATGGATGAAGAAAGTGTGGAATATATATACATTAAAGTATTACTCAGAGGTAAAAAACAATTACTTCTCGAATTTTGCATGCAAATGGATTGAAATAGAAAATATTATCCAGAGTGAGGTAACCCAGACCCAAAAAGGAGATCATGGGATGTACTCACTCATCATTGGTTTCTAGCCATGGATAGGGGACACTGAGTCTATAATTTGTGATCCTAAAGAAGCTAACAAGAGGGTAAACCCAAGGAAAAACATAGTTTTCCTCCTGGGTATGGAAAAAAATGGGAATATTGGGGATGGAGTGGGATGGTGGTGAGGGCAGATGGGGAGAGAAAAGTGTGAAGGAGAGGATGAGGGGAACTTGAGGAAACGGGATGATTGGGGATATAGGAAGTTTGGATAGGGGAACAGGGAACTCATATCTTAGTTAATGGAACCACATAAGGGTTGACAAGAGACTTGAGCTTGGAGTGGCAACCAGGTGCCCAGGGCAATGTCCCCAGTTAGTTCCTTGGGCACCTGAGGATAGGGAACCTGAAATGAACCTATCCTATAGCCATAGTGGTGAATATCTTCCATATCACCATCTAACCTTCATCTAGCAATGGATGGAGAGAGAGACAGAGACACACACTGGAGCGCTGGACTGAGCTCGCAAGGTCCTAATGAGGAGCAGAAAGACTGAGATCATGAGCAAGGAAGTCAGGACCACGAGGGTGCACCCACCCACTGAGACAGTGGGGCTGATCTATTGGGAGCTCACCAAGGCCAGCTGGACTGTGACTGAAAAAGCATGGGATAAAACAGGACTCTCTGAACATGGCGGAAAATGAGAGTTGATGCCTGAGGCCAAGGACAGTGGCACAGGCTTGTGATCCCACTTCATGCTTTGGCTTTGTAGGAGCCTAGACAGTTTTGATGTTCACCTTCCTAGACCTGGATGGAGTGGGGAGGACCTTGGAATTTCCACAGGGCAGGGAACCCTGACTGCTTTTGGGACTGGTGAGGGAGGAAAAGAGAAGTGGTGGGAGGGGGAGGGGGATGGGAAAAGGGGGAGGGAAATGGGAGGCATGGAGGAAGCGAAAAAACATAACAAGGAGTCCAACAATGACCACAATATCTCTGACAACTAGAGACCCTTCACCAGCGCAACTCGAAGAAGGCAAACACACAAAATTTACTACTAAAAAAATGACCAGAGTTAACAACCACTGGTCATTAATATCACTTAATGTCAATGGACTCAACTCACCTATAAAAAGGCACAGACTAAGAGATTGGACAAGAAAACAGGAACCAACATTCTGTTGTTTACAAGAAACACACCTCAACCACAAAGACAGACACCTACTCAGAGTAAAGGGTTGGGATAAGGCTTATGAAGTAAATGGACCTTAGAAACAAGCAGGTGTGGCCATACTAATTTCTAACAAAGTTGACTTCAAATTTAAATCAATCAGAAGAGATTTAGAGGGACATTTTCTACTCCTAACAGAAACAATTCATCAGGAAGAAGTCTCAATCCTGAATAACTATGCCCCTAATATAAAAGCACCCACGTACGTAAAAGAAACATTGCCAAAACTCAAGGCAGCAATGTAACCGCACACATTAATAGTAGGAGACCTTAACACTCCTATCTCACCAATGGACAGGTCAAGTAGACAGAAACCTAAAAGAGAAATAAGAGAATTAATGGAGGTAATGAATCAAATGGACTTAACAGACATCTATAGAAAATTCCACCCAAAATATGAAAGAATATACCTTCTTCTCTGCAGCTCAAGGACCTTCTCGAAAATTGACCACATACTCGGTAACAAAGCAAACATCCACAGTTACAAAAAAATATCTGTAACCACCTGTATCTTTCAGATCACCATGGATTAAAGCTAGAATTCAACAACAATGCTACCCCCAGAAAGCCTACAAACTCATGGAAACAGAACAGTCAACTACTGAACCATACCTGGATTAAAGAAGAAATAAAGAAAGAAATTAAAGTCTTCCTTGAATTCAATGAAAATAAAGAAACAACATATTCAAACCTATTGAACACTATGAAAGCAGTCCTGAGAGGAAAGTTCATTGCATTAAGTGCCCACTTAAAGAAAACAGAGAAAGCACACATTGGAGACTTAACAGCCCACAAGAAAGTTCTAGAAGAAAAAGAAGCAGACTAACCTAGAAGTAGTAGAAGACTGGCAATAATCAAACTAAGGGCTGAAAAGAACAAAATAAAGACACAGAAACAATTGAGAGTACCAATGAAACCAAAAGCTGGTTCTTGGAGAAAATCAACAATATTAATAAACCGATATCCAATCTAATTAAATGGCAGAGACAGAATTTGGAAATTAATAAAATCAGAAATGAAAAGAGGGACATAACCACAGACACAGAGGAAATTCAGAGAATCATTAGATCTTTCTACAAAAGCCTGTATGCCACAAAACTGGAAAATGTTAAAGAAATTGACACTTTTTTAGATAAAACAAAGTCCAGGACCAGATGGTTTCAATGCGGAATTCTACCAGAACTTCCAAGAAGACCAAATACCTATACTCCTGAATGTATTTCACAATATAGTAACAGAAGAGTCATTGCCAATTTCCTTCTATGAAGCTACAGTAACTCTGATACCAAAACCACACAAAGACTCAACCAAGAAAGAGAATTACAGGCCAATCTCACTCATGAACATCAACTTAAAAATCTTCAACAAAGTACTGGCAAATTGAATCCAAGAACACATTAGAAAAACTATCCATTATGATCAAGTAGGCTTCATACCAGAGATGCAGGGCTGGTTTAACATACGCAAATCTATCAATGTAATCCATCATATAAATAAACTGAAAGAAAAAAAACATGATAGTTTAATTAGATGCTGAAAAAGCATTTGACAAAATTCAACATCCCTTTATGATAAAAGTGTTGGAGAGATTAGGGATACAATGGTCATACCTAAATATAATTAAAGCTATTTACAGCAAGCCGACAGCTAACATCAAATTAAACGGAGAGCAACTTATAGCCATCCCACTAAAATCAGGAACACCCCAAGGCTGTCCACTCTCCCCATACCTCTTCAATATAGTTCGTGAAGTCTTAGCCATAGCAATAAGACAACATAAGGGGTTAAAGGGGATTCGAATTGGAAAGGAAGAAGTTAAACTTGCATTATTTGCAGATGATATAATAGTGTACTTAAGTGACCCCAAAAACTCCGCCAAAGAACTTCTACAGCTGATAAATACCTTTAGTAATGTGGCAGGATAAAAGATCAACTCCAAAAAATCAGTCATGCTCTTATACACAAAGGATATGGAAGCAGAGAGGGAAATCAGAGAATCATCACCTTTCACGATAGCCACAAACAGCATAAAATATCTTGGAGTAACTCTAACCAAGGAAGTGAAAGATCTATTTGACAAGAACTTTAAGGCATTGAAGAAAGAAATTGAAGAGGATACCAGAAAATGGAAGGATCTCCCTTGCTCTTGGATTGGGAGGATCAACATAGTAAAACTGGCAATTCTACCAAAAGCAATCTATAGATTCAATGCAATCCCCATCAAGGTCCCTTCAAAATTCTTCACAGATTGAGAGGACAATAATCAACTTTATATGGAGAAACAAAAAACCCAGGATAGCCAAAACAATCTTATACAATAAACGAAATTCTGGAGGCATTACTATCCCTGATTTCAAACTCAATTGCAGTGCTACAGTAATGAAAACGGCATGGTACTGGCAAAAAAACGAAGAAGTCGACCAATGGAATCATATAAAAGACCCAGATTTTAACGCAAAAACCTATGGACACCTCATTTTCGATAAAGGAGCTAAAACTGTACAATGAAAGAAAGAAAGCATCTTAAACAAATGGTGCTGGCTCAACTGGATGTCAACCTGTAGAAGAATGAAAATAGACCCATATCTATCACCATACACAAAACTCAAGTCCAAATGGATCAAAGACCTCAATATAATTCTAAACGCACTCAACCTGATAGAAGAGAAAATGGGAAGTAACCTACAACATATGGGCACAGGAGATCGCTTCCTATGTATAAGCCCAGCAGAACAGACATTAAGGGCAACATTGAATAAATGAGACCTCCTGAAACTGAGAAGCTTCTGTAAAGCAAAGGACACTGTCACTATGACAAAAAGGCAGCCTACTGACTGGGAGAAGATCTTCACCAACCCCACAACAGACAAAGGTCTGATCTCCAAAATATATAAAGAACTCAAGAAACTAGATGTTAAAATGATAATTAACCCAATTAAAAATTGGGGCACTGAACTGAACAGAGAATTCTCAAGAGAAGAATTTCAAATGGCCAAAAGGTACTTACGGTCATGCTCAACCTCCTTAGCGATCAGAGAAATGAAAATCAAGACAATTTTTAGATACCATCTTACACCTGTCAGAATGGCTAAAATCAAAACACCAAGGATAGCCTTTGCTGGAGAGGTTCTGGAGAAAGGGGTACCCTCATCCATTGCTGGTGGGAATGCAAACTTGTGCAACATCTTTGGAAATCAGTGTGGCAATTTCTCAGAAAAATTTGGATCAACCTACCCCTGGAACCAGCAAAACAACTCTTGGGAATATACCCAAGAGATCTTTTATCATATGACAAAACCATTTGATCAACTATGTTCATAGCAGCATTATTTGTAATAGCCAGAACCTGGAAGCATCCTAGATGTCCTTCAATGTAAGAATGGATGAAGAAACTGTGGTATATATAATCATTAGAGTACTACTCTGCAGTAAAAAACAATGACTTCTCGAATTTGGCATGCAAACGGATGGAAAGAGAAAATACTATACTGAGTGAGGTAACCCAGATCCAAAACGAAGATCATGGGATGTACTCACTCATAATTGTTTTCTAACCATGGCTAAGGGGTCACTGAGTCTATAATTTGTGGTCCTAAAGAAGCTAAACAAGAGGGCAAACCCAAGGAAAAACATATAGTTATCCTCCTGGCTATGGGAAATAGACAAGATTGCCGGGCAAAAATTTGGAATCTTGGGGGTAGTGTCGTATGGGTTTAAGGGGAGATGGGGAGAGAAAAGTGTGAAGGAGAGGATGAGGGTAACTTGGGGAAACGGGATGATTGGGGATATCGGAAGTTTGGATAGGGGAGCAGGGAAACTCATATCTTAGATAAGGGAACCACATAAGGGTTGGCAAGAGACTTGAAATTGGGGTGACTACCAGATGACCAGGGCAATGACCTCAGTTAGTTCGTTTGGCACCTGAGGATAGGGAACCTGAAATAAACCTATCCTATAGCCATACTGATGAATATCTTGCATATCACCATACAACATTCATCTAGCGATGGATGGAGATAGAGACAGAGACCCACACTGGAGCACCAGACTGTGCTCCCAAGGTCCTAATGAGGAGCAGAAGGTGGAAAACATGTACAACGAGTCAGGACCACGAGGGGTGCACCCACCCACTGAGACAGTTGGGCCGATCTATTGGGAACTCACCAAGGCCAGCTGGACTGTGACTGAAAAACCATGGGATAAAACTGAACTCTCTGAACATGGCAGATAATGAGAGCTGACGACAGACCAAGGACAATGGCATGAGGTTTTGATCCTACTTCATGTTCTGGGTTTGTGGGAGCCTAGAGATTTTGGGTGTTCAACTTCCTAGATCTGGATGGAGGGGGGAGGACCTTGGACTTTCCACAGAGCAGGAAACGCTGACTGCTCCTGGGACAGGAGAGGGAGGAGACGAGTGGTGGGGGGAGAGGGAGAGGGGTGGAAGGAGCAGGGAAATGGGAGGCAGGGAGGAGGCAGAAATTTTTTCTTCAATAAAAAAAGGTCATATACCTATGGATATCTGATTTCCAACAAAGAAGCAAAAATTATACTTTGGAAAAATAAAGCATCTTGAACTGGATGTCAGCATGTAGAAGAATGCAAAGAGATCTATATTTATCACCCTGCACAAAACTCAAGTCCAAGTGATCAAAGACCTCAATATGAAACAAGTATACTGAACCTGATAGAAAAGTGGAAAATAATTTCTATTGCATGGTACATGCGGCAACTCCCAGAACAGAATAACAACAGCACAATATACAACACACAATTAATAAATGGGTCCTCATGAAACTGAAGTTTCTCTAAGGCAAAGGACACCATCAATAGGTCAAAATGGCAGTGTATAGAATGGGACAAGATCTTCACCAAACCAACATCCGACAGAGGCCTGATGTCCAAAATATATAGAGAACTCAAGAAACTAGGTATCAACCAACCAAATAGTCCAAGTAAAAAAATGGGGTGCAGATATAAGCAGAAAATTCTCAGCAGAAGAATCTCAAATGACTGAAAAACACTTGAGATGTTCAACATTCTTAGTCATCAGAGAAACACAAATCAAACTGACTCTGAGATTCAATCTTATACCTGTCAGAATGGCTGAGAATAAAAACACAAGGGGCAAGCTGAAGAGGACGTGGAACAAGGGAACACTCCTCCATTGCTGGTGGGAGTGAGAACTTTTCTAGCCACTTTGGAAGTCAGTGTGGTGATTCCTCAGAAAACTGGGGATCAACCTACCACAAGCCTCAGCTGTACTGCTCTTGGGCATATACCCAGAGGATGCTCAATCATACCACAAGGACACTTGTTTAATTATGTTCATGGCAGTTTTATCTGTAATATTGAAAACCTGGAAACAATCTTCATGTCCATCTACTGAGGAATGGATGAGGAAAATGTGGTTCATTTAGACACTGGGATTATTACTCAGCTGTTAAAAACAAGGATACAAGGAAATTTGAAAGCAAGTAGATGAAACTAGAAAAAAGATCATCGGGAGTGAGGTAACCCAGTCTGATAAAGACACACATGGCATGTACTCACACATAGTGAATATTAGCTGTAAAATAAAGGCTAACTATACTAGAACCCACAGACCCATAGAGACTAGTTAACAAGAGAGCTCATGGCGGGTGGAGGGGCTATGGGGGCACATGAATTTCCCTGGGAACGGGAAACAGAAGAGATTTCTTGAGTGCACTAAGAGCAGGTGAAGATGGGAACTTGAGCAATCAGGTTGGGGGAGGTATGAGGAGGGAGAGGGCTGAAGGGGTTGGCTAGGGGTGGCATTTTGGGGTTGGCGCTGATGACTCTCCCAGAATCTATGTGGAGGATCCCATCGTAGACTCCTAGCAACAGTGGATAAGTAGCCTGAACTGGCTGTCTCCAGTGACCAGATTAGTGCTTGGCCCAATTGTCATCAGAGAGGTGTTATCATCAAGTTATGGAGGCAGATGCAGAGACCCACAGCCAAACATTAGATGGAGTCTGGGAATCCTGCAGAGGAGGAGGAGAAAGATATGTAGGAGCCAGCATGATCAAGGACACCATGGGAATGCTCACCCAGTCAACTAATTTGGGTTCATAAGGGTTCACAGAGACTGAACCGACAACCAGGGAGCCTGCATGGGACCTACATTGGCACTCTGCATATTCTACAGTTGTGGGACTCCTAATAGCGGGAACAGGGTCTGTCTCCGACTCTTATACTGGCTTCTGGGATCCTACTTCTCATACTGGGTCGCCCTGCCCACCCTTAATACAGGGGAGATGCTCAGTCGAACTGCAACTTGATATGTCATGTTTTATTGATAATGCTAGGAGACCTGCTCTTTCCTGGATGGAGACTGAAGAGGAGGGGATTCAGGGGTGGAATGAGTGGTGGAATGAGAGAGAGGACTATGGGGAGAAGGTCAGGATGTAAAATAAATAGATAAAAAAAGAGGTCGATACATGTTACATTTTGCAAACTGAACACGTTATATTTAGGAATATATATATAATAGCGGTGAAAAGAGAGACCATTTTTTGAAGGAGACTGGGGAGGGTATATGGGAGGCTTTGAAGGGTGGCAGGGAAGGGAGAAAACTTGTAATTATATTATAATTTCAAAGGAATAAAAAGAGGTGGAGGCAGGAGGATCTTGAGTTCCAGGGCGACTTGGGCCTCATATTTAGGGGCTGTGGAGAAGCATCAGTTGATAAGAGCATTTAGAACCCTTCCAGACGATTGGAGTTTCATTCCCTGCACCACAGGGTGCCTCACAATCATTTGTAGCTCCAATTCCAGGTGATCTGACACCCTTTTCTAGCTTCCTGGGGTACCAAGCAAACTTGTAAGGCAAAATACCCATACACATTAAAAAAACTGTGAAGAGTTAATATCACTATCTGATTTAATGTCACTGTATACAGGTGTCGTAAAGTGCTATGTCTATATCAAAGTCGCAGCAATTGGCACAGATCCAATGATTGAAAGGATAGAACCCAGCTTGGCGTCACTGAGCGAACTACCAATCCCATGCAGCAGTGCAGGATTCTCGCACTCAGAATGATGACTGGGGGCGTGTCCTCCGAGGGCAGGGTCGCTCTGCAGGAGGGTGGGCCTGCAGCCATGGAACCTAGGCTCAGGGAGCTGGGGGTCCCTGGTGAGCGAGGGCCATGCGGCCTTGCCATGCGATGGAACAGGCAAAGATGGCGGAGGAGAGCCTGGAGACCACCGCGGTGCATGAGCAGATCCTGAGGGACATCTAGAGCACAGACATGGCCTGTATCTGGCCCATGCTCAGGTACAGGGGCGGGGCCAGGGCCAGCGGGAGCAGGCGGGGTGCAGCAGCTGGCAGAGGGGAGAGCCCCAGGTGTCCGGCATCCTGGGCTAGGCTCTGCTGGGAGCCTGTCTGGAGAGAGGGTGAGGCTTGGCTCTGTTGGGCCACAGCTACTTTCAGGCAGTAGCTCTTCAGTCAGGTGCGGGCGCCATCTCTGCATGCAGGGATGAGAGCATCCTGGTGATGTCATTCCTGGGGGAGAGTTCTCCCACCTTCTTTCACCTGAGAGCTCAGTTCGTGAGGACGACCTCACCCAACTGTAGCCCCGGGACCTTGCCAGCTCCTGGACCTGCTCCTTCTCCCTGCCCTGCCTCCTTCTCTGAGAGCTTCCACCAGCATTGCCTGTGGACCCATCAGAATGGACCTGGTTAATTACCTTGCACTTGTTACACAGAGCAGAAGGCATTGTGCGAATTGCTTTGCTAATACCACTATGGAAGCCATTGAGCAGTCCTACCGCTGGGACACAGTTACTGTTGTCCAGTAGCAGAGGTCTTGGGGAAGTGAAGTGACTTGTCCAAGGTCACGGGGGAGGGAAACCGGGTTTCTAGTTCCCATCCCAGACTCTGCCTCCCTGGTCCTAGTCCTTGTCCTCCTCCTAGTATTCCTAGTCCTCCTTGTCTTTGTCCACCTCCTCCTCCTCCTCCTTCTCCTCCTCCTCCTCCTCCTTCTCCTCCTCCTCCTCTTCCTTTTTTTGTGGCACTGGGAATAGAACCCAGTGTGCCAGGCAAGCTCTTTTCCACTGAACTGTGCCCAGCCCACAGATTCTTCACTACTTTGGTTCTGCCTTAGTTGGGGATTACCATATGCTATACTTCCTGTTGAAAATTGTCCACCAAGACCAATTTTGAATCCCCACAGTTTCCTGGTGTCCTAGAACCAGTTCCTCCTGGTCCTTTCCTGTGGCGCTTTCGGGTCTCCCTTCAGTCTGAATGGAAAATTGCTTTACCAGTCCTTGCACAGCATTGGGTCCGCATTCCTCCCTCCAGAAGGCATCACTAATCATTTCATGGGGAGACTTGTCCCAAGAAAGAGTGACCGAAGGCCTGGGACCTTTGCTTTTAGCTTTACTTGCACAGCTTTCTTCTCCAGGCTCCATTGTTAGTTTCAAGCAAGTTTTCTCAGTGTCCTATCTCCTGGAAATAACTGTCCTTAGTCATCTGTACCTCACTCTCCTTTACTTTTTTTTTTCTCTTTTCCGGTGCTAAAGTTTGAACTACATAAAGCAACAATGCTTTACCACTGAGTTGAATCCCCAGTGGCCTTTTAGCTCTCCGCCCCGCCCTTTTTTTTTGCCAGTTCTTTCACACAATTGCTCCCCTGTCCTCTTTGTATCATAATCATGCTCCTCTCATTCCCTGTTTTCTTGTGTTGTGGAAGGCCAGTGATTTTCATTTCATAGTCCTTTATAAAAGCCCAGGGACCCTCACTAATCCTCTCCTAAATGTGTGGCTATTACTGTTTGGCTTTTAGTGACGGGAAATGTACTGTTCTCGTCTGTTAGGAAATCTGGCTGCTGAATTGAGTATTTAGGACCAAAGATTAGGCATGATTCCTTATCATAGCAGCATCCGTGTTGTTTTGAGTTGCTTGTGGTTTTCAGTTGCTGTTGTTTTATACAATAAATAACTTAGTTAGTACCATAAATTTAGTTTACTGTGATTAATATGTTAATTCTCGGTGTAAAACATTTTAATTTTTTACATGGTAGATGTAGTTTCCTGTATCTCAGGCTGTGGTCATACTTGCCGGATAGTTGAGAAAACCCTTGAACTTCTCAACTTCATCAAACGCACACTTCCTAAGTGCCGGGATTACCGTCTAGGACCACTGTGCTTAGTCTTATGCCATGCTCGGGTTTGTACCTACGGCTTGCTGCCTATTAGGTGAACATCCCATTAATTGAGCCACGTGTCTAGCACTAGTAATGTATTTGTAGCAACTGGATTTTGGTGTTTAATTTTCTGGCCTCTTGGCTTTAGTAATGTATATGTTATAATTTAAACATGTTATGCATACTCCCCAGATTTTCTCATTATTATTACTGAACACTTTTTCTTCTGGTTCTGTGCTTGTGCATGAATTACGAAGCCTTTTATTTTATGGGAACATTGTTAAGTAGCAACATAAAAGAAAGTTCAGGAACTATCACATGACCCTATATGTTTTAGTTGTTTTTCGTGACTATATTGTTAGAGGATTTGGATTAAATTTTTTACAATTTATTTCATTTTCATTGGTGACCTGACCAGCGGCGGTGGAAGCAGCCCTGGACAGAGAACTCTGAAGTTCCTCATCCCCCACCCTATACTCCCTGGGCTCCCTGCAGGGGCTCTACACCCTGCATACTGCCTCTCTCTTCTTGTCCCACCCAGCTTGCACCCAGAACCCTTCTTCCTTCTGCCCCCTTTCCTCTTTGGGCACGTAACACCATCCAGCTCAGTCTGTCTGGTGCTGGGGGCAAATCCTCAGGGCAAGTAGGCAGGCGAGACTTCCTTTGTTTCTCCAGCCTGCCTGCACCAATCAAGGTAAGGCCTTTGTTTACAAACTACCCAACCTGCATGGAGATCTGATCTAGGCACGAGGAGAGACAGCAGCGGGGTGAGTTTGTGACCTGACCGGCGGCGGCAGAAGCAGCCCTGGACAGGGAACTCTGAAGTTCCTCATCCCCCACCCTATACTCCCTGGGCTCCCTGTAGGGGCTCTACACCCTGCATACTGCTTAATCTTCTTGTCCCACCCAGTTTGCATCCAGAACCCTTCTTCCTTCTGCCCCCTTTCCTCTTTGGGCACATAACACCATCCAGCTCAGTCTGTCTGGTGCTGGTGGCAAATCCTCAGGGCAAGTAGGCAGGCGAGACTTCCTTTGTTTCACGAGCCTGCCTGCACCAAGCAAGGTAAGGCCTTTGTTTACAAACTACCAAACCTGCAAGGAGATCTGATTTAGGCACCAGGAGAGACAGCACCGGGGTGAGTTTGTGACCTGACTGGCGGCAGTGGAAGCAGCCCTGGACAGGGAACTCTGAAGTTCCTCATCCCCCACCCTATACTCCCTGGGCTCCCTGCAGGGGCTCTAAACCATGCATACTGCCTCTCTCTTCTTGTCCCACCCAGCTTGCACCCAGAACCCTTCTTCCTTCTGCCCCCTTTCTTCTTTGGGCACATAACACCACCCAGCCCAGTCTGTCTGGCGCTGGGGGCAAATCCTCAGGGCAAGTAGGCAGGCGAGACTTCCTTGGGTCACTGGCCTGCCTGCACCAAGCAAGGTAAGGCCTTTGTTTACGAACTACCCAACCTGCACGGAGATCTGATCTTGGCACCAGGAGAGCCATCAGTGGGAGACCTAATCTGGGTACCAGGAGAGCCGTCTTTGGGCACGGAGATCTGATATTGGTACCAGGAGAGACATCACTGGAGCACCAGGAGAGCTATCAGTGCAGGGTGCCATCACTGGGAAAGTGCATCAGTAGGCAAGAAGACCTGATCCGGTAAAAGAAGATCCATAGGGGAGCATTCGGAGAAAGAGATAGGCAGGAGCCAATGCAAGAATTCACCCAACAATCTGAAAAACAATATGAAACCACCAGAACCCAGCGACCTCACAACAGGAGGACATGAACACCTTAATCATGAAGAAGTAGATAAAATTGACTTTATGAAAGTGATTGATGCCCTTAAACAGAATGTAAAAAATGCCCTTATAGAAATGGATGAGAAGTATAACAGAAAGTTTGAAGAATTGAGTAAATCAGTGAATGATACCCTAGGAAACCAAGGAAAAACAATCAAACAAATAATGGAAACAGTTCAAGACTTAAAAACTGAAATGGGGGCAAAGAAGAAAACACAAACAGAAGGCCAGCTGGACAGGGAAAATATAGGTAAACGAATAGAGACTACAGAAGCAAGCATAACCAACAGAATACAAGAGATAGAAGAAAGAATCTCAGATTCTGAAGATACCATAGAGAAAATAAACACGCTGATCAAAGAAAACAGCAAGGCCAACAAATTCTCATCACAAAACATTCAGGAAATATGGGACACAATAAAAAGGCCAAACCTTAGAATAATAGGAATAGAAGAAGGAGAAGAAGCGCAGCTCAACAGTCCAGAAAATATATTTAAGAAAATTATAGAAGAAAACTTTCCCAACCTAAAGAAAGATATACCTATGAAGGTTCAAGAAGCATACAGAACACTGAATAGGCTGGATCGAAAAAAAGAAAAATCCTCTCACCATATAATAATCAAAACACAAAGCATACAGAATAAAGAAAGAAAACTAAGAGCAGCAAAGGAAAAAGGCCAAGTTACTTATAAAGGTAAACCTATCAGACTTACACCTGAGTTCTCTATGGAAACCATGAAAGCCAGAAGGTCCGGGATAGATGTACTGCAGAAATTAAGAGACCATGGATGCAAGCCCAGACTACTATACCCAGCCAAGCTTTCGTTCACTATAAATGGGGAAAACAAAATTTTCCAGGATAAAAAAAAATTTAAACAATACGTAGCCACAAATCCAGCCTTACAGAAAGTAATAGAAGGAAAATCAATAATCAAGGAGTCCAACAATGACCACAGCAACTCAGACATCTAGAGACCCTTTACCAGCACACCTCAAAGAAGAGAAACACACAAAATCTACTACTAAAAAAAATGACCGGAGTTAACAACCACTGGTCATTAATATCACTTAACGTCAATGGACTCAACTCACCTATAAAAAGGCACAGACTGAGAGATTGGATACGAAAACAGGATCCAACATTCTGCTGTTTACAAGAAACACACCTCAACCACAAAGATAGACACCTACTCAGAGTAAAAGGATGGGATAAGGCTTATCAAGTAAATGGACCTAGGAAAAAGCAGGTGTGGCCATACTAATTTCTAACAAAGTTGACTTCAAACTTAAATCAATCAGAAGAGATGGAGAGGGACATTTTCTACTCATAACAGGAACAATTCATCAGGATGAAATCTCAATCCTGAATATCTATGCCCCTAATACAAAAGCACCCACGTACGTAAAAGAAACATTGTTAAAACTCAAGGCAGCAATCTAACCGCACACATTAATAGTAGGAGACTTTAATACTCCTCTCTCACCTATGGACAGGTCAATTAGACAGAAACCTAACAGAGAAATAAGAGAATAATGGAGGTAATGAATCAAATGGACTTAACAGACATCTATAGAATATTCCACCCAAATAGGAAAGAATATACCTTCTTCTCTGCAGCTCATGGAACCTTCTCAAAAATCGACCACATCCTCGGTAACAAAGCAAACATTCACAGTTACAAAAAAATATTAATAACCACCTGTATCTTATCAGATCACCATGGATTAAATCTAGAATTCAGCAACAATGCTACCCCCAGAAGCCTACAAACTCATGGAAAAGGAATAGTCAACTACTCAACCATACCTGGATTAAAGAAGAAATAAAGAAAGAAATTAAAGTCTTCCTTGAAGACAATGAAAATAAAGAAACAACATACTCAAACCTATGGGACACTATGAAAGCAGTCCTGAGAAGAAAGTTCATAGCACTAACTGTCCACTTAAAGAAAACAGAGAAAGCACACATTGGAGACTTAACAGCCCACCTGAAAGCTCTAGGAAAAAAAGAAGCAGACTCACCTAGAAGGGGTAGAAGACTGGAAATAATCAAACTGAGGGCTGAAATCAACAAAATAGAGACACAGAAAACAATTGAAAGAATCAATGAATCAAAAAGCTGGTTCCTGGAGAAAATCAACAAGATTGATAAACCCCTATCCAAACTAATCAAACGGCATAGAGAGAATTTGCAAATTAATAAGATAAGAAATGAAAAGGGAGACATGACCACAGACACAGAGGAAATTCAGAGAATCATTAGATCTTACCACAAAAGCCTGTATGCCACAAAACTGGAAAATGTAAAAGAAATGGACACTTTTTTAGATAAATACCATATACCAAAGTTAAACCAGGACCAGGTGAACAACCTAAATAGACCTGTTAGTCGTGAAGAATTAGAAGTGGTTATCAAAAACCTCCCTTCCAAAAAAAGTCCAGGACCAGATGGTTTCAAAGCGGAATTCTACCAGAACTTCCAAGAAGACCTAATACCTATACTCCTTAAGGTATTTCACTATATAGAAACAGAAGACTCATTCCCAAATTCCTTTTATGAAGCTACAGTAACTCTGATACCAAAACCACACAAAGACCCAACCAAGAAAGAAAATTACAGGCCAATCTCACTCATGAACATCGACACAAAAATCCTCAACAAAATTCTGGCAAACCGAATCCAAGAACACATTAGAAAAATTATCGATTATGATCAAGTAGGCTTCATACCAGAGATGCAGGACTGGTTTAACATACACAAATCTATCAATGTAATCCATCATATAAATAAACTGAAATAAAAAAAACCATATGATCGTTTCATAGACGCTGAAAAAGCATTTGACAAAATTCAACATCCCTTTATGATAAAAGTCTTGGAGAGATTAGGGATACAAGGGTCATACCTAAATTTAATTAAAGCTATATACAGCAAGCCGACAGCTAATATCAAATTAAATGGAGAGAAACTTAAAGCCATCCCACTAAAATCAGGAACATGCCAAGGCTGTCCACTCTCTCCACACCTCTTCAATATAGTTCTCGTGTTTTAGCAATAGCAATAAGAGAACATAAGGGGATAAAGAGGATTCAAGTTGGAAAGGAAGAAGTTAAACTTGCATTATTTGCAGATGATATGATAGTGTACATGAGCGACCCTAAAAACTCCACCAAAGAACTCCTACAGCTGATAAACGCTTTTAGTAATGTGGCAGGATACAAGATCAACTCCAAAAAATCAGTCGCCCTTTTATACACAAAGGATATGGAAGCAGAGAGGGAAATAAGAGAATCATCACCTTTCACGATAGTCACAAAAAACATAAAATATCTTGGGGTAACTCTAACCAAGGAAGTGAAAGATCTATTTGACAAGAATTTTAAGGCATTGAAAAGAAATTGAAGAGGATACCAGAAAATGGAAGGATCTCCCTTGCGCTTGGTTTAGGAGGATCAACATAGTAAAAATGGCAATTCTACCAAGGGCAATTTATATATTCAATGCAATCCCCATTAAAATCCCATCAAAATTCTTCACAGATCTTGAAAGGACAATAATCAACTTTATATGGAGAAACAAAAAACCCAGGATAGCCAAAACAATCTTATATAATAAAGGAACTTCTGGAGGCATTACCATCCCTGACTTCAAACTCTATTACAGAGCTACAGTAATGAAAACAGCGTGGTACTGGCATAAAAACAGAGCAGTCGACCAATGTAATTGTATAGAAGACCCGGATTTTAACCCACAAACCTTTGAACAACTAATTTTCGATAAAGGAGCTAAAAGTATACAATGGAAGAAAGAAAGCATCTTCAACAAATGGTGCTGGCACAATTGGATGTCAACCTGTAGAAGAATGAAAATAGACCCATATCTATCACCATGCACAAAACTCAAGTCCAAATGGATCAAAGACCTCAATGTCAATCTGAACACACTGAACCTGATAGAAGAGAAAATGGGAAGTACCCTACAACATATAGGCACAGGAGATCGCTTCCTATGTATAACCCCAGCAGCACAGACATTAAGGGCAACATTGAATAAATGGGACCTCCTGAAACTGAGAAGCTTCTGTAAAGCAAAGGACACTGTCATTAAGACAAAAAGGCAGCCTACTGACTGGGAGAAGATCTTCACCAACCCCGCTACAGACAAAGGTCTGATCTCCAAAATATATAAAGAACTCAAGAAACTAGACTTTAAAAGGATAATAAACCCAATTAAAAAATGGGGCACTGAACTGAACAGAGTATTCTCATCAGAAGAAGTTAAAATGGCCAAAAGATACTTAAGGTCATGCTCAACCTCCTTAGCTATCAGAGAAATGCAAATCAAAACAACTTTGAGATATCATTTACACCTGTCAGAATGGCTAAAATCAAAAACACCAAGGATAGCCTTTGCTGGAGAGGTTCTGGAGAAAGGGGTACCCTCATCCATTGCTGGTGGGACTGCAAACTTGTGCAACCACTTTGGAAATCAGTGTGGCGGTTTCTCAAAAAAATTGGGATCAACCTACCCCTGGACCCAGCAATAGCACTCTTGGGAATATACCCAAGAGATGCCCTAGCATATGACAAAAGCATTTGTTCAACTATGTTCATAGCAGCATTATTTGTAATAGCCAGAACCTGGAAGCAACCTAGATGCCCTTAAATAGAAGAATGGATGAAGAAAGTGTGGAATATATATACATTAGTGTACTACTCTGCGGTAAAAAACAATGACTTCTCGAATTTTGCATGCAAATGGATGGAAATAGAAAATACGATCCTGAGTGAGGTAACCCAGACCCAAAAAGAAGAACATGGGATGTACTCACTCATAATTGGTTTCTAGCCATGGATAGGGGGCCACTTAGTCTATAATTTGTGATCATAAAGAAGCTAAACAAGAGGTTAAACCCAAGGAAAAACATATAGTTATCCACCCAGCTATGGGAAATAGACAAGATTGATGGGCAAAAAAATGGGAATCTTGGGGGGTGGGGTGGGATGGGGATGAGGGGAGATGGGGAGAGAAAAGTGTGAAGGAGAGGATGAGGGGAACTGGGGGAATCGGGGTGATTGGGGGTAAAGGAAGGTTGGATGGGGGAGCAGGGAAACTCATACCTTAGTTAAGGGAGCCACCTAAGGGTTGGCAAGAGACTTGAACCTGGAATTGCTACCAGAAGCCCAGGGCAATGTCCCCAGTTAGTTCATTGGGGCACCTGAGGATAGGGAACCTGAAATCAACCTATCCTATAATCATACTGATGAATATCTTGCATATCGCCATAGAAACTTCATCTAGCAATGGATGGAGATAGAGACAGAGACCCACACTGGAGCACCGGACTGAGCTCCCAAGTTTATAATGAGGAGCAGAAGAAGAGAGACATGAGCAAGGAAGTCAGGACCATGGGGGGTGCACTGAACTACTGAAACAGGGGGGCCGATCTATTGGGAGCTCACCAAGGCCAACATGGGATAAAACCGGACTCTCTGAATGTGGTGGACAATGAGAGCTGACGACAGGCCAAGGAGATTGGCACGGGAACTTTCACCTGGCGATGGATCGAGAGAGAGACAGAGACCCAATTTGGATCAACAGTCTGAGCTCTTAAGGTCCAAATGAGGAGCAGAAGGAGGGAGAACATGAGCAAGGAAATCAGGACCACGGGGCGTGCACCCACCCTCTGTGACAGTGGAACTGATCTATTGGGAGCTCTCCAAGGCCAGCTGGACTGGGACTAAATAAGCATGGGTTGAAACTGGACTCTCTGAACAAGGCGGACAATGAAGGCTGATGAGAAGCCAAGGACAATGGCACTAGGTTTCGATCCTAATACATGAACTGGCTTTGTGGGAGTGTAGCCTGTTTGGATGCTCACCTTCCTGGACCTAGATAGAAGTGGGAGGACCTTGGTCTTCCTGTAGAGCAGGGAATTTGGACTGCTCTTCAGTATTGAGAGGGAGGGGGAGTGGACTAGGGGGAGGAGAAGTAGAGTAGGGATAGGGGGATGGGAGCGGGGGAGGGGGCAATATGTGGGAGGAGGGGAAGGGAAATGGGAAACGGGGAGCAGTTGGAAATTTTAAGTAAAAAAGAATAAAAAAAAATTACAATTTATTTCATTTTCATTGGTGTTTTGTCTGCATATATGTTTGTGTGACAGAGTCATAAGCCCTGGAACTGGAGTTACAGACAGGCTTGGGTGCTGGGAATTGAACCTGGGTTCTCTGAAAGAGCAGCCAGTACTCTTTTAAATATTTATTTATTTATTATGTGTAGTAGGAGCTGTGGGCTGTGTTGCTGCTGCCCTAGCTCCTGGTCACCTGGCTAGCTTATGCCCCGAAATAACAACACACAAACTGTATTCTTTTAAACACTTCTTGGCCCATTATATCTAGCCTCTTCTTGGCTAACTCTCGCACCTGGACTAACCCATTTCTAATAATGTGTGTAGCACCCCAAGGTGCGCTTACCAGGAAGATTCTAGGCTACGTCCATCCTGGGGTGGAGCTTCATCGCATCTGCCCCAGAGAGCAGAGCTAAGGTGTATGAGCTCACTTCCTCTTCCTCCCAGCATTCTGTTCTGTTTACTCCAACGACCTATGTTCTAACCTATGTGGGCCAAGCAGTTTCTTTGTTTTTAACCAATGACCTTACTCCATCATTTCCCCTTTTTCTGTTTAAACAAAAAAAAGGAAGGCTTTAACTTTAACATAGGTAAATTACATATAACAAAACAGTTATCAAGTAAGCATTACAATATTTACATCTATTTTATCTTTATCATACCTAAGGAAAACTATAACTATAACTAACTATTCTTCAACTCCATCAAAGACTCCAGAAAGATACAATATTACCTAAGCAAACAAGAAATAAGCAGCTTTCAAAATCTAGAAATGACAGAGACATCTAGCTGCCTTGACTGTCACCCAAAGATTCTCTGTACCATTGGGGCATCCGTCTTTGGCCTACAGGCCCATAGCTTCCAGCAGACATTTCCATGAAGCAGGAAATTTCAAAGGCAGTTCAGTCACTATCTGCTATGTCCTACAGGATGTCTCGCAGACTCTTTCATGAATCAGGAACCCTGAAAGCTCATCTCACCTTTAGGCAGGTTCAGCAGGCATCTCTCTGTGGGTTATTTGTGTCCAGTTTATGCAACAGTCCAGGCAAGAGCAGTTTCTTGCCCAAATGGCTATCAAACTCCATAAGGATCCTCTTTGATGCCCATTTTCTTCTTGAAGTAGATTGGTGCTGCCAGGAGTAGAGTGTCTCATTGTCATGAAAAGTCCTAATTTATATAAACATTAAATAGCATATTCTGTAGTCTTTGAAATATATGAAGAATGTCAATCTAAAATATATCTATGTACATCTAGAAAATCTAAGATGACTACAAACTTTACTATTATAGATAACTATTCATTAACAGCTTATATACATAACATTTTTACATGAGCTACACAATCACAACACCTTAATCAATATCAGAAATAAATATACATATAACAAATTGACCTTAAATTTAAATCAATGAAGCAAAATCCATATCAATGCAAATTATTCATACCTATATTGTATCCCCCTTTAAATGTAAAAGAACATTTAAAAACAATATTTGGGAATATGGACGTAGTTATTTCTCTCCAAACTGCTTCCTGCTGAATGGGGCCGCTGTCATTCAGGTCTTTTACGGGATAACCTGTCTGCTAGTTTCATCTCAGTTGGCAGTTGAGCGAAGCAATTTTTTGAGGGTATTCACAGCAACCATTCAGGAGGGCGTGGTCTATCATAGCATGTTGGGGTCGAATAAGCAATTCGCAGGGTGTCATCATCCCGGCTAGCTCAGTTAATAGAGCATGAGATTCTTAACCTCAGGGTCTTGGGTTTGAGCCCCACTTTGGGCGCCATTCTGTAGTAGGAGCTGTGGGCTGTGTTCCTGCCGCCCCAGTTTCTGGTCGCCTGGCTAGCTTATTCCCCGAAATAACAACACAAAAACTGTATTCTTTTAAACACTGCTTGGCCTATTATATCTAGCCTCTTCTCGGCTCACTCACACCTGGACTAGACCATTTCTAATAATGTGTATAGGACCCCAAGGTGCGCTTACCGGCAAGATTTTAGCCTACTTCCATCCTGGTTCGAGCTTCATTGTATCTGCCCCAGAGAGCAGAGCTAAGGTGTATGAGCTCACATCCTCTTCCTCCCAGCATTCTGTTCTGTTTACTCCACCCACCTATGTACTAACCTATGAGCGCCCAGCAGTTTTTTTTTTATTTTTTAACCAATGACCTTCCTCCATCAATTATGTATACAGAATTCTGCCTGCATGTATTTTTGCATGCTAGAAGGTGGCATGAGATCTTACTAGAGATGGTTGTGAACCACCATGTAGATGCTGGGATTGAACCCAGGTCATCTAGAAGAGCAGTCAGTGCTCTTATCTTCTGAGCCATTTCTCCTCCCGTGCGTGGCCACATGGATCATGCTGTCCTTGAACTTCCAGAAATCTGCCTGCCTTTGCTTCTCCAGATGGGATTAAGGCCTGTACCAAATTATCCTGGCTGAGAGCTTCTTTTGAGGCTGTGGCATAAAAATACAGCTATACTTCAACTCTTGGCTGAAGAAAGTCAATTATCAGAGAGGGCCATCCTCTTCAGTGCAGCTTGAGAAGGTCACACTTAGGACAGTGAGGAGGGAAGGGAAAACCTTCCTAGCTAGCCATATCAGCCTGTCAATCTGGTGATCAATGGGATTATGATGTCTCTGCGGAATTACCCTCACATCTCAAGTACTAACATTCTTATTCCAAGTAAGTTGTGAACAGTAGCTCTGTTTTTCATTTTTCAAATCCCATGTCTCTATTTCTATGACCAATGACCTTCTTATTTACCACATTATTTAACTAATAATCATTTCCGTATTTTGCTTGGTGGGTCAGAGCAATTAGCATTCAATCTAATTGTACTTAAAATTTTGTTTTTAAAATTTTTACCTTGAATAATAACATACATTGCCATTTAAAAAATAGCTTTATACCCAAGTGTTCATGCATGTATCCCAGCACTTGGTTGGTGACAGCAGGAAGACAGGGAGTTAAGAGAGTCATCTTTGGCTACATAGCAAGTTCCAGACCAGCCTGGAATATATGAAACCCTATCTTTAAGGAGTAGCTTTACTGAGATATAATTCATATGATAGCATATGATCTACATATTGTTTAAAATGTGTAACTACCTAGGTGGTGGTGATGCACACCTTTAATCCCAGCACTCAGGAGGCAGAGGCAGGCAGTTAGTTCCCTGTGGATTCTTTTATAGCCAGGACTGTTTCACAGACAAACCGTGTCTTGAAAAACCAGAAATAAATAAATAAACAAAGAAACAAACAAATAAATGTGTAACTGAGTGGCTTGCAGTATATTGGTAGAGTTGTGCAGCAATCACCACAGTCTAATTTAGGACTATTTTACCTTCCCCAAACAAACACATATTCTTTGAGAATCACTGTCCATTATTTGTCTCTCTTCCATGCCATTCTTCCTTTCCTGTTTTGTTTATTTTTTTCAAGGCTCTTCTTGAATAACTTTGAGCTCTAGATCTTTTTGCCCCACCTCCTAAATGCTGTAATTACAGTTGTGCACCACCACATTCATCTTCCCACTTGCTGCTGTGGACATCTAGACAATTTGTGTAAATAGATTTATACAGGAATTATTTTTTTGCTACTGACAGAAATGTTTTCAAGGTTTATCCATATGGCTATGTATCTGAATTTATTTCTTTTTATTGCTGAATAAAACTCCATTGTATGAATGTACTTGTATTACATTTTATTTGTTCATGAAGGTGGTGCATATTTTGATCATTTCCATTTTGGGATTGTTAAGAACAATGTCCTATGTCCTGTTTTTTTTGTGTGTCTGTGTGTGTTGACTCATGTTTTCCTTTCTGGAGATTAGAGCAAGCAGTTGAGATCATTGTGCAGCTTCCCTAAGGCAGTCCCAGAATGTTCCAAATTTCCAGTGGTGTAAGGCTGATTTGGTTGTCTGCTTGACTGACATCCCCTTTGCTGAAGGCACTTAGAGCAATGGAGTGTATAGCAGCTGCCAATTAGGAAATCAGATTGCTTCATTCTCCAAGATTTTTACTTATAAAAAAATAGACATCAGAAGAATGTTTAATTTTTATCTTTACTTTTTTTAATTAAGATTTTTTAAAACATACAGTCTCCTCCTTTTACATAACTATCCCCATTCCCACCCCTTCCTCTCCTCCTGCTTCCCTTACCTTCCCCATCCCACTGCCCCATCCACTCTTCATAAAGTATAAGGCTTCCTGTGGGGAGTCAACAAAGTCTGACACTTCTCCTTGAGGCAGGACCAAGGCTCTCCCCTGAGCAACGTTATCCCTCCAAAAAGAATGTGCTCCTAGATGCCAGTTTAAGTACTAGGGATAAAACCTGGTCCTATAGCCTGTGGCCCCATAGACTGCCCAAGCCTTACACTGTCCCCCATATTCAGTGGGCCTAATTTGGTCTTCTGCAGGTTCCCCCGCTGTCAGTCCAGAGTCAGTGAGCTCTCACTAGCTCAGGTCAGCTGTTTCTGTGGGGTACCGGGCGTGACATTATCCCCAACCAACCAGACCCCTCACGCTACACCCGGGTTTAATTCCCAGCACCTTCATGGCAGCTCGCAGCTGTCTGTAACTCCAGTTCAAGAGAATCTGACATCATTATATCAATGCGCATGAAATAAAGTTAAATAAAGTTAAAAAAAGATAAGTAATGTAGAAACTATGTTGGCTGGAACATTTATTTCTGACTAAGGAAATAATTTAATTGAAATGTCTGTAACTTATCCTGCTCCAGACGAAGTTTTTTTTAAGAGTTTAGATAATTCTCAATAAGTGAGTGATAAATTTAAGCATGTAAGAGATATGTTTACAACTAATTTAGGACTTTAAAATATAAACTACATATTGAAACATCTAAGCATCTCAAAGGATTTGCCTGTCTCTGCCTCCAGACTATTGAAGGCATGGTATCAGACACCCAGCTTTAGTGGTTTTTGTAATGGTGCATATAGAGTTAGTACTCTGTAAATTGCTACCTACCGTTATGTCTTGAAGAGTTAACATGCATCTTGCATTGTACTACATTTGGTTCTTCATTTAGTTATGTGCTTTGAGAATAGATTGGTGATTATGCAAAAGCTAAACCAGTAATAATAGCCAGAAATAGTTCTAAGTATTTGGGTATTTATGTATTTAGCTTATTTATTTATTTATTTATTTATTTATTTATTTATTTATTTATTTATTTTTTCGAAAGTCTTACATAGTCTTCTGTAGTCCAAGCTGGCCTAGAACTCATGCAGTTTAGGATGATGCTTACTACTGCTGCCAATTCCACCTTAATGCTGGGGTTATGGGTGCACATCACCAAACCTGGGACATTTGAATATTTCCATTCTTTTGGAGTTTAAAAATCCATGTAATTGTTACATTGTATGTTAGATAAGTAATGATGTTCGTTTGTCAAAAAGGATGACTTTAATTAAAGTATTGTTTATATAAAATTTTAAAAATTTACTTTGTTGTGTGTATGTGTGTGCATACGTTTGTGTGCTTTGTTGTGTGTGTAGAATCAGAGTGCAAGTTTGCGGATATGTTCTCCCGTTCCACCTTCATGTGGATTCTGGTGATTGAATGTAGTTATTAGGCATGTGAAGCAAGTACTTTTACTTGCTAAGTCATTTTGCTGCCCTCAGTTTACATAGTTTTTTTTTATTGTTGTTGTTGTTGTTTAAATTGCAGAAGAATAGACTTTATAGACCTGGTTTTGTAGGAAGTTTTATTGGCCTGATATGATTTCAACCATGTTTGTTGTTCTGGCATTACAGAGTAGAATACCAGTTTCCTCATTCATATTCCCTGTATAGTTTCATTCTTTTTATTGGCAGCATCTGTATTATTGTTATTCTTTTGGATTTTTTGATGCAGGGTTTCTCTGTGTAGTCCTGGCTCTCCTGGAACTTGCTCTGTAGACCAGGATCTCCTGGAATTCAGAGATCCACCTGCCTCTGACTCCCAAGTGCTGGGATTAGAGGCTTGTCTCACCACTCCGGGCAGCATCTGTACTTTTAAAATTTGTATTTTTTTTCTATTTTGAAAGTTGTGTCTTTACTTGTTTCTTTACATTTGTGCTTGCCATTTTTAAAAATTCTTCCTCCTATTTCCTGTAATTTAGAACTTTGAAACACACATTGTTTGGTGAAATAGTCAAGTAAGTGAGCAAGCATCATAGCTGTGAAAACAATGTGTTTCCTGGGGAAGCTCTGCTGCGAGTAAACAGTAAACTTCGAAAGGTTCTGTATGGAATGTGATCTTGTCAAGCAATATGGATGTATAAAAATAACAGACTCTGGACCTGATTGCTTTTCATATGGACTTTGATTTAAGGAGTGGCTTTTATGGAGCACATTTGGTAATAATAGAGCTGGCCAAATGTTTGGGTTTGTGTGAGGTGAAGGACTTTATGACATTGGTAAAGAAGTGCGGTCAGTGGAGACCATGAGCCTTGGAGAAACAAAGAAGAAGGTGGGGTGAGAATAGCTCTTGAAGTCCAAAGGAAATATAATTGAAAGCATTCAGATAGTCATGGTGGTGCAAGCCTGTCATCCCAGAACTTGGGAAGTGGAGGCAGGAGAAACTCAAATTTGTATGCAGCCTGGTCTGTGTATCAAGTTCTAAGGTAGTCTGGGGTACACAATGAGAACCGCTGGCAAGAAAACATTTAAAATAGATGTGGATCTGAGTGAATGTATCTTTTAGGTTTTGAATCATTTTTAGATGACTATAAATTTGCATGTAGTTGAACAAAATAATACAGGGATTCCTCTGTACTCTTTACTCAGTTTTCTCCATTTATAACATCTTATAAATACTACGATGTCAGGTCCACAGTATTGATATTGTACCTTGATAATTAAATTGACATACTTCATCATCACAAGGAATGCTCAGGGTACCTTTCTTATAGCTTGGCCCATTTCCCTCTGCCTGTATTTTCTCTTCCAACCTGACAACCAGTCATGTGTTTTGTATCAGGTTTTCAAAGAACCATATCTTATATACCCTACCTAACATTCTAGGACTGACTTTTTCCACTTAGCGCTGAGGTTTATCCTTTTGTTATAATGTAGCAACAGTGTACCTTTTTTTAATTGCCGAGTAGTTTGCCGCAGTATAACTGTACCACAATTTATCATTTACTCATGAAGACATCTTGGTTGTCTCTGGGTCTTGGTTGTTATAAATAAAGCTCTTATATAAACATATACATATAGATTTGTCTTTGAACATATGCTTTTCTTTTTTTTTTTTAAATTTTGTTTTGTTTTGTTCTTTTTGAGACATGGTTTCTCTGTAGCTTTTGGAAACTGTCCTGGAACTACCTCTTGTAGACCAAGCTGGCCTCTAAATCACAGAGATCTGCCTGCCCCTGCCTCATGAGTGGTGGGACTAAAGCTGTGTGCCACCACCGCCCAGCTGAACATCTGCTTTTGATTCTTTTAGCTTATCCATGAGTAGAATTGCTAGTGTTATAGTAACTAACTTGCTTGCCAAAATGTTCTAATTCCTTCATATCATTACTAGCATTTGGTGTTGCCATATTTACAAGTTTGGTTAGTCTCTTATATATGTAACAGTTTTAACTGTAGGTGTTTTGTGTTTTGTTTTTTTCCAACTGGTTCTTAGGTAACTGAGGCTGCTCTTGACATTCTGGTGTTCTCCTGCCTCTATGTGAGCTACTGCATCAGGCTTCATTGTAGTTTTCATTTTAATTCTTGTTGTTAATGATGTTTAACATTTTACATGTGCTCATTTGTTTTATATATCACTCAGGGCTTCTTGCACTCAGGTACTTCACCACTGACCTCTACCTACTGCTTTTTTTTCTTTCTTTTTTTTTTGGCATGAGCAGAATTGTTTTTTCCTGAAAGTTCGAGGTATTTTTTTTAAGAAAATGGTTTAATATAAATAAAGACACGCATATGTGTGTATGTGTGTGTGTTAAGGAAAGGGGCAGTTGTACACACAGTAGTAAGGGTGGGTACAGACTTCTCAAGATAGAGTTGCCAGCAAGACACTGTTCTTTGCAATAATGTATCAGGATTAGCTTTTCAACTAGAAAACACCATTGTTTTTATTCTTTTTTAATTAATATTTCCACCTGCTCCCCGTTTCCCATTTCACTCCCCTCCTCCCAAATATTGCTCCCTCTCGCCACCCCCTCCCTCTATCCCCACTCCTCTTCTCTGCCCCCCCACCATTCCCCCTCACTTTCGATACTGAAGAGCAGTCCAAATTCTCTGCCCTGCGGGAAGACGAAGGTCTTCTATCTACGTCCAGGAAGGTGAGCATCTAAAAAGGCTAAGCTCCCACAAAGCAGGTTCATGTATTAGGATCGAAACCTAGTGCCATTGTCCTTGGCTTCTCATCAGCCTTGATTGTCCACCATGCTCAGAGAGTCCAGTTTCAACCCAGGTTTATTCAGTCCCAGACGAGCTGGGCTTGGTAGGCTCCCAATAAATCTTATCCACTGTCACAGTGGGTGGGTGCATCCCTCGTGGTCCTGATTTCCTTGCTCATGTTCTCCTTCCTTCTGCTCCTCATTTGGACCTCAAGAGCTCAGACCATTCTCCAAAATGAGTCTCTGTCTCTACCTCGATTCATTGCCAGATGAAGGTTCTAAGGTGATATGTAAGACATTCATCAGTATAGGATAGGGTCATTTCAGGTTCCCTCTCCTCAGTTGCCCAAGGTACCAGCTGGGGACATCTCCCTGGACACCTGCGAACCCCTCTAGAGTCAAGTCTCTTGCCAACCCTAAGATGGCTCCCTTAGTTAGGATATATACATCGCTGCTCCCGTAACCTCCCTTCCTATATCCCAACCATCCCAATCCCCCAAGCTCCTCCCATCCTCCCCTTCTCATGTTTCTCATCCCATTTCCCCTTTGCCCCATGCCACCTCACCGGCAAGTTCCCAGTTTTTGCCCTGCAATCTTGTCTACTTCCCCTCTCCAGGCGGATGACTATACGATTTTCTTTGGGTTCACTTTCTTATTTATCTTCTCTAGGATCACAAATTATATGCTCAATGTCCTTTATTTATGGCTAGAAACCTATTATGAGTGAGTACATCCCATGTTCCTCTTTTTGGGTCTGGGATACCTCACTCAGGATAGTGTTTTCTATTTCCATCCATTTGCACGCAAAATTCGAGAAGTCATTGTTTTTACTGCTGAGTAGTACTCTAAATTGTATATATTCCACACTTTCTTCATCCATTCCTCCATTAAAGGGCATCTAGGTTGTTTCCCAGTTTTGGCTATTACAAACAATGCTGCTATGAACATAGTTGAACAGATACTTTTGTCATTTGATGGTGCATCTCTTGGTTATATTCCCAATAGTGGTATTACTGGATCTTGGGGTAGGTTGTTTCCAAATTTCCTGAGAAATCGCCACACGGATTTCCAAAGTGGTTGCACAAGTTTGCATTCCCACCAGCAACAAATGAGTGTGCCTCTTTCTCCACAACCTCTCCAGCAAAGGCTATCCTTGGTGTTTTTGATTTTAGCCATTCTGACAGGTGTAAGATGGTATCTCAAAGTTGTTTTAATTTGCATTTCCCTTATCGCTAAGGAGGTTGAGCATGACCTTAAGAGTCTTTTGGTAGCTGGGCGGTGGTGGCGCAGGCCTTTAATCCCAGCACTTGCCAGGCAGAGGCAGGTGGATCTCTGTGAGTTTGAGACCAGCCTGGTCTACAAGAGCTAGTTCCAGGACAGGCTCCAAAACCACAGAGAAACCCTGTCTCGAAAAACCAAAAAAAAAAAAAAAAAAAAAAAAAAAAAAGAGTCTTTTGGCCATTTGAATTTCTTCTGTTGAGAATTCTCTGTTCAGTTCAATGCCCCATTTTTAATGGGTTAATTATCATTTTAACGTCTAGTTTCTTGAGTTCTTTATATATTTTGGAGATCAGAACTTGTCTGTTGCAGGGTTGGTGAAGATCTTCTCCAGACAGTGGGTTGCCTTTTTGTCTTAGTGACAGTGTCCTTGCTTTACAGAAGCTACTCAGTTTCAGGAGGTCCCATTTATTCAATGTTGTCCTTAATGTCTGTGCTGCAGGGGATAAACGTAGGAAGTGATCTCATGTACCCATATGTTGTTGAGTACTTCCCACTTTTTCTTCTATCAAGTTCAGTTTTTTCAGACAAATATTGAGGTCTTTAATCCATTTGGACTTGAATTTTGTGCATGGTCTATTTTCATTCTTCTACAGGTTGACAACCAGTTCTGCCAGCACAATTTGTTGAAGATGCTCTCATTTTTCCATTAATACTTTTAGCTCCTTTATCAAAAATTAGGTGTTCATATGTTTGTGAGTTAAAATCAGGGTCTTCTACTCGGTTCCATTGATCGACTTCTCTGTTTTTATGAAAATACCAAGATGTTTTCAATACTGAGGCTCTGTAATAGAGTTTGAGGTCAGGGATGGTAATGCCTCCAGATGATCCTTTATTATGTAAAAATGTTTTGGCTATCCTGGGTTTTTTGTTTCTCCATATAAAGTTGATTATTGTCCTCTTAAGATTTGTGCAGAATTTTAATGGGATTTTAATGGGGATTGTATTGAATCTATAAATTGCCCTGGGTAGAATTGCCATTTTTACTATGTTGATCCTCCCAATCCAAGAGCAAGGGAGATCCTTCCATTTTCTGGTATCCTCCTCAATTTCTTTCTTAATAGACTTAAAGTTCTTGACAAATAAATCCTTCACTTCCTTGGTTAGAGTTACCCCAAGATATTTTATGCTATTTGTGGCTATCGTGAAGGGTGATGCTTCTCTGATTTTACTCTCTGCTTCTTTATCCTTTGTTTATAGGAGGGCAACTGATTTTTTGGAATTAATCTTGTATCCTGAAAGGCTACTAAAGGTGTTTATCAGCTAAAGGAGTTCTTTGCTGGAGTTTTTGGGGTCGCTTATGTACACTATCATATCGTCTGCAAATGATGAAAGTTTAACTTCTTCCTTTCCAATTTGAATCCCTTTGATCCCCTTATGTTGTCTTATTGCTATTGCTAGGATTTCAATCACTATACTAAAGAGGTATGGAGAGAGTGGACAACCTTGTTGTGTTCCTGATTTTAGTGGAATAGCTTTGAGTTTCTCTCCATTTAATTTGATGTTAGCTGATGGCTTGCTATAAATAGCTTTTATTATACTTAGGTATGACCCTTGTATTCCTAATCTCTCTAAGAACTTTATCCTAAAGGAATGTTGGATTTTTTGAATGCTTTTTCAGCATCTAATGAAATGATCATGTGGTTTTTTCTTTTAGTTTATTTATATGATGGAATACAATGATAGATTTTGTATGTTGAACCAGCCCTGCATCTCTGTGATGAAGCCTACTTGATCATAATGGATAATTTTTCTAATGTGTTCTTGGATACGGTTTTCCAGTGTTTTATTGAGTATTTTTGTGTTGATGTTTATGAGTGAGATTGGCCTGTAGTTCTCTTTCTTGGTTGTGTCTTTGTGTGGTTTTGGTATCAGAGTAACTGCAGCTTCAAAAAAGGAATTTGGCAATGAGTTCTCTGTTTCTATATTGTGAAATACATTAAGGGGTATAGGTATTAGGTCTTCTTGGAAGTTCTGGTAGAATTCTGCATTGAAGCCGTCTGTACCTGGGCTTTTTTTGGTGGGGAGGCTTTTTATAACAACTTCTAATTCTTCATGACTAACAGGTCTATTTAGATTGTTCACCTGGTCGTGGTTTAACTTTGGTATATGGTACTTATCTAAGAAAGAGTCCATTTCTTTTATATTTTCCAATTTTGTGGCATACAGGTTTTTATAGTAAGATCTAATGATTCTCTGAATTTCCTCTGTTTCTGTTGTTATGTCTCCCTTTTCTTTTCTGAGTTTGTTAATTTGCGTATTCTCTCTCCACCGTTTGATTAGTTTGGATAGGGGTTTATCAATCTTATTGATTTTCTCCAAGAACCACCTTTTTGTTTCCTTGATTCTTTGGATTGTTTTCTGTGTTTCTATTTTGTTGATTTCAGCCCGTAATTTGATTATTTCCAGTTTTCTACTTCTCCTAGTTGAGTCTGCTTCTTTTTTTCTAAAGCTTTCAAGTGGGCTATTAAGTCTCCAATGTGTGCTTTCTCTGTTTTCTTTAAGTCGGCACTTAATGTTATGAACTTTCCTCTTAGCACTGCTTTCATAGTGTCCCATAGGTTTGAGTATGTTGAGTCTTTGTTTTCAGTGAATTCAAGAAAGACTATAATTTCTTTATTTCTTCCTTGTCCAGGTGTGGTTCAGTAGTTGACTGTCAGGTTTCCATGAATTCATAGGCTTTCAGGGATAGCATTGTTGTTGAATTCTAACTTTAATCCATGGTGTTCTGATAAGATATTTTTGTGTAGCTGTGAAAGTTTGCTTTGTTACCGAGTATGTGGTCTATTTTCGAGAGGTTCCATGAGCTTCAGAGAAGAAGGTATATTCTTTCCTATTTGAGTGGAATGTTCTACAGATGTCTGTTAAGTCCATTTGATTCATTACCTCCCTTAATCCTCTTATTTCTCTGTTAGGTTTCTGTCTGATTGACCTGACCATTGGTGAGAGAGGAGTGTTGAAATCTCCTACTATTAGAGTGTGTGGTTTGATGACTGCCTTGAGTTTTAGTAACGTTTCTTTTACACAAGTGGGTGCTTTTATATTAGGGGCATAGATATTCAGGATTGAGACTTCATCCTGGTGAATTGTTCCTGTTATGAGTAAAAAATGTCCATCTCCATCTCTTTTGATTGATTTTACTTTGAAGTCAACTTTCTTAGAAATTAGTATGTCCACACCTGCTTGTTTCTTAGGTCTGTTTGCTTGATAAACCTTTTCCCAGCCCTTTACTCTGAGTAGGTGTCTGTCTTTGTGTTTGAGGTGTGTTTCTTGGAAACAGCAGAATGTTGGATCCTGTTTTCGTATCCAATCTCTTAGCCTGAGCCTCTTTATAGGTGATTTGAGTCCATTGATATCAAGTGATAGTAATGACCAGTGGTTGTTAACTCCGCTCATTTTTCCTTTCTTTCTTTCTTTCTTTCTTTCTTTCTTTCTTTCTTTCTTTTTGTAGTAGAGTTTGTGTGTTTCCCTTCTTCAATTTGTTCTGGTGAAGGGTCCTTAGATGTCTGAGGTTTTGTGGGCATTGTTGGGCTCCTTGGTTTGTGATTTTCCTTCTATTACTTTCTGTAAGGCTGGATGTGTGGCTAGGTATTGTTTAAATTTGTTTTTCTCCTAGAAAATTTTGTTTTCTCCATTTATAGTGAATGAAAGCTCGGCTGGGTATAGTAGTCTGGGCTTGCATCCATGGTCTCTTAGTTTCTGCTGTACATAATTTGAATACCAGCAAAGGAACTCCCATACTGCAGTTGAGATATCTGGACATGGGATACTTCTACCCAATTCTCTTCATTTGTGATCAATATTTTGACTCCAAATTCTTCCAGAAACTTCTGGAAGTTTCATTGTCCTTACTTTATGTCAAAAATCATTAAGATTAGTATTAATGTTGCCCGCCCCCATTCTTTGCATATTGGTTGCTCATTGCTCTTCTTACAGAAACTGCAGAGAAAAAAGGAAGCACACATTAATATTAGGAGACTTCAACACTCCTCTCTACCTATGGACAGGTCAATTAGACAGAACCCTAACAGAGAAATAAGAGAATTAATGGAGGTAATGTATCAAATGTACATAACAGACATCTATAGAATATTCCACCCAAATAGGAATCAATATACCTTCTTCTCTGCAGCTCATGGAACCTTCTTGAAAATTGACCACATACTCGGTAACAAAGCAAACATCCACAGTTAAAAAAAATCTGTAACCACCTGTATCTTATCAGATCACCATGGATTAAAGCTAGAATTCAACAGCAATGCTACCCCCAGAAAGCCTACAAACTCATGGAAACAGAACAGTCAACTACTGAACCATACCTGGATTAAAGAAGAAATAAAGAAAGAAATTAAAGTCTTCCTTGAATTCAATGAAAATAAAAAAACAACATACTCAAACCTATTGGACACTATGAAAGCAGTCCTGAGAGGAGAGTTCATAGCATTAAGTGCCCACATAAATAAAACAGAGAAAGCACATATTGGAGACTTAACAGCCCACCAGAAAGTTCTAGAAAAAAAGAAGCAGACTCACCTAGAAGTAGTAGAAGACTGGACAATCAAACTAAGGGCTGAAATCAACAAAATAGAGACACATAACAATTGAGAGAATCAATGAAACAAAAAGCTGGTTCTTGGAGAAAATCAACAAGATTAATAAACCCCTATCCAAACTAATCAAATGGCAGAGAGAGAATTTGGAAATTAATAAAATCAGAAATGAAAAGGGGGACATAACCACAGACACAGAGGAAATTGAGAGAATCATTAGATCTTACTACAAAAGCCTGTATTCCACAAAACTGGAAAATGTTAAAGAAATAGACCCTTTTTTAGATTAAAAAAAAGTAAAGGACCAGATGGTTTCAATGCGGAATTCTCCCAGAACTTCCAAGAAGACCTAATACCTATACTCCTAAATGAATTTCACAATATAGTAACAGAAGAGTCATTGCCAATTTCCTTCTATGAAGCTACAGTAACTCTGATACCAAAACCACACAAAGACTCAACGAAGAAAGAGAATTACAGGCCAATCTCACTCATGAACATCGACGCAAAAATCCTCAACAAAATACTGGCAAACCGAATCCAAGAACACATTAGAAAAATTATCCATTGCAGGGCTGGTTCAACATATGCAAATCTATCAATGTAATCCATCATATAAATAAACTGAAAGAAAAAAAACCTATGATACTTTCATTAGATGCTGAAAAAGCATTTGAGAAAGTTCAACATCCCTTTATGATAAAAGTCTTGGAGAGATTAGGGATACAAGGGTCATACATAAATATAATTAAAGCTATTTACCGCAAGCCAACAGCTAACATCAAATTAAACAGAGAGCAACTTAAAGCCATCCCACTAAAATCAGGAACACCCCAAGGCTGTCCACTCTCCCCATACCTCTTCAATATAGTTCTTGAAGTCTTAGCAATAGCAATAAGACAACATAAGGGGATAAAGGAATTTCGAATTGGAAAGGAAGAAGTTAAACATGCGTTATTTGAAGATGATATACTAGTGTAGTTAAGCGACCCCAAAAACTCCACCAAAGAACTTATACAGCTTATAAATACCTTTAGTAATGTGGCAGGATACAAGATCAACTCCAAAAAATCAGTCACGCTCTTATACACAAAGGATATGGAAGCAGAGAGGGAAATCAGAGAATCATCACCTTTCACGATAGCCACAAACAGCATAAAATATCTTGGGGTAACTCTAACCAAGGAAGTGAAAGATCTATTTGACAATAACTTTAAGTTTTTGAAGAAAGAAATTAAAGACAATACCAGAAAATGGAAAAATTTCCCTTGCACTTGGATTGGGAGGATCAACATCGTAAAAATGGCAATTCTACCAAAGGCAATCTATAGATTCAATGCAATCCCCATCAAGGTCCCATCAAAATTCTTCACAGATCTTGAGAGGACAATAATCAACTTTATATGGAGAAACAAAAAACCCAGGATAGCCAAAACAATCTTATACAATAAACGAACTTCTGGAGGCATTACCATCCCTGACTTCAAACTCTATTACAGTGCTACAGTAAGGAAAACAGCATGGTACTGTCATAAAAACAAAGAAGTCAACCAATGGAATCATATAGAAGACCCGGATTTTAACGCACAAACCTATGGACACCTCATTTTCGATAAAGGAGCTAAAATTTTACAATGAAAGAAAGAAAGCATCTTAAACAAGTGGTGCTGGCTCAACTGGATGTCAAACTGTAGAAGAATGAAAATAGACCCATATCTATCACCATACACAAAACTCAAGTCCAAATGGATCAAAGACATCTATATCAATCTGAACACACTCAACCTTACAGAAGAGAAACTGGAAAGTACCCTACAACATATGGGCACAGGAGATCGCTTCCTATGTATAAGCCCAGCAGAACAGACATTAAGGGCAACATTGAATAAATGGGACCTCCTGAAACTGAGAAGCTTCTGTAAACAAACGACACTCTCACGAAGACAAAAAGACACCCTACTGACTGGGAGAAGATCTTCACCAACCCCACAACAGACAAAGGTCTGATCTCCAAAATATATAAAGAACACAAGAAACTAGACATTAAAACGATAATTAACCCAATTAAAAATTGGGGCACTGAACTGAACAGAGAATTCTCAACAGAAGAATTTCAAATGGGCAAAAGATACTTAAGATCATGCTCAACCTCCTTAGCGATCAGAGAAATGCAAATCAAAACAATTTTTAGATACCATCTTACACCTGTCAGAATGACTAAAATCAAAAACACCAAGGATAGCCTTTGCTGGAGAGGTTGTGGAGAAAGGGGTACCCTCTTCCATTGCTGGTGGGAATGCAAGCTTGTGCAACCACTTTGAAAATCAGTGTGGCGGTTTCTCAGAAAATTTGGGATCAACCTACCCCGGGACCCAGCAAAACAACTCTTGGGAATATACCCAAGAAATCCCTTATCATATGACAAAAGCATTTGTTCAACTATGTTCATAGCAGCATTATTTGTAATAGCCAGAACCTGGAAGCATCCTAGATGTCCTTCAATAAAGAAAGGATGAAGAAAGTGTGGTATATATAAACATTAGAGTACTGCTCTGCAGTAAAAACAATGACTTCTCGATTTTGGCATGCAAATGGATGGAAATAGAAAATACTATCCAGAGTGAGGTAACCCAGACCCAAAACGAAGATCATGGGATGTACTCACTCATAATTGGTTTCTAACCATGGATAGGGGTCCACTGAGTCTATAATTTGTGGTCCTAAAGAAGCTAAACAAGAAGGCAAACCCAAGGAAAAACATATAGTTATCCTCCTGGCTATGGGAAATAGACAAGATTGCCGGGCAAAAAATTGTAATCTTGGTGGTAGTGTGGTATGTGTTTAAGGGGAGATGGGGAGAGAAAAGTGTGAAGGAGAGGATGAGGGTAACTTGGGGAAACGGGATGATTGGGGATATCGGAAGTTTGGATAGGGGAGCAGGGAAACTCATATCTTAGTTAAGGGAACCACCTCAGGGTTGGCAAGAGACTTGAACTTGGGGTGGCTACCAGATGACCAGGGCAATGTCCCCAGTTAGTTCCTTGGGCACCTGAGGATAGGGAACCTGAAATAAACCTATCCTATAGCCATACTGATGAATATCTTGCATATCACCATAGAACATTCATCTAGCGTTGGATGGGTATAGAGACAGAGACCCACACTGGAGCATCGGACTGAGCTCCCAAGGTCCTAATGAGGAGTAGAAGGTGGGAGAACATGTACAACGAAGTCAGGACCATGAGGGGTGCACCCAACCACTGAGACAGTTGGTCCGATCTATTGGGAACTCACCAAGGCCAGCTGGACTGTGACTGAAAAAGCATGGGATAAAACCGGACTCTCTGAACATGGCAGACAATGAGAGCTGGCGAGAGCCCAAGGACAATGGCATGGGGTTTTGATCCTACTTCATGTTCTGGGTTTGTGGGAGCCTAGAGAGTTTGGGTGTTCAACTTCCTAGATCTGGATGGAGGGCGGAGGACCTTGGACTTTCCACAGGGAAGCGAACGCTGACTGCTCCTGGGACAGGAGAGGGAGGAGACGAGGGGTTGGGGGAGTGGGAGAGGGGTGGAAGGAGGAGGGAAATGGGAGGCGGGGAGGAGGCGGAAATTTTTTTTTTCAATAAAAAAAAGGTCATATTCCTATGGACATCTGATTTCCAACAAAGAAGCAAAAATTATACTTTGGAAAAATAAAGCATCTTGAACTGGATGTCAGCATGTAGAAGAATCCAAAGAGATCCATATTTATCACTCTGCACAAAACTCAAGTCCAAGTGATCAAAGACCTCAATATGAAATAAGTATACTGAACCTGATAGAAAATTGGGAAATAATTTCTATTGGATGGTACATGCAGCAACTCCCAGAACAGAATAACAACAGCACAATGTACAACACACAATTAATAAATGGGTCTGCATGAAACTGAAGTTTCTGTAAGGCAAAGGACACCATCAATAGGTCAAAATGGCAGTTTATAGAATGGGACAAGATCTTCACCAAACCAACATCCGACAGAGGCCTGATGTCCAAAATATATAGAGAACTCAAGAAACTAGGTATCAACCAACCAAATAGTCCAAGTAAAAAAATGGGGTGCAGATATAAGCAGAAAATTCTCAACAGAAGAATCTCAAATGACTGAAAAACACTTGAGATGTTTAACATTCTTAGTCATCAGAGAAATACAAATCAAACTGACTCTGAGATTCAATCTTATACCTGTCAGAATGGCTGAGAATAAAAACACAAGGGGCAAGCTGAAGAGGACGTGGAAAAAGGGGAACACTCCTCCATTGCTGGTGGGAGTGAAAACTTTTCCAGCCACTTTGGAAGTCAGTGTGGTGATTCCTCAGAAAACTGGGGATCAACCTACCACAAGCTTCAGCTGTACTGCTCTCGGGCATATACCCAGAGGATGCACAATCATACCACAAGGACACTTGTTTAATTATGTTCATGGCAGTTTTATCTTTAATATTGAAAACCTGGAAACAATCTTCATGTCCCTCTACTGAGGAATGAATGAAGAAAATGTGGTTCATTTAGACACTGGGATTATTACTCAGCTGTTAAAAACAAGGATACAAGGAAATTTGAATGCAAGTAGATGGAACTAGAAAAAAAAATCATCGGGAGTGTGGTAACCCAGTCTGATAAAGACACACATGGCATGTACTCACACATAGTGAATATTAGCTGTAAAATAAAGGCTAACTATACTAGAACCCACAGACCCATAGAGACTAGTTAACAAGAGAGCTCATGGCGGTTGGAGGGGCTACGGGGGCACGTGAATCTCCCTGGGAAGGGGAAACAGAAGAGATTTCTTGAGTGCACTGAGAGCAGGTGAAGATGGGAACTTGAGCAATCAGGTTGGGGGAGGTATGAGGAGGGAGAGTGTTGAGGGGGTTGGCTAGGGGTGGCATTTTGGGGTTGGCGCTGATGACTCTCCAAGGAGTCTATGTGGAGGATCCCATCGTAGACTCCTAGCAACAGTGGATAAGTAGCCTGAACTGGCTGTCTCCAGTGACCAGATTAGTGCTTGGCCCAATTGTCATCAGAGAGGTGTTATCAACAACTTATGGAGGCAGATGCAGAGACCCACAGCCAAACATTAGATGGAGTTTGGGAATCCTGCAGAGGAGGAGGAGGAGGAGAAAGATGTGTAGGAGCCAGCTTGATCAAGGACACCATGGGAATGCTCACCCAGTCAACTAATTTGGGTTCATAAGGGTTCGCAGAGACTGAACCGACAACCAGGGAGCCTGCATGGGACCTACATTGGCACTCTGCATATTCTACAGTTGTGGGACTCCTAATAGCGGGAACAGGGTCTGTCTCCGACTCTTATACTGGCTTCTGGGATCCTACTTCTCATACTGGGTCGCCCTGCCCACCCTTAATACAGGGGACGTGCTCAGTCGTACTGTAACTTGATATGTCATGATTTATTGATAATGCTAGGAGACCTGCTCTTTCCTGGATGGAGACTGAAGAGGAGGGGATTCAGGGGTGGAAAGAGGGGTGGAATGAGAGAGAGGACTATGGGGAGAAAGTCAGGATGTAAAATAAATAGATAAAAAAAGAGGTCGAGGCAGAAACTGTCATCCCCTCAAACATAATACATGTTACATTTTGCAAACTGACATATATATATATATATATATGCATGTGATAGCAGTGAAAAGAGAGATCATTTTTTGAAGGAGACTGGGGAGGGGTATATGGGAGGCTTTGATTGGAGGGAAGGGAAGGGAGAAAACTTGTAATTATATTATAATTTCAAAGGAATAAAAAGAGGTGGAGGCAAGAGGATCTTGAGTTCCAGGGCGACTTCGGCCTCATATTTAGGGTCTGTGGAGAAGCATCAGTTGATAAGAACATTTATAACCCTTCCAGACGATTGGAGTTTCATTCCCTGCACCACAGGGGACCTCACAATCATTTGTAGCTCCAATTCCAGGTGATCTGACACCCTTTTCTAGCTTCCTTTGGTACCAAGCAAACTTGTAGGGCAAAATACCCATACACATTAAAAAAAACTGTGAAGAGTTAATATCACTGTCTGATTTAATGTCACTGTATACATGTGTCGTAAAGTGCTCTGTCTATATAAAAGTCGCAGCAATTGGCACAGATCCAACGATTGAAAGGATAGAACCCAGCTTGGCGTCACTGAGCGAACTACCAATCCCATGCGGCAGTGCAGGATTCTGGCACTCAGAGTGACGACTGGGGGCGTCTCCTCCGAGGGCGGGGTCGCTCTGCAGGGTGCTGAGCCAGCAGCCACAGAACCTAGGCTCAGGGAGCTGGGGGTCCCTGGTGAGTGAGGGCCATGAGGCCTTGCCATGCGATGGAACAGGCAAAGATGGCGGAGGAGAGCCTGGAGACCACCACGGAGCACGAGCAGATCCTGAGGGAGTTCGAGAGCACAGACATGGCCTGTATCTGGCCCACGCTCAGGTACCAGGGCGGGGTCAGGGCCAGTGTGAGCGGGCGGAGTGCAGCCGCTGGCAGAGGGGAGAGCCCCAGTTTTCCCGCATCCTAGGCAATGCTGTGCTGGGAGCCTGTCTGGAGAGAGGGTGAGGCTTGCCTCTGTTGGGCCGCAGCACCTTTCGGGCAGTAGCTCCTCAGTCAGGAGAGGGCACCATCTCTGCATGCAGGGATGAGAGCATCCTGGTGATGTCATTCCTGGGGGAGAGTTCTCCCACCTTCTTTCACCTGAGAGCTATGTTCCTGAGGACGACCTCACCCAACTGCAGCCCTGGGACCTTGCCAGCTCCTGGACCTGCTCCTTCTCCCTGCCCTGCCTCCTTCTCTGAGAGCTTCCACCAGCATTGCCTGTGGACCCATCAAATGGACCTGGTTAATTACATTGCACTTGTTACACAGAGCAGAAGGCATTGTGCGAATTGCTGTGCTAATACCACTATGGAAGCCATTGAGCAGTCCTACCGCTGGGACACAGTTACTGTTGTCCAGTAGCAGAGGGCGTGGGGAAGTGAAGTGACTTGTCCAAGGTCACGGGGGAGGGAAACCGGGTTTCTAGTTCCCATCCCAGACTCTGCCTCCCTGGTCCTAGTCTTTGTCCTCCTCCTAGTCTTCCTAGTCCTCCTTGTCCTTGTCCTCCTCCTCCTCCTCCTTCTCCTCCTCCTCCTCTTCCTTTTTTTGTGGCACTGGGAATAGAACCCAGTGTGCCAGGCAAGCTCTTTTCCACTGAACTGTGCCCAGCCCACAGATTCTTCACTACTTTGGTTCTGCCCTAGTTGGGGATTACCATATGCTATACTTCCTGTTGAAAATTGTCCACCAAGACCAATTTTGAATCCCCGCAGTTTCCTGGTGTCCTAGAACCAGTTCCTTCTGGTCCTTTCCTGTGGCGCTTTTGGGTCTCCCTTCAATCTGAATGGAAAATCGCTTTACCAGTCCTTGCACAGCATTGGGTCCGCGTTCCTCCCTCCAGAAGGCGTCACTAACATTTCATTGGGAAATTTGTCCCAGGAAAGAGTGACCGAAGGCCCGGGACCTTTGCTTTTAGCTTTACTTGCACAGCTTTCTTCTCCAGGCTCCATTGTTAGTGTCAAGCAAGTTTTCTCAGTGTCCTATCTCCTGGAAATAACTGTCCTTAGTCATCTGTACCTCGCTCTCCTTTTCCTTTTTTTTTTTCTTTTCCGGTGCTAAAGTTTGAACTAGATAAAGCAACAATGTTTTACCATTGAGTTGAATCACCAGTGGCCTTTTAGCTCTCCGCCCCGCCCTTTTTTCTGCCAGTTCTTTCACACAATTGCTCCCCTGTCCTCTTTGTATCATAATCACGCTTCTCTCATTCCCTGTTTTCTTGTGTTGTGGAAGGCCAGTGATTTTCATTTCATAGTCCTTTATAAAAGCCCAGGGCCCCTAACTAATCCTCTCCTAAATGTGTGGCTATTACTGTTTGGCTTTCAGTGACTGGAAATGTTCTGTTCTCGTCTGTTAGGAAATCTGGCTGCTGAATTGAGTATTTAGGACCAAAGTTTAGGCATGATTCATTATTAGAGCCGCATCTTTGTTGTCTTGAGTTGCTTGTGGTTTTCAGTTGCTGTTGTTTTATACAATAAATAACTTAGGTAGTACCATAAATTTAGTTTACTGTGATTAATATGTTAATCCTCAGTGTAAAACATTTTAATTTTTTACATGGTAGATGTAGTTTCCTGTATCTCAGGCTGTGATCATACTTGCCGGCTAGTTGAGAAAACCCTTGAACTTCTCATCCTCATCAAACCCACACTTCCTAAGTCTGGGATTACCGTCTAGGACACACTGTGCTTAGTCTTATGCCATGCTCGGGATTGTACCTACGGCTTGCTACCTATTAGGTGAACATCCCATTAATTGAGCCACGTGTCTAGCACTAGTAATGTATTTGTACAACTGGATTTTGGTGTTTAATTTTCTGGCCTCTTGGCTTTAGTAATGTATATGTTATAATTTAAACATGTTATGCATCCTCCCCAGATTTTCTCATTATTATTACTGAACTCTTTTTCTTCTGGTTCTGTGCTTGTGCATGAATTATGAAGCCTTTTACTTTATGGGAACATTGTTAAGTAGCAACATAAAAGAAAGTTCAGGAACTATCACATGACCCTATATGTTTTAGTTGTTTTTCCTGACTAAATTGTTAGAGGATTTGGATTAAATTTTTTTACAATTTATTTCATTTTCATTGGTGTTTTGTCTGCATGTATGTTTGTGTGAGAGTGTCATAAGCCCTGGAACTGGAGTTACAGACAGGCTTGGGTGCTGGGATTTGAACCTGGGTTCTCTGAAAGAGCAGCCAGTACTCTTTTAAATATTTATTTATTTATTATGTGTACTAGGAGCTGTGGGCTGTGTTGCTGCCGCCCCAGCTCCTGGTCGCCTGGCTAGCTTATGCCCCGAAATAACAACACACAAACTGTATTCTTTTAAACACTGCTTGGCCCATTATATCTAGCCTCTTCTCGGCTAACTCTCGCACCTGGACTAGCCCATTTCTCATAATGTGTGTAGCACCCCAAGGTGCGCTTACCGGCAAGATTCTAGCCTACGTCCATCCTGGGGTGGAGCTTCATCGCATCTGCCCCAGAGAGCAGAGCTAAAGTGTATGAGCTCACTTCCTCTTCCTCCCAGCATTCTGTTCTGTTTACTCCACCGACCTATGTCCCAACCTATGAGGGCCAAGCAGTTTCTTTGTTTTTTAACCAGTGACCTTACTCCATCATTTCCCCTTTTTCTGATTAAACAAAAAAGGAAGGCATTAACTTTAACATAGGTAAATTACATATAACAAAACAGTTATCAAGTAAGCATTACAATATTTACATCTATTTTATCTTTATCATACCTAAGGAAAACTATAACTATAACTAACTATTCTTCAACTCCATCAAAGACTCCAGAAAGATACAATATTACCTAAGCAAACAAGAAATAAGCAGCTTTCAAAATCTAGAAATGACAGAGACATCTCGCTGCCTTGACTGTCACCCAAAGATTCTCTGTACCATTGGGGCATCCGTCTTTGGCCTACAGGCCCATAGCTTCCAGCAGACATTTCCATGAAGCAGGAAATTTCAAAGGCAGTTCAGTCACTATCTGCTATGTCCTACAGGATGTCTCGCAGACTCTTTCATGAATCAGGAACCCTGAAAGCTCATCTCACCTTTAGGAAGGTTCAGCAGGCATCTCTCTGTGGGTTATTTGTGTCCAGTTTATGCAACAGTCCAGGCAAGAGCAGTTTCTTGCCCAAATGGCTATCAAACTCCATAAGGATCCTCTTTGATGCCCATTTTCTTCTTGAAGTAGATTGGTGCTGCCAGGAGTAGAGTGTCTCATTGTCATGAGAAGTCCTAATTTATATAAACATTAAATAGCATATTCTGTAGTCTTTGAAATATATGAAGAATGTCAATCTAAAATATATCTATGTACATCTAGAAAATCTAACATGACTACAAACTTTACTATTATAGATAACTATTAATTAACAGCTTATATACATAACATTTTTACATGAGCTACACAATCACAATACCTTAATCAATATCAGAAATACATATAACAAATTGACCTTAAATTTAAATCACTGAAGCAAAATCCATATCAATGCAAATGATTTATACCTATATTGTATCCCCCTTTAAATGTAAAAGAACATTTAAAAACAATATTTGGGAATATGGACGTAGTTATTTCTCTCCAAACTGCTTCCTGCTGAATGGGGCCGCTGTCATTCAGGTCTTTTACGGGATAACCTGTCTGCTAGTTTCATCTCAGTTGGCAGTTGAGCGAAGCAATTTTTTGAGGGTATTCACAGCAACCCTTCAGGAGGCCATGGTCTATCATACCATATTTGGGTCGAATAAGCAATTCGCAGGGTGTCATCATCCCGGCTAGCTCAGTTAGTAGAGTATGAGACTCTTAATCTCAGGGTCCTGGGTTCGATCCCCACATTGGGCGCCATTCTGTAGTAGGAGCTGTGGGCTGTGTTCCTGCCGCCCCAGTTCTTTGTCGCCTGGCTAGCTTATTCCCCGAAATAACAACACACAAACTGTATTCTTTTAAACACTGCTTGGCCTATTATATCTAGCCTCTTCTTGGCTCACTCACACCTGGACTAGACCATTTCTAATAATGTGTATAGGACCCCAAGGTGCGCTTACCGGCAAGATTTTAGCCTACTTCCATCCTGGGTCGGCGCTTCATTGCATCTGTCCCAGAGAGCAGAGCTAAGGTGTATGAACTCAAATCCTCTTCAACCCAGCATTCTGTTCTGTTTACTCCACCCACCTATGTACTAATCTATGAGTGCCCAGCAGTTTTTTTTTTATTTTTTAACCAATGACCTTCCTCCATCAATTATGTATACAGAATTCTGCCTGCATGTATTTTTGCATGCTAGAAGGTGGTATGAGATCTTACTAGAGATGGTTGTGAACCACCATGTAGATGCTGGGATTGAACCCAGGTCATCTAGAAGAGCAGTCAGTGCTCTTATCTTCTGAGCCATTTCTCCTCCCGTGCGTGGCCACATGGATCATGCTGTCCTTGAACTTCCAGAAATCTGCCTGCCTTTGCTTCTCCAGATGGGATTAAGGCCTGTACCAAATTATCCTGGCTGAGAGCTTCTTTTGAGGCTGTGGCATAAAAATACAGCTATACTTCAACTCTTGGCTGAAGAAAGTCAATTATCAGAGAGGGCCATCCTCTTCAGTGCAGCTTGAGAAGGTAAATTACATATAACAAAACAGTTATCAAGTAAGCATTACAATATTTAATAACACTTAGGACAGTGAGGAGGGAAGGGAAAACCTTCCTAGCTAGCCATATCAGCCTGTCAATTTGGTGATCAATAGGATTATGATATCTCTGCCAAATTACCCTCACATCTCAAGTATTAACATTCTTATTCCAAGTAAGTTGTGAACAGTAGCTCTGTTTTTCATTTTTAAAATCCCATGTCTCTATTTCTATGACCAATGACCTTCTTATTTACCACATTATTTACCTAATAATCATTTCCGTATTTTGCTTGGTGGGTCAGAGCAATTGGCATTCACTCTAATTGTATTTAAAATTTTGTTTTTAAAATTTTTACTTTGAATAATAAAATACATTGCCATTTAAAAAAATAGCTTTATACCCAAGTGTTCATGCATGTATCCCAGCACTTGGTTGGTGACAGCAGGAAGACAGGGAGTTAAGAGAGTCATCTTTGGCTACATAGCAAGTTCCAGACCAGCCTGGAGTATATGAAACCCTATCTTTAAGGAGTAGCTTTACTGAGATATAATTCATATGATAGCATATGATCTACATATTGTTTAAAATATGTAACTACCTAGGTGGTGGTGATGCACACCTTTAATCCCAGCACTCAGGAGGCAGAGGCAGGCAGTTAGTTTCCTGTGGATTCTTTTATAGCCAGGATTGTTTCACAGACAAACCGTTTCTTGAAAAACCAGAAATAAATAAATAAACAAAGAAACAAACAAATAAATGTGTAACTGAGTTGCTTGCAGTATATTAGTAGAGTTGTGCAGCAATCACCACAGTCTAATTTAGGACTATTTTACCTTCCCCAAACAAACACATATTCTTTGAGAATCACTGTCCATTATTTGTCTCTCTTCCATGCCATTCTTCCTTTCCTGTTTTGTTTATTTTTTTCAAGGCTCTTCTTGAATAACTTTGAGCTCTAGATCTTTTTGCCCCACCTCCTAAATGCTGTAATTACAGTTGTGCACCACCACATTCAGCTTCACACTTGCTGCTGTGGACATCTGGACATTTTGTGTAAATAGATTTATACAATTTTTTTTTGCTACTTACAGAAATGTTTTCAAGGTTTATCCATATAGCTATGTATCTGAATTTATTTCTTTTTATTGCTGAATAAACTCCATTATATGAATGTACTTGTATCAATTTTATCTGTTCATGAAGGTGGTGCATATTTTGATCATTTCCATTTTGGGATTGTTAAGAACAATGTCCTATGTCCTGTTTTTTTGTGTGTCTGTGTGTGTTGACTCATGTTTTCCTTTCTGGAGATTAGAGCAAGCAGTTGTGATCATTGTGCAGCTTCCCTAAGGCAGTCCCAGAATGTTCCAAATTTCCAGTGGTGTAAGGCTGATTTGGTTGTCTGCTTGACTGACATCCCCTTTGCTGAAGGCACTTAGAGCAAGGGAGTGTATAGCAGCTGCCAATTAGGAAATCAGATTGCTTCATTCTCCAAGAATTTTACTTATAAAAAAATAGACATCAGAAGAATGTTTAATTTTTATCTTTACTTTTTTTAATTAAGATTTTTTAAAACATACAGTCTCCTCCTTTTACATAACTATCCCAATTCCCACCCCTTCTTCTCCTCCTGCTTCCCTCACCTTCTCCATCCCACTGCCCCATCCACTCTTCATAAAGGATAAGGCTTCCTGTGGGGAGTCAACAAAGTCTGACACTTCACCTTGAGGCAGGTCCCTCACCTGAGCAACGTTATCCCTCCAAAAAGAATGTGCTCCTAGATGCCAGTTCAAGTACTAGGGATAAAACCTGGACCTATAGCCTGTGGCCCCACAGACTGCCCAAGCCTTACACTGTCCCCCATATTCAGTGGGCCTAATTTGGTCTTCTGCAGGTTCCCCCGCTGTCAGTCCAGAGTCAGTGAGCTCTCACTAGCTCAGGTCAGCTGTCTCTGTGTGGTACCGGGCGCGACATTATCCCCAACCAACTGGACCCCTCAGGCTACACCCGGGTTTAATTCCCAGCACCCACATGGCAGCTCGCAGCTGTCTGTAACTCCAGTTCAAGAGAATCTGACATCGTTATACCAATGCACATGAAATAAAGTTAAATAAAGTTAAAAAAGATAAGTAATGTAGAAACTATGCTGGCTGGAACATTTATTTCTGACCAAGGAAATAATTTAATTGAAATGTCTGTAACTTATCCTGCTCCAGATGAAGTTTTTTTTAAGAGTTTAGATAATTCTCAATAAGTGAGTGATAAATTTAAGCATGTAAGAGATATTTGTACAACTAATTTAGGACTTTAAAATATAAACTACATATTGAAACATCTAAGCAGTCTAGAACACAGTTGTTAGCATCAGTGTTATTTGTTTTGTGTTTTGAGACAGGGTTTTGCTATGTAGTCCTTTCTGGCTACGAACTCAAAGGATCTGCCTGTCTCTGCCTCCAGACTATTAAAGGGATGGGATCAGACACCCAGCTTTAGTGTTTTTTGTAATGGTGCACATAGAGTTAGGGCTCTGTAAATTGCTACCTACTGTTATGTCTTGAAGAGTTAACATGCATCTTGCATTGTACTACATTTGGTCCTCATTTAGTTATGTGCTTTGAGAATAGATTGGTGATTATGCAAAAGCTAAACCAGTAATAATAGCCACAAATATTTCTAAGTATTTGGGTATTTATGTATTTAGCTTAATTATATATTTATTTATTTATTTATTTTTGTCGATAGTCTTACGTAGTCTTCTGTAGTCTAAGCTGGCCTAGAACTCATGCAGTTTAGGATGATGCTTATTACTGCTGCCAATTCCACCTTAATGCTGGGGTTATGGGTGCACATCACCAAACCTGGGACATTTGAATATTTCCATTCTTTTGGAGTTTAAGACTCCATGTAATTGTTACATTGTATGTTAGATAAGTAATGATGTTCGTTTGTCAAAAAGGATGACTTTAATTAAAGTATTGCTTTATATAAAATTTTAAAAATTTACCTTTTGTGTGTATGTGTGTGCATACGTTTGTGTGCTTTGTTGTGTGTGTAGAGTCAGAGTGCAAGTTTGCGGATATGTTCTCCCGTTCCACCTTCATGTGGATTCTGGTGATTGAATGTAATTTATTAGGCATGTGCAGCAAGTACTTTTACTTGATAAGTCATTTTGCTGCCCTCAGTTTACATAGTTTTTTTTTATTGTTGTTGTTGTTGTTAAAATTGCAGAAGAATAGACTTTATAGACCTGGTTTTGTAGGAAGTTTGGTTGGCCTGATATGATCTCAAGCATGTTTGTTGTTCTGGCATTACAGAGTAGAATACCAGTTTCTTCATACATATTCCCTGTCTAGTTTCATTCTTTTTATTGGCAGCATCTGTATTATTGTTATTCTTTTGGGTTTTTTGATGCAGGGTTTCTCTGTGTAGTCCTGGCTCTCCTGGAACTTGCTCTGTAGACCAAGCTCTTCTGGAATGCAGAGATCCACCTGCCTCTGACTCCCAAGTGCTGGGATTAGAGGCTTGTCTCACCACTCCGGGCAGCATCTGTACTTTTAAAATTTGTATTTTTTTCTATTTTGAAAGTTGTGTCTTTACTTGTTTCTTTACATTTGTGCTTGCCATTTTTAAAAATTCTTCCTCCTATTTCCTGTAATTTAGAACTTTGAAACACACATTGTTTGGTGAAATAGTCAAGTAAGAGAGCAAGCATCATTGCTGTGAAAACAATGTGTTTCCTGGGGAATCTCTGCTGCGAGTAAACAGTAAACTTCGAAAGTTTCTGTATGGAATGTGATCTTGTCAAGCAATATGGATGTATAAAAATAACAGACTCTGGACCTGATTGCTTTTCATATGGACTTTGATTTAAGGAGTGGCTTTTATGGAGCACATTTGGTAATAATAGAGCTGGCCAAATTTTTGGGTTTGTGTGAGGTGAAGGACTTTATGACATTGGTAAAGAAGGGCGGTCAGTGGAGACCGTTAGCCTTGGAGAAACAAAGAAGAAGGTGGGGTGAGAGCAGCTTTGAGGTCCAAAGGAAATATAATTGAAAGCATTCAGATAGTCATGGTGGTGCAAGCCTGTCATCCAAGAACTTGGGAAGTGGAGGCAGGAGAAACTCAAATTTGTATGCAGCCTGGTCTGTGTATCAAGTTCTAAGGTAGTCTGGGGTACACAATGAGTCCCGCTGACAAGAAAAACTTTTAAAATAGATGTGGATCTGAGTGAATGTATCTTTTAGGTTTTGAATCATTTTTAGATGACTATAAATTTGCATGTAGTTGAACAAAATAATATAGGGATTCCTCTGTACTCTTTACTCAGTTTTCTCCATTGATAACATCTTATAAAACTACAATGTCAGGTCTACAGTATTGAAATTGTACCCTGAGAGTCAAATTGACATACTTCATCCTCACAAGGAATGCTCAGGGTACCTTTTTTATATCTTGGCCCATTTCCCTCTGCCTGTATTTTCTCTTCCAACCTGACAACCAGTCATGTGTTTTTGTATCAGGTTTTCAAAGAACCATAACTTATATACCCTACCTAACATTCTAGGATTGACTTTTTCCCCTTAGCGCTGAGGTTTATCCTTTTGTATAATGTAGCAACAGTGTACTTTTTTTTAATTGCCGAGTAGTTTGCCACAATATAACTGTACCACAATTTATCATTTATTCATGAAGACATCTTGGTTGTCTCTGAGTCTTGGCTATTATGAATAAAGCTCTTATATAAACATATACATATAGACTTGTCATTGAACATATGCTTTTCTATTTTTTAAATTTAGTTTTTTTGTTCTTTTCGAGACATGGTTTCTCTGTAGCTTTTGGAAACTGTCCTGGAACTACCTCTTGTATACCAAGCTGGCCTCTAACTCACAGAGATCCGCCTGCCTCTGCCTTATGAGTGGTGGGACTAAAGCTGTGTACCACCACTGCCCGGCTGAACATCTGTTTTTGATTCTTTTAGCTTATCCATGAGTAGAATTGCTAGTGTTATTGTAACTAACTTGCTTGCCAAAATGTTCTAATTCCTTCATATCATTACTAGCATTTGGTGTTGCCATTTATAGAAATTTGGTTAGTCTGTATTATATATGTAACAGTTTTAACTGTAGGTGTTTTGTGTTTTGTTTTTTTCCAACTAGTTATTAGGTAACTGAGGCTTCTCTTGACCTCCTGGTGTTCTCCTGCCTCTATTTGAGCTACTGCATCAGGCTTCATTGTAGTTTTCATTTTAGTTCTTGTTGTTAATGATGTTTAACATTTTTCATGTGCTCATTTGTTTTATATATCACTCAGGGCTTCTTGCACTCAGGTACTCACCACTGACCTCTACCTACTACTTTTTTTTCTTCAATTCTTATTAAATTAAGGATGAGCAGAATTGTTTTTTCCTGAAAGGTTGAGGTTTTTTTTATTTTTATTATTTTTTGAGGAAATGGTTTAATATAGAGAAGCACACGCATGTGTGTGTGTGTGTGTGTGTGTTAAGGAAAGTGGCAGTTGTACACACAGTAGTAAGGGTGGCTATAGACTTCTCAAGATAGAGTTGCCTGCAAGACAGTGTTCTTTGCAATCATGTATCAAGATTAGCTTTTCAACTAGAAAAGACCATTTTTATTGAGCAGGGAATTGCCAAATATTTCTTGCATAATTCTAGATGAAGAACGTCTTTCTAAGTAAGGGCTCTATTTTGCTTGAAGTTTTTAAGTCAGTTTTAAACTATAAGTACTTATATGTGATACTAGTAATGAATCAGAAAGTGGCTTCTTTTTAATAGTTCTATGAAAAAATACTTGATATCACTAATCATTAGAGTAATGAAAGCAAAACCACAGTGAGATATCATATTATTACCTCTTCTCTGTTCAGATGGTCATTGTGGAAAAGACAAAAGAAGCAAAGCTTGTGGTGCACACCTTAATACCAGCTCTTGGAAGGCTGAAGTGGGAGAACTAGGAGTTCAACCTAGGTAAGTGCACCCTTGGCTACATAGTACATAGTGAACTCAAGATCACCTTGCAGTATTACCCCCCCCCAAAAAAAGAATAATAGAAAAGAAAAAAAAAGAAAAAAAGACAAAGTCATTTTGGTAAAGACATAATAAAAATCTCTATAGGCTGTTGGTGGAATTATGGCTTGGTACAGTCATTATGGAAAATAGTATGGAGATCCCTCAGAAAGTTAAAAGTAGAAACAAGATGATCAGCAATAGAAAACGATAGCATGGTGTTTACAAGCATGCATGTATACACACAGTGGAAGACAACTCATACTTAATGAAGGGAATCCCATCATTTTATGTGATCTAATCTGGAAGACAGTATAATAAATGAAATAAGCCTAGAACTGAAAGACATGGAAATACTGATTGTTTTAACTTGTAAATACAATATAAAAAGTTGAACTCAGAGACAGAGGCTAAAATGGTGGTTATCAGAGGCTGCCTGGGGAGAGGAGATAGGGAGATATTCTTCCTAGGGTACAAAGTTTTAGTTAGGCTGAGTATGTTCTAGAGGTCTATTATACATCACAATTGCTATAAACAATAATGTAGCTCTTTAGAATGGCTCAGTGATTGATGTACCATCACAGTTTCTAGAAAATGCCTCTGACAAAACTATGCTGTAATAGATTGGAATAGAAAACCCTTGTAATAGAATTGTTTACTTTCATACAAAGAAGATTGATAAAACACCAAAATCTGCATGCGGTGTGTGCCCATTTCATCTTTAACGGGTTTGTGTGGTGAGATTCATGACACCATCAGAATCAGAATGGTTCAGCGGGGCCTATGTTGAATACATGTATGCTAAATACGTTCATGACAAGATCCAGCATACTTTCCTTATTGAAGATCAGAAATCGCTGTAAAATTATTGTAGCCCAGAATTATAAAGCTAAATAAATGTTGTCTTTTTAAGGAATAAGAGAAACACATACTTGAAAATTGCAAAGAGTGTGGATCTTAAAGGTCAGCAATAAAATGTGATAGGTAAGTGAGATGATAGTTGGTTACTTCAACTTAGACATTTTGTAATGTTTATCTGCATTAGGACATTTACCCTGTAAATTTATCTGTTGGTTATACTTTAATAAAGCTGAGTAAAATTGAAAAAAATGAAAGTATGCACTATCATCATTAGAACAAAAAAAGACATTGGCCTCTTTCAATAAGTTAAATTCTGGCAGATTGCTAGAGTAGGAAAATTAAGACTTTAGTGTTTTATCAGCTGTCAGCTGTCATGCTTTAGACATCATGGCCTAGAATCTGTTCTTGTTATAGGCTTATTAAAGTAAGCTAGGGGTTTATTATTAAAGTGAATTCTGAAAAGAATCTCTTGGGCCATCTTTGTATTTTTTATAAATATCCTACCCTCGGCTTGTTAAGGAATTTTATTTTTGTTACACAACAGTAAACTGGGTCCTGGAAGCTCAGATTTCCTGATGCTCAATTTTTTTATTTTACAAATTTTGTAATTTACAAAGTTTGTTGATAAGAGGGGAGAAATTGTCAGGATATTTGAGACAGAGTCTCAGAGGGTTCTCATTTCCTTCTTTTTCTTCTGTTTACATTTTTATTGATTATTTAGGAATCTCACATTATGTGCCTCCATGGTGCTCACCTCCCAGTCTTCCCATTTCTACTTCCTGTCCACCATGATCTCCCCACTTCAAAAAAGACAAGTCTATTTTGTATTGACTGTATATTCACTGAAATGGTAAAATTCTTAGTGGAAAAGTTCCCAAAGGGAATGAGTCTTTCTCAGCCTATATCCATGCCAGAAACCATCCATCAGCTGAGCAAAGCTTTGCAGTGGCTGGGATGGGGCTGGACTAGATGTCCTGCACCCATGCTACTGCCTGTATTGCCTGCACTGAGGGGCAGAGCAGGCTCTCCCATACTCACAGACATTAACATGGCTTCAGACATCAACTCTGACCATGGGCTTCCTCATGGACTTTGGTGGTAACTTGGACCACAGACATCAACCTGGCTGTTGGCCATATCAGAACCCTAGGGGCTGCATGGACCGTGTCCCTCAAACATTGTCTCAGGTGGTTACACATGCCACTCACACAGGCTTGGTACACCAAGACAGCAGAGCCTGAGGACATCACCAAGGCATTGGACAGTAGCACAAACTCTGTAGGTCCATGTGGATCTCAGGCTTCATCTCTGTCTGGGATAGCAGCATGAACCTCTAACACCAACACAGCCTCTTGTGCTATCGTGGACAACACTGGTCCTTCAAGGAGGTCCAATCCAGAAGATGAATGTTGCCTCACGTCAGGCCTCCAATGTGTCCCAGAGCCAGGAGGAACTGCTGCCTGGCAACAGCTTCAAGGCTGTTGTATATCATGCTGTACTTGAACCTTTTGTGCCTACCCTGCCTCCAAACTAAGCATCCCCTGCCTCAGCCTCTCAAATGTTAGGATTATAGATATGACCCACCATGTCCAACAAAGCAGACTGGAAATTTTTTCTTCATTTTTATGGTAGAACCTCGATCTTATACACACTAGACAAATTCTTAGCTTCAACCTCAGACCAGAGAACTTGGTTTATTTTATAGATTGATTTTATTTTTATTTTATGTGTGACTGTTTTACCTGGATGTATATTCTGGGTGACGTGCCCAAAGTGCAGAAGAGGGTACTGGAGCCTCTGGAACTGGAGTGATGATTGCTAGCCTCCATTTGGGTGCTGGGAGCCAAACCAGGGTCCTCTAGAAATGCCATTATGTACTCTTAACCTCTGAGCAATCTCTCCGGCTTCGAAGAAAGGTTCTTTTAATTGAATTTTCTGTGTTTAGTTCATTCACAGGTTAGCAACTCCAAAGTCTTAGAAATGAAAAACTTGCTTTCAGTAGATGACTGTACAGTTTCCATGAGTTTGTAGGCTTTGTGGGGGTTGCATTGTTCTTGAATTCTAGCTTTAATCCTTGGTGATCTGATAAGATACAGGTGGTTACAGATATTTTTTGGAATTGTGGATGTTTGCTTTGTTACCAAGTATGTGGTCAATTTTCGATAAGGTTTCTTGAGCTGCAGAGAAGAAGGTATATTCTTTCCTATTTTGGTTGGAATATTCTATAGATGTCTGTTAAGTCCATTTGATTCATTACCTCCATTAATTCTCTTATTTCTCTTTTAGGTTTCTGTCTAATTGACCTGTCCATTGGTGAGAGAGGAGTGTTAAAGTCTCCTACTATTAATGTGTGCGGTTTGATTGCTGCCTTGAGGTTTAGCAATGTTTCTTTTACATACGTGGGTGCTTTTATATTAGGGGCATAGGTATTCAGAATTGAGACTTCATCCTGATCAATTGTTTCTGTTAGGAGTAGAAAATGTCCCTCTCCATCTCTTCTGATTGATTTAAGTTTGAAGTCAACTTTGTTAGAAATTAGTATGTCCACACCTGCTTGTTTCTTAGGTCCATTTACTTGATAAGCCTTATCCCAACCCTTTACTCTGAGTAGGTGTCTGTCTTTGTGGTTGAGGTGTGTTTCTTGTAAACAGCAGAATGTTGGATCCTGTTTTCGTGTCCAATCTCTTAGTCTGTGCCTTTTTATAGGTGAGTTGAGTCCATTGACATTAAGTGATATTAATGACCAGTGGTTGTTAACTCTGTTCATTTTTTAGTAGTAAATTTTGTGTGTTTGCCTTCTTCGAGTTGCGCTGGTGAAATGTCTCTAATTGTCAGAGACATTGTGGTCATTGTTGGACTTCTTGGTTAGGTTTTTTCGCTTCCTCCCTGAATCCCATTTCCCTCCGCCTCTGCCCGCCACCCTCCCGCTCCCACCACTTCTCTTCTCCTCCCTCTCCAGTCCCAAAAGCAGTCAGGTTTCCCAGCCCTGTGGAAATTCCAAGGTCCTCCCCACTCCATCCAGGTCTAGGAAGGTGAACTTCCAAACTGACTAGGCTCCTACAAAGCCAAAACATGAAGTAGGATCAACCCCGTGCCACTGTCCTTGGACTCTAGCATCAACTCTCATTGTCTGCCATGTTCAGAGAGTCCGGTTTTATCCCATGCTTTTTCAGTCACAGTCCAGCTGGCCTTGGTGAGCTCCCAATAGATCGGCCCCACTGTCTCAGTGGGTGGGTGCACCCCTCGTGGTCCTGACTTCCTTGCTCATGTTCTCAGTCCTTCTGCTCCTCATTAGGACCTTGGGAGCTCAGTCTGGTGCTCCAGTGTGTGTCTCTGTCTCTCTCTCCATCCATCACTAGATGAAGTTTCTATGGTGATATGCAACATATTCACCACTATGGCTATAGGATAGGTTCATTTCAGGTTCCCTATCCTCAGGTGCCCAAGGAACTAACTGGGGACATTGCCCTGGGCACCTGGTTGCCACTCCAAGTTCAAGTCTCTTGCCAACCCTTATGTGGTTCCCTTAACTAAGATATGAGTTCCCTGTTCCCCTATCCAACCTTCCTATACCCCCAATCATACCGTTTCCTCAAGTTCCCCTCATCCTCTCCTTCACACTTTTCTCTCCCCATCTACCCTCACCCCCATCTCTCTATTTCCCATAGCCAGGAGGATAACTATGATTTTCATTGGGTGTACACACTTGTTAGCTTCTTTAGGATCACAAATTATATACTCAGTGGCCGTTATCCATGAATAGAAACCAATGATGAGTGAGTACATCCCATGATCTTCTTTTTGGGTCTGGGTTACCTCACTTTGGATAGTATTTTCTATTTCCATCCATTTGCATGCAAAATTCAAAAAGTCATTGTTTTTTACCGCTGAGTAATACTTTAATGTATATATATTCCACACTTTCTTCATCCATTCTTCCATTGAAGGACATCTAGGATGCTTCAAGGTTCTGGCTATTACAAATAATGCTGCTATGAACATAGTTGAACAAATGCTTTTGTAATATGATAGGGAATCTCTTGGGTATATTGCCAAGAGTGGTATTGCTGGGTCCAGGGGTAAGTTAATCCCAATTTTTCTGAGAAACTGCCACACTGATTTCCAAAGTGGTTGCAAAAGTTTGCAGTCCCACCAGCAATGGATGAGGGTACCCTTTTCTCCACAACCTCTCCAGCAAAGGCTATAATTGGTGGTTTTGATTTTAGTCATTCTGACAGGTGTAAGATGATATCTAAAAATTGTTTTGATTTGCATTTCTCTGATCACTAAGGAGGTTGAGCATGACCTTAAGTATCTTTTGGCCATTTGAAACTCTTCTGTTGAGAATTCTCTGTTCAGTTCAGTGCCCCAATTTTTAATTGGGTTAATTATCATTTTAACGTCTAGTTTCGTGAGTTCTTTATATATTTTGGAGATCAGACCTTTGTCTGTTGCGGGGTTCGTGAAGATCTTCTCCCAGTCAGTAGGCTGCCTTTTTGTCTTAATGACAGTGTCCTTTGCTTTACAGAAGCTTCTCAGTTTCAGGAGGTCCCATTTATTCAGTGTGCCCTCAATGTCTGTGCTGCTGGGGTTATACATCTTGGGGATATTTCTATAATTAGGTTAAGAATTTTATTTGTTCTTTTGAGTCACACTAGGTAGGGCTGCTTACTTTTCATGACTTGTACTATTTGGAGATGTTTCCATAATTAGATTGGGAATATTATTTGTTCTTTTTGAGTCACACTAGGTGGGACTGTTATTTATGATATTTTAAGTATTTATCTCTTTTAACTATTATCAGCAAACAGTACATAATTATGACTTGGCTTTCATTTTTGTACTACTAATAGTACCAAGAGGTGTTTAGTAGACCTTTTTTTCCTACATGATGCAGTGTATATCCAGGCTGTGTGCTGAAATAAGTGTTTTGTTTACAGCTAATCACTTTGCAAGGGGAGGTCATCAGGTTTTGTGTTTGTTTTAAAAAGTGGTTTTTTAGCTTTACTTATATCCATTTGTAGGGCTACATCTCTGATTTGACCCAATAGATTCTACTTCAGTATACCTGTGCTATAGCCACAACTTGTTATTTCTGTTTTCTGTAAGTTTATTCCACACAGCATCACTTGAAAGGGAAGTCAGTTTGTTAAGTGAGTTAAGGCGTGGTGGGCATGCCTAAGACCCTAAGCAATAGAGGTGAGGTGGCCAGATCTTGACTTGCCCTCTAACCAGACTCATGATTATCGTAAATATCAGCATAGAACCTTCATCCAGCAACTAATGGCAACAGAGGCAGAGATCCACATTGGAGCACTGGAATGAGCTCCCAAAGTCCAGTTGAAGAGTTTTAAGTTGTTTTCTCTACTTATTTTGGGTTAGGATTATCAAGTCTTCCTGTTGTGTGACCACTGGGTTCTGGTGTTACCATGTTGCTTTTTAGGTTGTTGGAGGGATTCTTACTTTGGCGCCTACCCATCTAGTCCTTCAAATGAGGCCTGCAGTGTTTTTGTGTCTTGGTCCAGTCCTTGAAGTGGCTGTCTGAGTGTTTGGGAGTTTTTCTTGATATGCTTTACTGTCACTGTCTGTCTCAGAAGTTTCTGAGGTCTCTATATGCCTGCTCTCTCAGTCTTCTTTCCTGTTGTGTTCACTTCGTGCTCTCTTAATCCCCTCAGTGTTGTAGCAAGCTCTTGGTCCCCTCAGTATTATAGCAAGCTTTCAGCTCTTAGGCAGCATGTGGCTAACACCTTGGAGGGGTGTCCCATGGGTGGCATTAGGTTTGAGGGGATCCTAGCCACAGGAAACTTCCTGCTTGCTAGAAAATCTGAGGGAGTTGGGGAGGTACCTGTAGTTTTGTCCCACTGGGGAGGTCCTTGAGAGTGGGGCGTCCTGCCATGTGACTGTTCACTCACCTCTTAAGTCCCCTCAGTATTGGAGCAAGCTGTGTTTTAAAGTCCAACCCAAGTTGCAGGAGGGTAGCCTTTATTATTTTTTAAAAAGATTATTTTAAAAAAGATTTATTTTATTTGTATGTGTTTCTTGAGTATGTTCCAGGTGTGTGCTGGTGTCTTTTGGCATGGTGAGAAGAGTTCAGATATCCTGGAACTGGAGTTACATGTCCATGAACTTACTCATGGGGCTGCTGTGATCCAAACCCAGGTCTCCTAGAAGAGCAGCAAGTACTCAGTGCAAAGCTATCTTCTCAGCCCCACCTTGAGTACATTGTTTTACAAAAAGTTAAACTGTAATCTTTACTATGTTGGTTATAAATTAAAGAACTAGAAGTTTTTTTCATTTATTTCCACACACGGGGTGGAGGAAGAGAAATAGAGAGAGAGAGAGAGAGAGAGAGAGAGAGAGAGAGAGAGAGAGAGAGAGACCAAGCTAATTTATAAAAGAAAGCATTTTACAGTTTCAGAGGGTTAGTGCATCACTGTGACTCTGGAGTCTCCAACATTTTGGATCTTTAGTACAAATCCAAGCTTCTTGTTCTCAGCTTTATATTATGGCCTCTATGGGCCTGCAAGCCACATGCCATCAGGGCTGTAACATTTTTTTCTGAACTAATGAGGAAGATTTCACAACCTCTTAACTCCAGTATTTTGGATTCTAAAGTCAGGCAAGTATTGTTGTACATTTTGGATGGAATATGGCTCTCTCATTGGATTCCATTTGTATAAACTTTGAACTCTTGGTGTTTTCCTTTGTTGAATAAGCTTTACGTTGTTTTTGGAGTAGATTCTATAGGGATTTTCTTTTTACAGGTTTCATGGTTAGCTAGGTGGGATCTTTACCTTCATTCCAATTCTCTGTACCTCTTTCAGCACAAACCTAGGTGTAGGCATTTTATTTCCTGGTCTTCCTTTTTCTCCTCAGATTGTGCATTTGTATTTCTCTTTTCCCTGTTTGCATTTTTCTTTTTTTCTTTCTTTCTTTCTTTCTTTCTTTCTTTCTTTCTTCCTACCTTCCTTCCTTCCTTTTTTGGGGTGTACAGTGTTTCTTTGTAGCTTTTGAGCCAGTAGTTGGGGTTTTAGCTCAGTGGTAGAACACTTGCTTAGCACTTTTACATTTTAGAGCTGCATTAAGAATGATTACTCATAACCATGAGTCAATACTGTCTTGAATGAAATCTCTGCCAATAATATTGTTCCAAAACTCTTCAATTTATCCTCAAGCAGGTTCTTAGGACAAGGGCCAAAAGCAGCCACATTGTTGGCTAAAACATTACAAGAATTGTCTTTATTCTAGTTTCTTTTTAATTTTTTTTATTTTTTATCAATAATACCATTCAAAATTTGCACTTCCTCCCCTAGTCCCATTTCCCTGTTACTCCCCCACTCACTCTTCCCCTTCTCTACCAATCCTAAGAGGGCAGGGTACCCTGCCCTTTGGGAAGGCCCTCCCCCCTCCAACCAGGCCTAGGAAGGTGTGCATTCAAACAGACTAGGATCCCCAAAACCAGTATATGCAGTAGAGACAAATCTCAGTGCCATTATCATTTTCTTCTCAGTCAGCCCCCATGCCTCCAGCTGGATTTAGTTCAGGCACACTGTCTCAGTGGGTGGACCAACCCCGCCTGGTCCTGATGTCCTTACTCATCTTCTCCCTCCTTCTGCTCTTCAACTGGATCTTAGGAGCTCAGTCTAATGCTCTGATGTGGGTCTCTGTCTCTATCTCCATGCATCGCTGGACGATGGTTCTATGGTGATATTCAAGATAATCATCAGTGTGAGTATGGGACAAGGCCAGTTCAGGCACCCTCTCATCTACTGCCCAAGGACCTAGCTGGAGATATCCCCGTGGACACCTGAGAATCCTTCTAGAGCCAAGTTTCTTGCCAACCCTAAAATGGCTCCCTTAATTAAGATATCGTCTTCTCTGCTCCCATATCCACCCTTCCTCCATTGCAACCATCCCACTCTCCCAAGTTCTCCCGAATTCTTCCCTTCTCCCCTCTGTATCCCCCCTCCCCTTCATCCCACCCCATCCCCACCTTCCCAACTTTTGCCCAGTGCTCTTGTCTGCTTCCAGTTTCCAGGAGGATATATATGTTTTTCTTTGTGTTCACTTTATTCCAGTTTCTAATACTGTTTCACCCTGAAACCTCTTGAACTGGGCCTCTATATTCCACATTGCTCTTAGTACTACTGTCTTCAAAGCTCTTGTAGCATTTTTAAGCCCTACTTAAAACATTCAACCACTTTCCTCATGCAGAGTTCCCAAGTCAACATTCCTCTAACAAGCAGCTTGACCAGTCCTGTCACAGCAATACCATGTAACAACTTTATCATAGTTACTTATCTATTGTAAAGAGACACCATAATGAAGGCAGCTTATAAAAGAAAACATTTAATTGGGGGCTTGCTCATGGTCAGAGAATGAGTCCATGACCATCACGTCATGGGGCATGGAAACACACAGGCATGACACTGGAGAGTAGCTGGGAGTTTTAAACTGATTTACAAGTTGGTAGCAGAGGTGGTGGAGGGAGGGGCTGGACCTGTCTTAGGTTCTGAAATCTCAAAGTCCACCTCCTGTGATACACCTGTCCAACGAGGTCACATCTAATCTTTCTCAAAATGGTTCCACCAACTAGGGATTAAGCATTTAAATATAGGAGCTTTTATGGGACCATTCTCTTTCAAACCACCACATTAATCAAAATACTATTTTAGGACCAAAATTGCTCAATATTATATGATTAAGAAACAGCAAAGCAGATTCAGAGACTACTAGAGAAAAGAAATATATATTATAAGCATTATAAGCAACTTCTAAAACTTGACAGAGATATCTTGCTGCCTGGACAGTAAACCAAAGTTCTTCTGTAACATCGGGAAATCCTACTTCAGCCTACAGGCCCATAGTATCTGATAGACTTTTCCATGAAGCAGTTAATTTGAAAGGCTGTTTTGCCTCTATTGGCAGTTTGTCAGTCACTTTCTTCTGTGTCCTGCAGAATGTCTGGGACATTTCTTGAAGCAGGAACCCTGAAGGACTCAGGAGACATTTTTATGGTGTTGGTTTTCTCCTACTTTATGCAAGTTACAGGGATCAAACTCAGGTTGCCACGCCTTGGTGGCAAAAACCTTTGCCTTTTGAGCCCTCTTATATTTTCACTGGAATAAGAGAATAGACTTCCTCCCTTATTCTGAAGAACCACAGAAAAGGCCTTTTTCTTTTAGTGGGGCATAGGAATGTTTGCAGTTGGAGTATGGAAGGATGATTTGCACACATTTTCTCAGTACTGTACCTTTACCACCATCTAGATGACTACATTGAAAGCAACCTCCACATTATGCCAGGATGTCCTCCAAAAGGGGTGAATTTGGAATTAGGCAGGGATTCCTTAGCAGGCAAAAGCGTGCAGCACAACGAAAAAGATGGAACCCAAAAGATAGGTAAAATTATTTACCAAGTTCCCACCAAACCTTCCATGCATTTCATCAAGTTTGATAGTGACTTCCATATCTATGTCTATGATTTGATAAAGATGTGTTAAAGTGAAATTCTCAAATTTTGGGGGTCTGACTTATCCTATTAGCCATCTCTTTCATTGGATCACTCACTTATCCAATGAATGATTGAATTTATCCATTCCTCCATGTCTCTATCTTCTTCAATCCCTTCTTCCATTTCCCCATGTCTTGTGTCTACAGGTTGCCAAGATAAATCTACTATGTCTCTTCTGTTCTAGAAACTTTCATTTGTAAAGAACTTGCCCTCTCAGGAGTGGATTTTTCTGAGTTCTCTGTAGATGGAGACCATATGAGGAGGAACAGAGGAGCAACAATGACAACACTTGCACAGTAGAGTTAGGCAGATTACAGATTGATGCCTGGCAAGCCTGTACAATGAGTCAGATTCCCATGAGCTCTGTCACTGTGATCTCACATAGATAACTCATTCAGTGTTCACATCCAAACATTGAGTTTTAATTTTTGTCCTAATCTGGTAAAGAAACCAAGATGAGGAGAATAGAGGAGCCTGATGTAAGGCCACAAAATGGGTCATTTGAAAAGGTAAGACTACATGCCTCCATGTGTGCTGCCACCCTTCTTAGGAAATCCATCTTTCCATAGATTAGCTATAGGCAACCCAAGTCTCCAGCACACTGCTAACCACAGGTTTGAACCTAACTGCCTTTGATTTCTGAAACAATTGCTGTCCCGTTAGGGTCTCACAACAACACAGCAAGGTATGTAAGAATGCCCCACCATCACCTTAGAGCATGTTCAGGACACCAAAGAGCCAGCAAGTTATCTTTATTGGAATTACAAATGTTTCTGGAGGGACAAAAGGATGTATATAAAAAAGAAAAAACGATTGGTGTACTCACTACGATTTTATGTGATATGGCCCACACAGGCTTCTGGTTCTGAATACTTGGTCCTCAGGAGGTTTTGTAGGTTGTGGAGACCCAGAACCTAGCTGGAGGAATTGCGGTCTGAAAGCTCAAGCCTTGATGTTTCAGGGCATCCTTTCACCGGTCCCCAATGTTTACTGATTTCCTTACAGAGAATGAGAGGCCTCCTACTCCTGCTGCCATGGCTTCTGCAACATGAACAGTGAGAACCCCCTTCACACCCTGGTTGCTCTCATCACATAGGAAGGGGAAAGTCACAAACAATCTCCCAAACCATTTTAGAATTATGAATCATAAAATGGTTATTTCTTTTAAGGGGCAAACCTTACAGATTGCCATGCCATACAACAGCCCTCTGCAGGATGAGGAGAGGAGCCTAGTAGCTGGATGTGGAGATGGATGCAAGAGACCAAGCTGAAGGCAGTTGCTCCATTTTGAAAGAGAGAGACACCACACCCCAATGGCCTTTATCTCAGTTGCTATAGCCTGAAGGAGCAGAAAGAGCTCCTGCAACACACATATTTGGACATAGCAGCAAAATTTACCAGTATGTGACAAAAACCTATTTTAGTTTATTTTTTTCATGCTTTCAGGTACATGGCAGAGACAGGCTCTGCTTCATGCATTTGTGTGACCAATGATTTCCCTTTAAGAAAAAACCCACAAACGCTCCCAACAACATCATCAGCATTCAACAACATGTCCATGATTTCTTTGCTTTGCCTTTGATTGAGTGGTAAATCATGCTGCTAGTTAATCTGTGCAAGCAATGTGAATTTTTCTGTAAATATATAGACAGAATTGACAGGTATCTTAAACATGTCAGGGGGTCACACTGCAATGGAGTGGGTTAATCATCACCATGTGACAGTGACATATTTAAGATCTCTCCTTTGTCATTAAATCTCAGAATTGTCAAGATGTTATGTTTTTGTGCAGACTTCTCAGGGTTTTCTCCCATTCATGGTTTCCATGGATGTTTGCTATTTATGCTTACATGTCTTTTGCCAGATTCTGTCAGTTTTTGGCATGCACTCTCAGCTCCACAACTTCTCCTGCCCTAAGATTCTAGTTCCAGGCATTTTAGACACTTGTGACTGTTGCACGAGTGTCTCATGTTCCGCCTAAATGATTTGGAATGTTATTTAGCCTGAGATTTAACTTCCATCCCTGAGTTCATTGAATTTCCTTGACCATCTTTCTTGGGCCACTGAGCTGAACTACTAGGGGTTTGCTCCAGTTACTTCTCCATGCTGAGACAGCCTACACTCTCAGTACTACTGTGATAGTGTTTCTGTAGCAAGTATTCTTCTCAAGATAAGAAGAAATTTCAATATTATAATCCATCTGCTGTTATTGTGTCTTAAACACACAAACACACCCCCATAAGTTAATGCACACACACTGTTGATATCTCTACCTTAGGGTGCCATTCTGGGGTTAGTAAGACGCTTCTCTCTAGAGGGGTTCCCAGAAAATCATGGGGTGACACCAACGAAGACCTTGGGCAGGTGAGCTGTGGGTGCCTGCACTGTGCCATGTCCCTAGGCACTACGGGTGCTTTGTCCCATAATCAGACTGATGACTATCTTGAATATCACCATAGAACTGTTGTACGGAAAAGGATGGAGATAAAGACAGAGACCCACATCAGAAAACTAGACTGAGCTACCAAGCTCCAGTTGAAGACCTGAAGGGGAGAGAATAAGAGCAAAGAACTAAGGAATACAAGGGCTTGGTCCACCCACTGAGACACTGTGTCTGAGCTAATGGGAGATCAACAAAACCAGCTTTGCTGGGACTGACAGAGCATGGGATCAAAGTGGAAGCATTGAATGTGGCTGACAATTGGGGCAGAAGGAGAACCCAATGATAATGGCACTGGGATTTGTCTGTACTGCACATACAGGCTTTAATCGATCATATTATATGTAGATGCATACCTTCCTCAATTTGGATGAAGGGGGGGCAAGGGCTTCCCACAGGTCAAGGTACCCTGCCCTCTATTAGGACTGGATTTGTGTGGAGAGGATTGGTGGTTGCGTGAGTAGTTAGGGGGAGGAGGAAAGGAAGTGGAAATTTGAAATTTATTATTTATGAAGGAAGAAAAAATCAATAGAAGATAACCAATGGAGAGACGGGATCTAAGAAAAAAAAACTTTCATGTGATTTGTTGACTCAGACACCAAAGAATTTTTCAGAAAAATAAGATACAGGGATTGAGTTGCTTGGGCAAGAGTGTGACTTGAGTAATTGGGAAGATGAGTGGGGGCTTATTTTGGGTCCCCTTGTGGCTGTATACAGCTTTTGAGGAGCTGAATGCTGGATGTTTCTGTGGGTAAATAGGGAAGTAACAAGTTTGTGAGGGGATTTCTGACATAAGTAGAGCCTTGGTGATGTCACAAAGCCTTGGTTCGTTGGGTAGCAACTCTGTTCCACTCAAAGCACTTGTCTTCCATGAAGGTGGGTTTATTATCCTCACAGTGGCTGAGAAGGACAGTTCAGCTCCTGGTCTCAACAACTGTTCAACAGGCTTTTTGCACCTGAACATTTCCGGAAGATTGAATCTGGAGAGGTAGGACATTTTCTTTTGGTAAATATGTTTCCAAAGCAACTAAGACCTCTGTCGTACAAAAAAGTTTTCCTTCAAATGTCCTGCGGGTCCACCATTTCTGTTGTTACCAGCTCCTATATTTGATAGTGGCTATTACAAACAATGCTGCTATGAACATAGTTGAGCATATACTTTTGTTGTATGTTTGGGCATCTTTTGGGTATATTCCCAATAGTGGTATTGCTGGGTCGAGAGGTAGGTTGAACCCGACTTTCCTGAGAAACCGCCACACTGCTTTCCAAAGTGGTTGCACAAGTTTGCATTCCCACCAGCAATGGATGAGAGTGCCCCTTTCTCCACACCCTCTCCAGCAGAGACTATCAATGGTGTTTTTGATTTTAGCCATTCTGACAGGTGTAAGATGCTATCTTAAGGTTGTCTTGATTTGCATTTCTCTGATTGCTAAGGAAGTTGAGCACGATTTTAAGTGTCTTTTGGCCATTTGAACTTCTTTTGTTGAAAAGTCTCTGTTCAGCTCAGTGCCCCATTTTATAATTGGATTGCTTAACCTTTTATGGTCTAATTTCTTGAGTGCTTTGTATATTTTGGATATCAGACCTTTGTCAGTTGCGGGGTTGGTGAAGATCTTCTCCCAGTCAGTGGGTTGCCTTTCTGTCTTAGTGACAGGGTCCTTTGCTTTACAGAAGCTTCTCAGTGTCAGGAGGTCCCATTTATTCAATGATGTCCTTAGTGTTTGTGCTGCTGGGGTTATACATAGGAAGTGTTCTCCTGTGCCCATGTGTTGTAGAGTACTTACCACTTTCTCTTCCATCAGGTTCAGTGTGTTTGACTGATATTGAGGTCTTTAATCCATTTGGACTTGAGTTTTGTGCATGGTGATAGATATGGATCTATTTTCATTCTTCTACATTTTGACTTCCAGTTTTGCCAGCACAATTTGTTGAAGATGCTTATGTTCTTCATTTGTATGGAAAGCACCTTACTGACTGAGCCATGGCTGAAGAACAAGACAGTTGGTTAAAAAGTATTGAGCTCTGAGATAATATTCTGAATCAGAAAAGGGAATGGTATGACTTTAAAAGAAATGTTGGGGATATTGAGATGAGAGACATTCAATCACAAATGCCTTTGCTTCCTCCCCTCAAGACTCCTGGTGGATGTGTCCAGAGGGCTACTGAATTATCACAGCATTGGGAAACGCCGAACTGTGAAGTCTGTTTGGGCTCAGGTCTTGATATCAATTTAGGGTGTAAATATATAAAAGTGTACATCCAGAGTAGCATGCTATGGTTGGTCTATCCCAGTAGTATATTGCATTTCAAAGCAGATGTTAATTTCTGCTCATTTTAGAGGGGCATGACAGCAGATGCTCAAGGCAGAGATGCATTGTTATAGATGCTTAAGGCAAAGAAATATTGCTCCAGATGCTCAAGGCAGAGATACATCATTTTAGATGCTTAAGGCAGAGATTCATTACATGGGATTGAAATGGTATTCCATCTCCTGAGCTTTGACTGCCAGGATTTGTGGCTCATTAACCTTTAAAAATGCTTTCATTATCTTCCTGAAATTGGGACATGGGGTTCTTCATTTTCAGTTACCACCTTTGTCTCATCACTGCCTATATTTCGCATAGTCTCAGTTTTTCTACTTTCTGATTAGGAAAGCCATCTTTTGCAGTCTTAGCTTCTTCCAGAATGTAACTGAATATATTCTCTGGAACTCTGCAACTCCCCATGGTGTTACATATCTTAGCTTTGGTATTACGTCCTCAGCTTCCATTGATGCTCAGAATTCTTCATCTGTTTCTTGTTGCTGCCAATGTGATTGTGGCCATGTATGTCATATCTCAAGCTGGATGCTCTATCTGTTTTTATTATTCCTGCAAGTGGTTCAATGCACTGTACCTGAGATAGAGACTCCTCTGGGGGAGAAGACGAGCAAAGAGGACATTTTGATGCCCTGGTATTACAACGCCAGATGAGATGCTTCCCCAAGCAGCAAGCATCCTGTTCATATGATCAGAAGAAAGGCAGATGTGACAGTGTAGACTGACATCATAACATCCTGGAAGATGCATTTTTTCCCAATTATGTTAGTTTTGAATCTTCCCCAAGGGTCCTTCATAAGCCGTTTGTTACATCAGTGAGACTTTTTGTTGAGACTCTAGGGAGATATGCCTCCTTCTGCCAATGGTGAGGATAACTACAGAAAAAGGTCATCTGTGCCACACTCTAGCTGGCCCTCTCAGAGTAGAAACTTCCAATGCTTGAGCTAGCTGCTTAGAGATTTTGTGGCCTAAACAGGAGTAGTGACTATGGAAAATGCTGTGGCTGTTTCCTATTTAGCTCAGGTCTCCTCTTCCATTTTGAAATCCTACAGGGTAGTGCTCTCATACTCCCTCTCCTTTTCTTTTAACTCTCCTGTGTGAACCCATAATTTTACTTTCTTATCTGACTCTGACCCTTCCATCTCCACATATAAAGTTCTTTAATGCCAATATGTAGTTTTGGTTGATAGACTCTATCCTGCAGGAAATCTACTTAGATAGGAAGCAAACAACTCAAATTAGCTATAGAGAGTTTGATAACCTGAGCATATTCACAAGGCAACGTCCTCCAAACAGTATATTGGCAGTAAATATATAACCGAGCAATCATCACAGACAAATAGAGATGCTTAGATGAGGCTCAGATCAACTGAGCCAAAGATTAAAAAAAAAAAACACTCTTCAGATCACTGATCTGCCTCAAGGCTGCACAGTGAATTTCAGGTTCTCAGCCTTACTGAACTATTAACCATGCTGGGGTGGGCTTTGTTGAACCAACTGCTATTGAGTCATTTCTACTGTACATTCTCGCTCACCAATTTTCCTGTAAGTAACCCGAAAATTATTCATTGGTTCACCTAGTTAGACTTTGTCTATTGTTAGTTCCATATCTCTGGTGTGTAGCCAATTTATTCATACAACATAGGTTTTACCCAGACAAGCCATCTCAGGATAGTCAATGAATCTGCAATACCCTTTGTTGGTGGAGGCCACTCATTAGTTAGTTTCCTGACCACCTTGACTTGAAATAATCACATAAAACCTATATTATTCACAACACTGTTTGGCCAATAGCTTAAACGTATTTCTAGATTCCTCCCTTATTCTAAACAAACCCATTTGCATTTATCTGTATCACCAGTAGTTCATGTCTTACCAACAAATTTTTGGCAACTCCAGAGAAGGTGTTCTTCCATGGTGGTGTCTATTTGGCTTCTCACCGACCCTACCCTGTTTCTCCTATCATTGTTTACTTTTACCACCTAGGTCTATTCTGCTAAGCTACTGTCTGAAACAACATTATTCATTAACCAATAAAAGCAAACATAGACAGAAGGACTTCCCAAACCAACCCTTTGTCCAATGTATTAATTCCATGGACTGGTATAAAATTTTCTAATAAAACAAATACTTGAAAGGGGTTGATGTTTATTCTCAGGATCTGGAATAAATGTGTTGGTGGGGACCCTACTTCATCAAGATGTGCTAGGAAAGTTGGCTTTTGATATTCCTCAGTATGTATCAGTTCTCTTACTGTTTCCATTGTTTTGTGAGCACACCACTGTTTCCCTGTGTCTCTTTTGATACAGAGGTTTGCCATTGAATTTAAAGACCGTCTTATCCTGAGATGACACATTTTTGTGAATCTTAAGCTTCTATTTGCAAAGTAATATTTTTAAATTATGATCCCTCTCAGTGGAAGCTAAAACTTGGATATATCACTTTTATGGTGTGGTTTCCTGCTGTACTGTGTATTTACAAATTCTAAGGATTAAGACTGTGTTACTTGGCAGGAGTCACTACATTTTAGGTGACCCTGTGTGATTGGTTTTTCCTTTGTTAAATAGAATCTTTAATGATCTTGAGAGAAAGGAAATGAAATGCTATTTCAATATGTTAAATATTCTTTCATCCTTGGGCATCTGTCCTTCTGAGGGTTGTTTTTGTTTTAATCTCATGTATGTACTTACAAAATGTAATGGTTTAATTCCATCTGCTATGCAAAACATTGTGGCAAATAAACAAGCAAGCAAAAAACATCAACACAAAAACAACTTAAGGGAGAGAAGGTTTTATTTTGCCCAGAATTTCAGAGGGATTGTTTCAATAGCTATTGAAATGGCAGAGCAACAGGAGTCTGAGGCTCACTGGCCACATTGCATTAACAATTAAGAAGCAGAGAGAGATCAGGAAGTCGGGTGAGTCTATAGATTCTTAGAGCCTATCTTCAGTGTCCACTTCCTCCAGCAATTCTCTGCCTCCTAAAGGTCCGGCAACCACTTCAAAGAGCACCACCTGTTTGGGAAAAAATGTTCAAATATGGGAGCTTATGGGGGACATTTCTCACTCAAACCACAACATGTTCTATGCCAATAGATTCCAGAACTAACCAGTAAAATCTATTATCACCCATGATGGGCAGCTTGTTATACTCAGGGGGAGATAAATATAAACGCATGCACACTTGAAAATGGCTCCTGTAACTTTAGGCTGTCATAATTACATGCATAACATATAGGTATCAGGTCGGTTCATAATAATGCAACCTTGAAAGTCTAATCAATCTTAATATTTTAAAGTCTATTTAATGTTTTATTAAAATATAATATTTTAAAGTCTAACCACAATCAAGGATCCTGCTTCGGAAGAAGCTGGTTTGTGGGAGAAAAGAGGCAACGATGTGAATAACACAGAAAAGGATAAAGTGTTCTCTAGCTTGATGAGCTGTTTGAGGAGCTGGTCATTGAAGCTCCATGGGAAATGAGAGCAAGAACCAATGTAACAGCTTTATTGTGTCAGTGTGTGCAACCACAGTAGGCTGTGTGATCAAAGTCACCCTAAGTGTTGGGCTTCCAGAGTAGATTAAATGGAAGGCTAGTGTGTTCTGAGAGGGCTCCTCAGGGAGACACATGAGTTGACATCAGCCCTCAAGCAATGGGAACAGGCCAGGTGTAAGAGACAGGGAGACGGCTATTTGAAAGGAAAAGGATGAATTCTGGAATGAGCAACTATTATTCTCATTATTGTTTCACAACACAGAAACCCAAATCCACCAACTGCCTCTTTCAATTTGACTTGTAAGAACATAGAGAGAGTGTTAAAAAAATCAGAGATTTAAAGCCATTTTTTTCCTCTTGCAATGTACAATGCTTCACACAAAAAATATTCTATATAAAAAAGCCCCACTCTTTGTCTATCTTTGGGCACAAATTTCCTTCCTGCCCCACATTGCCAGGAGCCATACAGGTAAGAACAATTTGTCAGGCAGTTTGGCTCTTGCTGTTCCTGAATTCTGTCCTTCTTTTTGCTGGTAATTTGGATGTTTATTGTTTCATTTTGTGTTGGAGATCTGTGATATATTGGTCAGGCATACACACTGCTGTATTCTCAATCTTTTGTTCTGTAAACTTCATTACAATTCCAACATCAATCTGAGCATTTGTTCCTATTCATCTTTGACATTTCTAATTAAGAAATAAGAATCCTGGCACTACTTCTGCATATATCTGGGCAATCTTGGAGTGAGCCAGCTCAAACCTACATTCCTCTGGATTCTCCCAGGAGCTGTACACCTGAACTTCCTTCCCAACCATTTTATGATTTGAACACCTGTTGCTCTCCTTCTTTTTACAAAGACCTGTGCAGATCTGGTTGCTTGTACCCATGACTTCCACAGATACATTATTGTCTCCTAGACATGTGCTCCCTGGGCATTCCGTGATATCAAATGTATTTTTATTTGACCTAAGTGTAATTTGATTGTAGGTGGAGATATCAGCTATATTGGCATGAATTGAAACAAGCTGCCAAGTTCATCTAAGTCACACACATGTAAGATTCAGTCCCAAGTAGGAGTGTATCTAGGGAGAGGTTATATGTGACAAGGATATATATGACACAAGAGGGTCAACCTCTGCCAGACGTGTCCTAACAAATTTTCAGAGCAGTAATGGATGTCCATGAAAGGTAAATATTTTAATGAAAATCAGAGAGGCTTTTTTATATTATAGGTGTTTTACCAATATATTGATTTATCAAAATTACGCATCATCCCTATCACATTAGGCTTTAACTGCCAACCTGACCCAACTTAGAAGCAGATAAGAGTCTCAGTTGAGGAATTGCCTCATCAGGTGTGTCTGTAAGCATGACTGTTAGTCAAGTGTTAATCAAACCCAGTCCACTGTGGGTAGCATCATTCCCTTGGAAGTGGTCATGTGCTGTGTATGAAACCTAGCTGAGTTAGAGGCTGCAAGCAAGTTAGCAAGTGGCATCCACTACACTTGTGCTGCAGGGACTGCCGAAATTTTAAAGTTATAAATTAAACAACACACACAGCTTGGGTCTATATTGGAGTCAACAGTCGAGGGAGAGTCAAGTGTAAATGTAGGCTCTTTGGTATAGAAGAGAGACAGGTATTTGACTCTTCACTTTAGACCTATCTTGCTGAAACTTTAGAATGTATCAGGGACATTAAAATGGATATAACTGAAGTGCTTTTCCTTGGTAGTGTCTCTCTGCTGAGCTTAACTGACTATTCTTAAATACAGAGAGTTTTGTCTGGTCTTGGAGTAAGCATATCTCTTCCTTTATCTGTCCTACATAAGAGGGAAGGGTCAGAAGTTTGTGCCTGACCCAAAGAGCACCTAGTTGACAACTGTTATCAGAGGCCCCTGGAAAAGGGTATAATTCACTCAGTGATGAATTTTCTCCCCCTGTGGCTGACTTGGTGGACAGTGTGTTCTTTATGATTTTGTTGAAGGCAAAATCTTCAATATCATCTAAGAGTAAAACCCAAAGAGATATAGGAATGTTGCTGCTCTCCCTCAATTCACTTGCTTCTCTTGCAGATAAAGAACACTCCAGAAAGTAGGTGGTATCTATAATGGTGTGTCTGTGTTAGCTAAGCATACCTCATTGGAGTTTTACAACTCTTGAGGCACCAGCTTACAAAAAATGCCTGCAGGATACTGTGGGGTTAGCACAGGACTCAAGGAAATTCTTAGGGAACTGGGTTTCCGGCCATCTCCAATGTCTACTTTCTTCCAGCACCCTCAATTAGGCAGGGGCTTTCGTATCAGCTACAGCTGAAATTTCTTCTGACTCTAAAAATTTCACAGTATCTAGGACAAACTTTTCCATCTGACATCTCTTTGGAATATAAGATGAGTTCCCTGAGGGCCATAGATATGTCTCAATTTTCACCTCCCAGTCCCAGAAGTTTTAATGGTACCTTACAAATTCAGGGCTCTTAGTAAGTGTTAAAGGGATGAATAAGGTTTTGGCATATCCAAAGAGAGCAGAAAGGTCCTGAGGGAATGAAGCATGGCCAGGTGTTTCCTTAGATCTGCTGTTTTTCTCCATGCTTTTCTCCTGAAAGTTCATGGAAGGAAATCTGACTGTAAGTCTGTGTTTGATGTCAGGAAGGTGTGAAAGAATGCTGGCTTATTGAGCTGGAGAGCACTTTTCCCTTAGATGAAGGCTGTGTGATGAGGTGGGGATCTTGCTAACTATCTTCTCAGTTTATCTGGGTAACCTATCAACATGAGTGTCCTGTGCAAGTGTTCTATGGACAGATCCCAGTGTGGTCTGATGAGGAATGCTAAAGGTACTGAAACATAATGTCATGGCCTGGGAAGACAGACATTCTTTGAAGTCCTTTGTAAGAGGTTTATAAAAGACCCCAATTACCATTTCCTGGGGTACTGTGGGATCAAGCAGAGACTTAGGCACTCTTTGCCTTTTATTCATTTTGTGTGTGGTTTACTTACAGAGTATATGTGTGTATGCTTGTTTCTTCATGTGTGTGGGTTCACATGCATGTATGTGTGAACATGAATTAAGCAGCACAGAGATCAATGTTGGGAGTGAAGCTCAGTAATTGTCTAACTTCAGTCATTCATGCAGAACTTCTTAAACAAATATATCCATTGACAGTGAGGCCAGACTCTTTAGCCAGAACACCAAGTGGGTTTCTGGGGGATCAGACCTTTGATGCTTACACTATACCAAGCAGCCATCACCACAACATCCTAGGCACCAACTTTACATGAGATAAAGACTAGCATTAGTGTGCACCCAGATGCTTCATGCATATCAATTCCTGCAGTATTTCAAACCTCTTGGGACTTGCCTCATAAACTCCACATGCTTCTGATGTGAAAACCATGTAGACCAACAAAGAGGTAGGACTCAGGCTGGGACTTGAGCCTTAGAGCTCTGATCACTATATTCAAAAGAGTGCCCTAATTTCTCAGTTAATGCAGCCCCTGCAAAGGCTTGTGACAGTGACTCCACTCTCTCCTTACCTCTTCAATATAGTGCTTGAAGTTCTAGCAATAGCAATAAGACAACATAAGGAGATCAAGTGGATTCAAATTGGAAAGGAAGAAGTTAAACTTTCATTATTTGCTGATGATATGATAGATAAGTGACTCCACTCTCTCCTTACCTCTTCAATAATGTGCTTGAAGTTCTAGCAATAGCAATAAGACACCATAAGGAGATCAAGTGGATTCAAATTGGAAAGGAAGAAGTTAAACTTTCATTATTTGCTGATGATATGATACATAAGTGACACCAAAACTGTTCCAAAGAACTTCAAAAACTGATAAAGACCTTTAGTGATGTGGCAGGATACAAGATTAACTCTAAAAAAATCACTTGCCCTCCTATACACTGAGATAAGTATGCAGAGATGGAATTCACAGAAGCATCACCGTTCATGATAGCCACAAATAGCATAAAATATCTCGGGGTAACGCTGAACAAGGAAGACAAAGATGTATTTGAACACATCTCTAAGACTTTTAAGAAGGAAATTCAAGAGGATACCAGAAAATGGAAGGATCTCCCTTGCTCTTGGTTTGGGAGGATCAACATAGTAAAAATGGCAATTCTCCCAAAAGAAATCTATAGATTCAGTGCAATCCCCATTAAAATCACATCAAAATTCTTCATATAACTTGAGAGGAAAGTAATCAACTTTATATGGAAAAACAAAAAACACAGGATAGACAAAGCAATTTTTAAAATTTATTTATTTATTAAAGATTTCTGCCTCCTCCCCTCACCGCCTCCCATTTCCCTCGCCTACCCCCCAAAAAGTGCACATCTCTCCTCAGCACTAAGATCAATCAGGGTTCCCTGCCCTTTGGGAAGTCCAAGGTTCACCAACCTCCATCCAGGTCTAGTAAGGTGAGCATCCAAATGGCCTAGACTCCCACAAAGCCAGTACGTGAAGTACGATCAAAAACCCATTGCCATTGTTCTTGAGTTCTCAGTAGTCCTCATTGTCCACTATTTTCAGCGAGTCCTGTTTTATCCCATGCTTTTACAGAACCATGCCAGCTGGACTTGCTGAGATTCTGATAGACCATCCCCATTGCATCAGTGTGTGGGTACACCCCTCGCGTTCCTGAGTTCCTTGCTCGTGCTCTTTTCTCTTTTGCTCCTGATTTGGACCTTGAAATTTCAGTTCAGTGCTCCAATGTGGGTTCTGTCTCTGTCTTATTTCATTGCCTAATGAAGGGTAATATTCAGGAGGATGCCTATATGTTTTTCTCTAGGTTCACCTGCTTATTTAGCTTCTCTAGGATCATGAATTATAGGATCAATGTCTTTTAATTATGACTAGAAAACAAATATGAGTGAGTACATCCCATGTTCCTCTTTTTGGGTCTGGCTTAACTCACTCAGGATAGTGTTTTATATTTCCATCCATTTGCATGCAAAATTCAAAAAGTCATTGTTTTATTTTTACTCCTAAGTAGTGCTCTAACATGTATATATTCCATACTTTCTTCATTCATTCTTCCATTGGTAGGCATCTAGGTTGTTTCCAGGTGCTGGCTATAACAAACAATGCTGCGATGAACATATTTGAGCATATACTTTTGTTTTATGATAGGGCATCTCTTGGGTATATTCTCAAGAGTGGTATTGCTGGAGCAAAGGATATGATGATCCAAAATTTCCTCAGAACCCGAAGCACTACTTTTCAAAATGGTTGCACATATTGAATTCCCAACAGCAATGGATGAGTATACCCCTTTATCCACAATTTTCCAGCAAAGGCTATCATTGGTGTCTTTTATTTTTGCCATTCTGACAGGTGTAAGATGATATCTCAAAGTTGTCTTGATTTGCATTTCCCTTTATTGTTAAGGAAGTTGAGCCTGACTTTAAGTGTCTTTTGTCCATTGAACTTCTTCTGTTGAAATTCTCTGTTCAGTTCAGTACTCCAATTTTAATTGGGTTAATTAGTATTTTAACATTGAGTTTCTTGAGTTCTTTATATATTTTGGAGATCAGACCTTTGTCTGTTGAGGGGTTGGTAAAAATCTTCTTCCAGTCAGTTGTTTGCCTTTTAGTCTTAGTGACAGTGTACTCTGCTTTACAGAAGCTTCTCAGTTCCAGGAGGTCCCATTTATTCAAAGTTGCCATTAATGTCTGTGCTGCTGGGTTTTTATTTAGGAAGTGTTCTCCTGTGCCCATATGTTGTAGAGTACTTCCTTCTATCCCTTCTATCAGGTTCACTAGTGGTCCGCTCTCTTTTGGCTATCTTTCTGTGCTTGAGCTTCTTACCTGCCCACTCTCTAGGTTGAAAAAACTCTTCTGTTTAAGTAAGAAACAAATTCGTTGTCTCCATTATGAGTTCAAGCAAGCATAAGAAGGGAAGGATGTATGTATTTTGTTCTCTGATGAGAAACCTACTTCCTGACTGACTGAGTCAATGAAAAGAGAAGGTATGCCTATCTCCAAAATGAGTAAGAAAAATCTGAACAGATAGAAAAGCATTTGCAGGACAGCTACGCCTGTCCTTCAACATTGAGCTAGTAGTTAGGTGGTTGAATCCAAGAAAACCTGCCCAAGGTCATGGCACTCCAGTCCACTGACTGTCAGTATGTTGTCATCTCATTGAGACTCAGGATATTACATAAAGTCATTCTGTGTGTTTTTTAAAGAAGTGAGTTCTGTGAGACCCACTGCAAAATAAAAGATTCATTAGTCGGGACAACCATAGTCCCCCTCAATGCAGATTGATGAAGGTAGGCATTCAGACATAATAGGATCACATAAAGCCTGTATGTGAAGTAGAGACAAATCCCAGTGCCATTATCATTGGGTTTTCAATCTGCCCCAATTGTTAGCCACATTTAGAAATTCCACTTTGATCCCATGCTCTGTCAGTCGCAGCAGAGCTGGTTCTGTTGATCTCCAAATAGCTCAGGCAGAGTGTCTCAGTGGAATGACTTAGCCTTATATTCCTGACTTCTTTGCTCATATTCTCCCCCCTTCTTCTCTTCAACAGGAGTTGAAAGCTCAGTCTAGTTTTCTGATATGGATCACTGTCTTTATATCCATCATTTGCAAAACAAAACTTTTGTGATGATATTGAAGATAGTCATCAGTCGGACTATGGGACAAGGCAGTCTTAGTGCCTAGGGACATGGTACACTGAAGGCACCCTCTCCACACCAGTCCAAAGTCCTAGTTTGAGTAACCCCATGGCCTTATGGGAACTCCACTAAAGATAAGACTCTTACCAACCCCAGAATGGCCCCCTAAGTTGAGCTCTCATCAGTTGGTGAGCATTAACTTGTGTGTGTATATGTGTTTAAATAACAATAAAAATAGAGGGATTGTAATATTGAAATTTCTTATCTATAGAAGAATATTTGCTACAGAAAAAGAGTCATAATAGGACTGAGAGTGTAGCCTGACATATGACATGATTTTCTCTCATGCATTATCCCTCTCTGAGATCCTACATCTTTTTGGCCACTCTACTCTGTTTCCTAAACAGCCTCTTCCCCACACTGCATCTCCTTTCGTCATTTCCTCTCCAAGGAGAAAAGACCATAAGTCGTGTTTTGTTTTGAGGCCTGTCTTTCTGTGATTCCCATCCTCCAGACACTCCATCATTGACCAAACAACATAACATCTTCACAAATTTTTATTTTTAGAGCAAAAAAAAGTTCCATTGAGAAAGATACCAGGATTAATAGAAGACCTGAGGTATTTCTGAAAAAAAGAGTTCTTCAAACACAGTTTTAAGTCTGACCCCCAAAATTTGTGAATTTCACTTTAACAGATCTTCATCAAATCATAGACATAGATATGGAAGTCATTATCAAACTTGATGAAACGCATGGAAGGTTTGGTGGGAACTTGGTAAAAAATTTTACCTATCTTTTGGGTTCCATCTTTTTCGTTGTGCTGCACGCTTTTGCCTGCCAAGGAATCCCTGCCTAATTCCAAATTCACTCCTATTGGAGGACATCCTGGCATAATGTGGAGGTTGCTTTAAATGTAGTCATCTAGATGGTGGTAAATGTACACAATTGGATCTTTCTTGTAGGTAATGTAGAAACAGGTCTTCATGGTCGGCACCTCATCTTGGACCACCCCAGTCCACTCCTCCATAGAGCCTGGCATGATGTGGAGGTTGCCTTCAAGGCAGTCAACCAGGAGGTGGTAAATGTACAAGACCAGATCTTTCTTGTAGGTAATATAGAACCAGGTCTTCATGATTGGCACCTCCTCTAGGATCATCCCCTTCCAGTCATCCTTAGAGCCATTTGTGCCCTCAAATGTATGTTTCACTGCTCTGCCAACTATGGTGTTTGAGAGATGAGTGTCTGTCTCCTGAGGAGATGGTACGTTGTTAGGCAGGAACTTAAGGTTTAAAATCCTTTCATCACTGTGAAGCTCCAATCCATAGACACAATCTATCCCATCATACTTCAACAAATAGAGAGAGGAATTTGTTGGCAGTTGATCTAGAATGATGGCTTTCCACTGGGTGACTGGTTCATTGGCTTCCTTCCAGCCGTGAGAAATTCTGCGGCCAACAATATTCTCCAGGGCCTCAAAAGGCCTCCTCAGTTTTTGCTTCTGGAGAGATGACCCATTCCTCTTCTGGACAGGTGGCATGCATCTCATACTAAGAGGCATCTTCATCATGGCTGTAGACTTACTGAGATAGGCCACTGACCTCTTGGTCCGCTGTTTCTTGGCTATCTTTCTGTGCTTGGGCTTCATAGCTGCACACTCTCTAGGTTGAAAGAACTTTCCTTCTGTTTAATTCAGAAACAAAGTCATGGCCTCAACCATGAGTGCCTGCAAGGATAACAAGGGGAGGCTATGAGGTCAAGGCTCTTTTCTGGAAGAACTGTGGTGCAGGAGACAAAGATATTGATCAACAGGTTTGCATACCTAACTGTAATTTTCTCTTAAGAAATAAATAGGACAATTTGCAAATTTTTTTCTACAGCTCAGTATATCAATCTCAGAGACACATTCCTGCTGCCCAAAGGCAAATGACCTCTGCTGAGAAACCTACTTTCTGACTGACTAAGTCAATGAGAGGAGAAGGTATGCCTATCCCCGAAACGAGTAAGAAAAATCTGAACAGATAACAAAGAATTCAAATACATCCACACGTCTCCTTCGACATCAATCTAATAGGTAGGGGGATCAATCCAAGACAGCCTACCCAAGGTCATGGCACTCCAGTCCACTGGCTCTCTGTATTGGGTCTCCTGATCCAGACCCAGGTCTATTACATAAAGACATTCTGTGTCTTCATTGTGGAAGTGAGTACTGTGAGACCCACTTCAACCTGAAAGACTCCATATTCTGGGCAACAGCAGCCATTGAGAAATAATTAGTATCTTTTAAAACAACTATGGACAAAGAGGAGCTTTGCCATTTTAGTGGATTGATGAATTTGATATAGTTAGCAAAGATAAAGTGGGAAGAATAGCTGGAATTCACCATCCCCACAGCTATCAAATATAGGAGCTGGTAACAACAGAAATGGTGGACCCGCAGGACAGTTGAAGGAAAACTATTTTGTACTACAGAGGTCTTAGTTGCTTTGGAAACATATTTACCAAAAGAAAATGTCCTACCTCTCCAGATTCCATATTCCGGAAATGTTCAGGTGCAAAAAGCCTATTGAACAGTTGTGGAGACCAGGAGCTGAACTGTCCTCCTCAGGCACTGTGAGGAGAATAAACCCACCTTCATGGAAGACTAGTGCTTTGAGTGGAACAGAGTTCCTACCCAACGAACCAAGGCTTTGTGACATCACCAAGGCTCTACTTATGTCAGAAATCCCCTCACAAGCTTGTTACTTCCCTATTTACCCACAGAAACATCCAGCATTCAGCTCCTCAAATGCTGTATACAGCCACCAGGGGACCCAAAATAAGCCCCCACTCATCTTCCCAATTACTCAAGTCACACTCTTGCCCAAGCAACTCAATCCCTGTATCTTATTTTTCTGAAAAAGTCTTTGGTGTCTGAGTCAACAAATCACATGAAAGTTTTTTTTTTCTTAGATCACATCTCTCCATTGGTTATCTTCTATTGATTTTTTCTTCCTTCATAAATAATAAATTTCAAATTTCCACTTCCTTTCCTCCTCCCCCTAACTACTCACGCAACCACCAATCCTCTCCACTCCCAATCCAGTCCTAATAGAGGGCAGGGTACCTTGACCTGTGGGAAGACCTTGCCCCCCCTCCATCCAGATTGTGGAAGGTATGCATCTACATATAATATGATCAATTAAGGCCTGTATGTGCAGTACAGACTAATTCCAGTGACATTATCATTGGGTTCTCCTTCTGCCCCAATTGTCAGCCACATTCAATGCTTCCACTTTGATCCGATGCTCTGTCAGTCCCAGCATAGCTGGTTTGTTGATCTCCCATTAGCTCGGACACAGTGTCTCAGTGGGTGGACCAAGCCCTTGTATTCCTTAGTTCTTTGCTCTTATTCTCTCCCCTTCAGCTCTTCAACTGGAGCTTGTTAGCTCAGTCTAGTTTTCTGATGTGGGTCCCTGTCTTTATCTCCATCCTTTTCCGTACAACAGTTCTATGGTGATATTCAAGATAGTCATCAGTCTGATTATGGGACAAAGCACCCGTAGTGCCTAGGGACATGGCACAGTGCAGGCACCCACAGCTCACCTGCCCAAGGTCCTCGTTGGTGTCACCCCATGGCTTTCTGGGAACCCCTCTAGAGAGAAGCCTCTTACTAACCCCAGAACGGCACCCTAAGTTTGAGATATCACCAGTGTGTGTGCATTAACTTATGGGGGTGTGTTTGTGTGTTTAAGACACAATAACAGCAGATGGATTATAATATTGAAATTTCTTCTTATCCTGAGAAGAATACTTGCTACAGAAACACTATCACAGTAGTACTGAGAGTGTAGGCTGTCTCAGCATGGAGAAGTAACTGGAGCAAACCCCTAGTAGTTCAGCTCAGTGTCCCAAGAAAGATGGTCAAGGAAAGTCAATGAACTCAGGGATGGAAGTTAAAACTCAGGCTAAATAACATTCCAAATCATTTAGGCGGAACATGAGACACTCGTGCAACAGTCACAAGTGTCTAAAATGCCTGGAACTAGAATCTTAGGGCAGGAGAAGTTCTGGAGCTGAGAGTGCATGCCAAAAACTGACAGAATCTGGCAAAAGACAGGTAAGCGTAACTAGCAAACATCCATGGAAACCATGAATGGGAGAAAACCCTGAGAAGTCTGCACAAAAACATAACATCTTGACAATTCTGAGATTTAATGACAAAGGAGAGATCTTAAATATGTCACTGTCACATGGTGATGATTAACCCACTCCATTGCAGTGTGACCCCCTGACATGTTTAAGATACCTGTCAATTCTGTCTATATATTTACAGAGAAATTCACATTGCTTGCACAGCTTAACTAGCAGCATGATTTACCACTCAATCAAAGGCAAAGCAAAGAAATCATGGACATGTTGTTGAATGCTGATGATGTTGTTGGGAGCGTTTGTGGGTTTTTTCTTAAAGGGAAATCATTGGTCACACAAATGCATGAAGCAGAGCCTGTCTCTGCCATGTACCTGAAAGCATGAAAAAAATAAACTAAAATAGATTTTTGTCACATACTGGTAAATTTTGCTGCTATGTCCAAATATGTGTGTTGCAGGAGCTCTTTCTGCTCCTTCAGGCTATAGCAACTGAGATAAAGGCCATTGGGGTGTGGTGTCTCTCTCTTTCAAAATGGAGCAACTGCCTTCAGCTTGCTCTCTTGCATCCATCTCCACATCCAGCTACTAGGCTCCTCTCCTCATCCTGCAGTGGGCTGTTGTCTGGCATGGCAATCTGTAAGGTTTGCCCCTTAAAAGAAATAACCATTTTATGAATCATAATTCTAAACTGGTGTGGGAGATTGTTTGTGACTTACACCTTCCTATGTGATGAGAGCAACCAGGGTGTGAAGGGGGTTCTCACTGTTCATGTTGCAGAAGCCATGGCAGCAGGAGTAGGAGGCCTCTCATTCTCTGTAAGGAAATCAGTAAATATTGGGGACCAGTGAAAGGATGCCGTGAAACATCAAGGCTTGAGCTTTCAGACCGCAATTCCTCCAGCTAGGTTCTGGGTCTCCACAACCTACAAAACCTCCTGAGGACCAAGTATTCAGAACCAGAAGCCTGTGTGGGCCATATCACATAAAATCGTAGTGAGTACACCAATCGTTATTTTTTAAATGTACATCCTTTTGTCCCTCCAGAAACATTTGTATTTCCAATAAAGATAACTTGCTGGCTCTTTGGTGTCCTGAACATGCTCTAAGGTGATGGTGGGGCATTCTTAAATACCTTGCTGTGTTGTTGTGAGACCTTAACGGGACAGCAATTGTTTCAGAAATCAAAGGCAGTTAGGTTCAAACCTGAGGTTAGCAGTGTGCTGGACACTTGGGTTGCCTATAGCCAATCTATGGAAAGATGTATTTCCAAAGAAGGGTGGCAGCACACATGGAGGCATGTAGTCTTACCTTTTTAAATGACCCATTTTGTGGCCTTACATCAGGCTCCTCTATTCTCCTCATCCTGGTTTCTTTACCAGATTAGGACAAAAATTAAAACTCAATGTCCTGGACGTGAACACTGAATGAGTTATCTATGTGAGATCACAGTGACAGAGCTCATGGGAATCTGACTCATTGTACATGCTTGCCAGGCATCGATCTGTAATCTGCCTAACTCTACTGCGCAAGTGTTGTCATGGTTGCTCCTCTGTTCCTCCTCATATGGTCTCCATCTACAGAGAACTCAGACAAATCCACCCCTGAGAGGGCAAGTTCTTTACAAATGAAAGTTTCTAGAACAGAAGAGACATAGTAGATTTATCTTGGCAACCTGTAGACACAAGACATGGGGAAATGGAAGAAGGGATTGAAGAAGATAGAGACATGGAGGAATGGATAAATTCAATCATTCATTGGATAAGTGAGTGATCCAATGAAAGAGATGGCTAATAGGATAAAATGTGCTGCATGCCCTCTGAAAGTCAGTCCAAATTGAGGGTAGATAAGGTTATCCACTAAGGAGGAAGCTTAGTCCATTTTGCCTTCTTTGTGCTCTGGACCCACCCAGGAGAGTGATGATGATGTTGAGGAGAAGAAGGGGTGAGGGTACCAGCATGTCCTGGTACAAGTTTTCACCCACATTGTAGCCAAATCACCTGACCTGGCACAGGTGACCTACATGCTGGGCCCTGAATGGCAGTTTGACACCTACAACCTTACTAACCAAGTTTTTGAAGATGAAGGAACCAAAACTGCCCTGTTAAAGATGTCAGGATCCTTGCATAATGGGAGTCAGGCATCAATATCATACTGGTATCCTCGGGTCTGATGGGTTTGTGGGGTCTTTGCCACACTTCACCTAACATCACTGATTCCCTCGGTAACTGATTTTATGGAGCTCGGTGCATTCATCATATCTGTGCATGTCACACACCAATGTGATTCAATGTACTACTAGTTTAGCCTGGGTGCGGGTGAGTCTGTTTATGAGTTTTATAGCCCAAATCCCACAGAACATGATCAATGACAAGGGAACAGTGTTTTATAGTTAAGGCAGGCCAATTGTTTAAATGAACTCACAGGGGTTGAATGGCATGCATAAGACCTGTGAGAGTGCAAGACAGAAAGAATCCAGGCATGACAAAATAGGTAGTAGATAGAAGCCTGGCAAACGTAAGTAGGTAGCCTGAGGTCCACCCCATTGCAGAAGAGCCACTGAGAGGAGACACTTTTCTTTAGGCAGGAGGATCCTGGTCACTCAACATGCTCCAGTGGAGTTCATATACCTAGTGACTTCCAGATGGTATGTATTAAACCATTAATCAAATGAAACCCAATTTTCTTTGCTTCTGAGAACACATTTGTGACCCTTCATGATCACTCTCTATCCTCTTAAGTCCCAACACCTCGATGTCACATCTTTCCATATGACATGTTTTTCCCTCCCGCATTATCCCTCTCTGAGATCCTACATCGTTTTGGCCACTCTCCTCTGTTTCCTAAACAGCCATCTTGTCCTCTTCCACACACTGCATCTCCATTCGTCATTCCCTCTCCAAGGGGAAAAGACCATAAGTCCTGTTTTGTTTTGAGGCCTGTCTTTCTGTGATGTCCCATCCACCAGAAACTCCATCATTGAAAATACAACATAACACCTTCACAAATTTTATTTTTAGAGCAAAAAAAAATTCCATTGGGAAAGATACCAGGATTAATAGAAGACCTGAGGTATTTCTGAAAAAAAGCATTACCCAAACACAGTTTTAAGTCTGACCCCCAAAATTTGTGAATTTCACTTTAACAGATCTTCATCAAATCATAGACATAGATATGGAAGTCATTATCAAACTTGATGAAATGCACGGAAGGTTTGGTGGGAACTTGGTAAATAATTTTACCTATCTTTTGGGTTCCATCTTTTTCGTTGTGCTGCACGCTTTTGCCTGCCAAGGAATCCCTGCCTAATTCCAAATTCACCCCTATTGGAGGACATCCTGGCATAATGTGGAGGTTGCTTTCAATGTAGTCATCTAGATGGTGGTAAAGGTACACAACTGGATCTTTCTTGTAGGTAATGTAGAAACAGGTCTTCATGGTCTGCACCTCATCTTGGAGCACCCCAGTCCACTCATCCATAGAGCCTGGCATGATGTGGAGGTTGCCTTCAAGGTAGTCAACCAGGAGGTGGTAAACGTACAAGACCGGATCTTTCTTGTAGGTAATATAGAACCAGGTCTTCATGATTGGCATCTCCTCTAGGACCATCCCCTTCCAGTCATCCTTAGAGCCATTTGTGCCCTCAAATGTATGTTTCACTGCTCTGCCAACTATGGTGTTTGAGAGATGAGTGTCTGTCTCCTGAGGAAATGGTACGTTGTTAGGCAGGAACTTAAGGTTTAAAATCCTTTCATCACTGTGAAGCTCCAATCCATAGACACAATCTATCCCATCATACTTCAACAAATAGAGAGAGGGATTTGTTGGCAGTTGATCTAGAATGATGGCTTTCCACTGGGTGACTGGTTCATTGACTTCCTTCCAGCCTTGAGAAATTCTGCAGCCGACAATATTCTCCAGGGCCTCAAAAGGCCTCCTCAGTTTTTGCTTCTGGAGAGATGACCCATTCCTCTTCTGGACAGGTGGCATGCATCTCATACTAAGAGGCATCTTCATCATGGCTGTAGACTTACTGAGATAGGCCACTGACCTCCTGGTCCGCTGTTTCTTGGATATCTTTCTGTGCTTGGGCTTCATAGCTGCCCACTCTCTAGGTTGAAAGAACTTTCCTTCTGTTTAATTCAGAAAACAAGTCGTGGCCTCAACCATGTGTGCCTGCAAGGACAACAAGGGGAGGTTATGAGGTCAAGGCTCTTTTCTGGAAGAACTGTGGTGCAGGAGACAAAGATATTGATCAACAGGTTTGCATACCTAACTGTAATTTTCTCTTAAGAAATAAATAGGACAATTTGCAAATTTTTTTCTACAGCTCAGTATATCAATCTCAGAGACACATTCCTGCTGCCCAAAGGCAAATGACCTCTGCTGAGAAACCTACTTCTGACTGACTAAGTCAATGAGAGGAGAAGGTATGCCTATCCCCGAAACGAGTAAGAAAAATCTGAACAGATAACAAAGAATTCGAAGGACATCCACACGTCTCCTTCGACATCAATCTAATAGGTAGGGGGCTCAATCCAAGACAGCCTGCCCAAGGTCATGGCACTCCAGTCCACCGTCTCTCTTTATTGGGTCTCCTGATCCAGACCCAGGTCTATTACATAAAGCCATTCTGTGTCTTCATTGTGGAAGTGAGTACTGTGAGACCCACTTCAACCTGAGAGACTCATTATTCTGGGCAACATCAGCCATTGTGAAATAATTAGTATCTTTTAAAAAACCTATGGACAAAGAGGAGCTTTGCCATTTTAGTGGATTGATGAATTTGATATTGTTAGCAAAGATAAAGTGGGAAGAATAGCTGGAATTCACCATCCCCACAGCTATCAAATATAGGAGCTGGTAACAACAGAAATGGTGGACCCGCAGGACAGTTGAAGGAAAACTTTTTTGTACGACAGAGGTCTGAGTTGCTTTGGAAACATATTTACCAAAAGAAAATGTCCTACCTCTCCAGATTCCATCTTCCGGAAATGTTCAGGTGCAAAAAGCCTGTTGAACAGTTGTGGAGACCAGGAGCTGAATTGTCCTCCTCAGGCACTGTGAGGATAATAAACCCACCTTCATGGAAGACTAGTGCTTTGAGTGGAACAGAGTTGCTACCCAACGAACCAAGGCTTTGTGACATCACCAAGGCTCTACTTATGTCAGAAATCCCCTCACAAGCTTGTTACTTCCCTATTTACCCACACAAACATCCAGCATTCAGCTCCTCAAAAGCTGTATACAGCCACCAGGGAACACAAAATAAGCCCCCACTCATCTTCCCCATTACTTAAGTCACACTCTTTCCCAAGCAACTCAATCCCTGTATCTTATTTTTCTGAAAAAGTCTTTGGTGTCTGAGTCAACAAATCACATGAAATTTTTTTTTCTAGGATCCCATCTCTCCATTGGTTATCTTCTATTGATTTTTTCTTCCTTCATAAATAATAAATTTCAAATTTCCACTTCCTTTCCCCCTCCCCCTAACTACTCACGCAACCACCAATCCTCTCCACACCAATCCAGTCCTAATAGAGGGCAGGGTACCCTGACCTGTGGGAAGCCCTTGCCCCCCCTCCATCCAGATTGAGGAAGGTATGCATCTACATATAATATGATCGATTAAAGCCTGTATGTGCAGTACAGACAAATCCCAGTGCCATTATCATTGGGTTCCCTTCTGCCCCAATTGTCAGCCACATTCAATGCTTCCACTTTGATCCCATGCTCTGTCAGTCCCAGCATAGCTGGTTTTGTTGATCTCCCATTAGCTCAGACACAGTGTCTCAGTGGGTGGACCAAGCCCTTGTATTCCTTAGTTCTTTGCTCCTATTCTCTCCCCTTCAGCTCTTCAACTGGAGCTTGGTAGCTCAGTCTAGTTTTCTGATGTGGGTCCCTGTCTTTATCTCCATCCTTTTCCGTACAGCAGTTCTTTTTTTTGTTTTTTAATTTTTTTTTTAATTTTTATTTTTTTTATTTTATTTTTTTTATTAATTAATTAATTTAATTATTAAAGATTTCTGCCTCTTCCCCGCCACCACCTCCCATTCCCTCCCCCTCCCCCAATCAAGTCTTCCTTCCTCCTCAGCCCAAAGAGTAAGCAGGTTTCTCTGCCCTGTGGGAGGTCCAAGGACCACCCACCTCCATCCAGGTCTATTAAGGTGAGCATCCAAACTACCTGGGCTCCCACAAAGCCATTACATGCAATAGGATCAAGAACCCATTGCCATTGTTCTTCAGTTCTCAGTAGTCCTTATTGTCCATTATGTTCAGCGAGACCGGTTTTGTCCCATGCTTTTTCAGTCCCCGGCCAGCTGGCCTTGGTGAGTTCCCGATAGATCATCCCCATTGCCTCAGTGTGTGGGTGCACCCCTCGCCGTCCTGAGTTCCTTGCTCGTGCTCACTCTCCTTCTGCTCCTCCTTTGGATCGTGAGACTTCAGTCCAGTGCTCCAATGTTGGTCTCTGTCTCTGTCTTCTTTCATCGCCTGATGAAGGTTAATATTCAGGGGGATGCTTATATGTTTTTCTTTGGGTTCACCTTCTTATTTCGCTTCTCTAGAGTCACGAATTATAGTCTCAATGTCCTTTATTTATGGCTAGAAACCAAATATGAGTGAGTACATCCCATGTTCCTCTTTTTGGGTCTGGCTTACCTCACTCAGGATATTGTTTTCAATTTCCGTCCATTTGTTTGCAAAATTCAAGAAGTCATTGTTTTTTACTGCTGAGTAGTACTCTAATATGTATATATTCCATACTTTCTTCATCCATTCTTCCATTGAAGGACATCTAGGTTGTTTCCAGGTTCTGGCAATTACAAACAATGCTGCTATGAACATAGTTGAGCATATACTTTTGTTGTATGTTTGGGCATCTTTTGGGTATATTCCCAATAGTGGTATTGCTGGGTCAAAAGGTAGGTTGAACCCGACTTTCCTGAGAAACCGCCACACTGCTTTCCAAAGTGGTTGCACAAGTTGGCATTCCCACCAGCAATGGATGAGAGTGCCCCTTTCTCCACAACCTCTCCAGCAGAGGCTATCATTGGTGTTTTTGATTTTAGCCATTCTGACCGGTGTAAGATGGTATCTTAATGTTGTCTTGATTTGCATTTCCCTGATTGCTAAGGAAGTTGAGCATGATCTTAAGTGACTTTTGGCCATTTGAACTTCTTCTGTTGAAAAGTCTCTGTTCAGCTCAGTGCCCCATTTTATAATTGGATTGATTAACCTTTTACCGTCTAATTTCTTGAGTTCTTTGTATATTTTGGATATCAGACCTTTGTCAGTTGCGGGGTTGGTGAAGATCTTCTCCCAGTCAGTGGGTTGCCTTTCTGTCTTAGTGACAGTGTCCTTTGCTTTACAGAAGCTTCTCAGTGTCAGGAGGTCCCATTTATTCAATGATGTTCTTAGTGTTTGTGCTGCTGGGGTTGTACGTAGGAAGTGTTCTCCTGTGCCCATGTGTTGTAGAGTACTTCCCACTTTCTCTTCTATCAGATTCAGTGTGTTTGGACTGATATTGAGGTCTTTAATCCATTTGGACTTGAGTTTTGTGCATGGTGATATATATGGATCTATTTTCACTCTTCTACAGATTGACTTCCAGTTTTGCCAGCACAATTTGTTGAAGATGCTCTCTTTTTTCCATTGTATACTTTTAGCTCCTTTATCGAAAATCAGGTGTTCATAGGTTTGTGGGCTAAAGTCAGGGTCTTCTATTCTATTCCATTGGTCGACTTCTCTGTTTTTATGCCAGTACCAAGTCGTTTTCAGTACTGTAGCTCTGTAATAGAGTTTGAAGTCAGGGATGGTAATGCCTCCAGACAATCCTTTATTGTATAAGATTGTTTTGGCTATCCTGGGTTTTTTGTTTTTCCATATAAAGTTGATTATTGTCTTCTCCAGATCTGTGAAGAATTTTGATGGGATTTTGATGGGGATTGCGTTGAATCTATAGATTGCTTTTGGTAGAATTGCCATTTTTACTATGTTGATCCTCCCAATCCAAGAGCAAGGGAGGTCCTTCCATTTTCTGGTATCCTCTTCAATTTCTTTCTTCAAAGACTTAAAGTTCTTGCCAAATAGATCTTTCACTTCCTTGGTCAGAGTTACCCCAAGGTATTTTATGCTATTTGTGGCTATCGTGAAAGGTGATGCTTCTCTGATTTCCCTCTCTGCTTCCTTATCCTTAGTGTATAGGAAGGCAACTGATTTTTTGGAGTTGATTTTCTATCCTGCCAAATTACCAAAGGTGTTTATCAGCTGTAGGAGTTCTTTGGTAGAGTTTTTGGGGTCGGTTATGTATACTATCATATCATCTGCAAATAATGAAAGCTTAGCTTCTTCCTTTCCAATATGGATCCCCTTGATCCCCTTATGTTGTCTTATTGCTATTGCTAGAACTTCAAGCACTATATTGAAGAGGTATGGAGAGAGTGGACATCCTTGTTGTGTTCCTGATTTTAGTGGGATGGCTTTGAGTTTTTCTCCATTTAATTTAATGTTAGCTGTCGGCTTGCTGTAAATAGCTTTTATTAAATATAGGTATGCCACTTGTATCCCTAATCTCTCCAAGACCTTTATCATAAAGGAGTGTTGAATTTTGTCGAATGCTTTTTCAGCATCTAATGAAATGATCATATGGTTTTTTCTTTCAGTTTATTTATATGGTTGATTACATTGATAGATTTGCGTATGTTGAACCAGCCCTGCATCTCTGGAATGAAGCCTACTTGATCATAATGGATAATTTTTCTAATGTGTTCTTGGATTCGGTTTACCAGTATTTTATTGAGAATTTTTGCGTCGATGATCATGAGTGAGATAGGCCTGTAATTCTCTTTCTTGGTTGGGTCTTTGTGTGGTTTTGGTATCAGGGTAACTGTAGCTTCATAAAATGAATTTGGCAATGACTCTTCTGTTTCTATATTGTGAAATACATTAAGAAGTATAGGTATTAGCTCTTCTTGGAAGTTCTGGTAGAATTCTGCATTGAAACCATCTGGCCCTGGGCTTTTTTTGGAAGGGAGATTTTTGATAACTGTTTCTAATTCTTCGCGACTAACAGGTCTATTTAGATCGTTCACCTGGTCTTGGTTTAGGTTTGGTATATGGTACTTATCTAAAAAAGTGTCCATTTCTTTTGCATTTTTCAGTTTTGTGGCATACAGGCTTTTGTAGTAAGATCTAATGATTCTCTGAATTTCCTCTGTGTCTGTGGTTATGTCCCCCTTTTCATTTCTGATCTTATTTATTTGCGTGTTCTCTCTCTGTCGTTTAATTAGTTTGGATAGGGGTTTGTCAATCTTGTTGATTTTCTCCAAGAACCAACTTTTTGTTTCATTGATTCTTTGGACTGTTTTCTGTGTTTCTATTTTGTTGATTTCTGCCCTCAGTTTGATTATTTCCAGTCTTCTACTCCTCCTGGGCGCGTCTGCTTCTTTTTTTTCTAGAGCTTTCAGGTGTGCTGTTAAGTCCCCAATGTATGCTTTCTCCGTTTTCTTTAAGTGGGCACTTAGTGCTATGAACTTTCCTCTTAGCACTGCTTTCATCGTGTCCCATAGGTTTGAGTATGTTGTCTCTTTGTTTTCATTAAATTCAAGGAAGAGTTTAATTTCTTTCTTAATTTCTTCCTTGACCCAGGTGTGGTTCAGTAGTTGACTGTTCAGTTTCCATGAGTTTGTCAGTTTCCTGGGGGTAGCTTTGTTGGTGGCTTCTAACTTTAATCCGTGGTGATCTGATAAGACACAGGTGGACACTGATATTTTTTTGTATCTGTGGAGATTTCCTTTGTTTCCAAGTATGTGGTCAATTTCGAGAAGGTTCCATGAGCTGCAGAGAAGAAGGTGTATTCTTTCCTATTTGGGTGGAGTGTTCTATAGATGTCTGTTAAGTCCATTTGATTCATTACCTCCAACAATTCTCTTAATTCTCTATTAGTTTTCTGTCTGATTGACCTGTCCATTGGTGAGAGAGGTGTGTTGAAGTCTCCTACTACTAGTGTGTGTGATTTGATGTCTGCCTTGAGTTTTAGCAATATTTCTTTTACATAAGTGGGTGCTTTTATATTAGGGGCATAGATATTCAGGATTGAGACTTCATCCTGCTGAATCGTTCCTGTTATGAGTATAAAGTGTCCCTGTCGATCTCTTCTGATTGATTTTAGTTTGAAGTCAGTTTTGTTAGAAATTAGTATGGCCACACCTGCTTTTTTCTTAGGACCATTTGCTTGAAAAACCTTTTCCCAACCCTTTACTCTGAGTAGATGCCTGTCTTTGTGGTTGAGATGAGTTTCTTGCAAACAGCAGACTGTTGGATCCTGTTTTCGTATCCAATCTCTTAGCCTGTGCCTTTTTATTGGTGAATTGAGACCATTAATATTAAGTGATATTAATGACCAGTGGTTGTTAACTCCGGTTATTCTTACTGCTTTTGGCAGAAGAGTTTGTGTGTCTCCCTTCTTTGAGTTGTGCTGTTGAAGGGTCGCTAGATACCTGGGTTATTGTAGGCAGTGTTGGCAATGTTGGATTCCTTGGGTTGTGATTTTCCTTCTATTACTTTCTGTAGGGCTGGATTTGTGGCAACGTATTGTTTAAATTTGTTCTTATCCTGGAATGTCTTGTTTTCTCCATTGATAGTGAACAATAGCTTGGCTGGGTATAGTAGTTTGGGTTTGCATCCATGATCTCTTAGTTTCTGTAGTATCTCTATCCAGGACCTTCTGGCTTTCATGGTTTCCATAGAGAAGTCAGGTGTAAGTCTGATCGGTTTACCTTTATAAGTTACTTGGCCTTTTTCCTTTGCAGCTCTTAATATTCTTTCTTTAATCTGTATATTTTGTGTTTTGATTATTATATGGCGAGGGGACATTTTTTTTTTGATCCAGTCTGTTTGGTGTTCTGTATGCTTCTTGAATATTCAAAGGAATATCTTTCTTTATGTTGGGGAAGTTTTCTTCCATAATTTTGTTAAAAATGTTTTCTGGACCTTTGAGCTGTGCCTCTTCTCCTTCTTCTATCCCTTTTATTCTTAGGTTTTGTCTTTTTATTGTGTCCCATATTTCCTGAATGTTTTGTGATGAGAATTTGTTGGTTTTGGTGTTTTCTTTAATCAGTCCGTTTATTTTCTCTATGTTGTCTTCAGAATCTGAGATTCTTTCTTCTATCTCTTGTATTCTATTGATTATGCTTGTTTCTGTAGTCTCTGCTCGTTGACCTATATTTGCCATATCCAGCTGGTCCTCAGTTTGTGTTTTCTTCCTTGCTTCCATTTCAGTTTTCAATTCTTGGACTGTTTCCATTACCTGTTTGATCGTTTTTTCTTGGCTTCCCAGGGTATCATTTACGTATTTACTCATTTCTTCAAACTTTTTGTTATAATTCTCATCCATTTCTATGAGGGCGTTTTTTACATGTTGTTTAAGGGACTCTATTGCTTTCAAAAAGTCAGTTTTTTCCTCTTCTCCTGTGTTAGGGTGTTCAAGTCCTTGTGTTGTAAGATCATTGGGTTCTGGTGTTTTCATGTTGTTTTTCAGATTGTTGGGTGAATTCTTGCCTTGGCGTCTGCCCATCTCCTCTTACCGATGCTATCTATTGGGTTTGATTTAATTGTAGCGGGGCAATCTGTTCTCAGTGCAGGCTTCACTGTTTCTTGCCCGCACTATCCTGTATCCAGTGCCTCCACCGCCCGGGCCTGCCTGCCGGTGCCTCCGCCGCCTGGAACTGTCTGTGCGCCGATGTTTCCGCCGCCTAGGCCTGCCTGCCGGTGCCTCCGCCACCTGGGCCTGCCTGCGCGCCATTGCTTCCGCCGCCTAGGCATGCCTGCCGGGCCTGACTTCAGGTGCCTCCACCACCCGGGCCTGCCTGCACGCCGGTGCCTCTGCCGCCCGGACTTGCCTGCGTGCTGGTACCTCCACCGCCCGGGCCTGTCTGTGCGCCGGTGCTTCCGCTGCCTAGGCCTGCCTGCCGGGCCTGACTGCCGGTGACTCCGCCACCCGGGCCTGCATGCACGCCGGTGCCTCTGCCGCCAGGACTTGCCTGCGTGCTGGTGCCTCCGCTGCCAGGGCCTGCCTGCGCACCGTTGCTTCCGCCGCCTAGGCCTGCCTGCCAGTGCCTCCGCAGGCCAGAACTGTCTGTGCGCCAGTGCTTCTGCCGCCTAGGCCTGCGTGCCGGTGCCTCCGCCACCCGGGCCTGCCTGCACGCCGGTGCCTCTGCCGCCCGGACTTGCCTGCGCGCCGGTGCTTCCGCCGCCTAGCCCGTACAAGAGTTCTATGGTGATATTCAAGATAGTCATCAGTCTGATTATGGGACAAAGCACCCGTAGTGCCTAGGGACATGGCACAGTGCAGGCACCCACAGCTCACCTGCCCAAGGTCCTCGTTGGTGTCACCCCATGGCTTTCTGGGAACCCCTCTAGAGAGAAGCCTCTTACTAACCCCAGAACGGCACCCTAAGGTTGAGATATCAACAGTGTGTGTGCATTAACTTATGGGGGTGTGTTTGTGTGTTTAAGACACAATAACAGCAGATGGATTATAATATTGAAATTTCTTCTTATCTTGAGAAGAATACTTGCTACAGAAACACTATCAGAGTAGTACTGAGAGTATAGGCTGTCTCAGCATGGAGAAATAACTGGAGCAAACCCCTAGTAGTTCAGCTCAGTGGCCCAAGAAAGATGGTCAAGGAAAGTCAATGAACTCAGGAATGGAAGTTAAAACTCAGGCTAAATAACATTGCAAATCATTTAGGCGGAACATGAGACACTCGTGCAACAGTCACAAGATGTCTAAAATGCCTGGAACTAGAATCTTAGGGCAGGAGAAGTTGTGGAGCTGAGAGTGCATGGCAAAAACTGACAGAATTTGGCAAAAGACATGTAAGCGTAACTAGCAAACATCCATGGAAACCATGAATGGGAGAAAACCCTGAGAAGTCTGCACAAAAACATAACATCTTGACAATTCTGAGATTTAATGACAAAGGAGAGATCTTAAATATGTCACTGTCACATGGTGATGATTAACCCACTCCATTGCAGTGTGACCCCCTGACATGTTTAAGATACCTGTCAATTCTGTCTATATATTTACAGAGAAATTCACATTGCTTGCACAGATTAACTAGCAGCATGATTTACCACTCAATCAAAGGCAAAGCAAAGAAATCATGAACATGTTGTTGAATGCTGATGATGTTGTTGGGAGCGTTTGTGGGTTTTTTCTTAAAGGGAAATCATTGGTCACACAAATGCATGAAGCAGAGCCTGTCTCTGCCATGTACCTGAAAGCATGAAAAAAATAAACTAAAATAGATTTTTGTCACATACTGGTAAATTTTGCTGCTATGTCCAAATTGTGTGTTACAGGAGCTCTTTCTGCTCCTTCAGGCTATAGCAACTGAGATAAAGGCCATTGGGGTGTGGTGTCTCTCTCTTTCAAAATGGAGCAACTGCCTTCAGCTTGGTCTCTTGCATCCATCTCCACATCCAGCTACTAGGCTCCTCTCCTCATCCTGCAGAGGGCTGTTGTCTGGCATGGCAATCTGTAAGGTTTGCCCCTTAAAAGAAATAACCATTTTATGAATCATAATTCTAAACTGGTGTGGGAGATTGTTTGTGACTTACACCTTCCTATGTGATGAGAGCAACCAGGGTGTGAAGGGGGTTCTCACTGTTCATGATGCAGAAGCCATGGCAGCAGGAGTAGGAGGCCTCCCATTCTCTGTAAGGAAATCAGTAAACATTGGGGACAGGTGAAAGGATGCCCTGAAACATCAAGGCTTGAGCTTTCAGACTGCAAATCCTCCAGCTAGGTTCTGGACTCCACAACCTACAAAACCTCCTGAGGACCAAGTATTCAGAACCAGAAGCCTGTGTGGGCCATATCACATAAAATCGTAGTGAGTACACCAATAGTTTTTTTTTTTTTTTTTTTAATGTACATCCTTTTGTCCCTCCAGAAACATTTGTATTTCCAATAAAGATAACTTGCTGGCTCTTTGGTATCCTGAACATGCTCTAAGGTGATGGAGGGGCATTCTTACATACCTTGCTGTGTTGTTGTGAGACCTTAACGGGACAGCAATTGTTTCAGAAATCAAAGGCAGTTAGGTTCAAACTTGTGGTTAGCAGTGTGCTGGAGACTTGGGTTGCCTATAGCTAATCTATGGAAAGATGGATTTCCTAAGAAGGGTGGCAGCACACATGGAGGCATGTAGTCTTACCTTTTCAAATGACCCATTTTGTGGCCTTACATCAGGCTCCTCTATTCTCCTCATCTTGGATTCTTTATCAGATTAGGACAAAAATTAAAACTCAATGTCCTGGACGTGAACACTGAATGAGTTATCTATGTGAGATCACAGTGACAGAGCTCATGGGAATCTGACTCATTGTACAGGCTTGCCAGGCATCAATCTATAATCTGCCTAACTCTACTGCGCAAGTGTTGTCATGGTTGCTCCTCTGTTCCTCCTCATATGGTCTCCATCTACAGAGAACTCAGAAAAATCCACCCCTGAGAGGGCAAGTTCTTTACAAATGAAAGTTTCTAGAACAGAAGAGACATAGTAGATTTATCTTGGCAACCTGTAGACACAAGACATGGGGAAATGGAAGAAGGGATTGAAGAAGATAGAGACATGGAGGAATGGATAAATTCAATCATTAATTGGATAAGTGAGTGATCCAATGAAAGAGATGGCTAATAGGATAAAATGTGCTGCATGCCCTCTGAAAGTCAGTCCAAATTGAGGGTAGATAAGGTTATCCACTAAGGAGGAAGCTTAGTCCATTTTGCCTTCTCTGTGCTCTAGATCCACCCAGGAGAGTGATGATGATGTTGAGGAGAAGAAGGGGCGAGGGTACCAGCATGCCCTGGTACAAGTTTTCCCCCACATTGTAGCCAAATCACGTGACCTGGCACAGGTGACCTACATGCTGGGCCCTGAATGGCAGTTTGACACCTACAATCTTACTAACCAAGTTTTTGAAGATGAAGGAACCAAAACTGCCCTGTTAAAGATGTCAGGATCCTTGCATGATGGGAGTCAGGTATCAATATCATACTGGTAACCTCGGATCTGATGGGTTTGTGGGGTCTTTGCCACACTTCACCTAACATCACTGATTCCCTAGGTAACTGATTTTATGGAGCTCGGTGCATTCATCATATCTGTGCATGTCACACACCAATGTGATTCAATGTACTACTAGTTTAGCCTGGGTGCGGGTGAGTCTGTTTATGAGTTTTATAGCCCAAATCTCACAGAACATGAGCAATGACAAGGGAACAGTGTCTTACAGTTAAGGCAGGCCAATTGTTTAAATGAACTCACAGGGGTTGAATGGCATGCATAAGACCTGTGAGAGTGCAAGACAGAAAGAATCCAGGCATGACAAAATAGGTAGTAGATAGAAGCCTGGCAAAAGTAAGTAGGTAGCCTGAGGTCCACCCCATTGCAGAAGAGCCACTGAGAGGAGACAATTTTCTTTAGGCAGGAGGATCCGGGTCACTCTACATGCTCCAGTGGAGTTCATATACCCAGTGACTTTCAGATGGTATGAATTAAACCATTAATCAAATGAAACCCAATTTTCTTTGCTTCTGAGTACACATTTGTGACCCTTCATGATCACTCTCTATCCTCTTAAGTCCCAACACCTCGATGTCACATCTTTCCATATGACATGTTTTTCCCTCCCGCATTATCCCTCTCTGAGATCCTACATCGTTTTGGCCACTCTCCTCTGTTTCCTAAACAGCCATCTTGTCCTCTTCCACACACTGCATCTCCATTCGTCATTCCCTCTCCAAGGGGAAAAGACCATAAGTCCTGTTTTGTTTTGAGGCCTGTCTTTCTATGATGTCCCATCCACCAGAAACTCCATCATTGACCAAACAACATAACATCTTCACAAATTTTTGTTTTTAGAGCAAAAAAAAATTCCATTGGGAAAGATACCAGGATTAATAGAAGACCTGAGGTATTTCTGCAAAGAAGAGTTCCCCAAACACAGATTTAAGTCTGACCCCCAAAATTTGTGAATTTCACTTTAACAGATCTTCATCAAATCATAGACATAGATATGGAAGTCATTATCAAACTTGATGAAATGCACGGAAGGTTTGGTGGGAACTTGGTAAATAATTTTACCTATCTTTTGGGTTCCATCTTTTTCGTTGTGCTGCACGCTTTTGCCTGCCAAGGAATCCCTGCCTAATTCCAAATTCACCCCTATTGGAGGACATCCTGGCATAATGTGGAGGTTGCTTTCAATGTAGTCATCTAGATGGTGGTAAAGGTACACAACTGGATCTTTCTTGTAGGTAATGTAGAAACAGGTCTTCATGGTCTGCACCTCATCTTGGACCACCCCAGTCCACTCCTCCATAGAGCCTGGCATGATGTGGAGGTTGCCTTCAAGGTAGTCAACCAGGAGGTGGTAAACGTACAAGACCGGATCTTTCTTGTAGGTAATATAGAACCAGGTCTTCATGATTGGCACCTCCTCTAGGACCATCCCCTTCCAGTCATCCTTAGAGCCATTTGTGCCCTCAAATGTATGTTTCACTGCTCTGCCAACTATGGTGTTTGAGAGATGAGTGTCTGTCTCCTGAGGAAATGGTACGTTGTTAGGCAGGAACTTAAGGTTTAAAATCCTTTCATCACTGTGAAGCTCCAATCCATAGACACAATCTATCCCATCATACTTCAACAAATAGAGAGAGGGATTTGTTGGCAGTTGATCTAGAATGATGGCTTTCCACTGGGTGACTGGTTCATTGGCTTCCTTCCAGCCATGAGAAATTCTGTGGCCGACAATATTCTCCAGGGCCTCAAAAGGCCTCCTCAGTTTTTGCTTCTGGAGAGATGACCCATTCCTCTTCTGGACAGGTGGCATGCATCTCATACTAAGAGGCATCTTCATCATGGCTGTAGACTTACTGAGATAGGCCACTGACCTCCTGGTCCGCTGTTTCTTGGATATCTTTCTGTGCTTGGGCTTCATAGCTGCCCACTCTCTAGGTTGAAAGAACTTTCCTTCTGTTTAATTCAGAAACCAAGTCGTGGCCTCAACCATGAGTGCCTGCAAGGACAACAAGGGGAGGCTTTGAGGTCAAGGCTCTTTTCTGGAAGAACTGTGGTGCAGGAGACAAAGATATTGATCAACAGGTTTGCATACCTAACTGTAATTTTCTCTTAAGAAATAAATAGGACAATTTGCAAATTTTTCTCTACAGCTCAGTATATCAATCTCAGAGACACATTCCTGCTGCCCAAAGGCAAATGACCTCTGCTGAGAAACCTACTTTCTGACTGACTAAGTCAATGAGAGGAGAAGGTATGCCTATCCCCGAAACGAGTAAGAAAAATCTGAACAGATAACAAAGAATTCGAAGGACATCCACACGTCTCCTTCAACATCAAGCTAATAGGTAGGGGGCTCAATCCAAGACAGCCTGCCCAAGGTCATGGCACTCCAATCCACTGGCTCTCTGTATTAGGTCTCCTGATCCAGACCCAGGTCTATTACATAAAGACATTATGTGTCTTCATTGTGGAAGTGAGTACTGTGAGACCCACTTCAACGTGAAATACTCATTATTCTGGGCAACAGCAGCCATTGAGAAATAATTAGTATCTTTTAAAACACCTCTGGACAAAGAGGAGCTTTGCCATTTTAGTGGATTGATGAATTTGATATTGTTAGCAAAGATAAAGTGGGAAGAATAGCTGGGATTCACCATCCCCACAGCTATCAAATATAGGAGCTGGTAACAACAGAAATGGTGGACCCGCAGGACATTTGAAAGAAATCTTTTTTGTACGACAGAGGTCTTAGTTGCTTTGGAAACATATTTACCAAAAGAAAATGTCCTACCTCTCCAGATTCCATCTTCCGGAAATGTTCAGGTGCAAAAAGCCGGTTGAACAGTTGTGGAGACCATGAGCTAAACTGTCCTCCTCAGGCACTGTGAGGATAATAAACCCCCCCTCATGAAAGACTAGTGCTTTGAGTGGAACAGAGTTGCTACCCAACGAACCAAGTCTTTGTGACATCACCAAGGCTCTACTTATGTCAGAAATCCCCTCACAAGCTTTTTACTTCCCTATTTACCCACAGAAACATCCAGCATTCAGCTCCTCAAAAGCTGTATACAGCCACAAGGGGACCCAAAATAAGCCCCCACTCATCTTCCCAATTACTCAAGTCACACTCTTGCCCAAGCAACTCAATCCCTGTATCTTATTTTTCTGAAAAAAGTCTTTGGTGTCTGAGTCAACAAATCACATGAAAGTTTTTTTTTCTTAGATCCCGTCTCTCCATTGGTTATCTTCTATTGATTTTTTCTTCCTTCATAAATAATAAATTTCAAATTTCCACTTCCTTTCTTCCTCCCCCTAACTACTCACGCAACCACCAATCCTCTCCACACCAATCCAGTCCTAATAGAGGGCAGGGTACCTTGACCTGTGGGAAGCCCTTGCCCCCCCTCCATCCAGATTGAGGAAGGTATGCATCTACATATAATATGATCGATTAAAGCCTGTATGTGCAGTACAGACAAATCCCAGTGCCATTATCTTTGGGTTCTCCTTCTGCCCCAATTGTCAGCCACATTCAATGCTTCCACTTTGATCCCAACTCTGTCAGTCCCAGCATAGCTGGGATTGTTGATCTCCCATTAGCTCAGACACAGTGTCTCAGTGGGTGGACCAAGCCCTTGTATTCCTTAGTTCTTTGCTCTTATTCTCTCCCCTTCAGCTCTTCAACTGGAGCTTGGTAGCTCAGTCTAGTTTTCTGATGTGGGTCCCTGTCTTTATCTCCATCCTTTTCCGTACAACAGTTCTATGGTGATATTCAAGATAGTCATCAGTCTGATTATGGGACAAAGCACCCGTAGTGCCTAGGGACATGGCACAGTGCAGGCACCCACAGCTCACCTGCCCAAGGTCCTCGTTGGTGTCACCCCATGGCTTTCTGGGAACCCTTCTAGAGAGAAGCCTCTTACTAACCCCTGAACGGCACCCTAAGGTTGAGATATCAACAGTGTGTTTGCATTAACTTATGGGGGTGTGTTTGTGTGTTTAAGACACAATAACAGCAGATGGATTATAATATTGAAATTTCTTCTTATCTTGAGAAGAATACTTGCTAGAGAAACACTATCAAAGTAGTACTGAGAGTGTAGGCTGTCTGAGCATGGAGAAGTAACAGGAGCAAACCCCTAGTTGTTCAGCTCAGTGGCCCAAGAAAAATGGTCAAGGAAAGTCAATGAACTCAGGGATGGAAGTTAAAACTCAGGATAAAAAACATTCCAAATCATTTAGGCGGAACATGAGACACTCGTGCAACAGTCACAAGTGTCTAAAATGCCTGGAACTAGAATCTTAGGGCAGGAGAAGTTGTGGAGCTGAGAGTGCATGCCAAAAACAGACAGAATCATGCAAAAGCCATGAAAGCGTAACTAGCAAACATCCATGGAAACCATGAATGGGAGAAAACCCTGAGAAGTCTGCACAAAAACATAACATCTTGACAATTCTGAGATTTAATGACAAAGGAGAGATCTTAAATATGTCACTGTCACATGGTGATGATTAACCCACTCCATTGCAGTGTGACCCCCTGACATGTTTAAGATACCTGTCAATTCTGTCTATATATTTACAGAGAAATTCACATTGCTTGCACAGCTTAACTAGCAGCATGATTTACCACTCAATCAAAGGCAAAGCAAAGAAATCATGGACATGTTGTTGAATGCTGATGATGTTGTTGGGAGCGTTTGTGGGTTTTTTCTTAAAGGGAAATCATTGGTCACACAAATGCATGAAGCAGAGCCTGTCTCTGCCATGTACCTGAAAGCATGAAAAAAATAAACTAAAATAGATTTTTGTCACATACTGGTAAATTTTGCTGCTATGTCCAAATATGTGTGTTGCAGGAGCTCTTTCTGCTCCTTCAGGCTATAGCAACTGAGATAAAGGCCATTGGGGTGTGGTGTCTCTCTCTTTCAAAATGGAGCAACTGCCTTCAGCTTGCTCTCTTGCATCCATCTCCACATCCAGCTACTAGGCTCCTCTCCTCATCCTGCAGAGGGCTGTTGTCTGGCATGGCAATCTGTAAGGTTTGCCCTTTAAAAGAAATAACCATTTTATGAATCATAATTCTAAACTGGTGTGGGAGATTGTTTGTGACTTACACCTTCCCATGTGATGAGAGCAACCAGGGTGTGAAGGGGGTTCTCACTGTTCATGTTGCAGAAGCCATGGCAGCAGGAGTAGGAGGCCTCTCATTCTCTGTATGGAAATCAGTAAACATTGGGGACCAGTGAAAGGATGCCCTGAAACATCAAGGCTTGAGCTTTCAGACCGCAATTCCTCCATCTAGGTTCTGGGTCTCCACAACCTACAAAACCTCCTGAGGCCAAGTATTCAGAACCAGAAGCCTGTGTGGGCCATATCACATAAAATCGTAGTGAGTACACGAATTGTTTTTTTTTTTTTTTATGTACATCCTTTTGTCCCTCCAGAAACATTTGTATTTCCAATAAAGATAACTTGCTGGCTTTTTGGTGTCCTGAACATGCTCTAAGGTGATGGTGGGGCATTCGTACATACCTTGCTGTGTTGTTGTGAGACCTTAACGGGACAGCAATTGTTTCAGAAATCAAAGGCAGTTAGGTTCAAACCTGTGGTTAGCAGTGTGCTGGACACTTGGGTTGCCTATAGCTAATCTATGGAAAGATGGATTTCCTAAGAAGGGTGGCAGCACACATGGAGGCATGTAGTCTTACCTTTTCAAATGACCCATTTTGTGGCCTTACATCAGGCTCCTCTATTCTCCTCATCTTGGTTTCTTTACCAGATTAGGACAAAAATTAAAACTCAATGTCCTGGACGTGAACACTGAATGAGTTATCTATGTGAGATCACAGTGACAGAGCTCATGGGAATCTGACTCATTGTACAGGCTTGCCAGGCATCAATCTGTAATCTGGCTAACTCTACTGCGCAAGTGTTGTCATGGTTGCTCCTCTGTTCCTCCTCATATGGTCTCCATCTACAGAGAACTCAGAAAAATCCACCCCTGAGAGGGCAAGTTCTTTACAAATGAAAGTTTCTAGAACAGAAGAGACATAGTAGATTTATCTTGGCAACCTGTAGACACAAGACATGGGGAAATGGAAGAAGGGATTGAAGAAGATAGAGACATGGAGGAATGGATAAATTCAATCATTCATTGGATAAGTGAGTGATCCAATGAAAGAGATGGCTAATAGGATAAAATGTGCTGCATGCCCTCTGAAAGTCAGTCCAAATTGAGGGTAGATAAGGTTATCCACTAAGGAGGAAGCTTAGTCCATTTTGCCTTCTTTGTGCTCTAGACCCACCCAGGAGAGTGATGATGATGTCGAGGAGAAGAAGGGGCGAGGGTACCAGCATGCCCTGGTACAAGTTTTCACCCACATTGTAGCCAAATCACCTGACCTGGCACAGGTGACCTACATGCCGGGCCCTGAATGGCAGTTTGACACCTACAACCTTACTAACCAAGTTTTTGAAGATGAAGGAACCAAAACTTCCCTGTTAAAGGTGTCAGGATCCTTGCATGATGGGAGTCAGGCATCAATATCATACTGGTATCCTCGGGTCTGATGGGTTTGTGGGGTCTTTGCCACACTTCTCCTAACATCACTGATTCCCTAGGTAACTGATTTTATGGAGCACGTTGCATTCATCATATCTGTGCATGTCACACACCAATGTGATTCAATGTACTACTAGTTTAGCCTGGGTGCGGGTGAGTCTGTTTATGAGTTTTATAGCCCAAATCCCACAGAACATGATCAATGACAAGGGAACAGTGTTTTACAGTTAAGGCAGGCCAATTGTTTAAATGAACTCACAGGGGTTGAATGGCATGCATAAGACCTGTGAGAGTGCAAGACAGAAAGGTTCCAGGCATGACAAAATAGGTAGTAGATAGAAGCCTGGCAAAAGTAAGTCGGTAGCCTGAGGTTCACCCCATTGCCATAGAGCCACTGAGAGGAGACACTTTTCTTTAGGCAGGAGGATCCGGGTCACTCAACATGCTCCAGTGGAGTTCATATACCCAGTGACTTCCAGATGGTATGAATTAAACCATTAATCAAATGAAACCCAATTTTCTTTGCTTCTGAGTACACATTTGTGACCCTTCATGATCACTCTCTATCCTCTTAAGTCCCAACACCTCGATGTCACATATTTCCATATGACATGTTTTTCCCTCCCGCATTATCCCTCTCTGAGATCCTACATCGTTTTGGCCACTCTCCTCTGTTTCCTAAACAGCCATCTTGTCCTCTTCCACACACTGCATCTCCATTCGTCATCCCCTCTCCAAGGGGAAAAGACCATAAGTCCTGTTTTGTTTTGAGGCCTGTCTTTCTGTGATGTCCCATCTACCAGAAACTCCATCATTGACCAAACAACATAACACCTTCACAAATTTTTGTTTATAGCAAAAAAATATTCCATTGGGAAAGATACCAGGATTAATAGAAGACCTGAGGTATTTCTGAAAAAAGAGTTCCCCAAACACAGTTTTAAGTCTGACCCCCAAAATTTGTGAATTTCACTTTAACAGATCTTCATCAAATCATAGACATAGATATGGAAGTCATTATCAAACTTGATGAAATGCACGGAAGGTTTGGTGGGAACTTGGTAAATAATTTTACCTATCTTTTGGGTTCCATCTTTTTCGTTGTGCTGCATGCTTTTGCCTGCCAAGGAATCCCTGCCAAATTCCAAATTCACCCCTATTGGAGGACATCCTGGCATAATGTGGAGGTTGCTTTCAATGTAGTCATCTAGATGGTGGTAAAGGTACACAACTGGATCTTTCTTGTAGGTAATGTAGAAACAGGTCTTCATGGTCTGCATCTCATCTTGGACCACCCCAGTCCACTCCTCCATAGAGCCTGGCATGATGTGGAGGTTGCCTTCAAGGTAGTCAACCAGGAGGTGGTAAACGTACAAGACCGGATCTTTCTTGTAGGTAATATAGAACCAGGTCTTCATGATTGGCACCTCCTCTAGGACCATCCCCTTCCAGTCATCCTTAGAGCCATTTGTGCCCTCAAATGTATGTTTCACTGCTCTGCCAACTATGGTGTTTGAGAGATGAGTGTCTGTCTCCTGAGGAAATAGTACTTGTTAGGCAGGAACTTAAGGTTAAAATCCTTTCATCACTGTGAAGCTCCAATCCATAGACACAATCTATCCCATCATACTTCAACAAATAGAGAGAGGGATTTGTTGGCAGTTGATCTAGAATGATGGCTTTCCACTGGGTGACTGGTTCATTGGCTTCCTTCCAGCCGTGAGAAATTCTGCGGCCAACAATATTCTCCAGGGCCTCAAAAGGCCTCCTCAGTTTTTGCTTCTGGAGAGATGACCCATTCCTCTTCTGGACAGGTGGCATGCATCTCATACTAAGAGGCATCTTCATCATGGCTGTAGACTTACTGAGATAGGCCACTGACCTCCTGGTCCGCTGTTTCTTGGATATCTTGCTTTGCTTGGGCTTCATAGCTGCCCACTCTCTAGGTTGAAAGAACTTTCCTTCTGTTTAATTCAGAAACCAAGTCGTGGCCTCAACCATGAGTGCCTGCAAGGACAACAAGGGGAGGCTATGAGGTCAAGGCTCTTTTCTGGAAGAACTGTAGTGCAGGAGACAAAGATATTGGTCAACAGGTTTGCATACCTAACTGTAATTTTCTCTTAAGAAATAAATAGGTTAATTTGCAAATTTTTCTCTACAGCTCAGTATATCAGACTCAGAGACACATTCCTGCTGCCCAAAGGCAAATGACCTCTGCTGAGAAACCTACTTTCTGACTGACTAAGTCAATGAGAGGAGAAGGTATGCCTATCCCCGAAACGAGTAAGAAAAATCTGAAGAGATAACAAAAATTCGAAGGACATCCACACGTCTCCTTCGACATCAAGCTAATAGGTAGGGGGCTCAATCCAAGACAGCCTGCCCAAGGTCATGGCACTCCAATCCACTGGCTCTCTGTATTGGGTCTCCTGATCCAGACCCAGTTCTATTACATAAAGCCATTCTGTGTCTTCATTGTGGAAGTGAGTACTGTGAGACCCACTTCAACCTGAAAGACTCATTATTCTGGGCAACAGCAGCCATTGAGAAATAATTAGTATCTTTTAAAACACCTCTGGACAAAGAGGAGCTTTGCCATTTTAGTGGATTGATGAATTTGATATTGTTAGCAAAGATAAAGTGGGAAGAAAGGCTGGCATTCACCATCCCCACAGCTATCAAATATAGGAGCTGGTAACAACAGAAATGGTGGACCCGCAGGATATTTGAAGGAAAACTTTTTTGTACGACAGAAGTCTTAGTTGCTTTGGAAACATATTTACCAAAAGAAAATGTCCTACCTCTCCAAATTCCATCTTCCGGAAATGTTCAGGTGCAAAAAGCCTGTTGAACAGTTGTGGAGACCAGGAGCTGAACTGTCCTACTCAGCCACTGAGAGGATAATAAACCCACCTTCATGGAAGACTAGTGCTTTGAGTGGAACAGAGTTGCTACCCAACGAACCAAGGCTTTGTGACATCACCAAGGCTCTACTTATGTCAGAAATCCCCTCAAAAGCTTGTTACTTCCCTATTTACCCACAGAAACATCCAGCATTCAGCTCCTCAAAATCTGTATACAGCCACCTGGGGACCCAAAATAAGCCCCCACTCATCTTCCCAATTACTCAAGTCACACTCTTGCCCAAGCAACTCAATCCCTGTATGTTATTTTTCTGAAAAAGTCTTTGGTGTCTGAGTCAACTAATCACATGAAAGTTTTTTTTTCTTAGATCCCATCTCTCCATTGGGTATCTTCTATTGATTTTTTCTTCCTTCATAAATAATAAATTTCAAATTTCCACTTCCTTTCCTCCTCCCCCTAACTACTCACGCAACCACCAATCCTCTCCACACAAATCCAGTCCTAATAGAGGGCAGGGTACCTTGACCTGTGGGAAGCCCTTGCCCCCCCTCCATCCAGATTGAGGAAGGTATGCATCTACATATAATATGATCGATTAAAGCCTGTATGTGCAGTACAGACAAATCCCAGTGCCATTATCATTGGGTTCTCCTTCTGCCCCAATTGTCAGCCACATTCAATGCTTCCACTTTGATCCCATGCTCTGTCAGTCCCAGCAAAGCTGGTTTTGTTGCTCTCCCATTAGCTCAGACACAGTGTCTCAGTGGGTGGACCAAGCCCTTGTATTCCTTAGTTCTTTGCTCTTATTCGCTCCCCTTCAGCTCTTCAACTGGAGCTTGTTAGCTCAGTCTAGTTTTCTGATGTGGGTCCCTGTCTTTATCTCCATCCTTTTCCGTACAACAGTTCTATGGTGATATTCAAGATAGTCATCAGTCTGATTATGGGACAAAGCACCCGTAGTGCCTAGGGACATGGCACAGTGCAGGCACCCACAGCTCACCTGCCCAAGGTCCTCGTTGGTGTCACCCCATGATTTTCTAGGAACCCCTCTAGAGAGAAGCCTCTTACTAACCCCAGAATGGCACCCTAAGGTAGAGATATCAACAGTGTGTGTGCATTAACTTATGGGGGTGTGTTTGTGTGTTTAAGACACAATAACAGCAGATAGATTATAATATTGAAATTTCTTCTTATCTTGAGAAGAATACTTGCTACAGAAACACTATCACAGTAGTACTGAGAGTGTAGGCTGTCTCAGCATGGAGAAGTAACTGGAGCAAACCCCTAGTAGTTCAGCTCAGTGGCCCAAGAAAGATGGTCAAGGAAAGTCAATGAACTCAGGGATGGAAGTTAAAACTCAGGCTAAATAACATTCCAAATCATTTAGGCGGAACATGAGACACTCGTGCAACAGTCACAAGTGTCTAAAATGCCTGGAACTAGAATCTTAGGGCAGGAGAAGTTGTGGAGCTGAGAGTGCATGCCAAAAACTGACAGAATATGGCAAAAGACATGTAAGCATAACTAGCAAACATCCATGGAAACCATGAATGGGAGAAAACCCTGAGAAGACTGCACAAAAACATAACATCTTGACAATTCTGAGATTTAATGACAAAGGAGAGATCTTAAATATGTCACTGTCACATGGTGATGATTAACCCACTCCATTGCAGTGTGACCCCCTGACATGTTTAAGATACCTGTCAATTCTGTCTATATATTTACAGAGAAATTCACATTGCTTGCACAGCTTAACTAGCAGCATGATTTAACACTAAATAAAAGGCAAAGCAAAGAAATCATGGACATGTTGTTGAATGCTGATGATGTTGTTGGGAGCGTTTGTGGGTTTTTTCTTAAAGGGAAATCATTGGTCACACAAAGGCATGAAGCAGAGCCTGTCTCTGCCATGTACCTGAAAGCATGAAAAAAATAAACTAAAATAGGTTTTTGTCACATACTGGTAAATTTTGCTGCTATGTCCAAATATGTGTGTTGCAGGAGCTCTTACTGCTCCTTCAGGCTATAGCAACTGAGATAAAGGCCATTGGGGTGTGGTGTCTCTCTCTTTCAAAATGGAGCAACTGCCTTCAGCTTGCTCTCTTGCATCCATCTCCACATCCAGCTACTAGGCTCCTCTCCTCATCCTGCCGAGGGCTGTTGTATGGCATGGCAATCTGTAAGGTTTGCCCCTTAAAAGAAATAACCATTTTATGAATCATAATTCTAAACTGGTGTGGGAGATTTTTTGTGACTTACACCTTCCTATGTGATGAGAGCAACCAGGGTGTGAAGGGGGTTCTCACTGTTCATGTTGCAGAAGCCATGGCAGCAGGAGTAGGAGGCCTCTCATTCTCTGTAAGGAAATCAGTAAACATTGGGGACCGGTGAAAGGATGCCCTGAAACATCAAGGCTTGAGCTTTCAGACCGCAATTCCTCCAGCTAGGTTCTGGGTCTCCACAACCTACAAAACCTCCTGAGGACCAAGTATTCAGAACCAGAAGCCTGTGTGGGCCATATCACATAAAATCGTAGTGAGTACACCAATCGTTTTTTTTTTTTTTTTTTTATGTACATCCTTTTGTCCCTCCAGAAACATTTGTATTTCCAATAAAGATAACTTGCTGGCTCTTTGGTGTCCTGAACATGCTCTAAGGTGATGGTGGGGCATTCTTACATACCTTGCTGTGTTGTTGTGAGACCCTAACGGGACAGCAATTGTTTCAGAATTCAAAGGCAGTTAGGTTCAAACCTGTGGTTAGCAGTGTGCTGGAGACTTGGGTTGCCTATAGCTAATCTATGGAAAGATGGATTTCCTAAGAAGGGTGGCAGCACACATGGAGGCATGAAGTCTTACCTTTTCAAATGACCCATTTTGTGGCCTTACATCAGGCTCCTCTATTCTCCTCATCTTTTTTCTTTACCAGATTAGGACAAAAATTAAAACTCAATGTTTGGATGTGAACACTGAATGAGTTATCTATGTGAGATCACAGTGACAGAGCTCATGGGAATCTGACTCATTGTACAGGCTTGCCAGGCATCAATCTGTAATCTGCCTAACTCTACTGTGCAAGTGTTGTCATGGTTGCTCCTCTGTTCTTTTCATATGGTCTCCATCTACAGAGAACTCAGAAAAATCCACTCCTGAGAGGGCAAGTTCTTTACAAATGAAAGTTTCTAGAACACAAGAGACATAGTAGATTTATCTTGGCAACCTGTAGACACAAGACATGGGGAAATGGAAGAAGGGATTGAAGAAGATAGAGACATGGAGGAATGGATAAATTCAATCATTAATTGGATAAGTGAGTGATCCAATGAAAGAGATGGCTAATAGGATAAAATGTGCTGCATGCCCTCTGAAAGTCAGTCCAAATTGAGGGTAGATAAAGTTATCCACTAAGGAGGAAGGTTAGTCCATTTTGCCTTCTTTGTGCTCTAGGCCCACCCAGGAGAGTGATGATGATGTTGAGGAGAAGAAGGGGCAAGGCTACCAGCATGCCCTGGTACAAGTTTTCACCCACATTGTAGCCAAATCACCTGACCTGGCACAGGTGACCTACATGCTGGGCCCTGAATGGCAGTTTGACACCTACAACCTTACTAACCAAGTTTTTGAAGATGAAGGAACCAAAACTGCCCTGTTAAAGATGTCAGGATCCTTGCATGATGGGAGTCAGGCATCAATATCATACTGGTATCCTCGGGTCTGATGGGTTTGTGGGGTCTTGGCCACACTTCACCTAACATCACTGATTCCCTAGGTAACTGATTTTATGGAGCTTGGTGCATTCATCATATCTGTGCATGTCACACACCAATGTGATTCAATGTACTACTAGTTTAGCCTGGGTGCGGGTGAGTCTGTTTATGAGTTTTATAGCCCAAATCCCACAGAACATGAGCAATGACAAGGGAACAGTGTTTTACAGTTAAGGAAGGCCAGTTGTTTAAATGAACTCACAGGGGTTGAATGGCATGCATAAGACCGGTGAGAGTGCAAGACAGAAAGAATCCAGGCATGACAAAATAGGTAGTAGATAGAAGCCTGGCAAAAGTAAGTAGGTAGCCTGAGGTCCACCCCATTGCAGAAGAGCCACTGAGAGGAGACCCTTTTCTTTAGGCAGGAGGTTCCGTGTCACTCAACCTGCTCCAGTGGAGTTCATATACCCAGTGACTTCCAGATGGTATGAATTAAACCATTAATCAAATGAAACCCAATTTTCTTTGCTTCTGAGTACACATTTGTGACCCTTCATGATCACTCTCTATCCTCTTAAGTCCCAACACCTCGATGTCACATATTTCCATATGACATGTTTTTCCCTCCCGCATTATCCCTCTCTGAGATCCTACATCGTTTTGGCCACTCTCCTCTGTTTCCTAAACAGCCATCTTGTCCTCTTCCACACACTGCATCTCCATTCGTCATCCCCTCTCCAAGGGGAAAAGACCATAAGTCCTGTTTTGTTTTGAGGCCTGTCTTTCTGTGATGTCCCATCCACCAGAAACTCCATCATTGACCAAACAACATAACATCTTCACAAATTTTTGTTTTTAGAGCAAAAAAAAAAATTCCATTGGGAAAGATACCAGGATTAATAGAAGACCTGAGGTATTTCTGAAAAAAGAGTTCCCCAAACACAGTTTTAAGTCTGACCCCCAAAATTTGTGAATTTCACTTTAACAGATCTTCATCAAATCATAGACATAGATATGGAAGTCATTATCAAACTTGATGAAATGCACGGAAGGTTTGGTGGGAACTTGGTAAATAATTTTACCTATCTTTTGGGTTCCATCTTTTTCGTTGTGCTGCACGCTTTTGCCTGCCAAGGAATCCCTGCCTAATTCCAAATTCACCCCTATTGGAGGACATCCTGGCATAATGTGGAGGTTGCTTTCAATGTAGTCATCTAGATGGTGGTAAAGGTACACAACTGGATCTTTCTTGTAGGTAATGTAGAAACAGGTCTTCATGGTCTGCACCTCATCTTGGACCACCCCAGTCCACTCCTCCATAGAGCCTGGCATGATGTGGAGGTTGCCTTCAAGGTAGTCAACCAGGAGGTGGTAAACGTACAAGACCGGATCTTTCTTGTAGGTAATATAGAACCAGGTCTTCATGATTGGCACCTCCTCTAGGACAATCCCCTTCCAGTCATCCTTAGAGCCATTTGTGCCCTCAAATGTATGTTTCACTGCTCTGCCAACTATGGTGTTTGAGAGATGAGTGTCTGTCTCCTGAGGAAATGGTACTTGTTAGGCAGGAACTTAAGGTTTAAAATCCTTTCATCACTGTGAAGCTCCAATGCATAGACACAATCTATCCCATCATACTTCAACAAATAGAGAGAGGGATTTGTTGGCAGTTGATCTAGAATGATGGCTTTCCACTGGGTGACTGGTTCATTGGCTTCCTTCCAGCCGTGAGAAATTCTGCGGCCGACAATATTCTCCAGGGCCTCAAAAGGCCTCCTCAGTTTTTGCTTCTGGAGAGATGACCCATTCCTCTTCTGGACAGGTGGCATGCATCTCATACTAAGAGGCATCTTCATCATGGCTGTAGACTTACTGAGATAGGCCACTGACCTCCTGGTCCGCTGTTTCTTGGATATCTTGCTTTGCTTGGGCTTCATAGCTGCCCACTCTCTAGGTTGAAAGAACTTTCCTACTGTTTAATTCAGAAACCAAGTCGTGGCCTCAACCATGAGTGCCTGCAAGGACAACAAGGGGAGGCTATGAGATCAAGGCTCTTTTCTGGAAGAACTGTGGTGCAGGAGACAAAGATATTGATCAACAGGTTTGCATACCTAACTGTAATTTTCTCTTAAGAAATAAATAGGACAATTTGCAAATTTTTCGCTACAGCGCAGTATATCAATCTCAGAGACACATTCCTGCTGCCCAAAGGCAAATGACCTCCGCTGAGAAACCTACTTTCTGACTGACTAAGTCAATGAGAGGAGAAGGTATGCCTATCCCCGAAACGAGTAAGAAAAATCTGAACAGATAACAAAGAATTCGAAGGACATCCACACGTCTCCTTCGACATCAAGCTAATAGGTAGGGGGCTCAATCCAAGACAGCCTGCCCAAGGTCATGGCACTCCAATCCACTGGCTCTCTGTATTGGGTCTCCTGATCCAGACCCAGGTCTATTACATAAAGCCATTCTGTGTCTTCATTGTGGAAGTGAGTACTGTGAGACCCACTTCAACATGAAAGACTCATTATTCTGGGCAACAGCAGCCATTGAGAAATAATTAGTATCTTTTAAAACACCTATGGACAAAGAGGAGCTTTGCCATTTTAGTGGATTGATGAATTTGATATTGTTAGCAAAGATAAAGTGGGAAGAATAGCTGGCATTCACCATCCCCACAGCTATCAAATATAGGAGCTGGTAACAACAGAAATGGTGGACCCGCAGGACATTTGAAGGAAAACTTTTTTGTATGACAGAGGTCTTAGTTGCGTTGGAAACATATTTACCAAAAGAAAATGTCCTACCTCTCCAGATTCAATCTTCCGGAAATGTTCAGGTGCACAAAGACTGTTTAACAGTTGTGGAGACCAGGAGCTGAATTGTCCTCCTCAGGCACTGTGAGGATAATAAACCCACCTTCTTGGAAGACTAGTGCTTTGAGTGGAACAGAGTTGCTACCCAATGAACCAAGGCTTTGTGACATCACCAAGGCTCTACTTATGTCAGAAATCCCCTCACAAGCTTGTTACTTCCCTATTTACCCACACAAACATCCAGCATTCAGCTCCACAAAAGCTGTATACAGCCACCAGGGGACCCAAAATAAGCCCCCACTCATCTTCCCAATTACTCAAGTCACACTCTTGCCCAAGCAACTCAATCCCTGTATCTTATTTTTCTGAAAAAGTCTTTGGTGTCTGAGTCAACAAATCACATGAAAGTTTTTTTTTCTTAGATCCCATCTCTCCATTGGTTATCTTCTATTGATTTTTTCTTCCTTCATAAATAATAAATTTCAAATTTCCACTTCCTTTCCTCCTCCCCCTAACTACTCACGCAACCACCAATCCTCTCCACACAAATCCAGTCCTAATAGAGGGCAGGGTACCTTGACCTGTGGGAAGCCCTTGCCCCCCCTCCATCCAGATTGAGGAAGGTATGCATCTACATATAATATGATCGATTAAAGCCTGTATGTGCAGTACAGACAAATCCCAGTGCCATTATCATTGGGTTCTCCTTCTGCCCCAATTGTCAGCCACATTCAATGCTTCCACTTTGATCCCATGCTCTGTCAGTCCCAGCATAGCTGGTTTTGTTGATCTCCCATTAGCTCAGACACAGTGTCTCAGTGGGTGGACCAAGCCCTTGTATTCCTTAGTTCTTTGCTCTTATTCTCTCCCCTTCAGCTCTTCAACTGGAGCTTGGTAGCTCAGTCTAGTTTTCTGATGTGGGTCCCTGTCTTTATCTCCATCCTTTTCCGTACAACAGTTCTATGGTGATACTCAAGATAGTCATCAGTCTGATTATGGAACAAAGCACCCGTAGTGCCTAGGGACATGGCACAGTGCAGGCACCCACAGCTCACCTGCCCAAGGTCCTCGTTGGTGTCACCCCATGGCTTTCTGGGAACCCCTCTAGAGAGAAGCCTCTTACTAACCCCAGAAAGGCACCCTAAGTTTGAGATATCAACAGTGTGTGTGCATTAACTTATGGGGGTGTGTTTGTGTGTTTAAGACACAATAACAGCAGATGGATTATAATATTGAAATTTCTTCTTATCCTGAGAAGAATACTTGCTACAGAAACACTATCACAGTAGTACTGAGAGTGTAGGCTGTCTCAGCATGGAGAAGTAACTGGAGCAAACCCCTAGTAGTTCAGCTCAGTGGCCCAAGAAAGATGGTCAAGGAAAGTCAATGAACTCAGGAATGGAAGTTAAAACTCAGGCTAAATAACATTCCAAATCATTTAGGCGGAACATGAGACACTCGTGCAACAGTCACAAGTGTCTAAAATGCCTGGAACTAGAATCTTAGGGCAGGAGAAGTTCTGGAGCTGAGAGTGCATGGCAAAAACTGACAGAATCTGGCAAAAGACATGTAAGCGTAACTAGCAAACATCCATGGAAACCATGAATGGGAGAAAACCCTGAGAAGTCTGCACAAAAACATAACATCTTGACAATTCTGAGATTTAATGACAGGAGAGATCTTAAATATGTCACTGTCACATGGTGATGATTAACCCACTCCATTGCAGTGTGACCCCCTGACATGTTTAAGATACCTGTCAATTCTGTCTATATATTTACAGAGAAATTCACATTGCTTGCACAGATTAACTAGCAGCATGATTTACCACTCAATCAAAGGCAAAGCAAAGAAATCATGGACATGTTGTTGAATGCTGATGATGTTGTTGGGAGCGTTTGTGGGTTTTTTCTTAAAGGGAAATCATTGGTCACACAAAGGCATGAAGCAGAGCCTGTCTCTGCCATGTACCTGAAAGCATGAAAAAAATAAACTAAAATAGATTTTTGTCACATACTGGTAAATTTTGCTGCTATGTCCAAATATGTGTGTTGCAGGAGCTCTTTCTGCTCCTTCAGGCTATAGCAACTGAGATAAAGGCCATTGGGGTGTGGTGTCTCTCTCTTTCAAAATGGAGCTACTGCCTTCAGCTTGCTCTCTTGCATCCATCTCCACATCCAGCTACTAGGCTCCTCTCCTCATCCTGCAGAGGGCTGTTGTATGGCATGGCAATCTGTAAGGTTTGCCCCTTAAAAGAAATAACCATTTTATGAATCATAATTCTAAACTGGTGTGGGAGATTGTTTGTGACTTACACCTTCCTATGTGATGAGAGCAACCAGGGTGTGAAGGGGGTTCTCACTGTTCATGTTGCAGAAGCCATGGCAGCAGGAATAGGAGGCCTCTCATTCTCTGTAAGGAAATCAGTAAACATTGGGACCAGTGAAAGGATGCCGTGAAACATCAAGGCTTGAGCTTTCAGACCGCAATTCCTCCAGCTAGGTTCTGGGTCTCCACAACCTACAAAACCTCCTGAGGACCAAGTATTCAGAACCAGAAGCCTGTGTGGGCCATATCACATAAAATCGTTGTGAGTACACCAATCGTTTTTTTTTTTATTTTATGTACATCCTTTTGTCCCTCCGGAAACATTTGTATTTCCAATAAAGATAACTTGTTGGCTCTTTGGTGTCCTGAACATGCTCTAAGGTGATGGTGGGGCATTCTTACATACCTTGCTGTGTTGTTGTGAGACCTTAACGGGACAGCAATTGTTTCAGAAATCAAAGGCAGTTAGGTTCAAACCTGTGGTTAGCAATGTGCTGGAGACTTGGGTTGCCTATAGCTAATCTATGGAAAGATGGATTTCCTAAGAAGGGTGGCAGCACACATGGAGGCATGTAGTCTTACCTTTTCAAATGACCCATTTTGTGGCCTTACATCAGGCTCCTCTATTCTCCTCATCTTGGTTTCTTTACCAGATTAGGACAAAAATTAAAACTCAATGTCCTGGACGTGAACACTGAATGAGTTATCTATGTGAGATCACAGTGACAGAGCTCATGGGAATCTGACTCATTGTACAGGCTTGCCAGGCATCAATCTGTAATCTGGCTAACTCTACTGCGCAAGTGTTGTCATGGTTGCTCCTCTGTTCCTCCTCATATGGTCTCCATCTACAGAGAACTCAGAAAAATCCACCCCTGAGAGGGCAAGTTCTTTACAAATGAAAGTTTCTAGAACAGAAGAGACATAGTAGATTTATCTTGGCAACCTGTAGACACAAGACATGGGGAAATGGAAGAAGGGATTGAAGAAGATAGAGACATGGAGGAATGGGTAAATTCAATCATTCATTGGATAAGTGAGTGATCCAATGAAAGAGATGGCTAATAGGATAAAATGTGCTGCATGCCCTCTGAAAGTCAGTCCAAATTGAGGGTAGATAAGGTTATCCACTAAGGAGGAAGCTTAGTCCATTTTGCCTTCTCTGTGCTCTAGATCCACCCAGGAGAGTGATGATGATGTTGAGGAGAAGAAGGGGCGAGGGTACCAGCATGCCCTGGTACAAGTTTTCCCCCACATTGTAGCCAAATCACCTGACCTGGCACAGGTGACCTACATGCTGGGCCCTGAATGGCAGTTTGACACCTACAATCTTACTAACCAAGTTTTTGAATATGAAGGAACCAAAACTGCCCTGTTAAAGATGTCAGGATCCTTGCATGATGGGAGTCAGGCATCAATATCATACTGGTAACCTCGGGTCTGATGGGTTTGTGGGGTCTTTGCCACACTTCACCTAACATCACTGATTCCCTAGGTAACTGATTTTATGGAGCTCGGTGCATTCATCATATCTGTGCATGTCACACACCAATGTGATTCAATGTACTACTAGTTTAGCCTGGGTCCGGTGAGTCTGTTTATGAGTTTTATAGCCCAAATCCCACAGAACATGAGCAATGACAAGGGAACAGTGTTTTACAGTTAAGGCAGGCCAATTGTTAAAATGAACTCACAGGGGTTGAATGGCATGCATAAGACCTGTGAGAGTGCAAGACAGAAAGAATCCAGGCATGACAAAATAGGTAGTAGATAGAAGCCTGGCAAACGTAAGTAGGTAGCCTGAGGTCCACCCCATTGCAGAAGAGCCACTGAGAGGAGACAATTTTCTTTAGGCAGGAGGATCCGGGTTACTCAACATGCTCCAGAGGAGTTCATATACCCAGTGACTTCCAGATGGTATGAATTAAACCATTAATCAAATGAAACCCAATTTTCTTTGCTTCTGAGTACACATTTGTGACCCTTCATGATCACTCTCTATCCTCTTAAGTCCCAACACCTCGATGTCACATCTTTCCATATGACATGTTTTTCCCTCCCGCATTATCCCTCTCTGAGATCCTACATCGTTTTGGCCACTCTCCTCTGTTTCCTAAACAGCCATCTTGTCCTCTTCCACACACTGCATCTCCTTTCGTCATGCTGATGATGGTCTTGGGAGTGTTTGTGGGTTTTCCTTAAAGGGAAATCATTGGTCACACAAATGCATGAAGCAGATCCTATCTCTGCCCTGTACCTGACATTTTTAAGATAAACTGTCTATTCTCTCTATATATTCACAGGGAAATTCACATTGCTTGCACAGATTAACTAGCAGCATGATTTACCACTCCATCAAAGGCAAAGCAAAGAAATCATGGACATGTTGTTGAATGCTGGTGATGTTGTTGGGAGTGTTTTTGGGTTTTTTCTTATAGGGAAATCATTGGTCACACAAATGCATGAAGCAGATTCTGTCTCTGCCGTGTATCCTGAAAGACTGAAAACAGTAAAGTAAAATAGGTTTTGTCACATACTGGTAAATTATGGTGCTATGTCCAAATAGGTGTGTTGCAGGAGCTCCTTCTATTCCTTCAGGCTATAGCTACTGAGATAAAGGCCATTGGGATGTGGTCTCTCTCTCTTTCAATAAGGAGCAACTGCCTTCAGCTTGTTCTCTTTCATGCACCTTTTCATCCAGCAACTAGGCTCCCCTCCTGATCCTGCAGATGGCTGTTGTCTGGCATGGTAATTTGTAAGTTTTTCCCATTAAAAGAAATAACCATTTTATGAATCATAATTCTAAACTGGTGTGGGAGATTGTTTGTGAGTTACACCTTCTTAGTGATTAAAACAACCAGGGTGTGGAGGGGGATCTCAAATTTCATGTTGCAGAAGCCATTGCAGCATGAGTTGGAGGCTTCTTGTTCTCTGTAAGGAAATCAGTAAACATTGGGGACCAAAGAAAGATGCCCTGATTAATCAAGGCTAATCCTTTCAGACACCAATTTCTCCAGCAAGTTTCTGATTCTCCACAACCTTAAAAACCTCCTAGTGACCAAGTATTCAGAACCAAAATCCTGTGTGTGGCATATCACATACAATCATAGTGAGTACACCAATCTGTTTTTTCATGTACATCATTTTGTCCCTGCAGAAACATTTGTATTTCCAATAAAGATAACTTGCTGCCACTTTGGGGTCCTGAAATTCCTCTAAGGTGGTGGTGGGGCATTGTTACATAACTCGCTGTGTTGTTAGGAGACCTTGATGGGACAGCAATTGCTCCAGAAATTAAAGGCAGTTAGGTACCAACCTGTGTTTTATAGTTTGCTGGACACTTGGGTTGTGTATAGCTAATCTATGGAAGGATGGATTTGCTAATAAAGGTTGGCAGCACACATGAAGGCAGGCAGTCTTACCTTTTTAAATGACCCATTTTGAGGCCTTACATAAGGCTCCTCTATTCTCCTCATCTTTTTTTCTTTATCAGATTAGGACAAAAATTAAAACTCAATGTCATGAAAGTGAACACTGAATGAGTTATCTATGTGAGATCACAGTGACCGAGCTCATGGGAATCCGACTCATTGCAGGATATGAGATTTAGTCATTAAGGGCTAGAGATAATGGGTCAAGCAATGTTTTAAAGAATACAGTTTGTGTGTCGTTATTTTGGGGCATGAACTAGCCAGGCAGCCATGAGCCCGGCTGTGGGTAGAGGCCCTCAGCTCACCACTACAACACACAAGTCCTCCCCCTGTCACTCTGCATCAATGGGTATTTATAGTTTGGATGAAGAGTTCTCCTGGGCATCCCCCCTCAGCTCCTCTGACTCAGTCTTCAACCACACCAGTTTCACTCAGGCCTCAAGAGATCACCCAAGAACAAGAAAGAGACAATTACCAAGAGGGAAAAGGTATACCACAAAGTACACTTCCCAGTGGGTCAAAGTTGATGTTGTTCAAATATCTCAGGCTAGAGTATTGCTCAGTGCTAGACACTGGTGGCACATGCTTGTAATCCTAGCACTTTAGAGACTGAGGGGAAAGGATCCTGAGTCCCAGGCCAGCCTCGGCTGCATATTATGTTCAAATATAGACCTCAGAAAAACTTTAAAACAAACAAATAATAAACATATGAGGTACTTCTCAGGAGGGGAAGCCCAAAGACCATTAAGTACCTGAAGAAACTTCTCAAGAAACGGCAATTAGAAACAAAATAGAATTGAAAAGAAACTACTGCTGGAAAACACCATTCTGGATCTCAATGCCTGAGTCCGGTAGGAAACTCAGACAACCCCCTCATTTTCTCTGGCTTATCACTCCCAATACTACACAGGCAAACTTGGCATACACCTGGTACCTCAACAAGGGCAGTTTTCTGAAGAGACAGAGAAAATGTGTGCAAAACATCCTTCCATACTCCAACTCCAAACATTCTCATGCCCCACTAAAAGAAAAAGGCCTTTTCTTTGATTCTTCAGGAAAGGGAGGAAGTCTATTCTCTTAGTCCAGTGTGAGAAAAAAGATAAATGAAAATATAAGAGGGCTCAACAGGCAAAGTTGTTTGCCATCAAGGCCTGGCAAACTGAGTTTGGTCCCTGTAACTTGCATAAAGTAGAAGAAAACCAACACCATAAAAATGTCTCCTGAGTCCTTCAGGGTTCCTGCTTCATGAAATGTTCCAGACATTCTGCAGGACACAGAAGAAAGTGACTGACAAACTGCCAATAGAGGCAAAACAGTCTTGCAAATTCACTGCTTCATGGAAAAGTCTGCCAGATACTATGGGCCTGTAGGCTGAAGAAGGATTTCCCAATGTTACAGAAGAACTTTGGGTTACTGTCCAGGCAGCAAGATATCTCTGTCAAGTTTTAGAAGTTGCTTATAATGCTTATAATATATATTTCTTTTCTCTAGTAGTCTCCGAATCTGCTTTGCTGTTTCTTAATCATATAATATTAAGCAATTTGGGTCATAAAATGGTATTTTGATTAATGTGGTGGTTTGAAAGAGAATAGTTCCATAAAAGCTCCTATATTTAAATGCTTGATCCCTAGTTGGTGGAACAATTTTGAGAAAGATTAGATGTGACCTCGTTGGACAGGTGTTTCACAGGAGGTGGACTTTGAGATTTCAGAAGCCTAAGACAGGTCCAGCCCCTCCCTCCACCACCTCTGCTACCAACTTCTAAATCAGGTTAAAACTCCCAGCTACTCTCCAGTGTCATGCCTGTGTGCTGCCATGCCCCATGACGTGATGGTCATGGACTCACTCTCTGACCATGAGCAAGCCCCCAATTAAATGTTTTCTTTTATAAGCGGCCTTCATTATGGTGTCTCTCTACAATAAAAAAGTAACTATGATAAAGTTGTTACATGGTATTGCTGTGACAGGACTGGTCAAGCTGCTTGTTAGAGGAATGTTGACTTGTGAACTCTGCATGAGGGAAGTGGTTGAATGTTTTAAGTGGGGCTGTAAAAATGCTATAAGAGCTTTGAAGACAGTAGTAGTGAGAGAATTGTGGAATATAGAGGCCCAGTTCAAGTAGTTTCAGGGTGAAACAGTATTAGAAACTGGAATAAAGTGAACCCAAAGAAAAACATATAGATCCTCCTGGAAACTGGAAGCAGACAAGAGCACTAGGAAAAAGTTGGGAAGGTGGGGATATGGTGGGAGGAAGGGGAGGTTGGAGAGAGAAGGGAGAAGGGAAGAATTAGGGAGAGCTTGGGAGAGTGGGATGGTTGCAATGGAGGAAGGGTAGCTATAGGAGCAGGTAAGACAATATCTTAATTAAGAGAGCCATTTTAGGGTTGGCAAGAAACTTGGCTCTAGAAGGATTCTCAGGTGTCCACGGGGATATCTCCAGCTAGGTCCTTGGGCAGTAGATGAGAGGGTGCCTGAACTGGCCTTGTCCCATACTCACACTGATGATTATCTTGAATATCACCATAGAACCTTCATCCAGCGATGCATGGAGATAGAGACAGAGACCACATCAGAGCATTAGACTGAGCTCCTAAGATCCAGTTGAAGAGCAGAAGGAGGGAGAAGATGAGTAAGGACATCAGGACCAGGCGGGGTTGGTCCACCCACTGAGACAGTGTGCCTGAGCTAAATCCAGCTGGAGGCATGGGGGCTGACAGAGAAGCCAATGATAATGGCACTGAGATTTGACTCTACTGCATATACTGGCTTTTGTGGATCCTAGTCTGTTTGAATGCACACCTTCCTAGGCCTGGATGGAGGGGGGAGGGCCTTCCCAAAGGGCAGGGTACCCTGCCCTCTCAGGTGTGGGGGAGAGGGGGGAGAGTGAGTGGGGAAGTAGGAGGGAAATGGGAGGAGGGGAGGAAGTGCAAATTTTGAATGGTATTATTTATAAAAAAATATTTAAAAAGAAACTGGAATAAAAACAATTCTTGTAATGTTTTAGCCAAGAATGTGGCTGCTTTTGGCCCTAGTCCTAAGAACCTGCTTGAGGCTAAATTGAAGAGTTTTGGAACAATATTATTGGCAGAGATTTCATTCAAGACAGTATTGACTCATGGTTATTAGTAATCATTCTTAATGCAGCTCTAAAATGAAAAAGTGCTAAGCAAGTGTTCTACCACTGACCTAAAACCCCAACTACTGGCTCCAAAGCTACAAAGAAACACTGTCCCCCCAAAAAAAAGGAAGTAAGGAAGGAAGGAAGAAAGAAAGAAAGAAAGAAAGAAAGAAAGAAAGAAAGAAAGAAAGAAAGAAAAGTGCAAACAGGGCAAATGGAAATACAAATGCACAATCTGAGGAGAAAAAGGAAGACCAGGAAATAAAATGCCTACACCTAGGTTTGTGCTGAAAGAGGTACAGAGAATTGGAATGAAGGTAAAGATCCCACCTAGCTAACCATGAAACCTGTAAAAAGAAAATCCCTAGAGAATCTACTCCAAAAACAAAGTAAAGCTTATTCAACAAAGGAAAACACCAAGAGTTCAAAGTTTATACAAATGGAATCCAATGAGAGAGCCATATTCCATCCAAAATGTACAACAATACTTGCCTGACTTTAGAATCCAAAATACTGGAGTTAAGAAGTTGTGAAATCTTCCTAATTAGTTCAGAAAAAAATGTTACAGCCCTGAAGGCATGTGGCATGCAGGCCCATAGAGGCCATCATATAAAGCTGAGAACATGATGCTTGGATTTGTACTAAAGATCCAAGATGTAGGAGACTCCAGAGTCACAGTGATGCACTAACCCTCTGAAACTGTAAAATGCTTTCTTTTATAAGTTAACTTGGTATCGTGCTCTCTCTCTCTCTCTCTCTCTCTCTCTCTCTCTCTCTCTCTCTCTCTCTTTCTCTCCCCCCACCCCATGTGTGGAAATAAATGTAAAAAACTTCTAGTTCTTTAATTTATTACCAACATAGTAAAGATTACAGTTTAAGTTTTTGTAAAACAATGTACTCAAGGTGGGGCTGAGAAGATAGCTTTGCACGGAGTACTTGCTGCTCTTCTAGGAGACCTATGTTTGGATCACAGCAGCCCCATGAGTAAGTTCATGTACATGTAACTCCAGTTCCAGGATATCTGAACTCTTCTCACCATGCCAAAAGACACCAGCACATACCTGGTATATACTCAAGACACACATACAAATAAAATAAATCTTTATTAAAATAATCTTTTTAAAAAATAATAAAGGCTATTCTTCTGCAACTTGTGTTGGACTTTAAAACACAGCTTGCTCCAATACTGAGGGGACTTAAGAGGTGAGTGAACAGTCACATGGCAGGACGCCCCACTCTCTAGGACCTCCCAAGTGGGACAAAACTCCAAGCCCCTCCCCAACTCCCTCGGCTTTTCTAGCCAGCCAGCAGGGAGTTTGCTGTGACTAGGTTCCCCTCAAACCCAATCCCACCCATGGGACACCCCCCAAGGTACTAGCCACACGCTGCCTAAGAGCTGAAAGCTTGCTTTAATACTGAGGGGACCAAGAGCCTGCTACAACACTGAGGGGATTAAGAGAGCAGCAAGAGAGCAAACCAGGAAAGAAGACCTAGAGAGCAGGCGTATAGAGACCTCAGAAGCTTCTGAGACAGACAGTGACAGTAAAGCTTATCAAGAAAAACTCCCAAACACTCAGACAGCCAATCAAGGACTGGACCAAGACACAAAAACACTGCAGGTCTCATTTGAAGGACTAGATGTGTAGGCGCCAAAGTAAGAATCCCTCCAACAACCTAAAAAACAACATGGTAACACCAGAACCCAGGGGTCACACAACAGGAGAGATTGTGGAGAAAGGGGTACCCTCATCCATTGCTGGTGGGACTGCAAACTTTTGCAACCACTTTGGAAATCAGTGTGGCGGTTTCTCAGAAAAATTGGGATTAACTTACCCCTGGACCCAGCAATACCACTCTTGGCAATATACACAAAAGATGCCCTATCATATGACAAAAGCATTTGTTCAAGACAAAAGCATTTGTTCAACTATGTTCATAGCAGCATTATTTGTAATAGCCAGAACCTGGAAGCATCCTAGATGTCCTTCAATGGAAGAATGGATGAAGAAAGTGTGGAATATATATACATTAAAGTATTACTCAGCGGTAAAAAACAATTAATCTCTAATTTTGCATGCAAATGGATGTAAATAGAAAATACTATCCAGAGTGAGGTAACCCAGACTCAAAAAGAAGATCATGGGATGTACTCACTCATCATTGGTTTCTAGCCATGGATAGGGGCCACTGAGTCTATAATTTATGATCCTAAAGAAGCAAACAAGAGGGTAAACCCAAGGAAAAACATATAGTTATCCTCCTGGCTATGGGAAATAGACAGGATTGCGGGGCAAAAATTTGGAATATTGGGGGTGGGGTGGGATGGGGGTGAGGGGAGTTGGGAGAGAAAAGTGTGAAGGAGAGGATGTGAGGAACTTGAGGAAACGGAATGATTGGGGAAATAGGAAGTTTGTATTGGGGAGCAGGGAACTCATATCTTAGTTAAGGGAACCACATAAGGGTTGGCAAGAGACTTGAGCTTGGAGTGGCAACCAGGTGTCCAGGGCAATGTCCCCAGTTAGTTCCTTGGGTACCAGAGGATAGGGAATCTGAAATGAACCTATCCTATAACCATAGTGGTGAATATCTTGCATATCAACATAGAAACTTCATCTAGCAATGGATCGAGAGAGAGACCGAGACCCACACTGGAGCACCGGACTGAGCTCCCAAGGTCCTAATGAGAAGCAGAAAAAGGAAGAACATGAGCAAGGAAGTCAGTACCACGAGGGGTGCACCCACCCACTGAGACAGTGGGGCCGATCTATTGGGAGCTCACCAAGGCCAGCTGACTGTGACTGAAAAAGCATGGGATAAAACAGGACTCTCTGAACATCGCGGACAATGAGAGTTGATGCTAGAGGCCAAGGACAGTGGCACGGAGTTTTGATCCTACTTTATGTTTTGGCTTTGTAGGAGCATAGACAGTTTGGATGATCACCTTTCTAGACCTGGATGGAGTGGGGAGGACCTTGGAATTTCCACAGGGCAGGGAACCCTGACTGCTCTTGGGACTGGAGAGGGAGGAGAAGAGAAGTGGTGGTAGGGGGAGGGGGACGAGGGAGGGGGAGAGAAATGGGAGGCAGGGAGGAACCGAAAAAACCTAACCAAGGAGTCCAACAATGACCACAATATCTCTGACAACTAGAGACCTTTCACCAGCGCAACTCGAAGAAGGCAAACACACAAAATTTACTACTAAAAAAAATGACCGGAGTTAACAACCACTGGTCATTAATATCACTTAATGTCAATGGACTGAACTCACCTATAAAAAGGCACAGACTAAGAGATTGGATACGAAAACAGGAGCGAACATTCTGCTGTTTACAAGAAACACACTTCAACCACAAAGACAGACACCTACTCAGAGTAAAGGGTTGGGATAATGCTTATCAAGTAAATTGACCTAACAAACAAGCAGGTGTGGCCATACTAATTTCTAACAAAGTTGACTTCAAACTTAAATCAATCAGAAGAGATGGAGAGGGACATTTTCTACTCCTAACAGAAACAATTCATCAGGATGAAGTCTCAATCCTGAATATCTATGCCCCTAATATAAAGCACCCACGTATGTAAAAGAATCATTGCTAAAACTCAAGGCAGCAATCAAACAGAAGACATTAATAGTAGGAGACTTTAACACTCCTCTCTCAGCAACGGACAGGTCAGTTAGACAGAAAACTAAGAGAGAAATAAGAGAATTAATGGAGGTAATAAATCAAATGGACTTAACAGACATCTATAGAATATTCCACCCAAAATAGGAAAGAATATACCTTCTTCTCTGCAGCTCAAGGAACCTTCTAGAAAATTGACCACATACTCGGTAACAAAGCAAACATCCACAGTTACAAAAAAATATCTGTAACCACCTGTATCTTATCAGATCACCATGGATTAAAGCTAGAATTCAAGAACAATGCTACCCCCAGAATGCCTACAAACTCATGGAAACTGTACAGTCATCTACTGAAAGCAAGTTTTTCATTTCTAAGACTTTGGAGTTACTAACCTGTGAATGAACTAAACACAGAAAATTCAATTAAAAGAACCTTTCATTGAAGCCAGAGAGATGGCTCAGAGGTTAAGAGTACATAATGGCGTTTCCAGGGGACCCTGGTTTGGCTCCCAGCACCCAATTGGAGGCTAGCAATCATCACTCCAGTTCCAGAGGCTCCAGTACCCTCTTCTGCACTTTGGGCACTTCACCCAGAATATACATCCAGGTAAAACAGTAACACATAAAATAAAAATAAAATCAATCTATAAAATAAACCAAGTTCTCTGGTCTGAAGATGAAGCTAAGAATTTGTCTAGTGTGTATAAGATCGAGGGTCTACCCTAAAAATGAAGAAAAATATCCAGTCTGCTTTGTTGGACATAGTGGGTCATATCAATAATCCTAACATTTGAGAGGTTGAGGCAGGGGATGCTTAGTTTGGAGGCAGGGTATGCACAAAAGGTTCAAGTACAGCATGATATACAACATCCTTCAAGCTGTTTCCAGGCAGCAGTTCCTCCTGGCTCTGGGCACCAATGGAGACCTGACGTGAGGCAACATTCATCTTCTTGATTGGACCTCCTCGAAGGACCAGTGTGGTCCATGATAGCACAAGAGGCTATGTTGGTGTTAGAGGTTCATGCTGCTTTACCAGACAGAGATGAAGCCTGAGATCCACATGGACCTACACAGTCTGTGCTACTTTCCAATGCCTTGGTGATGTCCTCAGGCTCTGCTGTCTTGGTGCACCAAGCCCGTGTGAGTGGCATGTGTAACCACCTGAGACCATGTGTGAGGGACACGGTCCATGCAGTCTCTAGGGTTCTGATATGGCCAACAGCCAGGTTGATGTCTGTGGTCCAAGTTACCACCAAAGACCATGAGGAAGCCCATGGTCAGAGTTGATGTCTGAAGCCATGTTAATGTCTGTGAGTATGGGAGAGCCTGCTCTGCCCCTCAGTGCAGGCAATACAGGCAGTAGAATGGGTGCAGGACATCAATTCCAGCCCCATCCCAGCCACTGCAAAGTTTCCTCAGCAGATGGATGGTTTCTGGCATGGATACAGGCTGAGAAAGACTCATTTCCTTTGGGAACTTGTCCACAAAGAATTTTACCATTTCAGTGAATATACAGTCAATACAAAATAGATTTGTCTTTTTTGAAGTGGGGAGATCATGGTGGACAGGAAATAGATACGGGAAGACTGGGAGGTGAGCACCATGGAGGCATAAAATGTGAGATTCCCAAATAATCAATAAAAATGTAAACAGAAGAAAAAGAAGGAAATGAGAACCCTCTGAGACTCTGTCTCATATATCCTGACAATTTCTCCCCTCTTATCAACAAACTTTGTAAATTAAAAAATTTGTAAAATAAAAAAAAATTGAGCAGCAAGAAAACTGAGCTTCCAGGACCCAGTTTACTGTAGTGTAAAAAAAATAAAATTCCTTAACAAGCCGAGGGTAGGATATTTAATAAAAAAATACAAAGATGGCCCATGAGATTCTTTTCAGAATTCACTTTCATTATAAACCCCTAGCTTACTTTAATAAGCCTATAACAAGAACAGATTCTAGGCCATGATGTCCAAAGCATGACAGCTGACAGCTGATAAAACACTAAAGGCTTAATTTTCCTACCCTAGCAATCTGCCAGAATTTAACTTATTGAAAGAGGCCAATGTCTTTTTTTTTGTTCTAATGATGATAGTGCATTCTTTCATTTTTTTCAATTTTACTCAGATTTATTAAAGTATAACCAACAGATAAATTTACAGGGTAAAAGTCTTAATGCAGATAAACATTACAAAATGTCTAAGTTGAAGTAACCAACTATCATCTCACTTACCTATCACATTTTATTGCTGACATTTAAGATCCACACTCTTTTTAATTTTCAAGTATGTGTTTCTCTTATTCCTTAAAAAGACTACATTTTTTAGCTTTATAATTCTCGGCTACAATACTTTTACAGTGATTTCTGATCTTCAATAAGGAAAGTCCTGGATCTTGTCATGAACGTATTTAGCACACATGGATTCAATATAGGCCCTGCTGAACCATTCTGATTTAGATGGTGTCATGAATCTCACCACACAAACCCCTTAAAGATGAAATGAGCACACACCGCATGCAGATTTTGGTGTTTTCTCAATCTTCTTTGTATGAAAGTAAACAATTCTATTACAAGGGTTTTCTATTCCATTCTATTACAGCATAGTTTTGTCAGAGGCAGTTTGTAGAAACTGTGATGGTACATCAATCACTGAGCCATTCTAAAGAGCTACATTATTGTTTATAGCAATTGTGATGTATAATAGACCTCTAGAACATACTCAGCCTAACTAAAACTTTGTACCCTAGGAATAATATCTTTCTATCTCCTCTCCCAGGCAGCCTCTGATAACCACCATTTAGCCTCTGTCTCTGAGTTCAACTTTTTATATTGTATTTATAAGTTAAAACAATCAGTATTTCCATGTCTTTCAGTTCTAGGCTTATTTCATTTATTATAATGTCTTCCAGATTAGATCACACAAAATGATGGGATTCCCTTCATTAAGTATGAGTTGTCTTCCACTGTGTGTATACATGCATGCTTGTAAACACCATGCTATCGTTATCTATTGCTGATCATCTTGTTTCTACTTTTAAATTTCTAAGGGATCTCCATACTATTTTCCATAATGACTGTACCAAGCCATAATTCCACCAACAGCCTATAGAGATTGTTATTATGTCTTTACCAAAATGACTTTGTCTTTTTTTTTCTTTTCTTTTATTCTTTTTTTTGGGGGGGGGTTAATACTGCAAGGTGATCTTGAGCTCACTATGCACTATTTGGCAACGGTACACTTACCTAGGCTGAACTCCTAGTTCTCCCACTTCAGCCTTCCAAGAGCTGGAATTAAGGTGTGCACCACAAGCTTTACTTCTTTTGTCTTTTCCACAATGACCCTCTGAACATAGAAGAGGCAATAACATGATATCTCACTGTGGTTTTGCTTTCATTACTCTAATGATTAGTGATATCAAGTATTTTTTCATAGAACTTTTAAAAAGAAGCCACTTTCTGATTCATTACTAGTATCACATATAAGTACTTCTAGTTTAAAACTGACTTAAAAATTTCAAACAAAATAAAGCCCTTACTTAGAAAGACGTTCTTCCTCTAGAATTATGCAAGAAACATTTGGCAATTCCCTGCTCCATACAAATGGTGTTTTCTAGTTGAAAAAATAATCCTGATACATGATTGCAAAGAACAGTGTCTTGCAGGCAACTCTATCTTGAGAAGTCTATACCCACCCTTACTACTGTGTGTACAACTGCCCCTTTCCTTAACACACACATACACACACACATGCGTGTGTTTATTGATATTAAACCATTTCCTCAAAAAATAAAAAAAAATAAAAAAACCCCAACCTTTCAGGAAAAAACAATTCTGCTCATCCTTAATTTAAAAAGAATTGAAGAAAAAAAAAAGTAGTAGGTAGAGGTCAGTGGTGAAGTACCTGAGTGCAAGAAGCCCTGAGTGATATATAAAACAAATGAGCACATGAAAAATGTTAAACATCATTAACAACAAGAACTAAAATGAAAACTACAATGAAGCCTGATGCAGTAGCTCAAATAGAGGCAGGAGAACATCAGGAGGACAAGAGCAGCCTCAGTTACCTAAGAACCAGTTGGAAAAAACAAAACACAAAACAGGTACAATGAAAAACTGTCACATATATAAAAGACTAACCAAATTTCTAAAGATGGCAACGCCAAATGCTAGTAATGATATGAAAGAATTAGAACTTTTAGGCAAGCAAGTTGGTTACTACAACACTAGCAATTCTACACATAGATAAGTTAAAAGAATCAAAAAGAGATGTTCAGCCAGGCGGTGGTGGCACACAGCTTTAGTCCCACCACTCATGAGACAGAGGCAGGCGGATCTCTGTGAGTTAGAGGCCAGCTTGGTCTACAAGAGGTAGTTCCAGGACAGTTTCCAAAAGCTACAGAGAAACCATGTCACGAAAAGAACAAAAAACCAAATTTAAAAAACAAAAGAAAAGCATATGTTAAAAGACAAATCTATATGTATATGTTTATATAAGAGCTTTATTTATAATAGCCAAGACACAGAGACAACCAAGATGTCTTCATGAGTAAATGATAAAAGGTGGTACAGTTATACTGTGGCAAGCTACTTGGCAATTAAAAAAAGTACACTGTTGCTACATTATAACAAAAGGATAAACCTCAGCGCTAAGTGGAAAAAGTAAATCCTAGAATGTTAGGTAGGGTATATAAGTTATGGTTCTTTGAAAACCTGATACAAAAACACATGACTGGTTGTCAGGTTGAAAGAGAAAATACAGGCAGAGGGAAATGGGCCAAGATAAAAAAAAGGTACGCTGAGCATTCCTAGTGAGCATGAAGAATGTCGTTTTGATTATCAGGGTACAATATCAATACTGTGGACCTGACATTGTAGTTTTATAAGATGTTATCAATGGGGAAAACTGAGTAAAGAGTATAGAGGACTCCCTATATTATTTTGTTTAACTACATGCAAATTTATAGTCATCTAAAAATGATTCAAAACCTAAAAGATACATTCACTCAGATACACATCTATTTTAAATGTTTTCTTGCCAGCGGGTCTCATTGTGTACCCCAGACTACCTTAGAACTTGATACACAGAGCAGGCTGCATACAAATTTGACTTTCTCCTGCCTCCAATTCCCAAGTTCTGGGATGACAGACTTGCACCACCATGAATATCTGAATGCTTTCAATTATATTTCCTTTGGACTTCAAGAGCTGTTCTCACCCCATCTTCTTCTTTGTTTCTCCAAGGCTCATGGTCTCCACTGACCACCCTTCTTTACCAATGTCATAAAGTCCTTCACCTCAAACAAACCGTAACATTCAGCCAGCTCTATTATTACCAAATGTGCTCCATAAAAGCCACTCCTTAAATCAAAGTCCATATGAAAACCAATCAGGTCCAGAGTCTGTTTTTTATACATCCATATTGCTTGACAAGATCACATTCCACACAGAACCTTTTGAAGTTTACTGTTTACTCACATCAGAGCTTCCCCAGGAAAGACATTGTTTTCACAGCAATGATGCTTGCTCACTTACTTGACTATTTCACCAAATAATGTGTGTTTCAAAGTTCTAAATTACAGGAAATAGGAGGAAGAATTTTTAAAAATGGCAAGCACAAATGTAAATAAACAAGTAAAGACACAACTTTCAAAATAGAAAAAAATACAAATTTTAAAAGTACAGATGCTGCCTGGAGTGGTGAGACAAGCCTCTAATCCCAGCACTTGGGAGTCAGAGGCTGGTGGATCTCTGCATTCCAGGAGAGCTTGGTCTACAGAGCAAGTTCCAGGAGAGCCAGGACTATACAGAGAAACCCTGCATCAAAGACACCCAAAAGAATAACAATAATACAGATGCTGCCAATAAAAAGAATGAAACTAGACAGGGAATATGTATGAAGAAACTGATATTCTACTCTGTAATACCAGAAAAACAAACATGCTTGAGATCATATCAGGTCAATAAAACCCCCTACAAAACCAGGTATATTAAGTCTATTCTTCTGCAATTTTAACAACAACAACAACAACAACAACAAAAAATATGTAAAGTGAGGGCAGCAAGTAAAACAACTTGCTGCACATGCCTAATGAACTACATTCAATCACCAGATCCACATGAAGGTGGAATGGGAGAACATACTCCGCAAACTTGCACTCTGACTCTACACACACAACAAAGCACACAAACGTATGCACACACATACACACAAAAAAGTAACTTTTTAAAAATTTTATATAAAGCAATACTTTAATTAAAGTGATCCTATTTGACAAACAAACATCATTACTTATCTAACATACAATGTAACAATTACATGGAGTCTTAAACTCCAAAAGAATGGAAATATTCACTGGTCCAAGACACCAGGCCTCTCCTGGCTCCATTTGAAGGAAAAGATGGGCAGGCGCCAATGCAAGAATTCCCCCAACAACTTGAAAAGCAACGTGACATCACCAGAATCCAGGAATCCCGAAATGAGAAGTGTACACCCTAATCCAGAAGAATTAGAAGAATTCGACTCAAAAGTGAATTTTATGAAAATAATAGAGGACCATAAAAAGGAGGTGAAAAACTGCGATAATCAATTAGAGATTACCAACAAAAAGGTAGAGGAAATGAATAAATCCCTCAAAGATACCCAAGAAAACCAAGAGAAACAAGAGAAAGAAATCAAACAGGTAAGGGAAACAGTTCAAGACTTGAAGTGCAAGTAATAAAGAAAACACAAACCGAGGGAAGGATGGATATGGAAAATTTGGATAAAGGAAGAGGAACTACAAAGACAAGTACCACCAACAGATTACCAGAGACAGAAGAAAGAATCTCAGACACTGAAGATACCATAGAGAAAATAAACTCTCTGATCAAATAAAACAGCATAACCAACAAATTTTCATCACAAAACATTCAGGAGATCTGGGACACAATAAAAAGACCAAACTTAAGAATAATAGGGATAGAAAAAGGAGAAGAAGTACAGCTCAATGGTCCAGAAAATATATTTAATAAAATTATAGAAGAAAACTTTCCCGACCTTAAGAAATATATTCCTTTGAGTTTCCAAGAAGCATACAGAACACCAAATCGACTGGATCAAAAAAAAAAAAAAAACATCTCCTCGTCATATAATAATTAAAACACAAAACATTCAGAATAAAGAAAGAATATTAAGAGCTGCAAAGGAAAAAGGTCAAGTTACCTATAAAGGTAAACCTATCAGACTTACACCTGATTTCTCAATGGAAAACATGAAAGCCAGAAGGTCCTGGATAGATGTGCTGCAGAAATGAAGAGACCATGGGTGCAAGCATAGACTACTATACCCAGGCAAGCTTTTGTTCACTATAAATGGAGAAAACAAAATTTTCCAGGATTAAAATAAATTTAAACAATACGTAGCCACAAATCCAGCCCTACAGAAAGTAATAGAAGGAAAATCACAAACCAAGAAGTCCAACAATGCCCACAATAACTCAGACATCTAATGACCTTTCACCAGCACAACTTGAAGAAGGAAAACACACAAACTCTACTACCAAAATAAAGAAAGAGAGAAAGGGAAAAATGACCAGAGTTAAAACCACAAGTCATTAATATCACTTAATATCAATGGACTCAACTCGCCTATAAAGAGGCACAGGCTAAGAGATTGGATTCGAAAAGAGGATCCAACATTCTGCTGCTTAGAAGAAACACACCTCAACCACAAAGACAGACATCTACTCAGAGTAAAGGGCTGGGAAAAGGTTTATCAAGCAAACGGACCTAAGAAACAAGCAGGTGGGACCATACTAATTTCTAAGAATGTTGACTTCAAACTAAAATCAATCAAAAGAGATGGAGAGGGACATTTTTTACTCGTAACAGGAACAATTCACCAGGATGAAGTCTCAATCCTGAATATATATGCCCCTAATATAAAAGCACCCACTTATGTAAAAGAAATGTTACTAAAACTCAAGGCAGTCATCAAACCACACACTCTAATAGTAGGAGATTTCAACACTCCTCTCTCACCAATGGACAGGTCAATCAGACAGAAACCTAGCAGAGAAATAAGAGGATTAAGAGAGGTAATGAATCAAATGGAATTAACAGACATCTATAGAACATTCCACTCGAATAAGAAAGAATATACCTTCTTCTCTGCAGCTCATTGAACCTTCTCAAAAATAGACCACATACTCGGTAACAAAGCAAACTTACACAGTTACAAAAAAATATCGGTAACCACCTGTGTCTTATCAGATCACCATGGATTAAAGTTGGAATTCAACAACAATGCTATCCCCAGAAAGCCTATAAACTCATGGAAACTGGACAGTCAACTACTGAACCACACCTGGATCAAGGAAGAAATAAAGAAAGAAATTAAAGTCTATCTTGAATTCAATGAAAACGAATACTCAACATACTCAAACCTATGGGACACTCTGAAAGCAGTGCAAAGAGGAAAGTTCATAGCATTAAGTGCCCACTTAAAGAACACTGAGAAAGAACACATTGGAGACTTAAGAGCCCACATGAAAGCTTTAGAAAAAAAAAGCAGACTCACCTAGGAGAAGTAGAAGACTGGAAATAATCAAATTGAGGGCTGAAATCAACAAAATAGAAACACAGAAAACAATCCAAAGAATCAAGGAAACAAAAAGCTGGTTCTTGGAAAATCAATAAGATTGATAAACCCGTATCCAAACTAATCAAACGGCGGAGAGAGAATACGCAAATTAACAAAATCAGAAATGAAAAGGGAGACATAACCACAGACACAGACAAAATTCAGAGAATCATTAGATTTTACTAAAAAAACCTGTATGCCACAAAATTGGAAAATGTGATAGAAATGGACACTTTTTTAGATAAGTACCATATACCAAAGTTAAACCAGGACCAGATGAAAAATCTAAATACACCTGTTAGTCGCGAAGAATTAGAAGTTGTTATAAAAAATCTCGCCACAAAAAAAGCCCAGGTCCAGACGGCTTCAATGCAGAATTCTACCAGAACTTCCAAGAAGACCTAATACCTGTACTCCTTAATGTATTTCACAATATTGAAAAAGAGAAGTGATTGCCAAATTCCTTTTATGAGGCTGAAGTTACTCTGACACCAAAACAACACAAAGACACAGCCAAGAAAGAGAACTACAGGCCAATCTCACTCATGAACATCGACGCAAAAATACCCAATAAAATACTGGAAAACCGAATCCAAGAACACATTAGAAAAATTATCAATTATGATCAAGTAGGCTTCATCCCAGAGATGCAGGGCTGGTTCAACATACGATAATCTATCAATGTAATCCATCATATAAATAATCTGAAAGAAAAAACCATATGATCATTTCATTAGATGCGGAAAAAGCATTTGACAAAATTCAACATCCCTTTATGATTAAGGTCTTAGAGAGATTAGGAATACAAGGGTCGTTCCTAAATATAATAAAAGCTATTTATAGCAAGCCATCAGCTAACATCAAATTAAATGGAGAGAAACTCAAAGCTATTCCACTAAAATCAGGAACATGACAAGGTTGTCCACTCTATCCATACCTCTTCAAAATAGTGCTTGAAATTCTAGCAATAGCAATAAGACAACATAAGGGGATCAAAGGGATTCAAATTGGAAAGGAAGAAGTTAAACTTTCATTATTTGCAGACGATATGATAGTGTACATAAGCGACCCCAAAAACTCCAGCTAAGAACTCCTTCAGCTGATAAACACCTTTAGTAGTGTTTCAGGATACAAGAAAATTCCAAAAAATCAGTTGCCCTCCTATACACAAAGGATAAGGAAGCAGAGATGGAAATCAGAGAAGCATCACCCTTCACGATAGCCACAAATAGCATAAAATATCTGGGCGTAACTCTAACCAAGGAAGTAAAGGATCTATTTGACAAGATATTTAAATCTATGAAGAAAGAAATTGAGGAGGATACCAGAAAATGGAGGGATCTCCCTTGCTCTTGGATTGGGAGGATCAACATAGTAAAAATGGCAATTCTACCAAGGGCAATTTATAGATTCAATACAATCCCCATTAAAATCCCATCAATTTTCTTCACAGATCTTGAGAGGACAATAATTAACTTTATATGGAGAAACAAAAAACCCAGGATAGCCAAAACAATCTTATATAATAAAGGATCGTCTGGAGGCGTTACCATCCCTGACCTCAAACTCTATTACAGAGCCTCAGTATTGAAAACATCTTGGTATTTTCATAAAAACAGAGAAGTCGATCAATGGAACCGAGTAGAAGACCCTGATTTTAACTCACAAACATATGAACACCTAATTTTTGATAAAGGAGCTAAAAGTATCAATGGAAAAATGAGAGCATCTTCAACAAATTGTGCTGGCAGAACTGGTTGTCAACCTGTAGAAGAATGAAAATAGACCATGCACAAAACTCAAGTCCAAATGGATTAAAGACCTCAATATTCGTCTGAAAAAACTGAACCTGATAGAAGAAAAAGTGGGAAGTACTCAACAACATATGGGTACAGGAGATCACTTCCTACGTTTATTCCCTGCAGCACAGACATTAAGGACAACATTGAGTAAATGGGACCTCCTGAAACTGAGTAGCTTCTGTAAAGCAAGGACACTGTCACTAAGACAAAAAGGCAACCCACTGACTGGAGAAGATCTTCACCAACCCTGCAACAGACAAAGGTCTGATCTCCAAAATATATAAAGAACTCAAGAAACTAGATGTTAAAATGATAATTAACCCATTAAAAATGGGGCATTGAACTGAACAGAGAATTCTCAACAGAAGAAATTCAAATGGCCAAAAGACTCTTAAGGTCATGCTCAACCTCCTTAGCGATAAGGGAAATGCAAATTAAAACAAATTTGAGATACCATCTTACACCTGTCAGAATGGCTAAAATCAAAAACACCAAGGATAGCCTTTGCTGGAGAGGTTGTGGAGAAAGGGGCACACTCATTAGTTGCTGGTGGGAATGCAAACTTGTGCAACCACTTTGGAAATCCGTGTGGCGATTTCTCAGGAAATTTGGAAACAACCTACCCCAAGATCCAGTAATACCACTATTGGGAATATACCCAAGAGATGCACCATCAAATGACAAAAGTATCTGTTCAACTATGTTCATAGCAGCATTGTTTGTAATAGCCAAAACCGGGAAACAACCTAGATTCCCTTTAATGGAAGAATGAATGAAGAAATTGTGGAATATATACATATTAGAGTACTACTCAGCAGTAAAAACAATGACTTCTCGAATTTTGCGTGCAAATGGATGGAAATAGAAAACACTATCCTGAGTGAGGTATCCCAGACCCAAAAAGAGGAACATTGGATGTACTCACTCATAATCGGTTTCTAGCCATAAATAAAGGACATTGAGCATATAATTTGTGATCCTAGAGAAGCTAAATAAGAAAGTGAACCCAAAGAAAATCGTATAGTCACCTGCCTGGAGAGGGGAAGAAGACAAGATTGCAGGGCAAAAACTGGGAACTTGAGGGTGAGGTGGCATGGGGCAAAGGGGAAATGGGATGAGAAACATGAGAAGGGGAGGATGGGAGGAGATTGGGGGATTGGGATGGTTGGGATATAGGAAGGGAGGTTACGGGAGCAGCGAAGTATATATCCTAACTAAGGGAGCCATCTTAGGGTTGGCAAGAGACTTGACTCTAGAGGGGTTCACAGGTGTCCAGGGAGATGTCCCCAGCTGGTACCTTGGGCACTGAGGAGAGGGAACCTGAAATGCCCCTATCCTATACTGATGAATGTCTTACATATCACCTTAGAACATTCATCTGGCAATGGATCGAGGTAGAGACAGAGACTCATTTTGGAGCAATGGTCTGAGCTCTTGAGGTCCAAATGAGGAGCAGAAGGAGGGAGAACATGAGCAAGGAAATCAGGACCACGAGGGATGCACCCACCCACTGTGACAGTGGATATGATTTATTGGGAGCCTACCAAGCCCAGCTCATCTGGGACTGAATAAGCATGGGTTGAAACTGGACTCTCTGAGCATGGTGGACAATCAAGGCTGATGAGAAGCCAAGGACAATGCACTAGGTTTCGATCCTAATACATGAACCTGCTTTGTGGGAGCTTAGCTTTTTTAGATGCTCACCTTCCTGGACGTATATAGAAGACCTTCGTCTCCTGCAGGGCAGAGAATTTGGACTGCTCTTCAGTATCGAAAGGGAGGGGGAATGGTGGGGGGACAGAGAAGAGGAGTGGGGATAGAGGGAAGGGGGTGGCGGGAGGGAGCAATATTTGGGAGGAGGGGAGTGAAATGGGAAACGGGGAGCAGGTGGAAATATTAATTAAAAAAGAATAAAAACAATGGTGTTTTCTAGTTGAAAAGCTAATCCTGATACATTATTGCAAAGAAGAGTGTCTTGCTGGCAACTCTATCTTGAGAAGTCTATACCTACCCTTACTACTGTGTGTACAACTGCCCCTTTCCTTAACACACACACACATACACAAATATGCGTGTGTTTATTTATATTAAACCATTTTCTTAAAAAAAAATACCTCGACCTTTCAGGAAAAAACAATTAAGCTCATGCCAAAAAAAAAAAGAAAGAAAAAAAAGCAGTAGGTAGAGGTCAGTGGTGAAGTACCTGAGTGCAAGAAGCCCTGAGTGATATATAAAACAAATGAGCACATGTAAAATGTTAAACATCATTAACAACAAGAATTAAAATGAAAACTACAATGAAGCCTGATGCAGTAGCTCAAATAGAGGCAGGAGAACACCAGAATGTCAAGAGCAGCCTCAGTTACCTAAGAACCAGTTGGAAAAAAACAAAACTCAAAACACCTACAGTTAAAACTGTTACATATATAAGAGACTAACCAAACTTGTAAAGATGGCAACACCAAATGCTAGTAATGACATGAAGGAATTAGAACATTTTGGCAATCAAGTTAGTTACTATAACACTAGCAATTCTACTCATGGATAAGCTAAAAGAATCAAAAGCATTGTTCAGCCAGGCGGTGGTGGCACACAGCTTTAGTCCCACCACTCATGAGGCAGAGGCAGGCAGATCTCTGTGAGTAAGAGGCCAGCTTGGTCTACAAGAGGTAGTTCCAGGACAGTTTCCAAAAGCTACAGAGAAACCATGTCTCGAAAAGAACAAAACAAAACAAAATTTAAAAAAAAGAAAAGAAAAGCATATGTTCAAAGACAAGTCTATATGTATATGTTTATATAAGAGCTTTATTTATAATAGCCAAGACCCAGAGACAACCAAGATGTCTTCAGAGTAAATGATAAAAGGTGGTACAGTTATACTGTGGCAAACTACTCGGCAATTTAAAAAAAAGTACACTGTTGCTACATTATAACAAAAGGATAAACCTCAGCGCTAAGTGGAAAAAGTAAATCCTAGAATGTTAGGTAGGGTATATAAGATATGGTTCTTTGAAAACCTGATACAAAACACATGACTGGTTGTCAGGTTGGAAGAGAAAATACAGGCAGAGGGAAATGAGCCAAGCTATAAGAAAGGTACCCTGAGCATTCCTTGTGATGATGAAGTATGTCAATTTAATTATCAAGGTACAATATCAATACTGTGGACCTGACATCGTAGTATTTATAAGATGTTATCAATGGGGAAAACTGAGTAAAGAGTACAGAGGAATCCCTGTATTATTTTGTTCAACTACATGCAAATTTATAGTCATCTAAAAATGATTCAAAACCTAAAAGATACATTCACTCAGATCCACATCTATTTTAAATGTTTTCTTGCCAGCGGTTCTCATTGTGTACCCCAGACTACCTTAGAACTTGATACACAGAGCAGACTGCATACAAATTTGAGTTTCTCCTGCCTCCACTTCCCAAGTTCTGGGATGACAGGCTTGCACCACCATGACTATCTGAATGCTTTCAATTATCTTTCCTTTGGACTTCAAGAGCTATTCTCACCCCACCTTCTTCTTTGTTTCTCCAAGGCTCATGGTCTCCACTGACCACCCTTCTTTACCAATGTCATAAAGTCCTTCACCTCACACAAACCCAAACATTTGGCCGGTTCTATTATTACCAAATGTGCTCCATAAAAGCCACTCCTTAAATCAAAGTCCATATGAAAACCAATCAGGTCCAGAGTCTGTTTTTTATACATCCATATTGCTTGACAAGATCACATTCCATACAGAACCTTTTGAAGTTTACTGTTTACTCACATCAGAGGTTCCCCAGGAAACACATTGTTTTCACAGCAATGATGCTTGCTCACTTACTTGACTATTTCACCAAATAATGTGTGTTTCAAAGTTCTAAATTACAGGAAATAGGAGGAAGAATTTTTAAAAATGGCAAGCACAAATGTAAAGAAACAAGTAAAGACACAACTTTCAAAAGAGAAGAAAAATAAAAGTTTTAAAAGTACAGATGCTGCCTGTAGTGGTGAGACAAGCCTCTAATTCCAGCACTTGGGAGTCAGAGGGAGGTGGATCTCTCCATTCCAGGACAGCCTGGTCTACAGACAAAGTTCCAGGACAGCCAGGACTACACAGAGAAACCCTGCATCAAAAAACACAAAAGAATAATACAGATGCAGCCAATAAAAAGAATGAAACTAGACAGGGAATATGTATGAAGAAACTGGTATTCTACTCTGTAATACCAGAACAACAAACATGCTTGAGATCATATCAGGTCAATAAAACCTCCTTCAAAACCAGGTCTATAAAGTCTATTCTTCTGCAATTTTAACAACAACAACAAAAAAGAAAACTATGTAAACTGAGGGCAGCAAAATGACTTAGCAAGTAAAAGTACTTTCTGCACATGCCTAATGAACTACATTCAATCACCAGAATCCACATAAAGGTGGAAAGAGAGTACAGAATCTGCAAACTTGCACTCTGATTCTACACACACATCAAAGCACACAAACATATGCACACACATACACACAAAAACGTAACTTTTTAAAATTTTATATAAAGCAATACTTTAATTAAACATCATTTTGACAAATGAACATCATTACTTATCTAACATACAATGTAACAATTACGTAGATTCTTAAACTCCAAAAGAATGAAAATATTCAAATGTCCCAGGTTCGGTGATGTGCACCCATAACGACATCATTAAAGTAGAATTGGCAGCAGGAATGATTCATCCTAAACTTCATGAGTTCCAGGCCAGCTTAGACTACAGAAGACTATGTAAGACTATCAAAATAAAAAAATAAATAAATAAATAAATAAGCTAAATACATAAATACCCAAATACTTAGAACTATTTGTGGCTATTATTACTGGTTTAGCTTTTGCTAATCACCAATCTATTCTCAAAGCACATAACTAAATGAAGAACCAAATGTAGTACAACGCAAGATGCATGTTAACTCTTCAAGACTTAACCTTATGTAGCACTTTACAGAGTCCTAACTCTATATGCACCATTACAAAAACCACTAAAGCTGGGTGTCTGATCCCATCCCTTCAATAGTCTAGAGGCAGAGACAGGCAGATCCTTTGAGTTCGTAGCCAGAAAGGACTACATAGCAAAACCCTGTCTCAAAACACAAAACAAATAACACTGACGCTAACAACTGTGTTCTAGACTGCTTAGATGTTTCAATATGTAGCTTATATTTTAAAGTCCTAAATTAGTTTTACAAATATCTATTACATGCTTAAATTTATTACTCACTTATTGAGAATTATCTAAACACTTAAAAAAACTTCATCTGGAGCAGGATAAGTTACAGACATTTCAATTAAATTATTTCCTTGGTCAGAAATAAATGTTCCAGCCAGAATAGTTTCTACATTACTTATCTTTTTTTTTTAACTTTATTTAACTTTGTTTCATGTGCATTGGTATAACGATGTCAGATTCTTTTGAACTGGAGTTACAGACAGCTGCGAGCTGCCATGTGGGTGCTGGGAATTAAACCCGGGTGTAGCATGAGGGAGCTGGTTGGTTGGGGTTAATGTCGCGCCCGGTACCCCACAGAAACAGCTGACCTGAGCTAGTGAGAGCTCACTGACTCTGGACTGACAGCGGGGGAACCTGCAGAAGACCAAATTAGGCCCACTGAATATGGGGGACAGTGTAAGGCTTGGGCAGTCTGTGGGGCCACAGGCTATAGGATCAGGTTTTATCCCTAGCACTTGAACTGGCATCTAGGAGCACATTCTTTTTGGAGGGATAACGTTGCTCAGGGGAGGGACCTGCCTCAAGGTGAAGTGTCAGACTTTGTTGACTCCCCATAGGAAGCCTTACCCTTTATGAAGAGTGGATGGGGGAGTGGGATGGGGAAGATGAGGGAAGCAGGAGGAGAGGAAGGGTTGGGAATGGGGATAGTTATGTAAAAGGAGGAGACTGTATGTTTTAAAAAATCTTAATTAAAAAAAGTAAATATAAAAATGAAACCTTCTGATGTCTATTTTTTAATAAGTAAAAATCTTGGAGAATGGAGTAATCTGATTTTCTAATTGGCAGCTGCTATACACTCCATTGCTCTAAGTGCCTTCAGCAAAGGGGATGTCAGTCAAGCAGACAACCAAATCACCCTTACACCACTGGAAATTTGGAACATTCTGGGACTGCCTTAGGGAAGCTGCACAATGATCACAACTGCTTGCTCCAATCACCAGAAAGGAAAACATGAGTCAACACACACACACACACACACAAAAACCGGACATAGTACATTGTTCTCAACAATCCCAAAATGGAAATTATCAAAATATGCATCACCTTCATGAACAAAAAAATGTGATACAAGTACATTCATACAATGGAGTTTATTCAGCAATAAAAAGAAATAAATTCAGATACATAGCCATATGGATAAACCTTGAAAACATTTCTGTAAGTAGCAAAAAATTAATTCCTGTATAAATTTATTTACACAACATGGCCAGATGTCCAAAGCAGCAAGTGGGATACCGAATGTGGTGGTGCACAACTGTAATTCCAGCATTTAGGAGGTGTGGCAAAAAGATCTAGAGCTCAAAGTTATTCAAGAAGAGCCTTGAAAAAAATAAACAAAACAGGAAAGGAAGAATGGCATGGAAGAGAGACAAATAATGAACAGTGATTCTCAAAGAATATATGTTTGTTTGGGGAAGGTAAAATAGTCCTAAATTAGACTGTGGTGATTGCTGCACAACTCTACCAATATACTACAAGCCACACAGTTACACATTTATTTGTTTGTTTGTTTGTTTGTTTATTTCTGTTTTTTCAAGACACGGTTTGTATGTGAAACAGACCTGGCTATGAAAGAACCCACAGGGGACTAACTGCCTGCCTCTGCCTCATGAGTCCTGGGATTATAGGTGTGCATCACCACCACCTAGGCAGTTACACATTTTAAACAATATGTAGATCATATGCTATCATATGAATTATATCTCAGTAAAGCTACTCCTTAAAGATAGGGTTTCATATATTCCAGGCTGGTCTGGAACTTGCAATGTAGCCAAAGATGTCTCTCTTATCTCCCTGTCTTCCTGCTGTCACCAACCAAGTGCTGGGATACATGCATGAACACATGGCTATAAAGCTATTTTTTAAATGGCAATGTATTTTATTATTCAAGGTAAAAATTTTAAAAACAATATTTTAAGTACAATTAGAGTGAATGCCAATTGCTCTGACCCACCAAGCAAAATACGGAAATGAGTATTAGTTAAATAATGTGATAAATAAGAGTAGAAATACAGATATGGGATTTGAAAAATGAAAAACAGAGCTACAGTTCACAACTTATTTGGAATAAGAATGTTAGTACTTGAGATGTGAAGGTAATACGGTGGTGACATCATAACCCCATTGATCACAAGATTGACAGGCTGATATGGCTAGCCAGGAAGGTGTTCTTTTCCTTCCTCGCTGTTCTAAGTGTGACCTTCTCAATCTGCACTTAAGAGGATGTCCCTCTATGATAATTGACTTTCTTCAGCCAAGGGTTGAAGTATAGCTGTATTTTTATGCCACAGCCTCTAAAGAAGCTCTCAGCTGGGCATAATTGGTAAATGCCTTAATCCCATCTGGAGAAGCAAAGGCAGGCAGATTTCTGTAAGTTCAAGGACAGCATGATCCACGTGGCCATGCAGGGGTGGAGAAATTGCTCAGAAGTTAAGAGCACTGACTGCTCTTCTAGAGGACCTGGGTTCAATCCCAGCATCCACATGGTGGTTCACAACCATCTCTAGTGAGATCTCCTGCCACCTTCTAGCATGCAAAAATACATGCAGGTAGAATTCTATATACATAATTGATGGAGGAAGTTCATTGGTTAAAAAATAAAGAAACTGCTTGGCCCTCATAGGTTAGTATATAGGTGGCTGGAGTAAACAGAACAGAATGCTGGGAGGAAGAGGAAGTGAGCTTATACACATTAGCTCTGCTCTCTGGGACAGATGCGATGAAGCTCCGACCCAGGATGGAAGTAGGCTAAAATCTTCCCGGTAAGCGCACCTTGGGGTGCTATACAGATTATTATAAATGGTCTAGTCCAGGTGCGAGTTAACAGAGAAGAGGCTAGATATAATAGGCTAAGCATAATACAGTTTGTGTGTTGTTATTTTGGGACATGAGCTAGCCAGGCGACCAGGAACTGGGGCAGCAGGAGCACAGCCTGCAGCTCCTACTTACAGAATGGCGCCAAACGTGGGGCTCGAACCCACAACCCTGAGATTAAGAGTCTCATGCTCTACTGACTGAGCTAGGTGGGACGATGACACCCTGCAGATCTTATTCGACCCCAACATGGTATGATAGACCACGCCCTCCTGGAATGTTGTTGTGAACACCCTCAAAAAATTGCTTTATTATAAGGAACTAATAGTTATGTCACTGTAAGGTTTAGGAGTCATGTGGTTTCACAAAAAAAAAGAATTCCATGAGTACAAGGTACAGTCAGCAGTGAAGGGGAACAGACAAGGACAGGGTTGAATAACTCTACAAAATGCGTATATGTATTTGTTCATGATACATGCATGGCCATAAGTCTGTGTGTGGTTGTTTGTGTGTGGCTGTCTGTGTGTCCTCACCCTTTGAGCACAAACGTAGACCAGGAATATTCATCAAATGCTTTTGTTCCTTAAATCTTTTTGCTTGTTTTTTGAGACAGGGTTTCTCTGTGTTTACTTGGCTCTCCTGGAACTGGCTCTCTAGACCAGGCTATCCTTGAACTCACAGAGATCTGCCTGCATCTAGCTCCCCATCTTGAGGCAAATGGGTGCTTCCCTACTTTAATCTTGGAGACAGGGTGTCTCACTGATATGGGCTAGCAAGTTCCCACACCTGCTCCCTTCCCCAGCAGGCGAAGATGACACAAGGATGCTGGCATGTCCTGTTGCCACACAGTCCCGTCCACCCATCTTGCCAGGCCTGGTCTCCAGATTTGATACTTCAGAACATTTAGAATTAGCATATTCTTTTGGAGACAGGTTTCCATTCAGCCTGGAACTCACCCATGCCTACCCTGACCTGGAGGTTTTCCTACTTAACATGGCAGAGTGGCTGGAGAGCAGGAATTCCTGCAGTGGGCGGTTAGAGTTGAGAAGATGAGGATCCTGCTCAAGGTCATCGCTGGCTACAGAGTGGCCAGCCTGGGCTATATGAGTCCTTGATTAACCCACAATACTAACAGTGATTCAGTGCAGCTAAGGAGGACCTGAAGCAGCAGCATCTTCAGGACTATAAAGTCAGCCTAGACTACATACACACTGTGTTTCAGTCCAGCACGACTTAGAGGGCAAGACTCTGTGTGTGATGTTGGAGGGTCTTCTGTTTTGTGTTGATTTCATTGGTTAATAAAGAAATTGCCTTGGCCATTTGATAGGCCAGCACTTAGGTGGATGGTGTAGACAGAACAGAATGCTGAGAGGAAGAGGGAAGGGAGGCAATCGCCATGCCTCTTCCCTCTGGGCCAGATGCCATGGAACCAGATATCAGGACAGACACGCTGATTCTTTCCCGGTAAGCCACAACCTCGTGGTGCTAAACAGATTATTAGAAATGGGTTAATCAAGATGTGAGAATTAGCCAATAAGAAGATAGAACTAGAGAGCAGTGAGTGCCTGACTAGAGGGCAGGCCTCAAGGTCCCCGCCAGTGAAGACGGGCCCCTGCTGCTGGGGCTGCAGTGTCTGCTGTGTTCTCCTGGACCCGCTCTGCCTGCCTCCTACTTGCATTGGTCCCTGGCTCATTGGGGCTACCAGGAGTCGCTGTGTAGGTGCTGAGAAGTTCCATCTGAATGGGTGAGTGTGTGCTATCCTGGGGCAGACTGTCCCGGTAGAGAGCACAAACACCCCTCCCCCAGGTCCTGCTGTAGGGCTTTCTTTCCTTCACACACGCCCCCACCCCCACCCCCAAGCCTGCCTTGTCTGCAAGGTCCTTTGCTGTGGAACAGCTTCCTGCCCTTTCTCTAAGGCTACCAACCCAGAGCAGTGAGTGCCTGACAAGAGAGCAGGCCTCAAGGTCCCCGACAGGGAACGCGGGCCCCTGCTGCTGGGGCTGCTGGGTCTGCTGTGCTCTCCTGGACCCGCTCCTCCTGCCTCCTACTTCCCTTGTTCCCTGGCTCATTGGGGCTACCAGGAGTCCCTGTGTAGGTGCTGAGAAATTCCATCTGGTCGGGTGAGTGTGTGCTATCCTGGAGTACACTGTCCCAGTAGAGAGCACAAACCCCCCTTCACTAAGGCTACCCAACCAGAGCAGTGAGTGCCTGCCTAGTGGGCAGGCCTCAACAACCCCCTAAAGGGAGCGCAGGCACCTCCAGCTTGTACTGCAGTGTTGCCTGTGTTCTACTTGACCCTGCCCTAACCATGCATTCGCCCTTTTTTTCCGTGGGTCATTGGAATACAAGGTGTCCCTGTTTCGGTGTTGAGGAGTTCATCTGGAAGGGAACAGTTCCTGCCCCTACACTGAGAAGATACACCCAGAGAGTTAGTCACAGCAAAGACTGGTCCAAGACACCAGGCCTCTCCTGGCTCCATTTGAAGGAAAAGATGGGCAGGCGCCAATGCAAGAATTCCCCCAACAACTTGAAAGGCAACGTGACATCATCAGAATCCAGGAATCCCAAAATAAGAAGTGTACACCCTAATCCAGAAGAATTAGAAGAATTCGACTCAAAAGTGAATTATATGAAAATAATAGAGGACCTTAAACAGGAGAGGAAAAACTGCCATGATCAATTAGAGATTACAAACAAAAAGGTAGAGGAAATGAATAAATCCCTCAAAGATACCCAAGAAAACCAAAGGAACCAAGAAAAAGTAATCAAACAGGTAAGGGAAGCAGTTCAAGACTTGAAGAATAAAGTAGAAGTAATAAAGAAAACACAAACCGAGGGAAGGATGGAGATGGAAAATTTGAATAAATGAACAGGACCTACAGAGACAAGTACTACCAACAGATTACAAGAGATAGAAGAAAGAATCTCAGACACTGAGGATACCACAGAGAAAATAAATTCTATATTCAAAGAAAAAAGCATAACAAACAAATTCTCATCACAAAACATTCAGGAAATCTGGGACACAATAAAAAGACCAAACCTAAGAATTATAGGGATAGAAGAAAGAGAAGAAGTACAGCTCAATGGTCCAGAAAATATACTTAATAAAATTATAAAAGAAAACTTTCCCAACCTTAAGAAAGATATTCCTTTGAAGGTCCAAGAAGCATACAGAACACCAAATCGACTGGATCAAAAAAAAATCTCCTCGTCATATAATAATCAAAACACAAATATACAGAATAAAGAAAGAATATGAAGAGCTGCAAAGGAAAAAGGTCAAGTTACCTATAAAGGTAAACCTATCAGACTAACACCTGACTTCTATATGGAAACCATAAAAGCCAGAAGGTCCTGGATAGATGTACTGCAGAAACTAAGAGACCATGGATTCAAGCCCAGACTACTATACCCAGCCAAGCTTTCGTTCACTATAAATGGAGAAAAAAAAATTTCCACGATAAAAACAAATTTAAACAATACGTAGCTACAAATCCAGCGTTACAGAAAATAATAGAAGGAAAATCTCAATCCAAGGAGTCCAACAATGCCCACAATAACTCAGACATCTAATGACCCTTCACCAGTACAACTTGAAGAAGGGAAACACACAAACTCAACTGCCAAAAGAAAGAAGGAAAGAAAGAAAGAAAGAAAGAGAGAGAGAGAGAGAGAAAGAGAGAGAGAGAGAGAGAGAGAGAGAGAGAGAAAGAAAGAAAGAAAGAAAGAAAGAAAGAAAGAAAGAAAGAAAGAAAGAAAGGAAAATTAACCAGAGTTAACAACCACTGGTCATTAATATCACTTAATATCAATGGACTCAACTCACCTATAAAGAGGCATAGGCTAAGAGATTGAATACAAAAACAGGATCCAACATTCTGCTGCTTACAAGAAACTCACCTCAACCACAAAGACAGACATCTAGTCAGAAGACGGGATGGAAAAAGGATTATTAAGCAAATGGACCTAAGAAACAAGTCGGTGTGGCCATACTAATTTCTAAGAAAGTTGACTTCAAACTAAAATCAATCAAAAGAGATGGAGAGGGACATTTTTTACTCATAACAGGAACAATTCTTCAGGATAAGGTCTCAATCCTGAATATATATGCCCACTTATGTAAAAGAAACGTTACTAAAACTCAAGGCAGTCATCAAACCACACACTCTAATAGTAGGAGATTTCAACACTCCTCTCTCACCAATGGACAGGTCAATCAGACAGAAACCTAATAGAGAAGTAAGAGGATTAAGGGAGGTAATGAATCAAATGGACTTAACAGACATCTATAGAACATTCCACTCAAATAGGAAAGAATATACGTTCTTCTCTCCAACACATGGAACCTTCTCAAAAATAGACCACATACTCAGTAACAAAGCAAACTTACACAGTTAAAAAAAAAATATCGGTAACCACCTCTGTCTTCTCAGACCACCATAGATTAAAGTTAGATTTCAACAACAATGCTCTCCCCAGAAAGCCTATGAACTCATGGAAACTAGAAGGTCAACGACTGAACCACACCTGGATCAAGGAAGAAATAAAGAAAGAAATTAAAGTCTTTCTTGAATTCAATGAAAACAAAGACTCAACATACTCAAACCTATGGGACACTATGAAAGCAGTGCTAAGAGGAAAGTTCATAGCATTAAGTGCCCACATAAAGAACATGGAGAAAGCACACATTGGAGACTTAATATCCCACCTGAAAGCTTTAGAAAAAAAAAAGAAGCAGACTCACCTAGGAGAAGTAGAAGACTGGAAATAATCAAATTGAGGGCTGAAATCAACAAAATAGAAACACAGAAAACAATCCAAAGAATCAATGAAACAAAATGCTGGTTCTTGGAGAAAATCAATAAAATTGATAAACCCCTATCCAAACTAATCAAACGGCGGAGAGAGAATATGCAAATTAACAAAATCAGAAATGAAAAGGGAGACATAACCACAGACACAGACGAAATTCAGAGAATCATTAGATTTTACTACAAAAACCTGTATGCCACAAAATTGGAAAATGTGATAGAAATGGACACTTTTTTAGATAAGTACCATATACCAAATTTAAACCAGGATCAGGTGAACAATCTAAATAGACCTGTTAGTCGCAAAGAATTAGAAGTTGTTATAAAAAGCCTCCCCACCAAAAAAAAAAAAACCCAGGTCCAGAAGGCTTCAATGCAGAATTCTACCAGAACTTCCAATAAGACCTAATACCTATACCCCTTAATGTATTTCACAATATAAAAACAGAGAACTCATTGCCAAATTCATTTTATGAAGCTGCAGTTACTCTGATACCAAAACCACACAAAGACATAACCAAGAAAGAGAATTACAGGCCAATCTCACTCATGAACATCGACGCCAAAATACTCAACAAAATACTCGCAAACCTAATCCAAGAACACATTAGAAAAATTATCCATTATGATCAAGTAGGCTTCATCCCAGAGATGCAGGGCTGGTTTAACATACGAACATCTATCAATGTAATCCATCATATAAATAAACTGAAAGAAAAAACCCATATGATCATTTCATTAGAAGCTGAAAAAGCATTTTACAAAATTCAACATCCCTTTATGATAAAGGTCTTAGAGAGATTAGGGATACAGGGGTTATACCTAAGTATAATAAAAGCTAGTTATAAAAGCCGACAGCTAACGTCAAATTAAATGGAGAGAAACTCAAAGCTATTCCACTAAAATCAGGAACACGACAAGGTTGTCCACGCTCTCCATACCTCTTTAATATAGTGCTTGAAAATCTAGCAATAGCAATAAGACAACATAAAGGGATCAAAGGGATTCAAATTGGAAAGGAAGAAGTTAAACTTCCATTATTTGCAGACAATATGATAGGGTACATAAGCGACCCCAAAAACTCCACCAAAAAATTCCTTCAGCTTATAAACACCTTTAGTAGCGTTTTAGGATACAAGATCAATTCCAAAAATCAGGTGCCCTCCTATTCACACCTAACACTTAATACACCTGTCAGGGAATGAGAGCCAATTCTCATCTTTGATTGCAGATAGAATGTGTTCCCTTAGTATATTTCTGTGGGTGTGTAATTTTTAGGGTGGGTCACTCAAGGTATTATGTCAGTTTATTTGTTTTAATTTTCTGTGTCTATTAAACCAATTGAAATTTTTATATTGTATTTGCATTATTATTGCTGTTTATGGCCATCTTTGGTGCTTGGTGATTCCCTGGGGGTTTAACATATGACAGAGCAGCTGACCTGCCTGAAAGTTGTTTATGTGCAAGAAAAACACACAAACACAGAGGCAGAGGCAGAGAAAGACACAGAAAAGAGAGAGACTCACCAGTGGCTGTGTGTTCGAGTGGATAGAGGGCAGGGGAACAAGGCAATTAGCTGGGACCTTTAGTCTGTATTTAAAAAGAATAAATGTGTTTTTCTAGGTGCTTTTGATATATGAACTGTTAGAGCAGTGGAACTTTAGAATAACACACAAATGCATTCACTCTGTGGCACAATTTCTCTCCAAGATATATAGGTAGCTTTCTTTTTTCCTTCTTTTTCTTTCTTTCTTTCCTTCCTTCCTTTCCTTCTTCCCTCCCTTTTCTTTCCCTCTAGCCTTCGTTTCCTTTCCTCCCTTTCATCTTTCTTTTCCTTTGTCTCTTCAGTAGGGTCTACTCTCCCACCCAATTTGGCACTCAGCACACACCCGTGTTAGCTTCCAGCTCACAATTAACCTTCTGTCTCACTTCCATACTGGTATTGAGATCTGCCTACCTCTGCCTCCTGAGGGCTGGAACTAATGAATGTGCCACCAAACCTGGTTCCTGAGGATGCTTCACAAGGCCACGTGGCATCATATTTTTCATTTACCCAAAATTACACATAATACAAATGTGTGTATACAAACAAAGAAATAGTTTAAATGAGATTAAGCCACTTGGACTGACCATCTTCCCCTCAAGAGCTATAAACTACCTAATAAGGAACCCCAGTAACGAATACAAAAAGCCCCCTTTTGAGTGTTAGTTCGGGTAGTCCAAGAGACTGCTGAAGGAGTACAGGCTATGGTCATTGCCTTGGTTATCAGAAGGTGGGGCTCAGTTTCTATTGCTGTATATACTATGCACTTTTGACATTAGACTCAGAGCTGTATCTGCCCTGAAATTCTCCTCCCTGAGGAATAACTTTCATGGAACTGGAAGGTATTTTTCAAAATATGAGAGAATGAAGCAACCAATAGTCCTACGAAGTACAGCAAGCACCAGCATAGAAGATCTCTGTTAAGGTGCATTCATGACACTCTATGTTTTGGTGGTAACCAGAAGTTGTCTACTGGGATTTAAAGCCCACTTTGGGGTGGGGTTTTGGGGAAAGCATGCCTGGTACTGAAACTTAGTCACCTATTGGGCTAGTGAGGTTATGGGTCATAGAGGAGTGTGTACTACTGCTACTTTATTAAACCAGTATAATTCCAAATGCCTTCTAAATACTTTATAAGTCACTCCCAACCTCACCAAAGAACTTCTCTTTCCAACAGACAGTAACCATTACAGAACACAAGTACCCTAAATATAGAGAACAACTGATCATGGGTGCCCAACCCCAGTGGATTCATCTACAACACAACTCCTGTACCCAAGACTCAGGGAACATTTCAGAAGAGAGCCTCAGAAAGATTTCAAAAGTCAGAGATGAGGAATTCTGCTATGAATTTGTGTCTCCTAGAAGCCACAGGGAAACTAAACCTGTGATAATGCAACTGTATGGCTGCTTAAACAAGACCTGATTGAGGAAAACAACAATAGGCAAGCTAATGCAGAAGCGGGAAACAGGTGGTGCCCCAGCCCTGGAGAAGAACTACAAGCAATTAAGGAATGCTGAGAAAGAGAGAGAGGGAGAAGGAGTCTTTCCCATGGGAGCCTCCAAGTCAGTTCTCCAATACCAAATGGCCAGTCTTTTCTTATTTTTCTCCCCCCCTCCTTCTTTCTCTCTCTCTCTCTCTCTCTCTCTCTCTCTCTCTCTCTCTCTTAGTTTTTCAAAACAGGGTTTCTCTGTAGCTTGGGAGCCTGTCCTGGAACTAGCTCTTGTAGACCAGGCTGGCCTCGAACTCACAGAGATATGTCTGTCTCTACCTGCTGAGTGCTGGGATTAAAGATGTGTGCCACCATGGCCTGGCAACCAAGTGGCAGTCTTGAAATCATGTACATCAACACTGATAGTATTGCATCTCTATATTTATCTGTGTATACACACACATACACACACACACAAACACACACACACATTAGCGCACAATTAGAGAGGAGGAGGCCAGGAATTTAAAAGGTGTTAGTTGGGGTAGTGCATAGATGGAGGGAGGAAGGAAAGGGAAATAATGTGATTTTATTTTAATTAAAACAAACAGGTGTGGTGGTACATCCTTAAACCCAGAATTTGGAGGGCAGAGGCAGGTTGGTCTTTGTGAGTTCAGGGCCAACCTAATCTACCTAGAATGTTTCAGGTCAGCTAGGCCTACCTAATGAGACCCTGTCTCCAAACAAAACCAAAACCAAACTAACTGTTTGTGGTGGTGCTTGCTGGTAGTGTTTGGTTAAGAGGTAGAAGAAGTGTTGTCATAAAAACAGACACGTGGACCAATGGAATCAAATTGAAGATGCAGATGTAAAGCCATATATCAGCCCATCCCTCCTGGGCTCCCTGCAGACACTCTACTCCCCACAGACTACCTCTCTGTTCCTATCCCACCCAGCTTGAATCAAGAACCCTTCTTCCTTCTGCCCCCTTCCTTCTTTGGGCATATAACACCACCTAGCTCAGCCTGTCGGGGCACTGGGGGAGAATCCTCAGGACAAACAGGCGAGTAGGAGTTCCTTTGTTTCACTGGCCTGCCTGCACCAAGCAAGGTAGGCACATTGTTTACGAAATACCCAACTAGCACGGAGATCTGAGCTCAGTACCAGGAGAGCCATCATTGGGGTGAGTTTGTGACCAGCGGCAGCAGCCCCAGACAGGGAACTCAGAAGTCCCTCACCCACCACCCCTCCTGGGCTCCCTGCAGAGACTCTACTCCCTGCAGACTGCCTCTCTGTTCCTATCCCACCCAGCTTGCTCCAGAACCCTTCTTCCTTCTGCCCCCTTCCTTCTTTGGGCACATAACACCACCTAGCTCAGCATGTCTGGGTGCTGGGTCGAATCCTCAGGGAAAACAGGCAGGCAGGAGTTCCTTTGTTTCACTGGCCTGCCTGCACAAAGCAAGGTAGGCGCTTTGTTTATGAATACCCAACCAGCATGGAGATCTGAGCTTGGTACCAGGAGAGCCATCATTGGGGTGAGTTTCTGAACCATGACAGCAGCACAAAGGTAGGCGCTTTGTTTATAAAATACCCAACCAGCACGGAGAGCTGATCTTGGCACCAGGAGAGCCATCGTTGGGCAAGGAGATCTGATATTGTCACCAGGAGAGACATCATTGGAGCACCAGGAGAATGATCACTGGGGAGTACTATCATTGGGAAGGTACAACAGTAGGCAAGGAGACCTGATCCTGTAAAAGAAGATCCATAGGAGAGCATTCAGAGGAAGAGATGGCCAATCACCAATGCAAGAATTCATCCAACATTCTGAAATATAATATTAAACCACCAGGACCCAGCGACCTCACAACAGGAGAACATGAACACCTTAATCATGAAGAAGTAGAAAAAATTGACTTTATGAAAGTGTTTGACAATCTTAAACAGCATGTAAAAAATGCCCTTATAGAAATGGATGAGAAGTATAACAGAAAGTTTGAAGAATTGAGTAAATCAGTGAATGATACCCTAAGAAACCAAGGAAACACAATCAATCAGATAATGGATACAGTTCAAGTTTTGAAAACTGAAATTGAGGCAAAGAAGAAAACACAAACAGAAGGCTGGCTGGACATGGAAAATCTAGGTAAACGAATAGAGACTACAGAAACAAGCATAACCAACAGAATACAAGAGATAGAAGAAAGAATCTCAGATTCTGAAGATACCATAGAGAAAAGAAACACGCTGATCAAAGAAAACAGCAATGCCAACAAACTCTCATCACAAAACATTCAGAAAATATGGGACAAAAGAAAAAGACCAAACCTAAGAATAATAGGAGTAGAAGAAGGGGAAGAAGCGCAGCTCAACGGTCCAGAAAATATATTTAATAAAATTATAGAAGAAAACTTTCCCAACCTAAAGAAAGATATACCTACGAAGGTTCAAGTAACATACAGAACACCGAATAGGCTGGATCAAAAAAAAAAAATCCCCTCGCCATATAATAATCAAAACACAAAGCACACAGAACAAAGAAATAAAATAAAGAGCTGCAAAGGAAAAAGGCCAAGTTACTTATAAATGTAAACCTATCAGAATTACACCTGACTTCTCTATGGAATCAATGAAAGCCAGAAGGTCCTGGATAGATGTACTGCAGAAACTAAGAGACCATGGATGCAAGCCCAGACTACTATACCCATCCAAGCTTTCATAGAATATAAAGGGAGAAAACAAAATTTTCCAGGATAAAAGCAAATTTAAACAATACATAGCCAAAAATCCAGCCTTACAGAAAGTAATTGAAGGAAAATCACAACCCAAGGAGTCCAACAATGCCCACAATAACTCAGATATCTAATGACCCTTCACCAGCACAACTCGAAGAAGGGTAAAAAAAGAGATAAAGAAAAAATGGCCAGAGTTAACAACCACTGGTCATTAATATCACTTAATATTAATGGCCTCAACTCACCTATAAAGAGACACAGGCTAAGACATTGGATATGAAAACAGGGTCCAACATTCCTCTGCTTACAAGAAACACACCTCAACCACAAAGACAGACATCTACTCAGGGTAAAGGGCTGGGAAAATATTTATCAAGAAAATTTACCTAGGAAACAATGAGGTGTGACTATACTAATTCCTAACAAAGTTGAATTCAAACTAAAATCAATCAGAAGAGATGGAGAGGTTCATTTTTTACTCATAACAGGAACAATTTATCAGGACAAAGTCTCAATCCTGAATATCTATGCCCCTAATATAAAAGCACCCACTCATGTAAAAGAAACATAACTAAATCTCAAGGCAGACATCAAACCATACACACTAATGTAGGAGATTTTAACACTCCTCTCTCACCAATGGACAGGTCAATCAGACAGAAACCTAACAGGGAAATAAGAGGATTAAAGTAGGTAATGAAGCAAATGGACTTAATGGACATCTATAGAACATTGCATCCAAATAGGAAAGAATATACCTACTTCTCTGCAGCTCATGGAACCAAAAATTGACCACATACTCAGTAATAAAGCAAACATCCACAGTTACAAAAAAATATTAGCAACCACCTGTATCTTATAGATTACCTTGGATTAAAGTTAGAATTCAACAACAATGCTACCTCCAGAAAGACGACGAACTCATGGAAACTGGGCAGGCAACTACTGAACAACTCCTGGATCAAGGAAGAAATAAAGAAATTAAAGTCCTTCTTGAATTCAATGAAAATGAAAACTCAACATACTCAAACCTATGGGACAGTATGAAAGCAGTGGTAAGAGGAAAGTTCATAGCACTAAGTTGACAGATGAGTTTATCCTGCCTATTCCCAGAGTGACTTACTTCTAAAGAGCACACAGAGGCTTATATTAATTATGAACTATTTGGCCGATTAGCTCACACTTATTAAAGGCTAACAGTTACATTTTACATTAACCCTTAATTCTTATCTATGTTTAGAAATATGGCTTATTACCTTTTCTCAATAAGTCATTCTCATTATTTTTTTTCTGCCTCTAGCTGATAAGTCACTCTGCCATCCCCTTCCCATATTTCACTTAGTGTAGTAGCCTCAACTGTATTACCTGCCTAGTTACAGGAAAGTCTGTACCTTTCCAGTGACTAATCTTTATAGTCTACAAGAATGTTATCCCACAGTAGTTCCCCTTTTTTCTTTAAAACAAAGAGCTCTGTTTTACTTCATTTGTTTAGCTTTAGTATATATATTGAGGTAGAAGTTGCAGTCTATAGGTGTGAATGGCCTTAGCCAATGAGAAGGCATATCATGTTAGTCACAAGGAAGTTGAATATTCATATTTAATGTGTTCCTTTATCTGGAGTTTGGCAGAGATTGGAGAGTTTGAGAGCTTGGCCAAACTTTCTGACATTAAAAGAAAAGCATCCTTTTTGTCTCGAAGTATAGAAGACCAAATTATGAATAGATGGGTTTTGAAATTTCAGTCATATATATACACTCTATGCATCAGCCTTGAGCCCTCGTCATGCTAACAGCTGATAGTCCTGCACATATTGGTCATCTAAAAATTTTCTAACAGAATATTTAGAGTCATTTGCTTAGACCTAGAATGACTCTGTATCAAGTAATTTGTTTCTATGGCTTCTGCTGACTCATGTATATAGTGAGGGAACTCCCAAGTTAGTTTACCTCTGTGCCTCTTATAGTTTGAAGGATTGCCCCGACCTTGTGGAAAAGCATCTTGATACAGTGTAACTTAGTAGACCAGAATTCCAGGGTAAGGCTCCATATTACAAAAGTGGCCAGGTTTGAACTCAGTTATCTTGAAGTGTTGGGACATTTTGTTTACTACTGTGGAATAAAGATCTTATATCCTGTATATATTTCTTATTTGTGTTGGTTCAATAAAATGTTCATTGGCCAGAATCCAGACAGGTAGTATAGGCAAGGTAAACAGATTAGGAGAATCCTGGGAAGAGGAAAATATTCATTCTGCAATCGCCATCCAGATGTATTGGAAACAAGATGTGAATGCTGCACTGAGTAAGCTACCAAACCACAAGGCTAATCTTATATAAGACTTATGGGTTAATTTAAGTTATAAGAGCTAGCTAGGCATATGTGTGAGCTACTGGACAAACAAGGTTGTAATTAATGTAGTTTCTGTGTGAAAACTTGGGTCTCCGTGACCAAGTAATGAAAGGGCTATCTGTATCTACAATTTGCTCTTCTTTCTGTATGTATTTCACGATTTCTTTCCATATACCTTTCACCATCTCTCTATCATCTCTATACTCCATCATTTATTTTTCTATACTATCATCTTTTCCTGTATTATCTCTAGTTCATCTCATTGTCTATCATCTCTCTATAATCTCTTTGTCATCTCTTTATCATCTCTATCATCACTCTGTCATCTCATTATCATCTCATTTTCTATCATCTCTCTATTGTCTCTATGTCTATCCTCCAGCATTTATTTTTTTTGTCTCTCTTCCATCCCTTTCTCTATCCCATGTATCATCTCTTCTATTTCTCTATCATGGCTCAATCATCACTTCCTCTATCATCACTTTATCCTCCATGTCTTTGTCTATCATCACTACCTCTTTCATCTCTTTCTCTATCATCTCTTCCTCTATCATTGCATTTACTATCGTATCTTACTATGATAACATTTTCTTTATCATCTCTTTCTGTATTGTCTATTATCTATCATCAGTTTCTCTAATACCTCTGTCATCACTTACTCTATCATCTTGTTCTCGATCATCTTTTATTCATTTCTCAATTACCTCTATCTGCCATCATTTCATTCCCCAGTCTATCATCTCGTATTCTACCATCTCTCTATCTTCTCTTACTCTATTATTTCTCTGTCATCTTTCTCTATCTTCTATTTCTCTACTATGTCTTTTTCTATCATCTCTTCCTCTATCATATTTCCTCTATCATGATTTCCTCTAACACTTCTCTATCATCTGATTCTCTCTCATCTTTTCTTCTATCATCTCTTCCACTACCATCTCGTACTCTACCATCACATTTTCTAGCATCTCTTCTCTAGCATCTCTTTCTCTATCATATCTTCTTCTATCATCTTTTGCTCTATCATCTCTTGCTCTTTAATCTCTATGTCATCTCTTTATCTATGACCTCTTCATTATCATCTGTCTTTATCACTTATGTATCATCTCATTCTCTAAGATCTCTATCACGTATTTCTTTAGCATCTTTTCCTATTTCTCTTGATCTTATTAATGGTAGGCAGAAAATACCACTGATAAAAATGTATCTCTTGGTATGGTATTATTTTACTTAATTTATTTATTGAAAATTTCCACTTCCCTTCTTCAAATTTCACTCACACTCTGCCATCCCCCTCTCTGTCCCTCTTGAGTCCTCAGAGATAACAGAGTGCCCTACCCAGTGGGAAGTCCGAGGCCCTCCCCACTCCATCCATGTCTAGGAAGGTCTGAATCCAAACAGACTAGGCACGCAAAAATCAGTACATGCAGTAGAATCAAAACCCAGTACCATTATCATTGGCTTCTCAGTCAGTTTTCAGTGTCAGGCACATTCAGAGAATCTTGTTTGATCACATACTCATTCAGTACCAGTCCAGCTGGACTTGCTGAGCTTCTATTAGATATGTCCCATAGTCTCTGTGGGTGGAAGCAATTCTTGAGGTCCTAACTCCCTTACTCATGTTCTCTCTCCTTATGATCTTCATCTAAACATTGGGAACTAAGTCCAGTGATCCAATGTGTGTCAGTGTCTCTATCTCCATACATTGCTAGATGAAGGTTCTAAGGTGATATGCATGATATTTATCAGTAGGGCTATGGAATAAGGCCAGTTCAGGGACACCATCATCTGCTGCCAGATGAAAGAGCTAGGGACATCTTCCAGGGCACCTGGGACCCCCTCTAGAGCCAAGTCTTTTGCCAACCCTAAAATGGTTCCCTTCCTTGTGATATCTTCTTTTCTGCTCCGATATCCATCCTTCCTCAATCTCATTCATCCCTATTCCCAATCCTCCCATTCTCCCTTCTCCCTCCCCCCTGCCACCCCCATGATCCCAACTTTCACCTGGCAATCTTGTCTACATCCAGTATCTAGGAGGATAAATATATGTTTTTCTTTGGGTTCTCCTTCTTGTTTTCTTCTGTAGGATCATGAATTATAGGCCCAATGTCCATGGCTTATGGCTTGAATCCACTTCTGATGGAGTTCATAACTTATTCATCTTTTTGTATCTAGGTTATCTCAGTAAAATGTTTTCTATTTCCATTCTTTGAATGCAAAATTCAAGATGTCATTGTTTTATTGCACTGAGTGCATCTCTAAAGTGAATATATGCCACACGTTCTTTATCCATTCTTCTATTGAGGGGCACCTAGGTTGTTTCCAGGTTCTGGCTATAACAAATAGTGCTGGTATGAACATAGTTGAACAAATGCTTTTGTAGTATGATTGGGTATCTCTGGATATATTCCCCAAAATTGAAATTACTGGATTCCAAGGTTGGTTGACTCGTCTATTATAATGTATCATACATCTCTACTTCTGATCAAGGTATCTATAAGCTGCCTCCAATATGAGGCTGTTGTCATCATTTGTTGCACATTTGTTCCAAGATTGTTTAATATTGTAATATGAAGTAATAGTCTTTACGTTATATATTAAAGTAGTAACTATTATAGGTTAATATTCACCCATGTTTTCCATACTTATATTTACACTAATCAGGTTCTCATGATACATAGAGACTGTATTCTGTACAGATAGGTAATCATCAAACACTTAAAGGAACTGCAGAAACTGGGATTTAAATAACTTAGGGTTTTTTTGATGTGAGACACAATGGCTCTTTGTAGCACTGATCTATTCCTGAAAGAATGTTGAGCATCAAAGACACTGTACTTGGAGTTTGTACTATTCTTTGTAAAACTGGGCTTTGATGAATGAATTGCACTTGTTTGACTGATAAAATGCATGGTGTCTGTACTTGACAAGCAAGATACAAGAAAAATGACTGTCAAACCTTGCCAAAATAGGGTAAGATTGTTTTCAAAATCTTCCTGCCTCTATAAAAGAGCTGTCAGTTACTCTAGGCCTTAGCCAAAGTGGTTTGCTTCAACATTGCAAATGAGACACTGGGTGATTTCCCAGGTAGACATATGTCTCTGTAATCTACTGTACATTTTGGAAACAGCTTTAATCCATTTATTGGCTACTCAAGTAATATTCTATCTCAATTCTCAGGCCTTGATGGAGGTTGAAGACTTGATAGTTGTAGATAACTTCCTCTTATAGTCTAGCCAACCCATTTCTAATACAAGACTAAGACTCCTGGGAATAAAATAATCATTGAAACTTTGAGCATATATTTCTTGCTCAATATTGCCTATACTGGCTATCAATCTAACTTTTATACTTGATATCTGTTCTTATTATATGTAGTCCTGTATTGGTTTTGAACATTCTTATTAGGTAAAAGGGGAGGTGATGTGGAAACTCCTTTGGCCAATGGCCTTTGAGAGGCTGGACCTTGTGTGGTGTGACTTTGTGGTACCAGAAACACTTAGGAGAGCCCATTCTGCCTCTTGTGCAAAGCAACAGACTCTCGTCAACCTGGGGAGCAACTGGGAGAAAAAGATTCCAAGAGTGTGGTAAACTTCCATGATTTTTTTCTTACTGAAGAGTTGCTGACAAGAGGAGTTACTGTGGGTAACTCTCCAGGTTTTCTCCCTTACTTATGAGCTAATGGTAGTAAGACTGGCAATTCTGTCTTAGGAAAGTATCTTTTAGGTCATATTTTTACTTGGGACAGCTGGCAAATGAAGCTATCATGAATTTGATGCTCTTACAGCCCTCCTGTTTCTTTTGAAGTTGTTGGCAACATACGTGGCCTTATGCCTAAGCCAAGAACTTTTTCCCTTTGAAGTGGCCATTGAGGACAGGTCCTCTAGGCCTTAGCTCTTATTGGGGAGCTATTAGCAATTGAAACTGCCATCAGATATGTTTTCCTGGCCTCATCAAACACTGAGTTCTTATTGGAGGAGTAGATGGAGGATGGGGAAGGGAGAAGTTGGCAGGAGTGGAAGGACAGCGGATTGATTTAACTCTGGTATGTAAAATGAGATTGTCCTAAAAAGAAAAAAAAAAGAAAGAAAAAAAAACCACTACCAGAAGAGGCCCAGACATTTATTGGGGAGATACTGGCAGCTGAATCTGAAATCAAGGAAGAGCATTATTCCCTATCACTTTACTTATAGGCTACTGACAGTTGAGGCTGCCATGGAGGATGTGCTTTCCAGGCAATATCTTATATTGCCTAGGCCACCTTGCTTCTGGATGCACTAAGGTAACACCCACAGTGGTATAACTGTCATGTATCAATTAGCAGTAATTGTTAGCCCCATAGGCATTCACTTATTCCATTCAGATAGCCACGGTTCCATCTTTCCATATGACTCAAGGTTAATAGCTAGTTTAAAGGTAAAGCAAACTGTGATGAGCAGCAAGTGACTGAAACCCACTAGAAACACTAGGAGCCAAAAGTGGTGATTCTTTGCTGGGGCATGGTGCATCCTGGCATATGAGGAGGAGGAAGGTGTCATATGCAAGCAAGGACTCAGAAGCCCCCAATTCTCATCTCTGCCATTCCTTCTTTATTGCCTGCATGATGGCTTATATGCCTGATCACTCCCTCTTAGATCAGATTTCAATAAATGACAGATATCACTTGTCATTTTAACTGCTGCTTATCTAATATTTAAGAAAGCATTATCTGTGTTTACTTATATTCATCAGGCACTTCAACCTCAAGTCCTGATTGATTATTTCTCCTTGCTGTGCTCTGTTGGTCTTTAGATTGCTTTCATGATTCTGAAAAATTCCTTTCTCAAATTTCTTCTCCAGAATTCCCACAATGGTTAGTGTTCTTTCTCAAGACAAACAAACGACATTATTATTATTATTACTATTATTACTATTGTTATTGATGTTACATTTATTATTGTTGTTGTTTTTCTTCTGTGATTTTATCCTGAAAACTTATCCACAGGGATTCACTGGGGTTCTCAATTGTACAAAGAGACATTTCTACAAATGATTACTTCAACTCCATGCTTTCTAATCATTTTATTATTTGTCTGATTGTGTTCATTGCAGCCAAATTATTGTTTTCCAACTGAGGCCTTAGTCTAAGACACTGTATGTGACCTGTCCCTATTCCATAGCACATTCCCACACTTTGTGTTCAGACTGTGACATGCTTATACAATCCATTCTCTCTTTGTTGAACAACCTCTGGCTGGTATTATTTCATGTCCTTGTTCCAAGTTCTGTTTGTACTTCCAATGGGTCCTTTTAAATATCCAGGCTGTTTCTTCACAAGTGATGGTATCTTTGATCATCAGGATGAGCTGCAGTTGCTTCATTTCAAAGTTGTTTCTTCTGCATCAAGATGCTGACACTTTGCAAATAGCCATTTTCTTTGACTTCCAGTCAGCGGCAGAATCCATTAACGATTCTTACCTGAGCCAATTAAGGCATATATGGTGGCTGCCAGGTGGTGGGGTTCTAATTTCATGATTCCTTTGCATTTATGAGTTGGAATTGCCACCCCAAGGTCCCAGTTCTCTCCTCCACTGTTTTTTTAGTCCAAGCAGTTGGGATTCAGAAACATTTTCTTCCAAAGATTTAAAATGGCAGCTATTATTGTTTTCTGCAATGTTAAATTGTCCCTGGTCGGCAACCAACAAGCCTTCATGCCATCTCATGTTTTCCTTTTGACATTTGTGTTGTTTGAGAACTTAGTTACTCCCTGGATGCATGAGATATTTTAGGCTCCTGCCTTCTGCTTCCCTCTGCCTATCAATCCACCATTTCTCCATGGAGTGCTGTTATCTTCTTCTTCGGGGAATGATATCAGAAGTTAAACCCCAGCACTTGGAGTGATGAATACTGAATGAGTCTGATGTTTGCATCTGTGGCCTTTAAGAGAACTAACATCAGGAAAAGCCTTTTATATAAACACACGTACACTCACTACTGTATACACGTGAACACCTATAGCTCAGCACATGAGTTTTCTCACTTGTTCTCCCTGATCTACTTCGTGCTTAGAGTTCCCATTGCATCTCCTTTCCATTTTAAGACTCACTTTTCTAGTGGAAAAGCTGTTGCTCTCATTCCTCAGTATCCTGATATGGTTTTATTGCTAAATCACCTGCTAGACTGTGAAAGACACAATCTAAACAGGGCTCAGTGTGTGTGTATAGAGTAAATTTGAATCTTTATTCTGAGAACTTATAATCAATGTGTCAGGAAGTTACTTACAGCTACTGTTAGTAGTATTGTGCATTGGAGGCACATTACTCATTCTGCATATCAAAACTAGGCAACTGGAGGAATCTTCTCTGTCTTTTCCTGGGTCCTAGAAGCCATGAGACTTTCAATAATGTATTAATTATATTTCTTTTAATCTATTAATATCATCTCTCTTATGATTCATCTATCCATCCATCCTACCATCTATCCATTTATTCCTCATTTGTTTATCGAATATCTAACACCTGTCTCTCTGTCTCTCTGTCTATCTATCTTTCTATTTATCTTGTCTTAGTTATTGTTTCTACTGCTGTGAAGAGATAACATGACCAACATCAGACTTATAAAGGAAAGCATTTAATTGGGTTCTGTCCATTAACATCATGGCAGAATTATACCAGACTTCAGGGAGACACGGTGTAGGAGAAGGGAAGAGTTCTACATCCAGACCCTTGGGGAGCACTAATGAAGAATAAGACACTGGACCTACATCAAGCTTCAGACATCAAAGAGTATCTCTGGTGACACTCTTTCTCCAACAAGGCCACACCTCCCAATAATGTCTGTTAACCAAGCCTCTGACAACACTGGTATTAAATTATTGACCTTAATTCTGCTTGACAAACTACTCTTAGTAGAAGGATTTAACATTTGCTGAACCTAGACTCAGATCTCACACAGTATGCCAAGCAGGTCCAACTGTGACGAGGTATTGAAAAATCTCCAGCTGCACCCATTGGGTAGTGTCTATACTATAGGCATTCCTGTGAAGGTAAGATGACAATGTTTAAGAGCACTGTAGCTCTGGAGACAAGGAGAGATCTTAGGGTAAATGTCACTGAGTTCTCTGTTTCCTTCTGCTTAAAAAGCCCAGATTCTGCATTCTTGAAAAAAGGGTCCCATATGCATTTGGAATAATTGTTATCCATGGTATTTGTCAGCTTCTTTGTTGCTTTCAAAGGACATACAATCTTCTTTCTACTTATCTTACCCAGCCATCTTCTGTGGTATCATTCAGTTGAACACTCATGGAAATACACTTCTGAAAGGCTGTCTGCCCATGTTAGTGTGAAGTCTAACCCTTCCTAGATCAGGAGATGAGGAGTTATTTCCCCCGACAGATGATTTCCGTGCATCTTAGGCAGTGGATAATAGTGCTGTGATGTTGATCATGGCAATTTCTTTTTCAATTTGCTGAGAGAAGGGAGTGATAGATATACATGGATGATGGTAAGGAGCAGAAATCTAAGCAACTGCAGGAAGAGAGGAAACATGGAAACAGTGACACTGAGAAACATACAACAGGGTTGTGAGTCAGGGACAGCCTTGATTTGCTATAGGACAATTATCCTTGCACTTGAAACTCAAGCTGGTAGAAATGTCAGTGTCTCTTTAATAGCTCCCCTAGGACATATAGGGATAATTGAGCTGGCTTCATTCTCCAGAGCCCATCATATCCCCTAGTCTCGCAGGAGACTTTTCAGTTCCAAGTGATAAAACACAATTCAAACTGGCTTTAGGGAAAGGCAAAGTTTAGTTAAAGCCGAAATTCATCTAGGCATCAAAAGACAGTGAGTAACCTTCAGATGGGACTGGAATGGTGATTAAAATATCTTGACCAGGATGCAGGTCTTGCTTTCTATTTTTTTTTTACTGACATTATAATGGACACAATATTAGGATATTTTAGCTGGCTGTTTTAAGGTCATTTGAGTTTTTCCAAAGCCTAAAGTGGTCAGTTGAGGTAACTCTAACAAAAACATTATTCCATAAAATGACTGGTCTAGCTAAATGAGGAAGATAGAACATACAGTGTCCAACAGTTTGCCATGGCAAGGCAGGAAAAGCCACCCATGCCTGGATTTGGAGGAGAGTTTCAGGGAGAACTAAAGGGAAGGGGCAGGAAGGTCCATGTGGCAGATGGGGTATACAAGTGCTTACTTATAATCAGTACTCTGTTTAACTTTGTGATATTGTTTTCTTAATTTGAACACCATTGGAATTGTGTAGTCACTGTGCTGTGAATTCAAAAAAGAGCAATCACTTTCTATATGAGTCTCAATTTAAGACTAACATATTGAAAAGAGATTTTCTTTGTCAGTGATAAAGAAGCTGTGTGTATACAGGCCTGAGTTCAGACTCCAGAGACCTTATTCAAAGCTTTCCAAGGTGGAGTGTGTGCTTGTAATGTCACTGCATGGGAGGCAGACCCAGTGGATTCTGGTACTGACTGGCCCAACTGCATCTTCTATTCAGAAAATCTTAGGTCCCTGTAAGTGATACTGTCTTAATTAGCATGGTAGTTGATTTCTGAGGAATGACCACTGAAGTTGTCCTTTGGTCAAATCACACACACACACACACACACACACAGAGAGAGAGAGAGAGAGAGAGAGAGAGAGAGAGGAAAAGCCACCAAATAACCTTCCAAACCACATAACTGCAGATGCACAAATATTAATTGTTTAATACACTTGCCATCATTTTTGTGTCAAGTGGCAGTCATGTGTGCAAGATTAGATGGTTGAACAGTGCCCCTTCCAAGGGGAATAATGAGATTTTAGCTATTGGGTGGCTTAATTATCTTCATTGTGAGGCAGAACCGCACCCAACTTTCTGGAATCTTCCAGCTACCAGGGTCCCATCCCATTTTAAGAACTCCATCTATTAACATCTCCATAAGGTCTCAAAGAGTGTCACTGCTACTGGCTGTTAAATATATTGTAGCTGCTTTGGAGTGGTTGGGAAAAGAAGCCAGCTCATCAGGTGTGTGGTACTTTAGTTGAAAAATTCACATTATCGTTATCAGACCTGGAAGTAAGAGGGAGAGCAGAATGAACTATATGAGAAATACAGCAGGTGAACATGACAGGAGCTGTAATGGGAAGAATTTGTTTCCTTTAAAGCATGGAGAAAGACTTGTGAAGACAGACAGCATAAATGGGTGTCAACCTGTAGAAAAAGAAAAATAGATCCATATTGTTCAGCATGCACAAAATGCAACTACAAATGGATTAAAGACCTCAATATTAATCTGACCACACTGAACTTGATAGATGAGAAGTTTAAATGAGTCTGCAATACATGCACCCAGGAGACCACTTCCAGTGTAGAACCTGAGTAGCATAGACCATGAGACCAAAAAGGAATAAATGTGACACCTCCTGAAAGTGAGAAGCTTCTGTAATGCAAAAGACATTGTCACTAAGACAAAAAGGCATCCTTTTGAATGTGAAAAATCTTCACCAGTCCGTAATCAAAATTCTGATCTCCAAATATGTAAAGAAATCCAGAAACTAGACATTAACACTCAAGTTACTGCAATTAAAAAGGGGTACTTAACTGAACACAGATTTCTCAACAGAAGACTTTCAAATGGGCAAAAGACAATGCCATGCTTAGCCTTTTTAACATTCAGGGAAATGCACATCAGAACATCTCTGCTATACCATGTTACAACTGTCAGAATGGCTAAAATCAAAAACACCAATGATAGACTATGCTGAAAAGGATGTAGAGTAGAGGAACACCCATCCCTTGTTTTCGGGAATGCAGACTAGTGCAACTACTTGGAAAATCAATGTGGCAGTTTTTCATGAAACTGGGAGTCATGCTACCTCAGAACTGAATAATTCCACTCTGTAAGAGCATTGTGCTCTTGAATACAGTTTCGTGCTTGTTTGAAGTAAAAGAGTGACTACTATTTTTAATAGAAATGATTAAATTTATTTTTATGAGTGTGAGTTTATCTGCACATTAGTGTGTTCACCATGTGCATTCAGTGCTTGTGTTGGCCAGGGTCAGATGTTCTATAACTGGAGTTACAGATGTTTGTATGGGTGGGAGGAATTGAAACCCGGTCCTCTGGAAGACAAGCAAGTGACCTTAAATGCTGAGCCATCTCTCTCATGCAAGAATGATAGTTCCCTTTCAGGGGAAGGCCTAATTACTAACAGGCCTAACCACCAAAACCTGTGGAGGATATTTTGTAGTCCTAACAGGAGTCCAGGTGGTGGGTGACTCACTCAGTCGCCCTCCCTCCCCTTCTCACTCTTGTCACCTGCTTGCTATCTTGTGCCCTTTTCTCTCTTGCTTAGGACACAGAACTCTTGAACAACACCATCCTCACTGGAAACATCATAGGGTTCAAGAAGAAAATTCTCTGTTGGATGTCTTGGAGTATCTGGAATGCTGCTGGCCTGATAAGGATTTTGTGAAGGTACCAGAGAAACACTCATGCTCTGGTGTTTCATTCTCTCTGTCTTTAAATCTCCAGAATGCTTTCTTTCTTTTTCTCTCCCTTTACCTTCACCATGTTCACACTTCTCACTCATGCATGTTGTTTCTGAATATCTGTCATTTGAATCAATGGAGATGACCTTACAGAAGAGGAGATTATTGTCAACAAAGAAGCTTTTGTTTCCTTTGCTGGTTTTTGGTCTCAACAAATGATCTCTTCCCTTTTCCCTCTTCTTCCTTCCTCTCTGTCTTTCTCATAAGAGGGCTGCTTCCTTTACTTTGGCAATCGATATATCATTGCAGGTTTTACCAACTGGCAATGCCTAGTTGAATTATTTACTGAGTAGTCTTTCATTATGTACCCTACTTTCTGCAGCAGCTGTCTGCATTATCTGGATTAAGTCTCATACCAATAAAGCCTCCTTTACTTTGGCTCAAAAACTAATTTGGGGTCAATGTAAGATAATAAAACACACAAGCTTGATGTGTTCAAATTTTATTAATATACATTAAAGTAAAAGCTATTAAAATAACAAAATAAATGGAGAAAACAAAATTTTCCAGGATAAAAAAAATTTAAACAATACATAGCCACAAATCTAGACCTTCAGAAAGTAATTGAAGGAAAATCACAAACCAAGGAGTCCAACAATGCCCACATTAACTCAGACATCTAATGACCCTTCACCAGCACAACTTGAAGAAGGGAAACACACAAACTCTACTACCAAAAGAAAGAAAGAAAGAAAGGAAAAGTGACCGGAGTTAATAACCACTGGCCATTACTATCACTTAATATCAATGGGCTCAACTCACCTATAAAGAGGCACAGGCTAAGAGATTGGATACAAAAACAGGATCCATCATTCTGCTCCTTACAAGAAACACACCTCAACCACAAAGACAGACATCTACTCAGAGTAAAGGACTGGGAAAAGGTTTATCAAGCAAACGGACCAAAGAAACAAGCAGGTGTGGCCATACTAATTTCTAACCAAGTTGAATTCAAACTAAAATCAATCAAAAGATATGGAGAATGACATTTTTTACTCATAACAGGAACAATTCACCTGGATGAAGTCTCAATCCTGAATATATATGCCCCTAATATAAAAGCACCCAATTATGTAAAAGAAACGTTACTAAAACTCAAGGCAGTCATCAAACCACACACTCTAATAGTAGGAGATTTCAACACTCTTCTCTCACCAATGGACAGGTCAATCAGACAGAAACCTAACAGAGAAATAAGAGGATTAAGGGAAGTAATGAAACAAATGGAATTAACAGACATCTATAGAAGTTTCTGAGGTCTCTATATGCCTGCTCTCTCAGTCTTCTTTCCTGTTGTGTTCTCTTGGTGCTCTCTTAATCCCCTCAGTGTTGTATCAAGCTCTTGGTCCCCTCAGTATTATAGCAAGCTTTCAACTCTTAGGCAGGTTGTGGCTAGTACCTTGGGGGGTGTCCCATGGGTGGGATTGGGTTTGAGGGGATCCTAGCCACAGCAAACTCCCTGCTGGCTGGCTAGAAAAGCCGAGGGAGTTGGGGAGGGGCCTGGAGTTTTGTCCCACTGGGGAGGTCCTAGAGAGTAGGGCATCCTGCCATGTGACTATTCACTCACCTCTTAAGTCCCCTCAGTATTGGAGCAAGCTGTGTTTTAAAGTCCATCCCAAGTTGCAGGAGGATAGCCTTTATTATTTTTTAAAAATATTATTTTTAAAAAAGATTTATTTTATTTGTATGTGTGTCTTGAGTATGTACCGGCTGTGTGTTGGTGTCTTTTGGCATGGTGAGAAGAGTTCAGATATCCTGGAACTGGAGTTACATGTCCATGAACTTACTCATGGGGCTGCTGTAATCCAAACCGAGGTCTCCTAGAAGAGCAGCAAGTACTCAGTGCAAAGCTATCTTCTCAGCCCCACCTTGAGTACATTGTTTTACAAAAAGTGAAACTGTAATCTTTACTATGTTAGTAATAAATTAAAGAACTAGGAGTTTTTTACATTTATTTCCACACACAGGTTGGGGGGAGAGAAAGAGAGTAAGAGAGAGAGAGAGAGAGAGAGAGAGAGAGAGAGAGAGAGAGAGAGAGAGAGAGAGCACAATACCAAGCTAATTTATAAAAGAAAGCATTTTACAGTTTCAGAGGGTTAGTGCATCACTGTGACTCTGGAGTCTCCAACATCTTGGATCTTTAGTACAAATCCAAGCTTCTTTTTCTCAGCTTTATATGATGGCCTCTATGAGCCTGCAAGCCACATGCCATCAGGGCTGTAACATTTTTCTCTCAACTAATGAGAAAGATTTCACAACCTCTTAACTCCAGTATTTTGGATTCTAAAGTCAGGCAAGTATTGTTGTACATTTTGGATGGAATATGGATCTCTCATTGGATTCCATTTGTATAAACTTTGAACTCTTGGTGTTTTCCTTTGTTGAATAAGCTTTACTTTGTTTTTGGAGTAGATTCTCTAGGGATTTTCTTTTTACATGTTTCATGGTTATCTAGGTGGGATCTTTACCTTCATTCCATTTCTCTGTACCTCTTTCAGCACAGACCTAGGTGCAGGCATTTTATTTCCTGTTCTTCCTTTTTCTTCTCAGATTGTGCATTTGTATTTCTCTTTGCTCTGTTTGCACTTTTCTTTCTTTCTTTCTTTCTTTCTTTCTTTCTTTCTCTCCCTTCCTTCCTTCCTTCCTTCCTTCCTTTTTTTTTGGGGGGGGGACAGTGTTTCTTTGTAGCTTTGGAGCCAGTAGTTGGGGTTTTAGCTCAGTGGTAGAACACTTGCTTAGCAGTTTTTCATTTTAGAGCTGCATTAAGAATGATTACTAATAACCATGAGTCAATACAGTCTTGAATGAAATCTCTGCCAATAATATTGTTCCAAAACTCTTCAATTTAGCCTCAAGCAGGTTCTTAGGACAAGGGCCAAAAGCAGCCATATTGTTGGCTAAAACATTACAAGAATTGTCTTTATTCCAGTTTCTTTTTAATTTTTTTATTTTTTTATAAATAATACCATTCAAAATTTGCACTTCCTCCCCTCCTCCCATTTCCCTCCTACTCCCCCACTCACTCTTCCCCTTATCTGCCAATCCTAAGAGTGCAGGGTACCCTGCCCTTTGGGAAGGCCCTCCCCCCTCCATCCAGGCCTAGGAAGGTGTGCATTCAAACAGACTAGGATCCACAAAAGCCAGTATATGCAGTAGAGACAAATCTCAGTGCCATTATCATTTCTTCTCAGTCAGCCCCCATGTATCCAGCTGGATTTAGTTCAGGCACACTGTCTCAGTGGGTGGACCAACCCTGCCTGGTCCTGATGTCCTTACTCATCTTCTCCCTCCTTCTGCTCTTCAACTGGATCTTTGGAGCTCAGTCTAATGCTCTGCTGTGGGTCTCTGTCTCTATCTCCATGCATCTCTGGAAGGTTCTATGGTGATATTCACGATAATCATCAGTGTGAGTATGGGACAAGGCCAGTTCAGGCACCCTCTCATCTACTGCCCAAGGACCTAGCTGGAGATTTCCCCGTGGACACCTGAGAATCCATCTAGAGCCAAGTTTCTTGCCAACCCTAAAATGGCTCCCTTAATTAAGATATCGTCTTCTCTGCTCCCATATCCACCCTTCCTCCATCGCAACCATCCCACTCTCCCAAGCTCTCTCTAATTCTTCCCTTCTCCCTTCTCTCTCCAACCTCCCCTTCATCCCACCCCATCCCCACGTTCCCAACTTTTGCCCAGTGCTCTTGTCTGCTTCCAGTTTCCAGGAGGATCTATATGTTTTTCTTTGGATTCACTTTATTCCAGTTTCTAATACTGTTTCACCCTGAAACTACTTGAACTGGGCCTCTATAATCCACATTGCTCTCAGTACTACTGTCTTCAAAGCTCTTGTAGCATTTTTAAGCCCCACTTAAAACATTCAACCACTTCCCTCATGCAAAGTTCCCAAGTCAACATTCCTCTAACAAGCAGCTTGACCAGTCCTGTCACAGCAATACCATGTAACAACTTTATCATAGTTACTTTTCTATTGTAAAGAGACACCATGATGAAGGCAGCTTATAAAAGAAAACATTTAATTGGGGACTTGCTCATGGTCAGAGAGTGAGTCCATGACCATCACGTCATGAGGCATGGCAGCACACAGGCATGACACTGGAGAGTAGCTGGGAGTTTTAACCTGATTTACAAGTTGGTAGCAGAGGTGGTAGAGGGAGGGGCTGGACCTGTCTTAGGCTTCTGAAATCTCAAAGTCCACCTCCTGTGAAACACCTGTCCAATGATATCACATCTAATCTTTCTCAAAATGGTTCCACTAACTAGGGATCAAGCATTTAAATATAGGAGCTTTTATGGGACCATTCTCTTTCAAACCAACACATTAATCAAAATACTATTTTATTACCCAAATTGCTCAATATTATATGATTAAGAAACAGCAAAGCAGATTCAGAGACTACTAGAGAAAAGAAATATATATTATAAGCATTATAAGCAAATTCTAAAACTGTACAGAGATATCTTGCTGCCTGAACAGTAACCCAAAGTTCTTCTGTAACATCGGGAAATTTTTCTTCAGCCTACAGGCCCATTGTATCTGGCAGACTTTTCCATGAAGCAGTGAATTTGAAATGCTGTTTTGCCTCTATTGGCAGTTTGTCAGTCACTTTCTTCTGTGTCCTGCAGAATGTCTGGAACATTTCATGAAGCAGGAACCCTGAAGGACTAAGGAGACATTTTTATGGTGTTGGTTTTCTTCTACTTTATGCAAGTTACAGGGATCAAACTCAGGTTGCCACGCCTTGGTGGCAAAAACCTTTGCCTTTTGAGCCCTCTTATATTTTCACTGGAATAAGGGAATAGACTTCCTCCCTTATTCTGAAGAACCACAGAAAAGGCCTTTTTCTTAGTGGGGCATGAGAATGTTTGCAGTTGGAGTATGGAAGGATGTTTTGCACACATTTTCTCTGTCTCTGTCTCTTCAGAAAACTACCCTTGTTGAGGGACCAGGTGTATGCCAAGTTTGCCTATTTAGTATTGGGAGTGATAAGCCAGAGAAAATGAGGGGGTTGTCTGAGTTTCCTACCGGACTCAGGCATTGAGATCCAGTATGGTGTTTTCCAGCAGAAGTTTCTTTTCAATTCTATTTTGTTTCTAATTGCCGTTTCATAAGAGGTCTCTTCAGGTACTTAATGCTCTTTGGGCTTCCCCTCCGGAGAAGTACTTTATATGTTTATTATTTGTTTATCTTAAAGTTTTTCTGAGGTCTATATTTGAACTTAATATGCAGCCCATGCTGGCCTGGGACTCAGGATCCTTTCCCCTCAGTCTCTCAAGTGCTAGGATTACAAGCATTTGCCACCAGTGTCCAGTGCTGAGCAATACTCTAGCCTGAGATGTATTTGAACAACATCAACTTTGATCCACTGGGAAGTGTACTTTGTGGTATACTTTTTCCCTCTTGGTAATTGTCTCTTTCTTGTTCATGGGTGATCTCTTGAGGCTGAGTGAAACTGGTGTGGTTGAAGACTGAGTCAGAGGAGCTGAGGGGGGATGCCCAGGAGAACTCTTCATCCAAACTGTAAATACACATTGATGCAGAGTGACAGGGGGAGGACTTGTGTATTGTAGTGGTGAGCTGCGGGCCTCTTCCCACAGCCAGGCTCATGGCTGCCTGGCTAGATCATGCCCCAAAATAACGACACACACACACAGTATTCTTTTAAACACTGCTTGGTCCATTAGCTCTAGCCATTACAGGCTAAATCTCATATCCTGCAATGAGTCAGTTCCCATGAGCTCTGTCACTGTGATCTCATATTGATAACCTATTCAGTGTTCACGTCCAGGACGTTGAGTTTTAATTTTTGTCCTAATCTGATAAAGAAAAAAGATGAGGAGAATAGAGGAGCCTGATGTAAGTCCTCAAAATGGATCATTTGAAAAGTAAGACTGCCTGCCTCCATGTGTGCTTCCAACCTTTATTAGCAAATCCATCCTTCCAAATATTAGCTATACACAACCCAAGTGTCCAGCACACTACAAACCACAGTTTAAACCTAACTGCTTTTGATTTCTGGAACAATTGCTGTCCCATCTATGTCTCATAACAACACAGCAAGGTATGTAAGAATGCCCCACACACCCCCTTACAGGAATTTCAGGACCCCAAAGAGGCAGCAAGTTATCTTTATAGGAAATACAAATGTTTCTTCAGGGACAAAATGATGTACATTAAAAAACAGATTGGTGTACTCACTACGATTGTATGTGATATGATGCACACAGGATATTGGTTCTGAATACTTGGCCCTCAGGAGGTTTTTGAGGTTGTGGAGAACCAGAACCTTGCTGGAGGAATTGGTGTCTGAAAGGATTAGCCTTGATGTATCAGGGCATCTTTCATTGGTCCCCAATGTTTACTGATTTCCTTACAGGGAACTAGAAGCCTCCAACTCCTGCTGCCATGGCTTCTGCAACATGAACAGTGAGAACTTCCTCCACACCCGGGTTGTTTTCATCACATAAGAAGGTGTAAGTCAGAAGCAATGTAACACACCAGTTTAAAATTATGATTCATAAAATGGTTATTTCTTTTAAGGGGCTCCTGCAACACACCTATTTGGAAATAGCAGCAAAATTTACCAGTATGTGACAAAAACCTATTTTAGTTTATCTTTCCGGAGACAGGATCTGATCTCTAGAGTGGTTCCCAGAAAGCCTTGGGGTGACCCCAACGAGGACCTTGGGCAGGTGAGCTGTGGGTGCCTGCACTGTGCCATTTCCCTAGGCACTACGGGTGTATTGTCCCATAATCAGACTGATGACTATCTTGAATATCACCATAGAACTGTTGTACAGAAAAGGATGGAGATAAAGACAGGGACCCACATCAGAAAACAAGACTGAGCTTCCAAGTTCCAGTTGAAGAGCTGAAGGGAGAGAATAAGAGCAAAGAACATAGGAATACAAGGGCTTGGTCCACCCACTGAGACACTGTGTCTGAGTTAATGGGAGGTCAACAAAAACAGCTGTGCTGGGACTGACAGAGCATGGGATCAAAGTGGAAGCATTATATATAGATGCATACCTTCCTCAATCTGGATGGAGGGGGGGCATGGGATTCCCACAGGTCAAGGTACGCTGCCCTGTATAAGGACTGGATTTGAGTGGAGAGGATTGGTGGTTGCGTGAGTAGTTAGGGGAGGAGGAAAGGAAGTGGAAATTTGAAATTTATTATTTATGAAGTAAGAAAAAAATCAATAGAAGATAACCAATGGAGAGATGGGATCTAAGAAAAAAAAACTTTCATGTGAGTTGTTGACTCAGACACCAAAGACTTTTTCAGAAAAATAAGATACAGGGACTGAGTTGCTTGGGTAAGAGTGTGACTTGATTAATTGGGAAGATGAGTGGGGGCTTATTTTGGGTCCCCTGGTGGCTGTATACAGCTTTTGAGGAGCTGAATGCTGGATGTTTCTGTGGGTAAATAGGGAAGTAACAAGCTTGTGAGGGGATTTCTGACATAAGTAGAGCCTTGGTGATGTCACAAAGCCTTGGTCCGTGGTAGCAACTCTGTTCCACTCAAAGCACTAGTCTTCCATGAAGGTGGGTTTATTATCCTCACAGTGCCTGAGGAGGACACTTCAGCTCCTGGTCTCCACAACTGTTCAACAGGCTTTTTGCACCTGAACATTTCCGGAAGATGGAATCTGGAGAGGTAGGACATTTTCTTTTGGTAAATATGTTTCCAAAGCAACTAAGACCTCTGTAGTACAAATAAGTTTTCCTTCAAATGTCCTGCGGGTCCACCATTTCTGTTGTTACCAGCTCCTATATTTGATAGCTGTGGGCATGGTGAATGCCAGATATTCTTCCCACTTTATCGTTGCTAACAATATCAAATTCATCAATCCACTAAAATGGCAAAGCTCCCCTTTGTCCATAGGTGTATTAATAATACTAATTATTTCTCAATGGCTGCTGTTGCCCAGAATAATGATTCTTTCAGGTTGAAGTGGGTCTCACAGTACTCACTTCCACAATGAAGACACAGAATGGCTTTATGTAATATACCTGGGTCTGGATCAGGAGACACAAATCAGAGAGCCAGTGGACTGGAGTGCAATGACCTTGGGCAGGCTGTCTTGGATTGAGCCCCCTACCTATTAGCTTGATGTCGAAGGAGACATGTGGATATCCTTCGAATTCTTTGTTATCTGTTCAGATTTTTCTTACTCATTTCGGGGATAGGCATAACTTCTCCTCTCATTGACTTAGTCAGTCAGAAAGTAGGTTTCTCAGCAGAGGTCATTTGCCTTTGGGCAGCAGGAATGTGTCTCTGAGATTGATATACTGAGCTCTAGAGGAAAATTTGCTAATTGTCCTATTCATTTCTTAAGAGAAAATTACAGTTAGGTATACAAACGTGTTTATCAATATCTTTGTCTCCTGCACCAAAGTTCTTCCAGAAAAGAGCCTTGACCTGACGGCCTCCCTTTGTTATCCTTGCAGGCACTCATGGTTGAGACCACGACTTGGTTTCTGAATTAAACAGAAGGAAGTTTCTTTCAACCTAGAGAGTGTGCAGTTATGAAGCCCAAGCAAAGAAAGATAGCCAAGAAACAGCGGACCAGGAGGTCAGTGGCCTATCTCACTAAGTCTACAGCCATGATGAAGATGCCTCTTAGTATGAGATGCATGCCACCTCTCCAGAAGAGTAATGGGTCATCTCTCCAGAAGCAAACACTGAGTAGGCCTTTTGAGGCCCTGGAGAATATTGTCGGCCGCAGAATTTCTCACGGCTGGAAGGAAGCCAATGAACCAGTCACCCAGTGGAAAGCCATCATTCTAGATCAACTGCCAACAAATCCCTCTCTCTATTTGTTGAAGTATGATGGGATAGATTGTGTCTATGGATTGGAGCTTCACAGTGATGAAAGGATTTTAAACCTTAAGTTCCTGCCTAACAACGTACCATTTCCTCAGGAGACAGACACTCATCTCTCAAACACCATAGTTGGCAGAGCAGTGAAACATACATTTGAGGGCACAAATGGCTCTAAGGATGACTGGAAGGGGATGGTCCTAGAGGAGGTGCCAATCATGAAGACCTGGTTCTATATTACCTACAAGAAAGATCCGGTCTTGTACGTTTACCACCTCCTGGCTGACTACCTTGAAGGCAACCTCCACATCATGCCAGGCTCTATGGAGGAGTGGACTGGGGTGGTCCAAGCTGGTCCAAGCTGAAGTGCAGACCAAGAAGACCTGTTTCTACATTACCTACAAGAAAGATCCAGTTGTGTACCTTTACCACCATCTAGATGACTACATTGAAAGCAACCTCCACATTATGCCAGGATGTCCTCCAATAGGGGTGAATTTGGAATTAGGCAGGGATTCCTTGGCAGGCAAAAGCGTGCAGCACAACGAAAAAGATGGAACCCAAAAGATAGGTAAAATTATTTACCAAGTTCCCACCAAACCTCCCGTGCATTTCAACAAGTTTGATAATGACTTCCATATCTATGTCTATGATTTGATGAAGATCTGTTAAAGTGAAATTCACAAATTTTGGGGGTCAGACTTAAAACTGTGTTTGGAGAACTCTTTTTTTCAGAAATACCTCAGGTCTTCTATTAATCCTGGTATCTTTCCCAATGGAATTTTTTTTGCTCTAAAAATAAAATTTGTGAAGGTGTTATGTTGTTTGGTCAATGATGGAGTTTCTGGTGGATGGGACATCACAGAAAGACCGGCCTCAAAACAAAACAGGACTTATGGTCTTTTCCCCTTGGAGAGGGAATGACGAAAGGAGATGCAGTGTGTGGAAGAGGACAAGATGGCTGTTTAGGAAACAGAGGAGAGTGGCCAAAAAGATGTAGGATCTCAGAGAGGGAAAATGCACGAGGGAAAAACATGTCATATGGAAGATGTGACATTGAGGTGTTGGGACTTAAGAGGATAGAGAGTGATCATGAAGGGTCACAAATGTGTACTCAGAAGCAAAGTAATTGGGTTTCATTTGAATAATGGTTTAATTCATACCATCTGGAAGTCACTGGGTATATGAACTCCACTGGAGCATGTTGAGTGACCCGGATCCTCCTGCCTAAAGAAAAGTGTCTCCTCTCAGTGGCTCTTCTGCAATGGGGTGGACCTCAGGCTACCTACTTACTTTTGCCAGGCTTCTATCTACTACCTATTTTGTCATGCCTGGATTCTTTCTGTCTTGCACTCTCACAGGTCTTATGCATGCCATTCAACCCCTGTGAGTTCATTTAAACAATTGGCCTGCCTTAACTGTAAAACACTGTTCCCTTGTCATTGATCATGTTCTGTGGGATTTGGGCTATAAAACTCATAAACAGACTCACCCACACCCAGGCTAAACTAGTAGTACATTGAATCACATTGGTGTGTGACATGCACAGATATGATGAATGCACCGAGCTCCATAAAATCAGATACCTAGGGAATCAGTGATGTTAGGTGAAGTGTGGCAAAGACCCCACAAACCCATCAGACCCGAGGATACCAGTATGATATTGATGCCTGACTCCCATCATGCAAGGATCCTGACATCATTAACAGGGCAGTTTTGGTTCCTTCATCTTCAAAAACTTGGTTAGTAAGGTTGTAGTTGTCAAACTGCGATTCAGGGCCCATCATGTAGGTCACCTGTGCCAGGTCAGGTGATTTGGCTACAATGTGGGGGAAAACTTGTACCAGGGCATGCTGGTACCCTCGCCCCTTTTTCTCCTCAACATCATCATCACTCTCCTGGGTGGGTCTAGAACACAAAGAAGGCAAAATGGACTAACCTTCCTCCTTAGTGGATAACCTTATCTACCCTCAATTTGGACTGACTTTCAGAGGGCATGCAGCACATTTTATCCTATTAGCCATCTCTTTCATTGGATCACTCACTTATCCAATGAATGATTGAATTTATCCATTCCTCCATGTGTCTATCTTCTTCAATCCCTTCTTCCATTTCCCCATGTCTTGTGTCTACAGGTTGCCAAGATAAATCTACTATGTCTCTTCTGTTCTAGAAACTTTCATTTGTAAAGAACTTGCCCTCTCAGGGGTGGATTTTTCTGAGTTCTCTGTAGATGGAGACCATATGAGGAGGAACAGAGGAGCAATCATGACAACACTTGCGCAGTAGAGTTAGCCAGATTACAGATTGATGCCTGGCAAGCCTGTACAATGAGTCAGATTCCCATGAGCTCTGTCACTGTGATCTCACATAGATAACTCATTCAGTGATAACGTCCAGGACATTGAGTTTTTATTTTTGTCCTAATCTGGTAAAGAAACCAAGATGAGGAGAATAGAGGAGCCTGATGTAAGGCCACAAAATGGGTCATTTGAAAAGGTAAGACTACATGCCTCCATGTGTGCTGCCACCCTTCTTAGGAAATCCATCTTTCCATAGATTAGCTATAGGCAACCCAAGTGTCCAGCACACTGCAAACCACAGGTTTGAACCTAACTGCCTTTGATTTCTGAAACAATTGCTGTCCCGTTAAGGTCTCACAACGACACAGCAAGGTATGTAAGAGTGCCCCACCATCACCTTAGAGCATGTTCAGGACACCAAAGAGCCAGCAAGTTATCTTTATTGGAAATACAAATGTTTCTGGAGGGACAAAAGGATGTACATAAAAAAAAAACAAAAAAAAAATGATTGGTGTACTCACTATGATTTTATGTGATAAGGCCCACACAGGCTTCTGGTTCTGAATACTTGGTCCTCAGGAGGTTTTGTAGGTTGTGGAGACCCAGAACCTAGCTGGCGGAATTGCGGTGTGAAAGCTCAAGCCTTGATGTTTCAGGGCATCCTTTCACTGGTCCCCAATGTTTACTGATTTTTTTACAGAGAACGAGAGGCCTCCTACTCCTGCTGCTATGGCTTCTGCAACATGAACAGTGAGAACCCCCTAGAAACCCTGGTTGCTCTCATCACATAGGAAGGTGTAAGTCACAAACAATCTCACACACCAGTTTAGAATTATGATTCATAAAATGGTTATTTCTTTTAAGGGGCAAACCGTACAGATTGCCATGCCAGACAACAGCCCTCTGCAGGATGAGGAGAGGAGCCTAGTAGCTGGATGTGGAGGTGGATGCAAGAGACCAAGCTGAAGGCAGTTGCTCCATTTTGAAAGAGAGAGACACCACACCCCAATGGCCTTTATCTCAGTTGCTATAGCCTGAAGGAGCAGAAAGAGCTACTGTAACACACATATTTGGACATAGCAGCAAAATTTACCAGTATGTGACAAAAACCTATTTTAGTTTATTTTTTTCATGCTTTCAGGTACATGGCAGAGACAGGATCTGCTTCATGCATTTGTGTGACCAATGATTTCGCTTTAAGAAAAAACCCACAAACGCTCCCAACAACATCATCAGCATTCAACAACAGGTCCATGATTTCTTTGCTTTGCCTTTGATTGAGCGGTAAATCATGCTGCTAGTTAATCTGTGCAAGCAATGTGAATTTCTCTGTAAATATATAGACAGAATTAACAGGTATCTTAAACATGTCAGGGGGTCACACTGCAATGGAGTGGGTTAATCATCACCATGTGACAGTGACATATTTAAGATCTCTCCTTTGTCATTAAATCTCAGAATTGTCAAGATGTTATGTTTTTGTGCAGACTTCTCAGGGTTTTCTCCCATTCATGGTTTCCATGGATGTTTGCTAGTTACGCTTACATGTCTTTTGCCAGATTCTGTCAGTTTTTGGCATGCACTCTCAGCTCCACAACTTCTCCTGCCCTAAGATTCTAGTTCCAGGCATTTTAGACACTTGTGACTGTTGCACGAGTGTCTCATGTTCTGCCTAAATGATTTGGAATGTTATTTAGCCTGAGTTTTAACTTCCATCCCTGAGTTCATTGACTTTCCTTGACCATCTTTCTTGGGCCACTGAGCTGAACTACTAGGGGTTTGCTCCAGTTACTTCTCCATGCTGAGACAGCCTACACTCTCAGTACTACTGTGATAGTGTTTCTGTAGCAAGTATTCTTCTCAAGATAAGAAGAAATTTCAATATTATAATCCATCTGCTGTTATTGTGTCTTAAACACACAAACACACCCCCATAAGTTAATGCACACACACTGTTGATATCTCAACTTAGGGTGCCGTTCTGGGATTAGTAAGAGGCTTCTCTCTAGAGGGGTTCTTAGAAAGCCATGGGGTGACACCAACGAGGACCTTGGGCAGGTGAGCTGTGGGTGCCTGCACTGTGCCATGTCCCTAGGCACTATGGGTGCTTTGTCCCATAATCAGACTGATGACTATCTTGAGTATCACCATAGAACTGTTGTACGGAAAAGGATGGAGATAAAGACAGGGACCCACATCAGAAAACTAGACTGAGCTACCAAGCTCCAGTTGAAGAGTTGAAGGGGAGAGAATAAGAGCACAGAACTAAGGAATACAAGGGCTTGGTCCACCCACTGAGACACTGTGTCTGAGCTAATGGGAGATCAACAAAACCAGCTATGCTGGGACTGACAGAGCATGGGATCAAAGTGGAAGCATTGAATGTGGCTGACAATTGGGGCAGAAGGAGAACCCAATGATAATGGCACTGGGATTTGTCTGTACTGCACGTACAGGCTTTAATCGATCATATTATATGTAGATGCATACCTTCCTCAATCTGGATGGAGGGGGGGCAAGGGCTTCCCACAGGTCAAGGTACCCTGCTCTCTATTAGGACTGGATTGGGAATGAAGAGGATTGGTGGTTGCGTGAGTAGTTAGGGGGAGGAGGATAGGAAGTGGAAATTTGAAATTTATTACTTATGAAGGAAGAAAAAATCAATAGAAGATAACCAATGGAGAGATGGGATCTAAGAAAACAAAACTTTCATGTGATTTGTTGACTCAGACACCAAAGACTTTTTGAGAAAAATAAGATAAAGTGATTGAGTTGCTTGGGCAAGAGTGTGACTTGAGTAATTGGGAAGATGAATGGGGGCTTATTTTGGGTCCCCTGATGGCTGTATACAGCTTTTGTGGAGCTGAATGCTGGATGTTTCTGTGGGTAAATAGGGAAGTAACAAGCTTGTGAGGGGATTTCTGACATAAGTAGAGCCTTGGTGATGTCACAAAGCCTTGGTCCGTGGTAGCAACTCTGTTCCACTCAAAGCACTAGTCTTCCATGGAGGTGGGTTTATTCTCCTCACAGTGCCTGAAGAGGACAGTTCAGCTCATGGTCTCCACAACTGTTCAATAGGCTTTTTGCACCTGAACATTTCCGGAAGATGGAATCTGGAGAGGTAGGACATTTTCTTTTGGTAAATATGTTTACAAAGCAACTAAGACCTCTGTAGTACAAAAAAGTTTTCCTTCAACTGTTCTGCGGGTCCACCATTTCTGTTGTTACCAGCTCCTATATTTGATAACTGTGGGGATGGTGAATGCCAGCTATTCTTCCCACTTTATCTTTCCTAACTATATCAAATTCATCAATCCACTAAAATGGCAAAACTCCTCTTTGTCCATAGTTGTTTTAAAAGATACTAATTATTTCTCAATGGCTGCTGTTGCCCAGAATAATGAGTCTTTCAGGTTGAAGTGGGTCTCACAGTACTCACTTCGACAATGAAGACACAGAATGGCTTTATGTAATATACCTGGGTCTGGATCAGGAGACCCAATACAGAGAGCCAGTGGACTGGAGTGCCATTACCTTGGGCAGGCTGTCTTGGATTGAGCCCCGTACCTATTAGATTGATGTCGAAGAGACGTGTGGATGTATTTGAATTCTTTGTTATCTGTGTTATCTGTTCAGATTTTTCTTACTCATTTCGGGGATAGGCATACCTTCTCCTCTCATTGACTTAGTCAGTCAGAAAGTAGGTTTCTCAGCAGAGGTCATTTGCCTTTGGTCAGCCGGAATATGTCTCCGAGATTGATATACTGAGCTGTAGAAAAAAATTTGCAAATTGTCCTATTTATTTCTTAAGAGAAAATGACAGTTAGGTATGCAAACCTGTTGATCAATATCTTTGTCTCCTGCACCACAGTTCTTCCAGAAAAGAGCCTTGACCTCATAGCCTCCCCTTGTTATCCTTGTAGGCACTCATGGTTGAGGCCACGACTTGGTTTCTGAATTAAACAGAAGGAAAATTCTTTCAACCTAGAGAGTGGGAAGCTTTGAAGCCCAAGCACAGAAAGATATCCAAGAAACAGCGGACCAGGAGGTCAGTGGCCTATCTCAGTAAGTCTACAGCCATGATGAAGATGCCTCTTAGTATGAGATGCATGCCACCTCTCCAGAAGAGTAATGGGTCATCTCTACAGAAGCAAAAACTGAGGTGGCATTTTGAGGCCCTGGAGAATATTGTCGGCAGCAGAATTTCTCACGGCTGGAAGGAAGCCAATGAACCAGTCACCCAGTGGAAAGCCATCATTCTAGATCAACTGCCAACAAATCCCTCTCTCTATTTGTTGAAGTATGATGGGTTAGATTGTGTCTATGGATTGGAGCTTCACAGTGATGAAAGGATTTTAAACCTTAAGTTCCTGCCTAACAACGTACCATCTCCTCAGGAGACAGACACTCATCTCTCAAACACCATAGTTGGCAGAGCAGTGAAACATACATTTGAGGGCACAAATGGCTCTAAGGATGACTGGAAGGGGATGGTCCTAGAGGAGGTGCCAATCATGAAGACCTGGTTCTATATTACCTACAAGAAAGATCCGGTCTTGTACATTTACCACCTCCTGGTTGACTGCCTTGAAGGCAACCTCCACATCATGCCAGGCTCTATGGAGGAGTGGACTGAGGTGGTCCAAGATGAGGTGCAGACCTTGAAGACCTGTTTCTACATTACCTACAAGAAAGATCCAGTTGTGTACCTTTACCACCATCTAGATGACTACATTGAAAGCAACCTCCACATTATGCCAGGATGTCCTCCAATAGGGGTGAATTTGGAATTAGGCAGGGATTCCTTGGCAGGCAAAAGCGTGCAGCACAACGAAAAAGATGGAACCCAAAAGATAGGTAAAATTATTTACCAAGTTCCCACCAAACCTTCCGTGCATTTCATCAAGTTTGATAATGACTTCCATATCTATGTCTATGATTTGATGAAGATCTGTTAAAGTGAAATTCACAAATTTTGGGGTCAGACTTAAAACTGTGTTTGGAGAACTCTTTTTTTCAGAAATACCTCAGGTCTTCTATTAATCCTGGTATCTTTCTCAATGGAACTTTTTTTTTGCTCTAAAAATAAAAATTTGTCAAGGTGTTATGTTGTTTGGTCAATGATGGAGTGTCTTGAGGATGGGACATCACAGAAAGACAGGCCTCAAAACATACCAGGACTTATGGTCTTTTCTCCTTGGAGAGGAAATGACGAAAGGAGATGCAGTGTGGGGAAGAGGAGAAGATGGCTGTTTAGGAAACAGAGGAGAGTGGCCAAAAAGATGTAGGATCTCAGAGAGGGATAATGCATGAGAGAAAATCATGTCATATGTCAGGCTACACTCTCAGTCCTATTATGACTCTGTTTCTGTAGCAAATATTCTTCTATTGATAAGAAATTTCAATATTACAATATTAAACACATATACACACAAACAAGTTAATGCTCACCAACTGATGAGAGCTCAACTTAGGGGGCCATTCTGGGGTTGGTAAGAGTCTTAGCTTTAGCGGTGTTCCCATAAGGCCATGGGGTTACTCAAACTAGGACTTTGGACTGGTGTGGAGAGGGTGCCTTCAGTGTACCATGTCCCTAGGCACTAAGACTGCCTTGTCCCATAGTCCGACTGATGACTATCTTCAATATCATCACAAAAGTTTTGTTTGGCAAATGATGGATATAAAGACAGTGATCCATATCAGAAAACTAGACTGAGCTTTCAAGCTCCTATTGAAGAGAAGAAGGGGGGAGAATATGAGCAAAGAAGTCAGGAATATAAGGCTAAGTCATTCCACTGAGACACTCTGCCTGAGCTATTTGGAGCGCAACAGAACCAGCTCTGCTGCGACTGACAGAGCATGGGATCAAAGTGGAAGTGCTAAATGTGGCTAACAATTGGGGCAGATTAAAACCCAATGATAATGGCACTGGGATTTGTCTCTACTTCACATACAGGCTTTATGTGATCCTATTATGTCTGAATGCCTACCTTCATCAATCTGCATTGAGGGGGACTACGGTTGTCCTGACTAACGAATCTTTTATTTTGCAGTGGGTCTCACAGAACTCACTTCTTTAAAAAACACACAGAATGACTTTATGTAATATCCTGAGTCTCAATGAGAGGACAACATACTGACAATCAGTGGACTGGAGTGCCATGACCTTGGGCAGGTTTTCTTGGATTCAACCACCTAACTATTAGCTCAATGTTGAAGGACAGGCGTAGCTGTCCTGCAAATGCTTTTCTATCTGTTCAGATTTTTCTTACTCATTTTGGAGAGAGGCATACCTTCTCTTTTCATTGACTCAGTCAGTCAGGAAGTAGGTTTCTCATCAGAGAACAAAATACATACACCCTTCCCTTCTTATGCTTGCTTGAACTCATAATGGAGACAACGAATTTGTTTCTGACTTAAACAGAAGAGTTTTTTCAACCTAGAGAGTGGGCAGGTAAGAAGCTCAAGCACAGAAAGATAGCCAAAAGACAGCGGACCACTAGTGAACCTGATAGAAGGGATAGAAGGAAGTACTCTACAACATATGGGCACAGGAGAACACTTCCTAAATAAAAACCCAGCAGCACAGACATTAATGGCAACTTTGAATAAATGGGACCTCCTGGAACTGAGAAGCTTCTGTAAAGCAGAGTACACTGTCACTAAGACTAAAAGGCAAACAACTGACTGGAAGAAGATTTTTACCAACCCCTCAACAGACAAAGGTCTGATCTCCAAAATATATAAAGAACTCAAGAAACTCAATGTTAAAATACTAATTAACCCAATTAAAATTGGAGTACTGAACTGAACAGAGAATTTCAACAGAAGAAGTTCAATGGACAAAAGACACTTAAAGTCAGGCTCAACTTCCTTAACAATAAAGGGAAATGCAAATCAAGACAACTTTGAGATATCATCTTACACCTGTCAGAATGGCAAAAATAAAAGACACCAATGATAGCCTTTGCTGGAAAATTGTGGATAAAGGGGTATACTCATCCATTGCTGTTGGGAATTCAATATGTGCAACCATTTTGAAAAGTAGTGCTTCGGGTTCTGAGGAAATTTTGGATCATCATATCCTTTGCTCCAGCAATACCACTCTTGAGAATATACCCAAGAGATGCCCTATCATAAAACAAAAGTATATGCTCAAATATGTTCATCGCAGCATTGTTTGTTATAGCCAGCACCTGGAAACAACCTAGATGCCTACCAATGGAAGAATGAATGAAGAAAGTATGGAATATATACATGTTAGAGCACTACTTAGGAGTAAAAATAAAACAATGACTTTTTGAATTTTGCATGCAAATGGATGGAAATATAAAACACTATCCTGAGTGAGTTAAGCCAGACCCAAAAGAGGAACATGGGATGTACTCACTCATATTTGTTTTCTAGTCATAATTAAAGGACATTGATCCTATAATTCATGATCCTAGAGAAGTAAATAAGCAGGTGAACTTAAAGAAAAACATATAGGCATCCTCCTGAATAATACCCTTCATTAGGCGATGAAATAAGACAGAGACAGAACCAACATTGGAGCACTGAACTGAAATTTCAAGGTCCAAATCAGGAGCAAAAGAGAAAAGAGCACGAGCAAGGATCTCAGGACCGCGAGGGGTGTACCCACACACTGATGCAATGGGGATGGTCTATCAGAATCTCAGCAAGTCCAGCTGGCATGGTTCTGTAAAAGCATGGGATAAAACAGGACTCGCTGAAAATAGTAGACAATGAGGACTACAGAGAACTCAAGAACAATGGCAATGGGTTTTTGATCGTACTTCACTTACTGGCTTTGTGGGAGTCTAGGCCATTTGGATGCTCACCTTACTAGACCTGGATGGAGGTTGGTGAACCTTGGACTTCCCAAAGGGCAGGGAACCCTGATTGATCTTAGTGCTGAGGAGAGATGTGGACTTTTTTGGGGGTAGGCGAGGGAAATGGGAGGCGGTGAGGGGAGGAGGCAGAAATCTTTAATAAATAAATAAATTTTAAAAATTGCTTTGACTATCCTGTGTTTTTTGTTTTTCCATATAAAGTTTATTACTTTCCTCTCAAGTTATATGAAGAATTTTGATGTGATTTTAATGGGGATTGCACTGAATCTATAGATTTCTTTTGGGAGAATTGCCATTTTCACTATGTTGATCCTCCCAAAGCAAGAGCAAGGGAGATCCTTCCATTTTCTGGTATCCTCTTGAATTTCCTTCTTAAAAGTCTTAGAGATGTTTTCAAATACATCTTTGTCTTCCTTGTTCAGAGTTACCCCGAGATATTTTATGCTATTTGTGGCTATCATGAACGGTGATGCTTCTGTGAATTCCATCTCTGCATACTTATCTCAGTGTATAGGAGGGCAAGTGATTTTTTTAGAGTTAATCTTGTATCCTGCCACATCACTAAAGGTCTTTATCAGTTTTTGAAGTTCTTTGGAACAGTTTTGGTGTCACTTATGTATCATATCATCAGCAAATAATGAAAGTTTAACTTCTTCCTTTCCAATTTGAATCCACTTGATCTCCTTATGTTGTCTTATTGCTATTGATAGAACTTCAAGCACATTATTGAAGAGGTAAGGAGAGAGTGGAGTCACTTATCTATCATATCATCAGCAAATAATGAAAGTTTAACTTCTTCCTTTCCAATTTGAATCCACTTGATCTCCTTATGTTGTCTTATTGCTATTGCTAGAACTTCAAGCACTATATTGAAGAGGTAAGGAGAGAGTGGAGTCACTGTCACAAGCCTTTGCAGGGGCTGCATTAACTGAGAAATTAGGGCACTCTTTTGAATATAGTGATCAGAGCTCTAAGGCTCAAGTCCCAGACTGAGTCCTACCTCTTTGTTGGTCTACATGGTTTTCACATCAGAAGCATGTGGAGTTTATGAGGCAAGTCCCAAGAGGTTTGAAATACTGCAGGAATTGATATGCATGGAGCATCTGGGTGCACAATAAATGCTAGTCTTTTTCTCATGTAAAGTTGGTGCCTAGGTTGTTGTGGTGATGGCTGCTTGGTATAGTGTAAGCATCAAAGATCTGATCCCCCAGAAACCCACTTGGTGTTCTGGCTAAAGAGTCTGGCCTCACTGTCAATGGATATATTTGTTTAACAAGTTCTGCATGAATGACTGAAGTTAGAGAATTACTGAGCTTTACTCCCAACATTGATCTCTGTGCTGCTTAATGCATGTTCACACATACATGCATGTGAACCCACACACATGAAGAAACAAGCATACACACATATACTCTGTAAGTAAACCACACACAAAATGAATAAAAGGCAAAGAGTGCCTAAGTCTCTGCTTGATCCCACAGTACCCCAGGAAATGGTAATTGGGGTCTTTTATAAACCTCTTACAAAGGACTTCAAAGAATGTCTGTCTTCCCAGGCCATGACATTATGTTTCAGTACCTTTAGCTTCCTCAACAGACCACACTGGGATCTGTCCATAGAACACTTGCACAGGACACTCATGTTGATAGGTTAACCAGATAAACTGAGGTGAAGATAGTTAGCATGATCCCCACCTCATCACACAGCCTTCATCTAAGGGAAAAGTGCTCTCCAGCTCAATAAGCCAGCATTCTTTCACACCTTCCTGACATCAAACACAGACTTACAGTCATATTTCCTTCCATGAACTTTCAGGAGAAAAGCATGGAGAAAAACAGCAGATCTAAGGAAACACCTGGACATGCTTCATTCCCTCAGGACCTTTCTGCTCTCTTTGGATATGCCAAAACCTTATTCATCCCTTTAACACTTACTGAGAGCCCTGAATTTGTAAGGTACCATTAAAACTTCTGGGACTGGGAGGTGAAAATTGAGACATATCTATGGCCCTCAGGGAACTCATCTTATATTCCAAAGAGATGTCAGATGCAAAAGTTTGTCCTAGATACTGTGAAATTTTTAGAGTCAGAAGAAATTTCAGCTGTAGCTGATACGAGAACCCCTGCCTAATTGAGGGTGCTGGAAGAAAGTAGACATTGGAGATGGCCGGAAACCCAGTTCCCTAAGAATTTCCTTGAGTCCTGTGCTAACCCCACAGTATCCTGCAGGCATTTTTTGTAAGCTTGTGCCTCAAGAGTTGTAAAACTCCAATGAGGTATGCTTAGCTAACACAGACACACCATTATAGATACCACCTACATTCTGGAGTGTTCTTTATCTGCAAGAGAAGCAAGTGAATTGAGGGAGAGCAGCAACATTCCTATATCTCTTTGGGTTTTACTCTTAGATGATATTGAAGTTTTTGCCTTCAACAAAATCATAAAGAACATAATGTCCACCAAGTCAGCCACAGGGGGAGAAAATTCATCACTGAGTGAATTATACCCTTTTCCAGGGGCCTCTGATACCAGTTGTCAACTAGGTGCTTTTTGGGTCTGGCACAAACTTCTGACCCTTCCCTCTTATGTAGGACAGATGAAGGAAGAGATATGCTTACTCCAAGACCAGACAAAACTCTCTGTATTTAAGAATAGTCAGTTAAGCTCAGCAGAGAGACACTACCAAGGAAAAGCACTTCAGTTATTTCCATTTTAATGTCCCTGATACATTCTAAAGTTTCAGCAAGATATGTCTAAAGTGAAGAGTCAAATACCTGTCTCTCTTCTATACCAAAGAGCCTACATTTATACTTGACTCTCCCTCGACTGTTGACTCCAATATAGACCCAAGCTGTGTGTGTTGTTTAATTTATAACTTTAAAATTTCGGCAGTCCCTGCAGCACAAGTGTAGTGGATGCCACTTGCTAACTTGCTTGCAGCCTCAAACTCAGCTAGGTTTCATACACAGCACATGACCACTTCTAAGGGAAGGATGCTACCCACAGTGGACTGGGCTTGATTAACACTTGACAACAGTCATGCTTACAGACCCAACTGAGACTCTTATCTGCTTCTAAGTTGGGTCAGGTTGGCAGTTAAAGCCTAATGTGATAGGGATGATGCGTAATTTTGATAAATCAATATATTGGTAAAACACCTATAATATAAAAAAGCCTATCCGATTTTCATTAAAATATTTACCTTTCATGGACATCCATTACTGCTCTGAAAATTTGTTAGGACACGTCTGGCAGAGGTTGACCCTCTTGTGTCATATATATCCTTGTCACATATAACCTCTCCCTAGATACACTCCTACTTGGGACTGAATCTTACATGTGTGTGACTTAGTTGAACTTGGCAGCTTGTTTCAATTCATACCAATATAGCTGATATCTCCACCTACAATCAAATTACACTTAGGTCAAATAAAAAATACGTTTGATATCACGGAATGCCCAGGGAGCACATGTCTAGGAGACAATAATGTATCTGTGGAAGTCATGTGTACCAGCAACCAGATCTGCCCAGGTCTTTGTAAAAAGAAGGAGAGCAACAGGTGTTCAAATCATAAAATGGTTGGGAAGGAAGTGCAGGTGCACAGCTCCTGGGAGAATCCAGAGGAATGTAGGTTTGAGCTGGCTCACTCCAAGATTGCCCAGATATATGCAGAAGTAGTGCCAGGATTCTTATTTCTTAATTAGAAATGTCAAAGATGAAAAGGAACAAATGCTCGGATTGATATTGGAATTGTAATGAAGTTTACAGAACAAAAGATTGAGAATACAGCAGTGTGTATGCCTGACCAATATATCACAGATCTCCAACACAAAATGAAACAATAAACATCCAAATTACCAGCAAAAAGAAGGACAGAATTCAGGAACAGCAACAGCCAAATTGCCTGACAAATTGTTCTTACCTGTATGGCTCCTGGCAATATGGGGCAGAAAGGAAATTTGTGCCCAAAGATAGACAAAGAGTGGGGCTTTTTTATATAGAATATTTTTTGTGTGAAGCATTGTACATTGCAAGAGGAAAAGAAATGGCTTTAAATCTCTGATTTTTTAAATACTCTCTCCATGTTCTTTCAAGTCAAATTGAAAGAGGCAGGTGGTGGATTTGGGTTTCTGTGATGTGAAACAATAATGAGAATAATAGTTGCTCATTCCAGAATTCATCCTTTTTCTTTCAAATAGCCCTCTCCCTGTCTCTTACACCCGGCCTGTTAACATTTCTTGAGGGCTGATGTCAACTCATGTGTCTCCCTGAGGAGCCCTCTCAGAACACACTAGCCTTCCATTTAATCTACTCTGGAAGCCCAACACTTAGGGTGACTTTGATCACACAGCCTACTGTGGTTGCACACACTGACACAATAAAGCTGTTACTGTGGGTCTTGCTCTCATTTCCCATGGAGTTTCAATGACCAGCTCCTCAAACAGCTCATCAAGCAAGAGAACACTTTCTCCTTTTCTGTGTTATTCACATCGTTGCCTCTTCTCTCCCACAAACCAGCTTCTTCCAAAGCAGGATCATTGATTGTGGTTAGACTTTAAAATATTATATTTTAATAAAATATTAAATAGACTTTAAAATACTAAGATTGATTAGACTTTCAAGGTTGCATTATTATGAACCAACCTGATACCTATTGGTTATGCATGTAATTATGACAGCCTAAAGTTACAGGAGCCATTTTCAAGTTGTGCATGCATTTATATTTATCTCCCCCTGAGTATAACAAGCTGCCCATCATGGGTGATAATAGTTTTTACTGGTTAGTTCTGGAATCTATTGGCATAGAACATGTTGTGGTTTGAGTGAGAAATGTCCCCCATAAGCTCCCATATTTGAACATTTTTTCCCAAACAGGTGGTGCTCTTTGAAGTGGTTACCGACATTTAGGAGGCAGAGAATTGCTGGAGGAAGTGGACACTGAAGATAGGCTCTAAGAATCTATAGACTCACCCGACTTCCTGATATCTCTCTGCTTCTTAATTGTTAATGCAATGTGGCCAGCAAGCCTCAGACTCCTGTTGCTCTGCCATTTCAATAGCTATTGAAACAATCCCTCTGAAATGCTGGGCAAAATAAAACTTTCTCTCCCTTGAGTCGTTTTTGTGTTGATGCTTTTTGCTTGCTTGTTTATTTGCCACAATGTTTTGCATAGCAGATGGAATGAAACCATTACATTTTGTAAGTACATACATGAGATTAAAACAAAAACAACCCTCAGAAGGACAGATGCCCAAGGATGAAAGAATATTTAACATATTGAAATAGCATTTCATTTCCTTTCTCTCAAGATCATTAAAGATTCTATTTAACAAAGGAAAAACCAATCACACAGGGTCACCTAAAATGTAGTGACTCCTGCCAAGTAACACAGTCTTAATCCTGAGAATTTGTAAATACACAGTACAGCAGGAAACCACACCATAAAAGTGATATATCCAAGTTTTAGGCCCCACTGAGAGGGATCATAATTTAAAAATATTACTTTGCAAATAGAAGCTTAAGATTCACAAAAATGTGTCATCTTAGGATAAGATGGTCTTTAAATTCAATGGCAAACCTCTGTATCAAAAGAGACACAGGAAAACAGTGGTGTGCTCACAAAACAGTGGAGACAGTAAGAGAACTGATACATACTGAGGAATATCAAAAGCCAACTTTCCTAGCACATCTTGACGAAGTAGGGTCCCCACCAACACATTTATTCCAGATCCTGAGAATAAGCATCAACCCCTTTCAAGTATTTGTTTTATTAGAAAATTTTATACCAGTTCTTGGAATTAATACATTGGACAAAGAGTTGGTTTGGGAAGTCCTTCTGTCTATGTTTGCTTTTATTGGTTAATGAATAATGTTGTTTCAGACAGTAGCTTAGCAGAATAGACCTAGGTGGTAAAAGTAAACAATGATAGGAGAAACAGGGTAGGGTCAGTGAGAAGCCACATAGACACCACCATGGAAGAACACCTTCTCTGGAGTTGCCAAAAATTTGTTGGTAAGACATGAACTACTGGTGATACAGTTAAATGCAAATGGGTTTGTTTAGAATAAGGGAGGGAACTAGAAATATGTTTAAGCTATTGGCCAAACAGTGTTGTGAATAATATAGGTTTTATGTGATTATTTTAAGTCAAGGTGGTCGGAAAACTAACTAAAGAGTGGCCTCCACCAACAAAGGGTATTGCAGATTCATTGACTATCCTGAGATGGCTTGTCTGGGTAAAACCTATGTTGTATGAATAAATTGGCTACACACAAGAGATATGGAACTAACAATAGACAAAGTCTAACTAGGCGAACCAAAGAATAATTTTCGGGTTACTTACAGGAAAATTGGTGAGCGAGCACTTACAGTAGAAATGACTCAATAGCAGTTGGTTCAAGAAAGCCCACCCCAGCATGGTTAATAGTTCAGTAAGGCTGAGAACCTGAAATTCACTGTGCAGCCTTGAGGCAGATCAGTGATCTGAAGAGTGTTTTTTTAAATCTTTGGCACAGTTCATCTGAGCCTTATCTAAGCATCTCTATTTGTCTGTGATGATTGCTTGGTTATATATTTACTGCCAATATACTGTTTGGAGGACGTTGCCTTGTGAATATGCTCAGGTTATCAAACTCTCTATAGATAATTTGAGTTGTTTGCTTCCTATCTAAGTAGCTTTCCTGCAGTATAGAATCTATCAACCAAAACTACATATTGGCATTAAAGAACTTTATATGTGGAGATGGAAGGGTCAGAGTCAGATAAGAAAGTAAAATTATGGGTTCACACAGGAGAGATAAAAGAAAAGGAGAGGGAGTATGAGAGCACTACCCTGTAGGATTTCAAAATGGAAGAGGAGACCTGAGCTAAGAAGGAAACAGCCACAGCGTTTTCCATAGTCACTACTCCTGTCTAGGCCACAAAATCTCCAAGCAGCTAGCCCAAGCATTGGCAGTTTCTACTCTGAGAGGGCCAGCTAGAGTGTGGCACTGATGACCTTTTTCCCGGGAGTTATCCTCACCATTGTCAGAAGGAGGCATATCTCCCTAGAGTCTCAACAATAAGTCTCACTGATGTAACAAACGGCTTATGAAAGACCCTTGGGGAAGATTCAAAACTAACATAATTGGGAAAAAATGCATCTTCCAGGATGTTATGATGTCAGTCTACACTGTCACATCTGCCTTTCTTCTGATCATATGAACAGGATGCTTGCTGCTTGGGGAAGCATCTCATCTGGCGTTGTAATTCCAGGGCATCAAAATGTCCTCTTTGCTCGTCTTCTCCCCCAGAGGAGTCTCTATCTCAGGTACAGTGCATTGAACCACTTGCAGGAATAATAAAAACAGATAGAACATCCAGCTTGAGATATGACATACATGGCCACAATCACATTGGCAGCAACAAGAAACAGATGAAGAATTCTGAGCATCAATGGAGGCTGAGGACGTAACACCAAAGCTAAGACATGTAACACCATGGGGAGTTGCAGAGTTCCAGAGAATATATTCAGTTACATTCTGGAAGAAGCTAAGACTGCAAAAGATGGCTTTCCTAATCAGAAAGTAGAAAAACTGAGGCTAAGCGAAATATAGGCAGTGATGAGACAAAGGTGGTAACTGAAAATGAAGAACCCCATTTCCCAATTCCAGGAAGATAATGAAAGCATTTTTAAAGGTTAATGAGCCACAAATCCTGGCAGTCAAAGCTCAGGAGATGGAATGCCATTTCAATCCCATGTAATGAATCTCTGCCTTAAGCATCTAAAATGATGTATCTCTGCCTTGAGCATCTGGAGCAATATTTCTTTGCCTTAAGCATCTATAACAATGCACCTCTGCCTTGAGCATCTGCTGTCATGCCCCTCAAAAATGAGCAGAAATTAACATCTGCTTTTAAATGCAATATACTACTGGGATAGACCAACCATAGCATGCTACTCTGGATGTACACTTTTATATATTTACACCCTAAATTTGATATCAAGACCTGAGCCCAAACAGACTTCACAGTTCACCGTTTCCCCATGCTGTGATAATTCAGTAGCCCTCTGGACACATCCACCAGGAGTCTTAGGGGAGGAAGCAAAGGCATTCATGTTTGAATGTCTCTCATCTCAATCTCCCCAACATTTCTTTTAAAGTCATACCATTCCCTTTTCTGATTCAGAATATTAACTCAGAGCTCAATACTTTTTAACCAACTGTCTTGTTCTTCAGCCATGGCTCAGTCAGTAAGGTGCTTTCCATACAAATGAAGAACATAAATTTGATCCCTTCAACTTGTGCAAGAATCTCAGAATTAAAGATATAAACCCATCACTCAGTTCTGAGGAGACAGCCACACCTGGGTCTCTGAGTCTCACTCTTTGGTCAAGGGGAATTGGTCAGCTCCAGGTTCAAAGAAATGATGTATCTTAAACATGACAGAGAGTAACTAAGGAAGACACCCACGGTTAATTCTGGCCTCTGCATGCATGCATACACATTTCCATAGTTTTCTAGAGTAACAGAACTTATAGAAAAAGTTTTAACAGAATGGTTTATAGGTTGTGGCCTTGTTAATCCCTCTATAAAAGAGGGGCCCTGAATAATAACCTTTCTATATTCCTGCAAAATCTAAACCAGAAAAATCAGCATGTAAATGTGACATCCCTGCACCCCTACAAGTTGTTAAACTGGTGGTGTAGATTGCAGTGAACAGGATTGACATTCCAATGAAGGGGCATCTCTGCCCAACTTAAGAAAAGTCTCATAGGAAGTGAAGTAGATCTGTGGCCATACAACCTTGGAGGATTTTATGAGGTAGAAATACAGATTTCTATATGAATAGACAATATATTCATAATGATGGGATGGCTATTCTTAGTTGTCAACTTGACTACATCTACAGTTAATAAGTATTTTAATGACTGGGCATATTTATGGAAGAGTATTTCTTCTTAATTTCAATTTTGAAGTGGTAAGACACACTCCTAATCTGGATCTTTGAGATAGGACTCTTTTGAGGTAGGAAGAGGCATTTTTGTCTGGGCCACACCATCTTCTGGCAGCTTATATAAAGGAGATGGAAGGAGGAACCACTTTCTCTGCCTGCTTGCTCTCAAAGGCAAGGCTATTCCCTCACCAGCATTAACACAGAATTCTTTATAATTATGGTGTGTACCAAAGACTAGCTGACACATTCAGAGTCTCGGACTGAATACCTACTTTGCTTTTGGACATTCCTTTCATAGAGGGATTAACAAGGCCACAACCTGTAAACCATTGTGTTAAAACTTTTTCTATAAGTTCTGTTACTCTAGAAAACTATGGCTAATAGAAATGTTACTGAATTAAATAATAGTAACAATAAGTAACTCATGGGCCAGGAAGTTGGCACAGTAGGCAAAACACTTGCCATGAAAGTGAAAGGCACTGTGACTGAATTCTCAGAATCTACTTAAAATCAGGATGTGTACAAGTATCTGCAAGTCCAGTTCTCTTAAGACGAATTGGGATGTGGAGACAGGAGACTCTTCAGAAGCTAGCTAGTCAACTAGCCTTGAATAAGCAACAAAAACAATAAAGACACCATATCAAACAAAATGTAAGGCAACTACTGATATGCTGGGTTGTCCTCCTCTCTCCTCAAGCCCACATGCTTACTGTGGCAATGCCCACTTGCACTCACATTCATGAATACACACACACATATATACACACACACAAAGAATGAAACCGCTTCCATATGTATGAAGGCACACATACACATACCTCTCTTTGATCAAGAGTCAACCATATCCATACTTATACACCAATTAGACCACCTGTTCTGGAAAAATCAGTAACCATCTGGTTCAATGAGATAACCTGTCTCAAATATAAGGCTGTGAGAGTGTGTTTGTATGTGTGTTTTCATGTGTGAAGATATGCATTGTCAGTCTGTCTCATATGTACCTATCTCCTAAACTCAGGTTTTTCTTGACTCCTAATATGGAAGCCCTTACTTTGTTTAATTTGTTATACCTAATGAGCACAAGGATTGCCAGGAGTTCTTAGGCAAGGCCATATTATAAGTATTAAACCAGCCCAGACCCAGGAAACAAAGACCCAGAGAGTGGAAGGAAGAACATGAGTCTAGACAGCTGTCTTGTAACCTCCACATTAACAGATGAATAATGTAAGTTGGAAAAGCCTAAGACCAGGTTTCATTTCACCTCTCAACTGAAGCAGATAAGATGTGAAGAGCAGGATCTGTGGGTGAATTTAATTTTCCTACACTATCTGAGCCAATTGGAACTGGGAGCTCTCTGATTGATTCAAATTTAGAACCTTTTTTCTCTGCAGTTTCTGTAAGAAGAGCAATGAGCAACCAATATGCAAAGAAAAGGGGGACAACATAAATACTAATTTTAAAGATTTTTGACAGAAAGTAAGAACAATGAAACTTCCAGAAGTTTCTGAAAGAAATTGGAGTCAAAATATTGATCACAAATGAAGAGAATTGGGTAGAAGTATCCCATGTCCAGATATCTCAAATGCAATATGGGTGTTACTTTGCTGGTATTCAAATTAAGCCAGGATGTGCATGATGAGACTTTTTATTTTAATAGTCTTTTACTTTAATGTATATTAATAAAATTTTAACTCATCAAGCTCGTGTGTTTTACTATCTTACATTGACCCCAAATTAGTTTTTAAGCCAAAGTAAAGAGGGTTTAATGGTATGAGTCTTCATCCAGATAATGCAGACAGCTGCTGCAGGAAAGTAGGGTACATAAAGAAAGCCGACTCAGTAAATAATTCAACTAGGCATCGCCAGTGGGTAAAACCTGCAATGTTCGGTTGCCAAAATAAAGGAAGCAGCCCACTTAAGAGAAAGACAGAGAGGATGGAAGAAGAGGGAAAAGGGAACAGATCATCCGTTGAGACAAAAAACCAGCAAAGGAAACAAAAGCTTCTTTGTTGACAATAATCTCCTCTTCTGTAAGGGCATTTCCATTCCTTCAAATGACAGACATTCAGACAGAACATGCAAGAGAGAAAAGTGTGAACATGTTGGTGGTGAAGGGAGAGAAAAAGCTGCCTTCTGACCTCCACATAAACAGATGCATAATGTAAGTTGGAAAAGCCTAAGACCAGGTCTCCTTTCACCTCTCAAAAGAAGCAGATGAGATGTGAACAGCAGGATATTTGGGTGAATTTCATTTTCCTACATTATCTGAGCCAATTGGAACTGGGAGCTCTCTGATTGATTCAAATTTAGAATCCTTTTTCTCTGTGGATTCTGTTAGAAGAGCAATGAGCAACCAATATGCAAAAAATAGTGGGACAACATAAATACTAATCTTAAATCTTTCTGACAAAAAGTAAGGACAATGAACCATCCATAAGGTTCCGAAAAATTTTGGAGCCAAAATATTCATCGATCACTAATAAAGAGAATTCGGGAGAAGTATCCCATGTAAACGTATCTCAACTAAAAGCTGGGTGTTCCTTTACTGGTATTCAAATTAAGCCAGGATGTGCATGATGAGGCTCTTTATTGTTATTTTAATAGCTTTTACTTTAATGTATATTAATAAAATTTTAACGCATCAAGCTTGTTTGTTTTATTACCTTATATTGACCCCAAATTAGTTTTTAAGCCAAAGTAAAGGAGGCTTTAATGGTATGAGACTTCATCTTGATAATGTAGACAACTGCTGCAAGAAAGTAGGGTACATAAAGAAAGACTACTCAGTAAATAATTCAACTAGGCATTGCCAGTTGGTAAAACCTGCAATGATGTATCAATTGCCAAAGTAAAGGATGCAGCCCTCTTATGAGAAAGACAGAGAGGAAGGAAGAAGGGGAAAAAGGGAAGAGATCATTTGTTGAGACCAAAAACCAGCAAAGGAAACAAAAGCTTCTTTGTTGACAATAATCTCCTCTTCTGTAAGGTCATCTCCATTGCTTCAAATGACAGACATTCAGACAGAACATGCATGAGAGAGAAGTGTGAACATGGTGAAGGTGAAGGGAGAGAAAAAGAAAGAAAACATTATTGGAGATTTAAAGACAGAGAGAATGAAACACCAGAGCATGAGTGTTTCTCTGGTACCTTCACAAAATCCTTATCAGGCCAGCAGCATTCCAGATACTCCAAGACATCCAACACAGAATTTTCTTCTTGAACCCTATGACGTTTCCAGGGAGATTGGTGTTGTTCAAGAGTTCCGTGTCCTAAGCAAAAGAGAAAAGGGCACAAAATAGCAAGCAGGTGACAAGAGTGAGAAGGGGAGGGAGGGCGACTGAGTGAGTCACCCACCACCTGGACTCCTGTTAGGACTACAAAATATCCTCCACAGGTTTTGGTGGTTAGGCCTGTTAGTAATTAGGCCTTCCCCTGAAAGGGAACTATCATTCTTGCATGAGAGAGATGGCTCAGCATTTCAGGTCACTTGCTTGTCTTCCAGAGGACCAGGTTTCAATTCCTCCCACCCATACAAACATCTGTAACTCCAGTTATAAAACATCTGACCCTGGCCAACACAAGCACTGAATGCACATGGTGAACACACTAATGTGCAGATAAACTCAAACTCATGAAAAGAAATTTAATCATTTCTATTGAAAATAGTAGTCACTCTTTTACTTCAAACAAGCAGGGAACTATATTCAAGAGCACAATGCACTTACAGAATGGAATTATTCAGTTCTGAGGTAGCATGACTCCCAGTTTCATGAAAAACTGCCACATTGATTTCCCAAGTAGTTGCACTAGTCTGCATTCCCGAAAACAAGGGATGGGTGTTCCTCTACTCTACATCCTTTTCAGCATAGTCTATCATTGGTGTTTTTGATTTTAGCCATTCTGACAGTTGTAACATGGTATAGCAGAGATGTTCTGATTTGCATTTCCCTGATTGCTAAAAAGGCTAAGCATGACATTGTCTTTTGCCCATTTGAAAGTCTTCTGTTGAGAATTCTGTGTTCAGTTAAGTACCCTTTTTTAATTGCAGTAATTTAAGTGTTAATGTCTAGTTTCTGGATTTCTTTACATATTTGGAGATCAGAATTTTGATTACGGACTGGTGAAGATTTTTCACATTCAAAAGGATGCCTTTTTGTCTTAGTGACAATGTCTTTTGCATTACAGAAGCTTCTCACTTTCAGGAGGTGTCACATTTATTCCTTTTTGGTCTCATTGTCTATGCTACTCAGGTTCTACACTGGAAGTGGTCTCCTGGGTCCATGTATTGCAGATTCATTTCAACTTCTAGTCTATCAAGTTCAGTGTGGTAAGATTAATATTGAGGTCTTTAATCCATTTGTAGTTGCCTTTTGTGCATGCTGAACAATATGGATCTATTTTTCTTCTTCTACAGGTTGACACCCATTTATGCTGTCTGTCTTCACAAGTCTTTCTCCATGCTTTAAAGGAAACAAATTCTTCCCATTACAGCTCCTGTCATGTTCACCTGCTGTATTTCTCATATAGTTCATTCTGCTCTCCCACTTACTTCCAGGTCTGATAACGATAATGTGAATTTTTCAACTAATGTACCACACCCCTGATGAGCTGGCTTCTTTTCCCAACCACTCCAAAGCAGCTCCAATATATTTAACAGCCAGTAGCAGTGACACTCTTTGAGACCTAATGGAGATGTTAATAGATGGAGTTCTTAAAATGGGATGGGACCCTGGTAGCTGGAAGATTCCAGAAAATTGGGTGGGGTGCTGCCTCACAATGAAGATAATTAAGCCACCCAATAGCTAAAATCTCATTATTCCCACTGTTCAATCATCTAATCTTGCACAAATGACTGACATTGACAAAAAAAAATAATGCCAATCGTATTAACCAATTAACATTTGTACATCTGCAGTTTTGTGGTTTGGAAGGTTATTTGGTGGCTTTTACTCTGTGTTTGTGTGTGTGTGTGTGTGTGTGTGTTTGATTTGACCAAAGGACAACTTCAGTGGTCATTCCTCAAAAATCATCTACCATGCTTATTTAGACAGTATCACTTACAGGGACCTAGGATTTTCTGAATAGAAGATGCAGTTTGGCCAGTCAGTACCAGAATCCACAGTGTCTGCCTCCCAAGCAGTGACATTACAAGCACACACTACCACGTTGGAAAGCTTTGAATAAGGTCTCTGGAGTCTGAACTCAGGCCTGTATACACACAGCTGATTTATCCCTGACAAAGAAAATCTCTTTTCAGTATGTTAGTCTTAATTTTAGACTCATTTAGAAAGTGATTGCTCATTTTTGAATTCACAGCACAATGACTACAGAATTCCAATGGTGTTCAAATTAAGAAAACAATATCACAAAGTTAAACAGAGTACTGATAATAAATAAGCACTTGTATACCCCATCTGCCACATGGACCTTGCTGCCCCTTCCCTTTAGTTCTCCCTGAAACTCTCCTCCAAATCCAGGCATGGGTGGCTTTCCCTGCCTTGCCGTGGCAAACTGTTGGACACTGTATGTTCTATCTTCCCCATTTAGCTAGACCAGTCATTTTATGGCATAATGTTTTTGTTAGAGTTACCTCAACTGACCACTTTAGGCTTTGGAAAAACTCAAATGACCTTAAAACAGCCAGGGAAAACATCTTAACATTGTGTCCATTGTAATGTCAGTAAAAAAAATTAGAAATCAAGACCTGCTTCCTGGTCAAGATTTTTTAATCACCATTCCAGTTCCATCTGAGGTTACTCACTGTCTTTTGATGCCTAGATGAATTTTTGCTTTAACTAAACTTTGCCTTTCCCTAAAGCCAGTTTGAATTGTGTTTTATCACTTGGAACTGAAAAGTCTCCAGCGAGACTAGGGGATATGATGGGTTCTGGAGAATGAAGCCAGCTCCTGCATCCCTTTATGTCCTAGGGGAGCTGTTAAAGAGACACTGACATTTCTACCAGCTTGAGTTTCAAGTGCAAGGATAAGTATCCTATAGCAAATCAAGACTGTCCCTGACTCACAACCCAGTTGTATGTTTCTCAGTGTCGCTGTTTCCATGTTTCCTCTCTTCCTGCAGTTGCTTAGATTTCTGCTCCTTACCATCATCCATGTATATCTATCACTCCCTTCTCTCAGCAAATTGAAAAAGAAATTGCCATGATCAACATCACAGCACTATCATCCACTGCCGAAGATGCACGGAAATCATCGGTCGGGGGAAATAACTCCTCATCTCCTGATCTGGGAAGGGTTAGACTTCACACTAACGTGGGCAGACAGCCTTTCAGAAGTGTATTTCCATGAGTATTCAACTGAATGATACCACAAAAGATGGCTGGGTAAGATAAGTAGAAAGAAGTTTGTATGTCCTTTTAAAGCAACAAAGAAGCTGACAAATACCATGGATAACAATTATTCCAAATGCATATGGGACCCTTTTTTCAAGAATGCAGAATCTGGGCTTTTTAAGCAGAAGGAAACCGAAAACCCAGTGACATTTAGCCTAAGATCTCTCCTTGTCTACGGAGCTACAGTGCTATTAAACATTGTCATCTTACGTTCACAGGAATGCCTATAGTGTAGACTCTACCCAATGGGTGCAGCTGGAGATTTTTCAATATCTCATCACAGTTGGACCTCCTTGGCATACTGTGTGAGATCTGAGTCTAGGTTCAGCAAATGTTAAATCCTTCTACTAAGAGTAGTTTGTCAAGCAGAATTAAGGTCAATAATTTAATACCAGTGTTGTCAGAGGCTTTGGTTAACAGACAGCTCTTGATCAAAATCTTATGGGCAAAACACAGGGAGTGTGTGGATGGTGGGAACTTAAAATGTTATGACTTAATACTGGGAAATAACAGATATGAAAATTGACAAGCACATAGAGAGATTGTAGATAGATAAAAAGTTATATAGATGGAAAATAGATAGAGAATAGATAGATTAATGGACAGAAAGAATTATATAAATGGACATTGATTAATATAATAATCAACATACAGATATACACAGATAGATAGATTGATACGTCAATAGAATAATATAGAAACATAGAGGAAACATGTACAGAGGAATAATTATACATATCTTAGAGATACAGAGATAAATACATAGAAAGACTAATAGATACATAGATACACCTAATAGATTGAAAGTGTGATAAATAGGAGTTAACATAGGTAGTTAAGTAGATAGATGGATAGATTTATGACTGATAGAGTAACAAATATACACATATATGACAGATAAATTATAGAGTGATGGTAAATAATAATTGATCATCCAAATATAAATGATTAATAGATATGTGGTGGTTTGAATAAAAATGATACTCTATCATCCTATGGGGAGTGACATTATTGGGAGGTGTGGCCTTGTTGGAGAAAGAGTGTCACCAGAGATACTCTTTGATGTCTGAAGCTCAACATAGGTCCAGTGCCTTATTCTTCCTTCCTGCTCCCCAAGGGTCTGGATGTAGATCTCTTCCCTTCTCCTGCGCCATGTCTCCCTGAAGTCTGGAATAATTCTGCCATGATGTTAATGGTCAGAACCCAATTAAATGCTCTCATTCATAAGACTGATGGTGGTCATGTTATCTCTTCACAGCAGTAGAAACCACAACTAAGACAAGATAAATAGAAAGATAGATAGACAGAGATCCTGGTGTTAGATATTTGGTAAACAAATGAGGAATAAATGGATAGATGGAAGGATGGATGGATAGATGAATAATAAGAGATAGATGATATTAATAGATTAAAAGATATATAATTAATACATTATTGAAAGTCTCATGGCTTCTAGGACCAGGAAAAGACAGAGAAGATTCCTCCAGCTGCCTAGTTCTTGATATGCAGAATGAGTAATGTGCCTCCAATGCACAATACTACTAACAGTAGCTGTAAGTAACTTCCTGACACATTGATTATAACTTCTCAGAATAAAGATTCAAACTTACTCTATACACACACACTGAGCCCTGTTTAGATTGTGTCTTTCACAGTCTAGCAGGTGATTTAGCAATAAAACCATATCGGGATAGTGAAGAATGAGAGCAACAGCTTTTCCACTAGAAAAGTGAGTCTTAAAATGGAAAGGAGATGCAATAGGAAATCTAAGCACGAAGTAGATCAGGGAAAACAAGTGAGAAAACTCATGTGCTGACCTATAGGTGTTCACGTGTATACAGTACTGAGTGTACGTGTGTTTATATAAAAGGATTTTCCTGATGTTAGTTCTCTGAAAGGCCACAGATGCAAACATCAGACTCATTCAGTATTCATCATTCCAAGTGCTGGGGTTTAACTTCTGATATCATTCCCCGAAGAAGAAGATAACAGCACTCCATGGAGAAATGGTGGATTGATAGGCAGAGGGAAGCAGAAGGCAGGAGCCTAAAATATCTCATGCATCCAGGGAGTAACTAAGTTCTCAAAAAACACAAATGTCAAAAGGAAAACATGAGATGGCATGAAGGCTTGTTGGTTGCCAACCAGGGACAATTTAACATCGCAGAAAACAATAATAGCTGCCATTTTAAATCTTTGGAAGAAAATGTTTCTGAATCCCAACTGCTTTGATTAAAAAAAACAGTGGAGGAGAAAACTGGGTCTTTGGGGTGGCATTCCAACTAATCAACGCAAAGGAATCATGAAATTGGAACCCCACCACCTGGCAGCCACCATATATGCCTTAATTGGCTCAGGTAAGAATCGTTAATGGATTCTGCCGCTGACTGGAAGTCTAAGAAAATGGCTATTTGCAAAGTGTCAGCATCTTGATGCAGAAGAAACAACTTTGAAATGAAGCAACTGCAGCTCATCCTGATGATCAAAGATACCATCACTTGTGAAGAAACAGCCTGATTATTTAAAAGGACCCATTGGAAGTACAAACAGAACTTGGAACAAGGACATGAAATAATACCAGCCAGAGGTTGTTCAACAAAGAGAGAATGGATTGTATAAGCATGTCACAGTCTGAACACAAAGTGTGGGAATATGCTATGGAATAGGGACAGGTCACATACAGTGTCTTAGACTAAGGCCTCAGTTGGAAAACAGTAATTTGGCTGCAATGAACAAAATCAGACAAATAATAAAATGATTAGAAGCATGGAGTTGAAGTAATCATTTGTAGAAATGTCTCTTTGTACAATTGAGAACCCCAGTGAATCCCTGTGGATAAGTTTTCAGGATAAAATCACAACCGAAAAACAACAACAATAATAAAAGTAACATCAATAACAATAGTAATAATAGTAATAATATTAATAATGTCGTTTGTTTGTCTTGAGAAAGAACACTAACCATTGTGGGAATTCTGGAGGAGAAATTTGAGAAAGGAAATATTTCAGAGTCATGAAAGCAATCAAAAGATCAACAGAGCACAGCAAGGAGAAATAATCAATCAGGACTTGAGGTTGAAGTGCCTGATGAATATAAGTAAACACAGATAATGCTTTCTTAAATATTAGATAAGCAGCAGTTAATATGACAAGTGATATCTGTCATTTATTGAAATCTGATCTAAGAGGAAGTGATGAGGCATGTAAGCCATCATGCAGGCAATAAAGAGGGAAGGGCAGAGATGAGAATTAGGGGCTTCTGAGTCCTTGCTTGCATATGACACCTTCCTTCTCCTCATATGCCAGGATGCACCATGCCCCAGCAAAGAATCACCACTTTTGGCTCCTAGTGTTTCCAGTGGGTTTCTGTCACTTGCTGCTCATCACAGTTTGCTTTACCTTTAAACTAGCTATTAACCTTGAGTCATATGGAAAGATGGAACCGTGGCTATCTGAATGGAATAAGTGAATGTCTATGGGGCTATTACTGCTAATTGATACAGAACAGTTATACCACTGTGGGTGTTACCTTAGTCCATCCAGAAGCAAGTGGGCCTGCGCAATATAAGATATTTCCTGGAAAGCACATCCTCCATGGCAGGTTCAACTGTCAGTAGCCTATAAGTAAATTGATAGGGAATAATGCACATCCTTGATTTCAGATTCAGCTGCCAGTACCTCCCCAATAAATGTCTGGGCCTCTTCTGGCAGTGGTTTTTTTTCTTTCTTTTTTTTTCTTTTTAGGACAATCTCATGTTACATACCCAAGTTAATCCGCTGTCCTTCCACTCCTGCCAACTTCTCCCTTCCCCATCCTCCATCCACTCCTCCAATAAGAACTCAGTGTTTGATGAGGCCAGGAAAACATATCTGATGGCTGTTTCAATTGCTAATAGCTCCCCAATAAGAGCTAAGGCCTAGAGCACCTGTCCTCGATGTCCACTTCAACGGGAAAAAGTTCTTGGCTTAGGCATAAGGCCACATATGTTGCCAACAACTTCAAAAGAAACAGGAGGGCTGGAAGAGCATCAAACTCATGATAGCTTCATTTGCCAGCTGTCCCAAGTAAGAATATGACCTAAAAGATACTTTCCTAAGACAGAATTGCCAGTCTTACTACCATTATTAGCTCATAAGTAAGGGAGATAACTTGGAGAGTTACCCACAGTAACTCCTCCTGTCAGCAACTCTTCAGTAAGAAAAAAATCATGGAAGTTTACCACACTCTTGGAATCTTTTTCTCCCAGTAGCTCCCGAGGTTGACGAGAGGCTGTTGCTTTGCACAAGAGGCAGAATGGCTCTCCTAAGTGTTTCTGGAACCACAAAGTCACACCACACAAGGTCCAGCCTCTCAAAGGCCATTGGCCAAAGGAGTTTTCACATCACCTCCCCTTTTACCTAATAAGAATGTTCAAAACCAATACAGGACTACATATAATAAGAACAAATATCAAGTATAAAAGTTAGATTTATAGCCAGTATAGGCAATTTTTTTTCTCATTTTTTAATTCTTTTTTAATTAAAATTTCCTACTGCCCCCCGTTTCCCATTTCGCTCCCCCTCCTCCCACATATTGTCCCTTCCCCCCGCTATCCTCCCCCATCCCCACTCCTCTTGTCCTACCCCCGTCAATTCCCCCTCCCTCTCGATACTGAAGAGCAATCCAAATTCCCTGCCCTACAAGAAGACCAAGCTCCTCCCACTTCTATCTAGGTCCAGGAAGGTGAGCATCCAAACAGGCTAAGCTCCCACAAAGCCAGTTCATGTATTAGGATCAAAACATAGTGCCATTGTCCTTGGATTCTCATCAGCCTTCATTGTCCACCATGTTCAGAGAGTCCAGTTTCAACCCATGCTTATTCAGTCCCAGTCCAGCTGGCCTTGGAGACCTCCCAATAGATAAGTTCCACTGTCACAGTGGGTGGGTGCAGGCCTCGTGGTCCTGATTTCCTTGCTCATGTTCTCCCTCCTTCTGCTCCTCATTTGGACCTTAAGAGCTCAGACCGTTGCTCCAAATTGGGTATCTGTCTCTCTCTCGATCCATCGCCAGATGAAATTTCCCGTGCCATTCTCCTTAGCCTCTCATCAGCTCTCATTTCTGCCACATTCACAGAGTCCGGTTTTATCCCATGTTTTTTCAGTAGCAGTCCAGCTGGACTTGGTGAGCTCCCAATAGATCGGCCCCATTGTCACAGTGGTTGGGTGCACCCCTCATGGTCCTGACTTCCTTGTTCATGTTCTCTTTCCTTCGCTCCCCATTATAACCTTGGGAGCTCAGTCCGGTGCTGCAGTGTGGGTCTCTGTCTCTATCTCCATCCATCACTAGATGAAGGTTCTATGGCGATATGCAAGATATTCATCAGTATGATTATAGGACAGGTTCATTTCAGGTTCCCTATCCTCAGGTGCCCCAATGAACTAACTGGGGTCATTGCCCTGGGCATCTGGTAGCCCTTCCAAGTTCAAGTCTCTTGCCAACCCTTAGGTGGCTCCCTTAACTAAGGTATGAGTTTCCCTGCTCCCCTATCCCAGCTTGCTTTATCCCCAGTCACCAGTTTCCCGCAGTTCCCCTCATCCTCTCCTTCACACTTTTCTCTCCCCATCACCCCTCATCCCCATCCCACCCCACCCCCAAGATTCCAATATTTTGCCCATCAATCTTGTCTATCTCCCATAGCTGGGAGGATATCTATATGTTTTTCCTTGGGTTTACCCTCTTGTTTAGCTTCTTTAGGATCACAAATAATAGACTCAGTGGCCCCTATCCATGGCTAGAAACCAATTATGAGTGAGTATATCCCATGATCTACTTTTTGGGTCTGGGTTACCTCATTCAGGATCGTATTTTCTATTTCCATCCATTTGCATGCAAAATTCGAGAAGTCATTGTTTTTTACCGCAGAGTAGTACTCTAATGTGTATATATTCCACACTTTCTTCATCCATTCTTCCATTGAAGGGCATCTAGGTTGTTTCCAGGTTCTGGCTATTACAAATAATGCTTCTATGAACATAGTTGGACAAATGCTTTAGTCATATGCTAGGGCATCTCTTGGGTATATTCCCAAGAGTGCTATTGCTGGGTCCAGGGGTAGGTTGATCCCAATTTTTCTGAGAAACCGCCACACTGATTTCCAAAGTGGTTGAACAAGTTTGCAGTCCCATCAGCAATGGATGAGGTTACCCCTTTCTCCACAACCTCTCCAGCAAAGGTTATCCTTGGTGTTTTTGATTTTAGCCATTCTGACAGGTGTAAGATGATATCTCAAAGTTGTTTTGATTTGCATTTCTCTGATCGCTAAGGAGGTTGAGCATGACCTTAAGTATCTTTTGGCCATTTGACCTTCTTCTGTTGAGAATTCTCTGTTCAGTTCAGTGCCCCATTTTTAATTGGGTTAATTATCCTTTTAAAGTCTAGTTTCTTGTGTTCTTTACATATTTTGGAGATCAGTCCTTTGTCTGTTGCAGGGTTGGTGAAGAACTTCTCCCAGTCCCTAGGCTGCCTTTTTGTCTTAATGACAGTGTCCTTTGCTTTACAGAAGCTTCTCAGTTTCAGGAGGTCCCATTTATTCAATGTTGCCCTTAATGTCTGTGCTGCTGTGGTTATACATAGGAAGCGATCTCCTGTGCCCATATGTTGTAGGGTACTTCACATTTTCTCTTATATCAGGTTCAGTGTGTTCAGATTGATATTGAGTTCTTTGGTACACTTGGACTTGAGTTTTGAGTTTTGTGTATGATAATAGATATGGGTCTATTTTCATTCTTCTACAGGTTGACATCCAATTGTGCCAGCACCATTTGTTGAAGATGCTCTCTTTTTTCCATTGTATACTTTTAGCTCCTTTATCGAAAATCAGTTGTTCCTCTGTTTGTGGGTTAAAATCCTGGTCTTATATACATTTCCATTGGTTGACTTCTCTGTTTTTATGCAAGTACCACGCTGTTTTCATTACTGTAGCTCTGTAATAGAGTTTGAAGTAGGGATGGTAATGCCTCCAGAAGTTCCTTTATTGTATAAGGTTGTTTTGGCTATCCTGGGTTTTTTGTTTCTCCATATAAAGTTGATTATTGTCCTTTCAAGATCTGTGAAGAATTTTGATGGGATTTTAATGGGGATTGCACTGAATATATAAATTGCCCTTGGTAGAATTGCCATTTTTACTATGTTGATCCTCCCAATCCAAGTGCAAGGAAGATCCTTCCATTTTCTGGTATCCTCTTCAATTTCTTTCTTCAATGCCTTAAAGTTCTTGCAAAATAGATCTTTCACTTCCTTGGTTAGAGTGTCCCAAGATATATTATGCTTTTTGTGGCTATCGTGAAAGGTGATGATTCTCTTATTTCCCTCTCTGCTTCCATATCCTTTGTGTATAAGAGGGCGACTGATTTTTTGGAGTTGATATTGTATCCTGCCACATTACTAAAGGCGTTTATCAGCTGTAGGAGTTCTTTGGTGGAGTTTTTGGGGTTGCTTCTTTTTTTTTCTTGAGCTTTCAGGTGGGCTGTTAAGTCTCCAGTGTGTGCTTTCTCTGTTTTCTTTAAGTGGGCAGTTAGTGCTATGAACTTTCCTCTCAGGACTGCTTTCATAGTGTCCCATAGGTTAGAGTATGTTGTTTCTTTATTTTCATAGTCTACAAGGAAGACTTTAATTTCTTTCTTATTTCTTCCTTAATCCAGGTATGGTTCAGTAGTTGACTATTCAGTTTCCATGAGTTTGTAGGCTTTCTGGGGGTAGCATTTTTGCTGAATTATACCTTTAATCCATGGTGATCTGATAAGATACAGGTGGTTACAGATATGTTTTTTGTAACTGACGATGTTTGCTTTGTTCCCGAGTATGTCGTCGATTTTTGAGAAGGTTCCATGAGCTGCAGAGAAGAAAGTATATTCTTTCCTATTTGGGTGGAATATTCTATAGATGTCTGTTAAGTCCATTTGATTCATTCCCTCCATTAATTCTCTTATTTCTCTGTTAGGTTTCTGTCTATTTGACCTGTCCATTGGTGAGAGCGGAGTATTAAAGTCTCCTACTATTAATGTGTGCGGTTTGATGGCTGCCTTGAGTTTTAACAATGTTTCTTTTATGTACGTGGGTGCTTTTATATTAGGTGCATAGATATTCAGGATTGAGAATTTATACTGATGAATTGTTCCTGTTATGAGTAGAAAATGTCCCTCTCCATCTCTTCTGATTGATTTCAGTTTGAAGTCAACTTTGTTAGAATTTAGTATGGCCACACCTGCTTGTTTCTCAGGTACATTTACTTGATAAGCCTTATCCCAACCCTTTATTCTGAGTAGGTGCCTGTCTTTGTGGTTGAGGTGTGTTTCTTGTAAACAGCAGAATGTTGGATCCTGTTTTCATATGCAATCTCTTAGTCTGTGCCTTTTTATAGGTGTGTTGAGTCCATTGACATTAAGTGATATTAATGACCAGTGGTTGTTAACCCCGGTCACTTTTTTAGTAGTAGATTTTGTGTGTTTCCCTTCTTTGAGTTGTGCTGGTAAAGGGTCTCTAGATGTCTGAGTTATTGTGGCCATTGTTGGACTCCTTGATTAGTGATTTTCCTTCTATTACTTTCTGTAAGGCTGGATTTGTGGCTACGTATTGTTTAAATTTGTTTTTATCCTGGAAAATTTTGTTTTCTCCATTTATAGTGAATGAAAGCTTGGCTGGGTATAGTAGTCTGGGCTTGCATCCATGGTCTCTTAGTTTTTGCAGTACATCTACCCAGGACCTTCTGGCTTTCATGGTTTCCATAGAGAAGTCAGGTGTAAGTCTGATAGGTTTACCTTTATAAGTAACTTGGTCTTTTTCCTTTGCTGCTCTTAGTATTCTTTCTTTATTCTGTTTGCTTTGTGTTTTGATTATTATATGGTGAGACGATGTTTGTTTTTGATCCAGCCTATTCGGTGTTCTGTATGATTCTTGAACCTTCATAGGTATATCTTTCTTTAGGTTTGGAAAGTTTTCTTCTATAATTTTATTAAATATATTTTCTGGACCATTGAGCTGTGCTTCTTCTCCTTCTTCTATTCCTATTATTCTTAGGTTTGGTCTTTTTATTGTGTCCCATATTTCCTGAATGTTTTGTGATGAGAATTTGTTGGCCTTGCTGTTTTCTTTGATCAGCGTGTTTATTTTCTCTATGGTATCTTCAGAATCTGAGATTCTTTCTTCTATCTCTTGTATTCTATTGGTTATGCTTACTTCTGTAGTCTCTATTCGTTTACCTAGATTTTCCCTGTCCAGCTGGCCTTCTGTTTGTGTTTTCTTCTTTGCCTCCACTTCAGTTTTTAAGTCTTGAACTGTTTCCATTATCTGTTTGATTGTTTTTCCTTGGTTTCCTAGGGTGTCATTCACTGATTTACTCAATTCTTCCAACTTTCTGTTATACTTCTCATCCATTTCTATAAGGGCATTTTTTACATGCTGTTTAAGGGTGTCAATCACTTTCATAAAGTCAATTTTATCTACTTCTTCATCATGATTAAGGTGTTCATGTCCTCCTGTTGTGAGGTCGCTGGGTTCTGGTGGTTTCATATAGTTTTTCAGATTGTTGGGTGAATTCTTGCATTGGCGCCTGCCCATCTCTTTCTCCGAATGCTCCCCTATGGGTCTTCTTTTACCAGATCAGGTCTCCTTGCCTACTTATGTACCTTCCCATTGATGGCACTCTGCAATGATAGCTTTCCTGGTGCTCCAATGATCTCTCTCCTGGTACCTATATCAGATCTCCGTGCTCAAAAATGGCTTTCCTGGTACTGAGATTAGCTCTCCCACTGATGGCTCTCCTGGTGCCAAGATCAAATCTCCGTGCAGGTTGGGTAGTTCATAAACAAAGCCCCTACTTTGCTAGTTGTAGGCAGGCCAGTGAAACAAAGGAAGTCTCACCTGCCTACTTGCCCTGAAGATTTGCCCCCAGTGCCAGACAGACTGAGCTGGATGGTGTTATGTGCCCAAAGAGGAAAGGGGGCAGAAGGAAGAAGGGTTCTGGAGGCAAGCTGGGTGGGACAAGAAGAGAGAGGCAGTATGCGGGGTGTAGAGCCCATGAAGGGAGCCCAGGGAGTTTAGGGTGGGGGGTGAGGAACTTCAGAGTTCCCTGTCCAGGGCTGCTTCCGCCCCCGGTCACAAACTCACCCCACTGCTGTCTCTCCTGGTGCCCAGATCAGATATTCGTGCAGGTTGGGTAGTTCGTAAACAAAGCCCCTACCTTGCTTGGTGCAGGTAGGCCAGTGAAACAAAGGAAGTCTCGCCTGCCTACTTGCCCTGAGGATTTGCCCCCTGTGCCAGACAGACTGAGCTGGATGGTGTTATGTGCCCAAAGAGGAAAGAGGGCAGAAGGAAGAAGGGTTCTGGTTGCAAGTTGGGTGGGACAAGAAGAGAGAGGCAGTATTCGGGGTGTAGAGCCCCTGCAGGGACCCCAGGGAGTATAGGGTGGGGGATGAGGAACTTCAGAGTTCCCTGTCCAGGGCTGCTTCCGCTGCCGGTCACAAACTCACCCCACTGCTGTCTCTTTGGTGCCGAGGTCAGATCTCCGTGCAGGTTGGGTAGTTCGTAAAAAAAGCGCCTACTTGTTTGGGGCAGGCAGGCCAGTGAAACAAAGGAAGTCTTGCCTGCCTACTTAACCTGAGGATTTGCCCCCAGCACCAGACAGACTGAGCTGGATGGTGTTATGTGCCCAACGAGGCAGAAGGGAGAAGGGTTCTGGATGCAAGCTGGATGGGACAAGAAGAGAGAGGCAGTTTGTGGGGTGTAGAGCCCCTGTAGGGAGCCCAGGGAGTATCCAGTATAGGCAATATTGAGCAAGAAATATATGCTCAAAATTTCAATGATTATTTTATTCCTAGGAGTCTTAGTCTTGTATTAGAAATGGGTTGGCTAGACCATAAGAGGAAGTTATCTACAACTATCAAGTCTTCAACCTCCATCAAGGCCTGAGAATTGAGATAGAATATTACTTGAGTAGCCAATAAATGCATTAAAGATGTTTCCAAAATGTACAGTAGATTACAGAGACATATGTCTACCTGGGAAATCACCCAGTGTCTCATTTGCAATGTTGAAGCAAACCACTTTGGCTAAGGCCTAGAGTAACTGACAGCTCTTTTATAGAGGCAGGAAGATTTTGAAAACAATCTTACCCTATTTTGGCAAGGTTTGACAGTCATTTTTCTTGTATCTTGCTTGTCCAGTCCAGACACCATGCATTTTATCAGTCAAACAAGTGCAATTCCTTCACCAAAGCCCAGTTGTACAAAGAATAGTACAAACTCCAAGTACAGTATCTTTGATGCTCAACATTCTTTCAGGAATAGATCAGTGCTGCAAAGAGCCATTGTGTCTCACATCAACAAAACCCTAAGTTATTTAAATCCCAGTTTCTGCAATTCCTTTAAGTGTTTGATGATTACATATCTGTACAGAATACAGTCTCTATGTATCATAAGAACCTGATTAGTGTTAATATGAGTTTGGAAAACATGGGTGAATATTAACCTATAATACTTACTGCTTTAATATATAACGTAAAGACTATTACTTCATTTTACAATATTAAACAATCTCTGAACATATGTGCAACAAATGATGACAACAGCCTTAAAATGGAAGCAGCTTATAGATACCTTGATCAGAAGTAGAGATGTATGATACATTATAATAGAGGAGTCAACCAACCTTGGAATCCAGTAATTTCAATTTTGCTGAATATATCCAGAGATACCCAATCATACTACAAATGCATTTGTTCAACTATTTTCATACCAGCACTATTTGTTATAGCCAGAACCTGGAAACAACCTAGGTGCCCCTCAATAGAAGAATGGATAAAGAACGTGTGGCATATATTCACTTTAGAGATGCACTCAGTGCAATAAAACAATGACATCTTGAATTTTGCATTCAAAGAATGGAAATAGAAAACATTTTACTGAGATAACCTAGATACAAAAAGATGAATAAGTTATGAACTCCATCAGAAGTGGATTCAAACCATAAGCAACGGATATTGGGCCTATAATTCATGATCCTACAGAAGAAAACAAGAAGGAGAACCCAAAGAAAAACATATATTTATCCTCCTAGATACTGGATGTAGACAAGATTGCCAGGTGAAAGTTGGGATCATGGGGGTGGCAGTGGGGAGAGAGAAGGGAGAATGGAAGGATTGGAATAGGGATGAATGAGATTGAGGAAGGATGGATATCGGAGCAGAAAAGAAGATATCACAAGGAAGGGAACCATTTTAGGTTTGGCAAAAGACTTGGCTCTAGAGGGGGTCCCAGGTGCCCTTGAAGATGTCCCTAGCTCTTTCATCTTGCAGCAGATGAGGGGGTCCCTGAACTGGCCTTATTCCATAGCCCTACTTATAAATATCTTGCATATCACCTTAGAACCTTCATCTAGCAATGTATGGAGATAGAGACACTGACACACATTGGAGCACTGGACTTAGTTCCCAATGTTCAGATGAAGATCATAAGGTGAGAGAACATGAGTAAGTGAGTTAGGACCTCAAGAATTGCTTCCACACACAGAGACTATGGGACATATATAATAGAAGCTCAGCAAGTCCAGCTGGACTAATACTAAATGAGTATGTGATCAAACAATATTCTCTGAATGTGCCTGACACTGAAAACTGACTGAGAAGCCAATGATAATGGTACTGGGTTTTGATTCTTCTGCATGTACTGATTTTTGCATGCCTAGTCTGTTTGGATTCAGACCTTCCTAGACATGGATGGAGTGGGGAGGGCCTCGGACTTCCCACTGGGTTGGGCACTCTGTTATCTCTGAGGACTCGAGAAGGACAGAGAGGGGGATGGCAGAGTGTGAGTGAAATTTGAAGAAGGGAAGTAGAAATTTTCAATAAATAAATTAAATAAAATAATACCATACCAAGAGATACATTTTTATCAGTGGTATTTTCTGCCTACCATTAATGAGATCAAGAGAAATAGGAAAAGATGCTAAAGATATATGTGATAGAGATCTTAGAGAATGAGATGATACATAAGTGATAAAGACAGATGATAATGAAGAGGTCATAGATAAAGAGATGACATAGAGATTAAAGAGCAAGAGATGATAGAGCAAAGGTTGATAAAAAGAAGATATGATAGAGAAAGAGATGCTAGAGAAGAGATGCTAGAAAATGCGATGGTGGAGTACGGGATGATAGTGGAAGAGACGATAGAAGAAAAGATGAGAGAGAATCAGATGATAGAGAAGTGTTAGAGGAAATCATAATGGAGGAAATATGATAGAGTAAGAAATGATAGAGAAAGATAGTAGAGAAATAGAAGACAGAAAAGAGATGGCAGAGAAATAATAGAGTAAGAGAAGATAGAGAAATGGTAGAATAGGAGAAGATAGACTGGAGAATGAAATGATGGCAGATAGAGGTAATTGAGAAATGAATAATAGATGATCGAGAACAAGATGATTGAGTAAGTGATGACAGAGGTATTAGAGAAACTGATGATAGAAAATAGACAATACAGAAAGAGATGATAAAGAAAATGTTATCATAGTAAGATACGATAGTAAATGCAATGATAGAGGAAGAGATGATGAGAAAGAGATGAAAGAGGAAGTGATGATAGACAAAGACATAGAGGAAAAAGTGATGATAGAGGAAGTGATGATTGAGCCATGATAGAGAAATAGAAGAGATGATACATGGGATAGAGAAAGGGATGGAAGAGAGACAAGAAAAATAAATGCTGGAGGATAGACATAGAGACAAAAGAGAGATGATAGAAAATGGTATGATAATGAGATGACAGAGTGATGATAGAGATGATAAAAAGATGACAAAGAGATTATAGAGAGATGATAGACAATGAGATGAACTAGAGATAATACAGGAAAAGATGATAGTATAGAAAAATAAATGATGGAGTATAGAGATGATAGAGAGATGGTGAAAGGTATATGGAAAGAAATCGTGAAATACATACAGAAAGAAGAGCAAATTGTAGATACAGATAGCCCTTTCATTACTTGGTCACGGAGACCCAAGTTTTCACACAGAAACTACATTAATTACAACCTTGTATGTCCAGTAGCTCACACATATGCCTAGCTAGCTCTTATTACTTAAATTAACCATAGGTCTTATCTAAGATTAGCCTTGTGGTTTGGTAGCTTACTCAGTGCAGCATTCACATCTTGTACCCAATACATCTGGATGGCGATTGCAGAATGAATATTTTCCTCTTCCCAGGATTCTCCTAGTCTGTTTACCCTGCCTACACTACCTGCCTGGATTCTGGCCAATGAACATTTTATTGAACCAACACAAATAAGAAATATATACAGGATATAAGAGCATTATTCCACAGTAGTAAACAAAATGTCCCAACACTTCAAGATAACTGAGTTCAAACCTGGCCACTTTTGCAATATGGAGCCTTACCCTGGAATTCTGGTCTACTAAGTTACACTGTATCAAGACACTTTTCCACAAGGTCAGGGCAATCCCTCAAACTATAAAAGGCACACAGGTAAACTAACTTGGGAGTTCCCTCACTATATACATGATTCAGCAGAAGCCATAGAAACAAATTATTTGATACAGAGTCATTCTAGGTCTAAGCAAATGATTCTAAATATTCTGCTAGAAAATTTTTAGATGACCAATATGTGCAGGACTATCAGCTGTTAGCATGACGAGGGCTCAAGGCTGATGCATAGAGTGTATATATAGGACTGAAATTTCAAAACCCATCTATTCATAATTTGGTCTTCTATACTTCGAGACAAAAAGGATGCTTTTCTTTTAATTTCAGAAAGTTTGGCCAAGCTCTCAAACTCTCCAATCTCTGCCAAACTCCAGATAAAGGAACACATTAAATATGAAAATTCAACTTCCTTGTGACTAACATCACATGCCTTCTCATTGGCTAAGGCCATTCACACCTATAGACTGCAAATTCTACCTTCAATATATATACTAAAGCTAAACAAATGAAATAAAACAGAGCTCTTTCTTTCAAAGAAAAAAAAGGGGAACTACTGTGGGATAACATTCTTGTAGACTATAAAGATTAGTCACTGGAAAGGTACAGACTTTCCTGTAACTAGGCAGGTAATACAGTTGAGGCTACTACACTAAGTGAAATATGGGAAGGGGATGGCAGAGTGACTTATCAGCTATAGGCAGAAAAAAAATAATGAGAATGACTTATTGAGAAAAGGTAATAAGCCATGTTTCTAAACATAGATAAGAATTAAGGGTTAATATAAAATGTAACAGCTAGCCAATAATAAGTGTGAGCTAATCGGCCAAATAGTTCATAATTAATATAAGTCTCTGTGTGCTCTTTAGAAGTAAGTCACTGTGGGAATAGGCAGGATAAACTCATTTGTCAACAAGAAGGTAATATGGAGGATCTTAAGTGATGCATGCATGAATAGCCCTGGGAAGTAGAAACAGAAAAGAGCACCCGAAAAAATTGGGAACATTGGAGGAAGAAAGGTGGGAGGAAGAGGATGGAGATGGAAGAAGGGGAAGGCAAGGAGAAATGAAAGAATGGGATGGTTGAGATTCAAGAAGGTCAGAGATGGAGAAAAATGAAGAAAATATCTCTTATTTATTTATTTATTTATTTATATGTTTGTTAAAGATTTCTGCCTCCACCCCACCACCACCCACCATTTTCCTCCCCCAATCAAGTACCCATCCCTCGTCAGCCCTAATAACAATCAGGGTTCCCTGCCCTGTGGGAAGCCCAAAAACCATCCACCTCCATCCCATCTAGTAGGAGGAGTATCCAAACTGCCTAGGCTCCCACAAAGCCAGTATGTGCAGTAGGATCAAAAACCCATTGCCATTGTTCTTGAGTTCTCAGTTGTCCTCATTGTCTGCTAGTTCAGTGAGTCTGGTTTTATCCCATGCTTTTTCTGACCCAGGCCAGCTGGCCTAGGTGAGTTCCCAGTAGAACATCCCCATTATCTCAGTGCACCCCTCACGGCCTGAGTTCCTTGCTCGTGCTCTCTCTCCTTCTGCTCCTGATTTGGACCTTAAGATTTCAGTCTGATGCTCCACTGTGGGTCTTTGTATCTGTCTCCTTTGATCGTGTGATGAACGTTACTATTCAGGAGGATGCCTATATGTTTTTCATTGTGTTTACCTTCTTATTTAGCTTCTCGAGGATCACAAATTCTATGCTCAATGTCCTTTATTTATGGTTAGAAACCAAATATGAGTGAGTACATCCCATGTTCCTCTTTTTGGGGCTGGCTTAACTCACTCAGCAAAATGTTTTCTATATCTGTCCATTTGCATGCAAAATTCAAGAAGTCATTGTTTTTTACTGCTGGGTAGGACTCTAATATGTATATATTCCATATTTCTTCATCCATTCTTCCATTGAAGGGCATCAAGGTTGTTTCCAGGTTCTGGTTATTATAAACAATGCTGCTATGCACATAGTTGAGCATATATTTTGTTGTATGATAAGGCATCTCTTGGGTATATTCCCAAGAGTGGTATTGCTGGGTCCAGAGGTAGGTTGATCCCGAATTTCCTGTGGAACCACCACACTGCTTTCCAAAGTGGTTGCACAAGTTTGCATTCCCACCACCAATGGATGAGTGTACCCCTTTCTCCACAACCTTCCAGCAAAGGATATAATTGGTGCTTTTGATTTTAGCCAATCTGACAGGTGTAAGATGGTATCTTAAAGTTGTCTTGATTTTCATTTCCCTGATCGCTAAGGAAGTTGAGCATGACCTTAAGTGTTTTTTGGCCATTTGAAATTCTTCTGTTGGGAATTCTCTGCTCAGCTCAGTGCCCCATTTTATGATTGGGTTGATTAGCCTTTTACGGTCTAGTTTCTTGAGTTTTTTATATATTTTGGAGATCAGACCTTTGTCAGTTGCAGGGTTGGTGAAGATTTTCTCACAGTCAGTGGGTTCCCTTTTTGTCTAGTGACAGTGTCCTTTGCTTTACAGAAGCTTCTCAATCTCAGGAGGTCCCATTTAATCAATGATGCCCTTAATGTCTGTGCTGTTGTCGTTGTATATAGGAAGTGGTCTCTTGTGCCCATGTGTTGTAGAGTACTTCCTACTTTCTCTTCTATCAGGTTCAGTGTGTCCCGACTGTTAGTGAGGTCTTTAATCCATTTGGACTTAAGTTTGGTGCATGTTGATAGACATGGATCTATTTTCATTCTTCTACAGATTGACATCCAGTTTTGCCAGCACAATTTGTTGAAGATGCTCTCTTTTTTCCATTGTATACTTTTAGCTCCTTTGTCAAAATCAGGTGTTCATAGGTTTATGGGTTAAAGTCAGGGTCTTCTATTCGATTTCATTGGTCAACTTCTCTGTTTTTATGCCAGTACCAAGCTTTTTTCAATACTGTAGCTCTATAATAGAGTTTAAAGTCAGAGAGGGTAATGCCTTCATACAGCCCTTTATTGTATAAGATTGTTTTGGCTATCCTGGGTTTTTTGCTTTTCCATATAAAGTTGATTATTGTCTTCTCCAGATATGTGAAGAATTTTGATGGGGATTGCATTGAGTCTAAAGATTGCTTTGGGTAAATTTGCCATTTTTACTATGTTGATCCTCCCAATCCAAGAGCAAGGGAGATCCTTCCATTTTCTGGTGTCCTCTTCATTTTTTTTCTTCAAAGACTTGAAGGTCTTGTCAAATAGATCTTTCACTTCCTTGGTCAGAGTTACCCCAAGATATTTTATGCTATTTGTGGCTATCGTGAAGGGTGATGCTTCACTGATTTCCTTCTCTGCTTCTTTATCCTTAGTGTATAGGAAGGCAACTGATTTTTTTGAGTTGATATTGTATCCTGCAACATTACTAAAGGTATTTATCAGCTGTAGGAGTTCTTTGGTAGAATATTTGGGGTCGCTTATGTATACTATCATATCATCAGCAAATAATGAATGCTTAACTTCTTCCTTTCCAATACAAATCACCTTGATCCCCTTATGTTTTCTTATTGCTATTGCTAGAACTTCTAGCACCATATTGAAGAGATATGGAGAAAGTGGACATCCTTGTCCTGTTCCTGATCTTAGTGGGATGGCTTTGACTTTTTCTCCATTTAATTTAATGTTAGCTGTTGGCTTGATTTAAATAGCTATTATTATATTTAGGTATGAACCTTGTATTCCTAATCTCTCCAAGACCTTTATCATAAAGGGGTGTGGAATTTTGTCGAATGCTTTTTCAGTATCTAATGAAATTATCATATGGTTTTTTTCTTTCAGTTTATTTATATGGTGGATTACATTGATAGATTTGCATATGTTGAACCAGCCCTGCATCTCTGGGATGAAGCCTACTTGATAATAATGGATAATTTTTCTAATGTGTTCTTGGATTTGGTTTGCCAGTATTTTATTGAGAATTTTTGCGTCAATGTTCATGAATGAGATAGGCCTGTAATTCTCTTTCTTGGTTATGTCTTTTGTGGTTTTGGTATCAGAGTAACTGTAGATTCATAAAAAGAATTAGGCAATGACTCTTTTGTTTCTATATTGTTAAATACATTAAGGAGTATAGGTATTTGCTCTTCTTGGAAGTTCAAGTAGAATTCAGCATTGAAGTCATCTGCTCCTGGACTTTTTTAGGAAGGACTATTTTTTATAACAATTTCTAATTCTTCGTGACTAACAGGTCTACTAGATCTTTTACCTGTTCTTTTTTTTTATTATTCTTTTTTAATTAAAATTTCCACCTGCTCCCCGTTTCCCATTTCCCTCCCCTCCTCCCAAATATTGCCCCCTCCCCCCACTTCCCTCCCCCTATCCCCACTCCTCTTCTCCTCCCCCCACACCATTCCCCCTCCCTCTTGATACTGAAGAGCAGTCCAAATTCTCTGCCCTGCGGTAAGACGAAGGTCTTCTGTCTACTTCCAGGAAGGTGAGCATCTAAATAGGCTAAGCTCCCACAAAGCCGGTTCATGTATTAGGATGGAAACCTAGTGTCATTGTCCTTGGCTTCTCATCTGCCTTCATTGTACGCCATGCTCAGAGAGACCGGAATCAACCCATGCTTATTCAGTCCCAGACCAGCTGGCCTTGGTGGGCTCCCAATAAATCAGTTCCACTGTCACAGTGGGTGGGTGCATCCCTCGTGGTCCTGATTTTTTGCTCATGTTCTCCCTCCTTCTGCTCCTCATTTGGACCTTAAGAGCTCAGACCGTGGCTCCAAATTGAGACTCTGTCTCTACCTCGATCCATCGCCAGATGAAGGTTCTAAGGAGATATGCAAGATATTCATCAGTATAGGATAGGGTCATTTCAGGTTCCCTCTCCTTAGTTGCCCAAGGTACCAGCTGGGGACATATTCCTGGACACCTGCGAGCCCCTCAAGAGTCAAGTCTCTTGCCAACCCTAAGATGGCTCCCTTAGATAGGGTATATACTTCGCTGCTCCCTTATCAATCCTTCCTATATCCCAACCATCCCAATCCCCCGAGCTCCTCCCATCCTCCCCTTCTCATGTTTCTCATCCCATTTCCCCTTTGCCCCATGCCACCTCACCCGCAAGTTCCCAGTTTTTGCCCTGCAATCTTGTCTACTTCCCCCTCTCCATGCGGATGACTATATGATTTTCTTTGGGTTCACTTTCTTATTTAACTTCTATAGGATCACAAATTATATGCTTAATGTCTTTTATTTATGGCTAGAAACCGATTATGAGTGAGTACATCCCATGTTCCTCTTTTTGGGTCTGGGATACCTCACTCAGGATAGTGTTTTCTATTTCCATCCATTTGCACGCAAAATTCGAGAAGTCATTGTTTTTTACTGCTGAGTAGTACTCTAATATGTATATATTCCACACTTTCTTCATCCATTCCTCCATTGAAGGGCATCTAGGTTGTTTCCAGGTTTTGGCTATTACAAACAATGCTGCTATGAACATAGTTGAACAGATACTTTTATCATTTGATGGGGCATCTCTTGGGTATATTCCCAATAGTGGTATTACTGGATCTTGGGGTAGGTTGATCCCAAATTTCCTGAGAAATCGCCACACTGATTTCCAGAGTGGTTGCACAAGTTTGCATTCCCACCAGCAATGAATGAGTGTGCCTCTTTCTCCACAACCTCGCCAGCAAAGGCTATCATTGGTGTTTTTGATTTTAGCCATTCTGACAGGTGTAGGATGGTATCTCAAAGTTGTTTTAATTTGCATTTCCCTTATCGCTAAGGAGGTTGAGCATGACCTTAAGTGTCTTTTGGCCATTTGAATTTCTTCTGTTGAGAATTCTCTGTTCAGATCAGTGCCCCATTTTTTTATTGGGTTCATTAGCATTTTAAAGTTTAGTTTCTTGAGTTCTTTATATATTTTGGAGATCAGACCTTTGTCTGTTGCAGGGTTGGTGAAGATCTTCTCCCAGTCAGTGGGTTGCCTTTTTGTCTTAGTGACAGTGTCCTTTGCTTTACAGAAGCTACTCAGTTTCAGGAGGTCCCATTTATTCAATGTTGTCCTTAATGTCTGTGCTGCTGGGGATAAACGTAGGAAGTGATCTCCTGTACCCATATGTTGTAGAGTACTTCCAACTTTTTCTTCTATCAGGTTCAGTGTGTTCAGACTAATATTGAGGTCTTTAATCCATTTGGACTTGAGTTTTGTGCATGGTGATAGATATGGATCTATTTTCATTCTTCTACACGTTGACAACCAGTTCTGCCAGCACCATTTGTTGAAGATGCTCTCTTTTTTCCATTGAATACTTTTAGCTCCTTTATCAAAAATTAGGTGTTCATAAGTTTGTGGGTTAAAATCAGGGTCTTCTACTCGGTTCCATTGATCGACTTCTCTGTTTTTATGCCAATACCAAGCTGTTTTCAATACTGAGGCTCTGTAATAGAGTTTGAGGTCAGGGATGGTAACGCCTCCAGACGATCCTTTATTATATAAGATTGTTTTGGCTATCCTGGGTTTTTTGTTTCTCCATATAAAGTTGATTATTGTCCTCTCAAGATCTGTGAAGAATTTTGATGGGATTTTAATGGGGATTGCATTGAATCTATAAATTGCCCTTGGTAGAATTGCCATTTTTACTATGTTGATCCTCCCTATCCAAGAGCAAGGGAGATCCTTCCATTTTCTGGTATCCTCCTCAATTTCTTTCTTCATTGACTTAAAGTTCTTGTCAAATAGATCCTTTACTTCCTTGATTAGGGTTACCCCAAGATATTTTATGCTATTTGTGGCTATCGTGAAGGGTGATGCTTCTCTGATTTCCATCTCTGCTTCCTTATCCTTTGTGTATAGGAGGGCAACTGATTTTTTGGAATTGATCTTGTATCCTGCAACACTACTAAAGGTGTTTATCAGCTGAAGGAGTTCTTTGCTGGAGTTTTTGGGGTCGCTTATGTACACTATCATATCGTCTGCTAATAATGAAAGTTTAACTTCTTCCTTTCCGATTTGAATCCCTTTGATCCCCTTCTGTTGTCTTATTGCTATTGCTAGAATTTCAAGCACTATATTAAAGAGGTATGGAGAGAGTGGACAACCTTGTCGTGTTCCTGATTTTAGTGGAATAGCTTTGAGTTTCTCTCCATTTAATTTGATGTTAGCTGACGGCTTGCTATAAATAGCTTTTATTATAGTTAGGAACGACCCTTGTATTCCTAATCTCTCTAAGACCTTTATCATAAAGGGATGTTGAATTTTGTCAAATGCTTTTTCATCATCCAATGAAATGATCATATGGTTTTTTACTTTCAGTTTATTTATATGATGGATTACATTGATAGATTTTCGTATGTTGAACCAGCCCTGCATCTCTGGGATGAAGCCTACTTGATCATAATGGATAATTTTTCTAATGTGTTCTTGGATACGGTTTGCCAGTATTTTATTGAGTATTTTTGCGTCGATGTTCATGAGTGAGATTGGCCTGTAGTTCTCTTTCTTGGTTGTGTCTTTGTGTGGTTTTGGTATCAGAGTAACTTCAGCTTCATAAAAGGAATTTGGCAATGACTTCTCTGTTTCAATATTGTGAAATACATTAAGGAGTATCGGGATTAGGTCTTCTTGGAAGTTCTGGTAGAATTCTGCATTGAAGCCGTCTGGACCTGGGCTTTTTTTGGTGGGGAGGTTTTTTATAACAACTTCTAATTCTTCGCGACTAACAGGTCTATTTAGATTGTTCACCTGGTCCTGGTTTAACTTTGGTATATGGTACTTATCTAAAAAAGTGTCCATTTCTATAACATTTTCCAATTTTGTGGCATACAGGTTTTTGTAGTAAGATCTAATGATTCTCTGAATTTCCTCTGAGTCTGTGGTTATGTCTCCCTTTTCATTTCTAATTTTGTTAATTTGCGTATTATCTCTCCGCCTTTTGATTAGTTTGGATAGGGGTTTATCAATCTTATTGATTTTCTCCATGAACCAGCTTTTTGTTTCATTGATTCTTTGGATTGTTTTCTGTGTTTCTATTTTGTTGATTTCAGCCCTCAATTTGATTATTTCCAGTCTTCTACTTCTCCTAGGTGAGTCTGCTTCTTTTTTTTTCTAAAGCTTTCAGGTGGGCTATTAAGTCTCCAATGTGTGCTTTCTTCGTTTTCTTTAAGTGGGCACTTAATGCTATGAACTTTCCTCTTAGCACTGCTTTCATAGTGTCCCATAGGTTTGAGTATGTTGAGTCTTCGTTTTCATTGAATTCAAGAAAGACTTTAATTTCTTTCTTTATTTCTTCCTTGATCCAGGTGTGGTTCAGTAGTTGACTGTCCAGTTTCCATGAGTTCATAGGCTTTCTGGGGATAGCATTGTTGTTGAATTCTAACTTTAATCCATGGTGATCTGATAAGACACAGGTGGTTACCGATATTTTTTTGTAACTGTGTAAGTTTGCTTTGTTACTGAGTATGTGGTCTATTTTCGAGAAGGTTCCATGAGCTGCAGAGAAGAAGGTATATTCTTTCCTATTTGGGTGGAATGTTCTATAGATGTCTGTTAAGTCCATTTGATTCATTACCTCCCTTAATCCTCTTATTTCTCTGTTAGGTTTCTGTCTGATTGACCTGTCCATTGGTGAGAGAGGAGTGTTGAAATCTCCTACTATTAGTGTGTATGGTTTGATGACTGCCTTGAGTTTTAGTAACGTTTCTTTTACATAAGTGGGTGCTTTTATATTAGGGGCATATATATTCAGGATTGAGATTTCATCCTGGTGAATTGTTCCTGTTATGAGTAAAAAATGTCCATCTCCATCTCTTTTGATTGATTTTAGTTTGAAGTCAACTTTCTTAGAAATTAGTATGGCCACACCTGCTTGTTTCTTAGGTCCGTTTGCTTGATAAACCTTTTCCCAGCCCTTTACTCTGAGTAGATGTCTGTCTTTGTGGTTGAGGTGTGTTTCTTGTAAGCAGCAGAATGTTGGATCCTGTTTTCGTATCCAATCTCTTAGCCTGTGCCTCTTTATAGGTGAGTTGAGTCCATTGATGTTAAGTGATATTAATGACCAGTGGTTGTTAACTCCGGTCATTTTTCCTTTCTTTCTTTCTTTCCTTCGGTAGTAGAGTTTGTGTGTTTCCCTTCTTCAAGTTGTGCTGGTGAAGGGTCATTAGATGTCTGAGTTATTGTGGGCATTGTTGGATTCCTTGGTTTGTGATTTTCCTTCAATTACTTTCTGAAGGGCTGGATTTGTAGCTACGTATTGTTTAAATTTGTTTTTATCCTGGAAAACTTTGTTTTCTCCATTTATAGTGAACAAAAGCTTGGCTGGGTATAGTAGTCTGGGCTTGCATCCATGGTCTCGTAGTTTCTGCAGTATATCTATCCAGGACCTTCTGGCTTTCATGGTTTCCATAGAGAAATCAGGTGTAAGTCTGATAGGTTTACCTTTATAGGTAACTTGACCTTTTTCCTTTGCAGCTCTTAATATTCTTTCTTTATTCTGTATGTTTTGTGTTTTGATTATTATATGACGAGGAGATTTTTTTTTGATCCAGTCGATTTGGTGTTCTGTATGCTTCTTGGACCTTCAAAGGAATATCTTTCTTAAGGTTGGGAAAGTTTTCTTCTATAATTTTATTAAATATATTTTCTGGACCATTGAGGTGTACTTCTTCTCCTTCTTCTATCCCTATTATTCTTAGGTTTGGTCTTTTTATTGTGTCCCAGATTTCCTGAATGTTTTGTGATGAGAATTTGTTGGTTATGCTGTTTTCTTTGATGAGAGTGTTTATTTTCTCTATGGTATCTTCAGTGTCTGAGATTCTTTCTTCTATCTCTTGTAATCTGTTGGTGGTACTTGTCTCTGTAGTTCCTGTTCGTTTATTCAAATTTTCCATCTCCATCCTTCCCTCGGTTTGTGTTTTCTTTATTACTTCCACTTCGTTCTTCAAGTCTTGAACCGTTTCCCTTACCTGTTTGATTACTTTTTCTTGTTTTTCTTGGTTTTCTTGGGTATCTTTGAGATATTTATTCATTTCCTCTACCTTTTTGTTTGTAATCTCTAATTGGTTGTGGCAGTTTTTCACCTCCTGTTTAAGGTCCTCTATTATTTTCATAAAATTCACTTTTGAGTCGAATTCTTCTAATTCTTCTGAATTAGGGTGTAGACTTCTCATTTCGGGATTCCTGGATCCTGGTGATGTCACGTTGCCTTTCAAGTTGTTGGGGGAATTCTTGCATTGGCGCCTGCCCATCTTTTCCTTCAAATGGAGCCAGGAGAGGCCTGATGTCTTGGACCAGTCTTTGCTGTGACTAACTCTCTAGGTGTATCTCCTCAGTGTAGGGGCAGGAACCGTTCCCTTCCAGATGAACTCCTCAACACCAAAACATGGATGCGTGGTATTCCAATGACCCGCGTAAAGAAGGCCGGATGCAAGGGGTCGGGCGGGGTCCAGTAGAACACAGGCGACACTGCAGTACAAGCTGGAGGTGCCTGTGCTCCCTTTCGGGGGTTGCTGAGGCCTGCCCGCTAGGCAGGCACTCACTGCTCTGGTTGGGTAGCCTTAGTGTAGGGGCGTTTGTGCTCTCTACCGGGACAGTCCGCCCCAGGATAGCACACACTCACCCGTCCCGATGAAACTTCTCGGCACCTACACAGGAACTCCTGGATGCCCCAATGAGCCAGGGACTAAGGGAAGTAGGGCGCAGGCAGATTAGGTCCAGCAGATCACAGCAGAGACTGCAGCCCCAGCAGCGGGGGCCCGCTTTCCCTGGCGGGGACCTTGAGGCCTGCCCTCTAGTCAGGGACTCACTGCTCTCGGTTGGTAGCCTTAGTGAAATGGCAGGAAACTGCTCCACAGCTAAGGACCTTGCAGACAAGGCAGGCTTGGGGGTGGGGGTGGGTGCGGGTGTGTAGGAGAGAAAGCCCTACAGCAGGTGCTGGGGGAGGGGCGTTTGTGCTCTCTACCGGGACAGTCCGCCCCAGGATAGCACACACTCACCCATCCCGATGAAACTTCTCCTTACCTGTTCTTGGTTTAGCTTTGGTATGAGGTACTTATCTAAAAAAAAAATGTCCATTTCTTTGCATTTTCCAGTTTTGTGGCATACAGGCTTTTGTAGTAAGATCTAATGATTCTCTGAATTTCCTGTGTCTCTGGTTATGTCCCCCTTTTCATTTCTGATCTTATTTATTTGTGTGTTCTCTCTCTGTCGTTTAATTAGTTTGGATAGGGGTTTGTCAATCTTGTTGATTTTCTCCAAGAACCAACTTTTTGTTTCATTGATTCTTTGGACTGTTTTTTGTGTTTCTATTTTGTTGATTTCAACCCTCAGTTTGATCGTTTCCAGTCTTTTACTCCTCCTGAGCGAGTCTGCTTCTTTTCTTTCTAGAGCTTTCCAGTGTGCTCTTAAGTCCCCAATGTATGCTTTCTCCGTTTTCTTTAAGTGGGCACTTAGTGCTATGAACTTTCCTCTTAGCACTGCTTTCATCGTGTCCCATAGGTTTGAGTATGTTGTCTCTTTATTTTCATTAAATTCAAGGAAGACTTTAATTTCTTTCTTAATTTCTTCCTTGACCCAGGTGTGGTTCAGTAGATGACTGTTCAGTTTCCATGAGTTTGTTGTCTTTCTTGGGGTAGCATTGTTGTTGCCTTCTAACTTTAATCAATGGTGATCTGATAAGACAAGGTGGACACTGATTTTTTTTTTGTATCTGTGGAGGTTTCCTTTGTTTCCAAGTATGTGGTCAATTTTTGAGAAGGTTCCATGAGCTGCAGAGAAGAAGGTATATTCTTTCCTATTTGGGTGGAGTGTTCTATAGATGTCTGTTAAGCCTTTACCTCCAACAATTCCCTTAATTCTCTATTAGGTTTCTGTCTGATTGACCTGTCCCTTGGTGAGAGAGGTTTGTTGAAGTCTCCTACTACTAGTGTGTGTGGTTTGATGTCTGCCTTAAATTTTAGTAATATTTCTTTTAGATACATGGGTGCTTTTAAATTAGGAGCACAGATATTCAGAATTGAGACTTCACCCTGATGAATTGTTCCTGTTATGATTATAACATGTCCATCTCGATCTCTTCTGATTGATTTTAGTTTGAAGTCTGTTTTGTTAGAAATTAGTATGGCCACACCTGATTTTTTTTAGAATCATTTGCTTGAAAAAGATTTTCCCAACCCTTTACTCTAAGTAGGTGCCTGTCTTTGTGGTTGAGATGTGTTTCTTGCAAAACAGCAGAATGTTGGATCCTGTTTTTGTCTCCAACATCTAAGTCTGTGCCTTTTTATAGGTGAATTGAGATCATTCATATTAAGTGATATAATGACCAGTGGTTGTTTGCACCAGTTATTCTTATTGTTTTTGGTAGTAGAGTTTGTGTGTCTCCTTTCTTTGAGTTGTGCTGCTGAAGGGTTGCTAGATGCCTGAGTTATTGTAGGCAGTGTTAGCAATGTTGGATTCCTTGGGTTGTGATTTTCCTTCTATTACTTTCTGCAGGGCTGGATTTGTGGCTATGTATTGTTTAAATTTGTTCTTATCTGGAATGTCTTGTTTTCTCCATTGATAGTGAATGATAGCTTGGCTGGGTCTAGTAGTTTGGGTTGGCATCCGTGGTCTCTTAGTTTCTGCAGTTCCTCTATCCAGGACCTTCTGGCTTTCATGGTTTCCATAGAGAAGTCATGTGTAAGTCTGATCGGATTACCCTTATAAGTTACTTGCCCTTTTTCCTTTGCAGCTCTTAATATTCTTTATTTAATCACTATATTTTGTGTTTTGAATATTATATGGTGAGGGGATGTTTTTCTTTGATCCAGTCTGTTTGGTGTTTTGGATGCTTCTTGAATATTCAAAGGAATATCTTTCTTTAGGGACTCTATTGCTTTCATAAAGTCAATTTTCCACTACTTCTGTTTTAGGGTGTTCAAGTCCTTCTGATGTAAGATCATTGGGTTCTGGAAAGTTTTCTTCCAGAATTTTTTAAAAAATATGTTCTGTGCCTTTGAGTTGTGACACTTCTCCTTCTTCTATACCTATTATTCTTAGGTTTGGTCTTTTTATTGTGTCCCATAATTCCTGAGTGTTTTGTTATGAGAATTTGTTGACTTTGCTGTTTACTTTGATCAGTGCATTTACTTTCTCTATGATGTCCTCAGAATCTGAGATTCTTTCTTCATCTCTTGTATTCTATTGATTATGCTTGATATTTTAGTCTCTGCTGGTTGACCTAGATTTTCCATACCGAGCTGGTACTCAGTTTGTGTTTTTTTCCTTGTTTCCATTTCAGTTTTCAATTCTTGAACTGTTTCCATTACTTGTTTGATCGTTTTTTCTTGGTTTCCCAGGGTATCATTCACGTATTTTCCCATTTCTTCAAACCTTTTGTTATATTTCTCATCCATTTCTATAAGGGCATTTTTCATGTAGTTTAAGGGACTCTATTGTTTCATAAAGTCAATTTTTCCACTACTTCTGTTTTAGGGTGTTCAAGTCCTTCTGATGTAAGATCATTGGGTTCTGGTGTTTTCATGTTGTTTTCAGATTGTTGGGTGAATTCTTTCCTTGGTGCCTGTCCATCTCCTCCTATCAATGTGATCTAATGGGTCTTTTAAGGCAGGATCAGGTTCCCTGCTGGGCCAGTGGCCTTGCTTACAAAATGCCCTTGCTTCGTTTCCTGTCTCCCACCATGGGCAAAGATCCTTCTCACCACTCAGAAGGGTCTTCAGGAACAGGGCCAGGCTCCCCGTTTGCCAGGGATCTCACCAACAAAAGGCCTACCATTCTGTGGGCCAGCCACCAAAACAGAGAATCTCCCACTGCCCTTTGTCCTGAGCGCCTGACCCAGAGCCCAAATAGGCTAAACTGGCTGATCCCATGGCCCTGCGTAAGGGAGGGAGAGTGATGGCATCCCCTGGGTGCAAGCTGGGCCAGGGGGAGAGAGGTTGCAGCAGAGGAAGAGCAGCCCCAGCAGAAGGGACCAGCCCTCACACACTAACCGAGGGGTCAAGGAGGTCTGGGGATGCCCCTGCTAAAATTCCTGCAGCCCTCCGTGGGCCAAGAACACTCTCCCCACCCAGGAGTGTCTTCATGGCAGGCCGGTGGATCTCGCCAATACAAGGCCTCCCAATCTGTAGGTTAGGCACCAAGAAACCTACTTGATTTAATAGTAGTGGGGCGATCTGCTCTCAGTGTGGGCTTCACTGTTTCATGCTTAGACTATCCCACCTCTGCTGGTCTCCGCCGCATCTGCACGCCTGTCACTGCTGCTTCTGCCCGCAGGTCTCCACCGCGTCTGCGCACCAGTCTCCTGCCGCGTCTGTATGCCTGTCTCTGCTGCATCTGCCCGCTGGTCTCTGCCCGCAGCGTGCGTCTGCCCACTGGTCTCCCCAGGCACGTGTGTCTGCCCTGAAAATATGTTGATATAGAAAGCAATACTAGGCTTAGAGAGAAAACTGCTGCCAGAAAAATTCTCAGTAATCCATAAAAACAGTCCCAGATAAAAATTCTAGTACTAGTGGAGAGGGTTTTGAGCTGGCCTGCATCTGTAATCACATTCTTGACCACTCTAATATCATCATAGAATTTTTATTCAACCACTGATGGAAAAAGATGCTAAGATCCATAGCTAAACAGTGAGCGAAGCTACTGAGGTCCAGTTGAAGAGAGGCAGAAGAGAGTATACAGGCAATGGAGTCAAGACCACGGTGGGGTAACCCACAGAGACAGCTTACCTGAGCTAGTGGGAGCTCACTGTCTCAGGGATGACATCTGAGAATACCACATTGAACAAAATTAGGTTGTCTGAATGTGACTGACATGTATATGGTTTGGGCAGACTGTGGGTCCACTGGCAGTAAGACTGGTATGTAATCCTATTTCTTGAATTAGTTTTTTCAACCCCATTTACTTTGGAGGGATGGCTATCATGCTCACACTAGATAAGGGGAGAGGGACTTGATCCTGCATCAAAGTGATGTATCAGACTCTGCTGACTTTCCATGAGAAGACTTTCCATCTCTGAGCAGTGGATGGGAGTTTGGGAGGGTATAAGTTGGGGGGAGTGTACGAAACAGAGGAAGTAAGAACTGGGACTAGTATATAAAATAGATTGTTTTAAAGTAATAAATAAATTAAAAATTGTTTTTCCCTTACATGAGATCTCGGTCTGGCATATGCAGTGTTCTTTTTGTGTAGTGCATGTACACCAAATGAAAAATTTGGGTACAAATTTGGTGATCTTGATACTTAGTGTAAATCATTTTCTTATAATCTCTTTCACAGTTATGTGCTCAAGAGTTAAAGTTACATTTCTCTGCATCCCGTTCTGCCCTATCCATAATTTTATGCTTTGTATTGAGTATGCTTCAACATAGAAATGCTTCTCTGCCTTTTAGTTGTCAATTCAAGGCTCACTAGAGTGTACTGATATGTTCCAATCAAATGACAATAGGGAACAAGTCTGAATTTATGTAATGAATGACCCTTGCCAAAACAAGCAAGTCACATTATTGTATATTCTTTCATATGCCTTGTTATTTAGATAGGAAAAGAAATAAAGTCAGGAGGTGAGGGCAGCCAGGAAGGAATTTTGTTTGTTTCACTGATTTTCAAGCAGCAAGCTAGTCCTCTTATCTGTGAGTTCCCTGAACAGAAGGTGGTCCTGATTCTGAAGATTAGATCCATCAGCAAGTTGAGTGTGTTCCTGAATGGTTGACGATGCTATTAATGGAGCACAGACACCCCCAAATGCCCTAAACTTTGTGGTCATTCTGCAGGAGCTTCTCTCCCCAGTTACTGCCTCTCTTATCCGATTCCATCCCAGCTTGCTCCCAGGAACACATTCCCTTCTGTGAGGCCATAAAATACCCCTGCTCAGACTGTTTGAGGGCTGAGGCTCTGGGATGGTGTGGTGAGTGCAACCGGGCAGGATTTTCTTTGTTTCACTCAGTTTGGAAACAGAAAGCTAGTCCATTTTTCTGAGATGTCCCTGGCCAGCAAGTGGCTCTGATTCTGTACCAGAAGATCCATCAGAAGGCAATGGAAGGAAGAAATGAGAAGACAATTTCCTCCACCAACCTGAAAAGCATGATTACACCAGAATCCAATAAATGTACAACAGGAAGACTGGAACACACTTATACAGAATAAATAGAAAAAATAGACATTATGAAAATGATAGAGTCCCTTAAACAGGATGTGAAAAACTTCGTTAAAGAAACAGATGAGAAGAATAACAAAAAGTTTGAAGAAATGATTCCGAAAAGATACCCTAGGAAACCAAAAAAAAACAATCAAACAGATAATGGAAACAGTTCAAGACTTGAAAACTGAAATGAAGGTAATGAAGAAAACAAGAAACAAGGGCCATCTGGATATGGAAAATCTAGGTAAACAAACAGAGATTACAGAGAAAAGCAAGCATAACCAACAGAATACAAAAGATAGAAGAAACTATCTCAGATGCTGAAGACACTATAGAGAAAATAAACACACTGTTCAACGAAAACACCATATCTAAAAATATCTCATCACAAATCATCCAGGAAATCAGGGACACAATAAAGAGACCCAACATAAAAATAATAGGGTTAGAAGAAGAAGATAAATTGCAGCTCAAAGGCCCAAAAATATATTCAATGAACTTCAAAAAAGGATATTCTTATAATAGTTCAAGAAGCATAGAGAATACCGAATAGAATGAACCAAAAAAACCCTCACATTATAATAATCAAACACAATACATAGAATATAAAGAAAGAATATTAAGAGCTACAAAGGAAACTCTCATGTAAATTATAAATATAAACCTTTTAGAATTCATCTGACATGTCTATAGAAACAATGAAATCCAGGAGTTTTTGGATAGATTGCTACAGAAAGTAAGAGACCATGGATTCAAGGCCAGATTACTATACCCAGCCAAGGTTTAGTTCACCATCAATGTAAAGTCAAACATTCCAGGACAAAAACAAATTTAAATAATATGTAGCCATAAAGACGGCATAACTAAAAGAAATGTAGGGAATATCACAACCGAAGGAATCCAACAACGCCCAAATAACTCAGACATCTAGCAAATCTTTACAAATACAACACAAAAAGGGGTAACAAAATACTCTAACACCAAAATGAAAACAAAAAATAACCAGAGTTAACAACCACTGGTCTTTAATATCACTTATATCAATGTATTCAATTCACCTATAAAAAAGACAGAGGCAAAGAGATTGGATGCAAAGACAGGAACCAACAATCTGCTGTTTACAAGAAGCACACCTTAACCACAAAGACAGACATCTACTCAGAGTAAAGGGTTGGGAAAGGTTTTTCATTCTAATGAACCTAAGAAACAAACAGGTGTGGCTATACTAATATCTAACAAAACTGACGAAAAACTAAAGTCAATCAGATGAGATGGTGATGGAGACTTTTTACTCATAACAGGAACAATTCATCAGGATGAAGTCACAATCCTGAATGTCTATGTCCCTAATAAAAAATCACCCACTTCTTTAGAGAAAAATTACTAGATCTAAAGGCAGACATCAAAACCCAGAACTAATAGAAGGGATTTCAACACTCCTGTCTTACCAGTGGACAGATAAATCAGACAGAAAACAAATCGCGAAAAAATAGAATTAAAGGAGGTAATGAAAAAAATGGCCTTAACAGACATTTATAGAACATTCAACCTAAAGGGGAAAGAATATACCTAATTCTGAACATCTCATGTTATCTTCTTTAGAACTGACCACATACTATGTAACAAAGCAAACTTCCTTAGATATAAAAAAAATTAGTATCCTCCTGTGTCTTATCAGATCACCATGGAGTAAAGTAAGAATTTAAACATAGTTCTACCCCAAGAAAGCCTAAAACTTATGGAAGCTGAACAGTCAACTATTCACCACAACAGGGTCAGGGAAGAAATAAAGAAAGAAATTAATGTCTTCCTTAAATTCAATGAAAATTAAGACACACCATAAACAATCCCATGGGAAGCAATGAAAGCAGTGCTAAGAAGAATGTTCATAGCTTTTATTGCACACATTAAAAAATGGAGAAAGCTCACATTAGAGCCTTAACAACACAGCTGAAAACTCTAGAAAAAAAGAAGCACACTCACCCAGGAGTAGTAGAAGACCAGAAATAATCAACCAGAAGGCTGAAATCAATAAAATAGGAACACAGTGAACAATTCAAGGAATCAATGAAACAATGAGCAGGTTCTTTTAGAAAGTCAACAAGATTGACAAACAATTTTTCAAACTAAACAAAAGGTACAGATATAATACCCAAATTGACAAGATCAGGAATGAAAAAGGAGACTTAACAACAGACACTGAGGAAATTCAGAGAATCATTAGGTCATTTTACAAAAGCTTGTATGCCATAAAGTTGGAATAATAAAAGAAATTGACATATTTTTCGATAAGTACCATTTACCAAAGTTAAATCAAGAACAGGTGACCAATTTAAATAGACCTATAAGTCATGAGGAAGTAGAAGCGGTCATCAAAAAGCTCCCAAGCTAATAAAGCTCAGGAGCAGATGATTTCAATGCTGAATTTTATCAGAACTTCTGGGAAAAGCTGTTACCTATACTCCTTAATGTGTTGCACATAATAGAATCAGAGAGTCATTCCCAAACTCTTTTTATGAATTGACAGTCACTCTGATTCCAAAACCACACAATGACCAAAACAGGAAAGAGAATTACAGACCAATACCACTCATTAACATTGATGCAAAAATACTCAATAAAATTTCGTCATACAGAATCCAAGAACACACTTAAAAAATTATGCTTTACAATCAAGTAGGCTTGTTTCCTTTTTTGCCTGCTCATGGGCTACCAGGCGTCCCTGTTTAGGTGCTGAGGAGTTCCTTCTGGATGGGTTAGGGTGTGCAATTTAGGTGCTGACTCTCCTGGAAGAGAGCACAAATCACCCTCCCCCAGCTCCTGCTGCAGGGCCCCTTTTTTACACATGACCCAGCCCCCATCTACCCCCCAGAAGCCTGCCTTGCTGTCTCTTAAGTTCTCTCCTCAAGAACAGTTTTCCCGTTGCTACACTAAGGTTACCCACCCAGAGCAGTGAGTGCCTGCCTACCAGGCAGGCCAGAAGGTTCCAAACAAGGGACCACAGGAACATTCAGCTTGGGGCTGCAGGGTCTCCTGTGCTTTATTGAGCACTGCCCTCTCTGTAACATTCTCCCTATAGTCCCTGGCTCATTGGGCTACCAGGCATCCCTGTATAGGTGCTGAGAAATTCCATCTGGATGGGTGAGTGTGTGCTATCCAGGGGCTGACTGTCCTGGAATAGAGGACAAACCCCCTCCCCCAGCTCGTGCTGCAGGACTTTCTTTCCTACCCACGATCAGCCCCAAGCCTGCCTTGTCTGCAAGGTCCTTTGCTGAGGAACAGTTTCATGCTCCTACACTAAGGCTACCCACTCAGAGTGGTGAGTGCCTGCCTGTCAGACAGGCCTCAAGGACCGCCGAAGGGAGCAAATGAACCTTCAGCTTTGGCTGCAGGATCTCCTGTGTTCTACTCGATACCACACTACACCCCACATTCGCCATTTTGTCCACAGGTCATTGGACTATCAGGCGTCCATGTTTTGGTGCTGAGGAATACATCTGGAAAGGAACGGCTCCTGCTCCTACACTCAGATGATACACCCAGGGAGTCAGTCACAGCAAAGACTGGACCAAGACACTAGGCCTCTCCAGGCTCCATCTGAAGGAAGAGATGGGCAGGCACCAATGCAAGAATTCCTCAAAACATCCTGAAAGGCAACATGACATTGCCAGAATCCAGGAATCCTGAAATAAGAAGAATTGTATACCCTACTCCAGAAGAATTAGAAGAATTCGACTCAAAATTGAATTATCTGAAAATAATAGAGGACCTTAAACAAGAGGTGAAAACTGCCATAAAAAATTAGATATTACAAACAAAAATGTAGAGGAAATGAATAAATTTCTCAAAATACCCAAGAAAACCAAGAGAAACAAGAAAAAGCAATCAAAGAGGTAAGGGAAACGGTTCAAGACTTGAAGAATGAAATGGAAGTATAGAAGAAAAAAAACAAGGTTAGGATGGAGATGGAATCTGGGTAAACAATCAGGAACTACAGAGACAAGTACTACCAACAGATTACAAGAGATTGAAGAAAGAATCTCAGACACTAAAGACACCATAGAGGAAATAAACACACTGATCAAGCAAAACCAACAAATTCTCATCACAAAACATTCAGGAAATCTGGGACACAATAAAAAGACCAAACCTAAGATTAATAAGGATAGAAGAAGGAGAAGACTACAGCTCAATTGTCAACAAAATATATTTAATAAAATTAAAAAGAAAACTTTCCCTTCCTTAAGAAAGATATTCTTTGAATGTCCAAGAAGCAATCAGAACACCAAATAGACTGGATAAAAAAAAGTCTCCTCATCATATAATAATCAAAACACAAATCATACAGAATAAGGAGTGAATATTAAGAGCTGCAAATGAAAAAGGTCAAGTTACTTATAAAGGTAAACATATCAAAATTACACCTGACTTCTCTATAGAAACCATGAAAGCCAGAAGGTCCTGGATAGATGCACTGCAGAAACTAAGAGACCATGGATGCAAGCCCAGACTGCCATACCCATCCAAGCTTTCATAGAATATAAAGGGAGAAAACAAAATTTTCCAGGATAAAAACAAATTTAAACAATACATAGCCACAAATCCAGACTTACAGAAAGTAATTGAAGGAAAATCACAACCCAAGGAGTCCAACAATGCCCACAATAACTCAGATATCTAATGACCCTTCACCAGCACAACTCGAAGAAGGGTAAAAAAAGAAAGAAAGAAAGAAAGAAAAAATGGCCAGAGTTAACAACCACTGGTCATTAATATCACTTAATATTAATGGCCTCAACTCACCTATAAAGAGACACAGGCTAAGACATTGGATATGAAAACAGGGTCCAACATTCCTCTGCTTACAAGAAACACACCTCAACCACAAAGACAGACATCTACTCAGGGTAAAGGGCTGGGAAAATGTTTATCAACAAAATGGACCTAGGAAACTAGCAGGTGTGGCTATACTAATACCTAACAAAGTTGACTTCAAACTAAAATCAATCAGAAGAGATGGAGACGGTCATTTTTTACTCATAACAGGAACAATTTATCAGGACAAAGTCTCAATCCTGAATATCTATGCCCCTAATATAAAAGCACCCACTCATGTAAAAGAAACATAACTAAATCTCAAGGCAGTCATTAAACCATAGATACTAATGTAGGAGATTTTAACACTCCTCTCTCACCAATGGACAGGTCAATCACACAGAAACCTAACAGAGAAATAAGAGGATTGAAGTAGGTAATGAATCAAATGGACTTAATGGACATCTATAGAACATTGCATCCAAATAGGAAAGAATATACCTACTTCTCTGCAGCTCATGGAACCGAAAATTGACCACATACTCATTAATAAAGCAAACATCCACAGTTACAAAAATATTAGCAACCACCTATCTTATAGATTACCTTGGATTAAAGTTAGATTTCAACAACAATGCTACCTCCAGAAAGACTACGAACTCATGGAAACTGGACAGTCAACTACTGAAAAACTCCTTGATCAAGGAAGAAATAGAGAAATTAAAGTCCTTCTTGAATTCAATGAAAATGAAAACTCTACATACTCAAACCTATGGGACAGTATGAAAGCAGTGGTAAGAGGAAAGTTCATAGCACTAAGTGCCCACTTAAAGAACATGGAGAAAGCACACATTGGAGACTTAATAGGAGGAGTAGAAGTCTGGAAATAATCAAACTGGGGGCTGAAATTAACAAAACAGAAAAACATAACACAATCAAAAGAATCAATGAAACAAAATCTTGTTCTTGGAGAAAATCAACAAGATTGCCAAACCCCTATGCAAACTAATCAAATGGCAGAGAGAGAATACGAAAATTAACAACATCAGAAATGAAAAGGGAGACATAACCACAGACACAGAGGAAATAAAGAGAATCATTAGATCTTACTAGAAAAGCCTATTTGCCACAAATTTGGAAAAGGTAAAAGAAATGGACAATTTTTAGATAAGTACCATATACCAGAGTTAAAATATTACCAGGTGAACAATCTAAAAAGACCTGTTAGTCATGAAAAATTAGAAGATGATATTAAAATCCTCCCAACCAAAAAAGCCCAGGTCCAGATGGCTTCAAGTCAGAATTCTACCAGAACTTCAAAGAAGACCTATTACCTATAATCCTTAATGTAATGTATTTCACAATATAGAAACAGAGAAATCATTGCCAAACTCCTTTTATGAAGCAGCAGTTACTCTGATACCAAAACAACACAAACACACAACCAAGAAAGAGAACTACAGGCCAATCTCACTCATGAACATCGATGTGAAAATCCTCAATAAAATACTGGCAAAACAAATCCAAGAACACATTAGAAAAAATATCCATTATGATCAAGTAGGCTTCATCCACTGATGCAGGGCTCATTCCACATATGAAAATCTATCAATGTAATCCATCATGTAAAGAAACTGAAAGAAAAAAACCACATGATCATTTCACTGGATGATGAAAAAGCATTCAAAAAAATTCAACTTCCCTTTATGATAAAGGTCTTAGAGAGAATAGAGATACAAGGGTCGTACATAACTATAATAAAAGCTATTCATAGCAAGCCGACAGATAACATCTAATTAAATGGAGAGAAACTCAATGTCATCCCAGTAAAATCAGGAACACAACAAGGTTGCCCACTCTCTCCATACCTCTTTCATATAGTGCTTGAAGTTCTAGAAATAGCAATAAGAAAACATAAGGGGATCAAAGGGATTCAAATTGGAAAGGAAGAAGTTAAACTTTCATTATTTTCAGATGATATGATAGTGTACATAAGCGACCCCCAAAACACCTCCAAAAAACTCCTACAGCTGATAAACACCTTAAGTAGAGTGGCAGTATACAAGATCAAATACAATAAATCAGTTGCCCTCCTATACACGAAGGATAAGGAAGCAGAGAGGAAAATCATAGAAGCATCACCTTTGACGATAGCCACAGGTAGCATAAAATACCTTGGGGTAAATCTAACCAAGGAAGTGAAGGATCTATTTGACAAGAACTTTAAGTCTTTGAAGAAAGAAATTGAGGAGGATACCAGAAAATGGAAGGATCTCCCTTGCTCTTGGATTGGGAGGATCAACATAGTGAAAATGGCAATTCTACCAAGGGCAATTCCTAGATTTAATGCAATCCCCATCAAAATCCCATCAAAATTCTTCACAAACATTGAGAGGACATTATTCAACATTGTATGGAAAAACAAAAGACCCAGGATAGCCAAAACAATTGTATTCAATAAAGGAACTTCTGGAAGCATTACAGTCCCTGACTTCAAACTCTATTACAGAGCTTCAGTATTGAAAACAGCTTGGTATTGGCATCAAAACAGAGAAGTCGACCAATGGAATCAAGTAGAAGACACTGATATTAACCCACAAACCTATGAACACTGATCTTTGATGAAGTAGCTAAAAGTATTCAATGGAATAAAGAAAGCACCTTCAACAAATGGTGTTGTCAGAACTGGTTGTGAACCTGTAGAAGAATGAAAATAGATCCATATCTATCACCATGCACAAAACTCAAGTCCAAATGGATTAAAGACCTCAATATCAGTCTGAACACACTGAACCTGATAATAGAAAATATGGGAAGTACTCTACAACACATGGCACAGGAGAACACTTCTTACGTATAACCGCAGCAGCACAAACACTAAGGACATCATTGAATAAATGGGACCTCCTGACACTGAGAAGCTTCTGTAAAGCAAAGGACACTCTCACTAAGACAAAAAGGCAACCCACTGATTGGGAGAAGATATTCACCAATCCGCAACTGACAAAGGTCTGATCTCCAAAATATATATAGAACTCAAGAAATTAGACCATAAAGGTTATTCAATCCAATTATAAAATGGGGCACTGAGCTGAACGAAGACTTTTCAACAGAAGAATTTCAAATGGCCAAAAGACACTTAAGATCATGCCCAAGTTCCTTAGCAATCAGGGAAATGCAAATCAAGACAACCTTAAGATAGCATCTTACACCGGTCAGAATGGCTAAAATAAAAAACACCAATGATAGCCTCTGCTGGAGAGGTTGTGCAGAAAGGGGCACACTCATCCATTGCTGGTGGGAATGCAAACTTGTGCAACCACTTTGGAAAGCAGTGTGGCGGTTTCTCAGGAAAGTCGGGTTCAACCTACCTCTCGACCCAGCAATACCACTTTTGGGAATATACCTAAGAGATGCCCTAACATACAACAAAAGTATATGCTCAACTCTGTTCATAGCAGCATTGTTTGTAATAGCCAGAACCTGGAAACAACCTAGATGCCCTTCAATGGAAGAATGGATTAAGAAGTATGGAATATATACATATTAGAGTACTACTCAGCAGTAAAAAACAATGACTTCTTGAATTTGCATACAAATGGACGGAAATTGAAAACACTATCCTGAGTGAGTTAAGCCAGACTCAAAAAGAGGAACATGGGATGTACTCACTCATATTTGGTTTCTAGCCATAAATAAAGGACATTGAGACTATAATTTGTGATTCTAGAGAAGCTAAATAAGAAGGTGAACCCAAAGAAAAACATATAAGCATCCTCCTGAATATTAACCTTCATCAGGCAATGAAAGAAGACAGAGACAGAGACCAACACTGGAGCACTTGACTGAAGTCTCACGATCCAAAGGAGGAGCAGAAGGAGAGAGAGCACGGGCAAGGAACTCAGGACTGTGAGGGCAATGGGAATGTTCTATCGGAAACACACCAAGGCCAGCTGGGCGGGGTCTGAAAAGTATGGGACAAAACTGGACTCGCTGAACATAGCAGACAATGAGGACTACTGAGAACTGAAGAACAATGGCAATGGGTTTTTAATCCTATTGCACATAATGGCTTTGTGGGAGCCTAGGTAGTTTGGATGCTCACCTTAATAGACCTGATTGGAGGTGGGTGGTCCTTGGACCTCCCACAGGGCAGGGAAACCTGATTGCTCTTTGGGCTGAGGAGGGAGGAAGACTTGATTGGAAGAGTGCGGGGAAATGGGAGGTGGTGGCGGGGAAGAGGCAGTAATCTTTAATAATTAAATTAATTAATTAATTAATTAAATAAATAAAAGATCTTTAACTTAAAAAAAAAAACACCAAACCTAAGATTAATAGGGATATAAGGAGAAGAGTCACAGCTCAAAGGCCCAGAACATATTTTTTAACAAAATTATGGAAGAAAATTTTCAAAACATAAAGATATTTTTTTGAATATTCAAGAAGCATACAGAACACCAAACAGTCTGGATCAAAAAAAATCCCCTCACCATATAAAAATCAAAACACAAAACATACTGATTAAAGAAATAATAGTAAGAGCTGCAAAGGAAAAAGGGCAAGTAACTTATAAAGGTAAATCAATCAGACTTACACCTGACTTCTCTATGGAAACCATGAAAGCAAGAAGGTCCTGGATAGAGGTACTACAGAAACTAAGAGACCGTGAATGCAAGCCCAAGCTACAATACCCAGACAAGCTATCGTTCACTATCAATGGAAAAAACAAACATGTCAGCATAAGAACAAATTCAAACAAGAAGGAAAATCACAACCCAAGGAATCCAACATTGCCAACACTGCCTACAAGGACTTAGGCATCTAGCAAGCCTTCACCAGCCCACTCAAAGAAGGGAGACATACAAACTCTACTAACAAAAACAATAAATATAACTGGAGTAAACAGCTACTGGTAATTAATATCACTTACTATTAATGGACTCAATTCACATATAAAAAGGCATAGGCTGAGATATTGGATACGAAAATAGGATCCAACATTCTGCTGTTTTACAAGAAACACATCTCAGCCACAAAGGCAGGCATCTACTCAGACTAGAGGTTTGGGAAAAAGTTTTTCAAGCAAACAGACCTAAGAATCAAGCAGGAGTGGCCATACTAATTTCTAACAAAACTGACTTCAAACTAAAATCAATCAGAAGAGGTTGAGACTTTTTATACTCATAACAGGAAAATTCATCAGGATGAAGTCTCAATCCTAAATATCTATGCCCATAATATAAAAGCACCCACTTATGTAAAAGAATTATTACTAAAACTCAAGGCAGACATCAAACCACACACACACTAGTTGTAGGAGACATCAACACACCTCTCTCATCAATGGACAGGTCAATCAGACAGAAACCTAATAGAGAATAAGAGCATTATTGGAGGTAATGAAGCAGATGGACTGAACAGACATCTCTAGATCACTCCACTCACATAGGAAAGACTACACCTTCTTCTCATGGAACCTTCTTGAAATTAAACAAATACTTGGTAACTAAGAAAACCTCCAAAGATACAAAAAAAATCAGTTTCCACCCGTGTCTTATCAGATCAGCATGGATTAAAATTAGAAGGCAACAACAATGTTACCCCCAGAAAGCTGACCAACTCATGGAAACTGAATAGTCAACTACTGAACCACACCTGGGTCAAGAAAGAAATTAAGAAAAACATAAAAATCTTCCGTGAATTTAATAAAAAATGAAGAGACAACATACTCAAATCTATGGGAAAGTATGAAAGCAGTGCTAAGAGGAAAGTTCATAGCACTAAGTGCCCACATAAGAAAACAGAGAAACCATACAATGGGGACTTAACAGCACACCTTAAAGCTCTAGAAAAAAAAAGAGGCAGACGCACCCAGGAGGAGTAAAAGACTGGAAATAATCAAACTCAGGGCTGAAATCACCAAAATAGAAAGACGGAAAACAATCCAAAGAATCAATGAAGCAAAAAGTTGGTTCTTGGAGAAAATTAACAAGATCGACAAACCCTTATCCAAACTAACTAAACGACAGAGAGAGAACACTCAAATAAATAAGATCAAAAATGAAAAAGGGGACATAACCACAGAGGAAATTCAGAGAATCATTACATCTTACTACAAAAGCCTATATGCCAAAAAACTGGAAATGCAAAAGAAATGGACATTTTTTTAGATAAGTACCATATACCAAAGCTAAACCAATACCAGGCAAACAATCTCAATAGATCTGTTAGTCGCAAAAAATTAGAAGCTGTTATCCAAAACCTCCCTTCCAAAAAAAGCCCAGGACCAGATGGTTTCAATGTGGAATTCTACAAGAACTTCCAAGAAGACCTAATACCTATACTCCTGAAGGTATTTCACAATATAGAAACAGAAGAGTCACTGCCAAATTGCTTTTATGAAGCTACAGTCACCATGATACCAAAACCTCACAAAGACTTAACCAAGAAAGAGAATTACAGGTCAATCTCACTCCTAAACAGTGATGCTAAAATTCTCAATAAAAGACTGGCAAACCAAATCCAAGAATACATGAAAAAAATTATCCATTATGATCAAGTAGGCTTCATTCCAGAGATACAGGGCTCATTCAACATAGGGAAATCATTCAATGTAATCCATCATATAAATAAACTGAAAGAAGAAAACCATATGATCATTTCATTAGATGCTGAAAAAGCATTCGACAAAATCCAACACCCCTTTATGATAAAGGTCCTGGAGAGATTAGGGATACAAGGGTCATACCTAAATATAATAAAAGCTATTTACAGCAAGCCAACAGCAAACATTAAATTAAAGTGAGAAAAACTCAAAGCCATCACACTAAAATCAGGAACACGACAAGGCTGTCCTTTCTCTCCATACCTCTTCAATATAGTGCTTGAAGTTCTAGCAATAGCAATAAGACAACATAAGGGGATCAAGAGGATACATATTTGAAAGGAAGAAGTGAAAATTTGTTATTTGCAGATGATATGATAGTATACATAAGCGACCACAAAAACACTACCAAAGAACTCCTATAGCAGATAAACACCTTTAGTAATGTGGCAGGATTCAAGATCAACTCCAAGAAAGAGGTGCCTTCCTATACACTAAGGATAAGGAAGAAGAGAGGGAAATCAGAGAAGCATCACCTGTCACGATAGCCACAAATCTGTCACGATAGCCACAAATAGCATAAGATATCTTGGGGTAACTCTGATCAAGAAAGTGAAAGATCTCTTTGACAAGAACTTTAAGTCTTTTAAGAAAGAAATTGAAGAGGACACGAGAAAATGGAAGGATCTCACTTGTTCTTGGATTGGGAGGATCAACATAGTAAAAATGGCAATTTTACCAAAAGCAATATATAGATTCAATGCAATCCCCATCAAAATCCCATCAAAATTCTTCACAGCCCTTGAGAAGAAAATAATCAACTTTATATGGAAAAATAAAAAACTCAGGATAGCCCAAACAATCTTATACAATAAAGGATTGTCTGGAGGCATTACCATCCCTGACTTCAAACTCTATTACAGAGCTACAGTATTGAAAACAGCTTGGTATTGACATAAAAACAGAGAAGTCAACCAACGGAATCTAAAGAAGATCCGGACATTAACCCACAAACCTATGAACTCCTGATTTTCGATAAACGAGCTAAAAGCATACAATGGATAAAAAAGATCATCTTCAACAAATTATGGTGGCAAAACTGGATGTCAATTTGTAGAAGAATGAAAATAGATCCATGTCTATCACCATGCACAAAACTCTAGTCCAAATGGATTAAAGACCTCAATAAGAGTCAGAACACACTGAACCTGATAGAAGAGAAAATGGGAAGTACTCTACAACAGATGGGCACAGGAGACCACTTCCTACGTATAACCACAACAGCACAGTTATTAAGGGCCTCTTTGAAAATATGGGACCTCCTGAGACTGAGAAGCTTCTGTAAAGCAGAGGACACTGTCACTAAGACAGAAAGGCAAACCACATACTGGGAGAAGATCTTCACCAACCCCACAATTGACAAAGGTTTGATCTTCAATATATATAAAGAACTCAATAAATTAGACCGTAAAAGGCTAATCAACCCAATTATAAAATGGGGCAATGAACTGAACAGAGAATTCTCAACAGAAGAAGTTCATATGGCCAAAAGACACTTAAGGTCATGCTCAACTTCCTTAGAGATAAGGAGAATCCAAATCAAGACAACTTTATGATGTCATCTAACACCTGTCAGAATGGCTAAAATCAAAAACACCAATGATATCCTTTGCTGGAAAAGTTGTAGAAAAAGGGGTATACTCATCCATTGCTGTTGGGAATGCAAACTTTTTTTTTTTTTTTTTTTTTTTTTTTTTTTTTTTTTTTTTTTTTTTTTTTTGATAATGAGATAGCTGAAGTCAGAAAACGACTCCAGAGTCTTACTTCTTTTTTTTTTTTTTTTTTTTTTTTTTTTTTTTTTATATTTTTTATTCTTTTTTAATTAAAATTTCCACCTGCTCCCCGTTTCCCATTTCCCTCCCCTCCTCCCAAATATTGCCCCCTCCCCCCACTCCCCTCCCCCTATCCCCACTCCTCTTCTCCTCCCCCCACACCATTCCCCCTCCCTCTCGATACTGAAGAGCAGTCCAAATTCTCTGCCCTGCGGGAAGACGAAGGTCTTCTATCTACGTCCAGGAAGGTGAGCTTCTAAACAGGCTAAGCTCCCACAAAGCCAGTTCATGTATTAGGATTGAAACCTAGTGCCATTGTCCTTGGCTTCTCATCAGTCTTCGTTGACCGCCATGCTCAGAGAGTCCGGAATCAACCCATGCTTATTCAGTCCCAGACCAGCTGGCCTTGGTGGGCTCCTAATAAATCAGTTCCACTGTCACAGTGGGTGGGTGCATCCCTCGTGGTCCTGATTTTTTGCTCTTGTTCTCCCTCCTTCTGCTCCTCATTTGGACCTTAAGAGCTCAGACCGTTGCTCCAAATTGAGACTCTGTCTCTACCTTGATCCATCACCAGATGAAGGTTCTAAGGTGATATGCAAGATATTCATCAGTATAGGATAGGGTCATTTCAGGTTCCCTCTCCTTAGTTGCCCAAGGTACCAGCTGGGGACATATTCCTGGACACCTGCGAACCCCTCTAGAGTCAAGTCTCTTGCCAACCCTAAGATGGCTCCCTTAGATAGGATATATACTTCGCTGCTCCCGTATCCATCCTTCCTATATCCCAACCATCCCAATCCCCCGAGCTCCTCCCATCCTCCCCTTCTCATATTTCTCATCCCATTTCCCCTTTGCCCCATGCCACCTCACCCGCAAGTTCCCATTTTTTGCCCTGCAATCTTGTCTACTTCCCCCTCTCCATGCGGATGACTATATGATTTTCTTTGGGTTCACTTTCTTATTTAACTTCTATAGGATCGCACATTATATGCTTAATGTCTTTTACTTATGGCTAGAAACCGATTATGAGTGAGTACATCCCATGTTCCTCTTTTTGGGTCTGGGATACCTCACTCAGGATAGTGTTTTCTATTTCCATCCATTTGCACGCAAAATTCGAGAAGTCATTGTTTTTTACTGCTGAGTAGTACTCTAATATGTATATATTCCACACTTTCTTCATCCATTCCTCCATTGAAGGGCATCTAGGTTGTTTCCAGGTTTTGGCTATTACAAACAATGCTGCTATGAACATAGTTGAACAGATACTTTTGTCATTTGATGTGGCATCTCTTGGGTATATTCCCAATAGTGGTATTACTGGATCTTGGGGTAGGTTGATCCCTAATTTCCTGAGAAATCGCCACACTGATTTCCAAAGTGGTTGCACAAGTTTGCATTCCCACCAGCAATGAATGAGTGTGCCTCTTTCTCCACAACCTCTCCAGCAAAGGCTATCATTGGTGTTTTTGATTTTAGCCATTCTGACAGGTGTAAGATGGTATCTCAAAGTTGTTTTAATTTGCATTTCCCTTATCGCTAAGGAGGTTGAGCATGACCTTAGGTGTCTTTTGGCCATTTGAATTTCTTCTGTTGAGAATTCTCTGTTCAGATCAGTGCCCCATTTTTTTATTGGGTTCATTAGCATTTTAAAGTTTAGTTTCTTGAGTTCTTTATATATTTTGGTGATCAGACCTTTGTCTGTTGCAGGGTTGGTGAAGATCTTCTCCCAGTCAGTGGGTTGCCTTTTTGTCTTAGTGACAGTGTCCTTTGCTTTACAGAAGCTACTCAGTTTCAGGAGGTCCCATTTATTCAATGTTGCCCTTAATGTCTGTGCTGCTGGGGATAAACGTAGGAAGTGATCTCCTGTACCCATATGTTGTAGAGTACTTCCAACTTTTTCTTCTATCAGGTTCAGTGTGTTCAGACTAATATTGAGGTCTTTAATCCATTTGGACTTGAGTTTTGTGCATGGTGATAGATATGGATCTATTTTCATTCTTCTACACGTTGACAACCAGTTCTGCCAGCACCATTTGTTGAAGATGCTCTCTTTTTTCCATTGAATACTTTTAGCTCCTTTATCAAAAATTAGGTGTTCATAAGTTTGTGGGTTAAAATCAGGGTCTTCTACTCGGTTCCATTGATCGACTTCTCTGTTTTTATGCCAATACCAAGCTGTTTTCAATACTGAGGCTCTGTAATAGAGTTTGAGGTCAGGGATGGTAATGCCTCCAGACGATCCTTTATTATATAAGATTGTTTTGGCTATCCTGGGTTTTTTGTTTCTCCATATAAAGTTGATTATTGTCCTCTCAAGATCTGTGAAGAATTTTGATGGGATTTTAATGGGGATTGCATTGAATCTATAAATTGCCCTTGGTAGAATTGCCATTTTTACTATGTTGATCCTCCCTATCCAAGAGCAAGGGAGATCCTTCCATTTTCTGGTATCCTCCTCAATTTCTTTCTTCATTGACTTAAAGTTCTTGTCAAATAGATCCTTTACTTCCTTGGTTAGGGTTACCCCAAGATATTTTATGCTATTTGTGGCTATCGTGAAGGGTGATGCTTCTCTGATTTCGATCTCTGCTTCCTTATCCTTTGTGTATAGGAGGGCAACTGATTTTTTGGAATTGATCTTGTATCCTGCAACGCTACTAAAGGTGTTTATCAGCTGAAGGAGTTCTTTGCTGGAGTTTTTGGGGTCGCTTATGTACACTATCATATCGTCTGCAAATAATGAAAGTTTAACTTCTTCCTTTCCGATTTGAATCCCTTTGATCCCCTTATGTTGTCTTATTGCTATTGCTAGAATTTCAAGCACTATATTAAAGAGGTATGGAGAGAGTGGACAACCTTGTCGTGTTCCTGATTTTAGTGGAATAGCTTTGAGTTTCTCTCCATTTAATTTGATGTTAGCTGACGGCTTGCTATAAATAGCTTTTATTATATTTAGGAACGACCCTTGTATTCCTAATCTCTCTAAGACCTTTATCATAAAGGGATGTTGAATTTTGTCAAATGCTTTTTCCGCATCTAATGAAATGATCATATGGTTTTTTTCTTTCAGATTATTTATATGATGGATTACATTGATAGATTTTCGTATGTTGAACCAGCCCTGCATCTCTGGGATGAAGCCTACTTGATCATAATGGATAATTTTTCTAATGTGTTCTTGGATTCGGTTTGCCAGTATTTTATTGAGTATTTTTGCGTCGATGTTCATGAGTGAGATTGGCCTGTAGTTCTCTTTCTTGGTTGTGTCTTTGTGTGGTTTTGGTATCAGAGTAACTTCAGCTTCATAAAAGGAATTTGGCAATGACTTCTCTGTTTCAATATTGTGAAATACATTAAGGAGTATAGGTATTAGGTCTTCTTGGAAGTTCTGGTAGAATTCTGCATTAAAGCCGTCTGGACCTGGGCTTTTTTTGGTGGGAAGGTTTTTTATAACAACTTCTAATTCTTCGCGACTAACGGGTCTATTTAGATTGTTCACCTGGTCCTGGTTTAACTTTGGTATATGGTACTTATCTAAAAAAGTGTCCATTTCTTTTACATTTTCCAATTTTGTGGCATACAGGTTTTTGTAGTAAGATCTAATGATTCTCTGAATTTCGTCTGTGTCTGTGGTTATGTCTCCCTTTTCGTTTCTGATTTTGTTAATTTGCGTATTCTCTCTCCGCCGTTTGATTAGTTTGGATAGGGGTTTATCAATCTTATTGATTTTCTCCAAGAACCAGCTTTTTGTTTCATTGATTCTTTGGATTGTTTTCTGTGTTTCTATTTTGTTGATTTCAGCCCTCAATTTGATTATTTCCAGTCTTCTACTTCTCCTAGGTGAGTCTGCTTCTTTTCTTTCTAAAGCTTTAAGGTGGGCTATTAGGTCTCCAATGTGTGCTTTCTCCGTTTTCTTTATGTGGGCACTTAATGCTATGAACTTTCCTCTTAGCACTGCTTTCATAGTGTCCCATAGGTTTGAGTATGATGAGTCTTCGTTTTCATTGAATTCAAGAAAGACTTTAATTTCTTTCTTTATTTCTTCCTTGATCCAGGTGTGGTTCAGTAGTTGACTGTCCAATTTCCATGAGTTCATAGGCTTTCTGGGGATAGCATTGTTGTTGAATTCTAACTTTAATCCATGGTGATCTGATAAGACACAGGTGGTTACCGATATTTTTTTGTAACTGTGTAAGTTTGCTTTGTTACCGAGTATGTGGTCTATTTTCGAGAAGGTTCCATGAGCTGCAGAGAAGAAGGTATATTCTTTCTTATTTGAGTGGAATGTTCTATAGATGTCTGTTAAGTCCATTTGATTCATTACCTCCCTTAATCCTCTTATTTCTCTGTTAGGTTTCTGTCTGATTGACCTGTCCATTGGTGAGAGAGGAGTGTTGAAATCTCCTACTATTAGTGTGTGTGGTTTGATGACTGCCTTGAGTTTTAGTAACGTTTCTTTTACATAAGTGGGTGCTTTTATATTAGGGGCATAGATATTCAGGATTGAGACTTCATCCTGGTGAATTGTTCCTGTTATGAGTAAAAAATATCCATCTCCATCTCTTTTGATTGATTTTAGTTTGAAGTCAACTTTCTTAGAAATTAGTATGGCCACACCTGCTTGTTTCTTAGGTCCGTTTGCTTGATAAACCTTTTCCCAGCCCTTTACTCTGAGTAGATGTCTGTCTTTGTGGTTGAGGTGTGTTTCTTGTAAGCAGCAGAATGTTGGATCCTGTTTTCGTATCCAATCTCTTAGCCTGTGCCTCTTTATAGGTGAGTTGAGTCCATTGATATTAAGTGATATTAATGACCAGTGGTTGTTAACTCCAGTCATTTTTCCTTTCTTTCCTTCTTTCCTTTGGTAGTAGAGTTTGTGTGTTTCCCTTCTTCAAGTTGTGCTGGTGAAGGGTCATTAGATGTCTGAGTTATTGTGGGCATTGTTGGACTCCTTGGTTTGTGATTTTCCTTCAATTACTTTCTGAAGGGCTGGATTTGTGGCTACGTATTGTTTAAATTTGTTTTTATCCTGGAAAATTTTGTTTTCTCCATTTATAGTGAACGAAAGCTTGGCTGGGTATAGAAGTCTGGGCTTGCATCCATGGTCTCGTAGTTTCTGCAGTATATCTATCCAGGACCTTCTGGCTTTCATGGTTTCCATAGAGAAATCAGGTGTAAGTCTGATAGGTTTACCTTTATAGGTAACTTGACCTTTTTCCTTTGCAGCTCTTAATATTCTTTCTTTATTCTGTATGTTTTGTGTTTTGATTATTATATGACGAGGAGATGTTTTTTTTTGATCCAGTCGATTTGGTGTTCTGTATGCTTCTTGGACCTTCAAAGGAATATCTTTCTTAAGGTTGGGAAAGTTTTCTTCTATAATTTTATTAAATATATTTTCTGGACCATTGAGCTGTAGATCTTCTCCTTCTTCTATCCCTATTATTCTTAGGTTTGGTCTTTTTATTGTGTCCCAGATTTCCTGAATGTTTTGTGATGAGAATTTGTTGGTTATGCTGTTTTCTTTGATGAGAGTGTTTATTTTCTCTATGGTATCTTCAGTGTCTGAGATTCTTTCTTCTATCTCTTGTAATCTGTTGGTGGTACTTGTCTCTGTAGTTCCTGTTCGTTTATTCAAATTTTCCATCTCCATCCTTCCCTCGGTTTGTGTTTTCTTTATTACTTCCACTTCATTCTTCAAGTCTTGAACCGTTTCCCTTACCTGTTTGATTACTTTTTCTTGTTTCTCTTGGTTTTCTTGGGTATCTTTGAGAGATTTATTCATTTCCTCTACCTTTTTGTTTGTAATCTCTAATTGGTTGTGGCAGTTTTTCACCTCCTGTTTAAGGTCCTCTATTATTTTCATAAAATTCACTTTTGAGTCGAATTCTTCTAATTCTTCTGGATTAGGGTGTACACTTCTCATTTCGGGATTCCTGGATCCTGGTGATGTCACGTTGCCTTTCAAGTTGTTGGGGGAATTCTTGCATTGGCGCCTGCCCATCTTTTCCTTCAAATGGAGCCAGGAGAGGCCTGATGTCTTGGACCAGTCTTTGCTGTGACTAACTCTCTAGGTGTATCTCCTCAGTGTAGGGGCAGGAACCGTTCTCTTCCAGGTGAACTCCTCAACACCAAAACATGGATGCGTGGTATTCCAATGACCCGCGTAAAGAAGGCCGAATGCAAGGGGTCGGGCGGGGTCAAGTAGAACACAGGCGACACTGCAGTACAAGCTGGAGGTGCCTGCGCTCCCTTTCGGGGGTTGCTGAGGCCTGCCCGCTAGGCAGGCACTCACTGCTCTGGTTGGGTATCCTTAGTGTAGGGGCGTTTGTGCTCTCTACCGGGACCGTCCGCCCCAGGATAGTACACACTCACCCGTCCCGATGAAACTTCTGGCACCTACACAGGAACTCCTGGATGCCCCAATGAGCCAGGGACTAAGGGAAGTAGGGCGCAGGCAGAGCAGGTCCAGGAGATCACAGCAGAGACTGCAGCCCCAGCAGCAGGGGCCCGCTTTCCCTGGCGGGGACCTTGAGGCCTGCCCTCTAGTCAGGCACTCACTGGTCTGGGCTGGTAGCCTTAGTGAAAGGGCAGGAAACTGTTCCACAGCTAAGGACCTTGCAGACAAGGCAGGCTTGGGGGTGGGGGTGGGGGCGGGTGTGTAGGAGAGAAAGCCTTGCAGCAGGAGCTGGGGGAGGGGTGTTTGTGCTCTCTACCCGGACCGTCTGCCCCAGGATAGCACACACTCACCCGTCCCGATGAAACTTCTCGGCACCTACACAGGAACTCCTGGATGCCCCAATGAGCCAGGGACAAAGGGAAGTAGGGCGCAGGCAGAGCAGGTCCAGGAGATCACAGCAGAGACTGCAGCCCCAGCAGCGGGGGCCCGCTTTCCCTGGCGGGGACCTTGAGGCCTGCCCTCTAGTCAGGCCCTCACTACTCTGGGTTGGTAGCCTCAGTGAAAGGGCAGGAAACTGTTCCACAGTAAAGGGCCTTGCAGACAAGGCAGGCTTGGGGGTGGGGGTGGGGGGCGGGTGTGTAGGAAAGAAAGCCTTGCAGCAGGAGCTGGGGGGGGGGGCGTTTGTGCTCCCTACCGGGACAGTGCGCCCCAGGATAGCACACACTCACCCATCCAGATGGGACTTCTCAGCACCTATGCAGGGATTCCTGGTGGCCCCAATGAGCCAGGGACCAAGGGAAATAGGGGGCAGGGAGAGCAGGTCCAGGAGATCACAAGCAGAGACTGCAACCCCAGCAGCAGGGGCCTGCTTCCCCTGGCGGGGACCTTGAGGCCTGCCCTCTAGTCAGGCACTCACTGGTCTGGGCTGGTAGCCTTAGTGAAAGGGCAGGAAACTGTTCCACAGCTAAGGACCTTGCAGACAAGGCAGGCTTGGGGGTGGGGGTGGGGGTGGGTGTGTAGGAGAGAAAGCTTTGCAGCAGGAGCTGGGGGAGGGGCGTTTGTGCTCTCTACCGGGACCGTCTGCCCCAGGATAGCACACACTCACCCGTCCCGATGAAACTTCTCGGCACCTACACAGGAACTCCTGGATGCCCCAATGAGCCAGGGACAAAGGGAAGTAGGGCGCAGGCAGAGCAGGTCCAGGAGATCACAGCAGAGACTGCAGCCCCAGCAGCAGGGGCCCGCTTTCCCTGGCGGGGACCTTGAGGCCTGCCCTCTAGTCAGGCCCTCACTACTCTGGGTTGGTAGCCTCAGTGAAAGGGCGGGAATGCAAACTTGTGCAACCACTTTGGAATACAGTGTGGCACTTTCTCAGGAAATTCGGGATCAACATACTCCTGACCCAGCAATATCACTCTTGGGAATATACCCAAGAGATGCCCTATCATACAACAAAAGTATATGCTCAACTATTTTCATAGCAGCATTGTGTGTAATAGCCAGAACCTGGAAACAATCGAAATGCCTTTCAATGGAAGAATGGATGAAGAAAGTATGGAATATATCCATATTAGAATACTATTCAGCAGTAAAAACAATGACTTCTTGAATTTTGCATGCAAATGGACAGAAATAGAAATACTATCCTGAGTGAGGTTAGCCAGACCCCCCCAAAAAAGAGGAACATGGGATGTACTCACTCATATTTGGTTTCTAGCCATAAATAAAGGACATTGACTCTATAATTCATGACCCTAGAAAAGCTAAATAAGATGGTGAACACAAAGGAAAACATATAGACATCCTCCTGGATTTTAACCTTCATCAGGCGATGAAAGGTGACAGAGACAGAGTCCCACATTGGAGCACCAGACTAAAACCCCAAACCAGGAGCAGAAGGAGAGAGAGCATGAACAAGAAACTCAGGACTACAAGGGGTGCACCCACATACTGAGACAAAGGGGATGTTCTTTTGGAAACTCACCATTGCCAGGTGGACTGGGTCTCAAAAAACATGGGATAGTACTGGACTCAATAAACATAGCGGACAATGAGGACTGCTGAGAAGTCAAGAACAATGGCACTGGGTGTTGATCCTACTGCACATACTGGCTTTGTGGGAGCCTAGGCTGTTTAGATATTCACCTTAATAGACCTGGAAGAAGGTGGGATGTCCTTGGACTTCCCACAGGGCAGGAAACCCCGATTGCTCTTAGGACTGATGGGGGAGGGTGAAGGTTATGGGAGGCAGTGCCGGGGAAGAGACAGAAATATTTAATAAAGAAATAAATTAATAAAAAAAACTGAAAAAAAGTCAACTGTGATATTGATCGTGAGTAATTTTGATAACATCAATGCATTGGAAAAACACCTATAACATAAAAGAAAGCCTATCCGGCATTCATTTAAAGATTTACCTTTCATGGACATCCATTACTGCTCTGAAAAGTTGTTAGGAAACATATGGCAGAAGTGGTCACTAGCCTTGTCACATATATCCTGTCCCTAGATATACCCCTACTTGGGACTGAATCTTACATGTGTGTGACTAAGTTGAACTTGGCAGTTTGTTTCAAGTAATTCCAATAAAGCTGATAGTTCCACCCACTATCTAATTACACTTACATCAAATAACAAAATGTATTTGAATCACTTAATTCCCAGGGAGCACATGTACAGCAGACAATAATTGTATCCATGGAAGTCATTAGGTACCAGCAACCAGATCTGCCCAGGTCTCTGTCTAGAGAAGGAGAGCAACAGGTATTCAAATCATGTAATGGGTGGGAAGGAAGTGAAGTTGCACAACTCCTGAGAGATGCTGGAAGTATGTAGGTTCAAGATGGCTCATTCCAAGATTGCCTAGATAAAGGTAGAAGTAGTGCCAGGATGCTTATTCTTAATTAGACAAAAATTAAAATATGCTCTAATTGATATTGAAAGTGTAATGTGTTGCAGGAGGTCCTTCTGCTCCTCCAGCCAATAGCCGCCGAGATACCAGCCCATTGGGGCGTGGTCTGTTTCCCTTTAAAACTAAGTGGCTACTTCCCTCCTCTCTCTCTTTACTTTCTGCTCCGGTTCCGGCGACTAGACTTCTTCCTAATTGTGTGCACAGAGGGCTGTTGTCTGGGACGGTGATCTGTAAGTTTATTCCCCTTTAAATAAATACCACCCTAATAATCACAATTCCAAACTGGTGTGGGATTGTTTATGACTTGCGTCTTCATCTGGCACCCAACGTTTGGTTTTAGGACCCCTCCTTCCCCCCCGCTCGGCTGCCGGCCGCCAGTTCGGCCACGGCCTGTTCCTTGCGGCCTATGCCTTGTGCGTGGAGCCAGCAGTTTAACATAAATCATCATGCAGTTGCTTTTCTTGCTGCAGTTTTTTATATTTTCCCTTTAGACACCTCAGATTGACTTCAAGTCTCGACGCAGCTTATCGTTTGCCTCGCTACGTGGATTTAAATTTCACAGGCCTGCATAGTCTCTGCCCACGTGGTTTTCTCTTTTCTGAATCTCTTTCAAATCTCCCTTGCAAGCGCAGCTCTTAAGCGGAACGAACCAGAGCACGCGGTTACCGGTTGCGGAAAGCTGCAACCCCTTGGGACAACTCTGTCACCTGGAGGCAAACACGGCTTCTGGGTTACTCTTCTCTACCCCTGGATTCTGGGTTTGTGGTTCCATGTACGGAATTGATTTAATTACATTTACTTTGTTGAGCAACTGGCATTTCCCAGTTTTTAACAAATACTAGGCAGACTCTGAAACAGGACCCTGTTTTCGTCGCGACTTGGGAACAGCGCCATCTGCTGGAGAATAGGTAATATGAAAGTTTTCGTTTCCAACATGAATTTTACTGTTTTGACTACCAAAACAATGGGTTTTTTCATGCAAGGTTTATATCACTATGGAGATAACTTAATTTACTGGTTACTAGATTTCAGTATTCTTTTGAATATTCTATTACTTAGGAAAAATATGGTCCTAAGAACCATACAATCTTTAACAGAAACTAATACAGGTCAGGAGATTCAGGATTCAAAAGCTTTGAAATCACAGATGCAGAATGCGGACAAAAAATTGATACCTCAGTGAAATCACTAGAAACACATGTAGCTCAGGAGATTCAGGATTTAAGAGAGAAAATGATAAGAAGACTTGAAATGATTGAAGAAATTCTTGGAGTTGGTGAACAGAGTGAGAAGGCACAAAGACAGGATACAATGCCACCACCAGCTATTAGATCTGGCTTACCCAGGGTATTAGCGACATACCCTGTAATTCATTCTAATAAAGCGTCAACTTCTAAAGGCTCAAAGGGAGTCAGAGAAGCTAGATGGATGCCAATAGCAATGAATGATCTAAAAGAAATTAAGCAAGTTATTGTTACCTTTGGCTTGCACTCTGCATATGTTAAGGAAATGATAAGGACTTGGGCTTCTAATGCTAGAGCTACCCCCCACGATTTCCATCAGTTCGTGTCTGCAGTTTTAGATAATGGACCTTCCTTGATGTTTGGAATCTATTTCAGAGAAGAATACAAACATATGGAACAGCAAGGAAGAGCAAAAGGTGTGGAGGTTTCCCAAGATCAAATTCTTGGTGTAGGACAATATGCTGATCCACAGGTACAAGCTCTTTATGATGATGAAGTACTGTGTTTATGTCACCAAGCAGCTTTAAATGCTTGGAATAGGCTACAAGATCCAGCAAAAAGGGTTGAATCATATACCAGAATTAGGCAGGGACAGAGAGAACCCTTTATTGACTTTTTGCAAAGATTAATTAAGGCTCTGGACGTAGGGCTAACAGACCCAGAAGCTAGACGACTACTTCTTGAATCTCTAGTTTTTGAGAATGCAAACATAGAATGCAAAAAGATAATTGGGCCTCTAAAGTTTAGATCAGCACCTATGGATGAATGGATTCAGCATACAATGAATGTTGAGACGTTTAGCTATAATGATGAAACTTGGGTAGGAGAAGCGAATTCCCAAGCAATGAGGAGACATCAAACTGCCAGGTGTTTTAATTGTGGTAAATTAGGACAACTGAAAAGGGATTGCAGGCAAAGGATTTCTAGGAATAATATCCCTTCTGGGAATGACAAAAATAGGAGACCTCGGCCTTCAGGTATATGTAGGAGATGCGGTAAAGGCCGACATTGGTCCAGCGAATGCAGGTCAACAACAGACAGACAAGGCAACCCGATACCACCGGGAAACTCCTTGAGGGGCCTCTCGCAGGCCCCCAAGCCAACAGTGGCCCAGTCATTCCCAGTCACAGGAGAGAACGTGCCTCACCAAGAAAATTAAAAGCTCCAATTTCTGCCCTAAAAAATATTACTGGTCTAAATGATGAATTACGCATGGAGGATGAGTAAAAATAACCCAGTAGGACAGAGTAAACGCATATTTTGGCAGACTTCTATTAATGATCAAAGACCAAAGCTAAGAGTCTGTATAAATGGCACTTTTATTGAAGTCTTATTAGACACAGGTGTGTATGTAAGTATCATTACTCCAGAATCTTGGCATCCGAATTGGCCTCTTCCAGAGGTAGATGTTCAGTTCCTGGGAATTGGAACCCTATCTCATGTAAAACAAAGCACAAGATGGGTTGAATGCATAGGGCCTGAAGGGCAAATAGGAAGACTAAGGCCATATATTGCCAATATCGCAATAAATTTCTGGGGCCGCGACCTGCTACAGCAATGGAATACCCAGATTAACATTCCTGTAGTTCCAGGAACTCATAATTCTGGGAAGGACATGATGAGATATTATGGGAAAACGTCACCAGCCATTCAGGCTGTACAAGAACATACAGCAAATACCGAACCTTTAGAGGTACCAACAGCCCTACCTTTAAAATGGCTAACTGAGAAGCCAATATGGATCAAACAGTGGTCTCTAGCTGAAGATAAATTACAGGCATTGGAACAGCTGCTGCAAGAGCAACTAGATGCTCACCATATTGAAGAATCAACCAGCCCTTGGAATTCTCCTGTGTTTGTTGTAAAAAAGAAATCCGGTAAATGGAGAATGGTGACAGATTTAAGAGCTGTCAACAAGGTAATTCAACCTATGGGCCCACTACAATCTGGAATTTCTTTGCCTTCTCTATTACCAAAAGGATGGCCTCTTATAGTTATTGATTTGAAAGATTGTTTTTTCACCATACCATTACAAGAAAATGATAGAGAAAAATTTGCCTTCACAGTGCCTACTTATAATAATTCTCAGCCTAATAGGAGATATCAATGGACTGTCCTCCCACAGGGTATGCTCAATAGTCCTACATTGTGCCACTATTTTGTAAGTAAGCCATTGGAAATAATTCGTAAACAATTCCCCAAGTCCGTAATTTACCATTACATGGATGACATCTTGTTATCTGATTCAAATAAGGATACTTTAGAAAGGATGTTTGAAGAAGTAAAGAAAGTCTTGCCTAGGTGGGGATTACAAATTGCCCCTGAAAAGATTCAAAGAGGAAATTATATTAATTACCTAGGTTACAGAATAGGGTTAGAGAAAATTAAAACGCAAAAGGCACAAATTAGGCGAGACCGGTTAAAGACTCTTAATGACTTCCAAAGATTGTTAGGAGACATTTCCAGTCTACGACCAGCTGTTGGCATAACACCTGATCTAATAGTTCATTTAAAGAAAACCTTAGATGGTGATAAAGATTTGAATAGTCCAAGAAAACTGACAGCTGAAACAGAAAAGGAACTGACAATGATTGAGGAAAAATTACAAGAGGCACATGTGGATAGGATGAACCCAAATCTTAGCTGCATCCTAGTCATATTACCTTCCAGAATTTCTTCTACAGGGATTCTAATGCAGAGGGAAGATATTATTTTAGAGTGGATATTTATACCTAATAAACCAAGTAAAAAATTAAAAACTTATGTGGAAAAAGTCTCTGAATTAATTATAAAAGGTAAACTGAGACTTCGTCAACTAGCAGGTATAGATCCAGCAGAAATTATAGTGCATTTTACTACTGAAGAAATAAAAAAGTTATGGGAATACAATGAACCATGGCAAAGAGCTTGTGCTAATTTTTTGGGAGAAATTAATAGCAACTATCCCAAAAGTGGTAGACTTAACCTCATAAAGAGAACTTCTTGGATTCTTCCTAGAATTGTACGTGATGCTCCAATAACTGGAGCCTGTACGTTCTATACTGATGCAAATAAATCAGGGAAAGCAGGTTATAAGTCAGATGAATTGAGTAAGGTGGAACAAAGCCCTTATAATTCTGTCCAGAAGGCAGAATTATATGCCATTCTTATGGTGCTAAGGGATTTTAAAGAACCTCTTAATATAGTTACAGATTCACAATATGCAGAAAGAGTTATCTTGCATATTGAAACCACTGAATTTATACCAGATGACACAGAGTTGACTTCATTGTTTATCCAGGTACAAGACATAGTCAGGAACAGGCTTTGTCCAATGTACATAACACACATCCGGTCCCATACAGGTCTGCCTGGTCCTCTAACACAAGGCAACGCTGAGATTGATCAATTATTGATTGGAAGCGTGTTGCAGGACTCAGAATTTCATAAGAAGCATCATGTCAATAGTAAAGGCCTAAAGAAAGAATTTTCCATTACATGGGAACAAGCTAAGGACATTATAAAGAGATGTCCTACTTGTTCTTTCTATAATCAAACACCGTTGCCTGCAGGGAGTAACCCAAAGGGTACTAAGAGAAATGAAATCTGGCAGATGGATGTGTTCCACTTTATGGAATTTGGTAAATTAAAATATGTACACCACACCATAGACACGTATTCAGGTTTTCAATGGGCTACTTCCCTGAGCTCAGAAAAGGCTGATTCAGTAATCACACATCTATTGGAAGTTATGGCCATCATGGGAATACCTGCACAAATAAAGACAGATAATGGTCCAGCATATGTATCTAAGAAAATGAAATGCTTTTTTGCTTATTATAATATAAAACACATTACCCACAGGTCAGGCAGTTATAGAAAGATCAAATTGTACTATAAAGGATATGCTGAACAAACAGAAAGGGACCAAAAATACTCCCAGAAATAGATTACATAATGCTTTATTGACCTTGAAATTTCTTAACGCTAATGAGAAAGGAACGACAGCAGCAGAAAGACATTGGATAATGGAAAAGTCTGCTGAACTAAATCAACCAATTTACTTCAAAGATGTCCTGACCTCTCAATGAAAGCCGGGAGATGTGCTACGTTGGAGAAGGGGTTTTGCTCTGGTTTCCACAGGAGAAGAAAAATTGTGGGTACCATCAAAATTAATAAAGGTTTGATTTGAAGAGGAGAAACCTCTTGGAAAGGAGAAATGACAACTCATCCACAATGATGATATTCCTACAGGTGGTAAGAAAAACATATAGAATGGGGGCAGGGTTCTGTTCTTATCTCCACAGGAAAACACTCATCTTTGAAAATTTCAAGGGATCCTGGATGTTTGGATACTGACAGATGGAAAAATACCTGCCCAATAGGAACTATCAAGAAAACTAAATAAGTTGTGTAAGTAAAATATACTAAACCATATTTCTAAATTTATAGAGCTGGTTTTGAAGGTGGACTCTGGCTCAGTCCCTCTCCAATTCCAAGCCTGTTGGTAAGAGAAAAACCCAGAGTTTCTGGTGTTTCTGTCTATTTTCAAGAGCCATGATAGGGGACAGAAAGAAATATGAGTTTAGAAAACATCTTTGCTTTTCTTCATATCTATCATACTTTTCATTGAATATATCTATCATTCCTTTCATTGAATATATATGTGTGTGTGTGTGTGTGTGTGTATGTCTATATGATTAATGTTTAAGTTTTTCACAATGAACAATGAGTTTTTCCTGAAATGACATTTAAAGTTTCCAGGAAGAAGATGGGGCCCCATAACAACGACTACACCTGGTTGATATGACGTCATGATACTGATAGAGCTACTACAAGACCTGTTTTGGGTACCAGCTGCACAAGATGATCCCAACTTGGTTAGCTGAAATGGTGCACCTCTTATACAACATTCTGGCCAGATTTGCACAATATGTCAGAGACTACTTGCAATTTTAAAAGACATCGATCTTGAAATTTAACCATCATTTTACTTTCACGGGATCCCCCAGAAAGAACGTCGCCCCCATGACAGCTGGAAGTAACTCTAGAGGACGACGTCCCCTCTCCCAGTAAAGTTTGCCCTTGGGTTTAGGGACATCATTTAGGGGTTGAATATAAATTGGTATATGGTTGAGGGTTGGGGAAAAAATTTTATAAGCTCGGGTATCATTTGGGAAAAAAAAAGAGGGATAATAGATTGGTACTTGTTGGTACTTGTGAGTTATTGTTTTGAGACAAATGTATTGGTATCGATTCTTATATATTGATACAAAGTGAAATTATATTGACTATTTTATGCATGCATGTTTCTACCTCTGTTTAAAAACATTTTTTATGTATTGACACATATTGTATTGATATATATTGTATATATTTACCATATTGCAGTGTACATTTCTACCTCTGATTAAGATACTTACATTTTGCTTGTGTATTGATATATATTTACCATACTGCAATGTATATTTGTACATTGCTTATATTTGGAGGTCATTATCCTCATTTGTTTCACAGTTGTTTTTTGTCTTAGTCTTTAAGTTAGATAGGTATTGAGAATTATATAGATCAATAGTATTCTAAGTTTGTCATTTATAATTAGACTAATCAGGTTCTTTAGATACATAGAGATTATACTCAGTATAGATAGATAATCTTCAACCTCTTCAAAGAGCTGTAGAAAATGTCTTTTAATCTAACTCAGAGTTTTGTTGTAGTGAGACACAATTGCTCCTGGCAACACCGCTCTATTCCCGAGAGAATGTTGAGCACCAAAGACACTCCACCTGGAGCCTTTCTTCTTGGCTGAACTGGCCTTTGGGTAAAGAAATGCTCATACCTCAACCACTGACAGAAATACAGAGTATCTGTGAATGGAAAAAAACAGGACTGTCATATCCTGCCAAGACAGGGTAAGATAGTTTTGACAAGTTTCTTGACTTTGAAAATGGTGTGTCAGTTATGCTAGCCTTAGCCAAAGTTGGTTGCTTCAACACTGCAAACGTGACCTTGGGTGATTGTCCAGGTAGCTAGTTGTCTCTGTGATTTGTTGCATGTTTTGGAAGGTGTTTGATTGCACTTTCTAATTACTCAGGAAACATTATTTCCCTTCACAGATCTTCGATGGGGTTGAAGACTATATAAATGTTGTTACCTTCGACTCATGACTTAACCCAGCTATTTATTATATAAGACCTAAGCTAGTTAGAATAGGATATTTGTACTTATTATATATAATTTCATAGTAGGTTTAGAACTCTCTTACTTAAACAAAAGGGGGAGGTGTTGTGGGACGTCCTTCTGCTCCTCCAGCCAATAGCCACAGAGATACCAGCCCATTGGGGTGTGGTCTCTTTCCCTTTAAAAAAACAAGTGGCTACTTCCCTCCTCTCTCTCTTTACTTCCTGCTCTGGTTCTGGCGACTAGACTTCTTCCTAATTGCGTGCGCAGAGGGCTGTTGTCTGGGATGGTGATCTGTAAGTTTATTCCCCTTTAAATAAATACCACCCTATTAATCACAATTCCAAACTGGTGTGGGATTGTTTATGACTTGCGCCTTCAGTAATGAAGTTTCAGAAAAAAAAGATTGAGAATACACAGTGTATATGCCTGAACAATATATCACACATCTCCAACACGAAATGAAACAAAAAATTTCCAAAGTACCAGCAAAATGACCAAGAGCCAAACTGCCTGACAACTTTTTCTTAGCTGTGTGGCTCCTGGCAATGATGGAAAAGAAGGAAATTTGTGTCCAGAAATAGACAAAGAGTTGGGCTTTATTATATAGTATTTTTTTGCGTGAAGCATTGTACATTAAAAGAGGAAAAGAAATGGCTTTGTCTCTTTGATTTTTTAGAATTCTCTCTATGTTCTTTCAAGTCAAATTGAAAGAGGCAGGTTTGTTTGGGTTTCTATGATGTCAAAATACAATGAAAATAATAGTTGCTCATTCCAGAATTCATCCTTGTCCTGTCAAATCCCCCTCTCCCTGTCTGTTACACCTGGCCTGTTCCCACTGCTTGAGGGATGATGTCAACTCATGTGTCTCTCTGAGGAGCCCTCTCAGAACACACTTGACTTCCATTTAATCTACTCTGGAAGCCCAAATACTTAGGGAGACTTCGATCAAACAGCCTACTGTGCTGGCACACACTGATCCAATAAAGCTGCTACTGTGGGGCTTGTGCTCATTTCCCATGGAGCTTCACTGACCAGCTCCTCAAACAGCTGATCAAGCTACAGAACATTTTATCCTTTTCCCTGTAATTCAACTTGTCGCCTCTACTTCTCCCACAGACCAGCTTCTTCAAAGAAGGATCCTTACATGGGGTTAAAAGACTTTAAAGTATTAATATTGATTAGACTTTCAAGGTTGCATTTTTATGAATCTACCTGATGCCTATATGTTGTGCATGTAGTTATGACAGCTTAAAGTTACAGGAGCCATCTTCAAGTTGTGCATGAGTTAATATTTATCTCTCCCTGAGTATGAGAAGCTGCTCATCATGGGTGATAATAGTTTTCACTGGTTATTTCTGGAAGCTACTGTCATAGAACTTATTGCTGTTTGAGTGAGAAATGTCCCCATAAGCTCCCATATTTGAACATTTTATCGGCAACATGTGCTGCTCTTTAAAGAGGTTGCAAAACCTTTAGGAGGCATAGAATTGCTGGAAGAAGTATGCCACTGAAGATAGGCTCTAAGAATCTATAGAATCACCCAACGTCCTCTTCTCTCTCTGCCTCCTAACTGTTGAGGCAATGTGGCCAGTCAGCCTCACACTCCTGTTACTATGCCATTCCCAAAGCTATTGAACCAATCCCTCTGAAATGGTGAACCAAATTAAACCTTTTCTCTCCCTTAAGTTGTTTTTCTCATGATGCTTTTTGCTTGCTTGTTTGTCACGATGCTTTGTCACAGCAAACGGAATGAAACCATGACATTTTGCAAGTACACACATGAAATTAACACAAAACCAAACCTCAGAAGGAAAGATGCCCAAGGATTAAAGCACATTTAGGACATTGAAATAGCATTTCATTTCCTTTCTCTCAAATGCATTAAAGATACTATTTAACAAAGGAAAAACAAATCACACAGGGTTACCTAAAATGTAGTGCCTCTTGCCAAGTAACATAGTCTTTGTAATGAGAACATGTGAATACACAATAGAGTAGGGAACCAGGACATAAAAGAGATATACCGAAGTCCTAGTACCCACTAAGAGCATCACCTTTCACGTAGCCACAAACAGCATAAAATATCTTGGGGTAACTCTAACAAAAGAAAGTGAAAGGTCTCTTTGACAAGAACTTTAAGGAATTGAAGGAAGAAATTGAAGAGGATACCAAAAATGGAAGGATCTCCCTTGGTCTTTGATTGGGAGCATCAACATAGTAAAAATGGCAGTTCTACCAAAGGCAATTTATAGATTCAATGCAATCCCCATCAAAATCCCATCAAAATTCTTATTTTATTTTTTTTTTTTTTGGTTTTTCGAGACAGGGTTTCTCTGTGGCTTTGGAGCCTGTCCTGGAACTAGCTCTGTAGACCAGGTTGGTCTCGAACTCACAGAGATCTGCATGCCTCTGCCTCCCAAGTGCTGGGATTAAAGGCATGCGCCAGATTCGCCCGGCCCATCAAAATTCTTGACAGATATTGAGAGTACATTAATCAAATTTATATGGAAAAACAAAAAATCCTGGATAGCCAAAATAATCTTATACAATAAAAAAATGTCTGGAGGCATTACCATTTCTGACTTCAAACACTATTACAGAGCTACAGTAATAAAAACAGCATGGTATTTGCATAAAATCATAGAATTCGACCAATTGAATCATATAAAAGATACTGATTTTAACCCACAAACATCTGAACACCTCATTTTCTATAAAGTGGCTGAAAGTATACAATGGAAGAAAGAAAGCATCTTCAACAAATGGTGCTGGCAGAACTCGATGTCAACCTGTAGAAGAATGAAAATAAACCCATATCTATCACCATGCACAAAACTCAAGTCGAAATGGATCAAAGACCTCAATATCAATTTGAACACACTGAACCTGAGAAGAGAAAGTGGGAAGTAACCTACAACATATGGGCACAGGAGATTGCTTCCTATGTATAACCCCAGCAACACAGATGATAAAGGCAACATTGAATAATTGGGACCTCCTTAAACTGATAAGCTTCTGTAAACAAAGGACACTGTCACTAAGACAAAATGGCAACCCACTACCTGGGAGAAGATCTTGACCAACCCTGCAACAGACAAAGGTCTGATCTCCAAAATATATAAAGATATCAAAAAACTAGACTTTAAAATGCTAATTATCTCAATTAAAACATGGGGCACTGAACTAACAGGGAATTCTCAACAGAAGAAGTTTAATTGGCCAAAAGACACTTAAGGTCCTGCTCAACCTCATTAGCGATCAGGGAAATGCAAATCAAAACAATTTTGAGATATAAACTTACACCTGTCAAAATGGCTAAAATCAAAAACACTAATGATAGCCTTTGCTGTAGAGGTTGTGGAGGAAGGGGTACCCTCATCAAATGCTGGTCAGAATGCAAACTTGTCCAACCACATATGAAATCAGTGTGGCGGTTTCTCAGGAAATTTGGGATCAACCTAACCAAGGACCAAGCAATACCACACTGGGGAATATACCCAAGAGATTCCCTATCATATTACAAAATCATTTGTTCAACTATGTTCATAGCAGCATTATTTGTAATAGCCAGAATCTGGACACGACCTAGATGCCCTTCCATGTAAGAATAGATGAACAAAGTGTGGAAAATATACACAGTAGTGCACTACTCAGTGGTAAAAAACAATGACTTCTTGAATTTTGCATGCAAATGCATGGAAATAGAAAACACTTTTCTGAGTGATGTTTCCCAGACCCGAAAAGATGAAAATGGGATGTACTCAGTCATAATTGGTTTCTAGCTATAAACAAGGAACATTGCATCTATAATTTGTGATTCCAAAGAAGCTATATAAGAAGGTGATCCCAAAGGAAATCATATAGTTATTCTCCTGGATATGAAAGGTAGACCAGATTGTCAAGCAAAAATTTGGGATCTGGGGGGTGGGGTGGGATAGGATAAGAGGGGATGGGAGGAGAAACGTAAGAAGGAGAGGATGGGGGGAACTTGGGGAATTGGGATGATTGGGATAAAGTAAGGATGGATATGGGAGCAGGAAAGCATATATCTTAATTAAGGTAGCCATCTGAGGGATTTTATTTAAAAAATGAATTTGGTAAATAGAAGCTTATGATTCTCAAAAATTGGTCATTTCAGGTTAGGATGGTCTTTAAATTCAATGGCAAACCCCTATATCAAAAGAGTCACACAGGAAAACAGTGGTGTGCTCATAAAATAATGAAGACATTAAGAGAAGTGATAAAAAATGACGAATATCAAAAGCCAAATTTCCTAGCCCATCTTGAGGAAGTAGGTTCCCCACCAACACATTTATTCCAGATCGTGAGAATTAACATCAACCTCTTTCAAGTACTTCGTTTAATAATAAATTTTTATACCAGTTCTTAGAATTTATACATTGGACAAAGGGTTGGTTTGGGAAGTCCTTCTGTCTATGTTTGTTTTTATTGGTTAATGAATAACATTATTTCAGCCAGGAGCTTACCAGAATAGACCTAGGTGGTAAAAGTAAACAATGTTGGGAGAAAGGAGGTGGGGTCAGTGAGAAGCCACCTAGACACCACCAGGGAAAAACACCTACTCTGGAGCTACAAAAATTTGTTGTTAAGACATGAACTAGTGGTGAATCAGATAAATGCAAATGGGATAGTTTAGAATGAGGGAGAAATCTAGAAATATGGTTAAGCTATTGGCCAAAGACTATTGTGAATAATATAGGTTTTATGTGATTATTTCAAATCAACGTGGTCAGAAAACTAACTAATGAGTGGCCTCCACAAACAAATCAGCTTGTTGAACTGAAGAGTGTTTTTTTTTTTTTTAAATCTGTTTGCTCACTTGATCTGGGCTTCATCTAAGCATGTCTATTTGTCTGTGATGATTGCTGGGTTATATATTTACTGCCAATATATTGTTTGGAGGAAGGGGTCTATTGAATTTGCTCAGTTTAATGGACTCTCTATAATTAATTTGAGTTGGTTACTTTCTATTTTATGTAGTTTCCCTGCAGGATAGTGTTTAACAACCAAGACTACATGTTGGCATTAAAGATCTATAAATGGGGAGGTTGAAGGGTCAGAGTCAGATAAGAAGTTGCAATTGTGGACGCCGACAGGAGAGAGAAAAGAGAAGGAAAGGGAGTATGAGATCACTACCCTATAGTCTTTCAAAATGGAGGAGGGGACCTGAGCTAAGAAGGAAACAGCCACAGCTCTTTCCACAGTCACTATTCCTGTCTAGGCCACAATATCTCCAAGCAGCTAGCACAAGCATTGGAAGTTTCTCTTCTGAGAGGGGCAGCCAGAGTGTGCCACATATGACCATTTTCCCTGGAGTTATCGTCATCATGGACAGAAGGAGGCATGTCTCCCTAGAATCTCAACAACAATCTCACAGATGAAAATAAAAAGGCTTATTAAGGACACTTGGAGAAGCATTATAACTAACAGAGTTGGGAGATAATACATCTTCTAGGATGTGATGATGTCAATCTACAGAGGCACATCTGCCTCTCTTCTGATCATATGAACAGAATGCCCGCTGGTTTGGGAAGCATCTCAGCTGGGATTGTAATACCAGGGCATTAAAATGTCCTCTTTGCTGGTCTTCTACCCCAGAGTAATCTCTCTCTCAGGTACATTGGGATGAACCATTTGCAGGAATAACAGAAAAATAGGTAGAGCATCCAGAATGAGGTATAACATACATGGCCACAATTACATATGCAGCAACAAGGAAACAGATGAAGAATTCTGAGCATCAATGGAAGTTGAGGACCTAATACCAAAGCTAAGTCATGTAACACCATGGGTAGTTTCAGAGTTTCAGAGAGTAAATTCAGTTACATTCTGGAAAAAGGTAAGACTGCAAAAGATGGCTTTCATAATCAGAAAGTAGAAAAATTGGGACTGCAAAAAGGAGGCACTGAGGGAGTCAAGGGTGGTCACTGAGTAATGAAGAACCCCAAGTCCCTATCCCAACATGATACTGATATCATTTTTAAAAGTTATTGAGCCACAAATCTTGGCAGTCAGAGCTCAGGAGCTGAAATTACATCTCAATCCCATGTAATGAATCTCTGCCTTGAGCATCTACAATGATGCATTTCTGTCTTGAGCATCTGGAGCAATATTTCTTTTCCTTAAGCATCTATAGCAATGCACCTCGGCCTTGAGCATCTGCTGTCATACCCCTCTAAAATGATTATCTACAGAAATTAACATCTGCTTGAAAAAGCGATATACTACTGGGATAGACCTACCATTGCATGTTTCCTTTGGATGTACACTTTTATATAACTACACCCTAAATTTGATATCAAGACCTGAGCACAAACAGATTTCACAGTTCACAGTTTTCCCATGCTGTGATAATTCAGTAGGCCTATGGACATATCCACCAGGAGACTTGAGGGGAGGAAGCAAAGGCATTCACGTTTGAATGTCTCTCATCTCAACCTCGACAGCACTTCTTTTAAAGTTATACCATTCCCTTTTGTGATCCAGAATATTTGCTCACAGCTCAATATTTTTTAACCAACTGTCTTGTTCTTCAGCCATGGCACAGTCAGTAAGGTGCATTCCATACAGATGGAGACTATAAATTTGATGCCTTCAAACTTGTGCAAAAATCTCAGCATTAAAGATATCAACTCATCACTCAGTGCTGAGGAGACAGCAACACCTGGGTCTCTAAGACTCACTGTTTGGTCAAGGGGAATTGGTCAGCTCCAGGTTCAAAGAGATGACGTATCTTTTTTTTTTTTTTTGGTTTTTAGAGACAGGGTTTCTCTGTGGTTTTGGGGCCTGTCCTGGAACTAGCTCTTGTAGACCAGGCTGGTCTCGAACTCACAGAGATCCGCCTGCCTCTGCCTCCCGAGTGCTGGGATTAAAGGCGTGTGCCACCATCGCCCAGCTGAGATGATGTATCTTAATCATGACAGAGAGTAATTAATGAAGACACCCAGGGTTAATTCTGGCCTTTGCATGCATGTATACACATCTCCATAAAAAGTTACACTCATATATTAAACAACTGTCATTTGAATTTCTAAATATACACATTTCTGTGGTGAAGTTTTGAGCTTAATTTTGACTGCTCTTTTGAGTTGTAGGAACAGCTGAATGTTTTCTGCCACCAGGTTCCTGCACTGGCTAGCTTTACCCAAAATAATTACATAGAAACTGTATTATTTTAAATAATACTTTGCCCATTAGGTCTAGCCTGTTAGTTGCTAATTCTCACATCTTGATTAACCCATTTCAAATAATCTGTGAAGCACCATGAGCTTATGAGAATCATAAGCTGCTTCTATCTCAGGGGGGAGGGGGGCATGGCGTCTGTTGACTAGGCTTCTTTCTCCCAACATTCTGTTGTTTTCTCTGCATAACTAACCTGCTGTCCTATCAAAAGGGCAATGGCAGTTTCTTTATTAACCTATAGACATTTAACCCTCGTCCATTGCTTTGGCCTTCCTCATACAATGACATTAGAAGAAATCTTTCTGTAAGAACCCTCTCCACTATCTCATTTGGCCTCTTGAATCCTCCCTCCTCTCTACCAAAGACAAAAGGAAGCTAGTCTCAGACATGTTACACAGTCTAAAAAAGGAAGGATGGAATCAAGATTTGAATTCATTACCAAAGTCTAAAATCTTAACCAAGGAACTCACTGCACGACCATACTTTTTTTTCAACTGAGAATGAACTCACACTCTGAGGAGCTGAAAGGCAAGTTCATACTGCATTAACTTCACATTGCCCCTTAACAGATATGCCGATCATTATGATGGACCCCTCACCACTGATACATTGACATCTTATTTCTTTGTATTTAATGGGCCAGTTGGCCACATACCTTACTCAATCTTTCCTTCAGTGATTTGATTTCCAGAATCCTCCATCCCCTCACTTCAATCCTAATTCACACACTCCCCAAAACCACTTGATGGGAGTCAGGTATCAATATCGTACTGGTATTTTCGGTCTGATGGGTTTGTGGGGTCTTTTTCACACTCCTCCTACCATCACAGATTTCCTAGGTAACTGATTCTAGGGAGCTCAGTGCATTCATCATATGTGTGCATGTCACACACCAATGTACATCAATGAGTACATGTTTAGCCTGGGTGCAGGTGAGTCTGTTCATGACTTTTATAGCGAACATGATCCATGAAAAGGGTACAGTGTTTTACAGTAATTGCAGGCCAATTGATTAAATGAACTCACAGGCGTTGAATGGCATGCATAAGACCTGTGAGAGTGCAAGACAGAAAGAATCCAGGCATGACAAAATAGGTGGCAGACAGAAGCCTGGCAAAAGTAAGTAGGTAGCCTAAGGTCCAACCCATTGCAGAAGAGCCACTGAGAGGAGACACTTTTCTTTAGGCAGGAGGATCCTGGTCACTCAACATGCTCCAGTGGAGATAATATAGCCAGGGACTTCCAGATGGTATGAATTAAACCATTAATCAAATGAAACCTAATTTTCTTTGCTTCTGAGTATACATTTGTGATGCTTCACGAACACTCTGTATCCTCTTAAGTCCCAAAACCTCGATGTCACATCTTTCCATATGACACGCTTTTCCCTCATGGATTATCCCTCTCTGAGATCCTACGTCTTTTTGGCCACTCTCCTCTGTTTGCAAAACAGCCATCTTGTCCTCTTCCACACACTGCATCTCCTTTCTTCCTTTCCTCTCCAATGGGAAAAGACATAGATATGGAAGTCATTATCAAACTTGATGAAATGTACGGAAGGTTTGGTGGGAACTTGGTAAATAATTTTACCTATCTTTTGGGTTCCATCTTTTTCGTTGTGCTGCACGCTTTTGCCTACCAAGGAATCCCTGCCTAATTCCAAATTCACCCCTATTGGAGGACATCCTGGCTTAATATGAAGGTTGCTTTCAATGTAGTAATCTAGAGGGTGGTAAAGATACAAAACTGGATCTTTCTGATAGGTAATGTAGAAACAGTTCTTCATGGTCTACACCCCATCTGGGACCACCCCACTCTACACTTCCATAGAGCCTGGCATGATGTGGAGGTTACCTTCACGGTAGTCAACCAGGAGGTGGCAAATGTACAAGACTGGACCTTTTTTGTAGGTAATATAGAACCAGGTCTTCATGATTGGCACGTCATCTAGGACCATCCCCTTCCAGTCATCATTAGAGCCATTTGTGCCCTGAAATGTTTGTTTCACTGCTCTGCTGAGATAGGCCACTCACCTCCTGGTCTGCTCTTTCTTGGCTATCTTTCTGTGCTTGGGCTTCATAGCTGCCCACTCTCTAGGTTGAAAGAAATTTCCCTCTGTTTAGTTCAGAAACAAAGTCATGGCATCAATAATGAGTGCCTGCAAGGATAAGAACGGGAGGCTCTGAAGTCATGGCTCTTTTCTGGAAGAACTTTGGGGCAGGAGACAAAGACAGTGCTGAACAGTTTTGAATACGTAACTGTAATATTCTCTTAAAATGAATAGGACAATTAGCAAATTTTTCTCTACAGCTTAGTATATCAATCTCAGAGACACATTCCTGCTGCCCAAAGGAAAATGACCTCTGCTGAGAAACCTATTTTCTGACTGACTAAGTCAATGAGAGGAGAAGGTATGCCTATCCCCGAAATGAGTAAGAAAAATCTGAACAGATAACAAAGAATTCGAAGGACATCCACACGTCTCCTTGGACATCAAGCTAATAGGTAGGGGGCTCAATCCAAGACAGCCTGCCCAAGGTCATGGCACTCCAGTCCACTGGCTCTCAGATTTGTGTCTCCTGATCCAGACCCAGGTATATTACATAAAGCCATTCTGTGTCTTCATTGTGGAAGTGAGTACTGTGAGACCAACTTCAACCTGAAAGACTCATTATTCTAGGCAACAGCAGCAATTGAGAAATAATTAGTATCTTTTAAAACACCTATGGATAAATTGGGCCTTTGCTATTTTAGTGGATTGATGAATATGATATTGTTAGCAAAGATAAAGTGGGAAGAATAGCTGGCATTCACCAACCCACAACTCTCAAATATAGGAGCAAGAAACAACATAAATGGTGGACCCACAGGACATTTCAAAGAAAACTCTTTTGTATTACAGAGGTCTTAGTTGCTTTGTAAACATATTTACCAAAAGAAAATGTCCTAACTCTCCAGATTCCATCTTCCGGAAATGTTCAGGTGCAAAAAGCCAGCAGGAGACCCAAAATAAGCCCCCAGTCATCTTCCCAATTACTCGAGTCACATTCTTGCCCCAGCAACTCAATCCCTGTATCTTATTTTTCTGAAAATGTCTTTGGTGTCTGAGTCAATAACTCATATGAAAGTTTTTTTTTCTTAACTCGCATCTCTCCGTTGGTTATCTATGATTGATTTTTTCTTCCTTCATAAATAATAAATTACAAATTTCCACTTCCTTTCCTCCTCCCCCTCACTACTCAGGCAACCACCAATCCTCTCCACTCCTAATCCAGTCCTAATAGAGGGCAGGGTACCTTGACTTGTGGGAAGCCCATGCCCCACTCCACCCAGATTGAGGAAGGTATGCATCCACATATAATAGGACTACATAAATTTCTTCTTATCTTGAGAAGAATACTTGCTACAGAAACACTATCACAGTAGTATTGAGAGTGTAGGAGAGATCTTAAATATGTCACTGTCACATGGTGATGATTAACCCACTCCATTGCAGTGTGACCCCCTGACATGTTTAAGATACCTGTCAATTCTGTCTATATATTTACAGAGAAATTCACATTGCTTGCACAGATTAACTAGCAGCATGATTTACCGCTCAATCAAAGGCAAAGCAAAGAAATCATGGACATGTTGTTGAATGCTGATGATGTTGTTGGGAGCGTTTGTGGGTTTTTTCTTAAAGGGAAATCATTGGTCACACAAATGCATGAAGCAGGTCCTGTCTCTCCCATGTACCTGAAAGCATGAACAAAATAAAGTAAAATAGGTTTTTGTCACATACTGGTAAATTTTGCTGCTATGTCCAAATATGTGTGTTGCAGGAGCTCTTTCTGCTCTTTCAGGCTATAGCAACTGAGATAAAGGCAATTGGGGTGTGGTGTCTCTCTCTTTCAAAATGGAGCAACTGCCTTCAGTTTGCTCTCTTGCATCCACCTCCACATCCAGCTACTAGGCTCCTCTCCTCATCCTGCAGAGGGCTGTTGTATGGCATGGCAATCTGTAAGGTTTGCCCCTTAAAAGAAATAACCATTTTATGAATCATAATTCTAAACTGGTGTGGGAGATTGTTTGTGACTTACACCTTCCTATGTGATGAGAGCAACCAGGGTGTGAAGGGGGTTCTCACTGTTCATGTTGCAGAAGCCATGGCAGCAGGAGTAGGAGGCCTCTCATTCCCTGTAAGGAAATCAGTAAACATTGGGGACCAGTGAAAGGATGCCCTGAAACATCAAGGCTTGAGCTTTCAGACCGCAATTCCTCCAGCTATGTTCTGGGTCTCCACAACCTACAAAACCTCCTGAGGACCAAGTATTCAGAACCAGAAGCCTGTGTGGGCCATATCACATAAAATCATAGTGAGTACACCATTCGTTTTTTTTTTTTTTTTAAGATACATCCTTTTGTCCCTCCAGAAACATTTGTATTTCCAATAAAGATAACTTGCTGCCTCTTTGGTGTCCTGAAATTGCTCTAAGCTGATGGTGGGGCATTCTTACATACCTTGCTGTGTTGTTGTGAGACCTTAACGGGACAGCAATTGTTTCAGAAATCAAAGGCAGTTAGGTTCAAACCTGTGGTTAGCAGTGTGCAAGACACTTGGGTTGCCTATAGCTAATCTATGGAAAGGTGGATTTACTAAAAAGGGTAGCAGCACATATGGAGGCATGTAGTCTTACCTTTTCAAATGACCCATTTTGTGGCCTTACATCAGGCTCCTCTATTCTCCTCATCTTGGTTTCTTTACCAGATTAGGACAAAAATTAAAACTCAATGTCCTGGACGTGAACACTGAATGAGTTATCTATGTGAGATCACAGAGACAGAGCTCATGGGAATCTGAATCATTGTACAGGCTTGCCAGGCATCAATCTGTAATCTGCCTAACTGTACTGCGCAAGTGTTGTCATGGTTGCTCCTCTGTTCCTCCTCATATGGTCTCCATCTACAGAGAACTCAGAAAAATCCACCCCTGAGAGGGCAAGTTCTTTACAAATGAAAGTTTCTAGAACAGAAGAGACATAGTAGATTTATCTTGGCAACCTGTAGACACAAGACATGGGGAAATGGAAGAAGAGATTGAAGAAGATAGAGACATGGAGGAATGGATAAATTCAATCATTCATTGGATAAGTGAGTGATCCAATGAAAGATATGGATAATAGGATAAAATGTGCTGCATGCCCTCTGAAAGTCAGTCCAAATTGAGGGTAGATAAGGTTATCCACTAAGGAAGAAGCTTAGTCCATTTTGCCTTCTTTGTGCTCTAGACCCACCCAGGAGAGTGATGATGAAGTTGAGGAGAAGAAGGGGCGAGGGTACCAGCATGCCATGGTACAAGTTTTCACCCACATTGTAGCCAAATCACCTGACCTGGCACAGGTGACCTACATGCTGGGCCCTGAATGGCAGTTTGACACCTACAACCTTACTAACCAAGTTTTTGAAGATGAAGGAACCAAAACTGCCCTGTTAAAGATGTCAGGATTCTTGCATGATGGGAGTCAGGCATCAATATCATACTGGTATCCTCGGGTCTGATGGGTTTGTGGGGTCTTTGCCACACTTCACCTAACATCACTGATTCCCTCGGTAACTGATTTTATGGAGCTCGGTGCATTCATCATATCTGTGCATGTCACACACCAATGTGATTCAATGTACTACTACTTTAGCCTGGGTGCGGGTGATTCTGTTTATGAGTTTTATAGCCCAAATCCCACAGAACATGATCAATGACAAGGGAACAGTGTTTTACAGTTAAGGCAGGCCAATTGTTTAAATGAACTCAAATGGGTTGAATGGCATGCATAAGACCTGTGAGAGTGCAAGACAGAAAGAATCCAGGCATGACAAAATAGGTAGTAGATAGAAGCCTGGCAAAAGTAAGTAGGTAGCCTGAGGTCCACCCCATTGCAGAAGAGCCACTGAGAGGAGACACTTTTCTTTAGGCAGGAGGATCCGGGTCACTCAACATGCTCCAGTGGAGTTCATATACCCAGTGACTTCCAGATGGTATGAATTAAACCATTAATCAAGTGAAACCCAATTTTCTTTGCTTCTGAGTACACATTTGTGACCCTTCATGATCACTCTCTATCCTCTTAAGTCCCAACACCTCGATGTCACATCCCTCCATATGACATGTTTTTCCCTCCCGCATTTTCCCTCTCTGAGATCCTACATATTTTTGGCCACTCTCCTCTGTTTCCTAAACAGCCATCTTGTCCTCTTCCACACACTGCATCTCCTTTTGTCATTCCCTCTCCAGGGGGAAAAGACCATAAGTCCTGTTTTGTTTTGAGGCCTGTCTTTCTGTGATGTCCCATCCACCAGAAACTCCATCATTGACCAAACAACATAACATGTTCACAAATTTTATTTTTAGAGCAAAAAAAAAAAATTCCATTGGGAAAGATACCAGGATTAATAGAAGACCTGAGGTATTTCTGAAAAAAAGAGTTCCCCAAACACAGTTTTAAGTCTGACACCCAAAATTTGTGAATTACACTTTAACAGATCTTCATCAAATCATAGACATAGATATGGAAGTCATTATCAAACTTGATGAAATGCACGGAAGGTTTGGTGGGAACTTGGAAAATAATTTTACCTATCTTTTGGGTTCCATCTTTTTCGTTGTGCTGCACGCTTTTGCCTGCCAAGGAATCCCTGCCTAATTCCAAATTCACCCCTATTGGAGGACATCCTGGCATAATGTGGAGGTTGCTTACAATGTAGTCATCTAGATGGTGGTAAAGGTACACAACTGGATCTTTCTTGTAGGTAATGTAGAAACTGGTCTTCATGGTCGTCACCTCATCTTGGACCACCCCAGTCCACTCCTCCATAGAGCCTGGCATGATGTGGAGGTTGCCTTCAAGGTAGTCAACCAGGAGGTGGTAAACGTACAAGACCGGATCTTTCTTGTAGGTAATATAGAACCAGGTCTTCATGATTGGCACCTCCTCTAGGACCATCCCCTTCCAGTCATCCTTAGAGCCATTTGTGCCCTCAAATGTATGTTTCACTGCTCTGCCAACTATGGTGTTTGAGAGATGAGTGTCTGTCTCCTGAGGAAATGGTACGTTGTTAGGCAGGAACTTAAGGTTTAAAATCCTTTCATCACTGTGAAGCTCCAATCCATAGACACAATCTATCCCATCATACTTCAACAATTAGAGAGAGGGATTTGTTGGCAGTTGATCTAGAATGATGGCTTTCCACTGGGTGACTGGTTCATTGGCTTCCTTCCAGCCGTGAGAAATTCTGCGGCCGACAATATTCTCCAGGGCCTCAAAAGGCCTCCTCAGTTTTTGCTTCTGGAGAGATGACCCATTCCTCTTCTGGACAGGTGGCATGCATCTCATACTAAGAGGCATCTTCATCATGGCTGTAGACTTACTGAGATAGGCCACTGACCTCCTGGTCCGCTGTTTCTTGGATATCTTTCTGTGCTTGGGCTTCATAGCTGCCCACTCTCTAGGTTGAAAGAAATTTCCTTCTGTTTAATTCAGAAACCAAGTCGTGGCCTCAACCATGAGTGCCTGCAAGGACAACAAGGGGATTCTATGAGGTCAAGGCTCTTTTCTGGAAGAACTGTGGTGCAGGAGACAAAGATATTGATCAACAGGTTGGCATACCTAACTGTAATTTTCTCTTAAGAAATAAATAGGACAATTTGCAAATTTTTCTCTACAGCTCAGTATATCAATCTCAGAGACACATTCCTGCTGCCCAAAGGCAAATGACCTCAGCTGAGAAACCTACTTTCTGACTGACTAAATCAATGAGAGGAGAAGGTATGCCTATCCCCGAAACGAGTAAGAAAAATCTGAACAGATAACAAAGAATTCGAAGGAAATCCACACGTCTCCTTCGACATCAAGCTAATAGGTATGGGGCTCAGTCCAAGACAGCCTGCCCAAGGTCATGGCACTCCAATCCACTGGCTCTCTGCATTGGGTCTCCTGATCCAGACCCAGGTCTATTACATAAAGCCATTCTGTGTCTTCATTTTGGAAGTGAGTACTGTGAGACCCACTTCAACCTGAAAGACTCATTATTCTGGGCAAAAGCAGCCATTGAGAAATAATTAGTATCTTTTAAAACACTTATGGACAAAGAGGAGCTTTGCCATTTTAGTGGATTGATGAATTTGATATTGTTAGCAAAGATAAAGTGGGAAGAATAGCTGGCATTCACCATCCTCACAGCTATCAAATATAGGAGCTGGTAACAACAGAAATGGTGGACCCGCAGGACATTTGAAGGAAAACTTTATTGTACGACAGAGGTCTTAGTTGCTTTGGAAACATATTTACCAAAAGAAAATGTACTACCTCTCCAGATTCCATCTTCCGGAAATGTTCAGGTGCAAAAAGCCTGTTGAACAGTTGTGGAGACCAGGAGATGAACTGTCCTCCTCAGGCACTGTGAGGATAATAAACCCACCTTCATGGAAGACTAGTGCTTTGAGTGGAACAGAGTTGCTACCCAACGAACCAAGGCTTTGTGACATCACCAAGGCTCTACTTATGTCAGAAATCCCCTCACAAGCTTGTTACTTCCCTATTTACCCACAGAAACATCCAGCATTCAGCTCCTCAAAAGCTGTATACAGCCACCAGGGGACCCAAAATAAGCCCCCACTCATCTTCCCAATTACTCAAGTCACACTCTTGCCCAAGCAACTCAATCCCTGTATCTTATTTTTCTGAAAAAGTCTTTGGTGTATGAGTCAACAAATCACATGAAAGGTTTTTTTTCTTAGATCCCATCTCTCCATTGGTTATCTTCTATTGATTTTTTCTCCCTTCATAAATAATAAATTTCAAATTTCCACTTCCTTTCCTCCTCCCCTTAACTACTCACGCAACCACCAATCCTCTCCACACCAATCCATTCCAAATAGAGGGCAGGGTACCTTGACCTGTGGGAAGCCCTTGCCCCCCTCCATCCAGATTGAGGAAGGTAAGCATCTACATATAATATGATCGATTAAAGCCTGTATGTGCAGTACAGACAAATATCAGTGACATTATCATTGGGTTCTCCTTCTGCCCCAATTGTCAGCCACATTCAATGCTTCCACTTTGATCCCAGGCTCTGTCAGTCCCAGCATAGCTGGTTTTGTTGATCTCCCATTAGCTCAGACACAGTGTCTCAGTGGGTGGACCAAGCCCTTGTATTCCTTAGTTCTTTGCTCTTATTCTCTCCCCTTCAGCTCTTCAACTGGAGCTTGGTAGCTCAGTCTAGTTTTCTGATGTGGGTCCCTGTCATTATCTCCATCCTTTTCCGTACAACAGTTCTATGGTGATATTCAAGATAGTCATCAGTCTGATTATGGGACAAAGCACCCGTAGTGCCTAGGGACATGGCACAGTGCAGGCACCCACAGCTCACCTGCCCAAGGTCCTCGTTGGTGTCACCCCATGGCTTTCTGGGAACCCCTCTAGAGAGAAGCCTCTTACTAACCCCAGAACGGCACCCTAAGTTTGAGATATCAACAGTGTGTGTGCATTAACTTATGGGGGTGTGTTTGTGTGTTTAAGACACAATAACAGCAGATGGATTATAATATTGAAATTTCTTCTTATCTTGAGAAGAATACTTGCTACAGAAACACTATCACAGTAGTACTGAGAGTGTAGGCTGTCTCAGCATGGAGAAGTAACTGGAGCAAACCCCTAGTAGTTCAGCTCAGTGGCCCAAGAAAGATGGTCAAGGAAAGTCAATGAACTCAGGGATGGAAGTTAAAACTCAGGCTAAATAACATTCCAAATCATTTAGGCGGAACATGAGACACTCGTGCAACAGTCACAAGTGTCTAAAATGCCTGGAACTAGAATCTTAGGGCTGGAGAAGTTGTGGAGCTGAGAGTGCATGGCAAAAACTGACAGAATCTGGCAAAAGACATGTAAGCATAAGTAGCAAACATCCATGGAAACCATGAATGGGAGAAAACCCTGAGAAGTCTGCACAAAAACATAACATCTTGACAATTCTGAGATTTAATGACAAAGGAGAGATCTTAAATATGTCACTGTCACATGGTGATGATTAACCCACTCCATTGCAGTGTGACCCCCTGACATGTTTAAGATACCTGTCAATTCTGTCTACATATTTACAGAGAAATTCACATTGCTTGCACAGATTAACTAGCAGCATGATTTACCACTCAATCAAAGGCAAAGCAAAGAAATCATGGACATGTTGTTGAATGCTGATGATGTTGTTGGGAGCGTTTGTGGGTTTTTTCTTAAAGGGAAATCATTGGTCACACAAATGCATGAAGCAGAGCCTGTCTCTGCCATGTACCTGAAAGCATGAAAATAATAAACTAAAATAGGTTTTTGTCACATACTGGTAAATTTTGCTGCTATGTCCAAATATGTGTGTTGCAGGAGCTCTTTCTGCTCCTTCAGGCTATAGCAACTGAGATAAAGGCCATTGGGGTGTGGTGTCTCTCTCTTTCAAAATGGAGCAACTGCCTTCAGCTTGGTCTCTTGCATCCATCTCCACATCCAGCTACTAGGCTCCTCTCCTCATCCTGCAGAGGGCTGTTGTCTGGCATGGCAATCTGTAAGGTTTGCCCCTTAAAAGTAATAACCATTTTATGAATCATAATTCTAAACTAGTGTGGGAGATTGTTTGTGACTTACACCTTCCTATGTGATGAGAGCAACCAGGGTGTGAAGGGGGTTCTCATTGATCAGGTTGCAGAAGCCATGGCAGCAGGACTAGGAGGCCTCTCATTCTCGGTAAGGAAATCAGTAAACATTGGGGACCAGTGAAAGGATGCCCTGAAACATCAAGGCTTGAGCTTTCAGACCGCAATTCCTCCAGCTAGGTTCTGGGTCTCCACAACCTACATAACTTCCTGAGGACCAAGTATTCAGAACCAGAAGCCTGTGTGGGCCATATCACATAAAATCGTAGTGAGTACACCAATGGTTTTATTTTTTTTTTTTTTTTTGTACATCCTTTTGTCCCTCCAGAATCATTTGTATTTCCAATAAAGATAACTTGCTGCCTCTTTGGTGTCCTGAACATGCTCTAAGGTGATGGTGGGGCATTCTTACATACCTTGCTGTGTTGTTGTGAGACCTTAACGGGACAGCAATTGTTTCAGAAATCAAAGGCAGTTAGGTTCAAACCTGTGGTTAGCAGTGTGCTGGACACTTGGGTTGCCTATAGCCAATCTATGGAAAGATGGATTTCCTAAGAAGGGTGGCAGCACACATGGAGGCATGTAGTCTTACCTTTTCAAATGACCCATTTTGTGTCCTTACATCAGGCTCCTCTATTCTCCTCATCTTGGTTTCTTTACCAGATTAGGACAAAAATTAAAACTCAATGTCCTGGACGTGAACACTGAATGAGTTATCTATGTGAGATCACAGTGACAGAGCTCATGGGAATCTGACTCATTGTACAGGCTTGCCAGGCATCAATCTGTAATCTGCCTAACTCTACTGCGCAAGTGTTGTCATGGTTGCTCCTCTGTTCCTCCTCATATGGTCTCCATCTACAGAGAACTCAGAAAAATCCACCCCTGAGAGGGCAAGTTCTTTACAAATGAAAGTTTCTAGAACAGAAGAGACATAGTAGATTTATCTTGGCAACCTGTAGACACAAGACATGGGGAAATGGAAGAAGGGATTGAAGAAGATGGAGACATGGAGGAATGGATAAATTCAATCATTCATTGGATAAGTGAGTGATCCAATGAAAGAGATGGCTAATAGGATAAAATGTGCTACATGCCCTCTGAAAGTCAGTCCAAATTGAGGGTAGATAAGGTTATCCACTAAGGAGGAAGCTTAGTCCATTTTGCCTTCTTTGTGCTCTAGACCCACACAGGAGAGTGATGATGATGTTGAGGAGAAGAAGGGGCGGGGTACCAGCATGCCCTGGTACAAGTTTTCACCCACATTGTAGCCAAATCACCTGACCTGGCACAGGTGACCTACATGCTGGGCCCTGAATGGCAGTTTGACAACTACAACCTTACTAACCAAGTTTTTGAAGATGAAGGAACCAAAACTGCCCTGTTAATGATGTCAGGATCCTTGCATGATGGGAGTCAGGCATCAATATCATACTGGTATCCTCGGGTCTGATGGGTTTGTGGGGTCTTTGCCACACTTCACCTAACATCACTAGTGATTCCCTCGGTAACTGATTTTATGGAGCTCGGTGCATTCATCATATCTGTGCATGTCACACACCAATGTGATTCAATGTACTACTACTTTAGCCTGGGTGCGGGTGATTCTGTTTATGAGTTTTATAGCCCAAATCCCACAGAACATGATCAATGACAAGGGAACAGTGTTTTACAGTTAAGGCAGGCCAATTGTTTAAATGAACTCAAAGGGGTTGAATGGCATGCATAAGACCTGTGAGAGTGCAAGACAGAAAGAATCCAGGCATGACAAAATAGGTAGTAGATAGAAGCCTGGCAAAAGTAAGTAGGTAGCCTGAGGTCCACCCCATTGCAGAAGAGCCACTGAGAGGAGACACTTTTCTTTAGGCAGGAGGATCCGGGTCACTCAACATGCTCCAGTGGAGTTCATATACCCAGTGACTTCCAGATGGTATGAATTAAACCATTAATCAAATGAAACCCAATTTTCTTTGCTTCTGAGTACACATTTGTGACCCTTCATGATCACTCTCTATCCTCTTAAGTCCCAACACCTCGATGTCACATCTTTCCCTATGACATGTTTTTCCCTCCCGCATTTTCCCTCTCTGAGATCCTACATCTTTTTGGCCACTCTCCTCTGTTTCCTAAACAGCCATCTTGTCCTCTTCCACACACTGCATCTCCTTTCGTCATTCCCTCTCCAGGGGGAAAAGACCATAAGTCCTGTTTTGTTTTGAGGCCTGTCTTTCTGTGATGTCCCATCCACCAGAAACTCCATCATTGACCAAACAACATAACATGTTCACAAATTTTATTTTTAGAGCAAAAAAAAAATTCCATTGGGAAAGATACCAGGATTAATAGAAGACCTGAGGTATTTCTGAAAAAAAGAGTTCCCCAAACACAGTTTTAAGTCTGACCCCCAAAATTTGTGAATTTCACTTTAACAGATCTTCATCAAATCATAGACATAGATATGGAAGTCATTATCAAACTTGATGAAATGCACGGAAGGTTTGGTGGGAACTTGGAAAATAATTTTACCTATCTTTTGGGTTCCATCTTTTTCGTTGTGCTGCACGCTTTTGCCTGCCAAGGAATCCCTGCCTAATTCCAAATTCACCCCTATTGGAGGACATCCTGGCATAATGTGGAGGTTGCTTACAATGTAGTCATCTAGATGGTGGTAAAGGTACACAACTGGATCTTTCTTGTAGGTAATGTAGAAACAGGTCTTCATGGTCTGCACCTCATCTTGGACCACCCCAGTCCACTCCTCCATAGAGCCTGGCATGATGTGGAGGTTGCCTTCAAGGTAGTCAACCAGGAGGTGGTAAACGTACAAGACCGGATCTTTCTTGTAGGTAATATAGAACCAGGTCTTCATGATTGGCACCTCCTCTAGGACCATCCCCTTCAGTCATCCTTAGAGCCATTTGTGCCATCAAATGTATGTTTCACTGCTCTGCCAACTATGGTGTTTGAGAGATGAGTGTCTGTCTCCTGAGGAAATGGTACATTGTTAGGCAGGAACTTAAGGTTTAAAATCCTTTCATCACTGTGAAGCTCCAATCCATAGACACAATCTATCCCATCATACTTCAACAAATAGAGAGAAGGATTTGTTGGCAGTTGATCTAGAATGATGGCTTTCCACTGGGTGATTGGTTCATTGGCTTTCTTCCAGCCGTGAGAAATTCTGCGGCCGACATTATTCTTCAGGGCCTCAAAAGGCCTCCTCAGTTTTTGCTTCTGGAGAGATGACCCATTCCTCTTCTGGACAGGTGGCATGAATCTCATACTAAGAGGCATCTTCATCATGGCTGTAGACTTACTGAGATAGGCCACTGACCTCCTGGTCCGCTGTTTCTTGGATATCTTTCTGTGCTTGGGCTTCATAGCTGCCCACTCTCTAGGTTGAAAGAACTTTCCTTCTGTTTAATTCAGAAACCAAGTCGTGGCCTCAACCATGAGTGCCTGCAAGGACCACAAGGGGAGGCTATGAGGTCAAGTCTCTTTTCTGGAAGAACTGTGGTGCAGGAGACAAAGATATTGATCAACAGGTTTGCATACCTAACTGTAATTTTCTCTTAAGAAATAAATAGGAAAATTTGCAAATTTTTCTCTACAGCTCAGTATATCAATCTCAGAGACACATTCCTGCTGCCCAAAGGCAAATGACCTCTGCTGAGAAACCTACTTTCTGACTGACTAAGTCAATGAGAGGAGAAGGTATGCCTATCCCCGAAACGAGTAAGAAAAATCTGAACAGATAACAAAGAATTCGAAGGACATCCACATGTCTCCTTCGACATCAAGCTAATAGGTAGGGGGCTCAATCCAAGACAGCCTGCCCAAGGTCATGGCACTCCAATCCACTGGCTCTCTGCATTGGGTCTCCTGATCCAGACCCAGGTCTATTACATAAAGCCATTCTGTGTCTTCATTGTGGAAGTGAGTACTGTGAGACCCACTTCAACCTGAAAGACTCATTATTCTGGGCAAAAGCAGCCATTGAGAAATAATTAGTATCTTTTAAAACACTTATGGACAAAGAGGAGCTTTGCCATTTTAGTGGATTGATGAATTTGATATTGTTAGCAAAGATAAAGTGGGAATAATAGCTGGCATTCACCATCCTCACAGCTATCAAATATAGGAGCTGGTAACAACAGAAATGGTGGACACGGAGGACATTTGAAGGAAAACTTTTTTGTACGACAGAGATCTTAGTTGCTTTGCAAACATATTTACCAAAAGAAAATGTCCTACCTCTCCAGATTCCATCTTCCGGAAATGTTCAGGTGCAAAAAGCCTGTTGAACAGTTGTGGAGACCAGGAGATGAACTGTCCTCCTCAGGCACTGTGAGGATAATAAACCCACCTTCATGGAAGACTAGTGCTTTGAGTGGAACAGAGGTGCTACCCAAAGAGCCAAGTCTTTGTGACATCACCAAGGCTCTACTTATGTCAGAAATCCCTTCACAAGCTTGTTACTTCCCTATTTACCCACAGAAACATCCAGCATTCAGCTCCTCAAAAGCTGTATACAGCCACCAGGGGACCCAAAATAAGCCCCCACTCATCTTCCCAATTACTCAAGTCACACTCTTGCTCAAGCAACTCAATCCCTGTATCTTATTTTTCTGAAAAAGTCTTTGGTGTCTGAGTCAACAACTCACATGAAAGTTTTTTTTCTTAGATCCCATCTCTCCATTTCTTATCTTCTATTGATTTTTTCTTCCTTCATAAATAATAAATTTCAAATTTCCACTACCTTTCTTCCTCCCCCTAACTACCATGCAACCACCAATCCTCTCCAATCCAAATCCAGTCCTCATAGAGGGCAGGGTACCTTGACCTGTGGGAAGCCCTTGCCCCCCTCCATCCCGTTTGAGGAAGGTATGCATCTACATATAATATGATCGATTAAATCCTGTATGTGCAGTACAGACAAATCCCAGTGCCATTATCATTGGGTTCTCCTTCTGCCCCAATTGTCAGCCACATTCAATGCTTCCACTTTGATCCCAGGCTCTGTCAGTCCCAGCACAGCTGTTTTGTTGAGCTCCCATTAGCTCAGACACAGTGTCTCAGTGGTCATTACTATCACTTAATATCAATGGGCTCAACTCACCTATAAAGTAGAAATGACTCAATAGCAGTTGGTTCAACAAAGCCCACCCCAGCATGGTTAATAGTTCAGTAAGGCTTAGAACCTGAAATTCACTGTGCAGCCTTGAGGCAGATCAGTGATCTGAAGAGTGTTTTTTTTATCTTTGGCTCAGTTGATCTGAGCCTCATCTAAACATTTCTATTTGTCTGTGATGATTGCTCTGTTATATATTTACTGCCATTATACTGTTTGGAGGATGTTGCCTTGTGAATCTGCTCAGGTTATCAAACTCTCTATAGCTAATTTGAGTTGTTTACTTCCTATCTAAGTAGGTTTCCTGCAGGATAGAGTCTATCAACCAAAACTACATATTGGCATTATAGAACTTTATATGTGGAGATGGAAGGGTCAGAGTCAGATAAGAAAGTAAAATTATGGGTTCACACAGGAGAGATAAAAGAAAAGGAGAGGGAGTATGAGAGCACTACCCTGTAGGATTTCAAAATGGACAAGGAGACCTGAGCTAAGTAGGAAACAGCCACAGCATTTTCCATAGTCACTACTCCTGTCTAGGCCACAAAATCTCCAAGCAGCTAGCCCAAGCATTGGAAGTTTCTTCTCTGAGAGAGCCAGCTAGAGTGTGGCACAGATGACCTTTTTCCCTGGAGTTATCCTCACCATTTGCAGAAGGAGGCATATCTCCCTAGAGTCTCAACAAAAAGTCTCAGTGATATAACAAACGGCTTATGAAGGACCCTTGGGGAAGATTCAAAACTAACATAATTGGGAAAAAATGCATCTTCCAGGATGTTATGATGTCAGTCTACACTGTCACATCTGCCTTTCTTCTGATCATATAAACAGGATGCTTGCTGCTTGAGGAAGCATCTCATCTGGCGTTGTAATACCAGGGCATCAAAATGTCCTCTTTGCTCGTCTTCTCCCCCAGAGGAGTCTCTATCTCAGGTACAGTGCATTGAACCACTTGCAGGAATAATAAAAACAGATAGAGCATCCAGCTTGAGATATGACATACATGGCCACAATCACATTGGCAGCAACAAGAAACAGATGAAGAAATCTGAGCATCAATGGAAGCTGAGGACGTAATACCAAAGTTAAGACATGTAACACCATGGGGAGTTGCAGAGTTCCAGAGAATATATTCAGTTACATTCTGGAAGAAGCAAAGACTGCAAAAGATGGCTTTTCTAATCAGAATGTATAAAAAACTGAGAATATGCGAAATGTAGGCAGTGATGAGACAAAGGTGGTAACTGAAAATGAAGAACCCCATGTCCCAGTTCCAGGAAGATAATGAAAGCATTTTTAAAGGTTAATGAGCCACAAATCCTGGCAGTCAAAACTCAGGAGATGGAATGCCATTTCAATCCCATGTAATGAATCTCTGCCTTAAGCATCTAAAATGATGTATCTCTGCCTTGAGCATCTATAGCAATATTTCTTTGCCTTAAGCATCTATAACAATGCACCTCTGCCTTGAGCATCTGCTGTCATGCCCCTCTAAAATGAGCATCTACAGAAATTAACATCTGCTTTGAAATGCAATATACTACTGGGATAGACCAACCATAGCATGCTACTCTGGATGTACACTTTTATATATTTACACCCTAAATTTGATATCAAGACCTGAGCCCAAACAGACTTCACAGTTCGGCGTTTCCCCATGCTGTGATAATTCAGTAGCCCTCTGGACACATCCACCAGGAGTCTTGAGGGGAGGAAGCAAAGGCATTCATGTTTGAATGTCTCTCATCTCAATCTCCCCAACATTTATTTAAGGTCACACCATTCCCTTTTCTGTTTCAGAATATTAACTCAGAGCTCAATACTTTTTAACCAACTGTCTTGTTCTTCAGCCATGGCTCAGTCAGTAAGGTGCATTCCATACAAATGAAGAACATAAATTTGATCCCTTCAACTTGTGCAAGAATCTCAGAATTAAAGATATAAACCCATCACTCAGTTCTGTGGAGACAGCCACACCTGGGTCTCTGAGTCTCACACTTTGGTCAAGGGGAATTGGTCAGCTCCAGGTTCAAAGATATGATGTATCTTAAACATGACAGAGAGTAAGTAAGGAAGACACCCACAGTTAATTCTGGCCTCTGCATGCATGCATACACATTTCCATAAAATGTTACACTCATCTTTTTAAACAACTGTGTTTCCAATTTATATTATACACGTTTCAGTGGCAGCGCTTTGAGCTTAACTTTGACTGCTCTTTGTTGTTATAGGAATGGCAGGCTGCATCCTGCCACCTGTCTCTAGCTCTGGCTAGCTTTTCCAGAAATAATTTTACAGAAACTGTATTCTTTTAAATACTGCTTGACCCATTATTTCTAGCCTCTTATTAGCTAGTTCTCACATCGTGATTAAGCCATTTCAAATAATCTGTATAGTACCATGAGCTGCTGGCTTACCAGGGAGATTCTTAAGCTGCTTCTGTCTCTGAGAGGAGTGGCATGGTGTCTGTCTTACTCGGCTTCTTTCTCCCAGCATTCTGTTCTGTTTACTCTGCCTATCTAACCTGCTGTCCTATCAAAAGTGCCAGGCAGTTTCTTTATAAACCTATATACATACAGCCCTCCTCCATCACATTGGCCTGCCTCACACAATGACATTAGAAGAAATCTTTCTATAAGAACCCTGTCCACTCTCTCATTTGGCCTTTTGAATCCTGTCTCCTCTCTTCCTAAGACATAAGGAAGCTAGGCTTAGACATGTTACACAGTCTAACAAAGTTCCAACAGAAAGGATGGATGGAATCAAGATCTGAATTCATTGCCAAAGTCTAAAATCTTAACCAAGGAACTCAGTGCATGACCATACTTTTCTTTCCACTGAGAATGAACCCACACTCTGAGGAGCTGAAAGGCAAATTCACACTGCATCTACCCCACATTGCTCCTTGACAGATGTGAAGAGCATTATGATGGCCCCTGATACAATGACATTTTATTCCTCTGGAGTTGACTGGCCAGTTGGCCACCTACCTTACTCAATATTTCCTTCTGTGATTGGATTTCCAGAATCCTCCATCCCTTCACATCATTGCTAAGTCACACACTTCCCAATGCCGCTTTCAGATTTTACATAGACAGACTTTGCCACCAGAGTGTTGGGATGAACTGTAGTATGTGTCCCATTATTTTATAAAAGAGGGGCCCTGAATAATAACCTTTCTATATTCCTGCAAAATCTAAACCAGAAAAATCAGCATGTAAATGTGACATCCCTGCACCCCTACAAGTTGTTAAACTGGTGGTGTAGATTGCTGTGAACAGGATTGACATTCCAATGAAGGGGCATCTCTGCCCGACTTAAGAAAAGTCTCATAGGAAGTGAAGTAGATCTGTGGCCATACAACCTTGGAGGATTTTATGAGGTAGAAATACAGATTTCTATATGAATAGACAATATATTCATAATGATGGGATGGCTATTCTTAGTTGTCAACTTGACTACATCTAGAGTTAATAAGTATTTTAATGAGTGGGCATATTTACGGAGGGGTATTTCTTCTTAATTTCAATTTTGAAGTGGTAAGACACACTCCTAATCTGGATCTTTGAGATAGGACTCTTTTGAGGTAGGAAGAGGCATTTTTATCTGGGCCACACCATCTGCTTGCAGCTCTTATAAAAAAAAAAAGATGAAAGGAGGAATCTCTTTCTTGGCCTGCTTGCTCTCAAAGGCAAGGCTATTCCCTCACCAGCCTTAACACAGAATTCTTTATAATTCTGGTGTGTACAAAAGACTAGCTGACACATTCAGAGTCTCGGACTGAATACCTACTTTGCTTTTGGACATTCCTTTCATAGAGGGATTAACAAGGCCACAACCTATAAACCATTCTGTTAAAACTTTTTCTATAAGTTCTGTTACTCTAGAAAACTATGGCTAATAGAAATGTTACTGAATTAAATAATAGTAACATTAATTAACTCATGGGCCAGGAAGTTGCCACAGTAGGCAAAACACTTGCCATGAAAGTGAAAGGCACTGTGACTGAATTCTCAGAATCTACTTAAAATCAGGATGTGTACAAGTATCTGCAAGTCCAGTTCTCTTAAGACAAATTGGGAGGTGGAGACAGGAGACTCTTCAGAAGCTAGCTAGTCAACTAGCCTTGAATAAGCAACAAAAACAATAAAGACACCATATCAAACAAAATGGAAAGCAACTACTGATATGCTGGGTTGTCCTCTCCTCTCCTCAAGCCCACATGCTTACTGTGGCAATGCCCACTTACACTCACATTCATGAATACACACACACATATATACACACACACAAAGAATGAAACAGCTTCCATATGTATGAAGTCACACATACACATCCTTAGGCCCTTCTCGGCCAAGTCTGGCACTAAGCTACCTCTCTTTGATCTAGAGTCAACCATATCCATACTTATACACCAATTAGACCACCTGTTCTGGAAAAATGAATAACAATCTGGTTCAATGAGGTAACCCATCTCAAATATATGGCTGTGTGTGTGTGTGTTTGTATGTGTGTTTCCATGTGTGAAGATATGCATTGTAAGTCTGTCTCATATGTACCTATCTCCTAAACTCAGGTTTTTCTTGACTCCTAATATGGAAGCCCTTGCTTTGTTTAATTTGTTTAACCTAACGAGCACAAGGATTGCCAGGAGTTCTAAGGCAAGGCCATATTATAAGTATTAAACCAGCCCAGACCCAGAAAAAAAAGACCCAGAGAGTGGAAGGAAGAACATGAGTCTAGACAGCTGTCTTGTAACCTCCACATTAACAGATGAATAATGTAAGTTGGAAAAGCCTAAGACCAGGTCTCATTTCACCTCTCAAAAGAAGCAGATGAGATGTGAAGAGCAGGATCTTTGGGTGAATTTAATTTTCCTACACTATCTGAGCCAATTGGAACTGGGAGCTCTCTGATTGATTCAAATTTAGAACCTTTTTTCTCTGCAGTTTCTGTAAGAAGAGCAATGAGCAACCAATATGCAAAGAAAAGGGGGGGCAACATAAATACTAATTTTAAAGAATTTTGACAGAAAGTAAGGACAATGAAACTTCCAGAAGTTTCTGAAAGAAATTGGAGTCAAAATATTGATCACAAATGAAGAGAATTGGGTAGAAGTATCCCATGTCCAGATAACTCAAATGCAATAAGGGTGTTACTTTGCTGGTATTCAAATTAAGCCAGGATGTGCATGATGAGGCTTTTTATTTTATTAGTCTTTTACTTTAATGTATATTAATAAAATGTTAACTCATCAAGCTCGTGTGTTTTATTATCTTACATTGACCCCAAATTAGTTTTTAAGCCAAAGTAAAGGAGGCTTTAATGGTATGAGACTTCATCCAGATAATGCAGACAGCTGCTGCAGGAAAGTAGTGTACATAAAGAAAGACTACTCAGTAAGTAATTCAACTAGGCATCGCCAGTGTGTAAATCCTGCAATGATGTATCGATTGCCAAAATAAAGGAAGCAGCCCACTTGAGAGAAAGACAGAGAGGAAGGAAGAAGAGGGAAAAGGGAACAGATCATCCGTTGAGACAAAAAACCAGCAAAGGAAACAGAAGCTTCTTTGTTGACAATAATCTCCTCTTCTGTAAGGGCATTTCCATTCCTTCAAATGACAGACATTCAGACAGAACATGCAAGAGAGAAAAGTGTGAACATGGTGGTGGTGAAGGGAGAGAAAAAGCTGTCTTCTGACCTCTACATAAACAGATGTATAATGTAAGTTGGAAAAGCCTAAGACCAGGTCTCCTTTCACCTCTCAAAAGAAGCAGATGAGATCTGAAGAGCAGGATCTTTGGGTGAATTTCCTACACTATCTGAGCCAATTGGAACTGGGAGCTCTCTGATTGATTCAAATTTAGAATCCTTTTTCTCTGTGGATTCTGTTAGAAGAGCAATGAGCAACCAATATGCAAAAAATAGTGGGGACAACATAAATACAAATCTTAAATCTTTCTGACAAAATTAAGGACAATGAAACATCCATAAGGTTCCGAAAAAATTTGGAGCCAAAATATTCATCGATCACTAATAAAGAGAATTCGGGAGAAGTATCCCATTTCCAGATATCTCAACTACAAGCTGGGTGTTCCTTTGCTGGTATTCAAATTAAGCCAGGATGTGCATGATGAGGCTTTTTATTGTTATTTCAATAGCTTTTACTTTAATGTATATTAATAAAATTTTAACATATCAAGCTTGTGTGTTTTATTATCTTACATTGACCCCAAATTAGTTTTTATTAATTAATTAATTTATTTATTTATTTATTTATTTTACCATCCTCGGCACCACTGCTCTTTATTTCACTTCTAAATATACTTAAATCCCAATATACTATCACCAGCTTTACTTTAACAAGCTAATTAGCTTTATAGAATGTAGAACAACATTTTCAATTTCACATCATTTCTTTGCCTTTTAAGACCTAAATTTCCATGCGATGGCATTTTTCCTTTGGCTTGAAACTTTCATTTAGCATCTCTTATAGTGCTGCAACATTATCAGCAAATTCTCTCCTCTGTCATTTAGCTGAAAATGTCTTACATCGCCTTAATTTTCTTTTTTTTCTTTTTTTGCAATTCATCTGTTAACTTTTCTTTATTTTTTTATTCTTTTTTAATTAAAATTTCCACCTGCTCCCCGTTTCCCATTTACCTCCCCTCCTCCCAAATATTGCCCCCTCCCCAACTCTCTTCCCCCTATCCCTAATCCTCTTCTCCTCCCCCCACACCATTCCCCCTCCCTCTCAATACTGAAGAGCAGTCCAAATTCTCTGCCCTGTGGGAAGACGAAGGTCTTCTATCTACGTCCAGGAAGTTGAGCATCTAATCAGCATAAGCTCCCACAAAGCCAGTTCATGTATTAGGATCAAAACCTAGTGCCATTGTCCTTGGTTTCTCATCTGTCTTCATTGTCCGCCATGCTAAGAGAGTCCAGAATCAACCCATGCATATTCAGTCCCAGACCAGCTGGGCTTGGTGGGCTCACAATAAATCAGTTCCACTGTCACAGTGGCTGGGTGCATCCCTCGTGGTCCTGATTTCCTTGCTCATGTTCTCCCTCCTTCTGCTCCTCATTCGGACCTTAAGAGCTCAGACCGTTGCTCCAAACTGAGACTCTGTCACTACCTCGATCAATTGCCAGATGGGGGTTCTAAGGTGATATGCAAGATATTCATCAGTATAGGAGAGGGTCATTTCAGGTTCCCTCTCCTCAGTTGCCCAAGGTACCAGCTGGGGACATATTCCTGGACACCTGCGAACCACTCAAGAGTCAAGTCTCTTGCCAACCCTAAGATGGCTCCCTTAGATAGGATATATACTTCACTGCTCCTGTATCCTCCCTTCCTATATCCCAACCGTCCCAATCCCCCGAGCTCCTCCCATCCTCCCCTTCTCATGTTTCTCATCCCATTTCCCCTTTGCCCCATGCCACCTCACCGGCAAGTTCCCAGTTTTTGCCCTGCAATCTTGTCTACTTCCCATCTCCATGCAGATGACTATATGATTTTCTTTGGGTTCACTTTCTTATTTTACTTCTCTAGGATCACAAATTATATGCTAATGTCTTTTCTTTATGGCTAGAAAACTATTATAAGTGAGTACATCCCATGTTCCTCTTTTTGGGTCTGGGATACCTCACTCAGGATAGTGTTTTCTATTTCCATCCATTTGCACACAAAATTCGAGAAGTCATTGTTTTTACTGCTGAGTAGTACTCTAGTATGTATATATTCCACACTTTCTTCATCCATTCCTCCATTGAAGGGCATCTAGGTTGTTTCCAGGTTTTGGCTATTACAAACAATGCTGCTATGAACATAGTTGGACAGATACTTTTGTCATTTGATGGGGTATCTCTTGGGTTTATTCCCAATAGTGGTATTACTGGATCTTGGGGTAGGTTGATCCCAAATTTCCTGAGAAATCGCCAAACTGATTTCCAAAGTGGTTGTACATGTTTGCATTCCCACCAACAATGAGTGAGTGTGCCTCTTTCTCCACAACTTCTCCAGCAAAGGCTATCATTGGTGTTTTTGATTTTAGCCATTCTGACAGGTGTAAGATGGTATCTCAAAGTTGTTTTAATTTGCATTTCCCTTATCGCTAAGGAGGTTGAGCATGACCTTAAGTGTCTTTTGGCCATTTGAATTTCTTCTGTTGAAAATTCTCTGTTCAAAACCTGGAAACAACCTAGATGCCCTTCAATGGAGGAATGGATGAAGAAAGTGTGGAATATATATATATTAGAGTACTACTCAGCAGTAAAAAACAATGACTTCTCGAATTTTGCGTGCAAATGGATGGAAATAGAAAACACTATCCTGAGTGAGGTATCCCAGACTCAAAAAGAGCAACATGGGATGTACTCACTCATAATCGGTTTCTAACCATAAAATAAAAGACATTAAGCATATAATGTGTGATCCTATAGAAGCTAAATAAGAAAGTGAACCCAAAGAAAATCATATAGTCATCCGCATGGAGAGGGGGAAGTAGACAAGATTCCAGGGCAAAAACTGGGAACTTGCGGGTGAGGTGGCATGGGGCAAAGGGGAAATGGGATGAGATATATGAGAAGGGGAGGATGGGAGGAGCTCGGAGGATTGGGATGGTTGGGATATAGGAAGGATGGATACGGGAGCAGCGAAGTATATACCCTATCTAAGGGAGCCATCTTAGGGTTGGCAAGAGACTTGACTCTTGATGGGCTCGCAGGTGTCCAGGAATATGTCCCCAGCTGGTACCTTGGGCAACTAAGGAGAGGGAACCTGAAATGACCCTATCCTATACTGATGAATATCTTGCATATCACCTTAGAACCTTCATCTGGCGATGGATCGAGGTAGAGACAGAGTCTCAATTTGGAGCAACGGTCTGAGCTCTTAAGGTCCAAATGAGGAGCAGAAGGAGGGAGAACATGAGCAAAAAATCAGGACCACGAGGGATGCACCCAGCCACTGTGACAGTGGAACTGATTTATTGGGAGCCCACCAAGGCCAGCTGCTCTGGGACTGAATAAGCATGGGTTGATTCCGGACTCTCTGAGCATGGCGGTCAATGAAGACTGATGAGAAGCCAAGGACAATGGCACTAGGTTTCGATCCTAATACATGAACTGGCTTTGTGGGAGCTTAGCCTGTTTGGACGCTCACCTTTCTGGACGTAGATAGAAGGACCTTGGTCTTCCCGCAGGGCAGGGAATTTGGACTGCTCTTCAGTAACGAGAGGGAGGGGGAATGGTGTGGGGGGAGGAGAAGAGGAGTGGGGATAGGGGGAGGGAAGTGGGGGGAGGGCAATATTTGGGAGGAGGGGAGGGAAATGGGAAATGGGGAGCAGGTGGAAATTTTAATTAAAAAGGAATAAAAATAAATAAATAAGTAAAAAAAAAAAAAGAAAATTCTCTGTTCAGATCAGTGCCGCATTTTTTAATTGGGTTAATTAGCATTTTAAAGTCTAGTTTCTTGAGTTTTTTATATATTTTGGAGATCAGACCTTTGTCTGTTGCAGGGTTGGTGAAGAACTTCTTCCAGTCAGTGGGTTGCCTTTTTGTCTTAGTGACAATGTCCTTTGCTTTACAGAAGCTACTCAGTTTCAGGAGGTCCCATTTATTCAATGTTGTCCTTAATGTCTGTGCTGCAGGGGATAAACGTAGGAAGTGATCTCCTGTACCCATATGTTGTAGAGTACTTCCAACTTTTTCTTCTATCAGGTTCAGTGTGTTCAGACTAATATTGAAATCTTTAATCCATTTGGACTTGAGTTTTGTGCATGGTGATAGATATGGATCTATTTTCATTCTTCTACATGTTGACAACCAGTTCTGCCAGCACCATTTGTTGAAGATGCTCTCTTTTTTTCCATTGAATAATTTTACCTCTTTATCAAAAATTAGGTGTTCATAAGTTTGTGGGTTAAAATCAGGGTCTTCTACTCGGTTCCATTGATCGACTTCTCTGTTTTTATGCCAATATCAAGCTGTTTTCAATACTGAGGCTCTGTAATAGAGTTTGAGGTCAGGGATGGTAACGCCTCCAGACGATCTTTATTATATAAGATTGTTTTGGCTATCCTGGGTTTTTTGTTTCTCCATATAAAGTTGATTATTGTCCTCTCAAGATCTGTGAAGAATTTTTTTGGGATTTTAATGGGGATTGCTTTGAATCTATAAATTGCCCTTGGTAGAATTGCCATTTTTACTATGATGATCCTCCCAATCCAAGAGCAAGGGAGATCCTTCCATTTTCTGGTATCCTCCTCAATTTCTTTCTTCATTGACTTAAAGTTCTTGTCAAATAGATTCTTTACTTCCTTGGTTAGAGTTACCCCAAGATATTTTATACTATTTGTGGCTATCGTGAAGGGTGATGCTTCTCTGATTTCCATCTCTGCTTCCTTATCCTTTGTAAATAGGAAGGCAACTGATTTTTTGGAATTGATCTTGTATCCTGAAATGCTACTAAAGGTGTTTATCAGCTGAAGGAGTTCTTAGCTGGAGTTTTTGGGGTCGCTTATGTACACTATCATATCGTCTGCAAATAATGAAAGTGTAACTTCTTCCTTTCCAATTTGAATCCCTTTGATCCCCTTATGTTGTCTTATTGCTATTGCTAGAATTTCAAGCACTATATTAAAGAGGTATGGAGAGAGTGGACAACCTTGTCGTGTTCCTGATTTTAGTGGAACAGCTTTGAGTTTCTCTCCATTTAATTTGATTATAGCAGATAGCTTGCTATAAATAGCTTTTATTATACTTAGGAACGACCCTTGTATTCTTAATCTCTCTAAGACCTTTATCACAAATGATGTTGAATTTTGTCAAATGCTTTTTCAGCATCTAATGAAATGATCATATGGTTTTTTCTTTCAGATTATTTATATGATGGATTACATTGATAGATTTTCGTATGTTGAACCAGCCCTGCATCTCTGGGATGAAGCCTACTTGATCATAATGGATAATTTTTCTAATGTGTTCTTGGATTCTGTTTGCCAGTATTTTATTGAGTATTTTTGCGTCGATGTTCATGAGTGAGATTGGCCTGTAGTTCTCTTTCTTGGTTGTGTCTTTGTGTGGTTTTGGTATCAGAGTAACTTCAGCTTCATAAAAGGAATTTGGCATTGACTTCTCTTTTTCAATATTGTGAAATACATTAAGGAGTATAGGTATTAGGTCTTCTTGGAAGTTCTGGTAGAATTCTGCATTGAAGCCGTCTGGACCTGGGCTTTTTTTGGTCGGGAGGTTTTTTATAGCAACTTCTAATTCTTCATGACTAACAGGTCTATTTAGATTGTTCACCTGATCCTGGTTTAAATGTAGTATATTGTACTTATCTAAAAAAGTGTCCATTTCTATCACATTTTCCAATTTTGTGGCATACAGGTTTTTGTAGTAAGATCTAATGATTCTCTGAATTTCCTCTGAGTCTGTGGTTATGTCTCCCTTTTCGTTTCTGATTTTGTTAATTTGCATATTCTCTCTCCGCCGTTTGATTAGTTTGGATAGGGGTTTATCAATCTTATTGATTTTCTCCATGAACCAGCTTTTGTTTCATTGATTCTTTGGATTGTTTTCTGTGTTTCTATTTTGTTGATTTCAGCCCTCAATTTGATTATTTCCAGTCTTCTACTTCTCCTAGGTGTGTCTGCTTCTTTTTTTTCTAAAGCTTTCAGGTGTGCTATTAAGTCTCCTATGTGTGCTTTCTCCATGTTCTTTATGTGGGCACTTAATGCTATGAACTTTCCTCTTAGCACTGCTTTCATAGTGTCCCATAGGTTTGAGTTGACTCTTTGTTTTCATTGAATTCAAGAAAGACTTTAATTTCTTTATTTCTTCCTTGATCCAGGTGTGGTTCAGTAGTTGACTGTCCAGTTTCCATGAGTTCATAGGCTTTCTGGGGATTGCATTGTTGTTGAATTCTAACTTTAATCCATGGTGATCTGATAAGACACAGGTGGTTACCGATATTTTTTTGTAACTGTGTAAGTTTGCTTTGTTACCGAGTATGTGGTCTATTTTCGAGAAGGTTCCATGAGCTGCAGAGAAGAAGGTATATTCTTTCTTATTTGAGTGCAATGTTCTATAGATATCTGTTAAGTCCATTTGATTCATTACCTCTCTTAATCCTCTTATTTCTCTATTAGGTTTCTGTCTGATTGACCTGTCCATTGGTGAGAGAGGACTGTTGAAATCTCCTACTATTAGTGTGTGTGGTTTGATGACTGCCTTGAGTTTTAGTAACGTTTCTTTTACAAAAGTGGGTGCTTTTATATTAGGCGCATATATATTCAGGCTTGAGACTTCATCCTGGTGAATTGTCCCTGTTATGAGTAAAAAATGTCCATCTCCATCTCTTTTGATTGATTTTAGTTTGAAGTCAACTTGGTTAGAAATTAGTATGGCCACACCTGCTTGTTTCTTTGGTCCGTTTGCTTGATAAACATTTTTTAGTCCTTTACTCTGAGTAGATGTCTGTCTTTGTGGTTGAGGTGTGTTTCTTGTAAGGAGCAGAATGTTGGATCCTGTTTTTGTATCCAATCTCTTAGCCTGTGCCTCTCTATAGGTGAGTTGAGCCCATTGATATTAAGTGATAGTAATGACCAGTGGTTATTAACTCCGGTCATTTTTCCTTTCTTTCTTTCTTTCTTTTGGTAGTTTGGTTTGTGTGTTTCCCTTCTTCAAGTTGTGCTGGTCAAGGGTCATTTGAAGTCTGAGTTAATGTGGGCATTGTTGGACTCCTTGGTTTGTGATTTTCCTTCAATTACTTTCTGAAGGGCTACATTTGTGGCTATGTATTGTTTAAATTTGTTTTTATCCTGGAAAATTTTGTTTTCTCCATTTATTTTGTTATTTTAATAGCTTTTACTTTAATGTATATTAACAAAATTTTAACGCATCAAGCTTGTGTGTTTTATTATCTTACATTGACCCCAAATTAGTTTTTGAGCAAAAGTAAAGGAGGCTTTATTGGTATGAGACTTCATCTAGATAATGCAGACAGCTGCTGCAGGAAGTAGGGTACATAATGAAAGACTACTCAGTAAATAATTCAACTAGGCATTGCCAGTTGGTCAAACCTGCAATGATGTATCGATTGCCAAAGTAAAGGAAGCAGCCCTCTTATGAGAAAGACAGAGAGGAAGGAAGAAGAGGGAAAAGGGAAGAGATCATTTGTTGAGACCAAAAACCAGCAAATGAAACAAAAGCTTCTTTGTTGACAATAATCTCCTCTTCTGTAAGGTCATCTCCAATGATTCAAATGACAGATATTCAGACAGAACATGCATGAGTGAGAAGTGTGAACATGGTGAAGGTGAAGGGAGAGAAAAAGAAAGAAAACATTCTGGAGATTTAAAGACAGAGAGAATGAAACACCAGAGCATGAGTGTTTCTCTGGTACCTTCACAAAATCTTTATCAGGCCAGCAGCATTCCAGGTACTCCAAGACATCCAACACAGAATTTTCTTCTTGAACCCTATGATGTTTCCAGTGAGGATGGTGTTGTTCAAGAGTTCTGTGTCCTAAGCAAGAGAGAAAAGGGCACAAGATAGCAAGCAGGTGACAAGAGTGAGAAGGGGAGGGAGGGCGACTGAGTGAGTCACCCACCACCTGGACTCCTGTTAGGACAACAAAATATCCTCCACAGGTTTTGGTGGTTAGGTCTGTTAGTAATTAGGCCTTCCCCTGAAAGGGAACTATCATTCTTGCATGAGAGAGATGGCTCAGCATTTAAGGTCACTTGCTTGTCTTCCAGAAGACCCGGTTTCAATTCCTCCCACCCATACAAACATCTGTAACTCCAGTAATAGAACATCTGACCCTGGCCAATACAAGCACTGAATGCACATGGTGAACACACTAATGTGCAGATAAACTCACACTCATAAAAAAATTTAATCATTTCTATTAAAAATAGTAGTCACTCTTTTACTCCAAAAAGCACGGAACTGTATTCAAGAGCACAATGCTCTTACAGAGTGGAATTATTCAGTTCTGAGGTAGCATGACTCCCAGTTTCATGAAAAACTGCCACATTGATTTTCCAAGTAGTTTCACTAGTCTGCATTCCCAACAACAAGGGATGGGTGTTCCTCTACTCTACATGCTTTTCAGCATAGTCTATCATTGGTGTTTTTGGTTTTAGCCATTCTGACAGTTGTAACATGGTATAGCAGAGATGTTCTGATGTGCATTTCCCTGATTGCTAAAAAGGCTAAGCATGGCATTGTCTTTTGCCCATTTGAAAGTCTTCTGTTGAGAAATCTGTGTTCAGTTAAGTACCCCTTTTTAATTGCAGTAACTTGAGTGTTAATGTCTAGTTTCTGGATTTCTTTACATATTTGGAGATCAGAATTTTGATTACAGACTGGTGAAGATTTTTCACATTCCAAAGGATGCCTTTTTGTCTTAGTGACAATGTCTTTTGCATTACAGAAGCTTCTCACTTTCAGGAGGTGTCACATTTATTCCTTTTTGGTCTCATTGTCTATGCTACTCAGGTTCAACACTGGAAGTGGTCTCCTGGGTCCATGTATTGCAGACTCATTTCAACTTCTCATCTATCAAGTTCAGTGTGGTCAGATTAATATTGAGGTCTTTAATCCATTTGTAGTTGCATTTTGTGCATGCTGAACAATATGGATCTATTTTTCTTCTTCTACAGGTTGACACCCATTTATGCTGTCTGTCTTCACAAGTCTTTCTCCATGCTTTAAAGGAAACAAATTCTTCCCATTACAGCTCCTGTCATGTTCACCTGCTGTATTTCTCATATAGTTCATTCTGCTCTCCCTCTTACTTCCAGGTCTGATAACGATAATGTGAATTTTTCAACTAATGTACCACACACCTGATGTGCTGGCTTCTTTTCCCAACCACTCCAAAGCAGCTACAATATATTTAACAGCCAGTATCAGTGACACTCTTTGAGACCTTATGGAGATGTTAATAGATGGAGTTCTTAAAATGGGATGGGACCCTGGTAGCTGGAAGATTCCAGAAAGTTGGATGGGGTTCTGCCTCACAATGAAGATAATTAAGCCACCCAATAGCTAAAATCTCATTATTCCCATTGGAAGGGGCACTGTTCAACCATCTAATCTTGCACACATGACTGCCACTTGACACAAAAATGATGCCAAGTGTATTAAACAATTAGCATTTGTGCATCTGCAGTTATGTGGTTTGGAAGGTTATTTGGTGGCTTTTCCTCTCTCTCTCTCTCTCTCTCTCTCTCTCTCTCTCTCTCTCTCTCTCTCTGTGTGTGTGTGTGTGTGTGTGTGTGTGTGTGATTTGACCAAAGGACAACTTCAGTGGTCATTCCTCAGAAATCAACTACCATGCTAATTAAGACAGTATCACTTACAAAGACCTAGGATTTCCTGAATAGAAGATGCAGTTGGGCCAGTCAGTACCAGAATCCACTGTGTCTGCCTCCCATGCAGTGACATTACAAGCACACACTCCACTTTGGAAAGCTTTGAATAAGGTCTCTGGAGTCTGAACTCAGGCCTGTATACACACAGCTTCTTTATCACTGACAAAAAAACTCTCTTTTCAGTATGTTAGTCTTAAATTGAGACTCATATAGAAAGTGATTGCTCATTTTTGAATTCACCGCACAGTGACTACAGAATTCCAATGGTGTTCAAATTAAGAAAACAATATCACAAAGTTAAACAGAGTACTGATTATAAATAAGCACTTGTATACCCCATCTGCCACATGGACCTTCCTGCCCCTTCCCTTTAGTTCTCCCTGAAACTCTCCTCCAAATCCAGGCATGGGTGGCTTTTCCTGCCTTGCCGTGGCAAACTCTTGGACACTGTATGTTCTATCTTCCTCATTTAGCTAGACCAGTCATTTTATGGCATAATGTTTTTGTTAGAGTTACCTCAACTGACCACTTTAGGCTTTGGAAAAACTCAAATGACCTTAAAACAGCCAGGTAAAATATCCTAACATTGTGTCCATTATAATGTCAGTAAAAAAAAAATAGAAAGCAAGGCCTGCATCCTGGTCAAGATTTTTTAATCACCATTCCAGTCCCATTTGAAGGTTACTCACTGTCTTTTGATGCCTAGATGAATTTCGGCTTTAACTAAACTTTGCCTTTCCCTAAAGCCAGTTTGAATTGTGTTTTATCACTTGGAACTGAAAAGTCTCCAGCGAGACTAGGGGATATGATGGGTTCTGGAGAATGAAGCCAGCTCCTGCATCCCTTTATGTCCTAGGGGAGCTGTTAAAGAGACACTGAGATTTCTACCAGCTTGAGTTTCAAGGGCAAGGATAAGTATCCTATAGCAAATCAAGACTGTCCCTGACTCACAACCCTGTTGTATGTTTCTCAGTGTCACTGTTTCCGTGTTTCCTCTCTTCCTGCAGTTGCTTAGATTTCTGCTCCTTACCATCATCCATGTATATCTATCACTCCCTTCTCTCAGCAAATTGAAAAAGAAATTGCCATGATCAACATCACAGCACTATCATCCACTGCAAAAGATGCAAGGAAATCATCTGTCGGGGGAAATAACTCCTCATCTCCTGATCTGGGAAGGGTTAGACTTCACACTAATATGGGCAGACAGCCTTTCAGAAGTGTATTTCCATGAGTGTTCAACTGAATGATACCACAGAAGATGGCTGGGTAAGATAAGTAGAAAGAAGATTGTATGTCCTTTGAAAGCAACAAAGAAGCTGACAAATACCATGGATAACAATTATTCCAAATGCATATGGGACCCTTTTTTCAAGAATGCAGAATCTGGGCTTTTTAAGCAGAAGGAAACAGAGAACTCAGTGACATTTACCCTAAGATCTCTCCTTGTCTCCAGAGCTACAGTGCTCTTAAACATTGTCATCTTACCTTCTCAGGAATGCCTATAGTGTAGACACTACCTAATGGGTGCAGCTGGAGATTTTTCAATATCTCGTCACAGTTGGACCTGCTTGGCATACTGTGTGAGATCTGAGTCTAGGTTCAGCAAATGTTAAATCCTTCTACTAAGAGTAGTTTGTCAAGCAGAATTAAGGTCAATAATTTAATACCAGTGTTGTCAGAGGCTTTGGTTAACAGACATTATTGGGAGGTGTGGCCTTGTTGGAGAAAGAGTGTCACCAGAGATACTCTTTGATGTCTGAAGCTCAACATAGGTCCAGTGTCTTATTCTTCCTTCGTGCTCCCCAAGGGTCTGGATGTAGAACTCTTCCCTTCTTCTACACCGTGTCTCCCTGAAGTCTGGTATAATTCTGCCATGATGTTAATGGACAGAACCCAATTAAATGCTTTCCTTTATAAGTCTGATGGTGGTCATGTTATCTCTTCACAGCAGTAGAAACCATAACTAAGACAAGATAAATAGAAAGATAGATAGACAGAGAGACAGAGAGACAGGTGTTAGATATTTGATATACAAATGAGGAATAAATGGATAGATGGAAGGATGATGGATAGATGAATAATAAGAGAGAGATGATATTAATAGATTAAAAGAAATATAATTAATACATTATTGAAAGTCTCATGGCTTCTAGGACCCAGGAAAAGACAGAGAAGATTCCTCCAGTTGCCTAGTTCTTGATATGCAAAATGAGTAATGTGCCTCCAATGCACAATACTACTAACAGTAGCTGTAAGTAACTTCCTGACACATTGATTATAACTTCTCAGAATAAAGATTCAAATTTACTCTACACACACACTGAGCCCTGTTTAGATTGTGTCTTTTACAGTCTAGCAGGTGATTTAGCAATAAAACCATATCGGGATAGTGAGGAATGAGAGCAACAGCTTTTCCACTAGAAAAGTGAGTCTTAAAATGGAAAGGAGATGCAATAGGAACTCTAAGCACGAAGTAGATCAGGGAGAACAAGTGAGAAAACTCATGTGCTGACCTATAGGTTTTCACGTGTATACAGTAGTGAGTGTACGTGTGTTTATATAAAAGGCTTTTCCTGATGTTAGTTCTCTGAAAGGCCACAGATGCAAACATCAGACTCATTCAGTATTCATCATTCCAAGTGCTGGGGTTTAACTTCTGATATCATTCCCCGAAGAAGAAGATAACAGCACTCCATGGGGAAATGGTGGATTGATAGGCAGAGGGAAGCAGAAGGCAGAAGCCTAAAATATCTCATGCATCCAGGGAGTAACTAAGTTCTCAAACAACACAAATGTCAAAAGGAAAACATGAGATGGCATGAAGGCTTGTTGGTTGCCGACCAGGGACAATTTAACATCGCAGAAAACAATAATAGCTGCCATTTTAAATCTTTGGAAGAAAATGTTTGAATCCCAACTGCTTAGACTAAAAAAACAGTGGAGGAGAAAACTGGGTCCTTGGGGTGGCATTCCAACTCATAAATGCAAAGGAATCATGAAATTAGAAATCCACCACCTGGCAGCCACCATATATGCCTTAATTGGCTCAGGTAAGAATCGTTAATGGATTCTGCCGCTGACTGGAAGTCTAAGAAAATGGCTATTTGCAAAGTGTCAGCATCTTGATGCAGAAGAAACAACTTTGAAATGAAGCAACTGCAGCTCATCCTGATGATCAAAGATACCATCACTTGTGAAGAAACAGCCTGGATATTTAAAAGGACCCATTGGAGGTACAAACAGAACTTGGAACAAGGACATGAAATAATACCAGCCAGAGGTTGTTCAACAAAGAGAGAATGGATTGTATAAGCATGTCACAGTCTGAACACAAAGTGTGGGAATGTGCTATGGAATAGGGACAGGTCACATACAGTGTCTTAGACTAAGGCCTCAATTGGAAAACAATAATTTGGCTGCAATGAACACAATCAGACAAATAATAAAATGATTAGAAAGCATGGAGTTGAAGTAATCATTTCTAGAAATGTCTCTTTGTACAATAGAGAACCCCAGTGAATCCCTGTGGATAAGTTTTCAGGATAAAATCACAGCAGAAAACAACAACAATAATAAAAGTAACATCAATAACAATAGTAATAATAGTAATAATAATAATAATGTTATTTGTTTGTCTTGAGAAAGAACACTAACCATTGTGGGAATTCTGGAGAAGAAATTTGAGAAAGGAATTTTTCAGAATCATGAAAGCAATCAAAAGACCAACATAGCACAGCAAGGAGAAATAATCAATCAGGACTTGAGGTTGAAGTGCCTGATGAATATAAGTAAACACAGATAATGCTTTCTTAAATATTCGATAAGCAGCAGTTAATATGACAAGTGATATCTGTCATTTATTGAAATCTAATCTAAGAGGGAGTGATGAGGCATATAAGCCATCATGCAAGCAATAAAGAAGGAATGGCAGAGATGAGAATTGGGGGCTTCTCAGTCCTTGCTTGCATATGACACCTTCCTCCTCCTCATATGCCAGGATGCACCATGCCCAGCAAACAATCACCACTTTTGGCTCCTAGTGTTTCCAGTGGGTTTCTGTCACTTGCTGCTCATCACAGTTTGCTTTACCTTTAAACTAGCTATTAACCTTGAGTCATATGGAAAGATGGAACCGTGGCTGTCTGAATGGAATAAGTGAATGTCTATGGGGCTAACAATTACTGCTAATTGATACATGACAGTTATACCACTGTGGGTGTTACCTTAGTGCATCCAGAAGCAAGTGGGCCTAGGCAATATAAGGTATTGCCTGGAAAGCACATCCTCCATGGCAGCCTCAACTGTCAGTAGCCTATAAGTAAAGTGATAGGGAATAATGCACTTCCTTGATTTCAGATTCAGCTGCCAGTACCTCCCCAATAAATGTCTGGGCCTCTTCTGGTAGTGGTTTTTTTTTTCTTTCTTTTTTTTTTCTTTTTAGGACAATCTCATTTTACATACCCGAGTTAAATCAATCCGCTGTCCTTCCACTCCTGCCAACTTCTCCCTTCCCCATCCTCCATCTACTCCTCCAATAAGAACTCAGTGTTTGATGAGGCCAGGAAAACATATCTGATGGCAGTTTCAATTGCTAATAGCTCCCCAATAAGAGCTAAGGCCTAGAGGACCTGTCCTCAATGGCCACTTCAACGGGAAATAGTTCTTGGCTTAGGCATAAGGTCGCGTATGTTGCCAACAACTTAAAAAGAAACAGGAGGGCTGGAAGAGCATCAAATTCATGATAGCTTCATTTGCCAGCTTTCCCAAGTAAAAATATGACCTAAAAGATACTTTCCTAAGACAGAATTGCCAGTCTTACTACCATTAGCTCATAAGTAAGGGAGAAAACCTGGAGAGTTACCCACAGTAACTCCTCCTGTCAGCAACTATTCAGTAAGAAAAAAATCATGGAAGTTTACCACACTCTTGGAATCTTTTTCTCCCAGTAGCTCCCCAGGTTGACGAGAGGCTGTTGCTTTGCACAAGAGGCAGAATGGGCTCTCCTAAGTGTTTCTGGTACCACAAAGTCACACCACAGAAGGTCCAGCCTCTCAAAGGCCATTGGCCAAAGGAGTTTCCACATCACCTCCCCTTTTACCTAATAAGAATGTTCAAAACCAATACAGGACTACATATAATAAGAACAGATATCAAGTATAAAAGTTAGATTGATAGCCAGTATAGGCAATATTGACCAAGAAATATATGCTCAAAGTTTCAATGATTATTTTATTCCCAGGAGTCTTAGTCTTGTATTAGAAATGGGTTGGCTAGACCATAAGAGGTAGTTATCTACAACTATCAAGTCTTCAACCTCCATCAAGGCCTGAGAATTGAGATAGAATATTACTTGAGTAGCCAATAAATGGATTAAAGCTGTTTCCAAAATGTACAGTAGATTACAGAGACATATGTCTACCTGGGAAATCACCCAGTGTCTCATTTGCAATGTTGAAGCAAACCACTTTGGCTAAGGCCTAGAGTAACTGACAGCCCTTTTATAGAGGCAGAAAGATTTTGAAAACAATCTTACCCTATTTTGGCAAGGTTTGACAGTCATTTTTCTTGTATCTTGCTTGTCCAGTCCAGACACCATGCATTTTATCAGTCAAACAAGTGCAATTCATTCATCAAAGCCCAGTTTTACAAAGAATAGTACAAACTCCAAGTACAGTGTCTTTGATGCTCAACATTCTTTCAGGAATAGATCAGTGCTGCAAAGAGCCATTGTGTCTCACATCAAAAAAACCCTAAGTTATTTAAATCCCAGTTTCTGCAGTTCCTTTAAGTGTTTGATGATTACCTATCTGTACTGAATACAGTCTCTATGTATCAAGAGAACCTGATTAGTGTAAATATAAGTATGGAAAACATGGGTGAATATTAACCTATAATACTTACTACTTTAATATATAACGTAAAGACTATTACTTCATATTACAATATTAAACAATCTTTGAACAAATGTGCAACAAATGATGACAAAAGCCTCAAAATGGAAGCAGCTTATAGATACCTTGATCAGAAGTAGAGATGTATGATACATTATAATAGAGGAGTCAACCAACCTTGGAATCCAGTAATTTCAATTTTGGGGAATACATCCAGAGATACCCAATCATACTACAAAAGCATTTGTTCAACTATGTTCATACCAGCACTATTTGTTATAGCCAGAACCTAAAAACAACCTAGGTGCCCCTCAATAGAAGAATGGATAAAGAAGGTGTGGCATATATTCACTTTAGAGATGCACTCAGTACAATAAAACAATGACATCTTGAATTTTGCATTCAAAGAATGGAAATAGAAAATATTTTACTGAGATAACCTAGATACAAAAAGATGAATAAGTTATGAACTCCATCAGAAGTGGATTCAAGCCATAAGCCACGGACATTGGGCCTATAATTCATGATCCTACAGAAGAAAACAAGAAGGAGAACCCAAAGAAAAACATATATTTATCCTCCTAGTTACTGGATGTAGACAAGATTGCCAGGTGAAAGTTGGGATCATGGGGGTGGCAGTGGGGAGAGAGAAGGGAGAATGGGAGGATTGGGAATAGGGATGAATGAGATTGAGGAAGGATGGATATCGGAGCAGAAAAGAAGATATCACAAGGAAGGGAACCAGTTTAAGTTTGGCAAAAGACTTGGCTCTAGAGGGGGTCGCAGGTGCCTTGGAAGATGTCCCTAGCTCTTTCATCTTGCAGCAGATGAGGGTGTCCCTGAACTGGCCTTATTCCATAGCCCTACTGATAAAAATCTTGCATATCACCTTAGAACCTTCATCTAGCAATGTATGGAGATAGAGACACTGACAGACATTGGAGCACTGGACTTAGTTCCCAATGTTCAGATGAAGATCATAAGGAGAGAGAACATGAGTAAGGGAGTTAGGACCTCAAGAATTGCTTCCACACACAGAGACTATGGGACATATATAATAGAAGCTCAGCAAGTCCAGCTGGACTGATACTGAATGAGTATGTGATCAAACAAGATTCTCTGAATGTGCCTGACACTGAAAACTGACTGAGAAGCCAATGATAATGGTACTGGGTTTTGATTCTACTGCGTGTACTGATTTTTGCACGCCTAGTCTGTTTGGATTCAGACCTTCCTAGACATGGATGGAGTGGGGAAGGCCTCGGACTTCCCACTGGGTAGGGCACTCTGTTATCTCTGAGAACTCCAGAGGGACAGAGAGGGGGATGGCAGAGTGTGAGTGAAATTTGAAGAAGGGAAGTGGAAATTTTCAATAAATAAATTAAATAAAATAATACCATACCAAGAGATACATTTTTATCAGTGGAATTTTCTGCCTACCATTAATAAGATCAAGAGAAATAGGAAAAGATGCTAAAAAATATGTAATAGAGATCTTAGAGAAGAGATGATACATAAGTGATAAGGACAGATGATAATGAAGAGGTCATAGATAAAGAGATGACACAGAGATTAAAGAGCAAGAGATGATAGAGCAAAAGATGATAGAAGAAGATATGATAGAGAAAGAGATGCTAGAGAAGAGATGCTAGAAAATGTGATGGTAGAGTACGGGATTGTAGTGGAAGAGATGATAGAAGAAAAGATGAGAGAGAATCAGATGATAGAGAAGTGTTAGAGGAAATCATGATAGAGGAAATATGATAGAGGAAGAGATGATAGAAAAAGACATAGTAGAGAAATAGAAGATAGAGAAAGATGACAGAGAAATAATAGAGTAAGAGAAGATAGAGAGATGGTAGAATAGGAGATGATAGACTGGAGAATGAAATGATGGCAGATAGAGGTAATTGAGAAATGAATAATAGATGATTGAGAACAAGATTATAGAGTAAGTGATGACAGAGGTATTAGAGAAACTGATGATAGAAAATAGACAATACAGAAAGAGATGATAAAGAAAATGTTATCATAGTAAGATACGATAGTAAATGCAATGATAGAGGAAGAGATGATAGAGAAAGAGATGAAAGAGGTAGTGATGATAGACAAAGACATGGAGGATAAAGTGATGATAGAGGAAGTGATGATTGAGCCATGATAGAGAAATAGAAGAGATGATACATGGGATAGAGAAAGGGATGGAAGAGAGACAAAAAAAATAAATGCTGGAGGATAGACATAGAGACAATATAGAGATGATAGAAAATGAGATGATAAAGAGATGAAAGAGTGATGATAGAGATGATAAAGAGATGACAAAGAGATTATAGAGAGATGATAGATAATGAGATGAACTAGAGATAATACAGGAAAAGATGATAGTATAGAAAAAGAAATGATGGAGTATAGAGATGATAGAGAGATGGTGAAAGGTATATGGAAAGAAATCGTGAAATACATACAGAAAGAAGAGCAAATTGTAGATACAGATAGCCCTTTCATTACTTGGTCACAGAGACCCAAGTTTTCACACAGAAACTACATTAATTACAACCTTGTTTGTCCAGTAGCTCACACATATACCTAGCTAGCTCTTATACCTTAAATTAACCCATAAGTCTTATCTAAGATTAGCCTTGTGGTTTGGTAGCTTACTCAGTGCAGCATTCACATCTTGTACCCAATACATCTGGATGGCGATTGCAGAATGAATATTTTCCTCTTCCCAGGATTCTCCTAGTTTGTTTACCCTGCCTATACTACCTGCCTGGATTCTGGCCAATGAACATTTTATTGAACCAACACAAATAACAAATATATACAGGATATAAGAGCTTTATTCCACAGTAGTAAACAAAATGTCCCAACACTTCAAGATAACTGAGTTCAAACCTGGCCACTTTTGCAATATGGAGCCTTACCCTGGAATTCTGGTCTACTAAGTTACACTGTATCACGATGCTTTTCCACAAGGTCAGGGCAATCCTTCAAACTATAAGAGGCACAGAGGTAAACTAACTTGGGAGTTCCCTCACTATATACATGAGTCAGCAGAAGCCATAGAAACAAATTCCTTGATACAGAGTCATTCTAGGTCTCAGCAAATGACTCTAAATATTCTGCTAGAAAATTTTTAGATGACCAATATGTGCAGGACTATCAGCTGTTAGCATGACGAGGGCTCAAGGCTGATGCATAGAGTGTATATATAGGACTGAAATTTCAAAACCCATCTATTCATAATTTGGTCTTCTATACTTCGAGACAAAAAGGATGCTTTTCTTTTAATTTCAGAAACTTTGGCCAAGCTCTCAAACTCTCCAATCTTTGCCAAACTCCAGATAAAGGAACACATTAAATATGAAATTTCAACTGCCTTGTGACTAACATGATATGCCTTTTCATTGGCTAAGGCCATTCACACCTATAGACTGCAACTTCTACCTTCAATATATATACTAAAGCTAAACAAATGAAATAAAACAGAGCTCTTTGTATTAAAGAAAAAAGGGGAACTACTGTGGGATAACATTCTTGTAGACTATAAAGATTAGTCACTGGAAAGGTAGAGACTTTCCTGTAACTAGGCAGGTAATAGAGTTGAGGCTACTACACTAAGTGAAATATGGGAAGGGGATGGCAGAGTGACTTATCAGCTAGAGGGAGAAAAAAATAATGAGAATGACTTATTGAGAAAAGGTAATAAGCCATGTTTCTAAACATAGATAAGAATTAAGGGTTAATATAAAATGTAACAGTTAGCCAATAATAAGTGTGAGCTAATCGGCCAAATATTTCATAATTAATATAAGCCTCTGTGTGCTCTTTAGAAGTAAGTCACTCTAGGAATAGGCAGGATAAACTCATCTGTCAACTTAGTGCTATGAACTTTCCTCTTAGCACTGCTTTCATACTGTCCCATAGGTTTGAGTATGTTGAGTTTTCATTTTCATTGAATTCAAGAAGGACTTTAATTTCTTTATTTCTTCCTTGATCCAGGAGTTGTTCAGTAGTTGACTGTCCAGTTTCCATGCATTCGTCGTCTTTCTGGAGGTAGCATTGTTGTTGAATTCTAACTTTAATCCAAGGTAATCTATAAGATACAGGTGGTTGCTAATATTTTTTGTAACTGTGGATGTTTGCTTTATTACTGAGTATGTGGTCAAATTTTGGTTCCATGAGCTGCAGAGAAGAAGGTAGATTCTTTCCTATTTGGATGCAGTGTTCTATAGATGTCCATTAAGTCCATTTGCTTCATTACCTACTTTAATCCTCTTATTTCCCTGTTAGGTTTCTGTCTGATTGACCTTTCCATTGGTGAGAGAGGAGTGTTAAAATCTCCTACATTAGTGTGTATGGTTTGATGACTGCCTTGAGATTTAGTTATGTTTCTTTTACATGAGTGGGTGCTTTTATATTAGGGGCATAGATATTCAGGATTGAGACTTTGTCCTGATAAATTGTTCCTGTTATGAGTAAAAAATGACCCTCTCCATCTCTTCTGATTGATTTTAGTTGGAAGTCAACTTTGTTAGGAATTAGTATAGTCACACCTCATTGTTTCCTAGGTAAATTTTCTTGATAAATATTTTCCCAGACCTTTACCCTGAGTAGATGTCTGTCTTTGTGGTTGAGGTGTGTTTCTTGTAAGCAGAGGAATGTTGGACCCTGTTTTCATATCCAATGTCTTAGCCTGTGTCTCTTTATAGGTGAGTTGAGGCCATTAATATTAAGTGATATTAATGACCAGTGGTTGTTAACTCTGGCCATTTTTTCTTTCTCTCTTTTTTACCCTTCTTCGAGTTGTGCTGGTGAAGGGTCATTAGATATCTGAGTTATTGTGGGCATTGTTGGACTCCTTGGGTTGTGATTTTCCTTCAATTACTTTCTGTAAGGCTGGATTTTTGGCTATGTATTGTTTAAATTTGTTTTTATCCTGGAAAATTTTGTTTTCTCCCTTTATATTCTATGAAAGCTTGGATGGGTATAGTAGTCTGGGCTTGCATCCATGGTCTCTTAGTTTCTGCAGTACATCTATCCAGGACCTTCTGGCTTTCATTGATTCCATAGAGAAGTCAGGTGTAATTCTGATAGGTTTACATTTATAAGTAACTTGGCCTTTTTCCTTTGCAGCTCTTAATTTTCTTTCTTTGTTCTGTGTGCTTTGTGTTTTGATTATTATATGGCGAGGGGATTTTTTTTTTTTGATCCAGCCTATTCGGTGTTCTGTATGTTACTTGAACCTTCATAGGTATATCTTTCTTTAGGTTGGTAAAGTTTTCTTCTATAATTTTATTAAATATATTTTCTGGACCGTTGAGCTGCGCTTCTTCCCCTTCTTCTACTCCTATTATTCTTAGGTTTGGTCTTTTTATTTTGTCCTATATTTCCTGAATGTTTTGTGATGAGAGTTTGTTGGCCTTGCTGTTTTCTTTGATCAGCGTGTTTATTTTCTCTATGGTATCTTCAGAATCTGAGATTCTTTCTTCTATCTCTTGTATTCTGTTGGTTATGCTTGTTTCTGTAGTCTCTATTCATTTACCTAGATTTTCCATGTCCAGCCAGCCTTCTGTTTGTGTTTTCTTCTTTGCCTCAATTTCAGTTTTCAAAACTTGAACTGTTCCCATTATCTGTTTGATTGTGTTTCCTTGGTTTCTTAGGGTATCATTCACTGATTTACTCAATTCTTCAAACTTTCTGTTATACTTCTCATCCATTTCTATAAGGGCATTTTTTACATGCTGTTTAAGATTGTCAAACACTTTCATAAAGTCAATTTTTTCTACTTCTTCATGATTAAGGTGTTCATGTTCTCCTGTTGTGAGGTCGCTGGGTCCTGGTGGTTTAATATTATTTTTCAGAATGTTGGATGAATTCTTGCATTGGTGATTGGCCATCTCTTCCTCTGAATGCTCTCCTATGGATCTTCTTTTACAGGATCAGGTCTCCTTGCCTACTGTTGTACCTTCCCAATGATAGTACTCCCCAGTGATCGTTCTCCTGGTGCTCCAATGATGTCTCTCCTGGTGACAATATCAGATCTCCTTGCCCAACGATGGCTCTCCTGGTGCCAAGATCAGCTCTCCGTGCTGGTTGGGTATTTTATAAACAAAGCGCCTACCTTTGTGCTGCTGCCATGGTTCAGAAACTCACCCCAATGATGGCTCTCCTGAACCAAGCTCAGATCTCCATGCTGGTTGGGTATTCATAAACAAAGCGCCTACCTTGCTTGGTGCAGGCAGGCCAGTGAAACAAAGGAACTCCTGCCTGCCTGTTTACCCTGAGGATTCGACCCAGCACCCAGACAGGCTGAGCTAGGTGGTGTTATGTGCCCAAAGAAGGAAGGGGGCAGAAGGAAGAAGGGTTCTGGAGCAAGCAGGGTGGGATAGGAACAGAGAGGCAGTCTGCAGGGAGTAGAGTCTCTGCAGGGAGCCCAGGAGGGGTGGTGGGTGAGGAACTTCTGAGTTCCCTGTCTGGGGCTGCTGCCGTGGGTCACAAACTCACCCCAATGATGGCTCTCCTGGTACCGAGCTCAGATCTCCATGCTAGTTGGGTATTTTGTAAACAATGCGCCTACCTTGCTTGGTGCAGGCAGGCCAGTGAAACAAAGGAACTCCTACTCGCCTGTTTGTCCTGAGGATTCTCCCCCAGTGCCCAGACAGGCTGAGCTTGCGCAGTAGAGTTAGGCAGATTACAGATTGATGCCTGGCAAGCCTGTACAATGAGTCAGATTCCCATGAGCTCTGTCACTGTGATCTCACATAGATAATTCATTCAGTGTTCACGTCCAGGACATTGAGTTTTAATATTTGTCCTAATCTGGTAAAGAAACCAAGATGAGGAGAATAGAGGAGCCTGATGTAAGGACACAAAATGGGTCATTTGAAAAGGTAAGACTACATGCCTCCATGTGTGCTGCCACCCTTCTTAGGAAATCCATCTTTCCATAGATTAGCTATAGGCAACCCAAGTGTCCAGCACACTGCTAACCACAGGTTTGAACCTAACTGCCTTTGATTTCTGAAACAATTGCTGTCCCGTTAAGGTCTCACAACAACACAGCAAGGTATGTAAGAATGCCCCACCATCACCTTAGAGCATGTTCAGGACACCAAAGAGGCAGCAAGTTATCTTTATTAGAAATACAAATGTTCCTGTAGGGACAAAAGGATGTACATAAAAAAAAAACGATTGGTGTACTCACTACGATTTTATGTGATATGGCCCACACAGGCTTCTGGTTCTGAATACTTGGTCCTCAGGAGGTTTTGTAGGTTGTGGAGACCCAGAACCTAGCTGGAGGAATTGCGGTCTGAAAGCTCAAGCTTTGATGTTTCAGGGTATCCTTTTACTGGTCCCCAATGTTTACTGATTTCCTTACAGAGAATGAGAGGCCTCCTACTCCTGCTGCCATGGCTTCTGCATCATGAACAGTGAGAACCCCCTTCACACCCTGGTTTCTCTCATCACATAGGAAGGTGTAAGTCACAAACAATCTCCCATACCAGTTTAGAATTATGATTCATAAAATGGTTATTTCTTTTAAGGGGCAAACCTTACAGATTGCCATGCCAGACAACAGCCCTCTGCAGGATGAGGAGAGGAGCCTAGTAGCTGGATGTGGAGATGGATGCAAGAGACCAAGCTGAAGGCAGTTGCTCCATTTTGAAAGAGAGAGACACCACACCCCAATGGCCTTTATCTCAGTCGCTATAGCCTGAAGGAGCAGAAAGAGCTCCTGCAACACACATATTTTAACATAGCAGCAAAATTTACCAGTATGTGACAAAAACCTATTTTAGTTCATTTTTTTTCATGCTTTCAGGTACATGGCAGAGACAGGCTCTGCTTCATGCATTTGTGTGACCAATGATTTCCCTTTAAGGAAAAACCCACAAACGCTCCCAACAACATCATCAGCATTCAACAACATGTCCATGATTTCTTTGCTTTGCCTTTGATTGAGTGGTAAATCATGCTGCTAGTTAATCTGTGCAAGCAATGTGAATTTCTCTGTAAATATATAGACAGAATTGACAGGTATCTTAAACATGTCAGGGGGTCACACTGCAATGGAGTGGGTTAATCATCACCATGTGACAGTGACATATTTAAGATCTCTCCTTTGTCATTAAATCTCAGAATTGTCAAGATGTTATGTTTTTGTGCAGACTTCTCAGGGTTTTCTCCCATTCATGGTTTCCATGGATGTTTGCTAGTTACGCTTACCTGTCTTTTGCCAGATTCTGTCAGTTTTTGCCATGCACTCTCACCTCCACAACTTCTCCTGCCCTATGATTCTAGTTCCAGGCATTTTAGACACTAGTGACTGTTGCACAAGTGTCTCATGTTCCGCCTAAATGATTTGGAATGTTATTTAGCTTGAGTTTTAACTTCCATCCCTGAGTTCATTGACTTTCCTTGACCATCTTTCTTGGGCCACTGAGCTGAACTACTAGGGGTTTGCTCCAGTTACTTCTCCATGATGAGACAGCCTACACTCTCAGTACTACTGTGATAGTGTTTCTGTAGCAAGTATTCTTCTCAAGATAAGAAGAAATTTCAATATTATAATCCATCTGCTGTTATTGTGTTTTAAACACACAAACACACCCCCATAAGTTAATGCACACACACTGTTGATATCTCAAACTTAGGGTGCCGTTCTGGGGTTAGTAAGAGGCTTCTCTCCAGAGGGGTTCCCAGAAAGCCATGGGGTGACACCAACGAGGACCTTGGGCAGGTGAGCTGTGGGTGCCTGCACTGTGCCATGTCCCTAGGCACTACGGGTGCTTTGTCCCATAATCAGACTGATGACTATCTTGAATATCACCATAGAACTGTTGTACGGAAAAGGATGGAGATAAAGACAGGGACCCACATCAGAAAACTAGACTGAGCTACCAAGCTCCAGTTGAAGAGCTGAAGGGGAGAGAATAAGAGCAAAGAACTAAGGAATACAAGGGCTTGGTCCACCCACTGAGACACTGTGTCTGAGCTAATGGGAGATCAACAAAACCAGCTATGCTGGGACTGACAGAGCATGGGATCAAAGTGGAAGCATTGAATGTGGCTGACAATTGGGGCAGAAGGAGAACCCAATGATAATGGCACTGGGATTTGTCTGTACTGCACATACAGGCTTTAATCGATCATATTATATGTAGATGCACACCTTCCTCAATCTGGATGGAGGGGGGCAAGGGCTTCCCACAGGTCAAGGTACCCTGCCCTCTATTAGGACTGGATTGGTGTGGAGAGGATTGGTGGTTGCTTGAGTAGTTAGGAGGAGGAGGAAAGGAAGTGGAAATTTGAAATTTATTATTTATGAAGGAAGAAAAAATCAATAGAAGATAACCAATGGAGAGATGGGATCTAAGAAAAAAAAACTTTCATGTGATTTGTTGACTCAGACACCAAAGACTTTTTCAGAAAAATAAGATACAGGGATTGAGTTGCTTGGGCAAGAGTGTGACTTGAGTAATTGGGAAGATGAGTGGTTGCTTATTTTGGGTCCCCTGGTGTCTGTATACAGCTTTTGAGGAGCTGAATGCTGGATGTTTCTGTGGGTAAATAGGGAAGTAACAAGCTTGTGAGGGGATTTCTGACATAAGTAGAGCCTTGGTGATGTCACAAGGCCTTGGTTCGTTGGGTAGCAACTCTGTTCCACTCAAAGCACTAGTCTTCCATGAAGGTGGGTTTATTATCCTCACAGTGCCTGAGGAGGACAGTTCAGCTCCTGGTCTCCACAACTGTTCAACATTTCCGAAAGATGGAATCTGGAGTGGTAGGACATTTTCTTTTGGTAAATATGTTTCCAAAGCAACTAAGACCTCTGTCGTACAAAAAAGTTTTCCTTCAAATGTCCTGCGGGTCCACCATTTCTGTTGTTACCAGCTCCTATATTTGATAGCTGTGGGGATGGTGAATGCCAGCTATTCTTCCCACTTTATCTTTGCTAACAATATCAAATTCATCAATCCACTAAAATGGCAAAGCTCCTCTTTGTCCATAGGTGTTTTAAAAGATACTAATTATTTCTCAATGGCTGCTGTTGCCCAGAATAATGAGTCTTTCAGGTTGAAGTGGGTCTCACAGTACTCACTTCCACAATGAAGACACAGGATGGCTTTATGTAATAGACCTGGGTCTGGATCAGGAGACCCAATGCAGAGAGCCAGTGGATTGGAGTGCCATGACCTTGGGCAGGCTGTCTTGGATTGAGCCCCCTACCTATTAGCTTGATGTCGAAGGAGACGTGTGGATGTCCTTCGAATTCTTTGTTATCTGTTCAGACTTTTCTTACTCGTTTCGGGGATAGGCATACCTTCTCCTCTCATTGATTTAGTCAGTCAGAAAGTAGGTTTCTCAGCTGAGGTCATTTGCCTTTGGGCAGCAGGAATGTGTCTCTGAGATTGATATACTGAGCTGTAGAGAAAAATTTGCAAATTGTCCTATTTATTTCTTAAGAGAAAATTACAGTTAGGTATGCAAACCTGTTGATCAATATCTTTGTCTCCTGCACCACAGTCCTTCCAGAAAAGAGCCTTGACCTCATAGCCTCCCCTTGTTGTCCTTGCAGGCACTCATGGTTGAGGCCACGACTTGGTTTCTGAATTAAACAGAAGGAAATTTCTTTCAACCTAGAGAGTGGGCAGCTATGAAGCCCAAGCACAGAAAGATATCCAAGAAACAGCGGACCAGGAGGTCAGTGGCCTATCTCAGTAAGTCTACAGCCATGATGAAGATGCCTCTTAGTATGAGATGCATGCCACCTGTCCAGAAGAGGAATGGGTCATCTCTCCAGAAGCAAAAACTGAGGAGGCCTTTTGAGGCCCTGGAGAATATTGTCGGCCGCAGAATTTCTCACGGCTGGAAGGAAGCCAATGAACCAGTCACCCAGTGGAAAGCCATCATTCTAGATCAACTGCCAACAAATCCCTCTCTCTATTTGTTGAAGTATGATGGGATAGATTGTGTCTATGGATTGGAGCTTCACAGTGATGAAAGGATTTTAAACCTTAAGTTCCTGCCTAACAACGTACCATTTCCTCAGGAGACAGACACTCATCTCTCAAACACCATAGTTGGCAGAGCAGTGAAACATACATTTGAGGGCACAAATGGCTCTAAGAATGACTGGAAGGGGATGGTCCTAGAGGAGGTGCCAATCATGAAGACCTGGTTCTATATTACCTACAAGAAAGATCCGGTCTTGTAAGTTTACCACCTCCTGGTTGACTACCTTGAAGGCTACCTCCACATCATGCCAGGCTCTATGGAGGAGTGGACTGGGGTGGTCCAAGATGAGGTGCAGACCATGAAGACCTGTTTCTACATTACCTACAAGAAAGATCCAGTTGTGTACCTTTACCACCATCTAGATGACTACATTGAAAGCAACCTCCACATTATGCCAGGATGTCCTCCAATAGGGGTGAATTTGGAATTAGGCAGGGATTCCTTGGCAGGCAAAAGCGTGCAGCACAACGAAAAAGATGGAACCCAAAAGATAGGTAAAATTATTTACCAAGTTCCCACCAAACCTTCCGTGCATTTCATCAAGTGTGATAGTGACTTCCATATCTATGTCTATGATTTGATGAAGATCTCTTAAAATGAAATTCACAAATTTTGGGGGTCAGACTTAAAACTGTGTTTGGGGAACTCTTTTTTTCAGAAATACCTCAGGTCTTCTATTAATCCTGGTATCTTTCCCAATGGAATTTTTTTTTGCTCTAAAAATAAAATTTGTGAAGGTGTTATGTTGTTTGGTCAACGATGGAGTTTCTGGTGGATGGGACATCACAGAAAGACAGGCCTCAAAACAAAACAGGACTTATGGTCTTTTCCCCTTGGAGAGGGAAAGACGAAAGGAGATGCAGTGTGTGGAAGAGGACAAGATGGCTGTTTAGGAAACAGAGGAGAGTGGCCAAAAAGATGTAGGATCTCAGAGAGGGAAAATGCGGGAGGGAAAAACATGTCATATGGAGGGATGTGACATCGAGGTGTTGGGACATAAGAGGATAGAGAGTGATCATGAAGGGTCACAAATGTGTACTCAGAAGCAAAGAAAATTGGGTTTCATTTGATTAATGGTTTAATTCATACCATCTGGAAGTCACTGGGTATATGAACTCCACTGGAGCATGTTGAGTGACCCGAATCCTCCTGCCTAAAGAAAAGTGTCTCTTCTCAGTGGCTCTTCTGCAATGGGGTGGACCTCAGGCTACCTACTTACTTTTGCCAGGCTTCTATCTACTACCTATTTTGTCATGCCTGGATTCTTTCTGTCTTGCACTCTCACAGGTCTTATGCATGCCATTCAACCCCTTTGAGTTCATTTAAACAATTGGCCTGCCTTAACTGTAAAACACTGTTCCCTTGTCATTGATCATGTTCTGTGGGATTTGGGCTATAAAACTCATAAACAGAATCACCCGCACCCAGGCTAAACTAGTAGTACATTGAATCACATTGGTGTGTGACATGCACAGATATGATGAATGCACCGAGCTCCATAAAATCAGTTACCGAGGGAATCAGTGATGTTAGGTGAAGTGTGGCAAAGACCCCACAAACCCATCAGACCTGAGGATACCAGTATGATATTGATGCCTGACTCCCATCATGCAAGGATCCTGACATCTTTAACAGGGCAGTTTTGGTTCCTTCATCTTCAAAAACTTGGTTAGTAAGGTTGTAGTTGTCAAACTGCCATTCAGGGCCCAGCATGTAGGTCACCTGTGCCAGGTCAGGTGATTTGGCTACAATGTGGGTGAAAACTTGTACCAGGGCATGCTGGTACCCTCGCCCCTTCTTCTCCTCAACATCATCATCACTCTCCTGGGTGGGTCTAGAGCACAAAGAAGGCAAAATGGACTAAGCTTCCTCCTTAGTGGATAACGTTATCTACCCTCAATTTGGACTGACTTTCAGAGGGCATGTAGCACATTTTATCCTATTAGCCATCTCTTTCATTGGATCACTCACTTATCCAATGAATGATTGAATTTATCCATTCCTCCATGTCTCCATCTTCTTCAATCCCTTCTTCCATTTCCCCATGTCTTGTGTCTACAGGTTGCCAAGATAAATCTACTATGTCTCTTCTGTTCTAGAAACTTTCATTTGTAAAGAACTTGCCCTCTCAGGGGTGGATTTTTCTGAGTTCTCTGTAGATGGAGACCATATGAGGAGGAACAGAGGAGCAACCATGACAACACTTGCGCAGTAGAGTTAGGCAGATTACAGATTGATGCCTGGCAAGCCTGTACAATGAGTCAGATTCCCATGAGCTCTGTCATTGTGATCTCACATAGATAACTCATTCAGTGTTCACGTCCAGGACATTGAGTTTTAATTTTTGTCCTAATCTGGTAAAGAAACCAAGATGAGGAGAATAGAGGAGCCTGATGTAAGGACACAAAATGGGTCATTTGAAAAGGTAAGACTACATGCCTCCATGTGTGCTGCCACCCTTCATAGGAAATCCATCTTTCCATAGATTGCCTATAGGCAACCCAAGTGTCCAGCACAATGCTAACCACAGGTTTGAACCTAACTGCCTTTGATTTCTGAAAAAATTGCTGTCCCGTTAAGGTCTCACAACAACACAGCAAGGTATGTAAGAATGCCCCACCATCACCTTAGAGCATGTTCAGGACACCAAAGAGGCAGCAAGTTATCTTTATTGGAAATACAAATGTTTCTGGAGGGACAAAAGGATGTACAAAAAAAAAAAAAAGATTGGTGTACTCACTACGATTTTATGTGATATGGCCCACACAGGCTTCTGGTTCTGAATACTTGGTCCTCAGGAAGTTATGTAGGTTGTGGAGACCCAGAACCTAGCTGGAGGAATTGCGGTCTGAAAGCCCAAGCCTTGATGTTTCAGGGCATCCTTTCACTGGTCCCCAATGTTTACTGATTTCCTTACCGAGAATGAGAGGCCTCCTAGTCCTGCTGCCATGGCTTCTGCAACCTGATCAATGAGAACCCCCTTCACACCCTGGTTGCTCTCATCACATAGGAAGGTGTAAGTCACAAACAATCTCCCACACTAGTTTAGAATTATGATTCATAAAATGGTTATTACTTTTAAGGGGCAAACCTTACAGATTGCCATGCCAGACAACAGCCCTCTGCAGGATGAGGAGAGGAGCCTAGTAGCTGGATGTGGAGATGGATGCAAGAGACCAAGCTGAAGGCAGTTGCTCCATTTTGAAAGAGAGAGACACCACACCCCAATGGCCTTTATCTCAGTTGCTATAGCCTGAAGGAGCAGAAAGAGCTCCTGCAACACACATATTTGGACATAGCAGCAAAATTTACCAGTATGTGACAAAAACCTATTTTAGTTTATTATTTTCATGCTTTCAGGTACATGGCAGAGACAGGCTCTGCTTCATGCATTTGTGTGACCAATGATTTCCCTTTAAGAAAAAACCCACAAACGCTCCCAACAACATCATCAGCATTCAACAACATGTCCATGATTTCTTTGCTTTGCCTTTGATTGAGTGGTAAATCATGCTGCTAGTTAATCTGTGCAAGCAATGTGAATTTCTCTGTAAATATGTAGACAGAATTGACAGGTATCTTAAACATGTCAGGGGGTCACACTGCAATGGAGTGGGTTAATCATCACCATGTGACAGTGACATATTTAAGATCTCTCCTTTGTCATTAAATCTCAGAATTGTCAAGATGTTATGTTTTTGTGCAGACTTCTCAGGGTTTTCTCCCATTCATGGTTTCCATGGATGTTTGCTACTTATGCTTACATGTCTTTTGCCAGATTCTGTCAGTTTTTGCCATGCACTCTCAGCTCCACAACTTCTCCAGCCCTAAGATTCTAGTTCCAGGCATTTTAGACACTTGTGACTGTTGCACGAGTGTCTCATGTTCCGCCTAAATGATTTGGAATGTTATTTAGCCTGAGTTTTAACTTCCATCCCTGAGTTCATTGACTTTCCTTGACCATCTTTCTTGGGCCACTGAGCTGAACTACTAGGGGTTTGCTCCAGTTACTTCTCCATGCTGAGACAGCCTACACTCTCAGTACTACTGTGATAGTGTTTCTGTAGCAAGTATTCTTCTCAAGATAAGAAGAAATTTCAATATTATAATCCATCTGCTGTTATTGTGTCTTAAACACACAAACACACCCCCATAAGTTAATGCACACACACTGTTGATATCTCAAACTTAGGGTGCCGTTCTGGGGTTAGTAAGAGGCTTCTCTCTAGAGGGGTTCCCAGAAAGCCATGGGGTGACACCAACGAGGACCTTGGGCAGGTGAGCTGTGGGTGCCTGCACTGTGCCATGTCCCTAGGCACTACGGGTGCTTTGTCCCATAATCAGACTGATGACTATCTTGAATATCACCATAGAACTGTTGTACGGAAAAGGATGGAGATAAAGACAGGGACCCACATCAGAAAACTAGACTGAGCTACCAAGCTCCAGTTGAAGAGCTGAAGGGGAGAGAATAAGAGCAAAGAACTAAGGAATACAAGGGCTTGGTCCACCCACTGAGACACTGTGTCTGAGCTAATGGGAGATCAACAAAACCAGCTATGCTGGGACTGACAGAGCATGGGATCAAAGTGGAAGCATTGAATGTGGCTGACAATTGGGGCAGAAGGAGAACCCAATGATAATGGCACTGGGATTTGTCTGTACTGCACATACAGGCTTTAATCGATCATATTATATGTAGATGCATACCTTCCTCAATCTGGATGGAGGGGGGCAAGGGCTTCCCACAGGTCAAGGTACCCTGCCCTCTATTAGGACTGGATTGGTGTGGAGAGGATTGGTGGTTGCGTGAGTAGTTAGGGGGAGGAGGAAAGGAAGTGGAAATTTGAAATTTATTATTTATGAAGGAAGAAAAAATCAATAGAAGATAACCAATGGAGAGATGCGATCTAAGAAAAAAAAACTTTCATGTGATTTGTTGACTCAGACACCAAAGACTTTTTCAGAAAAATAAGATACAGGGATTGAGTTGCTAGGCCAAGAGTGTGACTTGAGTAATTGGAAAGATGAGTGGGGGCTTATTTTGGGTCCCCTGGTGGCTGTATACAGCTTTTGAGGAGCTGAGTGCTGGATGTTTCTGTGGGTAAATAGGGAAGTAACAAGCTTGTGAGGGGATTTCTGACATAAGTAGAGCCTTGGTGATGTCACAAAGCCTTGGTTCGTTGGGTAGCAACTCTGTTCCACTCAAAGCACTAGTCTTCCATGAAGGTGGGTTTATTATCCTCACAGTGCCTGAGGAGGACAGTTCAGCTCCTGGTCTCCACAACTGTTCAACAGGCTTTTTGCACCTGAACATTTCCGGAAGATGGAATCTGGAGAGGTAGGACATTTTCTTTTGGTAAATATGTTTCCAAAGCAACTAAGACCTCTGTCGTACAAAAAAGTTTTCCTTCAAATGTCCTGCGGGTCCACCATTTCTGTTGTTACCAGCTCCTATATTTGATAGCTGTGGGGATGGTGAATGCCAGCTATTCTTCCCACTTTATCTTTGCTAACAATATCAAATTCATCAATCCACTAAAATGGCAAAGCTCCTCTTTGTCCATAGGTGTTTTAAAAGATACTAATGATTTCTCAATGGCTGCTGTTGCCCAGAATAATGAGTCTTTCAGGTTGAAGTGGGTCTCACAGTACTCACTTCCACAATGAAGACACAGAATGGCTTTATGTAATAGACCTGGGTCTGGATCAGGAGACCCAATGCAGAGAGCCAGTGGATTGGAGTGCCATGACCTTGGGCAGGCTGTCTTGGATTGAGCAACCTACCTATTAGCTTGATGTCGAAGGAGACGTGTGGATGTCCTTCGAATTCTTTGTTATCTGTTCAGATTTTTCTTACTCGTTTCGGGGATAGGCATACCTTCTCCTCTCATTGATTTAGTCAGTCAGAAAGTAGGTTTCTCAGCTGAGGTCATTTGCCTTTGGGCAGCAGGAATGTGTCTCTGAGATTGATATACTGAGCTGTAGAGAAAAATTTGCAAATTGTCCTATTTATTTCTTAAGAGAAAATTACAGTTAGGTATGCAAACCTGTTGATCAATATCTTTGTCTCCTGCACCACAGTTCTTCCAGAAAAGAGCCTTGACCTCATAGCCTCCCCTTGTTGTCCTTGCAGGCACTCATGGTTGAGGCCACGACTTGGTTTCTGAATTAAACAGAAGGAAATTTCTTTCAACCTAGAGAGTGGGCAGCTATGAAGCCCAAGCACAGAAAGATATCCAAGAAACAGCGGACCAGGAGGTCAGTGGCCTATCTCAGTAAGTCTACAGCCATGACGAAGATGCCTCTTAGTATGAGATGCATGCCACCTGTCCAGAAGGGGAATGGGTCATCTCTCCAGAAGCAAAAACTGAGGAGGCCTTTTGAGGCCCTGGAGAATATTGTCGGCCGCAGAATTTCTCACGGCTGGAAGGAAGCCAATGAACCAGTCACCCAGTGGAAAGCCATCATTCTAGATCAACTGCCAACAAATCCCTCTCTCTATTTGTTGAAGTATGATGGGATAGATTGTGTCTATGGATTGGAGCTTCACAGTGATGAAAGGATTTTAAACCTTAAGTTCCTGCCTAACAACGTACCATTTCCTCAGGAGACAGACACTCATCTCTCAAACACCATAGTTGGCAGAGCAGTGAAACATACATTTGAGGGCACAAATGGCTCTAAGGATGACTGGAAGGGGATGGTCCTAGAGGAGGTGCCAATCATGAAGACCTGGTTCTATATTACCTACAAGAAAGATCCGGTCTTGTACGTTTACCACCTCCTGGTTGACTACCTTGAAGGCAACCTCCACATCATGCCAGGCTCTATGGAGGAGTGGACTGGGGTGGTCCAAGATGAGGTGCAGACCATGAAGACCTGTTTCTACATTACCTACAAGAAAGATCCAGTTGTGTACCTTTACCACCATCTAGATGACTACATTGAAAGCAACCTCCACATTATGCCAGGATGTCCTCCAATAGGGGTGAATTTGGAATTAGGCAGGGATTCCTTGGCAGGCAAAAGCGTGCAGCACAACGAAAAAGATGGAACCCAAAAGATAGGTAAAATTATTTACCAAGTTCCCACCAAACCTTCCGTGCATTTCATCAAGTGTGATAGTGACTTCCATGTCTATGTGTATGATTTGATGAAGATCTCTTAAAGTGAAATTCACAAATTTTGGGGGTCAGACTTAAAACTGTGTTTGGGGAACTCTTTTTTTCAGAAATACCTCAGGTCTTCTATTAATCCTGGTATCTTTCCCAATGGAATTTTTTTTTGCTCTAAAAATAAAATTTGTGAAGGTGTTATGTTGTTTGGTCAACGATGGAGTTTCTGGTGGATGGGACATCACAGAAAGACAGGCCTCAAAACAAAACAGGACTTATGGTCTTTTCCCCTTGGAGAGGGAAAGACGAAAGGATATGCAGTGTGTGGAAGAGGACAAGATGGCTGTTTAGGAAACAGAGGAGAGTGGCCAAAAAGATGTAGGATCTCAGAGAGGGAAAATGCGGGAGGGAAAAACATGTCATATGGAAAGATGTGACATCGAGGTGTTGGGACTTAAGAGGATAGAGAGTGATCATGAAGGGTCACAAATGTGTACTCAGAAGCAAAGAAAATTGGGTTTCATTTGATTAATGGTTTAATTCATACCATCTGGAAGTCACTGGGTATATGAACTCCACTGGAGCATGTTGAGTGACCCGGATCCTCCTGCCTAAAGAAAAGTGTCTCCTCTCAGTGGCTCTTCTGCAATGGGGTGGACCTCAGGCTACCTACTTACTTTTGCCAGGCTTCTATCTACTACCTATTTTGTCATGCCTGGATTCTTTCTGTCTTGCACTCTCACAGGTCTTATGCATGCCATTCAACCCCTTTGAGTTCATTTAAACAATTGGCCTGCCTTAACTGTAAAACACTGTTCCCTTGTCATTGATCATGTTCTGTGGGATTTGGGCTATAAAACTCATAAACAGAATCACCCGCACCCAGGCTAAACTAGTAGTACATTGAATCACATTGGTGTGTGACATGCACAGATATGATGAATGCACCGAGCTCCATAAAATCAGTTACCGAGGGAATCACTAGTGATGTTAGGTGAAGTGTGGCAAAGACCCCACAAACCCATCAGACCCGAGGATACCAGTATGATATTGATGCCTGACTCCCATCATGCAAGGATCCTGACATCATTAACAGGGCAGTTTTGGTTCCTTCATCTTCAAAAACTTGGTTAGTAAGGTTGTAGTTGTCAAACTGCCATTCAGGGCCCAGCATGTAGGTCACCTGTGCCAGGTCAGGTGATTTGGCTACAATGTGGGTGAAAACTTGTACCAGGGCATGCTGGTACCCTCGCCCCTTCTTCTCCTCAACATCATCATCACTCTCCTGGGTGGGTCTAGAGCACAAAGAAGGCAAAATGGACTAAGCTTCCTCCTTAGTGGATAACCTTATCTACCCTCAATTTGGACTGACTTTCAGAGGGCATGTAGCACATTTTATCCTATTAGCCATCTCTTTCATTGGATCACTCACTTATCCAATGAATGATTGAATTTATCCATTCCTCCATGTCTCCATCTTCTTCAATCCCTTCTTCCATTTCCCCATGTCTTGTGTCTACAGGTTGCCAAGATAAATCTACTATGTCTCTTCTGTTCTAGAAACTTTCATTTGTAAAGAACTTGCCCTCTCAGGGGTGGATTTTTCTGAGTTCTCTGTAGATGGAGACCATATGAGGAGGAACAGAGGAGCAACCATGACAACACTTGCGCAGTAGAGTTAGGCAGATTACAGATTGATGCCTGGCAAGCCTGTACAATGAGTCAGATTCCCATGAGCTCTGTCACTGTGATCTCACATAGATAACTCATTCAGTGTTCACATCCAGGACATTGAGTTTTAATTTTTGTCCTAATCTGGTAAAGAAACCAAGATGAGGAGAATAGAGGAGCCTGATGTAAGGACACAAAATGGGTCATTTGAAAAGGTAAGACTACATGCCTCCATGTGTGCTGCCACCCTTCTTAGGAAATCCATCTTTCCATAGATTGGCTATAGGCAACCCAAGTGTCCAGCACACTGCTAACCACAGGTTTGAACCTAACTGCCTTTGATTTCTGAAACAATTGCTGTCCCGTTAAGGTCTCACAACAACACAGCAAGGTATGTAAGAATGCCCCACCATCACCTTAGAGCATGTTCAGGACACCAAAGAGGCAGCAAGTTATCTTTATTGGAAATACAAATGTTTCTGGAGGGACAAAAGGATGTACAAAAAAAAAAAAAAAAAAAAAAAAAAAAAAAAAAAAAAAAAAAAAAAAAAAAAACGATTGGTGTACTCACTACGATTTTATGTGATATGGCCCACACAGGCTTCTGGTTCTGAATACTTGGTCCTCAGGAAGTTATGTAGGTTGTGGAGACCCAGAACCTAGCTGGAGGAATTGCGGTCTGAAAGCTCAAGCCTTGATGTTTCAGGGCATCCTTTCACTGGTCCCCAATGTTTACTGATTTCCTTACCGAGAATGAGAGGCCTCCTAGTCCTGCTGCCATGGCTTCTGCAACCTGATCAATGAGAACCCCCTTCACACCCTGGTTGCTCTCATCACATAGGAAGGTGTAAGTCACAAACAATCTCCCACACTAGTTTAGAATTATGATTCATAAAATGGTTATTACTTTTAAGGGGCAAACCTTACAGATTGCCATGCCAGACAACAGCCCTCTGCAGGATGAGGAGAGGAGCCTAGTAGCTGGATGTGGAGATGGATGCAAGAGACCAAGCTGAAGGCAGTTGCTCCATTTTGAAAGAGAGAGACACCACACCCCAATGGCCTTTATCTCAGTTGCTATAGCCTGAAGGAGCAGAAAGAGCTCCTGCAACACACATATTTGGACATAGCAGCAAAATTTACCAGTATGTGACAAAAACCTATTTTAGTTTATTATTTTCATGCTTTCAGGTACATGGCAGAGACAGGCTCTGCTTCATGCATTTGTGTGACCAATGATTTCCCTTTAAGAAAAAACCCACAAACGCTCCCAACAACATCATCAGCATTCAACAACATGTCCATGATTTCTTTGCTTTGCCTTTGATTGAGTGGTAAATCATGCTGCTAGTTAATCTGTGCAAGCAATGTGAATTTCTCTGTAAATATGTAGACAGAATTGACAGGTATCTTAAACATGTCAGGGGGTCACACTTCAATGGAGTGGGTTAATCATCACCATGTGACAGTGACATATTTAAGATCTCTCCTTTGTCATTAAATCTCAGAATTGTCAAGATGTTATGTTTTTGTGCAGACTTCTCAGGGTTTTCTCCCATTCATGGTTTCCATGGATGTTTGCTACTTATGCTTACATGTCTTTTGCCAGATTCTGTCAGTTTTTGCCATGCACTCTCAGCTCCACAACTTCTCCATCCCTAAGATTCTAGTTCCAGGCATTTTAGACACTTGTGACTGTTGCACGAGTGTCTCATGTTCCGCCTAAATGATTTGGAATGTTATTTAGCCTGAGTTTTAACTTCCATCCCTGAGTTCATTGACTTTCCTTGACCATCTTTCTTGGGCCACTGAGCTGAACTACTAGGGGTTTGCTCCAGTTACTTCTCCATGCTGAGACAGCCTACACTCTCAGTACTACTGTGATAGTGTTTCTGTAGCAAGTATTCTTCTCAAGATAAGAAGAAATTTCAATATTATAATCCATCTGCTGTTATTGTGTCTTAAACACACAAACACACCCCCATAAGTTAATGCACACACACTGTTGATATCTCAAACTTAGGGTGCCGTTCTGGGGTTAGTAAGAGGCTTCTCTCTAGAGGGGTTCCCAGAAAGCCATGGGGTGACACCAACGAGGACCTTGGGCAGGTGAGCTGTGGGTGCCTGCACTGTGCCATGTCCCTAGGCACTACGGGTGCTTTGTCCCATAATCAGACTGATGACTATCTTGAATATCACCATAGAACTGTTGTACGGAAAAGGATGGAGATAAAGACAGGGACCCACATCAGAAAACTAGACTGAGCTACCAAGCTCCAGTTGAAGAGCTGAAGGGGAGAGAATAAGAGCAAAGAACTAAGGAATACAAGGGCTTGGTCCACCCACTGAGACACTGTGTCTGAGCTAATGGGAGATCAACAAAACCAGCTATGCTGGGACTGACAGAGCATGGGATCAAAGTGGAAGCATTGAATGTGGCTGACAATTGGGGCAGAAGGAGAACCCAATGATAATGGCACTGGGATTTGTCTGTACTGCACATACAGGCTTTAATCGATCATATTATATGTAGATGCATACCTTCCTCAATCTGGATGGAGGGGGGCAAGGGCTTCCCACAGGTCAAGGTACCCTGCCCTCTATTAGGACTGGATTGGTGTGGAGAGGATTGGTGGTTGCGTGAGTAGTTAGGGGGAGGAGGAAAGGAAGTGGAAATTTGAAATTTATTATTTATGAAGGAAGAAAAAATCAATAGAAGATAACCAATGGAGAGATGCGATCTAAGAAAAAAAAACTTTCATGTGATTTGTTGACTCAGACACCAAAGACTTTTTCAGAAAAATAAGATACAGGGATTGAGTTGCTTGGGCAAGAGTGTGACTTGAGTAATTGGGAAGATGAGTGGGGGCTTATTTTGGGTCCCCTGGTGGCTGTATACAGCTTTTGAGGAGCTGAATGCTGGATGTTTCTGTGGGTAAATAGGGAAGTAACAAGCTTGTGAGGGGATTTCTGACATAAGTAGAGCCTTGGTGATGTCACAAAGCCTTGGTTCGTTGGGTAGCAACTCTGTTCCACTCAAAGCACTAGTCTTCCATGAAGGTGGGTTTATTATCCTCACAGTGCCTGAGGAGGACAGTTCAGCTCCTGGTCTCCACAACTGTTCAACAGGCTTTTTGCACCTGAACATTTCCGGAAGATGGAATCTGGAGAGGTAGGACATTTTCTTTTGGTAAATATGTTTCCAAAGCAACTAAGACCTCTGTCGTACAAAAAAGTTTTCCTTCAAATGTCCTGCGGGTCCACCATTTCTGTTGTTACCAGCTCCTATATTTGATAGCTGTGGGGATGGTGAATGCCAGCTATTCTTCCCACTTTATCTTTGCTAACAATATCAAATTCATCAATCCACTAAAATGGCAAAGCTCCTCTTTGTCCATAGGTGTTTTAAAAGATACTAATGATTTCTCAATGGCTGCTGTTGCCCAGAATAATGAGTCTTTCAGGTTGAAGTGGGTCTCACAGTACTCACTTCCACAATGAAGACACAGAATGGCTTTATGTAATAGACCTGGGTCTGGATCAGGAGACCCAATGCAGAGAGCCAGTGGATTGGAGTGCCATGACCTTGGGCAGGCTGTCTTGGATTGAGCCCCCTACCTATTAGCTTGATGTCGAAGGAGACGTGTGGATGTCCTTCGAATTCTTTGTTATCTGTTCAGATTTTTCTTACTCGTTTCGGGGATAGGCATACCTTCTCCTCTCATTGATTTAGTCAGTCAGAAAGTAGGTTTCTCAGCTGAGGTCATTTGCCTTTGGGCAGCAGGAATGTGTCTCTGAGATTGATATACTGAGCTGTAGAGAAAAATTTGCAAATTGTCCTATTTATTTCTTAAGAGAAAATTACAGTTAGGTATGCAAACCTGTTGATCAATATCTTTGTCTCCTGCACCACAGTTCTTCCAGAAAAGAGCCTTGACCTCATAGCCTCCCCTTGTTGTCCTTGCAGGCACTCATGGTTGAGGCCACGACTTGGTTTCTGAATTAAACAGAAGGAAATTTCTTTCAACCTAGAGAGTGGGCAGCTATGAAGCCCAAGCACAGAAAGATATCCAAGAAACAGCGGACCAGGAGGTCAGTGGCCTATCTCAGTAAGTCTACAGCCATGACGAAGATGCCTCTTAGTATGAGATGCATGCCACCTGTCCAGAAGGGGAATGGGTCATCTCTCCAGAAGCAAAAACTGAGGAGGCCTTTTGAGGCCCTGGAGAATATTGTCGGCCGCAGAATTTCTCACGGCTGGAAGGAAGCCAATGAACCAGTCACCCAGTGGAAAGCCATCATTCTAGATCAACTGCCAACAAATCCCTCTCTCTATTTGTTGAAGTATGATGGGATAGATTGTGTCTATGGATTGGAGCTTCACAGTGATGAAAGGATTTTAAACCTTAAGTTCCTGCCTAACAACGTACCATTTCCTCAGGAGACAGACACTCATCTCTCAAACACCATAGTTGGCAGAGCAGTGAAACATACATTTGAGGGCACAAATGGCTCTAAGGATGACTGGAAGGGGATGGTCCTAGAGGAGGTGCCAATCATGAAGACCTGGTTCTATATTACCTACAAGAAAGATCCGGTCTTGTACGTTTACCACCTCCTGGTTGACTACCTTGAAGGCAACCTCCACATCATGCCAGGCTCTATGGAGGAGTGGACTGGGGTGGTCCAAGATGAGGTGCAGACCATGAAGACCTGTTTCTACATTACCTACAAGAAAGATCCAGTTGTGTACCTTTACCACCATCTAGATGACTACATTGAAAGCAACCTCCACATTATGCCAGGATGTCCTCCAATAGGGGTGAATTTGGAATTAGGCAGAGATTCCTTGGCAGGCAAAAGCGTGCAGCACAACGAAAAAGATGGAACCCAAAAGATAGGTAAAATTATTTACCAAGTTCCCACCAAACCTTCCGTGCATTTCATCAAGTGTGATAGTGACTTCCATGTCTATGTCTATGATTTGATGAAGATCTCTTAAAGGGAAATTCACAAATTTTGGGGGTCAGACTTAAAACTGTGTTTGGGGAACTCTTTTTTTCAGAAATACCTCAGGTCTTCTATTAATTCTGGTATCTTTCCCAATGGAATTTTTTTTTGCTCTAAAAATAAAATTTGTGAAGGTGTTATGTTGTTTGGTCAACGATGGAGTTTCTGGTGGATGGGACATCACAGAAAGACAGGCCTCAAAACAAAACAGGACTTATGGTCTTTTCCCCTTGGAGAGGGAAAGACGAAAGGAGATGCAGTGTGTGGAAGAGGACAAGATGGCTGTTTAGGAAACAGAGGAGAGTGGCCAAAAAGATGTAGGATCTCAGAGAGGGAAAATGCGGGAGGGAAAAACATGTCATATGGAAAGATGTGACATCGAGGTGTTGGGACTTAAGAGGATAGAGAGTGATCATGAAGGGTCACAAATGTGTACTCAGAAGCAAAGAAAATTGGGTTTCATTTGATTAATGGTTTAATTCATACCATCTGGAAGTCACTGGGTATATGAACTCCACTGGAGCATGTTGAGTGACCCGGATCCTCCTGCCTAAAGAAAAGTGTCTCCTCTCAGTGGCTCTTCTGCAATGGGGTGGACCTCAGGCTACCTACTTACTTTTGCCAGGCTTCTATCTACTACCTATTTTGTCATGCCTGGATTCTTTCTGTCTTGCACTCTCACAGGTCTTATGCATGCCATTCAACCCCTTTGAGTTCATTTAAACAATTGGCCTGCCTTAACTGTAAAACACTGTTCCCTTGTCATTGATCATGTTCTGTGGGATTTGGGCTATAAAACTCATAAACAGAATCACCCGCACCCAGGCTAAAGTAGTAGTACATTGAATCACATTGGTGTGTGACATGCACAGATATGATGAATGCACCGAGCTCCATAAAATCAGTTACCGAGGGAATCACTAGTGATGTTAGGTGAAGTGTGGCAAAGACCCCACAAACCCATCAGACCCGAGGATACCAGTATGATATTGATGCCTGACTCCCATCATGCAAGGATCCTGACATCATTAACAGGGCAGTTTTGGTTCCTTCATCTTCAAAAACTTGGTTAGTAAGGTTGTAGTTGTCAAACTGCCATTCAGGGCCCAGCATGTAGGTCACCTGTGCCAGGTCAGGTGATTTGGCTACAATGTGGGTGAAAACTTGTACCAGGGCATGCTGGTACCCTCGCCCCTTCTTCTCCTCAACATCATCATCACTCTCCTGTGTGGGTCTAGAGCACAAAGAAGGCAAAATGGACTAAGCTTCCTCCTTAGTGGATAACCTTATCTACCCTCAATTTGGACTGACTTTCAGAGGGCATGTAGCACATTTTATCCTATTAGCCATCTCTTTCATTGGATCACTCACTTATCCAATGAATGATTGAATTTATCCATTCCTCCATGTCTCCATCTTCTTCAATCCCTTCTTCCATTTCCCCATGTCTTGTGTCTACAGGTTGCCAAGATAAATCTACTATGTCTCTTCTGTTCTAGAAACTTTCATTTGTAAAGAACTTGCCCTCTCAGGGGTGGATTTTTCTGAGTTCTCTGTAGATGGAGACCATATGAGGAGGAACAGAGGAGCAACCATGACAACACTTGCGCAGTAGAGTTAGGCAGATTACAGATTGATGCCTGGCAAGCCTGTACAATGAGTCAGATTCCCATGAGCTCTGTCACTGTGATCTCACATAGATAACTCATTCAGTGTTCACGTCCAGGACATTGAGTTTTAATTTTTGTCCTAATCTGGTAAAGAAACCAAGATGAGGAGAATAGAGGAGCCTGATGTAAGGACACAAAATGGGTCATTTGAAAAGGTAAGACTACATGCCTCCATGTGTGCTGCCACCCTTCTTAGGAAATCCATCTTTCCATAGATTGGCTATAGGCAACCCAAGTGTCCAGCACACTGCTAACCACAGGTTTGAACCTAACTGCCTTTGATTTCTGAAACAATTGCTGTCCCGTTAAGGTCTCACAACAACACAGCAAGGTATGTAAGAATGCCCCACCATCACCTTAGAGCATGTTCAGGACACCAAAGAGGCAGCAAGTTATCTTTATTGGAAATACAAATGATTCTGGAGGGACAAAAGGATGTACAAAAAAAAAAAAAAAAATAAAACCATTGGTGTACTCACTACGATTTTATGTGATATGGCCCACACAGGCTTCTGGTTCTGAATACTTGGTCCTCAGGAAGTTATGTAGGTTGTGGAGACCCAGAACCTAGCTGGAGGAATTGCGGTCTGAAAGCTCAAGCCTTGATGTTTCAGGGCATCCTTTCACTGGTCCCCAATGTTTACTGATTTCCTTACCGAGAATGAGAGGCCTCCTAGTCCTGCTGCCATGGCTTCTGCAACCTGATCAATGAGAACCCCCTTCACACCCTGGTTGCTCTCATCACATAGGAAGGTGTAAGTCACAAACAATCTCCCACACTAGTTTAGAATTATGATTCATAAAATGGTTATTACTTTTAAGGGGCAAACCTTACAGATTGCCATGCCAGACAACAGCCCTCTGCAGGATGAGGAGAGGAGCCTAGTAGCTGGATGTGGAGATGGATGCAAGAGACCAAGCTGAAGGCAGTTGCTCCATTTTGAAAGAGAGAGACACCACACCCCAATGGCCTTTATCTCAGTTGCTATAGCCTGAAGGAGCAGAAAGAGCTCCTGCAACACACATATTTGGACATAGCAGCAAAATTTACCAGTATGTGACAAAAACCTATTTTAGTTTATTATTTTCATGCTTTCAGGTACATGGCAGAGACAGGCTCTGCTTCATGCATTTGTGTGACCAATGATTTCCCTTTAAGAAAAAACCCACAAACGCTCCCAACAACATCATCAGCATTCAACAACATGTCCATGATTTCTTTGCTTTGCCTTTGATTGAGTGGTAAATCATGCTGCTAGTTAATCTGTGCAAGCAATGTGAATTTCTCTGTAAATATGTAGACAGAATTGACAGGTATCTTAAACATGTCAGGGGGTCACACTGCAATGGAGTGGGTTAATCATCACCATGTGACAGTGACATATTTAAGATCTCTCCTTTGTCATTAAATCTCAGAATTGTCAAGATGTTATGTTTTTGTGCAGACTTCTCAGGGTTTTCTCCCATTCATGGTTTCCATGGATGTTTGCTACTTATGCTTACATGTCTTTTGCCAGATTCTGTCAGTTTTTGCCATGCACTCTCAGCTCCACAACTTCTCCAGCCCTAAGATTCTAGTTCCAGGCATTTTAGACACTTGTGACTGTTGCACGAGTGTCTCATGTTCCGCCTAAATGATTTGGAATGTTATTTAGCCTGAGTTTTAACTTCCATCCCTGAGTTCATTGACTTTCCTTGACCATCTTTCTTGGGCCACTGAGCTGAACTACTAGGGGTTTGCTCCAGTTACTTCTCCATGCTGAGACAGCCTACACTCTCAGTACTACTGTGATAGTGTTTCTGTAGCAAGTATTCTTCTCAAGATAAGAAGAAATTTCAATATTATAATCCATCTGCTGTTATTGTGTCTTAAACACACAAACACACCCCCATAAGTTAATGCACACACACTGTTGATATCTCAAACTTAGGGTGCCGTTCTGGGGTTAGTAAGAGGCTTCTCTCTAGAGGGGTTCCCAGAAAGCCATGGGGTGACACCAACGAGGACCTTGGGCAGGTGAGCTGTGGGTGCCTGCACTGTGCCATGTCCCTAGGCACTACGGGTGCTTTGTCCCATAATCAGACTGATGACTATCTTGAATATCACCATAGAACTGTTGTACGGAAAAGGATGGAGATAATGACAGGGACCCACATCAGAAAACTAGACTGAGCTACCAAGCTCCAGTTGAAGAGCTGAAGGGGAGAGAATAAGAGCAAAGAACTAAGGAATACAAGGGCTTGGTCCACCCACTGAGACACTGTGTCTGAGCTAATGGGAGATCAACAAAACCAGCTATGCTGGGACTGACAGAGCATGGGATCAAAGTGGAAGCATTGAATGTGGCTGACAATTGGGGCAGAAGGAGAACCCAATGATAATGGCACTGGGATTTGTCTGTACTGCACATACAGGCTTTAATCGATCATATTATATGTAGATGCATACCTTCCTCAATCTGGATGGAGGGGGGCAAGGGCTTCCCACAGGTCAAGGTACCCTGCCCTCTATTAGGACTGGATTGGTGTGGAGAGGATTGGTGGTTGCGTGAGTAGTTAGGGGGAGGAGGAAAGGAAGTGGAAATTTGAAATTTATTATTTATGAAGGAAGAAAAAATCAATAGAAGATAACCAATGGAGAGATGCGATCTAAGAAAAAAAAACTTTCATGTGATTTGTTGACTCAGACACCAAAGACTTTTTCAGAAAAATAAGATACAGGGATTGAGTTGCTTGGGCAAGAGTGTGACTTGAGTAATTGGGAAGATGAGTGGGGGCTTATTTTGGGTCCCCTGGTGGCTGTATACAGCTTTTGAGGAGCTGAATGCTGGATGTTTCTGTGGGTAAATAGGGAAGTAACAAGCTTGTGAGGGGATTTCTGACATAAGTAGAGCCTTGGTGATGTCACAAAGCCTTGGTTCGTTGGGTAGCAACTCTGTTCCACTCAAAGCACTAGTCTTCCATGAAGGTGGGTTTATTATCCTCACAGTGCCTGAGGAGGACAGTTCAGCTCCTGGTCTCCACAACTGTTCAACAGGCTTTTTGCACCTGAACATTTCCGGAAGATGGAATCTGGAGAGGTAGGACATTTTCTTTTGGTAAATATGTTTCCAAAGCAACTAAGACCTCTGTCGTACAAAAAAGTTTTCCTTCAAATGTCCTGCGGGTCCACCATTTCTGTTGTTACCAGCTCCTATATTTGATAGCTGTGGGGATGGTGAATGCCAGCTATTCTTCCCACTTTATCTTTGCTAACAATATCAAATTCATCAATCCACTAAAATGGCAAAGCTCCTCTTTGTCCATAGGTGTTTTAAAAGATACTAATGATTTCTCAATGGCTGCTGTTGCCCAGAATAATGAGTCTTTCAGGTTGAAGTGGGTCTCACAGTACTCACTTCCACAATGAAGACACAGAATGGCTTTATGTAATAGACCTGGGTCTGGATCAGGAGACCCAATGCAGAGAGCCAGTGGATTGGAGTGCCATGACCTTGGGCAGGCTGTCTTGGATTGAGCCCCCTACCTATTAGCTTGATGTCGAAGGAGACGTGTGGATGTCCTTCGAATTCTTTGTTATCTGTTCAGATTTTTCTTACTCGTTTCGGGGATAGGCATACCTTCTCCTCTCATTGATTTAGTCAGTCAGAAAGTAGGTTTCTCAGCTGAGGTCATTTGCCTTTGGGCAGCAGGAATGTGTCTCTGAGATTGATATACTGAGCTGTAGAGAAAAATTTGCAAATTGTCCTATTTATTTCTTAAGAGAAAATTACAGTTAGGTATGCAAACCTGTTGATCAATATCTTTGTCTCCTGCACCACAGTTCTTCCAGAAAAGAGCCTTGACCTCATAGCCTCCCCTTGTTGTCCTTGCAGGCACTCATGGTTGAGGCCACGACTTGGTTTCTGAATTAAACAGAAGGAAATTTCTTTCAACCTAGAGAGTGGGCAGCTATGAAGCCCAAGCACAGAAAGATATCCAAGAAACAGCGGACCAGGAGGTCAGTGGCCTATCTCAGTAAGTCTACAGCCATGACGAAGATGCCTCTTAGTATGAGATGCATGCCACCTGTCCAGAAGGGGAATGGGTCATCTCTCCAGAAGCAAAAACTGAGGAGGCCTTTTGAGGCCCTGGAGAATATTGTCGGCCGCAGAATTTCTCACGGCTGGAAGGAAGCCAATGAACCAGTCACCCAGTGGAAAGCCATCATTCTAGATCAACTGCCAACAAATCCCTCTCTCTATTTGTTGAAGTATGATGGGATAGATTGTGTCTATGGATTGGAGCTTCACAGTGATGAAAGGATTTTAAACCTTAAGTTCCTGCCTAACAACGTACCATTTCCTCAGGAGACAGACACTCATCTCTCAAACACCATAGTTGGCAGAGCAGTGAAACATACATTTGAGGGCACAAATGGCTCTAAGGATGACTGGAAGGGGATGGTCCTAGAGGAGGTGCCAATCATGAAGACCTGGTTCTATATTACCTACAAGAAAGATCCGGTCTTGTACGTTTACCACCTCCTGGTTGACTACCTTGAAGGCAACCTCCACATCATGCCAGGCTCTATGGAGGAGTGGACTGGGGTGGTCCAAGATGAGGTGCAGACCATGAAGACCTGTTTCTACATTACCTACAAGAAAGATCCAGTTGTGTACCTTTACCACCATCTAGATGACTACATTGAAAGCAACCTCCACATTATGCCAGGATGTCCTCCAATAGGGGTGAATTTGGAATTAGGCAGGGATTCCTTGGCAGGCAAAAGCGTGCAGCACAACGAAAAAGATGGAACCCAAAAGATAGGTAAAATTATTTACCAAGTTCCCACCAAACCTTCCGTGCATTTCATCAAGTGTGATAGTGACTTCCATGTCTATGTCTATGATTTGATGAAGATCTCTTAAAGGGAAATTCACAAATTTTGGGGGTCAGACTTAAAACTGTGTTTGGGGAACTCTTTTTTTCAGAAATACCTCAGGTCTTCTATTAATCCTGGTATCTTTCCCAATGGAATTTTTTTTTGCTCTAAAAATAAAATTTGTGAAGGTGTTATGTTGTTTGGTCAACGATGGAGTTTCTGGTGGATGGGACATCACAGAAAGACAGGCCTCAAAACAAAACAGGACTTATGGTCTTTTCCCCTTGGAGAGGGAAAGACGAAAGGAGATGCAGTGTGTGGAAGAGGACAAGATGGCTGTTTAGGAAACAGAGGAGAGTGGCCAAAAAGATGTAGGATCTCAGAGAGGGAAAATGCGGGAGGGAAAAACATGTCATATGGAAAGATGTGACATCGAGGTGTTGGGACTTAAGAGGATAGAGAGTGATCATGAAGGGTCACAAATGTGTACTCAGAAGCAAAGAAAATTGGGTTTCACTTGATTAATGGTTTAATTCATACCATCTGGAAGTCACTGGGTATATGAACTCCACTGGAGCATGTTGAGTGACCCGGATCCTCCTGCCTAAAGAAAAGTGTCTCCTCTCAGTGGCTCTTCTGCAATGGGGTGGACCTCAGGCTACCTACTTACTTTTGCCAGGCTTCTATCTACTACCTATTTTGTCATGCCTGGATTCTTTCTGTCTTGCACTCTCACAGGTCTTATGCATGCCATTCAACCCATTTGAGTTCATTTAAACAATTGGCCTGCCTTAACTGTAAAACACTGTTCCCTTGTCATTGATCATGTTCTGTGGGATTTGGGCTATAAAACTCATAAACAGAATCACCCGCACCCAGGCTAAAGTAGTAGTACATTGAATCACATTGGTGTGTGACATGCACAGATATGATGAATGCACCGAGCTCCATAAAATCAGTTACCGAGGGAATCACTAGTGATGTTAGGTGAAGTGTGGCAAAGACCCCACAAACCCATCAGACCCGAGGATACCAGTATGATATTGATGCCTGACTCCCATCATGCAAGGATCCTGACATCATTAACAGGGCAGTTTTGGTTCCTTCATCTTCAAAAACTTGGTTAGTAAGGTTGTAGTTGTCAAACTGCCATTCAGGGCCCAGCATGTAGGTCACCTGTGCCAGGTCAGGTGATTTGGCTACAATGTGGGTGAAAACTTGTACCAGGGCATGCTGGTACCCTCGCCCCTTCTTCTCCTCAACATCATCATCACTCTCCTGTGTGGGTCTAGAGCACAAAGAAGGCAAAATGGACTAAGCTTCCTCCTTAGTGGATAACCTTATCTACCCTCAATTTGGACTGACTTTCAGAGGGCATGTAGCACATTTTATCCTATTAGCCATCTCTTTCATTGGATCACTCACTTATCCAATGAATGATTGAATTTATCCATTCCTCCATGTCTCCATCTTCTTCAATCCCTTCTTCCATTTCCCCATGTCTTGTGTCTACAGGTTGCCAAGATAAATCTACTATGTCTCTTCTGTTCTAGAAACTTTCATTTGTAAAGAACTTGCCCTCTCAGGGGTGGATTTTTCTGAGTTCTCTGTAGATGGAGACCATATGAGGAGGAACAGAGGAGCAACCATGACAACACTTGCGCAGTAGAGTTAGGCAGATTACAGATTGATGCCTGGCAAGCCTGTACAATGAGTCAGATTCCCATGAGCTCTGTCACTGTGATCTCACATAGATAACTCATTCAGTGTTCACGTCCAGGACATTGAGTTTTAATTTTTGTCCTAATCTGGTAAAGAAACCAAGATGAGGAGAATAGAGGAGCCTGATGTAAGGACACAAAATGGGTCATTTGAAAAGGTAAGACTACATGCCTCCATGTGTGCTGCCACCCTTCTTAGGAAATCCATCTTTCCATAGATTGGCTATAGGCAACCCAAGTGTCCAGCACACTGCTAACCACAGGTTTGAACCTAACTGCCTTTGATTTCTGAAAAAATTGCTGTCCCGTTAAGGTCTCACAACAACACAGCAAGGTATGTAAGAATGCCCCACCATCACCTTAGAGCATGTTCAGGACACCAAAGAGGCAGCAAGTTATCTTTATTGGAAATACAAATGTTTCTGGAGGGACAAAAGGATGTCCAAAAAAAAAAAAAAAATATTGGTGTACTCACTACGATTTTATGTGATATGGCCCACACAGGCTTCTGGTTCTGAATACTTGGTCCTCAGGAAGTTATGTAGGTTGTGGAGACCCAGAACCTAGCTGGAGGAATTGCGGTCTGAAAGCTCAAGCCTTGATGTTTCAGGGCATCCTTTCACTGGTCCCCAATGTTTACTGATTTCCTTACAGAGAATGAGAGGCCTCCTAGTCCTGCTGCCATGGCTTCTGCAACCTGATCAATGAGAACCCCCTTCACACCCTGGTTGCTCTCATCACATAGGAAGGTGTAAGTCACAAACAATCTCCCACACTAGTTTAGAATTATGATTCATAAAATGGTTATTACTTTTAAGGGGCAAACCTTACAGATTGCCATGCCAGACAACAGCCCTCTGCAGGATGAGGAGAGGAGCCTAGTAGCTGGATGTGGAGATGGATGCAAGAGACCAAGCTGAAGGCAGTTGCTCCATTTTGAAAGAGAGAGACACCACACCCCAATGGCCTTTATCTCAGTCGCTATAGCCTGAAGGAGCAGAAAGAGCTCCTGCAACACACATATTTGGACATAGCAGCAAAATTTACCAGTATGTGACAAAAACCTATTTTAGTTTATTATTTTCATGCTTTCAGGTACATGGCAGAGACAGGCTCTGCTTCATGCATTTGTGTGACCAATGATTTCCCTTTAAGAAAAAACCCACAAACGCTCCCAACAACATCATCAGCATTCAACAACATGTCCATGATTTCTTTGCTTTGCCTTTGATTGAGTGGTAAATCATGCTGCTAGTTAATCTGTGCAAGCAATGTGAATTTCTCTGTAAATATGTAGACAGAATTGACAGGTATCTTAAACATGTCAGGGGGTCACACTTCAATGGAGTGGGTTAATCATCACCATGTGACAGTGACATATTTAAGATCTCTCCTTTGTCATTAAATCTCAGAATTGTCAAGATGTTATGTTTTTGTGCAGACTTCTCAGGGTTTTCTCCCATTCATGGTTTCCATGGATGTTTGCTACTTATGCTTACATGTCTTTTGCCAGATTCTGTCAGTTTTTGCCATGCACTCTCAGCTCCACAACTTCTCCATCCCTAAGATTCTAGTTCCAGGCATTTTAGACACTTGTGACTGTTGCACGAGTGTCTCATGTTCCGCCTAAATGATTTGGAATGTTATTTAGCCTGAGTTTTAACTTCCATCCCTGAGTTCATTGACTTTCCTTGACCATCTTTCTTGGGCCACTGAGCTGAACTACTAGGGGTTTGCTCCAGTTACTTCTCCATGCTGAGACAGCCTACACTCTCAGTACTACTGTGATAGTGTTTCTGTAGCAAGTATTCTTCTCAAGATAAGAAGAAATTTCAATATTATAATCCATCTGCTGTTATTGTGTCTTAAACACACAAACACACCCCCATAAGTTAATGCACACACACTGTTGATATCTCAAACTTAGGGTGCCGTTCTGGGGTTAGTAAGAGGCTTCTCTCTAGAGGGGTTCCCAGAAAGCCATGGGGTGACACCAACGAGGACCTTGGGCAGGTGAGCTGTGGGTGCCTGCACTGTGCCATGTCCCTAGGCACTACGGGTGCTTTGTCCCATAATCAGACTGATGACTATCTTGAATATCACCATAGAACTGTTGTACGGTAAAGGATGGAGATAAAGACAGGGACCCACATCAGAAAACTAGACTGAGCTACCAAGCTCCAGTTGAAGAGCTGAAGGGGAGAGAATAAGAGCAAAGAACTAAGGAATACAAGGGCTTGGTCCACCCACTGAGACACTGTGTCTGAGCTAATGGGAGATCAACAAAACCAGCTATGCTGGGACTGACAGAGCATGGGATCAAAGTGGAAGCATTGAATGTGGCTGACAATTGGGGCAGAAGGAGAATCCAATGATAATGGCACTGGGATTTGTCTGTACTGCACATACAGGCTTTAATCGATCATATTATATGTAGATGCATACCTTCCTCAATCTGGATGGAGGGGGGCAAGGGCTTCCCACAGGTCAAGGTACCCTGCCCTCTATTAGGACTGGATTGGTGTGGAGAGGATTGGTGGTTGCGTGAGTAGTTAGGGGGAGGAGGAAAGGAAGTGGAAATTTGAAATTTATTATTTATGAAGGAAGAAAAAATCAATAGAAGATAACCAATGGAGAGATGGGATCTAAGAAAAAAAAACTTTCATGTGATTTGTTGACTCAGACTCCAAAGACTTTTTCAGAAAAATAAGATACAGGGATTGAGTTGCTTGGGCAAGAGTGTGACTTGAGTAATTGGGAAGATGAGTGGGGGCTTATTTTGTTTCCCCTGGTGGCTTTATACAGCTTTTGAGGAGCTGAATGCTGGATGTTTCTGTGGGTAAATAGGGAAGTAACAAGCTTGTGAGGGGATTTCTGACATAAGTAGAGCCTTGGTGATGTCACAAAGCCTTGGTTCGTTGGGTAGCAACTCTGTTCCACTCAAAGCACTAGTCTTCCATGAAGGTGGGTTTATTATCTTCACAGTGCCTGAGGAGGACAGTTCAGCTCCTGGTCTCCACAACTGTTCAACAGGCTTTTTGCACCTGAACATTTCCGGAAGATGGAATCTGGAGAGTTAGGACATTTTCTTTTGGTAAATATGTTTACAAAGCAACTAAGACCTCTGTAATACAAAAGAGTTTTCTTTCAAATGTCCTCTGGGTCCACCATTTATGTTGTTTCCAGCTCCTATATTTGAGAGTTGTGGGTTGGTGAATGCCAGCTATTCTTCCCACTTTATCTTTGCTAACAATATCATATTCATCAATCCACTGAAATAGCAAAGGCCCAATTTTTCCATAGGTGTTTTAAAAGATACTAATTATTTCTCATTTGCTGCTGTTGCCTAGAATAATGAGTCTTTCAGGTTGAAGTTGGACTCACAGTACTCACTTCCACAATGAAGACACAGAATGGCTTTATGTAAGATACCTGGGTCTGGATCAGGAGACACAAATCTGAGAGCCAGTGGACTGGAGTGCCATGACCTTGGGCAGGCTGTCTTGGATTGAGCCCCCTACCTATTAGCTTGATGTCGAAGGAGACGTGCAGATGTCCTTCGAATTCTTTGTTATCTGTTCAGATTTTTCTTACTCATTTCGGGGATAGGCATACCTTCTCCTCTCATTGACTTAGTCAGTCAGAAAATAGGTTTCTCAGCAGACGTCATTTGCCTATCTGCAGCAGTAATTTGTCTCTGAGACTGATATATTGAGCTGTAGAGAAAAATTTGCTAATTGTCCTAATCATTTCTTAAGAGAATATTACAGTTACGTATGCAAAACTGTTCAGCACTGTCTTTGTCTCCTGCCCCAAAGTTCTTCCAGAAAAGAGCCATGACCTCACAGCCTCCCCTTCTTATCCTTGCAGGCACTCATTATTGACGCCATGGCTTTGTTTCTTAATTAAACAGAGGGAAATTTCTTTCAACCTAGAGAGTGTGCAGCTATGAAGCCCAAGCACAGAAAGATAGCCAAGAAAGAGCAGACCAGGAGGTGAGTGGCCTATCTCAGCAAGTCTACAGCCATGATGAAGATGCCTCTTAGTATGAGATGCATGCCACCTATCCAGAAGAGGAATGGGTCATCTCTCCAGAAGCAAAAACTGAGTAGGCCTTTTGAGGCCTTGGAGAATATTGTCTGTCACAGAATTTCTCACGGCTGGAAGGAAGCCAATGAACCAGTCACCCAGTGGAAAGCCATCATTCTAGATCAACTGCCAACGAATCTCTCTATTTGTTGAAGTATGATGGGACAGCTTTGTCTATGGATTGAAACCTCACAGTGATGAAAGGATTTTAAACCCTTTGTTCCTGCCTAACAACGAACCATTTCCTCAGGAGACAGACACTCATCTCTCAAACACCATAGTTGGCAGAGCAGTGAAACAAATATTTGAGGGCACAAATGGCTCTAATGATGACTGGAATGGGATGGTACTAGAGGACGTGCCAATCATGAAGACCTGGTTCTATATTACCTACAAAAAAGGTCCAGTCTTGTACATTTGCCACCTCCTGGTTGACTACCGTAAAGGTAACCTCCACATCATGCCAGCCTCTATGGAAGTGTGGAGTGGGGTGTGGTCCCAGATGGGGTGTAGACCATGAAGAACTGTTTCTACATTACCTATGAGAAAGATCCAGTTGTGTATCTTTACCACCGTCTAGATTACTACATTGAAAGCAACCTTCATATTAAGCCAGGATGTCCTCCAATAGGGGTGAATTTGGAATTAGGCAGGGATTCCTTGGCAGGCAAAAGCGTGCAGCACAACGAAAAAGATGGAACCCAAAAGATAGGTAAAATTATTTACCAAGTTTCCACCAAACCTTCCGTGCATTTCATCAAGTTTGATAATGACTTCCATATCTATTCGTTTCCCATTGGAGAGGAAAAGAAGAAAGGAGATGCAGTGTGTGGAAGAGGACAAATGGCTGTTTTGCAAACAGAGGAGAGTGGCCAAAAAGACGTAGGATCTCAGAGAGGGATAATCCATGAGGGAAAAGCGTGTCATATGGAAAGATGTGACATCGATGTGTTGGGACTTAAGAGGATACAGAGTGTTCGTGAAGCATCACAAATGTATACTCAGAAGCAAAGAAAATTAGGTTTCATTTGATTAATGGTTTAATTCATACCATCTGGAAGTCCCTGGGTATATTATCTCCACTGGAGCATGTTGAGTGACCAGGATCCTCCTGCCTAAAGAAAAGTGTCTCCTCTCAGTGGCTCTTCTGCAATGGGTTGGACCTTAGGCTACCTACTTACTTTTGCCAGGCTTCTGTCTGCCACCTATTTTGTTATGCCTGGATTCTTTCTGTCTTGCACTCTCACAGGTCTTATTCATGCCATTCAACACCTGTGAGTTCATTTAATCAATTGGCCTGCAATAACTGTAAAACACTGTACCCTTTTCATGGATAATGTTCTGTTGGACTTCGCTATAAAAGTCATGAACAGACTCACCTGCACCCAGGCTAAACATGTACACATTGATGTACATTGGTGTGTGACATGCACACATATGATGAATGCACTGAGCTCCCTAGAATCAGTTACCTAGGAAATCTGTGATGGTAGGAGGAGTGTGAAAAAGACCCCACAAACCCATCAGACCCGAAAATACCAGTAAGATATTGATACCTGACTCCCATCAAGGGGTTTTGGGGAGTGTGTGAATTAGGATTGAAGTGAGGGGATGGAGGATTCTGGAAATCAAATCACTGAAGGGAAGATTGAATAAGGTATGTGGCCAACTGGCCCATTAAATACAAAGGAATAAGATGTCAATGTATCAGTGGTGAGGGGTCCATCATAATGCTCGGCATATCTGTTAAGGGCCAATGTGAAGTTAATGCAGTATGAACTTGCCTTTCAGCTCCTCAGAGTGTGAGTTCATTCTCAGTTGAAAAAAAAGTATGGTCGTGCAGTGAGTTCCTTGGTTAAGATTTTAGACTTTGGTAATGAATTCAAATCTTGATTCCATCCTTCCTCTTTTAGACTGTGTAACATGTCTGAGACTAGCTTGCTTTTGTCTTTGGTAGAGAGGAGGGAGGATTCAAGAGGCCAAATGAGATAGTGGAGAGGGTTCTTACAGAAAGATTTCTTCTAATGTCATTGTATGAGGAAGGCCAAAGCAATGGACGAGGGTTAAATGTCTATAGGTTAATAAAGAAACTGCCATTGCCCTTTTGATAGGACAGCAGGTTAGATATGCAGAGTAAACAACAGAATGTTGGGAGAAAGAAGCCTATTCAACAGACGCCATGCCCCCCTCCCCCCTGAGACAGAAGCAGCTTATGATTCTCATAAGCTCATGGTGCTTCACAGATTATTTGAAATGGGTTAATCAAGATGTGCGAATTAGCAACTAACAGGCTAGACCTAATGGGCAAAGTATTATTTAAAATAATACAGTTTCTATGTAATTATTTTAGGTAAAGCTAGCCAGTGCGGGAACCTGGTGGCAGAAAACATTCAGCTGTTCCTACAACTCAAAAGAGCAGTCAAAATTAAGCTCAAAACTTCACCACAGAAATGTGTATATTTAGAAATTCAAAAGACAGTTGTTTAATATATGAGTGTAACTTTTTATGGAGATGTGTATACATGCATGCAAAGGCAAGAATTAACCCTGGGTGTCTTCATTAATTACTCTCTGTCATGATTAAGATATGTCATCTCAGCCTGGCGGTGATGGCGCACGCCTTTAATCCCAGCACTCGGGAGGCAGAGGCAGGCGGATCTCTGTGAGTTCGAGACCAGCCTGGTCTACAAGAGCTAGTTCCAGGACAGGCTCCAAAACCACAGAGAAACCCTGTCTCGAAAAATAAACAAACAAACAAACAAAAAAAGATACGTCATCTCTTTGAACCTGGAGCTGACCAATTCCCCTTGACCAAACAGCGAGTCTTAGAGACCCAGGTGTTGCTGTCTCCTCAGCACTGAGTGATGAGTTGATATCTTTAATGCTGAGATTTTTGCACAAGTTTGAAGGGATCAAATTTATGGTCTCCATCTGTATGGAATGCACCTTACTGACTGTGCCATGGCTGAAGAACAAGACAGTTGGTTAAAAAATATTGAGCTGTGAGCAAATATTCTGGATCACAAAAGGGAATGGTATAACTTTAAAGGAAGTGCTGTCGAGATTGAGATGAGAGACATTCAAACGTGAATGCCTTTGCTTCCTCCCCTCAAGTCTCCTGGTGGATGTGTCCAGAGGCCTACTGAATTATCACAGCATGGGAAAACTGTGAACTGTGAAATCTGTTTGTGCTCAGGTCTTGATATCAAATTTAGGGTGTAGTTATATAAAAGTGTACATCCAAAGGAAACATGCAATGGTAGGTCTATCCCAATAGTATATCGCTTTTTAAAGCAGATGTTAATTTCTGTAGATAATCATTTTAGAGGGGTATGACAGCAGATGCTCAAGGCCAAGGTGCATTGCTATAGATGCTTAAGGAAAAGAAATATTGCTCCAGATGCTCAAGACAGAAATGCATCATTGTAGATGCTCAAGGCAGAGATTTATTACATGGGATTGAGATGTAATTTCAGCTCCTGAGCTCTGACTGCCAAGATTTGTGGCTCAATAACTTTTAAAAATGATATCAGTATCATGTTGGGATAGGGACTTGGGGTTCTTCATTGCTCAGTGACCACCCTTGACTCCCTCAGTGCCTCCTTTTTGCAGTCCCAATTTTTCTACTTTCTGATTATGAAAGCCATCTTTTGCAGTCTTAGCTTTTTCCAGAATGTAACTGAATTTACTCTCTGAAACTCTGAAACTACCCATGGTGTTACATGACTTAGCTTTGGTATTAGGTCCTCAACTTCCATTGATGCTCAGAATTCTTCATCTGTTTCCTTGTTGCTGCATATGTAATTGTGGCCATGTATGTTATACCTCATTCTGAATGCTCTACCTATTTTTCTGTTATTCCTGCAAATGGTTCATCCCAATGTACCTGAGAGAGAGACCACTCTGGGGTAGAAGACCAGCAAAGAGGACATTTTAATGCCCTGGTATTACAATCCCAGATGAGATGCTTCCCAAACCAGCGGGCATTCTGTTCATATGATCAGAAGAGAGGCAGATGTGCCTGTGTAGATTGACATCATCACATCATAGAAGATGTATTATCTCCCAACTCTGTTAGTTATAATGCTTCTCCAAGTGTCCTTAATAAGCCTTTTTATTTTCATCTGTGAGATTGTTGTTGAGATTCTAGGGAGACATGCCTCCTTCCTTCCATGATGAGCATAACTCCAGGGAAAATGGTCATATGTGGCACACTCTGGCTGCCCCTCTCAGAAGAGAAACTTCCAATGCTTGTGCTAGCTGCTTGGAGATATTGTGGCCTAGACAGGAATAGTGACTGTGGAAAGAGCTGTGGCTGTTTCCTTCTTAGCTCAGGTCCCCTCCTCCATTTTGAAAGACTATAGGGTAGTGATCTCATACTCCCTTTCCTTCTCTTTTTTCTCTCCTGTCTGCATCCACAATTGCAACTTATCTGACTCTGACCCTTCAACTTCCCCATTTATAGATCTTTAATGCCAACATGTAGTCTTGGTTGGTAAACACTATCCTGCAGGGAAACTACATAAAATAGAAAGTAACCAACTCAAATTAATTATAGAGAGTCCATTAAACTGAGCAAATTCAATAGACCCCTTCCTCCAAACAATATATTGGCAGTAAATATATAACCGAGCAATCATCACAGACAAATAGACATGCTTAGATGAAGCCCAGATCAAGTGAGCAAACAGATTTAAAAAAAAAACACTCTTCAGTTCAACAAGCTGATTTGTTTGTGGAGGCCACTCATTAGTTAGTTTTCTGACCACGTTGACTTGAAATAATCACATAAAACCTATATTATTCACAATACTCTTTGGCCAATAGCTTAACCATATTTCTAGATTCCTCCCTCATTCTAAACGAACACATTTGCATTTATCTGTAACACCACTACTTCATGTCTTACCAACAAATTTTCGTTGCTCCAGAGTAGGTGTTTTTCCCTGTTGGTGTCTAGGTGGCTTCTAACTGACCCCACCTCCTTTCTCCCAACATTGTTTACTTTTACCACCTAGGTCTATTCTGCTAAGCTCCTGGCTGAAATAATGTTATTCATTAACCAATAAAAACACACATAGACAGAAGGACTTCCCAATCCAACCCTTTGTCCAATGTATAAATTCTAAGAACTGGTATAAAAATTTATTATTAAACGAAGTACTTGAAAGAGGTTGATGTTAATTCTCACAATCTGGAATAAATGTGTTGGTGGGGGACCTACTTCCTCAAGATGGGCTAGGAAATTTGGCTTTTGATATTCGTCATTTTGTATCACTTCTCTTAATGTCTTCATTATTTTATGAGCACACCACTGTTTTCCTGTGTGACTCTTTTGATATAGGGGTTTGCCATTGAATTTAAAGACCATCCTAACCTGAAATGACCAACTTTTGAGAATCATAAGCTTCTATTTACCAAGTTCATTTTTTAAATAAAATCCCTCAGATGGCTACCTTAATTAAGATATATGCTTCCCTGCTCCCATATCCATCCATACTTTATCCCAATCATCCCAATTCCCCAAGTTCCCCCCATCCTCTCCTTCTTAATTTTCTCCTCCAATCCCCTCTTATCCTATCCCACCCCACCCTCCAGATCCCAAATTTTTGCTTGACAATCTGGTCTACCTTTCATATCCAGGAGAATAACTATATGTTTTCCTTTGGGATCACCTTCTTATATAGCTTCTTTGGAATCACAAATTATAGATGCAATGTTCCTTGTTTATAGCTAGAAACCAATTATGACTGAGTACATCCCATTTTCATCTTTTCGGGTCTGGGACACCTCACTCAGAAAAGTGTTTTCTATTTCCATGCATTTGCATGCAAAATTCAAGAATTCATTGTTTTTTTACCACTGAGTAGTGCACTACTGTGTATATTTTCCACACTTTGTTCATCTATTCTTACATGGAAGGGCATCTAGGTCGTGTCCAGATTCTGGCTATTACAAATAATGCTGCTATGAACATAGTTGAACAAATGATTTTGTAATATGATAGGGAATCTCTTGGGTATATTCCCCAGTGTGGTATTGCTTGGTCCTTGGTTAGGTTGATCCCAAATTTCCTGAGAAACCGCCACACTGATTTCATATGTGGTTGGACAAGTTTGCATTCTGACCAGCATTTGATGAGGGTACCCCTTCCTCCACAACCTCTCCAGCAAAGGCTATCATTAGTGTTTTTGATTTTAGCCATTTTGACAGTTGTAAGTTTATATCTCAAAATTGTTTTGATTTGCATTTCCCTGATCGCTAATGAGGTTGAGCAGGACCTTAAGTGTCTTTTGGCCAATTAAACTTCTTCTGTTGAGAATTCCCTGTTAGTTCAGTGCCCCATGTTTTAATTGAGTTAATTAGCATTTTAAAGTCTAGTTTTTTGATTTCTTTATATATTTTGGAGATCAGACCTTTGTCTGTTGCAGGGTTGGTCAAGATCTTCTCCCAGTTAGTGGGTTGCCATTTTGTCTTAGTGACAGTGTCCTTTGTTTACAGAAGCTTATCAGTTTAAGTAGGTCCCAATTATTCAATGTTGCCTTTATCATCTGTGTTGCTGGGGTTATACATAGGAAGCAATCTCCTGTGCCCATATGTTGTAGGGTACTTCCCACTTTCTCTTCTCAGGTTCAGTGTGTTCAGATTGATATTGAGGTCTTTGATCCATTTGGACTTGAGTTTTGTGCATGGTGATAGATATGGGTTTATTTTCATTCTTCTACAGGTTGACATCGAGTTCTGCCAGCACCATTTGTTGAAGATGCTTTCTTTCTTCCATTGTATACTTTTAGCCACTTTATAGTAAATGAGGTGTTCAGATGTTTGTGGGTTAAAATCAGTATCTTTTATATGATTCAATTGGTCGAATTCTATGATTTTATGCAAATACCATGCTGTTTTTATTACTGTAGCTCTGTAATAGTGTTTGAAGTCAGAAATGGTAATGCCTCCAGACATTTTTTTATTGTATAAGATTATTTTGGCTATCCAGGATTTTTTGTTTTTCCATATAAATTTGATTAATGTCCTCTCAATATCTGTCAAGAATTTTGATGGGCCGGGCGCTGGTGGCGCATGCCTTTAATCCCAGCACTTGGGAGGCAGAGGCATGCAGATCTCTGTGAGTTCGAGACCAACCTGGTCTACAGAGCTAGTTCCAGGACAGGCTCCAAAGCCACAGAGAAACCCTGTATCGAAAAACCAAAAAAAAAAAAAAAAAAAAAAAAGAATTTTGATGGGATTTTGATGGGGATTGCATTGAATCTATAAATTGCCTTTGGTAGAACTGCCATTTTTACTATGTTGATGCTCCCAATCAAAGACCAAGGGAGATCCTTCCATTTTTGGTATCCTCTTCAATTTCTTCCTTCAATTCCTTAAAGTTCTTGTCAAAGAGACCTTTCACTTTCTTTTGTTAGAGTTACCCCAAGATATTTTATGCTGTTTGTGGCTACGTGAAAGGTGATGCTCTTAGTGGGTACTAGGACTTCGGTATATCTCTTTTATGTCCTGGTTCCCTACTCTACTGTGTATTCACATGTTCTCATTACAAAGACTATTTTACTTGGCCAGAGGCACTACATTTTACGTAACCCTGTGTGATTTGTTTTTCCTTTGTTAAATAGTATCTTTAATGCATTTGAGAGAAAGGAAATGAAATGCTATTTCAATGTCCTAAATGTGCTTTAATCCTTGGGCCACTTTCCTTCTGAGGGTTGGTTTTGTGTTAATTTCATGTGTGTAGTTGCAAAATGTCATGGTTTCATTCCGTTTGCTGTGACAAAGCATCGTGACAAACAAGCAAGCAAAAAGCATCATGAGAAAAACAACTTAAGGGAGAGAAAAGGTTTAATTTGGTTCACCATTTCAGAGGGATTGGTTCAATAGCATTGGGAATGGCATAGTAACAGGAGTGTGAGGCTGACTGGCCACATTGCCTCAACAGTTAGGAGGCAGAGAGAGAAGAGGAAGTTGGGTGATTCTATAGATTCTTAGAGCCTATCTTCAGTGGCATACTTCTTCCAGCAATTCTATGCCTCCTAAAGGTTTTGCAACCTCTTTAAAGAGCAGCACATGTTGCCGATAAAATGTTCAAATATGGGAGCTTATGGGGACATTTCTCACTCAAACAGCAATAAGTTCTATGACAGTAGCTTCCAGAAATAACCAGTGAAAACTATTATCACCCATGATGAGCAGCTTCTCATACTCAGGGAGAGATAAATATTAACTCATGCACAACTTGAAGATGGCTCCTGTAACTTTAAGCTGTCATAACTACATGCACAACATATAGGCATCAGGTAGATTCATAAAAATGCAACCTTGAAAGTCTAATCAATATTAATACTTTAAAGTCTTTTAAACCCATGTAAGGATCCTTCTTTGAAGAAGCTGGTCTGTGGGAGAAGTAGAGGCGACAAGTTGAATTACAGGTAAAAGGATAAAATGTTCTGTAGCTTGATCAGCTGTTTGAGGAGCTGGTCAGTGAAGCTCCATGGGAAATGAGCACAAGCCCCACAGTAGCAGCTTTATTGGATCAGTGTGTGCCAGCACAGTAGGCTGTTTGATCGAAGTCTCCCTAAGTATTTGGGCTTCCAGAGTAGATTAAATGGAAGTCAAGTGTGTTCTGAGAGGGCTCCTCAGAGAGACACATGAGTTGACATCATCCCTCAAGCAGTGGGAACAGGCCAGGTGTAACAGACAGGGAGAGGGGGATTTGACAGGACAAGGATGAATTCTGGAATGAGCAACTATTATTTTCATTGTATTTTGACATCATAGAAACCCAAACAAACCTGCCTCTTTCAATTTGACTTGAAAGAACATAGAGAGAATTCTAAAAAATCAAAGAGACAAAGCCATTTCTTTTCCTCTTTTAATGTACAATGCTTCACGCAAAAAAATACTATATAATAAAGCCCAACTCTTTGTCTATTTCTGGACACAAATTTCCTTCTTTTCCATCATTGCCAGGAGCCACACAGCTAAGAAAAAGTTGTCAGGCAGTTTGGCTCTTGGTCATTTTGCTGGTACTTTGGAAATTTTTTGTTTCATTTCGTGTTGGAGATGTGTGATATATTGTTCAGGCATATACACTGTGTATTCTCAATCTTTTTTTTCTGAAACTTCATTACTGAAGGCGCAAGTCATAAACAATCCCACACCAGTTTGGAATTGTGATTAATAGGGTGGTATTTATTTAAAGGGGAATAAACTTACAGATCACCATCCCAGACAACAGCCCTCTGCGCACGCAATTAGGAAGAAGTCTAGTCGCCAGAACCAGAGCAGGAAGTAAAGAGAGAGAGGAGGGAAGTAGCCACTTGTTTTTTTAAAGGGAAAGAGACCACACCCCAATGGGCTGGTATCTCTGTGGCTATTGGCTGGAGGAGCAGAAGGACGTCCCACAACACCTCCCCCTTTTGTTTAAGTAAGAGAGTTCTAAACCTACTATGAAATTATATATAATAAGTACAAATATCCTATTCTAACTAGCTTAGGTCTTATATAATAAATAGCTGGGTTAAGTCATGAGTCGAAGGTAACAACATTTATATAGTCTTCAACCCCATCGAAGATCTGTGAAGGGAAATAATGTTTCCTGAGTAATTAGAAAGTGCAATCAAACACCTTCCAAAACATGCAACAAATCACAGAGACAACTAGCTACCTGGACAATCACCCAAGGTCACGTTTGCAGTGTTGAAGCAACCAACTTTGGCTAAGGCTAGCATAACTGACACACCATTTTCAAAGTCAAGAAACTTGTCAAAACTATCTTACCCTGTCTTGGCAGGATATGACAGTCCTGTTTTTTTCCATTCACAGATACTCTGTATTTCTGTCAGTGGTTGAGGTATGAGCATTTCTTTACCCAAAGGCCAGTTCAGCCAAGAAGAAAGGCTCCAGGTGGAGTGTCTTTGGTGCTCAACATTCTCTCGGGAATAGAGCGGTGTTGCCAGGAGCAATTGTGTCTCACTACAACAAAACTCTGAGTTAGATTAAAAGACATTTTCTACAGCTCTTTGAAGAGGTTGAAGATTATCTATCTATACTGAGTATAATCTCTATGTATCTAAAGAACCTGATTAGTCTAATTATAAATGACAAACTTAGAATACTATTGATCTATATAATTCTCAATACCTATCTAACTTAAAGACTAAGACAAAAAACAACTGTGAAACAAATGAGGATAATGACCTCCAAATATAAGCAATGTACAAATATACATTGCAGTATGGTAAATATATATCAATACACAAGCAAAATGTAAGTATCTTAATCAGAGGTAGAAATGTACACTGCAATATGGTAAATATATACAATATATATCAATACAATATGTGTCAATACATAAAAAATGTTTTTAAACAGAGGTAGAAACATGCATGCATAAAATAGTCAATATAATTTCACTTTGTATCAATATATAAGAATCGATACCAATACATTTGTCTCAAAACAATAACTCACAAGTACCAACAAGTACCAATCTATTATCCCTCTTTTTTTTTCCCAAATGATACCCGAGCTTATAAAATTTTTTCCCCAACCCTCAACCATATACCAATTTATAATCAACCCCTAAATGATGTCCCTAAACCCAAGGGCAAACTTTACTGGGAGAGGGGACGTCGTCCTCTAGAGTTACTTCCAGCTGTCATGGGGGCGACGTTCTTTCTGGGGGATCCTGTGAAAGTAAAATGATGGTTAAATTTCAAGATCGATGTCTTTTAAAATTGCAAGTAGTCTCTGACATATTGTGCAAGTCTGGCCAGAATGTTGTATAAGAGGTGCACCATTTCAGCTAACCAAGTTGGGATCATCTTGTGCAGCTGGTACCCAAAACAGGTCTTGTAGTAGCTCTATCAGTATCATGACGTCATATCAACCAGGTGTAGTCGTTGTTATGGGGCCCCATCTTCTTCCTGGAAACTTTAAATGTCACTTCAGGAAAAACTCATTGTTCATTGTGAAAAACTTAAACATTAATCATATAGACACACACACACACACATATTCAATGAAAGGAATGATAGATATATTCAATGAAAAGTATGATAGATATGAAGAAAAGCCAAGATGTTTTCTAAACTCATATTTCTTTCTATCACCTATCATGGCTCTTGACAATAGACAGAAACTCCAGAAACTCTGGGTTTTTCTCTTACCAACAGGCTTGGAATTGGAGAGGGACTGAGCCAGAGTCCATCTTCAAAACCAGCTCTATATATTTAGAAATATGGTTTAGTATATTTTACTTACACAACTTATTCAGTTTTCTTGATAGTTCCTATTGGGCAGGTATTTTTCCCTCTGTCAGTATCCAAACATCCAGGATCCCTTGAATTTTTCAAAGATGAGTGTTTTCCTGTGGAGATAAGAACAGAACCCTGCCCCCATTCTATATGTTTTTCTTACCACCTGTAGGAATATCATCATTGTGGATGAGTTGTCATTTCTCCTTTCCAAGAGGTTTCTCCTCTTCAAATCAAACCTTTATTAATTTTGATGGTACCCACAATTTTTCTTCTCCTGTGGAAACAAGAGCAAAACCCCTTCTCCAACGTAGCACATCTCCTGGCTTTCATTGAGAGGTCAGGACATCTTTGAAGTAAATTGGTTGATTTAGTTCAGCAGACTTTTCCATTATCCAATGTCTTTCTGCTGCTGCCGTTCCTTTCTCATTAGCGTTAAGAAATTTCAAGGTCAATAAAGCATTATGTAATCTATTTCTGGGAGTATTTTTGGTCCCTTTCTGTTTGTTCAGCATATCCTTTATAGTACAATTTGATCTTTCTATAACTGCCTGACCTGTGGGATAATGTGGTATACCTGTAATGTGTTTTATATTATAATAAGCAAAAAAGCATTTCATTTTCTTAGATACATATGCTGAACCATTATCTGTCTTTATTTGTGCAGGTATTCCCATGATGGCCATAACTTCCAATAGATGTGTGAATACTGAATCAGCCTTTTCTGAGCTCAGGGCAGTAGCCCATTGAAAACCTGAATACGTGTCTATGGTGTGGTGTACATATTTAATTTACCAAATTCCATAAAGTGGAACACATCCATCTGCCAGATTTCATTTCTCTTAGTACCCTTTGGGTTACTCCCTGCAGGCAACGGTGTTTGATTATAGAAAGAACAAGTAGGACATCTCTTTATAATGTCCTTAGCTTGTTGCCATGTAATGGAAAATTCTTTCTTTAGGCCTTTACTATTGACATGATGCTTCTTATGAAATTCTGAGGCCTGCAACACGCTTCCAATCAATAATTGATCAATCTCAGCGTTGCCTTGTGTTAGAGGACCAGGCAGACCTGTATGGGACCGGATGTGTGTTATGTACATTGGACAAAGCCTGTTCCTGATTATGTCTTGTACCTGGATAAACAATGAAGTCAACTCTGTGTCATCTGGTATAAATTCAGTGGTTTCAATATGCAAGATAACTCTTTCTGCATATTGTGAATCTGTAACTATATTAAGAGGTTCTTTAAAATCCCTTAGCACCATAAGAATGGCATATAATTCTGCCTTCTGGACAGAATTATAAGGGCTTTGTTCCACCTTACTCAATTCATCTGACTTATAACCTGCTTTCCCTGATTTATTTGCATCAGTATAGAACATACAGGCTCCAGTTATTGGAGCATCACGTACAATTCTAGGAAGAATCCAAGAAGTTCTCTTTATGAGGTTAAGTCTACCACTTTTGGGATAGTTGCTATTAATTTCTCCCAAAAAATTAGCACAAGCTCTTTGCCATGGTTCATTGTCTTCCCATAACTTTTTTATTTCTTCAGTAGTAAAAGGCACTATAATTTCTGCTGGATCTATACCTGCTAGTTGACGAAGTCTCAGTTTACCTTTTATAATTAATTCAGAGACTTTTTCCACATAAGTTTTTAATTTTTTACTTGGTTTATTAGGTATAAATATCCACTCTAAAATAATATCTTCCCTCTGCATTAGAATCCCTGTAGAAGAAATTCTGGAAGGTAATATGACTAGGATGCAGCTAAGATTTGGGTTCATCCTATCCACATGTGCCTCCTGTAATTTTTCCTCAATCATTGTCAGTTCCTTTTCTGTTTCAGCTGTCAGTTTTCTTGGACTATTCAAATCTTTATCACCATCTAAGGTTTTCTTTAAATGAACTATTAGATCAGGTGTTATGCCAACAGCTGGTCGTAGACTTGAAATGTCTCCTAACAATCTTTGGAAGTCATTAAGAGTCTTTAACCGGTCTCGCCTAATTTGTGCCTTTTGCGTTTTAATTTTCTCTAACCCTATTCTGTAACCTAGGTAATTAATATAATTTCCTCTTTGAATCTTTTCAGGGGCAATTTGTAATCCCCACCTAGGCAAGACTTTCTTTACTTCTTCAAACATCCTTTCTAAAGTATCCTTATTTGAATCAGATAACAAGATGTCATCCATGTAATGGTGAATTACGGACTTGGGGAATTGTTTACGAATTATTTCCAATGGCTTACTTACAAAATATTGGCACAATGTAGGACTATTGAGCATACCCTGTGGGAGGACAGTCCATTGATATCTCCTATTAGGCTGAGAATTATTATAGGTAGGCACTGTGAAGGCAAATTTTTCTCTATCATTTTCTTGTAATGGTATGGTGAAAAAACAATCTTTCAAATCAATAACTATAAGAGGCCATCCTTTTGGTAATAGAGAAGGCAAAGAAATTCCAGATTTTAGTGGGCCCATAGGTTGAATTACCTTGTTGACAGCTCTTAAATCTGTCACCATTCTCCATTTACCGGATTTCTTTTTTACAACAAACACAGGAGAATTCCAAGGGCTGGTTGATTCTTCAATATGGTGAGCATCTAGTTGCTCTTGCACCAGCTGTTCCAATGCCTGTAATTTATCTTCAGCTAGAGGCCACTGTTTGATCCATATTGGCTTCTCAGTTAGCCATTTTAAAGGTAGGGCTGTTGGTACCTCTAAAGGTTCGGTATTTGCTGTATGTTCTTGTACAGCCTGAATGGCTGGTGACGTTTTCCCATAATATCTCATCATGTCCTTCCCAGAATTATGAGTTCCTGGAACTACAGGAATGTTAATCTGGGTATTACATTGCTGTAGCAGGTCGCGGCCCCAGAAATTTATTGCGATATTGGCAATATATGGCCTTAGTCTTCCTATTTGCCATTCAGGCCCTATGCATTCAACCCATCTTGTGCTTTGTTTTACACGAGATAGGGTTCCAATTCCCAGGAACTGAACATCTACCTCATGAAGAGGCCAATTCGGATGCCAAGATTCTGGAGTAATGATACTTACATACACACCTGTGTCTAATAAGACTTCAATAAAAGTGCCATTTATACAGACTCTTAGCTTTGGTCTTTGATCATTAATAGAAGTCTGCCAAAATATGCGTTTACTCTGTCCTACTGGGTTATTTTTACTCATCCTCCATGCGTAATTCATCATTTAGACCAGTACTATTTTTTAGGGCAGAAATTGGAGCTTTTAATTTTCTTGGTGAGGCACGTTCTCTACTGTGACTGGGAATGACTGGGCCACTGTTGGCTTGGGAGCCTGTGAGAGGCCCCTCAAGGAGTTTCCCGGCGGTATCGGGTTGCCTTGTCTGTCTGTTGTTGTCCTGCATTCGCTGGACCAATGTCGGCCTTTACCGCATCTCCTACATATACCTGAAGGCCGAGGTCTCCTATTTTTGTCATTCCCAGAAGGGATATTATTCCTAGAAATCCTTTGCCTGCAATTCCTTTTCAGATGTCCTAATTTACCACAATTAAAACACCTGGCAGTTTGATGTCTCCTCATTGCTTGGGAATTCGCTTCTCCTACCCAAGTTTCATCATTATAGCTAAACGTCTCAACATTCATTGTATGCTGAATCCATTTATCCATAGGTGCTGCTCTAAACTTTAAAGGCCCAATTATCTTTTTGCATTCTATGTTTGCATTCTCAAAAACTAGAGATTCAAGAAGTAGTAGTCTAGCTTCTGGGTCTGTTAGCCCTATGTCCAGAGCCTTAATTAATCTTTGCAAAAAGTCAATAAAGGGTTCTCTCTGTCCCTGCCTAATTCTGGTATATGATTCAACCCTTTTTGCTGGATCTTGTAGCCTATTCCAAGCATTTAAAGCTGCTTGGTGACATAAACACAGTACTTCATCATCATAAAGAGCTTGTACCTGTGGATCAGCATATTGTCCTACACCAAGAATTTGATCTTGGGAAACCTCCACACCTTTTGCTCTTCCTTGCTGTTCCATATGTTTGTATTCTTCTCTGAAATAGATTCCAAACATCAAGGAAGGTCCATTATCTAAAACTGCAGACACTAACTGATGGAAATCGTGGGGGGTAGCTCTAGCATTAGAAGCCCAAGTCCTTATCATTTCCTTAACATATGCAGAGTGCAAGCCAAAGGTAACAATAACTTGCTTAATTTCTTTTAGATCATTCATTGCTATTGGCATCCATCTAGCTTCTCTGACTCCTTTTGAGCCTTTAGAAGTTGACGCTTTATTAGAATGAATTACAGGGTATGTCACTAATACCCTGGGTAAGCCAGATCTAATAGCTGGTGGTGGCATTGTATCCTGTCTTTGTGCCTCCTCACTCTGTTCACCAACTCCAATAATTTCTTCAATCATTTCAAGTCTTCTTATCATTTTCTCTCTTAAATCCTGAATCTCCTGAGCTACATGTGTTTCTAGTGATTTCACTGAGGTATCAATTTTTTTGTCTGCATTCTGCACCTGTGATTTCAAAGCTTTTGAATCCTGAATCTCCTGACCTGTATTAGTTTCTGTTAATGATTGTATGGTTCTTAGGACTATATTTTTCTTAAGTAATAGAATATTCAAAAGAATACTGAAATCTAGTAACCAGTAAATTAAGTTATCTCCATAGTGATATAAACCTTGCATGAAAAAACCCTTTATTTTGGTAGTCAAAACAGTAAAATTCATGTTGGAAACGAAAACTTTCATATTACCTATTATCCAGCAGGTGGCGCTGTTCCCAAGTCGCGACGAAAACAGGGTCCTGTTTCAGTGTCCGCCTAGTATTTGTTAAAAACAGGGAAATGCCAGTTGCTCAACAAAGTAAATGTAATTAAATCAATTCCGTACATGGAACCATAAACCCAGAATCCAGGGGTAGAGAAGAGTAACCCAGAAGCTGTGTATGCCTCCAGGTGACAGAGTTATCCCAAGGGGTTGCAGCTTTCTGCAACCGGTAACCGCGTGCTCTGGTTCGTTCCGCTTAAGAGCTGCGCTTGCAAGGGAGATTTGAAAGTGATTCAGAAAAGAGAAAACCACATGGGCAGAGACTATGCAGGCCTGTGAAATTTAAATCCACATAGCGAGGCAAATGATAAGCTGCGTCGAGACTTGAAGTCAATCTGAGGTGTCTAAAGGGAAAATATAAAAAACTGCAGCAAGAAAAGCAACTGCATGATGATTTATGTTAAACTGCTGGCTCCACGCACAAGGCACAGGCCGCAAGGAACAGGCCGTGGCCGAACTGGCGGCCGGCAGCCGAGCGGGGGTGAAGGAGGGGTCCTAAAACCAAACTTTGGGTGCCAGATGAAGGCGCAAGTCATAAACAATCCCACACCAGTTTGGAATTGTGATTATTAGGGTGGTATTTATTTAAAGGGGAATAAACTTACAGATCACCGTCCCAGACAACAGCCCTCTGTGCACACAATTAGGAAGAAGTCTAGTCGCCGGAACCAGAGCAGAAAGTAAAGAGAGAGAGGAGGGAAGTAGCCACTTTGTTTTTAAAGGGAAACAGACCACGCCCCAATGGGCTGGTATCTCGGCGGCTATTGGCTGGAGGAGCAGAAGGACCTCCTGCAACACATTACACTTTCAATATCAATTAGAGCATATTTTAATTTTGTCTAATTAAGAATAAGCATCCTGGCACTACTTCTACCTTTATCTAGGCAATATTGGAATGAGCCATCTTGAACCTACATACTTCCAGCATCTCTCAGGAGTTGTGCAACTTCACTTCCTTCCCACCCATTACATGATTTGAATACCTGTTGCTCTCCTTCTCTAGACAGAGACCTGGGCAGATCTGGTTGCTGGTACCTATGACTTCCATGGATACAATTATTGTCTGTTGTACATGTGCTCCCTGGGAATTAAGTGATTCAAATACATTTTGTTATTTGATGTAAGTGTAATTAGATAGTGGGTGGAACTATCAGCTTTATTGGAATTAATTGAAACAAACTGCCAAGTTCAACTTAGTCACACACATGTAAGATTCAGTCTCAAGTAGGGGTGTATCTAGGGACAGGATATATGTGACAAGGCTAGTGACCACTTCTGCCATATGTTTCCTAACAACTTTTCAGAGCAGTAATGGATGTCCATGAAAGGTAAATCTTTAAATGAATGCCGGATAGGCTTTCTTTTATGTTATAGGTGTTTTTCCAATGCATTGATGTTATCAAAATTACTCATGATCAATATCACAGTTGACTTTTTTTCAGTTTTTTTTATTAATTTATTTCTTTATTAAATATTTCTGTCTCTTCCCCGGCACTGCCTCCCATAACCTTCACCCTCCCCCGTCAGTCCTAAGAGCAATCGGGGTTTCCTGCCCTTTGGGAAGTCCAAGGACATCCCACCTTCTTCCAGGTCTATTAAGGTGAACATCCAAACAGCCTAGGCTCCCACAAAGCCAGTATGTGCAGTAGGATCAACACCCAGTGCCATTGTTCTTGACTTCTCAGCAGTCCTCATTGTCCGCTATGTTTATTGAGTCCAGTACTATCCCATGTTTTTTGAGACCCAGTCCACCTGGCAATGGTGAGTTTCCAAAAGAACATCCCCTTTGTCTCAGTATGTAGGTGCACCCCTCGTAGTCCTGAGTTTCTTGTTCATGCTCTCTCTCCTTCTGCTCCTGGTTTGGGGTTGTAGTCTGGTGCTCCAATGTGGGACTCTGTCTCTGTCACCTTTCATCGCCTGATGACGGTTAAAATCCAGGAGGATGTCTATATGTTTTCCTTTGTGTTCACCATCTTATTTAGCTTTTCTAGGGTCATGAATTATAGAGTCAATGTCCTTTATTTATGGCTAGAAACCAAATATGAGTGAGTACATCCCATGTTCCTCTTTTTTTTTGGGCTCTGGCTAACCTCACTCAGGATAGTATTTCTATTTCTGTCCATTTGCATGCAAAATTCAAGAAGTCATTGTTTTTACTGCTGAGTAGTATTCTAATATGGATATATTCCATACTTTCTTCATCCATTCTTCCATTGAAAGGCATTTCGATTGTTTCCAGGTTCTGGCTATTACACACAATGCTGCTATGAAAATAGTTGAGCATATACTTTTGTTGTATGATAGGGCATCTCTTGGGTATATTCCCAAGAGTGATATTGCTGGGTCAGGAGTATGTTGATCCCGAATTTCCTGAGAAAGTGCCACACTGCATTCCAAAGTGGTTGCACAAGTTTGCATTTCCAACAGCAATGGATGAGTATACCCCTTTTTCTACAACTTTTCCAGCAAAGGCTATCATTGGTGTTTTTGATTTTAGCCATTCTGACAGGTGTTAGATGACATCATAAAGTTGTCTTGATTTGGATTCTCCTTATCTCTAAGGAAGTTGAGCATGACCTTAAGTGTCTTTTGGCCATATGAACTTCTTCTGTTGAGAATTCTCTGTTCAGTTCATTGCCCCATTTTATAATTGGGTTGATTAGCCTTTTACGGTCTAATTTATTGAGTTCTTTATATATATTGAAGATCAAACCTTTGTCAATTGTGGGGTTGGTGAAGATCTTCTCCCAGTATGTGGTTTGCCTTTCTGTCTTAGTGACAGTGTCCTCTGCTTTACAGAAGCTTCTCAGTCTCAGGAGGTCCCATATTTTCAAAGAGGCCCTTAATAACTGTGCTGTTGTGGTTATACGTAGGAAGTGGTCTCCTGTGCCCATCTGTTGTAGAGTACTTCCCATTTTCTCTTCTATCAGGTTCAGTGTGTTCTGACTCTTATTGAGGTCTTTAATCCATTTCGACTTAAGTTTTGTGCATGGTGATAGACATGGATCTATTTTCATTCTTCTACAAATTGACATCCAGTTTTGCCAGCATAATTTGTTGAAGATGATCTTTTTTATCCATTGTATGCTTTTAGCTCGTTTATCGAAAATCAGGTGTTCATAGGTTTGTGGGTTAATGTCCGGGTCTTCTTTACATTCCGTTGGTTGACTTCTCTGTTTTTATGTCAATACCAAGCTGTTTTCAATACTGTAGCTCTGTAATAGAGTTTGAAGTCAGGGATGGTAATGCCTCCAGACAATCCTTTATTGTATAAGATTGTTTGGGCTACCCTGAGTTTTTTATTTTTCCATATAAAGTTGATTATTTTCTTCTCAAGGGCTGTGAAGAATTTTGATGGGATTTTGATGGGGATTGCATTGAATCTATATATTGCTTTTGGTAAAATTGCCATTTTTACTAGGTTGATCCTCCCAATCCAAGAACAAGTGAGATCCTTCCATTTTCTGGTGTCCTCTTCAATTTCTTTCTTAAAAGACTTAAAGTTATTGTCAAAGAGATATTTCACTTTCTTGATCAGAGTTACCCCAAGATATCTTATGCTATTTGTGGCTATCGTGACAGATTTGTGGCTATCGTGACAGGTGATGCTTCTCTGATTTCACTCTCTTCTTCCTTATCCTTAGTGTATAGGAAGGAACCTCTTTCTTGGAGTTGATCTTGAATCCTGCCACATTACTAAAGGTGTTTATCTGCTATAGGAGTTCTTTGGTAGTGTTTTTGTGGTCGCTTATGTATACTATCATATCATCTGCAAATAACAAATTTTCACTTCTTCCTTTCAAATATGTATCCTCTTGATCCCCTTATGTTGTCTTATTGCTATTGCTAGAACTTCAAGCACTATATTGAAGAGGTATGGAGAGAAAGGACAGCCTTTTCGTGTTCCTGATTTTAGTGTGATGGCTTTGAGTTTTTCTCACTTTAATTTAATGTTTGCTGTTGGCTTGCTGTAAATAGCTTTTGTTATATTTAGGTATGACCCTTGTATCCCTAATCTCTCCAGGACCTTTATCATAAAGGGGTGTTGGATTTTGTCGAATGCTTTTTCAGCATCTAATGAAATGATCATATGGTTTTTTTCTTTCAGTTTATTTATATGATGGATTACATTGATAGATTTCCCTATGTTGAACGAGCCCTGTATCTCTGGAATGAAGCCTACTTGATCATAATGGATAATTTTTTTCATGTATTCTTGGATTTGGTTTGCCAGTCTTTTATTGAGAATTTTAGCATCACTGTTTAGGAATGAGATTGACCTGTAATTCTCTTTCTTGGTTAAGTCTTTGTGAGGTTTTGGTATCAGGGTGACTGTAGCTTCATAAAAGCAATTTGGCAGTGACTCTTCTGTTTCTATATTGTGAAATACCTTCAGGAGTATAGGTATTAGGTCTTCTTGGAAGTTCTTGTAGAATTCCACATTGAAACCATCTGGTCCTGGGCTTTTTTTGGAAGGGAGGTTTTGGATAACAGCTTCTAATTTTTTGCAACTAACAGATCTATTGAGATTGTTTGCCTGGTCTTGGTTTAGCTTTGGTATATGGTACTCATCTAAAAAAATGTCCATTTCTTTTGCATTTCCAGTTTTTTGGCATATAGGCTTTTGTAGTAAGATCTAATGATTCTCTGAATTTCCTCTGTGGTTATGTCCCCTTTTTCATTTTTGATCTTATTTATTTGAGTGTTCTCTCTCTGTCGTTTAGTTAGTTTGGATAAGGGTTTGTCGATCTTGTTAATTTTCTCCAAGAACCAACTTTTTGCTTCATTGATTCTTTGGATTGTTTTCTGTCTTTCTATTTTGGTGATTTCAGCCCTGAGTTTGATTATTTCCAGTCTTTTACTCCTCCTGGGTGCATCTGCCTCTTTTTTTTTTCTAGAGCTTTAAGGTGTGCTGTTAAGTCCCCATTGTATGGTTTCTCTGTTTTCTTATGTGGGCACTTAGTGCTATGAACTTTCCTCTTAGCACTGCTTTCATACTTTCCCATAGATTTGAGTATGTTGTCTCTTCATTTTTTATTAAATTCACGGAAGATTTTTATGTTTTTCTTAATTTCTTTCTTGACCCCGGTGTGGTTCAGTAGTTGACTATTCAGTTTCCATGAGTTGGTCAGCTTTCTGGGGGTAACATTGTTGTTGCCTTCTAATTTTAATCCATGCTGATCTGATAAGACACGGGTGGACACTGACTTTTTTTGTATCTGTGGAGGTTTTCTTAGTTACCAAGTATTTGTTTAATTTCAAGAAGGTTCCATGAGAAGAAGGTGTAGTCTTTCCTATGTGAGTGGAGTGATCTAGAGATGTCTGTTAAGTCCATTTGCTTCATTACCTCCAATAATTCTCTTATTCTCTATTAGGTTTCTGTCTGATTGACCTGTCCATTGATGAGAGAGGTGTGTTGATGTCTCCTACAACTAGTGTGTTTGTGGTTTGATGTCTGCCTTGAGTTTTAGTAATAATTCTTTTACATAAGTGGGTGCTTTTATATTATGGGCATAGATATTTAGGATTGAGACTTCATCCTGATGAATTTTCCTGTTATGAGTATAAAAAGTCTCAACCTCTTCTGATTGATTTTAGTTTGAAGTCAGTTTTGTTAGAAATTAGTATGGCCACTCCTGCTTTATTCTTAGGCCCGTTTGCTTGAAAAACTTTTTCCCAACCCTCTAGTCTGAGTAGATGCCTGTCTTTGTGGTTGAGATGTGTTTCTTGTAAAACAGCAGAATGTTGGATCCTATTTTCGTATCCAATATCTCAGCCTGTGCCTTTTTATATGTGAATTGAGTCCATTAATAGTAAGTGATATTAATTACCAGTAGCTGTTTACTCCAGTTATACTTATTGTTTTTGTTAGTAGAGTTTCTATGTCTCCCTTCTTTGAGTGGGCTGGTGAAGGCTTGCTAGATGCCTGAGTCCTTGTAGGCAGTGTTGGCAATGTTGGATTCCTTGGGTTGTGATTTTCCTTCTTGTTTGAATTTGTTCTTATGCTGACATGTTTGTTTTTTCCATTGATAGTGAGCGATAGCTTGTCTCGGTATTGTAGCTTGGGCTTATGATGGAGGAATTACTTTCATTTAATAAAGAAACTGCCTTGGCCCATTTATAGGCCAGCCCTTAGGTGGGTGGAGTAAACAGACAGAATGCTGGGGGAAAGAAGCCAAGTAAAGGAGTCGCCATGATTCTCCCACTCCAGACAGATGCAGGTTAAGATCTTCCCTGGTAAGCCAGCTCGTGGTACTACACAGAATATTAGAAAAGGGTTAGATCAATATGTAAGAGCTAGCCAATAAAAGGCTGGAATAATGGGCCAGGCAGTGTTTAAAAGAATACAGTTTCCGTGTAATTATTTCGGGGCATAAGCTAGCCATGCGGGCGGCTGGGTGCTGGGGACGCAGCCCTGCAGCTCATATTACAACAGAGTGGCGCCCAGCGTGATAATGAACTCCACGTAAAACCTCAGATGGCTTAAAAAGGAGAGAGAATTTAAGACAGCTTTTTGCTGTTTCTGGGTTGCGTGCCGCAAAGAAATTGTCCTGACTCAACAGCAGGAAAAAACTGGCTGTTTTAAAATGCCGGCTTTCTGGGCTGTGCCGCCATTGCGATCTCTGTTTGGTTCCTGCTGGAGACAGAACTTTTGAATGGAACATTTGGAGTAAATTGCTACGATTTGTTTGATGGCAACTAGACTCACTGTGTGCCTAAAAGGAAGTCATTTTGTGCTGCGGCTCAGAGGCACAAACAGCTCCACCATGCTACTGGTGCAAAGTGCAAGGATCAGAGGCAAGAGCGGCTCCGCCATGTTGGACTGGGCGGGGCAAGCAGGCAGTACCTGTTTTTGACTTAGGAATGTCACAGCTTAGATTCTTAAGTGCTTAGCGATTTAAAAGCACAAAACAAAGTGCTCCTGGATATTAAAAAAAAATTACAGATTCACAATAGAACTGATTCAGACACTGTTGGATGAATGTACGTAGGCTTCAGAGAGAGAAAAAAATATATATAAAGAATAAAGTTAATGTCTTAAAAAAAGGGTAAAGTCTTTAAAGAGACAGAGTACAGATAATTATAGATTAAAAGAAATAAAGAAAAATAAGCCACGTAAAAATGGAAAATTCACAGAGAGTCTGGATTCTTTGTATTATTGTGTTTTCTTTAAAATTTTTGACTATGAAGGAGCTAAGTACAGAGAGACATTTCATTATATGGGCTGCCAAGCTAAACCAGAATGGATATAAGGGTATTATGATTTCACAATATGGGTCTAAGGATATGATGCTTTTGAGAGGGTCTTCTTTTGTTTTCACAGAGGATGAGACTCTGTGGATTGCGTCTATCCCAATATGGTATGATAGACCACGCCCTCCTGAAAGGTTGCTGTGAACACCTTCAGAAAATTACTTCACTCAACTGCCGACTGAGATGACCCTGACACACAGGTTACACCATGAAAGATCTGAATACAGCGCCCCAATTCAGCAGGAAGCAGTTTGGAGAGAAAAAACTGCGCCCATGTTCCCAAATATGGTTTATAAATGTCCTTTTACATTTAAAGGGGGATATGATATAGATATGAATAATTTGCATTGGTGTGGATTTGAAGGTCAATTTTGTTATATGTATATGCATATTTCTAATCTTGATTAAGGTATTGTGATTGTATAGTTCATTAAAAAATGTAATGTATATAGGTTGTTAATGGATAATCATCGATAATTGTCAAGCTTTTAGTCATGTTAGTTGGATTTTCTAGATGTGCATAGATATATTTCAGCTAGATAGGCATTCTTCATATCTTTCAAAGACTGCAGAATATGGCATTTAAATGTTTTAATAACTTATGGCTTTTCATGACAATGAGACATGTCTGCTCCTGGCAGCACCAATCTACTTCAAGAGGAAGATGGGCATTGAAGAGGCTCCTTATGGAGTTTGATAGCCATTTGGGCAAGAAACTGCTCTTGCCTGGACTGTTGCATAAACTGTTACACAAAGAACCCGCAGAAAGGACTGCTGAACTTGCCTAAAGGTGAGATGGTCTTTCGGGGTTCCTGATTCATGAAAGAGTCTGCAAGACATTCTGCAGGACACAGCAAAAAGTGACTGAACTGTCTTTGGAATTTCCTGCTTGATGAAAATGTCTGCTGGATACTATGGGCCTGTAGGCTGAAGACAGATGCCCCAACGGTACAGAGAAACTTTGGATGACTGTCCAGGCAGTGAGATGTCTCTGTCATTTCTAGAATTTTCTTATTTCTTGTTTACTTAGGTAATATTATATCCTTCTGGAGTCTTTGATGGAGTTGAAGAATGGATAGATAGTTATAGTTTTCCTTAGTTATGATAAAATAGATATAAATATTATAACTGTAATTCTTGCTTGATAACTGTTTTGCTATATGTAATCTTACTATGTTAAAGTGAAAGCCTTTTTTTTTGTTTAAACAGAAAAAGGGGAAATGATGGAGAAATTACTTTCATTTAATAAAGAAACTGCCTTGGCCCATTTATAGGCCAGCCCTTAGGTGGGTGGAGTAAACAGACAGAATGCTGGGGGAAAGAAGCCGAGTAAAGGAGTCGCCATGATTCTCCCACTCCAGACAGACGCAGGTTAAGATCTTCCCTGGTAAGCCAGCTCGTGGTACTACACAGAATATTAGAAATGGGTTAGATCAATATGTAAGAGATAGCCAATAAGAGGCTGGAATAATGGGCCAGGCAGTGTTTAAAAGAATACAGTTTCCGTGTAATTATTTCGGGGCATAAGCTAGCCATGCGGGCGGCTGGGTGCCGGGGACGCAGCCCTGCCGCTCCTATTACAACAGGCTTGCATTCACGGTCTCTTAGTTTCTGTAGTACCTCTATCCAGGACCTTCTTGCTTTCATGGTTTCCATAGAGAAGTCAGGTGTAAGTCTGATTGGTTTACCTTTATAAGTTACTTGCCCTTTTTCCTTTGCAGCTCTTACTATTATTTCTTTAATCAGTATGTTTTGTGTTTTGATTTTTATATGGTGAGGGGATTTTTTTTGATCCAGACTGTTTGGTGTTCAGTATGCTTCTTGAATATTCAAAAAAATATCTTTATGTTGTGAAAATTTTCTTCCATAATTTTGTTAAAAAATATGTTCTGGGCCGTTGAGCTGTGACTCTTCTCCTTATATCCCTATTAATCTTAGGTTTGGTGTTTTTTTTTTTAAGTTAAAGATCTTTTATTTAATTAATTAATTAATTAATTTAATTATTAAAGATTTCTGCCTCTTCCCCGCCACCACCTCCCATTTCCCCCCACTCTTCCAATCAAGTCTTCCTCCCTCCTCAGCCCAAAGAGCAATCAGGTTTCCCTGCCCTGTGGGAGGTCCAAGGACCACCCACCTCCATCCAGGTCTATTAAGGTGAGCATCCAAACTACCTAGGCTCCCAGAAGGCCATTATGTGCAATAGGATTAAAAACCCATTGCCATTGTTCTTCAGTTCTCAGTAGTCCTCATTGTCTGCTATGTTCAGCGAGTCCAGTTTTGTCCCATACTTTTTCAGACCCCGCCCAGTTGGCCTTGGTGTGTTTCCGATAGAACATTCCCATTGCCCTCGCAGTCCTGAGTTGCTTGCCCGTGCTCTCTCTCCTTCTGCTCCTCCTTTGGATCGTGAGACTTCAGTCCAGTGCTCCAGTGTTGGTCTCTGTCTCTGTCTTCTTTCATTGCCTGATGAAGGTTAATATTCAGGAGGATGCTTATATGTTTTTCTTTGGGTTCACCTTCTTATTTAGCTTCTCTAGAATCACAAATTATAGTCTCAATATCCTTTATTTATGGCTAGAAACCAAATATGAGTGAGTACATCCCATGTTCCTCTTTTTGAGTCTGGCTTAACTCACTCAGGATAGTGTTTTCAATTTCCGTCCATTTGTATGCAAATTCAAGAAGTCATTGTTTTTTACTGCTGAGTAGTACTCTAATATGTATATATTCCATACTTCTTAATCCATTCTTCCATTGAAGGGCATCTAGGTTGTTTCCAGGTTCTGGCTATTACAAACAATGCTGCTATGAACATAGTTGAGCATATACTTTTGTTGTATGTTAGGGCATCTCTTGGGTATATTCCCAAAAGTGGTATTGTTGGGTCGAGAGGTAGGTTGAACCCGACTTTCCTGAGAAACCACCACACTGCTTTCCAAAGTGGTTGCACAAGTTTGCATTCCCACCAGCTATGGATGAGTGTGCCCCTTTTTGCACAACCTCTCCAGCAGAGGCTATCATTGGTGTTTTTGATTTTAGCCATTCTGACAGGTGTAAGATGCTATCTTAAGGTTGTCTTGATTTGCATTTCCCTGATTGCTAAGGAACTTGGGCATGATCTTAAGTGTCTTTTGGCCATTTGAAATTCTTCTGTTGAAAAGTCTTCGTTCAGCTCAGTGCCCCATTTTATAATTGGATTGAATAACCTTTATGGTCTAATTTCTTGAGTTCTATATATATTTTGGAGATCAGACCTTTGTCAGTTGTGGATTGGTGAATATCTTCTCCCAATCAGTGGGTTGCCTTTTTGTCTTAGTGAGAGTGTCCTTTGCTTTACAGAAGCTTCTCAGTGTCAGGAGGTCCCATTTATTCAATGATGTCCTTAGTGTTTGTGCTGCTGGGGTTATACGTAGGAAGTGTTCTCCTGTGCCCATGTGTTTTAGACTACTTCCCACGTTTTCTTCTATCATGTTCAGTGTGTTCAGACTGATATTGATGTCTTTAATCCATTTGGACTTGAGTTTTGTGCATGGTGATAGATATGGATCTATTTTCATTCTTCTACAGGTTCACAACCAGTTCTGACAACACCATTTGTTGAAGGTGCTTTCTTTATTCCATTGAATACTTTTAGCTACTTCCTCAAAGATCAGTGTTCATAGGTTTGTGGGTTAATATCAGTGTCTTCTACTTGATTCCATTGGTCGACTTCTCTGTTTTGATGCCAATACCAAGCTGTTTTCAATACTGAAGCTCTGTAATAGAGTTTGAAGTCAGGGACTGTAATGCTTCCAGAAGTTCCTTTATTGAATACAATTGTTTTGGCTATCCTGGGTCTTTTGTTTTTCCATACAAAGTTGAATAATGTCCTCTCAATGTTTGTGCAGAATTTTGATGTGATTTTGATGGGGATTGCATTAAATCTAGGAATTGCCCTTGGTAGAATTGCCATTTTCACTATGTTGATCCTCCCAATCCAAGAGCAAGGGAGATCCTTCCATTTTCTGGTATCCTCCTCAATTTCTTTCTTCAAAGACTTAAAGTTCTTGTCAAATAGATCCTTCACTTCCTTGGTTAGATTTACCCCAAGGTATTTTATGCTACCTGTGGCTATCGTCAAAGGTGATGCTTCTCTGATTTTCCTCTCTGCTTCCTTATCCTTCGTGTATAGGAGGGCAACTGATTTATTGTATTTGATCTTGTATACTGCCACTCTACTTAAGGTGTTTATCAGCTGTAGGAGTTTTTTGGAGTTGTTTTGGGGGTCGCTTATGTACACTATCATATCATCTGCAAATAATGAAAGTTTAACTTCTTCCTTTCCAATTTGAATCCTCTTTATCCCCTTATGTTTTCTTATTGCTATTTCTAGAACTTCAAGCACTATATGAAAGAGGTATGGAGAGAGTGGGCAACCTTGTTGTGTTCCTGATTTTACTGGGATGACATTGAGTTTCTCTCCATTTAATTAGATGTTATCTGTCGGCTTGCTATGAATAGCTTTTATTATAGTTATGTACGACCCTTGTATCTCTATTCTCTCTAAGACCTTTATCATAAAGGGATGTTGAATTTTTTTGAATGCTTTTTCATCATCCAGTGAAATGATCATGTGGTTTTTTTCTTTCAGTTTCTTTACATGATGGATTACATTGATAGATTTTCATATGTGGAATGAGCCCTGCATCAGTGGATGAAGCCTACTTGATCATAATGGATATTTTTTCTAATGTGTTCTTGGATTTGTTTTGCCAGTATTTTATTGAGGATTTTCACATCGATGTTCATGAGTGAGATTGGCCTGTAGTTCTCTTTCTTGTTTGGGTGTTTGTGTGGTTTTGGTATCAGAGTAACTGCAGCTTCATAAAAGGAGTTTGGCAATGATTTCTCTGTTTCTATATTGTGAAATACATTACATTAAGGAGTATAGGTAATAGGTCTTCTTTGAAGTTCTGGTAGAATTCTGACTTGAAGCCATCTGGACCTGGGCTTTTTTGGTTGGGAGGATTTTTATATCATCTTCTAATTTTTCACGACTAACAGGTCTATTTAGATTGTTCACCTGGTAATATTTTAACTCTGGTGTATGGTACTTATCTAAAAATTGTCCATTTCTTTTACCTTTTCCAAATTTGTGGCAAATAGGCTTTTCTAGTAAGATCTAATGATTCTCTTTATTTCCTCTATGTCTGTGGTTATGTCTCCCTTTTCATTTCTGATGTTGTTAATTTTCGTATTCTCTCTCTGCCATTTGATTAGTTTGCATAGGGTTTTTTCAATCTTGTTGATTTTCTCCAAGAACAAGATTTTGTTTCATTGATTCTTTTGATAGTGTTATGTTTTTCTGTTTTGTTAATTTCAGCCCCCAGTTTGATTATTTCCAGACTTCTACTCCTCCTATTAAGTCTCCAATGTGTGCTTTCTCCATGTTCTTTAAGTGGGCACTTAGTGCTATGAACTTTCCTCTTACCACTGCTTTCATACTGTCCCATAGGTTTGAGTATGTAGAGTTTTCATTTTCATTGAATTCAAGAAGGACTTTAATTTCTCTATTTCTTCCTTGATCCAGGAGTTGTTCAGTAGTTGACTGTCCAGTTTCCATGAGTTCGTAGTCTTTCTGGAGGTAGCATTGTTGTTGAAATCTAACTTTAATCCAAGGTTATCTATAAGATACAGGTGGTTGCTAATATTTTTTGTAACTGTGGATGTTTGCTTTATTAATGAGTATGTGGTCAATTTTCGGTTCCATGAGCTGCAGAGAAGTAGGTATATTCTTTCCTATTTGGATGCAATGTTCTATAGATGTCATTAAGTCCATTTGATTCATTACCTACTTCAATCCTCTTATTTCTCTGTTAGGTTTCTGTGTGATTGACCTGTCCATTGGTGAGAGAGGAGTGTTAAAATCTCCTACATTAGTATCTATGGTTTAATGACTGCCTTGAGATTCAGTTATGTTTCTTTTACATGAGTGGGTGCTTTTATATTAGGGGCATAGATATTCAGGATTGAGACTTTGTCCTGATAAATTGTTCCTGTTATGAGTAAAAAATGACCCTCTCTATCTCTTCTGATTGATTTTAGTTTGAAGTCAACTTTGTTAGGAATTAGTATAGCCACACCTGCTAGTTTCCTAGGTCCATTTTCTTGATAAACATTTTCCCAGCCCTTTACCCTGAGTAGATGTCTGTCTTTGTGGTTGAGGTGTGTTTCTTGTAAGCAGAGGAATGTTGGACCCTGTTTTCATATCCAATGTCTTAGCCTGTGTCTCTTTATAGGTGAGTTGAGGCCATTAATATTAAGTGATATTAATGACCAGTGGTTGTTAACTCTGGCCATTTTTTCTTTCTTTCTTTCTTTTTTTACCCTTCTTCGAGTTGTGCTGGTGAAGGGTCATTAGATATCTGAGTTATTGTGGGCATTGTTGGACTCCTTGTGTTGTGATTTTCCTTCAATTACTTTCTGTAAGTCTGGATTTGTGGATATGTATTGTTTAAATTTGTTTTTATCCTGGAAAATTTTGTTTTCTCCCTTTATATTCTATGAAAGCTTGGATGGGTATGGCAGTCTGGGCTTGCATCCATGGTCTCTTAGTTTCTGCAGTGCATCTAACCAGGACCTTCTGGGTTCATGGTTTCTATAGAGAAGTCAGGTGTAATTTTGATATGTTTACCTTTATAAGTAACTTGACCTTTTTCATTTGCAGCTCTTAATATTCACTCCTTATTCTGTATGATTTGTGTTTTGATTATTATATGATGAGGAGACTTTTTTTTATCCAGTCTATTTGGTGTTCTGATTGCTTCTTGGACATTCAAAGAATATCTTTCTTAAGGAAGGGAAAGTTTTCTTTTTAATTTTATTAAATATATTTTGTTGACAATTGAGCTGTACTCTTCTCCTTCTTCTATCCTTATTAATCTTTGGTTTGGTCTTTTTATTGTGTCCCTTATTTCCTGAATGTTTTGTGATGAGAATTTGTTGGTTTTGCTGGATCAGTGTGTTTATTTCCTCTATGGTGTCTTTAGTGTCTGAGATTCTTTCTTCAATCTCTTGTAATCTGTTGGTAGTACTTGTCTCTGTAGTTCCTGATTGTTTACCCAGATTCCATCTCCATCCTTACCTTGTTTTTTTTCTTCTATACTTCCATTTCATTCTTCAAGTCTTGAACCGTTTCCCTTACCTCTTTGATTGCTTTTTCTTGTTTCTCTTGGTTTTCTTGGGTATTTTGAGAAATTTATTCATTTCCTCTACATTTTTGTTTGTAATATCTAATTTTTTATGGCAGTTTTCACCTCTTGTTTAAGGTCCTCTATTATTTTCAGATAATTCAATTTTGAGTCGAATTCTTCTAATTCTTCTGGAGTAGGGTATACAATTCTTCTTATTTCAGGATTCCTGGATTCTGGCAATGTCATGTTGCCTTTCAGTATGTTTTGAGGAATTCTTGCATTGGTGCCTGCCCATCTCTTCCTTCAGATGGAGCCTGGAGAGGCCTAGTGTCTTGGTCCAGTCTTTGCTGTGACTGACTCCCTGGGTGTATCATCTGAGTGTAGGAGCAGGAGCCGTTCCTTTCCAGATGTATTCCTCAGCACCAAAACATGGACGCCTGATAGTCCAATGACCTGTGGAAAAAATGGCGAATGTGGGGTGTAGTGTGGTATCGAGTAGAACACAGGAGACCCTGCAGCCAAAGCTGAAGGTTCATTTGCTCCCTTCAGGGGTCCTTGCGGCCTGTCTGGCAGGCAGGCACTCACCACTCTGAGTGGGTAGCCTTAGTGTAGGAGCATGAAACTGTTCCTCAGCAAAGGACCTTGCAGACAAGGCAGGCTTGGGGCTGATCGTGGGTAGGAAAGAAAGTCCTGCAGCACGAGCTGGGGGAGGGGGTTTGTCCTCTATTCCAGGACAGTCAGCCCCTGGATAGCACACACTCACCCATCCAGATGGATTTTCTCAGCACCTACACAGGGATGCCTGGTAGCCCAATGAGCCAGGGACTATAGGGAGAATGTTACAGAGAGGGCAGTGCTCAATAAAGCACAGGAGACCCTGCAGCCCCAAGCTGAATGTTCCTGTGGTCCCTTGTTTGGAACCTTCTGGCCTGCCTGGTAGGCAGGCACTCACTGCTCTGGGTGGGTAACCTTAGTGTAGGAACGGGAAAACTGTTCTTGAGGAGAGAACTTAAGAGACAGCAAGGCAGGCTTCTGGGGGGTAGATGGGGGCTGGGTCATGTGTAAAAAAGGGGCCCTGCAGCAGGAGCTGGGGGAGGGTGATTTGTGCTCTCTTCCAGGAGAGTCAGCACCTAAATTGCACACCCTAACCCATCCAGAAGGAACTCCTCAGCACCTAAACAGGCACGCCTGGTAGCCCATGAGCAGGCAAAAAAGGAAACAAGCCTACTTGATTGTAAAGCATAATTTTTTAAATGTGTTCTTGGATTCTGTATGACGAAATTTTATTGAGTATTTTTGCATCAATGTTAATGAGTGGTATTGGTCTGTAATTCTCTTTCTTGTTTTGGTCATTGTGTGGTTTTGGAATCAGAGTGACTGTCAATTCATAAAAAGAGTTTGGGAATGACTCTCTGATTCTATTATGTGCAACACATTAAGGAGTATAGGTATCAGCTTTTCCCAGAAGTTCTGATAAAATTCAGCATTGAAATCATCTGCTCCTGAGCTTTATTAGCTTGGGAGCTTTTTTATGACCGCTTCTATTTCCTCATGACTTATAGGTCTATTTAAATTGGTCACCTGTTCTTGATTTAACTTTGGTAAATGGGACTTATCGAAAAATATGTCAATTTCTTTTATTTTTCCAACTTTATGGCATACAAGCTTTTGTAAAATGACCTAATGATTCTCTGAATTTCCTCAGTGTCTGTTGTTAAGTCTCCCTTTTCATTCCTGATCTTGTCAATTTGGGTATTATATCTGTACCTTTTGTTTAGTTTGAAAAATTGTTTGTCAATCTTGTTGACTTTCTAAAAGAACCTGCTCATTGTTTCATTGATTCCTTGAATTGTTCACTGTGTTCCTATTTTATTGATTTCAGCCTTCTGGTTGATTATTTCTGGTCTTCTACTACTCCTGGGTGAGTGTGCTTCTTTTTTTCTAGAGTTTTCAGCTGTGTTATTAAGGCTCTAATGTGAGCTTTCTCCATTTTTTAATGTGTGCAATAAAAGCTATGAACATTCTTCTTAGCACTGCTTTCATTGCTTCCCATAGGATTGTTTATGGTGTGTCTTAATTTTCATTGAATTTAAGGAAGACATTAATTTCTTTCTTTATTTCTTCCCTGACCCTGTTGTGGTGAATAGTTGACTGTTCAGCTTCCATAAGTTTTAGGCTTTCTTGGGGTAGAACTATGTTTAAATTCTTACTTTACTCCATGGTGATCTGATAAGACACAGGAGGATACTAATTTTTTTTATATCTAAGGAAGTTTGCTTTGTTACATAGTATGTGATCAGTTCTAAAGAAGATAACATGAGATGTTCAGAATTAGGTATATTCTTTCCCCTTTAGGTTGAATGTTCTATAAATGTCTGTTAAGGCCATTTTTTTTCATTACCTCCTTTAATTCTATTTTTTCGCGATTTGTTTTCTGTCTGATTGATCTGTCCACTGGTAAGACAGGAGTGTTGAAATCCCTTCTATTAGTTCTGGGTTTTGATGTCTGCCTTTAGATCTAGTAATTTTTCTTCTAAAGAAGTGGGTGCTTTTTTATTAGGGACATAAAAATTCAGGATTGTTACTTCATCCTGATGAATTGTTCCTCTTATGAGTAAAAAGTCTCCATCACCATCTCATCTGATTGACTTTAGTTTTTCGTCAGTTTTGTTAGATATTAGTATAGCCACACCTGTTTGTTTCTTAGGTTCATTAGAATGAAAAACCTTTCCCAACCCTTTACTCTGAGTAGATGTCTGTCTTTGTGGTTAAGGTGTGCTTCTTGTAAACAGCAGATTGTTGGTTCCTGTCTTTGCATCCAATCTCTTTGCCTCTGTCTTTTTTATAGGTGAATTGAATACATTGATATAAGTGATATTAAAGACCAGTGGTTGTTAACTCTGGTTATTTTTTTTTCATTTTGGTGTTAGAGTATTTTGTTACCCCTTTTTGTGTTGTATTTGTAAAGATTTGCTAGATGTCTGAGTTATTTGGGCGTTGTTGGATTTCTTCGGTTGTAATGTTCCCTCCATTTCTTTTAGTTATGCTGTCTTTATGGCTACATATTATTTAAATTTGTTTTTGTCCTGGAATGTTTGACTTTACATTGATGGTGAACTAAACCTTGGCTGGGTATAGTAGTCTGGCCTTGAATCCATGGTCTCTTACTTTCTGTAGCAATCTATCCAAAAACTCCTGGCTTTCATTGTTTCTATAGACATGTCAGATGAATTCTAAAAGGTTTATATTTATAATTTACTTGAGAGTTACCTTTGTAGCTCTTAATATTCTTTCTTTATATTCTATGTATTGTGTTTGATTATTATAATGTGAGGGGTTTTTTTGATTCATTCTATTCGGTATTCTGTATGCTTCTTGAACTATTATAAGAATATCCTTTTTTGAAGTTCATTGAATATATTTTTGGGCCTTTGAACTGCAATTTATCTTCTTCTTCTACCCCTATTATTTTTATGTTGGTTCTCTTTATTGTGTCCCTGATTTCCTGGATGATTTGTGATGAGATATTTTTAGTTATGCTGTTTTCGTTGAACAGTGTGTTTATTTTCTCTATAGTGTCTTCAGCATCTGAGATAGTTTCTTCTATATTTTGTATTCTGTTGGTTATGCTTGTTTTCTCTGTAATCTCTGTTTGTTTACCTAGATTTTCCATATCCAGGTGGCCCTTGTTTCTTGTTTTCTTCATTACCTTCATTTTAGTTTTCAAGTCTTGACCTGTTTCCATTATCTGTTTGATTGTTTTTTCTTGGTTTCCTAGGGTATCTTTTCGGAATCATTTCTTCAAACTTTTTGTTATTCTTCTCATCCGTTTCTTTAACGAAGTTTTTCACATCCTGTTTAAGGGACTCTATCATTTTCATAATGTCTATTTTTTCTATTTCTTCTGCAAAAGTGTGTTCCTGTCTTCCTGTTGTACGTTTATTGGATTCTGGTGTAATCATGCTTTTCAGGTTGGTGGAGGAAATTGTCTTCTCATTTCTTCCTTCCATTGCCTTCTGATGGATCTTCTGGTACAGAATCAAAGCCACTTGCTGTCCAGGGACAGCTCAGAAAAATGGACTAGCTTGCTGTTTCCAAACTGAGTGAAACAAAGAAAATCCTGCCCGGTTGCACTCACCACACCATCCCAGAGCCTCAGCCCTCAAACAGTCTGAGCAGGGGTATCTTATGGCCTCACAGAAGGGAATGTGTTCCTGGGAGCAAGCTGGGATGGAATCGGATAAGAGAGGAAGTAACTGGGGAGAGAAGCTCCTGCAGAATGACCACAAAATTTAGGGCGTTTGGGGGTGTCTGTGCTCCATTAATAGCATCGGCCAACCATTCAGGAACACACTCAACTTGCTGCTGGATCTACTCTTCACAATCAGGACCACCTTCTGTTCAGGGAACTCACAGATAAGAGGACTAGCTTGCTGCTTGAAGATCAGTGAAACAAACAAAATTCCTTCCTGACTGCCCTCACCTCCTGACTTTATTTCTTTTCCTATCTAAATAACAAGGCATATGAAAGAATATACAATAATGTGACTTGCTTGTTTTGGCAAGGGTCATTCATTACATGAATTCAGACTTGTTCTCTATTGTCATTTGATTGGAACATATCAGTACACTCTAGTGAGCCTTGAATTGACAACTAAAAGGCAGAGAAGCATTTCTATGTTGAAGCATACTCAATACAAAGCATAAAATTATGGATAGGGCAGAACGGGATGCAGAGAAATGTAACCTTAACTCTTGAGCACATAACTGTGATAGAAGATTATAAGAAAATGCTTTACACTAAGTATCAAGATCACTAAAATTTGTACCCAAATTTTTCATTTGGTGTACATGCACTACACAAAAAGAACACTGCATATGCCAGACCGAGATCTCATGTAAGGGAAAAACAAATATTTAATTTATTTATTACTTTAAAACAATCTATTTTATATACTAGTCCCAGTTCTTACTTCCTCTGTTTCGTACACTCCCCCCAACTTATACCCTCCCAAACTCCCATCCACTGCTCAGAGACGGAAAGTCTTCTCATGGAAAGTCAGCAAAGTCTGATACATCACTTTGATGCAGGATCAAGTCCCTCTCCCCTTATCTAGTGTGAGCATGATAGCCATCCCTCCAAAGTAAATGAGGTTGAAAAAACGAATTCAAGAAATAGGATTACATACCAGTCTTACTGCCAGTGGACCCACAGTCTGCCCAAACCATATACATGTCAGTCACATTCAGACAACCTAGTTTTGTTCAATGTGGTATTCTCAGATGTCATCCCCGAGTCTGGAAGCTCCCACTAGCTCAGGTAAGCTGTCTCTGTGGGTTACCCCACCGTGGTCTTGACTCCATTGCCTGTATACTCTCTTCTGCCTCTCTTCAACTGGACCTCAGTAGCTTCGCTCACTGTTTAGCTATGGATCTTAGCATCTTTTTTCATCAGTGGTTGAATAAAACTTCTATGATGATATTAGAGTGGTCAAGAATGTGATTACAGATGCAGGCCAGTTCAAAACCCTCTCCACTAGTACTAGAATTTTTATCTGGGACTGTTTTTATGGATTACTGAGAATTTTTCTGGCAGCAGTTTTGTCTCTAAGCCTAGTATTGCTTTCTATATCAATATATTTTCAGGGCAGATGCACGTGCCGGGGGAGACCAGTGGGCAGACGCACGCTGCGGGCGGAGACCAGTGGGCAGATGCGGCAGAGACAGCTATGCAGACGCGGCAGGAGACTGGCACACAGACATGGTGGAGTCCTGCGGGCAGAAGCGGCAGTGACAGGTGCGCAGATGCGGCAGAGACCGGCAGAGGTGGGATAGTCTAAGCATGAAACAGTGAAGCCCACACTGAGAGCAGATTGCCCCACTACTATTAAATCAAGTAGGTTTCTTGGGGCCTAACCTGCAGATTGGGAGGCCTTGTATTGGCGAGATCCACTGGCCTGCCCTGAAGACACTCCTGGGTGGGGAGAGTGTTCTTGGCCCACGGTGGGCCACAGGAAATGTAGCAGGGGCATTCCAAGACCCCCTTGAGCCCTCTGCTGGTACCCTCTGCTGGGGCTGCTCTTCCTCTGCTGTGACCTCTCTCCCCCTGGCCCAGCTTGTGCCCAGGGGACGACGTCACTCTCCCTCCCTTACGCAGGGCCATGGGATTACCCAGTTTAGCCTATTTGGGCTCTGGGTCAGGAGCTCAGGACAAAGGGCAGTGGGAGATTCTCTGTTTTGGTGGCTGGCCCACAGAGTGATAGGCCTTTTGTTGGTGAGATCCCTGGCAAACGGGGAGCCTGGCCCTGTTCCTGAAGACCCTTCTGAGTGGTGTGAAGGATCTTTGCCCGTGGTGGGAGACAGGAAACGGAGCAAGGGCATTTTGTAAGCGAGGCCACTGGCCCAGCAGGGAACCTAATCCTGCTTTAATAGACCCATTAGATAGCATTGATAGGAGGAGATGGGCAGGCACCAAAGCAAGAATTCACCCAACAATCTGAAAACAACATGAAAACACCAGAACCCAATGATCTTTTATCAGAAGGACTTGAACACCCTAAAAGAGAAGTAGTGGAAAAATTGACTTTGTGAAAGCAATAGAGTCCCTTAAACTACATGTAAAAAATGCCTTTAGAGAAATGGATGAGAAATATAACAAAAGATTTGAAGAAATGGGAAAATACGTGAATGATACCCTGGGAAACCAAGAAAAAATGATCAAACAAGTAATGGAAACAGTTCAAGAATTGAAAACTGAAATGGAAGTAAGGAAGAAAACACAAACTGAGGACCAGCTCGGTATGGAAAATCTAGGTCAACCAGCAGAGACTGGTGGGAATGCAAACTTGTGCAACCACTTTGGAAAGCAGTGTCGCAGTTTCTCAGGAAAGTCGGGTTAAACCTACCTTTTGACCCAGCAATACCACTATTGGGAATATACCCAAGAGATGCCCAAATATACAACAAAAGTATATGCTCAACTATGTTCATAGCAGCATTGTTTGTAATTGCCAGAACCTGGAAACAACCTAGATGTCCTTCAATGGAAGAATGGATGAAGAAAGTATGGAATATATACATATTAGAGTACTACTCAGCAGTAAAAAACAATGACTTCTTGAATTTTGCATACAAATGGACAGAAATTGAAAACACTATCCTGAGTGAGGTAAGCCAGACCCAAAAAGAGGAACATGGGATGTACTCACTCATATTTGGTTTCTAGCCATAAATAAAGGACATTGAGAATATAATTCGTGACTCTAGAGAAGCTAAATAAGAAGGTGAACCCAAAGAAAAACATATAAGCATCCCCCTGAATATTAACCTTCATCAGGCGATGAAAGAAGACAGAGACAGAGACCAACATTGGAGCACTGGACTGAAGTCTCACGATCCAAAGGAGGAGCAGAAGGAGAGTGAGCACGAGCAAGGAACTCAGGACCGCGAGGGGTGCACCCACACACTGAGGCAATGGGGATGATCTATTGGGAACTCACCAAGGCCAGCTGGCCGGGGACTGAAAAAGCATGGGACAAAACCGGTCTCGCTGAACATAATGGACAATGAGGACTAATGAGAACTGAAGAACTATGGCAATGGGGTCTTGATCCTATTGCATGTAATGGCTTTGTGGGAGCCCAGGTAGTTTGGATGCTCACCTTAATAGACCTGGATGGAGGTGGGTGGTCCTTGGACCTCCCACAGGGCAGAGAAACCTGCTTGCTCTTTGGGCTGAGGAGGAAGGAAGAGTTGATTGGGGGAGGGGGAGGGAATGGGAGGTGGTGGCGGGGAAGAGGCAGAAATCTTTAATAATTAAATTAATTAATAATAAAAATCAGCAAAAAAAAGAAAAAAATATCAAGCATAATCAATAGAATACAAGAGATGAAGAAAGAATCTCAGATTCTGAGGACACCATAGAGAAAGTAAATGCACTGATCAAAGTAAACAGCAAAGTCAACAAATTCTCATCACAAAACATTCAGGAATTATGGGACACAATAAAAAGACCAAACCTAAGAATAATACGTATAGAAGAAGGAGAAGAGTCACAACTCAAAGGCACAGAACATATTTTTAACAAAATTCTGGAAGAAAACTTTCCCAACCTAAAGAAAGATATTCCTTTGAATATTCAAGAAGCATCCAAAACACCAAACAGACTGGATCAAAGAAAAACATCCCCTCACCATATAGTATTCAAAACAAAAATATAGTGATTAAATAAAGAATATTAAGAGCTGCAAAGGAAAAAGGGCAAGTAACTTATAAAGTAATCCGATCAGACTTACAACTGACTTCTCTATGGAAACCATGAAAGCCAGAAGGTCCTGGATAGAGGAACTGCAGAAACTAAGAGACCACGGATGCCAACCCAAACTACTAGACCCAGCCAAGCTACCATTCACTATCAATGGAGAAAAAAAGACATTCCAGGTAAGAACAAATTTAAACAATACATAGCCACAAATCCAGCCCTGCAGAAAGTAATAGAAGAAAAATCATAACCCAAGGAATCCAACATTGCTAACACTGCCTCCAATAACTCAGGCATCTAGCAACCCTTCAACAGCACAACTCAAAGAAAGGAGACACACAAACTCTACTACCACAAACAATAAGAATAACTGGAGCAAACAACCACTGGTCATTAATATCACTTAATATGAATGGTCTCAATTCACCTATAAAAAGGCACAGACTTAGATGTTGGAGACAAAAACAGGATCCAACATTCTGCTGTTTTGCAAGAAACACATCTCAACCACAAAGACAGGCACCTACTTAGAGTAAAGGGTTGGGAAAATCTTTTTCAAGCAAATGGTTCTAAAAAAAAGCAGGTGTGGCCATACTAATTTCTAACAAAACAGACTTCAAACTAAAATCAATCAGAAGAGTTCGAGATGGACATGTTATAATCATAACAGGAACAATTCATCAGGGTGAAGTCTCAACTCTGAATATCTATGCTCCTAATTTAAAAGCACCCATGTATCTAAAAGAAATATTACTAAAATTTAAGGCAGACATCAAACCACACACACTAGTAGTAGGAGACTTCAACAAACCTCTCTCACCAAGGGACAGGTCAATCAGACAGAAACCTAATAGAGAATTAAGGGAATTGTTGGAGGTAAAGGCTTAACAGACATCTATAGAACACTCCACCCAAATAGGAAAGAATATACCTTCTTCTCTGCAGCTCATGGAACCTTCTCAAAAATTAACCACATACTCGGAAACAATGGAAACCTCCACAGATACAAAAAAAATCAGTGTCCACCTGTGTCTTATCAGATCACCATTGATTAAAGTTAGAAGGCAACAACAATGCTACCCCAAGAAAGACAACAAACTCATGGAAACTGAACAGTAATCTACTGAACCACACATGGTCAAGGAAGAAATTAAGAAAGAAATTAAAGTCTTCCTTGAATTTAATGAAAATAAAGAGACAACATACTCAAACCTATGGGACACGATGAAAGCAGTGCTAAGAGGAAAGTTCATAGCACTAAGTGCCCACTTAAAGAAAACGGAGAAAGCATACATTGGGGACTTAACAGCACACCGGAAAGCTCTAGAAAAAAAAAAGAAACAGACTCGCTCAGGAGGAGTAGAAGACTGGAAATGATCAAACTGAGGGTTGAAATCAACAAAATAGAAACACAAAAAACAGTCCAAAGAATCAATGAAACAAAAAGTTGGTTCTTGGAGAAAATCAACAAGAGAGACAAACCCCTATCCAAACTAATTAAACGACAGAGAGAGAACACGCAAATAAATAATATCATAAATGAAAAGGGGGACATAACCACAGACACAGAGGAAATTCAGAGAATCATTAGATCTCACTACAAAAGCCTATATGCCACAAAACTGGAAAATGCAAAGAAATGGACATTTTTTTAGATAAGTACCACATACCAAAGCTAAACCAAGAACAGGTAAAAGATCTAGAAGACCTGTTAGTCGTGAAGAATTAGAAATTGTTATAAAAAGTAGTTTTTCCTAAAAAAGTCCAGGAGCAGATAACTTCAATGCTGAATTCTACTTGACTTCCAAGAAGAGCAAATACCTATACTCCTTAATGTATTTCACAATATAGAAACAGAAGAGTCATTGCCTAATTCCTTTTATGAATCTACAGTTACTCTGATACCAAAACCACAAAAGACCCAACCAAGAAAGAGAATTACAGGCCTACCTCATTCATGAACATTGACGCAAAAATTCTCAATAAAATACTGGCAAACCAAATCCAAGAACACATTAGAAAAATTATCCATTATTATCAAGTAGGCTTCATCCCAGAGATGCAGGGCTGGTTCAACATAAGCCAATCTATCAATGTAATCCACCATATAAATAAACTGAAAGAAAAAAACAATATGATCATTTCATTAGATGCTGAAAAAGCATTCGACAAAATTCAACACCCCTTTATGATAAAGGTCTGGGAGAGATTAGGGATACAAGGTTCATACCTAAATATAATAAAAGCTATTTAAATCAAGCCAACAGCTAACATTAAATTAAATGGAGAAAAACTCAAAGCCATCCCACTAAGATCAGGAACAGGACAAGTATGTCCACTCTCTCCATATCTCTTCAATATAGTGCTAAAAGTTCTAGCAATAGCAATAAGACAACATAAGTGGATCAAGGTGATTTGTATTGGAAAGGAAGAAGTTAAGCATTCATTATTTGCTGATGATATGCTAGTATACATAAGCGACCCCAAAAATTCTACCAAAGAACTCCTACAGCTGATAAATACCTTTAGTAATGTTGCAGGATACAATATCAACTCAAAAAAATCAGTTGCCTTCCTATACACTAAGGATAAAGAAACAGAGAAGGAAATCAGTGAAGCATCACGATTCACGATAGCCACAAATAGCATAAAATATCTTGGGGTAACTCTGACCAAGGATGTGAAAGATCTATTTGACAAGAACTTTAAGTCTTTGAAAAAAAATGAGGAGGACACCAGAAAATGAAAGGATCGCCCTTGCTCTTGGATTGGGAAGATCAACATAGTAAAAATGACAATTTTACCCAAAGCAATCTTTAGATTCAATGCAATCCCCATCAAAATCCCATCAAAATTCTTCACAGATCTCAAGAAGACAATAATCAACTTCATATGGAAAAGCAAAAAACCCAGGATAGCCAAAACAATCTTATACAATAAAGGACTGTCTGAAGGCATTACCCTCTCTGACTTTAAACTCTATTATAGAGCTATAGTATTGAAAAAAGATAGGTACTGGCATAAAAACAGAGAAGTTGACCAACGAAATCGAATAGAAGACCCTGACTTTAACCCATAAACCTATGAACACCTGATTTTGACAAAGGAGCTAAAAGTATACAATGGAAAAAAGAGAGCATCTTCAACAATTGTGCTGGCAAAACTGGATGTCAATCTGTAGAAGAATGAAAATAGATCCATGTCTATCAACATGCACCAAACTTAAGTCCAAATGGATTAAAGACCTCACTAACAGTCGGAACACACTGAACCTGATAGAAGAGAAAGTGGGAAGTACTCTACAACACACAGGCACAAGAGACCACTTCCTACGTACAACGACAGCAGCACAGACATTAAGGGCATCATTGATTAAATGGGACCTCCTGAGATTGAGAAGCTTCTGTAAAGCAAAGGATACTGTCACTAGACAAAAAGGGAACCCACTGACTGTGAGAAAATCTTCACCAACGCTGCAACTGACAAAGGTCTATTCTACAAAATATATAAAGAACTCAAGAAACTAGACCGTAAAAGGCTAATCAACCCAATCATAAAATGGGGCACTGAGCTGAGCAGAGAATTCCCAACAGAAGAATTTCAAATGGCCAAAAAACACTTAAGGTCATGCTCAACTTCCTTAGCGATCAGGGAAATGAAAATCAAGACAACTTTAAGATACAATCTTACACCTGTCAGATGGCTAAAATCAAAAGCACCAATTATATCCTTTGCTGGAAGGTTGTGGAGAAAGGAGTACACTCATCCATTGGTGGTGGGAATGCAAACTTGTGCAACCACTTTGGAAAGCAGTGTGGTGGTTCCACAGGAAATTCGGGATCAACCTACCTCTGGACCCAGCAATTGAAACTCTTGGGAATATACCCAAGAGATGCCTTATCATACAACAAAATATATGCTCAACTATGTGCATAGCAGCATTGTTTATAACAACCAGAACCTGGAAACAACCTTGATGCCCTTCAATGGAAGAATGGATGAAGAAATATGGAATATATACATATTAGAGTCCTACCCAGCAGTAAAAAACAATGACTTCTTGAATTTTGCATGCAAATGGACAGATATAGAAAACAGTATCCTGAGTGAGTTAAGCCAGCCCCAAAAAGAGGAACATGGGATGTACTCACTCATGTTTGCTTTCTAACCATAAATAAAGGACATCGAGCATAGAATTTGTGATCCTCGAGAAGCTAAATAAGAAGATAAACACAATGAAAAACATATAGGCATCCCCCTGAATATTAACCTTCATCACACGATCAAAGGAGACAGATACAAAGACCCACAGTGGAGCATCAGACTGAAATCTTAAGGTCCAAATCAAGAGCAGAAGGAGAGAGAGCATGAGCAAGGAACTCAGGCTGTGAGGGGTGCACTGAGATAATGGGGATGTTCTATTGGGAACTCACCTAGGCCAGCTGGCCTGGGTCAGAAAAAGCATAGGATAAAACCAGACTCAGTGAACATAGCAGACAATGAGGACAACTGAGAACTCAAGAACAATGGCAATGGGTTTTTGATCCTACTGCACATACTGGCTTTGTGGGAGCCTAGGCAGTTTGGATACTCCTCCTACTAGATGGGATGGAGGTGGATGGTTTTTGGACTTCCCACAGGGCAGGGAACCCTGATTGCTATTAGGGCTGACAAGGGATGGGTACTTGATTGGGGGAGGGAAATGGTAGGTGGTGGTGGGGTGGAGGCAGAAATCTTTAACAAACATATAAATAAATAAATAAATAAATAAGAGATATTTTCTTCATTTTTCTCCATCTCTGTCCTTCTTGAATCTCAACCAGCCCATTCTTTCATTTCTCCTTGCCTTCCCCTTCTTCCATCTCCATCCTCTTCCTCCCACCTTTCTTCCTCCAATGTTCCCAATTTTTTCGGGTGCTCTTTTCTGTTTCTACTTCCCAGGGCTATCCATGCATGCATCACTTAAGATCCTCCATATTACCTTCTTGTTGACAGATGAGTTTATCCTGCTTATTCCCAGAGTGACTTACTTCTAAAGAGCACACAGAGACTTATATTAATTATGAACTATTTGGCCTATTAGCTCACACTTATTATTGGCTAGCTGTTACATTTAATATTAACCCTTAATTCTTATCTATGTTTAGAAACATGGCTTATTACCTTTTCTCAATAAGTCATTCTCATTATTTTTTTTTCTGCCTATAGCTGATAAGTCACTCTGCCATCCCCTTCCCATATTTCACTTAGTGTAGTAGCCTCAACTATATTACCTGCCTAGTTACAGGAAAGTCTGTACCTTTCCAGTGACTAATCTTTATAGTCTACAAGAATGTTATCCCACAGTAGTTCCCCTTTTTTCTTTAAAACAAAGAGCTCTTTTTTATTTCATTTGTTTAGCTTTAGTATATATATTGAAGGTAGAAGTTGCAGTCTATAGGTGTGAATGGCCTTAGCCAATGAGAAGGCATATCATGTTAGTCACAAGGAAGTTGAATTTTCATATTTAATGTGTTCCTTTATCTGGAGTTTGGCAGTGATTGGAGAGTTTGAGAGCTTGGCCAAATTTCTGAAATTAAAAGAAAAGCATCCTTTTTGTCTCGAAGTATAGAAGACCAAATTATGAATAGATGGGTTTTGAAATTTCAGTCCTATATATACACTCTATGCATCAGCCTTGAGCCCTCGTCATGCTAACAGCTGATAGTCCTGCACATATTGGTCATCTAAAAATTTTCTAGCAGAATATTTAGAATCATTTGCTTAGACCTAGAATGACTCTGTATCAAATAATTTGTTTCTATGGCTTCTGCTGAATCATGTATATAGTGAGGGAACTCCCAAGTTAGTTTACCTCTGTGCCTCTTATAGTTTGAGGGATTGCCCTGACCTTGTGGAAAAGCGTCTTGATACAGTGTAACTTAGTAGACCAGAATTCCAGGGTAAGGCTCCATATTGCAAAAGTGGCCAGGTTTGAACTCAGTTATCTTGAAGTGTTGGGACATTTTGTTTACTACTGTGGAATAATGCTCTTATATCCTGTATATATTTCTTATTTGTGTTGGTTCAATAAAATGTTCATTGGCCAGAATCCAGGCAGGTAGTATAGGCAGGGTAAACAGACTAGGAGAATCCTGGGAAGAGGAAAATATTCATTCTGCAATCGCCATCCAGATGTATTGGGTACAAGATGTGAATGCTGCACTGAGTAAGCTACCAAACCACAAGGCTAATCTTAGATAAGACCTATGGGTTAATTTAAGTAATAAGAGCTAGCTAGGCATATGTGTGAGCTACTGGACAAACAAGGTTGTAATTAATGTAGTTTCTGTGTGAAAACTTGGGTCTCCGTGACCAAGTAATGAAAGGGCTATCTGTATCTACAATTTGCTCTTCTTTCTGTATGTATTTCACGATTTCTTTCCATATACCTTTCACCATCTCTCTATCATCTCTATACTCCATCATTTCTTTTTCTATACTATCATCTTTTCCTGTATTATCTCTAGTTCATCTCATTGTCTATCATCTCTCTATAATCTCTTTGTCATCTCTTTATCATCTCTATCATCACTCTGTCATCTCATTATCATACCATTTTCTATCATCTCTCTATTGTCTCTATGTCTATCCTCCAGCATTTATTTTTCTTGTCTCTCTTCCATCCCTTTCTCTATCCCATGTATCATCTCTTCTATTTCTCTATCATGGCTCAATCATCACTTCTTCTATCATCACTCTTTCCTCCATGTCTTTGTCTATCATCACTTCCTCTTTCATCTCTTTCTCATCATCTCTTCCTCTATCATTGCATTTACTATCGTATCTTACTATGATAACATTTTCTTTATCATCTCTTTCTGTATTGTCTATTTTCTATCATCAGTTTCTCTAATACCTCTGTCATCACTTACTCTATCATCTTGTTCTCGATCATCTATTATTCATTTCTCAATTACCTCTATCTGCCATCATTTCATTCTCCAGTCTATCTTCTCCTATTCTACCATCTCTCTATCTTCTCTTAATCTATTATTTCTCTGCCATCTCTTTTCTGTCTTCTATTTCTCTACTATGTCTTTCTCTATCATTTCTTCCTCTATCATATTTCCTCCATTATGATTTCCTCTAACACTTCTCTATCATCTGATTCTCTCTCATCTTTTCTTCTATCATCTCTTCCACTATCATCCCGTACTCCACCATCGCATTTTCTAGCATCTCTTCTCTAGCATCTCTTTCTCTATCATATCTTCTTTTATCAACCTTTGCTCTATCATCTCTTGCTCTTTAATCTCTATGTCATCTCTTTCTCTATGACCTCTTCATTATCATCTGTCTTTATCACTTATGTATCATCTCATTCTCTAAGATCTCTATCACATATATCTTTAGCATCTTTTCCTATTTCTCTTGATCTCATTAATGGTAGGCAGAAAATTGCATTGATAAAAATGTATCTCTTGGTATGGTATTATTTTATTTAATTTATTTATTGAAAATTTCTACTTCCCTTCTTCAAATTTCACTCACACTCTGCCATCCCCCTCTCTGTCCTTCTCGAGTCCTCAGAGATAACAGAGTGCCCTACCCAGTGGGAAGTCCGAGGCCTTCCCCACTCCATCCATGTCTAGGAAGGTCTGAATCCAAACAGACTAGGCACGCAAAAATCAGTACATGCAGAAGAATCAAAACCCAGTACCATTATCATTGGCTTCTCAGTCAGTTTTCAGTGTCAGGCACATTCAGAGAATCTTGTTTGATCACATACTCATTCAGTATCAGTCCAGCTGGACTTGCTGAGCGTCTATTATATATGTCCCATAGTCACTGTGGGTGGAAGCAATTCTTGAGGTCCTAACTCCCTTTCTCATGTTCTCTCTCCTTATGATCTTCATCTGAACATTGGGAACTAAGTCCAGTGCTCCAATGTGTGTCAGTGTCTCTATCTCCATACATTGCTAGATGAAGGTTCTAAGGTGATATGCAAGATATTTATAAGTAGGGCTATGGAATAAGGCCAGTTCAGGGACACCCTCATCTGCTGCAAGATGAAAGACCTAGGGACATCTTCCAGGGCACCTGGGACCCCCTCTAGAGCCAAGTCTTTTGCCAAACCTAAAATGGTTCCCTTCCTTGTGATATCTTCTTTTCTGCTCCGATATCCATCCTTCCTCAATCTCATTCATCCCTATTCCAATCCTTCCATTCTCCCTTCTCTCTCCCCACTGCCACCCCCATGATCCCAACTTTCACCTGGCAATCTTGTCTACATCCAGTATCTAGGAGGATAAATATATGTTTTTCTTTGGGTTCTCCTTCTTGTTTTCTTCTGTAGGATCATGAATTATAGGCCCAATGTCCGTTGCTTATGGTTTGAATCCACTTCTGATGGAGTTCATAACTTATTCATCTTTTTGTATCTAGGTTATCTCAGTAAAATGTTTTCTATTTCCATTCTTTGAATGCAAAATTCAAGATGTCATTGTTTTATTGCACTGAGTGCATCTCTAAAGTGAGTATATGCCGCACCTTCTTTATCCATTCTTCTATTGAGGGGCACCTAGGTTGTTTCCAGGTTCTGGCTATAACAAATAGTGCTGGTATGAAAATAGTTGAACAAATGCTTTTGTAGTATGATTGGGTATCTCTGGATATATTCAGCAAAATTGAAATTACTGGATTCCAAGTTTGGTTGACTCCTCTATTATAATGTATCATACATCTCTACTTCTGATCAAGGTATCTATAAGCTGCTTCCATTTTGAGGCTGTTGTCATCATTTGTTGCACATATGTTCAAAGATTGTTTAATATTGTAATATGAAGTAATAGTCTTTATGTTATATATTAAAGCAGTAAGTATTACAGGTTAATATTCACCCATGTTTTCCAAACTCATATTTACACTAATCAGGTTCTTATGATACATAGAGACTGTATTCTGTACAGATAGGTAATCATCAAACACTTAATGGAACTGCAGAAACTGGGATTTAAATAACTTAGGGTTTTGTTGATGTGAGACACAATGGCTCTTTGCAGCACTGATCTATTCCTGAAAGAATGTTGAGCATCAAAGATAATGTACTTGGAGTTTGTACTATTCTTTGTAAAACTGGGCTTTGGTGAAGGAATTGCACTTGTTTGACTGATAAAATGCATGGTGTCTGGACTGGACAAGCAAGATACAAGAAAAATGACTGTCAAACCTTGCCAAAATAGGGTAAGATTGTTTTCAAAATCTTCCTGCCTCTATAAAAGAGCTGTCAGTTACTCTAGGCCTTAGCCAAAGTGGTTTGCTTCAACATTGCAAATGAGACACTGGGTGATTTCCCAGGTAGACATATGTCTTTGTAATCTACTGTACATTTTGGAAACATCTTTAATGCATTTATTGGCTACTCAAGTAATATTCTATCTCAATTCTCAGGCCTTGATGGAGGTTGAAGACTTGATAGTTGTAGATAACTTCCTCTTATGGTCTAGCCAACCCATTTCTAATACAAGACTAAGACTCCTAGGAATAAAATAATCATTGAAATTTTGAGCATATATTTCTTGCTCAATATTGCCTATACTGGATAATCCCTGGGCTCCCTACAGGGGCTCTACTCCCCGCAAACTGCCTCTCTCTTCTTGTCCCATCCAGCTTGCATCCAGAACCCTTCTCCCTTCTGCCTCATTGGGCACATAACACCATCCAGCTCAGTCTGTCTGGTGCCTGGGGCAAATCCTCAGGGTAAGTAGGCAGGCAAGACTTCCTTTGTTTCACTGGCCTGCCTGCCCCAAAAAAGTAGGCGCTTTGTTTACGAACTACCCAACCTGCACGGAGATCTCATCTTGGCACCAAAGATACAGCAATGGGGTGAGTTTGTGACCGGCAGCGGAAGCAGCCCTGGACAGGGAACTCTGAAGTTCCTCATCCCCCCCCTATACTCCCTGGGGTCCCTGCAGGGGCTCTACACCCCGAATACTGCCTCTCTCTTCTTGTCCCACCCAACTTGCAACCAGAACCCTTCTTCCTTCTGCCCTCTTTCCTCTTTGGGCACATAACACCATCCAGCTCAGTCTGTCTGGCACAGGGGGCAAATCCTCAGGGCAAGTAGGCAGGCGAGACTTCCTTTGTTTCACTGGCCTACCTGCACCAAGCAAGGTAGGGGCTTTGTTTACGAACTACCCAACCTGCACGAATATCTGATCTGGGCACCAGGAGAGACAGCAGTGGGGTGAGTTTGTGACCGGGGGCGGAAGCAGCCCTGGACAGGGAACTCTGAAGTTCCTCACCCCCCACCCTATACTCCCTGGGTTCCGTTCATGGGCTCTAAACCCCGCATACTGCCTCTCTCTTCTTGTCCCACCCAGCTTGCCTCCAGAACCCTTCTTCCTTCTGCCCCCTTTCCTCTTTGGGCACATAACACCATCCAGCTCAGTCTGTCTGGCACTGGGGGCAAATCTTCAGGGCAAGTAGGCAGACGGGACTTCCTTTGTTTCACTGGCCTGCCTACAACTAGCAAGGTAGGGGCTTTGTTTATGAACTACCCAACCTGCACGGAGATTTGATTTTGGCACCAGGAGAGCCATCAGTGGGAGAGCTAATCTCAGTACCAGGAAACCAATTTTTCAGCACGGAGATCTGATATTGGTACCAGGAGAGACATCATTGGAGCACCAGGAAAGCTATCACTGCAGAGTGCCATCAATGGGAAGGTACATAAGTAGGCAAGGAGACCTGATCCGGTAAAAGAAGACCCATAGGGGAGCATTCGGAGAAAGAGATGGGCAGGCGCCAATGCAAGAATTCACCCAACAATCTGAAAAACTATATGAAACCACCAGAACCCAGCGACCTCACAACAAGAGGACATGAACACCTTAATCATGATGAAGAAGTAGATAAAATTTACTTTATGAAAATGATTGACACCCTTAAACAGCATGTAAAAAATGCCCTTATAGAAATGGATGAGAAGTATAACAGAAAGTTTGAAGAATTGAGTAAATCAGTGAATGACACCCTAGGAAACCAAGGAAAAACAATCAAACAAATAATGGAAACAGTTCAAGACTTAAAAACTGAAGTGGAGGCAAAGAAGAAAACACAAACAGAAGGCCAGCTGGACAGGGAAAATCTAGGTAAATGAATAGAGACTACAGAAGTAAGCATAACCAATAGAATACAAGAGATAGAAGAAAGAATCTCAGATTATGAAGATACCATAGAGAAAATAAACAAGCTGATCAAAGAAAACAGCAAGGCCAACAATTCTCATCACAAAACATTCAGGAAATATGGGACACAATAAAAAGACCAAACCTAAGAATAATAGGAATAGAAGAAGGAGAAGAATCACAGCTCAATGGTCCAGAAAATATATTTAATAAAATTATAGAAGAAAACTTTCCAAACCTAAAGAAAGATATACCTATGAAGGTTCAGGAAGCATACAGAACACCGAATAGGCTGGATCAAAAACAAACATCCTCTCACCATATAATAATCAAAACACAAAGCAAACAGAATAAAGAAAGAATACTAAGAGCAGCAAAGGAAAAAGACCAAGTTACTTATAAAGGTAAACCTATCAGACTTACACCTGACTTCTCTATGGAAACCATGAAAGCCAGAAGGTCCTGGGTAGATGTACTGCAGAAACTAAGAGACCATGGATGCAAGCCCAGACTACTATACCCAGCCAAGCTTTCATTCACTATAAATGGAGAAAACAAAATTTTCCAGGATAAAAACAAATTTAAACAATACGTAGCCACAAATCCAGCCTTACAGAAAGTAATAGAAGGAAAATCACTAATCAAGGAGTCCAACAATGGCCACAATAACTCAGACATCTAGAGACCCTTTACCAGCACAACTCAAAGAAGGGAAACACAAAAAATCTACTACTAAAAAAGTGACCGGAGTTAACAACCACTGGTCATTAATATCACTTAATGTCAATGGACTCAACACACCTATAAAAAGGCACAGACTAAGAGATTGGATATGAAAACAGGATCCAACATTCTGCTGTTTACAAGAAACACACCTCAACCACAAAGACAGGCACCTACTCAGAGTAAAGGGTTGGGATAAGGATTATCAAGTAAATGTACCTGAGAAACAAGCAGGTGTGGCCATACTAAATTCTAACAAAGTTGAATTCAAACTTAAATCAATCAGAAGAGATGGAGAGGGACATTTTCTACTCATAACAGGAACAATTCATCAGGATAAATTCTCAATCCTGAATATCTATGCCCCTAATATAAAAGCACCCACGTACATAAAAGAAACATTGTTAAAACTCAAGGCAGCCATCAAACCGCACACATTAATAGTAGGAGACTTTAATACTCCGCTCTCACCAATGGACAGGTCAAATAGACAGAAACCTAACAGAGAAATAAGAGAATTAATGGAGGTAATGAATCAAATGGACTTAACAGACATCTATAGAATATTCGACCCAAATAGGAAAGAATATACTTTCTTCTCTGCAGCTCATGGAACCTTCTCAAAAATCGACGACATACTCGGGAACAAAGCAAACATCGACAGTTACAAAAAACATATCTGTAACCACCTGTATCTTATCAGATCACCATGGATTAAAGGTATAATTCAGCAAAAATGCTACCCCCAGAAAGCCTACAAACTCATGGAAACTGAATAGTCAACTACTGAACCATACCTGGATTAAGGAAGAAATAAGAAAGAAATTAAAGTCTTCCTTGAAGACTATAAAAATAAAGAAACAACATACTCAAACCTATGGGACACTATGAAAGCAGTCCTGAGAGGAAAGTTCATAGCATTAACTGCCCACTTAGAGAAAACAGAGAAAGCACACATTGGAGACTTAACAGCCCACCTGAAAGATCTAGAAAAAAAAGAAGCAGATTCACCTAGAAGGGGTAGAAGACTGGAAATAATCAAACTGGGGGCTGAAATGAACAAAATAGAAGCACAGAAAACAATTGAAAGAATCAATGAATCATAAAGCTGGTTCCTGGAGAAAATCAACAAGATTGATAAACCCCTATCCAACCTAATCAAACGGCAGAGAGAGAATTTGCAAAGTAATAAGATCAGAAATGAAAAGGGGGACATAACCACAGACACAGAGGAAATTCAGAGAATCATTAGATCTTACTACAACAGACTGTATGCCACAACCTGGAAAATGTAAAAGAAATGGACACTTTTTAAGATAAATACCATATACCAAAGTTAAACCAGAACAAGGTGAACAACTTAAATAGACCTGTTAGTCGTGAAGAATTAGAAGCTGTTATCAAAAACCTACCTTCCAAAAAAAGTCCAGGACCAGAAGGATTCAATGCAGAATTCTACCAGAACTTCCAAGAAGACCTAATACCTATACTCCTTAATGTATTTCACAATATAGAAACAGAAGAGTCATTGCCTAATTCCTTTTATGAAGCTACGGTAACTCTGATACAAAAACCACACAAAGACCCAACCAAGAAAGAGAATAACAGGCCAATCTCACTCATGAACATTGACACAAAAATCCTCAACAAAATTCTGGCAAACCAAATCCAAGAACACATTAGAAAAATTATCCATTATGATCAAGTAGGCTTCATCACACAGATGATGGGCTGGTTTAACATACGCAAATCTATCAATGTAATCCATCATATAAATAAACTGACAGAAAAAACCATATGATCGTTTCATTAGATGCTGAAAATGCATTTGACAAAATTCAACATCATTTATGATAAAAGTCTTGGAGAGATTATGGATACAAGGGTCATACATAAATTTAATTAAAGCTATATACAGCAAGCTGACAGCTATTATCAAATTAAATGGAGAGAAACTTAAAGCCATCCCACTAAAATCAGGAACACGCCAAGGCTGTCCACTCTCTCCATTACTCTTCAATATAGTTCTTGAAGTTTTAGCAATAGCAATAAGACAACATAAGGGGATAAAGAGGATTCAAATTGGAAAGGAAGAAGTTAAACTTGCATTATTTGCAGATGATATGATAGTGTACATGAGCGACCCCAAAAACTCCACCAAAGAACTCCTACAGCGGATAAACGCCTTTAGTAATGTGGCAGGATACAAGATCAACTCCAAAAAATCAGTCTCCCTCTTATACACAAAGGATATGGAAGCAGAGAGGGAAATAAGAGAATCATCACCTTTCACGATAGCCACAAAAAGCATAAAATATCTTGGGGCACTCTAACCAAGGAAGTGAAAGATCTATTTTGCAAGAACTTTAAGGCATTGAAGAAAGAAATTGAAGAGGATACCAGAAAATGGAAGGATCTTCCTTGCTCTTGGATTGGGAGGATCAACATAGTAAAAATGGCAATTCTACCAAGGGCAATTTATAGATTCAATGCAATCCCCATTAAAATCCCATCAAAATTCTTCACAGATCTTGAAAGGACAATAATCAACTTTATATGGAGAAACAAAAAACCCAGGATAGCCAAAACAATATTATACAATAAAGGAACTTCTGGAGGCATTACCATCCCTGACTTAAACTCTATTACAGAGCTACAGTAATGAAAACAGCGTGGTACTTGCATAAAAACAGAGAAGTCAACCAATGGAAATGTATATAAGACCTGGATTTTAACCCACAAACAGAGGAACAACTGATTTTCGATAAAGGAGCTAAAAGTATACAATGGAAGAAAGAAAGCATCTTCAACAAATGGTGCTGGCACAATTGGATGTCAACCTGTAGAAGAATGAAAATAGACCCATATCTATCATCATACACAAAACTCAAGTCCAAGTGGACCAAAGAACTCAATATCAATCTGAACACATTGAACCTGATATAAGAGAAAATGGGAAGTACCCTACAACATATGGGCACAGGAGATCGCTTCCTATGTATAACCCCAGCAGCACAGACATTAAGGGCAACATAAAATAAATGGGACCTCCTGAAACTGAGAAGTTTCTGTAAAGCAAAGGACACTGTCATTAAGACAAAAAGGCAGCCTACTGACTGGGAGAAGATCTTCACCAACCCCGCAACAGACAAAGGTCTGATCTCCAAAATATATAAAGAACAGAAGAAACTAGACTTTAAAAGGATAATTAACCCAATTAAAAAATGGGGCACTAAACTGAACAGAGAATTCTTAAGAGAAGAAGGTCAAATGACCAAAAGATACTTAAGGTCATGCTCAACCTCCTTAGCGATCAGAGAAATGCAAATCAAAACAACTTTGAGATATCATCTAACACCTCTCAGAATGACTAAAATCAAAAACACCAAGGATAACCTTTGCTGGAGAGGTTGTGGAGAAAGGGGTACCCTCATCCATTGCTGGTGGGACTGCAAACTTGTGCAACCACTTTGGAAATCAGTGTGGCGGTTTCTCAGAAAAATTGGTATCAACCTACCCCTGGACCCAGCAATAGCACTCTTGGGAATATACCCAAGAGATGCCCCAGCATATGACAAAAGCATTTGTCCAACTATGTTCATAGAAGCATTATTTGTAATAGCCAGAACCTGGAAACAACCTAGATGCCCTTCAATGGAAGAATGGATGAAGAAAGTGTGGAATATATACACATTAGAGTACTACTCTGCGGTAAAAAAAAATGACTTCTCGAATTTTGCATGCAAATGGATGGAAATAGAAAATACGATCCTGAGTGAGGTAACCCAGACCCAAAAAGTAGATCATGGGATGTACTCACTCATAATTGGTTTCTAGCCATGGATAGGTGGCCACTGAGTCTATAATTTGTGATCCTAAAGAAGCTAAACAAGAGGGTAAACCCAAGGAAAAACATATAGATATCCTCCCAGCTATGGGAGATAGACAAGATTGATGGGCAAAATATTGGAATCTTGGGGGTGGGGTGGGATGGGGATGAGGGGTGATGGGGAGAGAAAAGTGTGAAGGAGAGGATGAGGGGAACTGCGGAAAACTGGTGACTGGGGATAAAGCAAGCTGGGATAGGGGAGCAGGGAAACTCATACCTTAGTTAAGGGAGCCACCTAAGGGTTGGCAAGAGACTTGAACTTGGAAGGGCTACCAGATGCCCAGGGCAATGACCCCAGTTAGTTCATTGGGGCACCTGAGGATAGGGAACCTGAAATGAACCTATCCTATAATCATACTGATGAATATCTTGCATATCGCCATAGAACCTTCATCTAGTGATGGATGGAGATAGAGACAGAGACCCACACTGCAGCACCGGACTGAGCTCCCAAGGTTATAATGGGGAGCGAAGGAGAGAGAACATGAACAAGGAAGTCAGGACCATGAGGGGTGCACCCAACCACTGAGACAATGGGGCCGATCTATTGGGAGCTCACCAAGGCCAGCTGGACTGCTACTGAAAAAACATGGGATAAAACCGGACTCTGTGAAATTGGCAGAAATGAGAGCTGACGAGAGGCTAAGGAGAATGGCACGGGAACTTTCATCTGGCGATGGATCGAGAGAGAGACAGATACCCAATTTGGAGCAACGGTCTGAGCTCTTAAGGTCCAAATGAGGAGCAGAAGGAGGGAGAACATGAGCAAGGAAATCAGGACCACGAGGCGTGCACCCACCCACTGTGACAGTGGAACTGATCTATTGGGAGGTCTCCAAGGCCAGCTGGACTGGGACTGAATAAGCATGGGTTGAAACTGGACTCTCTGAACATGGTGGACAATGAAGGCTGATGAGAAGCCAAGGACAATGGCACTAGGTTTTGATCCTAATACATGAACTGGCTTTGTGGGAGCTTAGCCTGTTTGGATGCTCACCTTCCTGGACCTAGATAGAAGTGGGAGGACCTTGGTCTTCCTGTAGGGCAGGGAATTTGGACTGCTCTTCAGTATCGAGAGGGAGGGGGAATTGACTGGGGTAGGACAAGAGGAGTGGGGATGGGGGAGGATAGCGGGGGGAGGGGGCAATATGTGGGAGGAGGAGGAGGGAAATGGAAACGGGGGGCAGTAGGAAATTTTAATTAAAAAAGAATTAAAAAATGAGAAAAAAATTGCCTATACTGGCTATAAATCTAACTTTTATACTTCATATTTGTTCTTATTATATGTAGTCCTGTATTGTTTTTGAACATTCTTATTAGGTAAAAGGGGAGGTGATGTGGAAACTCCTTTGGCCAATGGCCTTTGAGAGGCTGGACCTTGTGTGGTGTGACTTTGTGGTTCCAGAAACACTTAGGAGAGCCATTCTGCCTCTTGTGCAAAGCAACAGACTCTCGTCAACCTGGGGAGCTACTGGGAGAAAAAGATTCCAAGAGTGTGGTAAACTTCCATGATTTTTTTCTTACTGAAGAGTTGCTGACAGGAGGAGTTACTGTGGGTAACTCTCCAAGTTATCTCCCTTGCTTATGAGCTAATAATGGTAGTAAGACTGGCAATTCTGTCTTAGGAAAGTATCTTTTAGGTCATATTCTTACTTGGGACAGCTGGCAAATGAAGCTATCATGAGTTTGATGCTCTTCCAGCCCTCCTGTTTCTTTTGAAGTTGTTGGCAACATATGTGGCCTTATGCCTAAGCCAAGAACTTTTTCCCGTTGAAGTGGCCATCGAGGACAGGTGCTCTAGGCCTTAGCTCTTATTGGGGAGCTATTAGCAAAACAGCCATCAGATATGTTTTCCTGGCCTCATCAAACACTGAGTTCTTATTGGAGGAGTGGATGGAGGATGGGGTAGGGAGAAGTTGGCAGGAGTGGAAAGACAGCGGATTAACTTGGGTATGTAACATGAGATTGTCCTAAAAAGAAAAAAAAAAGAAAGAAAAAAAACCACTGCCAGAAGAGGCCCAGACATTTATTGGGGAGGTACTGGCAGCTGAATCTGAAATCAAGGATGTGCATTATTCCCTATCACTTTACTTATAGGCTACTGACAGTTGAAGCTGCCATGGAGGATGTGCTTTCCAGGCAATATCTTATATTGCCTAGGCCCACTTGCTTCTGGATAGACTAAGGTAACACCCACAGTGGTATAACTGTTCTGTATCAATTAGCAGTAATAGCCCCATAGACATTCACTTATTCCATTCAGATAGCCACGGTTCCATCTTTCCATATGACTCAAGGTTAATAGCTAGTTTAAAGGTAAAGCAAACTGTGATGAGCAGCAAGTGACAGAAACCCACTGGAAACACTAGGAGCCAAAAGTGGTGATTCTTTGCTGGGGCATGGTGCATCCTGGCATATGAGGAGAAGGAAGGTGTCATATGCAAGCAAGGACTCAGAAGCCCCTAATTCTCATCTCTGCCCTTCCTTCTTTATTGCCTGCATGATGGCTTACATGCCTCATCACTTCCTCTTAGATCAGATTTCAATAAATGACAGATATCACTTGTCATATTAACTGCTGCTTATCTAATATTTAAGAAAGCATTATCTTTCTTATAATAATGTTTACTTATATTCATCAGGCACTTCAACCTCAAGTCCTGATTGATTATTTCTCCTTGCTGTGCTCTGTTGATCTTTTGATTGCTTTCATGATTCTGAAATATTTCCTTTCTCAAATTTCTCCTCCAGAATTCCCACAATGGTTAGTGTTCTTTCTCAAGACAAACAAATGACATTATTATTATTATTACTATTATTACTATTGTTATTGATGTTACTTTTATTATTGTTGTTGTTTTTCTGTTGTGATTTTATCCTGAAAACTTATCCACAGGGATTCACTGGGGTTCTCAATTGTACAAAGAGACATTTCTACAAATGATTACTTCAACTCCATGCTTCTAATCATTTTATTATTTGTCTGATTGTGTTCATTGCAGCCAAATTACTGTTTTCCAACTGAGGCCTTAGTCTAAGACACTGTATGTGACCTGTCCCTATTCCATAGCATATTCCCTCACTTTGTGTTCAGACTGTGACATGCTTATACAATCCATTCTCTCTTTGTTGAACAACCTCTGGCTGGTATTATTTCATGTCCTTGTTCCAAGTTCTGTTTGTACTTCCAATGGGTCCTTTTAAATATCCAGGCTGTTTCTTCACAAGTGATGGTATCTTTGATCATCAGGATGAGCTGCAGTTGCTTCATTTCAAAGTTGTTTCTTCTGCATCAAGATGCTGACACTTTGCAAATAGCCATTTTCTTAGACTTCCAGTCAGCGGCAGAATCCATTAACGATTCTTACCTGAGCCAATTAAGGCATATATGGTGGCTGCCAGGTGGTGGGGTTCCAATTTCATGATTCCTTTGCGTTGATGAGTTGGAATGCCACCCCAAAGACCCAGTTTTCTCCTCCACTGTTTTTTTTTAATCAAAGCAGTTGGGATTCAGAAACATTTTCTTCCTAAGATTTAAAATGGCAGCTATTATTGTTTTCTGCGATGTTAAATTGCCCCTGTTGGCAACCAACAAGCCTTCATGCCATCTCATGTTTTCCTTTTGACATTTGTGTTGTTTGAGAACTTAGTTACTCCCTGGATGCATGAGATATTTTAGGCTTCTGCCTTCTGCTTCCCTCTGCCTATCAATCCACCATTTCTCCATGGAGTGCTGTTATCTTCTTCTTCGGGGAATGATATCAGAAGTTAAACCCCAGCACTTGGAATGATGAATACTGAATGAGTCTGATGTTTGCATCTGTGGCCTTTCAGAGAACTAACATCAGGAAAATCCTTTTATATAAACACATGTACACTCACTACTGTATACACGTGAACACCTACAGGTCAGCACATGAGTTTTCTCACTTGTTTTCCCTGATCTACTTCGTGCTTAGAGTTCCTATTGCATCTCCTTTCCATTTTAAGACTCACTTTTCTAGTGGAAAAGCTGTTGCTCTCATTCCTCACTATCCCAATATGGTTTTATTGCTAAATCACCTGCTAGACTGTAAAAGACACAATCTAAACAGGGCTCAGTGTGTGTGTATAGAGTAAGTTTGAATCTTTATTCTGAGAAGTTATAATCAATGTGTCAGGAAGTTACTTACAGCTACTGTTAGTAGTATTGCGCATTGGAGGCACATTACTCATTCTGCATATCAAGAACTAGGCAGCTGGAGGAATCTTCTCTGTCTTTTCCTGGGTCCTAGAAGCCATGAGACTTTCAATAATGTATTAATTATATATCTTTTAATCTATTAATATCATCTATCTCTTATTATTCATCTATCCATCCAACCTTCCATCTATCCATTTATTCCTCATTTGTTTACCAAATATCTAACACCAGTCTCTCTGTCTATCTATCTTTCTATTTATCTTGTCTTAGTTGTGGTTTCTACTGCTGTGAAGAGATAACATGACCACCATCAGTCTTATAAAGGAGAGCATTTAATTGGGTTCTGACCATTAACATCATGGCAGAATTATTCCAGACTTCAGGGAGACATGGCGCAGGAGAAGGGAAGAGATCTACATCCAGACCCTTGGGGAGCAGGAAGGAAGAATAAGACACTGGACCTATGTTGAGCTTCAGACATCAAAGTGTATCTCTGGTGACACTCTTTCTCCAACAAGGCCACACCTCCCAATAATGTCACTCCCCATAGGATGATAGAGTATCATTTTTATTCAAACCACCACATATCTATTAATCATTTATATTTGGATGATCAATTATTATTTACCATCACTCTATAATTTATCTGTCATATATGTGTATATTTGTTACTCTATCAGTCATAAATCTATCCATCTATCTACTTAACTACCTATGTTAACTCCTATTTATCACACTTTCAATCTATTAGGTGTATCTATGTATCTATTAGTCTTTCTATGTATTTATCTCTGTATCTCTAAGATATGTATAATTATTCCTCTGTACATGTTTCCTATATGTTTCTATATTATTCTATTGACGTATCAATCTATCTATCTGTGTATATCTGTATGTTGATTATTATATTAATCAATGTCCATTTATATAATTCTTTCTGTCCATTAATCTATCTATTCTCTATCTATTTTCCATCTATATAACTTTTTATCTATCTACAATCTCTCTATGTGCTTGTCAATTTTCATATCTGTTATTTCCCAGTATTAAGTCATAACCTTTTAAGTTCCCACCATCCACACACTCCCTGTGTTTTGCCCATAAGATTTTGATCAAGAGCTGTCTGTTAACCAAAGCCTCTGACAACACTGGTATTAAATTATTGACCTTAATTCTGCTTGACAAACTACTCTTAGTAGAAAGATTTAACATTTGCTGAACCTAGACTCAGATCTCACACAGTATGCCAAGGAGGTCCAACTGTGATGAGATATTGAAAAATCTCCAGCTGCACCCATTGGGTAGTGTCTACACTATAGGCATTCCTGTGAACGTAAGATGACAATGTTTAAGAGCACTCTAGCTCTGGAGACAAGGAGAGATCTTAGGCTAAATGTCACTGGGTTTTCTGTTTCCTTCTGCTTAAAAAGCCCAGATTCTGCATTCTTGAAAAAAGGGTCCCATATGCATTTGGAATAATTGTTATCCATGGTATTTGTCAGCTTCTTTGTTGCTTTCAAAGGACATACAATCTTCTTTCTACTTATCTTACCCAGCCATCTTTTGTGGTATCATTCAGTTGAACACTCATGGAAATACACTTCTGAAAGCCTGTCTGCCCACGTTAGTGTGAAGTCTAACCCTTCCCAGATCAGGAGATGAGGAGTTATTTCCCCCGACCGATGATTTCCGTGCATCTTCGGCAGTGGATGATAGTGCTGTGATGTTGATCATGGCAATTTCTTTTTCAATTTGCTGAGAGAAGGGAGTGATAGATATACATGGATGATGGTAAGGAGCAGAAATCTAAGCAACTGCAGGAAGAGAGGAAACATGGAAACAGCGACACTGAGAAACATACAACTGGGTTGTGAGTCAGGGACAGCCTTGATTTGCTATAGGATACTTATCCTTGCACTTGAAACTCAAGCTGGTAGAAATGTCAGTGTCTCTTTAACAGCTCCCCTAGGACATAAAGGGATGCAGGAGCTGGCTTCATTCTCCAGAACCCATCATATTCCCTAGTCTCGCTGGAGACTTTTCAGTTCCAAGTGATAAAACACAATTCAAACTGGCTTTATGGAAAGCCAAAGTTTAGTTAAAGCAAAAATTCATCTAGGCATCAAAAGACAGTGAGTAACCTCAGATGGAACTGGAATGGTGATTAAAAAATCTTGACCAGGATGCAGGTCTTGATTTCTAATTTTTTTTACTGACATTACAATGGACACAATGTTAAGATGTTTTCCCTGGCTGTTTTAAGGTCATTTGAGTTTTTCCAAAGCCTAAAGTGGTCAGTTGAGGTAACTCTAACAAAAACATTATGCCATAAAATGACTGGTCTAGCTAAATGGGGAAGATAGAACATACAGTGTCCAACAGTTTGCCACGGCAAGGCAGGGAAAGCCACCCATGCCTGGATTTGGAGGAGAGTTTCAGGGAGAACTAAAGGGAAGGGGCAGGAAGGTCCATGTGGCAGATGGGGTATACAAGTGCTTATTTATTATCAGTACTCTGTTTAACTTTGTGATATTGTTTTCTTAATTTGAACACCATTGGAATTCTGTAGTCATTGTGCTGTGAATTCAAAAATGAGCAATCACTTTCTATATGAGTCTAAAATTAAGACTAACATACTGAAAAGAGATTTTCTTTGTCAGGGATAAATCAGCTGTGTGTATACAGGCCTGAGTTCAGACTCCAGAGACCTTATTCAAAGCTTTCCAACGTGGTAGTGTGTGCTTGTAATGTCACTGCTTGGGAGGCAGACACTGTGGATTCTGGTACTGACTGGCCAAACTGCATCTTCTATTCAGAAAATCCTAGGTCCCTGTAAGTGATACTGTCTAAATAAGCATGGTAGATGATTTTTGAGGAATGACCACTGAAGTTGTCCTTTGGTCAAATCAAACACATACACACACACACACACACACACAGAGTAAAAGCCACCAAATAACCTTCCAAACCACAAAACTGCAGATGTACAAATGTTAATTGGTTAATATGATTGGCATTATTTTTTTTTGTCAATGTCAGTCATTTGTGCAAGATTAGATGATTGAACAGTGCCCCTTCCAATGGCAATAATGAGATTTTAGCTATTGGGTGGCTTAATTATCTTCATTGTGAGGCAGCACCCCACCCAATTTTCTGGAATCTTCCAGCTACCAGGGTCCCATCCCATTTTAAGAACTCCATCTATTAACATCTCCATTAGGTCTCAAAGAGTGTCACTGCTACTGGCTGTTTAATATATTGGAGCTGCTTTGGAGTGGTTGGGAAAAGAAGCCAGCTCATCAGGGGTGTGGTACATTAGTTGAAAAATTTACATTATCGTTATCAGACCTGGAAGTAAGAGGGAGAGCAGAATGAACTATATGAGAAATACAGCAGGTGAACATGACAGGAGCTGTAATGGGAAGAATTTGTTTCCTTTAAAGCATGGAGAAAGACTTGTGAAGACAGACAGCATAAATGGGTGTCAACTTGTAGAAGAAGAAAAATAGATCCATATTGTTCAGCATGCACAAAATGCAACTACAAATGGATTAAAGACCTCAATATTAATCTGACCACACTGAACTTGATAGACTAGAAGTTGAAATGAATCTGCAATACATGGACCCAGGAGACCACTTCCAGTGTAGAACCTGAGTAGCATAGACAATGAGACCAAAAAGGAATAAATGTGACACCTCCTGAAAGTGAGAAGCTTCTGTAATGCAAAAGACATTGTCACTAAGACAAAAAGGCATCCTTTTGAATGTGAAAAGTCTTCACCAGTCCGTAATCAAAATTCTGATCTCCAAATATGTAAAGAAATCCAGAAACTAGACATTAACACTTAAATTACTGCAATTAAAAAGGGGTACTTAACTGAACACAGAATTCTCAACAGAAGACTTTAAATGGGCAAAAGACAATGTCATGCTTAGCCTTTTTAGCAATCAGGGAAATGCAAATCAGAACATCTCTGCTATACCATGTTACAACTGTCAGAATGGCTAAAACCAAAAACACCAATGATAGACTATGCTGAAAAGGATGTAGAGTAGAGGAACACCCATCCCTTGTTGTCGGGAATGCAGACTAGTGCAACTACTTGGGAAATCGATGTGGCAGTTTTTCATGAAACTGGGAGTCATGCTACCTCAGAACTGAATAATTCCATTCTGTAAGTGCATTGTGCTTTTGAATATAGTTCCCTGCTTGTTTGAAGTAAAAGAGTGACTACTATTTTCAATAGAAATGATTAAATTTCTTTTTATGAGTGTGAGTTTATCTGCACATTAGTGTGTTCACCATGTGCATTCAGTGCTTGTGTTGGCCAGGGTCAGATGTTCTATAACTGGAGTTACAGATGTTTGTATGTGTGGGAGGAATTGAAACCCGGTCCTCTGGAAGACAAGCAAGTGACCTGAATTGCTGAGCCATCTCTCTCATGCAAGAATGATAGTTCCCTTTCAGGGGAAGGCCTAATTACTAACAGGCCTAACCACCAAAACCTGTGGAGGATATTTTGTAGTCCTAACAGGAGTCCAGGTGGTGGGTGACTCACTCAGTCGCCCTCCCTCCCCTTCTCACTCTTGTCACCTGCTTGCTATCTTGTGCCCTTTTCTCTCTTGCTTAGGACACGGAACTCTTGAACAACACCAATCTCCCTGGAAACGTCATAGGGTTCAAGAAGAAAATTCTGTGTTGGATGTCTTGGAGTATCTGGAATGCTGCTGGCCTGATAAGGATTTTGTGAAGGTACCAGAGAAACACTCATGCTCTGGTGTTTCATTCTCTCTGTCTTTAAATCTCCAATAATGTTTTCTTTCTTTTTCTCTCCCTTCACCTTCACCATGTTCACACTTCTCTCTCATGCATGTTCTGTCTGAATGTCTGTCATTTGAAGCAATGGAGATGACCTTACAGAAGAGGAGATTATTGTCAACAAAGAAGCTTTTGTTTCCTTTGCTGGTTTTTGGTCTCAACAAATGATCTCTTCCCTTTTTCCCCTTCTTCCTTCCTCTCTGTCTTTCTCATAAGAGGGCTGCTTCCTTTACTTTGGCAATCGATACATCATTGCAGGTTTTACCAACTGGCAATGCCTAGTTGAATTATTTACTGAGTAGTCTTTCTTTATGTACCCTACTTTCCTGCAGCAGTTGTCTGCATTATCAAGATGAAGTCTCATACCATTAAAGCCTCCTTTACCTTGGCTTAAAAACTAATTTGGGGTCAATATAAGGTAATAAAACAAACAAGCTTGATGCGTTAAAATTTTATTAATATACATTAAAGTAAAAGCTATTAAAATAACAATAAAGTGCCTCATCATGCACATCCTGGCTTAATTTGAATACCAGTAAAGGAAAACCCAGCTTGTAGTTGAGATATCTTTACATGGGATACTTCTCCCGAATTCTCTTTATTAGTGATCGATGAATATTTTGGCTCCAAATTTTTTCGGAACCTTATGGATGGTTCATTGTCCTTACTTTTTGTCAGAAAGATTTAAGATTAGTATTTATGTTGTCCCCACTGTTTTTTGCATATTGGTTGCTCATTGCTCTTCTAACAGAATCCACAGAGAAAAAGGATTCTAAATTTGAATCAATCAGAGAGCTCCCAGTTCCAATTGGCTCAGATAGTGTAGGAAAATGAAATTCACCCAAATATCCTGCTGTTCACATCTCATCTGCTTCTTTTGAGAGGTGAAAGGAGACCTGGTCTTATGCTTTTCCAACTTACATTATGCATCTGTTTATGTGGAGGTCAGAAGGCAGCTTTTTCTCTCCCTTCACCACCAACATGTTCACACTTTTCTCTCTTGCATGTTCTGTCTGAATGTCTGTCATTTGAAGGAATGGAAATGCCCTTACAGAAGAGGAGATTATTGTCAACAAAGAAGCTTTTGTTTCCTTTGCTGGTTTTTTGTCTCAACGGATGATCTGTTCCCTTTTCCCTCTTCTTCCATCCTCTCTGTCTTTCTCTTAAGTGGGCTGCTTCCTTTATTTTGGCAACCGATACATATTTGCAGGTATTACCCACTGGCGATGCCTAGTTGAATTATTTACTGAATCGGCTTTCTTTATGTACCCTACTTTCCTGCAGCAGCTGTCTGCATTATCTGGATGAAGACTCATACCATTAAACCCTCTTTACTTTGGCTTAAAAACTAATTTGGGGTCAATGTAAGATAGTAAAACACATGAGCTTGATGATTTAAAATTTTATTAATATACATTAAAGTAAAAGACTATTAAAATAAAAAGTCTCATCATGCACGTCCTGGCTTAATTTGAATACCCGCAAAGTAACACCCATATTGCATTTGAGATATCTGGACATGGGATACTTCTACCCAATTCTCTTCATTTGTGATCAATATTTTGACTCCAATTTCTTTCAGAAACTTCTGGAAGTTTCATTGTTCTTACTTTCTGTCAAAAGTCTTTAAAATTAGTATTTATGTTGCCCCCCTTTTCTTTGCATATTGGTTGCTCATTGCTCTTCTTACAGAAACTGCAGAGAAAACAGGTTCTAAATTTGAATCAATCAGAGAGCTCCCAGTTCCAATTGGCTCAGATAGTGTAGGAAATTTAAATTCACCCACAGATCCTGCTCTTCACATCTCATCTGCTTCAGTTGAGAGGTGAAATGAGACCTGGTCTTAGGCTTTTCCAACTTACATTATTCATCTGTTAATGTGGAGGTTACAAGACAGCTGTCTAGACTCATGTTCTTCCTTCCACTCTCTGGGTCTTTGTTTCCTGGGTCTGGGCTGGTTTAATACTTATAATATGGCCTTGCCTTAGAACTCCTGGCAATCCTTGTGCTCATTAGGTATAACAAATTAAACAAAGTAAGGGCTTCCATATTAGGAGTCAAGAAAAACCTGAGTTTAGGAGATAGGTACATATGAGACAGACTGACAATGCATATCTTCACACATGAAAACACACATACAAACACACACACTCAGCCTTATATTTGAGACAGGTTATCTCATTGAACCAGATGGTTACTGATTTTTCCAGAACAGGTAGTCTAATTGGTGTATAAGTATGGATATGGTTGACTCTAGATCAAAGAGAGGTATGTGTATGTGTGCCTTCATACATATGGAAGCTGTTTCATTCTTCATGTGTGTGTATATATGTGTGTGTGTATTCATGAATGTGAGTGCAAGTGGGCATTGCCACAGTAAGCATGTGGGCTTGAGGAGAGAGGAGGACAACCCAGGATATCAGTAGTTGCCTTCCATTTTGTTTGATATGGTGTCTTTATTGTTTTTGTTGCTTATTCAAGGCTAGTTGACTAGCTAGCTTCTGAAGAGTCTCCTGTCTCCACATCCCAATTGGTCTTAAGAGAACTGGACTTGCAGATACTTGTACACATCCTGATTTTAAGTAGATTCTGAGAATTCAGTCACAGTGCCTTTCACTTTCATGGCAAGTATTTTGCCTACTGTGCCAACTTCCTGGCACATGAGTTACTTATTGTTACTATTATTTAATTCAGTAACATTTCTATTAGCCATAGTTTTCTAGAGTAACAGAACTTATAGAAAAAGTTTTAACACAATGGTTTACAGGTTGTGGCCTTGTTAATCCCTCTATGAAAAAAATGTCCAAAAGCAAAGTAGGTATTCAGTCCGAGACTCTGAATGTGTCAGCTAGTCTTTGGTACACACCATAATTATAAAGAATTCTGTGTTAATGCTGGTGAGGGAATAGCCTTGCCTTTGAGAGCAAGCAGGCAGAGAAAGTGGTTCCTCCTACCATCTCCTTTATATAAGCTGCCAGAAGATGGTGTGGCCCAGACAAAAATGCCTCTTCCTACCTCAAAAGAGTCCTATCTCAAAGATCCAGATTAGGAGTGTGTCTTACCACTTCAAAATTGAAATTAAGAAGAAATACTCTTCCATAAATATGCCCAGTCATTAAAATACTTATTAACTCTAGATGTAGTCAAGTTGACAACTAAGAATAGCCATCCCATCATTATGAATATATTGTCTATTCATATAGAAATCTGTATTTCTACCTCATAAAATCCTCCAAGGTTGTATGGCCACAGATCTACTTCACTTCCTATGAGACTTTTCTTAAGTCGGGCAGAGATGCCCCTTCATTGGAATGTCAATCCTGTTCACTGCAATCTACACCACCAGTTTAACTCCTTGTAGGGGTGCAGGGATGTCACATTTACATGCTGATTTTCTGGTTTAGATTTTGCAGGAATATAGAAAGGTTATTATTCAGGGCCCCTCTTTTATAAAATAATGGGACACATACTACAGTTCATCCCAACACTCTGGTGGCAAAGTCTGTCTATGTAAAATCTGAAAGCGGCATTTGGAAGTGTGTGACTTAGCAATGATGTGAAGGGATGGGGGATTCTGGAAATCCAATCACAGAAGGAAATATTGAGTAAGGTAGGTGGCCAACTGGCCAGTCAACTCCAGAGGAATAAAATGTCATTGTATCAGGGGCCATCATAATGCTCTTCACATCTGTCAAGGACCAATGTGGGGTAGATGCAGTGTGAATTTGCCTTTCAGCTCCTCAGAGTGTGGGTTCATTCTCAGTGGAAAGAAAAGTATGGTCATGCACTGAGTTCCTTGGTTAAGATTTTAGACTTAGGCAATGAATTCAGATCTTGATTCCATCCTTCCTTTCTGTTGGAACTTTGTTAGACTGTGTAACATGTCTGAGCCTAACTTTCTTATGTCTTAGGAAGAGAGGAGACAGGATTCAAAAAGCCAAATGAGATAGTGGACAGGGTTCTTATAGAAAGATTTCTTCTAATGTCATTGTGTGAGGCAGGCCAAAGTGATGGAGGAGGGCTGTATGTCTATAGGTTTATAAAGAAACTGCCTTGGCACTTTTGATAGGACAGCAGATTAGATAGGCAGAGTAAAGAGAAGAGAATGCTGGGAGAAAGAAGCCGAGTAAGACAGACACCATGCCACTCCTCTCTGAGACAGAAGCAGCTTAAGAATCTCCCTGGTAAGCCAGCAGCTCATGGTGCTATACAGATTATTTGAAATGGCTTAATCAAGATGTGAGAATTAGCTAATAAGAGGCTAGAAATAATGGGTCAAGCAGTATTTAAAAGAATACAGTTTCTGTAAAATTATTTCTGGAAAAGCTAGCCAGAGCTGGAGACAGGTGGCAGGATGCAGCCTGCCATTCCTATAACACCAAAGAGCAGTCAAAGTTAAGCTCAAAGCTCTGCCACTGAAATGTGTATAATATAAATTGGAAACACAGTTGTTTAAAAAGATGAGTGTAACATTTTATGGAAATGTGTATGCATGCATGCAGAGACCAGAATTAACCGTGGGTGTCTTCCTTAGTTACTCTCTGTCATGTTTAAGATACATCATTTCTTTGAACCTGGAGCTGACCAATTCCCCTTGACCAAAGAGTGAGACTCAGAGACACAGGTGTGGCTGTCTCCTCAGAACTGAGTGATGGGTTTATATCTTTAATTCTGAGATTCTTGCACAAGTTGAAGGGATCAAATTTATGTTCTTCATTTGTATGGAAAGCACCTTACTGACTGAGCCATGGCTGAAGAACAAGACAGTTGGTTAAAAAGTATTGAGCTCTGAGTTAATATTCTGAATCAGAAAAGGGAATGGTATGACTTTAAAAGAAATGTTAGGGAGATTGAGATGAGAGACATTCAAACATGAATGCCTTTGCTTCCTCCCCTCAAGACTCCTGGTGGATGTGTCCAGAGGGCTACTGAATTATCACAGCATGGGGAAACAGCGAACTGTGAAGTCTGTTTGGGCTCAGGTCTTGATATCAAATTTAGGGTGTAAATATATAAAAGTGTACATCCAGAGTAGCATGCTATGGTTGGTCTATCCCAGTAGTATATTGCATTTCAAAGCAGATGTTAATTTCTGCTCATTTTAGAGGGGCATGACAGCAGATGCTCAAGGCAGAGGTGCATTGTTATAGATGCTTAAGGCAAAGAAATATTGCTCCAGATGCTCAAGGCAGAGATACATCATTTTAGATGCTTAAAGCAGAGATTCATTACATGGGATTGAAATGGCATTCCATCTCCTGAGCTTTGACTGCCAGGATTTGTGGCTCATTAACCTTTAAAAATGCTTTCATTATCTTCCTGGAATTGGGAAATGGGGTTCTTCATTTTCAGTTACCACCTTTGTCTCATCACTGCCTATATTTTGCTTAGTCTCAGTTTTTCTACTTTCTGATTAGGAAAGCCATCTTTTGCAGTCTTAGCTTCTTCCAGAATGTAACTGAATATATTCTCTGGAACTCTGCAACTCCCCATGGTGTTACATGTCTTAGCTTTGGTGTTACGTCCTCAGCCTCCATTGATGCTCAGAATTCTTCATCTGTTTCTTGTTGCTGCCAATGTGATTGTGGCCATGTATGTCATATCTCAAGCTGGATGTTCTATCTGTTTTTATTATTCCTGCAAGTGGTTCAATGCACTGTACCTGAGATAGAGACTCCTCTCGGGGAGAAGACGAGCAAAGAGGATATTTTGATGCCCTGGTATTACAACGCCAGATGAGATGCTTCCCCAAGCAGCAAGCATCCTGTTCATATGATCAGAAGAAAGGCAGATGTGACAGTGTAGACTGACATCATAACATCCTGGAAGATGCATTTTTTTTCCCAATTATGTTAGTTTTGAATCTTCCCCAAGGGTCTTTCATAAGCCGTTTGTTACATCAGTGAGACTTTTTGTTGAGACTCTAGGGAGATATGCCTCCTTCTGACAATGGTGAGGATAACTCCCGGGAAAAAGGTCATCTGTGCCACACTCTTGCTGGCCCTCTCAGAGTAGAAACTGCCAATGCTTGGGCTAGCTGCTTGGAGATTTTGTGGCCTAGACAGGAGTAGTGACTATGGAAAATGCTGTGGCTGTTTCCTTCTTAGCTCAGGTCTCCTCTTCCATTTTGAAATCCTACAGGGTAGTGCTCTCATACTCCCTCTTTTTTTCTTTTATCTCTCCTGTGTGAACCCATAATTTTACTTTCTTATCTGACTCTGACCCTTCCATCTCCACATATAAAGTTCTTTAATGCCAATATGTAGTTTTGGTTGATAGATTCTATACTGCAGGAAAGCTACTTAGATAGGAAGCAAACAACTCAAATTATCTATAGAGAGTTTGATAACCTGAGCATATTCACAAGGCAACGTCCTCCAAACAGTATATTGGCAGTAAATATATAACCAAGCAATCATCACAGACAAATAGAGATGCTTAGATGAGGCTCAGATGAACTGTGCCAAAGATTTAAAAAAACACTCTTCAGATCACTGATCTGCCTCAAGGCTGCACAGTGAATTTCAGGTTCTCAGCCTTACTGAACTATTAACCATGCTGGGGTGGGCTTTGTTGAACCAACTGCTATTGAGTCATTTCTACTGTAAGTGCTCGCTCACCAATTTTCCTGTAAGTAACCCGAAAATTATTCTTTGGTTCACCTAGTTAGACTTTGTCTATTGTTAGTTCCATATCTCTTGTGTGTAGCCAATTTATTCATACAACATAGGTTTTACCCAGACAAGCCATCTCAGGATAGTCAATGAATCTGCAATACCCTTTGTTGGTGGAGGCCACTCTTTAGTTAGTTTTCCGACCACCTTGACTTAAAATAATCACATAAAACCTATATTATTCACAACACTGTTTGGCCAATAGCTTAAACATATTTCTAGTTTCCTCCCTTATTCTAAACAAACCCATTTGCATTTAACTGTATCACCAGTAGTTCATGTCTTACCAACAAATTTTTGGCAACTCCAGAGAAGGTGTTCTTCCATGGTGGTGTCTATGTGGCTTCTCACTGACCCTACCCTGTTTCTCCTATCATTGTTTACTTTTACCACCTAGGTCTATTCTGCTAAGCTACTGTCTGAAACAACATTATTCATTAACCAATAAAAGCAAACATAGACAGAAGGACTTCCCAAACCAACCCTTTGTCCAATGTATTAATTCCAAGGACTGGTATAAAATTTTCTAATAAAACAAATACTTGAAAGGGGTTGATGTTTATTCTCAGGATCTGGAATAAATGTGTTGGTGGGGACCCTACTTCATCAAGATGTGCTAGGAAAGTTGGCTTTTGATATTCCTCAGTATGTATCAGTTCTCTTACTGTCTCCACTGTTTTGTGAGCACACCACTGTTTTCCTGTGTCTCTTTTGATACAGAGGTTTGCCATTGAATTTAAAGACCATCTTATCCTAAGATGACACATTTTTGTGAATCTTAAGCTTCTATTTGCAAAGTAATATTTTTAAATTATGATCCCTGTCAGTGGGGCCTAAAATTTGGATATATCACTTTTATGGTGTGGTTTCCTGCTGTACTGTGTATTTACAAATTCTCAGGATTAAGACTGTGTTACTTGGCAGGAGTCACTACATTTTAGGTGACCCTGTGTGATTGGTTTTTCCTTTGTTAAATAGAATCTTTAATGATCTTGAGAGAAAGGAAATGAAATGCTATTTCAATATGTTAAATATTCTTTCATCCTTGGGCATCTGTCCTTCTGAGGGTTGTTTTTGTTTTAATCTCATGTATGTACTTACAAAATGTAATGGTTTCATTCCATCTGCTATGCAAAACATTGTGGCAAATAAACAAGCAAGCAAAAAGCATCAACACAAAAACGACTTAAGGGAGAGAGAGTTTTATTTTGCCCAGCATTTCAGAGGGATTGTTTCAATAGCTATTGAAATGGCAGAGCAACAGGAGTCTGAGGCTTGCTGGCCACATTGCATTAACAATTAAGAAGCAGAGAGAGATCAGGAAGTCGGGTGAGTCTATAGATTCTTAGAGCCTATCTTCAGTGTCCACTTCCTCCAGCAATTCTCTGCCTCCTAAAGGTCGGCAACCACTTCAAAGAGCACCACCTGTTTGGGAAAAAATGTTCAAATATGTGAGCTTATGGGGGACATTTCTCACTCAAACCACAACATGTTCTATGCCAATAGATTCCAGAACTAACCAGTAAAAACTATTATCACCCATGATGGGCAGCTTGTTATACTCAGGGGGAGATAAATATAAATGCATGCACAACTTGAAAATGGCTCCTGTAACTTTAGGCTGTCATAATTACATGCATAACATATAGGTATCAGGTCGGTTCATAATAATGCAACCTTGAAAGTCTAATCAATCTTAATATTTTAAAGTCTATTTAATATTTTATTAAAATATAATATTTTAAAGTCTAACCACTATCAAGGATCCTGCTTTGGAAGAAGCTGGTTTGTGGGAGAGAAGAGGCAACGATGTGAATAACACAGAAAAGGAGAAAGTGTTCTCTTGCTTGATGAGCTGTTTGAGGAGCTGGTCATTGAAACTCCATGGGAAATGAGAGCAAGACCCACAGTAACAGCTTTATTGTGTCAGTGTGTGCAACCACAGTAGGCTGTGTGATCAAAGTCACCCTAAGTGTTGGGCTTCCAGAGTAGATTAAATGGAAGGCTAGTGTGTTCTGAGAGGGCTCCTCAGGGAGACACATGAGTTGACATCAGCCCTCAAGAAATGTTAACAGGCCAGGTGTAAGAGACAGGGAGAGGGCTATTTGAAAGAAAAAGGATGAATTCTGGAATGAGCAACTATTATTCTCATTATTGTTTCACATCACAGAAACCCAAATCCACCACCTGCCTCTTTCAATTTGACTTGAAAGAACATGGAGAGAGTATTTAAAAAATCAGGGATTTAAAGCCATTTCTTTTCCTCTTGCAATGTACAATGCTTCACACAAAAAATATTCTATATAAAAAACCCCACTCTTTGTCTATCTTTGGGCACAATTTTCCTTCCTGCCCCACATTGCCAGGAGCCATACAGGTAAGAACAATTTGTCAGGCAGTTTGGCTCTTGCTGTTCCTGAATTCTGTCCTTCTTTTTGCTGGTAATTTGGATGTTTATTGTTTCATTTTGTGTTGGAGATCTGTGATATATTGGTCAGGCATACACACTGCTGTATTCTCAATCTTTTGTTCTGTAAACTTCATTACAATTCCAATATCAATCCGAGCATTTGTTCCTTTTCGTCTTTGACATTTCTAATTAAGAAATAAGAATCCTGGAACTACTTCTGCATATATCTGGGCAATCTTGGAGTGAGCCAGCTCAAACCTACATTCCTCTGGATTCTCCCAGGAGCTGTGCACCTGCACTTCCTTCCCAACCATTTTATGATTTGAACACCTGTTGCTCTCCTTCTCTTTACAGAGACGTGGGCAGATCTGTTTGCTGGTACCCATGACTTCCAGAGATACGTTATTGTCTCCTAGACATGTGCTCCCTGGGCATTCCATGATATCAAATGTTTTTTTTTTTATTTGACCTAAGTGTAATTTGATTGTAGGTGGAGATATCAGCTATATTGGTATGAATTGAAACAAGCTGCCAAGTTCAACTAAGTCACACACATGTAAGATTCAGTCCCAAGTAGGAGTGTATCTAGGGAGAGGTTATATGTGACAAGGATATATATGACACAAGAGGGTCAACCTCTGCCAGACGTGTCCTAAAAATTTTCAGAGCAGTAATGGATGTCCATGAGGGGTAAATATTTTAATGAAAATTGGATAGGATTTTTTTATATTATAGGTGTTTTACCAATATATTGATTTATCAAAATTACGCATCATCCCTATCACATTAGGCTTTAACTGCCAACCTGACCCAACTTAGAAGCAGATAAGAGTCTCAGTTGAGGAATTGCCTCATCAGGTGGGTCTGTAAGCATGACTGTTAGTCAAGTGTTAATGAAGCCCAGTCCACTGTGGGTAGCATCATTCCCTTGGAAGTGGTCATGTGCTGTGTATGAAACCTAGCTGAGTTTGAGGCTGCAAGCAAGTTAGCAAGTGGCATCCACTACAATTGTGCTGCAGGGACTGCCGAAATTTTAAAGTTATAAATTAAACAACACACACAGCTTGGGTCTATATTGGAGTCAACAGTCGAGGGAGAGTCAAGTGTAAATGTAGGCTGTTTGGTATAGAAGAGAGACAGGTATTTGACTCTTCACTTTAGACCTGTCTTGCTGAAACTTTAGAATGTATCAGGGACATTAAAATGGAAATAACTGAAGTGCTTTTCCTTGGTAGTGTCTCTCTGCTGAGCTTAACTGACTATTCTTAAATACAGAGAGTTTTGTCTGGTCTTGGAGTAAGCATATCTCTTCCTTCATCTGTCCTACATAAGAGGGAAGGGTCAGAAGTTTGTGCCAGACCCAAAAAGCGCCTAGTTGACAACTGGTATCAGAGGCCCCTGGAGGAGGGTATAATTCACCCAGTGATGAATTTTCTACCCCTGTGGCTGACTTGGTGGACAGTATGTTCTTTAAGATTTTGTTGAAGGCAAAAACTTCAATATCATCTAAGAGTAAAACCCAAAGAGACATAGGAATGTTGCTGCTCTCCCTTAATTCACTTGCTTCTCTTGCAGATAAAGAACACTCCAGAATGTAGGTGGTATCTATAACGGTGTGTCTGTGTTAGCTAAGCATAACTCATTGGAGTTTTACAACTCTTGAGGCACCAGCTTACAAAAAATGCCTGCAGGATACTGTGGGGTTAACACAGGACTCAAGGAAATTCTTAGGGAACTGGGTTTCCGGCCATCTCCAATGTCTACTTTCTTCCAGCACCCTCAATTAGGCAGGGGCTTTCATATCAGCTACAGCTGAAATTTCTTCTGACTCTAAAAATTTCACAGTATCTAGGACAAACTTTTCCATCTGACATCTCTTTGGAATATAAGATGAGTTCCCTGAGGGCCATAGATATGTCTCAATTTTCACCTCCCAGTCCCAGAAGTTTCAATGGTACCTTACAAATTCAGGGCTCTCAGTAAGTGTTAAAGGGATGAATAAGGTTTTGGCATATCCAAAGACAGCAGAAAGGTCCTGAGGGAATGAAGCATGGCCAGGTGTTTCCTTAGATCTGCTGTTTTTCTCCATGCTTTTCTCCTGAAAGTTCATGGAAGGAAATATGACTGTAAGTCTGTGTTTGATGTCAGGAAGGTGTGAAAGAATGCTGGCTTATTGAGCTTGTGAGCACTTTTCCCTTAGATGAAGGCTGTGTGATGAGGTGGGGATCATGCTAACTATCTTCTCAGTTAATCTGGGTCACCTATCAACATTAGTGTCCTGTGCAAGTGTTCTATGGACAGATCCCAGTGTGGTCTGATGAGGAATGCTAAAGGTACTGAAATAAAATGTCATGGCCTGGGAAGACAGACATTCTTTGAAGTCCTTTATAAGAGGTTTATAAAAGACCCCAATTACCATTTCCTGGGGTACTGTGGGATCAAACAGAGACTTAGGCACTCTTTGCCTTTTATTCATTTTGTGTGTGGTTTACTTACAGCGTATATGTGTGTATGCATGTTTCCTCATGTGTGTGGGTTCACATGCATGTTTGTGTGAACATGAATTAAGCAGCACAGTGATCAATGTTGGGAGTCAAGCTCAGTAATTCTCTAACCGCAGTCATTCAAGCAGAACTTGTTAAACAAATATATCCATTGACAGTGAGGCCAGACTCTTTAGCCAGAACACCAAGTGTGTTTCTGGGGGATCAGACCTTTGATGCTAACACTATACCAAGCAGCCATCACCACAACATCCTAGGCACCAACTTTACATGAGATAAGGAGTAGCATTTATTGTGCACCCAGATGCTTCATGCATATCAATTCCTGCAGTATTTCAAACCTCTTGGGGCTTGCCTCATAAACTCCACATCCTTCGGATGTGAAAACCATGTAGACCAACAAAGAGGTAGGACTCAGGCTGGGACTTGAGCCTTAGAGCTCTGATCACTATATTCAAAAGAGTTCCCTAATTTCTCAGTTAATGTAGCCCCTGCAATGGCTTGTGACAGTGACTCCACTCTCTCCTTACCTCTTCAATATAGTGCATGAAGTTCTAGCAATAGCAATAAGACAACATAAGGAGATCAAGTGGATTCAAATTGGAAAGGAAGAAGTTAAACTTTCATTATTTGCTGATGATATGATAGTATACATAAGTGACCCCAAAACTGTACCAAAGAACTTCAACAACTGATAAAGACCTTTAGTAATATGGCAGGATACAAGATTAACTCAAAAAAAATCACTTGCCCTCCTATACACTAAGATAAGTATGCAGAGATGGAATTCACAGAAGCATCACCCTTCATGATAGCCACAATAGCATAAAATATCTTGGGGTAACTCTGACCAAGGAAGTCAAAGTTGTATTTGAAAACATCTCTAAGACTTTTAAGAAGGAAATTCAAGAGGATACCAGAAAATGGAAGGATCTCCCTTGCTCTTGGTTTGGGAGGATCAACATAATAAAAATGGCAATTCTCCCAAAAGAAATCTATAGATTCAGTGCAATCCCCATTAAAATCACATCAAAATTCTTCATATAACTTGAGAGGAAAGTAATCAACTTTATATGGAAAAACGAAAAACCCAGGATAGCCAAAGCAATTTTTAAAATTTATTTATTTATTAAAGATTTCTGCCTCCTCCCATCACCGCCTACCATTTCCCTCACCTACCCCCCAAAAATTCCACATCTCTCCTCAGCACTAAGAACAATCAGGGTTCCCTGCCCTTTGGGAAGTCCAAGGTTCACCAACCTACATCCAGGTCTAGTAAGGTGTGCATCCAAATGGCCTAGACTCCCACAAAGCCAGTACGTGATGTACGATCAAAAACCCTTTGCCATTGTTCTTGCGTTCTCAGTCGTCCTCATTGTCCACTATTTTCAGGGAGTCCTGTTTTATCCCATGCTTTTACAGAACCATGCCATCTGGAGTTGCTGAGATTCTGATAGACCATCCCCATTGCATCAGTGTGTGGGTACACCCCTTGCGGTCCTGAGTTCCTTGCTCGTGCTCTTTTCTCTTTTGCTCCTGATTTGGACCTTGAAATTTCAGTCCAGTGCTCCAATGTGGGTTCTGTCTCTGTCTTATTTCATCGCCTAATGGAGGCTAATATTCAGGATGATGCCTATATGTTTTTCTTTTTTTTTTTACTTATTTATTTATTTTTATTCTTTTTTAATTAAAATTTCCACCTGCTCCCCATTTCCCATTTCCCTCCCCTCCTCCCAAATATTGCCCTCCCCCCACTTCCCTCCCCCTATCTCCACTCCTCTTCTCCTCCCCCCACTCCATTCCCCCTCTCTCTCGATACTGAAGAGCAGTCCAAATTCCCTGCCCTGCGGGAAGACCAAGGTCCTTCTATCTATGTCCAGAAAGGTGAGCGTCCAAACAGGCTAAGCTCCCACAAAGCCAGTTCATGTATTAGGATCGAAACCTAGTGCCATTGTCCTTGGATTCTCATCAGTCTTCATTGACCGCCATGCTCAGAGAGTCCGGAATCAACCCATGCTTATTCAGTCCCAGACCAGCTGGCCTTGGTGGGCTCCCAATAAATCAGTTCCACTGTCACAGTGGGTGGGTGCATCCCTCGTGGTCCTGATTTCCTTGCTCATGTTCTCCCTCCTTCTGCTCCTCATTTGGACCTTAAGAGCTCAGACCGTTGCTCCAAATTGAGACTCTGTCTCTACCTCGATCCATCGCCAGATGAAGGTTCTAAGGTGATATGCAAGATATTCATCAGTATAGGATAGGGTCATTTCAGGTTCCCTCTCCTTAGTTGCCCAAGGTACCAGCTGGCGACATATTCCTGGACACCTGCGAACCCCTCAAGAGTCAAGTCTCTTGCCAACCCTAAGATGGCTCCCTTAGATAGGATATATACTTCGCTGCTCCCGTATCCATCCTTCCTATAGCCCAACCATCCCAATCCTCCGAGCTCCTCCCATCCTCCCCTTCTCATATTTCTCATCCTATTTCCCCTTTGCCCCATGCCACCTCACCCGCAAGTTCCCAGTATTTGCCCTGGAATCTTGTCTACTTCCCCCTCTCCATGCGGATGACTATATGATTTTCTTTGGGTTCACTTTCTTATTTAGCTTCTATAGGATCACACATTATATGCTTAATGTCTTTTATTTTATGGCTAGAAACCGATTATGAGTGAGTACATCCCATGTTCCTCTTTTTGAGTCTGGGATACCTCACTCAGGATAGTGTTTTCTATTTCCATCCATTTGCACGCAAAATTCGAGAAGTCATTGTTTTTTACTGCTGAGTAGTACTCTAATATGTATATATTCCACACTTTCTTCATCCATTCCTCCATTGAAGGGCATCTAGGTTGTTTCCAGGTTTTGGCTATTACAAACAATGCTGCTATGAACATAGTTGAACAGATACTTTTGTCATTTGATGTGGCATCTCTTGGGTATATTCCCAATAGTGGTATTACTGGATCTTGGGGTAGGTTGATCCCAAATTTCCTGAGAAATCGCCACACTGATTTCCAAAGTGGTTGCACAAGTTTGCATTCCCACCAGCAATGAATGAGTGTGCCTCTTTCTCCACAACCTCTCCAGCAAAGGCTATCATTGGTGTTCTTGATTTTAGCCATTCTGACAGGTGTAAGATGGTATCTCAAAGTTGTTTTAATTTGCATTTCCCTTATCGCTAAGGAGGTTGAGCATTACCTTAGGTGTCTTTTGGCCATTTGAATTTCTTCTGTTGAGAATTCTCTGTTCAGATCAGTGCCCCATTTTTTTATTGGGTTCATTAGCATTTTAAAGTCTAGTTTCTTGAGTTCTTTATATAATTTGGTGATCAGACCTTTGTCTGTTGCAGGGTTGGTGAAGATCTTCTCCCAGTCAGTGGGTTGCCTTTTTGTCTTAGTGACAGTGTCCTTTGCTTTACAGAAGCTACTCAGTTTCAGGAGGTCCCATTTATTCAATGTTGCCCTTAATGTCTGTGCTGCTGGGGATAAACGTAGGAAGTGATCTCCTGTACCCATATGTTGTAGAGTACTTCCAAATTTTTCTTCTATCAGGTTCAGTGTGTTCAGACTAATATTGAGGTCTTTAATCCATTTGGACTTGAGTTTTGTGCATGGTGATAGATATGGATCTATTTTCATTCTTCTACACGTTGACAACCAGTTCTGCCAGCACCATTTGTTGAAGATGCTCTCTTTTTTCCATTGAATACTTTTAGCTCCTTTATCAAAAATTAGGTGTTCATAAGTTTGTGGGTTAAAATCAGGGTCTTCTACTCGGTTCCATTGGTCGACTTCTCTGTTTTTATGCCAATACCAAACTGTTTTCAATACTGAGGCTCTGTAATAGAGTTTGAGGTCAGGGATGGTAATGCCTCCAGACGATCCTTTATTATATAAGATTGTTTTGGCTATCCTGGGTTTTTTGTTTCTCCATATAAAGTTGATTATTGTCCTCTCAAGATCTGTGAAGAATTTTGATGGGATTTTGATGGGGATTGCATTGAATCTATAAATTGCCCTTGGTAGAATTGCCATTTTTACTATGTTGATCCTCCCTATCCAAGAGCAAGGGAGATCCTTCCATTTTCTGGTATCCTCCTCAATTTCTTTCTTCATTGACTTAAAGTTCTTGTCAAATAGATCCTTTACTTCCTTGGTTAGGGTTACCCCAAGATATTTTATGCTATTTGTGGCTATCGTGAAGGGTGATGCTTCTCTGATTTCCATCTCTGCTTCCTTATCCTTTGTGTATAGGAGGGCAACTGATTTTTTCGAATTGATCTTGTATCCTGCAACGCTACTAAAGGTGTTTATCAGCTGAAGGAGTTCTTTGCTGGAGTTTTTGGGGTCGCTTATGTACACTATCATATCGTCTGCAAATAATGAAAGTTTAACTTCTTCCTTTCCGATTTGAATCCCTTTGATCCTCTTTTGTTGTCTTATTGCTATTGCTAGAATTTCAAGCACTATATTAAAGAGGTATGGAGAGAGTGGACAACCTTGTCGTGTGCCTGATTTTAGTGGAATAGCTTTGAGTTTCTCTCCATTTAATTTGATGTTAGCTGACGGCTTGCTATAAATAGCTTTTATTATAGTTAGGAACGACCCTTGTATTCCTAATCTCTCTAAGACCTTTATCATAAAGGGATGTTGAATTTTGTCAAATGCTTTTTCAGCATCTAATGAAATGATCATATGGTTTTTTTCTTTCAGTTTATTTATATGATGGATTACATTGATAGATTTTCGTATGTTGAACCAGCCCTGCATCTCTGGGATGAAGCCTACTTGATCATAATGGATAATTTTTCTGATGTGTTCTTGGATTCGGTTTGCCAGTATTTTATTGAGTATTTTTGCGTCGATGTTCATGAGTGAGATTGGCATGTAGTTCTCTTTCTTGGTTGTGTCTTTGTGTGAGTAACTTCAGCTTCATAAAAGGAATTTGGCAATGACTTCTCTGTTTCAATATTGTGAAATACATTAAGGAGTATAGGTATTAGGTCTTCTTGGAAGTTCTGGTAGAATTCTGCATTGAAGCCATCTGGACCTGGGCTTTTTTTGGTGGGGAGGTTTTTTATAACAACTTCTAATTCTTCGTGACTAACAGGTCTATTTAGATTGTTCACCTGGTCCTGGTTTAACTTTGGTATATGGTACTTATCTAAAAAAGTGTCCATTTCTATAACATTTTCCAATTTTGTGGCATACAGGTTTTTGTAGTAAGATCTAATGATTCTCTGAATTTCCTCTGAGTCTGTGGTTATGTCTCCCTTTTCGTTTCTGATTTTGTTAATTTGCGTATTCTCTCTCCACCGTTTGATTAGTTTGGATAGGGGTTTATCAATCTTATTGATTTTCTCCATGAACCAGCTTTTTGTTTCATTGATTCTTTGGATTGTTTTCTGTGTTTCTATTTTGTTGATTTCAGCCCTCAATTTGATTATTTCCAGTCTTCTACTTCTCCTAGGTGAGTCTGCTTCTTTTTTTTCTAAAGCTTTCAGGTGGGCTATTAAGTCTCCAATGTGTGCTTTCTCCATTTTCTTTAAGTGGGCACTTAATGCTATGAATTTTCCTCTTAGCACTGCTTTCATAGTGTCCCATAGGTTTGAGTATGTTGAGTCTTCGTTTTCATTGAATTCAAGAAAGACTTTAATTTCTTTCTTTATTTCTTCCTTGATCCAGGTGAGGTTCAGTAGTTGACTGTCCAGTTTCCATGAGTTCATAGGCTTTCCGGGGATAGCATTGTTGTTGATTCTAACTTTAATCCATGGTGATCTGATAAGACACAGGTGGTTACCGATATTTTTTTGTAACTGTGTAAGTTTGCTTTGTTACCGAGTATGTGGTCTATTTTCGAGAAGGTTCCATGAGCTGCAGAGAAGAAGGTATATTCTTTCCTATTTGGGTGGAATGTTCTATAGATGTCTGTTAAGTCCATTTGGTTCATTACCTCCCTTAATCCTCTTATTTCTCTGTTAGGTTTCTGTTTGATTGACCTGTCCATTGGTGAGAGAGGAGTGTTGAAATCTCCTACTATTAGTGTGTGTGGTTTGATGACTGCCTTGAGTTTTAGTAACGTTTCTTTTACATAAGTGGGTGCTTTTATATTAGGGGCATATATATTCAGGATTGAGAATAGTTGCACATGTTGAATTCCCAACAGAAATGGATGAGTATACCCCTTTCTCCACAATTTTCCAGCAAAGGTTATCATTGGTGTCTTTTATAATTGGCATTCTGACAGGTGTAAGATGATATCTCAAAGTTGTCTTGATTTGCATTTCCCTTTATTGTTAAAGAAGTTGAGCCTGACTTTAAGTGTCTTTTGTCCAATTGAACTTCTTCTGTTGAGAATTCTCTGTTCAGTTCAGTACCCCAATTTTTAATTGGGTTAATTAGTATTTTAACATTGAGTTTCTTGAGTTCTTTATATATTTTGGAGATCAGACATTTGTCTGTGAGGGGTTGGTGAAAATCTTCTTCCAGTCAGTTGTTTGCCTTTTAGTCTTCGTGACAGTGTACTCTGCTTTACAGAAGCTTCTCAGTTCCAGGAGGTCTCATTTATTCAAAGTTGCCATTAATGTCTGTGCTGCTGGGTTTTTATTTAGGAAGTGTTCTCCTGTGACCATATGTTGTAGAGTACTTCCTTCTATCCCTTCTATCAGGTTCACTAGTGGTCTGCTGTCTTTTGGCTATCTTTCTGTGCTTGAGCTTCTTACCTGCCCACTCTCTAGGTTGAAAAAACTCTTATGTTTAAGTCAGAAACAAATTCGTTGTCTCCATTATGAGTTCAAGCAAGCATAAGAAGGGAAGGATGTATGTATTTTGCTCTCTGCTGAGAAACCTACTTCCTGACTGACTGAGTCAATGAAAAGAGAAGGTATGCCTATCTCCAAAATGAGTAAGAAAAGTCTGAACAGATAGAAAAGCATTTGCAGGACAGCTACACCTGTCTTTCAACACTGAGTTAATAGTTAGGTGGTTAAATACAAGAAAACCTGCCCAAGGTCATGGCACTCCAGTCCACTGACTGTCTTTATTTTGTCCTCTCATTGAGACTCAGGATATTACATAAAGTCATTCTGTGTGTTTTTTAAAGAAGTGAGTTCTGTGAGACCCACTGCAAAATAAATGATTCATTATCGGGACAACCCTAGTTCCCCTCAATGCAGATTGATGAAGGTAGGCATTCACACATATTAGGATCACATAAAGTCTGTATGAGAAGTAGAGACAAATCCCAGTGCGATTATCATTGGGTTTTCAATCTGCCCCAATTGTTAGCCACATTTAGATCTTCCACTTTGATCCCATGCTCTGTCAGTCCCAGCACAGCTGGTTCTGTTGAGCTCCAAATAGCTCAGGCAGAGTGTCTCAGAAGATGGACTTAGCCTTATATTCCTGACTTCTTTGCTCATATTCTCCCCCCTTCTGCTCTTCAACAGGAGCTTGAAAGCTCAGTCTACTTTTCTGATATGGATCACTGTCTTTATATCCATCCTTTGCCGAACAAAACTTTTGTGATGATATTGAAGATAGTCATCAGTCGGATTATGGGACAAGGCAGTCTTAGTGCCTAGGGACATGGTACACTGCAGGCACCCTCTCCTCACCAGCCCAAGGTCCTAGTTGGGGTAACACCATTGTCTTATAGGAACACCGCTAAAGATAAGTCTCTTACCAACCCCAGAATGGCCCACTAAGTTGAGCTCTCATCAGTTGGTGAGCATTAACTTGTGTGTGTGTATATGTGTTTAATAACAATAAAAATAGAGGGATTGTAAAATTGAAATTTCTTATGTTGAGAAGAATATTTGCTAAAGAAACAGAGTCATAATAGTACTGAGAGTGTAGCCTGACATATGACATCTTTTCCCTCATGCATTATCCCTCTGAGATCCTACATCTTTTTGGCCACTCTCCTCAGTTTCCTAAACACCCATCTTGTCCTCTTCCACACACTGGATCTCCTTTCATCATTCCCTCTCCAAGGAGAAAAGACCATAAGTCCTGTTTTGTTTTGAGGCCTGTCTTTCTGTGATGTCCCATCCTCCAGACACTCCATCATTGACCAAACAACATAACATCTTCACAAATTTTTATTTTTAGAGCAAAAAAAAAATTCCATTGGGAAAGATACCAGGATTAATAGAAGACCTGAGGTATTTCTGAAAAAAAGAGTTCCCCAAACACAGTTTAAATCTGACCCCCAAAATGTGTGAATTTCACTTTAACACATCTTCATTAAATCATAAACATAGATATTGAAGTCATTATAAAATTTGATGAAATGCACCGAAGGTTTGGTGGGAACTTGGTAAATAATTTTACCTATCTTTTGGGTTCCATCTTTTGCGTTGTTCTGCATGCTTTTGCCTGCCAAGGAATCCCTGCCTAATTCCAAATTCACCCCTATGGGAGGACATCCTGGCATAATGTGGAGGTTGCTTTCAATGTATTCATCTAGATGGTGGTAAAGGTCCAAAACTGGATCTTTCTCGTAGGTAATGTAGAAACAGGTCTTCATACTCTGCACCTCATCTTGGACCACCCCAGTCCACTCCTCCATAGAGCCTGGCATGATGTGGAGGTTGCCTTCAAGGTAGTCAACCAGGAGGTGTTAAATGTACAAGACCGGATCTTTCTTGTAGGTAATATAGAAACAGGTCTTCATGATTGGCACCTCCTCTACGACCATCCCCTTCCAGTCATCCTTAGAGCCATTTGTGCCCGCAAATGTATGTTTCACTGCTCTGCTAACTATGGTGTTTGAGAGATGAGTGTCTGTCTCCTGAGGAAATGGTACGTTGTTAGGCAGGAACTTAAGGTTTAAAATCCTTTCATCACTGTGAAGCTCCAATCCATAGACACAATCTATCCCATCATACTTCAACAAATAGAGAGAGGGATTTGTTGGCAGTTGATCTAGAATGATGGCTTTCCACTGGGTGACTGGTTCATTGGCTTCCTTCCAGCCATGAGAAATTCTGCGGCCGAGAATATTCTCCAGGGCCTCAAAAGGCCTACTCAGTGTTTGCTTCTGGAGAGATGACCCATTACACTTCTGGAGAGGTGGCATGCATCTCAAACTAAGAGGCATCTTCATCATGGCTGTAGACTTAGTGAGATAGGCCACTGACTTCCTGGTCCGCTGTTTCTTGGCTATCTTTCTTTGCTTGGGCTTCATAAATGCACACTCTCTAGGTTGAAAGAATCTTCCTTCTGTTTAATTCAGAAACAAAGTCGTGGCCTCAGCCATGAGTGCCTGCAAGGATAACAAGGGGAGGCCGTCAGGTCATGGCCCTTTTCTGGAAGAACTTTGGTGCAGGAGACAAAGATATTGATCAACACGTTTGTATACTTAACTGTAATTTTCTCTTAAGAAATGAATAGGACAATTAGCAAATTTTCCTCTAGAGCTCAGTATATCAATCTCAGAGACACATTCCTGCTGCCCAAAGGCAAATGACCTCTGCTGAGAAACCTACTTTCTGACTGACTAAGTCAATGAGAGGAGAAGGTATGCCTATCCCCGAAATGAGTAAGAAAAATCTGAACAGATAACAAAGAATTCGAAGGATATCCACACGTCTCCTTCGACATCAAGCTAATAGGTAGGTTGCTCAATCCAAGACAGCCTGCCCAAGGTCATGGCACTCCAGTCCACTGGCTCTCTGATTTGTGTCTCCTGATCCAGACCCAGGTATATTACATAAAGCCATTCTGTGTCTTCATTGTGGAAGTGAGTACTGTGAGACCCACTTCAACCTGAAAGACTCATTATTCTGGGCAACAGCAGCCATTGAGAAATAATTAGTATCTTTTAAAACACCTATGGACAAAGAGCAGCTTTGCCATTTTAGTGGATTGATGAATTTGATATTGTTAGCAAAGATAAAGTGGGAAGAATAGCTGGCATTCACCATCCCCACAGCTATCAAATATAGGAGCTGGTAACAACAGAAATGGTGGACCCGCAGGACATTTGAAGGAAAACTTTTTTGTACTACAGAGGTCTTAGTTGCTTTGGAAACATATTTACCAAAAGAAAATGTCCTACCTCTCCAGATTCCATCTTCCGGAAATGTTCAGGTGCAAAACGCCTGTTGAACAGTTGTGGAGACCAGGAGCTGAACTGTCCTTCTCAGGCACTGTGAGGATAATAAACCCACCTTCATGGGAGACTAGTGCTTTGAGTGGAACAGAGTTGCTACCACCGACCAAGGCTTTGTGACATCACCAAGGCTCTACTTATGTCAGAAATCCCCTCACAAGCTTGTTACTTCCCTATTTACCCACAGAAACATCCAGCATTCAGCTCCTCAAAAGCTGTATACAGCCACCAGGCGACCCAAAATAAGCCCCCACTCATCTTCCCAATTACTCAAGTCACACTCTTACCCAAGCAACTCAGTCCCTTATCTTATTTTTCTGAAAAAGTTTTTGATGTCTGAGTCAACAACTCACATGAAAGTTTTTTTTTCTTAGATCCCATCTCTCCATTGGTTATCTTCTAATGATTTTTTTCTTACTTCATAAATAATAAATTTCAAATTTCCACTTCCTTTCCACCTCCCCCTAACTACTCACGCAACCACCAATCCTCTCCACTCAATTCCAGTCCTAATACAGGGCAGGGTACCTTGACCTGTGGGAATCCAATGCCCACCCTCCATCCAGATTGAGGAAGGTATGCATCTATATATAATGCTTCCACTTTGATCCCATGCTCTGTCAGTCCCAGCACAGCTGTTTTTGTTGACCTCCCATTAGCTCAGACACAGTGTCTCAGTGGGTGGACCATCCCTTGTATTCCTATGTTCTTTGCTCTTATTCTCTCCCCTTCAGCTCTTCAACTGGAGCTTGGAAGCTCAGTCTAGTTTTCTGATGTGGGTCCCTGTCTTTATCTCCATCCTTTTCTGTACAACAGTTCTATGGTGATATTCAAGATAGTCATCAGTCTGATTATGGGACAATACACCAGTAGTGCCTAGGGAAATGGCACAGTGCAGGCACCCACAGCTCACCTGCCCAAGGTCCTCATTGGGGTCACCCCAAGGCTTTCTGGGAACCACTCATGAGATCAGATCCTGTCTCCGGAAAGATAAACTAAAATAGGTTTTTGTCACATACTGGTAAATTTTGCTGCTATTTCCAAATAGGTGTGTTGCAGGAGCCCCTTAAAAGAAATAACCATTTTATGAATCATAATTCTAAACTGGTGTGTTACATTGCTTCTGACTTACACCTTTTTATGTGATGAAAACAACCCGGGTGTGGAGGAAGTTCTCACTGTTCATGTTGCAGAAGCCATGCAGCAGGAGTTGGAGGCTTCTAGTTCCCTGTAAGGAAATCAGTAAACATTGGGGACCAATGAAAGATGCCCTGATACATCAAGGCTAATCCTTTCAGACACCAATTCCTCCAGCAGGGTTCTGGTTCTCCACAACCTCAAAAACCTCCTGAGGGCCAAGTATTCAGAAGCAATATCCTGTGTGCATCATATCACATACAATCGTAGTGAGTACACCAATCTGTTTTTTAATGTACATCATTTTGTCCCTGAAGAAACATTTGTATTTCCTATAAAGATAACTTTCTGCCTCTTTGGGGTCCTGAAATTCCTGTAAGGGGGTGTGTGGGGCATTCTTAGATACCTTGCTGTGTTGTTATGAGACATAGATGGGACAGGAATTGTTCCAGAAATCAAAAGCAGTTAGGTTTAAACTGTGGTTTGTAGTGTGCTGGACACTTGGGTTGTGTATAGCTAATATATGGAAGGATGGATTTGCTAATAAAGGTTGGAAGCACACATGGAGGCAGGCAGTCTTACTTTTCAAATGAACCATTTTGAGGCCTTACATCAGGCTCCTCTATTCTCCTCATCTTTTTTCTTTTTCAGATTAGGACAAAAATTAAAACTCAATGTCCTGGACGTGAACACTGAATAGGTTATCAATATGAGATCACTGTGACAGAGCTCATGGGAACTGACTCATTGCAGGATATGAGATTTAGCCTGTAACGGCTAGAGCTAATGGACCAAGCAGTGTTTAAAAGAATACTGTGTGTGTGTGTCGTTATTTTGGGGCATGAGCTAGCCAGGCAGCCATGAGCCCGGCTGTGGGAAGAGGCCCGCAGCTCACCACTACAATAAACAAGTCCTCACCCTGTCACTCTGCATCAATGGGTATTTACAGTTTGGATGAAGAGTTCTCCTGGGCATCCCCCCTCAGCTCCTCTGACTCAGTCTTCAACCACACCAGTTTCACTCAGCCTCAAGAGATCACCCATGAACAAGAAGGAGACAATTACCAAGAGGGAAAAAGTATACCACAAAGTACACTTCCCAGTGGATCAAAGTTGATGTTGTTCAAATACATCTCAGGCTAGAGTATTGCTCTGAACTGGACACTGGTGGCAAATGCTTGTAATCCTAGCACTTGAGAGACTGAGGGGAAAGGATCCTGAGTCCCAGGCCAGCATGGGCTGCATATTAAGTTCAAATATAGACCTCAGAAAAACTTTAAGATAAACAAATAATAAACATATAAAGTACTTCTCCGGAGGGGAAGCCCAAAGAGCATTAAGTACCTGAAGAGACCTCTTATGAAACGGCAATTAGAAACAAAATATAATTGAAAAGAAACTTCTGCTGGAAAACACCATACTGGATCTCAATGCCTGAGTCCGGTAGGAAACTCAGACAACCCCCTCATTTTCTCTGGCTTATCACTCCCAATACTAAATAGGCAAACTTGGCATACACCTGGTCCCTCAACAAGGGTAGTTTTCTGAAGAGACAGAGACAGAGAAAATGTGTGCAAAACATCCTTCCATACTCCAACTGCAAACATTCTCATGCCCCACTAAGAAAAAGGCCTTTTCTGTGGTTCTTCAGAATAAGGGAGGAAGTCTATTCCCTTATTCCAGTGAAAATATAAGAGGGCTCAAAAGGCAAAGGTTTTTGCCACCAAGGCGTGGCAACCTGAGTTTGATCCCTGTAACTTGCATAAAGTAGAAGAAAACCAACACCATAAAAATGTCTCCTGAGTTCTTCAGGGTTCCTGCTTCATGAAATGTTCCAGACATTCTGCAGGACACAGAAGAAAGTGACTGACAAACTGCCAATAGAGGCAAAACAGCATTTCAAATTCACTGCTTCATGGAAAAGTCTGCCAGATACAATGGGCCTGTTGGCTGAAGAAAAATTTCCCGATGTTACAGAAGAACTTTGGGTTACTGTCCAGGCAGCAAGATATCTCTGTAAAGTTTTAGAAGTTGCTTATAATGCTTATAATATATATTTCTTTTCTCTCGTAGTCTCTGAATCTGCTTTGCTGTTTCTTAATCATATAATATTGAGCAATTTGGGTCCTAAAATAGTATTTTGATTAATGTGTTGGTTTGAAAGAGAATGGTCCCATAAAAGCTCCTATATTTAAATGCTTGATCCCTAGTTGGTGGAACCATTTTGAGAAAGATTAGATGTGATATCGTTGGACATGTTTTTCACAGGAGGTGGACTTTGAGATTTCAGAAGCCTAAGACAGGTCCAGCCCCTCCCTCTACCACCTCTGCTACCAACTTGTAGATCAGGTTAAAACTCCCAGCTACTCTCCAGTGTCATGCCTGTGTGCTGCCATGCCCCATGACGTGATGGTCATGGACTCACTCTCTGACCATGAGCAAGCCCCCAATTAAATGTTTTCTTTTATAAGCTGCCTTCATCATGGTGTCTCTTTACAATACAAAAGTAACTATGATAACGTTGTTACATGGTATTGCTGTGACAGGACTGGTCAAGCTGCTTGTTAGAGGAATGTTGACTTGGGAACTTTGCATGAGGGAAGTGGTTGAATGTTTTAAGTGGGGCTTAAAAATGCTACAAGAGCTTTGAAGACAGTAGTACTGAGAGCAATGTGGATTATAGAGGCCCAGTTCAAGAAGTTTCAGGGTGAAACAGTATTAGAAACTGGAATAAAGTGAATCCAAAGAAAAACATATAGATCCTCCTGGAAACTGGAAGCAGACAAGAGCACTGGGCAAAAGTTGGGAACGTGGGGATGGGGTGGGATGAAGGGGAGGGGGGTGAGAGAAGGGAGAAGGGAAGAATTAGGGAGAGCTTGGGAGAGTGGGATGGTTGCAATGGAGGAAGGGTGGATATGGGAGCAGAGAAGACGATATCTTAATTAAGGGAGCCATTTTAGGGTTGGCAAGAAACTTGGCTCTAGAAGGATTCTCAGGTGTCCACGGGGATATCTCCAGCTAGGTCCTTGGGCAGTAGATGAGAGGGTGCCTGAACTGGCCTTGTCCCATACTCACACTGATGATTATCTTGAATATCACCATAGAACCTTCCAGAGATGCATGGAGATAGAGACAGAGACCCACAGCAGAGCATTAGACTGAGCTCCAAAGATCCAGTTGAAGAGCAGAAGGAGGTAGAAGATGAGTAAGGACATCAGGACCAGGCAGGGTTGGTCCACCCACTGAGACAGTGTGCCTGAACTAAATCCAGCTGGATGCATGGGGGCTGACTGAGAAGCCAATGATAATGGCACTGAGATTTGTCTCTACTGCATATACTGGCTTTTGTGGATCCTAGTCTGTTTGAATGCACACCTTCCTAGGCCTGGATGGAGGGGGGAGGGCCTTCCCAAAGGGCAGGGTACCCTGCACTCTTTGGATTGGCAGATAAGGGGAAGAGTGAGTGGGGGAGTAGGAGGGAAATGGGAGGAGGGGAGGAAGTGCAAATTTTGAATGGTATTATTTATAAAAAAATAAAAAAAATTAAAAAGAAACTGGAATAAGGACAATTCTTGTAATGTTTTAGCCAACAATATGGCTGCTTTTGGCCCTTGTCCTAAGAACCTGCTTGAGGCTAAATTGAAGAGTTTTGGAACAATATTATTGGCAGAGATTTCATTCAAGACTGTATTGACTCATGGTTATTAGTAATCATTCTTAATGCAGCTCTAAAATGAAAAACTGCTAAGCAAGTGTTCTACCACTGAGCTAAAACCCCAACTACTGGCTCCAAAGCTACAAAGAAACACTGTCCCCCCCCAAAAAAAAAGGAAGGAAGGAAGGAAGGAAGAAAGAAAGAAAGAAAGAAAGAAAGAAAAGTGCAAACAGAGCAAAGAGAAATACAAATGCACAATCTGAGGAGAAAAAGGAAGAACAGGAAATAAAATGCCTACACCTAGGTTTGTGCTGAAAGAGGTACAGAGAAATGCAATGAAGGTAAAGATCCCACCTAGATAACCATGAAACATGTAAAAAGAAAATCCCTAGAGAATCTACTCCAAAAACAAAGTAAAGCTTATTCAACAAAGGAAAACACCAAGAGTTCAAAGTTTATACAAATGGAATCCAATGAGAGAGCCATATTCCATCCAAAATGTACAAAAATACTTGCCTGACTTTAGAATCCAAAATACTGGAGTTACGAGGTTGTGAAATCTTCCTCATTAGTTCAGAGAAAAATGTTACAGGCCTGATGGCATGTGGCTTGCAGGCTCATAGAGGCCATCATATAAAGCTGAGAACAAGAAGCTTGGATTTGTACTAAAGATCCAAGATGTTGGAGACTCCAGAGTCACAGTGATGCACTAACCCTCTGAAACTGTAAAATGCTTTCTTTTATAAATTAGCTTGGTACCGTGCTCTCTCTCTCTCTCTCTCTCTCTCTCTCTCTCTCTCTCTCTCTCTCTTTCTCTCTTTCTCTCCCCCCACCCTGTGTGTGGAAATAAATGTAAAAAACTCCTAGTTCTTTAATGTATTACCAAAATAGTAAAGATTACAGTTTAACTTTTTGTAAAACAATGTACTCAAGGTGGGGCTGAGAAGATAGCTTTGTACTGAGTACTTGCTGCTCTTCTAGGAGACCTGGGTTTGGATCACAGCAGCCCCATGAGTAAGTTCATGGACATGTAAGTTTAGTTCCAGGATATCTGAACTCTTCTCACCATGCCAAAAGACACCAGCACACACCTGGTACATACTCAAGACACACATACAAATAAAATAAATCTTTTTTAAAATAATCTTTTTAAAAAATAATAAAGGCTATCCTCCTGCAACTTGGGTTGGACTTTAAAACACAGCTTGCTCCAATACTGAGGGGACTTAAGAGGTGAGTGAACAGTCACATGGCAGGATGCCCTACTCTCTAGGACCTCCCCAGTGGGACAAAACTCCAGGCCCCTCCCCAACTCCCTCAGCTTTTCTAGCCAGCCAGCAGGGAGTTTCCTGTGGCTAGGATCCCCTCAAACCCAATCCCACCCATGGGACACCCCCGAAGGTACTAGCCACACGCTGCCTAAGAGCTGAAAGCTTGCTATAATACTGAGGGGACCAAGAGCTTGCTACAACACTGAGGGGATTAAGAGAGCACCAAGAGAACACAACAGGAAAGAAGACTGAGAGAGCAGGCATATAGAGACCTCAGAAACTTCTGAGACAGACAGGGATAGTAAAGCATATCAAGAAAAACTCCCAAACACTCAGACAGCCACTTCAAGGACTGGACCAAGACACAAAAACACTGCAGGCCTCATTTGAAGGACTAGATGGGTAGGTGCCAAAGTAAGAATCCCTCCAACAACCTAAAAAGCAACATGGTAACACCAGAACCCAGTGGTCACACAACAGGAAGACTTGATAATCCTAACCCAAAAGAAGTAGAAGAAAACAACTTTAAACTCTTCAAGTGGACTTTGGGAGCTCAGTCCAGTGCTCCAATGTGGATCTCTGCCTCTGTTGCCATTAATTGCTGGATGAAGGTTCTATGGTGATATTTATGATAATCATGAGTCTGGTTAGAGGGCAAGTCAAGATCTGGCCGCCTCACCTCTATTGCTTAGGGTCTTAGGCATGCCACCACTCCTTAACTCACTTAACCAACTGACTTCCCTTTCAAGTGATGCTGTGTGGAATAAACTTACAGAAAACAGAAATAACAAGTTGTGGCTATAGCACAGGTATACTGAAGTAGAAACTATTGGGTCAAATCAGAGATGTAGCCCTACAAATGGAAAATAAGTAAAGCTAAAAAACCACTTTTTAAAACAAACACAAAACCTGATGACCTCCCCTTGCAAAGTGATTAGCTGTAAACAAAACACTTATGTCAGCACACAGCCTGGATCTACAATGCATCATGTAGGAAAAAAGGTCTATTAAACACATCTTGGTACTATTAGTAGTACAAAAATGAAAGCCAAGTCATAATTATGTACTGTTTGCTGATAATAGTTAAAAGAGATAAATATTTAAAATATCATAAATAACAGTCCCACCTAGTGTGACTCAAAAAGAACAAATAATATTCCCAATCTAATTATGGAAACATCTCCAAATAGTACAAGTCATGAAAAGTAAGCAGCCCTACCTAGTGTGACTCAAAAGAACAAATAAAATTCTTAACCTAATTATAGAAATATCCCCAAGATATATAACCCCAGCAGCACAGACATTGAGGGCACACTGAATAAATGGGACCTCCTGAAACTGAGAAGCTTCTGTAAAGCAAAGGACACTGTCATTAAGACAAAAAGGCAGCCTACTGACTGGGAGAAGATCTTCACCAACCCCGCAACAGACAAAGGTCTGATCTCCAAAATATATAAAGAACTCAAGAAACTAGAAGTTAAAATGATAATTAACCCAATTAAAAAATGGGGCACTGAACTGAACAGAGAATTCTGAAGAGAAGAATTTCAAATGGCCAAAAGATACTTAAGGTCATGCTCAACCTCCTTAGCGATCAGAGAAATGCAAATCAAAACAACTTTGAGATATCATCTTACACCTGTCAGAATGGCTAAAATCAAAAACACCAAGGATAGCTTTGCTGGAGAGATTGTGGAGAAAGGGGTACCCTCATCCATTGCTGGTGGGACTGCAAACTTTTGCAACCACTTTGGAAATCAGTGTGGCGGTTTCTCAGAAAAATTAGGATTAACTTACCCCTGGACCCAGCAATACCACTCTTGGCAATATACCCAAAAGGTGCCCTATCATATGACAAAAGCATTTGTTCAAGACAAAAGCATTTGTTCAACTATGTTCATAGCAGCATTATTTGTAATAGCCAGAACCTTGAAGCATCTTATATGTCCTTCAATGGAAGAATGGATGAAGAAAGTGTGGAATATATATACATTAAAGTATTACTCAGCGGTAAAAAACAATGACTTCTCAAATTTTGCATGCAAATGGATGGAAATAGAAAATACTATCAAGAGTGAGGTAACCCAGACCCAAAAAGAAGATCATGGGATGTACTCACTCATCATTGGTTTCTAGCCATTGATAGGGGCCACTGAGTTTATAATTTGTGATCCTAAAGAAGCTAACAAGTGGGTAAACCCAAGGAAAATCATATAGTAATCCTCCTGGCTATGGGAAATAGACAGGATTGCCGGGCAAAAATTTAAAATATTGGGGGTGGGGTGGGATGGGGGTGAGGGGAGATGGGGAGAGAAAAGTGTGAAGGAGAGGATGAGGGGATCTTGAGGAAACGGGATGATTGGGGATATAGGAAGTTTGGACAGGGGAACAGGGAACTCATATCTTAGTTAAGAGAACCACATAAGGGTTGGCAAAAGACTTGAACTTGGAGTGGCAACCAGGTGCCCAGGGCAATGTCCCCAGTTATTTCCTTGGGCACCTGAGGATAGGGAACCTGAAATGAACCTATCCTATAGCCATAGTTGTGAAAATCTTGCATATCACCATAGAAGCTTCATCTAGCGATGGATGGAGAGAGAGACAGAGACACACACTGCAGCACCAGACTGAGCCCCCAAGGTCCTAATGAGGAGCAGAAGGACTGAGAACATGAACAAGGAAGTCAGGACCACGAGGGGTACACCCACCCACTGAGACAGTGGGGCCGATCTATTGTGAGCTCACCAAGGCCAGCTGGACTGTGACTGAAAAAGCATGGGATAAAACAGGACTCTCTGAACATGGCGGACAATGAGAGTTGATGCCTGAGGCCAAGGACAGTGGCACAGGGTTGTGATCCCACTTCATGCTTTGGCTTTGTAGGAGCCTAGACAGTTTTGATATTCACCTTCCTAGACCTGGATGGAGTGGGGAGGACCTTGGAATTTCCACAGGGCAGGGAACCCTGACTGCTTTTGGGACGGGTGAGGGAGGAAAAGAGAAATGGTGGGAGGGGGAGGGGGACAGGAAAAGGGGGAGGGAAATGGGAGGCATGGAGGAAGCGAAAAAGCCTAAACAAGGAGTCCAACAATGACCACAATATCTCTGACAACTAGAGACCCTTCACCAGCGCAACTCGAAGAAGGCAAACACACAAATTATTTTTAAAAAAATGGTGCAAATATTTATTTTATATTTCGATTACTGAACATTTCCAGATTGTGTAATTGGGATATTTTGACTTTACATTGTTAATAAATGCCATTCAGCAAATCAACAGTTATGACTTTACTTCCAACTAAGCAAACATCCACAGTTACAAAAAATATCTGTAACCACCTGTATCTTATCAGATCACCATGGATTAAAGCTAGAATTCAAGAACAATGCTACCCCCAGAAAGCCTACAAACTCATGGAAACTGTACAGTCATCTACTGAAAGTAAGTTTTTCATTTCTAAGACTTTGGAGTTGCTAACCTGTGCATGAAATAAACAGAAAATTCAATTAAAAGAACCTTTCTTCGAAGCCGGAGAGATGGCTCAGAGGTTAAGAGTACATAATGGTATTTCCAGAGGACCCTGGTTTGGCTCTCAGCACCCAAATGGAGGCTAGCAATCATCACTCCAGTTCCAAAGGCTCCAGTACCCTCTTCTGCACTTTGGGCACTTCACCCAGAATATACATCCAGGTAAAACAGTCACATATAAAATAAAAATAAAATCAATCTATAAAATAAACCAAGTTCTCTGGTCTGAGGATGAAGCTAAGAATTTGTCTAGTATGTATAAGATCGAGGTTCTACCCTAAAAATGAAGAAAAAATGGCCAGTCTGCTTTGTTGGACATGGTGGGTCATATCTATAATCCTAACATTTGAGAGGCTGAGGCAGGGGATGCTTAGTTTGGAGGCAGGGTAGGCACAAAAGTTTCAAGTACAGCATGATATAAAACAGCCTTCAAGCTGTTGCCAGGCAGCAGTTCCTCCTGGCTCTGGGCAACAATGGAGGCCTGACGTGAGGCAACATTCATCTTCTGGATTGGACCTCCTCGAAGGACCAGTGTGGTCCACGATAGCACAAGAGGGTGTGTTGGTGTTAGAGGTTCATGCTGCTTTCCCAGACAGAGATGAAGCCTGAGATCCACATGAACCTACACAGTCTGTGCTACTGTCCAATGCCTTGGTGATGTCCTCAGGCTCTGCTGTCTTGGTGCACCAAGCCTGTGTGAGTGGCATGTGTAACCACCTGAGACCATGTTTGAGGGACATGGTCCATGCAGTCCCTAGGGTTCTGATATGGCCAACACCCAGGTTGATGTCTGTGGTCCAAGTTTACCACCAAAGACCATGAGGAAGCCCATGGTCAGAGTTGATGTCTGAAGCCATGTTAATGCCCGTGAGTATGGGAGAGCCTGCTCTGCCCCTCAGTGCAGGCAATACAGGCAGTAGCTTGGGTGCAGGACATCTAGTCCCGCCCCATCCCAGCCACTGCAAAGCTTTGCTCAGCTGATGAATGGTTTCAGGCATGGATATAGGCTGAGAAAGACTCATTCCCTTTGGGAACTTGGCCACTAAGAATTTTACCATTTCAGTGAATATACATTCAATACACAATAGACTTGTCTTTTTTGAAGTGGGGAGATCATGGTGGACAGGAAGTAGACATGGGAAGACTGGGAGGTGAGCACCATGGAGGCACATAATGTGAGATTCCCAAATAATCAATAAAAATGTAAACAGAAGAAAAAGAAGGAAATGAGAACCCTCTGAAACTCTGTCTCAAATATCCTGACAATTTCTCCCCTCTTATGAACAAACATTGTAAATTAAAAAATTTGTAAAATAAAAACAATTGAGCAGCAGGAAAACTGAGCTTCCAGGGCCCAGTTTACTGTCGTGTAAAAAAAAATAAAATTCCTTAAAAAGCCGAGGGTAGGATATTTAATAAAAAATACAAAGATGGCCCAAGAGATTCTTTCCAGAATTCACTTTAATAATAAACCCCTAGCTTACTTTAATAAGCCTATAACAAGAACAGATTCTAGGCCATGATGTCCAAAGCATGACAGCTGACAGCTGATAAAACACTAAAGGCTTAATTTTCCTACCATAGCAATCTGCCAGAATTTAACTTATTGAAAGAGGCCAATGTCTTCTTTTGTTCTAATGATGATAGTGCATACTTTCATTTTTTCAATTTTACTCAGCTTTATTAAAGTATAACCAACAGATAAATTTACAGGGTAAATGTCTTAATGCAGATAAACATTACAAAATGTCTAAGTTGAGGTAACCAACTATCATCTCACTTACCTATCACATTTCATTGCTGACATTTTCCTGTAATTCAACTTGTCGCCTCTTCTTCTCCCACAGACCAGCTTCTTCAAAGAAGGATCCTTACATGGGGTTAAAAGACTTTAAAGTATTAATATTGATTAGACTTTCAAGGTTGCATTTTTATGAATCTACCTGATGCCTATATGTTGTGCATGTAATTATGACAGCTTAAAGTTACAGGAGCCACCTTCAAGTTGTGCATGAGTTAATATTTATCTCTCCCTGAGTATGAGAAGCTGCCCATCATGGGTGATAATAGTTTTCACTGGTTATTTCTGGAAGCTACTGTCATAGAACTTATTGTGGTTTGAGTGAGAAATGTCCCCCATAAGCTCCCATATTTTAACATTTTATCGGCAACATGTGCTGCTCTTTAAAGAGGTTGCAAAACCTTTAGGAGGCATAGAATTGTTGGAGGAAGTATGCCACTGAAGATAGGCTCTAAGAATCTATAGAATCACCCAACTTCCTCTTCTCTCTCTGCCTCCTAACTGTTGAGGCAATGTGGCCAGTCAGCCTCACACTCCTGTTGCTATGCCATTCCCAAAGCTATTGAACCAATCCCTCTGAAATGGTGAACCAAATTAAACCTTTTCTCTCCCTTAAGTTGTTTTTCTCATGATGCTTTTTGATTGCTTGTTTGTCACGATGCTTTGTCACAGCAAACGGAATGAAACCATGATATTTTGCAAGTACACACATGAAATTAACACAAAACCAACTCTCAGAAGGAAAGATGACCAAGGATTAAGGCATATTTAAGATATTGAAATAGCATTTCATTTCCTTTCTCTCAAATACATTAAAGATACTATTTAAAAAAGGAAAAACAAATCACACAGGGTTAAGTAAAATGTAGTGCCTCTTGCCAAGTAACATAGTCTTTGTAATGAGAACATGTGAATACACAGTAGAGTAGGGAACCAGGACATAAAAGAGATATACCCAAGTCCTAGTACCCACTAAGAGCATCAGCTTTCACGTAGCCACAAACAGCATAAAATATCTTGGGGTAACTCTAACAAAAGAAAGTGAAAAGTTCTCTTTGACAAGAACTTTAAGGAATTGAAGGAAGAAATTGAAGAGGATACCAAAAATGGAAGGATCTCCCTTGGTATTTGATTGGGAGCATCAACATAGTAAAAATGGCAATTCCACCAAAGGCAATTCATAGATTCAATGCAATCCCCATCAAAATCCCATCAAAATACTTTTTTTTTTTTGGTTTTTCGAGACAGGGTTTCTCTGTGGCTTTGGAGCCTGTCCTGGAACTAGCTCTGTAAACCAGGTTGGTCTCGAACTCACAAAGATCCGCCTGCCTCTGCCTCCCAAGTGCTGGGATTAAAGGCATGCGCCACCATCGCCCGGCCCATCAAAATTCTTGACAGATATTGAGAGGACATTAATCAAATTTATATGGAAAAACAAAAAATCCTGGATAGCCAAAATAATCTTATACAATAAAAAAAATGTCTGGAGGCATTACCATTTCTGACTTCAAACTCTATTACAGAGCTACAGTAATAAAAACAGCATGGTATTGGCATAAAATCATAGAATTCGACCAATTGAATCATATAGAAGATACTGATTTTAACCCACCAACATCTGAACACCTCATTTACTATAAAGTGGCTAAAAGTATACAATGGAAGAAAGAAAGCATCTTCAACAAATGGTGCTGGCAGAACTCGATGTCAACAAGTAGAAGAATGAAAATAAACCCATATCTATCACCATGCACAAAACTCAAGTCCAAATGGATCAAAGACCTCAATATCAATCTGAACACACTGAACCTGAGAAGAGAAAGTGGGAAGTACCCTACAACATATGGGCACAGGAGATTGCTTCCTATGTATAACCCCAGCAACACAGATGATAAAGGCAACATTGAATAATTGGGACCTCCTTAAACTGATAAGCTTCGGTAAACAAAGGACACTGTCACTAAGACAAAATGGCAACCCACTGACTGGGAGAAGATCTTCACCAACCCTGCAACAGACAAAGATCTGATCTCCAAAATATATAAAGAAATCAAAAACCTAGACTTTAAAATGCTAATTAACTCAAATAAAACATGGGGCACTGAACTAACAGGGAATTCTCAACAGAAGAAGTTTAATTGGCCAAAAGACACTTAAGGTCCTGCTCAACCTCATTAGCAATCAGGGAAATGCAAATCAAAACAATTTTGAGATATCATCTTACACCTGTCAAAATGGCTAAAATCAAAAACACTAATGATAGCCTTTGCTGGAGAGGTTGTGGAGGAAGGGGTACCCTCATCAAATGCTGGTCAGATAGCAAAGATGTCCAACCACATTGGAAATCAGTGTGGCAGTTTCTCAGGAAATTTGGGATCAACCTAACCAAGGACCAAGCAATACCACACTGGGGAATATACCCAAGAGATTCCCTATCATATTACAAAATCATTTGTTCAACTATGTTCATAGCAGCATTATTTGTAATAGCCAGAATCTGGACACGACCTAGATGCCCTTCCATGTAAGAATGGATAAACAAAGTGTGGAAAATATACACAGTAGTGCACTACTCAGTGGTAAAAAACAATGACTTCTTGAATTTTGCATGCAAATGCATGGAAATAGAAAACACTTTTCTGAGTGAGGTTTCCCAGACCCGAAAAGATGAAAATAGGATGTACTCAGTCATAATTGGTTTCTAGCTATAAACAAAGAACATTGCATCTATAATTTGAGATCCCAAAGAAGCTATATAAGAAGGTGAACCCAAAGAAAACATATAGTTATTCTCCTGGATATGAAAGGTAGACCAAATTCTCAAGCAAAAATTTGGGTTCTGGGGGGTGGGGTGGGATAGGATAAGAGGGGATTGGAGGAGAAAAGTAAGAAGGAGAGGATGGGGGGAACTTGGGGAATTGGGATGATTGGTCTAAAGTAAGGATGGATATGGGAGCAGGGAAGCATATATCTTAATTAAGGTAGCCATCTGAGGGATTTTATTTAAAAAATGAACTTGGTAAATAGAAGCTTATGATTCTCAAAAATTGGTCATTTCAGGTTAGGATGGTCTTTAAATTCAATGGCAAACCCCTATATCAAAAGAGTCACACAGGAAAACAGTGGTGTGCTCATAAAATAATGAAGACATTAAGAGAAGTGATACAAAATGACGAATATCAAAAGCCAAATTTCCTAGCCCATCTTGAGGAAGTAGGTTCCCCACCAACACATTTATTCCAGATCGTGAGAATTAACATCAACCTCTTTCAAGTACTTCGTTTAATAATAAATTTTTATACCAGTTCTTAGAATTTATACATTGGACAAAGGGTTGGTTTGGGAAGTCCTTCTGTCTATGTTTGTTTTTATTGGTTAATGAATAACATTATTTCAGCCAGGAGCTTAGCAGAATAGACCTAGGTGGTAAAAGTAAACAATGTTGGGAGAAAGGAGGTGGGGTCAGTTAGAAGCCACCTAGACACCACCAGGGAAAAACACCTACTCTGGAGCTACAAAAATTTGTTGGTAAGACATGAACTAGTGGTGATACAGATAAATGCAAATGTGTTAGTTTAGAATGAGGGAGGAATCTAGAAATATGGTTAAGCTATTGGCCAAAGAGTATTGTGAATAATATAGGTTTTATGTGATTATTTCAAGTCAACGTGGTCAGAAAACTAACTAATGAGTGGCCTCCACAAACAAATCAGCTTGTTGAACTGAAGAGTGTTTTTTTTTTTTAAAAAAAAAAATCTGTTTGCTCACTTGATCTGGGCTTCAACTAAGCATGTCTATTTGTCTGTGATGATTGCTCGGTTATATATTTACTGCCAATATATTGTTTGGAGGAAGGGGTCTATTGAATCTGCTCAGTTTAATGGACTCTCTATAATTAATTTGAGTTGATTACTTTCTATTTTATGTAGTTTCCCTGCAGGATAGTGTTTACAAACCAAGACTACATGTTGGCATTAAAGATCTTTAAATGGGGAGATTGAAGGGCCAGAGTCAGATAAGAAGTTGCAATTATGGACACAGACAGGAGAGAGAAAAAAGAAGGAAAGGGAGTATGAGATCACTACCCTATAGTCTTTCAAAATGGAGGAGGGGACCTGAGCTAAGAAGGAAACAGCCACAGCTCTTTCAACAGTCACTATTCCTGTCTAGGCCACA